>NC_052086.1:73492704-76080204 GCF_015852505.1 Tachyglossus aculeatus
AGTGGGACATAGACTGGGTTGAACCTGATTATCTTGTATCTACCCCAGCGCTTAGTACAGTGCTTGGCACATAAATACCATAAAAAAGTACGGAAATGAATTTCTTCATCCTTTTTGCTTGGGTCTGGTCTAGGCTGTAGGATTGGATTAGTAAACTGCCATCACATGATTGTACAGGGGAACATGGAAATGGCAACTGCCCAGTTGATGTCCTTACTGTTAACAGGCTAGAGCAGATGTTTTGGATGATTCTGCCAGACCACTCTGAGTCTTAAGGGTGCTTAAGATGTAGAAGAGTTCGTCTTTTGGTCTAAATTTCTCATCGTCATCAGTATTGACTGAGCCTCTAGCAAGTGCCGAGCACTGTTACCGACGCTTGGGAGCATACAATAAAAGTAGGAAAATTTGTCCCCCATCTTTAAGGAGCCTACAGACTAATCAGGGAGACAGACTGACACAGATAGGATAACAGTGAGAACACAAGGGAAAATTTGACAACATAAAAGCAAACAAAAATGTGAATGAGTGGGAAAATAACAATGTAGATGTAAAGATTAAGAATGGCTGATGAGGTGGAATAAGCAGAGAGGGGGATGATTAGGTGGGAAATGCTGTTTGGCGAGGTGGCTTTTTAGGAACTCTTTGACGGTGCGGAGAGGCATGGTTTGGTAGATTGGTGAGGCCAGCAGTTCCAGGCTTCAATAAGGGAGTTCTCAGAGAATTGACCCCACTCCAATCCCCACAGCACTTGACATACATATCTTTATACCCTGCTGCTTCCCCTATCTGTGGTTTATTTTAATCATCATCATCAATCGTATTTATTGAGCGCTTACTGTGTGCAGAGCACCGTACTAAGCGCTTGGGAAGTACAAGGCTCTCTCCCCGACTAGGTTGTAAGGTCTTTGAGGACAGGGATACATTCATTCATTCAATCGTATTTGTTGAGTGCTTACTGTGTGCAGAACACTGTACTAAGAGCTTGGGAAGTACAAGTTGGCAACGTATAGAGATGGTCCCTACCCAACAACGGGCTCACAGTCTAAAAGGGGGAGCCAGACAACAAAACAAAACATGTGGACAGGTGTCAAGTCATCAGAACAAATAGAATTAAAGCTAAATGGACATCAGTAACAAAATAAATAGAATTGTAAATATGTACAAGTAAAATAGAGTAGTAAATCTGTACAAACATATATACAGGTGCTGTGGGGAGGGGAAGGAGGTAGGGCGGGGAGGATGGGGAGGGGGAGAGGAAAAAGGGGGCTCAGTCTGGGAAGGCCTCCTGGGGGAGGTGAGCTCTCAGTAGGGCTTTGAAGGGAGGAAGAGAGCTAGCTTGGTGGATGTGTGGAGGGAGGGCATTCCAGGACAGGGGAAGGACGTGGGCCGGGGGTCGACGACGGGACAGGCAAGAACGAGGTATTGTGAGGAGGTTAGCGGCAGAGGAGCGAAGGGTGCGGGCTGGGCTGTAGGAGAGAAGGGATCATGTCAACCAACTCTATTCCATTGGACTCTTAGTAGAAGCAGTGTGGCTGAGCATAGGCTTGAGAGCCCGAAGGACCTCGGTTTTAATCCCAGCTCCACCCCATATCTGCTGTGTTACCTTGGACAAGTCACTTAACTTCTCTGGGCCTCAGTTATCTCATTTTTAAAACGGGGATTAAGAGTGTGAGCCCCATGGGTGACAGGGATTGTGTCCAACCGGCTTAACCTGTATCTACCCCAGTGCTTAGAATAGAGCTTGGCACATAGTGAGCACTTAACAAGTCCCGTGATTATTATTGTTATTATTTATTATTACTCTCCCAGGAGCCTAGTACAGTGCTTGGCACACAGTAAGCCCCCAGTGAATAGGATTTCAGTAGTGATTGAATGCAAGATACAGTTAGATGTCTATGCTTGGAAGGGCCCCAATCTACCCATATATTTATATGAGTATATATGGGTTCTTTATATATATATATATATATATATATATATATATATATATATATGTATTCACGTTCTTTATATATATATATATATTCACGTTCTTTATATATATATATATATTCACGTTCTTTATATATATATATATATATTCACGTTCTTTATATATATATATTCACGTTCTTTATATATATACATATATATAAAGAATGTGAAATGCAGCACAGAACATCAGGGAGCTTAATAAAAAAAACACTTGTAATATGGTTTGAACACCTAAGAGGAAGGTACAATGTGAATAAGAAGTATCATCATTATAGTGATTAATAATATGACTAACCCAATAGGAGCCGAACAATCAGACCTCATTTAAGAGCGACGTCAAACCGGCGTAACAGGGTTCTGGGGAAAATCCTGCTCAGCAGAGCCTGTATGAGCTGATTTGGACCGTGTCCAATCTACCTATATATTTATAAATATATAAAGAATGCTAAACGCAGCACAGAACATCAGGGAGCTTAATAAAAAGCACTTGTAATATGGTTTGAACACCTAAGAGGAAGGTACAGTGTGAATAAGTATCATCATTATAGTGATCAATAATATGACTAACCCAATGGGACCCGAACAATCACACCTCATTTAAGAGCGACGTCAAACCGGCGTAACAGGGTTCTGGGGAAAATCCTGCTCAACAGAGCCTGTATGAGCTGATTTGGACCGTGTCCAATCTACCTATATATTTATATATATATAAAGAATGCTAAACGCAGCACAGAACATCAGGGAGCTTAATAAAAAGCACTTGCAATATGGTTTGAACACCTAAGAGGAAGGTATAGTGTGAATAAGAAGTGTCATCATTATAGTGATTAATAATATGACTAACCCAATGGGAGCCGAACAATCAGACCTCATTTAAGAGCGACGTCAAACCGGCGTAACAGGGTTCTGGGGAAAATCCTGCTCAGCAGAGCCTGTATGAGCTGATTTGGACCATGTCCAGGGAGGACAAGTCAGGGGTTGGTAGCTCTCGACTCATTTCAGGCCTCAGGGCCTCGGGAATTCCATCCATGCCTTGTGTCAAGGATTTCCTAGGAAGTTTTGCAGAGCTCTCCTGACCCTGTGCAGAAAGGCTTTCGAGGCTATTGTTCCATTGATTCATTTCTCTCGGTTGGCGCTGTGAAGACTGGGTTAGTATTCCCAAATACCTTCTCGAAATAGAAGCTGAGTCACGTAGTGAAGTACAGGGCAAGGGATACTTGCTGGAATCCACCGTGAGGGCAGCGTGACCCCTAACAAAGAAACAGGGATGGCCCCCGTGCAGGAAAAATGAGTGTATTAAGCGGCAAGAAGGTGCGAGAGTCGGCAGATCTTAGGTGATACAACCTTCGAGGTTGGTGTGCGGCTGCCGCTACTGCTCCTACTAAAGCAAACATATGGAAGAAAGACGGCTCTTCTTGGCAAAGGAATCTCCGTCTACTTGCTCCACCTATTATCCCTGGGCTCTAGTCAGTCAGGCGTTCAGTCAATCGCATTTATTGAGCGCTTACCGTGTGCAGAACATCATCATCATCATCATCAATCGTATTTATTGAGCGCTTACTATGTGCAGAGCACTGTACTAAGCGCTTGGGAAGTACAAATTGGCAACAAATAGAGACAGTCCCTACCCGACAGTGGGCTCACAGTCTAAAAGGGGGAGACAGAGAACAAAACCAAACATACTAACAAAATAAAATAAATAGAAATAGATATGTACAAATAAAATAAATAAATAAATAAATGAGTAAAAAATATGTACAATATGTACAGAACACTGTACTGGGTGCTTGGGAGAGTATAATATAACAATAAAATAGGTATACTCCCTGCCCACAATGAGCTTGCTTTCTTGGGGGGGATCAGACCCCAAAGATGTTCCCGCTTTTCCGCATCCGGTCAACTCAAATGAGGAAGTTGGAATCGAGGCCAAGATGCCCTCCAGGTGAGCCTCGGAACGAGGGAGTCGACTGCAGTGCCGGAGTCCTTTCTGGAGGAAGCGTGGTCCTTAGAGAATCAATCAGTCAACCAACCAATCGTATTTATTGAGCGCTTACTGTGTGCAGACCACTGGACTAAGCGCTTGGGAAGTACAAGTTGGCAACATATAGAGACAGTCCCTACCCAACAGTGGGCTCACAGTCTAGAAGGGGGAGACAGAGAACAAAACCAAACATACTAACAAAATAAAATAAATAGATATGTACAAGTAAAATAAATAAATAAATAGATAGATAGATAGATAAATAAATAGAGTAATAAATATGTACAAACATATAACTTTTCTAGTGATGTTGAAGTGGGGCCAAAGGGTCTCCAGGTGGCTTTCCAGCTTTGAACCACCATCCATTACTATCGCTGCATAAATTGGGAAGCGGAGACTCTGGCCTCCACAGGGCCTGCAAATTTGCTACCCTGCCTCATTCATTCATTCAATCATATTTATTGAACGCTTATTGTGTGCAGAGCACTGTACTAAGCGCTTGGGAAGTACAAGTTGGCAACATATAGAGACGGTCCCTACCTAACAACGAGCTCACAGTCTAGCAGGGGGAGACAAGTTGCCAACTTGTACTTCCCAAGCGCTTAGTACAGTGTTCTGCACACAGTAAACGCTCAATAAATACGATTGATTGATTGATTGATTGATTGATTGATTATAACAGCTATGTCCTTCCAGCAGGAGGTGAACCAACATCTCTACTCCATTTCTGGGCTTTTGCTGGGTCCAAGGGGCCGGGCAGACAACCTGCAACCTCCCACCTGTCCCCAAAAAGCCGTTAGCGCCATTACCCCTCATGGAGAAGTTGACCCCCTTGCCCTTATGGAGTTGGCCCCTATGACTGTAAGCTTGTCACGGGTAGGAAATGTTTCTGTTGTCACATTGTGCTCTCCCTAGTCCTTAGTACAGTGCTTTGCACATAGGAAGCCCTCAATAAATAAGATTGGATGAATGAATGACAACAAAATCTTCCTGCCGATGATGATGATGGTATTTATTAAGCACTTCCTATATGGTACATTCTGCACTTGGATCTGTTATCTTTGGAGATTTGATATTAGCCCTACCCTCAACCTCACAGCACTTAGGTACACATCTTTAAATTATATATTATAAGTTATCTAGACTGTAAGCTCATTATGAGCATAGAATGTGTCTGTTGTATTCTCCCAAGCACTTAGTTCAGTGGTCTGCACATAGTAAGTGCTCACTAAATACCATTGATTGACTGATAAGCACTGAGAGTGCTTAGAACATCATCATCATCATCAATCGTATTTATTGAGCACTTACTATGTGCAGAGCACTGTACTAAGCGCTTGGGAAGTACAAATTGGCAACACATAGAGACAGTCCCTACCCAACAGTGGGCTCACAGTCTAAAAGGGGGAGACAGAGAACAGTGCTTGGCATATAGTAAGCGCTTAACAAATGCCATCATTATTGTTATTATTATACAAATAATCAGATCAATCACATTTCCTGTCCCACATGAAACTTCATTAGCCGGGTACCTAATCAGAATTCATTATAGCAATTAAGACATGTGTGCATTCTCTCATTCCCTTTCAATCAATCAATCAATCGCATTTATTGAGCGCTTACTGTGTGCAGAGCACTGTACTAAGCGCTTGGGAAGTACAAGTTGGGATTATGTTTTCCCTTTGTGGCATCGGCCTGCGTTGGAAACAGTCAATCAATCATATTTATTGAGTACTAACCGGATGCAGAGCACTGTACTAAGTGCTTGGGAGAGCACAACGCAATATGACCGACCAACTCCACGCCCACAGTGAGCTTACAGTCTAGAGGGACCCAATTTCTTTCTCTGCCGATCTGTGTGACCTTGGTTCACAGCGCCGGAGAAGACTCAGGGAGGTGACTGAGGTAAGGCATCATAGCTGGGAATTCCTGAGAGGCTGCAGAAGCAGCAGTAGCAAGCAAGCCGACAACTTGTCAAGATTTTTATGGAGCCTGATCTCCCCGTGATCTCCATCTCATACTCCTCTCTTGGAAGGTGACTGGGGAATAAGGAAGAGTGGCGAAAATGCTCTCCGGGGTGCCAGGGACTCCATCACCCGACATAAAGCCTCCCAACACTGAAGCGTGGATGTCATTTCAAAGCTTAATTTCATTTTCATTTCATTTAATCGTGTTTATTGAGCGCTTACTGTGTGCAGAGCACTGTACTAAGCACTTGGGAAGTACAAGTTGGCAACATATAGAGACGGTCCCTACCCAACAGTGGGCTCACAGTCTAGAAAGGGGAGGCAGACAACACAACAAACATATTAACAAAATAAAATAAATACAATATGTACAAGTAAAATAAATAGAGTATTAAATATGTACAGACATATATACATATATACAGGTGCTGTGGGGAGGGGAAGGAGGTAACGCGGGAGATGGGGAGGGGGGAAGAGGGGGAGAGGAAAGAGGGGGCTCAGTCTGGGAGACATGATAAAAGACTAGTTTTCTGGGGACCACCCAAACCAAGGAGAGAAGAGTAGCATACGAAAATGGATCTGGAAGCAAAGATCAATGACATAAGATGAGCAAGTTGATAAGATGAATAGACTAGCCAAGAATCCAAGGCATCTACTGTTTTTTCCTAGTTTTCAGACTTGATTTTCACGCTTCATTATGTTCTAGGTTCATTTAGGGGACTGCAGTTTCATAACATCAAACCTGACTACACTACTGTGAATGTCTGAAGATGTGGATTTCATCTGGCCCCACTAGTCTAATCACTTTATATCCAGCAAGGGTACCTCGGCCTGCTTGCCTCATTTGCTCCTGTGCCACTATTATTTCCAGAGAAGCAGCGTGGCTCAATGGAAAGAGTGCGGGGTTGGGAGTCAAGAGGTCGTGGGTTCTAATCCTGGCTCCGCCACTTGTCTGCTGTGTGACTTTGGGCAAGTCACTTCACTTCTCTGGGCCTCAGTTACCTCATCTGTAAAATGGGGATTAAGACTGTGAGCCCCACGTGGGACAACCTGATCACCTTGTATCCCCCCAGTGCTTAGAACAGTGTTTAGACTGTGAGCCCACTGTTGGGTAGGGACTGTCTCTATGTGCTGCCAATTTGTACTTCCCAAGCGCTTAGTACAGTGCTCTGCACATAGTATGCGCTCAATAAATACGATTGATTGATTGATTGATTGATTGTTTAGCCCTACTGACAGCTCACCTACTCCAGGAGGCCTTCCCAGACTGAGCCCCTTCCTTCCTCTCCCCCTCGTCCCCCTCTCCATCCCCCCCATCTTACCTCCTTCCCTTCCCCACTGCACCTGTATATATGTATATATGTTTGTACATATTTGTTACTCTCTTTATTTATTTATTTATTTTACTTGTACATATCTATTCTATTTGTTTTATTTTGTTAGTATGTTTGGTTTTGTTCTCTGTCTCCCCCTTTTAGACTGTGAGCCCACTGTTGGGTAGGGACTGTCTCTATATGTTGCCAACTTGTACTTACCAAGTGCTTAGTACAGTGCTCTGCACACAGTAAGCGCTCAATAAATACGATTGATTGATTGATTGGCACATAGTCAAGCGCTTAACAAATGCCATTATTATTATTATTATTATTATTTCTCTTTTCTTTCACTCTCATACATCCTCTTGTCTGGGAGCGGGGGTAAAAGGACCTTGGATTGTCCCTGCCGCTCTAAAGGCTTGTCTGCTTTGTTCTGACATAGTTACCTTTGTAACTCCATGGCTGATGGAGTCATGATCCGTGTTTATAAGTGTGACTGAAAAGACCTGACTGCAGTCTTTTCCACACTGGCCAATGCTCATTATCATTTTATTTGCTATTATTGTTAATTTCCCCTCTTTTAATTTAACAGGTGTTTATATATTATAAAAATATGGACTTTAGCTAAGTACGTTACAATGACCTATTGCTTATTTTGGGCACAGAACATGTCTGCTAGTTCTATTGTATTCTCCGGAGCTCTTAATACAGTGCTCTGCACATATTAGCCACTCAATAAACACCACTGATTGATTTGAAAATCTCCTTGGGTGACAGGAATCAGAATCAATCAATCAATCGTATTTATTGAGCGCTTACTGTGTGCAGAGCACTGTACTAAGCGCTTGGGAAGCACAAGTTGGCAACATATAGAGACAGTCCCTACCCAACAGTGGGTTCACAGATCAGAAGACCATCATCTGCACTGAGATCATTACTATTATGATCGTTATTGCAATGCCCACCGCAGTCTGGCCTCAACTGGCCGATTCATTCATTCGGTCGTATTTATTGAGTGCCTACTGTGTGCAGGGCACTGTACTAATCACTTGGGAGAGTACAGCATAACAATAAACAGACATCAATCTATTTAGCTTTTCCTCCACGTTCCACTTATTGCTTTGCTAATCAGTCAAGTGGTGGAGTTTATTGAGCGCTTACTGTGTGCAGAGCACCGAACCAAATGCATGGGAAAGTACAGTACAACAGAGTGGACTGGCAGCTTTGGTCACTGTTGGAGTAAGTGCTCAGTATATAGTGTTGAGTGACTAATTGAGAGGCCTGATGCTGTAGTTTTTATTTATTTATTTATTTATTCATTCATTCATTTATTTATTTATTTATTTTTAATTATTTATTTATTTATTTATTTATTTATTTAACTTGTACATATCTATTCTATTTATTTTATTTTTTTAGTATGTTTGGTTTGGTTCTCTGTCTCCCCCTTCTAGACTGTGAGCCTGCTGTTGGGTAGGGACTGTCTCTACGTGTTGCCGACTTGTACTTCCCAAGCGCTTAGTGCAGTGCTCTGCACACAGTAAGCGCTCAATAAATACGATTGATTGATCGATTGTTGTGTCGTGTCTTTCCAGCAGTTTGATGTAAGCAGCACCTCTTGTGGTTCTGGCAGTCAGTCTGCCACACAACCTTCCCACCGGGGCACGCTGCAATGCTTGGACTTGTCTGCCCCTCGGGAGGAGCGTTGTAAAGCCAGCTGACACGCTGGCAGAACTGCCCCAGCGCTTAGAACAGTGCTTGGCACATAATAAGCCGGCACTACCATCCTTCCCGTCTCACAAGCCCGCAACCTTGGTGTCATCCTCGACTCCGCTCTCTCGTTCACCCCTCACATCCAAGCCGTCACCAAAACCTGCCGGTCTCAGCTCCGCAACATTGCCAAGATCCGCCCTTTCCTCTCCATCCCAACCGCTACCCTGCTCATTCAAGCTCTCATCCTATCCCGTCTGGACTACTGCACTAGCCTTCTCTCTGATCTCCCATCCTCGTGTCTCTCTCCACTTCAATCCATACTTCATGCTGCTGCCCGGATTATCTTTGTCCAGAAACGCTCTGGACATATTACTCCCCTCCTCAAAAACCTCCAATGGCTACCGATCAATCTGCGCATCAGGCAGAAACTCCTCACCCTGGGCTTCAAGGCTGTCCATCACCTCGCCCCCTCCTACCTCACCTCCCTTCTCTCCTTCTACTGCCCAGCCCGCACCCTCCGCTCCTCCACCACTAATCTCCTCACTGTACCTCGCTCTCGCCTGTCCCGCCATCGACCCCCGGCCCACGTCATCCCCCGGGCCTGGAATGCCCTCCCTCTGCCCATCCGCCAAGCTAGCTCTCTTCCTCCCTTCAAGGCCCTGCTGAGAGCTCACCTCCTCCAGGAGGCCTTCCCAGACTGAGCCCCTTCTTTCCTGTCCCCCTCGTCCCCCTCTCCATCCCCCCGTCTTACCTCCTTCCCTTCCCCACAGCACCTGTATATATGTATATATGGTTGTACATATTTATTACTCTATTTATTTATTTATTTATTTATTTTACTTGTACATTTCTATCCTACTTATTTTATTTTGTTGGTATGTTTGGTTCTGTTCTCTGTCTCCCCCTTTTAGACTGTGAGCCCACTGTTGGGTAGGGACTGTCTCTATGTGATGCCAATCTGTACTTCCCAAGCGCTTAGTACAGTGCTCTGCACATAGTAAGCGCTCAATAAATGCGATTGATTGATTGATTGATTGATTGATTAATAAGCACTTAACAAATACCAACATTATTATTATTATTATTATTATTATTATTCTGTAAGGAGTGGAGCTTCCAGGGGGAGGGCTTCCAAGGCTGGAGGCCCAATTGGCCCCCACTGAGGGGGGCTTAAAAGCTCCTGGTTGGTTCTGGATTGTGATAGAGGTCCCAGAAATTCCCAGCTGACCCTGAAGTTCAGAGGAGACCCTAGTCCCAGAGCCCAGCAGAGGAACAAAAGGGCCCTTCCAAGGGTTGGAGGAGATTTGAGAGCTCACCTCCTCCAGGAGGCCTTACCAGACTGAGCCACCATTTGCCTCTCCTCCTCCCTCCCCACAGCACTTGTATATATTTATTACTGTATTTATTTTACTTGTACATATTGACTACTCTATTTATCTTGTTAATGATGTGCATATAACTGTAATTCTGTTTATTCTGGTGGCTTTGACACCTGTCTACATGTTTTGTTTTGTTGTCTGTCTCCCCTTTCTAGACTGTGAGCCCGTTGTTGGGTAGGGACCGTCTCTATATGTTGCCGACTTGGACTTCCCCGGCGCTTAGGGCTCAATAAATATGATTGAATGAATGAACTGCCAAACAGGTGCATTCATCAACCTCCTCCCACCCTCATCCTAGGCCATGCCCACTTGGATCCACTACAGCCCTGCTCTCAGATAATTTCTGTGTTCCTTTGATGGGGGAAGGGTGGTTAGGAAAAAGGGCCTGGTTTTCCTGGAGAGGGTCTCAGACTGACCATTCCCTCTTTCAAGGAGGGACAGCATTGACTGTGAAGCAGGATTACCCCTCTTGCTTTCAGGGGATAGACCCTGGAAGGCAAACGGATGATTTTAGACTGTGAGCCCACTGTTGGGTAGGGACTGTCTCTATATGTTGCCAATTTGTACTTCCCAAGTGCTTAGTACAGTGCTCTGCACATAGCGCTCAATAAATACGATTGATGATGATGATAGCAGACAACGAGGTATCTCCTGGTGTCCGCCCTATCCGGTATCGACGTTCAGAAGCGGATGATGACTCTCTGGTCACATTTCTACCAGGATCTTCTCTCCATCCAGGTACCCCATCTCTCAGCTGCCTCTTCTACAGAGCTGTATCATGGCTGGGACTAACTTCTTACTGAACATCTGATAGGTATGCCTTGTCTTT
The DNA here is from genome assembly GCF_015852505.1 of Tachyglossus aculeatus. Taxonomy (NCBI): domain Eukaryota; kingdom Metazoa; phylum Chordata; class Mammalia; order Monotremata; family Tachyglossidae; genus Tachyglossus; species Tachyglossus aculeatus. The sequence goes on from NC_052086.1 coordinate 73,503,864, forward strand.
AAATTTTGGAAGGGTATATTTAGGTAATACCTGCACAGATACATTTGATGAAGAAGAATAAAACATCCTTCTTTTCTAGATTTTATTCCTCAAATAATTGAACTGGAAAAATATTTTTGCCCACTCTCACCTTCCTAGGGGTAACAGCCTCTAGATAAGCACTTAGTACAGTGCTCTGCACACAGTAAGCATTCAATAAATACGTTCAGTAAAAAATATTTTTGCCCACTCTCACCTTCGTAGGGCTAACAGCCTCTAGATAAGCACTTAGTAGAGTGCTCTGCACACAGTAAGTGTTCAATAAATACATTCAATAAAAAATATTTTTGCCCACTCTCACCTTCCTAGGGGTAACAGCCTCTAGATAAGCACTTAGTACAGTGCTGTGCACACAGTAAGCATTCAATAAATAAATATGATTGAATGAATGTAAACTCAGAACAGTGCTTTGCACATAGTGCTTAAATACCATCATTATTATTGTGGGCAGGGACAGTCTCTGTTTTTCGTTGTGTTGTGCTTTCCCAAGCACTTAGTACAGTGCACTGCTCACAGTAAACACTCAATAAATATGATTAAATGAATGAATAATTTGTGCAACAGATGGAGCTTAACTGATAATTGCTACCTAGTTTCTACTAACTCTTTTCTTACCCATGCATTCTTTCCCAGTGCTTAGTACAGTGCATTGTACACAGTAGGTATTTAATAAATACTGTTACTACTGACAGACAGGACAAAGATAGCAAATTCCTACCTATTTCTAAGTTGCCCACTATTTCCCATTAATCAATCAATCAATCAATCGTATTTATTGAGCGCTTACTATGTGCAGAGACTGTACTAAGCGCTTGGGAAGTACAAATTGGCAACACATAGAGACAGTCCCTACCCAACAGTGGGCTCACAGTCTAAAAGGGGGAGACAGAAAACAGAACCAAACATACCAACAAAATAAAATAAATAGGATAGAAATGTACAAGTAAAATAAATAGAGTAATAAATATGTAAATAATATGTAATAACTTACATTAGAGGTAAGTTATCTGAGGGCAGGGATTTTGCCTACTAACTCTGTTGTTGTTCTCTCCCAACCACTTAGTACAGTATTCTGTACAGTAAAGGCACTCAATAATAATAATAATAATGGCATTTATTAAGCGCTTACTATGTGCAAAGCACTGTTCTAAGCTCTAGGGAGGTTACAACGTGATCAGGTTGTCCCACATGGGGCTCACAGTCTTAATCCCCATTTTACAGATGAGGTAACTGAGGCCCAGAGAAGTGAAGTGACTTGCCCAAAGTCACACAGCTGACAATTGACAGAGCCGGGATTCGAACCCCTGACCTCTGACTCCAAAGCCCGTGCTTTTTCCACTGAGCCGCGCTGCTTCTCTACTTCTCTAATACTACTAATCAGTAAGAATACTAATACTATTGATTGATTCCAGTTTCAAAGGGAATCTCCAGGTTTCTTTTATGAGAAGTTTTCAAAGAATCTAAATTTAATGGGCCTCTGAGCACCTTCTACAGTCAGAAGGGTGTTATTTTGGACTTTATTTTCATTTAACTATTTGTAATTCTTTCTAAGAAATGAGCAGAAATTGCCTTACCTCCTGGAGGAGTTCTTTGGGAACTCTTAGAGAAGCAGCGTGGCTCAGTGGAAAGAGCCCGGGCTTTGGAGTCAGAGGTCATGGGTTCGAATGCCGACTCCGCCACATGTCTACTGTGTGATCTTGGGCAAGTCACTTAACTTCTCTAATCCTCAGTTGCCTCATCTGTAAAATGGGGGTGAAGACTGTGAGCCCCACGTGGGACAACCTGATCACCCTGTATCCTCCCTAGCGCTTAGAACAGTGCTTTGCACATAGTAAGCGCTTAACAAATGCCTATTATTATTATTATTATTTGGGAGGTAGGCCCAAGGAAGGAAAATTCAACTTGAGAAAGAGTACTCGAAGATAAGCCGCAAGGAAGGGGAAACAAGCTGTTTGTTTTAAGTTTGAGGACGAAGGTCTGAAGGGGTGTATTTCAGGTATTTCAGTGTATTATCAGCTGTGTGACTTTGGGTAAATCACTTAACTTCTCTGCCTCAGTTCCCTTATCTGTAAAAGGGGGATAAAGACTGTGAGCCCCACGTGGGACAAGCTGATCACCTTGTATCTCCCCCAGTGCTTAGAGCAGTTATTGGCACATAGTAAGTGCTGAACAAATACCATTATTGAAGCAGCGTGGCTCAGTGGAAAGAGCACGGGCTTGGGAGTCCGAGGAAATGGATTCTAATCCCTGTTCTGGTGCTTGTCAGCTGTGTGACCTTGGGCAAGTCACTTAACTTTTCTGTGCCTCAGTTCCCTCATCTGTAAAATGGGGATTAAGACTGTGAGCCCCACGTGGGACAACCTGATCACCTTGTATCCTCTCCAGTGCTTAGAACAGTGCTTCGCACATAGTAAGTAAGTAATCAAGTAATCAATACTAAGTAATCAACTTGTACTTCCCAAGCGCTTAGTACAGTGCTCTGCACACAGTAAGCGCTCAATAAATACGATTGATTGATAGTAAGCGCTTAACAAATACCAACATTATCATTATTTAAGAGAAGCAGCCTGGCTGAGTGGAAAAGAGCCCAGTCTTGGGAGTCAGAGATTGTGGGTTCTAATCCCAGCCGTGCCGTTTGTCAGCTGTGTGACTTTGGGCAAGTCACTTTACTTCTCTGTGCCTCAGTTACCTCATCTGTAAAATGGGGAGTAAGACGGTGAGCCCTGTGGGGGACAACCTGATTACCTTGTATCTACTCCAGTGCTTGGCACATAATAAGCGCTTAACAAATACCAACGTTATTATTATTATGTAAGGGGTGGAGCTTCCAGGGGAAGGGCTTCCAAGGCTGGAGGCCCAATTAGCCCCCATTGAGGGGGGCTTAAAAGCTCCTGGTTGGTTTTGGATTATGATAGAGATTCCAGAATTCCACCCGACCCTGAAGTTCGGAGGAGACCCTAGTCCCAGAGCCCAGCAGAGGAACAAAAGGGCACTTCCAAGTGTTGGAAGAGATTTGAGAGCTCACCTCCTCCAGGAGGCCTTTCCAGACTGAGCCACCCTTTTCCTCTCCTCCTCCCCACAGCACTTGTATGTATTTGTACAGATTTATTACTCTATTGATTTTACTTGTACATATTTACTACTCTATTTTGTTAATGATGTGCATATAGCCGTCATTCTATTTATTCTGACGGCTTTGACACCTGGCTACATGTTTTGTTGTCTGTCTCCTCCTTCTAGACTGTGAGCCCGCTGTTGGGTAGGGGCCACTTCTATACGTTGCTGACTTGTACTTCCCAAGCGCTTAGTACAGTGCTCTGCACACAGTAGGCACTCTATAAATTGAGTGAATGAATTTGACAATCTCCCAGCTCAACTCCAGAGTCCTTACCGGCTCCACCTAGGTCCGGTTGGGAGGAGAGAAGCCTCCGGCATGGTCCTGGAGCCTAGGAGTGATAGAGAACATAAAAAGGGCCATAATAATAATAATGATGGCATTTGCTAAGCGCTTACTATGTGCAAAGCACTGTTCTAAGCGCTGGATAAGACCAAATCAGGTCAGTGGTCCACCTTGTTCAGGACACTGTCTCTGACAGAGACCATGTGATGGCTCAGCTGCCATCCTGGACATCTAGCCTAATATTTAGGGATGGACCAGGTAACATCCCTGACTTCATCTTCTTCATCTGTAATTTCTCCTCTAGAAACTCATTATTGACGGTCAATGTACTGCTCCATCCTACTCTTGAATCTGCTGACTTTTGCAGCTAGCTATGGTCACAAAATCTAGGTTTGCCATCAGTCTGTGTGTTTGTGTTTGTGTGATTTGTTAAGCGTTTACCATGTGCCAAGCATTGTATGGAAAAGGATTTCCTTATGTTTGTTTTGTACCTGCCCGTTTTTTATGGTATTTAAGTGCTCACTGTGCAGTAGGCTCTGTACTAAGCTCTGGGGTAAATACAAGATTGGATTTTTTTCAAGTTTTACTGCATTCCCTCTCATCTTAGTGGTGCTGTGTTCATTAGTCAAAGATTCCAGTTCAGCCTTTATCAGGGAGGACCCACTCTTCATTTAGAGCGTGGGGATGAATGGTGTCAAGGGGGATGGGGGAAAAAAGAGGAAAAGAAGGAGAAGGAAAAGAAGTGGGGGGATGAAGAAAGTGGGAAAGGGGAGAGAAGAGGAAGATAAAGAGTGCCTCTCTTTTTCCTCTTTTAGTGCTCCTGGGTCTTTGCCAGGTGCTGGAACTGGGTTTGGGTGGCTTAGAGCAGAGAACTGTAGGATCTAGGGCCTTCCCAGAAGAAAAGCAGCCAATTCTTGCCCCCGATCCAAATTCTCAAGGGGAGGAGCCCCTCTACCCGCTGGAGATCCTTCAAGAGCTATGGTGCACATGGAGCAGCAAAGGGGCTACTTAGCAGTGCAGATTTTGGCCATGGCTCCTTTCCCGAGGGCACTATAGCCCCTCTGTACTGTCTAGTAATCCAGGTCTGGCACAAGACAGGGCATTCGCCACCTCCTTGCAGGGCCCGGAGGCAGGGGCAGAGGAGACTGTGGGCACCCAGCCATGGTGAGAATGAAAAAAGTGTTAGCAGCATCCTCTGTCCCTTCCTCTGCTTAGTTCATCCAGGTCATGATGTATCCCCTGGGTCACCTTCTCACAGCTGTTCTGGTTTAGCTGCCCTGCCAATGGTAATGGAGGCCATGCCCTGGGGCCCAGCAGGAGCATAGCTCCTGGTTCAACCACAGATCTCCTTTGGGTTCTTGGGATCTGAATGGGAATCGGGGCCTGCGAATTAGGGCCAAATAGGAAATGGAGCCCCCACTTTGTAAGCTTCTCCTTCTGACTTCTAGCGAAGCAGTGTGGCTCAGTGGAAAAGAGCATGGGCTTTGGAGTCAGAGGTCGTGAGTTCAAATCCCGGCTCCACCACTTGTCAGCTGTGTGACTTTGGGCAAGTCATTTCACTTCTCTGGGCCTCAGTTACCTCATCTGTAAAATGGGGATTAAGACTGTGAGCCCCATGTGGGACAACCTGGTCACCTTGTAACATCCCCAGTGCTTAGAACAGTGCTTTGCACATAGTAAGTGCTTAATAAATGCCATTATTATCTTTTAGACTGTGAGCCCACTGTTGGGTAGGGACTGTCTCTATATGTTGCCAATTTGTACTTCCCAAGCGCTTAGTACAGTGCTCTGCACATAGTAAGCGCTCAATAAATACGATTGATGATTGATGATGATGACTGGCTCCCGTATGGCAAGAAGGGCCAGCTGGCTTTGGTATTCCACCCTACTCAAAAGACTGAGGGAATGAAACCATTAGCCCCAGCTCTCCAGTAAGAATTCCACAGGGGAAAGGTCTCCCACCTTGTCTATATGAAGTTGGAGCCACAGTGCTAGGGTGGACACTGGCAGTTCTCAAGAATATTGGACATTCCCAGTACCTGAGAGAGGCAGACCAGCTCAACACCTAACCCTGGGATAAAATTGCATGAATGTGCACCTGCCCAGTAGAGAGTGCAGTGCAAGGACTGCTTTTGGGATGGAGGAGACAAATCACCCAAAGTGGACTTGTAAGGTTTGCCATCGTCATGTTTGCAGTTACAGTGATTGTTTTCTGGGTACAGATATATGCTAATGAACAATCAGCCAGAGGTAGCCTGGAGCTGGTTAACTCCTGATTACTTTGAATACACGTCTGGATAAGCTTTCTTACTAATTCACATTTGGCATATCATCAGTGTCCTTGATCTAAAATATAAATTCCGTAATGGGAGTGGCACTTTGCATGGGCCCTTTAAGAAAAAAACAGGGGCACTTCACCTCCATGCCTGTTATGCTTCTTAGACTTGGGGAATTTACAGTTAGTTGATTATTGTTCTTGGACACAAATGAGAGTTCCCTCCAGCAGAGTTTACCTCTACCTAGAAGGAAGTGATGTTCATGTCAATACCCAAGACAGGAAATATGTGCCCAAAAGATTAGCCTTATTGTGTTGGGCTGGACACTTTCCACCGAGTTTGTTTATGGGACAGATTGTTTTTGTGAAGTTGTTTGCTCCAGGGAGTCTTGTTGTTCTCTTTTTTCTTGGCTAGTGATCCATTTTATAGGTATCCCCAAGCCTGGATGCATTTAAGAAGGTCCCCCTTCTCAGAGTCATCTCCCCTCAGATTTCATGAGCACCCCGATCTCAGTGAGGATTGTATTCTTGCCTACTGGGTTTCATCCTCAAATTAAAAGCCGATGTCATCTCTTCAGAATATATGGCATCCAACTAGCTTTCCTCTTTTCTCCTCCTCTTGGTTTCTGACACCGGAGTTTTTTGGGTTAGGATCTCTCTGGGTTGAATGTCAGATAATAATAATACAAATAATATTACCACTGATAATGATTATGGGTGTTTCCTTCTATTACATGTCAAGCACAATACATGGGGTAGATACAAATCATTCAAGTTGGTTACAGTCCCTGATCCAGTTGGGGCTCAGAGTCTAAGTAGGAGGGAGAACAGTCAGCCAATCAGTCCATCAATCAATCGTATTTACTGAGCCCTTACTGTGAGCACACAGTACAATATAACAATAGGACAAAGTTGGTAGACATATTCCCTGCCCACAATGAGCTTCCAGTCTAAAGGGGGAGGCAGACCTGAATATAAATAAATTGTGGATATATGCATAAGTGCTGTGGAGCTGAGGGAGAGGAAGGGAGAAAATCCAAGTGCAAGGGTGATACAGAAGGGAGTGGGAGAAGAGGAAATGAGGGCTCAGTCAGGAAAGTCCTTTTAGGATAAGTGCCTCCAACAAGGGTTTTTGAAGTAATTGTCGGATATGAAGAGAGGGGTCATTCTAGGCTAGAGCCGGGATGTGGGCAAGAGGTCGGCGGTGAAGTAGGCGAGGTGGAGGTACAGTGAGTAGTTTGGCATTAGAGTTGTAGTAGGAGAGCAGTGAGGTAAGGTAAGAGGGGGCAAGGTAAGTTTGGGTGCTTTAAAGCCCATGGTAAGGAGTTTCTGTTTGATGTGGAGGTGGTGGGCAACCACTGGAGGTTCTTAAGGAGTGGGGAAACACGTCCTGAACGTTTCTATACTAAAATGAGCTCATCAGCAGAGTAAGTAATGAGCTGGAGTGGGGAGAGACAGGGGGTAGGGAGGTCAGCAAGGAGAGAGATAGGAGAACCAGGAGAGGACAGTATCAGTGAAGCCAAGGTTGGTTAATATTTCCAGGCGAAGGGGGTGGTCTAAAGTGTCGAAGGCAGTTGAGAGGTTGAGGAGGATTAGGATGGAGTAGAGGCCGTTGGGTTTGATGAGGAGATCATTTGTGAACAGATACCGAATCCCCATTTTACAAGTGAGGAAACGGAGGCACACAGAAGTTAAGTGACTTGCCCAAGGTCACACAGCAGGCAAATGACAGAGCTGGGATTAAAATCCAGGTCCTCTGACATTCAGGCCCGTGCCCTTTCTCCTAAACTAGGCTGCTTTCCCTCGGCACCTCTGCACGCTCATATATGCATTTCTTGAATTTTAAAAAATTATCTTCCAGCGAGAGTGCCAGGCCCACCATGAGCACCCACGTGCCCATTTGGTCCAAATCAGTTAGCAGATGGTGCCTGGGTATTAGTTATGTGGCTTGTACTCTCCTCTCAGAGACATACAGGCATCTCTCCTTTGGTGGTCTCATTTTTGTTGTCCCAAGCCTGAGGACTCATTGTCTCTGGCACCCTGCTTAAATGCCAACTGCTAACATGTGCTGGTTTATTATTATCACCCCAATCCACCCACCCATACTGCAGCATTATTTCTGCCCACCCCGAGCCTCCAGAAGCTGCAGGCTGGCAAAAAAACGACAGAATGGCCTGGCGCCCTCCATGCCGCTGCTTGAATCCAGGGGCAAGCCACATCCTACTTAGGCACTTCTCATTCTCCTCTCCCCTCCTTCCTTTTTTCAGATTACAGGGCATTGCCTCTTGACTTATTCAGTCACAGGCCGTCACTGAGCGGGTCCGTCGTGATTCAATTTTTAGACGATTTTAACTTTTTTATTCGTGAGTACAGGGTGAAGGGTCCGAGAAGGGATCATCTGGCTGGAATTAAGGGAGAAAGAGTCAGTAGGTTTTATTGTTCTTTACATTCAATCCCCGATCTTTTCCCATCATGAAATTGCATCAAGCTATCCTATGTCTCCTGCTCTCTTCCTGACTCATTCTTGGAGACTTCCTTTTTAACAAATTTTTACTGCTAGCCAAACCTGGCCACTGCTTCTCCCGGGTTCTCTGTTTACAGTTCTCCATTTTACAGCAGGACTCGAGTGAGTAAGCGGTACACGGTGTTCCGGAGAAGGCATTGTCAGTGCTGGGAAGCAGAGCATGGATCTCCTCCCTCAGTTTGCATGTGATGCACGTCCCAACGTGACATTTGCCCGGGAAGCATATATTTAATCTGTCACTAGCTATCACCCCACGGTGGTTTTCTACGTGGCTGCTCTCTCCACCAGTATTTTCCAATTCGGAGTTGTGTTGCTATCCCTTCTGGAGTGCGCAACTGCATTGCTCCATATTCAGTTTCATTTCTAGTAGCCCTTTGCCCATTCTTCTAAATCCCCTGGGTCTTTCTGCAAATGAACCTGGGGTGTTCTCTAGTTCTTGTTCTAATCCCCAACAATACTAATCCAGCAGCGGCTCTTGTAAACAGCGTGAATTTATTCGAAGTGGCAGAGTTGGGCTCTTAACACCATTCTTGTCAGTAGTGGGTAAACAGAGCTTTTTCGGGAAAGTGGAAAAAAAAGACATTGCTCTCTCTGTGACCTGACACCGGATAGGAGAGGCTTTTGCAAAGAAGTTGGCAGAAGGAACAGATGTGTGGGTGGGTGTTGGGGTGGAGAGGGTGAAGGGAAGAAGGAGAAAAAGGATGACTTCATTCTGGGCAGCTTCTCAGGAGTCTTCCCATTTTTCTTGTTTGTTAGCTAATATTGCCTTATCCGCCGGCCCTAAACCTCTTACTGCTCATAAGCATAATTTAGATGGCTCCCTTGAAATGGCCAACACTGATTATTCAGGGAAATGAAACATCCTTTTCTTCAGGAAGGCATGCTTCCGACTCCGTTTTTGCAAGTAGCTTCCTCGGGGACCAGTGCTTTAATGCCAAGATGAGTCTTAAAAGTCTGCGTACCCAACAGGCGTGACTCTCAAGTCCATTACCTCTAACCAATAGGTCCGCTTCAACAAAGTTTGCATTTCTAAACAGTAATCTCACTGATGGTTTGCAATTGTTCTAAATTTGCAAAATTCTTGTAAAACTGTATTCTCTCTCTCTTTCTCTCTCCTCCTTTCCTTCTCTCTTCCCCTCTCTCCCTGAGGAACGGGGAATGCCATGCTCCGGCTGCAGGTAAATCTTCAACCTCCAAATCAGCCGTTCAGGCAGGGAACACGTCTACCAACTTGGTTATAGTGTACTCTCCCAAGTGCTTCATACAGTACTCTGCACATAGTAAGTGCTCAGTACAGACATTTGATTTGATTCCTCCCTTTCTCTGGACACAGTCCATGTCCAAGACATCCTGTTAGGGCATTCATTCCTGTTTTTCCTTCAGTCCCAGATCCATAGAGTCGGAAAATACCTCTCTAGAGCCCACATTCAATTCCCTGCTCCCGTGTTTTTTTGCCTCTCCCCTTAAGAGAAATATGTAGTTCAAGTGAAGGGTACAGGAGGGCATCGATCCCCAGGCTTCATCTCTAGAAACTTCTGAATCAAAGAATCTGTTTTGACAATTTTCTTTTCCCCTTCTTGGACCAGTTTTGACGTTTTGTAATAGAATTTATAGAAATATGATGCATGAAAATACAAGAAATTCTTCACTAAAAACCTCATTTTTTTCATATCACGGTGAAGAAACACAAAAAGAGAAGATTTTGGTACTGAGCCAGACCGATCCAGATCAGAGGAGGCATATGGCAGCGTGGCTCAGTGGAAAGAGCAGGGGCTTGGGAGTCAGAGGTCATGGGTTCTAATATCGGCTCCGCCACATGTCTGCTATGTGACCTTGGGCAAGTTACTTAACTTCTCTGAGCCTCAGTTACCTCATCTGTAAAATAGGGATTAATGATGATAATAATAATAATAATAATGATAGCATTTATTAAGCGCTTACTATGTGCAAAGCACTGGGGAGGTTACAAGGTGATCAGGTTGTCCCAGGGGGGGCTCACAGTCTTAATCCCCATTTTACAGATGAGGTAACTGAGGTCCAGAGAAGTTAAGTGACTTGCCCAAAGTCACACAGCTGACAAGTGGCGGAGCGGGGATTTGAACCCATGACCTCTGACTCCCAAGCCTGGGCTCTTTCCACTGAGCCACGCTGCTTCTCTGTGAACCCCACATGGGACAACCTGATCACCCTGTATTTCCCCCCCAGTGCTTAGAACAGTGCTTCACACATAGTAAGCGCTTAACAAATACCATCATTGTTATTATTATTATTGTTGTTATATGGAGTATTTTCAGTCTTGAGCTAGAAACCAGAAAGCTGTGAGTGCCTCCAGAAGAAAAATACACTTCAACTCAAGGTATTATGATTTTTATTATTCCTTTCAGGTTCGGGGGCAAAACTGTTTGTCCCCTGAGCACGTCCCACCCCCAGAGAAGAACCTGAAAGCTAGCAGTGTGGGCCACCTTTGAATTGGCCTGCATCAGCTGGGATAAGCAGCAGCGTGGCTCAGTGGAAAGAGCCTGGGCTTTGGAGTCAGAGGTCATGGGTTCGAATCCCGGCTCCCCCACGTGTCTGCTGTGTGACCTTGGGCAAGTCACAACTTCTCGGAGCCTCAGTTACCTCATCTGCAAAATGGGGATGAACACTGTGAGCCCCACGTGGGACAAACTGATCACCTTGTATCCCCCACAGTGCTTAGAACAGTGCTTTGCACATAGTAAGCGCTTAACAAATGCCATCATTATTATTATTATTATAAGCGCAGTTACTTCCAAGAGAAAAAATGAAAGAGAGAAGGAATCCTCATGGGCCCCTCTTTTACTTCACTGTGTCTAGGAACCACAAAATTCAAAGGTCTCTGCTGCCAAATACTCTCTTGGGAATGAATTTTTTCCCCGCCATGTAGAATACCGTGGGGACCCTAAGGGTTACTTATTATTTTTTAAATGGTATTTGCTAAGCCCTTATTATGTGCCAGGTACTTTACTAAGGGTTGGGGTAGGTACAAGGTGATCAGGTTGGGCACAGTCCATGTCTCACATGGAGCTCACAGTATCAGTACCCATTGTACAGATGGGTAACTGAAGCACAGAGAAGTGAAGTGACCTGGCCAAGCAGACATGGGACAGAGCTGGGATTAGAACCCAGGTCCTTCTGACTCCCAGCCCGTGCTCTATCCACTAGACCATGCTGCTTCTCAAGAAATTGAGACTACCCTGGACTCGAACCCACAATTCCTGGCTTAGGAGGGCAGTGCCTTATTCATTAGGCCACGGGGGAACACTTGTTTCACCTTTAACATCACTGACTGTCTTAGCAAGTCGTTACTCTTAAAACTGTCTAGCGTTTAGTACGGTGCTTAGCCCACAGTTAGCTCTCAATAAATACAGTTGCTTGATTAAAAGGGTTTACAGTCTCAAGGGAGATAGACACATCATAGCATATAGGGTTGTTCTTTGGCTTGAAGGTGACATTTCAGATGGTGTGACTGTATCAGCGAGTGTTATTTAGCGAGCATCTCCTACACACGTGCATACCGTGTCTAAGGCAACTGTTCTGGCCCTTTGCTCTTTCGGGTGAGCACTGCTCCAACTCCACTGGAGAGGATGTGCTTGAGTTGCTTTTGCAGTAGTGATGACGGTTTGTGCTGAGCCGCTTACAAACTCTTGCCCAGTTCCTCCGGGCCCTGTGACCCGCACTGTGATTTGGAAGGGAGAATGGAGGCTGCCTGTAGAACAGAAAAAAGAGTGAGAGTGGGAGGAGAGAGCCGTGACAGACACTGAGACTGTCTATTGAGTAGTGGGAGTGGCATCGGGGAGTGAAATAGAGGATGTCTGGTCATGTTGTGCGTAATCAACGACAGCTGTAGCGAGATGTACACAAAGTGCTAATGGTGCTAAGTAACAGAGTTGAGTAATAACTATAGTGACTGAATATTTTCTGGAGTGATTACAGTGACTGGAGCTACATGGGATTAGTCTGTCAAGTTTTCATGAAGGCGGTGAGGTTTAAGACGAGTTTAGAAGGAGAGAAGGAAATGTCCTAGGCACTAAATAGTATAACACAGAAAAATCCTCTTAAAGGTGTCCCTTGTGTTGCGCTGATACTTTTAGGATTCCATTTCCCTTTTAGCAAGTTTTCAATCAATCATATATAGTGAGCACTTACTGTGTACAGACACTTTATGAAGTGCTTGGGAGAGAACAGTAATAACAGATTTGGTAGATGTGTTTGCTGCCCACAATGAGCTTCCAACCTAGTCTTCCTTGTTAGAAATTTTAGTGAACGGTCCCTCAAAAAAGCACCCTGAGAGGTTACCTTTACTACGGGAGCGTTTGGTTCCAGATGTAAAAATGACCCAATCAAGAGTAATGGATGAGGTTCTAGCCTGAGGCTTCAGGATTGAGAACCTGTGTGAACGAATTGATTAATGGGATAGAGGCCTGCACAGCTTCACTGGAACTCGCTCAGAATAGGATGGTCACCTGATGGGAGTGGAGGTTTATTGAGGTCTGGGGCATCTAGTGAGGATTTTTTTTCCCTGGGTTCTTGGAAAGCTTGTCTCTCTGTGAAATGGTGTGGATCCAGCTCTGTCCAGAGGTAGGGGAATGGATGAGATGAGCCCCTAAAGATTTCCTCCAGAAGGATATGGGTGTTAGGGTCCTGTTGATGTGGGAAATGCTTAAGGAGCTTCACCAGCTCCATGATGGAGAAAGGGAAAAATAGCTGAGAAATGCAACCTCAGTTGGCAGAGTCAGTTCAGTATTCTTTCCCAGTGCTTAATACAGTGCTCTTCAAACAGTAAGCCCTTAATAAATAGAATTACTACTTTTACTATGAAGGAGGTGAGAATTCTCCTATACCAACCATTCAGTCAATGGTATTTGTTGACCACTGAGTGCAGAACACTGTACTAAGAACTTGGGAAAGCAAAATAGTTGGCAGACAGAATTCCTTCCCTCAAGGATAATAATAATAATGGTATTTAAGCTCTTAGTATGTGCCAAGCACTGTTCTAAGCATCGGAATAGATACAAGGTTATCAGATTGTCCCATGTGGGGCTTACAGTCTCAGTCCCCATTTTCCAGAAGAGGTAACTGAGGCACAGAGAAGTGACGTGACTTGCCCACAGTCACACAGCTGACAAGTGCGGAGTTGGGATTAGAACTCATGTCCTCTGACTCCCAAGCCCGGGCTCTTTCCACTAAGCCACACCAGTCTAGCAGTCTTGTAGTTTATACCCTTCATTTTAAGCTTTTTTCTTTAATGTCTGACCAGGATCCGGAGTGCTGTCATTTCTATTAGGGACTGGCTTTTCTGGAGGTTTTCCTGTAAAACTCTTACCTCCTTCCCTTCCCCACAGCACCTGTATATATGTATATATGTTTGTACATATTTATTTATTGATTGATTGATTGATTTTACTTGTACATATCTATTCTATTTATTTTATTTTGTTTGTATGTTTGGTTTTGTTCTCTGTCTCCCCCTTTTAGACTGTGAGCCCACTGTTGGGTAGGGACTGTCTCTATATGTTGCCAATTTGTACTTCCCAAGCGCTTAGTACAGTGCTCTGCACATAGTAAGCGCTCAATAAATACGATTGATGATGATGATGAGAAGAACAGCATGGCCAAGAAAAAAGGGGCCTGGGTGTCCGAGCACCTGAGTTCTCATCCTAATCTAATTAGGAGAAGCAGCGTGACTCAGTGGAAAGAGCTCGGGCTTTGGAGTCAGAGGTCATGGGTTCGAATCCCGGCTCCGCCACATGTCTGCTGTGTGACCTTGGGCAAGTCGTTTAACTTCTCTGAGCCTCAGTTACCTCATCTGTAAAGTGGGGATGAAGACTGTGAGCCCCCCGTGGGACAACCTGATCACCTTGTAATCCTCCCCAGTGCTTAGAACAGTGCTTTGCACATAGTAAGCGCTTAATAAATGCCATTATTATTATTATTATTAATCCCCACCTTTGCCACCTGTTTGCTGTGTGACCATGGGCGAGCCACTTAACTACTATGAACCTCAGTTCCCCCCTTTGCAAAATGGGGGGTTCAGCACCTGTTCTCCCTCCTGCTTTTTGCAGGACCTGAGCACCTCTACTCCAGTGCTTGGCACGTAGTAAGCGCTTACCAAATACCACAGTTATTATTTCCCTCTTGAACCCCCAGGAGAAGAGGGAGGTCAAGCTTGGCGTTGGTCCTCCCAATGACCTCAGTCACTTGGGGAAGGGCCTGTCAGGCCATTTGGAGTTGCCCTAAGGGCATTGTCCGGACAAAGGACAAGAGGATGCCAGGGAGGAGGCAGGCTGTTTATTCAATCCTATTTATTGAGCATTTACTATGTGCAGAGCACTGTCCTAAGTGGTTGGAAAGTATTCATTCATTCGAATTGATTGAGCAATTACTGTGTTAGAGTACTAAACGCTTGGAAAGCATTCATTCATTCAATTGAGCGCTTACTGTGTGCAGAGTACTGCACTAAGTGCTTGAAAAGTATTCATTCATTCAATTGTATTGAGCGCTGTGTGCAGAGCACTGTACTAAGCGCTTGGAAAGCATTCAATCATATTTATTGAGCGCTTACTGTGGGCAGAGCACTGTACTAAGCTCTTGGAAAGCATTCATTCAAACGTATTTATTAAGCCCTTTGTACAGAGCTCTGTACTAAGCGCTTGGGAAGTATTCATTCTATTGTCTTTGAGTGCTTACTGTGTGCAGAGCACTGTACTGAGCACTTGAAAAGTATTCATTCATTCAAACGTATTTATTAAGCCCTTTGTACAGAGCACTGTCCTAAGCGCTTGGGAAGTATTCATTCTATTGTCTTTGAGTGCTTACTGTGTGCAGAGCGCTGTACTGAGCACTTGAAAAGTATTCATTCATTCAAATGTATTTATTCAGCACTTTGTACAGAGCACTGTACTAAGCACTTGGGAAGTATTCATTCAATTGTCTTTGAGTGCTTACTGTGTGCAGAGCACTGTACTGAGCACTTGAAAAGTATTCATTCATTCAAACATATTTATTGAGCTCAGAGAAGCTGAGCCCCACGTGGAACAACCTGATTACTTTGTATCTACCCCCAGTGCTTAGAACAGAACTTGGCACATAGTAAGCTTTTAACAAATGCCATCATTATTATTCTTCTCTGGGCCTCAGTTGCCTCATCTGGAAAACGGGGGTTAAGACTGAGCCCCACATGGGACAACCTGCTTCCTTTGTATCTACCCCCAGTGCTTAGAACAGTACTTGGCACATAGTAAGCTTTTAACAAATGCCATTATTATTATTATTATTCTCTGGGCCTCAGTTGCCTAATCTGGAAAACGGGGGTTAAGACTGTGAGCCCCACGTGGGACAACCTGATTACCTTGCATCTACCCCAGTGCTTAGAACAGTACTTGACACATGGTCAGCGCTTAACGAATGCCATTAATTATTATTATTATTCTCTGGGCCTCAGTTGCCTCATCTGGAAAATGGGGGTTAAGACTGTGAGCCCCACGTGGGACAACATGATTACTTTGCATCTACCCCAGCGCTCAGAACAGTACTTGGCACATGGTAA
Organism: Tachyglossus aculeatus; assembly: GCF_015852505.1. Taxonomy (NCBI): domain Eukaryota; kingdom Metazoa; phylum Chordata; class Mammalia; order Monotremata; family Tachyglossidae; genus Tachyglossus; species Tachyglossus aculeatus. The sequence goes on from NC_052086.1 coordinate 73,519,669, forward strand.
GGGCTTAACGAATGCCATTAATTCTTATTATTATTCTCTCGGCCTCAGTTGCCTCATCTGGAAAACGGGGGTTAAGACTGTGAGCCCCACGTGGGACAACATGATTACTTTGCATCTACCCCAGTGCTCAGAACAGTACTTGGCACATGGTAAGTGCTTAACGAATGCCATTAATTCTTATTATTATTCTCTTGGCCACAGTTGCCTCATCTGGAAAATGGGGGTTAAGACTGTGAGCCCCACGTGGGACAACCTGATCATCTTGTATCTACCCCAGCACTTAGAACAGTACTTGGTACATGGTAAACGCTTAACGAATGCCATTAATTATTATTATTCTCTCCGTCTCAGTTGCCTCATCTGGAAAATTGGGGTTAAGACTGTGAGACCCACATGAGACAACGTGATCACCTTGCATCTACCCCAGCGCTTAGAACAGTACTTGGCACATGGTAAGCACTTAATGAATGCTATTAATTATTATGATTATTCTCTCGGCCTCAGTTGCCTCATCTGGAAAACGGGGTTAGGACTGTGAGCCCCATGTGGGACAACCTGATCACCGTGTATCTACCTCAGCGCTTAGAACAGTACTTGGCACTAGTAAGCTTTTAACAAAAGCCATTATTATTATTCTCTGGGCCTCAGTTGCCTCGTCTGGAAAATGGGGGTTAAGACAGCCCCACGTGGGACAACCTGATTACTTTGTATCTAACCCCAGTGCTTAGAACAGTACTTGGCACATGGTAAGCGCTTAACGAATGCCATTAATTCTTATTATTATTCTCTTGGCCACAGTTGCCTCATCTGGAAAACGGGGGTTAAGACTGTGAGCCCCATGTGGCAAAACCTGATCACCTTGTATCTACCCCAGTGCTTAGAACAGTACTTGGCACATGGTAAGCGCTTAACGAATGCTATTAATTCTTATTATTCTCTCGGCCTCAGTTGCCTCATCTGGAAAACAGGGGTTAAGACTGTGAGCCCCACGTGGGACAACCTGATTACCTTGCATATACCCCAGTGCTTAGAACAGTACTTGACACATGGTCAGCGCTTAACGAATGCCATTAATTATTATTATTATTCTCTGGGCCTCAGTTGCCTCATCTGGAAAACGGGGTTAGGACTGTGAGCCCCACGTGGGACAACCTGATCACCTTGTATCTACCCCAGCGCTTAGAACAGTACTTGGCACATAGTAAGCTTTCAACAAAATCCATTTTTATTATTCTCTGGGCCTCAGTTGCCTCATCTGGAAAACGGGGGTTAAGACTGTGAGCCCCACGTGGAACACCCTGATCACCTTGTATTTACCTCAGCGCTTAGAACAGTACTTGGCACATAGTAAGCTTTTAACAAAAGCCATTCTTATTATTCTCTGGGCCTCAGTTGCCTCATCTGGAAAACGGGGGTTAAGACTGAGCCGCACGTGGGACAACCTGATTACTTTGTATCTACCCCCAGTGCTTAGAACAGTACTTGGGACATAATAAGCTTTCAACAAAAGCCATTTTTATTATTCTCTGGGCCTCAGTTGCCTCATCTGGAAAGTGGGGTTAAGCCTGTGAGGCCCACGTGGGACAACCTGATTACTTTGTATCTACCCCCAGTGCTTAGAACAGTACTTGGCACATGGTAAGAGCTTAAAAAAATGCCATTACTATTATTATTGATATGATTTATTAAGGTGGAGGCTGCCTCTTCCCATGCCCCCGTGCGACCCGCCTGAGGGCCTGCGGCTGAGGTGATGGAGGTGGGAGGAGAGGCGCGCGCGAGGCCGGGGGGGGGGGGGGGTGTGGGGGAAGTCTCGCGAGAACTGGCGGCGGCGGCCGGGGGCGGCCGGGGAGGTGAGTCGGCGGCGGCCGCGGTTGTGGTGGCGGTTGCGGTCGTTGGGGGGGGGGGGGTGAGGGGCGCGAGGGCAAGGCGGGCGACTCCACTCGGGGGCTGGGGGGGGGGCCCGCATGGGCGTCCCCCATTCATCTCACTTCGGGGCGGGGAGAGCGGGCTCCTTGGCGCCCCCCCACTTCGGTCCTCGCCTCGCCCTGGCGTGTGCGCACGCGCACCATCGCCCCCCCCCCCCCATGTCCTCGCCTCGCCCTCGCGGGCGCGCACGCGCACCATCGTCGTCCTCGCCTCGCCCTGGCGAGCGAAGGTGCGCATGCGCACTGCCGCACCCCCTTTTTCCTCACAAATGAGGCGTTGATCAATAAAAATAACAAGAATAATAATGTTGGTATTTGCTAAGCGCTTACTATGTGCTAAGCGCTGTGGTAGAAACAAGGTCATCATATTACTCTATTTTACTTGTACATATCTATGTATATATATTTGTACATATTTATTACTCTATTTTACTTGTCCATATCTATCCTATTTATTTTATTTTGTTATTATGTTTGGTTTTGTCCTCTGTCTCCCCCTTTTAGACTGTGGCCCACTGTTGGGTAGGGACTGTCTCTATATGTTGCCAATTTGTCCTTCCCAAGCGCTTAGTACAGTGCTCTGCACATAGTAAGCGCTCAATAAATACGATTGATGATGATGATCATCATATTACTCTATTTATTTTACTTGTACATATCTATGTATATATATTTGTACATATTTATTACTCTATTTATTTATTTATTTATTTATTTTACTTGTCCATATCTATCCTATTTATTTTATTTTGTTAGTATGCTTGGTTTTGTCCTCTGTCTCCCCCTTTTAGACTGTGAGCCCACTGTTGGGTAGGGACTGTCTCTATATGTTGCCAATTTGTACTTCCCAAGTGCTTAGTACAGTGCTCTGCACATAGTAAGCGCTCAATAAATACGATTGATGATGATGATGATCATATTACTCTATTTATTTTACTTGTACATATCTATGTATATATATTTGTACATATTTATTACTCTATTTATTTTACTTGTCCATATCTGTCCTATTTATTTTATTAGTATGTTTGGTTTTGTCCTCTGTCTCCCCCTTTTAGACTGTGAGCCCACTGTTGGGTAGGGACTGTCTCTATATGTTGCCAATTTGTACTTCCCAAGCGCTTAGTACAGTGCTCTGCACATAGTAAGCGCTCAATAAATACGATTGATGATGATGATGATGATGATGATGATGTTAGGCACTTACTATGTGCCAATCACTGTCCTAAGCGCTGGGGTAGATACAACATCATCAGATTGTCGTATGTGGGGCTCACAGTGTTACTCCCCATTTTACAGATGAGGAAACTGAGGCGCCGTGAAGTGACTTGCCCATGGTCACACAGCTGACAAGTGACGGATCTGGGATTAGAACCCATGACCTCTGACTCCCAAGCTTGTGCTCTTTCCACTGAGCCATGCTGCTTCTCACTCGAGAGACAGTCCCTACCCAATCAATCAATCAATCGTATTTATTGAGCGCTTACTGTGTGCGGAGCACTGTACTAAGCGCTTGGGAAGTACAAGTTGGCAACATATAGAGACAGTCCCTACCCAACAGTGGGCTCACCGTCTAGAATAATAATAATAATAATATTGGTATTTGTTGGGCACTTACTATGTGCCAATCACTGTCCTAAGCGCTGGGGTAGATACAAGATCATCAGATTGTCCTTTGTGGGGCTCACAGTCTTACTCCCCATTTTACAGATGAGGAAACTGAGGCGCCGTGAAGTGACTTGCCCATGGTCACACACCTGACAAGTGACGGATCTGGGATTAGAACCCATGACCTCTGACTCCCAAGCTTGTGCTCTTTCCACTGAGCCACGCTGCTTCTCAATCGAGAGACAGTCCCTACCCAATCAATCAATCAGTCGTATTTATCGAGCGCTAATGGTGTGCAGAGCACTGTACTAAGCGCTTGGGAAGTACAAGTTGGCAACATATAGAGACAATCAATCAATCAATCGTATTGAGCACTTACTGTGTGCAGAGCACTGTACTAAGCGCTTGGGAAGTACAAGTTGGCAACATATAGAGACAGTCCCTACCCAACAGTGGGCTCACAGTCTAGAATAATAATAATAATAATAATATTGGTATTTGTTAGGCACTTACTATGTGCCAATCACTGTCCTAAGCGTTGGGGTAGATACAAGATCATCAGATTGTCCAATGTGGGGCTCACAGTCTTACTCCCCATTTCACAGATGAGGAAACTGAGGCGCCGTGAAGTGAAGTGACTTGCCCATGGTCACACAGCTGACAAGTGACGGATCTGGGATTAGAACCCATGACCTCTGACTCCCAAGCTTGTGCTCTTTCCACTGAGCCACGCTGCTTCTCACTCGAGAGACAGTCCCTACCCAATCAATCAATCAATCGTATTTATTGAGCGCTTACTGTGTGCGGAGCACTGTACTAAGCGCTTGGGAAGTACAAGTTGGCAACATATAGAGACAGTCCCTACCCAACAGTGGGCTCACAGTCTATAATAATAATAATAATAATGTTGGTATTAGTTAGGCACTTACTATGTGCCAATCACTGTCCTAAGCGCTGGGGTAGATACAACATCACCAGATTGTCCTATGTGGGGCTCACAGTCTTACTCCCCATTTTACAGATGAGGAAACTGAGGCGCCGTGAAGTGACTTGCCCATGGTCACACAGCTGACAAGTGGCGGATCTGGGATTAGAACCCATGACCTCCGACTCCCAAGCTTGTGCTCTTTCCACTGAGCCACGCTGCTTCTGAATCGAGAGACAGTCCCTACCCAATCAATCAATCGTATTTATCGAGCGCTTACAGTGTGCAGAGCACTGTACTAAGCGCTTGGGAAGTACAAGTTGGCAACATATAGAGACAGTCAATCAATCAATCAATCGTATTGAGCGCTTACTGTGTGCAGAGCACTGTACTAAGCGCTTGGGAAGTACAAGTTGGCAACATATAGAGACAGTCCCTACCCAACAGTGGGCTCACAGTCTATAATAATAATAATAATAATAATATTGGTGTTAGGCACTTACTATGTGCCGATCACTGTCCTAAGCGCTGGGGTAGATACAGGATCATCAGATTGTCCAATGTGGGGCTCACAGTCTTACTCCCCTTTTTGCAGATGAGGAAACTGAGGTGCAGTGAAGCGACTTGCCCAAGGTCAGACAGGTGGCGGAGGGGGGATTAGAACAGCAACACCCCCAGGGTCTGTGGGAAGCCAAGCTGCCCGGAGGTTACCCGAGGGAAGGTTATTCTTATTAATAGTACATTTAATCACTGCCACCTCCATCACCACCACAGCGGGTTCTTGTGGCTTGTCTGCGGCCCCCCCAGGTTGCCACACGTGCCTGTCCTACCCCCTTCCCCTCCTTACGGCACTTGTGTGTGTGTGTGTGTATATATATATATATACATATATATAAATATATATACACACACACACACACACATATACTTATATATATATATACACACAAGTATATATATACTTATATATATACACACAAGCATATATATACTTATATATATACACTCAAGTATATATATATACTTATGTATATACTTATATATACACACATATGTATATATACACAAGTATTATATATATAATATATATATAATTATTATATATATACGTACACATTCATTATTCTATTTTACTTGTACATATTTACTACTCTGTTTTATTAATGATGTGTCCATAGCTATAATTCTGTTTATTCTGATGGTACTGAGGCCTGTCTCCTTGTTTTGTTGTCCGTCTCCCCCTTCTAGACTGTGAGCCCGTTGCTGGGTAGGGACCGTCTCTCTATGTTGCCGATTTGTACTTCCCAAGTGCTTAGTACAGTGCTGTGCGCTCAGTAAATACGCTTGACTGAATGAATGAATGAATGCCCACCTTTCCCTGCCCGCGGGTAACTGGGCGACCCCCACCTCCCAAGCTAGCCCTTTGTTGGGTAGGGATTGTCTCTGTTGCTGAATTGTACTCTCCAAGTGCTTAAAACAGTGCTCTGCATAAAATAAAAACTAAATAAATACAATTGAATGAATGAGTGAATGTTCTCCAGGTGGAAAAACTCGTCCTAATCCAGTTAATGCAAAACTGTGGGCCTGTGCCGTGGTCTGGGGGAATGGTGCTGTTAATGATGATAATAATAATAATAATAATGATGATGGTAAATGCAAAACTGTGGGCCTGTGCGGTGATCTGGGGGAATGGTGCTGTTAATGATGATAATAATAATAATAATAATGATGATGGTATTTATTAAGCACTTGCTATGTGCCGAGCACTGTCCTAAGCATGGGGAGGAGATACAGGGTAATCGGTTGTCCCACGTGGGGCTCATAGTCTTAATCCCCATTTTCCAGAGGAGGTAACTGAGGCACAGAGAAGTGACTTGCCCAAAGTTACACAGCTGATAAACGGCAGAGCCAAGATTAGAAGCCACGTGCTTTTTCCGCTAAGCCACAGCTGCTTCTCCTGCTTTTTATACTGTCGTAGTTCACTCTCCCAAGCGCATAATAATAGTTATGCTACTTGTTAAGCGCTTACATTGTGCCAGGCACTGTACTGAGCGTTGGGGTGGACACAGACAAATCGGGTTGGACACATTCCCCGTCCCACGGGGGGCTCACAGGCTCGATCCGCGTTTTCCAGATGAGGGAACTGAGTCCCAGAGAAGGGAAGTTTGTCGAAGAGCACACAGCAGGCAAGTAGCAGGGCTGAGCTGGTACAGTGCTCACATCAAGTACGGTATAATAGATGGAGCACCAATCTGAGAGAAGGTTATGGGTTCTAATTTCATCCCTGCCACTTGTTCAATTGTATTTATTGGGCACTTACTGTGTGCAGAGCACTGTACTAAGCGCTTGGAAAGTACAATTCGGCAACAGAGACAATCCCTACCCCACAGCGGGCTCACAGTCTAGAAGGGGGGGAGAGAGACAACAAAACAAAACAAGCAGACGGGTGTCAGTACCATCAAAATAGATAAACAGAATTATCTATTATCACTTGTCTGCTGGGTGACCTTGGGCAAGTCAGTTCCCTTCTCTGGGCCTCAGTTGCCTCTTGTGGAAAATGGGGATTGAGACTGTGAGCCGCACGTGGGACAGGAACTGTGTCCAACCCGATTTGCTTGTATCCACCCCAGCACTTAGAATAGAGCCTGGCACATACTAAGTGCTTAACAAATACCATTATTATTATTATCATCGTTATTATTACAGTTATCAATAATAATTATAAATACGACTGACTGTGCGACTGGTTACAAAAATTAGCTTGTCCCCAACTAGACTTCTGGCCAAGTGGACTGGAGGGTTTTCTTGTAAGTAGTTGTAATATATTATAGTTGTAATATAGTTATATAACCTTGATCTACTTGCAGAGCTTTTCATGTGTGTTTTCATAAGCCATTCATCAATCAATAATTCAATCAATGGTATTTATTGGGCTCTTACTATGAGCAGAACACTATGAAGTTCTGGGGAGAGTACAACAGATTACAGAACAATTTCAGTTTTAGATTTTGTGTGTTTGGAGGAGTTAGTCACAATTATTACTCATAAAAATGTTGAAAAGCCTCCAATGAATAGGAGCAACCGACTGTTCAAAAGTGTTTCTGAAATATCCGATCACCCCAGTCCTGTTCAGAATCAATCAGTCGTATTTATTGAGCACTTACATTGTGCAGAGCACTGTGCTGAGCACTTGGGAGAGTTGTCTGTCTCCCCCTTCTAGACTGTGAGCCCGTTGTTGGGTAGGGACCGTGTCTGTATGTTGCCAACTTGTACTTCCCAAGCACTTAGTACAGCGCTCTGCACACAGTAAGCGCTCAATAAATACGACTGAATGAATGAATGAATGCAGTCCCTGCCCACAACAAGTTTACAATCTCAAGGTGGAGATAGATACTAAAATCACGGGTATGTATGTAAGTGGAGGGGCGAAAGAGGCTCTAAATCCAAATGCAAGGGCAGTGCATAGGGCAGTGGGAGAAAAGGAAATGAGAGCTAAGTCAAGGAGGGCCTCTTGGAGGAAAAATGTGCTTTTAAAATAAGGTTTTGAAGATGGGGAGAGTCATCGTCTGTTGGATATGAAGAGGGTGGGTGTTCCATACCAGAGGCAATATGTGGGCAAGAGGTTGGCCGCGAGGAAGATGAGAAACTGATCTTATGCAGTGACATATTTACTGCTCTGGTACCTGGGAATGTCCATTAGCTTTACCCCTCTCTCAAAGGAAATTAATGGGCTAGGTAGGTTAGCTGCTGCTGCTAAATTTCCGCTTGGGTTTTTTTTTTTTTTTGCCCTTAAAACCGAAGCAGAATAAAGCTGTGAAAGTAATGGATTGGTACCTGTGGAACTTTATTTGTGTTCATAAATTACCCAAATTTGATCCTAGGTTTTTAAAACAATTATAAGGATTAAAACGTCATAATTTGTCTATTGATATATGGTTTATTTTACTAGGAACTATGTTTTTCACCAGAGACTTTGGTATTTATGGGGTTTTTTTGGTGTATCCAGATAATAAAATGTTGTGGTTATGTGGCAGATTTTCTGCTTTGAATGGAGGAAGGCCATCTTGAAAAGGTTAAAAAAAAACAACCAAAACCACCCCCCACCGAGATCCCAGTTAAGTTTAGGAAGGTCAACTGGCAAAGTGATGTTTTTTAGCTTTCTCTTACATTGGCTGTGCTCTTGTAAAGTCTAATTTGGAAGCTGTTCAACCTCAGTTGTTGATTGTCCAGGCTAGTTTATGCTACTACTTGTATTGAGGCCTGATTATTGTTTAGTATCTTGATTAATCATGTGAAAAGTGTCTCATAAACAAACATGTAATTAACCATTGTTACCAAAATAAAACGGACGTTATAAACTATCAACTGTTTCAATACTTGGAATATTTTTGTTTCGGGAATTCTCCCAACTGAGAAAGGAACTTCATTCTCTCAGGCTCTGATGTTATTATGTGATTGTAAATTAGGAAGTTTGGATGGCGCATTACCTCTTTCTGATAAATGGGAAATTTCACCTACATTCTGCAGATGTAAAGATTATTCCTTGCAGCCTCTTCGTTACCTTCAGTGCCTGACACTGTTTGCATTTCTCCTCTTGTTCGGAAATTCTGAGAATCACCTCATCCCTAATTGCCGTAAGCTGGGTTGGTTTACTCGTTTCAGAAGTGCCCGGATTATTAGGCAGTGGGAGAATCAGATTCATAAGGGATCAGTTTGTTTTTCAAAATATGTCAAGACAAATGCATTTTCAGCGGGTAGCGTCTATTGACTACCTACTTAGTGCAGAGCACTCTATTTAGTACTTGGGAAAGTGATAAGGGAGCCTCCCGCTGAAAGATGAGCTCAGGAAAACTTTGGGACTGAAAACCTGTACAGTGGAATTAATTATATTACCGGTGGTTAATCAGGACCTCACACGCTCTTGTCTTTGCCAAGCAAGTTCCTCCCGGGCTAATGGGCTCAGTAAGTGAATAGGCAGGAAGGGATAACCCAAATAATAATAATTATGGTATTTATTAAGTGCTTACTATGTGCCAGGTACTGTATTAAGCGCTAAAGTGCATCGTGGCTCAATCAATCAATCAATCAATCGTATTTATTGGGTGCTTACTGTGTGCAGAGCACTGTACTAAGCGCTTGGGACGTACAAGTTGGCAACATATAGAGCCAGTCCCTACCAAACATCATCATCATCATCATCATCAATCGTATTTATTGAGCGCTTACTATGTGCAGAGCACTGTACTAAGCGCTTGGGACGTACAAGTTGGCAACATATAGAGCCAGTCCCTACCAAACAGTGGGCTCACAGTCTAAAAGGGGGAGACAGAGAACAAAACCAAACATACTAACAAAATAAAATAAATAGAATAGATATGTACAAGTAAAATAAATAAATAAATAAGTGCTCAGTGGAAAGAGCCCGGGCTTTGGAGTCAGAGGTCATGGGATCAAATCCCAGCTCTGCCACTTGTCAGCTGTGTGACTTTGGGCAAGTCACTTCACTTCTCTGGGCCTCAGTTCCCTTATCTGTAAAATGGGGATGAAGACTGTGAGCCCCCCGTGGGACAACCTGATCACCTTGTATCTCCCCAGCGCTTAGAACAGTGCTTTGCACATAGTAAGCGCTTGACAAATACCATCATTATTATTATTATTATTGTTAAAGTGGATACAAGCAAATCGGGTTGGACGCAGTCCCTTGTCCCACGTGGGGCTCACAGTCTCGATCCCCATTTTACAGGTAAGGTAACTGAGGCACAGAGAAGTGACTTGCCCAAGGTCGCACAGCAGACAAGCGGCGGGGTCGGGATTAGAACCCATGACCTTTGGACTCCCAGGCCAGTGCTCTATAATAATAGACTGTGAGCCCACTGTTGGGTAGGGACCGTCTCTATATGTTGCCAACTTGTACTTCCCAAGCGCTTAGTACAGGGCTGTGCACACAGTAAGCGCTCAATAAATACAATTGATTGATTGGCATTTATTAAGTGCTTACTATGTGCAAAGCACTGTTCTAAGCGCTGGGGAGGATACAGGGTGATCAGGTTGTCCCACGGGGGGCTCACAATTTTAATCCCTATTTTACAGATGAGGTAACTGAGACCCAGAGAAGTTAAGCGACGTGCCCGAAGTCACACAGCTGACAGTTGGCGGAGCCGGGATTGGAACCCATGACTTCTGACTCCAAAGCCCGGGCTCTTTCCACTGAGCACTTTTTATTTATTTATTTTACTTGTAAATATCTATTCTACTTATTTTGTTAGTATGTTTGGTTTTGTTCTCTGTCTCCCCCTTTTAGACTGTGAGCCCACTGTTGGGTAGGGACTGTCTCTAGATGTTGCCAACTTGTACTTCCCAAGCGCTTAGTACAGTAAGCGCTCAATAAATATGATTGATTGATTGCTTGAGCCACGCCGCTTCTACACCATGGAGAAGGTGCTGTTTCTCCAGCAAGCGTCTCGGGGAAATTTACCGACGAATTTGATAACCATCGTCAGTGGGACTTCCTGAGCACTTGCTGGGTGCAGAGCACTGTACTGAGCACTTGGGAGAGTACAGTACAACCGAGTTGGCAGACACCTGCCCTGCCCACGGCGAGCTTACAGTCTGAATAAAAGAGCCAGTGCATCCTAGATCAGTTTGGTAGTTGCCAGGCTACCCATTTTGTTTGCGGCTGCAGTTTCCACTACCCACAGTAGCCAGCTATTTTCAGGATTCCTGCTTAGCCTGACTTATTGTGACTAATTTATTTTAAATCAGAAATCGTCACCCCTAATGGCATAACTCCAGCAGGCCCTCCCCTATTTGGGCCATGCTTCAGAATTTGAGGGGGTCTTGGAGGGGTACAGTAGAGGGAAGAAGCAATCCCTGCCCTCAAACAGTTTACAGTACAATAGGGGAAGATGAAATCCATGGGTAGAAATAAATGAAATCAGTTCGATTATTTTTACCGATCACTTTAATCCCGAGCTATGTATGGAGCAGCCTACCTGTTAGATGCAACAATTCAGAAATGTAGTAATGGAAAAATGGTTTGGATTTAGCTCCTTGACTTTTCTGAGGTTAGCACACATCACATTAGCAGCGCTTAGAACAGTGCTTTGCACATAGTAAACGCTTAATAAATACCATTAAAAAAAAAACAGTGGCTCAGGAGAAGTAGAAAATGACCAGAGGGAAGAAACGACCCAAATTATAATTTGGAAAAGTATCGGTGCATAATATTTTCCCTCCAAAATATATTTTCAACAGCCTTCTGTAGAGTTTGATTTTCTTTACCTGTAAAACGAAAGGGTGTTCGTATTTGTGGATGTACTAGCCTTTTAGGAAAACGTTTAGGAGTTGTTGTTTTTTTCCCAGAGGACAGATGGTGAGGTTGAAGTGTGAGGCAAGAGCTGGTTATAAATTAAAGTTATGTAGATGTGGGAATGGAATTTAAATTTTTCATTTTGAAAGCTTTTAAAAGGGCTGTTCCTTTATAAATGTATATGTTCTTATAGTGTGCTTTAGGGCAGGGCAGGAAAGCTTTTTGGGCGGAAGAGCCTAACAAAATAAAACCTTTTAGTAGGCGATGTACAAAGAGCCAATCATACAATTTAAACATATATATTAGCATAACTTCACTGGTAACCTAGCGGTCTTCGGCGACTCGCTACTCCTCCCATTTCGAGAGCCACGTTTGGTTCCAACGAGATCCGGATAATGTCGCCAACCCCTATTTCGGGAATTAGAAACCGGCTTTCAAAACCTGAATCCAACTGCTTTCTTTACCTCCGTTTTTTGAGGCTCCTATTTCGGGTCACGTTATTTGCAGTACACAATCCACAGGTGGTTTTGGTGCACAACTGCAGCGGGCACAATTGTCCAGTGGACCGTTTTTACCTGATATTTGACAGAAGAGTTGCAAGAATGATGCGGCAAGTGTGACATAGTCCGTATTTGCGTCATTATCAGGAGCATCAAAGTGCATTTCTCACTGTTGAGCGAGGGCTGGATGGTTATAAGGGGAGGGGGTGTATGGTGGGGAGGATGTGCACGTGCGTAACAACCTCCACTATCGCACTCTGGCAAACTCCTGCTGAAATTGTCACCTCCCAGCGCCTAGTGTGGGACCAGTGTGATGGGGACATGGAGGGACACACAATTAGAACCTCACCCAGCCAATGAATCAGTCAGTGGTATCTGAATATTTGCTGCGTGCAGAACAGTGTACTAAGCGCTTGGAAGAGTACAGTACAACAGAGTCGGTAGGCACGTTATCTGCTCACGATGAGCTAATGGTTTAGAGGGAGAGCCAGACATTACTACAAATAATGTAAGCAGCGTGTAAATAAGGGAAGCACTGTGGCTCAATGGAAATCAATCAATCAATCAATCGTATTTATTGAGCGCTTACTGTGTGCAGAGCACTGTACTAAGCGCTTGGGAAGTACAAGTTGGCAACACATAGAGACAGTCCCGACCCAACAGTGGGCTAAAAGGGGGAGGCAGAGAACAAAACCAACCATACTAACAAAATAAAATAAATAGAATAGATATGTACAAGTAAAATAGAGTAATAAATATGTACAAACATATTTATGTTTGTTATGTATGTTTATGGGAGTTAATGGGTTCTAATCCCAGCTCCGCCACTTGTCAGCTGTGTGACTTTGGGCAAGTCCCTTCTCTGGGCCCCAGTTCCCTCATCTGTAAAATGGGGATGAAGGCTGTGAGCCCCCCGTGGGACAACCTGATCACCTTGTATCCACCCCAGCGCTTAGAACAGTGCGTGGCATATAGTAAGCGCTTTAACAAGTACCAACATTATTATTATCAATAAATAAATTATGGATACATGCATAAATGCCGTGGGGCTGAGAGTGGGGTGATACCAAGTGCCCAGAGGGTACGGATTTAGGTGCGTAGATGACACAGAAGAGAGAGGGTCAGGGAAAGAGGGCTTAATTGGGGAAGGCTTTGAAGGTGGGGAGAGTAGTGGTCCGGCATATCTGGAAGGGGAGGGAAGGTGTGTGAAGATATGTTGCCAACTTGTACTTCCCAAGCGCTTAGTACAGTGCTCTGCACACAGTAAGCGCTCAATAAATACGATTGATTGGTTGATTGAAGGAGTGAATTGTGCAGGTTGGGCTGTACTAGATGAGCGAACTGTGAGGTAAGGTTGATGGGGAAGAGCTGATTGAGTGCTTGAAGGCCTGTGGTAAGGAGTTTCTGTTTGATGTGGAGGTGGATGGACAAACCCTGGAGGTTCTTGAGGAATGGGGAGATGTGGATTGAACAGAATGTTAGAAAAATGATCTGGACAGCAGAGTGAAGTATGGACTGGACAGCACTTATGTATAAAAATCACAGGACTTGTGTATCACAGTACTTATGTATATATCCGTAATTTATTTATGTAGACTAATATCTGTCTCCCCCCACTCAGACTCTGAGCTCATTATGGGTGGGGACCGTGTCTGTTGTTATTTTGTACTCTCCCAAGCACTTAGTATAGTGCATTGCACACAGTAAGCACTCAATAATGTGGTTGAATAAATGAATGAATGAGCAGGAGGCAGGGAGGTCAGCAGGGAGGCCATTGCAGTATACCTCAGTGCTTTGAAGAGTGCTTGGCACATAGTAAGCGCTTAACAAATATCATTATTATTATTATCAAGGCAGGATAATAATAATAATAATGGCATTTATTAAGCGCTTACTATGTGCAAAGCACTGTTCTAAGCGCTGGGGAGGATACAAGGTAATCAGGTTGTCCCAGGATAAGATAAGTGTTTGGATCACCGTGGTAGCAGGAAAGGTGAAGAGGAAAGGGTAGAGTTTAGTGGTATTATGAAGGTAGAACCAACAGAATTTGGTGATAGGGCAAATTTTAGACTGTGAGCCCACTGTTGGGTAGGGACTGTCTCTATATGTTGCCAACTTGTACTTCCCAAGCGCTTAGTACAGTGCTCTGCACACAGTAAGCGCTCAATAAATACGATTGATTGATTGATAGGTTGACTATGTGGTTGAATGAGAGCTGTCAAGGATAGCACCAAGATCACGGACTTACGAGATAGGGAGGATAGTCGTATCGTAGACAATGATGGGAAAGGCAGGGGTCGATCGGGTTTGGGTGGGAAGATGAGGCGTTCTTTGCCACCTTTCCCTTTCTACCTTCCCATTTTCAGCTTGTTAATGAGAGCCGGACCAAAGGGGTGAGGTTACAAACTAGGGAAGGAAAGAGGAGGGGCGGCGCGATGGCACTCATGGTAGCGGCATCCAAAGCTCTGTTACTAAAATGGAAGTTTAAACCAAGTAAAAGGGTAAGAGAGGTGAGGAGGGATTGGGGTGGCAGGGAAGAGGGGGGCCAACTTTGTGATATGTGTGGGACAGGAAAGCCATTAGGTGTAGGGGAGGGAGAGAGGTGGGAGGATGGGAGGACAGGGAGGGATTTAGTGTAATTTTGATTTACCTGTAGGGATTGACTGTCAAGTCAGTGCCAGTTTTGGAATGGAATCTATCGTACTGTATTTAAGTGTACGGCTAAACATACCCCATGATAGAACTACTTTTTCCAGGACCCTAACCTGATGGATATCATAGAGTATGTCTGTAGTTTAATCTTTTGAAAAATGTTTTTCAGCGCATATTGAAATTGAGGAAGTATTCCATAGCGTGGCTCAGTGGAAACAGCACAGGCTCAGGAGTCAGAGGGCATGGGTTCTTATCCCCGCTCTGCCACTTGTCAGCTGTGTAACTTGGGGCAGGTCGCCTAACTTCTCTGTGCCTCAGTTCCCTCATCTGTAAAATGGGGATTAAGATTGTGAGCCCCATGTGGGAGAACCTGATCACCTTGCATCTTGTTAAGCACTTACTATGTGCCAAGCACTGTTCTAAGCACTGGGGGGGATACAAGGTGATCAGGTTCTCCCACATGGGGCTCACAATCTTAATCCCCATTTTAATCCCCAGTGCTTAGAACAGTGCTTGGCACATAGTAAGTGCTTAACAAATATCATTATTATTATTTCTTTTGGGATCAAATTTCTACTCAACTTTCCATCTGGGGTCTAGTCAAATGATGTTTTCGCCAGATTAACAAGTACGCCTACCACTTACTGTCATACAAATTTATAATTAACATCGCTCTGTAAATCTTTGCGAGTAAAATATGAAAAGGAGTGCATTCAGAGAAGTGCTGTTATATACTAGACTTTTCAGAATCTGCAATACTATTTCTTATCATATAAAAAACTTGAGCATGCAATTCTTGTGATTCCTTCACCCCAGGTTCACAATCAATGTGCTGAGAGAGAGAATGTGAAAGAGAAAATAATTCAATCTTAATATTAAGGTGAGTTGAACAGTTTTTTTAAAAAAACATTTCCTTCATGGTCCACTTATTGCTTTATCAATCAATCCGGCAGGGAAAGTTTCTGCTAATTCCCTTGAATTGTACTCTCCCAAATGCTTAGAATAGTCCTCTCCTCATAGAGCTCAATAAATACCATTGATATGTAGTTATTGAGTGCTTACTGTGTGCAGAACACTGTGATAGGCGCTTGGGAGAGTACAATAAAACAGAGTTGGTAGACACGTTACCTGACCACAATCCAATTGTTAGTTACTGATTAGTGAGTTATCAACATGGTAGACTGGAGAAAACCTTATATTTTGTGAGAGACCTCCTTAGTTTTTCACTCTTCTTGATTTTAAGAATTTTCATCTTGAGAACACGTTCACAGTTCTCATTCATAATTATTACAAACCTTCCCTTTCAATTTCAAATGGGGCAAATGTATTCCAGTGATTCAAGACACTTTGACTTTTTCATTAATGTTCATCACGCCGATTACTTCTCAAAATGAGATTTTGAACCCTTACTGCAATGCGTAAGTTGGAATTGTTGTAGACTATCAAGGAATGACTTCTTTAAAAAGCAATAAGTTTTGGATGACTGTATTCATTCACATAATCTTTCTATAAATTTTTTCAACTAAATTTCTAATTTTGAAATAGAACTTAAAGGAATATGATTCACAAGTATGTTGAGAATTTTAAACGATATAGTTACCTCCAATACTACGTGTTTCATGTTTACAAATGGAATGTTCATTGAGATCATGCACAGGCAAGTTTTGACTAGAACTGTAGGTTCTTTAAAGATTTGTCAATACTAAGTTTCATTTCACATCACAAAACAATGCCCCGGCACGTTTTCCTTGGACTGTTTCCTTTAGTGGTTTTTATTTAATTGAAAGTCTTATGTTAAAATACCATGTTTTTTATGTCTTTACTTATAATTTCGTACTGTAATAGTTGACAGTATAGTCAACTACTATTTATCTCCAAATTTTCGTCTTGCTTTTATTGAGAATAATAATCATTATAGTACCTGTTAAGCTTTTACTATGTGCCATGGACTGTTCTAAGCACTGGGGTAGATACAAGTGAATCAGGTTGGACACAGTCCCTGTCCCACATGGGGCTCGGACTCTTATTCCCATTTTACAGATGAGGTAACGGAGGTACAAAGAAGTTAATCCATCAAGCAATCAATTGTATTTATTGAGCGCTTACTGTGTGCAGAGCACTGTACTAAGCGCTTGGGAAGTACAAGTCGGCAACACATAGAGACAGTCCCTACCCAACAGCGGTTTCATAGTCTAAAAGGGGGAGACAGAGAACAAAACCAAACATACTAACAAAATAAAATAAATAGAATAGATATGTACAAGTAAGATAAATAGAGTAATAAATATGTACAAACATATATACACAAGTTAAGTGACTTCCTCAAGGCCACACAGCAGACCTGGGATTAGAACCCAGGTCCTTCCGACTCTCAGGCCCTTGCTCTGTCCATTAGGCCACACTGAAAGTGTCAGCACGTAGAACAGTGCTTTGCACATAGTAAGCGCTTAACAAATACCATCAAAAAAAAAGTAATCATAAAATCATCCGAATTTGGAAAATGGTTAAATTGTATTACTTTAACTCAAGCATTTAAAAATTTGGCTTCCCCTCTACTAAGTCACATTTTTCTACCAGGTGTCACGTTATGGCTGAAATTTTGGGCCACGGCCGCTTTTATCCGTAAAAGCTGTTTTTCACTCCCTGGGCGAGCTCCGCATGTTTGGGCAGATGCTGGAGGTGGAAGAGTGATTTTTCAGAGCTGGGAGATACGTGAGGCTTTAGCGGGGCTGAGGCTAGATGGCCTGGGGGAGGTGATTGCTGGCAGGAGAGCCAGTGAGGCTTAAACCCAAGCCAAACGTAGTGTAAGAGGGAGATTGTTGTGGTCGGGGAACCTGCCTGCCAACTCTTAAATCATTATATCGTACTCTCCCAAGCACTCAGTACAGTGCCCTGCACACGGTAAGCGCTCAGTAAATACGATCGATCGATTGCAGGTCGCACACTGGCAATCCACTTGGCACAGTCACACCACCGTGGCTCTTTTCCTCAGTCACATCGATGTCTACTCAGATGAGTGCATTTCTAAGTATGCTTTGGGTGTGAACGTGACAGGTTGCGTGGATGTCTACTCAAATGAGTGCATTTCTAAATATGCTTTATCAGTCAATCAATCAATCGTATTTATGGAGCGCTTACTGTGTGCAGAGCACTGTACTAAGCACTTGGGAAGTACAAGTTGGCAGCATGTAGAGACGGTCCCTACACAACAGTGGGCTCACAGTCTTATGTGTGAACGTGACAGGTTGTGGATGCGAGTCTGGATATGAGGCTGAGAAGCAGCGTGGCTCAGTAGAAAGAGCACGCACTTAGGAGTCAGAGGTCATGGGTTCAAATCCCGGCTCCGCCAATTGTCAGCTGTGTGACTTTGGGCAAGTCACTTAACTTCTCTGTGCCTCAGCTACCTCATCTATAAAATGGGGGTGTAGACTGTGAGCCCCCCATGGGACAACCTGATCACCTTGTAATAATAATAATTGGCATTTGTTAAGCACTTACTATGTGCAAAGCACTGTTCTAAGTGCTGGGGAGGATACAGGGTGATCAGGTTGTCCCACGTGGGGCACACAGTCTTAATCCCCATTTTACAGATGAGGTAACTGAGGCCCAGAGAAGTTAAGTGACTTGCCCAGGATCACACAGCAGACATGGTGGAGTCGGGATTCGAACCCATGACCTCTGACTCCAAAGCCCGTGCTCTTTCCACTGAGCCACGCCGCTTAGAACAGTGTCTTGCACATAGTAAGTGCTTAATAAATGCCGTTATTATTATGGGAATATGAGAATGAAAGTGTTTTTTACTCAGTTTGGGAAGGAAGGCCCCGTGTGAGCATGAGTCTGGGCGTGTGGTGTGCGCCTGTTGGAATTTCAGGGCTGCCCAACGGAGAGGAAGTAAGGAAAACAAGGAAAGATTGAATCCTGGAGTCTGAAGGGATGTAGAGAGACTAGGTGGTCAAGCAGTAGTGGTAACACTTCAATCAATCAATCATATATATTGAGCGCTCACTGTGTGCAGAGCACTGTACTAAGCGCTTGGGAAGTACAAGTTGGCAACATATAGAGACAGTCCCTTGTATTTGTATTTATTGTGTTCAGTGCTCTACATTGAGCAGTTGGGAAGTGCCAAATGGGTGACACATTCCCTCTGGATGACAGTCCCTGCGTAAAACTGCTCCGATTAGCGCTTTGGCTGAGCAGGGTTGACGTGAGGATGCAGTACTAGAAACAAAGGGTTACATTTTTTACAATTTTCATATAAAAGTGTTCAGGAGGGTGGTTTTGAGAACAGGGTGGGAATGATCTGTAGGCCCCTCACACTTACCTCACCTGCAGTCAATTGTCCTGGGTTATGTATGTGTTCAATTTGGGTTTTGAAGAAGGTGCCTTTAAGGAATTAGGAACTGTTTTCAAGTGCGTGTTTGGGTAGAATTTGTTGGAAGAATTGCTTGGGGCATATGCATGCAGTGTCGGTCACAGCCTGGGTAATTCAGAGCAAGTTTTCTTAAAGTGGAGTTCTTCGAAAAGGCATGTTATTTCTCCAAGTTATTGAGGAAATGACTGTAACTCAAATACTCCTTTCAGCGAATGTAGAAACGCTTGCCTTCTATAGGAATTCTCCCCTTTTGTTAAAATGACAAATAACCAACAGTATTTTTAGTAAAATTCTATTTTTTTCCTTCATCGTGCTGTCCTCTCCCCTTTTTCTCCCCCCCCCCATTCTCTTTTCTGAGTGTTTTCAACCTCTGTAAAAATACTCTTTCCTCAAGTGAAGGGCAGATGAATTCAACGAGTGATGGAGCGAATTCAGCCTTCAAAGGCCTGTAATAAAGGCAGTTAGAAAGGAAGAGAGAAAGGGGTTACGGAATCAGTTCTGTCCCTAAAATGAGCACCTTTAAGAACCCATTCCAGAAGCGTGGCTCAGTGGAAAGAGCCCGGGCTTTGGAGTCGGAGGTCATGGGTTCAAATCCCGGCTCTGCCAATTGTCAGCTGTGTGACTTTGGGCAAGTCACTTCACTTCTCTGTGCCTGTTACCTCATCTGTAAAATGGGGATTAAGACTGTGAGCCCCCTGAGGGACAACCTGATCGCCTTGTAACTTCTCCAGCGCTTAGAACAGTGCTTTGCACATAGTAAGCGCTTAATAAATGCCATAAAAAAAATCATGTTCCATATTTTTATGGAGAATGTCACAATGCTGAAGACTCACTTGGGTTTGTTAAGATGAAAAATTACAAGTATAGATAATAGATTCTTGACAGTGACAACTAAAGTTTATTTCTGTTATATCTTATCACTGGTATCTGAGCACTAGCCCCTTAGTTCCAACTAGGGGTATTGTGACAAAAGCCACCTTTGGGGTAAAACCTGCTTTATCACTTTGTAGCATCAACAAATACTTATTAGCCGTGAGGGAAAAGTCCAGGATGATAGGTGCACTGTCCCAGGCTTGCCCCATGTACTCCAACACAGAATTAGGATCATGTCTATCAACTCTATTGTATCGTATTATTCCGAGCACTTGGTACAGTGCTCTGCACCTAGTAAAGACTCAGTAAATGCTGTTAATTGAATATTTAGAAAAATTAAATAAATGGAGTAGCCAAAGACAGCACCTGTAGCCCCACTGAGACCGTCGTCTAACACTGGGTTATCACATTTGTTGAGCTCGTCATGTTCAGTTCATCAGCTGACCCAACCTTTTGAGCAACTAATGGAGTTTGATGCAAGCTCTGCTTTTATTTTAATTTCAATCAATCAATCGTATTTATTGGCTTACTGTGTGCAGAGCACTGTACTAAGCGCTTGGGAAGTACAGGTTGATTCTCTGGGGAATATTACAATGTGTATTTTTAAAAATTAATACGTTTTGTTTTGAATTATAATTGATGGAAATACATTTATCTGCAGTGCATATGCAGCTGCAGTGCAGTGCGTTTAACTTTGTGTGAATCTGGGCATTCCAGGGGCCATCAATCAAACACTAATTATACTGTTTAGGAAATGCAGCTTGACTAATCAAGCTCCAAGGGAAGATTACTAATTGTTTTACCTCACAACACCAATTTCCCCTCCTAAGTTATGGAGAGTTTTCAAAGAAGCATTTCTCTGGATTTACCGCTTATTGTTCGGAGCTGATAATACTCCTAAAAATCAGTTTGCAAATATTCATTATATTCATATTCTAGCACTTTAAGCTCTTAGAAAGAAAAGTTAGAAAATTCTAGACTGTAAACTTCTTGTGGGCAGGGATCGTGACTTCCAACTCTATTGTATTATACTCTCTGAAGCGCTTAGTACAGTGCCTTGTACACCAGTACCCACTCAATAAGTAGCGTTGATTGAAAAATGAAATTCATCAAAGCTTTGTAATAATAATGATGACATTTGTTAAGCACTATGTGTGAAGCAGTGTGGCTCAGTGGAAAGAGCACGGGCTTGGGAGTCAGCGGTCATGGGTTCTAATCCTGACTCCACCACGTGTCAGGTGTGTGACTTTGGGCAAGTCACTTCACTTCTCTGGGCCTCAGTTACCTCATCTGGAAAAGGAGGATTAAGACTGTGATGCCCACATGGGACAAGCTGATCCCCTTGTATCTCCCCAAGCGCTTAGAACAGTCCTTGGCACATAGTAAGCACTTAAATACCAGAATTATTATTATTATTATTGTTATGTGCGAAGCACTGTTCTAAGAGCTGGGCTACATATGCTGGTTGTGCATCTTTTAATTGAAGTAAATGATTATGGTTAACTCCTATTATCAACATATGGCTTCAACTAGAAGAACCCAAACTCTAATAAGCCCTGTGATGTATGTTTGCTTTGGCGCTTAAGGAGATTAGGGATTTTTGCGGTGATAAAGTAATCATAGCCAGCTCAGAGCGAGAGGCTTTGGAGTTGTTAAAAAGCGCTTCCAACCTTTTCTGATTAGAAGCGCAACCAATGCAGGATGAGTGGTCCATGTGCACATATCCATTACCACATGCATCTCCTGTTTCCACCAACACCGTCATCAAAAGCATGAGGGAATGCGTCTGTGTGCGCCCTCCCAAGCATGTGCATGTATGCCTGCATCCCCAGAGGGTGCAGATTCCTGGTCCAGGCACAGTCGCCTTTGATTTTCCCCAAGCTGCTTTTGAATTTGGGAGGATACCCACCGGGATCTCATTAATCCCAGCCCGAGCCGGACAGCCTGGCCCGGGGTCTCTTGTGACCTGGAACAAGGGAGGTCAGGCCTAGCGTGGCGTGGCTAGACTGTGAGCCCACTGTTGGGTAGGGACCGCCTCCAAGCGCTTAGTACAGTGCTCTGCACACAGTAAAGCGCTCAATAAATACGATTGATTGGTGCTGTGACTGAAGCCCCTCCAGCTAGAGTGGCTGCAGAGAGGGAAGACAGCTGTGGGTGGGCTCAGTTTGATGGACGTGCCCAATCAGGCAGCAGAGGAAAGAGGGATGCCGTGCCTCTCAGGGTTGTCCTGGCTCACCTCTTCTCCCCACTCTCTTTCCAAGCTTCATCCTGTGGCTTGAACGCCTCCAACTGTAGGAAGCTGAGGGGTGGGAGGCTGGAAGAAAGAGGGGCGTCAGGGTCATCCTCCCCTTCCCTTCGGATCATAGTGACATCCTGCAGGGCAATGGGGGAGCGCACTGAGGAGCAAACCCCCTCTGTCTGCCTCCATTTCTTAGTCTGTTAAATGGATTTTAAATATCTGTTCTCCCTCCCCCTTAGTCTGTGAGCCCCACATGCGGCAGGAACTGCAGCTGATCTGATTATTTTGTATCTGCCCCAGCGCTTAGGACGGTGCATGGCACATATCGTTTAACTAAGAGCATAGTTATTATTAATTTTGAATTCACCTAATTCCCCAACCGCCTCAACACGAAGCTCTGTTTTCTCTGTTCCCTGTCTGCCTAATGACTTTCTCCAGAGTCCCCTCTTTGTATCTGCCCCAGCGCTTAGGATGGTGCATGGCACATATCATTTAACTGAGAGCATAGTTATTATTCATTTTGAATTCACCCAATTCCCCAACCGCCTCAACACGAAGCTCTGTTTTCTCTGTTCCCTGTCTGCCTAATGACTTTCTCCAGAGTCCCCTCTTTGTATCTGCCCCAGCGCTTAGGATGGTGCATGGCACGTATCGTTTAACTGAGAGCATAGTTGTTATTAATTTTGAATTCACCCAATTCCCCAACCGCCTCAGCACGAAGCTCTGTTTTCTCTGTTCCCTGTCTGCCTAATGACTTTCTCCAGAGTCCCCTCTTTGTATCTTCCCCAGCGCTTAGGATGGTGCATGGCACGTATCGTTTAACTGAGAGCATAGTTGTTATTAATTTTGAATTCACCCAATTCCCCAACCGCCTCAACACGAAGCTCTGTTTTCTCTGTTCCCTGTCTGCCTAATGACTTTCTCCAGAGTCCCCTCTTTGTATCTGCCCCAGCGCTTAGGATGGTGCATGGCACGTATCGTTTAACTGAGAGCATAGTTGTTATTAATTTTGAATTCACCCAATTCCCCAACCGCCTCAGCACGAAGCTCTGTTTTCTCTGTCCCCTGTCTGCCTAATGACTTTCTCCAGAGTCCCCTCCTTGTATCTGCCCCAGCGCTTAGGATGGTGCATGGCACATATAGTTTAACTGAGAGCATAGTTATTATTAATTTTGAATTCACCCAATTCCCCAACCGCCTCAGCACGAAGCTCTGTTTCTCTGTCCCCTGTCTGCCTAATGACTTTCTCCAGAGTCCCCTCTTTGTATCTGCCCCAGCGCTTAGGATGGTGCATGGCACATATCGTTTAACTAAAAGCATAGTTATTATTAATTTTGAATTCACCCAATTCCCCAACCGCCTCAGCACGAAGCTCTGTTTTCTCTGTTCCCTGTCTGCCTAATGACTTTCTCCAGAGTCCCCTCTTTGTATCTGCCCCAGCGCTTAGGATGGTGCATGGCACATATCGTTTAACTGAGAGCATAGTTATTATTAATTTTGAAATCACCTAATTCCCCAACTGCCCCAACACGAAGCTCTGTTTTCTCTGTTCCCTGTCTGCCTAATGACTTCCACCAGAGTCCCCTCTAAAAACCAGATACACCAGAATAGACTGCCTCGTTAGTGGCCATTTTGGGGAAAAATACATAGTATATTTATAAATATATAAACATAAATATTTATAAATATAAATATTTATAGTATATAAATATTAATAGTAATTATTATTATGGTATTTGTTAAGCACTTACTATATGCCAGCCACTTTACTAAGCACTGGGGTGGATACAAGGAAACTGGGTTGGACACATAGGATATCTTCATAATACCTTCATAACAGTGGCTTTGTTGGAAGGGCAAGAAGTTCAATTTGGGGGGTTTTCTGAGGCCCTTCTCTAAATCCAAAGGCCCCCAGAATTTAAACTGGCCATGACACCCACAAATGCCCCGCGATAACAGAAATAGTTGGGGACATAACTCAAGAGTTTCAAAGTGAGACCTGCAGGTCATTCTGGTAGAAATTAGTCAGTACTATGTATTGAGCACGTAATATATACTGAGCATATATTAAGAGCACAATGGTATTATAATAATTGTTTAATGTTAGCACCTTCTGTATGCCAAGCACTATGCTTAGTGCTGAAGTAGAGTACAATCAGATCAGACACAGTCCTTGCCTCCACGAAGCTCACAGCCTACAAGGGAGGGAGAACAAGTATTAAATCCTCATTTTACAGATGATAAAACTGAGGCACAGAGAAGTGACTAGCTCAAGGACACATAGCAGGTAAATAGAGCAGCTGGGATGAGCAGAGAAGCAGTGTGGCTTAGTGGAAAGAGCACAGGCTTGGGAGTCAGAGGTGGTGGGTTCTAATCCAGTTGTCTGCTGTGTGACCTTGGGCAAGCCACTTAACTTCTCTGTGCTTCTGTTTCCTCATCTGTAAAATGGGGATTAAGACCGTGAGCCCCACTTGGGACAACCTGATTAACTTGTATCACCCCGCCAGCACTTAGAAAAGTGCTTGGCACATAGTAAGCGCTTAGCAAATATCATCATTATTATAAGAACCCAGGTCTCCCGACAGCCTGTCCTGGGCTCTGTTGGACATAGACCCAGCCCTCAAGGAGCTTACACTTTTGGGGCGTGATTGACACTAAAATAACTTACAACTAGGAGGAAGAAAGGCCAGTGGGAAATGTCAGTGAAAGAGCTTAAGTAATATTAGGATATATTACATATGTGCGTAATCGCTACAAAAGGTTCAGGATATCAGAATGCAGAAGTGCTCAAGCGGCAGTTGAGGGAATATAATCCGGGGAGAGTAGAAATAAATTGGGAAAGGCCTCCTGGAGAAGACGTGGTTTCAGAGAAGCAGCGTGGCTCAGTGGAAAGAGCACGGGCTTTGGAGTCGGAGGTCGTGGGTTCGAATCCAGCTCCACCACATGTCTGCTGTGTGACCTTGGGCGAGTCACTTAACTTCTCTGCGCCTCAGTTACCTCATCTGTAAAATGGGGATTAAGACTGTGAGTCCCACGTGGGACAACTTGATCACCTTGTATCCCCCCCCCCAGCGCTTGGAACAGTGCTCTGCACATAGTAATCGCTTAACAAATGCCATCATTATTATTATTATTATTATTAGAAGGGCATTGAGGAGGAGAGAAGCAGCGTGGCTCAGTGGAAAGAGCACGGGCTTTGGAGTCAGAGATCATGGGTTCAAATCCAGGCTCTGCCAATTGTCAGCTGTGTGACTTTGGGCAAGTCACTTAACTTCTCTTTGCCTCAGTTGCCTCATCTGTAAAATGGGGATTAAGACTGTGAGCCCCCCGTGGGGCAACGTGATCACCTTGTAACCTCCCCAGCGCTTAGAACGGTGCTTTGCACATAGTAAACACTTAATAAATGCCATCATTATTACTGAGGATGGGGAGAGCTATGGCACAATGAATTTGAAGGGGAAGGGAGTGCCAGGCGAGGGAAAGAGCGTGAACAAAATGTCAGGAGCAGGAGAGACTCTATTTATTTATTTATTTATTTATTTTACTTGTACATATCTATTCTATTTATTTTGTTAGTATGTTTGGTTTTGTTCTCTGTCTCCCCCTTTTAGACTGTGAGCCCACTGTTGGGTAGGGACTGTCTCTATATGTTGCCAACTTGTACTTCCCAAGCGCTTAGTCCAGTGCTCCGCACACAGTAAGCGCTCAATAAATACGATTAATTGATTGATTGAGAGATGAGAATGAACCATAGTGAGTAGGTTATCTTTAGCAAAGTGAAGGGTGTGAGATGGGTGTTAGTGGGAGGAAAAACATTGGAGAAGTAGGAAGGAAAGAGCTGATAGAGTGCTTTAAATCCAATGATTTGTGATTTTTGCTTGATGGGAAGTGGAATGAGTAACCATTTGAGGTTTTTCAGGAGTTGGAAGGTGAGTGCAGATCACCATTTTAGAAAATATATCTGGGCGGCAGAGTGAAGTGGGGCCTGGAAGCAGGGAGACCAGTTTGGAGGCCGGTAGGATAGTCAGGCCACGATCTGCCAAGAGCCTGGTCCAGCACGGCGGCCATCTGGAATGGAGAGGAAAGGGCGGATCCTGGAAAAATTGGGATGGCAAAAACCAACAGGGAACTGTTAGAATTAATATTATTATAGGTAATTAAATGGACTTGCATAATGAAGGTAGAACAGCTTTCACTTATTCTGTGTGGGATCTTGAAAATGGTTTTATTTCAGTAATGGAATTTAAGGAGCAGAATCAGGGAATCTGGCTCATGGTGTTCAGAAACGGATAGAGTGCTTTATTTAGCAAATCTATGGGCTAAAAGATCTATGATTGCCAAGTGCAAACAGACGTTATGTGGGCTGTTAATTCTGTCCTCAGGAAAGTGCTTGTTTCCCCTAGCATTTTGGTAATAAACTGGTATTTTTGTCTGAGGGAAAAGAGCTGTAACTTTATTAATTTTGTGTAATTGAAGGGAAAGTGAGCAGTCCCGGTAAATATCCCCCCGCCACTCCCCCCCACCCCCAATCCTACGTTGGTCTCTCTTCACCCTTTTCGCTTATTTACATGCCTTGTATCATTTCCTCTACTTTCTCTCTATCTCAAAATTGATACTGCAAACCTTTTGCTGTGTGTTTTCCCAGTGCAAGATTGCACTCGGGCAGATAGGGAAATGAATCCTTAATTTTGGGGGGCTGTTGTTTGTGGTGAGTTATTTTGTGATGGGCAAATGAATTCGAGGCCCTTCTCCAAAGATATTATTGCCATCACTTACATTTACCCCCTCGTGGCTCAGTGAAAAGAGCACGGGCTTTGGAATCAGAGGTCATGGGTTCAAATCCAGGCTCCGCCACTTGTCAGCTGTGTGACTTTGGGCAAGTTACTTAACTTCTCTGGGCCTCAGTTACCTCACCTGTAAAATGGGGATTAAGACTGTGAGCCCCACGAGGGACAATGTGATCAACTTGTAACCTCCCCAGCGCATAGAACAGTGCATGCACATAGTAAGCGCTTAATAAATGCCATTATTATTATTATTATTATTATTATTATTATTATTATTATTATTATTATTATTATGACTTCTGGTGGCCTAGTGGAAAGAGCACAGCCCTGGCAGGCAGAGGACCTCGGGGCTAATCCCGGCTCCCGCATTGGTCTGCTATGTGAGTTTGGACAAGTCACTTCACTTCTCTGGGCTTCATCTAGGAAATGGAGATTTAATTGTACTCCCTTCTACTTTGACTGTGAGTCCCGTTTGAGACATAACTATATACAACTTCATTATTTCGCATCCACCCAGGGCTCAGAACAGTGCTTGACACACAGTAAGCGCTTAACAAGTGCCATGCTATGAAATGGCCTAGACGCGTGTTTTTCGGTTTAAATCCTTAAGACGTTCTATTTTTGTTCATTTTTTTTCTATAATTCCTTAACTAAGCCAGTATTTTCCTTTGCAGTTGCATGGTTTAGGATTCCTTCTTACAAATTAAGTACCTCATACGTTTTACTAGGAAGTCAGAAAGAATAGGCCAATAAGTGTTATTAAAATATAAACTTTTTTCTTTTAAAAGGATGATTGTTACTGTTTCTGAAAATTTGCTCAAAATTGAAACATTCCTTTCTTAAATATAAACTTTCATCACTTGTAAGGTACTAACTACCCCAACTGTTTGTCTCAGTTTTTATAGAACAGACACAGTTTCCAGCTGGAGGTTGTAGGATCCAATTACCTCTAGTTTTAACTACTTAATATTCACTCATGCTGAGCCCCACAGCATTTATGTACATATCCATAATTTATTTCTACTAATGTCTGTCTCCCCTCTAGATTTGTAAACCTTGTTGTGGGCAAAGAATGTGTCCACCAACTCTGTTGTATCATACTCTCCCAAGTGCTTAGTACAGTGCTCTCTACACAGCAAGCGCTCAATAAATACTCAATAAATATCATGGATTGATTGATTACTTAGCCTTGGGTACCTAGGAACTATTTATGTGCTTTACATGCTTCAGTTAATTAAATCCATATATATATATGGATATATATATACATATATATACACATATGAAAGTATTAAGGAGGGTGGAAATAAGTTCACAATTGCTGGGAGTTGTTGAAGGGATGATATTGCTCAGGGAGCTGGAAAATTAATCAGGGAAAACCTGTTGGAGGAGTTGGGATTTTAGTAGGGGGAGATCCGATACGGTGAGGGAGGGATTTTCAAATTGGGAGAACAGCATGAGCGAGGGAACTGAGTCTGGGGAGTCGAGCACAGTTTGGCTAGAAGATTGACTTGGGAAGACCAAATCAATCAGCCAGCCGATGGTATTTATTGAGCACATACTGTTTGCAGAGCACTGTACTAAGCACTCCCTGTAGCTCAGTTTCCTTAATTGTAAAAAAAAAAGGGATTTAGTACCTGTTCTGCCTCCTACTTAGATTGCAAGACCCGTGTGGGACAGGGACTCTGTCCGACCTGATCATCGCATATCTAAACTGCTTGGCACATAGTGCTGAACAAATACCATTATCCTCCTCATCATCTCTATAATACAGTAGAGTCATCCTTACAGTGCAATAGAATTGGGAGGCACAATTCCTGCCTAATAGTCATCCTTACAGTGCAATAGAATTGGGAGACACAATTCCTGCCTATGAGGAGCTTGCAGTCTAGAGGGGGAGACAGACATTATGATAAATAACGGATACGTGCATAAGTGCCGTGGGGCTGCAAGTAAGATCATCATCATCATCATCAATCGTATTTATTGAGCGCTTACTATGTGCAGAGCACTGTACTAAGCGCTTGGGAAGTACAAATTGGCAACATATAGAGAGAGTCCGGTGTGCTTATGTGGGGTATAGACCGAAGTGCATAGGGGACACAGAAGGGAGAGTGGTGGTCTGGCATCCAGTTGACCAGTAGTTAGGGAAGAAAGCAGATAGGTAAACTGGAGCCAGGTGGTGGAAAAACTTGACGCCAATCGGGAGGAGTTTTGACACTTTGCTAAAATGTAGAAATAAGCTCAATATGTAACCCATAAAAGCCATGATCTGAACAGAATCATCATCATCATCATCAATCGTATTTATTGAGCGCTTACTACGTGCAGAGCACTGTACTAAGCGCTTGGGAAGTACAGATTGGCAACATATAGAGACAGTCCCTACCCAACAGTGGGCTCACAGTCTAAAAGGGGGAGACAGAGAACAAAACCAAACATACTAACAAAATTAAATAGAATAGATATGTGCAAATAAAATAAATAAATAAATAAATAGAGTAATAAATATGTACAAACATATATACAGGTATACATATATACAGAATGTTCCCAAGACTGGCAAGACATAAGTTCCCAGAAAGTCAGCTTGGAAATCCCAGAAAGAGCTTGGTTATCCAGCACTCTGGGGAAAAGGGAAGGAGGAGCCAGTCAAACACTTCAGTTTAGCTACAGTCAAAATTGCCCATTCCTAGGAAGGGGCTTTCCATTGGGGATGCACAGGATCAGGTAGAACCATACGATCAGAAATAAGGTGTCTACCAAAGCCTGAGCCATGCTTAGGTTCAGGTATTTGTTGGGGAGCCAACCCTGGAAATCCCCCTATGCTGAAATTGCCAGATTTTCAGAAATCCTCCTTGCTTCTTTTGCTGTCACTGCTCTGTTAGGAAGAACCAGTGGTGAGGCACTAGACTATGAGCTCACTGTGGGCAGGGACTGTGTCTGTTGTTGTATTGTACTCTCCCGAGCACTTAGTACAGTGTTTTGTACCCAGTAAGTGCTTAGTAAATACAATTGAATGAATAAAGAGGCTCCAGGGCCACTGCATGCAGTTTGACTTTATACCGCCTGCTCTTCTCGGAAGAAGAGGCAAGCATACTGTAATTTGATCATTGTAAGGCGATCCTTACAAGAGATCAGGCAATGATCCAGGGTTTCCATGCCAGCTATCAGAGCTTTCTGGTTGGTAAAGTTCTGGATATTACAGCTTTATATTTTGTTTCTCTTAATGTAACTTAGATTTTGCACACATTCTCTGAGAGATGCAAAACACAATCCAGGCAACTCTGACCCTTGGTTAGAAGAATTTTTATGAATTTACCTATTGGATGAGGGAAAATGTTTCAGTATAAAGTGTGTGTATAATAGATTGCATTGACTGAAATTCTCAGATAGAAATTATTTACTCTTCTGAATATGTCATTCAGCCATCTTTAATGATAAACTTTTGAAAGTGCACTTAATGACTCAGATGCTTTGGTTTTATGTGGAGGAAATTTCTCCTAGGCCCTTTGTCCACTGCTGTAACTGACTTTAAATATTTGTAATTGCCTGCTGCCATTACTTGCTATCTGAATGGTTTCATTTAGCTTATCATATAGAACTGTGTTTCAAAGAAAATGGGAAGCTAGTGGAGAGAGAGTTGTATTTCCTTTTAGAAATAACTGACTCAGAAGATGAAACCTGGAATATGATTTCAAGTCATTCCTTTAATCTCTCTTCAAAAGATGTTTGTAAAATGTGGAATAATAGAGATTTTTTTAAAGAATTTGTACTCTTATCAAAATAGCTATAAAACAGAGCACTTCCATAGATCGACCTATTATGAAAAAGAAGGATTTCAGTTTAAAAATGGATCAGTCAGTCATTTTTTGAGGGCTTACCATGGTCAGAGCACTTCGTCAAGTGCTTAGAAGAGAATGGTATGTCAGAATTGGTAAACATGGTCCCTTCCCACAAGGAGCTTACAGTCTAGATGGGGAAACAGACATTAAAACAAGTTACACATATTTTCTTAAGTGCTGTGGGGCTGAAGGTGCTTTGACTATCAAGTGCTTAAAGGATCCAAATCCAAGCGCAAGGGCACAGAAAGGAGAGGGAGTAGGGGAAATGAGGACTTGGGAATAATGCTTTGAAGGTAGTGAGAGTCGGATATGGAGGGAGAGGGAATTCTGGTCCAGAGGGAGGATGTGGGTGAGGGTTGGCAGCGAGGTAGAGATAGACGTAAAGTGAAGAGGTTGGCGTTAATAATAATGATGGCATTTATTAAGTGCTTACTATGTGCAAAGCACTGTAGGAGAGTGAAGGGTTGGGCTGGGATATAGTAGGAAATCAGTGAGATAAGACAGGAGGGGACAAGGTGATTTAGTGCTTTAAAGCCAATGTCAAGGAGTTTCTGTTTGATGGGGAAGTGGATGGACAACCACTGGAGGTTCTTGAGTGGGGAGATGTGGACTGAATGATGTTTTAGTAGTAATAATGGCATTTATTAAGAGCTTACTATGTGCAAAGCACTGTTCTAAGCGCTGGGGAGGTTACAAGGTGATCAGGTTGTCCCACGGGGGGCTCACAGTCTTAATCCCCATTTTACAGATGAGGTAACTGAGGTACAGAGAAGTTGTGACTTGCCCAAAGTCCCACAGCTGTCAGTTGGTGGAGCCGGGATTAGAAAAATTAGAAAAATGATCAGGGCAGCAGAGTGAAGTATAGACCGAAGTGGTGAGACAGAAGGCAGGAAAGTCAGCAGGGAGGCCAATGAAGTAGTGATAAGTGCTTGGATCAATTAATCAGTGGTATTTATTGAGTGCTTACTTTGTGCAGAACACTGTACTAAGTACTTGGGAGAGTACTATATAACAGAGTACTCATTCCCTGACCACAGCGAGCTTATAGTCTAGAGGGGGAGACAGGCATTAATATAAATAATTTACAATTACGTATGTAAGTGCCGTTGGGCCGAGGCGGGCAGGGGTGGGTGGTGGTGAATACCATATTCCCAACGGTTACATATCCAAGTGCATAGACTATTCAGAAGGGGGAGGGAGTTGGGAAAAGACTCTTGGAGGGGTTGTAACCTTAAATGAGGCTTTGAAGACGGGTGGAGTGGTGGTTTGGTGTATATGGAGGGGAAGGGAGTTTCAGACCAGAAGGAGATGTGGGCAGGGGGTATTGTATGCAGGCTGGACTGTGGTAAGAGATCAGGGACATGAGGTAGGAGGGGGTGAGCCGACTGAGTTTTTTAAAGACGACGGTAAGGAGTTTCTGTTGGATGCGGAGGTGGACGGGGAGCCATGGGAGGTTCTTGAGGAGTGGGGAGAAGTGGACTGAATGGCCTTTTAGAAAAATGATCCGGATCAGCGGAGAAGCAGTTTGGATGGCGGATGGCCCATCCGCCAAGCTAGCTCTCTTCCTCCCTTCAAGGCCCTACTGAGAGCTCACCTCCTCCAGGAGGCCTTCCCAGACTGAGCCCCTTCCTTCCTCTCCCCCTCGTCCCCCTCTCCATCCCCCCATCTTACCTCCTTCCCTTCCCCACAGCACCTGTATATATGTATATATGTTTGTACATATTTATTACTCTATTTATTTATTTATTTTACTTGTACATATCTATTCTATTTTATTTTGTTAGTAAGTTTGGTTTTATTCTCTGTCTCCCCCTTTTAGACTGTGAGCCCACTGTTGGGTAGGGACTGTCTCTATATGTTGCCATCTTGTACTTCCCAAGCGCTTAGTACAGTGTTCTGCACAGAGTAAGCGCTCAATAAATACGATTGATTGATTGATGGATGGAAAAGAGAGGGCAGATTTTAGTGATGTTGTGAAGACCCACAGATTAAGCCCCACTTTCCCTCATCTCCCACTCCCTTCTGCGTCACCCCGACTGGCTCCCATTGCTCCCCCCGACCCCCACCCCCACAGTGCTTATTTACATATCTGTAATTTTGTTTATTTGTATTGATGTCTGTCTCCCCCACTGTAGGCTGTAAGCTCGTTGTGAGCCCCCACTGTAGACTGTCAGCTCGTTATGAGCCGGTAATATGACTGTTTATTGAATTGTACTCTCCCAAGCCCTTAGTACATTTTCTTCACACAGTAAGCACTCAGTGAATGCAATTGATTGATTGTTTGACAAGATATGGTGAGGGACAGAATATGTGGTTTTGAATGAGAGAGATGAGTCCAGGATAATGCCAAGCTTACGTGCTTGTGAGACAGGGAGTATGGTAGCGCTGTCTACAGTGATGGGAAAATCAGGTGGAGGTCGGAGTTTGGGTAGGAAGATGAGTTCTGTGTTGGACGTGGTACATTTGAGGTGGGTGGGACATGAGAGGAGAGCTGTCCGGAAGGCAGGAGAAAATGCAAGATTGCAGAGAAGGAGGGAGCTCAGGGCTGGAGTTGTAGATTTAGGAAGCATCCACGTAGCGTCATAGGAGCAAATGAGTTCTCCAAGGGAGTGGGTGTAGATGGAGAATAGACGGGAAGCCAGAACAGAGCCTCAAAGGATTCCCACAGTGGAGGGTTGAGAGGCAGAAGAGCCAGTGAAAGAGACTGAAAATAAGCAGCCAGAGAGAAAATAGATACCAAAAGGAATGACGATTTAAAATGTGCATAAAGTAACATGATTAGATTTTTAA
This sequence comes from Tachyglossus aculeatus, assembly GCF_015852505.1. Lineage (NCBI taxonomy): Eukaryota > Metazoa > Chordata > Mammalia > Monotremata > Tachyglossidae > Tachyglossus > Tachyglossus aculeatus. Next base: position 73,553,494 of record NC_052086.1, read on the forward strand.
TTTTTAAGTTGAAGAATTTGCAGTTCATGTTTTATATGAAGATTAAATGATGAAATCCTCGTTTATCACTGAATCTGGAAAAATCTACTCATGATTCATCCAGGACTTAGAACAGTGCTTCCAGCGCTTAGAACAGTGCTTTGCACATAGTAAGCGCTTAACAAATGCCATCATTATTATTATTATTATTATTATATCTCCTGTTAAGCCATCTAGAAATGGTTCCTTTGACCTCTTTTCATTTTGGCCATAGCAAGGATAATAATAATTATTATAATTACAGTATTTGTTAAGCATTTACCATGTGCCAGGCACCGTACTAAGCGCAGGGGTGGATACAAGCAAATCAGGTTGGACACAGTCCCCATCCCACGTGGGGCTCTCAGTCCCATTTTACAGATGAGTAACTGATGCACAGAGAAGTGAAGCGACTTGCCCAAGGTCTTACAGCAGACAAGTGGCGGAGCCAGGATTAGAACCCATGACCTCCCCTCCCCACAGCACCTGTATATATGTATATATGTTTGTACATATTTATTACTCTATTTATTTTACTTGTACATATCTATTCTATTTATTTAATTTTGTTAGTATGTTTGGTTTTGTCTCCCCCTTTTAGACTGTGAGCCCACTGTTGGGTAGGGACTGTCTCTATATGTTACCAATTTGTACTTCCCAAGCGCTTAGTACAGTGCTCTGCACATAGTAAGCGCTCAATAAATACGATTGATTGATTGATTGATTGATTTCCTGAATAATCTAATAATAAAAAATAATTACTAGTGAATAAGATTAATATTGTTGTGGTATTAATTTACTCTGTTCATCATATTACTATGTGTACTAAGCGCTTGATAGAAAATAAGCTGGAGGGTGAACAGGTATTTAATTTCCATTTTATAGATGAGGAAACTCAGGCCTAGAGAAATGAATTTGCCCAAGGCCACTTAGCAAAGTGGCAGAGCTGAAATTAGAAACTAAATCCTTTCGCTAGGCCACGCTTCTACCCGATCGCTTTCCAATCTGGCATTCCCAGTTAGTGCCCAAAAGAACCATTGATTAATATGCTCATCCTATTTTCCCCAGCCCTGCATCACCTATGCCCCTGAGTCCCTACCCACTCAGCCCTTACGTACTCACCCTGCCCCTCTTCCCACAGCATTTATGTATATAACTTTAGAGTCGGTTGCTTCCCGTACCTGTAATTTATTTTAGTCTGACTCCCCCGTCAAACGTAAACTCCCTGAGGGCCAGGAGCACGTCTACAAAATCTTCTGTAGTCTTCCCGAGTGTTCAGTACAGTGATTTGCGCAGGGTGAGTTCTCTAAAAATATTGATCGGTTGCAGTTTTGCAGTGCTCGGCACACAGAGTAAGTGCTCTATAGATATTGTTTATTGACTGTTTGAAATTTTGAAGGAATATGTTTATATAGAAATATAATTCTCCCCCCTCTGGATGACATTTTTCGGCTGTAACGTCTGAATGGCTCTGTTACTTAGTAATACATTCATTATATTCATACATTATACGTACATACATTACATTCATTCATTCATTTAGTAGTATTTATTGAGCGCTTACAGTGTGCCGAGCACTGTACTAAGTGTTTGGAAAGTGTAATACAGCAATAGAGATGATCCCTGCCCACAACGGGCTTACAGTCTCACCAACTGCATGACCCTCTCTACCTCTGGGCATAGTTTTTTTCTGTGTAAATATTAAGGCAAATATAGAATAAATGTGGCTCCATTATGTGATTTATTTTTCCAAGGACAAAAACAGCGGACACTTTGGGGTGTCTTGCTGTTTTTATTCATCCCTCTTCCCAGCCCCACAACACTTATGCACATATCTATCATTAGTTAATTTATATTAATATCTGTCTCCCCCTCTAGACTGTAAGCTTGTTATGAGCAGGGAACCTGTCTATTGTTATATTGTACTATCCCAAGTGCTTAGTGCAGTGCTTTGCACACAGTTAAGTGCTCAATAAGTGTGATTGAATTGAATTATCACAGAGGACTCTACTTTGATGGGATTTGAAGTTATTTAAACTTTCACTTTTTTCTTCAGCAAGTGGGTGTTTTTCCGTACTGTCAATTCAACTTTCCATTAAGTTCTGTTTTTTGTTGAGATGCAGAATTATGAATGCTTTATTGTTTACAAACTTTATTTAAAGCTTGAGAAAATGAGAATATAGTTGGAAAAAAATGACACTTTCATTTGTGCATTTAATTAGTCAACTGGATTCATGTTTTAGTGGTTTGTGCTAATCCTGTGAAGTATTGAAATTGTTTCTTAATTATTTTGTCCTTTTAAAATCCATTTTAATTCAATCTTCCTAGTTTGCAGTTGTCAGATCACGTTCTAAAAGTATAAGCATATTATTTTGCCTAGCAGGGTAAGGGTCAAAATTAGCAGTGTTGGTGGTTCAAAGGTGACAAAAACCTATTGCCTTGAGAACAGGGTCTTTTCTTCAGTTGGTTCGTTTAACCTACTAGTGTAGATAAGCAGGGTAGAGTAAGTAGCACGTAGTGTAGGGAAGCAGCCTGGCTTAATGGGTAGAGCCCAGGCCCGAGAGTCAGAAAGTCATGGGTTCTAATGCCGGCTCCGCCACTTGTCTGCTGTGTGACCTTGGCCAAGTCACTTCGCTTCTCTGGGCCTCAGTTTCCTCATCTGTAAAATGCGGGTGGAGACTGGGACCCTTATGTGGGAGAGGCACTGTGTCCAACCTGATTTGCTTGTATCCACCCCAGAGCTTAGTTCAGTGCCTGGCACATAGTAAGCATGTAACAAATGCCACTGTTGTTATTATATTTAATAATAATAATAATAATGATGGCATTTATCATCATCAATCGTATTTATTGAGCGCTTACTATGTACAGAGCACTGTACTAAGTGCTTGGTAAGTACAAATTGGCGACATATACAGTCCCTACCCAACAGTGGGCTCACAGTCTAAAAGGGGGAGACAGAGAACAAAACCAAACATACTAACAAAATAAAATAAATAGAATAGATATGTACAAGTAAAATAAATAAATAAATAGAGCTTTATTAAGTGCTTACTATGTGCAAGGCACTGTTCTAAGCGCTGGGGAGGTCACAAGGTGATCAGGTTGTCCCACGGGGGGCTCACAGTCTTAATCCCCATTTTACAGATGAGGGAACTGAGGCCCAGAGAAGTGAAGTGATTTGCCCAAAGTCACACAGCTGACAAGTGGCAGAGCCGGAATTTGAACCCATGACCACTGACTCCAAAGCCCAGGCTCTTTCCACTGAGCCGCGCTGCCTCTATTTCCTGAAGTACTGTTAATCAGTTTGCTTTCATCTATATTCCTATTCATTCGGATCCTTGAATAACTGGGTCACTGACTGCTGATATAGGACAATTGAAAAAGAGTTGAATATTTACAAAGGTATCAAGGTTTTTTTTACCTCCTCTTAAATACATCGAGGGTAAACTAGAATCCGTTCTTGAGCATTTATTACTTGCGGAGTACTGTACTGTGAGGCTTGGGCTTGGTAGACACATTTCCTACCCAAGAGGGATTATTCATTCATTTGTTCATTCAGTCGTATTTATTGAGCGCTTACTGTGTGCAGAGCACTGTACTAAGCACTTGGAAAGTATAACTTGGCAACAGAGACAATCCCTACCCAACAAATAAGAACTGTAATAACACTGGACTGGAACACTGAAATATCAGTAAAGAGGGCCTTGGCCCATTACCATCATTTAAAATTTCCCTGAGAAACAATGAGAGAAGATCACTTATTAGTTGGATGTATAGCAATGATATACCCCAGGGCACACCAACATCGTAAATTCTAAGATTCCATTTTGCAGCATCTGAAAATTGAATTTTTTTATCCAACCTATTGAAAAATAAGATTATGGGTGACTATAAGCCATGTGTATAATAATAATAATGATATTTGTTAAGCGCTTACTAATGGCATTTGTTAAGTGCTTTGGTATTTGCCAAGCACTGTTCTAAGCTCTATTACTGGATAGTAATAATGGTATGAATCGTATGAATTGAGTGTCTCCTGGGTTCAGTATACTATACTAAACTCTTGGGAAGTACGAAACAGAGAAATGCCTGCAAGGAGCTTGCACTCTAATGGTGGAGAGAGGCATAAAAGTATTTAATTAAGACATCTTAATTAAATATCCCTATTAAATATCCCTATCCCTATTGCCTGAAGAATAATTATCTATTTCATATCCTCTAGAGTCCTGAAGAATTGGCTGTTTTAGAGGAAGCCTAAAACAGATCATCCATCAGGACTCGATAGGTTATGATGTAGGGATGGTTTTTCACGGTCTTGTGTGGATTTCAAGCCTAGTTGCCTTGCCCACTCATTCAACTCAGCAAAAAGTTGTTCAGGAGCTAGAAAGGGACTGAAGGGGAGGCAAGAAGGGGGCTCCACTTCTCTCAGACCACAAAGCGAGTGCCACTCTTACCCCTGGGTTTGCCCCCTCACTCGCCTGATGGCTAGTGGTAATCATAATAATGATAATGATGGTATTTGTTAAGCGTTTACTATGTGCAAAGCACTGTTCTAAGCGCTTGGGTGATACAAGGTAATCAGGTGTCCCACGTGGGGCTCACAGTCTTAATCCGCATTTTACAGATGAGGGAACTGAGGCCCAGAGAAGTTAAGTGGCTTGCCTAAGGGCACACAGCTGACAAGTGACGGACCCAGGATTCGAACCCACGACCTCTGACTCCCAAGCCCGTGCTCTTTCCACTGAGCCACGCTGCTTGCAGCACTGAGGGGCCTAGCCGTGCTTGCCAGAGAGGAACCGGCTTACACCCCAGACGTGCTGGAGGTTAAAGCAGACCCTGTGGTGGGCACCATGGACGGGTGATGTGGCGGGGGGAGGCGTTGTAATGGGAGGTGAGTTCAGCTGCTGTGCCGGGATCCGTGAGCATTTATCGTGGATCCATTCACGTGTCAGGCCTAGGATCAGCCAAGGTAAGCACAGGCAGTAGCAGAGGAAGAAAACAACCAATAGAAGGTGTCTCTCTCTGCCCCACCCGCTGTATTTTTCCTTTTCCCCTCTTTCCCCTGTCTCCCTGTTCCCAGTACTAACATTGAGCAAATGGCAGCCCTACAAATTCCTCCCACACCCTCCTCGCCCAGCTTTTGCTAGCACTAATGTGGACAGGGAGTTTCTTCCAAGTTGGCTCCATGGTCTGGACAGGAGTAGGAGGAAAGAGGCATGGGGCTGTGGACAGGAGCGGGAAGAAGGACAGGGTCAGGTGGAGGCCAAAAAGTTGCTGAGAGGGAGATTCCATCACTGTTTGGATCAGGGCAAAGATTCCCCAGTCTGAATGGTGTGGGATTGGGCGTGCTGATCCTCTGCCCTAGCCCATCCCTTTCTTCTCCTCACCCTTCTTCTCTTTAATCCCCATCCCTCCAATATTCTCTCTTCCCCCTCCAGCTTTCCCTTCCTTCCCCCTCCAGCTTTCCCTTCCTTCCCCCTCCAGCTTTCCCTTCCTTCCCCCTCCAGCTTTCCCTTCCTTCCCCCTCCAGCTTTCCCTTCCTTCCCCCTCCAGCTTTCCCTTCCTTCCCCCTCCAGCTTTCCCTTCCTTCCCCCTCCAGCTTTCCCCTCCTTCTCCCTCCAGCTTTCCCCTCCTTCTCCCTCCAGCTTTCCCCTCCTTCTCCCTCCAGCTTTCCTTTCCTTCTCCCTCCACCTATCCCTTCCTTCTCCCTCCACCTATCCCTTCCTTCTCCCTTCACCTATCCCTTCCTTCTCCCTCCACCAATCCCTTCCTTCTCCCTCCACCAATCCCTTCCTTCTCCCTCCACCTATCCCTTCCTTCTCCCTCCACCTTTCCCTTCCTTCCCCCTCCACCTTTCCCTTCAGTCAATCAGTGTTACTTATTGAGTGCTTGCTGGTTGCAAGATGACTATACTAAGAGCTTGGGAAAGTATAAAAAGAGTTGGTAGATACAATCCCTACCCTCAAGGAGCTTTCTATCGAAAGGGGAGATAGACATTACAATAAATTTCCTTCCTTTCCTCTCCAACTTTCTCCTTTTCGTTCCTTTACTCTCCCTCCCCACCTTCTCTTTCCTTTCCTCCCTTTTCTTTTTCCTTTTCTCTGTCCACATCCCTGTAGGTAGTAACAGCTGTTGCTATGAAGCAGCAGCTTGGTGTAATGACATCACTTTGTACCAAAGCAGCGAGAGGTAATCATGGGTGGGGGGGGAAACCATAAGTTGAATAACTCTTTCCATCCTAATTGCTCAAAGATTTCATTTTCCTTGATTCTTTGGTTTAAAAAGATTGCTGACCCCTGTGTTAAGCCTCATTAAAAAAATCAGTGAGTAATTCTGTAGAAAACTGTTCTTTTAACTAAGAATTTCCGATAGCGTACTGACCAGATGGAGACAACACGAACACTTATTTAAGAATGCAACTTTCTGAAAAAGTCATTGTAAACTCAGTTGGAACTTTGCTTTTTTAGCCTTTTGTGTTAACACATTAATTTATTGAGCTCCCTTTTGTGTACATAAGTGGATTCAAGTACAGTTTGACACGCAAGTATCCTTCAGTAAGAGAACTAAATCAGCTTGTTAAAAGATTTTTCAAAGCAATTAATTCCTAAGTGGTCAAACATCATAAATATTAGTGACTTGAAAACACACACATTATTTTTAGTTCTAGTTGGGATGAGCAAACAAATTTACACTTTCTCAACTGCCTTGGCAATATGTCAATAAGATTATAGCATTTCCAAATATTAGGTGCTTGAGTGAGTACTGGTAATTTAGCTAAATTTTCATGCTTCTTTAAAGGTCATAAACAGATTATTATGCCATCCAGTGAAACTGGTCTATCCACTTTTTCATCCAGTAGCAATTTTCCTTTGCAGTAATATGTATGTAGGGTAAGGGTCAAAGAAAGTATGTATTTAGTAGAGACTTTTAAAAGAAAGTGGAGTTCAGTCTTTCAAAATAGAATTTAAATTGATTAATCCAGCAGAAGTAGCTATAATTTTTTGAGGTATTTTTTTAAAAAAAGATCAGATTTCCTGTTTTCAACAGAACCAACATTGTAAATATGAATATTGAAATGACAAAAAAAAATGGAACTAGGGGTAGGATAGCAGTGCTTTAATGAGTAAATTCATGCTTTTTATTCTTTCACAGTCATCACTAGGGCACACTGGGCCTTAGGCAGTTAGAATAGCCATAATGTATGGAAAATCCAGTATTTATTTGCATTTGGAAAAGTGAGTCATTGGTCATAAAATCTCAACCGAAAGTCGATATTCACCCCCAAAATATTTTTCCAAGAAATCTTATTTTAGACAAAACATTTAAAATTGTATTCACAGTGGAGTATGAGTGTGATTCAGAGTATTAACTCTTCAAAAAATGAAGCACTTACGGAGAGTGCAAAGCATATCTGAAATTTGATTCTTCGCTTGTTATAGTCACTGTGGCCTGCTAGCAGAACCACTGGCCCTGGGAGTCAGAGGACCTGGGTACCAATTGTGACTCTGCCACTTACTTGCCTGCTGTGTGACTTTGGTCAAGTCACTTAACTTCTCTGTGCCTCGGCTTCCTTATATGTAAAATGGGGAGTCAATGCGTGAACCTCCTCCTACTTAAACTGTGAGCTCCATGTGGGTCAGGGACTACATCCATCCTGATAGCTGGAATCTATCCCAGTTAAAGGAAAGTGCTTGGAACAACTTAAGCACAGACAGCAAATACCAAGATTATTTATTTATTTTATTATTAAAAATTAATTTTAATGTCTGTCTCTCCACTTAGGGAGTAAGTGCCTTCTGGGCAGGAATCTAACTCGGTTGTATTGTATTTTTCCAAGTGTGTAATACGGTATTTTGCACACAGTAAACAGTCAGTAAATGCCATTGATTGGCCAAAATGTTATGGTAGCAAAAGTTTCATCTGATTTTCTCAAATTTATGGTCCACCTCACAGTCCATTGTATCCAGTATACCCTCACTTATGTATTTTATGTGGCTAAGTATTGTATATATTGCTACGTCCTGGTTAGTGCCCTTAATTGGTTTTATGAAAATAGTGTTAAATCAAATTGAAGTATCATTTTCCATAGGAAGAAGTACGTCAGTGTATTACCAAGATCCAAAAAATTCATCTAAACAATATGAATATATTCAAATTGTGATAATCACAATACTGAAAGTAATTATAAGTGGAAATAATTAAATGTAAGCATATTACTCATAAAACCAAAAGTCAAGCCAAGACTTTGCATTCAGTGAGGTCTGCCGTAGCACAGAAGTTGCGTTCCTGAAGAGCCTTGCATTCGCGAAAACTGGGGTCGTAGTAACTGTTAGATTGTACTGCATTAGAGTGAGTCTTCAGTGAGAGCTCTGTGATTTCAAAAACACCCCAATCAAAGGGCCTGATGAAAATTGGTGAGGAAATTTCAGAGAAAGAAAATGAGAATTACATTTGCCAAGAAACAAGGGGGCTGATTCACTACATTTTACAACCGTAGAAGGTGGTTTAGGGTGGAGCCAAGCGCCCACATTTTTTCTTGGGAGGGCAAAGCCAAGTCCTGATTCACTTTTTCCTTTGTGTATGCTGTCCCTGCCCTAATACTACTACTAATAGTGGTATTTGGTGAATGCTTTCTGTATTCCAAGCACTTAACATACGAATAGATACAAGATCATCAGGTCGTCCGTAGTCTTTGTCCCATATGGTATTTATGGTCTAAATTGGAGGGCGAACAGGCATTTACTCGCCATTTTGCAGAGGAGGAAGCTGAGGCACAAAGAAGTTAAATGCCTTGCCCGAGATCACATAGCAGGTAAGTTGTTAACCCCCACTCATCAAAAACCTCCAGCGGTTGCCCATTCACCTCCGTATCAAACAAGCCCTCCATCACCTCACCCCCTCCTACCTCACCTCGCTTCTCTCCTAAGCGCTCAATAAATAGGATTGATTGATTGTCATCATCATCATCATCAATCGTATTTATTGAGCGCTTACTATGTGCAGAGCACTGTACTAAGTGCTTGGGAAGTACAAATTGGCAATCAATCAATCAATCAATCAATCGTATTTATTGAGCGCTTACTATGTGCAGAGCACTGTACTAAGCGCTTGGGAACTACAAATTGGCAACACATAGAGACAGTCCCTACCCAGCAGTGGGCTCACAGTCTAAAAGGGGGAGACAGAGAACAGAACCAAACATACCAACAAAATAAAATAAGTAGGATAGAAATGTACAAGTAAAATAAGTAAATAAATAAATAGAGTAATAAATATGTACAACCATATATACATATATACAGGTGCTGTGGGGAAGGGAAGGAGGTAAGATGGGGGGGTGGAGAGGGGGACGAGGGGAAGAGGAAGGAAGGGGCTCAGTTTGGGAAGGCCTCCTGGAGGCAATGTATAGAGACAGTCCCTACCCAACAGTGGGCTCACAGTCTAAAAGGGGGAGACAGAGAACAAAACCAAACATACTAACAAAATAAAATAAATAGAATAGATAGGTACAAGTAAAATAAATAGAGTAATAAATATGAACAAACATATATACATATATACAGGTGCTGTGAGGAAGGGAAGGAGGTAAGATGGGGGGATGGAGAGGGGGACGAGGGGGAGAGGAAGGAAGGGGCTCAGTCTGGGAAGGCCTCCTGGAGGAGGTCTTGTACAGATTGTACAACCCAGCCTGCACACTTCATTCCTCTAGTGCCAGCATTCGCCTGTTTCACCGCCCACCCCTAGCCCAGGTCCTGCCTCGAGCCTGGAACGTCCTCCCTCCTCAGATCCGACAGACATTCCCTCTCCCCGCAGTTCAAAGCCTTTTTGAGGGTACATCTTCTCCAAGAGGCCTTTCCAGACTAAGCCCCACTTTTTCTCACCATCCACTCCCTTCTGCCTCACCCTGACTTGTTCCCTTCGCTCTTCCCCCCCTCCCAGCCCCACAGCACTTATTCATTCAATCGTATTTATTGAGCGCTTACTGTGTGCAGAGCAGTCAATCAATCAATCGTATTTATTGAGCGCTTACTGTGTGCAGAGCACTGTACTAAGCACTTGGGAAGTACAAGTTGGCAGCATATAGAGACGGTCCCTACCCAACAGCGGGCTCGCTGTCTAGAACGGGGAGACAGAGAACAAAACATATTAACAAAATAAAATAAATAGAATAGATATGTACAAGTAAAATAAATAGAGTAATAAATACGTACAAACATATACATATATACAAGTGCTGTGGGGAAGGGAAGGAGGTAAGGCGGGGGATGGAGAGGGGAAGGAGGGGGAGGGAAAGAGCGGGCACTGTATTAAGCACTTGGGAATGTACATACCTGTAATTTTATTTATTTGTTTTGATGTCTATCTCCTCTTCCCCCCGGACTGTAAGCTCTTTGTGGGCAGGGAATTCATTCAGTCATATTGAGCGCTTACTGTGTGCAGAGCACTGTACTCAGCGCTTGGAAAATACAGTTCGGCAACAGAGACAATCCCTACCCAATTGGGAAGTGAGAAATAGCTCTCAGAGAGACTAGCATTACAATTCAGTAGTGCTATCACAACAAAAAGTGCTAACTGGGCTCACAGTCTAGAAATGCCACTGTTTACTGTTGTAGCGTACTTTTCCAAGCACTTAGTACAGTGCTCTGCACACAGTAAATGCTCAATAAATGCGATTGAATGAACAAATGAATGAACAGTGCAGGCAGGATTAGAACACAGGGCTTCTGCCCCCCCGGGTCACTGCTCTTTCCTCTAGGCCAGACCTTCCATGTGCGAAAGCTCCCCCTTCCCAATGAGGCCCAGGTGGGACAGGGACTATATCCAACCCGATTTGCCTGTATCCACCCCAACGTGCAGTGCCTGGAACATAGTAAATGCTTAACAAATACCACATTTACTATAATTATTATTATCATTATTATTATCATATTATTATATAATATTATTATTATTAATAATATTATTATTATCATTTATGCACCTACCTGTAATTTATTTATATTAATACCTGTCTCCCCATCTAGGTCGTAAACTTGTGGGCTGGAAATGTGTCTGTTTATCATTGTGTTGTACTCTCCCAAGTCCTTAGTATTGTGCTGTACACACAGTAAGCGCTTAGAACAGTGCTTTATACATAAGAAGCGCTTAATAAATGCCATTAAAAAAAAAATAAATACATACGATTGATGTTGGCTTAAAAATGCCCCAGGTTTGAGACTATGGCCTACCACGTGGTAGGTAAGGAGGTGTTTATCACCTAGTCAAACCCCGTGTGAAGGTTAAAGCAGTAAGGGGTTGCGTTAGCAGCTTTCTTAGTTCTGGTTTATTTCTTGAGTTTGTCCTTTCAATCTGAATCTTCCCTCGCATTCCTTTTCAAGTAAATTCTTTAGAGTAAAATATTACTCGCTGACGATCGTTGTGTTTGGAACTTCTCTCTTGGCCACATTCAGAGCTTTGCAGCTCGTCAAAAGATTTTCACGGTGTTTCCTTCAGAATTTTGGGCAGACTCCTCATCTGCCCAACTTGTTCCGAACGGCCTGTTCGGAGGCGGGCTCACTGGCTCCATGTTTGGTTTTTCTTAGCGAGAAGGTCGCAGTCTCAGATATCTGAGCCTGACGCACAGCATCCAGTGCCGTGCACAAGTGCAAAACTGTTCCTTCCGTCACCTCATCCCATTGCAATCAGAGTCACATTGTTGGAAGATCATTCTCTAATTCTGGAATAACGGCCGATCCAGAACGCCTAATGAAAACAAACGCACTGTTATGGCAGAACCGACTCCATGTTAATCTAGAAGCTCAACCGACTCCAAACACTTCAGCTCATCGATTTTTAACTGCCAGGCTTAAACTCTTATTCTGTGCTTTTCTCTGCACTGGCAACAGTAGTTTTGGTGATGGGCTTTGAAGTCGTGGTGTACTCTACTGCATTTATTTAAGGCATAACTTCAGCCATGGTGCCCCTGCAACTGCCTCCACAGCTTTACAAGGTAGACTTCCAGATTTGCTCATCCCGGGTCTTCTAAATGCTCTGAAAGTTTCTAGTAGGGGTTGAAATTGGTGTCCCTCTGGCCTTTTAGCTACCTGAAGCCTGTTCCCACCCAGTCCTCATCACCCCCCCCACCTTTTCATCCCCATGTTCAAAATGAAAGGTTGACCCTTGCAAATTCAAATCAATTCAGGGTAAAATGTGGTGTTGGTGCACCTCAGCTATGCAGAGAAACCTGCATATGCCTTAAATCCAGAATGCACTTACTCTGTTTCACGTGGATAATGACGTGGATATGATGATGTTATTGGGAAGTGAGAAATAGCTCTCAGAGAGACCAGCATTACAATTCAGTAGTGCTATCACCAAAAAAAGTGCTAATGGAAAGGGATTATAAAGGGATTCTTGTGAATTGAAAATAATCGTTTGGCCTGGTTTTCGAGGGCAGCATTCCTGTTGGAAATTCTGTGGATGCCATAAAAGCTGACCACTGTAGTGTCAGGGACCTTTAAGTGCTCAAAAAGCGCTTATTTGTATTTTTTTAAATCACAATTCTAAGGACATTAAGAATTAATCATGTTGTTTGTGTGGCATGAATTGGAGAATTTAACTAGAATGGAAGATGGCCAATCTCAAAATTTACCATCAACTCTTTCACCATGGGGTAATAGTAGTAATGGTATTTATTAAGTACTGTATGCAGTGCCCTGAAGTAAGTGCTGAAGGAGGATACATAGGTGAGAATTAGACACAGTTCTTACCTCTTGCGGGGCTCACAATCTGAAGAGCTCACAATCTAAGAATGGCAATATCCATTATTTAGAAGGCACGTGATCTGTTTAGTCTTTTGATCCATTAGTCCTGATTTCAGTTGTGTGATGGTTGGACGGAGAACACAAAGCTAGGAATGCAAATTATATTTATTGCCCAAGTGATGTCTTTCATGCATATAAAGTAAAAAAAAAATTGCACCTGAATAATTTTCAAAGAGAGTTCAATCCAGGGTATACCACTGATCGCATATGGTGTCTACACCAGGGAGTGGTATGTCAAATGAACTTTCCAGTAGCAATTTTGTATAGCTCGTGCTTAACTTATAATTATAATAATAATAATGGCATTTATTAAGCACTTACTATGTGCAAATCACTGTTCTAAGCACTGGGGAGGTTACAGGGTGATCAGGTTGTCCCACAGGGGGCTCACAGTCTTAGTCCCCATTTTACAGATGAGGTAGCTGAGGCCTAGGGAAGTGACTTGCCCAGAGTCACACAGCTGACAATTGGCAGAGCTGGGATTTGAACCCATGACCTCTGACTCCAAAGCCCATGCTCTTTCCACTGAGCCACGCTGCTTCTCTCTGTACATATAGAGAATTCTCTCTCTCTCTCTCTCTCTCTCTCTCTCTCTCTCTCTCTCTCTCTCTCTCTCTCTCTCTCTCTCTCTCTCTCTCTCATATATATCTCTATATGTATAGAGATATATATAGAGAGACTCTATGTATAGAGATATATATATATAGAGAGAGAATTCTCTATATGTATAGAGATATATATAGAGAGAGAGAATTCTCTATATGTATAGAGATATATATATAGAGAGAGAATTCTCTATATGTATAGAGATATATATATAGAGAATTCTCTATATGTATATATATATATATATAGAGAGAATTCTCTATATGTATATATATATAGAGAGAGAGAGAATTCTCTATTTGTATAGATATATATATATAGAGAGAGAGAGAGAATTCTCTATATGTATAGATATATATATATATAGAGAGAATTCTCTATATGTATAGATATATATATAGAGAGAGAGAAAATTCTCTATATGTATAGAGAGAAGCAGCGTGGCTCAGTGGAAAGAGCATGGGCTTTGGAGAGAGAGAGAGAGAGAGGGGTACTTGTATGTGTATATAGAACAGTGCTTGGCACATAGTAAGTGCTTAACAAATACCATCATTATTGTATACACACACACACACACACACACACACACACAAACTATTCACCACTTCAACCCCTTTCCAGAAAATTGTTGCCATATTTCACTGTGGCTGGTGGATAGCATTTTGAAGTTTTCCACCTCCTTACCCCTTCCTCATGACCCCGCTTCTATTCCGGATGGAATCAGAGTAGATTCCAGGTCTAGGCCCTCAGTAGAAAGAAGGGGTTAAAAGCAGGGCTGTGAGCACCCTAGATAACAACCGTCAGCTGTGCCGAAGGCCGATCTTGAAACCTACCCAAGGAAAATATCCATCAGCTTGGGAGGCCTTTTCTTTCTCAGGCCAGCCTGTCATCAACAAGGGGAAAGGTGCTGAAGTGTGACAGAAATTAGGAGGTGAAACGCTTTTCTGAGTTGAAAACCAAGCCGGATTTGCTAGCGCTGTTAAGCAGCAGGAGGTAACCACCCCGACAGAACCCACCGCAGCGTGATATGTGGCAGATGCCACGCTTGTCTCTTCGGGAAGGATAGGTTGTATGCAGAAGAGCCAAACAGGATGAAACCTTTGAGCAATTGGTGCGGAAAACGCCAATCACCCAGTGAAATATGCATTAAAGTAGCTGATTTCTTTGGGGGGGTGTAATTGTAAAAGAATTATTATGAAGTTAAAGGCAGGAAGGGAGAGGAGGAGGAGGAGAGGGAAAAAGAGGAAGGAAAGACTGTGAGCCCACTGTTGGGTAGGGACTGTCTCTACATGTTGCCAACTTGTACTTCCCAAGCGCTTAATACAGTGCTCTGCCCACAGTAAGCGCTCAATAAATACGATTGATTGATTGATTGAAAGGCGAGGAGGGAGGAGGGAGGAAGAGGAGAGACTGAACTCACTCCTGGCTGCTTTTATTTGGGAAGAGGGGAGGGTGGGTGTCAGAGTTGCAAACACCATGTTTATATATTAAGCAGATTTACTAAAGGCATTGTTTTCTGGGTGACTTTGGGCAAGCCACTTAACTTCTCTGTGCCTCAGTTCCCTCGTCTGTAAAATGGGGATGAAGACTGTGAGCCCCAAGTGGGACCCATCTTGTATCCTCCCCAGCGCTTAGAACGGTGCTTTGCACGTAGTAAGCGCTTAACAAATGCCATCATCATCATCATTGTTATTTAGGTGTTAACGCTACACCTGGAGGGGAGACTTTGCTTGTCTGGTTCTCCTGGTTACTCTGAGGGCAAGGAAGGTATAATAACGATGGCATTTATGAAGCACTTACTATGTGCAAAGCACTGTTCTAAGCGCTGGGGAGGTTACAAGGTGATCAGGTTGTCCCACGGTGGGGGGGCTCACAGTCTTCATCCCCTTTTTACAGATGAGGGAACTGAGGCACAGAGAAGTGAAGTGACTTGCCCGAAGTCACACAGCTGACAATTGGTGGAGCCGGGACGTTGGGAGGAGGGTCCCCAGGGGGGACTTGGAGGGAAACGGGCTTGGCAGAGTAGGTGTGGTGAGAGGGCAGGACCTGGGGATCAAGCTCGTCGAAGCAGCTGATTTGGACATTACCGTTCCCCGGGTGAGTTGGAACGGGTTGGGGAGTTGGGACTGCGCTGAGACAAACGCATCCTTCCCCTCACTAGGCAGAAACATTGTGAGAAGCAGCCTGGCCTAGGGGCAGGAGCACAGGCTTGGAAGTCAAAGGACCTGGGTTCTAATCCTGGCAGTGCCACCTGTCTGCCGTGCGACCTGGGTCAAGTCACTTCTCTGGGCCTTATAATAATAATAATAATAATTGGCGTTTGTTAAGCGCTTACTATGTGCAAATCACTGTTCTAAGCGCTGGGGAGGATACCGGGTGATCAGGTTGGCCCACGTGGGGCTCACAGTCTTCATCCCCATTTTACAGATGAGGTAACTGAGACTCAGAGAAGTTAAATGACTTGCCCAAGATCACACAGCGGACATGTGGCGGAGCCGGGATTCGAACCCATGACCTCTGACTCCACTGAGCCACGCTGCCTTAGTTACCTCATCTGTAAAATGGGGATTAAGACTGGGAGCCCCATTACCCTGTATCTACCCCAGGGCTTAAAACAATAGTCGGGCACCTAGTAGGTGCTTATCAAATACCATTATTATTATTATTATTATTGGCATGGGGGCTGTTCTTGCCCCCCGCCTTGCCACCCATGGGAGATGAGTGGTCTCCCGACCTAGCTGGCCCTCCTCAGTGCTGCCGCTGCTGCTTGGTGGCATTCATTCAATCATATTTATTGAGCACTTACTATGTGCAGAGCACTGTACTAAGCGCTTGGAAAGTACAAATGGAAACCGTCCCCATAAAACCCCTCTTGTGGGGAAAGGAAGGCAAATACATCACAATTTTTTTTTTTTAAAAGTCCATCTCCTCTTCACAGCTCCAAGCCCATGCAGGATGGAGGGGCAGAGCAGGGCATCAGGAAAGCAAATACATTTCCCCTCTGGGCTTCGGGAGTCAGTCGGTCGATCCTATTTATGGAGCGGTTCCCGTGTGCAGAGCACTGTACTAAGTGCTTGGGAGAGTACGCTAGAACAGATACATTCCCTACCCACAACAAGCTTACAGTCTAGAGGGGGAGATAGACGTTAATATAAATAAATGTGATGGCACACTTGCCCCTGAAGCCCACTTTTTATCATCATCAATCGTATTTATTGAGCGCTTACTAAGTGCAGAGCACTGTACTAAGCGCTTGGGAAGTACAAGCTGGCAACATATAGAGACAGTCCCTACCCAACAGTGGGCTCACAGTCTAAAAGGGGGAGACAGAGAACAAAACCAAACATACTAACAAAATAAATAGAATAGATATGTAAATAGAATAGATATGTAGACTGTGAGCCCACTGTTGGGTAGGGACTGTCTCTATGCGTTGCTAACTTGTACCGCCCAAGCGCTTAGTACAGTGCTCTGCACACAGTAAGCGCTCGATAAATACGATTGATTGATTGATTGACGATGGGAACATCACCAGTCCCTGGGTGATCTGGGGTCCCATTCGGCCAGCGGAGGGAAAGGAGAGGACCCGCTATCTTGGCTCCGCCTCAGCACCGTTTCTGGTTTTGAGGGGTTGGGTGGGTACGATAGTTCCTGCCCCAAGAGCCGCGGGGACGAAGCTAATGGCATCATCCCCACGGTGCCAATTTTGTTGGGGCGCCTATTTCAGAGCGCCTCATCCGATCCCAAGAAAGATCTTGTCCCTTCATTTTGTGCTTGAGGCAGCAGGAGCCGAGCCCTCCTGTTGGGTGAGCATCAACCTCTCAGCGTGCTGCTGAGCCCGCCACTAAGCATTGCACATAGTAATAAATGTCATCATCATCATCATTTGGGAAGTGGCCTGCCAAAATACTGTGGGGACCTGGAGAAGAGGGCACGGGGTCAAGGAAATGCGTCAACAGGATGGATAGAGGGCAAAAAAAAAAGGGAAGTAGCGTGGCTCAGTGGAAAGAGCCCGGGCTTTGGAGTCAGAGGTCGTGGGTTCGAATCCCGGCTCCGCCACTTGTCAGCTGTGTGACTTTGGGCAAGTCGCTTCACTTCTCTGGGCTTCAGTTCCCTCATCTGTAAAATGGGGATTGAGACTGTGAGCCCCCCGTGGGACAACCTGATCACCTTGTAACCTCCCCAGCGCTTAGAACAGTGCTTTGCACATAGTAAGCGCTTAATAAGTGCCATCAAAAAAATACTGTTGATTTGAGCATTAGTAATAATTATGATTGTTATTTTATGGTATTTGGTAGCGCTTACTGTGTGTGGAGCCTTTGGGGTAAGAACTGGGGTAGATTCAAGCTAATCAGGTTTTACAGATGAGGGAACTGAGGCACAGGGAAGCTAAGTGACTTTTTCGAAGTCTCACAGAGACAAATGGCAGAATCACGATTAGAACCCGGGTCCTCTGACTTCCGGGCCCCTGCTCTAACCATTCGGCCACGCTACTTGTCCCATTATTCATTCAATCATGTTTATTGAGCGCTTATATTTATATTCACATATTTACTGTGTGCAGAGCACTGCAGTAAGCGCTTGAGAGAGTACAGTACTACAGTAAACAGGAACATTCCCTCCCCTCAATAAGCTTACAGTCTAGAGGCAGGGAAACATACATCAGTACAAATAAATAAATTACAGATATGGACATATGTGCCGTGGGGCTGGGAAGGGAGAGAGCAAAGGGAGCAAGTCAGGGTGCTGCAGGGTGGGAGAAGAGGTAAGAGGGGCTTAGTCTGGGAAGGCCTCTTGGAGGAGAATAAGTCTTTGAAAGGAGGAAAAGGAATTGTCACTGTTACCATTATTGTGGTATTTGTTAAGTACTTACTGTGTACTAAGCACTGTACTAAGCCCTGGGATAGGTACAAAATAACCAGGTGAGTCACTGCCCCTGTCCTACATGGGGCTTAGAATCTAAGTAGGAGGTAGAACTGGTATCTTTTCCCCCTTTTTTTAGAAATGAGAAAACTGATGCATAGAGAAGTTGTGACTTGCCCAAGGTCACCCAACAGATAGAGTTGTGATAAGAACTCAGATCAATCAATCATATTTATTGAGCACTTACTGTGTGCAGAACACTGTACTAAGCACTTGGGAAGTACAAGTTGGCAATGCATAGAGACAGTCCACTGAGTACACACATGAATATGTTCTCGAATATCTTAGGGCCATTTTACAGGCTTCAAAATGACTATACCTGGTCCTCTATCAAATTATTTTTCATTCTTTTCAACTGCTTTGCAGTTTTCCTTACTATGGACATGACCAAGTCTTTGTTTCCAACACTTTATGCATCAAGAAGAATAAAAATTAGAAATAAGATGTATCTGCATAATTTAGAAGCATTTAAGGCAGAGGAGTATCAGAAGTTGTACTTCAGAATAAGTTGCAGAAAATGCCAAGGAAGTATTCCAGTGGGTTTTGTGTTGTTCAGACTCCTAGCAGTGACCAGTTTTAGGCTTAAGAAGTAATGAGGAATTTGGAGGGCACAAAATTAGGTTTTCAGTCGGGCATGTCAAAAAAACCGGAATTAACCTAGAGAAGAGAAGGCTCTAGAGCTTTAAGAATAGGCAGTTCTCCTGTAAGTACAGAGGCTGCTGCATTCCTGAAGATCCCTTTAAGGAAAACGTACACTTTACTACTCACCCTGTCCAACACACAGCTGCTGCTTCTGACAGCGCATTGTGTTCATATAGCATCGTATTGCGTTCATGTTGTTGGAAGAGCGTTCCCTATTTTTCTACCCCATAGGGGAATCACACATTCAGGCAGAACTGACGGTACATGAAACCCTGTATTACAGTAAATGGTCTTTGCCTATTCTCCTCTCAGCTTCGGGTTGAATAAGAAAAGAAATTTTGTAAGCAACAGGGAGGTTGTCATACATTTCTGGGTATTTTTCTAAGAATGTGACATCTAGAGATAATTTACTGTTAGGTCCCTCTTTGGCTGGGCCCAGCCTCTGGGTCTGGAGATTGCTGGGCTAGGCCGACACCAAACCAACCCAAAATCCTAGCAGGTGGAAACGGGTTGCTCGACTCCCGCAGTCCCATGCCTTTCACCACCACTGTTTCGTGGCAGAGGGGCTGCAATTCATTGCAGGAAGTGGGGCATCAGTTCAAGTGTAAGGTAATTTCACACATGTAGAGCAGATCCATGTCCTTTCTGGTGCCAAACTCCCAGCAGCCCCGAAAACAACCTGGAGAGTGATCGATAGCACCTCTTGGAAGCGAGCCTGCACCCATTTCCAGTTCGTCTTGGGCTCTCTTCCATGCGTTTCATCCTCGGATGTGGCGGTCAAGCCCGTCGCCAGCTGGAGTAGGGTTGGGTTGGGCCCTGGATTTCTGGTCCTGTCAGAATTCTAGTCATATCATTCAGTCTCTATATGTTACCAACTTGTACTTCCCAAGCGCTTAGTACAGTGCTCTGCACACAGTAAGCGCTCAATAAATACGATTGATGATGATGATTCTGTGACTTTTCACCAAATTGGGGTGATTACCTTGACGTTATAAAAGTTTACGCCATATGAGAGATATCACTTGATGCCCCCACAGATACCGTGTAGGATCTTTGGGCTGTGGTTGAGTTTTACGGTATTGAAAGGACAGGAATTTTGAAGTCTTACAACGCATTCTTTTTTGCATCCCAGAATCTTGGAGTAAGTGATAGTTGATTCATGCAGATAATCAGCTTATAATTATGAGATTTATTAAGCACATACTGTGCACTGAGTGCGGCGTTAAGTGCTGGGATAGATCCGTCAATCAAACAATGGGATTTAAAGAGTGCTCACTGTATGCAGAGCACTGTACTAAGTGTTTGGGAGGGTATAATACATCTTCATCATAAATGGTATTTGAGTGCTTTGTGCAGAGCACTGTATTAAGTGCTCTGAAGAGGACATTGTAACAGAGTGGGTAGGCATATTTCCTGCCCACCACAAGGTTACAGTGTAAAGGAGGAGGCTGACATTAATATAAATAAAGTATGAATATGTACTCAAGTCCTGTGGGGCTGTTGGAGTGAATGCCAAGTGCCCAAAGGGTACAGATCTAAGTGCTTAGATGACTCCTAAGAGAGAGGGAGGCGAGGCAGAGAGGGCCTCTTGGAGGAGATGTGTTTTTAATAAGGCTTTGAAGGTGGGGAGAGTGGTCGTCTCGCGTTATATTGAGGGGGAGGGAGTTCCAGGCCAGAGGGAAGACATGGGAAAATGGTCAGCGCTGAGATAGATGAGATCTAGTCACAGCGAGCAAGGTGATGCTAGAGGAGTGAAATGTGGGGACTGAGCTGTAGTAGGAGATTGAGGTAAGATAGATGCAGGCAAGCTGATCGAGTCCTGCAAAAAGCCAGTGACAAGGAGTTTCTGTTTGTTGCGGAGGTGAATGGGTAGCCATTAGAGGTTTTTGAGTAGTGGGCAAACATGGACTGAATGGGTTTTTTTAGAAGAATAATCTGGACAGCAAAGTATGAACTTGAGTGGGGAGAGAGAGGAGGCAGATGAAGAGTAGTCAAGCAGGATAGGATAAGTGCTCGGATCAGCGTAGTTGCATGAATGAGAGGAAAGGGTGGATTTTAGCGATGTTGTGAAGTTAGAACGGACAGTAGTGACGGATTGAATATGTGGGTTGTGAGAGAGATGTTGAGGATAATGCCAAGGTTATAGGCTTGTGAGACGGGAGTTGGTAGTGCTGTCTGTAGTAATGGGAAAATCATGAGGAGGTCAGGGTTTGGATGGGAAGCTGGGGAGTTCTGTTTTGGACATAAGTTTGAGATGTCAGTGGGACATCCAGGTAGAGATATTCTGAAGGCAGGAGGAAATGTGAGACTGCAGAGAAGACAAGAGATCAGGGTTGGAGATGTAGATTTGGGAATCCTCCACATAGCGATGGTAGTTGAAGCCATGGGAGCGAATGAGTTCTCTAAGCGAGTGGGTGTAAATGGAGAATAGAAAGGGACCCAGAACTAAGCCTTGAGGGGCTCCCACAGTTTGAGGGTGGAGGCAGAAGAGAAGCTGCGAAAAAGACTGAGAAGGGTGACCAGAGAGATAGGTGGAGAACCATCATCATCAATCGTATTTATTGAGCGCTCACTGTGTGCAGAGCACTGTACTAAGCGCTTGGGAAGTAAAAGTTGGCAACATATAGAGACAGTCCCTACCCAAACCAGGATAGGACAGTGTCAGTGAAGCCAAGGGTAGATCATGTTTCCAGGAGTAATGTGTGATCCACGGTGTCGATAACAGCTGAGAGGTTGTGGAGGATTATGATGTAGTAGAGGCTGTTGGATTCGGCAAGTAGGAGATCACTGGTGACCTTTGTGAGGACAGTTTCCGTGGAGTGAAGGGGTCGGAAGCCAGATCGGAGCAGGTCAACAAGAGAACTGGAAGAGAGGAAGTGGAGGCAGCAGGTGTAGACCAGTCACTCAAGGAGTTTGGAGAGGAACCGTAGGAGGAGAGGAGGTGATAACTAGAGGGAGTTGTGGAGTCAAGGGAGAGCTTTTTTAGGATAGGGGCTACGTGGGCATGTTTGAAAGTAGCGGGGGAAGAAGCCATTGGAAAGCAAACAGTCGAAGATGGTCGCCAGGGAGGGACGAAGAGAGGACACAAGTGTTTTGAGAAGATCAATCAATCAATCAATCGTATTTATTGAGCGCTTACTATGTGCAGAGCACTGTACTAAGTGCTTGGGAAGTACAAATTGGCATCACATAGAGACAGTCCCTACCCAACAGTGGGCTCACAGTCTAAAAGGGGGAGACAGAGAACAGAACCAAACATACCAACAAAATAAAATAAGTAGGATAGAAATGTACAAGTAAAATAAATGAATAAATAAATAAATAGAGTAATAAATATGTACAACCATATATACATATATACAGGTGCTGTGGGGAAGGGAAGGAGGTAAGACGGGGGGATGGAGAGGGGGACGAGGGGGAGAGGAAAGAAGGGGCTCAGTCTGGGAAGGCCTCTTGGAGGAGGTGAGCTCTCAGCAGGGCCTTGAAGGGAGGAAGAGAGCTAGCTTGGCGGATGGGCAGAGGGAGGGCATTCCAGGCCCGGGGGATGACGTGGGCCGGGGGTCGATGGCGGGACAGGCGAGAGCGAGGTACAGTGAGGAGATTAGTGGTGGAGGAGCGGAGGGTGCGGGCTGGGCAGTAGAAGGAGAGAAGGGAGGTGAGGTAGGAGGGGGCGAGGGGATGGACAGCCTTGAAGCCCAGGGTGAGGAGTTTCTGCCTGATGCGCAGATTGATCGGTAGCCATTGGAGGTTTTTGAGGAGGGGAGTAATATGTCCAGAGCGTTTCTGGACAAAGATAATCCGGGCAGCAGCATGAAGATGTGAAGAGATGGGGTTGGAGGTGCAGATGGAGGGGGTATATTTTGTTTGAGAGGAGACGGCAGTGACTTCCAACAATATACTTTATTATTTTACTATTACTTCTAGATTCTGTGACCAAAACTATCAGTTGGAATAACGAATAGCAATTCATGGTACGTACTAGTCTATTTGGCTTGAAACTGTATATTCTTTAAAATTGATGCCCCTGTTTTACATCATAATGATGGACTCTCCAGGTTTAAACCACATGTGAACCTCAGTCCCACCACAAAGACTTTGGGGCTGAGAACCCGCATGGAGAAACTGATTAGTGCTAGTGGTTTATGCGACACCATCACCATCGCTCATCCCTGCTCATCTTGTTGGACGCAACAAGAGCAATATGCTGCAAGATGTACTTTTGAATCTCACCTACAAAACTCACTTACTGCCAGAGTGGCTGCAGGATTGTGCTAGTGCAGTGCTTTCCCACCGTAGTATGTCGGGGAGCCAGTGTGGTAGTCGAGATGTTTGTAGCCCACCGAGTCTGCCCACCACGGGCCCCCCTAGCCAGTTCCTTGGTCAGAAACCTTCACGATTGATGGCATAGCCACAACTGGGACGTTCCTCCTTCTGGCTGCTGTTCATAATAATAATAATAATAATAATGGCATTTATTAAGCGCTTACTATGTGCAAAGCAAAATCTTACATAGTAACTGCTCAAAGACCACCCAGGCTAGACTCTAAAAAGTCGAAAAGTAGAAATACTGGAGAGTTGAAATTAACTCAGTCAATACAGAGGATTCCCCAATGGCAACCACAGTTTCTTTACATTGACTTCAATCATTTCCATAGTTCTGCCTGAATCTTTTAAAGAATAATTGTATGTGCATTGATTTGATAGATTTGTATGTACTCTTCGGGCATTTGGTATTCACCCTCAGCCTCACAGCACAGAAAGATAAAGGTTGAGAGGAGGCATAAAGGGTGTGAACAGGGCCAATATGAAACTGTTGTTGAGAAGCGGTGTGGCCCTTTCTAGACTGTAAGCTTGTTGCGGGCCGGGAATGTGTCTACCAACTCTGTATTGCAGTCTCCCAAGTGCTCAGTACAGTGTCCTGCACACAGTAAGCACTCAATAAACACCATGAATTGATTGACTACATCCATATCGGTTTACATGAATGTTTTTCATTTATTTTAGAAGCATGCATTAACATTTCTAACCAGTTATAGATTAGCAGTTTCAGTAATTTAAGCCAGATCAAGCACTCCTCCAAAATATAATTGTGCAGTTTCATGAGGTGTAGTAATTATACAGTGAGGATGGTTTCTGTAGCACCTTGAAGAAAATTGGATTGAGGCAATGAAGGGACTTTACTGTTACATTATTCCAAAAAAAATGTGTTTATCAAAGAAATTCTTTTTTTGATTTACTGGGTTTATATTTTTGGCTTTGAATATATGACACATTAAATTTTCCAGTGAAAGCAGACTTGCCAGATTCCTCCTCCTGTAGCATTTCGGTTAGCTAGGGATCTGTCTCTGTGCCAGCTCCCCAGTTGACAGGAGCGAAGTAACTTCTCCAAGTAACTTGCTCTGTCAAGTGAGATGAAAAATGAAAGGAAAATCTCTACATAGATCTACCCCTACCTTCTCATCTGTTTCATTCTTTTCTCTCCTCCACCCCCCCACCTCTTCTCCCTTCCTCTGAACTATCATCATCATCATCCATCCTGATAAACAGCACAGATTGAGCCCCTGTTGGGCGTCAAGCATAAAATATTGCAGAGATAAAGCACTCATCAACACCTTTAAGGCCCTTACAGTCTAATGGGAGCGATGAATGGCCAGAAATTGCCAATTGTACAGCACAGTTTTGCTCTAGTTAGTGCTTTTAGTTCCTCCCCATCCATTTTGTGATGCCATACTGTGGATTACTTTAATATAGATTAAACGATAGTTTAGAGATGGCTATCATTGAAGTGTAACATCTGTAAAGGAAGTTCAAAGTAGTACTTTTCCAGAAGTACTGGAATAGATTCCAGTTTGTAACGCGGAGTATATGATAAATTGTACCCCACTACACAAGCTTCCATGATACAGCCACATTTTCAAGAAACATAACTCTATTGTGGAGAGTGCCTGATTAGATATTATCTGGTATTGCTTAAAAGCAAAAGTTATTTTACACTGTTCAAAGGCAATACTTCCCTAGGGGGTAGTATCTCCACCCCAAGTTAAGGAGTTAGGCCTGTAGATTATCATTAATTTCATCATCCCCACCACCACTCTAAGCATTAATTGAGTTCTTTGGTCAAAGCACTAAAAGTCCTAAAGAGATTATAGAGTACTGGAAAAAGATGTAGTTCAAGGCCTTCAAGAAACTCACAATCTGAGGAAATGACATACCAATAGAAATTCAACAGTGCCAAATTCAAACACTTCTCAAAATTAAGAAAAATGAAAAATGAACAAGCGTGTTCAGATATTGTGGTTTCCTGCCGCCCAGTAGTGCTTCTTGGTAGAGTTATTGGAATTCCCAAAGCAGGACGCTCCTTAAAGAGGATATTTGATTTGTTACTGGAGGAAGGAGAGAAAGACGACCGCTTTTGGCCAGGTTCCTCCTTCAAATTTATGTTAAGAAAGAAAATTCTAAAATGATTTTGCAGATTATAAAGCATAAATTGCTGGTACCTTATAGCGCGTAATAACCTTTGGAGTAAGTTTTTCCAAGTCTTGGTGGGAGGATTTATTTTTTGTTTGCTTGAGGATCGGCATACAAGCCTGGGGTAACAGGATGGATTTCAGGCTGCCCACTCAGCTTCTAATTTGTGATTAATCAATCAATCGTATTTATTGAGCGCTGACTGTGTGCAGAACACTGTACTAAGCGCTTGATTAGAAAGAGAATAGTGCATGTGGGAACTCATTTTCTTTTCTGCTACCTGCTCCCTCCCTCAATTAATCAGTCAATCGTATCTGAGTGCTTACTGTGTGCGGAGGATTGTATTAAGCGCTTGGGAGAGAACAATATAACAGAGTTGTTAGACACATTCCCGGCCCACAATAAGCTTACAGCCTAGAGGGGGAGACAGCCATTGATAGAAATAAATTACAGATATGTGTGTAAATGCTGTGGGGCTGAGGAAGGGGTGAATAAAGGATGCAAATCCAAGTGCATGAGCAATGCAGAATGGAGTGAGAGAATTGTATATATGTATATATGTTTGTACATATTTATTACTCTATTTATTCTACTTGTACATATCTATTCTATTTATTTTATTTTGTTAGTATGTTTGGTTTTGTTCTCTGTCTCCCCCTTTTAGACTGTGAGCCCACTGTTGGGTAGGGACTGTCTCTACATGTTGCCAATTTGTACTTCCCAAGCGCTTAGTACAGTGCTCTGCACGTAGTAAGCGCTCAATAAATACGATTGATTGATTGAGAATAGGAATTGAGGGCTTAGTCGAGGAAGTCGTTTTTGAGGAGATGTGCAAGACTGTAAGCTCACTGTAGGCAGAGAATGTGTCTGTTGTATTCTTGTGTTGTAATCCCCCAAGCGCTTAGTACAGTGCCCTGAACGCAATAAGCGCTTATTGATGGATCGACTGCCCATAATGAGCTTACGGTCCGCAAATACCACTTCAGCACTTCACTCATTCATTCAATCATATTTATTGAGCGCTTACTGTGTGCAGAGCACTGTACTAAGCGCTGGTTGGCAACATATAGAGACGGTCCCTACCCAACAGTGGGCTCACAGTCTAGAATTTGAGGAGGGAGGGCATTGCGGGCCAGGGGTCGACGGCGGGACAGGCGACGACGAGGCACAGTGAGGTTAGCACAAGAGGAGCGGAGTGTGAGGGCTGTCTTTGATCGGCTGCTTTACATATTGAAAATGCTTCAATATAGTGTCTTCTTTAGAGCCCGCATGAGTATCTGATCTATTGTTCTGGCCCCTCTAACCAATGAGATTTGGTCCAGAACAAATTTTAAACTCCATGTCCATTACCCTCCTTGCGGGTCATTGAGAGGTCAAGAGATAGGAGAGTTCCCACCTCTATTTTACTGGGGGAGATTCAGCAGTTATAATTACAGCGGTTATTATGCTATTAACAATACAGTTCCAAGCATTTCACCTCAGTGATCTCATTAGAGCAACCCAATGAAATAGAAGAGCCATTTTAGACTGTGAGCCCACCTTTTAGACTGTGAGCCCACTGTTGGGTAGGGACTGTCTCTATGTGTTGCCAATTTGTACTTCCCAAGCGCTTAGTACAGTGCTCTGCACATAGTAAGCGCTCAATAAATACGATTGATTGATTGATTATTTTGCAGATGGGAAAAACGTAGATCTAGAGGGGCTAAGTGACGAATTGAAGGCCCAACAAAGGATTGATGGCTGGCTGGGAAGATAATTCTGGTTGCCTAACCCCTAATCCCAAGTGTTAATAATAAGAATACTCCTAGCAAACTAAGCACTTGTGTCCACATGACCACCAGTAGCCCTTTCCAATATACCTTACAAACTCTGCTACTTTAAGCGCTAACTCATACATATCTCTTTTACCGTCTTCTTCCTTTGTCTTACGCTGTCGAGTCGTGTCCAACCCATAACGACCCCGTGGACCCATCTCTCCCAGAACGCCCCATCTCCGTTTGCAAACATTCTGGTAGTGTGTCCATAGGATTTTCGTGGTAAAAATACAGAAGTGGTTTACCATTGCCTTCTTCCATGCGATCAACTTGAGTCTCTGCTCTCGACTCTCTTCCATGCCACGGCTGCCCAGCATGGGGGAGTTTTGACTTGTAGCCGATTGCCTTCCACTCACTTGCCACTGCCCAAGCTAAGAAGAATAATAATAATGATGATATTTGTTAAGCGCTTACTATGTGCCAGGAATGGCATGGGTATGCCTCTATTTGACTCTTCCTCTCGAAGCCAAGACTGGTAGATTACTGGAAACTCTCCAGGTGCGATCCCGAGAGGAGGTCTTCTTTCTAGCTGTGTTTTATTTTAGTGCTTGTCTCCCCTGTTAATAGTAAGCTTCTTGAGGGTAGGGATCATGTTGACTAATTTTATTGTACTTTCCCCACAATCTTTGTGTAGTGATCTGCACATAGAAAGCATTCGGTGCTCTTAATCCATTGGTTGAACCAATGGGATAATTTACTTTTGTTTTAATAATAATAATAATAATAATTAGGGTATTTGTTAAGTGCTCACTATATGCCAAGCATCATCATCATCATCAATCGTATTTATTGAGCGCTTACTGTGTGCAGAGCACTGTACTAAGCGCTCGGGAAGTACAAATTGGCAACATATAGAGACAGTCCCTACCCAACAGTGGGCTCACAGTCTAAAAGGGGGAGACAAAACCAAACATACTAACAAAATAAAATAAATAGAATAGATATGTACAAGTAAAATAAATAAATAAATAGAGTAATAAATATGTGCAAACATATATACATATATACACTGTTCTAAGCACTGGGGTAGATACAGGGTCATCAGATTGTCGCATGTGGGGCTCACAGTCTTAACCCCCATTTTACAGATGAGGTAACTGAGGCACAGAGAAGTTAAGTGGCTTACCCAAGGTCACACAGCAGACAAGTGGCAGGGCCTGGACTAGAACCCATGCCCTCTGACTCCCAAACCCATGCTCTTTCGATCGAGCCACGCTGCTTCTCTACTGAGTTTTGTGCAATTTTCTTTGATGCCTTTGTACAGTGCTCTGCACACAGTAAGCGCTCAATAAATACGATTGAATGAATGAATGCCTTTTATGCCATGAGTTGCACTGAAAAGAATGGTATACAGTCCACACACTTTCTTCACTTTGTGAATGGATTTTATAATGGATTTTACAATCCTCTAGTGTGTAAGCTCACTATGGGCAGAGAACTTGTCTGCTAATTTTGTCGTAGCGTACAATCCCGTGCACTTAGTGCAGCGCTCTGCACATAATAAGCATTCAGTAAATACCATTGATTGATAATGAAAAGGCCGGGGGTCCTTTCTGGGTAATATCCCAGCTATTTTAGGTCAAGGATTGGGATGCAGTCCGTTTCTTGGTGAGGGATCACTGAGAGGTTAAGAACTCTGAATTTAGAGCGCAAATTAAAATAAAAGCCAACCTGAGCTTTCAGAGCAATTGAAAGGCAAAGCTTTCCTCCCTCTGAAGACATCTTTCTCCTGGGCCCTGGCTTCCTTCGCGTGCAAGCACGACCTGCAGTGGAGGAATTCAGGGGAGAATCTGATCATTGTTGGTCATCTTCTTTCAGTTTTCGAGAGTAGAACTCAACGTGAGCCTTCAGATGACTAAAGTCCCAATTTCTGTACCGTATCCTGACAGCCATAGGGAGGGACTCATTAAGAGTCCCAGCTTAGATTGTGGTGGGGTAGGGCCAAACCCCTTAGTTGTCATTGTGCGGTCATTAGTAATAGTGTCTTTTGTCGGAGCAGCTGAAGAAGTGGTAGCTACTGCAGCTTCCAAGCTGGCATTGCTGAGCTGACTTTAACGGGCCAGCGAAATTTGCGGGAGAGGGTAACCAAATCAGACCGGGACATCTGGCCCGATACAAGTAATAATTACGGTACTTGTAAGCGCTTCTTGTATGCCAAGCGCTGTACTGAACACAGAGGTAGACACAAGATAATTAGGTTGGATAGATTTCCTGCCCCAAATGGGGTTCACCGTTTAAGTAGGAAGGAGGACAGATATTTAATCCCCATTTTACGATGAGGAAACTGAGGCACAGAGAAGTAGATGACTTGTCCAAGATCATGTAGCAGACAAATGGTGGAGTTAGAATTAGAACCCGGGTCCCGCAACTCCCAGGCCTGTGCACTTTCCACTAGACAACACTGCTTCCCAAATAGGCATATATTCGTGTGTAGACGTTGAGCTAATGAGCGGTCACTGAGTTAGCATACCTCCTCAAAGCATGCGTTTAAATTAGCCTGAAAAAGGACTATGAGTTACTTCCTAATGATTTTCGTTTAAAAGAACAGGTATCAAGTTTAAATTCAGAGGTTCTGGGAGATTTGAGTTGAGGTTTAAGCTAGCTAATAGTATGTTTGAGACAACTTTTTCACGTACAGGTATGCTTATAATATTACACATCGGCTTGGGATCAAGGGAAAGATTAAAAGTAACGTTCCTTACTCTTTCCCTCTTCAACATTTCTTAGAGGTCCCGGTAAAGATGGCAGGGGGCTAAGAGATACGTGAGCTCAACGCACTTCCGACATTCATGCCCATCAGATGCTGGAATAACTCCAAGCAGCAGGAGCACCGATTAGAAACCATGGTAAGGAGAGCTCATAAAATACATTGATGAATATGTAGTTTGCACACAGAGAGGATAAAATGCAGAAATACTTCTTGACCATCAGTCTTTGTTTGACTTCTAAGGATAGCTTTTATGAGTATTAATCTCACTGTCTCTGTTGAAAGGTTAGTGTCATGTGAATTTCAGAAATATTGCCTTTCATACAAAATGTATCCCATTGGAGTTAAGAATAACGATGTAAAGGAAGTTATTTTTTTAGAAATTAATGTTCAGTTGTTTTGAAGAACTTTTAAGAAAAATATAAGTCTGAGAGGTTAGGTACATAGGATATTGAGACCATACCTTTTCTTTGTAGAAGCAGTGGCTCAGTGGAAAGAGCCCGGGCTTTGGAGTCAGAGGTCATGGGTTCTAATCCCGGCTCTGCCACTTGTCAGCTGTGTGACTTTGGGCAAGTCACCTAACTTTTCTGTGCCTCAGTTCCCTCATCTGTAAAATGGGGATTGAGCCTCACATGGGACAACCTTGATTACCTTGTAACTACCCCAGCGCTTAGAACAGTGCATGGCACATAGTAAGCGCTTAACAAATACCAACATTATTATTATAATATGGGGATTAAGACTGTGCACCATGTGCATCCGACCTCATTTGCTTGTATCTGCCCCAGCGCTTAGTACAGTATCTGGCAAATAGTAAGCGTTTAACAAACACCACAGTTATTAGTAGAACATTGATTCAACTAACCCAGCATATTCATTTTATTTTGGTCTAGTGTTTCGAGGTCCGATACCCCTCCAAAGAAGCTTGAAAAATGCAACTCAGGTTTTAGAAGCCTATAGATTTAGACTGTGAGCCCACTGTTGGGTAGGGACTGTCTCTATATGTTGCCAACTTGTACTTCCCAAGCGCTTAGTACAGTGCTCTGCACACAGTAAGCGCTCAATAAATACAATTGATTGATTGATTGATCTGACTGCCATGCTAAGTTATTCCCAGTATAAGGTGGCTATTTTACTTATGGGCTGAGGGGATAGCTGTCTTTCTGCTTTTTATGTTCTAAGCTGATGTGCGTTTAGAGCTGTCAAGAGTGTCAGTGATGTTTCATTGGTCTGCAAAAGAGCAACAAGCTGCGAAAGAGACAAAGTAATTATGTTCTGGAAAACTATAAAGAGAATGCAGGTTTTCGTGTCAGAACGAAATGTTTTCGGACATGATTCTTCGGATAACCCGCAGTGGAAAAATAGGGAAACGTAGTTACCGTCGCGCAGCTGCGAACTGAGTGTAACTCATCGTGATTCTGCTAGAAATGCTTACTGAAACTTATTTCCAATAGAATACCGTGCTCCTTTGGCACTATTTATAAGTAGCTCATCATCACCATCATCAGTGGTATTTATTGAGTGCTTACTGGGTGCAGAGCAATGTACTAAATGCTTGGGAGAGCCCACAGTGAGCTTACCATGCTAAAAAGGTAGCGAATTACAAGTACACTAAACTCACCTAAAGCACAGGGGTTGAGTTCTTTCCTGTCTTAAGGAAAATTTGCCTTGTAGTTCTCATTCTATATCCAATGCTGCACTGATATACACAACCGTTTTGTTCTGACAACGTGTCGTGCTGCATTCAGACGAGTACCTTGTGGAAGAACTGTGCCTGATTCTGCCATCAGATGCCAGCAAAATTGTGCACTGTGGCAGATGTGAGTGCATGTAAAAAATTCTGTTTGCTGGAAAGTGAATCGAAACAGTTGCCAAATTGGCTCTCCATGTAGTGCTAATGATCTTAACGATAAGTGTTAGAGAAAGGGTTAGTCGATGCAGACTGCTTGAAGCAGGCCTGAGGTAAATTTTTCTCATCTTTTGCAACCATCTTGAGTTTCACCAGGTGTCAGCGAAGCCTAGTACAATTACAGTTGTTTTGGAATGCCCTCTCCCCCAACTTCATTTTTAATACGGAATTATGGTTAACCCTAAGATTGCAATTAATGCTTTGTAGCCGGATTGGCTGCAGTGAGATTGCAGGAAGTAGCCACCCTGGTTGAAGCAGAAAGTAATTTAGTTATTACACCAAACCTTGATTTAGAATGATAGAATTTAAAGGATCTCGAGATACCATCTAATCAACCCACCTATGTTTGGGCAGGACCTTACGTAAAAACTTTCCAGTCAAGTGGTTGCCTTTGATCGAAAGAGAAGATTTGGGTGTCAACTTTCAGATATGAATTCCCTACTTGTTTTGCAAAAGTACAAACAGTAATAAGGAGAGGAGTTTGAAGGTTCACAAAATACAGGTTAAATATGTTCATAATTAAGTCTAAACACATGAGAACTCTTACGCAGAGCATTTTTTGAGTGCTAAGTAAAATTGTGCGGAAAAGATGCAGTACTTACCCTCCAAGAGTTTCAATCATCATCAATCGTGTTTATTGAGCGCTTACTATGTGCAGAGCACTGTACTAAGCTCTTGGGAAGTACAAATTGGCAACATATAGAGACAGTCCCTACCCAACTGTGGGCTCACAGTCTAAAAGTCTTAAATGTGGCCTAATGGAAAAAGCCCAGGCCTAAGAGTAAGATGAGCCTGGTTCTAATACTGGAACTGCCACTTGTCTGCTGTGTGACCTTGGGTAAGTCACTTAAAGTTGTGCCTCAGTTTCCTCATCTGTAAAACGGGGATCCAATACTAGTTCTCCCTCCTACTTAAGACTGTGAGCCCCATGTGGAACAGGGACTGTGTCTGACCCTGACCTGTTATCTACCCCAGTGCTTAGTACAGTGCTTGACGTGAAATAGGTGCTTAGTGTTTTTAAGGCAAGAGAAAGACAGAAAAATTTAAAAATGGTAGATTGCTGTCATTCTTAGCTCTGCATATTAAAGAGAAAAGCAAATGACTGAAATGTCAGTTCAGTAATTACCAGTACTCCATTTGTGGGATTTCAGTGGGCTGAACCTTAACTTAAAGCCTATAGTTGTGAGCATTATAATAAGCGGTACTTAAAACTAGTTGCTATGGAAACTAATTCATGTTATCGCATCTATTAGAAACTAAAAATAATGGTGTTAAAGTAGGCATAAAACCGAGAGATTTCTGTTGGTTGAATCAGTCTAGTTTAATTTGAAATTAGGTGTAGCATTAGTATTGATTCACACTGAATTTTTAGGGTTTCCGTGTGACCATTGTCCCAAGTTCAGTTTATTATCTTATTTAATGGAATCATCAGCACTTCCCTATCCCACGTGTCTTCATAAAGCATTATTAGGAAATTATGTAATCGTTCGTTCCCCTGTTAGCCATTTGTCCAGGTGTGATTGATGTACATCACTCATTCATTCATTCAATCGTATTTATTGAGCGCTGACTGTGTGCAGAGCACTGTACTAAGCGCTTGGGAAGTACAAGTTGGCAACATATAGAGATGGTCCCTACCCAACAATGGGCTCACAGTCTAGAAGGGGGAGACAGATAACACAACACAACATGTGGACAGGTGTCAAGTCATCAGAATAAATCGAAATAAAGCTAGATGCACATCATTAACAAAATAAATAGAATAGTAAATATGTACAAGTAAAATAAGTAGAGTAATAAATTTGTACAAACATACATACAGGTGCTGTGGGGAGGGGAAGGAGGTAGGGTGGGGGAAAAATACTTTGTTGTATTTTTCACACTGGGTATAGGCATAACCTGTCTTTAGAGGCATGCTTGTATGTAAAGAGTTGCCAGTGTGTGGAAATGGGGAAATGTCCACACTGGTAGAGAAATGGTAATGACTCTGGGATTTAATGAAGTTCAGAGAGTCAGCTCTTATCCTTCGGATTGGCGAGCGGTCCGGTCCGTGATTTGTTTAGAAATTGGTAAAAAGGCTATGCAGCCAAGTATAGCATCAAAGACAATTCCTTTAAAGCTCGCAGTCACCTTGCCCCTTGTATCTTACCTCACTGATTTCATGCTACAACCCAGCCTGCACACTTCGTTTCTCTAATGCCATTGTACTCACTGTGCCTCTACCTCGTCTGTCTCACTGCCAACCTCTCACCCATGTCTTGCCTCTGATCTGGAACGCCTTCCCTCTTCATATCTGAAATCCCACCACTCTCCCTTCCTCCAGAACATTAATAATCGATCAATCAGTGGTATTTATTGAGGGCTTACTACGTGCACTGTACTAAGCACTTGGGAGGGTACAATATAACAGAATTAGCAGAACTGTTCTCTGCCTATAATAAGCTTGTAGTATAATAAAATCATAATAAATGATAATTATTTATCATTTATCATAATCATAATATAGTATAATAAAATCATATCTCCTCCAACAGGCCTTCCCCGACTACACATTCATTTCCCCTACTCCCTCTCCCTTCTGCATTGCCCTTACACTTGTGTTAATACCCTTTATTCACCCCTCCCTCAGCCCCACAGCACTTATGTACATACCCTTAATTTATTTTAATGTCTCTCACCCCCCTCTAGACTGTAAGCACCTTTTGAGCAGGGAACATGTTTATCAAACCTGTTATATTGCACTCTCCCAAGTGCTTAATACAATGCTCCGCTCATAGTAAGCACTCAATAAATATGATTCGTTGACTGGTAGGCAAATTTTAGGGGAGAGAGGAAAACATTGTGAGCCCTAACAAATGTGCCCTATTTGTATATGCTATAATATCTTTATTATAAGAAGGAATTCAAAATCCTTTGGGTAAAATATGTGGCTGAATTTTGATTTTCAGAATTGCATAAGGTAAAATTTAAGATGTTCAATCAATCAATTGTATTTATTGAGCGCTTACTATGTGCTGAGTACTGTGCTAAACACTTCAGAGAGTACAGTATAACAGAGTCAGTAGGCACATTTCCAGTCCACAGTAAGCTCACAGTCTGGAGGGGTAGACCGACATGAATAGAAATGAAAGTTACAGATCTGTACATAAATGCTGAGGGATGAATGAATAAAGGGAGCAAATCAGGGTGATGCTGAAGGGAGTGGGCGAAGAGGAAATGAGGGTTTGGGGAAGACCTCTCGGAGGAAATGTGCCTTCGATAACACTTTGAAGGTGGAGAGAATAATTCATGAAGGAAAAGTTGGTCAAGAAATGCATGGATTTCATTGCAAACTTAAAGTTTCCGATAAAGTTTTGTTTACCAGTAGTTGGGAAAGCTCACCAGAACCAAAAGTGCTGCTGTTTGTATGGTATGGAGTGTGGTCGAAATCTGGAGACCAAATCATTTTATGGCAACTTTCGGGGTGGGGCAGAGTTTTGAGCAAGAACTCCGGGTGCATTCAATCGTTGGTATTTATTGCATGTTTACTGTGTGCAGAGAACTGTACTAAACACTGGGGGAGAGTACAACATAATAGATTTGGTAGACACATTCCCTGCCCAACAAGAGCTTACAGTCTAGAGGGGAGCTTATAGCCTAGAAAAGGATTCAACTTCATTCTATTATTAAAAATGTCCTGAGTGCTTGTTTAGAAAACCCATCCTTCAGCATTACTGTGCAAAAAAGCCCCTATTTGTCCAAGCTTCCTCTATCCTTCTTAGTGTTTTCCCAAAAAACCAACAAAATACTCAATTTCTTCAAATTGGGGCTTGATGTACCCTGAAAGGACAGGTGGACATCAGGTTCAAACGTTCACTTCTGAAATTAATTCCTCTTCCAGGGAATCATTCAGTAATAAGTACTGAATACCTGCTGTGTGCCGAACACTTTGTTTAGTGCCTGGGATTCTCTAGTTGAGCAAGAGCCTTGGCCATAGAAGGCTTAAGAGTTTGCAGTCTAACAGAGAGATTGACAAGGTACAAGGCATTCACAAGTAGTTGGAGGATTAAAAAAAATCCTCAACTACTGATAGCATGAGTTTGGAAGACTAGGTAAATAAGTGTAAATTAATATAACAAGAATATAAGCGCTAAGGGTGGATGTTGGATGGCTGTGGCCTTGGAAAGTGGGGTTAAATCAGGCAGTATCTTCTGGAGAGGGTGGATTTTTTGTTTCATTTTTTAATGGTCCTTGTTAAGAGTTTACTGTGTGCCAGGCACTGTACTAAGCACTGGGCTGTATCCATTAGGCCATGTTGCTTTCCAAGCTTTTTGGGCAGGATGTACAAATGGGGAGAACTGTGGTCATTTCACCTTCTTTGGCAGTATGAAAAATGGCATCTCATCGGTGATGATTTGGGATTGTCATCTAATTACATATGAACAAGTCGTGCTCATCTACTATAGGTAGTTGTCCGTAGAATCTAGATTTAACATTTCAAGTGTTGATAGGGAAAGTACTTTGAAAAGGAGTCACTTAATCTTTTTGAGTCTTAAATTTAATTTCTTCATTGCAGTGACTCCAATAAAATAGAATATCGTCTTCATGTAGGAAACTGGAAAGGTGTATGTTTTTGAGGCCACAGCTCTGTATTTCCTTCCTTTCTAACCTTGAAGCCTAATGTTCTTCCTCACTTTGAGTTCAAGGGCTTTGTTTAATGAATTAAAGTAAACAGAACTGCACCTGCAAAGCTTAGTCACCCAAAAGAATATATTTGAGTTGCTAAGCAAACAGATGTATTCATGAAATGATTTAACCTTTTGAAGTATTTGTAGAGAGGGCTAGAAAATCACTTTCCTGAACTAAATGAGGAAGCAAAGCGTAGAGAATATTTGTGACCAAAAAGAATAGAATTTGAAAGAATCACATAAATTTTATTCACTACAGAATCTCAGCGAATGAAGTTGAACAAATTTCTCAATCAAGGGCTTCTCGTACCCATATGCGAATAAATACCTCGTACGTTGTAGAATTTTTTTGCCTTTGTATTTGTAACAACCCCATATTCACAATGACAGTATTACTTTAGCTTGCAAACTAGTGGACATGCTCATTTCAGCAAAGCAGTTACAGAAGTATTGGGAACCTCGTATCAATTCATTCATTCATTCAATCGTATTTATTGAGCGCTTCCTGTGTGCAGAGCACTGTACTAAGCGCTTGGGAAGTAGAAGTTGGCAATTAATCAGTCATTCGTAGTGTAAGTGCTGTGGGGCTGAGGGAGAGAAATAAAAGGTGCAAATCCAAGGGCAAGAGCAACACAGAAGGGAGTGGAAGAAGAAATGAGGGTTTATTTGGGGAAGGCCTCTTGCAGGAGATGTGCTTTTAATAAGGCTTTGAAGTGGGGGAGAGTGATCATCTGTAGTTTATAAAGAGGGACGGCGTTCCAAGCCGGAGGCAAGATGTGGGCTAGAGGTTGTCGGGTGGGATAGATGAGATGGAGGTACGGTGCTCTGCACACAGTAAGCGCTCAATAAATACGATTGATGATGATGATGATGATGATGATGGAGGTAGAGCGAGTACATTGGCATTAGAGGAGTGAAGCGTGCGGGCTGGGTTGTAGCTGGAAATTTCCTAGCATTTCCTCCTGCCTTTAAGGACATCTCTGCTTAGATACCCCGCTGACACCTGAAACAGAACTCCTTTCCTTCTCATCCAAACCCTCCCCTCCCCCCGACTTTCCCCTCACTGTAGACAGCACCACCGTCCTCCCTGACTCACAAGCCCATAACCTTGGAGTTAACCTTGACTCATCCCTCTCATTCAACGCACATATTCACACTGTCGCCAAAACCTGCTGGTTCAGCCTGCACAACATTGCTAAAATTCTCCCTTTCTTCTCCATCCAAACTGTTACCACATTAATCCGAGCATTTATCCTATCCCTCTTTGATTACCGCATCAACCTTCTCGCTGATCTCCCTGCCTCTTGTCTCTCCCCATTCCAGTCCATACTTCACTCTGCTGCCCGGATTATTTTTCTACAGTATCGTTCAGTGTTTCCCCACACCTCCAAAACCTCCATTGTTTGCCCATCCACTTCCCCATCAAGCAGAAATTCCCTATTATTTGCTTTAAAACACTCAATCACCTTTCCCGTTCCTACCTTACCTCACTGCTTTCCTACTACAACTCAGCCGGCCCACTTTGCTCTTCTAATGCCACTGTACCTCGACCTCTTCAATCAGGGCTATTTATTGAACACTTACGCCTCTAGTCTTAAAATTAAACAGCAAGGCATGGTGCCCATTAATGAAATAGTAGATCGCAGCCAATCGATCAGTTTTAAACCTACCCTTCCTTTTACTCAACTCTATTAGGCTAGTCATGTGAGAAAGACTCACACCTCCATATACCAAAATAACTACTGTAAATGTGAGCTAACAGGAGGCAGTCGTAGGAACTGTGGATAGAAAAAGGGCCGTGAGCACTGTCTTAAGAAGGACATTAATCACTGCAGAGGAGACATTGGTGCCTGGAAAGGAAGGCTAGAAGGCAGATTAATCTGGTGCCTAGCATATATTGAATACGGGGGTTGAAAAGTCTTCAATTGAGATCAATTGAGTGATTGAAATTTCCAGAGCAGCGGTTGAGATGTTCACAAGCGTGGTGTAGCGGATAGAGCACGGAGGCCTGGGCGTTCTCATCCCAGCTCTGCCATGTAGCTGCTGTGTGACCTTGGGCAAGTCACTTAACTTCTCTGGGCCTCAGTTACCTCATCTCTAAAGTGGGGATTAAGAGTGTGAGTCCCATGTGGGACAGGGACTGTGTCCAACCTGATTAGCCTGTATCTACCCCAGCACTTAGAACAGTGCTTGGCACATAGGGAGCATCTCAACCACTGCTCTGGGAATTTCAACTGCTCAGTTGGTCTCAGTTGAGGGCTTTTCAACCCCCGTATTCAGTCCATAACAAGTACTATAATTATTCAGTTGGCACCTGAGGTCCCCATACATCCTGTCTATGTGTTTTGTTTTGTTGTCTGTCTCCCCCCTCTAGACTGTGAGCCCATTATTGGGTAGGGACCGTCTCTGTATGTTGCCGACTTGTACTTCCCAAGCGCTTAGTACAGTGCTCTGCACACAGTAGGCACTCAATAAATATGATTGAATGAATGAATGAAAAATGCTCACATTGTCCCTTCTGCCTGGAACTCCCGCCCCCTTCTAATCCAACGGATCACCACTATCCCTTTCTCAAAGCCTTACCAAAATCATCTCTCTTCCAAGCAGCCTCCCCTGACTATCCTCTCATTTCCTATTCACACCCTTCTGAATCACCTACGCCCTTGAATCCGTACCCCTCTAAACCTTTTGATACCTCTCCCCAGCCTCACAGCGCTATTTATTGTAATGTCTGTCTCCCTTGTAGACTGTAAACCCTTTGAAGGCAGAGCTTGTGTTTACCAACCCTTATATTGTATTCTCCCAATTGCTTAGTGCAAATGCTCTGTGCACAGTATGCATTCACTAAAAGGCATTGATGGATTTTTTTTTTTTTAATGGTACTTGTCAAGCACTTACTAATAGTTTCAAGCACTGTTCTACACTCTGGGGTAGATGCAAGCTAATCAGTTTGGACACAATCCCTGTCTCACAGTCTTAACCCCTATTTTATAGACGTGGTAACTGAGGGCCAGAGAAGTGAAGTGACTTGCTCAAGGTCACTCAGCAGACAAGTGTTAGAGTCGGGATTAGAACCCAGGTCCTCCTGATTCCCAGGCCTATGCTCTATCCACTAGGCTATACGAGATTCACCTGAGATAGCATATGTGTGTGAAGAGTGAGCGTGTAACAGAAAAGGCAAATGTGAGACTGACAATTTTGGACACATTGTGTGCATAAAAAGTCTTCCCTGATTGTGTTGTCAAGTTTGATGTTTGTAGCCTTTGGCTGATTTCTCTTTTGCCCCCCGTCTGTCATAGCTCAGGAAGCCTTTACTCAAAAAGAGCTACTTCGTTGTTGATAACAATATAGCCTGTAGGTCTGACTCACTTGGCAACCGACTCACCGTGTTCCGCTGCGATGCTGCATTGTGTGAGGTTTTCTTTCCCTGTGTCTTTAAAGTGTTTCCTCTGTTCTCTTTGCTTTGTTTTCTCACTTTCAGCTCTCCTTTCAGCAGGTTTTTATTTTAGGTGGCCCACTCTCCTTCATTCTCCTCATGTGCCCACCTAGGGAAGCTGCGTGCAGGTGAGCATAGCATTTAGAGATGGAGTGGTTCACTGTGAACAAAGTTGTCAGTGAGTTGATGAAGCGACAAAGCAGATTTGCCAGAGTTATAGTCCCTTCAAAGAATGCCTATCACCAGCCCCCCCAGATAGACAGGGACCGTATCTAATTCCTAATTCCATGCTCTATCCTCGAAGCGAATCTGTTCAGGCTCGGACCATGCTAGCCACGGACACCACATTCCAGGTGCCTAGGCTGGGCCGTGGATTTCCAGCCCTTTTAGGGTGCGTTTGAGAAAGGGAGTCACAATTACATTAGGGTTATGTGGCCCTTTACTCATCATATGGTGGAAGGTCGAGAAAGAGAATAGAGTTTGATTTTCTGGCCACTCACCCGGATCAAATCTTAGTCCAAGATTGTGCTAGTCATAAGTGCGTACTATGTGCCAAGCACTGTTTTATGCACTGGGTTAAATACAAGATTTTCAGGTCTCACATGGGCCTCCCAGTCTAAGTAGGACGGAGATCAGGTATCGAACCCCTATTTTGCAGATGAAGGAACTGAAGCACAGTGAAGTGACTC
The DNA here is from genome assembly GCF_015852505.1 of Tachyglossus aculeatus. Lineage (NCBI taxonomy): Eukaryota > Metazoa > Chordata > Mammalia > Monotremata > Tachyglossidae > Tachyglossus > Tachyglossus aculeatus. Next base: position 73,594,179 of record NC_052086.1, read on the forward strand.
GCCCAAGGTCACACAGCAGACAGGTGGCAGAGCCGGGATTAGAACTCAGGTCCTCCGACTTCCGTGCCCGTGGACTTTCCTCCAGGCCACACTGCTTCTCAGGAAAGGCTAAATGAGAGAGAAGGTAGATGAGGGGATGAGGGCATCTCACAAGGGTAACCTTGGTTACTGTTCTAGTCAACTATCTCCGAGAACAAGTGAGGGTCCGCTGCTTGAAAGTTGCCGGGGTCGAGCGCTTAGTACAGTGCTCTGCACACAGTAAGCACTCAATAAATATGACTGAATGAATAAACCTTAACATGCAAACCCCCTGATGAATTCCAGTAGATTGCATGGGATGAGAAGATGGAAGACCTTTAGTATGACTAGATGATCACTTCAGGCAATAGGGTGCCTTCTTTTTTTCAACAGCTCTCTTTCTAGTTATACGTGTGCTTTTGATTCACCTTAGGTTATCTGGGTTTAACATTGATTTGCAAGGTTTCATATGATTCATCATAACTGATGAATTTATACACGCCCTACTTAGCTTTCGTGTGTGTCTGCTAATTTATTTATTTTGACAGTATTGTAAATATTTTTAGGTTTGTCTCCCTCCCCCCCCCCCCCCACGCAATTAGAATGTAAGCTATTTGTAGACAGGGAATGTGTGTCTTCATTATTCAGTATTTCCCAAATGCCTGCTACAGTGGGTGTTGCCAAGTGGGAGCTCAGTAAATGCTGCTATCGATCAGTCGTTGTTATTCTATTTATTTTGTTAATGATGTGCATTTAGCTTTAATTGTACTTGTTCTGAAGATATGGCACTTGTCTAAGTGTTTTGTTTTGTTGTCTGTCTCCCCCTTCTAGAGTGAGCCCGTTGTTGGGTACGGACCATCTCTATATGTTGCCAACTTGTACTTCCCAAGCGCTTAGTACAGTGCTCTGTACACAGTAAGCGCTCAATAAATACGATTGAATGAATAAATGAATGAATGAATTGAGCTCTTACGATGTGCAAAGAACTGTATTTAGCATTTGGGAGGGTACAGTAGGACACAGTACCAACGATGGAGTTGGCAGGCACAATTTCTGCCTTCAAGGACTGTATAGCAACGTGGTCTAGTGGTTAGAGCAAGGGCCTGGGCGTCAGAAGGACCTGGGTTCTAATCCCACCTCCGCCACTTGTCTGCTGGTGACAAGGCACCTCACTTCTCTGGGTCTCAGTTCCCCCATCAGTAAAATGGGGACTAAGACTGTGAGCCCCATGTGGGTTGGGACTGTGCCCAATCCAGTCAGCTTATATCTACCCCGGCGCTTAGTACAGTGCTGATACACTGCAGTAGATACAAGAAAATCAGGTCCCGCGTGAGGCTCACAATCTAAGCAGGAGAGAGAACAGGTATTGAAGCCCCATTTTGCAGATGAGGGAACTGAGGCACAGGGAAGTTAAGCAACTTGCCCAGGGTCACACAGCAGACAGGTGGCAGAGCCTGGCCTGTGCTCTTTCCACCATCATCATCATCAATCGTATTTATTGAGCACTTACTATGTGCAGAGCACTGTACTAAGCGCTTGGGAAGTACAAATTGGCAACATATAGAGACAGTCCCTACCCAACAGTGGGCTCACAGTCTACAAGGGGAAGACAGAGAACAAAAGCAAACATACTAACAAAATAAAATAAGTAGAATAGATATGTACAAGTAAAATAAATAGAGTAATAAATATGTACCAACATATATACATATATACAGGTGCAGTGGGAAAGGGAAGGAGGTAAGAAGGGGGGGATGGAGAGGGGGACGAGGGGTGGTCCACCAGACCACACTGCTTCTCTAGCCTGTTACTAAATAGGAACATATATCAAAAAGTACTCAGCCAGTTTTAAGAAAAATATGAGTTCTTGATCCTTAAACTAGTCTACGTAAAAAAAGTTTGAATTGGTTGCCAAAGTTGTTATAAGTTAGAAATGCTGCGTATGAGCCGTATAGATATATGTGGTCGGAACCTGTAAAATTTCCAGAGGGTTCTGAATTGACACGCTGATGTCTCCATTATGTGTTCGGTGAATGTTCTATTTTAAAACGCTAATAAGTCAGACTACTTTATAGCATTTGGCTGTGAGTTGTTCCTGACCTAATATTTTATTCAAACAGGTGGTAAATGCTCTAGGCACTTTAATTTCTAGTGTCTCATTCACTTTATTGAAGTACATTTAATTGAATATGAATCTTAAAATCAATCAATCGTATTTATTGAGCACTTACTGTGTGCAGAGCACTGTACTAAGCGCTTGGGAAGTATATATGTAGAAGCTAAGCACCTGCCTGATAGAAAAGACCTGAGCAAAAAGGCTGTCTGGCTACTCTGTGCCCACTTCTGCCAGTTGTTATAAATATATAAATATTAATTCCTTCGACTTTCCACTGGCCAAATCTTAACTTTTTTTTTTGCAGAAAGCAGCGTGGCTCAGTGGAAAGAGCCCGGGCTTTGGAGTCAGAGGTCATGGGTTCAAATCCCGGCTCCGCCACTTGTCAGCTGTGTGACTTTGGGCAAGTCACTTCACTTCTCTGGGCCTCAGTTCCCTCACCTGTAAAATGGGGATTGACTGTGAGCCCCACGTGGGACAACCTGATAATAATAATGGCATTTATTAAGCGCTTACTATGTGCAAAGCACTGTTCTAAGCGCTGGGGAGGTTACAAGGTGATCAGGTTGTCCCACGGGGGGGCTCACAGTCTTCATTCCCATTTTACAGATGAGTTAACTGAGGCACAGAGAAGTTAAGTGACTTGCCCAAAGTCACACAGCTGACAACTGGCGGAGCCGGGATTTGAACTCATGACCTCATGAACTCATGCTGACTTGTACTTCCCAAGCGCTTAGTACAGTGCTCTGCACACAATAAGTGCTCAATAAATACGATTGATTGATTGACCTCTGACTCCAAAGCCCGGGCTCTTCCCACTGAGCCACGCTGCTTCTCTGCATGTCGCCAACTTGTACTTCCCAAGCGCATAGTACAGTGCTCGGCACACAGTAAGCGATCACCTTGTAACCTCCCCAGCGCTTAGAACAGTGCTTTGCACATAGTAAGTGCTTAATAAATGCCATTATTATTATTATTATTATTAAAAGTAGGGCCCGTAAGGCTATTATATCAAAAAAAAGCCTTGAGATGCTAGTTACTTATCTGCCTGTGTGTCACTTGTTTTGCCGACCTCTTTGAAAATGGCGTTTCCGAAATGTCATTTTATAGTCTTAAAAACCCAGCCCTTTCAAATTTAGAGTTAAATTAGAAAAGATTACTGTGACCCATATTTAGTTGAAGGAAAAGAGGTGTTTGTGTGTGTGTGTGTATTTTTTTTAATGCCATTCTTTGAATAACAGCTTCTAGTTGAAATGTGTTCCTCGAAACGGCAGGAGCCCCGCAGGAGGCTAGAGCGCTACTTTGGCTTCTGTCAAAGATGAGTAACACGGTCTATTTAGACTTCAGAGAACAGAGTATGTGTCATTATATCCCGTTTTTGTAGCCAGCTCCTATTTTAGCCCTTATTCACAGGATGTCAGGCATGCATCAAATCGGTCGACATTTGCCAAAAAATATCAAAGACTACTAAGTCATTAAGACTCCGGTGTTCCTGTAACCGTTAAAAAGATTTGGGGAATCGGAGATTGGAGAGAATTTGAAATATTTGTTTTTGTCTTCTTCCGGTCAAGTTTTCCAGCCTTTCACTTTGAATCCTAGAGAAAAGTATTTCCCAAAATGAGAATAATAATAATAATGATGGCATTTGTTAAGTGCTTAATGCGTGCCAAGCACTGTTCTAAGCGCTGGGGTAGATACAGGGTAATCAGGTTGTCCTACATGGGGCTCACAAATTTTCATCCCCATTTTACAGCTAAGGGACAGAGAAGTTAAGTGAGTTGCCCAAGGTCACACAGCCGATAAGTGGCGGAGCCGGGATTAGAACTCACGACCCCTGACTCTCAAGCCCCGGCTCTTTCCACTAAGCCACGCTGAGAAGTGCAGTCTGCTGTGTGACCTTGGGCAAGTCACTTAACTTCTCTGAGCCTCAGTTACCTCATCTGTAAAAACGGGGATTAAGACTGTGAGCCCCACGTGGGACAACCTGATCACATTGGATCCCCCCCAGCGCTTAGAACAGTGCTTTGCACATAGTAGCACATGAGAAGCACATGAGAAGCAGCGTGGCTCAGTGGAAAGAGCACGGGCTTTGGAGTCAGAGGTCATGGGTTCGAATCCCGGCTCCGCCACGTGTCTGCTGTGTGACCTTGGGCAAGTCACTTCACTTCTCTGAGCCTCAGTGACCTCATCTGTAAAATGGGGATGAAGACTGTGAGCCCCACGTGGGACAACCTGATCACTTTGTATCCCCCCAAGTGCTTAGAACAGTGCTTTGCACATAGTAAGCGCTTAACAAATGCCAACATTATTATTATTATTATTATTATTATTATTATTATAGTAAGCGCTTAACAAATGGCATCATTATTATTATTATTATTATCTGTAAGCACATTTAGGTTTTTAACACATTTGTAAGATCTGATGGTGGGGTGGTTAATCTCCCAACCTGCCATTTTCTTTGGTATCATCATAATAATAATAGGTAATTCTCAGTTGCTTAGTGATTTCTAACTAAGGCTTCCCCAGTACAACTGATTTACTCTTTTTGGGCTAGTCATCTTGTCAGTGTACTGCACTTGGATTTGCAACCTTTATTTGCCCCACCCTCAGCCCCCCAATCTATCGGTCAATCGCTGTTATTTATTGAGTGCTTACTGGGTGCAGAACACTGTATTAAGTGCTTGGGAGAGTACTGAACAACAGAATTAGCAGCCTCGTTCCCTGCCCATAACAAGCCTACAGTCTGGAAGGGGAGACAGAACAATCATCAATCAATCAATCATATTTATTGAGCGCTTACTGTGTGGAGAGCACTGTACTAAGCGCTTGGGAAGTACAAGTTGGCAACATATAGAGACAGTCCCTACCCAACAGTGGGCTCACAGTAGTTATCTGTAATTTATTTATTTATATTAACGTCTTTATCCCCCAGGGATTCTAACCTGACTCTCTGAGCTCACCCTAGGTCCTATAAACCCATCAGCCCCTCTCTAGCATTTATGAATTTATCTGTAGCCATTCTCAGAACTTTTGTAATAATAGTAATAATTGTGGTATTTGTTAAGCACTTACTATGTACCAATCAATCAATCGTATTTATTGAGCGCTTACTGTGTGCAGAGCACTGTACTAAGTGCTTGGGAAGTACAAGTTGGCAACATATAGAGACGGTCCCTACCCAACAGTGGGCTCACAGTCTGAAAGGGGGAGACAGAGAACAAAACCAAACATACTAACAAAATAAAATAAATAGAATAGATATGTACAAGTAAAATAAATAAATACCAGGTACTGTACTAAGCACTGAGGTGCTTAGTACAAGCAAGGTGGGTTGGACACAGGCTCTGTTCTAAGTGGGACTCTGTCTCAATCCTAGAGAAGCAGCGTGGCTTAGTGGAAAGAGCACAGGCCTGGGTGTCAGAGGATGTGGGTTCTAATCCCGGCTCTTCCACTTGTCTGCTGGGTGACTTGGGCAAGCCGCTTCACTTCTCTGGGCCTCAGTTACCTCATCTGTAAAAGGCGGTTTAAGACTGTGAGCCCCAGGCGGGACAACCCGATTACCTTGTATCTACCAGTGCTTAGCACATAGTAAGTGCATAACAAATACCATAATAATAATAATTTTACAGATGAGGAAACGGGCACAGAGAAGTGAAGTGACTTGCCCAAGGTCACACAGCAGACAAGTGGCGGAGCTAGGGTTAGACCCCACGACCTTCTGATTCCCAGACCCATGCACTGTCCACTATGCCATGCTGCTTCTCATATGTATATATGTTTGTATGTATTTATTACTCTATTTTATTTGTACATATCTATTCTATTTATTTTATTTTGTTGGTATGTTTGGTTTTGTTCTCTGTCTCCCCCTTCTAGACTGTGAGCCCGCTGTTGGGTAGGGACCGTCTCTATATGTTGCCAACTTGTACTTCCCAAGCGCTTAGTACAGTGCTCTGCACACAGTAAGCGCTCAATAAATATGATTGAATGAATGAATGAATATGTAGGTTTATGATGATGATAATGGCATTTATTAAGCGCTTACTATGTGCAAAGCACTGTTCTAAGCGCTGGGGAGGTTACAAGGTGATCAGGTTGTCCCATGTGGGACTCACAATCTTAATCCCCATTTTACAGATGAGGTAACTGAGGCACAGAGACGTTAAGTGACTTGCCCAAAGTCACACAGCTAAGTGGTGGAGCCGGGATTTGAACCCATGACCTCTGACTCCAAAGCCCGTGCTCTTTAATTACACACTCAATTATTTATTTTGTCTCCTCGCAAATATTTTTGTCTGTCTCCCCTTGATAGAGTATAAACTCCTTGTGGGCAGGGCAGTTTTAACCTTTCTTTTGTGATTGTAATGTCTTTCTCTTCCAAGTGTTTAGTGCAGTGCTCTGCGCACAGCCAGCACTCAATAAATATGATTGATTGATTGTTTAGTGCTTTATTGCACTTAATATAGTGCATTGCGCCCAGTGAGTACTCAGTAAACACTAATACTACCACTATCGATCAGTAGTAGTTATCGAGCTCTTACTGTATGCAGAGCACTGTACTAAGCACTTGGATAAGTTCCGTAAAACGGATTCGGTGGACACGATCCCTGCCCACAAGGAGCTTACAGTCTAGAGGGGGAGACAGACATTAAAATAAGTTACAGATCGGGGAAATGGTAGATTACAAGAATATGTCCATAAGTGCTGGGAAGCGGCATGAATGAGAAGCAACATGGCCTAGTGGAAGGAGCACGGGCCTGCGAGTCAAAGGTCGTGGGTTCTAATCCCGGCTCTGCCACATGTCTGCTAGGTGAGCTTGGGCAAGTCACTTAACTTCTCTGTGCCTCAGTTACTTCATCTGTACAATGGGGATCAAGATTGTGAGCCCCACGAGGGACAGGGACTGTATCCAATCTGATTATCGTGTATCTACCCCAGCACTTTGAACAGTTTTTGGCACATAGTAAGCGCTTAACAAATACCAGAGTTAGTATCAATTATTATTAAAGTGCCTAAGGAATACGCATCCTATACACAGTATAGGCGACACAGAAGGGATGTGGGGAAGCTAGGGGTTAATCAGGGAAACTCTTAGGGAAGATAAGGTTTTATTAGGTCTCCAAGATGGGGAGAGTGGTGGTCTGTCAAACTAACATGTCCAAAACCGAACTCCTCTTCTTCTTACCCTTATTCTCCCAAGACTTTCCCACCACGTAGTCACCGCCACCATCCTCCCCATCTTAAAAGCCCATAGCCTTGGCATTATCCTCGACTCCTCATTCTCAAAATGTCACAAAATCCTGTCAGTCCCCCCTTCCCCACATCTCTAGAATCTGCCCTTTTATCTCCATCAAAACTGCCGCTACACTGATCCAAACACTTATCCTAGCTCATAGCCCCCTTGATTAGTGCATCCGACCACTTGCCGACCTCCCTTTCTCCTGCCTCTCGAGCTCTTTCAAGCTCCTACTTCACTCTGCTGCCCAGATCATTTTTTCTAGAAAACCACCCAGCCAGCTCTTTCTCAAGCCTCCAGTGGTCACCCATCCATCTCCACATCAAACAGACTCCTCAAAGTCAGCTTAAAGTCACTCAGCCAGCTCTCTTCCTCTGTTACCTCACTGATCTCCTACTATAACCCATCCTGCACACTCCAATCCTTTAATGCCAGCCCTAGCAAAATCCATCTTTAAACCATTCCACGTTTTGAAGTTCTCTTTCCTCCGAAGCCTGAAGGTCTGAATTGGAAATATTGGAATAATGATAATAATTTTGGTATTTAAGCACTTACTATGTGCCAGGCACTGTACTAAGCGCTGGGGTGTATACAAGCAGTCGGGTTGGACACAGTCCCTCTCCCACGTGGGGCTCAAAGTCTCAATCCCCATTGTACAGATGGGGCATCTGAGGCACAGTGAACTTGCCCAAGGTCACACGGCAGACAGGTGATGGATCCGGGATTAGAACCCATGGAAAACTACAATTCAACACCGTCTTCATCACAATTGTGGGGAAGTTCCGGGATTTTCAGTGGCTCTGTATACACAGACTAAAGGTGATCCCCTCACTGACAGTTGACTTGATTATTCCCAATGAGGTAAATTTAGAGGTATCTGTAGAAGTTTATGATAATATTCCAGTAAGTAGACATTTTTTGTCTTATCCATTTTGTTCCAAAAGAATTGCAAGAGTTGACAAGCATCAACCTTTTTTAATGGTATTTGTTAAGCATTTACTATATGCCAGGCATTAAACTAAACACCGGGGTCTGGTTTTATGCTGTCAAATTGTTTCCAACCCACGGCGATGCCATGGACTCATCTCTCCCAGACTGCCCTACCTCCATCTGCAATTGTTCTGATAGTGTATCCATAGAGTTTTCTTGGTAAAAATGTGAAAGTGGTTTTCCATTGCCTCTCCCTCCCATAGTCAAGACTGGTAGAGAACTGGAAACTCTCCAGGTGAGACCCTGAGAGGGGAAAACGCTGGGGTAGATACAAGCTAACCAAGTTGGACACGGTCCCTAGTCCACACGGGGCTCACGGTCTTAATCCCCATTTTACGGCTGAGGTATCTGAGGCACAGAGAGGTTAAGTGATTTGCCCAAAGGTCACACGCAACAGACGGGCGAGGAGCTGGAATTAGAACCCAGCTCCTTCTACTCCCTGGCCCAGGCTGTATTCACTAGGCCATGATGCTTCTCGAATATTCCTTTATGCTTTTCTTGCTCTGAAAAGTAATGTCTTCATTAAAAATGAAAGAATGTTCCTGAACTACCTTACCCAAGTCGGTGTGGAATTTTACTACACGTTTGAATTTTCAGAGTTTTCAGAAAAGCGTTTGCTTTCATAGTATTTTTAGCTATAAATAGCTCTAGAAGGAATAACTGATGGGAATGGTTGCATTTGAAGGAAAATAACCGAGTGTTGAAGGAAATCACAGATAAACCACAACTTTATATTAGAACATTGAAATTTGTCTCTTGGAGGGACTGTAGCCACAAATATAATAATAAGAATAATGGTATTTGTTAAGCGCTTACTATGTGCAAAGCACTGTTCTAAGCGCTGGGGAGGTTACAAGGTGATCAGGTTGTCCCACGGGGGCTCACAGTTTTTAATCCCCATTTTTACAGATGAGGTAACTGAGGCCCAGAGGAGTGAAGTGACTTGCCCAAAGTCACACAGCTGACAGTTGGCAGAGCCGGGGTTTGAACCCATGACCTCTGACTCCAAAGCCCGGGCTCTTTCCACTGAGCCACGCTGCTTCTCTAAATAGGTTCCTGAACGCTGCTTGAGACAAAGCTAGAAGATAGTGGTTCTAACCGTGAAATGGAGTGAACAACACCAAGAAGTTTATTTTAATAGTCGAACATTGCTAGATTCAAAAATGCCTATCCATCTACCGTGATAGCCAATATTGGTATCATAGTTCTGTCAGAGTTTACTTTTGTTTGAAAGAAATAAAAAACTCAGATCATTCATTCAGTTTTTGAAACTTCGTTTACTCATTGGCCCAGTAAATAGTTCAGTGACGCACTTACTATCCGGAGGTAGTCCACTCTATACGTGTATTCCAGATGTGGGCCTGAATATGCAGAGGATGAAGTTAACAAGAAAAGAACAGATAAACAAAAGTTAGTTTCACTTGACATATAATTTTTTTGCAAGATAATTGCATGTGCTTTAAGAAAGTTTAGGAAACTCTGCTGTCAGCTTATTCAGCAGATAATCTTTTTGTCTCTGTTTTAGGGACAAACATTTGATAGGCACAACTTGTCTTGTACTTGGAAGTTTGTATTGAATAATAACGAATACAGTTTTAACACACTATTAAGCAGTTCGGAGAAGAAAAGTAGAGAAGAATGTTTTGGAAAGATCTTTTAGAAGTGAATATTTTTGATCATCATCATCATCAATCGTATTTATTGAGCGCTTACTGTGTGCAGAGCACTGTACTAAGCACTTGGGAAGTACAAGTTGGCAACATATAGAGACAGTCCCTACCCAACAGTGGGCTCACAGTCTAAAAGGGGGAGACAGAGAACAAAACCAAACGTAGTAACAAAATAAAATAAATAGAATAGATATGTACAAGTAAAATAAATAAATAGAGTAATAAATATGTACAAACATTTCATTACAAAATCAAGTTATAAACACAAAGGTCTTAACTTTGTGCCCGTTTCGATCTCAACTGTAGGAGCCAGTTTGGAATCTTAAAAATGGATTTCGCAGTATAGTGCTGTGAGAGTTTAAATCAGTTTCAGAACACTTATTATAGACGTTAGCACTTTAAGCTCTTAGGAAGAGGAGAATAGAAAACTCACTCCTCCGTCTAGACTGTAAGCTTCTTGTGGGCAGGGATCCTGTCTATCAACTCTATTATATTGTACTCTCCCAAGCGCTTAGTACAGTTCTCTGCACACCAGTCAGCGGTCAAAAAATACCACTGATTGAAAGTCATTCAAGCAGGCCCCACACCAAGAGAATCGGCACATGGGACCTTAAATGTTGCTCTTCTTACAGGGAAAACTAATTTGCACAAATACCAGGTACTTAGCTAATGGCTCAATCTGGAATATAACCAACCACAGGGGAGGATTGGGAAAAGAGGTGAGGGGCTAGTTAATTGGGGGAGGGGGCTAAAGAAGCCCCTAAACCTTTTAAAGTTGGAGTGGAGACTGAGCGATTCCTGGGACATGACGCTGAATCGGTCTCCTTGTTGGGATCCAGAGGCAAGGATCCCTAGGATTGTGTGGCTTGGCAGCAATTTCACTCTGGCACCTGGAAGTCCTTAGGGAACTATCCAGAAGGAACTGAATTGAATTCCCTGAGAGGCGCTCCGTTTCACCCTGGCATCTAGAAATCCTTAGGGAAATAGCCAGAGGGGAGGGAACCCAGGGTTCTCCAAGAGAGATGGGGTCTAGTGGAGAGAACAAGGGCCTGGGAATCAGAAGGACCTGGGTTCTAATCCCAGCTCTGCCACTTGTCTGCTGTGTGACCTTGGGGCAGTCACTTCCCTTCTCTGCACTTCATTTACCTCATGTTTAAAATGGGGATTAAGAATGTGAGCCCCATAAGGGACATTCATTCATTCAGTTATATTTATTGGGTGCTTACTGTATGCACAGCACTGGACTAAGTACTTGGAAGAGTACAGTGTGACAATAAACATTCACATTTCCTGCCCACAATGAGATTGCAGTCTAGAGGGGGAGACAGACATTAATATAAATAACAGCTATGTACATAAGTGCTGTGGGGTTGGAAGAGGGGATGAATAAAGAGAAGCAGCATGGCTCAGTGGAAAAGAGCACGGGCTTTGGTGTCAGAGGTCATGGGTTCAAATCCCAGCTCCGCCAATTGTCAGCCGTGTGACTGGGCAAGTCACTTCTCTGGGCCTCAGTTACCTCATCTGGAAAATGGGGATTAAGACTGTGAGCCCGCCGTGGGACAACCTGATCACCTTGTAACCTCCCCAGCGCTTTGAACGGTGCTTTGCACATAATAAGCGCTTAATAAATGTTATTATTGTTATTATTATTAAAGGGAGCAAGTCAGGGTAATGTAGAGGAGGTGGGAGAAGAGGTAAGGAGGGCTTGGTCAGGGAAGACCTCTTAGAGGAGATGTGCCTTCAAGAAGGCTTTGAAGGCGAGGAGAGTAATTATTTGTTGGATTTGAGGAGGGAGGGCGTTCCAGGCCAGAGACAGGATTTGGGTGAGGGATGGCAGTGAGATAGACGAGATCGAGGTGCAGTGAGAAGGTTAGCATTAGAGGAATGAAGTATGTGGGCTGGGTGTAGTAGGAGAATAACTGGGTGAGGTAGGAGTGGCAAGGTGATTGCTTTAAAGCCAATGGTGAGGAGTTTTTGTGGGTCGTGGACTGTGTCCAGCCTTGTATCTATCCCAGCACTTAGCACATAGTAAGCACTTAACATTAAAAGGAGACTCAGGGGAATCAATAAATCAGTGGTACTTATTGAGTGCCTACTGTGCAGAGCACTGTACTAAGTACTTGGGATAATACAATATAAGTTGGTAGATGGGATAGAGAAACATGCACTGGGATTGCTTGCAGGAAAGTCAGAAGTGCTCTGCGGTGAACAGAAAGTTTACCCTTGAGGGGACTGTGTTAGATAAGAGATAGATGGCTTGGATCAGATTTAATATATTTTTCTTAGCTAGTCGTGTTTATTAAGATTATATCCATTTTTCAATTAAAATTCAGTTGATCCATTAGCATCCATACCTGAATTTTGTATTGTCTGGTATTCTCCCAGGCACTTAGTTCCGTGCTGTGGCCACAATAAATATTTTTGACCGATTAATTGGGGGGTGGCTCCTGGTTGTCAAAGGGATGCTTTTGCCTGAGTAGCTGAAAGAGGGGAGCTTCTGGTTCGATAGCTGATTAGACCCTGAGTAATCCCCCTTTAAAAGTGAATTTTTTTTACCATTTCATTATAAAATCAAGTTATAGACACAAAAGAGCAGAGGTCTCAATTCTGTGACTGTTTCATCTCAACTGTAGAATCCAGTTTGGAATCTTATGGCTTTTGCAGTATAGTGCTGTGATAGTTAAAATCCGTTTCGAAGCACTTATTATAGATGTTAGCACTTTAAGCTCTTAGGAAGAGGAGGATAGAAAACTCACTCTTTCCTCTAGACTGTAAACTAGAGGGATGGTGCTAGCTCCTGAGGGATGGAGTTTGGGGATTTTCCTTTGTGGGGGATTCTTGGCTATTTCTGGAAGGGTAAAACCTGATGATCTTGAGCCACTTTTGGGCTTCCAGGTGCCCCTCCAGTGGCTTGAAAAGCAATTTGGGCTGGCAGAGGGGCTGAACCCCGATAAATACCCAGAAAATGAAAAGATAGTTATTCAGATTTATTACATAAGCCCAAATGCATTGTGTGCCAAAACAGAATCACACTAAACCAACATATATCTTCCCAGGGATAATACCATCCAAATAATGACTGCTTTTGATTTAGAAATTTCTTTGTAGTTGCCCTCCCCTTTGCTCTTCCTCGTAGTAAACTGTGGCTTGTGAAACCCTGCAGATGAAGTCACTTGGAGTAGTAGTTGCATTTAGCTATTGTCCAGTTGCCTGCTGTATTAAAGCAAATATTTCGCAAGAGAAGGGAGGGAGGGAAATATAAATTAAACAATGTCAGAATTGTGACCAAAATCAACAGATCCCAGAAGAACTCAAGGATAAGTTTTGAGAGGGCCTTGGCCCTAGAATGCATCATGGTTTATCCAATAGACCCAGCCCTGCTTTCCCTAATACCATGTCTTCCATTAGTCATAAACTCCAAAGGATGACGTAGCTATGAATTTTAAGAGCGTACTATTTAATTTTTTGAAGCCTGTTTTTAGTAGTGTGGTCCAAGCAGCAGCTCCTGGCATTAATCAGGGAAGGGAAGATTTAAATGTTGCCTTTTGTTTTGGCTTTATTTCCCTGGAGGTTTATAGGTTTGAGGAGATGAAGTGAAAATAAAGAGCAACATTTAAAGTGTGTTGTTTGCATTTCTCTTCCCCAATCCTTACTCTCCCTCCCGCTTGGTCCCTGACCTCTAGTGAAATTGGCAACTGGTGGAGGGGAGTCTATCCACTCCTGCCCAAATTAGGCTAGTTTTGACTCTAAGATGCCCTGATCTGGACCTTCAGGATTTGGGAGCCACAAGCTCTTTGGGTCAATCAATCAATCAATCAATCAGTCTATGGTATGTTATTATTATTACTATCAAATGCCGTCAAGTCGTTTCTGATTCATAGAGGCTCTAGGGATATATTTTTTCCAGAACATCTTATATTCTGCCATCATCCATAACCTTGCTAATGATTCTTCCACTGTACTGAGCACTTACTGTATGCAGGGCACTGTAGTAAGTACTACTCCTTACCATTGGCTTTGAAGCACCCGATCAGCTCGTGTCCTCCTACCTCACCTCACTCGCTCCTCAAAGGACAGCTCACTCACTGTACCCCAATCTCGTCGCTGACCCCCTTCCCATGTCCTCCCCCGAGCCTGGAATTCCCTTTTCCTCCATTTATACCGGACCACCGCTCTCCCCACTTTCAAAGCATTATTAATCTCCTCCAAGAGTTCTTCCCCGATTACGCTCTCTTCTCCCCGTCTCCATCTCCTTCTGCGCTTTATGTGCATTTGGATTGTGACTTTTGGGCATTTAACATTCGTGCCCCTCCCTCCCAACCCGACAGCACTTATATACATATCTTTAAATTACATATTGTAAATCATTTGTTTATATAAATGTATCCCCCTCTGGACTTTAAGCTCATTGTGGGCAGGGAAAGTGTCTGCCATCTCCGTTGTATTCTCTCCAGTGCTTAATATAGTGCTGTGCACATAATAAGTGTTCATTATATACCACTGATGATGGTGATGGGAGAGTTCAGTATAGTAATGGTGACGGACACAGTCCCTGATGCCAAGTATCTGACAACCTGCAATACAAGGTTCTAGTTAGTATCTGCTAGGGAAAGATGTCCCTCATAATAAAATATGATTTTTTAGATAGCGACAATTTTATAGCATTTAAAACCTTGCCTCAACAATATTCAACCCCACAAAGAATTATGAAACCTTTAGTCACCAGTTGATAGAAAGGCTTATGTACCAGGAAGGAATTGGCTTGTTACCGGCACAAGAGATGAGCATGGTGGGGAAGAGATACCAAAAGGCCTGGGAAAGAGGAGGGAAATCTTTAAGAAAATCCAAACCACTTGAATATTATTGTCCAGAGAAACAGTAAGTGCTTGGAGCCCAGTTCCTCGCTTCTCTGGATTTTTCTTTCCTGTTGTTGTTGCCCCTTCTCCCACCTTTCAAGCAGGCAATATCATTATATTAAGTTCACATGAAATGTGTTTCCAGCCCTGCGTCATGATGCTCCCACTCCAAGTTCATTAGCAACTGAATTCCGCATGTTGTAGCAAGAATCAAAGGCTCCAACGGTGGCTTGTGGAGCAGGTTCTGCTGCTGAATAAATTGCGTTCATGAGCCACAGACTGCACCTGCTACCTCAGTCAACCATCACATAATGGGTCCTATTCAGCTGCATGCTGATCGTATGAGAGAATGTGAAAGGCTCACCACAGCTCGATCAATGGTATTCATTGAGCACTTACTGTAATAAAAATAATAATAATAGTTGTGGTGTTTTTGTAAGCGCTACCTATGTGCCAGGCACTGAGGTAGATACAAGATAATCACGTTGGACGCAGTCCCTGTCTCATATGGGGCTCCCAGCCTTAATCCCCATTTTACAGATGAAGGAACTGGGGCACTGAGAAGTGAAGCGACCTGCCCAAGGTTACACAGCAGACAAGCGGCAGAGTGGGATTCGAACCCGGGTCCTGCAGACTCCCAGGCCTGTGCTGTAGCCACTAGGCAACTATGTGCAGGGCACTGAACTAAACGGTTGGAAGAGTGTAAGGCAAGAGAGTTAGCAGACACATTCCCTGCCCACAAACTAACTCATCACTGTTGCTGAACGAATGACTCAAGAACACCTCCCTCTGGCTATAATAATAATAATAATGGCATTTATTAATCAATCAATCGTATTTATTGAGCGCTTACTATGTGCAGAGCACTGTACTAAGTGCTTGGGAAGTACAAATTGGCAACACATAGAGACAGTCCCTACCCAACAGTGGGCTCACAGTCTAAAAGGGGGAGACAGAGAACAGAACCAAACATACCAACAAAATAAAATAAATAGGATAGAAATGTACAAGCAAAATAAATAAATAAATAAATAAATAAATAGAGAATAAATATGTACAACCATATATACATATATACAGGTGCTGTGGAAGGGAAGGAGGTAAGATGGGGGGATGGAGAGGGGGACGAGGGGGAGAGGAGGGAAGGGGCTCAGTCTGGGAAGGCCTCCTGGAGGAGGTGCTTACTATGTGCACAGCACTGCTCTAAGCACTGGGAAGGTTACAAGGTGATCAGGTTGTCCCACAGGGGGGCTCGCAGTCTTAATCCCCATTTTACAGCTGAGGTAACTGAGGCCCAGAGAAGTTGTGACTTGCCCAAAGTCACGCAGCTGACAATTGGGCTATGGGATGCCCCTTCCTTTGGTACTACCCAAACTGTAAACTAGGGACCTATGTTGGTAGGCTGCCCCATACTGCCTTCTCTGTTTCTGAAAAAGCAGCAGCATTATTGGTTAGCAACGTGTCTCAGAAGCTATTCAGAAATACACTGCTCACCTACTTGTCCTGGAAAAGAAACATACAGGTCTCTTCATATATCTACAGGGTGGAAGAGACTGGTTCTAGTTTGTTTTTTGCCCCCACCACCTTTAGAAATGTAATCTCACTCTGAGAAGTATGGTCATCAAACACAAAGAACCGTGCATATCATGTCTCTCCTAAAAATACTGTCTTTTTTAAAGACTTAGGCTGTAATTAATTCAGTTATTCTCACAGATTTATTCATGACCAAAATTGTGGATCGTTGAAAGAGACTGACCCAACTTTTCCTCACACTGGTTGAATCAAGTTTTCTTGGACTTTACACTCAGAAGTTTTTATATGGTTTGCAAGGTAACCCTGGTTATCTGATTTATGTGCACTAGTGTTTACATTTACAGGTACATAGTTCAGTGATTTTTGCACTTAAATGCACATAATTGAGAAAATGAACAGAAATGAAGAGTTTTTCAGTATGAAATTTACTAAATCCATTCTAAATCGGTCTCAAAGCAACATTGTCAGATTTGCAGAATAACAGCCTTTTACAACATTTTAGGGCAATTGGGCAAACGTTTTCTAATGATAGAGTTATTCAGCTTTGGAATATCCGTATGACACTAGTTGTCCCAGAATGGACGGGACGTCACAAAATTTAGGGCTCAAACCGCCCTCCCCGAGAAGCTCTTCAGAGGCAGCAGAAACGGCGGTCAGCAATTTTGGTCTGTCTGAGAGCCTGCCATCAGTTTACAGTGGAATGTGTCACCCATTTAAATCTAATCCTGAAAGTGAGTCAATCAATCATAGTTACTGAGTGCTTACTGTGTACAAAGCACTGTACCAAAGTGCTTGGGAGAATACCATATATCACGTTCCCTGCCCACAAGCTTATGGCCTAGAGGAAGCTATGCGTGTTCAATTAAGCTTTTTCATTTTCTCGCAAGCAATTGCTTTTACTGAACACCTGCTTTGTGGAGAACACTGTACTAAGTAAACTCTTGGCTGTGTACATAGATACAAAATGATCCCTGTTCACAGGGAGTGTACATTCTAACCAGGGAGACAGCACAAAATAATTTAGACTGGGGAAAGAACTACTTAGAAGAATGGCTGTACAAAGGTGCCACACAAGTGCTGTGATGGTAGTTGTGAAGCCATAACCTGGGGAGAAGCAAAATGAATTGTGTGGAGAGCCTTCTTGGAGGAGTAGCATTTTCAGAAGATCTTCAGAGATGGGGAGAGCCAAAGTCTGATGGACATGAAGGTGAGACAGAAGGAAGGCAGTGAGCTGGTGGTTGGACTTGGGACAGTTGGGAATGAGGCAGAGTGAGGAAATGATCCTGGGAGGAATGGAGAGTGCAAATTAAGGTGTAGAAGAAGAGGGTGGAAAGTAGACATATAAGGAAAGGGGAGTAAGCTGATAGTCTGCCTCAAAGCCAGTGGTAAATGCCAATTTTTACGTAGGATGCAGTCTGCATCATGTTAGCAGAATGTTAGCACCTTTCCCTGTATGAAGCAATAATAAATGGCACATATAGTTTTAAGACGGGAAATGAATAAATCAAATAGCGGTAGAAGCAGTGACAGGAAATCATAAAATGATAATGGGTAGTGAGCCTTTTGAAGATATCTAATGCAAATGTTTTCCTAGATTTTAATCTTCTTTTCGAAAAACTGTAATTGTCATATTGCTTTAAACTACTCATTCATTAGGCTTATGCAGTGTCCAATTAGCTGTATTGTGAAAGCAGAATTAAAAATGGAATAAGGGGAAAATGGCTTAAGGAAGCTGATAGGAAAGGGAGCTCCGTAGTTCTAAAATAAGACGGATCCTTTCAATTCTTGATCGCTATTGAATAAGAAAAATGGGAATGGAAAGCACTTCAGGGTTCTCTTATGTCCCCAGTTGCCGCGATCAGCATGTTGATCAGAAATGAGATAGTTGAAAAACCTAACCAGGACTTCATCCGGAGGCCTCAAAATGGAAGTTGATGTTGAAAGAGCAAGGCAGGATTCAAGCCATGTTTGATATTTCGGGTTCACCGATGCAGAATAGGAAAAACATCAGAGAGATGAAGCCTTAAAGAAGAGAGGCACCAGGCAAATTTGCTAGGGCAGTGCAGAATTTTTTTTTGTTTTTTTGGGGGGTTGTGGGGGGATAGGAAAGAAAACTCTGCCACCAGCGTAGTTGCTGTTGTTGCAGACTCTTTCTGACAGTCCTTCGAATGTCTGGAAAGGGCAAAATAGGTAGAAGTGGAGCAAGTTGTAGCCCTAACTGCTGCTAACTGCTGAGTGATTTTCTGCGTGATTCTGTTTGCTTCAGGCAGAGGGAAGAGGAAGGGGTGGTATCTTTCCCCACACACCCACCTTTCATCGCCCGTGCGTGCGATCAGGACCATGTTAACACCTTGATTTGCTCAGGGCGTATGGATTTTGAGGGCGGTCATGTGCGACAACCTGACATCATTACATCGTGTCGGGTAGGATGACAGTGGAGCCGTGAGAAGCAGCGTGGCTCAGTGGAAAGAGCCCGGGCTTGGGAGTCAGAGGCCGTGGGTTCTAATCCTGGCTCCGCCACTTGTCAGCTGTGTGACTTTGGGCAAGTCAGTTCACTTCTTTATGCCTCAGTTGCCTCATCTGTAAAATGGGGATTAAGACTGTGAGCCCCACTTGGAACAACCTGATTGCCTTGGATCTATCCCAGCGCTTTGAACAGTGCTTGGCACATAGTAAGGCTTAACAAATGCCATCATTATTATTATTATTATTGTTATTTCCCCAGGGTACCCGATTAGAGTCTAGCTAGGCCTCCCATGCTGGTTTCCTCAGTTTCTCCCCCCGCTGCCACCTGCAGAACCACTGCGTATTGTGGCTTTGGCTGCCATGGGCTTCCTGCTCACGGTGGAGCAACCAAACCAGAGTTTCGGGGAGTGGAGGGAGGAAGTTCTGCCAATGGAGGGAGAGGGATCCAGTTGTGTGTTTGGGCAGCTTTTGGCGGGGCTATGGGTAGGAGCGGTGGTGGCAACTTGTGCAGTTGGAGACCACATCTTGTGGTGTCTCTATATGTTGCCAACTTGTACTTCCCAAGCGCCTAGTACAGTGCTCTGCACACAGTAAGTGCTCAATATGATTGAATGAATGAATGAATGAATGTTCCTAGGACCCCCTTAATTGGGGTCCCTGGCCTTTGGCAGAGATCAAGAGATCAGCCTTCCCAGACTGATTCCCTTCCTTCCTCTCCCCCTCATCCCCCTCTCCATCCCCCCCATCGTACCTCCTTCCCTTCCCCACAGCACCTGTATATATGTATGTCTGTTTGTACATATTTATTACTCTATTTATTTATTTTACTTGTATATATCTATTCTATTTATTTTATTTTGTTAGTATGTTTGGTTTTGTTCTCTGTCTTCCCCTTTTAGACTGTGAGCCCACTGTTGGGTAGGGACTGTCTCTATATGTTGCCAACTTGTACTTCCCAAGCGCTTAGTACAGTGCTCTGCACACAGTAAGCGCTCAATAAATATGATTGATTGATTACCTCCTTCCCTTCCCCGCAGCACCTGTATATATGTATATATGTTTGTACGTATTTATTACTCTATTTATTTTACTTGTACATATCTATTCTATTTATTTTATTTTGTTAACATGTTTTGTTTTGTTCTCTGTCTCCCCCTTCTAGACTGTGAGCCCACTGTTGGGTAGGGACCGTCTCTATGTGTTGCCAACTTGTACTTCCCAAGTGCTTAATACAGTGCTGTGCACACAGTAAACGCTCAATAAATATGATTGATTGATTGATCAAGTCTACCTACTCTAGATATAGGCATTGCATTTCCGCAAGTGCTTACTTAATACAGTGTTCTGCACACAGTAAGTGCTCAATAAATTCCCATGATTGATTGATTCTAGATCGTAAACTCGCTGTGGGCAGGGAATAGGTCTGTTTATTGTATTGTACTCTCCCAACTGCTTAGTACAATGTTTTGCACATAGTAAATGCTTATGAGAAGCAGCATGGCTCAGTGGAAAGAGCTTTTGAGTCAGAAGTCATGGGTTCAAATCCCAGCTCTGCCAACTGTCAGCTGTGTGACTTTGGGCAAGTCACAACTTCTCTGTGCCTCAGTTACCTCGTTTGTAAAATGGGGATTAAAACTGTGAGCCCCCCGTGGGACAACCTGATCACCCTGTAACCTCCCCAGTGCTTAGAACAGAGCTTTGCACATAGGAAGCGCTTAACAAATGCCATCATTATTATTATTTAATGCAAATGAATGATGAATGAATGAATGATGAATGAATGAATGTTTCAGACTCTGTGTTAATCCACCCTTGGATGTGGTGTTGGTTCTTGTGGGACCTCTGGATGAGAAAAGAGAACTCAGTCGTTGGCATCTATATACATCCCAGGCAAATAATGTCCACCTCCTATCACAATTTCTCTTATTAATAATTATAATAATAGTATTTAAGTGCTTAACTGTGTGCCAGGCACTGTGCTAAGCACTGGGGTAGATACAAGTAGATTGGAGTGGACACACTCCCTGTCCCATGTGGGGCTCACCATCTCAATCCCCATTTTACAGATGAGGTTTCTTTATAAGTCTTTTGTCACCTAAATAAGTCATATTTAAATTTCATCCCAAGCCATCTAGCATTGACAAATACATTGCTTTTCAAAGTTATTTCATATTTGAACTTACGTGCTAGGAAAACCCTTACATATGCTCCAGACCTGTTTATCTTTGTTGAAATACGTTTAAATTGGCTAAGATTCATTCATTTGTTCAATCGCATTGAGCGCTTACTGTGTGCAGAGCACTGTACTAAGCGCTTGGGAAGTACAAATTGGCAACATAGAGATGGTCCCTACCCAACAACGGACTCACGGTCTAGAAACATTTGGAAGAAAATACTGCTTTAAAATTTTAAGTACAATTGTGTTGTGGTTAATTTCTGTTATACATGTTTTGGACATAGAGATTTTGCTTTTCCATGTCATGGGCTCCAGGTTACCTTTCAGTCCTGCCTCGGCAGAAAAGCCACAAAAGTGACGTGGTGGTAGGGATTAATTATATTATTGATAACAACAACACCCATCTCTCAGTTGAATTTCAAATGCTTGGGTTACTGCATAATGGAATTTTGATATGTTTTAAAATATTACTAGATGAGAGGAGGAAGCGTGGACCTTAAATAGTTTCAAAGTAATTTTGGCCTCGTTTTTCTCTTGCAAGAACATTATTCCCAAAATGTAACCCTAACATTCTAATCCCAGTTTCCATTACTACTGCTCTCTAATATATTCCTTCCAGCAATTCTCCTAGTTAACATAACGACTTTCTAAAAGAAAACCCGAAAAGAGCTACTTTTACTTTCATGACTAACACTTCAGCCCCTGGCAGGAGTGCAATTGCAGCAAACTCAGTTCTAAAAATTCCTTCTGCAGTGGAAATAGGAGGCCTGGGGTATGTTCTCTTGTGTTTTAGGAGCACAAGCTATTTTAAATCATATTAAAAATATGCACCACCAAAGTGGTAAGACTTTGAAAGAGAACTTGGGAGAGCATCTGCTCCAGATGTAATCCAGCAGGCAGCGTTTCTGTTGTTGTCTTGATGGCTTCGTTGTAAGATTGGGAGCTTTTAACTGTCAAAGGTGGTTTATGAGTTTAGGAAAGTAATGGGGTTGCACCTGAGGTTAGGCCTTTGGGAAGTTGTAAACCGATGGAGCGTGCGGCAAAATTCCCTGGCCCGTGGCCAGTGGACCACCGCATCTGCAGAGAACGGCGCTGCCTTGATTTTCTGTCCGAGCTTCACACCGGGCTCCATTCCACTTGTTCTCTTTTCCTGACCCACCTCTCTCCATGGAGCAATCCTTTTAGATTTGGGGGGAAGGATGGATGTACGGGGTTATACTGAGGGTACCTCGGAGAAGAAGTTTGAGAGCTACTCTTCTCATCTATTTTGAGCGAGAGTGACTATTAAGTCTTCTGGTGTATGTTCTTTTTCCTTTGCTCCTTTGAGAAGATTTTCTTATCTTATAATTTTCTCCATTTAGGGGAAGTGCGGGGGCGTTGGAAAAGAGTAAAATGTCAAGAAGTAATGTGAAGTTGAAAAATTGTACTTCCTGAATTCAAAGAACAGAAAATACTGTTCGTAGGCATTTGACTGCGAGCCCGTCGTTGGGTAGGGTCTGTCTCTATCTGTTTGTACATATTTATTACTCTATTTATTTTACTTGTACATATCTATTCTATTTATTTTATTTTGTTAGTATGTTTGGTTTTGTTGTCTGTCTCCCCCTTCTAGACTGTGAGCCCACTATTGGGTAGGGACTGTCTCTATATGTTGCCAACTTGTACTTCCCAAGCGCTTAGTACAGTGCTCTGCACACAGTAAGCGCTCAATAAATATGATTGATGATGATGATGATGCCAAATTGTGCTTTCCAAGCGCTTAATACAGTGCTCTGCACACAGTAAGCGCTCAATAAATACGTTTGAATGAATGAATGAATTGCTATGTGATCACGGTCAAGCTTTCATTTCAGATTATGTGAACATATTTTTGGGTCACTGTAAAAAGCAAATATATTGATGTAACATTATGATCATTGAAACATTGGTTATTGAGCATGTACTGTGGGCAAAACATTTTACGAAGAAACTTGGGAGAGTACACCAGAGTCGGTAGACACTGTAATTGTCCCTTAGGAGTTTACAATCTAGTGAGGAGGGACGGACATTGAAATAAATTATGGGTAGGGGAAACAGCGCAGTATAATCTAAGTGCTATGTGTTTGTTTTTGTTATCTAATGGTATTTAAGTGGTTGCGATGTGCCTGGCACTGTACTATGTGACGGTTGGACACAGTCCCTGTCCCACACAGGGCTCATCATTTTAATCCCCATTTTACAGCACAGAGAAGTTGTGACTTGCCCAAGGTCACACAGCAGACAGTGGCAGAGCAGGGATTAGAACCTAGGCCCTCTGTTTCCCAAGCCCATGCTCTTCCCTCTAGGTCAGGCTGCTCCTTGGTGGAATATCCGTGGCTCAGTGGGAAAGAGCCTGGGCTTTGGAGTCAGAGGTCATGGGTTCAAATGCCGGCTCCGCCGAGTGTCAGCTGTGTGACTTTGGGCAAGTCACTTCACTTCTCTGTGCCTCAGTTCCCTCATCTGTAAAATGGGGATGAAGACTGTGAGCCCCCCGGGGGACAACCTGATCACTTTGTAACCTCCCCAGCGCTTAGAACAGTGCTTTGCACATAGTAAGCGCTTAATAAATGCCATCATTATTATTATTATTATTATTATTATTACTGGCCAAAATGCAGAGGTGATGCAGAAGGGAGGAAAGATAGAAAAGGAAAGTGAGAGGCTAGTCGGGGAGAGCTTCCTGGAGGAGATAGGATTTTAATAGGGCTCTGAAGAGCCCTAAGTGGTGGTCTGCCAGATATAAAGAGGGAGAGAGTTTTAGGCATTCACCTCAGCCTCATAGTACATATCTTTAAATTATTTATATTAATTTCTCCCCATCTAGACTCTTAAGTTCTTTGTGAGCAAGGAACGGGTCTACCAACTCTGTTGTACTCTCCCAGGCGCTTCATACAGTACTCCACATCCAGTAAGCGCTGAATAAATGCCACTGATTGATAGGCAGGAGGGAGGACATGCGCAAGGGATTAATGGTGAGAGAGATGTGATTGAGGCACAATAAGTAGGTTGGCGTGCTGCTCCCGACTGTGAGCCCGCTGTTGGGTAGGGACCGTCTCTATATGTTGCCAACTTGTACTTCCCAAGCACTTAGTACAGTGCTCTGCACACAGTAGCGCTCAATAAATATGAGTGAATGAATGAATGAGAGGAGAAGTGCTTGGATTAACTTGGTAGCAGTTTGGGAGGCGAGGAAAGGCCCGGTTTTAGCAGTGTTTTGAAGATGAAACCAACAGGATTTGGTGACAGATTGAATATGTGGGTTGAATGAGAGAGATAAATCGAGAATTAATGCCAAAGTTACCAGCTTGCGAAACAGGGAGCATGGTGGTTCTGTACGCAGTGACAGGAAAGTCACGGTAAGGACAAGCTTTGGGTGGGAATAAGAGGAATTCTGCTTTGGATATGCTAAGTTTGCGGTGTCAGCAGGACATCCAGGTAGAGGTGTTCTGAAGGCAGGAGAAAATGCTTTACTGTAGAGAAGGAGAGAGATCGGGACTGAAGATGTAGGTTTGGGAATCATCCACATAGAGATGGTAGTTGAAGCCATGGGAGCAAATGAGTTCTCCAAGGGAGAGGGTGTAGGTGGAAAATAGTGGAAATAGTGCTCAGTGGAAAGAGCCCGGGCTTTGGAGTCAGAGGTCATCGGTTCAAATCCCGGCTCCGCCGCTTCTCAGCTGTGTGACTTTGGGCAAGTCACTTAACTTCTCTGTGCCTCAGTTCCCTCATCTGTAAAATGGGGCTTAAGACTGTGAGCCCCAAGTGGGACAACCCGATCACCTTGTAAGCGCCCCAGCGCTTAGAGCAGTGCTTTGCACATAGTAAGTGCTTAATAAATGCCATTTAATAAAAAAAATAGAAAGGGACCCAGAACTAGAGCACGGCCTGGGAGTCGGAAGGTCATGCGTTCTCATCCCGGCACCACCGCTGATCTGCTGTGTGACCTTGGGCAAGTCACTTCACTTTGCTCCTCTAGTGCTATCCCTTCTCACTGTGCTTCGACCTCGCTTTTCTCGCCACCCACCCTTAGCCCAAGTCCTGCCTCTGGCCTGGAACGCCCTCCCTCCTCAAATCCGACAATGACTCTCTCTTCTCCACATCTTCTCCAAGGGGCCTTCCCTGACTAAACTCCACCTTTCCTCATCTCCCACGCCCTTCTGCATAGCCCAGACTTGCTCCCTTTGCTCTTCCCCCCTCCCAGCCTCACAGCACTTATGTACAGACCTGTAATTTTATTTATTTGCATTCATGTCTGTTTCCCCACTTCTAGTATGAAAGCTCGTTGTGGGTTGAGAATGTGTCAGTTAATTGCTGTATTGTACTCTCCCAAGCGCGTAGTACAGTGCTCTGCACCCCGTAAGTGCGCAGTAAGTATGATTGAATTGAATGAATGAACTGTGCCTCAGTTACCTCATCTGAAAATGGGATTCAGACTGCAGTCCGATTTGCTTGCATCTACCCCAGCACTTAGTACAGTGCATGACACATAGTAAGCACTTAACAAATACCACTACCATTATTATTAGTATTATTAACTGAGCCTTGAGGGATTCCCACAACACGGGAGCTATGGGATCAAGGGAGGATTTTTTTAGGATACGGGATACATGAGAAGCAGAATTGTCTAGTGGATAGAGCTTGGGCTTGGTCAGAAGGACCTGGGTTCTAATCCCAGTCCTGCCACTTGCCTGCTGTGCGACCTTGGGCTAAACGCTTAATTTCTCTGTGCCTCAGTTCCTTCATCAGGAAAATGGGGATTAAGAATGTGAAGCCCCAAGTGGGACATGGATTGTGTTCAACCTGATTAGCTTGTATCTACCCCAGCACTTAGTACAGTGCCTGGTGCACAGAAAGCGCTTAACAAAAGCCATAAAAGATGAGCATGTGTGAAAGCAGTGGGGAAAAAGCTATTGGAGGGTGAACAGTTGAAGATGGCAGACGTGGAGGGAAGAAAGGAAGGGGCAAGTGTTTTGATGAGGGGCGAAGGGCAGGTGGAGGGGGTGGATTTTGAGAAGAGGATGGAGATTTCCTCTTGAGATACTGCCGGGGTAGGTGAAAGAATGGAATAAGGGGCAGGCAGGAGGAGGGAAGGGAGGAAGGCGAAGGAAGAGATTTTAGGGAGATCATGCCTGATGGTTTCAATTTTCTCAATAAAGTATGTGGCCCGGTCACAAGAGATGCCGGGGGAGGATACAGGGGATCTCTGAGGAAGGAGTTACCCCTCCCCCTCTGCCTCATGCAGACACTCAATCAATCAATAAATCAATCAATCGTATTTATTGAGCACTTACTGTGTGCAGAGCACTGTACTAAGCACTTGGGAAGTACAAGTTGGCAACATATAGACACAGTCCCTACTCAACAGTGGGCTCACAGTCTAGAAGGGGGAGGCAGAGAACAAAACCAAACATACTAACAAAATAAAATAAATAGAATAGATATGTACAAGTAAGGTAAACAAATAGAGTAATAAATATGTGCAAACATATATACATATATACAGGTGCTGTGGGGAAGGGAAGGAGGTAAGACGGGGGGGGAGATGGAGAGGGGGACGAGGGGGAGAGGAAGGAAGGGGCACTCCTAACCATTGGCTTTAAGGGCAAGTCACTTCATTTTTCTGGGCCTCAGTTACCTCATCTGTAAAATGAGGATTAAGACTGTGAGCCCCACGTGGGACAACCTGATTTACTTGTATCTACCCCAGCGCTTAGAACAGTGCTTGGCACATAGTAAGTGCATAACAAATGCCATGATGATTATTATTTTATTATTTAAGGCAGTCAGCCCTATCCCCTTTACATATCCTCATTCTGTCCCACTACACCCTTGCCCCCATGCTTTGCTCCTTTCATGTCAATGAACTCATGGTGTCTCACTTTCATTCATTCAATTGTATTTACGGAGCACTTACAGTGTGCAGAGCACTGTACTAAGCGCTTGGGAAGTACAAGTCGGCAACATATAGAGACGGTCCCTACCCAACAACGGGCTCACAGTCTAGACGGGGGAGACAGACAACAAAACAAAACATGTAGACAGGTGTCGAAATCATTAACAAAATAAATAGAGTAGTAGATGTCTCTCTCACCATCATCCTGTTACTCATGTCTTCCCCGCTACCCGGAGCTCCCCCCACCCCCTTTTTTTAAAATGGTATTTGTTAAGCGCTTTCTACATAGCTAGGCACTGTACTAACCGCTGGGGTAGATACAAGCTAATCAGGTTGGACACAGTGCATATCCTATATGGGGCTCACAGTCTTAATCCTCATTTTATACATGAGGGAACTGAGGGATTTAAGTTAAGGGATTTGCCCAAGGTCACCCAGCAGGCAAGTGGTACAGCCAGGATTAGAACCCAGGTCCTTTTGATTTCCAGGCCTGTACTCTAGCCACTAAACCACGTTGCTTCTCCCCATCACATCTAGCAGACGATTACTTTCCCCTGTCTTCAAAGCCCTTCTAAAGTCATGTTTCCTCCAAGAAGTCTTCCCTGACTTATCTCTCATCTCCCCACCCTGCTTCCCTCCCTGTTGCTTATTCCCTGAGCATTTAGGAACTGACCAACTCCAGCACTCATCTAACATATCATGACTAGGACAGTGCACCAAAATGTCTCTGAAGTAAGGCATGATCTCATTTGCAGCAATTGTCCATTTTGCCTATGTTTTGAAAGCTCTCGGAGGTTTCTTAGGCCTTCATTAAGAAAAGGACTAACTGCAGTGTAGAATTTCAGTGAGTTTTTTTGCTGTAGTTTTTTGGTTTTTTCTTTTTTAATTAAAAGGTTATGAGCTTCAGGAGATGTCTTTGGATGGTTAAGATCATGGCACAATAGATTATTTGGGTTATTTGTCCGTATTTTTCCTAATGTTAGAATGTCCAAAAGTATACCAGATAGCTGGATGATAATAATAATGATGATGATGATGGCATTTATTAAGCTCTTACTATGTGCAAAGCACTGTTCTAAGTGTTGGGAGGTTACAAGGTGATCAGGTTGTCCCACGGGGGGCTCACAGTCTTAATCCCCATTTTACGGATGAGGTAACTGAAGCACAGAGAAGTGAAGTGACTTGCCCGAAGTCACACAGCTAATTGGCAGAGCTGAGATTTGAACCCATGACCTCTGACTCCAAAGCCCGTGCTCTTTCCATTGAGCCACACTGCTTCTCGTGGATGGCAGACACACGATATTTTGGTGTGTCAGCAACAAGGTTGAAAAGAAAGCCAACACTTACTAAACTGCCTCTATCATGGGATAACTTTTGGGGACTTGCTTTGTCTCCAACCTTCCCCAAACTCATGTATTCATAGGATGAGAACTTTGGACATCTTTAATTCCTGGATGCCCACAGTTACTTCATTGCTTAGGTTTGTTCATTTAAGTGGTTAAAGTTTATTTTAGTACATTTTAAAACCAAGTCCAAGACCCAGTAAATAGTAAGTTTGGTACAGACATCTTCTCCAAATAAAATTCTGTGTGCTATCAAAATCCCTGCTCTTCTAAAATGAACGCTTCTGATTAGAACGTGTGGACCAATATGTCTTTTTTTTTTACAATATGGATTTCGTAAGATACAAGTAGCAAAGATTAATTTGGGTTATTGTTAATTTTAACTGGGTGTATTTTGATAACTGGTTTTTGGAGGGAAGAAAATGTTCCTCTTTATGCCATTAAGTACTTATAGGGCTTTTCTATATTTAACTTCTTGGATATTCTGGTTACTTAGTACGATGAGTGTAAATCAGTCTTCAAGCACAATTATTTGAATTTCAGAATAAATTTTGTGTGTTTGGGAACGTTTGGAAATACTTGCATCAGGACATATGTACTGGAAAGCATGTTGTGTGTTTTTAATGTGGAGAAATGTTTTTATTGCTTGTGTTTTTGCATAACTGCACTAGAAGGAAGCACAATAGCTGTAATTTTCACCTGAAGATGTATCTGTCATGGCTGATATTCAAGATATTGTGTTTAGGATTTTTTTACTAAATAATAATCAGTTAGTGATATTTATCAAGTGCTTACGACAAGTCAAACAGTATTCTAAGGGTTGGGGTAGATATGAGGTAATTAGTTTGGACACAGACAACTACGGAAAGCAGCATGGCATAGTGGATAGAGCACAGGCTGGGGGACAGAAGGTCCTGGGTTCTAATCCTGGCTTCACCATGTGTGTGCTGTGTGATCTTTGGCAATTTATTTCATGTCTCTGTGCCTCAGTTGCTTCATCTGTAGACTGAGTACCTAGACTGTGAGCCCTATGCGGGACGGAGACTGTGTCCAACCCGAATTGCTTGTATTCATTCATTCAATCATATATATTGAGCACTTACTGTGTACAGAGAACTGTACTAAGTGCTTGGAAAGTATAATTCAGCAACAGAGAGAGACAATCCCTGCCCACAGCAGGCTCATGGTCTAGAAGGGGGACACAGACATCAAAACAAGTAAACAGGCATCAATAGCGTCAATATAAATAAATAGAATTATAGATATATACATATCAAATTCCTCTGCACACAGTAAGCGCTCAATAAATACGATTGATGATTGATGATGATCAAAACAAGTAAACAGGTATTAATATAAATAAATGAAATTATAGATATGTACATATATATATACACACAAGTGCTGTGGAGCAGAGGGGTATAGCAAAGGAAGCGAGTCAGGGCAACGGGGGAGCTGAGAAAAAAGGAGGGCTTAGTCTGGGAAGACCTCCTGGAGGAGGTGTCCTCCCCAGCACTTAGTACAGAGCCAGGCGCATAGTAAACACTTAACAAATGCCATAATTATTACCGGGGAAGATACAAGGTAATCAGGTTGGACACAGTCCCTGCCCCATGTGGGGCTCACAGTCCAAGTAGGAGGGAGAATATGTATTGAATCCCCATTTTACGGGCGAGGAAACTGAAGTACAGAGAAGTTAAGTGGCTTGCCCAAGGTTACACAGCAAACAAACAGCAGAGCTAGGATTAGAATCCAGGTCCTCTGTCTACCAGGCCTGTGCTGTTTCCACAGGGCCATGCTACTTCTCATGTCTAAGGTTTAGAAACCCTTTTTCAAAGACCGTTTAATCATAAGTGTAGGTAAAATAGATTGATTAGGTAGTCAAGAAAAGAAACTTACTGGTGTGGGTGCAGTCCTATGTTTTAAAATCATTTGTGGGCCAACTTTATTACACTTTAATGGCAGGCTCAACCTTTTGGGTCACCAGACCCAAACTGACGGTGAAAAAAATTCAGCCCAGGCCTGCAGATGTGCAGAGGTCCTCCTTGCAGTCACCCCAATCAGTCATTTGTCTCAGTAAAGTGAAAGTTGCAATTTATCTGTCATGAACCATCTCTTAAGTCTGTATCATTTTAAACCAGTCACTGAACTCATTTAAGCTTCCATTTGAAGGTATAATGACCATAAAATACATTGAATTGGAAGGCAGAATCCCTTGTCACTTTCAAACTACTACTCTGAAAGAAGACATGTGCGTTACCGTGAGTTAAATCCGTTAGAAGCCCACAACATAATGTAATGTTTTAGAGAGGAAAAAAAACCGGGTTGCCAAAACTAATCAATTTTTTAATAAAAAAATTACAGATTGTCTAATCTAAAAAGAAGGCATGTACATTACCGTGAGCTAAATCCGTTAGAAGCCCACAAAATAACGTAATGTTTTAGAGAGGAAAAAAAACTGGGTTGTCAAAACTAATCAATTTTTTAATAAAAAAATTACAGATTGTCTAATCTAAAAAGAAGGCATGTACATTACTGTGAGTTAAATCCATTAGAAGCCCACAAAATAACGTAATGTTTTTGAGAGAAAAAAAACTGGGTTGCCAAAACTAATCAATTTTTTAATAAAAAAATTACAGATTGTCTAATCTAAAAAGACATCCTACACAATCACTTTGGTTTTTTAATGACTAAACTGGCCAAAATATTGAAGAAGAATTGTGGTATTTAAGAACTTTATCTGTGCCAAACAATCAGTGGTAATTATTGAACGCTTATCATGTGCAGAGCAGTGTAACAAGGGCTTGGGAGAGTACAGTACAACAGAGCTGACAGACACGTTCCCTGCCCACATTGAGCTTACATTCTAGAGGGGAAGGCAGACATTAATGTAAATAAAGAATTTATAATATATAATTTAAAGAAACGTACATAAGTTCTGTGGGATTGAGGCTGGGGCAAATATCAATTATCCAAAGGTCACAGATCCAAGTGCATAAGTATGCAGCTGGAGAAAAGAAAGTGTAAGCATTTTACTAAGTGACAGGCTAGGTACATAATAATTCGGTCAGATAACAGTCCCTTTCCCACATAAAGCTCGCAGCCTGAGGAGGAGGGAGAGCAGGTACTCAATCCCCATTTTATAGATGAGGAAACTGAGGCACAGAGAAATTAAGTGACTTGCTTAAGGTCTCACAGCAAACAATTGGGAAAACTAGGACTAGAACCCAGATCTCCTGACTCCCAAGCATATGTTCTTTCTACTAGATCACCTGCTTTTCTTGAAGCAAGCAAAATTTGACCATTCATAGTCCAGTGTGGGTAAACTGAGGGAAAGGCATACCTTCTGATTTTTTTTAGACAATATGGTCAACCTGCTGCTCAGTTTCATACAATGTATAACATATAACAATATAATAATGGTCAATTATAGCTAGATTGTAAAATCCTAGAAGACAGGAATTATGTCTACCTATTCTG
This sequence comes from Tachyglossus aculeatus, assembly GCF_015852505.1. Taxonomy (NCBI): domain Eukaryota; kingdom Metazoa; phylum Chordata; class Mammalia; order Monotremata; family Tachyglossidae; genus Tachyglossus; species Tachyglossus aculeatus. Next base: position 73,625,971 of record NC_052086.1, read on the forward strand.
TTATACTTTTTCAAGCACTTAGAATAATGCTCCGCACTGATTAACTACTCAGTACATACAATGATTGATTATAGCAATAATATATTAGTATGCTGTAATATAGCCACAGACACACATACTCCTATGTGCCTATTTTTCTCATTTTTTTCCTCTCTTTTGTCTTGCATTTCATTGTCTCCCTGCTTTTTCTTTTTCCTTAAATTTTCTTCAGCTAATTTCTTTCTGCCTTAGTTTCAATCTCAGTATTCATACTGTGCAGTGGTGGAGCAAATAATGATGTGAAGCAGACATAGTGTGGGTTGAGTGCTTTGAAGCTTAACCACATAGCTCCAACAATGTGACTTAATCATCATGAACCGAATTTGTGGTGTAATAGAAACTCATTCTGACTACAACCTGATACGAGCTAAAAAATCTGTTCATTTCATAAAATCATTTTAAAGAATAACAACTATTGTGCCCAAAGCCCTTGAAGAACATTTTTTTTTGCTTTTGAGCATCCAATAGTTTATCCAGCTATTATCACAAGCCAGGGAGCATATAAATGATGATTTGTGTGATTGGGCCCTGTGTGATTGTGGTTCATTCTGATGCACTGTAACTCAGTGCATTTTCCTTCATATAGTCTCCCTCACGTTTATTTTTGTTATTAATGATGATGAAAATAATAATTATAGTGGTGTTAAGTGCAAGCACTGTACTAATCACTGGGGTAGATACAAGATAATCAAGTCGGGAACAGTCCCTGTCCCAGGTGGCGTTCACAGTCCAAGTAGGAGGGAGAACATCTGTTGAATCCCCATTTTACAGGGAAGGAAACTGAGGCACAAAGAAGTTAAGTGACTTGCCCAAGGTTATGCAGCAGTCAAGTGGAAGAGCTGGACTTAAAGAGAAAAGAGTGCTGCTCCTCCTTTTGTACCTTTCACTTCTGCCTCCTTCCTCTCTTTTTCCTTCCCTTCTCATCCTTTCCATTTTCCTCCTCTCCTTTCTATTTTTTTTCTCCCCAGCTGCCTCCGAGTCCCTCCCCCCCCCCCCCAGCTCTTCCAAAATAAAACCAACGATTCCTCCCCCACACTCAAACTGAAAATTTACATACCCTGGAACGAAATGCTTTGAAAGGAATATCTAATCAGTCCCCAGGTACTTCAAGGAAAATAATTTGCAAATGTAACTGGGGGATTTTCACCAGATAGTATCACAAACGTTGTATAGACGTTTCCACAGATTATTTCAGGTTGCTTTCGCTCTCCCATCAAATTGTGTTTCTGGGTCCAGTATGGTTCCATACTAATAGAAGTGAGCCATTGCATGGGTAATTGAATAGCACATAAAATTCACATATGAATCCCTAAAACTTGCTATCCTGCTTTTAGAACAACAGTTCCCCCACCTCCCACCTTTCTTGCCCCTGCTGACCTTCCCAACTGTTTGGCTGAGAAAAATTGAGACAGTCAGGGGTCTTCACCAATGCTATTTATTGAGCATTTTCTGTGTGCAGAGCACTGAATTAAGCACTTGGGAGAGTATAGTATAATAGAGTTGGAAGACATGATCCCTGCCCTTAAAGAGCTTTCAATCTAGTGGGGGAGCTCCCCAAAGCCACCCTCTCACCTCCCAACTCCCTCCCACCCCTACATCCGCTCTCATCCTTCCCAGTTACTTTGAAAATCTACACCTTCACCCTATTCCCTCTCACCTTTTCAATACATTTGCTTCCACTTTTCTCCCCTCTCTGACCATCCTCTTCACCATTCATTGTCCGTTGACGGCTTCCTCTCTGCCTTCAGACATGCTCATGTCTTCCCTACATTAAAAACGTCTTTTCTAGATTCCACCATCTCCCTGATCTCCAACGTCATCAATGACGACTTCATAGCCAATTCTAGTGAACTCTACTATATTGAAGCCTCCTTATCCTCTCCGCTGTCTTTAACACTGTGGACCAGTTCCTTTTCAGTGAAACGCTATCTCTCCTTGTTTCACCAACCCAGGTCTTTCCTGGTTCTCCTCCCCTACTGACTCCTTCTCAGTTTCTTATTTGCTCCCCTTCCACCTCACACCCTGTTACCCCCCCAATCTATGGGTGTTCCTTAAGGCCCCATTCTGGGTCCCCTTCTCTTCACATTTTACACTTATTCCCTTGGAGAATTCATCTATTCACATGGCCTCTGCCACAACTCCTGTGAAGATGACCTGTATCCCCACCACCTCTATCTTGCCGGTCTTTCTGCCTCTGCAATCCTTAAATTTCTTGCCTCCAGGACCTCTCCACATGGATGTCCCGCTGTTACCTTCAGCTCAGTTGATCTAAAACTGGACTCATATTCCCTTCCAAACCTACTCCTTCCCCTAACTTTTCACAGTGAACACCACCGCCTTCCTGCCTATCTTGGAAGCCCACAGCTCTGACGTTATCCTGGACTCCTCTTGTCTTGCAATGCTCATATTCAGTCTTTAGCTAAATTCTGTTGGATCTTCACCCACGTTTCCTGGATTTGGCCCTTCCTCTCCATCTAAATGGCCACCACCCTAGTCCAGGCACTCGGTATATCCTGAGCTTTCCCTCACTGTTCCTCTTGCCTTCAGCCTCTTCTTTCCATACCATACTACACTCTGCTGTCTGGATTATTTTTCTAAAATGTCCCTCTGCGCATGTCTCTCCACATCTCAAAATCCTTCAAGAGTCATCCATTCCTCTCCACATCAAAGAGAAACTCCTGACCATTAACTGTAAGGCACTCCATAGTTTCTCTCCATCTTGCTCTATTGCTTTTCATCCCAGCTCACATTCTTCATTTTTCTCAAGCCAGCTAACTCACTCTACCTTACCTCCAACCCCTCACTGAAGGCACATTTCCTCCTTATTGAAAGCAAGAAGCATTCCCTGACTAAACCTTCCTCTCCTCTTCTCCCACTCCCTTCTGCATCTCCCTGATATGCTCCTTTCATTCATCATCCCTCTCATCCCCGCAACACATACGTATATATCTGTAATTTATTTGTTTATGTATATTAATATCTGTCTCCTTCCAGACTGTGAGTTCATTGTGTTTAGGGAATGATCCTGTTGTATTGAACTCTCCCAAGTGTTTAGTACAGTGCTTTGTGCACAGTAAATGCTCAATAAATATGAATGAATGAATGAACGAGCCCCTTGTTCCACCACTTCTTCCTATATGGAACTTCCTCCCTATTCCAATCAGACAGTTCCCAGCTTTTCCCCTCTTCACAGCCCTTCAAAAATAACTTCCCCTCCAGGAGGTCTTTCCCAACCCAGTTTTCTTTTTCCCAGGTTGTATCCCCCAACCACCACCTCAGCACTTCTGGACCAAATATTCGTGTATTGATTTGTGTATGGGTTGACTTAAATGCAGTACTGTTTAAGCCCTTGTTCATCTACATATCCATCTTTCCTTTCTCTTCTAGCTATAGATTAATTTCTGACTTCCTTCCCTGTCAGACAGTAAGCTCTTTGAGGGCAGAGATTGTGTCTTGTAACTCTGTTGTGCTCTCCCAAGGATCCACATTAGTGCTCTGCGCACAATAGGCACCCATTAATAGTACTGATGATTCATTGGTGCCTACAAAAAGGAGCATGAATTTCCCTACCTGCTAAACTTAGTTTCACTTTTGGAGTGTTTTTCCTCCTTCCAGTTTGGCCTGTAAAATTTATAATAGTATTTTGGTATTAAGCACATACTATGTGCTAAGCAGTGGGTAGGTACAGTTCAATCAGGTCAGACACATTTCTTGTTCCACACAGGGCCCACGGTTCAAGGGGGTTGGGAGAGTAGGCTTTTAATCCCCATTTTACAGATGAGGAAACTGAGGCACAGAGCAGTTAAGGGACTTCCTCAAGGTCACACAGCAGGCAGTGGCGTGTGTGACTCCAGAAGCAGTATTGACAGGTTCTATGATTTAAGTGGGATCCCAAGAATTAATAGTAAACTGGGGTTTGAGGAGAAGTACCTCCAGAGTTCCCTGTATATTTGTTGGAAGCTATGTGGGAATGTGTTTTTGGAGAATTAGCGTGGCTCAGTGGAAAGAGCACGGGCTTTGGAGTCAGGGGTCATGGGTTCGAATTCCGGCTTGCCAGTTAGCTGTGTGACTTTGGGCAAATCACTTAACTTCTCTGTGCCTCAGTTCCCTCATCTGTAAAATAGGGATTAAGACTGTGAGCCCCCCATGGGACAACCTGATCTCCTTGTAACCTCCCCAGCACTTAGAACAGTGCTTTGCACATCATAAGCGCTTAATAAATAATAATAATAATAATAATAATAATAATGGTATTTGTTAAGCTCTTATTATGTTCTAAGCGCTGGGGAGGGTACAAGGTGATCAGGTTGTCCCATGGGGGGCTCACAGTTTTAATCCCCATTTTACAGATGAGGTAACTGAGGCCCAGAGAAGTTAAGTGACTTGCCCAAAGTCACACAGCTGGCCGTTGGTGGAGTCTGGATTTGAACCCACGACCTCTGACTCCAAAGCCCGGGCTCTTTCCACTGAGCCATGCTGCTTCTCTAATAAATGCCATCATTAGATGATGGCCAGAGGCCGGGCTGGATTACAGCAGGGGCTTACAGTTTAAGCCCAGAGCCTTGGTCACCTCCAGAACTCATGCCTCTTCTTTACCGTGGGAACATGTTTACCAACTGCATTTATTCATTCAATCGTATTTATTGAGCACTTACTGTGTGCAGAGCACCGTACTAAGCGCTTGGGAAGTACTAGTTGTCAACATATAGAGACGGTCCCTACCCAACAGCGGGCTCACAGTCTAGAAGGGGGAGACAAACAACAAAACAAAATATATTAACAAAATAAAATAAATAGGATAAATACGTACAACTGAAATGAACTGTATTATATTACACTCCCCCAAGCGCTTAGTAACAGTGCTCTGCAGGCAGTAAGCACTCAATAAATAGTGAAGCAGCGAAGCAGCGTGGCTCAGTGGAAAAGAGCATGGGCTTTGGAGTCAGAAGTCGTGGGTTCAAATCCCGGCTCCGCCACTTGTCAGCTGTGTGACTTTGGGCAAGTCGCTTCACTTCTCCGGGCCTCAGTGACCTCATCTGTAAAATGGGGATTAAGACTGTGAGCCCCACGTGGGATGACCTGGTCACCTTGTAACCTCCCCAGCGCTTAGAACAGTGCTTTGCACATAGTAAGCGCTTAATAAATGCCATCAGTATTATTATTATCATTATTATTATAAATATGATTGATGGATTGATTGACCTTATGAACGTAGGCACAGTTTGGGGCGTGACGAAGATTTTTTTCTTTTATACTGCAGTCCCAAGGGAAGTCTGGCTCTTAAGGGAGGCACTGCCCTTTAACTGCAGGGAAGGGCAGCATAAAAGGGGAGCCTATGTTTCTCCTGGACTTCTTTCAACCTCCTCTACCTAATTTTAATCTCAGGTGGCTACATGTGGAATTTACTGAGTCCATGGTTAGGGAAAATACTGAATAGAGACAGAAGTCTCCACGGATCCTAGGCGACTCTCATATGTGCTCCTGTATTTGTGTGTATCTGTGTGCATTTACTTATCGGGGTACTGTCCCATTATCCATTGTCCCTGTGATCGTGCCAACTCTGTTGTATTCTCTCAAGAATACACTTCAATTAATCCATGGTATTTATTGAGCGCTTACCGTGTGCAGAACACTGTCCTGGGAAGCAGCGTGGCTCAATGGAAAAGAGCCCGGGCTTTGGAGTCAGAGGTCATGGGTTCAAATGCCGGCTCTGCCAATTGTCAGCTGTGTGACTTTGGGCAAGTCGCTTAACTTCTCCGGGCCTCAGTTACCTCATCTGTAAAATGGGGATGGAGACTGTGAGCCCCACGTGGGACAACCTGATTACCTTGTAACCTCCCCAGCGCTTAGAACAGTGCTTTGCACATAGTAAGCGCTTAATAAATGCCATTATTATTATTATTATTACTAAGAGCTTGGGAGAGTACACAGAGAAAACACTCAATATATTCCATTGATTGGTTGTGGAGGAAAAATCAATCAATCAATCAATCGTATTTATAGAGCGCTTACTATGTGCAGAGCACTGTACTAAGCGCTTGGGAGGTACAAATTGGCATCACATAGAGACAGTCCCTACCCAACAGTGGGCTCACAGTCTAAAAGGGGGAGACAGAGAACAGAACCAAACATACCAACAAAATAAAATAAGTAGGATAGAAATGTACAAGTAAAATAAGTAAATAAATAAATAAATAGACTCCCGATCCTCTCACCTCCTTCCCCTACTCTCCCCTCAGCAGTCACCATTGCTTTGGGAAGAGCAGGACGCAGGCTGAAGGGTGGAGAGGTGCGTGAAGAAAAGTTATTTGGTCACAAGAGGTGTCCTCTTGAATCCCATGTCTCTCCTCCCATCTCCCCTCTCAGACAATCAATCAATCAATCGTATTTATTGAGCGCTTACTATGTGCAGAGCACTGTACTAAGCACTTGGGAAGTACAAATTGGCATCACATAGACAACAGGCCTCCTTACCCAGCTGCTGCCCTCCCTGGCTGGTGGTGCTGTACCAATGTTCTCTGTGATATGGCATGCAAATCTCGAATTTGCACTTGGATTTGTACCCTTTATTCACCCCTCCCTCAGCCCCACAACATGTATGTACATAGCCGTATAATTCATTTATTTATATTAAGGTCTGCCTCCTCCTCTAGACTGTAAGCTCGTGGGCAGGGAGCACACCTACCATTCATTCATTCATTCAGTCGTATTGATTGAGCACTTACTGTGTGCACAGCACTGTACTAAGCGCTTGGGAAGTACAATTTGGCAACATATAAAGACGGTCCCTACCCAACAGTGGGCTCACAGTGTAGAAGGGGGAGACAGAGAACAAAACATATAAATAGAATAAATATGTACAAGTAAAATAGAGTAATAGAGTACCAATTCTTTTGTATTGTACTCTCCCAAGTGCTTAGTACGGTGCTTTGCACACAGTAAGCACTCAATAAATTTGATTGATTGACGGATCGATCTAAGGTCACATGAGGCAGGGCCCCAAGATCCAGTCCCAAGAGGAGGCTTCGGTTTATCGCGTCCCTGGCAAGAAGCACGGCGACTCCGCATGAAGGAATTGAAGTTTCTTGGTTTTCGGTCCTTCATAAATTCCAGAGACTGTGGTCCTCCATCTCTAAGCATCAGAATATCATTTTGGTACTGGCATGTGTCCGTATACTAAATAGGAACTTATTCTATTTCTTTCGCTCTTATTTTGTTTATCAGTCTCGCCAAAGGGCTGTGGTCAAGAGGCACCTTGTCCCCTCTGTTTCTGGTGCCTGGAACAGAATGGATCACCCGGGGACGGTCGATCCCGAGGATGAGATGGGAGCACTAGCCCATCTGGCACCCAGCCCTCAGAGTGAAGCAGTTGCTCATGAACTTCAGGAACTCTCTCTGCAGTCCAGTCAACACTTACCTCCTCTTAACGAACGGAAGAATGGTGAGTTACCGAGACCTCCCAAAATGGTCTTCTAGGCCCTGATGTGCCTACTGTTGCAGTTTAAATTTATTTCAGAGTAAAAGTTTAATTGCTCATGTTTTCAGTTGACTGGCAATGCATTTTCCATTTTACTCTAAAGGCTTTGAAAATGACCCTTGGGAAAAAAATACATACTTAGGCAGTCATTTCTGTGTCGTTCTTTTCAGGAAAATTTGTCCATTGTTGTAAAACTATCAGTCCACCAATCATATTTATTGAGCGCCTTCTGTGTGCAGAGCACTGTACTAAGTGCTTGGGGGAATACAACACAACAATGTAAAGACACATTCCCTGCCCACAACGAGCTTGCAATCTAGAGGATCTTTGTGATTTTAGCAGAAAATGTTGACTTTGAGTACATTTTTACTGTCATTTAATTTAATTACATAAGTATATCTGGAATCTGACACTACTCTTTTTTACTAGCTATTCTTTTGGTGAAACCGCAGGAAGTATATTTCTACAATTCTAAGATCTACAATTTAATTTGGTTACCATTGATGGTTAATTTTTATAACAGTTTTCTATTCACATATACGCTTACCATGAGCCCATCACATGTCTTAGTCTTGAAAATTCCAGTGGTAGACAGCCCCACCAACATGAGAGCCCATTATCCCTCCAGGAGGTAATTACAGTGACAACATTGTTTTGGGGAATAACTGCTCCATCCTAACAGATGGAGTTATGCTGTACAGGTATTGCGTTGCAGGCTAGTGACTCCACTGATTTCGGGTTAAAGATACTATTTCAGGGTTGCTATATAGGATTGAATTGCAGACAAGTGACTCCGCTGACTGAGGGTTAGAGATACTTTTTCTGGAGAGGGAAAAGATTGTGACCAGATTTTCACGTGGGCTCTTTTCTACATCCTCCCCCTGTTCCAAGTGTTCCAATTTTATTTCAGTGCTGACTAGTTTTAAACCCTAATTCTAGTACTTGTAGGTTGACTCACCAAAGAAATTGACTCACCCAAGACACTACTCTCTGGGACATTAGAATTAATCATTTCATCTGTACTTCCAACAAATTGTTTCCTTGCTTATTTCTCTGAAATCGTGGCATGTCTATTATTTGATGAGTTGCACTAGTATATATATATAATATTTTAAGTCCATTTTTGCTCCAGCCCCTAGTAGTAGGTGGACCACAAAGCAAATACGTACCCACTGTTTTCTTTGGCCCGCTTTTGTTGATCTCCAGGCTGTAACTGTTACAGGTGCCAATTTTTCATTTTGAGTGTGGAGGAGAAAAAGTGGTGGACCATGAGCATAAAGCCCCATCTTTGTGCACAGTAATTCATTCATTCAATTGTATTTATTGAGCGCTTACTGTGTGCAGAACACTGTACTAAGCACTTGGAAAGTACAATTCAGCAACAGAGGCAATCCCTACCCAACAGCGAGCTCAGGTACTCGTACATTTCCCCTCTCCATGCCTGCTTCTTGCTCTCTGCTTTCTCAGTCTCTCAATCTCTCTTTGCCGGAGCTGGCGTTTCCTGTTTCTCATGCTCTCTTCCTCTTCCTTCCGCTCTCCCTCGCTTGCTCCCCCGGCCTTCCCGTTAATCCCGCGTCTGCTCTCACAATCTCTTTGTCACTCTGTCCTTGCTGCTCCCTCCCTCTCCCGCCGTGGGAATTTCTCCAGAAAAGAGGGGAAAGGAGAGAACCCTGGCTAGGAGAGCCGCCTCTTCCCACATTTTGGCTAGCTGGGACCTTCCAGCCTCCAGTCTTCTCTTACCAAAGCTTAGGTTGGTCTGTTTTGGTCTTACCGCTCCTTCGCTAATTCACCAGTGGCTCTGCCATTGCCCTTAGTAGTGGGGAGCGCGACTGCTAGTTGCTTCTTCCTCTCCCTTCCTCCTTGCTGCAGTCACTTTTGTAGATGCCAACTTTTTATTTCAAGTGCCGGAGTGAAAGGGGCAGAAATTTGAGAGAGAGGATGGGAGATCGGGAGGAAGCAGGCTTCGAAGATCTAACAGGCCAGAAAGCCAATTTGTGTCTTTTCTGCCCTGATTGAAAACTGTCAGCCCCTGTCAGATCTATCATCATCGTCAATCGTGTTTATTGAGCGCTTACTGTGTGCAGAGCACTGTACTAAGCGCTTGGGAAGTACAAGTTGGCGACATATAGAGACAGTCCCTACCCAACAGTGGGCTCACAGTCTAAAAGGGGGAGACAAAACCAAACATAGTAACAAAATAAAATAAAGATCTAGGATGAGTAAGACCGTGAATCTAGATGTGGGGACGTTCACTCCCGTAACTCCCACAAGAGTTGGTACCTCTTCTCACTTTCTCCACCTATGCCGTGTTGCCGACTCCATCCAGGTTTTTCGCCATTTCTCAACTGCCCTTCTCTCACCGCTGTTGACAGTAATGTGGCTGCTCTGTCATAGTGTCTTTATAGTGCTCTGCACACAGTAAGCGCTCAATAAATACGATTGAATTGAATGAATGAATGAATGAATGAAGTCGACATGAGACCCACTCTTTAAAAAGCTATTGCAAAAAGAAACTGCCACGGACCCAACAGTTCTGCCATAATCCACGTTTTCATTACATATTGTGGACAGAAGTCTAAAATACAGAATTGTTCCTACATTATTACATCTTTGTCTGGATACAGTGTGAACACTATAGTGTTGGAAGAAATGGTCCTGCTCTTATATATGACTTCAGACATTATGTGAATACTACAGTGTTAATTTTCATCACCCAAGATTCTTCAGGAAGAATTAGGGATCATTCTAAGAGATGTCTGTCCTCAGCATCTGGAAACAGTAGGTAGTGAAATGACAGAATACAAGACAACACTAAAACCTGAAAAGGCATTTGATATAGCAAAGATACCAATTCAGTATCTGCAACAAGATAAACTATTACGTGAATAATAAGTAGCAGTAAATGCCCCCCTCCACACCTATGACATCCTAACTTCTAGTAAATACCACTTGTAATTCCAAACAAAGTCACTAATAGTAAGTAAAATAAAATCCTGCTTTCAAGTTTATTCTTATATTTCATATTTCAGACTCTTTCTGCCCTAAAATTTCCCTTTTTTGGTTTTCTTCCCTTTTTGGAAGGTCAAAGGTTAAATACAAAGGTAAGCACTTAGCACGTGTCTCTGCACATGGTAAGCACTCAATATATACCGTTGATTGGAAGATGTGTAGCAAGTGTGTAAAAATCAATCAATCAATCGTATTTATTGAGTGCTTACTGTGTGCAGAGCACTGTACTAAGCGCTTGGGAAGTACAAGTTGGCAACATATAGAGACAGTCCCTACCCAACAGTGGGCTCACAGTCTAGAAGGGGGAGACAGAGAACAAAACCAAACATATTAACAAAATAAAATAAATAGAATAGATATGTACAAGTAAAATAAATAAATTAATAGATAAATAGAGTAATAAATATGTACAAACATATATACATATATACAGGTATATATACAGGCAAAATCACTTTTGCTCTGGTATTACCGCTTCTTACTTAATCTTATTCTTATACTTGAATTCCTGATAGTCTGTTCAGATTTATCAAGACAAAAACCACTGGCTCCTTATTATTCTTCAATTCGTATTTTCTTAAATGGGGGTGGTGCAGGGGTCCTTGAAGCTAAGAGATCCAAATTGTTCCAGGGCTCCCAATTTTAATTCATTCTGGATTAACAGCCAGTGAGAAACTCCCTTTCTCGTGATTTTAGATTTGTGGGTATATCAGTTAATACAGCAGTACACACATTATCGTAGCCAGTTGATGGGTAACTGTCTTATTAAACAAGCACATACACACACTCAAAAAAAAAAAGATGGAACTGGTAGGGAGGTTTAACTACCTATTCACTGAGGAAAAAGCCCAACCAAACCAGACTGACATTTGTGGGAAGAAAAACAGTGTTGCCTAGGAGACAAAAAGATCTGGGTTCTAATCCCGGCTCTGCCACTTGTTTGCTCTGTGACCTTGGGCAAGTCATTTCACTTCTCTGTGCCTCAGTTACCTCATCTGTAACATGGGGATTAAGTGTGAGAGCCCCATCTGGACATGGATTGTGTCCAACCTGATTAGTTTGTATCTACCCCAGCCCTCAGTACAGCGTCTGGCACATAGTAAGTCCTTAACAAATTCTCCCCACTCCCCCCCCAAAAAAAGGAAAATAGAGGAAGCACCCCGTGCCTTTGTGTTAGGCAAAGTTGTGGTCAAAGTAAAAATCTGAAATTAATGGAAATGATGAGCCTTAATCTGTTAAGGCAAATTAGTGTACTTAAAGCACATTCAGCAGCATGGAGAGGCAGCATGGATTAGGAGATAGACCACCAACCTAGGAGTCAGAAGGGTCTGGGTTCTAATCCCGGCTCTGCCACCTGACTGCTGTGTGACCTTGGGCAAGTCACTTCACTTTTTTGTGCCTCAGTTCCCTCATCTGTAAAATGGAGATGTGTGAGCCCTACGTGGGACAGGGACTTTGTCCGATATAATTAACTTGTATCTACCCCATCACTTAGAACTGTGCTTGGCCCATAATAAACATTTAAATTCCATTATTATTATCATTATTATTATCATTAAAGCACTAAGGAATTGTAAGCAAGTTTAATACAGATATTTAAGGAGAAACCTCAGTATTTCTGAAGTGTTTATCATCATTACGTTTAGATACTGTGAGGAGGTAACTTTTCATGTAAAGCACTTCAAAGCTGGAGGAAAATCTTATTTGGCTTAATCATGTTTCTGTTCTTTTTAATGTCGTGATTGTGTCATAGCAAATATCAAGCGTGACACTTAATTTTAGAATGAAATATATTCAGAGCAAGAGATAATCAAATATAGGTTTATCCCCATGGGAAATGGGTTTTACTGTATTTCAAATCATTCCAGGTTCACTTGTTAAGAAAGAGGGGAATTTCACATTTTGGGTTTGTAGTGGGAAGAATTACTGTTAGAACTAAGAATGAATTTTACAAGAAATGCTAGTGTTACCTTTAGGAAATGCTCCCAGTGTCTGGCCTGAGTGTTTATTAAGCAAACCTGAAGTGAAATAATGTTTCTACGGCTATATGAAAATAGTTTTAGTTAAGAATATTAGTGTTTCCTCAACTTCCGAAACAGTAATGATCATTGTACTGTTAGTGTTTCTTCGAAACAAAGCAAACTGTTTAGCTCATTACTTTTCCCAGCAAATCAGCCAAGCAGATGATATTTAGTTCTCCTAAAAGCAGATTACATATGCACACAAATTAAACCTTTATTTAGATGAACACATTAAACACATAGGGGTCTGAATTTGGTAGTGAATGGAAGTTAGTATTCCTGGATTTTGCAAAGGTTCAGTGAGATTATCACAGAAAATACTGTACATTTTCAAGAGAATTATTGTGAAACTGCATCTTATTAGCAGTGGGAATGTGATGTGGTCAGGTTTAGGTGAAAGAATTGGATTTCTGAAATGAAAGGAAATAGCAAATAGGTTATTATATTGTCAAAACTTGGGATTTATATTTTCAATAGCTCTATCTCAATTTATATATAAGGAAGAAAAAAGTTGACTCTTGTGAAGCACTTTATATCTTAAAAGTCCAAAATATTAAAATTGTTGGAAATTAACAGTCCTACATTATATTTGTTGTTAAATTTACCCCTTCACATCTTAACTGACCCAGATTTTTTTTGTATCCTGCCTCTAGATAAGTTATGGACTTTTCAGGTTTAAAACAATATGTCCTTCTGCGGGTAATTATTGCTTTTATTTTAACTTTTGAATACTGGTAAAATTCAAGTGTAAATTTAAGAAGTAATTCATTCCACATTTATCTTAGCTTTTGATGATTCATGTAATAGAGCATCTGCATGTCAGTATTTATTTGGAAATACTCCTATTTTCTGATATTTACAAATGGCTAAAGGAACACTCAACATCAAGACTACCTTTTAGCATACCAACCCTGTTAAGGCAGCCCGGCTTAATTTGTATCAATAGAAATCTTAACCTCCAAATCTTGGTTTGAGGTCAGGGCTTCGTTTTGGAGAGAGAAGAGTTATCTTGCAAAGGAAATAGGTGAAAAGTGACCACCACTGTGGTCGAGGGAAAGGGACTTCCCCCATAAAATAATTTTTAATGCATTTGAAAATTACACACGAAGCTTCCAGATTTATATCTGTCCTCCGGGTTCAGAGGTAATGCTACCAATGGTGAAATTGCTTCCATATGTATGTTTTTGAGAGGCAGCTCTTGCGTGTTAACCAATGAATAGGAATACATCTGGACAAGAGACCCAGGAACCTCACTCCTTCCACGGAATACCCACTTTCTGTGCCAATCCAAGAGTGTAGCATGTCTTACCTGTCTCTGTATGTTGCCAATTTGTACTTCCCAAGCGCTTAGTACAGTGCTGTGCACATAGTAAGCGCTCAAATATGATTGATGATTATGATGATGCCCTCCCTCTGACTTAATAATAATGATGGTATTTGTTAAGCGCTTACTATGTGCCAAGCACTTTTCTAAGCGCTGGGGTAAATACAGGTTGTCCCACGTGGGGCTTACAGTTGTAATCCCCATTTAATAGTTGAGATAACCGAGGCACAGAGAAGTTAAATGGCTTGTCCAAAGTCACACAGCTGATAAGTGGCGGAGCCGGGATTAGAACCCATGACCTCCGACTCCCAAGCCGTGCTTTGTCGGCTGGATCTCAATTAAAGGGGCCACTGATGCTTCTTGGGTGGACCAGCCTCACAGATGCAAGTGAAATCACTTGGATTATGCCAGACAGGCGGCTAAACGTGATGAAGTTCCATTTTTACGGAAGTCTGTCCAAACTAAGAGTGCTCTGCTGAGGCAACCCCAGCACGCCTCCCCACTCCAGCTTTCTCCAGAACCTTTGTGTTCCCTTCCAAGGTCCCTGCTTCTGAACTGTGGGACGTGGCAAGCAAGAGCCGAGGCTGAAGGAGAAGGGTTGATGAAGATCAAAATACGGAACATAAAAGTGCCCGGGGTTAGAGCTGCATCAGACAGGGTACAGACCAGCTGAAAACTGAAAAAACTGAACCATAGGTATGTTTTTGAGAGGCAGCTCTTGCACGTTAACCATTGAATAGGTTGGTAAACTAGGTATAAAGCCAGTGAATGACCACCCTGGTTTCAATCTGTTTTAGACTGAACCCATGATCCATTTAAATATAGACCTCCTTTGCCTGCCACCCTCCCCCAAATCCCCCCAAACCTTCTCTCCAGTGTAAATATAATCGCAGTTCTCACTAGTCACATCTGTAAATCATAGGGGAAAGGAGTCCCAGAAGGCCGCCTGGGTCTTTCTGCTTCAGCTGAACCCTTGAACCCTCTAAAATCGGATCTCCACAGTTCCCAATCCTTCCCTTGCTGACCAGTATTATTTTCCATGTATCATATTCCAAAGTACATATTAGTTCTAAAGATGGTGGAGGAAAAAAAATACTCTAAATCATCAGTTTAAGTTGATCTGGCACATCAGCAGGTTCTTTTGGCCAGAGGCAATTTTAAGAAAAACTCTGAAAATCATTAAAAATAAAAAAAATTCAAGATTTTTGTTCGAAGTGGATTGGAATTTTCAAAACTGATTTATGGAGCAGAAAACAGGTTTCATTAGGTAAATCCTGAAACTCTTTACACTATCTATATATGTCTTTTCACTTTATAATCTTTTCCTACATGCATTTCTTTGTACCTTTACGGAATAATTTAAAGAGTAAGTCTTCAGAAGCAATCATTTGTCTCAGCAAGAGAGTAACTGATGAATGCTAGTGATAGGAATTACTAGTTACCGGAATTTTGGCATCAATCCTTGATCAATTTTAATTTTGCCAGTATAAACATCTGAAACATCTTTTGATTCATGGTCATCAATGTTTGTTGCTGCGCTCATTTAGAAAAGCAAAAATTAAGGTGATCAACTTGAGTGCACTTGTGGCTTCTAATAATACACTGGCAAAAGCAAACTTTAAGCCACTTAATGATTGAACCCAAGCAATGCAAGCTATTCATATTGTGGTAAGGAAAACTATTGAGGTAAATCAATCTGTGTTTTCTTTTAGGATTACTCCCTGATTATCCTGCTTCTTTATGATTTAACATTACTGCTGCTATCCCAAGCATAAATGGAAGTAACAAAGGTTCTAGGAGATTAACACCTGTGCTTCTTAAAGGGTATTTCAGCACAGTGGACTCATCTTTAAGTCACTATGTGGACTTCATAGGAAGATGTTGCTGGCATTTGTTTACCAGACAGGGTCCTGTAAAGCACCATGATAAAAGGAATGGGAAGGAATAAAAGAATAAGGAAACAGGATGCAAAGTGGGAGTTGAGTAGCTTGTGCATTGGTGATTTCAGCTTTCCCATTTCTTTGTTGCAGTGAGCTATAAAGTTGAGTATTTTTCCGGTGCAATAAATTGCCACCGGAAAATCCCCTCAGGTTACTCTCACCTGAGGCGCTTCTCAGCCTTTCACTTCTCTTCTGTGACTGTTCACCTTGGCGTCCAGAAGGAGCTCACTGCCTTTTTTTTTCCTGTAAGGAACCATTGTGTCTTCTGGGGAGAGTCATGCGTGTTCTCCAAACACATAACCCTGTGGAGAGTTTCAGAGGAACGCTGTAAGCCCATTTTAGAATTGGTAATAAAGCTTAGGTATCCTCTGGTTCTCCTCCAGACTTAGAGCAGGAGACAGGGGCTGTGGGGAAGTCATGAGTCCCCAGAACCTCTCAGGAGACCTTTCCAGAAATGATAAACAGGCTCCCTCTAGCTCCCCTCCAGTTCTTGAGCCAATCATTTAATCATATTTATTGAGTACTTACTGTGTGCAGAGCACTGTACTAAGCAGTTGGGAGAGTACAGTATAACAGAGTTGATAGACATATTCCCTGCCTATAAAGCCATAGTCCCTCTTGGTTTCGAATCTGACATTGGGATGGGCTCTCCATCGTAAATATCCACCCAGTTTTTAAAAAAATACTGAAAAATCCCAAATGTGGTTGGGATTTGTTCTATACCGATTCATTTAAAAGCACTACATAGATTTCAACTTCATATTTCAATTAACTTCTTAGTCTTGTGGACATTTGCTCCTTCAGGGTTTCTGATTTATATTACATTAATTTGGAAACTAATATAAACTTCCTTGTGATATCCAACTTGTACTTCCCAAGCGCTTAGTACAGTGCTCTGCACACAGTAAGCGCTCAATCAATCAATCAATCATTTTTATTGAGCGCATACTATGTGCAGAGCACTGTACTAAGCGCTTGGGAAGTACAAATTGGCAACACATAGAGACAGTCCCTACCCAACAGTGGGCTCACAGTCTAAAAGGGGGAGACAGAGAACAGAACCAAACATACCAACAAAATAAAATAAATAGGAAAGAAATGTACAAGTAAAATAAATAAATAAATAAATAGAGTAATAAATATGTACAACCATATATACATATATACAGGTGCTGTGGGGAAGGGAAGGAGGTAAGATGGGGGGATGGAGAGGGTTGATTGAATATGAACAAAATGTATGGCTAATTGACATAACTTCCAGAAGTCTTTCTTTGAAGGAAGCTTCCAAACATTTTTTAAGCTTTTTACGTAGCTTAAAGTAAGCCTTCTAGCTTCCATATGCCTATATCCGTAAACATTTTCTATTTCATAATATAATTAAGCAGCTATTCTTTGCCCAAATTTTATTATTCTGCACATCTTTAGATTGCTTTATTAAGGTATTAGTTTATTTTAACACCCTAGTAAACTAAAGGGGTGCATTATTTGCATTCTCCATTTAGGCAATTACTTTGAACTCTAAAAATCTTGAGCAGTTTTGCAGTGACTGCTCTAAACATTGTTTTGGAAAATTGAAGGTGAAGGACAATGTTCAAATATAATGGTGTACACCAGCAAGACTTTGGGCCCAAGCCTAATATTGCCGAAGACTTATCGTAAGGTGGTAAATTTTCAAATCCTGTCTTTCACCAGTTTATTCTAGGAGCAAGTTAAAAAATGAATTTATTAATGCAAAGAAAGCATTAACAGTAATTAAGTTTAAATCAGGCTTGATTTAAGCAAAAATCAGAATGTTCTGATTTTTACTTCTGCAAAAGTTATTAGCCTTAAAGTTGTCACTGATGCCAGCCTGTGCATTTCGTGTTAAGGATTACCGTATTTACTCACATCATTCCCTCATTTTTTCCTCACAGTTTTTGTTACAGTAAAACATGGGAGGGGCAATTATGTGGGTCTTCTAAGTCTAGCAGTAAAGGGAGGCAGGGGAAAGAGAATTAAAAAAATTTGGAAAAATGAGAGAGAATGAGGAGAGAGGGAAGAGAAGAGACAAGTGAAGGGACAATTGAGTCTCTTACTTCAACTGCTCCCCTCTCAATGAGGGAACTCTTCCTCAATGTTGTACTGTCGCATTCTTCTCCAATTCATCTGTCACACAAAACTGCTGATTACAGTTAGGTACAAGAAAGGTTTGTTTTCTCTCTCAAATTTGAGGTGAGGCAATTAAGCGGCGGACTCTTCCTCAGTGCTATACTGTTGCATTCTTCTCCAATTCATGTCATACAAAACTGCTGATTACAGTTAGGTACAAGAAAGATTTGTTTTCTCTCTCAAATTTGAGGTGAGGCAATTAAGCGGCAGAAGCCATTATGCAAGTAAATATAGTAATTTAAAGAAATACACTGCAAGTGGCATAAATCCCATGTTCTCTTTTTGTTAACATTCTTGTGGGCATTTTGTCTGGGTAGCTTATTAGTATAAAGGCGGAGCTCTGCTGTTCCCAGTTCTTGGGATATCTGTTGTGGGACTTCATTGTTGGCTTTGCTGGGTTATATTGAACTCCTTTACACCAGGGTTCCTGTCTAAGCCTTTGGTTTCATTTGGTATAAGCAGACAAAGAATCATGGAAGCTATCCAAATGTACGCAATGTGCCTTTCTCTAGCAGTGTGTATGTTGTAGTTCTCTGCTATTGAGGCCATTCATTCATAAAGCTTATTGCTGCTATCTTCTTAACAAAAAGAACAACCCACCCCGCCAACCCAGTGCCTCTTGCACAAAAAGATCCTCTTGTGGATGTCACTCAATATATTCCCTCCCTCATAACTGAACTCTCGTATCTGGAAAAGAAGGATGCCTTTCTGTCCACCCTTTTCTGAGGCCAGGCTGCAGTGAGGTAGGTTTGTGCTCGTTGTCGGCTGGGAGTTTATGTACTCTCCCAAGCGCTCAGTACAGTGCTCTGCACACAGTAAACACTCAATAAATCTGAACGAAAGAGATCATTTCACAGGAAAAGAAATCAAATGTGCTTTGGTGGCATAAACATGAGAGAAAAGCTACCACAGATCTGCCTTCTAAAAAGGGGAAAGAGGGAAGAGGATAGGGTTCTTTTTAACCTTCATCTTCAAAACTTTGTAACTATAAACTTAGGAAGGGATATTTTATTCATTCATTCAGTTGTATTTATTGAGTGCTTACTGTGTGCAGAGCACTGTACTAAGCGCTTGGGAAGTACAACCTTTTATGACAGAACATTATTGAGGGAGAAGGAAACAAGATAGACATGATTTTCCTTTTTGGTCTGCAGTTACCGTTCATTTACAATCATTAACAAGAGCAATATCAGTGAACCACGTTCGGGTCTTTCTACCACCTTTAAATGAAAAAATAACATCTGACTCTTCCGCCCTCACGTGCTACCCTCATTTAACTGACAGGAAGTGTAGTCTTTTGGGATTCCAGTGTCCTCTACTGATTCAGTTTGTGAGTATGGGTAAGGCACATAAGCTCTCTGTGACTCAGTTTATCCATCTTGTAAGGTTTGTATTCTAGCTTTCAGTCCTTCTGTCTTTTTGGCCGCCCCTTATCATCACATCATCTACTTCTGGTATCCCATTCTGTACCTCATGCTGTTCTTGGGCAGCTGAAGGAGGAAGAAGAGAATGGAGACGGAGGAGTTTCCCATGAAATTTTTCAAGGATTCAAGAGAGAGTGCCTAATTCCGAATATCTTCCTCCCAAAACATCTGAAGAACATACGTGCCAACTCTCACCTAAGGGGAATATTTTAAGGTTTTTTTTGTTTGTTTTTCAAGGGAGCTCTTCAATTTATGACCTTTTCAAACTAGCCAAATCCATTTTCTCTCAGACTTATAAAATATCTTTCAGAGGTTGGCAGGTATGTGTGTGGCTGAAATTGTCCAGTGTTTGGCCATTTGAGATTATCAGATAAAAGCACAGTTGCGTCTTATTGTTGATTTGAAAGTGAACTTGTTTTCTGCCTGTTATATAGCAACAATATTTTCATTTGAACTGCTATCATTTGGATTTGTGTTTTCATCATCAAGAACTGGAAAATTGATTCTCCTTAGTTCATTCACCAAAACCTCCATCTGAATTAGAGCAAAAGCTTTTGTGCATAGTTTTCACCAGCAAAATGGAGTGTGTTGGTTAGCTCCCTGTATATCCATCATATTATTATTGTTTTTTGCTAAACAAAAACCAAGTAGCCTTGAACCCTGTGGCCTAGTTACCCCGATTTATTGTTTTTACAAGATAAAATCATCCATTGCTCTATCTCTGAATCCTATATTTAGAAATGCTAAAACCTAATAATTTAGGGAAAATAAGTCATCAGTCTTTAGAATTAGTATCATAAGCAGTTATTACCTGTATATGAACAAGGTGTGTGACACTTCTAGGATGTATTCATTCATGGATGTATTCATCAGGGTTGGAGAGAGATTGAATGGGCCAAGAGGAAAGATATCTAAGAACAAAAAACTGACTCAATTTGAAATGGGTGGTTTTTCACTATTGTCTCTTGAAATCCAAAATTACCTGACAGTCCTGTGCTCTTGGAGAGGAGCATATTT
Organism: Tachyglossus aculeatus; assembly: GCF_015852505.1. Classification (NCBI taxonomy): domain Eukaryota; kingdom Metazoa; phylum Chordata; class Mammalia; order Monotremata; family Tachyglossidae; genus Tachyglossus; species Tachyglossus aculeatus. The sequence goes on from NC_052086.1 coordinate 73,646,370, forward strand.
GGTATCATTTCAGTGAGTTAAAGCATATCAGGGAAATTTGAAAATGAACTATTATTTGGCTCTTGATATTTCAAGTGGAAATTAATATGGTGTTGCGCTGATGTATAGTTTGTCTTTTTCGAACATAGTAAGCACTCAATAAATGCCATCATTGTTATTTTTACTATAGTCCAAAATGAATTTGCAGTTACTGTCAACACAGGATTTTATCCTTGTATTGACTAGAGTCTATTTGCTAAAATTTTTCTATAGAGTGACTGAATTCTATTTCTCCACTTTCCAAAGACGGAAAAAAGATTAGACCTGTTAGTCAATTTGAAAAATATTTTTATGTCAAAGTATTCTTTGTTAAATATCCAGTGACTTTGCCAGCACTAATAAAAAAAGGCAGGATCAAGTCAATTGAACGAAACAAGAAGGATCTGGAAGTTGGTGAAACTGTAATCACCACATTTGTTCTTGGCTTTTAAGACCCTTTGGTAGCAGATTCTGGAAATGTGGAAGTTGCGCCTGATAAGCATGGTGGTTGGTGGTTAATGGAATAACAATGTGTTGATTGTTATTAATTATGCCACAGTTTCCTTCCAATTCTATTTAAACTCTTGGATGTCATCATTCGGGAGTTAATTTTAAGATCAGTATTTCTGTCGGTAGCCCCACCAAAAGCGCTTTCCTTACACATATTTCTTCTTTAAAAGCCAGGTGATGTGTTTCTTTTCTGTTTCCTGCCCTCCACCCTGCAAACAGATGAATCTGAATTTATTTGATGAGATCTCAGAGGGCAAACGGAGTAGGCACCGATTTCCCATGCAGTCTGTCTTAGTTGTTGGTACTGCCAGTTCCCACAATCCTAGCATTCCCTGGGCATCAGTCAGTGTCTACAAGGAACGATTTTCAAATATTAAAGCATGTGAAAAGACAAACAGGCCAAAACTCAGACCTCTCCAGGGACCATGACCTCTGAAACAGATTACATTCTGACATTTTCACAGGCCGCTTTAAGGAATTCCAGCAGGGTCATTCCATTCGGTAAACCCCTAAACAAACCCTCTGTCATCGCGGTCTGATTTATAGACAGTTTTCCGTATTATGTGTTTGTTGTGAAGAGATTAAGATAGTAGACATAACGGGTGAGAGTTTTGTTTTAAGGCCCTTGATGTATACAATAAATACTACACAAAACATTTGGGAATTTTGAAGTGATAAGGGAAGAATTTGTTTTCTCCAAGAAGGATTTTTATTCCATGTCACAATTGGATTTTTTTCCAGAAATTCCGTGTAGTAAGCAAATTCCCAGTTGGAAATTAATGCATCATTAGCTTATTACTTAAATTAGGCAACTTCTTCTCTATTAGACAGTAATCCTGTAGCTTGTTATTGGTAGAATGGCCCTGAATATTTTGAATTTGGACTCTTTGTAAAATAGTACCATCCAGGCTCAAGGCTCCCAACTCCTAGGCCAGGCCAGGTTCGAGGGGGAGAACAATGCGGGAGGGGTAGCTGAAGCCACAAACATCTATTTTCTCCTTCTCTCCTCACCGAGTCCCAAACACCCACAAATGCACACATAGACACACCTCCAGAAAAGCACATAGGTTCAAGCACGCTTAAGCCGGGAACATATTCATGGGAACACATAAACACGGGGAACTAAAACACACAGAAAATACACGGACCCAAGAATAACCACATGCACACACATAAGCTTAAGGACACAAACACAGTGACAGAAGCTTACAGAGGAATAGGGAATATATGCTGATAGCACATAGAAAAACAGCCTGGGACCCTTAAGGGAACACGTCCTGTATATACACCTGTATATATGTATATATGTTTGTACATATTTATTACTCTATTTATTTTACTTGTACATATCTATTCTATTTATTTTATTTTGTTAGTATGTTTGGTTTTGTTCTCTGTCTCCCCCTTCTAGACTGTGAGCCCACTGTTGGGTAGGGACTGTCTCTATATGTTGCCAATTTGTACTTCCCAAGCGCTTAGTACAGTGCTCTGCACATAGTAAGCACTCAGTAAATACGATTGATGATGATGATGATGACGTCCGTACACACAATAACACAAACACACACATACACAACAGTGTTCTTAGGTGTGCCAGAGTAGGAGTTTGGCAGCAGGAACACGGGAAAAATAAGGAGAGGGAGGGATGATGGAAAATTAGACTCAGAAGTTCTTTCATTGTGTGTTTTCACTACTGGCTTTTAGAATTAAGGAATCAGGGGATGTTCTTCCAACAGTGCACATAATAATGGTGGTGTTTGTTAAGTGCTTGCTATGTGCCAAGCACGGTTCTAAGCACTGGAGTAGATGCAAGACAATCAGGTTGTCCTACGTGGGGCTCACAGTCTTAATCCTCATTTTACAGATGAGGTAACTGAGGCACAGAGAAGTTAAGTGACTTGCTCAAAGTCACACAGCTGACATGGCAGAGCTGGGATTAGAACCCACGTCCTCTGCCTCCCAAGCCCGTGCTCTTTCCACTGAGCCATGCTGCTTCTCATAACATCTAACTTAATAAATTAATGGCATTTGAGCGCTGGTTTAATGCAGCATTCTGTACTGAGTGCTTGGGGGGGAGTACAATAGAATTACTCGACACCTCCCTGCACTTGAGGAGCTGGTTATGGGCGATAGATATATCTGCATGGGAGGCAATGCGATGTTGGAGAAAATGGTTGTGTCACACTTGTGTCTGTAGCATCAGTCAAGGAGTTTGTATTATAATGTCATTGCCTAACATGGTGTTCATCTAGAAGGTAACCCCTGCGTTATTGGAGAACAGAGGGTAAATTAAATTGTAATGATTTAATAGTGGTATTTGTTAATCATGAGGACAGATGCAAGAAGTACATATACCTGTATATATGTATATATGTTTGTACATATTTATGACTCTATTTATTCATTTTATTCGTACCTATCTATTCTATTTATTTTATTTTGTTAGTATGTTTGGTTTTGTTCTCTGTCTCCCCCTTTTAGACTGTGAGCCCACTGTTGGGTAGGGACTGTCTCTATATGCTGCCAACTTGTACTTCCCAAGAGCTTAGTACAGTGCTCTGCACACAGTAAGCGCTCAATAAATACGATTGATTGATTGATTGATTGCTGTGAGGAGGGGAAGGAGGTAGGGCGGGGGGATGGGGAGGGGGAGAGGAAGGAAGGGGCTCAGTCTGGGAAGGCCTCTTGGAGGAGGTGAGCTCTCAGTAGGGCTAGCTACTGAGATACTAATAATACTAGTTATAATGCTAATTACTGAGATACTAATAATACTACCAAAAATAATAATTCTGGTATTTGTTAAGCACTTACTGTGTGCCAGGCACCATAGTAAGCACTGGGGTAGGTACAAGCTAGTCGGTTTGGACACAGTCCATGTCCCACATGGGGCTCAAAGTCTCAATCCCCATTTTACAGATGAGGCAACTGAGGTCCAGAAAACTTAAGTGACTTGTCCAAGTCCCTCAGCAAACATGTGGCAGAGCTGAGATTAGAAACCACAGCCCTCTAACGCCCAGGCCCATGCTGTATCTACTAGGCCTTACTGCTTCCCATATAGTTTGTATTTGACTTGCTTCTTTTACCAGTTTAGCAAAATTTAATGTGGTATAATTTCAGAAATAGTGGTTAAATCCACCATCTATCATTCCAAGATGATATCAAACATTGCCTCCACCTCATTGTACAATTTTTAAAGGAGAAAAACCTGGGACCTAAATTAGCATTCTCCCCATGGAGCTAATTGTAGGCAGGGGACGTGGCTACCAACTCTGTACTCTCCCAAGCACTTAGTACAGTGCTCTGCACACAGTAAGTGCTCAATAAATACGATTGATTGAGCAAATCAACCTAGCTCAATCCTCCAGTGGATGACCTGATGGGAAATGATTTCAAGACATTAATGGCCTGGGAGTCGTTCTTCAAGGTTATAATGCAGTTCTCTCCCTTAGGTATTGTCCAAGGATCTGCTTGGGAGAATCTTATATGTTTAGAGATGATGCTGGATTTAATCTAACAGTTGGATCTGGTTTAAGTTGTGAGCAAAAGTGATGAAACCCCCTCAAGGAAACAGAGGCAACCATTTCTCAGAACTTAATTTTCAAATCTTCCAATGTTCCTCTTTCAAAGCGGCTCTACTGTGAGCGGTCTAAAGAAAAATAAGAGCACTGTAACAGCAGAATGTTAAATTAAGGCCTAAAAATACTCCAATAACTCACTAACTGGTGTTCATCAGTTAGGTTTGGGGGGTGGGGGGGGAGTCTCAGTTAAGGCCTAAAAATACTCCAATAACTCACTAACTGGTGTTCATCAATTAAGTTTGGGGGGGAGTCTCTTGGATCAGAGATTTAAGTTGAGTGCGACGCAGAGGGGGATATGAAATTGGAGCCAGGCTCTCCGGAGAGCGAAGCAACAGTGCAGAAAGGGGCAGTATTTACACGCGTATAATGTGGGAGGGATTTTCAGGCATACTGTTCCGATAAATAATTGTCCAAAGCGTAATTTTTGAACCAAAGGACTGTGTGTGTTAGTGTGCATGCGCGTAAACACACACAGACACACACATCCTTGCCTGAGTGAAAATGGTCTGGTGGGGTCCATAGACGTTCCCACAAGCCCGGTTTCCCTCTAGGAAGGGTGGAGAATTGGGCTCATTATACTGTAAAACCTGCAGTGGTTTAAAACTCTGTGCCTTTCTCCATATTACACACAGGACACCTGAGATGGTGTTGCTTTTCAAGTCTTTTATTTCTCACAAATATAATGTATCCCCTATGTTATTTTTTTATCTTTTGACGATCTTCCTGGTGAAGAAAAATCCCCGCACAAGCTATTTGCGTTCTATTCCCATGGTATCCTATTACTTTAAATGCTATTTTAAGGGTATGTCATCATCCCAGGCAGAATTACTTTTAAATGGAGCGGCTTGACATTTGGAATTAGAATGGTTTAAAATCAAATCCACAATAGAAACATGAAGAGATATCAATTGTGAAGTAAATATATAAATATGTGCTTTGTTGAATTCATTTCAGTTAACCTCTTCAACTCATGTATGGCTTCAGGTTACTTCTCGACTTGGGAAAAATTTCAGTTGCATAAGAGTACCATTTTCGAGTCATATCACAAGTTTAGCTTTGCAATTAAATAATGTGTGATGGGGTGGGGGGCGTTTTCTGGGGAAGCATATCTTACTAGGAAATAATGATAATAATAATAATGGCATTTAATAAGCGCTTACTGTGCAAAGCACTGTTCTAAGTGCTGGGGAAGTTCCAAGGTGATCAGGTTGTCCCACGTGGGGCTCACAGTCTTCATCCCCATTTTACAGAAGAGGGAACTGAGGCCCAGAGAAGTTAAGTGACTTGCCCAAAGTCACACAGCTGACAAGTGGTGGAGCTGGGATTTGAACCCATGACCCCTGACTCCAAAGCCCGGCCTCTTTCCGTTTGGCCCTTGCAGTCAGGAGATCCAGGCTCTAGTTCTGGCTCTACCAAGGTCATCTGGCAAGTCATCTAACTTTTGTACCTTAGTTTCCTCATTTGTAAAATGAAGGTAAAAATGCCAGTTCTCCTTCCATCTTCAACTTTGTGTGACAGGGACCGTGCTTACCCCAGCGCTCAGCACAAGTCTCAGTACAGAGTGAGGACTTAAATCAGTTAATGGTATTTATTGAGTAGTTACTCTGTGCAGAGCACTGTACTAAGCGGTTGAGAGAGAACAGTTCAGTTGGAAAACATAAATGCCATCGTTATTATTATTATCATGTAAATTTCGATTAAGGATTGCACTGAAAATAGCAATACTGACAGCTTTTATAGAGTCAAGTATAAATTAGGTAGCTATTTGGATATTATTAAAATGTCCACAACCTTAAAGTTTGACTCAAGGAAATTCAAAATTGAAATGACCTTCAAACTTCGCTCAAGTATAATATTGAATTGATACAGCATTTTATTAGGGGTGACCGTTTTAAAGCTAAAACCTTTTTCATGAAATAGGTTACAGGTGCCATTTTATACTTGTGTTCCTAAACTTAAGTCAAGCACAAAACTGAAAACTAACTGTGTTATGACTATTTTAGACCTAAGGAGAACAGTTCAGTTGGAAAACATAAATGCCATCGTTATTATTATTATGATGTAAATTTCAATTAAGGATTACACTGAAAATAGCAATACTGACAGCTTTTATAGAGTCATGTATAAATTAGGTAGCTATTTGGATATTATTAAAATGTCCACAACCTTGAAGTTTGACTCAAGGAAATTCAAAATTGAAATGACCTTAAAACTTCACTCAAGTATAATATTGAATTGATATAGCATTTTATTAGGGGTGACCGTTTTAAAGCTAAAACCTTTTTCATGAAATAGGTTACAGGTGCCATTTTATACTTGTGTTCCTAAAATTAAGTCAAGCACAAAACTGAAAACTAACTGTGTTATGACTATTTTAGACCTAAGAGCCTTGATATAGAACAGTTCAAAGAAAAATCACTTTTATTACCCTAGGATTTTCGACTTACTCTATCAACTTGGGCAAGTCTCAGTTACCTCATTGGTAAAGTGGGGATTAAGACTGAGAGCCTCATGTGGGACATGGACTGTATCCAACCTTATTGGCTTGTATCAACCTCAATGCTTAGAATAGTGCCCTGCACATAATAAGTGCTGAATAAATATCATAAAAACATAACAACAGGAAAAAAACTCCATATCCCTTTAAGGTATGCTGATAAACGCAATTTTACAGAGCAGTTATCTCCTTGATTAATTGGATATTCAGAATTGTTGCTGAATTTGATTTTCAGGGTTAGTGATTTTTAATGGCAAATCTTGTGCTTTCACTATTGTAAATCCTTCCAAATTGGAGAGTATTTGAGTGTTAAAGTTACAATACAGTGTCATCCCTAGTGAAATATACTAGTGTTAACTGGTAATAAATCCTGTTTTTTAACTCCTTCAAAGAAAACTCATGCTAGAATGTGTACATAAGGTTGGAAAATTTAATCAGTTTAGCCTTCACTATTGACATGAAGTTATAGTTATGTTTGTTTACATTTCAACTTTGGCAAACACTTAGTTGGTAATTTCTTTTTCCTTTTAACGTATTGCTTTGTAATTGTAATCTTCTGAACATTTTATTTAAAGCAGCAGGAGACATATTTTTCTGCAATTAAATCCATACGCTTCTATTTGTTAGTGAGAGATCAAAGTAAGAATTATGGAATAATAGCTTTGAAGCAGTAAATTAAAGTAACATTTGGTCTTCATGGAAAGCAAGAGGCAATTATGTAATTCCTTTTTATTTTTTAATGGGATTTGTTACGTGTTTACTACGTGCCGGCCACTGTACTAAGCAATGGGATAGACTCAAGATAATCAGGTTATCATCAATTGTATTTATTGAGCGCTTACTATGTGCAGAGCAAATAGTCCAGTCCCACATGGGGGCTCATAGTTTTAATCCCCATTTTAAAGATGAGGCAGTTGAGGACAAAGAAGTTAAAGGACTTGCCCAGGGTCACAAAGCAGACAAGTGGCAGATCCAGGATTGGAACCCAAATCCTCTGACTTTCAGGCCTGTGCTCTTTCCACTAGGCCACACTACTTTGCAAATAATAGTAGAAGTGTTTAAGTGTTTGCTATGTGTCAAGCACTGTACTAAGGGCTGGAGTAGATACAAGATAATCAGGTCTGGGTGGGTGGGGGGGTCACAGCGTAAGTATGAGGGAAAACAGATATTAAAAAGATACTGAATTTCCATTTTGAATTCCCATTTTGCCGATGAGGGGAACTGAGGCACAGAGAAATTAATTGACTTGCCCAAGGTCACCCAGCAGTGGTGGGGCTGGGATTAGAATCCAGGCCTTCGCTCTTTTCACTAGGGCATGCTGCTGCTACAGAAATAAACCATAGGATCTCCATAGCATGTCAAACCAAACTGATATTGTATTAAAAGTTGCCATTGTTTTATACAATTGAAGAAGCTTGTCTACTTTTTAAAAATGAGCTTGTGCCACGCCTCTCATTAGCCCTAGGAACTTGATGCTGTCTTAAATGAATATTTATCCTCTGTTCATCTGCCAGGTGTGGATTTCTTCCACCCGTGAGCAGGTATTTAGATTGATAAAGTGAATTCACTGGGGAGGTTACAAGGTGATCAGGTTTTCCCACGGGGGGCTCACAGTCTTAATCCCCATTTTACAGATGAGGTAACTGAGGCACAGAGAAGTTAAGTGACTTGTCCAAAGTCACACAGCTGAAAGTTGGCGGAGCCTCATCTGTAAAATGGGAATTGAGACCTTGAGTCCCACGTGGGACAACCTGATTACCTTGTATCTACCCCAGTGCTTAGAATAGTGCTTGGCACAGCGCATAACAAATGCCATCATCATTATTATTATTATTATTACAATATTACAATAAACAGGCATATTCCCTGCCCACAACTAGCGTACAGTCTAGAGTGGGAGACAGACATTACTATAAATAAACTACAGATATGTATTTAAGTTCTTTGGGGCCGGGAGGGAGGAAGAGCAAAGGGAGCTACTCAGGATGACACAGAAGGGAGTGGGAGAAGAGGAAAGGGAGGTTTAGTCAGGGAAGGCTTCTTGGAGGAAATGTGCCCTCAATAAGTCTTTGAAGGGGGGAGAGTAATTGTCAGATTTGATGAGGGAGGGCATGGATGAGGGGTCAACAGTGAGATAGATGAGATTGAGGTACAGGGAGAAGGTTAGCGCCCGAGGAGTGAAATCTGTGGGCTGGGTTGTAGTAGGAGAGTAGTGAGGTGAGGTATGAGGGGGTAAGGTGATGGAGTGATTTAAAGCCAATGGTGAGGAGTTTTTGTTTGATGTGGAGGTGGTTGGGCAACCATTGGAGTTTTTTGAGGAGTGGGGAAACATGGGCAGGGATTGTCTCTCTCTATGGCTGAATTGTACTTTCCAATGCTCTGCACACAGTAAGCGCTCAGTAAATACAATTGAATGAATGAATGAACTGAACATTTCTGTAGAAAAGTGACCTGGGCAGCAGAGTGAAGTATGGACTGGAATGGGGAGAAACAGGAGGCCGGAAGGCCAGCAAGGAGGCTGAAACGGTAATCCAGGTGGGATAGGATAAGTGTTTGTATTAATGTGGCAGCAGTTTGGAGGAGAAGAAAGCGATGTGGAGGTGGAGCTGACAGATTTTAGTGATGGATTGAATATGTGGGTTGAATGAGAAAGAAGAGTCAAGGATGCCACCAAGGCTATGGACTTGAGAGACAGGAAGGATGGTGCAGCTGTCTGCAGTGATGGGAAAGGCAGGGTAAGGACAGGGTTCAAGTGGGAAAGAGATGAGTGCAGAATAGCACATTAGAAAAATGATCTAGGAGCAAAGCGGATATTGTATGGAAAGGGGAAGCTGAGCCATGGAGCCCATAAGGAGGCCCTTACAGTAGCAATCCAGTGAGAAGTAGCGTGGCTTAGTGGAAAGAGCACAGGCTTAGGAGTTAGAGGTCATGGGTTCTAATCCCGGCTCCTCCACTTGTCAGCAGTATAACTTGGGGCAAGCCACTTAACTTCTCTGTGCCTCAGTTACCTCAACTGTAAAATGGGGATTAAAACCGTGAGCTCCACGTGGGATAACCTGATGACCTTGTATCTCCCCCAGCGTTTAGAATAGTGTTATTATTATTATATTATTATACTAATAATAGTATTATTGTTATTAATACAATAATTGTTATTAATACAATACTCAACCCAACAAGAGCCTTGACCCATTTGGTGGGTGGAGAGAAAGGGACAAATCCTGGAAACATTGTGGAGGAAAAACCAGCAGGATTACACGATGTCCCTCCAAAGTAATCTCCTTATGTACAGGGAATGTTTCTCCAACTCCATTGTATTGTCCTCCCCTGAGTGCATACTGTGTGCAGTGCACTGTATTAAGCGCTTAGTACTTGCCAATGATTGATTGACAGGACAGACCGGTTATGAGGGATGAAAGAGAGGGAAGTGTCATGGACAGTGCCAAGGTTGCAGGCTTCACGGGTGGGGAAGGTGGTGGTGTTGACAAATGTAATGAGAAAAAGGTGAAGGAGAGGATTTGGGAGGGAATATGAGGAGTTCAGTTTGAACATATTAAGTTCAAGGTCCCAGCTAGACCTACAGGTGAAGATGTCTTAGAGGCAGGAGGAAATGCAAAATTGCAGGGAAGCTGAAAGGAGAGATCAAACTAAAATGATCAAATGTATACACTGTCTGGAGCTGAAACTAGAACTCACTTGAGCATTAGGTTATTCCGGATAGAGATCATCCATTTAATTTGAGGTGGCCCTAGAGAGTGGGCTCAATTTCCAATCATTTGATTCTCATAGACAGCCTTTTTCTTACTATGCTGTGGCATTATCTTCCTAAGTAGTCTAGAAGGAATTCAAGCGCTTTGTAAATTTCTTTAGGAACTAAGAAAAACTAGTAGCATTTTTAATAAAATCGTATCTTGAAATACCCAAATATTTGCAAATTCTACACATTCCCTTATTTGGCAAGGGAACTGTTACTTAAAAACAACTTCATTTCATAAATAGTAAAGTGAGTTTTCAAATATTGCCTTTAAATGATAATGGTAACAAAAATCCTTCATATTTTCTTCAGCCCAGCTACAAAATTAGATGGGAAAAAGACTAGCAATTGTCTTCCTTTTATTCCCTTAGTAAATGATTTATTTTAGTAGGAGGAAGTAGTAGGGATGGTTCTGAATTAGAGGAAGAATGAGTTTTCTATATCTTAAGCACTTCCCTTTCCCCAGAAATGCATTCCAGAGGTCTATCAGCTGACCTCCTCATTTCAGTTTACGATACCTTAAGACCCACATTCCACTTTTGTTTATATTTGACCCACTTCATTTTTCACTCCCTACCACTTTGCCTTTTCTAGGCCTCCATCCCATTCTAGTCATCCCTGGACAAAAAAAAAAAATAAAGTCCTGTAAGTCTGGGGTAAGCAAATACGAACATATCTTAAATGTAGCACTAGACAGTGGATGATTGGCGAGAACCAAACTACTGTGCTCGCTTTGGATCCTTTCATCTGAAATCTTGTCTTAGAAACTTCATAAATTATATTAATTGTCTGCATTAATCTCATCTAGTACCTTTTCTTATCTGGAGAAGCAGCATGGGACAGAGCACAGAGCTAGGTTCTAATCCCGGCCCTACCACTTGCCTGCTGTGTGTCCCTGGGCATGACAGTGAACTTCTCTGTGCCTCAGTTTTCTCATCTGTAAAATGGGGATTCAGTGTCTGGTCTCCCTCCTACACAGACTGTGAGCCTCATGTGGGACAGGAACTACCTCCAACCTGACAATCTTGTATCTACCCCAGGGCTTGGTACAGTGCTTGGCATATGGTAAGGGCTTAACAAACGACACAGTTGTTATTATTACTTAACTATTTTTCTAAAACCAATAGTAATTCGGTAACATTTAAATATTGTTTATCAAATTTGAATTTAGTCTTCAGAAAATTAATCTTTACATTTTCCCTTGCCTTATTAGTGGCAAAATTTGTTGAATCAGAATTTCTTCCGAGTAGCTGAGAGGCATGTTAACTATTTTGAGGCAGAAGGGTGCAATAGAGTGTGGTGCAATGGTGAATCGAAGTCCAAAAGTATAATTTGGGAGGGGCCCAAGACCCTCTTTTCCCTCCTTTGTTGGGGAGGGAGAGAAGTAATGTGTGTTTGGGGGAACAAGACTAACAGAGAAGAGGACAGAGAAGAGGGGCCTGATTAATACCTTTCCCCAATCTGCTCCGCCTACCCTCCCTCTGTATAAGCAACACAAGTGAATTCCAATCAACATCAGTGCAGTAGCTAATTCCCGAACCTGGGAATGGATTTAAATGTATCTCAAATGAGTCATCAACTGGTACATGTATGTACAGCTTGGATTCTTCAGTCACGTACTGCGCAGTTCTGCCAAAGCCCAGAGCAGCCCTCTTCCCGGTGCTGCTTGCTGGCAAATTCTAACACTTGGAGGAAATTTGCAGTTTACGTGACTCGTAATTGGAGGAAAAAATAGTGTAGGTACAGAATTCCCAACAAGCCTGGAGAAATCATCACGGTGTAGGTGTTGACAGCGCACCAGTCTATCGTACCCACACTACCCCCTTATTTCCCCCTCCTTGGTGACTGGACTTTTTATCCAGTTATTCACTAAAGTGTTTCTCTATATTAATGTCTGTCTCCCCCTCTAGACTGTAAGCTCATTGTGGGCAGGGAACATTTCTACCAAATCTGCTGTGTTGCACTCTCTCCCAAGTGAGATTTTACCAGGACTTTGAAGATGGGAAGTGTGGTGGTCTGTCAGATACAAAAGGAAGAAGGAGGACATGAGCGAGGGATAGGCAGTGAGACAGGCGAGATCAAGGTACGGTGAGAAAGCTGACATTAGAGGAAGCAAAGGGTTGCAGTAGGACTTCAGGGAGGTTAGCAATTCCTGTTCATCACTGACAGAATCCACAATGCATTCTAATAAATAATAACAGTATTAGGCTTCATGATTTTGGTCTATTTTTAAAAGTCTATTTTTACAAATAGCTTTGTTCCTATTATTAGGTTCATTTTATTTTAGACAAGTGCTCAGCTGCTAATGTTTTTCTCAGGTTTTCTCTTATTGTCCAAGAAGTCATCAGTATTATATTCTGGTCAATCTGTCATTTTGTCAGGGTGTGTTTACTCTGCCAAGTTTTTGTATAGGTCCCTTGAGCTGTGTTTGTTTGTATTCTGATTCCCTGGAAGCCTTTCTTTGGCAGTCCCTAGTCTCTAAGCCATAGAGTTTTTCTCACGCTTAATAAATATCTGCACTTGGAGTGGTGGGAAAACTGACTTGATCTATGGGGCAGGTCATTTTACGAAACCATGCTTTTTCGCAATAAATATGAGAGTCAGATTTATTGTAGTAGAAGAGATTATGACCTTTCATATTTAAGAAAAGTGTCATTAAAGACAGTATTTTTGACAAAGGATATGATGTGTTTTAGCAATTAGTGTATAACAAGGGTGAATTATTTCGAAACAATTCTTTAGAATAGTGTTTTGTTGTTTTCGAAGACTACTAGAGACATTTTTCAGTCATTGTCCTGTTTGTGCTAGCATTTCTGCATTTAAAGTAACCCCAAACAAATGCTACCTCTGATGTAGTACATTTAGATCCATGCAAGCTATTGTTTTCTCTCATATCAAAGCCAAATGCAATACAAACTTGTGTATTAAAAAAAATGTCCTTATTTCACCAAAGGTAGTTATTAAATGTAAAATAGTACAAGTTGACAACATAGAGAGACGGTCCCTACCCAACAGCGGGCTCACAGTTTAGAAGGGGGAGACAGACAACAAAACATAGTAACAAAATAAAATAAAATACACGAAGAGACACTAAAGAGGATACAGAGAAGAGCAATAAATATATTTAAGGCATCATGCAAATCCTTGCAGGCCCACAAACTCAAGACCTGAAAGAAATGTGTAGACCAAATGGAGCCCATTCACTCTGAAAAAAGTATGTTTTAAAAAACAAAAGTTTGACTCACACATTGGTAGTGCATTGACTTCTGGAGTGCGCTCACAGTTATATTGTCACTAAACATTAGTCATTCTGGGAAAAGCTAGTAATAAAATTGGTAATCTGGGATGACTTGGTGCTGCATTTTTTTAAGCATAGCTTAGTGAAAAAACTGGAAATCAGGAGATCTGGATCCATCAAGTCCCAATTTTCCCACGACTTAATATCTTGGCCTCAGTTTCCTCACCTGTAAAATGAGAATAAAATAGATTGTGAAGCCCTTGTGGGACAGAGACCGTGTCTAATCCTATAACCATGTCATCCACCACTGCCCTTAAAAGTGCTTAAATACATGCTACAATTACCGTGGTCTTTGAGATCATTTAAACAGTAAATCTAATTTAGTACAGTGCTCTATTGATTGATTAATTGATTGTAGTACTTTCTCGAGGGACAGAGACCCACCAGATCCATGGTTCTCAAGAGTAACGTCTCATGGCCAATCTCAGTGCCCCTGCCCTATCTAATGAGGTTAGATTTTCCTCGTGACTCACTATACTTGGGACATGGTAGGGGTACCCAAGAATAATAACATCCCACTAACACCACCCCCCGACCAAATTAACTTGGAATCCCAGCTAGCCTAAGGGTCTTTTTCTTAATCTCCTCTGATATCTTTTAGGCTTTAGCTCATGGGGATGTGTTTACTTCCCTGATTGAGCTAAATTCCTCATGGGAGTAAAAGAGGATTCCGGTAGAGAAAACTCTCAAAAAAAAGAATGGAAAACAAAATAAGAGGAAAATGCATTAATAAGCAAGATTTTTTTCTCACTTGAATTTTCAGAGAGAATTCAGTGAGGTACATGCCCAAATAATTCAAAATATTTGTACAAACTAGAAATAGAAAAGTTTTTCTTTGAGAGAATAATCAATTTTTTGTTCTAAGTCTCTTCTAACAGACATAAAGGTTTTTATTATTGAACACCGGGCTTTATCCTACAACTTTTGTAGCCATTTTCATTAACTACAGATTAAATCAATATTTTTGCAGCTGCTTCTACACTGTAGTTAACACTACAGTCGTGAAGCTGCTTGTAAAATGATCACTTTAAAAGTAAATATGGCTTTGATAACTAGCAAGTGATTCTGTAATCGTTTGTATGTTTTTGCCATCCTTTGGTCTTGTTTTAGTGGGGAAAGAGTGTGTAGAGCTGAGTATGTTTGGTACCTAGTAAATTGAAACCACTTCTTTCTGCCTGTCTGGGACGGCCCAAAACCCATATGACTTTCCTAAAATCATGTTGCTAACTGACGTACGGGGTGTATCCAATTTTTTCAGATGTGGATCAGCTTATGACATTTAAAATTTGGACACACTCCATCCGTAACAGGTTCCGGGTTACGCATGTGTGCAAATTGTAGCTTAGGAAAATTATGGATGAGAAATCATTTGGCCGACTAGCGGCAAAAGGAGAGAGCTCTGCTGCCTTTGCTATGCAGTGCCAAAGGCGAGGTGGGGGGAATCTGCAATTGCTTTTCACAGTTGCGGAAAAATTTGAGCTGGGCTCTGCAATAGCTGCAGTCATTCACCTGGCTGTGTGATGCTGAGGGGGGAAAATAAAAAATCTAGTTGAAAGCATAATTGAATGTGGAGCTAGATTTGCTCGAATGGTTGGCCTTTTTCGAGAGAAGACCGGGATTTTTGCGATGCCTGCGGACAAGCTATTTGTGTAGCGGTGGAACTTAATGAGTAATGAATGGACCTGTCTGGCTGCCGGAAAGCATTTCCACAGCCCGTGGCACTGGTGAGAGAGAGAGAGAGAGACAGAGACCCTCAGCTAGGGTTTGCAAAGGCTTCTCTAGCAACTGCCGAGTGTATCTGGAAGTGCCCGTCTCCGGGTTTGTCAGCTGATCCTGACCATCAAGCTGCGTCTTGCAACCTAAAGTGGAGAAGGCAGCGTAGAATGGCTGAGGAGTAGGGGCCGTCTGGAAAAAGGGGTGGGATTTGGGGAGTCCTGCCTTGCAAGCTCAGCTTTCCCAGTCGGGGCGAGAGATCCGGGCTCCGACTCGATTCTGCAGGTCAAAACTGGGAACCAGAGGGTAATGGGTGCTCTCCAATGCTTCAAGCCCTAATTACTCAATTATCAGTGGTTTTTGGAGGAGGAAGCGGGGACCAGAGCCTTCAGAAGCGCAGCTTTACTGCTGGGTGGCAAATTGGTCTTTTCTCCCGTGCTGGATGTTGCCATTCTCAAGGAGCCTCTCATCATGATCGATAGCTCCAAGAAGCAGCAACAGGGCTTCCCAGAAATCTTACCTACTGGGGATTTTGAGCCACTGAAAGAAAAGGAATGCCTTGAGGGGAACAACCAGAAAAGTCTTAAGGAAGGTCAGTCTGTTTTTGACAAGGGGCAACGTTGCAAACAGTTTCTCTGGATCAAGGCTGCATGTGTCTGTTTAAAATGCCGTCTGGTAATAATTTTCTTTTCGAGTCTGTCTTCCCTTTCCCGTGGTCTTTTAAGGGCAGAATCAGGATGATCTTTATTCCTGTTTAATTAGTAATGAATGACAAATCTGGGATTTAGGCAGTTAAAGAAAAAGCCGCTAGACTTACTGTAAAGATTTGCGAAACCTATGTTCGGTTCAATGTATTGCTTAAATCATTGGTTCATTTTAAGTTCTTACTTAAGGTCTCCAATGATTTGCTAACTGCCTATAAAACAAAGGGGAAAAAAGCAAGAGATTTTTGCTAGAAGGGAGAGTGCTTGTGTTTTTCCCCACTCCCAAAATCGAACCTATTATCCCGTGTTAGCTCTGCAAACAGAAGAATAATGGTATTGAGTTCTTTCTCATGTCATGGCTTTTAAAATACTCGTAGTAAAAGAGGCTAAAATTCCTTTCTTGTTGGTGTTTTTTTTTAACTCAGCATTCTTTAATCCATATTGTACACGGCACAGTTATCGCATGATGAAAAAATTAGAGGGAGGGATGCTATCAGTTATAACGCCAGACACTACCGGCTCGTGATCCTAAAGCTTTTGAGGGCTGGCTTCTACCTGATCAATACAAGAAAATGACACGAGGTAACTGGAACCCCTTGGAACAGAATGAATGATGAGGCAGGTGGTGGCCACTTGGAATTACCAGCTGGAGATAGTCAACTTCTCTTTTGGAGAGGGATGTACTCCGCAGTGTAAGAAACCAAGGAACTTGTAAAGAGAATAACAAAATATTACTCAGTTCCAGACATGAAGGTCACCCTCCTAGATCTTCCTCGGTTTGAAAGATCACTTTCCCACTGCCTTTGAAAAAATAACTTTCTTTGAGATATAGGCTGTTTGTTGAGCTTCTGCCATAAAGTCCCCCCCCCACACACTCTTGCTCATCTGAGGCGCTCGGAGACAAGCGAGCTTTTTGGTTTCCTCTTCCAAATTAAGAACTTAACCTCTTTTCAAAATGACATAATGTATTTGAAAAAGTGTGAGTTTTAAGAAAGGTCTTCTGAGAATAATCGATGAACGTTCTTTTTCGTTTCTGTGTGAACTACATCTTTCGCCAACTCGTCAAGAATCTAGGCCCTAGATGAAAACAAGTGGAGTGTGAACAAATAGAGTTATGGCTGAGGCAAAAGTTCCGTCTTTCTCTCCCTAATAAATTATCTTCAGAAATGCAGTTTCAATAGAATTCTCTGGCCGTAGAGCCCTAGTGCATTTACAAACTCCCAGGAGTTCCTCTTTTATTTAAAAGTCACTAATTGGGAAGTTTTGAGGGTTCCATGCAAATCCTTTTTGTTGTTCCTAAAATGAAAGCCAGAGCTCCTTTTGTTGCTATGAGGCATAACAAAAAAAAAAAAAAAACTGCGGGGATGTAGAAACCAAGGGAGAGAGCAGAACTGCTTGAAAGACAGGAAGAGTGGGAGGATAATATGGGAGGAGGAGGAATAGAAGAAAGGGGGAATAGTACAATAGAGTAATAAGCATAACGAAAGAGTTCCAGAAGCAAGTGTTGAAGAACGGGAAACAGAATGGGTGAATAATAAGTAGGAACAGCAAAATACATTTAACTATTGCATAATAGATGGACTCATAAGCTCAATGTAAACACTTACTGAGAAGAAATATGGTACAATTATATTTACTTAAAAACACATTTCTCTTTTGGTTTAATTCTTGTCTTCTCTTTCGCCTCCAGCATTTCAGCCCACCTTGTCGGCATATTCAGCTTACCAATCCACAGTATTGATAGGCTTTCTTCCCCCAGATTTTCATATTTCCATCTCTCATTCTTTTAAATGAATTTCACTTTTAAATTTCAGTGCTTTTATCAATATTTCAGATGCGATCATTTAATTGTGAACTTCCTTGATTTTGCCTTCTCATGATATTTACTGCCTTGTCTTGATAAGCCCAGCTTGCCAGTCTTAGGTACAGTCATGCTGCCTAGGTTGTTTTGATGTTTTAATTTTTTTTCACTATTTACTTGGTAATAATAATAATAATAATAATGGCTTTTATTAAGCGCTTACTATGTGCAAAGCACTGTTCTAAGCGCTCGGGAGTTTACAAGGTGATCGGGTTGTCCCACGTGGGGCTCACAGTCTTAATCCCCATTTTACAGATGAGGGAATTGAGGCACAGAGAAGTGAAGTGACATGCCCAAAGTCACACAGCTGACAAGTGGCGGAGCCGGGATTTGAACCCATGACCTGTGACTCCAAAGCCCGGGCTCTTTCCACTGAGCCACGCTGCTTCCCCAAGAAACACACTGGGCATCAGTCTGTTCATCCACAGTGGCTAGGCATGTGTGTGGTACTGAACTTGCATCTCCCCCATTCTCCCTGTCCTAGATTGCAAGCTTATTGTGGACAGGGAATGCGTCTACCTACTCTGTTACATTGTACTCTCCCAGGCATCTAGTACAGTGCTGTGCACACCATAAGCTCTCTAAAGATATGATTGATAGTCTTGGTTTAGTCCCTTAACTGAAGTCAGTCCATCCTATTTATTGAGCACTTACTGAGTGCAGAGCACCGTACTAAGGCTTGGAAGAGTACAGTATTATAAAGTTGGTAGGCACCCCCCCCCAGCTTACATTCTGGAGGGATGGCAGACATTAATATAAATTAATTAAATTAAGGATTTGTGCATAAGTGCTAAGGGACTGAGGGAGGGATGAATAAAAGGCGCAAATCCTACTGCAAGGGGATGCAGAAGGGAGTGGGAGAAGAGGAAATGAGGGCTTAGTCAGGGAAGGCCTCTTGGAGGAGATCTTTTTAATAAGGCTTTGAAGGTGGGGAGAGTGAAAGTCTGTCGGTTAGGAAGAGGGTTGGAGTTCAAAGGGTCAGTCATCATCATCAATCGTATTTATTGAGCACTTACTGTGTGCAGAACACTGTACTAAGCACTTGGGAAGTACACGTTGGCAACAGATAGAGACGGTCCCTACCCAACAGTGGGCTCACAGTTCTTAGCATAGGAGTCATTACTGATTATGTAATACGCTATTCAACCTCTTCATTTTGTTGGTGATCAGTTAAAAAAAAAAAAAAAGCCAAGTGTTGGCAACAATAATTCAGAAACATGACTTTTCATCTTCTAGACTGTGAGCCCGCTGTTGGGTAGGGATCGTCTCTATATGTTGCCGACTTGTACTTCCCAAGCGCTTAGTACAGTGCTCTGCACACGGTAAGCACTCAATCAGTACGATTGAATGAGCGAACAAATGAATGAATCTGCTTGTCACATCACTAGTTCCGTAGTCCGTGTTTTTCTAAGGTGTATATTTTTCACTGTAAGCCTCATGAGGGTTAAATTCTGTTCTTGTTAAGACTCCCACAGAATGAGACAGGCTGGAAATCATTGCTTGTAGGAGAAGCAGCGTGGCTTGGGTGTCAGAGGCCTTGGGTTCTAATCCCACCTCTGCCGCTTGTCAGCTGTGTGACTTTGGGCAAGTCACTTAACTTCTCTGTGCCTCAGTTCCCTTCTCTGCAAAATGGGGATGAAGCCTGTGAGCCCCACGTGGAACACCGTGATTAACTTGCATTTTCCCCAGCGATTAGAACAGTGTGTGGCTCATAGTAAGCGATTAACAAATGCCATTATTATTATGCCACAGTAGTTGGTATATTTCTGGCTAATTGGGGTATTTTAAACTCTCCCCTTCATTGTTGTTGGCAAGTGGCAGTTTATTGCAATGGAGAATTATTCTGTAAAAAGCAGTTTTAGTAGTGTAGTTGATTTTCAAGAGGCTGTGATACTTTGGAAGAAAAAATCAGTAGAACCTTGTTGAAAATCTGAAGGGAGGAAGTTGCAGTTGTGTTGGCTTCCTGTAAACAATATCCTCATCATCCAATACCGTAGTATATAGAAAGTTTAGTGGCAATACCTATAAAAGTTTCTGAGTTACTAAATAAACACATTAATAAAAGGGAGAGAAGTCATCGTGGGCTTATTACTTGTCTTCCCCAACAACTTTTTTTATTTATCGTCTGCTGGAGAGTATCCTCCAGTTAGACTCAGAATGGGTTGCATTCAGTCTCATTCTGCACTATACAGTTGAAGGAGAATGAGGGAAATTTGTTGAAACATCTGAAGAACCACGAGTGATAAAAAGATGGCTCAAGCAGGGATTATTTGGCCAAAAAAAAGGCTACGGTGTGATTCAGATATTTGTGGATGAAGGGTTCTTGAACTGAGCTGGCTTGGACAGCTGTTCTCCATATCTACTGCAAAACAGAGCAAGAGGAAATTGATTCAGGCTACAACAAGAGGGATTTAAATTGGATATAAAGAACTTCCTGACAGTGAAGAGTGTTGAAAACAACAGCAGGCATTGGAAGTGGCAGGGACCCATGCAGCTGTAACGGATGCATGCCTATACGTAGTACAAAAAGGACTCTTACGAGTCCCACTCACAAGCGGATCACCGCCCCGACCGTCATCTATGAAATCGAAAGACAACTACCTACACGCAGGACTCAGTGTACTGCCTGTCTCCTGAGAGGATTGAAAAGTTTTGACTGACACTGGGTTTCCCCCTTAAACCCATGGGTAATTATCAAACACAGCAGAAGGGGCCAGAGAGGTGTTGAAAGAAGACATCAAACACAAAAAGATAAGCTGGGGCCAGAGAATCTGGAGGGTAATTTTGTTTGCTGGATAATTTAGTTAACTTCTGTTGATTCTGTGAAATGGGTTACCAAGAGAGGCTTTGGAAGCTCCTTCCGTGAAATGACTGTTACCATTTGTCTCGGATATCTCTAGACCGCAAGCTCCTGGTGGGCAGGGAATATCACTGTTAATTGTTGTGGTGTATTCTCTCAAGTGCTTAGTACAGAGCTCTGCACACAGTAAGTGCTCAATAAATACGATTGAATGAATGAATGAATGATTTATATGCAGTCCCTACCTTAGAGGAGCAGGGATGATTGAGATCGGAGCTTCCCAGGCTTTAGACTGTGAGCCCACTGTTGGGTAGGGACTGTCTCTATATGTTGCCAATTTGTACTTCCCAAGCGTTTAGTACAGTGCTCTGCACATAGTAAGCGCTCAATAAATACGATTGATTGATTGATTGATTCTAGCTGGAGACACACCCAAGCAGGATGAGAGGGTGTAAGGCCCGCACTCCCAAACCCACCCAAGAGACCCAGTGGAATGAGCTGAAGAGGAACATGTTCACACGTGCACATCAGCCTGAAATGAATGCTGGCAGGAGGGCAAGACTTGGGGGTCACTTGCTGGTCTGGTCCAGGACAATAATTGGACACCACAGTTCTAGGCCATGTCATCGTGATAGCGAAATGGGGAAAAAATGCAGGAAATGTTAACCAGATCTTTCAGGGTAGCTCAGTGTGTTTATGAATGAGTTTGTACCTGCACAATGGGATAAATTGGCTCTTTCTGCCAAAATATATATAAAATGCAGGTGGCCTGCAAATTCAGATGTTATCACTGAAATCCTGTCATTCATGCTGATTTGGCTGAAAAGATTACGGCACAACTCACAACCCATTCTACAGTGTCTCCCTTTAAACTATTTTTGTCATACTGATGCATTTCTCCCCCTTGTAGACTATGAGCCCACTGTTGGGTAGGGACTGTCTCTGTATGTTGCCAACTTGTACTTCCCAAGCGTTTAGTACAGTGCTCTGCACACAGTAAGCGCTCAATAAATACAATTGATTGATTGATTTCTGACGCAGTAATCACTGCTATTTTCAAATCGGCCTGTTGGTATCGTGATTAGTTCCATGACAGATTTCAATTGGTGATGAAGTGCATTGGGTTGAGCATCCCACATTATTAAATAGGTGGAATGATCCTTCGTTCTCAGGACACCACCACTGGCAAGTGAGATTACATCTGTGGGCGTGAGTGTTGCTGAGAGAGCCTTTCTTGCACACTTGCACCCATGAAAATCCTGTAGTATTCCTTTACTGGTGTCTCATCATTTGGGATGAGCACTGCTCTTACCCCAGTAGTTAGGAGAGAAAGGGGATACTGCCAGCAGGATATTTCTCGGAGTTGTTTTTGCAGTAGTGATGATGGTTTGGACTCTGCCGTCTACACTCAGTAACCCAATTTATTATTATTATTTTGCAGAATGGTACACAAGGTTGGCAGGGAGATTGGGTGCAGACTGTGGCCACAGAACAAAACACCTCACTGACCTCAAAAGCAGCAGACATCACTGTGCCCTCAACCATTTCATAAGCTATTGTTTAGTATCATTTTCAGAGTGGCTTAGTAAGAGGTCGGGGAGTCTCTTCCACTTCCTTGGAAAAGGCAGGAGGAGAGCAAGGCGAGGAATGAAACAAGTGAAAAGCAGCAGTAAAGGATCAAATATACAATTCTTCTCTGTATAACTAGACAGATCAGAGCCAGAAAACAGCAGGCGCATCAGAGCAAGACATACAGGTAAGGGCAGTTGTTTCAGGGGTTAGCACAGTAGCATCAGGTGGCTATTTCTATCTCTGGACGGATTTGGAAGGCTTAATAATAATGATAATAACAATTGTGGTGTAAGTGCTTATTGTGTGCAAAGCTCTGCGTTAAGCGTTCACCAAGCCAGACTCAATCGAAGCAGGGGGGAGAACAGGTACTGAATCCCTATTTTTCAGAGAAGTTGAGTGATTTGCCCAAGGTTATGCAGCAGGCAAGAGGAAGAACTAGGATTTGATGCCAGACCCTCTGACTTCCAGGCTCTACCCTTTCCAGGAGGCCTCGATGCTCCTGATCCCTGCAATTCCCCTCCCTCCAGGCCACAAACGAGGAGCGATAACTACCAAACAAGATGCATTCAATGCCCGCTTCTGTGCGCCTTCCATCAACAGGCTGTATAGCCTTACCCCGTGCTGTGAAATTGACTCTACATCTGCCCAACCCTTGTGCTACAAGTGATACCATGGTTTTTGGCTGATGATTTTTCCCATTTTTACCAAGTGCCCTGATCAGAAGAAATTAGATGTGGAAGTGACACTTGTAAATGCTGGAGAAGTGGGATAGAAAACATTATTGTTGATATTATTATTATCATTTTTGATAATTTATGGGTTTTGTTAAATATTAACTATGTGCCAAGCACTGTACTAAGCACTGGGATAGATTCAAGATAATCAGGTCCTACATGAGAAGCAGCATGGCTCAGTGGAAAGAGCACGGGCTTTGGAGTCAGAAGTCATGGGTTCAAATCCCGGCTCCGCCAGTGGTCAGCTGTGTGACTTTGGGCAAGTCACTTAACTTCTCTGTGCCTCAGTTCCCTCATCTGTAAAATGGGGATTAAGACTGTGAGCCCCCCCGTGGAACAACCTGATCACCTTGTAGCCTCCCCAGCACTTAGAACGGTGCTCTGCACATAGTAAGCGCTTAATAAATGCCATCATCGTCATCATCATGGGGATCAAGGTCTAGGAGGGAGAACAGCTATCGAATCCCTGTTTCGCAGACGAACAAACTGAGGCACAGAGAGATGAAGTAACTTGCCCAAGGTCACAAAGGTAGACAAGTGGCAGGGCCGGAATTGGAACCCAAACTGAGGCACAGAGAGATGAAGTAACTTGCCCAAGGTCACAAAGGTAGACAAGTGGTAGAGCCGGAATTGGAACCCAGGTCCTCTGTGTCCGTGGTCCATGCTCTTTTCATTAGATCATAGTGCCTCCCCTTAAAGCAAACACTAGCCATGAAGCAGGAGCAGAGGAACATGTTTCTCCAGAAACGCCATTCTCTGGGTCAGGCCAGTGAAAGAACGTGTCGGCCAAGATTCAGCTTGTACATTATCATAGGAAGAATCATTACCTACCTACAAGGTGTTGACAATTAGAAGGGATTCCCTAATGAAGGTGTCCGTGGCAAGCGCTTAGTACAGTGCTCTGCACACCGTAAGCGCTCAATAAATGCGATCGATGATGATGGTGGTGGTCCCAAGCGGCAGGCGCTGCAACCCAGGGAGTGGAAAGGCAAAGTTAAAACGAAAGAAATCCACCGGGATGGGTTCGGTTACAGGTACGGGATCAGCTCAGTCGTGCGGGGAATGGGGTGGGCAGAAATTGGTGCAATCTCTCCATTACTTAAAGGTAAACCCCTTTCCTAGTCGTCACATTCCAGGTTGGTCCATTTGCCACCGCAATCTCCAAGCGGCGGGGCTTAGTGGAGAGAGCCTGGGCTTTGGGAGTCAGAGGTCACGGGTTCTAATTCCGGCTCTGCCACTTGTCAGCCGTGTGACTTTGGACAAGTCTTTTAATCAAGCAGTCGTATTTATTGAGCGCTTACTGTGTGCAGAGCACCGTCCTAGGCGCTTGGGAAGTACAAGTTGGCAACATATAGAGACAGTCCCTACCCAACAGTGGGCTCACAGTCTAAAAGGGGGAGACAGAGAACAAAACCAAACATACTAACAAAATGAAATTAATAGAATATATGTACAGGTAAAATGAATAAATAAATAGAGTAATAAATATGTACAAACATATCATCATCATCAATCGTATTTATTGAGCGCTTACTATGTGCAGAGCACTGTACTAAGCGCTTGGGAAGTACAAATTGGCAACATATATACATATATGCAGGTGCTGTGGGGAAGGGAAGGAGGTAAGATGGGGGGATGGAGAGGGGGAGAGGAAGGAGGGGGAAGGAGGAGGAGGAGAAGTCTTTTAACTTCTCTGGGCCTCAGTTACCTCATCTGTAAAATGGGAACTAAGACTGTGAACCCCATGTGGGACAACCTGGTCACCTTGTATATATCCCAGTGCTTAGAACAGTGCTTGGCACATAGTAAGCGCTTAACAAATCCCATCATAATTATCAGACTGCTGCTATAGCACATTTTTGAGACTTCTTCACAATGCTTTTACACTGTTCTCCTGCCGTCCATGCTTGCATATGCTCATTTCAGTGCTCCGTAGAAGGACTGTTTAGGTATCCTGCTAGTGTCCTTTCTCCTCAAGTATTCCCAGCAAAACCGTGATTGCCTCCATGTGTAGAAACTAACCTCAGTATTGGTGATCATATCTTGCCTTTTGATGCCGAGTGTAACTCGGAGGGGGTGCAGATGAACTTGTTCGACAAACTGGATATGCCTTGGGATGAGTCCAGATCTCAGACATAGAAAATCAGAGGTGATTCGCCAAACACTGCGTCCCATTGGGTAGTCAACCTATTTGATTCCGTTGTCTACTTCTTTGTCTACTTGTGCATCATTGGTAAAGGCGCTGCTTGGATCACGAAGTGATTGGTAGAATTAAGCTGTCTGTCACCGATCAAAGCCTTTGCTTGTGCCATGAAGGACCAAGATGTATCCTAGTTGCTAATGTCACAGAGGTCCATTTCCACCCATTCCAAAGAGGAAGGAAGATGTGGAGAGCGGAAAGGCTGCACTAGAAGGGGAGCAATCAGCATAACTTTGTTGATGAAGTCTGCAGCTCCCTGGAGCATGGATTCTCGCTGATTGCCAAATAATCTGACGCATGAGGATAACTTCTACTCCTCGCTCTGCCACTTGCCTGCTGTGTGACCAAGGGCAAGTCACTTCACTTCGCTGGGCCCCTGCTACCTCATCTGTAAAATGAGGCTTAATCAATCATTCAATCGTATTTATTGAGCGCTTTCTGTGTGCAGAGCACTGTACTAAGCGCTTGGGAAGTACAAGTTGGCAACATATAGAGACAGTCCCTACCCAACAGTGGGCTCACAGTCTGGAAGAGTGGGTGGGACATGGACCGAGTCCAGCTGACTAGCTTGCATCTACCCTAAGCGATTAGTACAGTGCTCTGCACACAGTAAGTGCTCAATGAATATGATTGAATTAATGAATCTTCCCCAGCGCTTAGTACAGTGCCTGTATGAATGAATGAATGACACATATTAAGTGTGTAATAAATACCATTAAAAAAAACCCTCTTTTGCCCACTGGCTTCCCCTACTGCCAAGCTTGGTTCTCAACCCAGCTATTTCTGTTGTCCATCCAAGTTCCCCTGTGAAGGGTTCCTTTTCAGTCTGTAAATATTGTCATCCTAACATCAGTGTGTATTGAGTGTCCATTGCATGCAGTGCTGTACTCTTGCCCGCCTACTTGCCCAATGCAGACTGCCCCCATTGAGAATAGAGCCAAGACAGTGTGAATGTTGCTAGACAAACCACTAGCACTGTAATCAATTCCTTTGCGCAGGTTCCCAAGTCCGTAGTTTCAAGACCAAGACTCATCTGTTGTTTCTGATGGGAGACTCCATAATCATCGTCGTCATTGTGGGCAGTGCATTGTACAGAGTGCTTGGGACCCTGCATTAAAAGTAATGTGTGCATCAGAAGCAGTGTCGCCTAATGGAAAGTGCTCAGGCCTGGCATGGAGCCCGAGGACCTGGGCTCTAATTCCAGCTCTGCTACTTGCCTGCTGTGTGTGTGTCTTCTCCGTGTGGCTTCTCCATGTAAAATGAGGATTCAATCCTCCAACTTAAATTTAGTACAATGTTTTGCATACAGTAAGCGCTCAAATACCTTTGATGATGACTGAACTTCATGTGGGACAGGGACTGTGTCCAACCTGATTATCTTGTATTTCCCCCAGGGCTTATTAGTACAATGCTTGGCACATAGTAAGTGCTTAAGTACCATTTTTAAAAATGTAGAAGACAGTCCCTAGGGAGGGGCTTACAATCAAATAAGAGGAGATAGGAGCAGGAGGTAAGATAATCTGGCCAAAACTTCCATGCCTTTTTCCTTTGACATCCCTCCTTAGGCTCTATGCGCATCACACTGTCAAAACAAAACTTAAGCACTCCAGTTAACACAAGGCAAAGTTACTTGATCTCTCTTTTGCTGTCCTACATAAAACCTGCCGGTCTCACCTCCGCAACATCGCCGAGATCCGCCCTTTCCTCTCCATCCAAACCGCTACCCTGCTGATTCAATCTCTCATCCTATCCCGACTGGATTACTGCATCAGCCTCCTCTCTGATCTCCCATCCTCCTGTCTCTTCCCACTTCAGTCTATACTTCACGCTGTTGCCCGGATCATCTTTGTGCAGAAACGCTCTGGGCATGTTACTCCCCTCCTCAAAAATCTCCAGTGGCTACCAGTCAACCTATGCATCAGGCAAAAACTCGTCACTCTTGTCTTCAAGGCTGTCCATCACCTCGCCCCCTCCTACCTCACCTCCCTTCTTTCCTTCTACAACCCAGCCCACACCCTCCGCTCCTCTGCCGCTAACCTCCTCTCTGTGCCTCGTTCTCACCTGTCCCGCCATCGACCCCCGGCCCACATCCTCCCCCTGGCCTGGAATGCCCTCCCTCCGCCCATCTGCCAAGCTAGCTCTCTTCCTCCCTTCAAAGCCCTACTGAGAGCTCACCTCCTCCAGGAGGCCTTCCCAAGCTGAGCCCCCTCCTTCCTCTCCCCCTCCCCATCCCCCCCGCCCTACCTCCTTCCCCTCCCCACAGCACCTGTATATATGTTTATACAGATTTATTACTCTATTTTACTTGTACATATTTACTATTCTATTTTATTTTGTTAACGATGTGCATCTTGCTTTACTTCTATTTATTCTGATGACACCTGTTCACATGTTTTGTTGTCTGTCTCCCCCTTCTAGACTGTGAGCCCGTTGTTGGGTAGGGACCGTTTCTATAGGTTGCCAACTTGCACTTCCCAAGCGCTTAGTACAGTGCTCTGCACACAATAAGTGCTCAATAAATGCGATTGAATGAATAAATAAATAAAAAGAATTTACTTGAAAGACAGTGATCCCTCTGCCACCTGCCCTTTAAAGGGCACAGCGCTCATCTTGGAGGGCAATACAGGGAATAAGAAATGAAAGGCATTTAAATAAAGGGAAGGAAAAATGGGGGAAGACAGAATGTCACCAACGTCTCCCAGAAAACTTAAACCCTCTCCCAAAAAGCAACCCGTGGATCAGGAGAGGGAAGAAACCCAGCTGGGCTGTGCTTATAGTACCTGTGTAGAGTTGTCGTTCAGTTTGAAGATAATGCTTCTAAATCGCACGCTCCACCTTTCCCTTGTGTGGGCCCAGGAAAGCCTACTCTCTGTCCTCCAGGAAGAAAAAGTGCAACCAATCAATCAGTGATACTTATTGACGCTTACTGTGTGCGGAGCACTCTAATAAGCACTTGGGAGAGTATAACAGATTAGAGGTAGACATTAAAATAAATTATGGTTATGTACATAAGTGCTCTGGGGCTGAGGGTGGGGTTTTCACTGTGCACAGAGAGAGGCTTTATGCACTCTGGAATTATGAGATTATTCTATAGGTGTGTGTGTAATTGTATAATCCCAGCATAATTTCTGTTGGAAGTGTTGTTAAGTAGGATCAAGTCTAAGTACAAAAATACAGTCCCCAAACCATCACAAATGAATTTCATTATTTGCTATTTTGAATTATCTGGATCATTACTGCCCCCATTAGTACAGATAAAGTCATCGGTATAATGGCACTTGAATGTACATTGTGATGTCCTGGTAAATCTTCATAGTTAAAGGCAGACTGGTAGCTTGTTAAAGATAGAATTTGAAGCTTTCAACATTTAAAAATTATAGCCAGGCATCCCACAGCATGTCTTGAAAACATTAATACATTTCTTGAATGGCAAATGATGATTTTGCTAAATTCCTACTTGTCTCTGAATGTTTTGGTTGGTTTATTTTCTATTTTTAACAGGAATTCTAAAAATCAGGGTTTCTGAAAGGAGATAAGGCAGTGGGTGATCAGCTAGCCAAAAAAGTCATTAGGGCCTATGGGATCCTGGCAGGCTTTCTGTTTTTGTGGTTTATTAAGTGTATGTAGAATTATCCTGCTCAGTTGCCTTATACTAGGTCCTCTGTGCTAAATCCTTGTTTGTTCTACTTAAGCAGGCTTTTCAGTCACACGCTGTAAAATCAAATTTTGCTTCTAAATAGTAAAAATGCATAAGATAAGTTGATGTTTTAAAATGATTGCTCAAGTAACCTTATCTAGAAAATAGGAGTCCAGGCTATATTATCCTGTGTTCACAAAAATGTCTTAGAATTTTACAACACCTAAAAACTTGCTGAGTTGTCCCTTTTTTCAGTGAGCTAAGTCAGATAACTAAATGCAGTGGATTCTGGTTTCACTGTAAATAGGACTTTTATGGCAAGACTCTGGCTTCAGAATTTATGTAAAACGATTCCAGAATCTTTTACATCATAATATATTTCTCTTCAATTAATCCAAGCCCTTATCCTATCCCACCTTAATTACTGTTTGAGCTTCCTAGCTGACCTCCCTGCCTCCTGTCTTTCCCCACTCCAGTCCATCCTTCACTCTGCTACCCAGATCATTTTTCAGTCCGTGTTCCCTACTCCTCTGGTGGTTGCCCATCCAATCAATCAATCAATCGTATTTATTGAGCGCTTACTGTGTGCAAAGCACTGTACTAAGCACTTGGGAAGTACAAGTTGGCAACATATAGAGACAGTCCCTACCCAACAGTGGGCTCACAGTCTAGAAGGGGGAGACAGAGAGCAAAACCAAATATACTAACAAAATAAAATAAATAGAATAGATATGTACAAGTAAGATAAATAAATAGAGTAATAAATATGTACAAACATATATACACCTCCGCATCACGCAGAATTTTCTTACCATCTGCTTTAAAGCACTCAATCCCCTTGCCCCCTCCTACCTCACCTTGCTGCTCTCCTCCTACTACTACTACTAATAATGATGGTATTTGTTAAGCACTTACTATGTGCAAAGCACTGTTCTAAGCGCTGGGAAGGTTACAAGGTGATCATGGTGTCCCACCGGGGGCTCACAGTCTTAATCCCCATTTTACAGATGAGGTGACTGAGGCACAGAGAAGTTAAGTGACTTGCCCAAAGTCACACAGCTGACAAGTGGCGGAGCTGGGATTTGAACCCGTGACCTCTGACTCCAAAGCCGGGCTCTTTCCACCGAGCCACGCTGCTACTACAACCCAGCCTGCACATTTGGCTCCTTTAATGCCAATTTACTCAGTCATTGTCTCTCGATCATATCTGACAGTCAATTACTTTCCTGACCTTCAAAGCCTCTTTGAAGGCCCATCTCCTCCAGGAGGCCTTCCTTGACTAAGCCCTCATTTCCTCTTCTCTTACTCCCTTCTGCGTCGCCCTGACTTGCTCCCTTTATTCACTATCAAGCATTTATGTACATAGCCATAATTTATAAGTATCTTTATCCCCATCTAGACTGTGAGCTCGTTACGAGCAGGGATTGTGTCCATTTTATTGTTGTGTTGTACTCTCCCGACCACTTAGTATAGTGCTGTGCACACAGTAAGTGCCCAATAAATGATTGATTTGCTTGATTGATTCAAGGATTACCAAGAAAAAGCCTTTGCTATTCCATTCATCCATTCAATCGTATTGAGCGCTTACTGTGTGCAGAGCACTGTACTAAGCGCTTGGGAAGTACAAGTCGGCAGCATATAGAGATGGTCCCTGCCCAACCATGGGCTCACAGTCTAGAAATCACCTGTAGCTAAATACTTAAATTCTAATGGGTCTAACGCTGTGGAACATATGGCTTCTATGGCAACTGTAAACACCACCTTATCTAGAAACTTGCAGTTTTGGATCCATATGGGGTGAGTAATCCGGAATTCAGACTGAGAACCAACATGTTCCCGCACATTAAAAACTCCGTGCTAAAGCCATCGTGGCATTTCAAGACAACCCAAATATTATTCTAGACTATCTCTGAGTTTTAATAGGCAGTGCAGTTAACAAAATATCTCTGAAAAAATATTAACCTGCCTAAGGTTTACTTCTAATGATATTACATCTTTTTTTATTATACTGTGTGCATTTTTTCCAAATTAGCCCAAACCATTTTTTTTTTAAATTATCTACATCCATAAAAGACAGGGATCTTGGTCAGAAGCCTTTATATGCATTGTCGTTGCTACTCTTCATTCCACCCTGTGTACCCTGGGTGCCAGCGCAAGCAGGTTACTGTAAAATTAAGTACAGTTTCACCAAAAAGAGGATTTTTTGTGAAGCCATAATTAGTTTAAAGCTGCGTGCCCCAATTTTAGCACCATGTCTGTTTCCATGGAAGCAGGAGCCGCAGCCAGCTGCAGTTATCTAAACTCATGTAAATTTAGGCAGGCTGTCCTGATATGAAGTTCCGGACTGAAGAATTAAGTAAGCATAAAGCTTCAGTTGGTTAAAAGGAGAGGAAAGGGATAATGTTGGGCTTTTCTTAATTTTTTTTTATTGAGAGTATGGTAGCCATCTTAAATTACCGTATAAAATGGTGTGTGTTATGGCCTGTGTACGACAGTTAGAATTGCTTTAAGCATTGTGCACCGCTCTGTTTTTGTTCCAGGCAGGAAGCGGTGATGAAAGTTTGCTCAATCAGTATAGATAGCATTGTTTTACAGTGCAGCCGTCTACTTATTTTTGGCTTCTTTGCATTCCAATTATAGTGATTACTTAGTGCCACTAAGAGAAACATTATTCCACAACTCACAGACTACAGGTTTGGCATAACAAAAATGAAGGGATTGAGTATCTTCATCTTTTTAGTATCTTTTAAAAGACATATTGCTAATTGTGATAGCAAACTGTTGCCTTTTATTACTATATTGGGGAATTTTAGGATTTGGGGAGTGGTATTGAAAAGGAAAAAAGAAATCCCACCATCTTCTCGTATCCGTCGTTCTCCCTCTTTCCTCCGCTACCCTTCTGTTCTAGCAGAATATTAGGCTGAATAATCCTAACTTCTGAAAAACATGATCCCCGACTCAAGGCAGGTCTCCAGCTTATACATTAAATTCAGCTACTCCTTTAATTACCAGAAGGTTTTGAAAAATGAATACGTACTAAAAGTCAAAATCTTGGTCTCAGCATTACAATTAATGAATGCATTTTTACTATTTTTTAATGAGAAGAGGGGGGCACCCATTCTAAGTACTGGGGGTTAGTCTATTGTTCTGACCTTCTTTTAAGCTTAGAGTAGAAGATTTTTGGAGGAAATTCCAAATAAGGTTTTTAAAAGTATCAATCAACCATATTTATTGAGCGCTTACTAATGTATGTTCTAGCCTTGTTCTGACCAAAATATTCAGAGCCAACAGTGACTTGCCTTTAAGCTCGTTGTGGGCAGGAAATGTGTCTGTTTTTCATTATATCGTACTTTCCCAAGCGCTTACTACAGTGCTGTGCACTCAGTAACAGCTCAATAAATACTGACTGACTGAATGTTTGACTCCGTGAATGGCTTGTCAGTCATTCCAGGACTTCACTGGTCAAATTGACAAAAAATAGGAGTGATTTGGAAGGCACCCTATCAGATGCAAAATATAACAGGGAAACATTTGGGCCTGTCTTGACCAGCCCTGTTCAGTCTCAACACTGTCTCTGAAGGAGAGAAGTTTTGCTCTCCTTCATGGTTCAGGAATGTTAGAAAGTGTGGAGAAGAAGGCAGAGAACCTACATTTATATAACGAAGATTGCCATTTTAAAATATTGCAAATGTTGTTTTCAATAAATAAAACCAAAGTATCCTCACATTTTTCTTATTGAAATCTTGGTTTTTCCGCAGAGCTCAAAATTAGATGGGGGGAATTTTTTTTTCTTCTTGTCCCTGAAATAGTCCCTTCCCTGTTATTTCTGCTGCACAAAAAATATTTGTGCTAATATTCAGGCAACTGGCTTTTGAAATTCTTGCGCTACATTTATAGTCACAGTATGCATGACTGTAACACTGTTTTAATTGGGAGATGGATACCTTAAGAAAATCTGCTTTTCGATTATCTAGGGTGTAGGTAGTTCTGCTTCAAATTTCTTTTTAATATTTTCTCATGTGAACTTTTTTCATTCGTTTAGAAATATATCCGTTTCTAAAGTTCCTGAGCATATTCTCTGGTATATAGCAGAAACTAGAACAATTGCTTTGGGGCACTATTAGCTGTTGGGAAGGGGCTGTCTCTATATGTTGCCAACTTGTACTTCCCAAGCGCTTAGTACAGTGCTCTGCACACAGTGCTTAATAAATACGATTGAATGAATGAATTAGCTCCCGCCTTCCTATTCCATTCACTGTCTCTTCTCACTACACCTCAGCTCACATGCATCGTTCTTGTCTTTCCCACTTTCAATTTCTTACACCCCTAACTAATGCGCGGGACTCCCTCCCTTTTAATATGTATATATATATATATATATACATAATATATATATAATATATATATAATATATATATACATAATATATATAATATAAATATATAAATATATATATATTTTAATAGAACTGGTTAAACATTTACCATATGTCAAGCTTAAACGCTGGGGTAGATACAAGGTTATCAGATTGGACGTGTTCCCTGTCCCACATTGGGCTCACAGTCTAATATGGCAGGTGACTGCTCTCCCCATCTTCAAAGGCCACCTGAAATCACATCATCATCATCAATCGTATTTATTGAGTGCTTACTGTGTGCAGAGCACTGTACTAAGCGCTTGGGAAGTCCAAGTTGGCAACGTATAGAGACAGTCCCTACCCAACAGCGGGCTCACAGTCTGAAAGGGGGAGACAGAGAACAAAACCAAACATACTAACAAAATAAAATAAATAGAATAGATATGTACAACTAAAATAAATAAATAGAGTAATAAATATGTACAAACATATATACATTTATACAGGTGCTGTGGGGAAGGGAAGGACCGGAAGCCTTTCGAACTGATTTTGAATCTCCCTGCCTTTATATCCCCAGTTGCCTTTTCAGCACCCCCTCACCACCATGAAGCAGCAGCTTGGCAGTGGCTCGAGCACGGGCCCGAAAATCAGAAGGTCATGAGTTCTAGTCCCGTCTCCGCCACTTGTCTGCTGTGTGACCTTGGGCAATTCACTTCACTTCTCTGTACCTCAGTTCCCTCATCTGCAAAACGGGGATGAAGACTGTGAGCCCTATGTGGGACGAGGACTGTGTCCAACCTGATTATCTTGTATAATAGTAATAATAATAATTGGCATTTGTTAAGCGCTTACTATGTGCAAAGCACTGTTCTAAGTGCTGGGGAGGATACGGGCTGATCAGGTTGTCCCACGTGGGGCTCACAGTCTTCATCCCCATTTTACAGATGAGGTAACTGAGGCCCAGAGAAGTGAAGTAATTTGTACTTCCCAAGCGCTTAGTACAGTGCTCTGCACAGAGTAAGCGCTCAATAAATACGATTGATGATGAAGTGACTTGCCCAAGATCACACAGCAGACATGTGGCGGAGTCGGGATTCGAACCCATGACCTCTGACTCCAAAGCCCGTGCTCTTTCCACTGAGCCACGCTGCTTCTCTCTTCTAGCGCTTAGAACAGTGCTTATCAAATACCATAATTATTATTATTAATGCTTTATAGCACTTATGTACATATCTTTATACTCTGTTACTTCCTCCTATTATAAATTACTTTAGTGTGTCTCTCCTACCAAACTGTAAGTTCCTCGAGGTCAGGCATGATGGTTACTAACTCTGTAGCACTTAATACATTGTTCTGGACAGTAAGTGCTCAATAAATATTAATCAATCAATCAATCGTATTTATTGAGCACTTACTGTGTGCAGAGCACTGTACTAGGCGCTTGGGAAGTACAAGTTGGCAACATATAGAGACAGTCCCTACCCAGCAGTGGGCTCACAGTCTATATTATTGATATAATTGTGGTATTTGTTAAGCACATACTATGTGCCAAACACTGTAGTAAGCTCTTGGGTAGATACAAAATGGGGCTCGCATTCCGAGGAGGAGGGAGCACAGATATTGAATCCCTGTTTCGCAGATGAGGGAACTGAGGCTGAGAGGAGTTAGGTGACTTGCCCAAGGTCATACGGCAGGTAAGTAAAGAAGCAGCGTGGCCTAGTGAATAGACCATGGGCCCGGATGTCAGACGGGCCTGGTTCTAATCCTTGCTCCTCCACCTGTCGCTGTGTGACCTTGAGTAAGTCACTTAACTTCTCTGTGCTGGTTACCTCGACTGGAAAATGGGGATTAAGACTGCAAGCCCCACGTGGGCCGTGGACTCTGTGTTAGCTTGTATCTCTCCTAGCACTTAGAACAGTGCCTGGCACATAGTAAGTGCTTAGTAAACATCATTAATAAATTAATAAACATGACCAGGTGGTCCCACGGCGCGGGGGGGTGGGGGGTGTGGGGGCTCACAGTCTTCTTCCCCATTTTCCAGATGAGGTAACTGAGGCACAGAGGAGCGAAGTGACTTGCCCAAGGTCACACAGCAGACATGTGGGGGAGACTGACTGAATGAATTATATGAGGTAACTGAGGCACAGAGAAGGAAGTGACTTGCCCAGGGTCACACAGCAGACGTGTGGGGGAGACTGACTGAATGAATGAATTGTACTGTAAGCCCGCTGTTGGATAGGGACCGTCTCTATGTGTAGCCAACTTGTACTTCCCAAGCGCTTAGTACAGTGCTCTGCACATAGTAAGCGCTCAACAAATACGATTGATGATGATGATCATTAATAAATTAATAAACATGACCAGGTGGTCCCACGGGGTGGGGGGGCTCACAGCCTTCATCCCCATTTTCCAGATGAGGTAACTGAGGCACAGAGGAGTGAAGTGACTTGCCCAAGGTCACACAGCAGACATGTGGGGGCAACTGACTGACTGAATGAATTATATGAGGTAACTGAGGCACAGAGAAGGAAGTGACTTGCCCAGGGTCACACAGCAGACGTGTGGGGGAGACTGACTGAATGAATGAATTATACTGTGATCCCGCTGTTGGGTAGGGACTGTCTCTATGTGTTGCCAACTTGTACTTCCCAAGCGCTTAGTACAGTGCTCTGCACACAGTAAGTGCTCAATAAATATGATTGATGATGATGATCATTAATAAATTAATAAACATGACCAGGTGGTCCCACGGGGTGGGGGGGGGGCTCACAGTCTTCATCCCCATTTTCCAGATGAGGTAACTGAGGCACAGAGGAGCGAAGTGACTTGCCCAAGGTCACACAGCAGACGTGTGGGGGAGACTGAATGAATGAATTACATGAGGTAACTGAGGCACAGAGAAGGAAGTGACTTGCCCAGGGTCACACAGCAGACGTGTGGGGGAGACTGACTGAATGAATGAATTATACTGTGATCCCGCTGTTGGGTAGGGACCGTCTCTGTGTGTTGCCAACTTGTACTTCCCAAGCGCTTAGTACAGTGCTCTGCACACAGTAAGCGCTCAATAAATACAGTTGAATGAATGAATGAATCATTTAAAAAATGGCAGAGACAGGATTAGTACCCAGGCCTTAGGACTTCCAGGCGTATGCCCTTTCCACTAGGCCATGCTACTTCCTGCATACATATGTCATGTACACATACATACATATGTCATACATACATATGTCATGTACACATACCACAAAAAAAAAATCTGCAAATATTCAGAGATCCTCGTGATATATTTCAGTCAATCATTTATTCAGAATTTACAGAAATATAGAAAAATAACTTGCCTGCCCACCATCTAGAAGAGCTTACATCTAGAGGATTCCAAGGGCTCTTCCTTAGGGATATTTTGTTTATTTTCAATGCTTTTTGGAAAAAAAACCGAAGTTGCTGGAAAGCAACTGAAGTAACCAAATTACTCTTTTCCTCGAGCTCATAAAGGCCTTCGCTGCTGTTGCTTTTTCGGAGCTATTTATTTTAAGCTGATATATTTAGGCCAGAAAATGGAGCTTGGTGGAAAATCTGAGAAACCCAAAATATTAAGTCTGTGAAAATGAGCGAATTTAGAATTTGCCCTTTGAAGAATTTGTGGATCAGACTTTCCCATCACTTTTTTAAATTCCCCCAGTGGCTCCTTCCATTGCTCTATACGTCAAGACTAAGCATTTCACCTTCACTAGACCACCTAAGATTACGGAACTTTTCTTTTCCCCTCCTCTCACTTCCAGCCTACCTTCTCCATTTAAGGAACCAGCCATGGCTCTTCCTTGGCCGGCATTCCAAACTTTTTCTCTTGTTCAAGGAGGTCTTGAAATCCCTCTTCTTCTTCAAGGCCAAAAGTGAGAGCGGGAAATGTTCCTTCCTATCATTCATATTTCACTTTTGAGCACATATGTTACATTGGACTCTCCCAAATGGTTATTACAGTGCTCTGCACACAGTAAGCACTCAATAAATACAACTGATTGAGAGCCTCTCTGTGGACTGAGGGAAGGCATCTCCCGGGCTGACTTGCCCTAATTATCATCATCATCATCATCATCCTCAATCGTATTTATTGAGCGCTTACTATGTGCAGAGCACTGTACTAAGCGCTTGGGAAGTACAAATTGGCAACATATAGAGACAGTCCCTACCCAACAGTGGGCTTACAGTCTAAAAGGGCTTACAGTCTAATTATCAGTACACTCAGCTCTGCCACTTACTGTGTTTTCACTAGAACACTGTTAGAGAATTAGGGGACTTGAGCTTGTTGGGACACAACTTACCATGGAACAAATGGCTTGTTTGCACACGTGAGGTTTTGGACGCCGCGAGCACTATAACGTGAGTTTTCCTTTATGTAAACTTTTGCTACTCCAAACCTCTTCCCCATTAAAAGAGAATTAGGTGAACATGATGTGCAGAAAATTTGTTATTTTTCTATGTTCCTGTGGTTGGGTACCTTGTATGCCCTTTTGTCCACATCGGTACTTTTCACCTTAAATATAATCTCGTAGAGCATAGGCAACTTGCTCTTGGACGTGCTTTGTGCGTGCCTTTCTTGGGTGGGGTTTTGATGAATGCTTTTTGATGACAACTGTGATGTTGCTCCTCCCGAATATGAGTCCTTCTAAGCTAGAAGGGAGTTTGTGATGAAGACACAACCAAACATTTGGAGCAAATCCCGCTCTCTGTTTGAAGAACTCAGGCAAGAACACTGTTAAAGCACCCGCTGCCTGCAGAGCACTGTACTTAGCACTGAAAATCCATATTTTAAATGGCTAATTAGGTTGCTAAAATAAGGAAAGGGCTGGTTCTTTTTCCGTATTTGTGTTTTATTGTTGAAATTTGGGCTAGGATTAAGTAAAGAATTGGATTCAAAAATCTCAAAAATAAGCGTGGGCCTTCCCATGGCGCATAACGCAATCCGTTTGCCCAGTTGGAATGAGGATTGCGTTACAGCGTTTCCTGCGTTCCGGATAACATTTTAGTCATTAACCACCAGGATATGGATGGTGATTTTCAGAAATGTTTCTGTCATCTTAGCCTCTTTTATTAGCCTCGTCACTTCCCGCTAGTCTATCCATTCCACCCAGGTGAATTTACTTTCGTCCTTTCCCTGATTATTCATTCTGTCCTGCCTCTCTGTGCTGTCACCATCTTTACGGTCTTTCAATGCTGAAGGTAAAGGAAAAAGGGCTTTGTGCAAATGGGGGAGTAGGTGTCAATTGTCCGATCGTATTAATCAGGTGTGCACGATGTGCAGAGCGATGTACTAAGCGTTTGGGAGCGTGCGATATGACCGAACTAGCAGAAACATCTCCGGTCCTCAGTGAGCTTACTGTCTAGTGTCGGGATCAGGGTTTAATTTACAAATTGGTCATGCAGTCATAATTCATCAGGACTTGCTGAATTTGCCCGTTCTATTCACCGGGAAAATACTCCCCCGCCAAAAAAGCTTTTATTTTTTATTTCCCCACCCAAGGCATTCATCTTCCCACGCGTCCGGAGCAGACTGTGAACCGTTGCTTGGGGGGGACCGTCTCTATACGTTGCCGACTTGTACTTCCCAAAGCGCTGAGTACGGTGCTCTGCACACAGTAGGCGCTCAATAAATACGATTGAATGAATGAATGAATGAAAGGGAGGTGGACGAGGAGGTGCTCCACCTATAAAGGCACTCTGAAGTGTGGGCTCTATTTGGTTTTCTGGGATCACTTCCAACTAGCTCTGACTGTACGACCAGGAGGGAGGCCAGCCACTGAACTAGGCTCAGAGCCCAGGACCTCGGGGCACAATAAAAAGGGAGAGGAAGAACTGCGGTCCAGCGCTGGAACAATCACTCTGGAGCCAAGTTCTGGCCAGCTCTGGCTCTGTTCCAAAACTATCTTTATTATGTTTTAGCCCGGACAGGAATCCTTGTTGAAAAATAAAGACTATGGAGCTTACGAAGTTAAGAATTCCCCTAAACAATCAAACAGGGACATTAATTGTTTGCCTTAGGGTCATGGTTGCTCCGAGAGTATTTCAGTCATTCAATCCATCGTATTTATTGAGCGCTTACGGCGTGCAGAGCACTGTACTAAGTGCTTGGGAGAGTACAATAGAATAAGAGTTGGTAGGTGTGTTCCCTGCCTACAAGAAGCTCGCAGTGTAGAGGGGGAAATTTCTACGGTTAACCACTGGATCACCCTTTTGTAAGAGGAGAGCTACTCAAGCCTAGCGGAAGGCCATTCTGAAACATGCCACTTAGTCATTCTTTTATTAATCAATCAATCAATCGTATTTATTGAGCGCTTACTGTGTGCAAAGCACTGTGCTTGGGAAGTACAAGTTGGCAACATATAGAGACAGCCCCTACCCAACAGTGGGCTCACAGTCTAAAAGGGGGATTATTATTATTAAGCTCTCCTCCACCCCCAGGAGCCACACAGGCCATAAAATGAACCAAAAATCAGTATGAATGGTTACTTAGCTAAAAAAAGGGAGAGGGTGAATGGCTGTTTTTCAACGCCGTTAGATCATATCCATTAGTAAAGTGCTCTGCACACTGCAAGCGTTCAGTAAATAACACTGATTGATTGGTCAGTGGCTTTAAAATTATTGATATTTTGCTTGATATTTGAGTTCAGTTGACTATTTGAGAAACAGAAATGCATGTGTAAATCTCTAGAACCATTACATTTCTGTGCATCTATGACCTCCTTGCTGTGGTGAGTTGTGAACAGCCAAACCGAGATAACACATGTTAAAACATTTGTTCCTATATTAAGGCCTATTGTGACTAAAACCATTTTCCCTTTATAATTTGTAGGCAGAATTAGGATTATGAAAGGGAATAACTAGCGTCATTCACTTTAGCATGCAGGGGATGGGTAAATGGGTAAATAACATTCCCTATTCAGAGGAGCTATTAATGCAAACCCACAATCACCCCTGCTAATCTTAAACAGACCACTGGACTTCTTCTTGTGCCAACCTCACATGTATTTAAGTGAGAGGGAATGGATTTTGATTTCTGAATTACAAGTTCCCCATAAAAACATTCTGCTAGAATTTTGACACAAATTTGAAAGGACTCCATAAAAAATATTCAAAATATGCTGTATGAAATTGAGGTTTGTTGCTTCTTTAAAGAAGATTTACTTAATATAATTCTGCTATTTATGTTGAGGGTGATGATGGCAGTATCTCTCTTTGAGAATGATGTATTAACCTCGGTCTCCTGACTTCCAGGGTATTTCGAGATGGGTCTAGAAGCTAAGACCTAAGGCACAGACATTATTATAAATAAATTCAGGATACGTACATAAGTGCAGTGGGGCTGGGGGAGGGAGTGCTGAATAAAGGGAGCAAGAAAGGAGGAAATGAGGGCTTAATCAGGGAATGCCTCGTGGAGGAGATGTGTCTTTACTAAGGCTTTGAATGTCTGTCTCACCCTCTAGATTATAAAATTGTCATGGGCAGGGACGCTAGTTCTGTTGTATTGTACTCTCCCAAGCTCTTAGTACAGTGCTCTGCACATAATAAGCACTCAAAAAATACAATTAATTGATTGATTGAAAGTGGGAGAGTAATTGTCTGTCGGATATGAAAGGAGGGGCATTCCAGGCCAGAGGCAAGATGTGAGTGATGGTGAGATAGACAAGTTTGAGGTACAGTGAGTAAGTTGGCATTAGAGGAGCGAAGTGTGAGGGCTGGGTTGTAGTAAGAGAGTAGCGAGGTGAGGTAGGAGGGGGCAAGGTGATTAAGTGCTTTAAAGCAGATGACAGGAAGTTTCTTTTTAATGCAAAGGTGGTTGGGCCAACCACAGGAGGTTCTTAAGGAGTTGGGAAACATGGACTGAACGCTTTTCTAGAAAAATGGTGCAGGCAGCAAAGTGAAGTATGGACTGTAGAAGGGAGAGACAGGCGGGTGGGAGGTCAGCAAGGAGGCTGTTACAGTAATCAAGGCAGGATAGGATCAATAATGTAGTAGCAGGTTGAGTGGAATAGGAAGGATGGCTTCAAGGCTGTAGATGTAAATTTGGGAATCATCCACATAGAGGTGGTAGTTGAAGCCATGGAAGTGAGTGATTTCCCCAAGGGAGAGAGTGTAGTTGGAAAATGGAAGGCAGACCCACAACTGAACCTTGAAGGACACCCACAGTCAGGGGGTGGGAGGCAGAGGAGCCCACAAAGACTCAAAATGTGTGGCCAGAGAGCCAGGGGGAGAACCAGGAGAGGACAGTGGCAGTGAAGCCGAAGTTGGATAATGTTTTCAGGAAAAGACGGTGTCGAAGGCAGCTGAGCAGTCCAGGGGGATTAGGAAGGAGTAGAGGCTATTGAATTTGGCAAGGAGGAGATCATTTGTCACCTTTGAGAGGGCAGTTACTGTAGAGTGAAGGGGATGGAAGCCAGATTAGAGGGGGTCAAGGAGAGAATTGGAGGAGAGGAACTTGCAGCGGGTGTAGACAACTCACTCAGGGAGTTTGGAGAGGAGTGGTAGCAGGGAGATGGAGCAATAACTGGAGGGAACCTTGGGTTCAAGGGAGGGTCTTTTTAATAATAATGTTGGTATTAAGTGCTTACTATGTGCAAAGCACTGTTCTAAGCGCTGGGGAGGTTACAAGGTGATCAGGTTGTCCCATGGTGGGGGGGCTCACAATTTTAATCCCCATTTTACAGATGAGGTAACTGAGGCACAGAGAAGTTAAGTGACTTGCCCAAAGTCACATAGCTGACAATTGGCGGAGCTGGGATTTCAACCCATGACCTCTGACTCCAAAGCCCATGCTCTTTCCACTGAGCCACATTGCCAGGAGGCCTTCCCAGACTGAGCCCCTTCCTTCCTCTCCCCCTCGTCCCCCTCTCCATCCCCTGCATCTTACCTCCTTCCCTTCCCCACAGCAACTGTATATATGTGTATATGTTTGTACATATTTATTACTCTATTTATTTATTTTACTTGTACCTATCTATTCTATTTATTTTATTTTGTTAGTATGTTTGGTTTTGTTCTCTGTCTCCCCCTTCTAGACTGTGAGCCCACTGTTGGGTAGGGACTGTCTCTATATGTTGCCAGCTTGTACTTCCCAAGCGCTTAGTACAGTGCTCTGCACACAGTAAGCGCTCAATAAATACGATTGATTGATTGATTGATTGATTGATTAATTGAAAGAAGTGGGGAAGAAGCCACTGGAGGACAAACAGTTGGAGATGGTGGTCAGGGAGGGAAGAA
Organism: Tachyglossus aculeatus; assembly: GCF_015852505.1. NCBI lineage: Eukaryota > Metazoa > Chordata > Mammalia > Monotremata > Tachyglossidae > Tachyglossus > Tachyglossus aculeatus. The sequence goes on from NC_052086.1 coordinate 73,688,855, forward strand.
GGGAGGGGGTAAGCGTTTTGATAAGGTGTAAAGGGATGGGGTTGGTTGTACAGGTGGAGGGGATGGATTTTGAGAGAAGGCAGGAGATCTTGAGATACTGCTGGGAAGGATGGGAGAGTTGAAGAAGGGGTTAGGAGGAGGGAGGGACTAGAGAGTAGCAGGGGAGATTTTAGGGAGGTCATGCCTGAGGGTTTCAATTTTTTCAATAGATAGGTCATTAGGGGCAAGGAATAGGGGAGGAGGGGGACACAGATCTGACACCAAGGGGACCTGTCTATCATAAGTTACCGAAGTACTAGTGGCAAGGGAACAATTTTTCTTTTTATCTTTTCCTCTTTCCCCTCTGGATCATACTCCAGTGCTAAACTCTCCTAAAAGATTGCAGGATTGTCCTCTTGTTCATTTGTCCCATCGCAGCCGAGCACAGATTGTCATTGCCTCATCATCATCATCAATCATATTTATTGAGCGCTTACTGTGTGCAGAGCACTGTACTAAGCGCTTGGGAAGTACAAGTTGGCAACACATAGAGACAGTCCCTACCCAACAGTGGGCTCACAGTCTAAAAGGTTTCTGTGCCTCGGTTTCTGTGATTCCACAAGATTGTAGGACCCTGGTGCTGAGGTTGGGATTTTGCCTTTTTTACGGCAGCTTTCCTGTTCATACAGCCTGGATGGAATTGGTCAAGTAGTTTTATATCCCATCAGGATGTTGTCTGTGCTTCATAGCGTCAGAGCAGTGTTGGGGCAATAGCAGGATGGTACATGTTTATCTTTGCCTACAGGCTGACTCCTCTCCCCTTCATCCCTCTAGCATTCCAAATGCTGCCCTGATCCCGCAGATACATCATGTAATGCTATGTATTTCATAACTTTTTGCAAGAGCGTGCTGCCCAAGTAGCAGAAGTTTTCAGATATGGAGCTCTGATGTTGGGCTTTGGTCGGATGATGACTTTGGTCTTTTTCAAACTGTTTGTCAGCCCAAAACATTTAGCGGGTCATGCAGAACTACTGATTTTGATAGGAAATTTAGGGCAATATTTTTTCCGTTATGTTCTTCAATCTATTTCTTATAGTAGTAACACCGGACCTTTTAAAACACTTATTCTGAAGAAAAGTAGGTTCTTTTAATACTTAATGACATAAATACTTGCCATATATAGAAGTCATACTCCTGCTTATCTTTGGTGCATTTTACACTTTGCTTGATTAAACAAATACCATCGCCCAATCCCAAATGAAGTTTTCAGTATTGCCATTGAAGGGCAAATCAAAAATTTAACTGATTTAGTGTTGCTACTAATAGCTGTACTAAGGTGCTGATTGCAGAACTATTGTCCAGCATCCAAGCACAGAGTTATATGAGGATATTCGCATTTCAAAATTTCCTTGTTTTTGTTGGTTTAGATTGAGTACCAATGGTATCTGAACAGTATGTACCAGGTCCTGGCCCAGATCCTGCAACTTGTTTTTCTGAAGCTTGTCTGTACTTCTTTATCCCTTCGACCACACCTATTTTTTCCTACCTTAACTGTAAAATCCTCTTTAGTGTCTGCTTTCTCCCCTTGAAAATTCTGCTGCCTGGATCTGGTACCACATTTTCTTTCCTTGTTAATATTTGCTTGGTTCACATCAATTTGAACTTTTGTTTCCTCAGTACTGAATTTTTTCATTTCCTCCAATCTGCCCTCACCTTTTCTGTTGCCTTTGGTGTGCCAAACCTCTCCCCATGACTGCTCTCTTTGTCTCTTCATCCACTCGGATTTCCACATTTTATTTCATGCAGGGTTTACCCACTCATTAACGTGCATTGTGCTTTCTTCTCCTCCCGTTTTATCCACCTCCTCCTATTGCCCGCAAAAATCCACTAAAGGGAAGGTGTTCTGAAAGCCATTTCAACTTCCACGCCCTTTGCCACTCTATTGCTTGGAATATTTTTTGTCGTGTTTTTAAACTATACTATCCTCACCTGTGCCCTCATAAATTACTTGGGCCAGGAGCTATGTTTTGTTCTGGCATGTTGGGCACATGCTGAAATACAGTGTATTTTTATGGTGCTATGTAATGTTTTCTTGTGGAGTTGAAAAGGACAGAATCTTTATTTTTGTCACTTTAATGGAACATTTGAACTTAACTTTGCTGATATAAATGAGTAGTTTTGGCATCTCATCTTATTCCTGTCCCTCCTATCTAAGAGAGTACAAAATGCTCTTTTGAGAGCGTAAGTTAAGATTAAAATCAGTTGCCATTTACTAACTAAAGCACGTGCTAATAGAAGGTCTCGTGTACTGGCATGCATTTAGTTCCATGGTTTTCCTGTTCTTGAACCATCTGGGAGGGGAGAATTTATTAATCAATCACATTTATTGAGTACTTACTGTTGTCCTAAGAGCTTGGGAGACTGTAATATAACAGAGTTGGTGGATACGTTCCCTTCTCACAATGGACTTAACAGTAGATGAAGAGCCATATAAAAAAACGCTTTGGAGATTCACCATTGAGCAGGTTCTATTTTCTTGTTGAAGTAATAGAGGCATCAATCAATAGTCTTACACATGAAAAGATCTAAACACAACAACCCCAGCTGTAATAATAATAACAATGATGGCATTTATTAAGCCCTTACTAGATGCAAAGCGCTGGGGAGGTTACAAAGTGATCAGGTTGTCCCACGGGGGTCTCACAGTCTTCATCCCCATTTTCCAGATGAGGGAACTGAGGCCCAGAGAAGGTAAGTGACTTGCCCAAAGTCACACAGCTGACAAGTGGCGGAGCTGGGATTTGAACCCATGACCTCTGACTCCCAAGCCTGGGCTCTTTCCACTGTAGATTTCCACACAGGTATAATGGACTTATGTACACACAATGTACACACAATTGTATAATCACAATGTACTTATGTGATTGATTGATTCAACCCTTTCAACCAAAAGACAGTATCAGAATATTATCTCTAACTTTTAAATGTTTCTCAATGCCAAGATATGATGCAATAGGAAACCTGAATGTTAATCCTAAGGGACTAGGAAGGACATCACTTTAAAATAAGATTGAGTAATTGATCAAGTACTTTTTTGAGCGAACAATGGAAAAACACGAGGTTGGTATAATTGTACTCATCATCATCATCATCAATCGTATTTACTGAGCGCTTACTATGTGCAGAGCACTGTACTAAGCGCTTGGGAAGTACAAATTGGCAACATATAGAGACAGTCCCTACCCAACAGTGGGCTCACAGTCTAAAAGTCTCAAGTCAGCGTTTGCAAATATAAATCAGTTTCTCCTGTCCTTTCACAATTACAGTTTTAAAAATAATCCTTTCATATATACTATTGTTTAAGGGTAATGATTGGCTAAGATAATCACTCCCTGTCCAGGGCAATTGAAAGAGGTACAGAATGGGATAAAGTAACTATCTGAGTCTGATTCCAGATGGATTCATTCATTCAGTCGTATTTATTGAGGACTTACTGTGCGCAAAGCACTGTACTAAGCACTTGGGAGAGTACAATATAACAATAAACAGGCAAATTCCCTGCCCATGTGAGCCTAGAGTTTAGAGGGGAAGCAGTCATTAATCTAAATAAATAAATAAATGCATGGATGAAGGTAAAACAAAGGATACTTCAATTAATAGGGCTTCTTTGGTCAGTTTTTGTGAGTTTCTTAATACAAAAGTGTTCCTGGATGTACTCCTGCTCCAGAATTCTCAGACTAGGAATTTTTTTTTAATCCCCCAACTATGGTTATGCAGGAATCCTACCCTTACCTGAAGATTGTTGCATACCTATAACTAGTCAGTAATGTCCGAACTTCATCTCGCCCCTCTGGGTTTATTTTCAAAGGGCTTCCGAAAGGTCCTTCAAGGAAAAATGATATCAACCTGTTCACTGTAAAGAATTGGAAATGCTTGAAGTATACCAGTTAAATGTTAGCTAAATCAGTAGTTCTTCATCATGGCCACTTGATCATTTTGATTCAGCCACCACTATCAAAGTAATCAAAATAATAAAATCCCTCCTATAGCCACTGCCTTTAAACCAAGATCATCCAAAATAATCAAATTCGTGATTGTTTCAGCCTACTTATAAATGTTATTAAAACGTCCCAAAAGCTAATGGTCCGTCTGCTGTCAGGGAACAGCTTCTACAAGTTTAAAAGGAGAACACTTAACCACAGACTCTAGTGTTTTGAATATATCAACTTTTCAAGAATTTAGACAGTAAAATTGGAGGTCATGAAGAATCTGTCAACATACTGGGGATATCAAACTCCAAGAAGACAAATTGCATCAACAGGTAGATTTTAGTGTGCTTTGTTCAGAGCATTATAAATATAAGAACCATTACCCTTTAGCCACTTAATATTCACCCCACTCTACTCGCCACAGCATTTATGTATATATCTGTAACATTTATTTATATTAATGTCTGTCTCCCCCTCTAGACTGTAAGCTCATTGTGGGCAGGGAATGTATCTACCAACTCTGTTGCACTCTCCCAGGCTCATAGTACATTATTCTGCACACAGTAAGTACTCACTAAATATCATTAATCGATTGATAGTTCTTTCATAAATAATGTGAATACAGTGCCGTTAGGGAATCAGAGAATCTTCCAACAACACACATCTGTCTGGAGAGAAAGTGAGACATGCTCTACTAAGCTTTTGGGAGCGTACAATATAATAGAGTTTGTAGACAGATTTCCGGCCCCCAATGATTTTACGGGAGACATACATTAATATAAATATTGTTGTGGATATGTTCATAAGTTCTGCGGGGCTGAGGGAGGGTTAAATAAAGGATGCAAATCCAAGTTCAAGGACAGTGCAGAAGGGAGTGGGAGAAGAGGAAATGAGGGCCGAGACGTGGAAGGTCTCTTGGAGAGATATTGCCTTCTATAAGGTTTGGAAGGTGGGGAGAGTGATCGTCTCTTGGATATGAAGAGAGCGGGCATTCCAGGTAGAGACAGGATGTGGGCAACAAGATAGATGAGGTCAAGGTACAGTAAGTAGGTTGACATTAGAGGACAGCAAGGTGTGTGGGCTGAGTTGTAGGAGAAACCAGAAGGTAAGGTCGGGGGGCGGTGTGATTGAGTGCTTTAAAGCCGACAATACAGAGTTTCCGTTTGAAATGATGGTCTAATTTCAACCAGAAAAACCCGACAACCTGCCCCATCCCTGCCTTAGACATTCAGATCCATGTTTTCATACCTTCTCAATCCTACGTTGAAAAATCCTCACCCTGTCTTTTATATCTGAAAATGTCTTCCATGTTCCCCCAGACTGTATTCTCACTGTGGGAGGGAATGTGTCTACCAATCCATTATATTGTATTCTCCTAAGCACTTAGTACAGTGCTCCCCCAGTGTCTCCCCCTTCTAGACTGTGAGCCCACTGTTGGGTAGAGACCGTCTCTATATGTCACCAACTTGTAGTTCCGAAGCGCTTAGTGCAGTGCTCTGCACACAGTAAGCGCTCAATAAATATGATTGAATGAGTGAATACAGTGCTCTGCACACAGTAGCACTCAGTAAATCGCATTGATTGATTGATGTTGCCCGCTATCTATAGCCTTATATAAGCTGTAAATCTTGGGCTTGGCCCGTTTTGATTCTTGCCCCTGCCAGGGCCTGCCCAGCCTGTCCCGATTCTTGCCGCCACACAAGTAACCAGAGCCCAGGGTGGCACAAGTTCCCAGAGTGGAAGTGCCAAGCAGTCCCTTTCCAGGTGGGCCCAGGAGCATCCCAGAAAAATGTCTCTGGCCGCGTCGTCTTCTGTCACATTCAGTCACCTTATCTTGCAAACTCTTGAAAGACAGACCTCACATCTTTCACTTGTTTATGTTCTCTAAGTCATTATAGTATTTGTTAAGTGCTTAACTATGTGCTAGGCACCGTACTAAGTGCTGGGGTGGTTTAAATAAGTACTTTGTTTTTCCTTTGCAGGTATTATAAGTTTTAAAGTGGGTAGACTGTGAGCTCGTTGTGGGCAGGAATGTGTCTGTTGTTATATTGTGCTCTCCCAAGCGCTCAGTACAGTGCTTTGCGCACAGTAAGCGCTCAGTAAATACGATTGGATGAATGAATGAGTAGGAGGAAAGCCTGTTTTAAAAGAAGGAAAAAGTTAAGTCTTTTAAACCGTGAGCGTACTGTTGGGTAGGGACTGTCTCTATATGTTGCCAACTTGTACTTCCCAAGCGCTTAGTACAGTGCTCTGCACACAGTAAGCGCTCAATAAATTAATAATACTCACACTTTATATTTATAAGCGCTCAATAAATACGATTGATTGATTAATTGACTAAAATATTTCCTACTCACACTTTTTATTTATTTTGCTATTGTTTCATTTGTGGTCATTCTTTCAAGAGTTTAACTTACAAGGCCAAAGAAAAGTTTAACAAAACAATTCTTTTGGAACTTTCACATTTCAGCTGGAGGTATTTTAGATCAATTGTTTTCTAATATTAAGATCTCTCCTCCGATAACTTATATAGTATTAAGAATAAAATGTTCCCATTGTATTTGATTAGGAAGACAAATTAATCGGAGCGGTGACCTCTACATCTGGTGATACCAGAGCATACTCTACCATTCTCTAGATTAAATACTTTTCAGATTTTAAACTTATTTGGGGCATGGGATTCCAGAAAGCGGAACATTGAAATGAACGGGAGTTAATTCCTCAGATTTTGTATTACGGGAACGTGATAGTAAAGGTCTTTTGGGGAATTTCCAGGAGCAGTCTCATTGTTATTGCGGAATCTCCAAGAGAAAGAAAGTCAGAGCCGAAGACGAAGAAAAAAGTATCAGCAGAAATCTTTCTAATCGTCTTGTTCATGCGATGTGTGTATATTAAAAACAAAATCCAGAAATCTCTCTGTAGAATATTATTGGTATCACCTTGAAAATTATAAATTGTTTGTGGATCACATTGTGATCTTATGATAGCTGTTAATTGGCAATAACTTGGGAAGAGTGGCGATGGCCATTAGTCAGTGCTTGTATACTTATAGTGGAATGGTTAATTCCACTAAAAGAATGGTAGAGTATTCTTTGGTGTCACCAGATGTAGAGGTCACCTCTCCGATTAATTTGTCTTCCTAATCAAATACAATGGGAACATTTTATTCTTAATACTATATAAGTTATCAGAAGAGAGGTCTGAATATTAGAAAACGATTGATCAGTTCCGATATGCACCCTAGTACCAAAACCGTCTGATACCTTATTGCTCTATAGGAATGTAAATCCCATTTTCAGGGTGTAGAATATGCAAGGAGAATGGATGACAGTAAGATATTCAGACAGCCACTGTGGTGACCTAAAATAGAGTAACAGTGTATCCTTAAAGATATAGTAAAACACAAACTCAAAAATGATGTGGCATAGCAGGAGACAGTTGGGAGACAGGAGCAGAAGGCAGATCAGCCTAGCGTATAGCAAATTAGATGACTTGCGTGGAACAGATGCTTTGTGAAGTTTGTAACACGAAGCGATGATGATGATGGCATTTGTTAAGCGCTTACTACGTGCAAAGCACTGTTCTAAGCGCTGGGGAGGACACAAGGTGATCAGGTTGCCCCACGTGGGGCTCACAGTCATCCCCATTTTACAGATGAGGTAACTGAGGCCCAGAGAAGTGAGGTGACTTGCCCAGAGTCACGCAGCTGACAAGTGGCAGAGCCGGGATTTGAACCCACAACCCCTGGTTCCCAAACCCGTGCTCTTTCCACCGAGCCACGCTGTGGGGAAATGAAAATGATCAAGGTACTGCTATCTGCAGTGAGGGGCAGTGATTACATGGAAACGAGGTAAGCCCGTCTTCTAGACTGTAATACCGTTGTGGGCAGGGGTTGTCTCTATCGCTGAATTGTCCTTTCCAAGTGCTTAGTACAGTGCTCTGCACACAGTAAGTGTTCAGTAAATACGAATGAATGAATGAATGAGGAGCAGTGTGGCCTAGTGGAAAGAGCACGGGCCTGAGTTCTGATCCCAGCTCTGTCACTTGCCCGCTGTGTGACCTTGGACAAGTCACTTAACTTTGAGCCTCAGCATCCCCATCTGTAAAATGGGGATTCAGTGCCTGTTCTCCTTCGTACTTAGACTGTGAGCCCCATGTGGGAGAGGGACTGTGTCTGACCTGATTAACCTGAAGCTACCCCAATACTTAGAATAATAATAATAATGATAGCATTTATTAAGCGCTTACTATGTGCAAAGCACTGTTCTAAGCACTTGGGAGGTTACAAGGTGATCAGGTTGGCCCACGGGGGGCTCACAGTCTTCATCCCCATTTTACAGACGAGGTCACTGAGGCCCAGAGAAGTGAAGTGAGTTGCCCAAAGTCACACAGCTGACAGTTGGCGGAGCCGGGATTTGAACCCATGACCTCTGACTCCAAAGCCCGGGCTCTTTCCAATGAGCCACGCTGCAAGAATTCTTGGTGCAGAGTAGGGGCTTAACAAATATGACAGTAGTAATAATAATAAGCTATTGATCACACTTTGGTTATCTCAGGGACACATACGGCAATAAAAATTATGCCATCAGATACTTCCAGATATGTAGATATATGCACATGTAGCATATATTTGAATACAAAATAATGGTATTTATTCAGTGCTTACTATGTGCCAAGCACTGGGAAAGATACCAGATAATCATTTTGGACACAGTCCCTGTCTCTCACGGGACTCATTGTTTTAAACATATATTTATAGCGGATCAATATAGTTCTGGTTGGAGATTGGGGAAAGAGTAAACAATAATAATAATAATAATAATAATAATGGCATTTATTAAGCGCTTACTATGTGCAATGCACTGTTCTAAGCGCTCGGGAGGTTACAAGGTGATCAGGTTGTCCCACGGGGGGCTCACAGTCTTAATCCCCATTTTACAGATGAGGCCACTGAGGCTCAGAGAAGTTAAGTGAGTTGCCCAAAGTCACACAGCTGATAAGTGGCGGAGCCGGGATTTGAACCCATGACCTCTGACTCCAGAGCCCGTGCTCTTTCCACTGAGCCATGCTGCTTCTTGTAGCATTTAAGACATTTAAAACAATGTCTTAATATCCCTTCCCTCTTTATACAATTCTATTACCTATATTCGTTTTTCCTTCCCAATCAGAAAATAGCATTCCAGAAAATATTACACAGAACATAGGCCTGATCGTCAGTTTCCCTTGCCAATCCCAAGTTTCCCTTCCACAATTTACATATCCCTGCTTGATTTTCCGTAAAGCCCCCTGGCCTCTTGATCCAGAGGCCACTGGTGATTTCCTTGTGATGCAAGTAAGAGGAACTCATTTCCTTCCCGTTCACAGTATTTGGGAATTGCTCTTGCCATTGGGGACCAAATTCCTTGTGGCTCGGGAGCAGTGGACAGCAGCCAGACAATAAGGGCCCGGAGAGCCTTCCGCCCTCACTCCAGGTGTTTGTGGAAACAGGAGGCAAACAGTCCCGGTAAATTGGGGCTTTACTACTTAAAGAAGTTGATTTTTTGAGGTCACCCACCTCTGAAAAATCCCTGAGCTCTCCTTGAGACAGATCGCTGGGACCCGAAGACTGGGATTCTCCGACTGGGAGTCGGAGAAGAGTGATTGCCTAGGGATCGGCATCTGTTTTGCCCCAGTGTCGGGAAATCCTGAAGAAAGGATTTGGAAGGGGTGAACCGGAACCCTGGAGTTCTCCGAGAGAGGCCTAGGGGAATGGACCAGAGGAAGTGCTCTGTGCTGGCAGGAAAATAGAAAGAGTCCTGAGGAGAACAGAAAATTAACCCTCAAGGGGAACGTGCAAGACTAAAAGGGATAGGCGGTTAGAATCAGACTTTTTACATTTTTGGTACCTAATTATAACTGTTATGATTGTAAATATTTGGCCACTCAAAATCTGTTTGAAGTCCACACCTGGATTTGATAGGGGGCACGGGTTGGGGATCCGGGGTGGTTCCTTGTTCCCCGTTAGCCTCGGAAGCTGAGGAAGGAGTTGGATGTAAGGCTCCTGAGTTTCCCGCAGCTAGCCGGCTTTGGTAGCTAGGACAGTTGGCTGGCTCGGGTGCTTATCTGAGAATCGAGGTGTGGTGGTAGCAATAATAACAATAATAATAATAATAATGGTACTTGTTAAGTGCTTACTATGTGCCAAGCACTGTTCTAAGCACTGGGGGAGATACAAGGTAATCAGGTTGTCCCACGTGGGGCTCACAGCCTTAATCCTCATTTTACAGATGAGGCACAGAGAAGTTAAGTGATTTGCCCAAAGTCACACAGCTGACCAGTGGTGGAGCCAGGATTAGAACCCACAACCTCCGACTCCCAAGACAGTGCGCTTTCCACTAAACCACGCTGCTTCTCTAGCAGCAGTTAGATGGGTGGGTGGCGTTCCGGGGGTATCCTCTGTGGAGGCCCCCAGTTATCACCCATCCCTGGAAGAGGGAAGCACCTGAGGACTTTCGGACACTGCAGACACTTTTGGATGGACTGTTTCTTCCAGAAGGCTGGCTATGTGGAACCAGTCCACCACAGCACTGCGCTAAGAAGACGGGAGAATAAAAGAAAACACTGTTGCTACCTATAAGCAGTTTTTGATCTAGCTGGGGAGCCAAACAGATATTCTTCTTTTCTCACACACACAATTTCCACCGACTATTCTAGATCTAGAGCTGTCTCCCCCTTTTAGACCGTGAGCCTGTTGTTGGGTAGGGACCGTCTCTATATGTTGCCAACTTGTACTTCCCAAGCGCTTAGTACAGTGCTCTGCACACAGTAAGCACTCAATAAATACGATTGATTGATAGATCTTTGACTCTATTTGAATCCATAGTGCCCCACCAACTCGTTCCCTAACCTCTGACAGTGTCACCAACTATTTTTAGTAAGATAGGCACCATAAGACTTTTTAAAATACCCCTTCTCTGCTCTCTCTCCCCTGCTTTTTTCATCCTCCTCACATATCTCTTAAGAAGTTGTCTCCCTCAGGATCTCTAAATCTCCCTGCACTCTCTGTGCCTCTGATCCAATCCCCTTATTTCTTATGAAAGGACTCCACTCTTCTTCCTTACTTCCAATGGCAGTAGTTCATTTTTCTGATGGCTCCTTCGCATCTATTTTCAAACTTGCTTTTTTTATGGCATTTGTTAACCGCTTACCATGTGCCAGGCATTGTATTAAGCCTGGCATTGGAGAAGCAGCGTGGCTCAGTGGAAAGAGGCCGGGCTTTGGAGTCAGAGGTCATGGGTTCAAATCCCGGCTCTGCCAACTGTCAGCTGGGTGATTTTGGGCAGGTCACTTAACTTCTCTGTGCCTCAGTGACCTAATCCGTAAAAATGGGGATTAAAACTGTGAGCCCCCCGTGGGACAACCTGATCACCTTGTAACCTCCCCAGCGCTTAGAACAGTGCTTTGCACATAGTAAGCGCTTAACAAATACCATTATTATTATTAAGCCGTGGGGTAGATACAAGCAGATCAGGTTGGACACGGTCCCTTTTCCAGATGGGACTCACAGTCTTAATCCCCATTTTACAGATGAGGTAACTGAAGCACAGAGAAGTTAAGTGACTTGTCCAAGATCACACAGTAGGTATGGCAGAACCAGGATTAGAACCCAGTTCCTTCTGACTCCCAAGCCCTTGCTGTATCCACTAGGAAACCCTTCTTCTCATGCTTATGTCTTTCCTATTCTGTAAAAGTCTTTTCTATATTACACAGCTCCCTTCATCTATCCTCCCATCTCCATGCTCATACTTCCATACTTCTCAAATAAATCGTCTACCCGTGCTGCTTTCACTTCCTCTCCACCAACTCTCTTCTTGACTCCCTACAATCAGGTTTTCTTGGACTACACTCTCCAAGGTCAGTGACTTAATAACCGATTCCGATAGGTCATACTCTGTCCTAATCTTTCTTGGCCTTGCAGCTTCGTTGTCACCGATGACCATTTCTCCTCCTAAAAATGCTACCAGATCCTAATTTTTACCGATACAGTACTCGTCTGCTACTCCTTCAACCTCTCTGACCCCCTCTCAGTTTCATTTGTTGGCTTCTCTTCCCCCGCTTTCATCTTCTAACTGTGGGCGGCCTTCTAGACTCTGTTCTAGATCCCCTACTTTTCTCACTTTAAACTTAATCTCTCAGGGAGCTTATCTGCTTGCCAGATGAAGAATCCACTCACAAATCTACCTCTTTAATCCTGACCTCACATTTAATCTCACATTTCCTCTTGCCTTCAGAACATTAAATGCAATGTAACACCGAGTTGTCTCACTGGCACCTCAAATTCAACATGCCTAAAACCGAATGTCTCTTCTTCCCTCCTAAACCTCCTCCTCTTTCTAACTTCCCAGTCTGTATGGATAGTACCATCATCCTTCCTGCTCCACAAGTCTGTCACTTTGGTTTCATCCTCATCTCTTTACAGTCTTCCAGCTCTCCCATCCAGTCAACTGCTAAATACTACTGGTGATTCTTTCCCCTTATTTATCAGATCACCTTTTCTTCAAAACAGCCATCACCTCATTTTAAGCTCTCAACGTATATTTAGGCAATTGTAGCCTCCTAACTGGCCTCCAGACTCTCCCCTGCTTCTTGAATCGTCTTTCTAAATCGTTGCTCAGCAAACTTCAATCCTCAAAATCCTCCAAAGGATCCCCATTTCCCTCCACTTCCCTTGCAGGTGACTTTTGTTTGGGTTAGAGTGAGGACCCTAAATTTACAAGCAGAACGGGTATTTTCTTCATCAGGAGGACTTTCCCAGGTGATCGAGCCAAAATCATTAGTAATCTGCAGTCTAGTGGCCAAAACTGAGCAGTTATAAGCCCATTGGGCATCATTCTAAGTCTTGGTTCAGTCGGTAACTTTTTCCATCTAGCTGTTTTCTATTACAGTATTTGAATGTGATTAAAAAACAAATGTAGCCAAGTTCAAAATTTAAAACTATTTAAAAGTTTATAATAAAAGGGTAAAATGAGGCCTTTATCAGAGTGACCTGTGATGAATATTCTTGAGAATTTGTTTTACAAAATGAAGAAATCATAACGGAGGCACTGTAATTGAATCAGATGGACTCTGTCAGGTAATGGCTTGGAAGTCCCACCAATTTGCAATTCATTAATGATAAACTATATGATCGTTAGTGCTTAATTCTTTCGCCTCTGAAATTCCTTACATTGGATTCTGGAACTGCGTGTAAACTAATAATTAGTGCTGTACTTCCTTTTACAGTATTACAGCTGAGGCTGCAGCAGAGGAGGACAAGAGAACAACTAGTGGACCAGGGCATCATGCCACGTAAGACATTTTCTTGCAATCATTTGTAATGTAATGCAGATTGTAATAATATAATCCCAGATAGAAGTGTCTAGAAGGTATTTATAATTTTGTACAGTAATGGTGATATTCATTCCGTAATCAAGAGAAGTATTACATCTCTTAAATTCAGAGTGAAGGCAAATTGATGAGGAAAATGGCTGTAGAATTGCTGGTTTTGAGTGATTATTGAGTAGGTTAACATATATGGGTTATAGCTTTGTCAGTTTTAACAGGGTATTTAGAACATTGCTTCAGACTTTTTATACCCACTGCAGTTATACTGTTCTAAGCACTGGGGAGGTTACAAGGTAATCAGGTTGTCCCATGTGGGGCTCACAGTCTTCATCCCCATTTTCCAGATGAGGGAACTGAGGCCCAGAGAAGTGAAGTGACTCGCCCAAAGTCCCCCAGCTGACCATTGGCGGGGCTGGGATTTGAACCCATGACCTCTGACTCCAAAGCCTAGGCTCTTTCCACCGAGCCACGCTGCTTCTCCGGCGTCTCTTGCCTCACTTGGAAATGATAAGGACTTTCAACATAGAGAATAAATTTGCTTGATCCCTAACGTGGGTAATTTTTGACTCCCATTTCCCTAAAAATAATGTAATCTGATATTGAAATTGTTTAACCGTGGATCACATTGTAGGGAGAAAGTGCCCCGAGTGTCTAAAGGTCATCGTCTCTATTATACAATTGACCACTGACAGCCAGCGAGTCTAGCCATACCACCTCCTTAAAGATCTGGGTTCAGGCCAGATTTTGTAGCTTCAGGAAAGGGTTTCCTTCAAATGAGCTCTAGCAAAATCGGCTCCACTCCAATCCAATCTTTTTCTAAAGCCTCACGATTCAAATTTATTCTGTAAGGCTCAGGAGCAGGCCAGCCCGGGCCTGGAAATCAAAGGACATTCCGAGCAAGTCTACTAATGGGCCTCACTTGCAGCACGGCCCCATCATGCAATATAGAAAAAATCTATATTCTGAATGACAGCTAGAAGAAATACTGAACTGGAGAATATTTTGGGACTCAGGGCTTCAAGCTACTAGATAAACTTCGCTATACAGGCCATTTTTATGCCACTATGCTTTGCTGCTTCTTCAAGTCTATCTGCAGAAAAGACTAATTCTCTTTAAAGGTTCCAATGTCAACCAACATTTTAAGGCTTTAAATATGAACAAGTCCTTCAGAAATCTTAAAAAATAATCCAAAGTGGAATGAAGTAGATATGGGCTACTAGACTTGAGAATACAGAGTTTCAGTGGCCTGAAATCATATTCATGCCTTGTTTTGTTTTTTGTTTTTTTCCAGAAGGCACTTTCCTATTACATTAACCATCTGGTTTCCCCCCTTACAGCTTTGAAGAGCCCAGCTGCATTCCATGAGCAGATAAAAAGCTTAGAAAGAGCCAGGGTAAGAAATTTGGCTTAAAATATTTTCATTCTGAGAAGTCTTAAAGATTCTGCAAGCAGAAGGCAATTTTTATAGTATGTTTAGGCAAAGAGTAGCTTTTCAATATAAACCAAATACATTGTAATAATGCTTTAATTGTATCTCAGAGGATTATTGAATAAAAATGTCATGTTTGTATCAAACAATACAAGGCATTTTTAGTTGTGTATTTTATATTTACAGCATAATGAAAGAAAGTGCAGTAAGCACTAGTTCAAAAATAAAAGTTTATGCTAAAAGAAATTAACAAAGGGAAAATTTGAAATTGTGAAATTTATATATTAAGCATTTTTGATAGTGTTCTGTCATTTAAGTGCATTCTGCCCTTTTCAAATCTTTTTGATCCTTTGCTAAAGTGTGGTCAACCATTCCTAAATCTGTAGATTGTAAGGACTGTGGAAGACCAAATTTTAGAATAATGCTGTTTCAGGTCACTGGAAAAAAATTTGGTTAACTGTGTGAAACTGGTATTGTGTGGCTTATCTAAACTTATCATTTCAATACTGTTATTCAATTTTTAAAAATTATAGTAATTAAATTTTGCTGCACTTTTCTCACTTTCTCCAAAGTTCACAAAAATGGGCATGGGATCTATTTGCAAAATTATGGTAAGTTTAAAAAGGGTTGACCCTAAATCAGTGTGAAATAAACTTTTGTATATTTTTTTAAAGACGGAAAATTTTCTGAAGCATAAGATTCGTAGCCGGCCTGATCGTTCTGAACTCGTCAGAATGCACATTTTGGAAGGTAAGGATGCTGCTTTGATAAGAAAAAATGATTATCACACCATCCCTGGCCATTCCTGCTTTATTAACTTTTTCTCACAGTCAGATTTTTACTCAGTTTTCCAGGAATAGAGATCCAAAGTTAGGAAGCTTTGGATGTGACACAAAAGTTGATAGTCGTATCTTCTGTAGTGGAAACATTCCCATTGATTAACTTTTGATCATTCTTGTTGAATGGATGCTGCCCATTTCAGTTAGCCTTCTGCCAATAACAGACATATCGTCTCAAGTAAACCTAAGCAAATAATTATTAGTTATGAGTTTGCATCAGATTTCGTTGTTTCCCTTCCACATTTTTAAAGTGCGACTGGCCCTTTTGATTAGCTGTTTTTGATTAGGAATTTGGTATGAGAGGCTCTAAATTTTGATTACTGGAATTTCATCAACTAAATTAACTTCATAAGGGGGAAAATGGCCCTAGGGCTAAATTTCAGCTCCTTGTACATTGAAACAAGACATTCAGTCATAAAAATTGAGGTTCATAATGGAAATGACCATTCAACATTAAGAAAAGTATAATGTTCAAATACAGTCTATTTTTTGGATTTTTAAATTGCCTTTGGATTGCCGTCTCCTGTTTATGCCCTTTCCTTGCAGCCAAATTGAAATTAACGTTTTCAAACTAATTCCTTGGCGTCATAATATTCTATTTAAAAACTTCAGCTAAAATATATGGTCCCCCTCTTCATTTAAGAAACACTGCCTACAACAGAAGATGTGGAAGTCGCAGCCTTCGGCCTAGGTCACGAGCGGCAACCCATTTCCGGCCCATCTAGATATGAGGAGAGTGGTGGGAAGAACAGCTTCATCTTGAATGGCCATGGAGCAAAATTTCTTTGTGCTTGATTGTGCTGGATTAGCAAAAAAAAGTTTGGAAGGGACTTGGACAGACTGTTGTTGTCATCCTGTCCACTGGCCTGATTCCTGATTGCCTGGCACCAATTCCTGTCACTGGCTTTTTCAAGCTGAATATGTACATGAATGCCTCTATATTCACCGTCTCCATAGGGACGAGAGAGGCCGTCACCCCTATTAGTTTGGTCCCCAAAGGTTTTTGGCAGGATGAGCTAATCCTCCCTGTCTTTGGAACCTGAAAGGGACCAAGAGTGAAGCCAAGATGTTGGTTCTGCCAGCACTGCACCGCAGAAAACTGCAGTGTTTTTCGCTCATGCTGAGGGTGGGCCAGAAGTTTTCTCACTCCTGGTACGCTAAGAGGTAGGGCCTTTCTCCCACCCCGGCTCCAGGCTACTCAGGCAGCCTGGGGGGAATCATTTAGATGAGGCGGGAGAAGGAAGTGAGCCAAGCTGTAGGGCCAGAATACCAGTGTAAACTGAGTAGGAGGAACAACTAGAGGGTTAGCTCGTGAGGAGCAGAGAGCGCAAGTTGGGGAATAGCAGATAAAAGGGACAGATAGGTAAGGTGGGGTGTACTGGTGAAGAGGGATTTTTGTTTGAAGGGAAAGAGACACAGGAAGCCAGCAAAGGGTTTGGAGGAGAGGGGAGATGTAGACCAAGTGATGCTTTTGAGAAGACTGGTCCTCGCAGCAGCGTGTAGGATGCGTTGGAGCTGGGGAGAGGCTGGGGCCAGGAAAACCAGCGAAGAGACTGATTCAATCAGTAGCCTGGCTGTGATGTGACTGACAGCGGCAGTATGGGCACGGAAGAAGTCGTCGGTCCAGTAAATGCTGGGAAGGAAGAATTGGCAGGATTCGGCAGTTTGAATATTCGTGTTGAAAAGCAGCAAAGAATTGGGGGTGGCACCAAGGTTGCCGAATTCTGGGACTGGGAGAAGGTGGTGTTATTGCCTGAGATGGAGGAGTGGATTTAGGGGAAAAGATGAGGAGCTCTGTTTTAGATGTGATGATATGGCATAACAATTCTAGAGCTTCAACCATCACTTCATCCTTGGAAAACCTCCCAAAGTGCCAGGGTAGACAGCTCACCCTCACTTAGCCCAGTCCCCCCTGAGGGCAAGAGAAACCTGCGGTAGTGGCGTGGAACTTGGCACCCTTTGCCTTGCCCACCTCAGCCCCTTTTCCCTTTCCTCTTGTCCATTTCCTTCTTGTTTCCACCATCTCACCCTTTCTTCCCGTGACACTCCCTTTCCAATTCACAGGGGTGGAGATAGTAAGTACGATTGAGAAGCTAATGCCTGAAATTGATATATTTGAGCTTGAATTCTTTTTTCCCCAACTAGTGGTAGAGCTTCTAGTGACCCAAGATGGGTAAAGTCTGAAGAAGCGGTAACAAGAGACCTAAATGAGCCAAAATCTGGACCATCCAAATTATGGGAACCAAATGGTCAAGTGAACTAAATGCTTTGATCAAAAGGCTACCCTCACCATAAAATTTTTAAACTCAAAAGTCTAATCTCAAGAGCCAAGGAAAGTGTTTGATTTAATGCTTGTTTCAGGGATTAGAGTTTCTTTCATATCATATAGAGTATGGTTAGTGATGCAGTTATAGGCATTTTAAACATTATCTGTTAAAGAATAAGTGAAGTCAATCAATCAACTTATCAGGACACTAAAATCTGATAGTAACAATACCCAAGACTCATCATTAGTCTGATAAATGTACTATCACTTGATCAATCAGTGATATTTATTGAGCGCTTACTATGTGCAGAGCACTGTTCTAAGTGCTTGGGAGAGTACGGTACAACGGAATTAGTAGACCCGTTCCCTGCCCATAATGACTTACAGTCTAGAGGGGGAGACAGTCATTAATATGAATAAATAAGCAATTTATAATAAATTACTTAAAGATATGTACATAAGTGCTGTGGGGCTGAGGTAAATATCAAATGTCTAAAGGTGCATAGATGATGCAGAAGCAACTTCAGGCTTACAATAATAATAATGATGATGATGATGGTATTTGTTAAGTGCTGTTCTAAGCGCTGGGGTAGATACAAGGTAATCATGTGTCCCACGAGGGGCTCACGGTCTTAATCCCCATTTTACAGATGAGGTAACTGAGGCACAGAGAAGTTAAGTGGCTTGCCCAAAGTCACGTGGCTGACAAGTGGCAAAGCTGAGATTAGAACCCAAGACCTCTGAGTCCCAAGCCCATGTTCTTTCCACTAAGCCACGCTGCTTCTCTATGTATTTGTAATATATCTTATCTGTAATGCTATTCTAATACCTTATGGACACTGATACTGTTCATATTACTAACACTTCTGTACTAATGCCCAGCAGCCATTTTCTTCTCCCATTTATTGTAACAGAGAAAACATAAAAAATAAAATATCTGTATGAGTTTAAATTTGTGCATCCGAAAGCAGTGGACGAACATGTAGCGGTCAAAATTGTGCTTCCTCTTTTAGAAACATTTGCAGAGCCATCCCTGCAAGCAACACAGATGAAACTGAAGAGAGCACGGCTGGCAGATGACCTGAACGAGAAAATTGCCCAGAGACCTGGCCCTATGGAACTAGTTGAAAAGAACATCCTCCCCGTAGACTCCAGTGTTAAGGAAGCGATTATTGGTAAATAGACAAAATATAACTTGGCTGTGAGAATCCATAGACTTTATAGGCAAGAACAGTTGAGACTAATCGTCGTCATCAGCAACAGCATTTATTGAGTTTGCCCCCACACCCCTACACCTCAGAAAACAAATCTGTAATAGAGTGAAAGCAACAACTTTGGTAAGCATGTGCCAATTAATAGCCATTCTTTTCCGCTGTTTCTTTTTCCAGTGTGTTTGCAGGGCATCAGTTAAGCGCTTACTACGTGCCAAGCACTGTTCTGAGAGCTAGACACTGTTCTAAGCAGCCCCTCTTGGTGGTCAGCATCATCCCCTGTCTGTGTCTGCACTTAGTTGTAAAGGAGAGGCAGGCACAGAGGGGAGTATGCACGTATCATGCACAGAGAAGATACTTCAGCTGGCAGGCCCACAGGCAGGCTCAGGCACTTGGGGAATCAATCAATCAATCAATCAATCGTATTTTATTGAGCGCTTACTGTGTGCAAAGCACTGTACTCAGCGCTTGGGAAGTCCAAGTTGGCAACATATAGAGACAGTCCCTACCCAACAGTGGGCTCACAGTCTAAAAGGGGGAGACAGAGAACAAAACCAAACATACTAACAAAATAAAATCAATAGAAGGCAGAGACAGCAGGGAGTGAGCATTGCCAAGCGGAAGGGAACTGCCAGAGGCAGTGCCGTTGGAGGGCAGGAAAGGCTAACGTTAAATCATTGGCACTGATACTCAGAGTGCCTAAGGGATTTTACATTATTTCGTGTTTTGCGGCAAATCCCCACACCCATTTTCCTCGCTTGTATTATCCCAGTTTGGGCTTTTGGCTCAGGTTGCTTGCCGTCTCCTGACCAGTATTACCTTTCCCACTTCCAGGTCAGTGTTTAAGCTGTGCCTCTCAGTGGAATGCTTTCCCTGCCTTTCTGCCCTCAAGTCTGGGAACTGTGCTAGATAATCAATCTTGCTTACTGTGTGCAAAGCACTGTACTAAGCACTTGGAAGAGGACAGTATAACTGAGTTGGTAAACACGTTCCCTGCCCACAGTGAGCTTACAGTCTAGGGGAAGAACTCCAACTTCATGTGTAAAACCTTTCCTGACAATCCAGTAACTCCCACCAATCATTCAATCGGATTTATTGAGCGCTTACTGTGTGCAGAGCACTGTACTAAGCACTTGGGAAGTACAAGTTGGCAACATATAGAGACAGTCCCTACCCAACAGTGGGCTCACATCCCTCTTCCCTCCTCAAATTCTTCGCCACGTGTCTTTCTTAACTATATGTCTCTAAAATATAAACGGCTGTCGGTAGTAGAATATACGCTCATGCTAGCGTTAATTCTCTCTCCACCAATTATATTCTTAATTCTTCCAGGAGAGAAACTATGTCTGCCATTCCCTCTCCTACCTAGCTAGTATAGTGCTCTAAACAGAGGACCATTAATTTGATTGATGAGGGATCAGGAGGGTTAATGTTTCTTCCAAACGGGTGTAATTTACTTCCAAAGAGTAATTCTCATCTGGAGCATGTCTGAATGCTGTTTAAAGTGAATATTCAAGTCTTTGAAAACTGCATTTTTGGCAATGGATAATAAAGGAATTTTTTTTCCCCTGTAGGGGTTGGACAAGAGGACTACCCCCAATCTCAGGGTGATTTTTCTTTTGACGAAGACAGCAGTGATGCTTTGTCACCAGACCAGCCAGCAAGCCAGGATTCCCAGGGTTCAGCAGCATCCCCAAGTGAGCCAAAAACCAGTGAATTGCCATCCCCTGCAACAACCAACACAGCACCTCAGGTATCATATCTATAGCCAGATCTACCAGGCTAATACAATCTTCGGGAGTTCGCAATGTGTGGTAGTAGGTCTTTGCTATGAGAGGTTCAAAATGCATAGACGTAACCAAGAGATTTTACAAAGGAATAATATGACAAGAGTTGTGATCTCGAGTCATTAAAATATGTCATTTTTAGACCATCTGAACTCAGAATGCTTGTCACTTAGGAGCAGCATGATTTGTTCAGTCTCAGTTTTGTCTCTTAAAACTGAGATAAACCTGTTCCAAGCTGAGATGCTTTTTATTGACAACTTCACCCTAATGGCTCACCCAGGTTGCATCTGATTTTACCTCACACAAAATCCTGGACTTTTTTCTTTTCCATCCACTGTGTTTCTCTTACCTCTCTGCCCAACCTCAATTTGGCAGAAACCTTACTGCAAGGGGAAAATATCAGGTTCATCTCCTGAAATTTCTTCATTGAGCATGGCTAGGCAAGCCCCTTTGGCAGGAATCTGAGAGTCATTCCCATTTCCTTTGGCTGCTTAGTATCTAGTCTCCAGGAAAGAGAGCAAAAATAATTAGATTGTAAGATTGTAAGTAGAAATTTTGAGCTCCATAACTGTGTAATTTATAGATGAAAATTATATTTGACAGATTACATTCCTGGTGAATTTCTATTCTTTATCTTGCTTTGATTTCATTACATTTTTGTTGTACTTTTCTGAGCATTATAAACCAGTCTAGGCCTCATTCAGTCGTATTTATTGAGCGCTTACTGTGTGCAGAGCACTGTACTAAGCGCTTATTGATTGTGTTAAATTTTCATCCCATTTTAACTAACTTCAGGAAAACAATTTTTAAATTTCCCTCTCTTTCCATAATGGGGTACATTTCCTACCATGCACTTTTCCATCCATGAAGAGGCTTCATTTTGAAGTCATATATCCAGTTAGCAGACGTAAGTTTGGGAGAAACTTGGTTTGTCGTATCCTTCTGAAGCCTTTTGCAGAAACTCAAGAAACACAGTGACAGGTCCTATAAAAAAAATTTTAAATCCATAAGAAAAGCTGGAAGTCACTTCAGAAGAGAACACTTAAATGAGAAATTTGTCATATTTTGTGTATGTCTAGGTGATGCACGAACTTCCTGCCCTCAAAATCTAAAAGCTAATTACTTGAAAATGGAGAGTGTTGAGCTCCACCACATCCTTTTTTTGAAATGTAAATTGAAACAGTGAAAATATCCATCTTTTAAGTATGTATTTCTGTGTGGTCTGGAAGAGACAATAACCCTGCCTGTCCCCGGGTAGTTGTCAGTATTTTGAATTCTGATCAAAGTGCAGCTGGAATGCAAGTTGCCAAAACATCAGTGGAATAAATAGCACACATGTTGGAACTCAATTTATTTTATGCTTCAGCAGCTCTTAAAACAACAAAAATCAGTGCAGAATTACGGATCATAAACCACAATATGGATACCACGATTGTTGTCGTGACTTCCTTATTTTGGAATCTTTCAGCTCTTTTCAAAACCTTCATCCTTTGAATTGGTAACTGAAAAGATTTCATATTACCGATAGTGAGCAGGAACTGCCAATTAGCACAGGTTGTGTCATGCATGAGCATGTATGAGCCATTCTACCTTGTGGCTGAGAGGGAAATCAGGAGGTTGTCTAGTTCATCTCCCTACTTCCATTCAGGAGCTGGTGTAAAATATCCCTTACTTTTGAAATAAAAGACACCTTCAACTGATATAGTTAGCATTCAGAATCATGCACTACGATTGTGACATGGGGTTGGATGTTGCCCCAAATCACCTAACCCTCTTTTTGCAAAAGCTGTGTCCAAAGCTTAAGGTAGATAGCATTTTTCTGCAATATATGATTGATACATCTTCCCATACCTAGATTTAGAAGCACACTACTGTCCCACCCACAAATCTGGAGACAACTTGAATCTTTCATTTATTATCAATAATAATAACAATAATAATGGCATTTTTTTAAGCGCTATGTGCCAGGCACTATACAAAGCGCTGGGTTGCGTACAAGCAAATTGGGTTGGACATAGTCTCTGTCCCAAATGGGGCTCACAGTCTCAATCCCCATTTTACAGATGAGGTAACTGAGGCCCTGAGAAGTGAAATGACTTGCCTAAGGTCACACAGCAGACAAGTGACGGAGCCAGGGTTAAAACGCACAACCTTTGACTCCATGCCCGTGCTCTATCCATTACGCCTTGCTGCTTCTAAATACCCTTACAGTACCTCATTATTTTGTAGAAAACATAGTATAGTTTATGTGTTGAGCATCCGAGATTATAGGGACTTTTCTTTTGTCAGGTGTTGAGACTCGAGGACCTAAGAGGAATAACCAAAACCACTCTCCCTTAATTAGAAAAATACATTGGCTTGAGGACAGTCATTGCTTCTTGGCACACGTGCCTCACTGTCGATATAAAAAGTAGGAGTAATCACAATGGTATTTATTAAATATCCACTGTGTGAAAGGCACTTGACCAAGCTCTTGGGAAGTGCAAAACAAGTGGCATATTCCCTGCCTCCTGATAGGGAGGGGGTGGTCCATAGTATCAAAAGCAGCTGAGAGATTAGACTCTGCTACAGGGAGGTCATTGGAAATCTTAGAGAGTGCAGTCTAAATTCATTCATTCAGTCATTTATTGAGCGCTTACTATGTGCAGAGCACTGTACTAAGCACTTGGGAAGTACAAGTAGGCAACATATAGAGACGGTCCCTACCCAACAACGGGCTCACAGTCTAGAAGGGAGAGACAGACAACAAAACAAAACATGTAGATAGGTGTCAAAATCGTCAGAACAAATAGAATTAAAGCTATATGCACATCATTAACAAAATAAATAGAATAGTAAATATGTACAAGTGAAATAGAGTAATAAATCTGTACAAACATATATACAGGTGCTGTGGGGAGGGGAAGGAGGTAGGTTGGGGGGGATGGGGAGGAGGAGAGGAAAAAGAGGGCTCAGACTGGGAAGGCCTCCTGGAGGAGGTGAGTTCTCAGTAGGGCTTTGAAGGGAGGAAGAGAGCTAGCTTGGCGGATGTGTGGAGGGAGGGCATTCCAGGCCAGGGGAAGGATGTGGGCCGGGGGTCGATGGCGGGACAGGCGAGAACGAGGCACAGTGAGGAGGTTAGCAGTGGCAGAGGAGCAGAGGGTGCAGACTGGGCTGTAGAAGGAGAGAAGGGAGGTGAGGTAGGAGGGGGGTGAGGTGATGGACAGCCTTGAAGCTGAGAGTGACGAGTTTCTGCTTGATTCGTAGGTTGACAGGCAGCCACTGGAGATTTTTGAGGAGGGGAGTAACATGCCCAGAGAGTTTCTGGACAAAGATAATCTGGGCAGCAGAGTGAAGTACAGACTGAAGCGGGGAGAGACAGGAGGATGGGTGATCAGAGAGGAGGCTGATGCAGTAATCCAGTCGGGATAGGATGAGAGATTGAACCAGCAAGGTAGCGGTTTGGATGGAGAGGAAAGGGCGGATCTTGGTGATGTTGTGGAGGTGAGACCGGCGGGTTTTGGTGACAGATTGGATGTGTAGGGTGAACGAGAGAGTGGAGTCGAGGGTGACACCAAGGTTGCGGGCTTGTGAGATCAAGTGAAAGGCCCAAAAGCTTGACTGCAGTGAGTCAAGAAGACTGTATAGGCACAGGAGTAGGTGAAATAGATTGTGCTGGTGATCCAGGACTGGCAACACCGGAAATATTTTAATCTATCTTGACATTTGCTTCGGCTTTTTATTGTTCGCAAGACCACACAGACAGATCGATGTGACATGGGGCAGAACTTTCCGTAATCATTTTTAAAGGAAAATTAAAAGGGAAAAAAAATCAACCTTTTGTTATGGTAGAAAAGACTCTCTGGTCTATTAATTTAGAACATAAAAGCCAACCATTTGGCAGCAGTGTTTTTTCTGACCTATTCTGTGATATTTGTTCTTGTAATCACAGAACGAACAGTGCAGAGACTGGCAACCCACATGGAAAAAAGTATTACGATTCAATAGATGCTGCAAAGCAAGGGTGTTATGGCTGCAAAGGGTAGAAAAGCAGTGTGTTGTATTTTTAAGTTGCTTTCAGTCACTACATAAAATGAATATAGAACTTTATAAAAGATCTGGAAGTTGCGACACCACATTTTCAAAATTTTAGCTAACTGACAAGGAAGTTTGAATAAATTATATAGACCAAAGAAAATCAATACCCATTTAATCTCTTTAGAAATATGAATGGGATATTATTTTCTTACTCCGAAACCAAGGCAGAGCCAAACTGGAAACTAACCTCCTAAAATCTGGTGCTTCAGAAATGAGAAAAAAAATAAATAATTCCCTCCATTCATCTTTCACCTGTGTTTGAAACCAATTAATTCCCTCTTTTGGTTTCAGAGCAGTAAGGTGCTTAGAATAACAGGTGTTCCAGTTTCTTGGATTCGAAATTCCTAAAAACCAGGTGTGCTTTAAGATATTTCCATAGTACCTAAACCATGTAAGTATAAAATTCAAACAGGTGCCATTTATATTTTCATGTCAGTTAGGTTTGGTTTTTATCAAGGTGAAAGGTAATTTCCTCATTGCCTAAGAATTTATGGAAATCAACCTGACTTGTATTCCCACATTTAACTAGAGTCAAATGTCTCCCATTGTGGCCTTCAGTTCATAGGTATCGGAGCCCCATCTTTCAGGAGCCTCAGTGAAATGGAAAAAGAGATAACAGACCCTGGCCACAAAAAATATAATTGGACAGCAGACCCAAATCCTAATAATTTTCAGGCCAGATCTAAAAAATTCAATGAAAGCCCAAGTAAGAATTTTAATATGAGTTCGAAAAATACCACAGTCCAGATTCTAGGCACATTCAACTCCTATTGCCATCAGGTGCACCTTGGTTGGGACATTTTGTCACTTTGGACAAGTCCGATGAAATTTTGGTAAACTGCTGAAAATTCTTGTGGGCCAGTTTTTTTTTAATCTTACTGTTATGGCTGTTTCTTCTATCATCTATTCAAGTACCATGTCAGTACAGGTTGAATTTTCTAAATATGGAAATTTAGGGTGCTTATTAAGGAAATGTGTCATCTGAAATGAAAACAAACCACATGATGACTTATTGATAAATAGTAAATAGGTTCCTTGCTGATCCATGCAACCTCAATATCTGCATGCAAATAACCATTCCAGAAATAATATATTACCTTTCAAGAAAAAACATTTATATAATTACATAGTGATCTACCAAAAGATATCCTAAACAACTTAAAAGGTAACAATTCTTTGAGAGAACTATAGGGCCTTCTACTTGTATTTTTGAACAGTTTCACTCTGAGTACCCAGAGCTCCTTAAGCGCGTGTTTCTCTTTTTGCCCCTTCTGAAAAATGAAAAATGTGTGCAATTTGTAGATGGCGTCTCCTTCCCTACATTAATTTTAATGAATAAAATTATAGTTTAATCAGATAAGGGAAAAGAAGATCTAATGACTGCTTTGAAAATAATGATTAGAAGTGTTAGGACCCTTTGGAAATTTTCTTTTGCATATAGTGCCCAGGCCTTCTTAAAAAAACAACAACTCTCAGATAAGGTTGCCGTAAATCTATTTCAAATTAAATAATTAGACCTTAACCTTTCTCCAGTGGGCTGAGTTATAATAATGTTTATTTTCGCAGTTAATTGAAAATGAAGCCCCTGCATGGACTCAAGTCTCTACAAGCATTCTGAAATGGATGATCTGAACCCCTTCATTATTTAGGGATACAAAGCTAGGGTTACAATACCCATGCTGGTACGGAGAGCCTCCTGCACTAGTCATTGCTAGTGCCAGTACAGAGGTAAAAATATTTTAGTAGCTAGAACTGGGGAGATAGTGGCACTTTTGATACCTGCTTTCACCACAGATTGAATGAAATCCCAGTATGAGGGGATGTCATAACAATAATAATAATAATAATGGTATTCGTCAAGTGCTTACTATGTGCAAAGCACTGTTCTAAGCACGGGGGGGATACAAGGTAATCAGGTTGTCCCATGTGGGGCTCACAGTCTTAATCCCCATTTTACAGATGAGGGAACTGAGGCACAGAAAAGTTAAGTGACTTGCCCAAAGTCACACAGCTGATAAGTGGGGGAGCTGGAATTAGAACCCATGACCTCTGACACCCAAGCCCGGGCTCTTTCCACTGAGCCACACTGCTTCATAACTAGCTGTGCTTAGTTGTGGAACTCTAGGAAACCACCCAACTCCAAAGTTCAAGTTGTAATTGTCACCTCAAGGAGGAAAATGTAATTTACTAAATGGTAGATGAGTCCTTGGTACTTTGAAACCCAAGTATTGTGGTGGGGAGAAGATCATTTGATTCCATGTCAAATTAATTGGGGGATTTTATAATACAGTACCGTAGTGTATTGAGAGGGAACTAAAGAAAAGATAACCTGTGTGGAACTTAAAACGGTAAGAAAGTGAATTTTGGCATGAAAATTTTTTGACAATAGAGTTCTAAGATACAGATGGTTTGTCATAACAGTACCTTTCCATCCTTTAATAAATATCACAAAAACCTGGTAATTTTAAAGTAGACAGAGAATGGACTCTCGTTAAGTGTATCAAATAGACATTTTACTGGGACTTGTTCATTTTTAGAGGGTGACTGTGGCTTGAAGACCCAAAGATCTCCATTTTCTAATCCTACCCTAGCTACCTGAAAGGGGTGTAGCTGTAGCATTTTATCTCTTATATAACTGATAAAATGATTTGATTCTCACAAAATCTATGAATTTGTGATTATTCTTTTAAATACACAGCAGGCATATCCCATATGGAAACCAGGTTATGTGCTTTTGAAATGTGTATGTATCCTGGGCTAAGTTTTCCAAAGACTTAGGGGTTATCAATTAACCAGAACCTAATAATAATGGTACTTGTTAAGCGCTTACTATGCATCAGGCCCTGTACTAAGCACTGGGGTGCTTACAAGGAAATTGGGTTGACATAGTCCCCGTCCTGCATGGGGCTTACAGTCTTAAACCCCATTTGACAGGTGAGGTAACTGAGACTCAGAGCAGTGAAGTGACTCACCCAAGATTACACAGCAGACAAGTGGCAGAGCGTGGGATTAGAACCCATTACCCTCTGACTCCCAATCCCACGCTCTATCCACTAAGCCACACTGCCTCTCCAGAGCCTGTAGAGAAGTAATATCAAAGTCCTTTACCTGCTAAATGACGACGATGGTGATTCCTCCCATCAGGAACAAGCCATAAACCTTGATCCTGTGACTTCATGAACCCTGCACGAAGGAACTGATTATAATGCCGATGGTTTCTGCAGTGCCGCTTTCTCTCTCTCTTTCCTGCTGGTGCATAGAGCGAGCGAGCTGACAGTGGGATCTCTCCAGCCTTGATCTCGCTCCTTCTCTACAATTACCTATTTGCTCTTGCCTTCAGGACACTTCTGTCTGTTTGGGTGTCCTGCCATCACCTCAAACTTAACATATCCAAAACAGAACTCCCTGCCCTTAAACATCCAACAGACCACCACTCTCCCCGTCTTCAAAGCCGTACTAAAAATCAATCTCCTTTGAGAAGCCTTCTCTGACTAATTTCTCCCTTCCCAACCCTTTTCACCCTCCGTTCTGCATCTCTGCCCTTTTTGGACTTTGATACTCACCCCCCAACACTTAGATTCATACGTGTCCTTATACTCTGCTGCTTGCCCTATCTGTAATTTATTTCAATGTCTGTATCCCCCCACTAAATTGAAAGCTCCTTGAGTCTACCAACTCTATTGTATTGTACTCTCCTAAGAAGTTAGGTCAATGCTGTGCACGTAGCAAGCCCTCAATAAATACCATTAATTGATCAAGGAGAGTTTGCCCATGATGGAAAAATAATTTCCACAGGCCACATTTAGGAGGGACATGGGTAGGAGAGACTGATTGGACTGATGAGTGTGATGCTGTGGTTAGATGGTTAGAGTGGAAAACACAGGAGAATTGAGATATAGAGCAATGCTCAGTAGCCCTCTCACCGAGGAAAGTAGTGAGACTGTTGATTTCACCATTCTGACCCATTTTCTTCCAGTATTCCTTTTTTCTACAAAAAAGGTGAATTCATTTTTTGTGACTTGATAATTTTGTTTGCAGTATTTTTACCATTCACCTTTTCTCATATTTTTCACCAGTACTCATCAGCATCTCTCCCTGAATTCCTGAAAAGCCCCTCTGCTGGTGATCAATCTACTACCCGCTCTACCGTTCCTAGCCTCCCCACAAATACCGTGTCTTCGACAAAGCCTGGACCAGCCCTGGTAAAGGTAGGTGCTCGATGGAGAGATTAGATAACAGCTTTTGCTTAAAATGTTTTCTGTAGAGTGAATCTAAATTTTAGGCTATGTTTTTGTCACTCATGGCACTTACCCAAGTTGAACAGCCTGGCTTTAGCTCAGACCCTTCAGAAGAATCTTCAGTACAGGGAATTGAAACGTGGACAGACTTGCTTGAATTGCAGGCATTCATGCTGCCATCTTCAACAAACTAACTATTGTTTTCCAGTTGTAGAGAAGTCCCACAAAATTTTGCCAGGAAATTAAAAAAAAAAAAAACCTACCAAACTATGCAAGTCTTAAAAGATACCAGAAACCAGACTATAGCCTATCCAGAACCCTACCGCCTACACAAGTGAAGGGAATTCTTTTTAATTATGGTCAGTACTTGAAGCTAAATTGGCCTCGATATTACATTAGGAATATTTTATGAATTTCACATTCAGATATCATCTTTAATACATGTGAGGAATGCTCTTTGGGTGTGTATATGAGACTATCACTTAATGTTTTCCCAAAGGTATTATGACGTGGCAAATTAAGTGTTTATAGACCAAAGTACATTTTGTTTTTCTTAACTTTGAAGCTTGAGGTTACTAAGTGAAGACTGGTCTTTATGGTTTTTCTGATAAACTTGAGATTGTGTCTTTCCCTCATTTTGTGTGGAGAGAATCCTTTACTGTTATTAGTGCTTGAAGCAGATTTGGTGTTAATAAAGCAATCCAATGCAGGACTGTAAAGTTGAAGAGGAAAATAACAGTTTTTAGATGTGTTTTTCCCTTTGATGAATAGATGTATTGTGAACGTATTGCAATACATCTATCGATTACAGGGGCAAAAAAACCTTACAGATGGCATTTTATGCCTTTGGCGATCTGAGATTTTAGGTAAATATGAAATAAAGAATTAGAGTTCCTTTGCTAAATTAGAAAAATTGTACCAGACCAATTTAACTTGCTTTTTTTAAGGGACAGGGTATGTAGCAAGGGAAAAAAGTAATAAATGCCCTGGATTTCAAAAAGGCCATGATTCTTTCCCCCATGCAATAATAAGAGAAAACTAAGCAGTTGTTTTCCATACCAAAGGAAGACTAAAGAGGAAGCAAACTTACTATTTATACCAAATATTCTAGTTAGACATAAAGGTGCACTTCCTTATTATAAAGGTGGTTAATCCCTGAACCAAGCTACCAAAGCAGTTTGAAGAAAATCTCTGAAAAAAGTAGATAAACATTTGTTGCTAGTGGATTGTTTAGAGTTTTCACCTGCGTTAAAGCAGAACGTAGGTAAGGAAACATCCTGAGGCTTCTTCCTTTCTTAAAAGTCTTTGAATTTTTCAAGTAGTGTGGCCTAGTGGATAGAGTACTGGCCTGGGAATCAGAAGGACTTGGGTTCTAATCCCAGCTCTGCCATGCGTTTGCTGCGTGACCTTGAACGAATCACTTAACTTCTCTGTGCCTGAGCTCCCTCATATGTAAAATGGGGATTAAGACTGTGAGCCCCATGTGGGATAGGGCTTTGCCCAACCTGATTAGCTTTTATCTACCCCAGCGCTTAGAACAGTGCCCGGCATTATGTGCCAGGCACTGTTCTGAGCACTTAACTAATACTAAAAAAATAACTTTCTAAAGAAAGGAAGCTTATTCAGAAGTGACATGTTACTGCAAATTCAAGAAAAACACAAACCCAGAATGCAAATAGAGTCTATAAGAACCCTGCTGTTGGAACCCCTACTCAAATCTAATATATTCAATGCTTTACACAGTAAACTTGGATAATTATCAGGTTTTCCAAATAAAATGGGAATGATGGTGGCTTTAGGTCTCAAACATTACCTATTGTTGCTGTCCACAAAATAGGGTACAAGCAACTTCTTAGCATTTTCAGATTGACATTTCATTTACAGTATTCAGTACTCAGGTGTGACTTTCCTCTAGCCATGTACCCTCTCTGGGGAAATTTATAATTGCTTTTATATATAAAATTCTGATCAGGGACAATGTCTCCCCATTTTTCCCTGTAGGTAGATGCTGAGAGATTAAAATTGAACAGAAGTTATTTTGGAATCAATACAGAGCAGAATCAATTAATCTTATTTATTGAGTGCTTACTGTGTACAGAGCTCCCTACTAAGAACTTAGGAGAGTACAGTTTGTACAAGTTTGTACAAAGTTTGTAGATACATTCCCTGTCCACAATGAGCTGTAGTCTAGAGAGGAAGACAGACATTAATATAAATAAATTCCAGATATGGACGTAAGTGCTGTGGGACTGAGGGAATGGTGAAGGGAATGAGAGAAGAGGAAATAAGAGTTTAGTCAGGGAGGGCTGCTTGGAGATGTGTTTTTAATAAGGCTATGAAAGTGGGGAGAGTGATGATCTGTTGGCTATGAAGAGGGAGGTCATTCCAAGCCGGAGGCAGGATGTGGTCGAGGGGTCGGCGGCAAGAGAGATGAGATTGAGGTTCAGTGAGTAGGTTGGCATTAGAGGAGTGTATGATGGCTGGAAATGAAAGTTACAGCAATATTTGGTCACAAAATGGCTTCTGCTACCTTCCATTAAGTGCAGAATAAGGCCCTGTCATTTCTCTGAGTTTGTGACAGTATATTTTTAATGGTATTTGGGAAGTGCTTCCTATGGGCCAGGCACTTTATTAAGCACTGGGATAGGTAATTCATTCAGTTGTATTTATTGAGCGCTTACTGTGTGCAGAGCACTTTACTAAACGCTAAATGCTAAGATAAAATTGCGGGACACAGTCACCGTCCCCATAGGGCTCCCAATCTTCATCCGCATTTTACGGATGAGGGAACTGAGCCCCAGAGGAGTTAAGTGACTTGCCCAGGGTCACTCAGCAGACAAATGGCAGAGCCGGGATTAGAGCCTAGGTCCTCCGACTCCTAGGTCTATATTCTTTCCACTAGGCCACTCTGCTTCTTGGTAGTTTCAAGGTAGAACAGCAGAATTTGCAGTTTCATTTTACTCATTTCATATGCCTGTGACACCGCAAGTGGGGTTAAATCTTTTTCCTCATTGAGGTAGTTTGAATTAGAGGGGTGTGGCCCTTTCCCAATCTACAGCAGTGTCAGTGATTCAGGAGATTGGAGAGTACTCTTAGTGTCACGAATGAAGAGCTAAAGAGGATTGGAGTGTTAAAGTGTCGAAACCTGCCAATAGCGAATAATTCTTGTTCTTTTCCCTTTTCCTCTTCCCTCTTCCTGGTTTTTCTCCGCCCTCTTGGAGTCCTGTAGCTTTCCTTCTCTTGACTTCTTTCTTTAATCATGGAGAAGACAAAGAAAGCCCTAGTTTAGACAGTATCGCTCTATTTTGATTCCCCTTGGAGAACATTATTTGAAAATAAGTCAAGTATTGGAGGTAAAAAAAATCCACACTCACTGACAAATCAATGGTATTTGAGCACTTACTTTGTGCAGACTACTCTATTTAGTGCTCAAAGAGGGAACCCTCCCTCTGTCATTAAATGAGTGCAACGAAACTTGGGACTTTTTCGTGGAAAAGCCTCATTTCTGAGATTCACCTACCCATAGCCTTTTTGGGGGGAGCCCTATTGCTAGGAGACCTGGGCTTTATCCCAGCTCCATCACTTGCTCTCTTTCTGCCCTTGGACAAGTGACTTAACTTCTCTGTGCCTCAAGTACTTCATCTGTAAAATGGGAATTAAATACCTATTCTCCCTCCCACTTAAATGGGGAGTCTCATGTGAGACAGGGTCTATGCCTGATTTGATTGCATTATACCTCACCCAGCTCATAGCACAATGCTTGATACCTAACAAGCACTTAAGAAATAGCACAGTTATCATTGTTTATTGCACTAAACACATGGGAGAGGACAATAACGGTACACCCCTACTCTCGAGGAGTTTACATCTAACAGTGGACGTCAAGTTCAGGCTCCTCGGTCCTACTGGTCTTTTCCTTTCCCCACTACTCTCCCATTAGTGCCAAGTCCTAGAAGCTTCAAAACATCTCACCCAGTAAATTGAAATATTTATGTATCTCTCAGTCAATCAGTGGCATTTGAGGGCTGAACTAAGTGCTTGGGAAAGTACAATAAAATAGAGAAGATAGGATAGACACAATTCCTGCCCTTGAGCTAGTTAATACACTGTTGATAGTAAACTCCTTGAAGGCAAGCACTGCATCTTGTGATTCTTTAGAATGTTCCCCAAATGCTTAGTACAGGGCTCTGTGCACAGTATGTGCTCAATAAATACTGAAGATGATGATGGTGGCAGCAGCGGTCTAGAGTTCAACATGGCAACAACAATTACCTTGGGTTTTGTAGGATGTGTTTTCAAACTTCTCGTAATACTCTCAGCAGTATCATCAATCAGTAGTATTTATTGAGTATCTGATTAGATAGCACTATATTATTAATACCTGGGAGAGTACAACAGAAGCCAGACATACTATTACTACCCTCCAGGAGCTTATAAATTAATGAGGTGGACTGACTAAGGCTGAGTTAGTTACAAGCAGTGGGAACCGGAGAAGGAATAAGGATAGAAAAGGAACTAGAACAAATGTATCAGGTTGAAATAGCTAATAAATACATATATAGGCAAACATAAGTACCAAGAAAAGCAATGGTGTATGTGTAATGCAGCTGGGGTTGGGTTGATGTGACAAGAGTGGTGTGAGTTAATAAGGGAAGGCTTCCTAGAAGAGGTGAGAAGAACTGTGCGGTCCGATGGATTTTGGTAACAGTGTGAGAAAGGGGTCGAAGGTGGGAAATTGAGATCAAGGTATCGTTGAAAGCTGTTCATTAATAGCAAGCTGAACCCACCCAGGCTTATTCCAATATCATTGTACAGAAGTAATAGCTAGTATTGGGGATTTGGGGATTTTAAAATTCTAAACGCTCAACACATATTTAGGCAATGCAGCATGTTGGAATCAAAATGTGTTAAAAGAATCCAAACCTCTTAGCATCCATAGAAAAATATTTGGCTGTAAAGAATAAAATGCAAACCCCTAGTAAAGCATTCTGGGTTTGTAGGATTTAAAAAAAACAACTAATAGTAATAATCTGTTTTTTGTTTGAAGAACATTCTTCACATTTATCCCCATCTGAAATAATGCCAAGTAAATTCATTACAGTGGTTTTGAGGAATTTGTCTTTAGAAGAAAATTGGTGTAGTGGTGATGTTCTGCTGTAAGTTATTTCCTTTCTTTGAAAAAAAAAAATCTTAAGAAGTCTCACACAGACAGGGAGGGGCAATATTTCTCGCCTGGTTTCCCGTATTCAAAAAAAGCCAGTGTGTGAAGGGCTGATCGTGGGTGGAGTGAAAGATGTATTTTAATTCACACTGGGCCATTAAATCAGTCCGTCAATGGTATTTATTGAGCACTTAGACTAGTGAGATGACCTGCAGATTCTCAGTGAAAATGACTAAATTATCTATAGCTCTACAATTGATAAATTATCTGAGATAAAGGAATGGAGAAAGAAAATTCATCTG
Source organism: Tachyglossus aculeatus (assembly GCF_015852505.1). NCBI lineage: Eukaryota > Metazoa > Chordata > Mammalia > Monotremata > Tachyglossidae > Tachyglossus > Tachyglossus aculeatus. The sequence goes on from NC_052086.1 coordinate 73,723,496, forward strand.
GATCCAGTTCATTAATACGTTCAAGTTTCAACATTCTTGGGCATGTATTGGTTTGCCAAGTACCCACTTCTATGAGGATGATATGAGTGCAAAGGAATTCACCATTGTTTTAATAATAATTGGATGGAGCAACATTGAAAAAGGCGATCGTATGTCCACATGATCTGATGACTATACTAAAATAAATTCTGCTGCAGTTTAAAAGGTTTGCAAAGTATGTCTTCGTGGGAAAATGTAATTCATAAAAAATACCTGTTTGAGGCCCCTCCAGTAGGATTTCTAAAAACTGCTTATATATGCTGAATACACTTTTAGCCTATCTGTAAGCTTCTGTCCATTTTTTGTACTTTTATCACAGAAGTTTGTGTGAAACCTTAAATAACTTCGTCTTGGATCTTATTGTCTTTTCAGAGTACTGCATGAATTTAAAATTAGTCACTTCTATTGAGTTATTTTTGCCCCAGAGAATGTGTTGTATACAGTCTTCAAAAACAGAACCCCGGCGATGGGGAGAGGGGGAGGATTTTTAGACAAGTGTCTTCAGGAATTGCCCTAAATATTTTGTTCTGAGCAAACCACTGGTCATCTTCAAAGAAATAAAGAAAGGATTTAAATTCTTAGGGTTTCTTTCCAACACACACAGTTCTCAAAATCATCTGCTAAAAAAAATGCACTTTAAGATGATGTATAATTAATAGATCCATACTATTGAATTGATTAAATTTGTCGGTCATATTTATTGAGCGCTTACTGTGTGCAGAGCACTGTACTAAGCACTTGAAAAGACCAGTTTGCAAGCATTCTACCTTTGCTCTTGTTAGGAGCTGTCACACCAACTGCTGGTTGGTGTTGTCTGGTGAGTGTTTCAGTAGGAAGTGAGAAGAACTAAATCCTATTACTATCTCCTGGTGCTTTGTGACCAGGTGGTAGCTCTGCACCTCCGCTTTCCCACCTATACCATGAGAATAAGAATTCCCACCATTTAAAGGGGTTAAAAGGCTCAATCAGGGAATAGCCATTAAGTCAGATTTTAGAGGCTTAATTTGCTTGAACAACCACCCAGAGAAGACAGGTCTTCCTCAAAGCCGCTATACCAAGTGTCCTGAGAGAACACTGCTTTGTAGCATAGATGGATTTTGGAGTTGAAAAGCCACCCTGGGATCAAGTTATTCTCTTTACTCCGGAGGCAAAGGAGCAGTTAGTGTCTTAAAAGGAAACTCCCCCACCCCTGGGGGTTCCCCAGTTCAGAGAAGATACAGACTAAAAGAGAATTGTGCCAAGATTCAAATTGGTGAAGAAAATAATAGCAGGGAACAGAGAACAAGTCAGGGCAGAGATTGGGAATTGAAGGGCCCATGAAGGCAAGGACTTGGATTGGGTTTTAACATTAAAATTCAGCCTTGAAGGCATTTAAAATATTTGGCAGTAGGGTCAGAGGTAGAGAAAAAGAGTATAACCTTGGCAGCATTATTTTGAGAAGTGTAAAGGGCTTGTAATGGCTAAATGTTGAGCAGTTGGAATAAAGAATAGATGTGTGTAGAGAAAAGCAAGATCTTTGTATTCATTCATTCAGTTGTATTTATTGAGTGCTTACTGTGTGCAGAGAACTGTACTAAGCGCTTAATGTCCCCCACTTACTGTAGTGTTCAGTCTAGGGCAGATACACACAGTAACCAGCAGTATTTCCTCTTTCTTTAGGTGTTCAAACGTTGACAAAGAAAGTAGTCCTTATTAGTGTCATGCATTGAGTGCAAATTTTTAGTTCCTGCTTTTCATCTTCCATAGTCTAACACTAGCAGGGCTCACAGTGTGAATACTAGTGAGATAGGGAAAGTAAGCTGTTTTGTATTTTTTGTGTTTTATTTTCTTATTTTTGAAAGTACATGTCATGTAGAAAACATGCTTTAGCCAGATCTAACCCTATAAATCAGATCACAAATTCAGAAAATAATAACTGTGGTATTTGTTAAGCACTTAATATGTGCCAAACGCTGGGGGAGATACAAGATAATTCAGTCAGCATAGTCCCTGTTCCACATGGGGCTCATAATTTAAGGAGGAGGGTGAACAGGCATTTAATCTCCATTTCACAGATGAGGAAACCCAGACCCAGAAATATTATGTCACTTGCCAATGATCATACAACAAGCAAGTGGCACGTTTCCCTGGCGCCCAGACCTGTGCCCCATCAACTAGGCCACCCACTGAGGGTTGTTTTGTTCTTCATTTTGTTTTTTCAGGGAAAGGGGGTGAAGTTTTAGGGTGTTACAAAATTGACTTCATTGGGATTAAGTCTAGTCTGTAAAATCCTTATGGTTAGGGAGCGTATCTACCTACTCTGTTGTACGCTCCCAAGCGCTTTGTATGGTGCTCTCAGTAAACGCTCAGTGAATGCCATTGATTGGAGTGTTGTTGGACATTTTAATTGTTGATATTGGTTGTTCCTCCTATTTTTAGGTGACAGCACTAAGGATAAAATGAACCCTTGGTTGTGAGTGTGGCTGAAAGGGCTGCAAGTGGCCTCACCGCACTAAGCACACGCAAAGACCGTTTCTGTCATTCCGATATGCTTAATTCAGTTTCTAGCCATTTCACGTATTTTTTCCTTCCCAAACCACACACCGCAATTTGACTTCTGAGATTTTGGGGTTTGGGGGTGGGGTTTTTTTGTTTGTTTTTTGGGTTGGTTTTTTTTTTTTTGAAACCTCCAGATCAGCACTGATACTAGTCAGGAAGAGAAGTAATCAAGCAAGATCGGCAGGTGGCTTTCTGCTAGGTGTGAGAGAGATTAAAATGAAAATAAAATGCCAAATCTGCAGGTATTTAATTAAACATGACTCAAAGTGACGTTCCAGTTAGAGTAAAGCAATTGCCGACATGAAGATGGAAATACTCTTAACTCCTTTTCCTAGAAAAAAAAGTGGTAACTTTGACAGTCGGCAGCCTGGCCTAGGGGTAAGTGGCTTTACTGATGGAAGAAAGCTAGCAACTGAGGTAAGAGCCGCGTGTATGATCGCCAGTAGTTCAGATTAACCACACCGAGTTGACGGTACTGTGGAAGACAGTGCTGCTGTTGTCAATCTGTATGTTCTCTAGTCACCGTGAATGCCTCATGTGCACATTCCAGGAGAAATGGCAGACTCAAATCGGACTATGTAAAAACCAAAATTCATTTTCTAATCGAATGAAGAAGTTTAGAATCTTGAACAGTTCACAGAAGCAGTTTGATCGGTCTTGTGAACCAAAGGTCTCTGGGGTAGTGTGGTCCAAATTGTGAGAATTTGGAATTGTATTTAGCGGCGAACACAAAACTTAAAACCCTGGTACTGTTCTTTGCGTAATTGTAAATTGTCAAGCAGTTTACTGTCCAGTTAGTTTTGTGGGTACAAAGTATCACTAGTTTTCAGAAACCAACAAGTTGTGTTCATCTTGTGTTGTATTTATTTTGTGAGACTGTGCACTGAAGTGGGGATTGGAAGAATAACTTGAAGGAAATTCTTAAAACGAGGGGACAGGACTCTAAACCTCTGCTTTTAAAGTTTTATGACTTTAAGGCAGAGTGCTCTATTAAAAATTGGAATTATTAGACTAGTGACAGCATAATGGAAAGCGTATATAACTAGTGAAGACTATTCACGTTAACATGTTCCTAGCACCAGAAAATGATATTTCCAACATTCTGTTCTATTTAAATCAGGGAGTAGTGCCTGGCATATGTTAAGCACTTAAATACCATAATTATTATTATTAATTATGGTTCTTCTTATGTTCTATGTGACAAGCACTGTACTAAGGGCTGGGGTAGATACAAGATAATCAGATTGGACTCAGTCCCTGTCCACATGGGGCTCACAGTTTAAGTAGGAGGGAGTAGTATTTAATCCCCATGTTACAGAAGAGGGAACTGAGGCACAGAGAAGTTAAGTGACTTGCAGACAAATGGCAGAGCCCAGAGTAGAACCCAGGTCCTCTGATTCCTGGGCCCTTGAAATTTTCCATTAATAATAATAATAATAATGGCATTTGTTAAGTGTTTGCTACGTGCGAAGCACTGTTCTAAGCACTGGGGAGGATACAAGATGATCAGGTTAGCTCACAGTCTTAATCCCCATTTTACAGATGAGGGAACAGAGGCACAGAGAAGGGAAGTGACTTGCCCAAAGTCACAAAGCTGACAAGTGGCAGAGCCAGGATTTGAACCCATGCCCTCCGACTCCCAAGCCCTGGCTCTTTCCACTGAGCCATGCTGCTTCTCACTAGGTCATGTCTTTTCACAAAGTAATATCATGTGCTTGTCAGTGTACATAAGAAGTTAGGAGATATGATCCCTGCCCTCAGTGAACTTACAATATAGCAGGGGAGACAGACACTAAAATAATTTGCAGATGGGAGGGAGAAGGAAAGTGGATCAAAAGACAGTCTACAGGTGGATGTGAGTACAGAAGTCTGTAGTTGGTGCAAATGTGCCAGAAAGGTAGTTGAGGGATTCTGATCCCGAAAGGAAAGCTTAAATATGAGCTGTGCATTTTGAATTTGGTGCCTCATCAGAACTTCACAGGGACTTTGATGGCAAAGGCCGAAAGATGTAGCCTAGATGTACTACAGCCTCCCCACTGCCTCACAGAAGGAAGAGCACTGATCATCCCACCAGGGTTGAACCACAGCCACCTGATAGAGAATGTACTTTAGCTGACTCTTTACCCACAGTGAAAAGACGAGGCAGACGAAGAAAGAAATTCTCAGCTTGCCTCCCATGTTTTGTGCCCAAAACTGGGATATTCGCTTTTTGTTTTGTTTTCCTTTTTGTTTGCTTTTTTCAGGCCTCAGGTGATTTTTTTTAAATGGTAGTTGCTATGCGCTTACCACGTACCAGACATTGTACAAAGTACTGGGGTAGATAGAAGCTAATCAGGTTGGACACAATCCATGTCCCGCGTGAGGCTCACAGTCTTAATCCCCATTTTACAGATGAGGTAACAGAGGCCCAGTGAAATCCCAAGGTCACACGGCAGACACGTGATTTTTTTTTTTTCCAGTCAGTAAGGCTCTTGGTGTTGCACTTGTAGTGGTCGTGAATGATTTTTTATTTCTTTGTCCCTGAAAAACAGCAAAGCCATCCGAAGAATCCAAATGACAAACATCGGAGCAAGAAGTGCAAAGATCCCAAACCAAGGGTAAAGAAGTTGAAGTACCACCAGTACATTCCACCAGATCAGAAGGGTGAGAAGAACGAGCCACAGATGGACTCCAACTATGCCCGTTTGCTACAGCAACAGCAGCTCTTCCTGCAACTACAGATCCTGAGCCAACAGCAGCAACACTACAACTACCAGACAATCCTCCCTGCGCCAGTCAAGTATGAAAAATTTTGTCCATTTTTCTTTACAAAGGGGTACTACCTTCTTTAACGGGAACCAAAAAAATCCTCCTCCTAGGCTTTACCTGTCTCTAAAGCTAGTTGGTTGGAAAAGTTCAACAGACAGTTAAATCATTTCTGTCACACATTATCTGGCCGATATTGTTTTGGCTGATTTCTCTTCCAGAAGTGCAATATTTGCACTGCCAAAAGACCCAGTTTGTAAGTTGTAAGACACTGCTCATGGCCAGCAAATGATTCTTCATTCATTCGATCATATTTATTGAACGCTTACTGTGTGCAGAGCCCTGTATTAAGCGTTGGAAAGTACAATTTAGCAACATATAGCATGGCTCAGTGGAAGGAGCCTGGGCTTGGGAGTCAGAGGTCATGGGTTCTAACCCCAGCTCCACCGCTTGTCAGCTGTGTGACTTTGGGCAGGTTGCTTAACTTCTCTGTGCCTGTTACCTCATCTATTAAATGGGGATTAAGACTGTGAGCCCCATGTGAGACAACCTGATTACCTTGTATCTCCCCCAGAGCGTAGAACAGTGCTTGGCACATAGTAAGCACTTAACAAATCCTATTATTATTATATAGAGACAGTCCCTACCCAACAACAGGCTCATCTCTGAAAAGAAGTGACCGTGATCTTTTGGAGAGTTTTGGGTTTGGGGGGTGGGGGTGATTTTTTTTTATTTAAATGATCTTTAAGCTGACACAATTGCAGAATAGAAGCAGGAGCAATTTTCCAATGAGTCCGAGTCCGCCCTGCGTAGCCTGTCCTGGCTTGTGGATCCTGTGTCCATTGGCCAAGTGGGGCTGGGCCCCCTCTGATTTTTCAACCAGGTTCAGGGGGGCTCAACTGCGCCTTAGTGTGCCCAAGCTCCCGCTGCTGTTTGAGGTTAGAGTAGCCACCATGAGGTGGGCAGGACCTGGGCGCAAATGCCCATGCTTGCATTAACTGACAGGTCACCTGAAACCATGCAGCCAGTCCAAGCTGTAACCAGACCAAATTTGAAAACGGGAATTCTGGGTTCACCCAAGGCCAAGCAAACCAGCCCCGACTGGGAAAATTTAGTCCTTCCAGGTCCCGCGTCGTCTGGCCAGGTCATCGACCTGGAATCTGTTTGACTGCATTGTGCTCCATCTATTTGTGTTACATCGACAACCAAATACCTTTGTGTTTCAATGACCGCTCCCAGAGCTGGATTTAATTCAAATTAAATTCAACTTCAGGTGGTTATTACTTCAAGCTCTTGTGTCCAGAAGGCATTATTTCCAGTCCTTTATAACTGTGGCAAAATAGTTGTGTGCGGTGGTCTAGGTTCTAAGACACAGGCACTAAAGTTAGAAAAGTGGGGCAGATTGTGTAGGCTATTCTCTTCCCATCTTCCCCTACTTTCTGAGATGGGAACCCAAGGAGAATGGCTTTCTGGAAGTGTTGGTTTGATCATTGGAGAACAAAGGGGTTTCTGTATATTGATATATCGCGCTCTCACTCTCACTGTTCAGGGTTCAAGGGAACCTTCCCTTTTTTAATTGTAGCACCTCTCTTAAAGGAATAGTTAATTGTGGTTCCACTCCCAACTCACTTGAAGGACCTCCTCTAAATTTTCCCTTTAGTAAAGTGGGAGAAAATGGGATTAAAATACTTATGACAGCATTAAAAGCCCAAAACTTGAGCACAGCTCCCGTTTATGAAACCCTCCGAAAGATAGTGAACACAGGCCGTGTTGGAGGTGGTCAAAGACAGAAAACTAAAAAAATTAGTGATTGGGAGTGGCAGTTTAAATCTTCTGACATCCAGGTTTAACTTTCTGATCATCTTTCTAGAAATTGCAGGATGAAAAGAATTAAACTCTGCTCTCTATTGACCCCTTGAAATGCAACCTACAGGTTTTTACTACCAAATATTTGTTTTACAAGATAAAACTGTGGGATGCCAGTAAATTTTTGAATGCATTTTAGTGTGTAATTTATCAAAATAATTCAGAGATGTTTGATGCCATGTTTTCTGTAAGATGCAGCTGATGTTATATTACTCAAGGTCTGTTAAAAACGCTTTACCTTTAACAGCTGTCTGCCTTAAGAACAAAATTTGTTCAGTGCATTAGGCAACTGTGCTGTTTGAAAATGTCCGAATGTCATATTTTTTTCATCATAGTGCCAGCTAATAGTTAGTGGCAAGAGGAAAAGAGAAAATAAAGTGACTTTAGGGGCTAAATATATTAGAGTAAGTTGTAGCCATTGATTTGACTATCCATGGATTTTTAGATGCCACCAGTGTCTGTCATGTAAATTTGAAAGTGCTTTCATTTCAAAATGTAGGGGCTTAAGAACACCTGCATTAGTTTTCCTCAGTTTTAATCTGATTTTTCAATTTTCTTAAGCAGAGTTTGGCAACTAAGAGTAACAGATGTAGAGTAAAAGATCATATTCTGCAGTGATACTGTATCTCAGATGGACAGATACCAGAACATAGTGCTTATAAAGTTTCAAGAGATACCGGACAATGATACCTACCAGGCTGTAACTCATCCTAGAGAAATCCGAGGTTTCTGGGTTACAGCTTTATATGTAATTTTTAGTGCATGTATTTTAAACCAAAGGCATCTTGGGATTTTAAATGTCATCTTTCCTATATTAAATATTAATTCAACGAGGATTTGTGAGTGAACAGGGAACTGGTCTGGACTATTTTTCTTTCAGGTAAAACAGCACTTTGTGGTAGCTTCTGATGTTTAGTTGGGTTAAGAACTACAGGGATAAGGGCCCGTCCAGACGACCTTTGTGGTGTTGAAAGAAGGAGGAAATGCAAACCGAGTGGTCTCCCATTAGAATTTTGGCACACACACGACTTATCCCCATTCCCCAGCCCAACAACACAGCCCTTCTCATAAGGCAACCGTACCCAGTTGGAGAGTGGCATGCTCAGAGGCTTCTTTTGGGACTCAGCTTTTATATTGTTGCCACTGACCTTGAGCAAAGCAGCTGCTGATTCGTGGTCCTGCAAAGAGTGTAGCCTAAAATCAAATTGATTTTCCCAACTCAGTTTATCTGAGGTTGAGAACTATTCTTCTTAATAGTAAGTACCATTATTCACGGAATCTGAATCAATATGGTTTCTTGAATAAATAATGTAAATGAAGTTATGAAAACTTAAAATTTAATGAGTCGCTTTTTCCTCCCTACTAAGTTGCTCCACCGGACTAAATGAGACTCTAAGGGAGGTTTATTCACTCTTTCAGTCCACTAAACCTTGCAGGGCATCACTGTCCCACTGTGGCTAAGAAAGCAAATGCACCTCTCTAAGGCCTGACCAACGTGGAAGAGAACAGGGCCCAGTAAATTGGTTAACAGTAACATTTTAAACTTTACAGGAATTACAGCAGATAATGTACTAAGAAGTTCTCATCACACCGTTTATCGTCATCCAATTTAATTCTATGATGTCTTATAGCATTGGGGTTGTCTCTGTTATTCCAGTGAATTAGGTGATCAAGTTGACCATTGTTTGAACTCATTCTCTTTTTATCATTCTAGCTTTTCTGATTACTTTTCCCACATTGTGTTTCATTGTTATGAGTGTGTGTTTGTATTTCTTGCTCAAATTTTTTCCAAGAAATACAGCTGTGCACATTTGGTCACCCAGCCAGAGAGCCCCTAACAGTGGCGAAAGATGAACCCAGATTTCACTCAGCTTTGGGCTGGCCATGCATTACTACGTTAAAGAAAGTATCCCGCGTCGGTTTTGATTGGGGCGCGATGACATGCACTGTCAAGTCAGATTTTTAGCAAAGACAAGTTCAGCATTTGTTTGCCAACTCAGACTCAGGGATGTTGAGAGCAGGGGCTTTAAGGACTTGACAAATGCCCTTCCAGAACCGCGCCTCTGTTAGTCTCTCCCTAAGAGATCACTCTCCACCTCTCCCACAAGGACACTTCCTGGCTTCAACCAAGAGTAGCTCTCTTTGGAGGGGAAGTATCAATCAGGCTGGGAAGGGAAGTGGGCTGTTTGGAAAGTGAATTAACTTTTTTACCCAGCAGCTGATTCCTGAAAGATGGGTGTGAACATGTAGAGTCAGTAGCACACAGGGTCAGAATGAAAATGTACCCATAGCAGCCAAGTTTCCAACTTTAATTTTCTTTTTCTCTTGAAGGCCATTAAATGACAAACAGACTAGCTCTGGGAATTCTTTGAGCAATAACACTTCTACAGCAGTGGCCAACACAGCAAGACAGAACAGTTCTGTTCCCACCAGAAAACCAGGACCATTGCCTCCTAGCCTGGATGACTTGAAGGTAATAGTCACAACTGGGATTCTCTCACTTCTGAAAACCAGTAGGCAGAGAATATGACCGTAACCTGTACCTGGCATATATCAGTACTTTCCCACTGACAGTGTATTTAAGGGAAAAATACATCAAGTTTTCTAGAAATGCATATTTTGCTATCCTTCGGTACCTTTTTTTAGTTGAGTTTTTGGCATGGATTAAACGCTCCTTGGAAAATACATTCAGAGCTTTCCAGCTAAATTAAAAGGAAAATCTAGGTGAATATGTTGTCAAATGAAGCTAAAGGCAGATATTACATTCTTACTCTGTAAACAGGAATGTATATTAGAAGGTTTCATTGGTAATGTTGTCACTTAGGATCAAGTGAAACATGCTTAATGTAAGGTTTTTAATTTTCCATGTCGTATTGTTTACTTGCAGTTTATGCAGCTTTGAATTCCGTTCTATGAAAAAAAGTTTGCTACCCATTATCAAACATGAGTAGAAACAGTTTTCGTGCCTTTCACCTTTTTGTAAAACTGTTAAAAATTTGACCCATGAATGATTGTAGATGCGTAATGTATAATTTGGTGTGCATCAGTCATCCAACGCTTAGAACAGTGCTTTGCACATAGTAAGCACTTAAATGCCATCATTATTATTATAAAATTGAAAAGGAGTTCTTAAGAGGATTCCTAGCTCAGTTTACATCTTCGGTGTGTAATCATTCGCTTTCAGTAGTTTAAAGCTACCAACATGGACCTGTCATGAAACTTCTTTGTAATTTTGTGGGCTCTTTTGGCATTAACTATTTAAATGGTGAAGACAAACTACTACATAGCCACATGTATAAATTGGAAAGAATAAAATTACTCTTCCAGTCTTCCTATTTTCCACTTGGAAAGATTAGAGAGCTCAAATCCTACTAGTAAAATGAGGGAGCTGTGCACAAGCCACGTCCACATTTATGGAGTGGCTTAGGGGCTAAAGCACAGGCCTGAGAGTCAGGTGGTCGTGGGTTCTAATCCTAGCACCGCCACGTGTCTGCTACATGACCCTGGGCAAGTCACATCATTTTTCTGGGCCTCAGTTCCCTCATCTGTAAAATGTGGATTAAGAGCGTGAGCCCTATATGTGGGAGAGGGACTGTGTCCAACCTTATTAACTTGAATCCACCCAGTGCTTAGAACAATGCTTGGCACATAGTAAGTGCTTAACAAGTGCCATAACTATTATTATGATAATGATTATTGAAGAACTGAATGTAATTGTTGTGGTTTTACGTGTCCCAATCTAATTTAACTTTGCAGGGTAAAGAACTTACGTGTATGCATTTAAGGGTAATGCCCATTTTAAAAATCTGTCACCAGCATTCTTACTGTGGAAATAGTCATAGCCTTCCTACATTGCTTTCATTTACTTATATTAATGTCCATCTCCCCCTGTAGACTGTAAACTCGTTGTGGGCAGAGAATGTGCCTGTTTGTATCTTCCCAAGCACCTAGTGCAGCGATCTGCACACATTAAGCACTTGGTAAATATGATTAGCTGCCTGATAACTGTCTCATCTGCCGGCCTTGTTTTTATCTCTAATATGTGTCACCGTCTTGACTTGCTGGACAGACAACCAGTGAGCTATCAAGTCCGGTTCTTTCAGGAACGTCTCAATGAAAACAGGCCCTTTCTTCCTCCACAAACATGAGCTATAGATTTGTAAGCAAGTACTTCAAATCCCTTAACCGTTAATGAGTACCACACGTTTTACCCGCAGGTAGCTGAATTGAAGATGGAATTGAAATTAAGGGGCTTACCGGTGTCCGGCACCAAGACAGACCTCATTGAACGCCTGAAACCTTACCAGGAGGTTAACAGTGGCGCGGCGACTAGCAACGCCGTTACCGTCACCACCTCTGCCGTGATCACTAATAACACCGGCGAAGTCACCATGCCCTTTCCAGTCGCGACTCTAAAAAACTCAGCAGCGAGCTCGGTTCCCAGTTTCAAGTCAGAGACATCAGCTGGTGGAACGGGCAGCGTAGCCCTTGTGGAGAGCATAAGCTCCCCTCTGCCAATCTCCCCTTCCCCTTCGGAACAATCCAGTTTAAGTACCGAGGACACTAACGTGGCAGACACTTTCACGGAAATCATGACTATGATGTCACCCTCCCAGTTCTTGAGCTCCTCTCCCTTGAGAATGACCGCCAACGAAGAGAGCTCGAGTCCTACGAGCGGAAGCCTGTCGAGCATGGAACTCGACGCTGCCGAGAAAGACCGCAAGCTGCAAGAGAAGGAGAAGCAGATTGAGGAGCTCAAAAAGAAACTGGAACAAGAACAGAAGCTCGTGGAAGTACTAAAAATGCAACTGGAGGTTGAAAAACGGGGACAGCAACAGCAGCCGCCGCCGCCGCCTCCACCCCCCGCACCCGCAAGCCATCCTTTAAATAATTTAGATCCGAAACACATCAGTCCAGCTGTCAAAGATGAGAACTCTCTAAGCGACTGTTCCAGTCCCAGGCAGCCGATGCCAGCCGTCGGCCAGCCAGGCCCTCCCGGTGGCCAGAACCCGGGTGCCAAAAAGGCCGTCGTGATCAAGCAAGAGGTACCTTTGGCCAAAGCCGAACAGCAAAACGTCATCTCGCAGTTTTACGTGAGTTCGCAGAGACAGCCACAGACTACGGTTGTTGCGCAGCCTCAAGCTTTACTAACCTCCCAAACAACCGCGCAGCTGCTACTTCCAGTGTCTATCCAGGGTTCGAATGTAACTTCAGTACAGCTCCCCGTAGCCGATATAAAACTACAGGTGTGAAATTCTAACTTAATACTTGAATGAAAGTGTGATGTTACTAGTCATAAAGCAGTAGTAATTGTGACAATTTTGATGCATACAAAAAATTCAGCAGGAATAGTGGTGGTGTTTTTTTCAATAAGCCACAAGCGTTTTTAATACTTTGTGCACAAAAGACTTTAATTTCAGGTGAGTGTGGCCGTTGTTTGGAGAGATTATTATATTACGAAGATATTGAAAGGTCCGGTACCACTGACCTGGGGGGAAGAAATGGGAATCTTTAAGGGAAATGTGAAGAAAAATTTGGGTCTGAGTACTTTTGTTGAGTACCTGTGAGTACACGGCAAGAGAGGGGCAATTCATCTTGGGCCCAAAATGCAGTAACGGAACCAGTTTATTAGATAATAATGATGGTGGTAGTGGTGACAGATTTTCTTTCTAGCTATGGATGAGCAATCAGCCAGCTTTTCTAGCAGTGCATATGTGCATCCTAATTTGCATGTTAGCTCTACGTCAAGTGGAACTTATAAGTGGAGACATGAATAATTTGCTTTAGCTGTAACAGGTTCCTTGTAATATTATAGTATTAAAGGATTTGCTTTTGTGAACATTTTCTTTTGCTAATTTATTGGAGTTTTTAGGACATTTTCTATTTTTCCTCAGTCGGAAGAGAAAGTCCAACAAATTCTAAGGAAAAAAATTCCATATGAAAACAACATTTCAGATGGCCAACTTTTGTAAACAGCAACTGGGCTGAAGCCATGCAAATTTAAAACTGGAAATCTTTTGTGCAGAACAAACCTTTACTTATGGTTATTACAGCATATTCAATTGTGTCCTCTGACAGCCTCTTATTAGATAACCATTAACACTCCCTGTTTGATGTTCTTAAAAATCCATTTCTTAATTCATTGTAAATGGAAGCCCCAGAATTCCTGGCTGCTGACCAATGCAAGCGTTACAGAGAATACATTTTCACTGGATTCATGGAAGTAAATTGATTCTTTTACATTCATTGTTTTAGGGTCCACCACAAGCAGGAATTCCAACTCAGTCACAAGTACCAGTTCCAGTTTCATCTTCTGGTGTGGCCCCGACAGCAGCTCCGAAGCAAGACACTTTCGCCCACATGCTAAATCAATCTCAACAAATCAGAAAGGTTGGTGAATAATAAAGCTATAGAGAAGTACTGGAAATTTTAAGCATTTTTAGTAATAATAGACTTCGGTCCTCTCAGAATTTGTGTTTGACGTGACCTTCTCCCTGGGAACATAGCTTGTTTCTTAAATTATGGGGCCTAGAGCCAAATTAAGTCTCAGGATCCCCCTAACATTTTTTTTTTTCTGCTCTGCATCTTTTCTGTGTTTGACCTGATTACCTTGTATCTATGCCAGCTCTTAATACTGTGCTCGGCGAATAGAAGACACTTAACATGCTCGAGGTCAGAACAGGGAGCTAGTACTGATATTTAGACATGATTCCAGCACTTTGGGAAGCTCTCCCAATCCATCAGGCTCAGAGCATAATTGAAAGTTCGTGAATCAGTCATTATATAGGAGCTGCTTTGCCCTGGTGACTGGGCTAGAAGCACAAGACAACCCACAAATGATTCAGTCCATTTTTCAGAACTCAGCTCATTTTTACTCAAACCTTACAAGAATATCAACTTCACTTTTGAAGTAAGGTTGGTGGCAAATCCTCTTCTCAGGAGTTGGGATAAAAGTCTGGACAAACTCTTGGGACCCATTGCCCCCAAAGCCAGTTAAGTCCATCATATAGAAAGCACTTAGCAAATAGGCTACTTAACTGCAGAGACTAATGGTTGTTTTTTCAATGGCAGAAGCATTAAAGCTATGAACCTCACACTCAGAAAGGAATTTAGAAGAATGTTGAGCCCAACCATAAAGTACAATTCAAAATTATAAGGGTCCATCGACCAATCAATCAATCAATAGTATTTATTGAGCACTTAGTGTGCAGAGCACTTACTAATGTTTGGGAGAGTAAAGTACAGCAGAGTTGTTGGTCATATCCTTGCCCACAGAGCGTACAGTCTAGAGGGGGAGACAGGCATTAAATAAATTATGAATACGTACAAAAATTCTGTGGGCCTGAGAGTGGGGTGAATATCAAGTGCCTAAAGAGTGCAGTAATCCCGGTTCCCCTGCTTGTCTGCTGTGTGGCCTTGGGCAAGTCACTTAACTTCTCTGTGCCTCAGTTACCCCATTTGTAAAATGGGGATTAAGACTGTGAGCAGGACAGGGACTGTGTCCAACCCGATTTGCTTGGATCCACCCCAGCACTTAGTATAGTGCCTGGCACATAGTAAGTGCTTAATAATCACCATCATTATTATTATTATAGATCCAAGAGCATAGGTGATGCAGAAGGGAGAGGGAGTAGGGGAAATGAGTTTAGTTGGGGAAGGCCTCTTGGAGGAGGTGTAATTTTAATAAAACTTAGAACGTGAGGAGAGTTGTAGTCTGTTGTACATGAAGAGGGAGGGACTTCCAGGCCATAGGCAGGACACGGACAAGGGATCAGCAGCGAAATAGATGAGAGTGAGTAGGTTGGCGTTAAAGGAGTGAAGTATCAGATCAGTGAGTTAAGGTAGCAGGGGGAGAGCTGATTGAGTGCCTTAAACCCAATGGTAAGGAGTGTGAATGGATGGATGGGCAACCACTGGAAGTTTTTGAGGAGTGGGGAAACATGGACTGAACTTTTTTATTCAGAAAAATGGGCAACAGAGTGAAGACCTGGAGTGGGGAGAGACAGGAAGTGGGGTGATCAGCAAGGAGACTGATGTGGGATATAAGTGCTTAAGTCAGCGAAGGAGCAGTTTGGATGGAGCGGAAAAGGTGGGTTTATGGAGATGTTGTGAAGGTGACAGATTGAATTTGTCAGTTGAAACAGATGTGAGTGCCGAGAATAGTGCCAAGATTATATAGGCTTGTGAGAGGGCTATTGTTTATAGTGATGAGAGAGATGGGGGAGCATGGGGTTTTGGTGGGAAGATGAGGAGTTCTGTTTTGGATATGTTAAGTTTGAGTTGTCGGTGATACATCCGTGTAGAGATGTCCTGAAGATAGGAGGAAAAGCAAGCCTGTAGAAAAGGAGTGAGGTCAGGGCTGGAAAGATAGATTTGGGAATCATCTGCATGGAGATGGTAGTTGGAGTTATGGGAGCAAATGATTTTTTCCAAGGGAGTGGGTGTAGATGGAGAATAGAAGGGGACATAAAAACTGAGCCTTGAGGGACTCCCATGGCTAGAGGGTGAAGGCAGAGGAGGAGCCTATGAAAGAGTCTGAGCAGGAGCTGCTAGAGAGGTAAGAGGAGAACCAGGAGAGGACCATGTCATTGTGAAGACAAGGTTACCATCCAGAACATACATGAGGCAAATGGGGAACTTTATCTTTCAAAAAGCACAAAAATCTCTCTGGGTTGACTATGCACTTGGTTACGCACTCCTTAAGCACTTTGATACTCACCCCAGCTCCACAGTACTTATGTACATATCCTGATACTTGTAATTACCCCTATCTGTAATTTATTTTATTGTCTGTCTTCCCTTGTAGACTGCAAGCTCCTTGTGGGCAAGGGATCACATCTATCCACAACTCTGTTGTACTTTCCCAAGCACTTAGAAAAGTACTGTGTGCTCTGTACACAGTAAAGTTTCAATAAATACCATTGATTTCTGCGGTAGAAAAAGGAACCAAGATTTCAAAGTTGACCCTAATGTTGCTACAGATAAGACGACAAAACATCAACTTTGAAGAAACCTGGCCGTAACCCAGAATTAACTATTTCAGAGGCACAATAATCAGGGGAGTTACTGAAAGTAAAGAGACCAAAAAAACAGAAAATTTCCTGACTTGGAAATCTTTCTGGGACCATCAGGACCCCATCAGAACCCAGTTAGGAAACTTTAGGATTCACCAAGCAGCATGGCAACAATCAGAGCAAAGAATCAGACATCCCTGAGCTTCAGGGTTATCACTACAATCAACATGTGAACCCAGAGAACACTCACAGCATATGAACAGCAGCCACAAGTTACACCCCCAGGCTTTTAAACTAAAAAGAGAGTCAAACAGACAAAAAAAAATGAATATCACAGAGTCGTCATCAACCAGGAACAGCCCACATGTATCCCTCATGAAAAATATGAAACCTCCAATATTTATGCATTCAAAAATTCTTAGCTTTTTAGGATTGAATCAATCAGTTGTATTTAAGTGCTTACCTTGTTCAGAGCACTCTCCCAAGTGCTTGGGAGAGTAAATGGAAGATTCTTCAAGATCTGTTTAACATTTAGATACATTTGTCCTTTTCTGTCTTCAGAAATACGTAATTTGCAATTTACAAAGATGTAGAGTTATCTTAATAATCCTAAACGGCCTGGCAAGAAGCAGCATGGCCTAGTGGATAGAGCATGGACCCAGGAGTCAGAAGGATCTGAGTTCTAATCCCTGCTCCACTGTGACCTTGGGCAAGTCACTTCTCTGTGCCTCAGTTGCCTCATCTGTAAAATGGGGATTAAGATCGTGAGCCTCATGTGGACAGGGACGGTGTCCAACCCCAATTTGTTTGTATCCACCCCACTGCTTAGAACAGTGCCTGGCCTAGAATAAGTGCTTAAATACCACAATAATTCTTATTATTGATCTTTTTCCACCTTGTTTCTTGGTTCCAAACATGGTTAGCATTCGCTGAAGTTGAGTATGCACTAGATGGAGCTGTTTTCATAGCGTGATAAATTTAACCTTGAATTCTTTCCCTTGTGCAATCCCTTCTCCCTGGAATCTCGGAATATCTTGGTTATAAATGTTATTAGACATGAGAGGATTTAGATGATTAAATCTCGGCAATTACGTACTCAGCAAACCTGATTAACTGTTTTGGACCAACTTGGGTCTGGGAATAGGCACAAGACTGTATTTTCAGGTTGTCAACGGGCTACAATGAATTTTTTTGTTCCTTTCCTGAGAAGTACACCCAGCAAGGAACTGAAGTTGTAGGCAGAAAGTTAGAGATAAAAATGTCAGCAGCTAAGAAAATCTTCAGGAAATATGAGAAAGTTCAAGGGGTTAAAACAATGATCTAATTCAATCCCCCCAGTATAAATGATTTCTTCAGAATTGGGTCAGTTATTTCATTCTGTATAAGGGAATTCCCAACTTCCTAAATCCAATGAGTAAACCCAAAGAAGCTTATTAGAAAATATTGATATGTTGCAGGTTTTTCCATCAACTTCACCATCAAATACTGGATTTCCTTATCAAAGACAATCTGTTCCAGCAGTTCAGCAACCTTTTATCAACAAGACAGCCACCACTGTCCTTCAGTCCAGGAACGGCCAGGTTCCCTCGCTGCAAAACGGATCCAACCCTACCCAAAAGGTAACCCCACATTTGTTGTGCAGCAATGCTAGTCCTGAATAACATGTTTTCATCCGTCTTTAAAGAGCATGGAGATGTTTTTATGTGTTAAGGAAATCATACCCTTGGAATAACCACTTATACCTTATGTATATAGGATTCAGAGAAAGGAAAGAAGGAAAATCTTCTTTCTTGAGCCACTTATTCCAACACCTTAAATCCCTCTGTGGCCCCTTCTGCCAACAGGAAAAATGTCTAAAGCTGGATTGGGGGAGTAGGTATAGGCTACGAGACCTGTTACCCAGACTTTTTATTAGCATGATTTGGCTACTGTGCTGTTCTCATCAAGGTTAGCTGTTCCCTGGCGAGGCAGGTGAGAAAATATGTCGATTTTTGTCCCAAAATAATGTGTTCCTTTCTTATTTGTCTCATTTTTGTTTGGCACAGCCTAGCTCACCACCTCAACCTCAACAATATATCTTACAGCACTCTCTATTTAGCAACCCAGCCCCCAAGACAAAGGACCCTCCACGTTATGAAGAGGCCATAAAACAGGCCCGAAGCATACACACCTCTCATCCAGAGGTAAGTGAAGAGGAGATGTTCATGATCTATAAAGACCGGTTCTAGTTCAGAAGATAGCAAAGGAACTTAGTAATCAGAAGGGTGCATTAAGCACCCTCCCCGTCACCTGGCCTTGTGTGAGGTTGAAATGAAAACTATCGTAACCTTCTGGAATACAAAATACGGAAAGACAGCTCCTGGATTTGAGCAGTCTAGAAAGGACATAAATCGAGCAAGTCACCTCACCCACACAACATGCAAAAAGAAAATGGTATCTATGAGTTGCTGTGGTTCATATTTCCATTGGACGAACCTTTGGGGAGTTTGGGGGTGTGGGCCTGGAAGTTTAAAGCAAGGGGAGAAAGATGAAGCAAGTGAGAGAGAACAAGGGGGAGAATAAGGAAACAGAGTGCTGTGGCTCTGTGCTACGGCTTTTAAAGCCCATAGAATCCCTAGCCACAACTTGTCAGGTGCTCTAGCTACAGTCATCAAAGCAATTGAAGTGTAGTCAGTCTTCCAAATCTGTCGCAATTTTTAAATGAATGTATCTTACTTTTAGTACCGGAATTATTCCGAAGCCAAAGGTCCCTTTAACTAAATTATACTGAGCAACGGCAGCTGGTATTCCTAGCAGTGCAGGGTCTGTGTTTACCGTGTGGTGAGCCAGTGCTCTGGCATTAGGATGTGTACTCATCTGTAGTTCTGCTTATTCCAAATCTTTCATGAAGTACCAACCTTCAGCAGCTCTGAGGTTTTTTTTATGCCATCACTCCACCACCACAAGCAGGCAATTGTATTTCATTCTCTGTTTACACAGAAAATGCTCCGTAAGCCAAATAGTTCCTAAGCACAGTGTAACTTACTCAGGGCCGGTAAATTTAAAATTGGGGTAAATCTGGAGAATGTTGAGTATATGCACCTAAGGACACAAATGATTTCCCTGGTCTCAGTGGTGGATGACGTTAGCTTAAACTGGGAACCTCATTTCCATCCTCGCTAAAATTACTTTTCCACGGACATTGGCAAAAGTTTCAAATGAGACTCTAGGAGACGTTTACATCCAATTCTTATGTTCTGATTCTTGAGTTTGTAAGAGATCTGAAAACTTTTTTGTGTGTGGTTGTGTTACATGACAAGAAATTTGTTTGTGTAACATCCGAGTGAGGGCTTCATCTCGGCATTTTGAGGAATTCTGGCAGTCGGCCAGGTAGAAACTATCCTGTCTTTATTCAGGTCAGCAGAATTGCCCGTGCTTTAACTAGGTTATATAGATGACATGTGTTTCCTCCTCTACCCCTATCTTTTTGTCCCTTCTCTTTTTATCTTTAAAAGAAAAAAAAAGTGGCCTCTTTTTTTCCCTTTGTGCTGAATGTTTGTATTTCTTTGCAAGCAGTTTTTATTCTTAGTGTTTAACTGTTTTCCCTGTTTTTCTGGTTGCTTTGCTCATGCTCCCTAAGCCACCTGAATAGTCAGGGGCTTTTTATCAGGAATTAGAAATCCTCCCTCTTTTGGTTTTACATATGTTCTTATGCTCATCTTCCTTTCTTCCTGCTCTCATTCTTTTCTGGTTTCCTAATTCTCTCATCATCATTTTGAACAGCATTTATTGAGCACCTACTGTAGTCAGAGCACCATACTGAGTGCTTGGGGAACGGCTCATGAAACTAAAAAATGATCTCTGCCTTCAAGGAATATAGCCAATGAGTGAAACAATAATAACGGTACTTGTTAAATGCTTCCTATGTGCCAAGCAGTGTTCTAAGCACTAAGTTAATCAGGTTGGAGACAGTCCCAGTCCCACATGGGGCTCACACTCAATCCCCATTTTCCAGATGAGGTAACTGAAGCCCAGAGAAGTGAAGTGACCTGCCCAAGGTCACAGAGGCAAAGATACACTAGGTAAAAGAATGAGCAAATGAGATACATAAGAAACAGAAACAAGAAATTAAACAAATAGAATTTTGTAGTCCAGAGCATGTGCAGGCCACTACACTCGGAGGTAGCCCACTGAGGAAAGGACAGTAAAATAACTTACATCTAAGAGGAAGAAGGAAAAGGAGATGTGTACATGAGTTAGTGCTGAAGAACTAAGGTATGCAAGATAAGGGTGTAAGTTGTGTGGGAGGTTGTGTTATACAGTGCTCAGGTGGCACAGATCTGATGAAACAGCACGCTGTAGGAGGGGAAATGAAAAATGAATCTGAAAGGTCTCTTGAAGGAGGTGTGATTTCAGAAGGGCTTTGCAGATGGGGGAGAGCTGTGGTCTCTCAGATTTGAAGGGGGAGAAAACTTCAGGCAGACACATATAAGCATAGTAGGGAGGGGATCCAGGAACACTTTCTAGAAGAGGTGACAGAAGGAGAGGAGGATTGACAAAGTTAAGGGTCTGAAGGCAGTCTGGACAATAAGGAAAACATGAGCGTAGATCTGCCCCTCAAAGACTCTGCTTTCCTTCTTAGCTCCCCCATTTCTCCCTTACTCCATTCCCCTTTCTGGTACTAGCCCCATCCCAAGCTGTTCCTTTCCCCAGCCCTGAGTTATTCAGCATGGCTTAGTGGAAAGAGCACAGGCTTGGTAGTCAGAGATCGTGGTTTCCAATCCCAGCTCTACCACTTGTCAGCTGTGTGACTTGGGGCCAGTCGCTTCACTTCTCTGTGCCTCCGCTGCCTCACCTGGAAAATGGGGATTAAGACTGTGAGCCCCACGTGGGACAACCTGGTAACTTTGTATCTATCCTAGCACTTAGAGCTTGGCACAGAGTAAGCGCTTAACAAATAACATCATTATTATTGTTATTATTATTCCTCTTCCAAGCACACCCAAGTCTCTCTGCCAGGCCACTCCTCTCCTTGTCCTCCCTTTAGGCTTTCATCTGGGCTGCTCCTCTTCCTCTGTCTTCAGCCCACTACATTCCAGTCTGGCAGTTGCCATTTGGGTGCAGAAGGCTGTCTTCCAGGCCTTATGTGCCAGGGCACGCTCAGCATCAGCCATGACCTGCACTCAGCAGACACAGGCAGCCGCTGAATGTTGGCTGTCTTTTTATGATGGGAACTATTTTTAAATGGAGGGCAGCAGCCTTTTAAAGGTTGTGAATGCCTTTCCTCCCTGCAAGAGACCAAGCTGCTCCTTGAGAAAGTGGAACTGATAGTTCAATCGGTAAGGATTTCCTATTCAAAATATTTTGATTCGGGTTTGATAACATTTCATTTAGTGGCGGGACAGTATTAAAACAAATTCTCACTCTAACTCTTGGTAAAAATAACAACCTAAAAGAAGATATTGGAAAGTAAGTAACCTGCGTTAGTTCATAAGGAGCAAATCGTGTCCAACCAATTTGATTTCCTTCCAGTAGGACTGGTTGGGTAAATAAAGAATATTCCCATCCTATCCAAATTCCACTTCCTTTCCTCCAACACCCTCCTTGACACCTTGCAATCAGCTTACACCCCCTCCACTGAAACTGCTGTCTCCAAAGTCACCATTGGCCACCTTCTCACCAAATCTGAAGAAATTTCCTCTCAGCAGCCTCTGACACTGTGGATCGCTCCCTTCTCCTGAAAACACCATCTAATTTTGGCTTCACCTCCGCTATCTTCTCCTGGTTCTCCTCCAATTTCACTGGCTGCTCCTTCTCAGTCTCTTTTGCTGGCTCCTCACCCACTTTCAGAGCATCTACTTGGGTGTCCCACTGGCAGCACTTACACCATATCTAAAACTGAACACTTCATCTTCCCTTCCGAGTCCTCTCCAACCCCTGACTTTGTCCTTACTGTTGACAGCCCAAGCATCTTTCTGGCTCACAGACCTGAAACCATGACATTGTTCTTGGGAAGCAGCTTGGCCTAATGGAAAGAGTATGGGTCTGTGTGTCAGGGGACCCACGGTGCTACTTGCTGGCTGTGTGACCTTGGGCAAATTGCCTAATGTCTCCTTATTTCCGTTTTCCCATCTGTAAAATAGAGATTTGTACCTGTTCCTCTCCTTTAGACTGTGAAACCCATGAGGGACAGTGTCCAACCTGATTGTCTTGAATCCACCCTTGCACTTAGTACAGTGTTTGGCACAGAATAAGCACTTAAATACCAAAGTTATTGCCCTTGACTTCTCACTCTTTAAAAGCTTACATAATGAGCCAATCGTCAAACCCTGAGTATTTTAACCTCATCACATCTCCAAAACCTGCCCTTTTTCTCTATCCAAACTGTTTCCACGCTGGTCTCAGCTATTGTCACATCCCATCTCTACTACTGCCATCAGCCTCCTCGCTGACTTCCCGCTCTCCAGTCTGTACTTCATTCTGTTGCCCAGATCATTTTTCTAAAACACTGCTCTGTGTACATCTGCCCACTCCTCAAAACTTCCAAATCCACATCACTTCTCTCCCTCATATTTATCCTCATTCCTTTCACAAAGTTCAGCCCACGCACTTCGCTTTTCTAATACCAATCTACTCACTATGCCTCACCTCCATCTCTCTCGCCATCTACCACTTGATCATAACCCTCCTACCTGAAACTCACCCCCCTCTCAATCTCATCGAGAAGCACTGTTGGCCTACTGGAAAGAGCCTGGGTTTCAAAGGACCTAGATTTTAATCCCAGCTATGCTATTTGTCTGCTGTGTGATCTTGGGTAAGCCACTTAACTTCTCTAGGCCTCAGTTTCTTCATCTGTAAAGTGGGAATTAAATCATATTCCCTCTTATCTAGACTGTGAGTCCCCTGGGGGACAGGGACTATGTCCAGCCTGATTCACTTGTGCTTACAACAATGGTTGACATGTAGAAAATGCTTAACAAATACCATAATATATAACTGTATCATGTTATAATAATAGTGATAATAATTATGGTCTTTGTTAAGTGCTTACTATCTGCCAGACACTGTGCTAAGTGTTGAGGCACTGTACTAAGTACAGACCACTTCTAAGCCCTACTACAACTACATCTAACCACCTGATTTTCCCTCCCTACTGTGTCACCAGGCACTTGAGCACCCCCTAAACACTTGGGTATTCACTCCATCGCCCCCACCACCATCACAACACTTGTGAACATATCTTTATACTTAGTTGCTTCCCCTACCTGCAATTTATTTTGTGTTCTGCCTCCCTCACTACATTGTACACTCCTTAAGGGCAGCAAGGATCATGTCTGCTTACTCTATTGTACACGCCCAAGAGTACAGTGCTCTGCAAATAGTAAGCACTCAATAAATACCATTGATTGATTTATTAGGTGAACTCCTCCTGATCTTCACTAAGGCTTTGGATGTTGTCCAATGTCAACCTCATCAACAGGCAAGGAAGATAGATGGGAGCACAACTGCCTAGAGCAGGCAGTGGCCTTCATGATATTCTTGAAAGCCTTGGGATTTGATGATTCAGTGACACACTGCGGTTCTGTTTATCATGCTATTTTCAATAATGAAGTACCATCATACGATTGGTCAGCCTTCATATACAGCTGTTTTTAAAAGGGATTTTTTTTCCTCCTCACCCTTCAGATTTTTAATTAATTTTTAGGCCATCAGCCCTAGGAGTGAAAACATACATCCCATGTTTGTTCAACACCTGGCCTCATCAAATAGCAGCTCATTCAAGTTCTAGAACCTCAATGCCTCTGCCCCCACTTCTTCCCTCCCAGACTACTTTCCAGTGGCTTCTTCCCCACTTCCTTCCAACATGTCATGAAATCCCTCATTCTAAAAAAAACAAAAAAACCCCTCCCTTGACCCAATGGCTTCCAACTATTCCTCTCAACTCCTTAAGGTAGTGGTCTACACCTGCAGCCTCCACTTCCTCACCTCCAATTCTCTTTGACCCCCTCTAATCTGACCTCCACCCGCTTCACTCCATGGAACCTGCCCTCTCTAAAGTCACCGAAGACCTCCTTCTTGCCAAATCTGACAACCTCTACTCCCTCCTAATCGTCCTCAACCTCTCAGTTGCTTTCGACACTGTCAACCACCTCCTCCTGGAAGTATTATCTAATCTTGGCTTCACTGGATGCTGTCCCTTGCAGGTTCTCTCTCAATGGCCGCTTCTACGCAGTTCCTTTAGCAGGCTTCTCCTCTGCTTCCCACCCTCTAACTTTGGGAGTCCTTCAAGGCTCAGTTTAGTGTCTCCTATTCTCTATCACCACCCACTCCCTTGGTTTTCCCTTGGAAAACTCCTTCGCTCCCAAGGCTTCATCTATTATCTCTTTGCCGATGATTCCCAAATCTCCCTCTCCAGCCCTGACCTCTTTCCTTCTCTGCAGTCTCACATTTCCTTTGCCTACTTGGATGTCCCACCTATGCCTCAAACTTAACATGTCCAAACAGAACTCTTCTCATCCAAACCTTGTCCTCCCTAGTCTCTCCTCACTGTAGACAACACAACCATCCTCCCTGTCTCACAAGCCTGTAATATTGGTATTATGTTCAACTCATCTGCTCATTCAACCCACATATTCAATCTGTTACCAAATCCCACTGGCTCTACATTTACTACATTGTGAAAATCCACCACTAGCACTGATTCAAGGACTTACCATATCCCACGTTGGCTACTACAGCAGCCTCCTCCCTGCCTCTCCCCATTCCACTTTTCATTTCACTGTGCTGCCCAGATCATTTTCCTAAAAAGCCATTTAGTCCATCTGTTCCCCCCAACACAGTCCTCAAGAACCTGCAGTGGTTGCCCATCCATAGCTAACAGATGCTCCTTACCATTGACTTTAAAGCACTCAATCGGCTCACCCCTCCTACCTTGTCTCGCTGATTCACTACAACCACCCAGCCCTTAACTCTTCCATCCCAACCTACTCACTATACCTCAGTCTTGTCTATCTCATTGCTGATCCCTTACCTACATCCTACCTCTGGCCTCAAACTCCACCCCCTTCATATTTGTCAGATAACCCCCCTCCCCACCTTCAAAGCCTTACTACAATCACTTCTTTATTATCTCCTCCAAGCGGGTTTCTCCAACTAAGTCTTCATTTCCCCTACTCACTGTCCTTTCTGCATCACTTTGCACCTCAGACCCACAGCACTTTTGTACCTCTCCGTAATTTTTTTTATGGTATTTGTTAAGCACTTACTGTTTGCCAGGCACTGTTCTAAGCGCTGGGGTAGATACAAAGTAATCAGGTTGGATGCAGAACATGGCCCACATAGGGCTCACAGTCTTAATCCCCATTTTACAGATGAGGTAACAGGCACAGAGAAGTGAAGTTACTTGGCCAAGGTCACACAGCAGACAAGAGGGGAGTGCCAGGATTATAGAACCCGGGTCCTTCTGTCTTTCAGGCCCGTGCTCTATCCACTAGACCATGCTGCTCCATTTTAATGTCCTTCTCCCCCTTTCAGCTGTAAATTATTGTGGGCAGGGAACATGTCTACCAACTCATGTTGTAGTTAAGGTCAACCTTTACTTGACCCTACAGCTCCCTGCAGTTATGGCCCCATCTCCCTCCTACCATTTCTCTCCAAACTTCGTGAGAGCATTGTTTACACCTGCTGCCTCCACTCCCTCTCCTCCATCCCCTCCAGTCTGGCTTCCTCCCTCTTCACTCCACAGAAACAGCCCGCCCTACGATAACCTTCTTCTCGCAAACTCTAAAGGCCACTAATCCATCATAATCCTCCCAGACCTTTCAGCCGCCTTTGACACCGTAGACCACCCCCCTTCTCCTTGAAGCTTTATCCAACCCTGGATTCACTAACACTGTCCTCTCTTGGTTCTCCTCATCTCTTCAACTGCTCCTTCTCAGTCTCCTTTGCAGGCTTCTTCTCTGCCTCCCACCCTCTGACAGTAGTCAGAGTCCCAAGGCTCAGTTCCAAGTCCCCTTCTATTCTCCCTCTACACCCACCCCCCGGCTTCAATTACCATCTCTATATAAACGATTCCCAAATGTACATCTCCACCCCTGACCTCTCTCCTTCCCTGCCATCTCACAATTTCCTCCTGCCTTCAGGATATATCTACTTGGATGTTCTGCCGACACTTCAAATTAAACTTGTTCAAAATTGAACTCCTTATCTTCCCACCCAAAAGCCTGTCCTCCCATGTCTTTCCCTTCACTGTAGGCAACACCACTATCCTCCGTATCTCACAAGCCTGTAACCTGGGCATCATGAGTGACATTTTAAACTGATGAATCAATCAGTGGTATTTATTGAATGCCTAGCCTATGCAGAGCACTATATTAAGTGCTCAACTCACCTCGTCTCATTTCACCCACAATATTCACCAAATCCTGTCGGTTCTACCTTCACAACATCGCTAAAATCTGCCCTTTTCTCCATCCAAATGGCTATCATGCTGATCCAAGCCCTAATCCTATCCCACCTTGACTGCTACATCTGCCCCCTCTCTGGTCTCCCAGCCTCCATCTCTCCCCACTCCAATCCATGCTTCACTCTACTGCACAGATTGTTTATCAACAACGTTCAGTCTACGTCTCCCTGTTCCTAAACACCTCCAGTGGTTGCCCATCCACCTCCGCCAAGTCCTTACCCTTGACTTTAAAGCACTCAGTCAGATCGCTCCACCCTACCCCACCTAAAATCCTACTGTAGCCCCATCTACACACACTACTAACACCAGCTGACGCACTGTGCCCCAGTCTCATGTATCTCACCACTGACCCTTTTCCCACATCCTCCCTGCAGCCCGGAACTCCCTCCCCTACCTAAATGACAGACCACACTCTCTCCACCTTCAAAGCATTACTAAGGTCACATCTTCTCCAAGAGGCCTTCCTCCTTTAAGCCCTCTTTTCCCAGCCTCACTTTTCACTCATTGTCGCATTTATTGAGAGCTTACTGTGTGTAGTAAGTGCTTGGAAACCTTCTGCATCACCTGTGTACTTGGATCTGTGACCTTAGGATATCTGATATTCACCCCACCCCCAATCCCACAGCACTTACCTACATATCTTTAAATTATATACTATAAATTACTTTTCATATTAATGTCCGTCTCCATCTAGACTGCAAGCTCATTAAGAGCAGGGAATATGACTGCTATTTCTGTTGTAGTGTCCTCTTCCAAGTGCTTAATGCAGTACTCTGCACATAGGAAGCACTCAAATACTGTTGATTGATGTTGTACTCTTAAGCGCTTAATATAGCGCTCTGCATATGCTAGGCATTCAATAAATACCACTGATTGATTCATCAGTTTAAAATGTCACTCATGATTTGTTGTGCTTCCCCTCCAAAACTCTTAAAGAATGGTATTCAGCTGAAATTCTAAAAAAAAAAAAAGAAAAAATTGCAGCAATTAACAGTAATGATGCTACTATATGAGGCATAATTCAACGTGATTCTGTATGAGAAGGAAACTAAGTGCCAATTTTTATCTTTCAGGTTTCCAATGCACACAGTCAGCAGATGGATGATCTCTTTGATATCCTCATTAAGAGCGGAGGTAGGTCAGAAGTTGCAGTAAAAAAAAATTAGGAAAATGACTTTTAGATATATATTTTTCACAGAAATGTAGGGAAACTAATTCCTATTGTCATTTTTGTGGAGGGTACAAAAGTCACTCGAAGTGAGTGAAATTAAATGAGATCTGCAAATTTATTTCATTAAAGGATGATTTCAAATTAGTTGAAGCAGGTAAGTCACACAGCGCTTAAGACTCTCTGGTTGTGTGTATTTGTGCCCACTTGTGGACCCACATGAGTTTTATTGTCTCAGAGGAATACCTTCCCTCAAGCCTTACAAAATTGATAGAAATCCTTCAAGTTTAGCTAACCGCCAAAATCTGTCCCATCTAATTTCAGGATATTAAAACAACATGTATAATAAATGAGGAAGGTACCACTACTGTAGTTTGTAGTCCCAAAAAGAGAACCAGCTGAGAAATGGGAATTTTGTGGCGAGGTCATAAATGTCTAAAAGATCACCTATGATTTTAGAGAGGAAAGTGAATTGAAGCATTTTGCTAAAAAATTCATAAAATGATTTCCAAAACTATCTTTTGGAAGTTCCGTTCATAGCTACAAAAAAAAATGCATTAGCAGTCGGAGTCCAGAGTTTGGCTGAAATAACACAGAGATCTTCAAATAATGGAATAGAGGAAATAAACAGTTCTGACTACTGTACAGTAGTTTAGGAGAGCTGGCTTTCCAAAGAGAGAGTCCAATAATAATTTCATTTAAAATGCAAAACTGATGTTAATTCTACTTAGGACATCTGAAAATATAATGGAAAGGAAAGTTTGTTTATGGTTTAGGTCTGGATTGACACACTAGGTCCTAGCTTCTTTTTTCTCTCAAGAAGCCAGATAACCTTGACCAAGTCACATGATATCCCTTTGCTTTTTATCTGTAGAACGTCTCTGATAAAAAAATGTTGAGCTATTGGTAAGGAGTTCTAAAAATCTTCTGGGAGGTGTAAGCAAAAGAAACATTGCAGAATGAACTTTTAAATTCAAACTGAAGTGTTTGTCAGGAACATTATGCATTACTGAAACTTGGCGGTGGGTGTCCATGCATAAACAGTGTTTAGTTCAAGAACTGCATTAACCTTGAAAATGGATTAAACTCATATGTGAGGCCCAAACTACTTGAGAAAATTAATGCCAAACAACAGAAAATGAAGGAAATAGGCACCCCCTGTTTACAGGAATTCAGAAAAAAAAGAATTAGATACTTGACCCTTTTGTTTGTACTGTCTGGCCTCCTGTGGAAAATGGAGTGGGAGGGAAAACATGAGGATGAAGATGGCATTTATTAAGCGCTTACTATGTGCAAAGCACTGTTCTAAGCACTGGGGAGGTAACAAGGTGATCAGGTTGTCCCACAGTGGGCTCACAGTCTTAATCCCCATTTTCCAGATGAGGTAACTGAGGCACAGAGAAGGGAAGCGACTTGCCCAAAGTCACACAGCCGACAATTGGCGGAGCCGGGATTTGAACCCGTGACCTCTGACTCCAAAGCCCGTGCTCTTTCCACTGAGCCACACTGCTTCTCATGAAAGATATGACCCTAGGCAGACTAACTTTAGAATTAGAAACACACCTCAAGGACTTCAGCAGAAACGATCGTGAGGTGAGGCTCAATTACAACACTCACAAAGAGGAAAAGTTTTTGATGGCATGATATCAAATGAGTATAACATTTCCCATTGCTTTCATAAGAGCACTACTAATAATGACAGTGCTGAGATTTAAATAGCTGATTGTAGGCTTTAAGCTTGGATTTCAGGCATATGCTAAAAATCTAAATTTCTGCTTCTCAAACCACAGTCTTGGAACTGACTGCAGAGAATGAGAATAAACATGAATTGAACACTAGCCTGATTGTGTAAACTGACCTGCCAAACAGATTCACATAGTTGACTATACAAGCAATAATCAAGACATAAGCGGGGCCATTTATTTGTTTAGTAATCTCAGCTGGTCATTACATTCATAAGAGTGTTGTCAGAGTTTTGACGAGCATGTCTGTATTCTGTAATAATTCAAGGCGCAAATGATGCTGTGCAGCACAGACATTCTTGAGAGAAAGTTCGGTAGAATGAGAGCAGAGCGAGAACATGACCTGGTTTATTCAACTATATTCAGATAAATGAGCAGATGGCACATCAGAAAGTCTACTTGACCTGCTTAACAAAACATTTGCCAAATCAATAAGTCTTTACCAAAAACTTTCAAAGATAATTGAGGCCCCAAAGTGTGAAAACAAGACAAATAAGTCAGTCCATTTTCAAAGAATAAAGTCCAAGTAACAAGCTAGATGTCTGCACACTAACCTAACCTTACCAGAGATACCAGATAGGACAGAGCCTCAATTCTGTGCTCTTTTCAAAATTCCACACACTGAATGACATGAAAAATCATGTACCATAGCAGAGTTTTCTAATGTCCAAGGTGGAATATTAGCACATATTTTTGAAATGTATGCAAAGAGAACGATGCTACGTCTCTCAGCATAGCCTTAAAACAAATGAAATAACGATGTGACTTAGATGAGGAAACGTAACCCAAACTTAGTCCTAGGATTCCAGACCTTAGCTTATAAAGACAGAGAGCAGCACAAAGTTATAAGCTGATAGCACCACTTCCTACTGGAACAGAATTGCTTTGAACTGCCTAAATGCTCAATGAACAGAAAAGTGGAAAAAGTACAGAGTACGCACTTATGCCCACCCCTTAAACTGAACTGATCCATCAGTCTGACCATGTTACAGAGCTGCCCTTAACTAGCGGGGAGCCTATTACTGTTTGAAACCAGAACTCTACGTGGGTGTTTTATGTTTTCCTCCCAATTCTAACTTTCGGGGTCTGAGGCTTTTGGTTCTGCTTTGAAACAAAAGGAACCACCTAAGGGCAAGGCCAGGGCCAAGTCAATACACTGCGCTGAGAGGACTTAAAAATGAAATTGCTAGATGAACTAACATGTTACCTTCTTTATGCTAACAGAAATTTCCTTCCCTATCAAAGAAGAACCCTCTCCCATATCCAAAATGAGACCAGTGACGGCCAATATTACCACAATGCCCGTAAATACAGTGGTTTCTCGACCACCACCCGAAGTCCAGATGGCACCACCCAATTCCTTAGAACAAATGAACAGTTTATCGATCAGCTTAGAGAACCAACTCGAAGCTTTCTTGGACGGAACTTTACCCTCCGCCAGCGAAATTCCTCCACTGACAAGTAGCAGTGAGGACAGAGATTTCTCTCTAATAGAGGATCTCCAGAACGACTTACTCAATCACTCCGGTATGCTGGATCATTCGCACTCGCCAATGGAAACTTCCGAAGCACAGTTTGCCGCAAATAATTCCTGCTTGTCACTCGACCTCCCTGACCCCAATTTAGACAACATGGAATGGTTGGACATCACCATGCCTAACTCCTCGGCGGGGCTCACTCCTCTCAGCTCTGCTACCCCCAGTGTGTTTTCCACCGACTTTCTAGACGCACACGACCTTCAGTTGCACTGGGACTAAACTGCTGTTCCAAAGCCTTTTGAGTTCTGTAGCTATGAGTACACATAAATGACTCTGGGCGGACGGTTTGAGGACTCGGTCCTTAATCGCGTAGTTCTAATGGCAATTGGGGTTTCGTTGCACGATTAGAGAGGTAAAAGCCTTGAAATAATTCTGGAGGAACATCACTGCCTAAAGCAGGGGGCTTCTCTACATTTCTACACAGAGTACAGCAAAAGGCTGTGTGAAAACTAACTTGAAATGAAAAATTAAAAGCAATTGGTAAATGGACCTAAATGATGGACAGTACCACTAGGATAAAGAGTGAAAAGACAGTAGCTGTAGGAATTAGCATCAGGATTCCTTTGTAACATTGAAACCAACTGCCTAACCTCCGTGGTCACTATCTAAGACCCTAAGTTAAAAGGGAGACAGCTCAGTCCAATTTAACCTTCTGTTAAAGCAGAAGCATAAAACTGTTTCGAGCAGGTAAGAGATCACTGCACTTGATTGTTCCTGTAGACAGCCTGAGCCAAAATCAAGATGCATTAGGTGGGGAAAAAGGCAACTGAGAGCACTGGCTGGTTCAGTGAAATTTCCCCAGTGACTGAAACCTTTGATTTGTTCCATTTGGAATCCTGCCTTTGAATTGTTCTATATTGTGGTTTTGTTTTGTATCATCTTTTTTTTTTTTTAAGTCCTGCATTGGATTTTTAAAATTAAATCATGGAGGGGAGATCCTTGATTGCATCCAGAGGATTTTGGAAAATGCAGTCAACCAGCAACCCACATTATATGAAGTCCAGGTATATTGAGAACACTGAAACTTCTATAGCAACATTCTGGGCTTTTTAGTTTGGTTTCAGTATGTATATCTGCTAGTTATTTGTACACTACTTGACATTGTACACATTTTTAGGAGTGGGGAGGTATTCAGGAATCCCACTGGTTTGGATGCTTTGAATATTCACCAAGTAAGCATCCAAATTTAGTTCCCTTTTAAAAGAACTATAACAAGCTTCAGGTAAGCGAATCCATCTAGGAGTCCAGAACACCCTATAGCATGAAATATTTTCTAACCCAGTCAGTTGAAAATAGAAAACACAGGGATAGTGTCCCCGGCCTCTAGCAACATTCCCATAAATAATGACTGTGTTGTAAGGGCCACCTCTTTTTCTGTTTCTCTGAGTTGTTTGTTGAGACTAACATCCTCTTCCAGCTTCGCACCTTTATTAGCTAGCATCCTTAAAAAGATCTCTAGCTATATTTTCAAGAAGTATTTAGAAACAACAAAATCTTAGATATAAAAAATTGGGGATTCATATGAGTATGTTTTTTCCTCCACCAAGGAAAAAAAGTTTTGATCACCTTTATGCTGGATAGTTTTGAATAATGTTTCGATGTAATTATTGTTCATTGCAGGATTTCAGTATTCTAACTTTTTTATTATTTTGAACTCATTCATTTTTGTAAATAGGAGGAATTGCCGTCTATCAACATTCTGGGTTTCTGTCGGGTATAACAATTAAGTTACCCTCTCTCATTCTTCAGAATTAAAGATACATCTATGACCAGAGAAACCCACGGGCTGCATTCCTTCTTTTTGTAATTCAGAGTTTTTCCATAAAGACAGCGAGGGAATCAGCCAAGTTCATTATTCTGAAGGAATTTATAAATCACTTCTATAGCTATATTCTTGAAAGTCAATCCCTTTCAGGAATTTTTTTTCTTTTAGTTCTGCCTAATATTTGCTCCAGTTAGGGTAAATTCTGTTGTGCTTCTTTTTGAGAGGAAAGACTGCTCCTTTATCTTTGTAAAGTGACTACTGTTGCTATGGCTTTTCCATCAGGCTTTTTTTTGTTGTTACCGTGCATCTCAAGCCACATTTACAATGCAGAGCATAAACTATAGGTAGAAATATTTCAATTCATCAGCTTAATAACCAAAATTACCACGCCTGTACTAACGTATATTTGCATACACAATCTATTTTTGTAAACCCAGATTTTGTGAGCAGCCAGATCATGGGAGATGCTGTGTCTGCCCTTAAGAGTTTATTGCTCTGTAAGACACTAATTAGGGTTTTAAAAAGTGCTGGTGTTGTGACTGTACACCAAAACGTCATAACATGGGAAAATTGATCTTTTTAAAAACCTACCCACTTCCGGTAAAGAATTGGCAAGACATCCCACCTCCAAATAGTTTGATGTTATCCCCTAAACTAAGTTAATTATGGGTAGGGAACATGTCTGCTGATTCTGTTGTGTTGTACTCTTTCAAGTGCTTCGGACAGTGCTCTGCACATGGTAAGCTATCAGATACCATTCATTAATTGATCTTACCCTCCCTATTGTGCTTCAACCTTCTTATAACTTAAAATGTGCCCCTTTGGGTATCGTAATTTAATAATCATCTGCCTTTAACTGTACAAGTAATCCCCCCATCTGTCATTCCCCTTGGCCACCTACCTTTTTGGTTTTCGTGGTAAGATACGCACATGAAATCATTATTGCTCTGTAGGATACTTTGGTTTTGAATGGTATCATTGCATTACAAACAAGTAGCATATAATGATAGACCAAAGATGATGCTGCATAGCAAACAAAATGGCCCCTCAACCTATTTCAGCATATGTAATTGAGTATGCAAGGGAGGGAGCTGGTAGTTTACTAAAGTGATTTTTTTTTAAGCTCAGATTCAGCCACAACATAAAGCAACAGGTCAAGACTGAACCCATCAATTTTCAGCAAGCACATAGAGTTTAGTAGTGCTCCTATGATACCTTGCTGCAGAAATAGTATTCACTGCCAAGGAAATGGTAACCAATCCATAGGAATTTATATTCTTTTAGGACTCTGTTCCAACCCTTCCTTCCATCTCTCCCCAGTACTCATGGAATCTGTCAGTATCGAACTTTGCTTTCTGTTTCAAGGATCAGGAGTGTGGGGAGAGAAAGGGCCATAGTAAAGCTCTTATAAAGATAATTTCTACTATAGGAGAAGATGATCACCTTATGCATTTCAGAAAAAGCATCCATTGGACAGACTTTTGTGTTTAAAATGGTTTACTTTAGAATGTTTTTCCTGAAATGTACAATCTACTGTATAGTTCTTGCCGTTCGTACATATATATGTGTCTGTGTGTGTATGTATAAAATATATATTTACACATACATGCACCCACCCACTCCAGTTTTGTGGAAAGATTCTTGCTTGGATAATATTTGTGTGTGTTTTATATGCATATTTTTGTAACACTGAAGACAGTACTCAAATCTTTGAAATTTCTAAAAATAAGGAGTTCTGTAATGGTCATCACCCAACTGGAAGATTCTCTCTCAGTGTACCTGAGCAAAGTCGCAAATGATACACTGGTATCTAGTTGACCGTGCTGCCTGAAGAAGGCAAAGATAATATTTTGGCAGAATTGGGTAGTTAGTTGACACCCCAGTTTGTCAGAATAAAGACCACTAAACAGAAGTCTGGATTTTTTTTACCAAAGCAAACTCAGAAAAAAATGTTTTTGGTTCTTTTGAGCTCATATTTTGAGATAGTTTCAAGTGTATATTCATACTGTTTTTCTGATGGGTATGAACATATCTTACAAATTTATACAGCTCTTGAGAGGAATGGATTGCTAGCATTTTCCGAAAAAGCAGATACATCAATGTTGAGGAAGAGTTTTTCACTCAGTGTTCAACATTCTTGGATTGAATATTTTGAATCCAAAGCTCAGAGTTCAAGAAAATAAGCAATAGATGAAGGTTTTGTTTTGGAATTTGCCTGTAGAGGGAAAAAAATCAGTGCTATATATCGCTAACTGAATGGAATATCTAACACAAATACTAATAGTATTTAAGTACTTATGTGCAAAGCACTATGCTAAGCACAGGGAGAAAATGCACAGGTGGGAATTAAACATGGTCCCCATCCCTCATGGGGCTCACAATCTACAAAGCTGTTGTCCTGTTCTGGAGGCCACAGGAGCAGAGTCAATACAATTGGAGAATACTTTTAAACTGGAAGGGGCATGATGTCTTTTAAAATGCAGACAGGCTTAATGTTGCATGAACACTTTGCTGGCATCCTTACTGCATTACAACTAAAGTGACTTCAATTAAAACTGGAAGAGAATTAGGATATCACTTCACCCAGTTATGGTCAAAACCTTAAATCCTGAAATATCCTTCAATTGTTATTTTATTGTTAAGTTTTAAATATTTGCAGTCTACCTTTACTAAACGTTTTACCGTAAGTTGCATGTTAAGACAGTTTCATGCATTTTCCAAGTCACCCTACTCTGTCAAGCAGGACTAATAAGTTGTAAATAATGAACACAGTTTTGACAGGAGGATCTCCAACTGAATCCTTACAGTTGAGGGCTGTAATTCAAAAGCTGCACATGTTTACAAAACAGCTTTGTTACTTTCCCTGCTCTGTTATATCGTTAAATATCTTGCTGGTGTGACTTGAAGTTCAACAACAGAAAGAAAAAACCTTGTTGTACCAGTGTGCTGAAAAAAGAAAATATTTTTGGATGTGTAAAACGGCTGTATTATGTCTAACAGAGCTTCATGCCAACTGCTTTGAAAACAAGGCTTTAACAAAGTTTATACAAACACCTGAAAATATACCAAGTACCTCTTTATATTATGCTGTAAGAAAATTTACTCTTGGTGGGAGGGAAGAGGAAAGGGGTAAAGTATCAGATAATCAAAGGGTTTTTGACCTCAAGTAAACAATAGTGATGCAAAAACTTGCATAAAAAGGAACCAAAGGCATTGCCAAGTATATTGCCAAAAGGAGGCACTTTTTTTTTTTCCAATTTGAGAAACCCAATCTCAAAGTCAGTCAATCCCCCAAATGGTATAAACCTTTCAGAGTTACCATTTTCATCAAGATGTAGATATTTCTCAGTTGTTTTTGTTGTATAATAATGGATTTTGTTTTGTTGGTTGAAAAACTGTAATTAATAGTAACATCAAACTTCTGCTTTCCAAATGGAAGGGGTTTTTTTGTTTTTTTTGCTTGCAGTAGAAATGCTTAACGTGATAATAGGTGTTTCTCTTCTTCTTTTCATAGTCACATCATGTCTTAGCATCTCACTTTATGGAAAAAGAAGACAGACCCTAGTCTCTAGAGAGAGAGAGCCCTGTTCATTTAAAGCACTAGTTTATTAAACAAAAAATTATGGCAGTCAGGGGGCCTATTATTGCCTTTCTATTAAAAAAGATGCCTTTGTATTTGCTGTTTGCACCCCTGAAATCAATTCCATATCATGTCTGAATGCCATACATTTTGCACATTGTACTGTATATATGTAATGCATACTGTATTTTTATATGTGTAGCACATTTATCATCAAATATTTTGTACATAGTGGCAATATTGTAGCTAATGAGGAAATGTTTGATATCTCAGCATTTTTGCATTTTTGTGTCTCAAATAAAAAAAACATTTTGATGTACTGTAATTGTTTGTTAACCACATACCTAACTGATGTTCCAGTGATATAGTCATTGCAGCTATTCCACAGAAACATATCCATTACTACTTCAGCCAAGCACTTAAAAACGCTGCAGCTGGCTCTGCCCCTTCTCCTTTGAAAATGGGAGGCTTCACAGATCACTTCCCTGGCAATTTGGGGTTTCCTTCACGGGTTGTTGGCATGTACTCATCTCCCAGAGCTGAATTTACATGCGTTTCAAAATAGGGAGGGAATCAAGCGCATATCGAGTCAGATACATGAGGCGGACACCCCTGGTTAATTTCTGGTAAGGCGGCCCAAACGATAATGGTATTTGTTAAACGCTTACTATGTACCAAGCATTGTTCTAAGCACTGAGTAGATGATCAGGTTGTCCCTTGTGGAAATCACAGTCTTAATCCCCATGTTACAGATGAGGTAGCTGAGGCACAGTGGCTTGCCCTAGTTCACACAGCAGACAAGTGGGAGAGCCAGGATTAGAACCCATGACCTTCTGACTCCCAGGCACATGCTCTATCCACTAGGCAAATGTTACCATTCCCCTTATCCCATTAATAAGCATCAGTCAAGGAATAAGAGAAAACTCAGGCTGGAGTTCTGGGGCTCGGTAGTTGCCCATTTCCCCCTGAATGAAGCCAGGCCACAACATCTCCTTTTTCCTCCTTCTGCAGGCTATTGATGGGTGAGTGGACACTGAAAAGTGAAAGAGATCGTGGGAGAAAGTGGAGTGGTGGTTAAAGATGAGTGGTGGAAGGGAGAAGTGAGTACAAGAGGGTGGGGTTAGAACATAAC
Source organism: Tachyglossus aculeatus (assembly GCF_015852505.1). Classification (NCBI taxonomy): domain Eukaryota; kingdom Metazoa; phylum Chordata; class Mammalia; order Monotremata; family Tachyglossidae; genus Tachyglossus; species Tachyglossus aculeatus. The sequence continues at coordinate 73,761,067 of NC_052086.1, forward strand.
ATTCGGGGAATTATACCTGATCAGTCGTCTCGCTTGACATTGATCTATCATTGGTATTTACTGAGGGGGAGAGTACGAAAAAATTAGCAAAAACACATTCCCTGCCCATACATTTGATGACAGGATCTTTGGAATCCATGAAGACCCAACCCCTTACGATCATCTGACCAGTTTTGTTTTTTGTTTGTTTTGTTGTTTTTTTTTCAAATTTTACAATTGTTCACTAATCCTGAGGGCCTATCTGTATTTTCATATTTTCCCTGCTGCTCTGAGAACACTCTCTGTGTTATGCTAAAAGTGAAATTATCCCCCTGCAAAACTCAAACTGCTTAGGACAGCCAAGCCTTCCCATTCCACTGGTGCCACTCAGGCTTGCAGGGAGGTGCCAAAGGATGTTACTGTAAAGCAGACAAACCCCCATAACAATGTCACCTCAGGCCCCGTGCCAATGTAGAGGCAGCTTTGGCTGAAGCTGAGAGATTGCAGAGAGAATTAGCAAAGCTAGAAGGGGCCAGGTCACTGACTTTTTTCTTGAATCTGTCCGGTAGTATGTCCTTTAGAACAATAGCAACTAAGCAAGTGGTTACAAAACAACCAGGGTTGTGGCATGTGGGAAACGATGAAATTGAAAAAAGGGCTTTGAGAGATGAGAACTTTGCTTCAACGAGAAATGAACAACTCCTGTAGCAGGAATCTAGTCTAAATGTGATGACGTTTAGGAAGAAAGAGAGAACCAGATTGCCCCCTCTACAACATTGCAAGTGACAAACTCCATGGCAGCAGCTCAAAAAAGTACTCCTCAAAGCATTATAGGATAGTGACCACGGACAGAAGTGACCAATGTACTAAAGGCCTACACAAAAGACAATCGAATGGTAACCTCCTCAGCACCTAGTAGATAATAGATATAGATTTTGGTTGAATTGTTTCCCATTTTTGTTTTATTCCAATAGTATAAATACCGAGAGGACTGTTAATCCAAAAGCCAAAGGAAATTTTAAATCAGCATGTAGTCTAACTTTTCCACCCATCTCAGTGTCTGTGACTAGAGACCACTAGTTCTCATTCAGTCCTTAACGGCCTCAAATGTCTCAGCGTGGAATTTTAAATCATCCTCAATTGGTTCTCGTAGGCCCCTGCAACCCGGGGCTTTATTACTGCTCCTACGTCAAACTCTCACGCGGTCTACATTTCTAGCCCATCCAAAGAACTTTCCCTATTATGATCCAGCCAGTTCTGTATGTGCTCCTTGATGGAATAAAACACTTTAAATCAAACAAGCTGTGAAGATGACATTGTAATTTATGAACAGCAGAAGCACATGATCCGAGTGCAGTTGGGGTAATTTGGTTGGGGAGTGGAGGAACCACGTTCTGCTACGGAATCTGAATAAAACAGGGGGAACTACTTGCCCACTTTTCCATATTGCTTTGTAGAAGCGGGGTGGCTGTGAGCAAATTTGAATTTAAAAATCAGTGCCCGTAAGAAAGAATAAAAGAAGATTTATGTCTGAAACAGGAAAAGGAGTTATTATGAAAAAGAAGCTTCTCTGTCAAAGTCAGAAGGGCAGTGGCTGAGGCATGAGACCGCTTAAATCAGGCCTCTGGCCTCTGAATGTTCTCTACTGTGGATCTCAGAAGGGACTTGGCCAAGCTTTTACGTCTCACCTGAGGGTACAGTACTAAGCGCTTAGTACAGTGCTCTGCACTCAGTAAGCGCTCAATAAATACGGTTGAATGAATGAATGAGGGTGCCATTTTCCCAGCAGAAAAGTTAAACCGTGGTGCTGCCTCTTTGCAACCTGGATTGAAATGAAAATACCCTTTCCTGGCGAGCAAGGGCAAAGTTTCCCCAAGTACAGTGGAAAAAAGTTTCCATGAATTCCCTCCCATCTTCTATAAGTAAAAATGTGTTTTATTTACATTATAAAACTTCTGGGCAGGCATTAAGGTTAATGAATGATAGCGAGAAATGCTCAAACCCAATACCATATCCATTTCAAGACTTAATAGGCAGTATATAACTTTAGCTGCCCATTCTATTATTAAATCTACATACAGGCTACATCAAGGCAAAAAACAGCCAATTATTTCTTCATTAGAAACACCTTTAAAAATATTAAAAATAAACAAAAGCCCTTCAGTTTAGGGAAAAACCACCATATGTAACATGGTTCATTCATCCCAAAATGCAAATGCAAATCTCACTTCTTGGCCAGACTAGACTCTCGGCTCTGTTTCAGATGGAGAAGCCCCTGCTTCATAGCCCAGTGGCCCAAACACATTGCTAAAAAGAATTTACAGTAGTGTTCCTGGGCAGTAAGATAATGATTATCCTCGGGCTAACTTAAAATCCAGACTATTCAGATTCTATCACTCTCACGATCAGAATAGAAATCGAAACTGGTTAACAACAGACATTTGGATTTCAGTCTAAATATACCGGTGATGGATAGCTTCAGGAAACCAAAATATTTCCAATAACAAATGCAAATACACTCGTTGCCTCCTGCTATTCAGGTCAGAATTGGGTCAGATGAATGTGAAACAAAGTTTGTCTGGAAATGAAGCTGGTCATGAAAGGGTCACCTACTGAGTGTAGTGTAATAATAATAATAATAATAATGGCATTTATTAAGCACTTACTATGTGCAAAGCACTGTTCTAAGCGCTGGGGAGGTTACAAGGTGATCAGGTTGTCCCTCGGGGGGCTCAGTCTTAATCCCCATTTTACAGATGAGGTAACTGAGGCACAGAGAAGTTAAGTGACTTGTCCAAAGTCACGCAGCTGACAATTGGTGGAGCCGGGGTTTGAAACCATGACCTGTGACTCCAAAGCCTGGGCTCTTTCCACTGAGCCACGCTGCTTCTCCAGAGTAGTAGTAGTGTACTCTACTAGGCACCTTGGAGGTTTTAAGTTTGCTGTGGGTTTGGAATGCATCTAACTTTCTTTTATATCTCCCAAGTAGGGAGACCAACTTAAAACTATCAAATATGTAGTTATACAGAAGTCATGGGGATGGACATAAATAAAAATGTGCATAAATGGAAGCGGTGACAGAAGGGTTGATGGGAATCAGGCTACCAAAAATTCATCAGGGAGGGTAGGCTTTTAGGAGGGCCTTGAAAGAGGGGAAGGCAAAGGCCTAGAAGAAGTGAGTTTCAGTCCTGGGGATAATGTGAACAGAAAGGCAGAGGTGGGCAAGATAAGAATGGGATAGTCCCAGGAAATGGGCCTGAGAGGAGTGAAGAATGAGCAAGAGAGTAGGGAGAAAGGGGAGCCAACAAGTTGGGCAGAGAGAGTCAAAGCCAACAATAAAGAGTCTACTCGAAGTGCAGAGGAATGGGCAACCATTGGTGGATTTTGAGGCGAGGAAATGTGCATGAGAAACGTTTCAGAAAGACAATCCAGGCAGCAGCATGGACTAAGAGGCTGGAAGCAGGGAGACCAATCAATCAATCAATCATATTTATTGAGCGCTTACTATGTGCAGAGCACTGTACTAAGCTCTTGGGAAGTACAAATTGGCAACATATAGAGACAGTCCCTACACAACATTGGGAGCCCAATGAGGAGACAGCTAAAAGAGTCCAAATGTCATATGAAAACTGTTTGAACCAGGGTAGTAGCCAATGGGTGGAGAGGAAAGGACTGATCCATGAAATGTAGGAGAGAAAAACAGGCATAGATAAATTGGATGAGAGAGGAAAATGACAGGGAGGAAACAGAAAGATATCCAGGTTGCGTGCTTTGGTCACTGGGAGATAGTGGTGCTATCAAGGAGACAGAGAACTTGAGAGAAGAGGAAGGTTTTTGAAGAAAGATAAATTCACTTTTAGAAATGTTGAGTTTGACACTGAGCCCCATGTGAACTGTGCAGTAGGACCTGATTAACTCATATCTACCCAGGGCTTAACACATAGTATGTGCTTAATAATAATAATAATGATGATAAGTAGGCCATCCACGTAGCAATGTCCTGGAAGTGGCATGGTGTAGTGGATACAGCACAGGCCTTGGAGTCATGAGTTCTAATACCAGCTCCACAACTTGTCTGCTGTGTGGCCTTGGGCAAGTCACTTCACTTCTCTGGGCCTCAGTTACCCCATCTGTAAATGGGGACTAAGACTGTGAGCCTCAAGAGGGACAGGGACTGTGTCCAACCCAATTTGCTTGTATCCACCCCAGCGCTTAGCACAGAGTAAGTGCTTAATACCACAATTATTAGTATAAGTAGAGAAGGATAATAGCCGTTTTTAACACAGTTTTTGCTACATACTAAGTGTTCAGACACAATACAGCCAGATGAGACATGGTCCTTAACTCACATAGAACTCAGTGCCCCAAAGGGAAGAGAATATCTATTTAATCCCCATTTTAGAGAGGAGGAAACTGAGGCACAAGGAAGTGACTTGGCCATTATCACAGGATGCAAGTGGCAGAGCCAGGATTAGCACCTTGGGGTAACTCCCAAGCCCTGCTCTTTCCATAAAGCCACGCTGCAGAGCAAAAGAGAGTTAGGTCTGTGAGTCACCTGCGTAGAGACGATAGCTGAAGTCACATGAATGGATGAGTTTTCTAAGAAAGCAGATGCAGAGGATGAACAGCAAAGGGCCCAGTGCAGAGCCTCTCTGGACACCCACGGTAAAGGGGTGAGAGGTGGAAGAGGAGTCGACAAAGGAAACGGAGAGGGAGTACTTGGAGTCAGGAGGAGGACCAGGAGAGACTAGCATACTATTTGGGTATTAACTCTGCTGAACTCAGTGTCGGGTTAATCAGAGGCAGAGCAACAGAAGGGTGGAAACAGAAAATTTTGTATCAAGGCACCTGTAACCCTCTGCTTTTGGTCCCTCTCCTCGCTGGTGTTCTTCAGTGCCATTCAGCTCAGCCAGGTTTGAAAGAATGTGGCTTGGAAGAGCAAGAAGTGCCACTTTTCCTCAAACATACAGGGCTCCACTTTATGTTACCCAAACAGGATCTTTCAGGACATGGGGAAAAAGCAGATGTTCTGCCTATCCTCACTTAAAGCTAGTCACTTAAAGCTTGCCACTTAGATCACCTTAAATAAGCCAGGTAATTTTTCTGGGCCTCAATTTCCTCCTCTGTAAAACGATTCATTCAATTGTATTTATTGAGCACTTACTGTGTGCAGAGCACTGTACTAAGCACTTGGAAAAGGACGATTCAACAATAAAAAGACCCATTTCCTGCCCACAACGAGCTTACAGTCTAGAAGACTCACCCCACCAGAGATTCCTGTCCCCAGAGCAATGATCCTCTTTCTCCTTTCCCTTTACCCTTCTGGCCTGGCTGTCCATACCACCACGGACCAGCTAAAACTGAGCCAGGGAAGGGAAAGGAAGCCATCAAGGACGGGGTTGTAGCAGCACTGAAACTTGCCCCTTTTTTATCTGGCTGCCTCTGGTGGATGCTCCAGTGGTCGTACTGTCATCCTGGGAAACTGTGGATATTAATATTTCTTCAGTCTTTTTTTTTAAAAAAATTGTTCCTTAAGCTACCTATCTATACTCCAACTAAATGCTTAATAAGCACAATTAAGTGTCTATTTAAATGGTAGAAACTAAATCTAGGACAGTTTTCTCATACACGTTCAGTTTAATCGTGACCCTGTTCCTTTTTATATTAACCTCAATTGTGAGCTAAGTGCAGTGTTGCGCTCTAGGAAAGCGGCCTCAAAGACCCAGCTGTCTGTTGACAAGGCAGGAGAGAAAAATAAAAGTGCAGTACTGTAGACTGTATTTTGCCTCGTATCATTCATTCATATTTATTGAGCGCTTACTGTGTGCAGAGCACTGTACTAAGCGCTTGGGAAGTACATAATGGCAACATATAGAGATGGTCCCTACCCAACAATCATAAAATAATAATAATTGTACCATTTGCTAAGTGCCAAGCACTGCACTAAGGACTAAGATACAGGTCAGACACAGTCCCTGTCCCACATAGGGTTCACAGTCTAAAGGTGAGGGAGAACAGACGTTTTGTCTTCTAGACTGTAAGTCATTGTGGGCAGGGAATGGGTCTGTTTATTGTTGAATCGTCCTTTTCCAAGTGCTTAGTACAGTGCTGTGCACACAGTAAGTGCTCAATAAATGCAAATGAATGGTTTTACAGATGAGGAAATTGAGGCCCAGAAAAATTACCTGGTTTATTTAAGGTGATCTAAGTGGCAAATGGTAGAGTGGGGATTAGAAGACAGGTCCTCTTGATTTCCAGGCTCATGCTCTTTCCACTAGACCGTGCTGCTTCTCTAATGGCCAAAAACTGCCTTCAGCTGAATTAAGCTAAGACTTGTATTAGAAGAGTTACCAACTCTGTCTATTAGAGAATCTCTTGCACAGTTTATGAAAATGCAGTACTGCACCTCATGTCCTCCCCCTTCCACCGCTTGGAGTGAACACTTATCTTGCATTTAAGAGGGAAAAAGAAATGTTCTACTACTTACAAACCATGTACTTGAATTATTTTTGTAATACTGATAATGCTTTGTGCAGTCATCTACACTCTGTAACCTGGAATCTCTGTGCCCAGTGGCACACATTACAAGGAGGCCGGAATGAAGGAGAATGGGTGTGATCTAAGGTCTCAGTACAGAATCCCACAACAGCAGTGGACACCACTGGACCCTAATTTGATATGCCATCAATAAATAAAATACTCAAATTGGCTATAGTAAGGGTTGCTCACGAGCATATAGCACTTCTGAATATATCAGCTCATTATTTAACATGCTTATACATCCACTTTTCCCTCTTTCCTTGTGTAAATTATTTTGTGTCTGTCTCCTCTGCTAGACTGTATATCCCCTTGAGAGCAGGGACCACATTTTCCACCTCTATAGTACTCTCCCAAATGCTTAGAACAATGTCCAGTGCTCAAGAAATGCTACTGATTCCCTGGGGAGATCTTTTTCACTGTGTGATAAATTCAAAAGAAAAGCAAAAAAACAAAGAAAAGAAACGTAAAAATAGCAAAAACGTACACAAGTTGTCCTCTGCACAACTACATAGAGGACCCTAGTCCATTCCTCACTCTGCTTCCTGAATCATTTTTCTATAAAACCATCCAGTCCAGATCTTTCCATTCCTCTAAAGCCTCCAGTGGTTGTCCATCTACCTCTGCATTAAACAGAAACTCTTTATCATCGGCTCTAAGGCATTCCCTCCTACCTTACCTCTCAGATTTCCTACTACAAACTCCACACACTCTGCTCCTCTCATGCCTACCTCTCTTTACCTCAATCACATCTTTCCTGCCTCTGACCCCTTGCCCACCTCCTACCTCGGGCCTGGAACTCCCTCCCCTTTCACATACAACAGTCCACTACTCTCTCCACCTTCGAACTCTTCCTAAAAAATTCACATCTCCTCCAAAAGGCCTTTCCTCATTTCCCCTATTCACCCTCTCCTCACTGTGGGCTATGCAGTTGGATGTGTATCCATCCCTTAGACTCTTCGAAACTCTCTCCAGCCCTACAGCACTTATGTAAATATCCTTACACTCTATTTCCTCTCTATAATTTATTACAATGTCAATGTCATTTTCTCATTTTATAGACTATAAGCTCCTTGTGGCCAAGGTGTGGGCTAGTGGAAAGAGCTCGGGCCTAGTAGTGAGAGGACCTGGGTTCTAATCCCAGGTATGCCACGGACCTGCTATGTGACCAAGGGCAAGTCAATTGACTTTCTGTGCCTCAGTTCCCTTATCTGCAAAATGGGGGTTCAATACTTGTTCTCCCTCCTACTTAGACTGTGAGCCCCATGTGGGACTTAATTATCTTGTATCTATCCCAGAACTTAGAACAGTACATGGCACATAGTAAGAGCTTAAATATCACAATTATTATTATTAGGGATCACATCTACTATATTACACTTTCCCAAGTGCTTAGTATAGTGCTCTGCACACAGTAGGTACCCAATAAAGGCCACTGATAGATTTAAACGTGACAGAAAAGTCAGTCACCTTTTTCCACTCACATATTTGCCTTTCAGTTTTAATTCCCAGGGTCCACAGCCCCATTTTACCTTTGCTGATAATCTGATGGTTTTGTTTTAAACAAATCGCTACTAGCATATTTCCTGACTGTTTAATTCAGAAACTGTTTCACAAAACCAACTTCTTCCCTAATGTCACAACTGTAAATTTTCCAAGGCATTTCTTCAGTAAAATAACCGTATTTACTCATATAATTTCCCTACACTTTTGCATATTTTTTTAAACATTAAAACTGGGGTGGGGATATTATGCAGTGGGGCTATTTTGCACCGCATATAATAAAGTCTAGCAATAAGAGGAGGAGGAGGATATTGGGAAGAAAGGAGGGGGAGAAGGACGAGGAAGGTAGGAGGGTATTTGAGACTATATCTTTTACTTCTTTTGCAGTCTCCCAAGTGCTCCATACATTAGGCACTCAATCAATCAATTGCATAAAGCGCTTACTGTGTGAAGAGCAATGTACTAAGCACTTGGAAGAGTACAACACAACAACAGACATTTCCTGCCCCCAACGACCTTACAGTCTAGAGAGGGAGACAGACATTAATAAATTTTGGCTATGTACATAAATGGGGGATGAATAAAGGGAGCAAGTCAGGGTGATGCAGAAGGGAGTGGGAGAAAAGGAAATGAGGGCTTAGGGAAGACCTCTAGGAGATGTGCTTTCAATAAACCTTTGATGGGGGGAGAGTAATTGTCTGTTGGACATGAAGAGGGAGGACATTCCAGGTCGGGGGAGGACACGGATGAGAGGTCGACAGTGGTACAGTGTACCTCGAGATCGAGTTGCAATGAGTATGTTGGCATTAGAGGAGTGAAGTGTCTGAACTGGGTTGTAGTAGGAGAGTAGTGAGATGAGGTGGGAGAGGGAAAGGCGTTTGAGTGCTTTAAAGCCAATGGTAAGGAGTTCTGTTCGATGCAGAGGTGAATGAGCAACCACTGGAGGTTCTTATCAAGTGGGGAGACATGGACTGAACATTTCTATAGAAACATTATCCGTGCAGCAGAGTCAAGTATGGACAGAGAGAGACAGAAAGCAGGGAGGTCAGCAAGGAGGTTGATACAGTAATCAAGGCTGGATGGATTAAAGTGATTGGATTAACATGATAGCAGTTTGGATGGAGAAAAAAGGGTGGATTTTAGTGATGTTGTGAAGGTTAAACCCATAGCATTTAGTGATAGATTGAATATGTGGGTGGAATGAGAGAGAGGAGTCACAGATAACGCGAAGGTTATGAACTTGTGAGACAGGAAGGATGGTGGTGCTGTTTACAGTAATGAGAAAGTCAGGAGGAGCTCAGGGTGTTGGTGGGAAGATAAGGAGTTTTGGGCATATCAAATTTGAGGTGACGGCAGAACATCCAAGTAGAGGTGTCTTGAAGGCGGTAGGAAATGTGAGGCTGAAGAGAGGGAGAGAGATCAGGCCTGGATGTGGAGATTTGGGAATCATCTGAATACAGGTGGTAGTTGAAGCCATGGGAGTGTATGAGTTCTCCAAGGGAGTGGGTGTAGATGAAGAATAGATAGGGACCCAGAATTGAACCTTGAGGGGCACCCACAATTAGAGGGTGGGAGGCACTCAATGAGTTAACACCCACCTGCTGTGATGTCATGTTTTCACCCTTTTGCTGCTCCTCTTCCTCCTCCTAATCCCCAACCTCACTACCTGGTGCACAGGGTTATCATTCCTTAAAGTTATATGGTGCCAAAAAAAAACCTTTTTCCTCCTCAAAAATCGGGGTAGGACAGTTGTGTGGAGGAGGCAATAGAGTAAAATGAAAAGTTTCCACCCTTTGCATTCCCTTCACCCCAGAGATTTCTTGTCTGAAAGGTCATCTCATCCATCCCCCTGCCTCCAGGAAGACCATCCCACACACTGAGGCTTTTCTGCCTCCATTTCAACACTAACAGGAAATTATCTTACCCCCAATACCTTCCTTCTTCTGTAGTATAAACTAATTGCCTCTTTTTCTGCAGTATATCCACATATGGCCTGATGAACTGCCTAGCTGTAAGTAATAATTCTTCCCTAACTGCAGGCAAAGAAGATTAACTCGCCCCAGTAAACAGTCTTCCAAATACTACCTTCCATCTCTTCAATAAAGCCAATGTAATTAGGTGTGCTAATAGGAAAAGAAATCCAAATCCTAAATTTAGCCTCCCACACAACCTTCTCTCTCAACTTCATTCATTCAATAATAATTATTGAGCAACGTACTATGTGCAGAGCACTGTACTAAGTGTTTCATACCAATCATGTTAACAAGCCACAGAATGGAGCCTGCTCCTTGATAAATTTCCCATGGTTGATGGTCCATTTCTTGCTTTCACTGGTTGACATCACTGACACAATTACTGCTATCCTTTGAGCTTTCATTTTGCATTTACTGGTCTCTGAAAAGTTTTGCTACTTGGGGTTTAAATCTCCAAGAACAGACAACCATCAGAATCTTACCCCGTGGCTGTGTTGGCAATGAGTAAGCATATTTTCTGAAAAGGCTTTTTTGAGCAGAAAAATCGATTTTGGATCATAATGTTCATGGGACAGATGTAACAAGGACAAACCTAAAGTTAGCAGGGGATGCACCAAGCTTATGTGATTATTTATGGATTTTAGGGGTCATCTTCCACTGGCCCTGCCTCAAACCCTAATCTCAGCAATTCCACCAAATTAACAGATTGTATTTTGATCACTCTATGCCTTAGTCCAGGAATGGAAGCTCCTTACCAGTCCCTACCCGCTATTTGTTCTCCAAGTGGATTGAGACTCTCTCTATCCAATAGGGGCCTCAGCAGGAAGGAAATAACTAAATAGAGCCCATTTCCTCTGTTAATGTTGGGAAGCAGGCTGGTCATAGGAAAAAGAGGGTAATTAAGCCACCAGCATCCAGCAGCCAAGCAGAGTCCCAATTAGGAGACACTTTTAAAGTTCAGTTAAGACAAAAATTCCCCTGTGCATCAGGGAACCTAAAATCCCTCTGAGGTCAAATTGGGGCAAAAAGTACAGGTGGGAATTCCCCCTAACATTTGGTAAATGATGAGTTAAATATTGACATACCTATTCTGTGAAATTTTCTCATCTAGCAGAAATGGTATTTGTTGGGCACCTGTATGCAGCATGCTAGACTGGAATAGTTGGATGTATATATTTTGGTATGAGATGGGATCTGTCTCCCCATCTCTCTCTGTCCCTGTCCCCCTTGACTTCAAAACTCTAGTTATCTCCCCATCTCCCTCCTAACATTCCTCTCCAAACTCCTGGAGTTGTCTACTCCTACTGCAACTCTTTCCTCTACCTCTTGCAACTTAATGTCCTCCCGCTTCACTCCCATGAAACTGCCTTTTCAAAGGTCACAAATGATCTCCTTCTTGTCAAATTCAGTGGTGTCTTCTCCATTCTAATCCTCCACTGCCTTAGACACTGTGGACCACCCTCTTCTGGAAACATTATCTAACCTTGGATTCACTGGCACTGTCCTCTCAGCAGACTCTCAGGCTCTTTTATTGGCTCCTCTGCCTCCCGTCCTCTAACTATGGGTGTCCCTCAAGGGTCAGTTCTGGTTCTCCCATTCTTCATAAACACCCACTCCCTTGGAGAACTCACTCACTCCCAAGGCTTCAACTACCAACCTTAAGTGCATATTTGCCAAATCTACCCTCTCTCCTCTGCAGTCTCATATTTCTTGCCTTCAGGACACCTCTACTTCATTGTTTTACTGACATCTCAAACTTAACATGTCCTAAATAGACCTCATCTTTCCACCCAAATCCTGTCCTTCTCATCTCTTTCCCAACACAGTAGACAGTACTAATGCTCCCTTTTTCCCATGCCCATAACCTTGGCATTATCCTCAACTCATCTCTCATTCAACCCACCTATTCAATATGTCATTAAATCCTGAAAGTTTGCTAAAATCCACCCTTTCCTCTACATCCAAACTGCTACTACACTGATCCAAACACTTATACTCTCCTGCCTTGACTACTTCATCAGCTTCCTTGCTGACATCCCTGTCTCCTGGCTTTCAACATCCCAGTCCACACTTCACTCGGCTGTCTGGATCATTTTTCTAAAAATTCATTCAGTTCACATTTCCCCACTCTCAAGAACCTCCAGTGGTTGTTCATCCACTGGAGAAGCAGCGTGGCTCAGTGGAAAAAACCAGGGCTTTGGGGTCAGAGGTCATGAGTTCAAATCCCAGCTCTGCCAATTGTCAGCTGTGTGACTTTGGACAAGTCACAACTTCTCTGGGCCTCAGTTACCTTGTCTGTAAAATGGGGAGGAAGACTGTGAGCCCCATGAGATACAAGCTGATCACCTTGTAACCTCCCCAGTGCTTAGAACAGTGCTGTGCACATTGTAAGCACTTAATAAATGCCATCATTATTATTATTATTATCCACCTACCCAAACAGAAATTCCTTGACATAGGCTTCAATCACCTTGCCCACATCTTATCTCTTTATTTCCTACTACAACCCAGTTTATTCACTTTGCTCATCTAATGCCAACCTACTCACTGTACCTCAGTCTCGTCTGTCTCACCACCGACTCCTCACGCACATCCTGCAACCCTGTCTCCCTTCATATCCAACAGAACACACTTTTCCAATATTCAAAGCCTTATTAAAATCACTTCTCTTCAAAGAGGCTTTCCCCAACTGAGACCTCATTTACCCTACTCCCTCTCTCTTCTGTTTTGCTGTTGCACTTGGATTTCTATCCTTTATTCACCTCACTCAGTCCCAGAGCACTTATGTCCATGTCAATAACTTATTTTAATATGTCTCCCCCTCTAGAATGTAAGCTCTTTGTGGGAAGGGAACATGTCAACAAACACTGTTATATTGTACTCTCCCAAGTGCTTAGTACGGTTCTCTGCACATAGTAAGTGCTCAATAAATATGATTATCTCCCCCTCTGTCTTCCTCCTTCTCTGTCCATCTCCTTCTATCAGCTAGGTTCTTTTGGAAGCACAGACATATTATCCCGTGTTCCTTCCTACCTTGCTCATCTCCCACTACATCCCAGCCCACACATTTTGCTCCTCTAACACCAACTTACTCATTATATCTCACTCATCTCTCACCACCAACCCCTTGCTTATACCCTCTCTCCTGCCTGGAGCTCCCATTTTCCTTTATGTGACAGCCCACCACTCTCCCTCTTCAAAGCCCAACTAAAATCACACCTTCTCCAGGAAGCCTTCCCTGTCTAACCTATCTCCCCACCCTAGTCTCCCGAGTCACCCAATCATTCGGGTTCATACTCCCTTGCACTTTGATAATCACTCCTCCGCTTGAACACTTTTAAATATACCCCTATACTCTGTGTTTCCCCAACTAGATTGTAAGCTCCTTGTGGACAACGATTAGGCACTGTACTTTCCCAAGCCCTTAGTTTCCTGCTCTGCACAAAATAAGCACTCAAAATACCATTGATTTATTGATTGGCCAGTGACCTTAAAAATTAGAGGGGTAGTTCTAAAACTTTTTGCAGGCAACTGGAGAGCACAGGATGGTGTCTACAAGGTGTGCCAGCCCAGGTGAGTGGAGATGCCTCAGCTTCTTCCCCTCCTCTCCTGCCCACCTCCTCCTTCCATTTCAGAGACCCACACCTTCAATCCATTCATTTTGGGCTTTTTTTCCCCCCGTTCATCCCCTTCTCCCCACCCCTCTTCCAAATTATCTTTTGAGTGAGAACCCCTATGGGGCAGTTCCATGATTATGGGCCTCCCCTGACATCGTGAATATTAATTTGTAAATTTTGGTTGAGGGTCAGAGGAGGTGTTGAATCAAGGGAAGATGAACACGGGGCTAATTCTGAACTCTGGAAAAAGTGTGTGAAGGGAGAACGGTAGTCTGGCAGGCTCTGGCTTGACATTCATCCCCACCACAAACCTTCATTCACAGGGGCCCCTTTATCTGCTCCTCAGAAATTCGGAGCCAACCAAAACTCTTCAAAAATTTACTTATATATTCTAGAATATGTGAGCTTAGTTTCAAAGTCAATGGGCTGGATGTGAGGGGATTGAGTTTCAAAGTGTCCCCCCCGCCACTGCAGCATTAATTTTCTTCCGGCCCTATAAGGATGCCCTGGGCCAGGCTTGCAGGGACTGCCTGGAGCTGGGTGGCTGGGACAGCCGGTGTCGGAAACTGGCCCTGGAAGTGGTCTCAGTATTCCTGTTCCATTCATTCATATTTATTGAGCACTTACTGTGTGCAGAGTACTGTACTAAGCGCTTGGAAAATACAATTCAGCAATAGAGACAATCCCTACCCCAACGACGGGCTCACAGGGCTCACAGTCTTAAGAAGCAGCATGTGTAGTGGATAGAGCGTGGGCCTGAGAGTCAGAAGGTTATGGGTTCTAATCCTGTCTCCACCACTTGTCTGCAGTATGACCTTGGGCAAGTCACTTTATTTCTCTCGGCCTCAGTACCCTCATCTGTAAAATGGGGATTGAGACTGTGAGCCCCACATGGGAAGGGACTGTGTTCAACCAATTTGCTTCTATCTACCCCAGCGCTTAGTTCAGTGCCTGGCACATAATAAGCACTTAACAAATACCATTATTATATACCTTAAATCTTTATGGTGCTTTTAGAACATGATGTGCTTATGTGAATCAACAGTATCAACAGTATCAACAGTATTATCAACAGTAACCAGATAATACTGGCATGAATACCAGGTTTAACTCTTTATTATACTTCTGCAGAAAGGCAGTGCAGAGCATATAGAGAACATATATGAGAAGCAGCGTGGCTCTGTGGAAAGAGCAAGGGCTTTGGAGTCAGAGGTCATGGGTTCGAATCCCGACTCCGCCACGTCTGCTGTGTGACCTTGGGCAAGTCACTTAACTTCTCTGAGCCTCAGTTACCTCATCTGTAAAATGGGGATTAAGACTGTGAGCCCCACGTGGGACAACTTGATCACCTTGTATCCCCCCCAGCGCTTAGAACAGTGCTCTGCACATAGTAAGCACTTAACAAATGCCATTATTATTATTATTATTATTATTATATAGCTACAATTCTATTTGTTCTGACGATTTTGACACCTGTCTACATGTTTAATTGTGTCTCCCCCTTCTAGACTGTGAGCCCGTTGTTGGGTAGGGACTGTCTATGTTGCTGACTTGTACTTTCCAATCACTTAGTACAGTGCTCTGCACACAGTAAGCACTCAGTAAATACAATTGAATGAATGAAATGATCCCTGTCCTCAAGTAAATTACAATTTAGTGGGAGAGAAAGACATTAAAATAAATTGCAGTTAGGAGAAATAATAGAATATAAGAAAGTTGTGGGAGGAGATTTTTTGGGCATGTTAAGTTTCAGGTGTCAGTGGGACTTCGAGTTAGAAATGTCTGATGGCAGGAGGAAATGTGAGTCTGCTGAGGAGAGAGGTCAGGACTGGAGAGGTAGATTTTGGAGTCATCAGCATCGAGAAGGTAGTTGAAGACAGGGGGCTGTAAATAAGTTCTCCAAGGGAGTGACAATAAATGGAGAATAGATGAGAACTCAGAAATGAGCCTTGAAGGTACCACCCCTAGTTAGGTGAAGGGACGCAAAGGAGTTGGCAAAACGAAATTGTTTTTCCATGTTATTTGTTAAGCACTATGTGTTAAACACTGTTTTAAGCACTGGGGCATCTAGTTACAAGTTAATCAGGTTGGACAAAGTCCCTGTAGGCAAAGGGTGTAGGGCTGAGGATGGGGTAAGTATCCAAGTGTTTCGAGGATTCAGACCCAACTTCATTGGCAACACAAAAAGGGAGGAAGATTAGGATGGTGAGAGGAGAGAATAATCAGGAGAAGTCTTCCTAGAGGAGAAATGATTTTAATCAATGGGATTTGAGTGCTTACTGTGTGACGAGTACTGTGTTAAGCACTTGGGATAATACAATAGAGCTGGTAGACACATTCCCTGCCCATAACGAGCTCACACTCTAGTAGGGTTTTGAAGATGGGGGCCCTGGTGGTCTGTCTGAAACAAAGGGGGAAGGGGTGCATGAGTGAGGGGTTGAAAACAAGAGAGACAAAATCATCATCAATCGTATTGAGTGCTTACTATGTGCAGAGCACTGTACTAAGCGCTTGGGAAGTACAAATTGGCAACATATAGAGACATATAGAGACAGTCCCTACCCAACAGTGGGCTCACAGTCTAAAAGATCAAGGTCAAGGTCAAGAGAGTAGGTTGGTGTTAGAGGAGCAAAGTGTGCAGGCTGGGTTGTAGTGGGAGAGGAGCAAGGCTAGGTAGGAGAAAGAGAGCTAATCCAGAGAGCTCATTGTGGACAAGGAAAGTGTGAGTTGTTATATTGTACTCTCCCAAGCACTTAGTACAATACTTAGCACACAGGAAGTGCTCAATACGATTGAATGAGTGTCAAAGCTGACAGTGAAAAGTTTCTATTTGATGTGGAGACAGATGGGCAACCAGTGGAGATTTATGAGGTGTGAGGAGCTGTGCAAAAAAATGATTTTTTTTTAGAAAAGTGGTCTGGGCAGTAGAGTGAAGGATGAACTGAATAAGGAGAGAGAGGAGCAAGGAGGCCAGTGAGGAGCATGATGCAATAAACAAGAAAGGATATGACAAGAGCTTGGATGTGGTAGTTTGGATGTAGAGAAAGGGGCAGATTCTGGAGACATGACGATAGAACAATCAGGATTTGCTGACTGAATATCTGGGTTGAAAGAGAGATGAGTGGAGGATAACGCTATGGTTGCAGACTTGAGAGAGGATTGTAGTAACAGGAAAGCTGTGGTGGGGGGGGGGAGGTTGTGAGGAGGAGAGGCTTGGGGGATGCTAAGTTTGAGGTGTCAGTGGGACAGCGAGTTAGAAATATCTGAAGGCAGGAAGAAATGTGAGTCTGCTGAGGAGAAAGGTCAGGGCTGGAGAGGTAGATTTGGGAGTCATCAGCACAGAGAAGGTAATTGAACACTGGGGAGCAAATGATTTCTCCAAGGAAGTGGGCATAAATGGAAAATAGAAGAGAACCCAGAACTGAGCTTTGAGGGCACCCCGACAGGGGATGGGAGGCAAAGGAGATGGCAAGAGAGATTTTTTTAAATGTTATTTGTTAAGCAATTGTGTATCAATAATAATAATGATGATGGTATTTATTAAGCACTTACTATGTGCCAAGCACTGTTCTAAGCACTGGGGTAGTTACAAGGTTATCAGGTTGTTCCAAATGGGGATGAAGACTGAGCGCCCAATTTTATAGATGAGGAAACTGAGGCAAAGAGAAGTTAAGTAACTTGCCCAAAGTCACACAACTGACAAGTGGCAGATCTGGGATTAGAATCCATGACTTCTGACTCCCAAACCCGGGCTCTTTCCGCACTGTTCTAAGTACTGGGGTAGCTACAAGTTAATCAGCTTGGACAAAGTCGCTGATCTAGATGGGGCTTACAATCTGAATAGGAGGCGGAAATGTATTTCATCCCCATTTTACAGTTGAGGAAACTGAAGCACAGAGAAGTTAAATAAACTTGCCCAAGGTCACCCAGCAGGCAAGTAGAAGACCAGGGATTAGAACCCAGGTCCCCTGAATCCCAGGCCCATCTTCAGGGCCACACTGCTTCCCTAAAAATATTGAGAAGGAATGAACAGAGAGGTTTCCAGGGGAGAGCAATGTCAGTGAACCCCCCATTAGGTAGTATTTTGAGAAGAGGGTGATCCACAGTATTAAAGGCAGCTGAGAGTTGGAGGAAAATTATGGAGTAGAGTGTTTTGTACGCTTTTGTGGTATTTAAGTGCTGTGTGAAATAAGCACTGGAGCAGATACAAACTAACTGTGAACTGTGAGCTCTATGTGGGATGATAAGAGGGAGATGGGGCAATAATAGGAGGGTGCAGTGGGGACAACGAAAGGCTTTTTAGAATCGGGGATTAAGTGGGCATGTTTGAAAGCATGGGAAAAGGAGCCATTGGAGAACAAGCAATTGAAGACTGAAGTTGGGGTAGGGGTGGGGTGGAGAAGAGAGGGGGCATGTGTTTTAATAAGATTCAAAGGGATAAAGTTGGATGTATAGATGGAGAGTGTAACTTTTGAAAGGTGGTGAGATCTCCTCTTGCAAGATAGCTGGGAAGGATCAAAGAGGCAATGAAAGAGTAGGAAGAGGGAGGGACCGAAGAGGTTTGGGTGAAATTTTAGGAGGTTCACATCTGATCCTTTTGATTTTATCATTGAAATAGACAGCAAGGTCATCAGGGGCATGAGGTGGAGGCGGCAGAGGAACAGACCTTGGAACTCCTTTTCCCACAAATGCACCAGATTACAGCTTCCTCTACCGCCACTCCTTCCTAATTACTTCCCTAGTTATTAGTACCTCAAATCTTAGCAACACTTCAGCCACCCTATGCATCTAAGTTTTCATTTTTTTTAATAGTAATTGTGGTATTTGTTACACTTTTACTATGTAAAAAGTGCTAGGGTAGATACACTACAATCACAACAGACACAGTACCTGTTCCACATGGGGCTCATAGTCTAAGTGGGAAGGAGAACAAGTATCTTACCCTATTTTATGAGGATAACTAAGGCACAGAGGTGGTAAGTGACTTGTCCAAGATCACAGAGCAGGCAAGTGGCAGAACTGGGATTAGAACCCAGGTCTTCTAACTCCCAGGACTTTGTTCTTTCCACTAGAACCACACTGCTTTGGGGCCAACCTCAGCCCTGTGGGTCTCTGTGTATTAAAATGAACATTCTATTTATTTTTGAGTCCTCTATCTGGGACTATTTCTATGTCTGTCTCTCCCACTAGAACATAAACTCCTTATGGACTGGGAACCTGTCTTGTGTTGCTATTGTACTTCTCAAGAGCTCATTATAATGCATTGCATTCAAGTGATCAATAAATACCATTACCACTGTTACTGCTGCCTTCCATTCCTTAAGTCAAATTTCTAACAAAGGTCCTGAAAACAATTTCAATGCATTCCCAACCCGAAGGAGGTAATCCCCAGGAATGGTTTTCTTGACAGCAGATAAAACTTTTGGCTTCACAACATGGTTTGTGTTTGCTCAGGGTAAATGTGAGTTTGAAAGAATTTTTTTTAGCAGAATAATCCGACTGGGGCCCAGATCTCCCCACCACTAAACCACAACACGAAGTTCATGGGAACTGTACTGTGCAGATGAGACCAGTGCTTTCACAACCTCATTTCATTACTGTCACCCTCAAAACTCCTTTCCTGGCAACAGGGACTATAATGGTGCTACATCTGAGTGACATACTACATTTTTTATTTCTCCACACCTCGTCCCATTTCTTACCCCATTGCTGCCTTGTAGGCCTCATGGCCATTCCAAGAATCTAGGCCAACTGGCAATGCCGTGAAAAGGGGGAGCAGGGAGTACTCCCTAGGCAGCCGATGTCCATCAGGGAGACTCTGAAAGAAAGTTTACACTTTCTGAAAGTTTTTAGAAAGTTCACACAAGGTCATGATCTCTTGGGAAAATTACTTTACCTAAAGGACTACATTTCAACTACTATTGGATTTTGACCGAAAGAACTTGCAAGCTTTACAAGATTTGAGAAGCAGCGTGGCTCAGTGGAGAGAGCACGGGCTTGGGAGTCAGAGGTCATGGGTTCAAATCCCAGCTCCGCCAATTGTCAGCTGTGTGACTTTGGGCAAGTCACTTAACTTCTCTGTTCCTCAGTGACCTCATCTGTAAAATGGGGATTAAGACTGTGAGCCCCACATGGGACAACCTGATCACCTTGTATCCTCCCCAGAGTTTAGAACAGTGTTTTGCACATAGTAAACACTTAAGAAATGCCGTCATTATTATTATAAGTAAATTTTTTTTTCTTTTTTAATGGCATTTAAGTGCTTACTATATGTCAGGCACTGTACAAAGTGCTGGAGTAGATACAAGCTAATCAGGTTGGACAGAGTCCATGATCCACATAGGACTCAGAGTCTTCATTCCTATTTTACAGATGAGATGACAGATACAGAGAAGTGAAGTGACTTGCCCAAGGCCACCCAGCAGACAAGTGGTAGAGTCAGGATTAGAACCCAGGTCCTTCAGACAAGTGGTAGAGTCAGGATTAGAACCCAGGTCCTTCTGACTCCCAGGCGCATGCTCTATCCACTAGTTTATGCTGCTTCTTCAAGTTACTAGAATGCACCTTGAGAGCAGGGATCAAGTATTTTGCTTCTTTTGTAATCTCTCAAGTAGTGGTAGTCTTTTATTGATCACGTACTTGGTGCAGTGTACTATACTAGATGCTTGACATGTGCAGAATAACAAAGTGATACACTCACGGCCCATAAGGAGCTTACATACTAAAAGTGGTTGTGGGAAGTGGGCAAATATAAAAATATCTATAGCTACAGTGATCATAATAAATAAAAGGGGATTCAAAACCTGTTCTCCCTCCTACTTAGTCCGTGAGTTCCCTGTGGGACCTGATCATCTTGTATCCACCCCAGCACTGAGTACAGTATTTGGCATGTAATAAGCACATAAATACCATAGTTGTTGTTATTACATTTTCAACCTGCCATCAGATTTCCCCTGGTCAGATATGGCCAATGAGGAAAACAAAATACACAAAAAATACCATGGCTTGTACACTGAAATTTTTTACAGCTCTTCAGTTACTGCCAGAGTCATAAATACATTTTTTTTTTTGGGGGGGGGCAACATTTATGGTGAGTAGATTTTTGGATAAGCAGCCAATCACCCACACAAAGCTGAGTCTGTGGACGGGTGAGCATATTTTTGAAAGGGAATTTTCTGGTGGAAAATTTCTATTTTGACTTGAGTTATCAAAGTACAAACTTAACCTTTGGCACCAGGGTAATATTTCTTGGGAGACAGCTTTGCAGACAAATGTCTTGGAGACCTTGTACCACTAATTCTGCCATGGAGTCTGTCCCAGAAGCCTTGGCTCCCGCATATTCAACTGATTGATGGCACTTTAGACTCTTCCAGCTCCCTTTTTCTGCTCTTCCACCCTGCTACCTTCCAGTGGGGCCAACAAATTATTAACTGAAATAAATCCCTACTTGTCTTCGTTATATAGTTGTACAGATTTTGAGGGCAGAGACCCTGCCTTTTACTTCTATTGTACTTAGCCAGGTGCTTAGAACAGTGTCACTCAACCAACACTACTCATTGACTGACCTCAGTTTCAGTTCACTTAATCCGGGTAGGTGAGCAGTTGAAGGGGGAATAGGGAAGGGTAGCAGAAATCATTTGCCAAAAAACATAGATTCTCAGGAGACAAGAGTCACGCAGAAGAGCACAATCTTCTAGAAAATACTCCTTTCTGCATGATGTCGGCTTAATGCTTTTCAGTGCTTCCGTGAAAAATTGCAGCAAAATAACTAGTAGCAAATCCCCAGGAAACGCTCACCTAATTATAGGTATATCCTTCTCTCCTCAGCATTTAAAAGCCATTTTGGATGGGAACAGTAGTTCAACAAAGGTAAGAGCATGCAAGGAAGAAAGAAGCTATTGAGGTTGAGTGGGGAGAAGGGGGAAAAATTCCCTGTGTTTTTTTTTTTAATTTTCTTTTCTTTTTTCCAAAGAATAAAGCAGGGCTAAGTATAATGTATATCCCTTCCATTTTCTGAGTATAGAAATTGTTTGAATCTTCTATCCATAAGAGAAAGAACCATGGAAATCTTTGAAATAGTTATTTTGAAAACAAATATTCCAAGATTTGATAAATTAATTTAAGAGAATTAAATCCCATTAAAACAGATAGAAACAACATATGTTAAGGGACAGGAAAGAAACTGAATGATTGGAACGAAACATAAATGCTTCCTCCACAGGCCAGAAGTAGAATTAAATAGGATGAAGTAGTATTAGCCTCAGTACTAGGTTAAATCTTAAAGTGATTTGGGTAGATTCTGCCAGAAAATATTACTTTATAAAAGGAAACAAAAATGTGTTTGAAGTTATAAAGTGTGTTTATTAGCTAAAAATAACTGGGAGGCCAAACATGTTAATAGGAAATTGCCTTTTGCTTTATGTATGTATTAAAATCTTGCCAAGAGGATAGGAGAAGTGCTGATTATGTAATTGTTGGCCTTTTTGACCAAAGCCAGTGAAAGAAAAGTGATTGCATCTCTTTATTTGCTCTGCTATTGAGGGAAATGAGTTAGTGGCAAATCTCTCAAAGGGCATAAACCAAGAGAAATAAAAATCTTTTTTCCTATGCTAAAACACACCCACACCACAAACTGTTCAGTTAGAATGCTGGTACCATTGTTTTAATTATGGTTAAAAGTCAATTGGCAGCATATGTGAAAAAAAAAATAGATTTTGGACATTCCCAGATACTTTCTGACTAGGTCACAACACTGAATGAAGCCAAAGGAATTTGTTCTGTTTGATTCAGAGCCACTCAAAGTCATAACACATGTCTCAACCAGATGGCTAAAAGCCTCATCACACAAATGGGTATGTGGCTAGTTATTGCACTCTACTGTACTTTCAGACCTCCTAAACCACAAAAAGCAGAAAGTGGCAGGCTCAGAAAATAACGAATATTCATCCTTGTAATGGCTGCAGGGATTGGTTTCCAAATCAAAACAAGGACAGGCAGCGCATTAGCCAGCAAGCAGATGTTTGGGGGAAAACAACTCAGGTTCAGCTGGCAAATTACTCAACGAAAAAAGTTAAGGGATTTATTGATAAATGTTGATGTTCTGTTCTGGAAAACTTTCATTGTTATCTGTCCACTGAGACTTAAAAGGCTGAATAAGAGTTTTAAGAGGCCACATAAAAAAATGTATTTAAACAAAACAGTCTCACCCGCTGTCTAAATGAGTGCTGTGTCAACTTCCAGACCTCAGTGCTCCTTGCCAATGCTGCCCAGCACCAGGATAATAGGATCATCTATTGGCCTTATAAAACTGCCTACTAATCTGAAGCAGCATCTACACCGACAAGGACAATATTGCGAGCATATGGAAATATTTTTGAAAAGCTTGCATACAGACTTTGTGGGAATATTTTCATGGTACACTCCGTGTTCAGAAAATTGCTTTCCAAAAACTTGTCAGCTCAAAAGAAAAGGTTTCTTCTGCCAACAAACAATAAAATTGTCTTTTAGGAACTAATGCTCCGGCAATTCAATCTTCAGAGTCCATTATTAAATAATTCTGCTATAATATCCACGTGTAAACTGTTTTCAACCAACTATATTTGTTACTTTTAGATAGTAGCTTGGGCAACTGTTTCCCATAAAAAAATTTGGGGTCCACTCCTTCATAAGTTCAGACCCTATCCAAGACCCTAGGACACTGATTGGCACTAGAAATCCTCAATGGAGGAGCCAGTTCCCCAACCAAGAGATAAGGAAAGTGAATCGTATGTTAATGGCATCACTAGAAAGGCCAGCATTTATTATGTTACCCTCCCTGCCCAGCAAAATACTCCCCAGGTTCACAGGCATCTGGGGGTCCAGTATCCACAGCAAGCGCTTAGAACAGTGCTTTGCACTAGTAAGCGCTTAATAAATGCCATAAAAAAGAAGATTTTTTTTTTCCTGTCTCAGGACAGCCAAATGTCTGAAACTGGACAAACCCTTAATGTATCAGGTAACATCACAAATCAGTTGCTTATTTCTCCAGGAACAATTCAAGAGAAGACATAACAAACTAACTAGTTACCTCCAAGTCCGCCAAGAAGAGGAGCCACACCGAAGCCACTGAGAGGTCTAGAAGCACCAGTCCCCCACATCGATATGAATGGGAGACACACAGATGTCACAGCCTCTGAGCCACTTGTCAGACTCTGGAGTAGCAGCAACCCACCTTTCAACACACTGCTTCAAGACCGTATTGGTAGAAACCCTCCCACAGGTGGCCCTGGTTTAAGCCCATATTGGCTGCAACTCTATCACAGGTGGCATTGGTTCTAGGATACAATCATGGCAACTTTCTACAGCTGGTCCTCAGTCTGCAAGCCAGCCCACTTTGATAGCATGCAGCCCTCTTTTAGGGAACATATCACAGAGCCTCTGCCAGGTTGTTTTTTTGCTGTGTTTTGGGTTTTTTTTAATGGTATTTGTTAAGCACCTACGATGTGTGAAGAACTGTTCTAAGTGCTGGGGTAGATACAAGCTAATCAGGTTAGACACAGTCCCTGTCCCCCCTGGGGCTCACAGTCTTAATCCCCATTGTGCAGGTGAGGTAACAGGCACAGAAAAGTTAAGTGGCTCACATTCATTCATTCAATCGTATTTATTGAGCGCTTACTGTGTGCAGAGCACTGTACTGAGCGCTTGGGAAGTCCAAGTTGGCGACATATAGAGACGGTTCCTACCCAACAGCGGGCTCACAGTCTAGAAGGGGGAGACAGGCAACAAAACAAAACATATTAACAAAATTAAATAAGTAGAATAAATATGTACAAGTAAAATAGAGTAATAATAAATAAATAGAGTAATAATAAATAGAGTAATAATATTCCCTGTGGAGTTCATACTCAGAGCTCGCAGATAGTAGCCATTCATACAGTTCATTCAGGAAATAGCCTGGGACATCCAGAGCCCACCTGGGGGCAGGCAAAGTGGGCATTAGCCCAGGGTTGCATTTTGAAGACCCACAGTCCCCCTCCACAAACAGCAGAGCCTTCCTTTCAAGGCTACTCCTCCTGTGTGAGCAGAGGCAAGAGGGCTGGGGAAAAGGCCACCAGGTGAGGTGAAAGACTGCAAACCATAAAGTCATTTTGCCTCTCAACCTGTTCTCCAGTAGGCCTGGGGTAGGAAGGCCAGGCTGTGACCCTCAGTCAATCAATCAATCAATCAATCGTATTTATTGAGCGCTTACTATGTGCAGAGCACTGTACTAAGCGCTTGGGAAGTACAAATTGGCATCACATAGAGACAGTCCCTACCCAACAGTGGGCTCACAGTCTAAAAGGGGGAGACAGAGAACAGAACCGAACATACCAACAAAATAAAATAAGTAGGATAGAAATGTACAAGTAAAATAAATAAATAAATAAATAAATAAATAGAGTAATAAATATGTACAACCATATATACATATATACAGGTGCTGTGGGGAAGGGAAGGAGGTAAGACGGGGGGATGGAGAGGGGGACGAGGGGGAGAGGAAAGAAGGGGCTTCAGTCCTTGGGGAGAGCTACTGAGAAAGCCCTAGAAGCCACAGTCAACAGGGGAAAAGCCCAATTCACCTACAGATTTTCCCCCACCTTAGAGAGCAGAGACTCCAGCTGGGATCTATATTAGTTCTCATCCTGGGGTCTTCCTGAGCCATACTGCCTCTTCCCCCCTGTCAGTATATCCTCCCATTCCTGGATTCAGAAAAGTAGGCTGAAGGGTGTTTAAACAGGGAATGATCTGCAGCTCCGGTAACTCTGCTCCTTTAATCACTTCCTCCCGGGACTGAGCCAGGACAGGATGAATTCCAGAACCATCATCATCAATGGTATTTATTGAGCACTTACTATGAGCGGAGGACTGTACAAAGCTCTTGGTAGTGTACAATGCAACAGAGTGAGTAGACACATACTCTGCCCTCAGTGAGTTTACTGTCTTGAGAACCAACACCTCCCAGGCTTGATCTGGGAGCGGTTGTGGTGAGGGAAGAGGTATCTTTCAAGGAAAAGAACTACTAGAGCAAGAGGTAGCTTTTTTCTTTGAAAAGTTGTGTGCCACTTGATAACTTTAAATCTAGAAGATGACTAAACGTTACTATAACTTTGAAAGAGATGAACATAACTTCAAGTATATGCCCAATCTCTGCATAACCCCTCCAAATTTTTGAACCTTTATTCTCTCCTACATATAATAATTTTCCTATAGGGATAACTCCGTGTATGAAACTGCAGCTGAAATTTTAATTTTTCCCCGTGCATAACAATGTACAGAACTTGTGGAAGAATGAAGTATGTGGGTTTGGTTTTGATCATGGATTATGTTTCCAACACAAATTATTAAATTAACTGTGAAAGAACAATCCTCCTGGAATAAAAGATCTTAAAACTTGGAGAGATGTGTGTGTGTGTGTGTGTGTGTGTGTGTAAATATACACATTTTATATATAAACACAAATATATATTAGTTTGTGATACATTTACCAAACAATAAATAATGCAGACCACATAAAAAATTTTAAAAGGTGTAAAAGACATTACTTGGTAAGAGGTTACCCCATTTGGAGCCTGGGAAAGAGCAGTCAGAGGAGGGGATTAAACTGGCACCTAACCAGCAAATAAATAATTGAACCTCTGATACTAGAAAAGCATAAAGCTGAAATTGGCTTAATTTCAGGTCTTTTACAGCTCTGTTCTGCTCATTATATCAAGAGACTAATATTTGATAGTATCTCATCCAAAGTACTTTATTGCTTCATAACTTCCATGAGTTGGATACTGTATATTTTTATACATACTTTTGTTCTGAGTTAGTTTTTTCCTGTACCAATGCAATAGAGCAAAATCTCTTGCTTCTATTAATGGGGAAGTAAAAATCCCCCAGGAAGTGCGCTACAAATGTCAACAGTCACCCCCATCATCACATTGACTACTTATTATTTGCAGAGCACTGTAGAAAACTCTAGTCTACAAAAAGATATGGGCTAGGAAAAGGTTTTAGAGCTCTATGTTGGAAGCAGTATTGTGTAGTGGGTAAAGCATGGGCCTGAGAGTAAAAAGGTCATGGGTTCTAATCCTGGCTCTGCACCTGTCTGCTGCGTGGCCTTGGGCAAGTCACTTCACTTCTCTGTGCCTCAGTTACCTCATCTGTAAAATAGGGATTAAGATTGTGAGCCCTGTGCAGGACAGGGACTGTGTCCAATGCAGTTTGCCTGTATCCTCCCTAGCATTTAGTACAGTGTCTGGCACATAGTAAGCGCTTAACAAATATTATAATTTAGAGCCGCTTCCCTCTACTCCCACTGAAGAGTTTTTCAGAGCCCAGCCCAGCTCCAATTTCCAGAATTGCTCCAGGGAAGCAATGTGGTCTAGTAGATAAAGCATTGGCTTGGGAGTCAGAAGGACCTGGGTTCTAGTTCTGATTCCACCATTTATCTGCTTTGTGACCTTGGGCAAGTCACTTAACTTCTCTGTGCCTCAGTTACCTCATCTGTAAAATGGGGATTAAGACCGTGAGCCCCACTTGGGACAGAGACCGTGTCCAATCTGATTACCTTTTATCTACTCAAGCACTTAGAACAATGTCTGGCACATAGTAAGCACTTTACCAATGCCATTAAAAAAAAACTTGGACACTTGGATTACATGTGGAAAATTAAGAAACAAGAATATTAGTATGACTCAAAAGCCTAAAAGCTAAAGGTGACTACCCTGCTATAATGCATTTATAAACTAATAACGTAGATCACAGAAAAATACAAAACTGCAGCTCAAATTACATTAAGGAAATCCACCCCTTCCTGCTCCAATCTCACAGCCAAGTTTCAACCAGAAGTTTACAGTTTCATTAGCTCTTCTTAAAGGGGACGAAAATAAAACACTTTTGAGCATCAGGTTATATATCCTTAACATATTTGTCAAAATCAGTGTTGTCTTAGCTGTGCCTACTTAATTCACTTTGTTCAGAGCCTAGCAATGAAACATACTCGAGCATTTAAAAAATGTTTTGAGTGCAGAGCACTGTACTAAGTGCTTGGAAGAGTACAATACAATAGAGTTGATAGACACCCTTCCTGCCTCCAAGGAGTTTAACACCTAGTGAGGCAGAAGAGTAAATTTTATTAATATCTGGATACCAAGCTTGAAATCTTGAAGCCATTTTTGATGTCTCCCCTTCACTTCTCACAGCTACCCTGACACCAAGAACTTGTTCAGCTTTCTCCATGAAAATTATTTCTTAGCCATAACTAAGGTCCTAACTACCTCATACTCAAACCATTGTGTTTGCCTCCTTGTTGACTTCCCTTTCATCACCCTTCATTATATCCTATCATAGCAACAATAATTATCTTCCAGAAGTGTAGTTTTGATCACTTGACTCCATAATCCTGCCACAGCAGCAAACTTTTTCAACTCAAATTATAATTACTGATTATGATGCATGAAGCTGGTCACCTATTGGCACCAGGTAAAATAACAGTGCTCATCTACCCTCACACCTCAGCTCACAGTCTGAGCTCCAGCAATGCTTATCTGCTGACATCCCCTTTACACATCCTACCTTTTCTAACTTCATATTAATTGAATTCCAATCAGCTCATGGGGAATCTCCTTTTCCATCCTGTTTGTCAAACCATATGTCCCTAAGTTCCATGGAGTACATATTTCACTACTTTCACACTTAGGCACTGATTTCATGAGGGCAAAGGGGGCAATTGCCCACAAAGAATTGGTACAGAGGGGGAAGCAATAGTCAAAACGTTGGATAAGCCCTTTCCTAAAAATAGCGCAGAACTTGAGCAGCCCTGTGGGATGTGTACCATTGCCCCAATGACTCCAGAGACACTCAGGTTGGCAGGGCAAGGCAGGTGAGAAGCAGCATGGCATATGGACAGGGCATTCATTCATTCAATCAGATTTATTGAGCACTTATTGTGTGCAGAGCACTGTACTAAGTGCTTGGGAAGTACAAATCGGCAACATATAGAGATGGTCCCTACCCAACAATGGGCTCACAGTCTAGAAGGGGGAAAGGCAATTGAAGATGGCAGTTGCGGTGGGAAGAAGCGGAAGGGGCAAACATTATGATAAGGTGAGGAGGAATGGGGTCGTATACGCAGGTGGAGGGGATGGATTTTGAGACAAAGGGGTTCCACCTCTAAAGAAGCTGAGGGTTTACTGGGTGACCCTGTGGACAGGACTGTAGGGTCAGGGAGCAATGACCCATCTATAGAATTAAGGACCCTGGGTCTTCTCAATCCCACAGTCAAGTCAGACAGAACCAGTTCCCTACACAGACCCTTAGCCCCAGTTGGTGGAACTAGCCACAGTACTGAGACTGACATGCCCCTCTACACACCTTGTCCTCCTCCTGCAGTAATCCCTAATCCCTAGTCCCATGGGCCTGGGACTCAGAAGATCATAAATTCTAATCCTGGCTCCGCCACTTGTCTGGTTGGGCAAGTCACTTCACTTCTCTGGGGCTCAGTTACCTCATCTGTAAAACGGGGATTGAGACCGTGAGTCCCACGGGGGCCAGGGACTGTGTCCAACCCGATTTGCTTGTATCCACCCCAGCTTTTAATACAGTGCCTGGCACATAGTTAAGCACATAAGTGCTTAACAAATACCATAATAATAATAATAATTTCAGAGAGTTTCTCCTTATGGAGCTTGGATTTGGGTGTGGGAGGAACTGCTCAAATACAGTCACAGTGGGGATCATTCATTCATTCATTCAGTCGTATTTATTGAGCACTTACTGTGTGCAGAGCACTGTATTCAGCACTTGGGAAGTACAAGTTGGCAATGTATAAAGACGGTCCCTACCAACAACGGGCTCACAGTCTAGAAGGGGGAGACAGACAACAAAACAAAACATGTGGACAGGTGTCAAGTCACCAGAACAAATAGAATTAAAGCTAGATGCATATCATTAAGAAAATAAATAGAATAGCAAATATGTACAAGTAAAATAATAAATCTGTGCAAACATATATACAGGTGCTGTGGGGAGGGGAAGGAGGTAGGGCGGGGGGATGGGGAGGAGGAGAGGTAAAAGGGGGATCAGAAAGGCAGTAGTAATGGTGCCCTCATCACAATCCCTTCAAGAGCAATCAGTCATATTGATTGAGGGTTTACTGTGGGCAGAACACTCTACTAAGTGTTTGGGAGATTACAATATAACAGGGTTGGTAGATGTGTTAACTGCCCACAATGAGCTGCAGTCTAGAGAGGGAGGCAGACATTAATAGAAATAAATAAGTTACAGATAGGTACATAAGTG
The DNA here is from genome assembly GCF_015852505.1 of Tachyglossus aculeatus. Lineage (NCBI taxonomy): Eukaryota > Metazoa > Chordata > Mammalia > Monotremata > Tachyglossidae > Tachyglossus > Tachyglossus aculeatus. Next base: position 73,790,981 of record NC_052086.1, read on the forward strand.
CTATGGGTCTGAGGGTGGGGTGAACAAAGGGTGCAAATCCATGTCCAGGGCAACTCAGTAGGGAGTAGAAGAGGAAATAAGGGCTTAGTAGGGAAAGACCTCTTGGAGGAGATGTGCTTTTAATAAGGTTTTGAAGGTGGGGGGACCGATCACCTGTCGGATATGAAAAGGGAAGACGTTCCAGTCCAGAGGCAGGATGCGGGCGAAAGATCAGCAGCAAGGTAGGTGAGATCAAAATACAGTGAATAGGTTGGCATTAAAGGAGCAAAGTGTGTGGGCTGAGCTGTAGTAGGAAAGTAGAAAGGCAAGGTAGGAGGGGGCAAGGTAATTGAGTGCTTTAAAGCTCATAGTAAGGAGTTTCTGTTTGATGTGGAGATAGATGGGCAACAAGTGGAGGTTCTTGAGGGGTGGGGAAACACGAACTGTACTGTTTCATGGAAAAATGATCCAGTCAGTAGAGTTTGTACTGGAGTGGGGAAAGACAGGAGGCAGGGAGGTCAGAGAGGAAGCTGATGTAGTAATCAAGGTGGGATAAAATAAGTGCTTGGATTAATATGGTAGCAGTTTGGATGGAGAGGAAAGGACAGATTTTAAAAATGTTGTGAAGGCTCAACTGATGGGATTTGGTGACAGACTATGTGGGTTGAATAATAATAATAATGATGGCATTTGTTAAGCGCTATGTGCTATGTGCCAAGCATTGTTCTAAATGCTGGAGGTAATCAGGTTGTCCCACATGAGGCTCCCAGTCTTAATCCCCATTTTCCAGATGAGGGAATTGAGGCACAGAGAAGTTAAGTGACTTGCTCTAAGTCACAGCTGACAAGTGGTGGAGACAGAATTAGAACCCATGACCTCTGACTCCCAAGACCGTGCTCTTTCCAAGGTCTAGACCGTAAACTCCTTGTGGGCAAGTAAACTCCTCAGCTTCAAGGGTCCCCATCACTTCACCCTCTCCTACCTCACCTCCCTTGTCTCCTTCTACAGCCCAGCCTGCACCCTCCGCTCCTCTGCCGCTAACCTCCTCACTGTGCTTCGTTCTCGCCTGTCCCACCATCTATCCCTAGCCCACGTCCTCCCCCTGGCCTCCCCCTGCACATCCGCCAAGCTAGCTCTCTTCCTCCCTTCATAGCCCTACTGAGAGCTCACCTCCTCCAGGAGGCCTTCCCAGACTGAGCCCCCTCCTTCCCCCTCTTCCTCCGCACCCCCCAGCCCTACCTCCTTCCCCACCCCTCAGCACCTGTATATATGTTTGTACAGATTTATTATTCTATTTATTTTACTTGTAATTTTTACTATCTATTTTCGTAATGATGTGCTTCTAGCTTTATTTCTATTTATTCTGATGACTTGACACCTGTCCACATGTTTTGTTTTGTTGTCTGTCTCCCCCTTCTAGACTGTGAGCCCATTACTGAGTAGGGACTATCTCTATATGTTGCCAACTTGTACTTCCCAAGCACTTAGTACAGTGCTCTGCACACAGTAAGCACTCAAAAGCAACTGAATGAATGAATGAATAGGCAGGGAAAGTGTCTATCAAATCTGCTGTATTGTATTCTCCCAAGCACTTAGTACAATGCTCTGCACACAGTAAACACTCAATAAATACCATTGATTTATTAATAATAACCTGCCAGCTGGGAGCAAGAAGTAGAGCTGCAATCTAGGTTCCTGCTCAGGTCTCTCTGGACTGAGATAGAGTGGGAAGTAGGGTCAGCTTCATATGGTACTCAGTCATTTCAAGAGGGCATACAACAGGGGCAGTTACTTGACTCCTGAGTCTCCCATAATGGCCACTGCTTGGGACAATCTGGGTGGTCCCCAAACCACAGACCTCATTAGAAAGACCATTACACTTGTGCTGAGTTCCCGCTGCCCACCGCTGCAGCAACTATCTTTAGTTTTATTGTTTCTGTGGATTCTCCGCTTCCCCACCTTCCCCTTATGATTTTCCTCCCCGCCTCCCCTCCAGAATAAAGCTTTTAAAAGACGTGATACTTGTTTGTTTTTCCTTTAAGCACCAGGGAGCTGTGGGATTATGTATTTCCAACACTTCACTCCCTCTTCTCCTACTTCTGTGGGCTCTGGAGGTAGCAGGGATCCACTTGGGACTGGGCCATGAGGTGATCCGGAACGAGTGCCTTGGCTTAGCTCTCCCCACCCTGGGAATGTACAGGGTGGGAACTTGGGGACAGACGAACCCAAGATCACTGCTCTCTGCAGCGACAAAGGCAGCGGAGCAGGCAGAGGTGAAGGGTGGCAAATAAGTGGGTTAAGGCTGACATGGTGACAGGGTGAGATTGGGGTGAAAGGGGAGGGTGGAAAAGCAGGGGCAGCTTTTCCAAGTACAGTGGGAACAACTCCAGCAGCCAGAGCAAATGGAGCCCCCGGGATGAGCTCTATGCCCCTCTACCACTCGCCCCAGCCCCACAAGCAGCCGCAGTCATCAGGGAGAAGCACCCATCGAAGAGCTGTGCTCTGAACTGCCACCACTCACAGAGAGGACACTGTTTTAAAGGTCCAGGAGGGCAGCCCAGAGCCCAGGAGACTCAGGCCAGTGGAAGATCAGAGTGACCCACAGAAATGAGGGCATTGTGGACCCACTGACCCCAGTTCATTGAACAGGTTCCTAGGGCGGAGGGAAAAAAATCAGGGTCTCCAAAGTTTTCTCTGGAGGGGGTGGGAGGGCTATGGCTGCCCACCCTACCCAAAAAGCTAAGGGGGTGAAGCTAATGGCTCTGCCCCTTGGTGCCAACCTCATGAGGGTGATCCCCCATCGCCACCATGGAATCAGTAATGATTCCAAATACGTAGGACGTCTGCCAACCCGATGACTGGATGGCCACTACATTTCATTGGATTGATGATGTCCGTGCAACAGTTGTAATAATTCTTTGATACCTATATGCAAAAATGTAAAGGACCTATTTTTTTAACCTATTCTTAGGACTGGTATTCAAATCAATCAATCGATTTATTGAGCGCTTACTGTGTGCAGAGCACTGTACTAAGGGAACTATTCAAAGAGAAATGTTTCTCATACTGAGAGTTTCTTGCAGGGGAGTTCAAGGGGTGATTTGGAGAACAGAAATGCAGAGCTCTAAATAGTCATTAGATGGGGAGAGTAATGAACAGTAGGCTATATGAACAGGATGAGCCAGTTAGGCTCAGTTTCTGATCTATCTCGTTGAATTCCTTCTTCCTAAACCTCTCGTGAAGCAAGGAAGCAAAACCATGAGACGCAGGACTCTTTGGCATCATTAAGATTGAGGATTGAACAAGTTTGAAAACCTCTGGCATTTCCCTTCTTAATGGGGATCAAATAAAACACTTCTTCATTTTGCTAGGTTCCTTTCCAACCCTAAACTTTGTATATTTGTACCAGCCTGCTACAGTTTGGAACTAGGGCCAAGAAATGAAACTTGATTGGAAAGGAAATGAAGGCTCTCCAATTTCAATAGATGTTAAAGCCTATTTACTAATGAAACTTCCTTCCCCAAGTACTAAAGAAAATCCTAGTCCCACTTTTTTTAAAAAAATATGGTATGCATTAAGTGCTTACTAGGTGTCAGGCACTATTCTAAGCGATGCGAAGGATACATATTAATCAAGCCAAATACAGACCCTTTCCCACATGGGGCTCACAGCCTAGGTAGCAGGTAGAACAGGTATTGAATCCCCATCGTGCAGTTGAGAAAACAGTCACAGAGAAGTTAAGTGACTTGCTCAGGGTCAGGCAAGTGGTGGAGCCAGGAGAGGAAGCCAATTCCGCTAGCTCCCAGGCCCGATCCTGCATAAACAAAATTTCCAAAAGGTAAACTGCTAGCATAGGTGCCCAAAGGGGTAATGGTTCCCTCGACTTTGTGAGCTGAACTTCTAGCCTCACTCAATCCAGGTCTCCAACAAGATTTGAGAGTTCCCACACTGAGCTGAAAAGATCCAAAATGGGGGCTCTGTGGCTCGCTCACTGTTTGAACTCTGTTCCCTCCCAGCCCCCATTCCTTCTAAAATCCCTGCCTCTTTCATGCTCCCTCAAACTAAAAATAAAGGTGGGACCCATGCCTACCAGTGTGACTGGAAGAGATTGAAAATTAAGAATAACAAACATTCTTAACTACACATTTTAGGGAAAAGTATGAGAGTTTTATCTGATTTTTCAAAACATTAAGTAAAACACTTTGTGAATATCCTTGGAGAAAATAAAGCTTATTCTTGCCTCAAGAACAAATCATGATCCTCTACAGAAATAAGCATTACGGAAAAATATAACGTTATTTTTTAAGGGATGTTCTGTGCTTTTACAAGCATTTCTCACTGCAATTTTTAAAATATTACAGTGCACACTAGTTATTGAAATTATAAGAAAAGGTTTTGTTAAATTATTTAGCATGTCAATGTTCATTAACTTTATAGAATGCACATGGTAATTTCACTGTGTATACTTATATATATGGTGAGTGTACAAACATGACCATCAACTGTGGTTTGTTAAAAAAAAAAAAAAAAAGACCTGTATTTACTACAAAAATACTTCTTCATTCTGTGGTTTCAACAGGAAGCCAAACATATCTCATTGAAAAAAATAACTATGTTTTCATTTAAGAAAATAATTTGCTGAATAAAACCCAACATTGGAAACGTACAGAAAAGGTCAGTGTGGTTTAAAATAGCCAATAGATCAGTTCTCATATTCAAAACTACTCCCTGCATTATATATCCGATTGCAATTAGCAACTTTTGTAATTAACATAACATATTCAAAGAATCTGTTATGCAATTTGTCTTGACTGAGTTAAAAAGTCATCAACCAATAAAGAGTTGCCACAGCCATCATTTATATGAAATTGATTGTAAAAGCTTTACAGTTGTAATGCCAGATGATGCGACAGAAACATTAATTATTAGTTTACCAACATTTCCCCAACACCCGGGAACAAAGCATCCATTTTCTCCAATTAGAGCAACTAAATCATTTTTGCCTTGACCCGTTACAAACAATAAACAAAATTATGTTTTATTTTAGATCTTTGATATTTTTCTTCAAACGTTGCAGTTGACAATTGGGAAGATTAAGTGTTTGAAGGGAACCATTAGCAGTTTACAAGGTGCTGGCAGGTTTCATTTGAATGGGGATGAAAATTTTTGGAATGCCTCTTTGCCTTTCTATTCCTCTCAAGCTCAGTGCCTTCCCAAATACTCTCCCTGAACAATCCTCTTCCCCTCTGTTTAATCATTACTGGGGCAGTTATTAGGTGTTAAGCACTCTTCTAAGCACTGGGGAAGATATACAATAATCAGGTGGGGCTCACAGTCTAAGTAGGAGAGAGAATAGGTATTGAATCCCCATTTTGCAGATGAAGGAACTGAGGTACAGAGAAGTTAAGTGACTAGACTGTGAGCTCGTTAAGAGTAGGGAATGTGTCTGCTAATTCTGTTGCATTTTAATAATGATGGTATGTGCTAATCGCTTACTATGTACCGAGCACTATTCAAAGCGCTAGGGTAGATACAGGTAATCAGGTTGGACACAGCCCCTGTTTTACATGGAGCTCAGTCTTAATCCCCATTTTACAGTTGAGTTAACTGAAGCACAGTGAAGTAACTTGTCCAAGGTCACACAGCAGATATGTGGCAGAACTGGGATTAGAACCCAGGTCCTTCTTATTCCCAAGCCCATGCACTCCTGATATTTACACATCAAACCGCAGGAAGCAGAGCAATATTCTGCATTTTGGAGGCCACCACAAAGAGTTTTCTGGGCTCAGAGGGTTTAATTCATGCAACCCTAAGTATCATTCAAGTGATTGTAGCATTGGGTTCTGTTGGGCTTGCTTGGCTTGTGTGCATATTCACTTGTTCTGGAAGATTTCATATACCAGACTGTGCTGGCTACCTTGGGTGGCTTAGTTATATCAGTTCTGTTTGCACTCTTACTTGAGTTGGAGGTATGTTCATTCATTCATTCAACTGTATTTATTGAGCGCTTACTGTGTGCAGAGCACTGCACTAAGCACTTAGGAGAGTACAATACAACCATAAACAGACACATTCCCTGCCCGCAGTGAGGAGTCATTTCTTACTTCAGTGAAGTCTTAATTCTCCAGGATGATGGAGAAAGGAATAAACAAGTTCTCCAGATCTTTCAAAAGCCTAATTCCATTTCTACCTCTTCCAACCTTTTAAAGTAAAAAGGTACTGAACTGACTGATGTGAATTTTCTCTTTTCTTGCCCACTTCCTTGCCTCTGGTGGAGAGTCTAATGATCTGTGAAATGGGCAAAAGGGGACAGAAGAAGCTAAGCACCTAGGCAAGCCACCTAGGTATTGAAAAACCAGCCCCTGACATAAAAAAACTGATTTCTGGGGTCTGCTTTCCCTTTGGCTGCATGTGCTCAGGCCCAAGGGTCCTTTGCCCTGACCTGTAACTCACTCTCTGCCTTGACATCTTCAATTTACCTATGATGAGAAGCTTCAAACAGAGAAGGGCTTGCACTGTTCATCCAAACGTATTTATTGAGTGCTTACTAGGGGCAGAGCACTATACTAAGCAATTGGGAGAGTACAAAATAGCAGTAAACAGACACATTTCCTGCCCACAAGTGCTTACAGTCTAGAGGTTTGATCTGAGTCCTTGTCTGGGTGTTCCTATGGGTTCTGGTTCAGTTCATTTGGAGGAACGTATATGCGGGCAGGTGAGAAGCACATATTTAACTGGGGGGGAATAGAAAGCAATAATTGTGGTATTTTTAAGCACTTACCATGTGTCAAGAGCAGGGTAGACAGTTAAATCAGACATTGTCCTTTTCCCACAGAGGGCTCCCAGTCTAATATCCAGTTTCCCAATCACCTGTGACAGACATGGTGATTAGCAGCTGAAAAACAGGTGCTGTTCAGAGTTGTGTGTTTCCATGGTGCCTGTGATCAGGTAAAGATGCTTTATGAATCTGAAAAATACATGAATGAGTAACCAAGTTAAACCAAAGATCAATAATGAGTGGTGTCTGTTCATCTCTGTCTATCTCTGTGTCAACTCCTTCTTCTCCAAGAAGGAGAATCTTCCTCTATCCTTTCCTTTTCCCTCTTTTTTCTCCCCTTCACTTTCCCAGCATACACTGTGACCAATGGCCCATGTAAAAATTGCTCAGTTTTCTGAAAGTCCCAAGGATTCATCACTTATGAATAGTTATGCAAAGAAGCCTTACAAGGGAAATCACAGGGGACAAAAACAGGATAACCACTCATCTTAATTCAATCAGGAAAGTCCTGAGATTTGGGATCTTCTGGCTGCCTCACACAGTTGTTTTTAAGTATCAGCAAAAATCCTGTCCTACAAGAACAGGAGTGGAAGACTAATTATTTTTTTAACTCTAGGCCTTATATGCATCATAAAGTGTACCAAGGGTCCTCCCTATTCTCCTGTTAGTGTTAGACTTGAATTTGGGAAAGTGCTAACTTTACTCCCATTACCAGAAACCTCTGTACTCATAATTTCTTAGAGAGATAATTGATACCACAACATCAATACATCACAATATCCAATAAGTTCTGGAATGGAGCACAGTGAATTTTGTATCTTTTAAAAAAGTGTTCATGATCACGCTAGGTAGGGATAACTAACAAAGTCCAGATAGCAGCAATCTGGTGCTCATCACAAGGAAGAGGTTAATAATCTCTGGTTTTAAACATATTCACAAGCTATCTATAAAATACCTCCTAAGATTTACACTGCTGTTTATATAGGTGACATATATACTGTAAGCTCATCACGGGCAGGGAATATATCTATCAACTCTGTTTTACTGTACTCCCCCAAGTGCTTAGTACAGTGCTCTGCACATAATAGGCATTCAAATACCACTGATTGTTATACGTAATATATATATACATATATGTGCACATATACATAAACACATACTGTTCTGCAAACCAATGTTTGATTCTTAAAACTTTAAGTATTATTTAAAACCAGAGATCATGAACCAACGCTTTCACTTTATCAAGTACATTCTATTTTTAGAAGATTCATACTGTTCTTTTTCTTATAACACTACGTACACACACCACACAGTATCTAATTTTAAAAGGATGAATGCTTGCCATTTCACTAATTTACTTCAAAACTGAGATAATGTGAGTTTTTAAAAGCTACTTCTCTGTACTGAGTGTGCTTTTGACAATGGTTAACATTTTCTTTTTGCTTACATTCAAAGGCTGTTACAGACATTTCAATTTGCAAAATGCAAATATTTCCATTTCAGCATGCAATTTCTTACTTTAATAAATGAAAAATTGGGGCTCTTAATGGACAAAAATTAGGTTCAGTAGACAATGATGAACAGTGGGTAGCAAGATCAGGTCATAAATTAAATTAGATTATGTAGAGTATTGCCTGGATTCTGCTACATTAGCCAAACTGGCAGAGAGACTATTTGATTAAATCCTGTGACTAGCTAGATGAGCTCAGTTGAGGGCAGAATCTGGCTTAATATACATAAAATATGACTAATCTAGCAAGAACGAAACAGTAGTAATGGCTCCTCCCTTTCATCTTTTTCCTGCATCTGTGTTAAAAAAAAAACAACACTGCTGATGAAGCCATTTCAAAAATGTGCAGGGTGTGGCTAAAAAAAAAATTCTTCCATAATTTACGTAGGTATAGCTAGCTGTGAACCTCCCAAAGTAGGCCTCTGGCCTGTATCTCTCTCCCGCTTCATATCTGACATATGGTCCCTCTCTCCACCTTCAAAGCCTTACTAAAATCACATCTCCTCCAAGAGGCCTTCCCTGACTAAGCCCTCGTTTTCCTCTTCTCCCCCTGGCTTGCCCTTGTACTTGGATCTGCATTCTTCATTCAGTTCACAGAACCAATATACATACCTGTCATTTATTTATTCATTTTAATGTCTGTCTCCCCCCTTATTGTGTACAGGGAACACGTCTACCAACTTTTTTAATGGTACTTGTTCTTGTACTTTTATGTGACAAACACTATATTAAGCACTGGGTTATTTACAAGCTAACACATCTAAAACAGAACTGATTTCTGACTTTCCCGTCACTGTAAAACACATCACCTTCCTTCCTGTCTCACAAGCCCATAACCTTGGCGTTGACTCTGCTCTCTCATTCAACCCACATATTCAATCCATCGCTAAATCCTGTTAGTTCAACTTTCACAACATTGCTAAAATCCGACCTTTCCCGTCTCTGCCCACATCAGTCCATACTTCATTCTGCTGCCCGGATTATTTTTCTACAAAAGTCTTCCGGCCACGATTCCCCACTCCTCAAAAACCTCCAGTGGTTGTCCATCCATCTCTGTAACAAACACAACTCCTTACCATCGGCTTTAAAGCACTCAATCACCTTGCCCCCTCCTACCTCTCTTCACTACTCTCCCACTACAACTCAACTCGCACACTACGTTCCTTTAATGCTAACCTTCTCTCTGTACCTTGATCTCGTCCATCTTGCCGCTGACCTCGTGCCCACATCCTGCTCTTGCCTGGAATGACCTCCCTCTTCATATCTAAAAGGCAATTACTTTCCCCACTTCAAAGCCTTATTGAAGGCACATCTCTTTCAAGAGGCCTTCCCTGACTAAGCCCTCTTTTTCTTTTCTCCTACTCCCTTCTGTGCCATCATGACTTGCTCCCTCTATTCATCCACCCTCCTTGCCCCACAGCACTATATACGTATCTGTAATTTTATTTATTTATATTAATGACTGTCTCCCCCCTAGAATGAAATCTTATTGTGGGCAGGGAACATGCCAGTTATATTATAGTCTCCCAAAAGCTTAGTACAGTTTTCTGCATACATAAGCTAACAAATGCAATTGACTGACTGACCAATCAGGTCGGACAGAGTCCACGTCCCACATGGTGCTCACAATCTTCATCCCCATTTTCCAGAAGAGGAAATTGAGATACAGAGAAGTTCATTGACTTGCCCAAGATCAAACAGCTGAATAAGTGACGGAGCTGGGGCTAGAACCCAGGTCCTCCTGCCCCGCCAGGCTCGTGCTCTATCCAGTAGGCCATGCTCCTTCTCTTTTATGGCTGGTGTCCTTTGCTATTTCCCTTTCCAGGCTGTGGACCTTTAGGAGTGCCCCTGAAGTTCCCTCATCAGTTCAGTGAGATAGGGGAGGTGACAGAGAGAACAGAAAAACCCCAAATGCTTTTTTGCCAGTCACATAGATTTTTCTGATGTGGGCTCTGAGGAAGGACCTAATGTTATTTGGTTTCCAAAGTATGCTTTCACTTCAGTAGATTAAAGGCTGCTAACGTGAGCTTGATGCCTAAAGATAGACTTGCCCTAAGCAGGTATGGGGCAGAAAGGTAGTTTTCCGTTGGAAAATTACTTTACAAAACGCCTGGCATTTTACTCATGGTGCTTGTTAATAATAATAATGATGGTATTTGTTAAGTGCTTACTATGTGCCAAGCACTGTTCTAAGCGCTGGGGTAGATACAAGGTAATAATAATAATAATGGCATTTATTAAGCACTTACTATGTGCAAAGCACTGTTCTAAGCACTGGGGGAGATACAAGGCGATCAGGCTGTCCCACAGGGGGCTCACAGTCTTAATCCCCATTTTACAGATGAGGGAACTGAGGCACAGAGAAGTTAAGTGAATTGTCCAAAGTCACACAGCTGACAAGTGGCGGAGTCGGGATTTGAACCCATGATCTCTGACTCCAAAGCCCAGGCTCTTTCCACTGAGCCAGTAATCAGCTTGTCCCACATGGGACTCACAGTCTTAATCCCCATTTTACAGATGAGGTAACAGGCACAGAGAAGTGACTTGCCCAAGGTCACACAGCAGACAAGTGGCAGAGCCAGGATTAGAACCCACATCCGCCGACTCCCAGGCCCAAGATCTTTCCACTAAGTCATGCTGCTTCTCCACCTGCTCTTCCTATCTGCACTTTCCCATTTCAATTCACAGTACTATTGCTGCACCAATATTTTAACTCCCTATACACTGTTGGACCATGAACAGGTTAAGTAGCAGCATTTAGTGACAACATTTAGCTCTGAATTTCCAATAAAAATATTAGTGATCTGTAGAGTATGTAGATATGTAAGCTCCTTTTGGGCAAGGAGCCTTCCAACTCTGTTATATTATACTACCCCAGGTGCTTAGTACAGTCCTCTGCACAGAAAGCACTCAAATACAATTGATTGATTAAGACGGCATCTTAGGGACCGAAGGTTAGGATGGCTCCTTGTCTAGTTTTATACTGGGCACTCTGGACAGGGGACAGACCCGTTGAAGACCACTCAACTACGGCACCAGGCACCTTTATATTTATTTGGTTTTCTATTTTAAAGCATTCAGGTTCCCTCCAAGTTCCCCATCTCTGAAGTGGTTCTCTTTTTCAACGTAGCACAAAGGATTTGAGTCTTGCCCAGAGCCTCTGGGCATGAACAAACTCCACATACTTTCACAAAATGGTATACATAATGTCATCATATTACACTGCATGCTCGGCCTAACGAAAGTGACTTCTGTCCATCTCACTGTCCAGGGTTTTGGAGTGTCGTCAAAGGTGCTGCTACATCTTTAATAATCAGGAAATCAACATGGTGTTGCCCCTACTTATATCTTTAGTTTAGGGGTAAGGTCCCTGGGAGGGCCACGGACAGAAACAACATGGCCTAGTGGATAGAGTGCAGGACTGGGAGTAGGAAGGATCTGAGTTCTAATGTCAGCTCTGCCGCTTGTCTGCAGTATGACCTTGGGCAAGTCCCTTACCTTCTCAGTGTCTCAGTTACCTCATCTGTAAAATGGAGATTAAGACTGAGCCCCACATGGGACATGGACTGTGTCCAAACTGATTAGTTTATTCCAGCACTTAGTACAGTGCCTGGCATATAGTAAGCACATAATCACACACACAGTGACCCCCCAAAAGAACATGAGCTAGGCCTTGAGGCAGTGGACATTTGCATGAATTCCAACTAATTTTTCAGTAGCCTCTTCAGGCCCATGGATAAAAAGACAATTTTGAAAATGGGAGAAGGGCTCAGTTGCCCGGGGCGGCCACTTTTTGGAATCTGTCTTTTATGAATTCTACCCCATGAACAGTAGTGTTCCCTGCCCCAGGGTGGCTGTTATTTGACATTCCAGGGCAAAACTGATATTCTGCAGTCCCTCACTGGAGCAAAGGCAGATATAAAAAGCAGAACTGCTTTATACTCCCAAGTTCTGCTCTAGCATAGAGACCTAAATAAAGTTCCCACTTCCACAGGCCACCCATGTATACCCACAAAAATAAAAAATCTACTTACCAGGCATAACCTTTATTTTTGTTACAGATATCCACATATTTAGATATCCAGGTGGCCCAGTTATACCAAGGGTATTGCAGATTTATACTGTCAGGGCAGCAACCTGCCCATTCCTTCTTCAGAACGTGGTAGCCACCCTGTTTTGCCATCTTTTCCTTAGAGCAGAATGGGGTGAGCCAGAGGAATTAGGTTTGGGAAAGAGGTGGGATGGCTTTGGGAGATGCCACAGGAATCCCAGCCACAACTTACCCTGGGCAACCTGACAGCAAATGTGGGAACTATACAAACATTCATTCAACACAGCAGACCTTTCCTGCATCCTCTAATTATCCAACCTGACCTGTCACTAATTTGACCTGCATAGACCAGCACCTGAATCCTAAGACTAATTATCCAACAGGACCCTCTAATTACCCATATTCTATACTGTAAGCTCATTACGGGCAGCAAATATGTCTGCTAATTCTGTTATATTATACTCTACCAAGAGCTTAGTATGGTTCTCTGCACATAGTAAGCACTCAATAAATACCACTGATTAATTGTACCTGCAGTCCTAACACTAATGATTTCTAGACTATGGTTTCCCCCTCTTGACTGTAGACTCACTGTTGGAGGGAACATGTCTACAACTATTTTATTGTACTCTCCCAAGCACTTAATACAGTACGCTGCACATAGTAAGCACTCATTAAATACTATTAATTGATTGCACCTGCAGTCCTAACACTAATGATTTCTAGACTATGGTCTCCCCCTCTAGACTGTAAACTCATTGTGGAAGGGAACATGTCTACTAACTAGGTTATATTGGATTTTCCCAAATGCAGAGGACAGTGATTTGCACACCGTAAGCACTCAAAAATTACAATTGATTGATTGATTTCACCTGTCCCATAATCCTGCTGTGCACACGTGTGGGACAAGGCAAACTACCGGTGGGTAGGCCTCTGCTCTTTTAATCTTTCCTCTTCCCCAACTTCCCAGCAAAATACCAGCTTGTGCCAACCCTAGACAGATGAACGTAGATGTGAGAGCTATGTTTGGCCTTCAGGTTTATTCTAGTTAACTTTCAGGGCCAAAGTTACGCCCCGCTCATTTTCTCAAAATTGGCAGCCTCCGTGTTTCATAGGAACAAGCTGTTGCTTCCAGCTGAGCTTCTTTTTTGGCCTTCAGAAAAAAAACACCACCTTTTTCTACAATTTCCCCTTCCCTATCATCCCCCCTTTCACACTCTCCAGATGCTCATTCAAGTTCATCTAAAGAATATCTGAGTCTGGGCAGGCAGATGGATGAATGTGGACTTGACATCACCTCATCCCCCCATTTTCCACAGCTGATTGAGGCGCTCAATCGTCCCGCAGAACTACTTCGGCCAGGGGAACGGCATTAAAACCCTTCTGTTTGTGTAAATGGAGTGTTTCTGCCTGGCGCCTCAAAGATGAGAGTGAAAGCGAAAGATGCTTTTAGGAGTTTGTAATCAGTAACCTGAATTCGTGATTAAATTCGTGATTAACTCATGATTCATTCATGATTACAGTATCGTTTTCTACTAGCGGGTGTTCAAATCCCGCTCCACCAATTAGCTGTGTGACTTTGGGCAAGTCACTTAACTTCTCTGTGCCTGTTACCTCATCAATCGTATTTATTGAGCACTTACTGTGTGCAGAGCACTGTACTGAACGCTTGGGAAGTACAAGTTGGCAACATATAGAGACGGTCCCTGCCCAACAGCAGGCTCACAGTCTAAAAGGGGGAGACAGAGAACAAAACCAAACATAATAACAAAATAAATAGAATAGATATGTACAAGTAAAATAAATGAATAGAGTAACAAATATGTACAAACATATACATATAATGCATATATGTATATATGTATGTATATATACATATATACACAAACATATATACATATATGCATATGTGTATATATGTATGCATATATACATATATACCTCATCTGTAAAATGGGGGTTAAGTGTGAGCCCCCCCCATAGGACAACCTGTTCATCATCATCGTCAATCGTATTTATTGACCGATTACTGTGTGCAGAGCACTGTACTAACCGCTTGGGAAGTACAAGTTGGCAACACATAGAGACGGTCCCTGCCCAACAGCGGGCTCACAGTCTGAAGGGGGGAGACAGAGAACAAAACCAAACATACTAACAAAATAAAATAAATTGAATAGATATGCACAAGTAAAATAAATAAATGGAGTAACAAATATGTACAAACATATATACATATATGCATTTTACAGATGAGGTATATATGTATGTATATATATGTATATATGTACAAGTAAAATAAATAAATGGAGTAACAAATATGTACAAACATATATACATATGTATATATGTACAAGTAAAATAGAGTAACAAATATGTACAAGTAAAATAAATGGAGTAACAAATATGTACAAACATATATACATATATGCATATGTATATGCATATGTATATACGTTTGTACATATTTGTTACTCCATTTATTTATTTTACTTGTATATATATATATATATACCTCATCTGTAAAATGGGGGTTAAGTGTGAGCCCCCCCGCCATAGGACAACCTGTTCATCTTGGCAGTGCTTGGCACATAGTAAGCGCTTAATAAATGCCATTATTATTATTATTACTAAAGGGGCCCCTTCTCGAAAGGCGTCTGAGGCAAGGCCAGGGTCATCGCCTCAGACGCCTGACTGGAAGTTCGTTACGGGCAGGGTGGGTGTCTGTTTATTTGGTGGTATTATACTCCCCCAAGCGCTCTGCACATAGTAAGCGCTCAATAAGTAGCACTAATTGAGTGATTTGACTGGAGGGGGTCAAACAGTGACTGCCGCCTGTCGTGTGGGACAGACGACAGTGGGCCACGGGGGGGGGAGGGAGGAGGAAGGCGACGACGGCCAGGCCCAACGGGCAGCACACCGCCCCCTTGGCAAGACGTGATGACGTAGGGTACGTGCTCGTCCCCGCGCCGGCGAGGCCGCGGGAGCGGCGCCAGGATAAAGGCTCAACCGGCCGCTTTTTCCAACGCAGGCGCGGTGGCCAAGTGGTAAGGCGTCGGTCTCGTAAACCGAAGATCACGGGTTCGAACCCCGTCCGTGCCTCAAGTGCGAATTGTCGAAATTGACAAATTTTTAGGATCATTTCGCACTTATTACACCGCAGGGATGGAAAGCAATCCCTGGAGGGGGCCTGCCCCGGGGGTATTTCTCCCTCTCTGAGGCCTAAACGAGCAGTTGTTTCGGCAGCCTTTTTTTTTTCCTTCTCCTTGATGCAGGGGAATTCCCCGCACCGGCGAGTTTCCAGCTCCCAAAGCTCCCACTTTTAGCTTAGGAAGTTTGGCAGGTTTGGATGCAAACCTCAGGAAGCACGCCCCTCTTCCCAGACCATCCCGACGACAACGTGGCTTTGCAACTGGCCTTAGTAATGATAATGATAATAATAATGATAACGTGGCTTTGCAACTGGCCTTATTAATAATATGTTAAGCTCTTACCAAGTGCCAAACACTGTGCTAAGCGCTTCTAGGCGCTCCAGCCCATAATAATAATGATATGTTAAGCTCTTACTAAGTGCCAAACACTGTGCTAAGCGCTTCTAGGCGCTCCAGCCCATAATAATAATGATATGTTAAGCTCTTACTAAGTGCCAAACACTGTGCTAAGCGCTTCTAGGCGCTCCAGCCCATAATAATAATGATATGTTAAGCTCTTACTAAGTGCCAAACACTGTGCTAAGCGCTTCTAGGCGCTCCAGCCCATAATAATAATGATATGTTAAGCTCTTACTAAGTGCCAAACACTGTGCTAAGCGCTTCTAGGCGCTCCTGCCCATAATAATAATGATATGTTAAGCTCTTACTAAGTGCCAAACACTGTGCTAAGCGCTTCTAGGCGCTCCAGCCCATAATAATAATGATATGTTAAGCTCTTACTAAGTGCCAAACACTGTGCTAAGCGCTTCTAGGCGCTCCAGCCCATAATAATAATGATATGTTAAGCTCTTACTAAGTGCCAAACACTGTGCTAAGCGCTTCTAGGCGCTCCAGCCCATAATAATGATGATAGGTTAAGCTCTTACTAAGTGTCAAACACTGTGCTAAGCGCTTCTATGCGCTCCAGCCCATAATAATAATGATATGTTAAGCTCTTACTAAGTGCCAAACACTGTGCTAAGCGCTTCTATGCGCTCCAGCCCACTGTTGGGTAGGGATCAATCAATCAATCGTATTTATTGAGCGCTTACTGTGTGCAGAGCACTGGACTAAGCGCTTGGGAAGTACAAGTTGGCAACATCTAGAGACAGTCCCTACCCAACAGCGGGCTCACAGTCTAAAAGGGGGAGACAGAGAACAAAACCAAACATACTAACAAAATAAAATAAATAGAATAGATATGTACCAGTAAAATAAATAAATAGAGTAATAAATATGTACAAACATATATACAGGTGCTGTGGGGAAGGGAAGGAGGTAAGATGGGGGGATGGAGAGGGAGATGGGGGGAGCTCTTACTAAGTGCCAAACACTGTGCTAAGCGCTTCTATGCACTCCAGCCCACTGTTGGGTAGGGACCAATCAATCGATCAATCAATCAATCGTATTTATTGAGCGCTTACTGTGTGCAGAGCACTGTACTAAGCGCTTGGGAAGTACAAGTTGGCAACATCTAGAGACAGTCCCTACCCAACAGTGGGCTCACAGTCTAAAAGGGGGAGACAGAGAACAAAACCAAACATACTAACAAAATAAAATAAATAGAATAGATATGAACCAGTAAAGTAAATAAATAAATAGAGTAATAAATGTGTACAAACATATATACATATATACAGGTGCTGTGGGGAAGGGAAGGAGGTAAGATGGGGGAGGGACCGTCTCTATATGTTGTCAACTTGCACTTCCCAAGCGCTTAGTACAGTGCTCTGCACACAGAAAGCGCTCAATAAATACGATTGAGTGAATGAATGAATGCAACCCTCTTCACCTCGTTTCCCACAACTGGGTTTTCCATTCCGAATTATTTTGACACGCTTTCTTTCCTCGGGCCCAAATTCTCGGATTTGGGGTTCATTCGAGCGATCCCTATTTGCCACGGGAAGAGAAGAGATAGAAGTCACCCCACAGCCAAAGATGCAGTTCAGCCAAAGCATAAATACTGCATTTTCATCTTATTCCCATTAATTTTCATGCAGATATAGGCCAAGTATCCGGTGCCTGGCAATTTTAGGGGACAGGCTTGCTTGCCACAGAGGCACATATTTAGGAAATTTACCCCAGAGTAAGAGCGCTCTCCGACCAACTAGGTAGAGTAGTGGGGCAGGGGATGTGCCTGCTTATTGTTGTATTGTAGTAGTAATAATAATAATAATAATGGCATTTGTTAAGCGCTTACTATGTGCCAAGCACTATTCTAAGCGCTGGGTGGGGATACAAGGTATGTTAGTATGTTTGGTTTTGTTCTCTGTCTCCCTCTTTTAGACTGTGAGCCCACTGTTGGGTAGGGACTGTCTCTATATGTTGCCAACTTGTACTTCCCAAGCGCTTAGTACAGTGCTCTGCACACAGTAAGCGCTCAATAAATACGATGGATGATGATGATGAAGGTAACGAGGTTGTCCTACATGGGACTCACAGTCTTAATCCCCATTTTACAGACAAGGTAACTGAGGCACGGAGAAGTGAAGGACTTGCCCAAAGTCACACAGCAGACAAGTGGCGGAGCGGTATTAGAACCCATGACGTCTGACTCCCAAACCCGTGCTCTTTCCATTGAGCCTCGCTGCTTCTCTAATAATAATAATAATAATGTCTGCTGAGAGACTTTAGGAAGGTCCCTAAACGTCTCTGTGCCTCAGTTTCCCATCTGCAAAATGGGGATTAAGACTGTGAGCCTTATGTGGGACAGGGACTGTGTCCAACCTGGTTATCTTGTATCCGCCCCAGCGCTTAGAACAGTGCCTGGCACGTAGTAAGCGCTTAACAAATACCATAATAATAATAATAATAAAGTGCTTACTATGTCCCTGGGGTGGATTCAAGCAAATCGGGTTGGACACAGTCCCTTGTCCCACATGGGGGTCACGGTCTCGATCCCCATTTTACAGATGAGGGAACTGAGATGCAGAGAAGTCAGGTGACTTGCCCAAGGTCACACAGCAGACAAGTACTCTCCCAAGTGCTTAATACAGTGCTCTGCCCCCAGTAAGCGATCAATAAATATGATTGGATGAATGGAGTATGTAGACCTGCTGCCGATCACAAAGGAGCCAAACAGACAGACAGTCTTGGAGTTGCGAGAACTGAGTGGTGGCTTGGCATTCAAGGAACTTCTTTTTTATAAAATTAAAAAAAATTCCTAAATTTTTCCTTGTCTGATAAGCAAGGGAGTGGAACGAGTCTGTAGTCAGACTCTATTCCCTACACTCCGAGGCAAAGTCTAGGCAAGGCAAGACTACAAGTAGGTCATAATTCAGTCACTACGCTGATTTTAACCAAAGAAGAAATCGAATTAAAAGGTGGCTGGACTTCTGTAGTAGCCAGTGTGGGATTTAAGTTCATTATATTGCAATCTCCAAAGTGCTTGGGATGGTGCTTTGCACATACTAAGCCTTCAGTAAATATGACTGATTAATTGATTCATGCAATGGGGAATTGGGAAGTTTGAGTGATGGCTGGGCTGCCAAATTCTAGAGAGATTCAGCTTTCAGTTGGACTGCCCCTGCCCAGTGCAGATATGGACCACACAACTTTATGTCCAGTATTTTTATTTTAAAAACCCCGACTCCCTTCACCACGAATCCTGCCCCTGAGTTTCATGGCTTGGAAGCAGCATCCCTCTTCAGAGGGATGTGGAAGAGAAGCACAAAGGCCCTAGAACAACAAAGGGACAGGACATATCGTTGTGTTGTTCTCTCCCAAGCGCTTAGTACAGTGCTCTGCTCACAGTAAGCGCTCCATAAATATGATTATTGATTGATTAAAGGGTGCCCCCCGCCCGAGAAATGCAATAGGTTCGACTGGCCCCTGAGGAACTTCTGGGATATGGCATGTATGATATCATGAGAAGCGTTTTAATTGAGAAGCAACATGGCTTAGTGGAAAGACCATGGGTTTGTGAATCAGAGGTCATGAGTTCAAATCCTGACTCCTCCAATTGTCAGCTGTGTGACTTTGGGCAAGTCACTTAACTTCTCTGTGCCTCAGTTACCTCATCTGTAAAATGGGGATTAAGACTATGAACCCCACGTGGGACAACCTGATCACCTTGTATCCTCCCCAGCACTTAGAACAGTGCTGTGCGCATAGTAAGCATTTAACAAATGCCCTTATTATTATGTCATGCGATATGCCCGATATAATGCAGGTGTTCATCATCATCAATCATATTTATTGAGCACTTACTGTATGCAGAGCACTGTACTAAGCGCTTGGGAAGTACAAGTTGGCAACATATAGAGACAGTCCCTATCCAACAGTGGGCTCACAGTCTTGTCACATGCACCACCTTGTCCAGTATCTGCAAGGGCTGGCAGTGGCCATGTTACCAAAATTGAATTTCTAATGAAAGCCATAAAAATAAACCACTATAAAATCTGTGTCAAAATGACAGTTAAAACTTCCAAATCCAGCCATGGTTTTAGATTCGCTAATCCAGAGGTGAGTTTAGACTATGCTGGGGATAAAAAAAAAATAAACCACTTCTTTGTAACTTGTACTTCCTAAGCGCTTAGTACAGTGCTCTGCACACAGTAAGCACTCAATAAATGTGATTGATTGATTTGTATTCATTCATTCAGTAGTATTCTACCAACTGCATGCTACTTGTGGGTTGGGAATATGTTATCAGTTCTGTTGTATTGTACTTCCCCAAGTGCTTAGTACAGTATTCTGCCCACATTCAATATTTCAATTATTATTGAAATAATAAATAGTATTATTTCAATCACTCATTGATTGATTGAGAACTTTCTCTGTGTAGCATCTGGGACTAGTCCCTTCGATTTAGTTACTCTAGTGTCCCTTGGTTCTCAGACACTAAACCTCAAGTCTCTGTCTCAACACTCATTAACTCAACAAGATGCAGTGTGGTCTAATGGATAGAGCGAGGGCCTGGCAGTCAGAAGGACCTGGGCTCTAATCCTGTCTTTGCACTTCTCTGCTGTGTGATTTTGGGCAAGTCACTTAACTTATCTGTGCCTCAGTTAACTCATCTGAAAAATGGGGATTAAGACTGTGAGCCCTATGTGGGACATGGACTATGTCCAACCTGATTAGCCTGTATCTACCCCAGTGCTTAAGTGCTTGGTAAGTAATAAATGCTTAACAAATACCACAAAAACAAACAACAAACAAAAAGCACCCACTTCTCTGAGGTGGGGAGGATTTCTTGGCATGGTTTGGTCAGACTCTCCCCAACATTCTTGTAGCCTCCATATCTGGTCTGACCAACAAGGAGAAAGGATGCTCAGTCAAGTAGATTCTCCGGAGCTACTCCGGGTCCTCCATGGAGCAACCCAAACCTTCCTTTAGACTATAAGCTCATTGTGGACAGGGAAAATGTCTACCAACTAGGTGGTATTATACTCTCACAAGCACTTAGTACAGTGCTCTGCACACAATAAGCGTTCAATAAATTGATTAATTTCAGGACGATGAAAACTAACCTTATCTTCCCAGAATTGGGGCGGGCCCTGGTGGATCTGGACTCAAACCAGTCAGATTCAATGTGAGTCAAACCTTCACTGAACATGTAGGAAATTTGACAACCATGGAACTTGCTATATTTCTCTCCGAGAAGTTCTCTCCTTCCTGGATTTTAATCTAGAAAAAGCAGTTTGTACATTTTATCAATTGTAACAGGGCATTTCAATGGCCTGTCCCGGGTTCCAGTAAAGAGGGATTGTCCTAGAAATCTTTGATAGGGTTGCAGAGAAGCAGTGTGGCTCAATGGAAAGAGCCCAGGCTTGGGAGTCAGAGGTCATGGGTTCTAATCCCGGCCTCACCACTTGTCGGCTGTGTGACTTGGGGCTACTTCATCAGTCATCTGTGACTTCTCAGTTACCTCATCTGTAAAATGGGGATTAAGACTGTGAGCCCCATGTGGGACAACCTGATTATCTTGTATCCTCCCCAGCGCTTAGAACAGTGCTTGGCACATAGTAAGCGCTTAACAAATACCATCATCATCATCATCATCAAATGGGAGCTTGCAGAATATTGTGCTGGTGAAGAGTTTACTGTGAGCATTGGCCCACACAGTGAGAGAGTTACATTTTAGGTTACACAGTGCTTTAAGGGTAAAATATGGCAGAAAATACCCACATGGTCTTCCCTTAACCCGGCTGGGGCCATCTTACTCAGCCCCATCTCACCAGGCCCAAAAGGAAGATGCCAATGAGAAGAAGCTTGGCCTAATGGATAAAGCACAGGCCTGGGGGTCAGAAGGACCTGGGTTCTAATCCCAGCTCTGCCACTTGACTGCTGTGTAACCTGGGGCAAGTCAGTTAACATCTCTGTGCCTCAGTTCACCTGTTCTCTCTCCCACTTAGACTGTGAGCCCCATATGGGACAGGGACTGTGTCCAACCTAATTAACTTGTATCTACCTCAGTGCTTAGAACAATGTTTGACACATACATTTAACAATTACCATAAAAAAAAACCCTGCTTATATTCATTCCTTTTTTATCTGGCCAGGAAGCCTGCAATCCAATTAACGAGGCCAGTGTCTAAATCTGTCACCTGGACGATTCCTAGAATGATGTTGCTGTGATATATTTGTTAATCTCTGCTAGTAATCAGATAGTCTATATATCGTTTGTAATGAAAGATGATAGCTTGTTTAAGTTTAGGGCTAGCTCCTTCTTCCGGGGACCTGCCAGAAGGTCTAGCAACCATTAATAGACTTTATCTCTTTTCTTTAATTGAGATGAATTCTAGAGTCTAATATCTATGACTTTTGGTTATCTGATTTCTTTCTGAAAAAAAATAATTTTTCAATTATTATTATCATTTTTTTTCAGTGTTTACTATGTATTCTAGGCACTGGGGTAGATACAAGTTAATCAGGTCAGGCACAGTCCCTGTCCCAGGTAGGGTTTGCAGTCTAAGTAGGGGAGAGTGCCAATATTCAATAATTGAATCAACTGAGTCTTTCCTTTCAAAGTACGAACCCTCAGAAGAGCACACTGGATCATGGTCAGGGGAAGCCTTTCTTTTGTGACATTTTATCGGCCTCCTGAGGCAAAAGCGAGCTTAAATGATGAAATAGATGCACTAGTTTAGGATTTGATTAATTAAATGCCCATTGCCTGTTCAAAACAAATACCTGGGTAGCTACACTTTTGTCACATCTCCTCTTGGCCTATTTTTAAAGTGTAGATTGTGTCATCTCAGGCAGAACTACATATTCATTATTTTTACTGTGGGATAATATTGTGCTACCATGACTCTTTCTCTTCTCCCTTCACCCCAAACTGCCCACCTTTCATGAAACCTTCCAATCAATCAATGTCATATTTATTGAGTGCTTACTGTGCACTTGGGAGGGCACAATATAACAGAGTTGCTAGACATGTTCCCTGCCCACACCGAGCTTACAGCCTAGACGAGGCACAGGGCAGTGGTACATGGTTTCCGAGCAGGTGCGTAAATCAGAAGTCCACATAAATTTGCTGCCCTTTCGCATTTTCCTTTCCATTCGCCCGCCAATCATGGAGTAGTAATGAGCAAGCCCACCTCACAGAAAGAGAAGAAATCTCCAATCAGCCTTCCCTTCAGTATGGTTTTCTTTGCTAAAAGTAATTTAAATACTACAGGGCACTCTTTGCCTGTTTTGTACATAAATGTTCATGCCAGATATTACCTAGTTTGAAGGCTTTTTCCCTTTAAATTTTGTTGGCTAGTACATACAATATACTGGGCCTCAGTTACCTCATCTGTAAAAAAGGAGATTTAGACTACGAGCCTCAAGTGGAACATGGACTAGCGTGTATACTATACTAGTGCCTGGTATAGTGCCTGACACACAACACTTAACAAGTACCATTAAGAAAATCAGTAGGATTGAACTATATAGGGTGTATACTAAGCACTTATGTGCAGAGCACTGTACTAAATGCTTCAGAGAAAACAGTGCTATAGAATTGGTAATCAAGATCCCTACCCTCTAGAATAATAATAATTATTATTATGGTACTTGTCAAGTGCTTACTATGTGCCAAGCACTGTTCTAAGCACTGGGGTAGGTATGAGTTAATCAGGTTGGGCACAGCCCTTGTCCCACGTGGGGCTCACACTCTTAATCCCCATTTTACAGATGAGTTAATTGAGGCCACACAGCAGACGTGATGGAGCAGGATTAGAACCCAGGACCTTCTGACTGCCAGGCCCATTCTCTATTCACTATGTCACAATCTAGTGGGGAAGCAGATATAAAATGAGTTATAGATAGGGGCATGTACATCATAAGTGCTGTTCCACTTCAAAAACTGCAAAAAATGGTGAAAACAATTAAAATCAATGCAAAATTGATATAAAGAAGTTTGGGGGTAAACTGAAGTTCAGTTGCTAGCCCCTTGGCAGAACAGCCCAAATTTTCTTTGATGTGATAAGTCACAATAGTATCTGACTACCAAGTAGATACTGTAACATGGTTAATTGTTCAGTAATTCAGTCATACTTATTGAGTGCTTACTGACTGCATGGAGAGCACTGTATTGAGGCTCTTAAGACGGTTACAAGAAGAAGCTGTAAGAAGAATGCTTTCTCAGGAAGCAGGTTTTGAGATTGGATTCATGAGGCACCAGCATGATTTTGCTGGATGTAGCATTTTCATTAGAGCAGGATCCCCAGACTGAGCCCCCTTTTTCTTCTTCTCCTCCCCACCCCCCTGCCCTACCTCTTTCCCCTCCCCACAGCACCTGTATATATGTTTGTACAGATTTATTACTCTATCTATTTTACTTGTACATATTGACTATTCTATTTATTTTGTTAATGATGTGTATCTAGCTTTATTTGTATTTATTCTGGTGACTTGACACCTGTCCATATGTTTTGTTTTGTTGCCTGTCTCCCCCTTCTAGACTGTGAGCCCACTGTTGGGTAGGGACCGTCTCTATATGTTGCCTATTTGTACTTCCCAAGTGCTTAGTACAGTGCTCTGCACACAGTAAAAAACACTCAATAAATACGATTGAATGAATGAATGAATAAATAGTATTATTTCAAATAACTTCATCAAATCATTCTGAGACGTTTAGGAATTAGGATGGGTGTATTAATGTGGAATAAACAATCTATTTCTTTCAGAAATTTAACACAGTCTACACAACCAGAAAAGTATTTTGCACTTTCTCCTCTAGCGATACCTCTTTCATGAAGCTACATTAGCCCAATTTATCTAGCATAGAATTACAAAAGGCAGCTCTTTCTTTTGATGACACAAGATTACTAATGAGCAGTGATATTAAAAGTAATAGTAGTTGCAGTAGGAAAGTTATTTACTGAGCACACACTGCGTGCAAGACACAAAACTAGGCTCTTGAAAGTAATTTAACATTTCAATCAATCAATGGTATTTATTGAGTGTTTACTGTGTGCAGAGCACTTTATTAAGCACTTGTAAGCATAGAATACACTGGGGTTGGTAGACCTGTTCCCTGCCCACAAGAGCTTCCAGTATGGAGAGACATTTGAGGCCTAGTGGAAGGAGGATGGGCTGGGAGTCAGAGGACATGAGTTCTAATCCTGCTCTGCCACTTGTCTGCTATGTGACCTTGGGCAAGTGACAACTTCTCTATACAGTTACCTCAACTGTAAAATGGGGATTAAGACTCAGCCCAATGTGGGGCATGGACGGTGTCCATTGTGACTAGCTTGTCACTTCCCCAGTCCTTAGTACAGTGCCTGGCACATAGTAAACGCTTAACAAACACCAAAAAAAAAACAATGGACATGTAGAGGGTCATTTATTAAGTAGGCCTTACTAACTTTGTGGGCAGGAATGTGTCTGTTATATTGTACTCTCTCAAGCTCTTAGTACAGTGCTTTGCACACAGGAAGTGCTCAATAAATATGATTGAATGAATGAACAAAAAGAACGCTCTTTCCTAGCAAAGAACCAGCCTATCTCATCAGGCCCCATTACGTGACATTTTTTTTCCCCCTAAGTGAAGCTGGGAAAGAGGTCCAGAAGGGGTCAGAGCTCCACAGCACTGGGAATCTCGTACGCCCAACTCTGGAAATCCTCTAACGCATGCTAATGTCTTCAATTTGGAAAATTTCCCTCTTCCATGAAAAAAGAAAAATCCCCAAAGGGGTGTACGTTATATATATATAAAACATGTGAATTATAACTCAAACCCCATGTTTTAGATACATGAAACACTTAAAGAAAAATATTATGGCAGACCCTTTAAAAGCAACAGACTTTGTTTATATCACGTCAAATTGAGTTTCGCTTAACAAATTACCATGCTGGTACTCTGCTTTATATGACACCAAACTCAATGTTTCTCTACAACACTTCGAGGAAGTGTTCTACATGTATACTTTCCTGCTATGGGAGGAAAGGGGGAAATGGAAGAGGGAAGGTTGTCTGATTCTTTTTACTACTTAATGTAAAAAAAATTGAATTCTCACTAACCATAATATTTACCAGTATTTAATCCCTTCCAAAAAAAATCAAATTACTTTACAGGCATTTATTTATTTTATTCACTTCTGGGGAAATTAATCTTACTCTTCCTTTTACAGATGGAACAACCGAGGGGCAACAATTGCACTTTCCCCAGTGCTTAATACAGTGCTCTGCACACAGTAAGTGCACAATAAATATGACTGATTAAGGCAGGGATAATAATAATAATGATGGTAATAATAGTACTTATTAAATGCTTACCATGTACCAGGCACTGAACTAAGTATTGAGGTAGTTATGAGCTAATCAGATTGGACATAGGCTCACGGTCTTAATCCCCATTTTACAGATGAGGTAACTGAGGCCCAGAGAAATCAAGTGACTTGCCCAAGGTCATACAGCAGATAAAGCAGCGTGGCTCAGTGAAAGAGCACGGGCTTGGGAGTCAGAGGTCATGAGTTCAAATCCCGGCTCTGCCAATTGTCAGCTGCGTGACTTTGGGCAAGTCACTCAACTTCTCTGTGCCTCAGTTACCTCATCTGTAAAATGGTGATTAAGACCGTGAGCTCCACGTGGGATAACCTGATCACCTTGTATCCTCCCCAGAGTTTAGAACAGTGCTTTGCATATAGTAAGCACTTAATAAATGCCATCATTATTATTATTATTAAGTGATGGAGTCAGGATTAGAACCCAGGTCCTTCTGACTCCCAGACTCGTTGTGTTCTATCCACTAGACCACATTGTTCCTCCCCGAAAAGGGCTTGACGGCAGATGGTGGTGCCTCAGTCAGCCCTCTTAGCTTTAATAATTCAGCATTATAATGTGCTTTCATGCTTTTTTCCCCCCAAACAGTATTAGGAAAGTCATCAGCCGAAATGCTTTTGCCACCTTCCTCGAGAAGCAGCCTGGCGTAGTGGCTACAGCACGGTCCTGGGAGTCAGAAAGTCATGGGTTCTAATCCCGGCTCCGCCACTTGTCTGCTGTGTGACCATGGGCAAGTCACTTCACTTCTCTGGGCCTCAGTTTCCTCATCTGTAAAATGAGGATTGAGACTGTGAGCCCCACGTGGGACAGGGACTGTGTCCAGCCTGATTTGCTTGTATCCACCCCAGCCCTTAGTACAGTACCTGGCACAAATACGATTAAATGAATGAATGGACATAGTAAGCACTTAGGAAATACCATTATTATTATTATTACCTTGCATTCACTCCTACAGGTGTGGCAACACTTGACTTGGTATTTTCTAAGCTTTGAATAAGATAGAGATCTCCCGTGTTTATATGCAACTATACCATGAAGGTTCTTAGTCTTCATTCATTCATTCAATCATATTTATTGAGCACTTACTGTGTGCCGAGCACTGTACTAAGCACTTGGGAAGTACAAGTGGGCAACATATAGAGACGGTCCCTACCCAACAGCGGGCTCACAGTCTAGAAGTCTTCTTATTCTAGAGGGGTTAACTGTGGCAAAGAACCTCAACTCTCTTTTCCACATGGAAAAATCATATCATTTTCAGGGCAGGCAAATGAAGGGGTGCAGGTTTAGCCGGATTTATTTAGCTGAAAAATTTACCACCTGAAAAATGAATAATAATGTACCTTAGGCCAAGATTAAGAAGGGAAATTTTCAAGCACAGGTTTTTGAAAATTCAGTGAGTGAGACTAAGGAATAATGGCTGGGGCTGAGAGCTCACCTCCTCCAAGAGGCCTTCCCAGACTGAGCCCCTTCTTTCCTCTCCCCCTCATCCCCCTCTCCATCCCCCCCATTTTACCTCCTTCCCTTCCCCACAGCACCTGTATATATGTATATATGTTTGTACATATTTATTACTCTATTTATTTATTTATTTATTTTACTTGTACATATCTATTCTATTTCTATTTATTTTATTTTGTTGGTATGTTTGGTTTTGTTCTCTGTCTCCCCCTTTTAGACTGTGAGCCCACTGTTGGGTAGGGACTGTCTCTATATGTTGCCACTTTGTACTTCCCAAGCGCTTAGTACAGTGCTCTGCACATAGTAAGCACTCAATAAATACGATTGATTGATTGATTGATTGATTGAGAGCCCCCTGTAGACGGTAAGCTCCCTGTGGATAGGAATTGTGTATGTCAACACTGTTGTATCATATTTTCCCAAGTGCTTAGTGCAGTGCTCTGAATACAGTAAACGCTCAATAAATATCATTTATTGATTGATTGATTGATTGATTGATTGATTTAGTGAGGCAGGAATCAGATCCAGCACCAGATCCTTTAAACTGTGAGCTCGTTGTTGGCAGGAAGTGTGCTCTTGTTCTATTGTTCTCTCCCAAGCGCTTAGTACAGTACTTTGCACACAGTTTAAGTGTTCAATAAATGTGATTGAATGAATGATTGAATGAATCCAGCATCCCTTCTTTGTGGGAAAGCTAGTCAATCAATGGTATTTATTGAGTGCTGACTATGTGCAGAGCACTGTACTAAACGTTAGGGAGAGTATAACACAACTGAGATGGTAGACATATTCCCTAACCACAGACGTTAATATAAATAAATAAATAAATCATCCTCATTTTAGTGGTGTTCTGGGGAGATGTAGCTGGTTTTCTCTCCCCAGACCATGATACTGGCATGTGCTTCTGGGTGAACATGAAGAATGATCAGTCATTAGAGACAGAAAGGCTTAGAAACACTTATTTTTTATATAGAAATTGCAAAGATTGTGCCCTTCTGCCACTGAGACACAGCTCAATGCCTGTTACCCTGTATGAGTAAAGTAATTTAGTTGAAAGCTGAAAGAAAGCCTTCCCTGTTCCTGACCACCCCTACAACCACTCTCATTCTTCTCAGCCTTCTATCAAAAAGAGATCTCCTGCCTACTTACAAACTGTATCCCAATCATTTGCACCTCCGTCAATCAATCAACCAATCGTATTTATTGAGCACTTACTATGTGCAGAGCACTGTACTAAGCGATTGGGAAGTACAAACCGTCCCCATCCTTTCTCACATTCTAACACAACCTGTTCGCCTTCCTACTTCTTCTAAGCCTGTGAGCCCCATGTTGGATGGGGACTTGACCTAACCCAGTATTTAATACGGTACTTAACACATAGTAAGCATTTAACAAATTATTATTATTATTATTATTATTACTTGTGCTCTACTTTTCCTTTCTCCCTGACCACCATCTTCCCCTGCTCATGCTTTGATGACTCCTTCCTTTCTACCTTCAAACATACTCACATCTCCCCGATACTAAACTCTTAGTTGGAGAATATACCCAAGAGAGATCAGCATTAGGTAAACTGTAATATATGGGCAACCCCTCCCACCCTAGGAAGTCTTGTGTGTTTGCTCCCAGGAGTTAGCAAAATGCATAGGGTCTAGATATATGCAATATTGCTACCCATTCAGGAGGGAAAAAGAAATTAGTTTCTCTGGAGACCTTATCTATGGCTCCATACAGTGGTTTACACACTGAAAGAGAGTCAGAGGTGGAAATAAGCCAGAACGGTCCAGAATAGGGCACCAGGAAAATGACCAGATTTGGGACATCCATGCTGGTTTGCAACCTTGCATGGCAAATGCTTTTTTTTTTTCAGTGCCAAGCTGAGTTACCTGGACTGAGACCTTAGCGACAACGAATGAGATGAACTACCTCACTGTCAAAAGGGCCAAGGAGCCGACTTGGCCCCGGAGCAGCTCAAGCTGCTACAGAATAATAATAATAATAATGATGGCATTTGTTAAGTGCTTACTATGTGTAGAGCACTGTTCTAAGCACTGGGGGGGATACAAGGTGATTAAGTTGTCCCACGTAGGGCTCACAGTCTTATCCCCATTTTCCAGATGAGGTAACTGAGGCTCAGAGAAGTGAAGTGACTTGCCTAAGGTCACACAGCAGACACGTGGCAGAGCCGGGATTCGAACCCATGACCTCTGACTCCAAAGCCCGGGCTCTTGGAGCAGCTTGCTTAGTGCATAGAACACGGGCCTAGGAGTCAGAAGGACCTGGGTTCTAATCCTGATTCTGACGCATGTCTGCTCTGTGACCTTGGCCAAGTCACTTAACTTCTCTGGGCCTGAGTTACCTCATCTGTAAAATGGGGAGTGAGACCGTGAGCACCATGTGGGGCAGAGACTGTGTCCAACCCGATTAACTTGTACCTACTCCATAGCTTAGAACAGTGCCTGGCACATAGTAAGGACTTAACAAGTACCATGATTATTATTATTAATTATGAGAAGCAGTGTGGCTCAGTGGAAAGAGCACGGGCTTTGGAGTCAGAGGTCATGGGTTCAAATCCCGGCTCCGCCAATTGTCAGCTGTGTGACTTCGGGCAAGTCACTTAACTGCTCTGTGCCTCAGTTACCTCATCTGTAAAATGAGGATTAAGACTGTGAGCCCCCTGTGGGACAACCTGATCACCTTGTAACCTCCCCAGCGCTTAGAACAGTGCTTTGCACATAGTAAGCGCTTTATAAATGCCATCATTATTATTATAAAGCTCCCGCCCTTGCTCTTGAAGTGGGGTTCGGCAGTCAGCCCCCAGCAGCAGTGTCTGCTCCT
Organism: Tachyglossus aculeatus; assembly: GCF_015852505.1. Taxonomy (NCBI): domain Eukaryota; kingdom Metazoa; phylum Chordata; class Mammalia; order Monotremata; family Tachyglossidae; genus Tachyglossus; species Tachyglossus aculeatus. The sequence goes on from NC_052086.1 coordinate 73,821,499, forward strand.
GCTTGAGCTGACTGACTCTGGGTGGGAAGCGGGAGCCCCTCTGGGGTGGAGACAGGGCAAATCTGACCCCCATTCCGGCTGTTCCAGCTCATTTAGCTGGCAGGATCCCGGCCCAGCCCAGAGGTCTGTAGGTTTCCGCTGTGTTACCCCAAAGCACTTAAACATATCTGTAATTTATTTATTAATATTAATAGCGGTTCCCCCCTCTAGACTGTAAGCTCTTTGCGGGCAGGAAATGTGTCTGTTATATTGTTTCATTGTTCTCTCCCAAGCGCTTAGTACAGTGCTCTGCCCACAGTAAGCGCTCAATAAATACGATTGCCTGACTGACTGTCTGGTCCTCACCAGCGGCTAGGTGAGCCAAGCAACTCTCACCACCGCCAACTTACCTTCCAGGCGTCACTCGGTTTTATGGGAATGCCCAGACATTTAAAATTGCCCCTCCCTGTCTCCTGTCCCTCTGTCAATTTTGACTTTCCTCCCTGTGGGAGTTTCTTAAACTGTCTCTCGTGCTCCATCCTGCACTTCTGCCACCTATCAGGGTGGAAGAAAGGCAAGAGCAGAGCCTGGTCTTTGAAATCCAATAGGACAGAGCAGGCATTATTCCCTAGAGCCAGGACTTCCTTGACGATGGAATCTGTTTCTCTTGCTTGTTTGAGGAGGGTGCTGAGAAGGGGACGGGGACAAGGGGCAGTGGCGGTCTAAGAAAATAATTTATCATTGAAACCCTAGTAAAGGCAGAGTAAAATTTCTGACTTACATTTAAGGAAAAGAAGACCCACTTTGTCTGCAATGGACATTTAACAGCCAGAAGCAATTCGGCATAGCAGTGTAATTTACCTTGCCGTCCTTGACCCAAATTTCCCTCTTCCCTGCAGCTGGGCTAGGCTCCGGTTGAATGCATTCTTCCGCTACCACAAATGTGCTGCTGAAAGGTGTTCTGATTATTGTTGTTGTGATTGCTGCTATTGTTGTTCATCATTCTCTGACACCCTTAGGGTGCCTCTTCAAGCACATACGTACACAGTCCCCATTCACTAGGAGCACATAGTACCTCTTGAAACTTGGCGGAATGAAAAGTAGAAGACCTACTGAACATATAAGATTATTCTGGGAGAGGTATTTTCCCAAGGGATCAAAGGATGAGGAATGTAGCCTTTCTCAGCGGTGCCCAGGAAATCCTACTGGAAGAGGATTTGGCCTTTTCCAAGGCCTGCTTATGTTCTCGTTTGACCTGATCCAATCAAAAGTCTCATCTGCTTCCCACACAGAAAAGATTTCTGTCCCAATTTCTCAGAATCACAGTTCTGAATGGCCTTTTCCGTAAGACCCCCCAGTCAATCAGTCAATCAATCACATTTATGGAGAGCATACTGTGTGCAGACCACTGTACTAAGTTCTCATGTCCAATGTTTGGGCAATCTCTTTGAAAGCAGATTTCAACACCCTCCTCTCTCCTCTTCTCTCAGGCATTCATCCAGAGAAGACCAGGGTAGGATTAAGCAAGAACACTTTGTCTGGTGGACCCATCCTGGGAGCAAGCTGTGATCATAAAGCTTTCTACCTCAAGGAAATCATTTCCATGAAGACCAAAGTCTCTTTTGCAAGAGGGGCCTCAGTCTGATCACAGATTTTCTCCCAGACCTTTTCTTCTCCGAGGTCAACTCTCATCAAGTAGACCAATAGCATTTATTGACCATGAACTCTGCACAGTGCTCCGTACTGAGTATGTGGTAGAGTACAATAGAGTTGGTAGACACGATTCCTACCTCAAGGATCTTACAACAGCTCCAAATACATATTCACAATTTGTTGATAATGAGGCTTTGAAAAGATGCCATTGTTTGCAAACCCACAGACTTAATGCTTTTTAAGAATATTATGTTACAATTATTTTTAAAGCATTATTAAAAGCAATTTCCAAAGAGCAGCTTGGTTTCCACCCAGAGGAGCTATGTCACTAAGACAGATCTGAGGGCTGCAGGCTGCAGGAAATGGAGGTGGTGCCTGGCTAGCAGTGGTATTAATGGTATTCTTATAACTAAATCCCTGCAGCAAACTGTCAAAATGGACCAATCTCTCTTAGCTTTGTGTTCATAAAGGCAGTTAGCATGATAATAAATTATTTATTTATATTTATGCCTGTCTCTTTTCTAGACTGTAAGCTCATTGTGGGCAGGGAACTTCTCTGCCAATTTGGTTGTATTATACTCTCCCAAGCACTTAGTACAGGGCTCTGCAAATGGTAAGTACTCAATCAATATCATTGATGATGATGATGATGATGATAATTATAGGAAGAAAAAGAAGAAGGAGAAGGAGGAGGAGAAAAAGAAGATGGAGAATCAATCAATCAATCAATCAACCGTATTTACTGAGTGCTTACTGTGTGCAGAGCACTGTACTAAGCGCTTGGGAAGTACAAGTTGGCAACATATAGAGCCAGTCCCTACCCAACAGTGGGCTCACAGTCTGAAAGGAGTGGGCTCACAGCCTAAAAAGAGTGGGCTCACAGTCTAAAAGGAGAAGAAGAAGAAAAAAGAGAAAAAAGGAAAAAAGTGGAAGAGGAAGGGGAAGAGGAGGAGGAGGAGGAGGAAAAGGAGAAAGTGGAGGAGGAAGAGAAGGAGAAGGAGAAGAAGGAGGAGGAAGAAGCCTGAAGCTTTGGCAAAAGTTCCCTGCGCATTACACTCTCATCATGCTCAATCTGAAGCGGGGACCAGATGAAGCAGCTTCCACGTGACCTAAGCCTTTGGAGTTGGGGCTGGAGCAGTGGGGAAGCACAGGCTTACAATCTGCCAATTGTGGGGCATGTCCCAGTATGTGCCCGAGTCCAGTGTTTTGGGGTCACCTTGGCTTTGATCCTCTTTGGGTCACAACTGTGCTCCTTGAAGTAAGATGTCCTTCTCAGCATGGTGGCCAGTGGAGTGGAAAGGTCCGTGAGCGGGGGGCACAGCGTCTCCATAGCTCTGGGAGGCAGTGTTGCTCCATTGGAGTGCCTCCCAGGCCTGGACGGATGAAGCTAGTCGATCAGTCAGTCAATTGTATTTATTGAGCGCTTACTGTGTGCAGAGCACTGTACTAAGTGTCTGGGAGAGTACGATGTAACAATAAACAGGCACATTCCCTGCAGGGTACCAGAGGAAGCCCAGAGGGCCAAAAGTGTACTACAAGGGTCTCTTCTGTTGCTTTACTAACAATAATAATAATAGTATTTGGTAAGAGCATACTGTGCCAAGCACTGTACTAAGCACTGGGATACATATGAGATAATCCGGTGGAACACAGTCCCTGTCCTACATGGGGCTCACAGTCTAAGTTGGAGAGAGACCAGGTATTGAATCCCCCTTTTACTGATGAGGAAACTGAGGCTCAGAAAAGTTAAATAACTTGCCTAAGGTAACACAGCAGGCAAGTGGCAGAGCTGGGGTTTAGAACCCACATCCTCCAACTCCACTAGGCTCTTTCCACTAAGCCACACTGCTTCCCATAAGCCATGCTCCTTCCCGTTCAAGCTAAGGAGAGTGAAAGGGATCCAGCTTCTTTGAGACAAAGGCAGATTGGGGGAGAAGAAGGATGAGGAAGGCACAGAGGACTATGAGCCCTGCCAAGTCTGACTTCAGGCCAATAGATTATCCATGCTATTGCTCAACAATCAGGGGCAATAGTTTGGTAATAACATGACTATGAGATATCACATTTTACTTTACTGGCCTATTGAAACTTGCTAGTTCACCCTCCTCTGCTTTACCTAAGTTCAACAGGCCACCAGATGAAAAAGTGGGACCCCTTTTATTTTGCTTTTTGCTTCAGGACATTGGAGGTAATCCAGTCCATTCCTGAGAACATAAACTGTTTCTTGAGCAATTTGTTTTTGCTTGTGACAATCACTATGACCAACAGAGGACAGCAAATACATTTTTTTTTATGTTCAAGGGATTTTTGAGTTCAGCACATTTCACTGCCAGAAAGGGCTCTTAAAAGTACGGTTTCTTTCCTTCCAGTCCATCCAAACTACAGCTGCAGCTGAGGGCAGGAAGAGCCAACATCCAGGAGAGTTTCCTGGCTTCAAATAACTGAGAAGCTTGTAGAAGTTGCTGCGGACTCAAAACTAAATCACACTCTTTACCACTCCAAGCAGTATGACTTTAAGTTGGTTTCTCTTCACCAGGAGAGCTTCCTGGCTTCAAATAACTGAGAAGCTTGTAGAAGTTGCTGCAGACTCAAAACTAAATCACACTCTTTACCACTCCAAGCAGTATGACTTAAAGTTGGTTTCTCTTCACGACTTGCTGTTTCCTAACTACAAACTTAGAGCACATTTCAGGCCAGAGAGCTAAGGAAAAGTGATCCTAGCCAGCATTTGGGGGGTCTCTTGAATGGGAAAGATAGGTTCACACAATGCATCTGTTAAAAATATCTCTACGAGTTACTGGTATGAAATGGAAACATCAGCATAAGAGATCCTACTTGGAATGTGTCTGTTATATTGTTTTGTTGTACTCTCGCAAGTGCTTAAGTGCAGAGCTCTGTACACAGTAAATACTCAACAAATATGATTGATTGATTGGTTATTTGGGAAAAACATATGCAACCTTTTGCTTGGGCGGCTGGAAAGAGGGGTGGCTTTGAAGAGCCAGAACAAATGGCTTTTGGTGGTGGGAGAGGGTCTAGAATTAGTTCATTCGACTGCACCCTTCTCCATACTCCTTTCCAGGCCTCTAGACTAAACTCTTCCTCTAGATTTTAAGCTCAATGTGGGTACAGAATGTATCTACCAACTCTCTTACATTGTACTCTCTCAAGCACTTAGTACAGTGGTCTATACATAGTAAGTACTCAGTAAAAGGACTGATTGATTGAGGTGCAATGGGGAAGGTCCCTTCTTCACTTCCCCAACCATTTCCACCGAGGCCACAGCCACGACTTTGAAGAGGCTAGATGACTGAAGTTGAGGATATATTTAGGGAAAGCTCTCTAAGAATTTAGGGGGATCCCCCTGCAGACCTGACAAACAGCCCATGTCACGCTTGGTTTGTAGCTTGCACCCATAGCCAAGAATTTTCCCAGGCCTGCCACACATTGGGATTTGGTAAATCAGCACCCCTAGCCTTAAACTCATCTTAAGGGAGTTTTCCGTTGATGAGTCCTCCAATATCACCAATTTTACAATCTGAACCGGCTGCCACTGTCCAGCAATTTGGAAAATCACCCCAGAATGAGCACTGGAAATAGCTGCTGGTTCTTTTTATCTAGCCCAGCCCTCATAACTGGATATAACAGGATGTGCCCACTCTCGGTAGTGAGGATAGTAGTAATAGTATCCTTCAGGGTTCAAAACAATCTTGGATGCTCAAAGAATCGGTGAAAACATAAGGTTTCCTTCCATTTAAAATTATGAGAAAAGAACCCCTAAGAGTAGATTTTAAAGTCAACTAAAGAAGTAGTGACATGTCTTTAACAAGTACGGATTTTCCATCCTTCCTTCAGGATTAAGCAAAAAAGAGCACAAAAATGTGAATGCACAGTAACACCCTTTTCTTTCCTTACTCCTGAGAGTCCCTGCGATTTTCTCAGTTGGATTCAGACCTCCCCTAACACCGCACTCTGGATCCCGCTCCACATGAGTTGGTGGTACATGTGCTCTCATCTCCAAGGTCTCCTCCCGCCGGGAACCGGCGCTGGCTTCAGTGGGGTGGGAAAAAAGCCTCCCCACTCCCACGTTTCCCACTCAGCGAAAGTCTTTTCCAAATCTAAAGTAATTGGGCTGAGTCCTAACTCTGGAAATAGCCTTCCGTGGCTGGCCCTGGGTCATACAAGTGGCCCCCTGGTGACTTGGGTTTTGCGGAGGGGAATAATGATAATATTAATAATAATGGTACTTGGGCAGGGACGGGCACATTCTGGGCGCTTAAAAATACTAATTGCTGCCTTGGCCGGGACCTCGTGGCTCATTTGTTTCCGTGGCAACCGGTACGGTCCAGCCCGTGAACTTGCTAATGAACCCGACCTCCCGGAGGGGAATTCCGGGGACGCCGCTCTTTTAGGTGGGATTCTGCGGGGAAAGGCAGGATTCTGACATCTTCCCAAGTCCGGGCTTGGGAAGCTCGGTCAATTCTGTAACTTTTTCCAGATCCTTTGGGCCCGTCCGTCCGATTCCCGGGCCGGAGGGGGGGTACAAAAAAAAAAGGGAGGGTTGGGGAGGGGGAGATTGATCTCCTAGGTTTGGGGGGTGGACTTCGGCCTGTTCCCCCGTGGCCAGGCTGGCGTCTCCCTCATTTCTAGGAATGCCCCGGCGCCGTTTCTATAATTGGAGGCGGCTTCTAGGAAAACCCTGCCCCTGCTCCCTTCTCTCTGGGGTGTCTCTGGGGCTCAGCCTTCTGCAACACCCTCCTCCTCCTCCCCCTCCTCCTCCTCGTTCCGGCCCAGCCCCCGCCTCTCCCAACCCCGGCTATAGGAGCGACAGTCCGGGGCCCCGGCCGCTTTGCAACGATGGTGCAGAAAAAGCAGCCGGAGAGCAATGGAGGGGAGTGTGGGGGGATTGGGAGTGGGGGGCCTTTGTGACAGCGGAGGAGGCCGAGCGCAGCTGCAAAAAAAAAGGGGGGGAGGAAGGGGGTCCTGTCCCTCCTTTGCACTTTGCATTTTTTATTGGGGGGGGTTAAGAAGGGGATCCAAAAGGGGAGGGACCACTTTGCCCCCCACCCCTCCCTGGAGGTGGGGATGCAGAAATGTTGGCGGGGAAGCCTTTGGGGCGACGAGGCAGGATGAGTCAGGGATCTGGGCGTTGGGAGGCGTTTTCGGCGGGGCCCGGGCGGCGGAGCCGGTCCTTCCCGGAGCGATGATAGGCGGGATTGGGGTGAGAGCTCCCTCCGGACGCCCCCCACCATCCCACCATCCCACCCCCCGGAGGAGGGACCAGCGGGTAAGTCCCCCCGCACCGTGGCAGGTGTGGGGCGCCCGGGGGGCATGCACGATTTTTATTTCTCCTTTCTTTGGCGGGAGGCCGTCGACCCGGATCCGGAGTTTCTTTGTGTTTTTTTTGTTTTTCCCGGGGGGGGTGGAGGGGTCGGGGGTGATGCTCCCGGGACCGGGGCGGGATACATTCTCCCGGGCCCGCTCGTGCCATCCGATCCCGGGAGCTTGGATTGTGTGCGGAGCGCTGCGCCGGCCTCCTAGGACCGGTGGGGGACACGCGGCCGGAGTCCGCCTTCTGCATAATAAAATAATAATAACAACAACGACAATAATGTTATATTATAGTGCAACAACAATAATTATATTATAGTGCATAGTAATACTAACAACAACAATAATAATATTATAACTAAGGATAATGACATGCAAAGAGTAGGCCGCCGGGCGGCTTGCAGCTTGCCCAGCTCGTCCTGCACGCTTCCCGGGGGGTTTAGCTGGGATTTGGGGGGGGTCCTTGTCCATCCCCACTCCTTCGGTTGCCTAGAGACCCCCCCACCCATCCCCTCGCCCCCCCCTCGAGGGGGTCCCACGGTCAACCGGATGGATTGGGCTGCCCCGCAGGCGGCTATAGGGATTGGGATGCAGGGATTAGGAAAAAGGTAAAAAAGAGGGACCTGACATCATCAACTTCACCCCCCAGATCCCTTCCATCCACCAAAGGAACCGGTCCCGAGTCGCCCCAGCGAAACCCCGGGTGGGAAAATCAATCAATCAATAGTATTTATTGAGCGCTTACTGTGTGCAGAGCACTGTATTAAGCGCTTGGGAAGTACAAGTTGGCAACATATAGAGACAGTCCCTACCCAACAGTGGGAAAAGGTGGCAGGAGCCAACAGGAGAGCCCAGGCATTCATTTCGCGAGATGAAGCGCAGGGAGACTACCCACAGAGGAGATAAATCCCAAACTGTTCCAGCGGGACTTGGAACAAATCAACGAAAAAAAGAAAAAAAGGGCAAGGGCGGCCCGAGTTACTGGGTTTCCTTCTCCGCTCCCCCTTTTCCAGGAGCGATGGAATGTGCGCCTCAGATCCTCCGAGGACGCATCCATATTTATATTTTATTTTTAGCAGAAGTTGTTGAAAAAAATAATAACGGGGTGGGGGTGGAGGGGAACGGGCCTTCGGCGGCTCGGCGGCCAATCCCCCGAAATATAATCACTATTGTGCGAAAGTCCTAATTGGAGCCATTAAGATGGAAATAATTTACACCAATCTCAGCGAGCAGCAAATTTGACTTTAATGAGAGATAATTAAAGGCAAAAATAACTAAACTTTAGTGTGAAATAAAGTGGTGAATTTGCATATGTAGATCGAGAGACAACTGTGTTTCTCACGTTGCTGAGGAGGGGGGGAAGCGCCCAAGTCCAGACTAGGCCATAATTTTCACACAAAAACTCATCGATTTTCCCCCGCAAGCGCCTGTTGGGATACACCGATGTTGCCGAGGGAGATGTTGGCTGCTCTATGCTGGGAACAAAGTCATGAGATGTGGATGAAAAGTAACATATCTCAAAACAATGCCCTTCTCCACTGAGTGCAAAGAGCCACGTGTGATGGTGGCCCAATTTGTGCTCTCCTGACTGAGCATGCCAAAGATTGATTAACTTATTATTATTGCTACTACTACTACTACTACAACCGGTACTGCTGCTTATAAGAATCACTGTAAAACCGACCTTCACTCTGAAATCTTTATGCAAGATGTGCCTGCTTAGAGAGGACAATCTGAAGGTTGTGATTCCAGAGTCGGGGTTTTGAGGGCGAGATGAGTTTGTGTTTTATCCAACTGGCCCACAAAGTCCCGCTTTTGGTGGTCACTTTGATCAGCAAAAGAAGCTAGCACCTCGATGACTCTTATAGGGTGCAGTAACCTAATACTATACAGCTTGGTTCATTAATACTATACACCTTCCCTGAATAAATAGTATTTTCAGCTCTGCCGGCCAGGAGTGTAAGGGGACTCTCCTAATCCTCGAAAAACGAAAGGGAAAAAAAAGGAATGGATTTTGTTGTTGTTGTTAACAGCTGACAATGATTTGGAAAAGCTTTTCTCTTTATCCAGCTGAAAAGGGACTCCTTAAGGGAAGAAAAATGTATAATTTGTACTTTAGTATCGTAATGAAAAGCTGACAGCACGATAGTTGACAACAGCAATATGTAAAGGGGTGAGTTGTTAAAACATTAGAAAAAAAAGTCCTAAGTAGTTACACAGGTCATTTCTTTTTTCCTTTGGCCAACAAGAAGCACCCTTTAGTCTGTCTTCTTCTTTAGGTATTCAAGTATTTCTTAGCAACACATTGCTACCAGCCTGTTGATAAATCATTTAGCAAGAAAGCCCTCTACACGCTATTCAGTTGGGAAATTTCTCTTCAAGGCATTGGCACTGGTCTGCAGTGTCTCCGTTCCCAAAAACTATTACTTCCATTTCTTCATCTAGTAGGCAGTAGTGCACGATATTGACAAATTGGGATTTTAAGCAACTTTCACACTTGGAGTCAGGCGGCACAAAACTTTAAATGTGAAGTGCATGATATAAGATTGGTTCTGAGACAGGCACAGCAACATGTATATGCAAGATATGTTAGTGCAGTTAGGCCTTGGCAAAGGCTGAATTTTTTACTTCTTGAATTCTTTCTTCCAGTCAGTTTCCAGCACTATGAATCTACCCAAAGCATGATGAAATAGCAGAATATTAAATGATATGTAATTCAATATGGAGCTATTTTAAATGAAAAGAGATTTTATCCTGAGTCACATTTCTACTGTTGAGAATAGAAAACATGTATTATTTCTTGGATTACATGTTTACCAAGTTAATATTTGCTTGGCTAAATGCAGATATACCTTGCAAAACAGAGTAGTTGGTATAATCCTTCCACAAACTGAGCTATCATAAATTACTGCTAAAATGCAGTCCTACATACAACTCTTAGAGAAGAAAATGGGGAAAAAATATCACCAAACTTGTTGAGATCAGGGAATCAAGTGTGAATTTAGTGCCTTTTGTGATTTTTTTTGTTTAACGATAGCATTTGCAAGACATCAATTGCTTATACATTATGCTGAAACAGCTTGTAATTATAAATATAACTTAGCAGACTTTCTAAATCAAAGATTTTGTCAAGACACTATAGAAGAGTATTAAAAAAATGGTTCTTCTCTGAAATCGGCATCAATTTAGCACCAAAGCACGGTGATTTCTTTCATATACAATACTGTAGTACACTCCTGCTTTTCCAAAATAACTCAGGAAACCTAAACCTTCAGCATATTTAATGAATTTTGGATTTTCCCTACTTGCTTCTATTCATAACATTTAATTAAGCTGTTTCTATTTTTCCGAAAGCAATTTCTGTTTTAGAACCGTTCAAATATCACTGCTTTTAATTTAGTTCTTCTCCGGTAATACCCAGCCATATATAACTTTCTAACCAAAAAGAAAAAAAAAATCCCCCTCCCAAAAAAGGATTGTTTTATGAATGACTAGATATTAACAGGCTTACTGTACTTCTCTGTTCAAAGTACTGTATTTAGGAATGATGGTTTCAGATTGAAGCCTGTCACACGATGCAGAAGAACTACATACAGAATCTTAAAAAGTCAGTTGCCTTTAGTGACTCAAACCAGTGGAAGTTGGGAAACTCAGCGGAGAGAGAAGGTTAGGAAGGGAGGTGAACGTGGGGGGTGAGGTAGGGTTGTTGCTTCTCTGTCCTTCTGTGTCTATTGCCTCTACATTTCACTTTCTTGATGCATTTCAGGCAGGGGAAGAGAAGGAAGTGTATCAAACACCTTGTTTGCCTCCAAAACTTCATGTGCCAGACGTAAACCAAAACTTTTTTTTTAATCAAGGTGTTTAAAGCCCAAATTGTTTGGTTCAGGGTCTTAAACTAGAAAAAAAAAACACCATTCCAACCCACTGCCCCCCACCAGCCATAATTCAGAATGAGGTGGTTTTTTTTCAATACTTTTCCTGCCAAGTTTCTACTCTCCCTCTAAGCAAACTTTTCAGTGCCAGCTCTCAACACTGAAGAAACCATGTTTAAAATGAAAGGGCTAACATACATATCATATTCCCTCTGCTCTTCTGATCCTTTCTTATACAACAACGGCACATACATGCAGAATTTTTCCCGGGAGCTGGCATCTAATCCCTGGGTATGTATTGGACATATGTAGACATTTTTCAGCATACTGAATGAAAAGTTTCTTCATGAATTTTTTTTTTCCTGCCTTATGAAATACATCACTCCTCATAAACAAATTAGAAGCAATTACATTAAGGAACTGCAGATGGGTTCACAATAGCTAAGAGCTAATAAGCAAATATGTCCTAAGAACTTAAAACCTATATGGTGTCAGTGCCAGATGTGGTTAGAAAGAACTTATAAGAAGTAGCACTGGAGAGAGGAGCAAGTTGAACATTTGACGGTGCAGGGAAATTTGCACTTTCCGCATCTTTTGACCCATCTAGGGGACAAAATAACAGCTGATTAAACAACTTTCTCCCGATATGCTTTAGTATACACTTTTCTCAATCAGGCTGTTTAGAAAATTAGAAGCCCTGTCAGAAACCTGTGTGGATTTACTTTTTTGACCACTGTGGGTAACACCAACCAGAGAATTCCTATTTCTGACTATTCAGATCCGAAAGCAAAGATAGTCTCATGGCCTTATTCAAGTCGTATTTTCTACTTAGGGGAATTCAGGGAGGCAGAGCAGGTGAGAGTGAACTTCTGAAGTACCCGGAGGATTTTTCTTGCCTTTTCAAAATCCCACCAATCCCATATCCTACCATTGAAGGCCTTGACTGGTTGCCCCCTCTGAGGGGCTGTGGGGAACGGATCGGGGCTCCGCAGGGTAGCCGATGAGAACTTCGAGGCTCTTGAAGATATCCGCCACCTTGGTAACCCCTCAGGCTTCCCAAAGGGTAGAATCACACACTCTTCAAGGATAGGCTCCAGAAATATCAAAAAGTATGTTATCCCTGCTTGGAGTAAATCTGCCCTCTGAGAGATCAAAAGAAGTGCTAAAAGATTTGATATCAGTTCTGTGTTTTTCCTCCATGTCTTTTTGAACGGCTAGCTTAGACATGCACGTGTTTGCTGCAGAGAGCAGAGCGGGGAGCCTTTTTTGGCTTTCCAGAAACACTGTTGCAGTAATTAAATTTAGGGGGAGAGGGGGGCGGTGGAGGAAGAGATGGCAGTTTGCCAGAGCAACATAGTGTTTATAAATTTAAGCTACTGTACATTCAGTCATCTCGGAGCCTCAGAAAGCATGAAGCCCTTGAATGGAATCTGGCCCATTCCTGGATGTTCCGTAGGGAGCAGTAGCCAGCCCCGCAATACTTCAGACTTTAGATTAAAAAATGGGCGGGGTGGGGAGGGAGCGACACCTTCCTGCTGTTTTATGTCAGATCAAAATGAATTGCATCAGCCTCAAAATAGAGTGAAGCTGAGGAGAGAGGTATTTTTTGGCCAGCAGACAGGTTCAAGGTTGGGCAGCTGGGTTTGAGACAGGTACAGCGACAGAAAGCAGCCGTGCTTGTTTGCTTTTGAGTCAATATATGTTTGTGTTTCCTGTGGCAGTTTGAACAGTTTCTGATTAGATGTAAAGTCAGCAGATATCAGGGGTACTTTCTTTGCTTTCATGCCCTCTTCATCACTCTCTCCCACCTCCCCCTCTCCTCTCCTTGTACTCCTCCCATTGAAAGCCACTGCACCTTCTTCACCCCTTGAAAAGCCTAAAATGTGCAACAGTGTGACATAACTGCATTTTAAAATGGGATTAAGAAGCACAAGCAGGATGCCATCTATTACACTTAATTTGGTCTCAGATTCTAAGTGTGGGCTGCTCTACAGTTAAATCCATTTTATATCTTCAAGGGATTTGGAAAAGAGATACGGTTTTGTTTGTTTTTTAGAGAGAGAACTGATTCAGGTTTGACAGATACTAACACAGGCCCCTAGTCAAAAAGCCTTGACTCAAAATTCAGATTCATGATTTTGTTGGAGAATAATAGAGTGCTGCCCAGGTCCCTTCTTCCCAGGGGAAAGCTTGCCCACCTGGCAAGGATCTATCTCCTTGTTTTTACAATCTTGGAAAACCAAGGCATGGGAAAAATTAAATGATTTGTCCACATTCACCCTGCAAGTCAGCAGCTGTTGGGTGAGGGAGGGGAAAAAAACTAGTTTTACAGATTTTTCACAGTCCTTCCCCTGTTCCCCACCACCCTAACCCTCCTCCCCATTTCACCAGGCACCCAACTACACTGCCGTTCCCAACAACAGTGGGCTTGTAAAGTGTTTGGGGATGAATAGTGATACATACATTTGGGACATTTTCATTCACATCTACTTGTGTATTTACTTTTCTACATTCCACAAGAGGAACTATTTACAGATCAGCTGCTAACCTAGATGGTTAACTCTTAATGACGGCTTTTCATTTCTATTCTGAATCTTTTGGGTGAAGTAACCAAGACTCACTTGGGTCATCTGACTTTTTTCACGACAGATTTGATTTAATTGCTATGCCCTGGGTACTGGTTACCTGACTTTCAAAGCCACTTTGGGGACTAGAGGAAGCTGCCGAATGTGTCCAAGCATTCAAATTAAGACAGGATTGCCAAATTAGGAAGCCACACAACTTGTTTTAGTGGCAAAAAAGACCAACCACACATGATGAAAGCCTGAACTGTTGTTTAAACTGTTTGTTTTAACCTTGCAGATTTTTCCTTTTTAGTTTTTGCTCTAGAAGTTCCAACACTCACCACTTCCTGCCTGGCTCATTACCGCAGGGAAAATGAGGGACTTTTGGGGGCAGATGTGTTTCCATTGCACTATCATAATGCCCCTAAAAATCCTTATTGCTCTTGCAGTGTTCTTCAGGGTTTCTGGGCCTGGGGCAACCTGCTTGGAAGACATAGCTATAAGTAACATCGTTGAAGAAAAAAAAGGAATGTTTTCAAGCCACTGAGTTTAAAAGGTTCTCTCTTCCTTTCTCCCGCCACCCTCACAATGACTTCTAACCAGAAAATGGCAAAATGCACGTGCACCTGTTGACAGAGTTCTGAAACGGGGGGCTGAAAAATGCGTCACGGTGAAAGGTCTTCCTGGGAAACAGAAAAATAACTGTCACTATCAGAGTTGGCTTTTAAAATGACACCAAACAGGAGTTACCTGTTTGGCGGGGCAGATTTCACTTTTCATACTGAGCTCCCTCCACACAGGCCTCTAAAATTGTTAACCTTAGCAGGTCTGTTTCAAGACTGGAAGAAAAGCTAGGTATATAAAGGTAACTAATTGTTGGTGGTACAGAGGTCATTAATAGAAGAATGAGTATTAACGAAGTGTCTTTCTTATGGATGGGCTTGTTCACATGGCCAGAGTCCTCTGACAAATGTCCCAGCCAGGTCTTCAATCAGTGGCATTTATTGAGTGCTTACTGTGCGCAGAACACTGTCCTAAGCACTTGGGAGAGTACTTTACAATTGAGTTGATAGACATGATCCTTCTCCTCAAGGAACTTACAAGGTCTTCCACTGCTTCATTTTTCCAGCTGGGAAGGGTGTCTGTACTCCATATAGAATTCTGTCTTCCTGGCGGCTGGCTTGTGGTCTGGGCCCTTGACAAAGTGCCTTCTTTATCTCACTCTGACTGTAGCTCAGCTCATACCGTCACATGAAAACCACACAGATGCGTGAACACCCCCTTCAAAACAAGTACCTTGAGAATTCAAGCAAAGGAGTTGTGGCACTATTCCTCCCATATGTGTCCAAGTTAAGGAGATCTTACAAACACAAAAGCACTGACTTCACCACACTCGACTTGTTCAGGGCTTGAATGGTGACTTCAAACTAGTGGATTTTGGTTTGGCCCTTTGTTGAACCAAATTGTTTTTGCCGCCCCCGGGAAATCGGGGGTGGAGTGGGGAAAGGGAGCAGATCTCTGTGGTTGGGTTATGAAACTTTTGTGACAGCCAGTCTTGTCACCAGGCCCCACTTCCGGCTCCACAGGAAACCTCACAAATCCACTGAGATTCGTGGTTTTGCTGTGAAACACCATGTGCTCCCAGGCGGTCAAGGCATCTGGCTGCTGCTCACTGGTTTCACTTTCTGCTGCGTCACGCAGGGAACTGAGGGAAAGTTGAAGCCGAACTCAGCTGGAGGAGCAGTGCAGCCGTATGAGTTCCGAGGAAACTCTGCCAAACCAGACACCCGGCCTTTCACCCCTTCCCTTTCCTGAAAACCAAAAGGCCTAGGGTGGGCAATGATCCCTTTCACACCTGAAACAGCATAAACCCGGGACTGGGAAATATCTTTAGCAGCTGAAGGCAGCCTGTCAGTCAAAAAGACGTTGGGTAGGGTCTCCCAACCGTGATTTTAGGCCTGGAGTTTTCACTCTGGTCAGCCCACTGTGGGATAAGCAGGGAGAGGGGCTCTTCCCCAGTGACAGAATTCCCTCATCTAGTGGAGTTTTTTGGGTGGCAGGTTTTCTGGTTCTGTTTTTGTTTTTTGAGTGGAAAGAGTACTTGAAGAATGATCGTGCTATTCGTTAACCTGTCTGAGTGATTTGCCTTGACAGCTGTTTCATGCTTAAAATATGTCTCCAGGATTCTGGGGCGGGGGGGGGAGGTGTTTAATTTTAAAAATTAGCTTCCTTAAAATGTGAAATATGACCCAAAAAATTGAGTAAGCAAATCAAGAGCTTGCTGACTCATTGGAAGCTCTTGCATGGGGCTGAAAATGCAAAGCAAGTTAATAAGTTAGGGAAGGTAGGGTGGAAGGTTGGGAACAAGGCAAGTACCAACGGACTCCTATTAAGAGTTTGGCCACTGTAAAGGAGTGTGGGCTGATTTATGAAAGCCGCCTTCAGTCCAAAATTATACACACGTCATGGCATACTAAAGAGCTTTTTCAAAAACCTTAAAGTAGTAATGATACTTAGCATTTTTCACCTTCAAAGCACTTCATAACCCTTTCTCTCCCTCATGAAGTAGGTTAAATACTAGGTTCTCAAATTAAAATGGGGGTTGCAGAGCGGGAGGATCTTCAGATGGCCCCAGGCTGCTTCAGAAAGCAGGAACAGAAAATGGGGTTTAGAATATTCCTCGGTTTTTCCACCCCATGCCGGGTCCAAAACCAAGACTATTTTGATAACTATTGAATGAGGCAGCATAGTCCAAGACAGTAATCCCTCTCCCCTACTTCCCCTGTGGCCTCGATTTAAAGAACCAAAAGGAAAACCTCACATCTGGACTTGGCCCTACGGGATCTCGGGATCTCCAAACTTTCCTAGGACCAGAGTTGCCAGAAGTTCAGGCTCAGACAGGATGTGTTTGAATCCCACACTTGAAATATTTAGGACCTTTCAAAATCAGGTTTACTTGGGCAAAATTACTATCCAATTGGGATGGGCATTAAAAAACAACGCTGGACTTGGTTTCAGAGAAGTATTTATTTAGGACATCCTTTCTCACCTATCCCCCAGGAGTTCTTCTTATTAAGCCTGTAGTAAAGAATGTCGACTGTACTTTATTCCAAGGAGGTAGAATTTGGTAGGTAAGGGTAGGAAAGAAGGCAGGCTGGTTTTTACCTATAAATGCCTCCATATTTTATGCACACGCAGATACATATAAAACATAATGCAGGACAATTCCTTGTATTTCACTGGGAGACTAGTGAGAGAGTTATTTAAGATAGATAGTTCCACTTCTATAACTTTGCCCTAATGGGAAATAAAAGATGAGAGCAACAACTGGAATTTCATGTATTTTCTATGTTTGAGTTATGTCCCTAGCTGTCAAACTGTTTATTTTTAATGAAATCTTCTAATAAAAATATGAGAAGCTAAGAAAAGCATGTAAATTATCTAAATAACTGGAAAAGTAAAGCATTCTTTTCATTCTCTCCCTGAATCGCTTAGTTTTCAGATACAAATTAATGTTGCCATCCATAGTTTAGAGTTTGAATTTGTTGCCCCAAAGTAAATGGAAATAAGGCAAGTGTTTGTTTTTAATATAACTGCCTAGAGAAAAAAATTAAGGAGAAGAACCTGAAAGACATTGTGAACTGATAAACTACAAAGTTTCACTTCTTCAGAGTTACATTAGAAACATATTTGGAGGGATGACCAGAAGCATATCTAAAGAAAATAACCTAAGAAATTCTATATTTATTTAGCACTGGCAGAACTTAAATATGACTACAACTTTTAAAAAAATTTTTGAAACCAAATTTTTTCTCGTCAACTCAGCATTGCATTTCTCGATTAAGAAGTTCTATAATTATACTGCAAACCACTGAAAGTGTAGGTTGAAAATGTGACTGCAACACTACTCTGCCATTAATTATGAAAGCACATAACTCTGTTTCTGGTATCTGTGTCTGTATTCATGCTGATAAATCCATGAATAAATAAGAAGATGAAAAGTAGAATGTGCAAAAAACAGGTCAATAATAACAGATCCTTTAGGGAGAATAAATTAAATTTTCACTCAAACATCTGTCAATCAGTGAATTACATTTTTTTAGCAAAAAAGAGGGATTTCGTGGAAATGGAGCTTGAAGAGATCAGATTGAAAGGGTCATGCTAATGAACAGCTAAACAACTTTAAATTGTTTCATGAACTGGGATTAAATGAGCATGTTATTCTGAGTGATTGCTTAATTCATTGTTCCATGGCTGGATCTGTAATGAAATACACTTATAACTGATGACCATATCCAATAATTGAACTTCCTCAAGTAATATTCTCAGAGTGCCACTTTAATGGCAGCTCAGAATTTTTACCTCAATGTAACTTTAATGAGTTTTCTGTACTCATTTTGTAGATTGGGGTTTTAAAAATAGAGTAGCAGGTTTCCTCGTCCCTCACTTTCTTCTCCAGGGACAGAGTGAGAAGTTTGGGTTGTGGCGACCAGGAGGCTCAGTATAGACCGTTCCAAATTAGTAAGCGCTCTTCTCTTGGATTGCCCCAGTCTGTTCAAGGGGAAGAGGGCCTGTTGAATATTCATTCATTCATTCAATCGTATTTATTGAGCACTTACTGTGTGTAGAACACTATACTAAGTACTTGGGAAGTACAAATCGGCAACATATCAACGTGAACCAAGCGTCAGAGCCATACTTGAGTTAAACCTCAAAATCCTGGTTCTCCACTTGGGTGCCAGGAATGCCCATCAGTGAAGGTTTCCTTTTTAAAGAGGAAATGAGGGTTCTTTGGGCCACCAGAAAGGTAGATTGTGGAGTCCGGGGAACAGATACCAGTGTTAGCTTTGTATCTACTAGGCCACTATTTCAGAGAGGCCTGCCTGGACACTTTTATAGGTCAACCTAACCCCTTCACCTTCTTTGACCCAGAAGTTTTATCCTGTCTGTGGCTTTCCAGCCAGAAGTAGAGAGCTCGCATAGGCCAAAAGTCGCACCTCAGGCTTCCAGGGTGTTGGAGGGGGCAATTTGCCAGTGGCTTGATATGCTTCTCCAGCAGCTGCTGCCTTCTGATAACCTTCCTCTAGCCCCCACTTTAGGTAGGTCATAAAAGTGGGCTCCACACTACAGAAATGCTGGGTGGAACCTTTTCGAGCTAACCTGATCACCTTGTAACCTTCCCAGCGCTTAGAACAGTGCTTTGCACATAGTAAGCGCTTAATAAATGCCATCATTATTATTAGGAACTCTAGCCTTGGTGAAGCTCTCACCCCAGCCTTCTTGTTTCACCAGCCATTCATGAACTCCACCTCTCTGCCTGCCATCTTTAAGCCTCTGGAAACCTGATCAGAATCCCATTTGCCAGGCCAGGAAAAACTCTGGTGGTGTGGCAAGCTTTTCTTGTGTCAGCTCTTCAGAAAGAAGTTCCTGAATTACTTTGGCTAAATCGTATTGTGGTTTATTCACAAGAATGTGGTTACTATTGGTTTTCAGAGTGGGAAGCCAGGCTTTTTTAGAGCCACATGGGAAGAGAAGGGGCAGAGAAATCGTGAACAGTGACGGGAAACGGGACTTGTAACCTTGACAGGCGTCTGCTTCCTGGCCCGGTTAATTTTGACTAACAATACAGCCACTGCTTCAAGTGATGCTTTCAAGTAAATGAGGACTTGTGACAGAGAGGGTGGGTGCTCCATGTGCTTTTAAGACTGCCCTTTAAAAATATGTATGTGTTTATGTGCAATTGCTGCTGCATTGTACTGCATTAATCAGCCAGATGCGATTGTGAACACTGCTTAAATGGCATCAGAGCCTAAAAATGCATCAGCATTTACACTAATGGCGGTAGCCTCTGACTCATGTTACAGAGAACCACCTTATCAAGTATGTCATGCGACATTAAATTGTATAAGAAAAGGTTTTTAAGAGGGTGGTTTTCTGGATTTTTGGAGGGAAGCAAAGAGGTGGGGGGAGAGGTGTGTGTGTGTGTGCGCGCGCATGTGGGGGTCTTCTAAACAGATACATTTGTGAGTTTCATTTATCTTGATCTTCACTAATACCTGGAATGTTCTTTACAAAGTGAGAAGATAGTTGCTGCTCTTAAGCTGAGATGTGTCCCCCTGCACCCTGTCCCTTTTCTCCTTGTAATTAATGCTGAGAATGTTTATTACCTGCCTTGGCTCTAAAGATGATAATAAAGCCTTGCAGCCTGATTACTTTGCTGCCAATTCCCTTTCAGGTTTTTTTTCTTTCTTAAATTAATTCCAGAGTTCTTCTAGTCTTGTTGCTAAGCTATAAAATTCCAGTTTTGAAAATGTGAATGCCAATTGGCAGAATATAATTTAGATGCTCCAATGAAATCTCTGTTGCAAAGAGGAATTTCTTCATTGCTGTTTGCCCATGTTTTGTAATTTTCTGACAGACATTATGAAATGTAAAGGGCTTTGTGTAACTCGGCAAAACCTGTTTCTGTCTTTATCATCCTTTCACTTTTTCCCTCTCTCTCTCTTTCAAGTCCAGCTTATCTGAGGACTCCAGATCATCTCCCGAATCTCTTGCTGGAAAATCTTTCTGCACACATCTTGCCGAGCTAGGAATGAGGGAAACAGGAATTTCTTCAGTTCCCCTAGGATCTAACTGGCCAGTTCTAAAGTGAGGTTGCTTACGGGTAGCTTGGGTTGTGTTGGATGTTAGAGATCGCTTTGAGACCACGGCCCTGTAAGGACTGTTCAGTTATTTTATAGCTGAATAAATCACACTTTGGTAGTGACCATGCTGGGTGTTACAAGAGGGGATAAAAATTCCTTGTAATGCCTGGCTGCCCATCAGTAGCTTGCCTCTTTAGGTCTGGATTCTGCAGCACAGAAAATGCAGTTTAAAATGTCTCAGGGTCTGGAGAAGGCTCAGACCAGATTGGTTGCCTCAGTATGAACTAAGAATAAGTGGGCTTTGAGTGCGTGGACTGATATTGACTCATCCCTACCAAGCTTCCAGTAAAACAGGAGTAATGCCACTTTGGATTTCGAAAGTACCTTTTCTCCGAAGAGTTCAAACCACTTTCATATTGATTTTATCATTTGACCTTTCCAGGGGCCCATGAGGCAGGGAGGGACACAGATTATTGCCCCCATTTTTCAGATGGGGAGGGAAATCATGGCACAAGCAGGCAAAGGGGCTTATTGCAGGGTTTAAATGGGAGTGATGAGACTAGGACCAAGACTTCTCAACTGCCAGCCCAGAGCTCTATCTGTTTGATAGAGCTGCCTCCTACGATCTAGTGAAGACTTTCGGCCTTCACTGTCTCCTCCCCAGCATCCAAACGGGCAGCTTTAGACATTTAGCTACCTGGAGGTTGGAGAAATATTTTCAGCCTCTCCCTAGAATGGGCAGCACTACTGCTCAAGGCACTGCCTGGGTCACCCGGGTGCCAGAGAAACCTAGAGTTTCTCTGGAGAGAATCCCTGACCGTTCCCTCACCCAGGTCCAGAGCCTCAGGACTCTCTGCTCAGGCCCAGATTCGCACCGGTACGGCTTCTGAGGCAGTAGACTTGGCAGCAGGAGCTGAGGCGGTGGGAGGTTGGCGTCTTTCCAACTTTCAACCCTCCATGCGTCCCCTAATGCAGCGACCTCTCTTGCTGACCGTCTGAAGCCAGACCTGCTCCCTGGCCAGCTGTCCCTCCAAGTCCAGTGATCATAGACCCTCACCCCATCATTTCGGTCATCATTTATACTTCTGTTGTTAAACTTAGAGCGACCTCATTGAGGGTGAAATGGACACCCACAGGTGACAGCGTGTGTTCTTAACTCAGGCACCAATTTCCTCCTGGCGGATCTCCACTTCAGAGTCAGTAAGCTTTTCTCTGTTTTTTTTTTCCCCAGTAACTTTTAAAAAGAAAAAACCAGAACACATGCTCCAGAGCCGGTAATTCACCCCAGGGGGAGTTGGTGCCTGAGTTGGGTGCCGCAGAAAACGGAATCTAAGTCAGAGGTTCCAAGGCAACCTAATTAGAGTCTGTGCCACCCAACCCAGCCCCTGCTACAAAAGAGCTTGGCCGGGATTCAGCTGCTTAGAAGAACTAAGGAATGTGTGTAAACAAACTACCTTGTATTTCAACACTAATGTGGTTTGCCGTTTAACTTTTCAGTGGAAATCTCAGTTGTCTTTGTAACAATTTTTAGTATTCTGTTACTTACTCATACCACTGGGGAGACGGGTGTGGGAGAACGACGACAGCTGAAGCTTAATTCCCTGACAACAGTACTGTGCTGTTCTACTCACAGATGGTTTTGAACTAGTTATTTCTAATGGGTTTCATTGACAGCAAGTCTTTCGCATTAGAAGTAAACACACACACACACACACACACACACACACACACACACGCGCGCGCACACACGAGCAGCCCATCACTCCACAGGATTCTCTGTTTCCTAGACAAATGAGGATGAAACACACAAAAAAGAAAGAGTTCAGATCTCTAGGATTCCAGCCATATGTACTCTCTCCTCCCAGGAACTCACACTATTGTCATTGGCTTTGAAACTAGCAGGTCAAATGTGTTGCTGTCATTGCTTAAACTCCACATGCCACGTGTGAAAAGGGCTGACAAGTCCCAGGCAGACCTCCTTTCCAGCAGTTTGGATTAAAGACGGATATATCGGCCAGTGAGTGAGCTTTGATCCGTACAAGAGGGGAGGTGGAGGGGAGGGGGGATTGAAGTAGTTCTTTTGAGCCCCAAGGATGTACCCTTGGTTTCTACGATGGGTGTCTGGGGCTGTCCTTCAATCTGGACTGCAGCACAGCTCTAGCTGCTGAATTTCTAGTGATATCAAGACGTCAGCTTTCAACAAGACAAGAACAGGTTGTTCTCTTCCACAGCATATACTGTGTCTCTTCGTTTCATGTTTTCTCATCCAAGATTCTATATATACACCCTCCTTCTCCACCCTCTTTCCCCTCCGCATACACATTCTTGGTGGTCATACACAGACATTCTGCACCCAAAATGTGCCTAGATTTGACTTGGTATTTGGCAAGATGGTGCGTAATAAAGTCAGGAATGAGAGCAAGTTCAGTTAACTCTCCATGCTCGGTTCTCGGGTGTGGATGGGTATATTTTGCCCTTTTTTGCCAGTTTCTTTCTCTCCCTTCCTGTCCCTTCGTTATGCCATATTTCCTGGAATTTTGTTGGAAAATGTAGTCTGACAGCCTGTGCTTCAATTCAGCCAGGCCTCATTTTGGGGTTCTGGGGGCTCGTTGAGAAGTTCTGATGTTCTGATTATGCCACTGCTCAGAACTGTGCTTGGCACATAGTAAGTGCTTAACAAATGCCATCATTATAAATCTACCCAAGCACTTAGCACATAGTAAGTGCTTACTTAATAAATGCCAACATTATAATTCTACTTATTAAAATGTTTCCCAGCTTAGTAGAAAGAGCCTGGGATAGGGAGTCAGGAGACCTGGGCTCTAGTTCCAGCATCACCACTTGCCTCCTGTGTGACCTTGGGCAAGCCACATCTCTGTGCCTCAGTTGTTTCATCTGTAAAATACAGATAAGATGCCTATTCACGCTTCCTTTCGAGATTGTATCTAATTTGATTATCTTGTACCTACCCAGTGCTTATACAGGGCTTAATAAATGCCACTGATATTATCATTAATTATTATGATTATTATTTTCCCACAAACAAGGTGTGGGTCTGAGGAAAAAGTGTTCACTAGGAAACTCATCCATATAATCCTGAGTTACAGCAAACCTCATTTTTTGCATTTTTTTCTCCCCTTGAAAGGGGGAGAGGAGTCAAAAGAATCTTGTATTGAGCCTCTTCTTCTACAGCCCTCATAACTACAGATTTATGTTGACTGGGTATAAAGCTTAGCAAAAGCCTTGGGAGAAAATAGACCTCCATTAAGTGTAAATCACCAGTTATATCAGTGTGTAGCTGGAGCATGTAAGGGGCTGAGAAATTGGAGAAGATGTAAGTTTGCAAAGCCTTCCCACTAATCCCCATCTAAATTGAAAGCCAATCTTGTTACCTCCATTCTGTACTCATCCTTCCTCATCTTCCATATTACAAGGCAACTATAATATGCAGCTGACTTGACAATCCTCATAATACCTGACTTTCTCATTTTATATTCAAAAACACGAAGTATTGAAGATACAACAGCTTTAAGAGTGAGTCCCTCTGAAAGGAGCTCAAACCTCTGGTGGAATTTGGGTACAAGAAAATGTTTTTAACAGCTAAACAGGGTGACCTGAAGTCACAAGAAGGAAATCCACCTCAGTTCGTAAGAACAATTCCACTTTTCTGCCTCCACCGTGGGACTCGCCAGAGAGAGTTTTCTAGGCTGGGCACAAGCCAAGACTCACCCACTTTCTCAAGTCACTCAAAAGATGTCGTGAATAATGAATGGGGGGTGCTGATTCTTTGAAGCAGCGTGGCTTACTATGGAAGCAGCATGGCTTAGTGGTAAGAGTTAAGGCTTGGGAGTCAGAGGACTTGGGTTCTAATCCTGGATCTGCCATTTGTCTGCTTTGTGACCTTGGGCAAGCCACTTAACTTCTCTGTGCCTCAGTTACCTCATCTATAAAATGGACATTAAGACTGTGAGCCCCATGTGGGACAACCTGATTACCTTGTATCTACCCCATCACTTAAAACAGAGTTGGGCACATAGTGCTTAACAAATATTATTATTATTATTATATGTCATCTAAATCCTTGCCTTTGAGAGGGCATAAAATGGACCAGGGCTGAAATTTGGGACACATAAGGAAAGCAGTGACAGAGATTCAGAGACCTCCTTCATCTGAAAGATTCCACTAAGTGAAAAGTGGAGTATTTGGGGTGTCAGGGTCCTCCAGAGCAGAGATGCCAGTTTTTCATTTTGTAGGTGAGGGCAGGGATTTTAGGAGGGATGAGGGCTGAGAGTGTGGACACGCTTCAAAGAGCTTGTGGTCCAGAAAGCCACCATAGTAAGTCTCTTTGGCCCTGACCGGATGCTCACAGGTCTGGTCAGAGGCTTGGGATGAGCAGGTCTATGAGTCCAGCTTGCTTCTAGCTATAGGAACAATAACAGTTGTGGTTTTTGTTCAGCGCTTACTGCATACTTTGCACTGAATTAAGCACTGGGGCCAATATGAGATAATCAGGTTGGACACAGGTTCTCTCCCTCGTGGCAATCACCACCTAACTAGGAGGGAGAATGGGTACTAAATAATAATAATTATGGTGTTTGTTAAGCACTTACTATGTGCCAGGCACTGTATTAAGCGCTGGAGTGGATACAAGCAAATTAGGTTGGAAACAGTCCCTGTCCCACAGTCTCAATCCCCATTTTACAGGTGTGGTAACAGGCCCAGAGAAGTGAAGTGACTTGCCCAGGGTCACACAGCAGACAAGTGGCGGAGCCAGTATTAGAACCCATGACCTTCTGACTCTCAGGCCCATGCTTTATCCACCCCACCATGCTATTTCTTTTAACCCCATTTTGCATATGAGGAAACTGAGGCACAGGGAAGATAAGTGACTTGCCCAAGGTTATGCAACAGGCAAGTGGCAGAGCTGGGATTAGAACTCAGGTCCCCTGATGATTCCCAGGCCTGTGCTCTTTCACTCGGCCACACTGCTTCTCCAAAATCAACTCTTTTATCACTTCCCCGCCCCTCCTTTGCCCTCATGGAGCGGGCACCTATGCTTCACAGGACTGCTTCCAGGCAGGACCCCACCCCCACCAACACAGACAGGAAGGGGAGTCTACTGCCAGTTTGACATGTTTGTCTTATGCAGCCTTCCCGGGTAGGGCATGAGCAACTGAAGATTTCCTGCTGGTTTCTCTAAGGTCTATGCCCATAAATGATGCCCAGTTTCTCTCGTGCTAGTCCCAAACCTGCCCCACACTTATCTCCTGGACATTCCTGATGTGAATTCACCCTTTGGTAGCTGGGACGCTTTTTTGGAGCCAGCAAGGACAAGTGATTGGATTGGAGTGGCGGGTAAAGAATCGGTTAGGGCCAGCAAACACTTCTTTTTTAAAAACCATGGTGCTGCCTAAAATCAGAGAGCCCCCAGCCAGAAAGAGACTAACAGGGGCCATCCTGTTTAACTCTAACCCCTTTCACACATACCCCGACTGCCTCCACGCCAGACTGCATGTGCTACTTTACCCCTTTACTCTTGATCTGCAGCATTTTTGTGAGAGAGCGGAGGGTCCTGGTGCAAGCCATGCCCAGAGGGAAGAGCAGAGCCCTGCCAACGGAGCTGGCCCGGTGCCTGAGGGCAGTGCCCTCACGTTAAGAATAAATTGACATTTCAACCAAGTGCCAACTATTTTGTTTCAGGTACTCCCAAAGGAGAGAGCTCACATTTCGCACCCTAGATTCCGTCCTCACCTCGCCCGAGACACGTCTTGAGCCAGTTTTTGTGTGGGAGGCCAGGCCGGTGGGAGAGGGGCAGGGGAAAGGGAGGGAAGAATTCTGCTTTGTCGCCAAGCTCCCCAGATAGATGGCAGGCAGAGGGATGCCTGGAATCAACGGATCTTTATGCGTGTTCCAAGGGGCTGCCTAGAGAGGACCCATTTGGGGCTGGAGAGAGACCAAAATATCCCATGAAGCTCATGGCCACAAACCTTAGAAAGCATCTCCAGGCCTTCCTGGAAGTTTGGGAAGAAAGGCATCCTTTAAATCTATTTATAACGCTCCACGCTCCCAAAACAGCAAGAGGGTTTGAGGGTTGGAATGTCCTCCACTGGGGAGGATGAGCCCACCGTGGTTTGCCTCAGGCAGCTGGCCTCCAGTGTATCCTACCTCCCTGGGGGACGGGGAGAAATTATAGCACTCAGCTATTTGGGGAGGGGGCAAGGGGCCCTTTCTGAGGAGTTGCTGTTTCCTCGGGGGGCTGTATCCTCCCGCGCAAAGGAGGAGATGGCTCTGCAGGTTTGGGTCAGAACCTCAGGTAATGGATCCTGGGAGTTGCCTGCCAGTCATTAGGTGGATGGGGAGGAGTCAGGGCAGGGGAGATTCTGGCTTCTTGCTATCTGGAATGGCCATTTTTTGGGAAGGGTTTGTCAGTCAGTCATCTATTGAGCGTGACTGCGTGCAGACCAGTGTTCTTTGAGCTTGGGAGAGTACAGTACAACAATATAACAGATACATTCCCTACCCACAGTGAGCTTACAGTCTAGAGGGTTTGAGAAACAGCATGGGCTAGGGAATAAGGGCACAAGCCTGGGAATCAGAAGGACCTGGTATCTAATCCCCCCTCCGCCATTCATCTGCTGTATCACCTTGAGCAAGTCACTTCATTTCTCAGGGCTTCAATTATCTGGGGATTAAGACCGTGAGCCCCATGAGGGACAGAGACTGTGTCCAACCTGATTACCTTGTATCTATCCTAGTGCTTAATACAGTTCCTGGTATATAGTAAGGGCTTAACAATTACCATAAAAAAATGGGGATGGGGAACAGGACCCGGGTGAAGAAGTGTTATAGTTCATGTTGCTGAGGTGGTTGTGGAGATCATCTTTCCTCCATATTTCCCCTTAATTTGGGTCAGGAAAAGATAGAGCTGCTCCAGCCTCCCTCCATCCCTCCCCACTCACTCCTCTTTAGCCTGCAGGATGCCTTTGCCTATTCCCTGGGACGGGCCTGTAGGAGTGGAGAAATATGAGCTCTGTCCTGCAAAAGGAGATTACAAAACCTCATGCCACTTTCTGGATTCCAGGTCATGAGGCTGACTTAGGTGTGTTGAACTCTAGTGGGCCAATTGCCAATTCTTCATCTGCGGTAAGCCTCTTCGTAGGCCCTCCTGGATGACGTGGGGGGCTGAGAATTGTTTTTTTTCTGACTTCCATCAGGTTCAAGCTCCTTTCACTAGGGAAGCAGCATGGTCTAGTGGATAGAGATGGACCTGGGAATCAGAAGGACCTGGGTTCTAATTCCACCTCTGTCACCTGTCTGCTTTATGACCTTAGACAAGTCACTTAACTTCTCTGTGGCTAGTTACTTCATCTGTAAAATGGAGATTAAGACTGTGAGCCCTATATGGGACAGGGACTCTGTCCAACCTGATTAGCTTGTATCCACCCCAGTGCTTAGAATAGTGCTTGGCACATGGTACGCACCTAATAAATGCCATCATTATTGTTATTATTATTATTGGAGCAGGTCACGGATGACAAATATTTTTGTAAATCCTATAGCTGAATTTGTCCTTTGTCAAACCCAGTTAGGGTAGGGAGAAAACAGTTGATAACATCTTCCCAGGAATCAAGCAGCATGGCTCAGTGGAAAGAGCACGGGCTTGGGAATCAGTGGTCATGGGTTCGAATCCCGGCTCTGCCATATGTCTGCTGTGTGATCTTGGGCAAGTCACTTAACTTCTCTGAGCCTCAGTTACCTCATCTGTTTAATGGGGATTAAGACTGTGAGCCCCACGTGGGACAACCTGATCACCTTGTATCCCCTCCAGCGCTTAGAACAGTGCTTTGCACATAGTAAGCGCTTAACAAATGCCATCATCATTATTATTATTATTATGGACAGAGACTCATCTTACAAACAAAATATTGAAAAGGAGTTTCCCCCAAAATACCAATTCAGGGGGTTGGTTGTGCTTTTAGAGAATCCTTGAATCCTACAGCTGGAGGAGACCCCAAAAGATTGTGGGATCCAGTTCCCTACTGCAAACAGGTTTTTCCGTAAGCTTTTTCCATAAGTTTTTCCATAAGCTTTTCTGGCCTGGCGAGAGGCACCTGGAATAGTTTCTTGCACCCAGGACCACGCAATGAATGTTTGCTGGAAATGATGCTAATGAGTGGAGATGGACAGGTGGGTTCAGCAATATGGGGTTGAATCTGGAGAATAGCCCAGGCTGGGACTTAGAGAAAGTGGGGGTGAAGCCATTTGGCAGTAGGGAGTCTTGGAGGAAGATCTGAGTTACAAAGAGACTCTGAAAAGGAATCCCAACTGGAGGGCCTCTGCCATTTTTGCAGTGTGCAGAGGTGGACATATGGCAAGCAGGCACCGGCTGCTCCTTGTTTTGAGACGTCAGAAGCCCCCACCCCTACCCCATAAAGAGATGTCACTCCCCATACAAATGTGGGAACTGCCTCAGATCCAGAAGTGAAAAACACACTGCAAACCACCCAGGTCTGGTCAGCGAAACTTTTCTCAGAGAATCCGTCAATCCAGCCCCAAGCCCAGCCAACCGTGCTGCCCTGGTTCTCCCACCAGGAGAAGAGGCTCTTTCAGCAAGCCGCATCCACCGTTTGAAATGGTCCTGGAGCCAAACCGAAGCTACCATTCGCTCCCCACTTCCACCAAGTTGTGTTTTTCTTACAGTGCTCTCCAAAAGTCAGGTTGCCACTTTGAGATGAAAAGTATGTGAAACCTTCAGAACCACATCAAAAGCCTTTAATTATTCATTTCCTGGTAAGTTTTCCACAATTGGAGTCTCACTTTGCTTTTCGAATAGGACTGAGCACTGTGTGAATTTCTTGGATTGCAGGAGTCCTAATGACTTTTGCATGGTATCCCTGTAATTCTTCACCACAATAAGGTGCAAGCAGCTGCTACGGGCTCCCGCAGGAGATACAGCCAGACGGAAAACGCTGACAACCCTCGGGCATCAGTGTCCCGGAAAAGTTCTATCTTGTGAGCGCAAGGACCGAGAACCTGTCTGGAGAGGGGAAGAGTGGTAGAATTTCAGAAGCTCAGGAACAGCACCCAGAAAATATTCAGTCCCCAACTTTTTTTTGTATGGTATTTGTTAAGCACTTACTGTGTGCCAGGCACTGTACTAAATGCTGGGATAGGTACAGACTAAGCGGGATGGACACAGTCAATGTCCAACATGGGGCTCATGGTCTTAGTCCCCGTTTAACAGATGAGGTAATAGGCATAAAGAAGTGAAATGACTTGCCCAAGATCACACAGCAGGTAAGTGGCAGAGCTGGGATTAGAACCCAGGTCCTCTGACTCCTAGGCCAGTGATCTTTCCACTGGGCCACGCTGCTTCTTTTAGTTCGTAGCTCATTTCTTTTTTGGGAGTGTGAAAAGACTGTTAGACAGAGCTGGTTGTCCCCCTTCTGTGCCATCATCAAGATCCTCTTTAGGGCGGAGAAAAATACACTTTGTTTTGACAATTTACGTTCCACTTCCCTCCTCCTGTGGAAAGACATGACCAGGGGCTGCATCATCTTCTGAGCACATCACAGAATTTCTTGGTAGGGAGCCTGCTGCAAACAGTTCCTCCTGCTACCAAGAGAGAACGAGTTGCGTTCCTGTCCCTTCTCCCTGGATGTGGATTTTCCGCAGATACCAATATCTTGTTATTTCCAGATCATGTTTCCGCATTATAATTCTCTCTCCTTGAAGTAACCACAGTTATCTTCAAGAAGGTTTCTGAATTCACTGCTACAAAGTCAAAATCCTTAAAATTCCCCAGGAGGGGAAAAAAACTAGGACTATAATCAGTTTGGATAAGAAAGGAAACATTGGAGAAAAACAGGGAAAAAATGAAGGAAAAAGTCTTCATGGGTTCCAAGTCAGAAGCTGGGAAAAGAGGAGAAAGTAAGATCTGCTCAGGCCTGCTGAGTCTGTTTGGGGCTGGTGAAAAGTGAGAGATGTTTATATTGATTTTTTTTTCTCTGAAAGACTCATTTTCTCTACCAGACATATACAAAAAAAATCCAAACCTCATTAACAATATCCTGCTCTCACAAGCTCCATCCAGCATTACCAACTATTTAAAAAATGTTAGCTCACCAAGCTGAGCCCTTTCCCTGTCTGAGAAGTGCATTTATTCTCCACATGAGAGGAGAAGGTGATGCATGGAGATTCCATCAGAAACCTCCTGCTAGCCCTGTCCTTAATCAATCAATGGTATTTATTGTGCACTTATTGGGTGCAAAACTTTTTAAACACTTGGGAGAGTACAGCAGAGTTGGTAGACAAGTTCCCTGTCTACTGTGAGCATGCATTCCTCAGGCTCTAACTTCCCTATGTCTGGCTTCTGACCAATTTTCTCCGTGCCGAGGTTGGTGTCTTAGCTCAGCCTCCCCTGATCAATTCAGAACACCTGGGATATTCCAGCTCTATAGCCACCCTTAAGCGCTTGCGGCTTTATTCCAGTGCATAAGCTCCTAAAGGCCAGAGTATATATGTATCATTCATTCATTCATTTATTCAATCAATTGTATTTATTAAGCGCTTACTGTGTGCAGAGCACTGTACTAAGCGCTTGGGAAGTACACATTGGCAACATATAGAGACGGTCCCTACCCAACAGCAGGCTCACAGTCTAGAAGAATAATGACATTTGTTAAGTGCTTACTATGTGCAAAGCGCCGTATCATCTGTATAGTCCTCTCTCCCAAGTGCTGGGTATAGTCCTCTGCAACAAGTGCTCAATAAATACTGTTGATTATGGATACGTATTTTCATTGGTCTATCCAATTATTCAAATATTCAGCTGATTATTGTGGGCAGGGAATGTATCTACCAACTCTGTTCTCTACTCTCCCAAGCATTTAGTACGGTGCTCTGCAGACAGTAAGTGCTCAATAAATCTGATCGATCGATTGATATATTTGGCCTATTTCTTATAAATATTCTTATAAATAAATATCATAAATATAAATATATTTCTTTCTCCCCTTCCCACTATTTATAAATCAATTTTTTGCATAGTTCTCCCACTAGATCAAAAACCCCTGGAGGGTAAGGAATGCATGTTTTACTACTGCTGAACTGTCCCAAACGTTTAATTCAGTGCTTCACATTCTTTATTATTATTATGGTATTTGTTAGGCGCTTACTGTATGTCCAGCCCACTGTTGGGTAGGGACTGTCTCTATATGTTGCCAATTTGTACTTCCCAAGCGCTTAGTACAGTGCTCTGCACACAGTAAGTGCTCAATAAATACTATGATGATGATGATGATTCTAAGTGCTAGATAGATATAAGTTAATCAGGTTGGACACAAGGGGCTTACAGTCTTAAGTCTACAGGTGTGTCTGTTACATTGTTGCGTTGTACTCTCTCAAGTGTTTAGTACAGTGCTCTGCCCACAGTAAGTCTCAATAAATATGGTTGATTGGTTAATGTCATCGATTGATTGAACCTATGTCAGAATGAACTACCCCTCAGTTGTTAGTGTCCTTTATTAATGGACTGTGTCCAACCCAATTACCTTGTGTCGCAGTGCTCAATATACTGCCTGGCACAAAGTAAACGCTTAATACCATTATTATCATTATTATTATTTATCGTTACCATTATTATAATGTGTCAAAATGAACTACTCCTCAGTTGTCAATGTCCTCTATTCATGTAAACCTGCAAGCCCTTCTGCCTCTCCAATATCACATCTTTTTCACAACTGCCCCCAGGGGCTTAAGGAGAAATACAAGGGGAAGATGGAAGTATGCTTCACCTTTGCTCTCTCTTTCTGCTGTCTGTAGCGTTTTTGGTGCCCATGCACGTGCCGCAGTGTAACCAGCAAGTCCTTTTCCACACTCCCAGACTCCTTCAAGAGGCCTGATGCTGTTCTCTACCCTGCCTGCCATTGACTGCAGCTCAGAGCTTTGTTGCTGAGCAGTTGAGCATGGCAGAGAGCGGCAAGAACTCTGGGCTATAGGTGCTGGCCTTCTGTTACAACGGGTGTCATTGCAACTGCAGTGTTTAGAAGCAACATGATCTAGTGGAAAGAGCCCAGGTCTGGGAATCAGAGGAGCTGGGTTCCAATCGTTACTCCACCACTTCTAATCCTTTCTCCACATACCACTTGTGTGACTTTGGGCAAGTCACATAACTTATCCGTGCCTCAGTTATCTCATCACAGGATTAAGACTGTGAGCCTCATGTGGGATGTGGACTGTGTCCAACCTTATTTTTTGCATTTACCTCAGCGCCAGTACAGTGTCTGGCATATAGTAAGTACTTAACAATTGCCTTAAGAAAAACATAAAATTTCAGCTGTTTAAGCTCCCCGATTGTTATATTGTACTCTCCCAAGCGCCTACTACAGAGTTTTGCACGAAGTAAGCACTCAATGAATACAATTGAATGAATCCCACAAAGGGAAACCTGGGTTGAGAGCCAGCAGCACTCCCTGGAGCTGGCCATGGCAAGGTTTTTCTCCTGCACACGGATCAGCAAGTTTAAATATTTTTACAGAATTCCTGTGTGACTTGATAGCTTGAAGAATATCTTGCCCGCCTGTCAGCTAATGCTGTGTGACCTTAGGCCAGTCACTTCACTTTTCTGTACCTCAGTTTCTTCATCTGTAAAACGAGGATAAAACACCTGCTCTCCCTTCTACTTAGACTGAGAGCCCCGTATGGGATAGGGACTGTCCAACCTAATTATCCCGTACTTACTGTAGTGCTTAGCAGATAAGAAGCACTTAAATACCACAATTATTATTATTATTGTTGTTATTGGATTTGATAATAACAATTCATCATGGCAGGACTCAGAGAGAGTTGAGAGTAACCAGGCTGGGTTTTTTTTTTACCTTAAGAATATGCCCTTGTAGTTGAAGTGGCATTTATGGAGTGCCCACTTGGTGAGGAACACTGTATTAAGCACTTGGGAGGCACCAAATAATGAAGGGACACATTCCTGGCTCACAAGGAGCCTACTTTGGGTCAGAAGTCGATCTGATTAGCTGCCGCTGCTACTACTATTGCACAAGGATACTGGAAGCTCTTTGCTCTCCCTTCCTCCACTCAATGCCCAAACTATCTACACTCTGTGTACTGCCTTGGGGCATCTCCAGGGCAGTGGGTGGTGTGGAAGAGGGGAAGAGAAGAGTTGGCAGGTCTAAGAGGGTGGAAAAACCAGAAATGCACTGAGTCAATCAGGTAGATTTACTGTCATCAAGGTTTCCAGGGCAGCTGGAAGATGGACTTAATTGAATTTGGCTCCAAAAATGTTAATCTTGTTTGCATGGTGCAATGCCTATTGCTGTTACATTGGTATCTTGCTCAGTGCAGATTCGGAGGAAAAACCATAATTTTGTACAGGTAAGTTTATTTTAAAGAATATAGTTTCTCTGCTCCCTTTACACCCAAGAAGTCATAGCTGCACATTGTGGGGATTTCTCAGCCAGGTGTGGCTGCACATCTGGCATTCAGGCTTTGGAGCTTTTTGAAAGACATTTGGAAAACGCAAGAGCTCTATAGTGTGATTTTCAAATCGGGAATTTGGAAAACTGGCCATTTGCAGCAGAGTGAGGGTTTTTTGGGTGGAACTGGGGAGAGAGGCGGGGAGCGACTTGGGTGGGAAGTGTTCTTTAACTGACCCTTCTTCCTTTCAGGCACACACTCTCAGGCCTCTGTGCATGGAATAGGAGATGTGGGTTAAGTGAAAAAATGACCTTTGACCAAGTCCCATGGAAAGGAGTAGCTTCCCTTAGTTATCAGTCTCCTCTCCCCATCCTTATCAGTCTCCTCTCCCTGTCCTTCTCCCTGTA
Organism: Tachyglossus aculeatus; assembly: GCF_015852505.1. Classification (NCBI taxonomy): domain Eukaryota; kingdom Metazoa; phylum Chordata; class Mammalia; order Monotremata; family Tachyglossidae; genus Tachyglossus; species Tachyglossus aculeatus. The sequence goes on from NC_052086.1 coordinate 73,855,380, forward strand.
ACTCTTAGTAAAAGTCCCCGAGCAACTCCAGAAGCTTCTGAATATCAAAAAGAGAGCTCAATTCAGTACTGCGGTTGCTTGGGGCAGAGTCCTTAGCCAAGTATCTGAAGTGGCCAGGATCAATTAAAGGCCTCTCCACTTCCTCCATCTGTAAAATGCACAGTTTAACCTCTCATGGTCACCTTCCAGTGTCCAGAGAGAGCTCAGACCTACCTCAGGGGTTGGGGTTGCAGCCCTGTGCATCTTTGTTCAATGAGGGAAAGGGTACAGTGTCAAAGGCTCAAAAGGGCCTCAAGAAGTTTTCTGGTCCAATTCCCTTCCTCCTGGCAGGTGAAGTCTTAAGCCACTCCAAGAGAGATGGATGTCTAAGTCCTGTTTTTAGGAATTTCCAGGGATAGAGATTCTGCAGTCTCCTGCCTGGGTCTGTGTAGCCTGCCAATCAGAAAGTTCTTCCTGATCCTTGCATTCACTTAGTCATATTTATTGAGCGCTTCCTGTGTGCAGAGCACTGTACTAAGTGCTTAGGAGAGTACAGTAATAATAATAATCATCATAATAATAATGGCATTTGTTAAGTGCTTACTATGTGCAAAGCACTGTTCTAAGTGCTGGGGGGGGTACAAGGTGATCAGGTTGTCTCACGTGGGGCTCACAGTCTTAATCCCCATTTTACAGATGAGGGAACTGAGGCTCAAAAGTGAAGTAAACAATGAACTGATACATTCCCTGAGCACAATGAGCATGCAGTCTAGAGAGGAGGAGGTAGACATTAATAAAAATAAATAAATTACAGATATGTACATAAGTGCTCTGGGGCTGGGAGGGGAGGTGAACAATGAGAGCAAATAAGGGTGACACAGAAGGGAGTGGGAGAAAAGGCAAGGGAGGCTTAGGGAAGGACTCTAGGAGAGATGTGCCCTCTGTAAGGCTCTGAAGTTGGGGAGAGTCATTGCCTGTCGGATTTGAGGAGGGAGGGCTTTCCAGGCCAGAGGCAGGATATGGGTGAGATGTTGGCAGCGAGATAGATGAGATCAAGGCACAGTGAGAAGGCTAGCATTAGAGGAGCAAAGTGTGTGGGCTGGGTTGTAGTGGGAGAGTAGTGAGGTGAGGTAGGAGGGGGCAAGGTGATGGAGACCTTTAAAGCCAATGGTGAGGAATTTTTGATGTAAATGTGGATGGACAATGACTAGAGTTTCTTGAGGAGTAGGGAAACATGTCCTGAGCATTTTTGTAAAAAGGTGATCCGGGCATCAAAGTACAATATGGAATGGAGTGGGGAGAGATCTGATGTCTAACTGCTGTGCTACCCACCTTCTTCGGAACTCTCCAAAACACACTCTAGGGCCCTGGCTGTTCAGGTCGGGTTGAAGAATGACTCAAGTTGCCCCGGGAGGTTTCAGAGAAAGGGCGGATAGGAGTGGGTTACGGTTGGTAGGTGAGAGGTGGTGGACAGCGTGGGTCACATGCAAACAAAAGTGACTTGGAGGGGGGCAGGAAATTGGGGAGAAGTTTCTCTTCCTCTCAAGAATCTGTTTGGTAGTGTACCATTCTTATCTGAGCACCCTGGTACCATGGTGACAGGGACTGCAGCAATAGATTACAGAACAAGGGAGGTAAATGGTAATGGAGAAGAATCGGATGAAGGAGCTTTCAATGGCCACTTTGGGATATGCATTTACGAATTTACCAACCCTTCAAAGAAATGAAGTTAATAACAGACTGTTATTGTTGAGAAAATTACAGCTGTATTAGGAAAGCAGAGCTTTGGAGCCAGATCTGCTAGTCAGAGGCCTGGTGGCCAGTGAGTTCCAATTCCATCCCCACAGGTTGAATACCAAAAGAATGAAGTATGAGTGCGTGTGTATGTATATACATATGTATATGCACACACATATTACAAATTGAGTGATATGTATACTGATGTCATAGTTTGTATCTATCTGACTACCCATAAGGGTAGGCGCCATCTTGTTTGCTTCTATTTTTCTCTGCCAAGCACTAAGTACAAGTCTCAGCACACATTGATTGATTGATTGACCAGGTTAATACATCCCCCCAAAGTACAGCTTTATCCCTTTAACTCTGGTCAAAAGTTTCTCAGAGAGTCAAATCTAGAGTGCAGCCTGGGGAGCTTTATTTTTAGAATGCATTGTGGACTTCTGAACCCCCTGGAACCAATGTGTTTCTATTTCCTTAGCCCAAACCTGGTGGGTAAAAACCTTGGGGGTAAGTGGCCAGGATAAAATCCACCTCCAAAAACCTACTCATGCTTAGGGGCTCCTCAACTGCTCCTCGACACAATGGATGTTGAAATCAGTTCTCTAAAATCCACATTGCAAACTGAAAAGCATTTCAGGAAGCTCCAGTTGCCACTTAGGTTGCTGAAAAGTCTTCTCACACCATCCCGCCCCCTCACTCCTCCCCAGTGCTAGGGGAAGAAAACAAGTGAACTCAAGGATTGGGGGCAGAAAAGCAGTAAGTTGGGTGACGCGAGGAGTCCTGGGTGACACTCCTTTCTTATCCTTCATGCACCGATGCCACAGAGCAGAGGGAGAGCACTTTTAAGAATTTAGAGATCATTTGGTTCCAGGTATGAGTTTCCTCTCTAAATCCAGCGGGCTGGGCTGGTAGATCTCCAAGACCCTTGAACGAGTTGTCTACACGCGCTGCCTAGAATTCCTCAACAACAACTCTCTCCTCGACCCCCTCCAGTCTGGCTTCCGTCCCCTTCATTCCACGGAAACTGCGCTCTCAAAGGTCACCAATGACCTCCTGCTTGCCAAATCCAACGGCTCATACTCTGTCCTAATCCTCCTCGACCTCTCAGCTGCCTTCGACACTGTGGACCACCCCCTTCTCCTCAACACGTTATCTGACCTTGGCTTCACAGACTCCGTCCTCTCCTGGTTCTCCTCTTATCTCTCCGGTCGTTCTTTCTCAGTCTCTTTTGCAGGCTCCTCCTCCCCCTCCCATCCTCTTACTGTGGGGGTTCCCCAAGGTTCAGTGCTTGGTCCCCTTCTGTTCTCAATATACACTCACTCCCTTGGTGACCTCATTCGCTCCCACGGCTTCAACTATCACCTCTACGCTGATGACACCCAGATCTACATCTCTGCCCCTGCTCTCTCCCCCTCCCTCCAGGCTCGCATCTCCTCCTGCCTTCAGGACATCTCCATCTGGATGTCCGCCCGCCACCTAAAGCTCAACATGTCGAAGACTGAGCTCCTTGTCTTCCCTCCCAAACCTTGTCCTCTCCCTGACTTTCCCATCTCTGTTGACGGCACTACCATCCTTCCCGTCTCACAAGCCCGCAACCTTGGTGTCATCCTCGACTCCGCTCTCTCATTCACCCCTCACATCCAAGCCGTCACCAAAACCTGCCGGTCTCAGCTCCGCAACATTGCCAAGATCCGCCCTTTCCTCTCCATCCAAACCGCTACCCTGCTAATTCAAGCTCTCATCCTATCCCGTCTGGACTACTGCACCAGCCTTCTCTCTGATCTCCCATCCTCGTGTCTCTCTCCACTTCAATCCATACTTCATGCTGCTGCCCGGATTATCTTTGTCCAGAAACGCTCTGGACATATTACTCCCCTCCTCAAAAACCCCCAATGGCTACCGATCAATCTGCGCATCAAGCAGAAACTCCTCACCCTGGGCTTCAAGGCTGTCCATCACCTCGCCCCCTCCTACCTCACCTCCCTTCTCTCCTTCTACTGCCCAGCCCGCACCCTCCGCTCCTCCACCACTAATCTCCTCACTGTACCTCGCTCTCGCCTGTCCCGCCATCGACCCCCCGGCCCACGTCATCCCCCGGGCCTGGAATGCCCTCCCTCTGCCCATCCGCCGCGCTAGCTCTCTTCCTCCCTTCAAGGCCCTGCTGAGAGCTCACCTCCTCCAGGAGGCCTTCCCAGACTGAGCCCCTTCTTTCCTCTCCCCCTCGTCCCCCTCTCCATCCCCCCGTCTTACCTCCTTCCCTTCCCCACAGCACCTGTATATATGTATATATGGTTGTACATATTTATTACTCTATTTATTTATTTATTTATTTATTTTACTTGTACATTTCTATCCTACTTATTTTATTTTGTTGGTATGTTTGGTTCTGTTCTCTGTCTCCCCCTTTTAGACTGTGAGCCCACTGTTGGGTAGGGACTGTCTCTATGTGATGCCAATTTGTACTTCCCAAGCGCTTAGTACAGTGCTCTGCACATAGTAAGCGCTCAATAAATACGATTGATTGATTGATTGATTGATTGACCCTTCCAGCCTCTAAATTGGGGTGATGGCTTTCTTGCTTCTACCATGAACAGCAGGAAGAGGAGACCCACGTAAAACAAACTGTTCTGCCAAACTTTTGATAGAAAAGTCTCTAAGTATTGGTGGGAGGCCCTACCTCCTTTTCCTGTGGGCAGACTCCTTGGCTGTGCACTAACCCGAAAGGGAGAGGAAGAAAGAAAGACAGAAGGAGGTAACTTTCTCTCCCATGAACTGCCTGGGTAAAGACCCACACTCATCTGCACATTCATGCAGATAAGTTGCAGCACAGAAGAGCACGTTTTCTTCTTGTGGCTGACGCTGGGCTAAATGACATGAGATCTAGGATCTCATGTCCTTTTGGTGAGCACAAAGCGAAGGGGTTGGGTTAAAGTGCCCTTGGCTGGTCCTTTGGCCTTTGGCTTGGTTAGCACCTCCTCTTTTTCCCTTGTGCCTTGACTTCCTCCCTCTCTCCATCCCTTACCGCTTCCATCTTGAGTTGGTTTGGGGACTGATACTTCCTACTCACATGGCTTTCCCTCCTCAGCTTCCTCCTCTGCTAGAGCTCACCACAGTCCATTCTCCGCTTCCCTGTGGAGCCTTATCTACCCCCAGGGAATGTGGGACTCACTCCCTGCCCCTCAGGACACACTGTAGCAGTTTTGTACTTTTTTATGGTATTTGTTAAGCTCTTACTATGTGCCAGGCATTGTACTAAGTGCTGGGGTAGATATGAGCTTATCAGGTTGGACACGGTCCATATCCCACATGGGGCCCACAGTCTTATTCTTGATTTCACAGATGAGGAAACAGGCATAAGAAGTGAAGTGACTTGTCTAACGTCTTTATCTCCTAGGCCACACTGCTTCTCCAGTGTCACCACTTCCTGGCCCAGCTCTTGTTGACATTGCGCCAAGTGCTCTGCACACAGTAAGCACTCAGTAAATATGATTGAATGAAAGCTATTTCAGGTCCCTGGCAGACACACCTTTCTGAAACGCTAGTGACAGCTTGCCCTGAGCACAAGATCCAATGAGAGGCAGTGTGCAGTGGAGACCTATCAAGGAGCAGACCTGTAAAACTATTTTTTTAATGGCATTTGCTAAGCACTAATTATGTTCCAGGCACTGGTCTAAGTGCCGGGGTAGAGACAAGATAATAGGGTTGGACCCAGTCCCTATCCCACATAGGACTCACAGTCAACCAATCGTATTTATTGAGTGCCTTGTACAGAGTACTGTACTAAGTACTTGGGAGAGCACAAGACAACAGAATTAGCAGATACATTTGCTGTTCACAGGGAGCTTACAGTCTAGAGAGGGAGACAGACATTAATGTAAAGAAATAAAATTACAGATAAGTACTTAAATGCTGTGGGGCTGGGAAAGAGGCTTAATTACCTTTTTACAGGTGAGGTAATTGAGGCACAGAAAAGCAAAAGGACTTGCCCAAGGCCCAAGAGCAGACTGGAGTTCTGTACCACATCCTGTAAATGCTGGATTGACCTACCCAATGGAGAACCAAGGCTTACAACCAGCAGCTGGGCTGAGTCAATTAAGTTTTTGATGCCTTTTGGACTTCAGGGAGGGAAGCGTTTGGTGTCTCAGTGCAGATGGCTCCCTGAGTGCCAGTTCATTCACGGACACAAAGTTCATGGCTTTTACCAAGACTCAAGCCCCTCATCTAATCACCGTGTGACCCACATCAATGCTGTGGGCTCCAGAGGATCCCCAGTTCCCTTTGTTCAGCGAATTGGATAAAAAGCCACTCTCTGGGTAACCAGGAGAGAGGCGCTTGGCCTATTGTGAAACGCTTGCCTGGAGCAGACAGTGTCTAATCATTAGTGTCATTTTTCCAAGGCTCTAGAGCTAGTTAAGTAGGGTAAACTGACTGTTCCACTGATGTAACACTCCTGCAAAGACCACTTAAAGGGTTTGCCTGCAACTCTGACCAAAGTAGCAATGGCAATCTTCACTTGATTGACACTGCCCACATCAAACCATCCTGCCGTTGTAAGGATGGGTGTGCATAAGTGTTTGGCATGCAGAGAACATTGTTTCATGATATATGGAGTGAGAAGCCACCAGAAAATGTTTCTTTTGAAACTATTTTGTCATCTAAATCCTTCTGAACAATGTAACCCTTTCCCTTCAGACATGCAGGGTTTCTGCTTATGGAGTTTTTCTGTTGTGGGGGTTAATTTTTTAGAGGATGTTTGTGCATGATATTTGATGACTGCAATATCTGTTAAATAAACGGGAGTTTTGCTTTAGCTCTAAAAATACAGGTGGTGTTTTTAGTGCAGCAACTTTAAACATTACCTGTAAGTGAATCACTGTCGGCTAATGACAGAAAAATAACTTTGCGCAAGTACAGCCCAGGAAAAAAAGGGGAACTTGCTACATTTATTTGGCTTAATGCTCTGACTGAAAAACTTCACTTATTTGCTTTGACAAACTGTTTTGGGGCTTGGTGGTCTAATCGTTATAAACCCACCAATCCCTCCACACCTCGTTCATATGGAAACCCTCAGAGAGCCCAAGAAAGGCTTATTAAGTGTGAGTGATTTTTTTTTTTTAACTTACTCATTTTCAGCTGGCTGTTTGACAGGGCAACATTTGCCTGCCACTCAACTTGCCTGGGCCTCATTCTCTTCATTTGTAAATTAGGAGTAGTGGGATGGCCTGCTTAATTCTGTTGTGGTGTACTCTCCCAAGGGCTTAGTACAGTGGTCTGCACATGGTAAGTGCTCAATAAATACTATTGACTGATTGATTAAAGTGCCCCCAGTACAAGGGCTGTAAGCTCTTCATGGGCAGGGATTGTGTTTACTAACTCTATTACACTCAAGTGCTCAGTACAGTGCTCTGTACACAGTAAGCACTCGGCAAATATCATTGATTGATTGATTACTTAGAGGACACCTTCTAGGGAACCAAATACACTGCTGTCTTCGTTTCTTATGATAATGTATTACAGTAATCAATCATTGATGTTTATTGAGTTCTTACTGTGTCCAGAGCACTGTATTGTGCTTGGGAGAGTACAGTACAGAAGAGTTGGTAGACACGATCCCCGCCAACAGTGAGCTTACAGTCTAGAAGAAGTGCTTAGTTCAGTGCTGTGGACACAGTATGAACTCAGAAAATTTCTTACGCTGTAAAAATTCCTCACGCTGAGTCAGAAGGACCTGGATTCTAATCCTGGCTCTGCTACTCATCTGCTGTGTAACCTTGGGCAAGTCACTTAACTTCCCTATGCCTCAGTTACCTCTTGTGTAAAATGGGGATTAAGACTGGGAGTCCCATGTAGTAGAGAGACTGTATCCAACCTGATTAGCTTGTATGTACCTCAGCACTTAGTGTAGTACCTGGCAGGTAGTAAGCGCTTAAATGCCATTAAAAAAAAAACTTGCTTCTGAGTATATAAGGGAAGAGATGAAGGGCAAACCCACCCTCAGCTGCGAATAGAGGGGCATGGGGCACACCCCTGAAGGAGTCCACCATGGGTGACCTACCCAGCAGTAACCCAGATGGAATTCAAGCGTGAAACTTCTTGCCTTTGTGATATATTTTTATTTGTTCATCTTCATGCCCTGGAATGGGATCAAGCTAGAGCCGGGGAACTGGGGGCTGGAGATCAGGGAAAATTTCCCAAGGTTTTGAGGTGATGAAATAGCGTCACCGGGGCAAAGGCAGAATCTGCTTGCAAACAAGACCAGGCAGAACAGGGAGGTGGTGGAGTTAAAGGAACAAGCCAGTCCTGGCCCTGGGGACAAGCTGGCATGACTGGCTGCCCCAGTACTAGTCTCCGTGTCCCTCTGAGCAATGGGTGCAGTGCAATCCGGGAAAAAATCTCCCACAGCCCAGAATGCCATCATGTCCCTTGGATGCTTTCGCACCCAGGCCAGAAAGACTGGGGCAGGGAGGCTAAGGAAAGAAAGCAGGGAGAATAATAATAAAAAATAATGACATTTATTAAGCGCTTACTATGTGCAAAGCACTGCTCTAAGTGCTGGGGAGGTTACAAGGTGATCAGGTTGTCCCACGGGGGGCTCACAGTCATAATCCCTGTTTTACAGATGAGGTAACTGAGGCACAGAGAAGTGACTTGCCCAAAGTCACACAGCTGACAATTGGCAGAGCCGGGATTTGAACCCATGACCTGTGACTCCAAAGCCCATGCTCTTTCCACTGAGCCATGCTGCTTTATCTGCTGTATAACCCTGGGCAAGTCACTTCACTTCTCTGGGCCTCAGTTCTACTGAGCCACGCTGCCTCTCCACAGACCGGAGAACCGACCTTGGGGTGCCAAAACCTCAACCCCGTCGGATCGCACTGCCAATCCCCAAAGCCTGTTCTGCCCTGGCAAGCTTCCTGGTCCCAGGATGGGTGTCCATGGCACCAGAGCCATTTAGGTTAAATCATGGCCCTCGCTGAAATCTGTTGCTAAACCCTCCTTGAGCTCCAGAGATCATCACCCCTCCTTTCCTACCCACTCAGCCCTCTGTGCGGATGGCACTCTTTCCCCCAGAAAATATTGTTGGTAAGAGAGAATTAAGTAGGGGGCGGAGGGTGAGGGAGACATGAAAGGCATAAAAGACTGGAAGAGTTAAAAATAAAAGTGGTGCATTTCCTGATTCACCTCAAGAGGATGCAACAACAGGCTATAAATACCACCCATCTGAGGCTTTAAAATGTTCTCAGTGCCTCACTGCCATTCTTTAGTGCTGTAAGAGTTGATGCTTTATTTAAGGAGCGCGCCAAAAGTAGCTGATGAATCTTTCCCCTCTCAATGAGCAGTAAATGAACCGGATGTGTGGCGGCTCGGACCGATTAATTAATCAGTCCCCCGCGCCTTGCTCCTCCCGCCTGCTGCAGAGTTAGTATCAGATCTCAGTCCCCTCATGGTATTTTAATCCACATCTTGTTGTCACCCAAAGCTGGCATGGGCCAGGGGAATTAGTTGCTGAAAACAATGGCTGTGCTGTACTTTTCCACAGTTTAATTGGTGAGTTCACAAGATCTGTTAGTCCATGACACGGTGTAGTGGATCGAGCACGGGCCCGGGAGTCAAAAGGTCATGGGTTCTAATCCCGGTTCTGCCACTTGTCTGCTGTGTGGCCTTAGGCAAGTCACTTCACTTCTCTGTGCCTCAGTTACCGCATGTGTAAAATAGGGATTAATTCTGTGAGCCTCACTTGGGACAGGGGCTGTGTCCGACTTGATTAGCTTGTCTCTACCCCAGTCTTTAGTACAGTGCCTGGCACATAGTAAGCACTTAACAAATACCACAATTATCATGACAACTCTGGAGGTGGAGAGCCGATAATTCAGTAGATAAATGGCTCTGCTCTCCAGCCAGGGTGTAGCTTGGAACAAGATTCCCAGTACATGCCAGTAGAGCAGAGGGAGCGGTTAGAAGCGGCAGGGGTGATGAATCAGTCAAGTATATTTATTAAGTACCTACTGTGTGCAAAGAAATGTACTAAAAGAGCTAGGAGAATACATTAGGTGCCTGAGTCATGATCCCTGCCCCCAGGGAGTTTATATTCTAATGGACCCGCAAGCTAATTGTTTCTGGATAATACCACCTCTCCCCACAATCCTATTCTGTGTACAGAGCTCCTAATGGCTTCAGGGGGAAATTCTGTCAGGGAAGACTGAGACCCTGTGGGATCATGCATTGTTCAACCAATCCCCAGTTCTAATCTTACCTAAGAAATCAGCAAAACTGGATGGAGGGGAAGGGGTGGCTAGTGGGACCTTAAATGGCTAATTGTGCTAGCATCCAGTGGTGATCCCGGATTAGACAGGCAAATAATAATGATAACTGTAGTGTTTGTCAAGCGCTCAGTGCCAAGCACTGAAGACAATCCGGATGGACACAGTTCCGGTCCCACATGGGGCTCACAGTCTGGTGGTGAATCTAGACTGTAAGCCTGTTGTGGGCAGGGAACGTGTCTTCCAACTCTGTTATATTTTACAGTCCCAAGCACTTAGTTCAGTGAAACAGCATGGTGTAGTGGATAGAGCGCCAGCCTGGGAGTCAGCAGTTCATGGGTTCTGATCCTGGCTCTGCCATTGTCTGCTGTGTGACCTTGGGCAAGCCACTTCATTTCTCTATGCTTCAATTACCTAATGTGTAAAATGGGGATTGAGAGTGTGAGCCCCACATGGGACAGGGACTGTTTCCAACCTGATTTGCTTGTATATACCCCAGCGCTTAGTCCAGCAACTGGCATGTAATAAGTGCTTAACAAATACCACAGTTATTATTAAAGTGCTCTGAACACAATAAGCACGCAATAAAGATGAATGATTGATTGAATCCCCATTTTAGAGATGAGGAAACTGAGACCCAGAGAAGTTAAATAATAATAATGTTGGTATTTGTTAAACGTTTTCTATGTGCCAAGCGCTGTTTTAAGTGCTGGGGTGGATACAAGGTAATCAGGTTGTCCCACATGAGGCTCACAGTCTTAATCCCCATTTTACAGATGAGGTAACTGAGGCCCAGAGAAGTTAAGTGGCTCACCCAAAGCCACACAGCTAAAAGTGGCAGAACCCACGACCTCTGACTCCCAAGCCCGGGCTCTTGCCACTAAGCCATGCTGCTTCTCCCAAGGTCACACAGCAGGCAAGAGGCAGAGTCAGGATTGGAACCCAGATGCTCTGACTCTCAAGCCCATGCTCTTTTCACTAGGCCATGCTGAATCATGTATTCTGCTCCTGTGTCCCTCTCCACAAGGAAGCTCTCAGAAGAGTAGGGTGTTTTGCACCCTGAATTGAGGTTCCATGGGGGCGTTTGGCCAGAGCCTTACCACAATCTGTTGAACTCACCGTCAGCACTGCTAATCCTTCCCTCAGACATGCCACAGTCGTGGAAAAAAAAAAATAACTTAAGCCAGCACCTACATCATTAATCACCCAGTGAAATAGAAATAAAGATCAAGGGAATAAAATGTGTCACAGGTTAAATGTCTTCTACTCTGCACAAGTCAGCATCTTGGCTCCCCTGGGCTGTTTATTTTAGATAAATCTCTCAGTCTTTAGCTAGCAGAAGGGGACCTTTATCCCAAGACAATGGACACTTATTGACATTATCTTTTAATTAAAAGATGGGGGGTTTTCAGTGCTGAGTTGTAGCCTTGCCAGGGAGCAGAGAGAGAGTGAAGGGTTCCTTAGTGTTTCCATTATTAATCCCATTTTCAGGAGGGTTTGAATTGGCTGGGAAAGAGGGTAGCTTTGGGCTGGGTCTTGGCAGGCATTTCAAGAGATTAGTCAGAGTTTTAGGAGGAAAGAAAACACACGCACATGACACACAACACCCAACTGTCTGGCACAACTGACTCTACGCTAGGAACAGGGAGAAATTGATGCCTCCAGTGCAGATTTGTCATTTAAGGAAAGGGAGGATGAAATTTGCAGAGCAGTAATTTGCAAAAGATAGCAGGGGTGGGCCAGTGGGAGTTAGCAGTGGACCCGACAGCGGGAGAGGATGCATGCAGCTCTCAAAGAGGCAGGGCCTAAGCTGCCATCATCTGTCTAGTCCTGGTGTTTGATCATAGATCTGGAGAACGAAGCCCAGGCACTCCACTGTAGCGAACAGCGGATGGAGACGTGGGGGAAATGAAGCGTTTGAGGGGAGGAAAACACTCAGAAGGATCTGGACTTTAAAGTTCTGGGGATGAAACCAGCCTCTGCCCCTGGCTCAGCAATTCGTTCCTTTCCTGGGCCATTGGAGGAGAGGTGGAGGTGGACGATGTCTCAGAGAGAAAACTCCTGCTTCAGGGTCTCCCAGTCCTGACTTGCCAAGTCGTGGCTCCCCCGTTTACAGAATGAAAGCTTGAAGGGGCAGCCGGCACAAGAAGATTTTATTAACCTCTTGGGACTTTCCCATGAGCTGGGAGCTGAGTGCCGTGAAATGGCCAAGAGGCTCAAACCAGTAAGTTCAGTCATCATCAGTTCCCCACAGAGATGCTCACAATGAGCAATCTGTATCCCTTTCCTTGAAAGATTCCCTCGGTGCCTATCAGCTCCAGATGTAACCAGCCTCCCATTGCACTTAATCACAGTGACAGACAAGCATCTTACTCTGTTTCAATTGGGATTTGAGGCTTTTCAGTATCAGTCCTCCCAGATCTCTTCTTGAAACACCTATACACCTCCTGCTGCGATTAAATCTTGAACCCTGTAAGAACAATGTGTATCTCTACTGCCCAGGTATAACTAGCTTCTCCGAACAAAGGGAAAACTGCCCTTTCTGAGCCTTTTCCTGGGTCATCTGATAGAACGAAGGGGTGGCGTTTCAGTCATTCAAGCTCAGATTCTCTGGGAAGGATTAGAATAACAATGGCATCACTACCTTGGATTTGCGTGTCACACCTTCCCTCCCAGGAACATAAATTTCGTTACAAATGTATTATTTCACTTGTCCTCGAAATGGAGGTGGGAAAAAGCTCAGATTACACAGTATCATAAACCCAGAAGACCAGAAGGCTTCTCACAAGGCTTTCCAGTCCATTCAGAGCATTTATTCCTCCAAGAGGCCTTCCCTGATAAAGCCCCCTCCCTTGGATAGATGATGCAGCATACTCATCACACCCCCAGCCCCACAGCCCCACAGTACATATCTCTAAATTAGATATTATAAATTATTTATATTGATGTCTGTCTCCCCTTCTAGACTGTGAGCTCATAATGGGCCGTGAACGTGTCTATTAATTCTATTATATTGTGCTCTTACAAGTGCTTAGTACAGTGCTCTGCACATAGTAAGCCCTCAATAAGTACCATTGATTGAGTCCCATCTCCAGGCAGGAGTGTGTCTAAACCATCCAGGACAGAGAGGCAACCTGCTTATTCAAGGACAGGGAACTCACACTCCCCCTGTCTCTCCTGTCCCCTGTTCTGTCCTCCGATGAATGGTTATCTTCCTTCTATGTAGGTGCAAGGGCTATTGTTAAATCAATCTGTAGTCCTCTCTATGTTCCTGTGAATTTTTAAAATTTTATTTTTGGTTTTGTTTTGCTTGTTACATCCCTAACTCTTGTGTTCAGCTCTTGGCCCTGAAATTCCTCCAGGGAGAATCTTTTGAGGGCTCGGTTTTAGTTTTCAGAGAGACAGTTTTATTGTTTTCAAATCTGGAATCTAGCCCTAAATTGTGGAATAAAATGAGAGTGGACATCTTAGTTTTAACCCATTTTTCTACCAAATTAACATCTTAATATGCTGTAAAGATTCTAGCCTGTGAGCCTCTTGTTGGGTAGGGATTGTCTCTATTTGTTGCCAAAATGTATTTTCCAAGTGCTTAGTACAGTGGTCTGCACACAGTAAGCGCTCAATAAATATGATTGAATGAATGAACTTCTCTCTCTGTTTCTCCCAATAGAGTATTAGCTCCTTGTGAGAAATGAACATGTCTTGTACTTCCTTTCCAAGTACTTAGTACAGTGCCTTTCACTCAGTCACTCAAAAAATACGTTTCCTGCTACTTCTTATAAACAATTTGTATCTTCTTTTCTCCCCCATTAAATTGTAAGCTCCTTAAGGACAGGAACCATGTCTTATACTTCCATTGTATTCTAAGAGCTCAATACAGTACTCTGCACACAGTAGGCACTTAGTAACCACTTGATCAACTGATTAATTGAAGTCAAAGATAGCATTACCCAGAAAAGTGAACTCACAAAATAAGGAGTTAACTAAGAGAATACCCCTTGCCCACCTCACTCCCACAGGCTTCTTCACATAACAAAAAAAAAGGCTGGCAGCCCTGTTATTAAACTATTTAGGGGAAACAGTTTATTAGAAGGAAAAGACTGGGGCGATAATAATAATTATGGAATTTGTAAGTGCTTACTACATGCCAAGCACTGCTTTAAGTGCTGGGGTAGATACAAGGTGGCCAGGTTGTCCTACGTGGGGCTCATTTTACAGATGAGGTAACTGAGGCACAGAGAAGTTAAGTGACTTGTCCAAGGTCACTCAGCAGACATGTGGCAGAACTGGGATTAGAATCCACGTCCTCTGACTCCCAAGCCCCCGGGCCACTAGGGATGAAGAAGCTCAGCTGTGGCATTAATTTCCTGAGCAACCTTGAGCAAGTAAGCCACTTACCTTCTCTGGGAGAAGCAGAACTACCACTGGGACAGCCAGGGTACCTCCAGGATCCCATTGCGGTGATCTGGGGGCAGGTAAATTTCCTGAGGACCTCTGAACCCCAGGAGTTCTACCTAGGAAAGCATCCTATCCCTAGAGGAGCTCCCCAAATTCCAACGCATCTCAGTTCAGTGTTTGGAGCTCAGATGCCTGAGAATGGGTATTTCCATTGGGCTTACTGTGTGCAGAGCACTGTACTAAGTGCTTGGGAGACTACAACAGAGGTGGTATTAATCATATTTATTAAGTGCTTACTGTGTGGAGAGCACTGGACTAAGTGCTTGGGAGACTCCAACAGAGGTGGTATTAATCAATCATATTTATTAAGTGCTTACTGTGTGGAAAGCACTGGACTAAGCTCTTGGGAGAGTACACTATAACAATATATCAGAGTTGGTAGACACATTCCCTGCCCACAACGAGTTTATAGTCTATGTTTTACAGCTGTATGAGTACCCGGGAAACACTTCACTCCCACAACATCTTCCTGCTCTCCCAGTCACGACATCATGACCCCAAGAAGAGAGGACCCCCGAGTTCAAATCTTCCCCTAGATTGTTTGGGCTCTTCTCTGGCCTTCAGTTTCAATCTTCCCCTTCTAGACTGTGAGCCCATTGTTGGGTAGGGACTGTATATGCTGCTGGCTTGTACTTCCCAAGTGCTTAGTACAGTGCTCTGCACACAGTAAGCACTCAATAAATATGACTGAATGAATGAAAATTAGGACATTGCCCCCACCCTACTCCTTCCATCCCCACAGAAGTGAGGATGAATAAGGTAACAGATAAGAAAGATTTTTTATTAAAGGCTCTTTGGAAATTCAATGGAGTTTAATTATTCAAAGCAATAAAGAGAATAGTTGAGTTAGTTGGGAGTCATTCCCACTGGATTCAGGCAGCATTGTTAGGGACTTGAGGGTTGAATTTGGTACTTCAGCGTTGTTTTGAGCACAGGAGAAGCAGAAGATTTCCTCAAGTAGGTGAAAAGCTCCCAAGCTTATTAGCATTGACCAAGCAGCCCATTAATCCTGCAGCAATCCAAGAGGCACTCAGCCTTTGCGGTAGCCCTTTCCAGTTGCTATTGTCCAATTGACATTTCCTCATGTTGTTTCCAAAATTAAAAACAAGCCGTTCTTTCTCTAAATATTTGTGCTGGGTTATAAACACCAGGGAATGGCCATCACTTTCACTGACCAACTCCTGCCCTGCTGCTTCAGCTGACCCAGCTGTTGAAAAATCTGAGAGGAAAATAAAACTGGCAAGGAGCATGGGTCATGGAGAGACCCACGTCTTTCAATACAGCCAAGTGCCTTTCAGAAAGGGAGGAGGAGCAGGAGGGAGAGGAGGAGGAAAAGAGCGATGATTAAAAGGTTTGCGGCAGGTTTTGAAGCTCAACCCGATCACCACTGGGGTGTCCAGAGTCCGACAGAGATGTGCTTCTGTTTGAGTTTTCTCTTTTCTCTCTGTTTATTTTTCCTGTCCTTCTGCCCATCGTGATAGCTACTCCCCACAGAAGAAAAACAGTAGCAAGTTCTTTGAGGCAAATGCCGAAAGAGAAAAGGTAATCAGCCTTGGTGGGTGTGGGGGATGGGATGCTCTGTGGCCTCTGTCCCAGGAATTCAGGGTGGATTCCCACTCTGTAGGTTGGGTGAGGCGGGGGGGCCTGGTATCTATCGCTGCCTTTCTGGCCTCAGAGCAGTGGATGAAGGTAGAGGTAAAGGGGATGATCGAATGACCAGATTTAGGCCAGCCCAAAGCTATGCTTAAAAAAAATGGGTTTTTTTAAGCACATACCATGTGCCAGGCACTGCAGTAAGTGCTGAGGAAGATACGAGCTAATCAGATTGGACACAGTCCATGTCCCATGTGAGGTTCACAGTCTTAATTCCCATTTTACTGATGAGTGAACTGAGGCCCAAAAGAGTAAAGTGGCTTGCCCTAGGTCACAAAGCAGACAAGTGGCAGAGCCAGGATTAAGACCCAGGGTCTTCTGACTCTCAGGCCCGTGTTCTAGCCATTAGGCCACACTGTTTCGTTTGGCTGAAGTGGGGCAACAAGAGGGACAAGTAAAGGCAGGAAATCAGGCACCGAAAATGAGGCCCAGAGCCGGTCTGTGGTTAACACACCAGCCTCTGGCTACTCCCTGCTCTCATCCAGCCCCTCCCTGGCAAAAAGGAAAACAGTATGTGTGCTTGTGTGTGTGAAATTAATGGCTGTCTGCAAACAAACAACAACTCTGAACCACAACAAAGGCCCCTAGTTACAGAGAACCGGGTTCTACGTTCAGGCCTAGGACTGTTGCTTAATCTCCATTTTTATTCCCAGCCTCCCTTTTTTCCCCCTCTCTCTTTCTCTCTCTCTCTTCAACTGCTTTGTTGGGGGAAACAAGCTGAATGGATAATTATGACTTATGCCCCAGATTGGCTACTTGTTCACTGAAAATTACAAACTGGCCAGAGTCCTCGGGCAGGCATTTGCTTTTTATTGCTCTGAGGTAGCGCTGGTTTCCATAAGCACAGCAGACGCCTAAGTCGTTTAGTCATAAAGAAAATTGGTCAAGCTGTTTTATTATTAGGCAAAATGAGTTGCCCATTAATGTTAGTAAAATACAAGAAAGATGTGGCCCATTAATGAGTGTACTTTCAACCACCCAGAGAACCAGAAACTCCTGGGGAATGGAGGGCTCTGAATCGGCCGAGAAGCTTTACACAGTGGGAATCTTTATATTATGTTTATTAAAGACTGTAACCCTGTTTTATGACAAGGTTTATGAAGAGCAGAATACAGACCTGCAGTGGTTTAGCACAGGATAAAAGGTCATGCAGAAAAAAGTCCGGGATCGTCAGACTGTGAAGTTGGGCTGCGAGATGCTTGGAAAAAAGACCCAGACAGAGATAGCATTCAATCACCTTGTACATACACTGTTCTAATAATAATGTTATTCTTTAAGTGTTTACTATTTACCAGCTACTGTACTAAGAACTGGGGAGTGGGGGGAATACAAGCAAATTGAGTTGAACACTGTCCCTGTCCCACATCGGGCTCACAGTCTTAATCCCTATTTTACAGACGAGGTAAATGAGGCACAGAGAAGTGAAGTGACTTGCCCAATGTCACACAGCAGACAGGTGGCAGAGCTGGGATTCGAACTCATGACCTTCTGACTCCCTGGCCTGTGGTCCTTCTACTAGGCCATTCACTTGGACGGTCTGGGGATACAACAAGCAAGCTCAGACCAGATGGTGAACAATGGTACTTTAAACTTTTAGCAGTATTTCCAAGCTTGTTCCCATTTGAGAAAGTATTACTTATTTCTCCTTTTCATTTAATGGCCAGACGTGCTATGCAACAGCGCGTGTTCAAGGAGAATACTCAATGTGTGAACAATTCAATACTGCCACCGAACCATCTGTCACGCACACACATACACACAATCACATAAATATGAGAAAAAAAATGTTAAGGCAGAATCCACAACTGCCTGCCCTCACAGAACTAATCCACATTATTTCTTCGGATCAAGAACTACAGAGATTCCTAAAACCCAGGCAGCAGAGACTCAACAGTGATCCTTGGGTGGGATTAAGAATGTGAAACTGGGTGACTCTAAGCTTGAAAGGCTAGAAGCTATCAAAAAGGACCAGGTTGTGGTCCAGAATTCTCGAGTGAGTCACAAGCTTCTACCCTTCAGCACTCTTCTCCCAACTTAAAGGTGATCCTACCAAAATAAGAGCAGTTGGTCATGGCAGGAGAGAGGTTCATGATTTTCAGAGGTTGAAGAGAGAGACAGATTCAGGAATTAAATAGTTCTGATTTCATAGGACTGTGAATCCAAACCCCTAAATGGAATTCCCTGGTTCTCATCCCTTGGTTCCTTTTCTGTTCTAATTCAGGCAGAAGTGTTGTGTGCTGGCACAGTTAAGGAAGACTTCACAAGCCCAGTTCATTCCGTGCTTGGCTCAAACCCCAGTAGTTCATTTTTCAAACGTGATATCTTTGGTTTGTTTTTGATTCTTAACTGGGTGAGAAGTTGAGGATGGAGGGAAGAAGGGAGGAAGAGAGAAAGGAAAGAAGAAAGGACTCACTCCATCGAAAAGCTCAAGGGTCCCCAGGATTAAAGGAGACAAAGTTCCAACTGGTGTCCCTGCCCAATGTCAATCTTTGACAGTCATTTACTGTCCTGCCAAAAAGCTAGTGAAAATTTGGGCCCCAGGCAGGGCTTGAAGAGACAAAGTTAAAGAAACCCTACACTACTGGCAGTCTTATAGGGAAGCAGAAGGCTTGTGGCTGCCTGAAGAAATTGAGTTTGTCAGCTGAATTCTCTTTAGTGGTCACCTCATCCCCCCAAATAGGAAGGCCCAGGAAACTTCATCCCATTCTGTGATTTGGGAAATGCTGGAAACTGGGCCAGAAGCCTGAGGGGAATCTTCAATGCAGTGCTTACTCACTCCATTGCCTACCTCGGTTTCTTTCCTACAGCAGCCCAACCTGTTGGTTGCCTCCATATCAATCAATGATATTTATTGAGTACTTACTGTGTGCAGGGAAGTGTACTAAGTACTTGAGAGTACAAAAGAATTGTTAGACACATTCCCTGCCAACCACAAGCTTACAACCTAGAGGAGGAATCACACATTTATATAAATAATTTATAGATCTGTATACAAGTGCTTTGGGGCTGAGGGGGTGGATACCAAATGCCAGACTCAAACTCCCAGCCCTGAGGAGGAGGAAGCAAAACTTTTGCCCTGCCTACCGTTCGTTACCTAGCCTATCATCTACCTTTTGTTACATTTCCCCCCTCTCACCCACCCCAGAGTGCCCCTTGTTTAGTGTAAAAATGAATACCCGTGATCATCGCCAGATCCTAGGAAAGTGAGCCCTTCTGAGTTCCAGTAGTGTTTTAAGTGTGAAACTTCTGGAAGGTCCTTGAGAGTGCTGAAAGAATGAGATCACAGTCTTGCTGATCCCATTCCCTGAAGGGAGACACTCACCCAGTGGGATCCAGCCCACCCTATTCCTCTAGCTTTTATTCCTCTTGATGAAAATGGCAATGTCATTTCCTTTGCCACCTCCCAGTCAGCAGCTGCTGGGCCTGAGGCTCATCAATTCCATTTTGGGCTCTGGAGTGTATAAAAAGGCAGTGAATAAGAGGGAAGAGCCAAGTGCAGAGTTAAGGGATCCCTGAAGAAATCATCTCTTGGGTTCTAACAGGTGTCCTAGAGGTGGTGATTGCCCCACCCATTCACTCCAATGCCCCTCCCCCAGGGTCACAGCACACATGGTAGGACCAATCACTAATTAATCAGTCAATTAATCAATCAGTCAAGGGACCACGCACTTCTTCCCCTAGGAGGGTCCCACCCTGAAGGGCCAACTTTTCATTTTGAGTGGAGAGGTTAGAAGGGAGTAGGAATTTTATTTGGGAAGGGGATGATGTCTGGGAGGGGTCAGGCTACAAAGAGCTAATAATTACGGTATTTGTTGAGTACATACTATGTGCCAAGCCCTCTAATAAGCACTGGGATAGATACAAGATAATTGAGTTGGACACAGTTCCTGTCCCACGTGGGCCTCTCACAGTCTTAATCCCCATTTTACAGATGAGGTAACTGAGGCACAGAGAAGCGAAGTGACTTGCCTAAGGTCATACAGCTGGCAATTAATAATAATGGCATTTGTTAAGTGCTTACTATGTGCGAAGCACTGTTCTAAGTGCTGGATTTTGGTAGTAGTAGGATTAGAACCCAGGTCCTCTGACTCACAGGCCTGTGCTTTTCCCACTAGGCCATGCTGCTTCAGTGATCTGTCACTTCAAGAGAAATCAGTTGGTTCTTTTCCTTTAGCTGAAGGGGGGCGGGGGCAAGCATTGGCAGCTGCCTTCTAACATGGTGAAGAGAATA
Organism: Tachyglossus aculeatus; assembly: GCF_015852505.1. Classification (NCBI taxonomy): domain Eukaryota; kingdom Metazoa; phylum Chordata; class Mammalia; order Monotremata; family Tachyglossidae; genus Tachyglossus; species Tachyglossus aculeatus. The sequence continues at coordinate 73,875,702 of NC_052086.1, forward strand.
GCAATTTTGGACCTTTTCAGTTCCGATTGGAAACTGTCCTATGCTGTCAGAAAACTGGGATGAATGAGGCTGGGAGTCTAGCTCAGAAAACTGTGGGGGGCCTCCGTTCCCATCACCCCCTCAGAGTGGGCACCTGTATTCCAACACAGCCCTTTTCCTGCATGTGGATTATACACCTGATCAGCCTGCAGTCTGGAAAGCAGGAAAAGAAAAGAGGAAAAAAAAAACAAGGGAAAGTAAAGAAGGGGCTTCAGAAGCAGCTCTTCCAAGATCTATCTCCAGAATCAGGGAGCCACGACTCAGTAAGGCCCTGGGGAGTCCCAAGAAGGGAACAGAAGGTTATGTAAGCCATCCTGCTCATGTTCTCTCTAACTTTCATTCTCTTTTAGTATTTTGGGGGCCATTAGGTTGTGAAGATGCACATGCCTCACCCGTATACACGTACACTGGCATCTGGAACTCACCCAGCTGCACACCTTCTCACAGTCATGTACTGCAACTCTGCCCAGTTGGGTTAGAATTTTTTGGCAGACCCTGGTTCTGCCCCCATGAAGTTGTGCCAACCCTTAGCCCCCTCTGAGTGACAGGCAAGTGGACCTAGAGACCTGGATGAAACCTGTTATTCCCTCCCTCCTGCAGTCAGGTCTCCCAGCAAGGTGACTAAGAGATGGCAGGCTGTCTCCCTTCCCTTGTCTTCCCATGAGCCAGACCATCAAGCCTCTAAGAGTTTGGGCCTTCTAAGTAATAGGTAAGAAATTTGACATCACCCCCCTGTGAGGAGATCCAGTAAAATACAGTCCCTGACAACTGAAGCAGTGTTGCTTAGCGGATAGAGCTCAGGCCTGAGAGTCAGAAGGACCTGGGTTCTAAACCCGGCTCTGCCACTTGTCTGCTGTGTGACCTTGAGCAAGTCACTTAACTTCTCCATCCTTGGTTCCCTCTTCTGTAAAATGGGGATTAAGACTGTGAACTCCATGTGGGGCATGGACTGTTTCCAGTCTGATTACTTTATTGCTGTCCCAGCACCCAGAACAGTGCCTGGCATGTAGTAAGTACTTAACAAGTACCCTAAAAAAAATCAAACAACAAACAACCACATGCTAGCACTATCCTGGCGTGGAGAATGGGTATTCCCATCCCCAACGGGAAGTTAAAACTCTCACAGGATCATTTAATCCATCTGTCCGAAAAGCCCACATGCTCCATTTTCATAAACTGAAGAGCCTGTTTCCCCAACCCCGGACACCCTTCAAAGACTTCTTCAGTCCCATTCAATCGCTTCCATCTGTAACAGGTAGTGGGAGGAAGGTATGTGCAAAGCTCCATGGAGTTTCTCCATCATCTTGAAGGATTAAGATCCCTCCTTTCTGGACTTTTCCCCCAGCCCAAGGAATTCCTCTATTCTTCTGTGGTTGGCAATATGGTAAATACCCTCTGGGCTGTTATTTCCTGACTTATCAGGGGTTGGGCTTAAGGAATCTGCTTAAGAATGAGTTTCAGATAAAGAGTAACCCCTTTGCCCTTTTTTCCCTCTTCTTCCCCCTCCTCACTCCACCTCCTATCTACCAGCCCTTTTCATTGTCTAGGTGACTCATCTGTCTGAGTTCTTCCTAAGGAGACAGTAGGGATGTGTTTTTATCAGGAAATGGCCCAGGCCTTCCTCCAGCGGCACTCCAAATACCATGGAACTTAGCCTGCCTTGGGAACTTCCACTGTAGGGTCATCACTCAGTTTCTTTCTGCCTGAAGGCTCAAGTCCAGCAGGCCTGAGCTGACCCGTCATCTCAGGGCAGGATGCAGGTTCTTTCTAGAACACTGGCCAGTGATCTCCAGTCACCATCGTCATCAACAGCGCTTAGTGGCACTAGTTTCCCCATTAGACCATAAGCTCTGTTAACAGGGAATGTGGCTACCAACTCTTGTAGAGAACTCTCCCAAGTGCTTAGTACAGTGTGCTGCCTACAATAGGTGCTGAATAAATACCACTGAGTGGGTGATTGATTCTCAGTGAGTGGTGATTTAGGGACCTCCAAGCACTCTCTAGGAGCACACAAAAACACCAGTTCAGAGCTGACTTTGCCTAAAGTCTATTCTCTATCTGTTCTCAACTGTTTTTGTCTTTTTTCCCCCTTTTTGCCCTTGTCAGTTACTATCTCTTGGAGTTCTATTTTTCCCTCTCCGGTCATACTCCAACTCACAGTACCTTCACTCCTCTTCGACTTCATTCATTCATTGATTCATTCATTCATTCACTCTCAATAGTCCAGATGAGAAGTGGCTTGGGATGTTGGATTGTGAGCTTCTTGTGGGCAGGGAGCATGTGTCGTACTTCTTTTTTTACTTTCCCAAGCATTTAAGTACGGTTCTTTACACTTGGTGTGTGCTCAATAAATAGCCCTGATTCTAACTGATTGATTGATAATAGGCTGTGGGAACAGAAAGAAGGGGTGGATCCATAATGTAGTACTGAGGAAGAATTAGCAGGATTGGGCAATAGATTGGCTTTGAGGGGTGAAAGAGAGATGAGTCACAGATGACTGCAAGATTTTTTGAGTATGAAGGACAGGCAAGTTAGAAGAATTGTTGACAGTGATACGTGTGAGAGTTTGGGAGGGAAGTTCTACAGTTTTCGACATGTTGAGAGCTTCAAGGAGCAGCAGGAATGTCAAGTGGAGGTGCAAAGGAAAGGGAGATAATAAGTGACTGGAGAGAAGTTAAGAGATCAAGACTGGAAATAACTGGTTTTATTACCACTGAGATGGTGCTAGAGTCTGTTGCAGAGATCAACCAATTAATGATACTCATTCAGTGTTTCCTGTGTGCAGAGCACTGTATTAAACACTTGGGAGGGTACAATACAACAGAGTTGGTAGACATGATAATAATAATGATAATAATGATGGTACTTGTTAAGCGCTTAGTATGTGCCAAGCACTGTTCTAAGTGATGGGGTAGATACAAGTTAACAGGCTGGACACAGTCCTTGTCCCACATGGGACTCACACTCTTATCCCCATTTTACAGATGAGGTAACAGACACAAAGAAGTTAAGTGACTTGCCCAAGGTCACATAGCAGACATGTGGTGGAGCAGAGATTAGAACCCAGATCCTTCTGACTTCCAGGGCCGGGCTCTATGCTTTAAGCCACATTGATCTCTGCGCTCAAGGAGCTTACCATCTAGCTCCTTTATTAAAATAAAATAAATTAAATTAATTAAAATAAAATAAATTACAGAGGGAAAGCAGGAGAGTACAAGTATTGTGTTCCCTGAATGAGTGAGTTTTAGAGAGGGAAGAGGGAAGAGCCCATGGTTGAACAGAGTGCGATATCCCTAGTTACAGGACAAGGAGGAGGAGAGGAGTCAGCAATAGAGACAGAGAATGAATGTTCAGAGAAAGGGGAATCAGGAGAGAAAAGCTCAGCAGAAAGTTATTGGGGAGAAATGACAGCAGATATCAGGGAATTGCTATTTTCTCCACCATGTTAGAAGGCAGCAGCCAGTGCCTGTGCCATGCCAGCTACACGATTTTGTAAAATAGGTAGGGTTTTTTCCATCTTGGAGGCCCAACCTTAAATTCTCCTTTGGCCCATTCGCGTTCACTCCAGACACTCCAGCTTTCTCCTCTCAAGGGCAGGAACCTACATCCCAAAGGTGATTTAATATACCCCAGTTCCCTGAATCCTCGTTCTGTTTAAGATTCAGTCAGGAGGCTGTCACAAGACGCTCTTTGCAATAGGTCTCATGCAGTCTGAGTGTCTGACAGAAAGATGAATAATGCAGGCAGGGAGCACGCGCTCAAGAGGCTTCCGATTCATAAATTCAAGGTGGGTCTGTCTTCCAGACGGGTCACGTGCCAAGACTCAGAACCTTGCTCCTGGGAGTCACACCTGAAGGGAACAGTGCTGCCTTTGACGGGGGAACAGCCTGGTCTTATTCAGATTCTATATAAATTCAGGGCATGTATGCGTGGTGTTCCAGAAGCCCTTTTGTTCACGCAGAAGAGAGCTAATTACAGCCCTGGTACTGCGTTAGCCAGGACGACGCGGAGACCACTCTGTACACTTCTGGGCAGAGCCAGACAAAATCTGTCCTTTTATGTAGTGCGTATTTATAGCCTTACAAGTGTCCAGTTCAATTTATGATCCCTAACTCATCCCTGGCAGGTGCTGTCTGAGATTCTAAGCATTAACCCCCCTGGACCTTTTGGGTGGTTTCTCCTCAAAACTGCGACCCCATCTCCCCCTACCAATCTCCAGAATGGAGCTCTTTTATTCTTACCCCATGTTCAGGATGTGATACGCATTCTTATTCCCAAGATTCATGGGGTCCTTAACACAGTTGATCAGAGAAAGGGGAAAAATCTCACCTACTCTCTCTGACTCTCCAAGGACAGTGTTCCAGATGGATGGGAGACAGAAGGGCAGGATGGGATTTGAGTGGAGCTGCAGAGGGAATGCGGGATCGTCCATCACAGCCCTGCCCAGGCGGGACACCTAAATCCAACTGACCCACGGGTCTGGCAGCTCCCTCAACCCTGACTGATTCTGAACCAGCCTCTGATGCCCCCAAGTCCCTCTGCTTCACCCCTTTAAGGGCCAAGCAGCACTGGAAGCTGGCACCCCTGGTGATGAGGTCCATCTGTGTGGGTGTGGCTGAATAGACCAATTCATAAACCACAGTCCCTTCCTCTCTACTCACATAAACAGCCCTGCTGGGTTTGTGGCTGCAACTGGCAGCATCTGGTGCTGTTTTTAACTCTGCCTCCCTGATTCCCTGTCAGAATAAAACCTGGGCCCCAAAAGAGCCTCCCCATTTTCATTGCTCCACACCTGGCTTGGAATCCACTGGGAGGATAAGGAAAAAGTTGGCAAACCTCTGACGCCTCCACAACCAGTCTCCCTTGGCCTCTAGATCGCTGATGTTGAACCGGTTGAGACTAATCCACTGAGGGTACGATGCCAACCAGCATCCTCTAATGGATATTCATGTTGGGGAACTGAGATTAAATCCATGGCAGAACTAGACCTATTCCAAGCTCCATGGGCCCTGGAGCTGTTAGCTCAGGGCTTCAGTTAGGAGCTGTAGCCTGGCCTCCAGGCTACATGGCCTCTCCACTGCACTCTTCCTGAACTCAACCCTAGGATGCTTTCCTAAAAGCTAGGAGGGTGGCAAGGAAGTAAGACACACAGGTGGAGTTACCAGAAAGTTATTACAGTTTGGGGGTAGAAATTGAAGGAGCTTGGCATATCCCCCTTTAGGTTGCAAGCTCACTGTGGGCAGGGATCGTGGAGAAGCAGTGTGGCTTGGTGGATAGAGCCTGGGCCTGGGAATCAGAAGGAACTGGGTTCTAATCCCTGCTCCGCTGCTTGTCTGCTGTGTGACTTCGGGCAAGTCACTTAACTTCTCCATGCCTCAGTTATCTCACCTGTAAAATGGGGATTAAGACTGTGAGCCCCACCTGGGACAGGGTCTGTGTCCAACCCGATTGCCTTCTGCCTATCCCAGAGCTTAGCGTAGCTTGTGGCACATAGTAAATGCCTAACAAATACCACGGTTATTATTGCCAACTCTGTTGTACTCTTATCAAGCACTTAGCACAGTGCTCTCTGCACACAGTAAGCCCTCAAACAATACCACTGATTCATCTAGCAGGATGCCAACTTGAACACCCAGAATGAATTTCCAGTTCATAGCATAATTGACACTGAATTGCTGAGGTGGGAGCTGAAGGAGCTATCACCCTAGGAGATGCCCGTAATAGGGGAAAGCACCCTGGAGCAGATCTGTCTTCAGAAGAGCTCTGAAGGTGAGGCAGATATTGGTGTCCATCTCCTCCCCTCCAGACTGTGAGCTCATTGTGGGCAGGGATTGTCTCTATTGCTGTTTTGTATTTTCTCTGCACACAGTAAGCACTCAATAAATACAATTGAGTGAATGAAAGGGGAAGGGAGTTTCAGGCAGCAGGTGGGAGAGACGAGGATAAGGCAAAATGAGTAGGTTGGTTCGAGGGGAGAGGAGAGTGTCAACTAGAACGTAGAGAGAGAAGACAATAGATAAGTAAGCATTAGAGAGCTTTTGGAGTGCCTTAAAGCCCATAATCAGGACTTTTTGCTTGATGGGGAGAGGAATAAGTAATCTTTGAAGGCTCTGTTGAGCTGCTGTGTTTGCCAAAGAAGACTGGACACTATTTTTGATTCTACCTTTTGGCATCGTGATCTTTCCAATACTTCTGTTTCAAATGAGCCTCCCCATCCTGCACGATTAGCTGGTGGGTGCTATCGCTGCCTCCCAGTATCCTCTAGTTGAATCAATCAATCATATTTATTGACCGCTTTACGATATGCAGAGCACTGTAGTAAGTGCTCAGGAGAGTGCAATATAACAGTTGGTTGACACGTTCCTTGCCCCCAACAAGTATAGTTGTGCTGCTTCATTGGAAGTTTTCTCTATGGGTTCTTCTTCCACTTTTGGAAGACTGTACACTCGTGGTGGGCAGGGAATGTGTCTGCTATATTGTTATATTGCACTCTACCAAGGGCTTAGTACAATGTTCTGCACACAGTAAGCACTCAATAAATACAACTGATGGATCGATCGATTGACTTTTGGCTTATGGTACCCCACCTTACAGTACTGAATGGCAGTTCCTTTCTACTTATATGATTGGTCCTGAGAAGGCTTGGTTCATTGCTGATGGCCTGAGTGCATCCCAGTCAAGCAATCAGTCATATTTACTGGGGGCTTACTTTGTAAAGAGCACTGTACTAAACACTTAGAAGGTTACAGAGGAGCAGAGAAGCAGCATGGCTCAATGGAAAGAGCACGGGCTTGAGAGTCAGAGGTCGTGGGTTCAAATCACGGCTCCACCAACTGTCAGCTGTGCGACCTTGGGTAAGTCACTTAACTTCTCTGGACCTCAGTAACCTCATCTGTAAAGTGGGGATTAAGACTGTGAGCCCCACGTGGGACAACCTGATCACCTTGTATCCCCCTCCAGTGCTAGAATAGTGCTTGGCACATAGCAAGCACTTAACAAATGCCATTATTATTATTATTATTATTACAATAGAGCAAATAGACATGTTCTCTGCCCTCAAGTACCTTACAATCAGTGGGGGATCTCGCTGTTTGTAATACTGCCTTCAGTTTGATGAGTATGGCCCATAGTTGACTGCCTAAGATGTCACTATTCATTCATTCATTCAATCATGTTTATTAAGTGATTACCATGTGCAGAGAGCACTGTACTAAGTGCTTGGGAAAGTACAATGCAACAATAAATAGTGACATTCCCTGCCCACAATAAGCTCTCAGTCTAGAGCAGGGGAGAAAGACATCAATATAAATAAATAAAATTACAGATATACACATCCGTGATGTGGGGCTGGGAGGGGGGAAGATCAAAGGGAGCTAGTCAGGACTCATATGTAGCTGTCCTTCATATTTGAAAAAGATACCACTTATGGTGAAGTTCACTTACAAATGCATATGTGGCTGAAAAGGCCAAGGCCACAGCCCAGGCATCTTGCACAAAACATGGCTCTCCCTTGTTGTGTTGTCATATTCAATGTTCCCAGCGCCTGGAACCGTTTTCCTTTTCCTCCATGCCTCTCTTTCCTTATGAAGCTTTTGCTTGAAAAGTGCCACTCCTTTCTTGATCTCTGGTTTTCTTCTGGGATGTAGTATTTTCTGAAGCGTCATTTTGCCATATTTTTTTCTGCCCTCTTGGCTTTCAGTTTTCCAGTTTCAGCTCTCCATAGAACCCTTGTCTGGACATCCTGCTGTGGTCCATTCTCCTCACATACGCCACCCATGAAGTGAGCCTAGCATCAATGCTAGGAGACTGGCGGTGTTCCAGAACTTTATTGTCTGTGACCTTATCTTTGTATTTAATACAAAATAAGGCCTGTAAATGATGCTGATGGACCAGCTGAGGGAAATGGTGGTGCCCCAGCTCTTGGGACTTGTTCTCAGGACCCACTTCAGGAAAGACTCAGACTTCTGTTGTTTGTGCAGTGAAGTGGTAGGGCTCAGATAGGTGGTAGGACTCAGCATTACTAAGATCACATCTTCTCCAAGAGGACCTTCCCCTATTAAGCTCTCTTTTCCCTGGCTCGCTCTCCCTTCTGTGTCACCTAGGCACTTTGATCTGTGACCTTTGGACATTTGATATTCACTCCACCCCCAACCCCACTGCACGTATGCACATATCTTGGACTTTAAGCTTGATGTAGGCAGGTAATGTGTCTATTATTATATTGTACTCTCCCAAGTGCTTAGTACAGCACTCTACTCAAGAAATATGATTGAATTTAAATTATATATTATAAATTATTTATTCATATCAATGTCTGTCTCTTGCTCTAGACTGTAAGCTCATTGTCAGCAGGGAACATGTCTGCTAATTCTGTTGTGCCCTCCCAAGTACTTAGTACAGTGCTTTGCACATAGTAAGCGCTCAGTAAATATGATTGATTGTATAAGCTCTGGACATGGCTATCATCCCAGCCTCCTGATCTTCGCATGGCCTGCACACAACAAGCTACTGAGTCCCTTCAAGAAGAAGTTGGTACCCTGAACTTAGTTTCAGTTTCATCCAGAGGGAAGAGCCCTGTGTGGGAGAAACTCAACCTGTGGAATCCACGCATTCTGAGCTCAGAGGCTGGGTCAGGCCTGGCAATGCTGAACCATCAGGGTTCGGACCAGACTCAAATGTGGCCCCTAACAACACTCTCTACCCATTTCGAGTTGTTGGGGGAAGAGAGATTTCCACAGCGCGGTGCCTGGAATAACATACCTGGGATGACTATAGACCCCAGGATGCACCACCACACATGCACAAAACAACTCCCAGATGTGAGGCCTCAGCAAATTTCCTGTCCTTCTCCAACCTCAACCAGACCTTTAACTTCTGCCCTTCAAAGCCCTACTGAAAGCTCACCTCCTCCAGTAGGCCTTCCCAAACTAAGCAGCCCTTTTCCTCTGCCCCCCCTCCCCTCCCTGTCACCCAAACTCTCTCCCTTTGCTCTACCCCCCCTCCCCGCCCCACAGCACTTGTGTATATATGTACATATATATAATTATAATTCTATTTATTTTTATTAATGATGTGCATATATCTATAATTCTATTTATTTATAATGATGCTACTGATGCCTGTTTACTTGTTTTGATGCCTGTCTCCCCTCTTCTAGACCATTGTGGGCAGGGATTGTTTCTATTTGTTGCTTAATTGTACTTCCCAAGCACTTGGTACAGTGCTCTGCACACAGTAAGCGCTCAATAAATACAATTGAATGAATGAATGAAACCTCGTTGCCCCAGTCCCAAAAACTCTGCTTGGGAGGAATTTTCAACCCATACCCCTGTTCTTCTAAGGAGAATGCTGAGGTGGTGGCAGAGAGTATGGACTTGTCTCCCTAACTAACCCCATGTTGCAGGAGTGACCAGATCTGCCCCTAGCTGATTTTGCAAGCCACAGCTCTCCCCAACTTCTCTACCTTACCCCCTACCAGGGGCCCTCTCCGCACCCCCAAACAGCCATACAATGGGATGGAGAGGGCAGGGGGAGCCCCCAAAGGAGAAGGCGTTTTGGTCTTGCAAACTTGAAAGCCAGAGGATCAGGTTACCACTCTGTTTCTTGTTAACTCTGGTTATTTTTGTTTTGTAATGAATTGGGAAGTATGTGCACAAATACAAGAAGGGCAGAACTTATTCTATTAAAAAGAAAATCTGCAAACTCAAGCAGGCTTGTGGCATTTGGGTATGTCGGTCTCATTCCATCAAATGCCATCCCACCAGCGTCCTGCCTGGGAGTGAGGTGACAAGTTTACCCCAGTGAGCTAAAGAAGATGCAGACGCCTCCTTCCTCCTTCAGCAGCGCAATCCCTTTGCCTTCCCAAAGCCAGTGCTGAGCTGTCTAGATCCTAGGCTGGTTTCAGCTCGGTACCAATCACAGCTGCGGGTACAAATAGGTGGAGGCTGGGATCCTCCTGGCCTGATTGTCCCATCTGATGCCGCATCTGGAAGGATGAGTCCTTGGCAGGGGATGCAGAGGAGTGGCTCTGCGTCTCCAAATATGTTCATGGTTTTAGGGCTACTAAAGGAAAATACCCTTGCTTTCAGCAGTCAGCCTACCGATCAGATCTTAGAGGATCTTACATCTTAGATCTTAGAGGAGGGTGTTGCCAGCTTGTACTTCCCAAGCGCTTAGTACAGTGCTCTGCACACAGTAAGCACTCAATAAATACGATTGATGATGATGATGAGGGTGGCGACATGGGGTGGCTTGTCTGGGATTTGTTTAGCGCTTACTATGTGCCAGGCACTATACTGGGTGCTGGGGTAGATACAGGTTAATCATGTTGAACACAGTCCTCGTCCCTCTTGGGCATCACAGCCTTAATTCCCATTTTACAGATGAGATAACCAAGGCACAGAGAAGTTGTGACTTGCCCAAGGTCATATAGCTGACAAGTGGCGGAGCTACGATTAGAACCCATGACCTTCTGACTCTCAGGCTTGTGCTCTATTCACTATGCTATTCTGCGTCTGGAGCTTCTTCTGGAGCTAAAGGAGCTAATGCCAAGAACAAGCTCAAATCCCTTCTATAATCTTCTCAGTTCCTGCCCCTCCAACTTCAGCCTCCCATGCTGGATTAAGGAGCCACCTACCATAGCAGCTCCCCACTGAGGGGACCAAGTGGGAAAGTCAGTTCTGTCCTTTGTAACCACTGGAAGAGGAAGGGAGGGAGGGTGTCACTTTTGGCATCCCAGCAGCCAAATTTTCACTTGAGTACAGAGGGACAATCAATCAGTCAATCGTATTTCTTAAGTGCTAACTGTGTGCAGAGCACTGTACTAAGCCCTTGGGAGAGTACAATGCAACAATATAATAACAGAGTTGGTAGACACGTTCCTTGCCCACAACAAGCCTACAGTCTAGAGATGGGGACAGAGCCTTCACAGGGGGACATGCAGAATGGGGTTTGGGAGTCACGACCAGGCTTCAACCAACTAAGACTCACTCTAGACTGTAAGCAAGTTGTGGGCACGCAACGTGTCCGCCAACTTCATTATACTGTACTCTCCCAGGCACTGTGTACAGTACTCTGCACACAGTAAGTGCTCGATAAATACAATTGATTGATTGATTGACTCCATTTCGGAAGTCCAAGCTCTTTTCTTTGAAAAGCAGCATGGCCTTGTGGAAAGAGCACAAGACTGGGAAGAAGGGGGCCTGGGTTCTAATCCCACCTCTGCCACTTCCCTGGTATGTAACTGTCCTTGAGCAGGTTATTTGGCTTCTCTGTGCCTCAGTTTCCTGAACTGTTCTCCCTCTCCCTTAGACTGGGAATTCCATCTGGGTCAGGGAATGTGTCCAATCTGATTATCAATCAATCAGTGGTATTTATTGAGCACTTACTCTGTGCAGAGCACTGTCTTAAGCACTTGGGAGAGAACAATTCAACAGAATTAGAAGACACATTCCCTAATTATCTTGTGCCTATCCAGCACTTGGCGTACAGTGAATACTTGATAAATACCACAATTATTATTTTCAGCCCTACTTGGAAACCCTCATGTCCTGTCCGAGACCTAAGATGTGAGGCTAGGATTCCAGTTTGCAAATCTGTGGAACTGAAAGCAATGGCTTCAGGACATCCCCCTCCCCACCCACTCCAACCTGCAAGGAAGCCCACAGGGACAGTGACTCCAATTACCACTATGGAGTTTGGTACCCGTGCTAGCTTGGAGTACAGCCATTGGGAACTCTTCATTCCTCCTTAAAGCCCACATACTGGCACAAAATCCCAAACTTTCCCCCACCTAGAGTTCCAAAATAGCTCTCCAAGATGTAAATTAAATCCCACCCTTAGGTGTCAACAACTCCTCAGGGGCAGTAGGGAGGAGGTGAGGGATTCCAGCTGTGGGGGGCAGAACCATTTTTTCAGCTTTGGGGGCTGGACTCCAGCCTCATTGCAGGTATCTGGCAAGAGCTGAGCTGTACTTATAAAGAGCGAGGGGCTTCCACGTGGGGCTGTAAATAGCCCAAATGAGTATTTCTGATCCATTAGCTTTTCAAAGTCTGCCTGGCTTCTTCCATGCCCAGTCCCGTTCCCTGCTTCACACACTCAACATGAAAAGTTGGCCTCTACAAATCCATCAACCTTCTCTGAGTGGAAGCCTGAAGGTCTGTGTGATTACAAGCTAATTTTCCCAAACTGCCCCTGTCTGACCCCAAGACTCACTTTCAAGGTCCAGAGCCCTACCACGTAGTTCCTGGATCCTGAACTTGACTTCTGACTCTCCCAAAGACTCTCTGGGTGAGCTAGCCCCTCCCTGGGCCTTAGCTTCCCCAGCCAGGGAAAACTGCCCCACCCAAAAAGGCAGTTTGGAAAAGTCATGATTCAGTAGGTAGGAATCAGTAGGGAAATATGTTTTAGTAAGTCGTGTATACTAAGAACGATGACTTTCACATCTGAAGATGTTCCAGCTGATAGATTGATGCCAAGCCAGTCAGTCAGCCAGTCATATTTATTGAGCACTTACTGTATGCAGAGCAGGGTACTAAGCGCTTGGGAGAGTACAATATAACATACATTCCCTGCCCTCAACAAGCTTACAGTCTAGAGGGGGAGACAGACTTTAATATAAATAAATTACAGATATGTATATAAGTACTGTGAGACTGAGAGGGAGGATGAATAAAGGGAGCAAGTCAGGGTGACACAGAAGGGAACTGAAGGAAAGGAAAAGAGGGCTTAGTCAGGGAAGGCTTCTTGGAGGAGATGTGCCTCCACCTAACGCATTAGCCTTCTACATGTTAGTTTCTCAGTTCCGCAAGACTGTAAGCTTGTTGTGGGCGGGGAATGTGTCTACCAACTCTTGTATTGTCCTTTCTCAAGCACTTTGTATAGTGCTCTGCACACAATAAGCACTGAATAAATACAATTGATTGATTGATTCTCCATCTGTAAAATGGATCTGGAGGGAGGGGAAGAGTTTTAGAAGTTGACAGGCATCTCCCAACTTGCTTTCAATCAGAGCCTGACTGAAAGGAGGGTGAAATCCTTTCAGTGTGGGGTAGAATCAAGTTCCAGAAACTTTTCTCTTTTTCTCCTCTCTCTAATAGGGCTGTGGTCTGGAGTGGTCACCTCTGTACAACTGAACGTGGGGCTTTGGTTTCAGGAAGAACAATGGCACAGCTCTCTGAGGGACACAGCTACAGCTTGCTTGGGTACATCAGTGTTTCCTAAGTCCTTTCCCTGCTGCCCAAACCAGCTCCTCTTTACTTTGTATTCGACTTGGATGAAGCTCCAAGCAGAGGCTGCTCTTCCTGCCCCTCTACCCACTTCCAAGCCCCAGCCATAGACGTGGGGATACGGAATTCCACTCCTGCTCCTCCCACCACCACCACTCAGCTTATATTTATGGCTTGGGGTAAAAATCATTTAGGTTTTGCTTTGTTTTGTTTTGAACCCTAAATAGTTTCCCTTGTAGTTCCGGCGGCTGCAGTGAGTAGCACTTGAATCTTTCAAATCTTCGGATCTTTCAACACCATTCGATCTCCCCATGGTGGTTGCAGCCCAAGCCCGGCTCCCGGGGGGTGGCGAAACTCACACTGACTTTTGCTGCCTGCCTTGGCCTCCCCATGCCCTCCCCCTCTGGCTCCTTCCTCCCCATTTTAGTCTTTCTACGCAAAGCACACAGGAGCCTTCTCTTTAAGCCTCCTGGAGAAGGAAAGCATTTCCACAAAGAGACAAGAAACCCAAAACACCCAGAGGCACACTGGAACCAGAATGCAAACCAGTCTGACATCCAAAGCTGTGGTGCCAAAGGGGAAAAAAAATCATACTAATAAAAAGAGCTCCAGAGAGGCTGGCCCCAGGCCACTTTTCCTACCTGTGGCCAAGAAAACCGTGCTCTGTTCACTGAGCCTGAAACTAAATCATCTCTTCCTGACACTTTTCCTTGTACACCGCCATCCTACAAGGAAAGTAGAGGGAGAGGCCGAGAAAAGCCCCGATTTGATCAAAGCCCTAAAGGAGAGGGGCAGGAGTAGGCAAGGAGGGAAGGGGAGGAAAAGGGAAGACCTTGGAAAAAAGTTAGCATGTCCCTCATCAAGAAAACAAAAGTGTTCAGGCTCCAGAAATCTGATCTTTGGGGCTGGTAATTTTTGTGGTTTCCTGCAGAGGGGGAAGGACACGAGAAATTTTCATCTTGGAAAGTGTTTGGATGGGTCAGCCTGGGAGTGACTCCACACCAAATAGAAGGCAGTTGGGTGTTTTAGGGTAGCATAATAGCCTAGTGAGAAGAATATGGGCCTGGGAGCTAGGGGTGTTAATAATGGCTCCATCACTTTTTTTTAATAAATGGTACTTGTTAAGTGCTTGCTCTGAGCCAAGCACTATGCTAAGCACTGGAGTAGATACAAGATAGCTGGGTTGGCCAGAGACCCTGTCCCACTTGGAACTCACATATTAAGTAGAAAGGGATTTTCACTGTTTATTATTGTATTGTACTTTCCCAAGTGCTTAGTACAGTGCTCTGCACATAGTAAGTGTTAAATAAATACGATTGAATTAATGAATGAATGAGTAGGATTTAATCCCCCTTTCACAGAAGAGGTAACTGAAGCACAGAGAAGTTAAGTGACTTGCCCAAGGTTGCACAGCAGACATATGGCAGGCAGTTTGGATTAAAATCCAGGTCCTCTAACTTCCAGACCTGTGCTGTTTCCATTAGACCCTGCCGCTACCCTCAGCACCTGCCTGCTCTGTGACCTTGGGTGAGTCAGGTAACTTTTCTGTGCGTATGTTTCCTCAACTGTAAAATGGGAATTCAGTACTGTTCTCCCTCCTATTTAGTTTGTGAGTCCAATGAGGGACATGGACTCCATCCAATCTGATGAACTTGTATTTTCCTCAAGCTTGGTACAGTGCTTGGCTCATAATAAGCACTTAACAAATGCTATTATTATTATCATCATCATATCACCCAGCTCCATCTCCCCATTTCCTGAACCTGCAGTGAGATGCCCCCCACCACCTCCCGATTTGGCCCCCTCAGGCTAGATATACTTCATGAGACCCCATCCAAAGAAACATTCCTCTGAAACCAATGGTGTCTGAGCCAGGTGCTGCATTTAATCGCTCAGAAAAATGCTACTTTTACAACTAGACGCTGGCCATCTTAGTCTCAGGAAAGCAGGATAATAAAGACCAGAGGAAGAGAAGTGCACTTTGTTTTTTATGGTATTTGTTCAACACATACTATGTGCCAGGCACTGTACTAAGCCCTGGGGTAGATACAAGCTAATCAGATTGGACAAGTCCATGATCCAAATTCATTCATTCATTCAATCATATTTATTGAGCGCTTACTATGTGCAGAGCACTGTACTAGGCGGTTGGGAAGTACAAGTTGGCAACATATAGAGACGGTCCCTTACCCAACAGCGGGCTCACAGTCTAGAAGGGGGAGACTGACAACAAAAGAAGACATATTAACAAAATAAAATAAATAGAATAAATATGTACAAGTAAAATAAATGCATAAATAGAGTAATAAATATGTACAAACATATATATGTGTATACAGGTGCGGTGGGGAGGATGGGGGGAGGAGGGGGAGAGGAAGGAGGGGGCTCAGTCTGGGAAGGCCTCCTGGAGGAGGTGAGCTCTCAGTAGGGCTTTGAAGGGAGGAAGAGAGCTAGGTCGGCGGATGTGCCGAGGGAGGGCATTCCAGGCCAGGGGGAGGACGTGGGCCAGGAGTCGACCGTGGGACAGGCGAGAACGAGGCACAATGAGGAGATTAGCAGCCTTAATCCCCATTTGACAGATGAAGGAACTGAGGCTCAGAGAAGTTAAATGATTTGCCCATGGCCACACAGCAGACAAGAGGTGGAGTCAGGATTAGAACACAGGTCCTTCTGACTCACGGACCCATTCTCTAAACCCCTTCTTTCTCTGAGAAACTGTTGATCCCATAGGACCAACCGTGGAACAGCCGATTTGAAAAAAATTCTAGCAGCCCATAAATTTTCCAGGCAGCTCCATCCCACTTCATAGTCCGGAGTTGATTGTGGGTTCAAAGGCAGACGACATTTTCTAAATGCCATTCACTCCTTGAGATATCGTCCACGAAGAGGGAAACCACCCATTACTGTGTGTTTTGCCTTACGGTCTGAAATATGAGCAAATAACCTTATAGGACAAAGCATCCTTTCTACACCACCCCAAAAACTGTGGAGGAATGTGAACTTTCACCCACTTGGTTAAATCTTTCAGGCTGCAGCAGGTGAGTGGAGCTTTTTTAATGGTATTTGTAAAGTGCTTACTGTGTGCCAGGCACTATACTAAGCGTTGAGTTAGATCTAAGTTAATCAAGTTGGAAACAGTCCACGTTCCTCCTGGGGCTATCAGTCAATCCCCCTTTTACAGATGAGGTAGCAGAGGCACAGAGAAGTTAAGTGACTTGTCCAAGATCACACAGAGGACAAATGGTAGAGCCGGAATTAGAACTCAGGTCCTTCTGACTCCTTCTGACCTTGCTCTATCCACTCAGCTACATTGCTTCTCTAAGGGAATGTTTTAGGGGCATTCTCTGACAAGACTAATTTTCTGGCGGCTCGTGGAAGAAATACAAGAGCCTACGCTTTGATTCTACCACATTCCCTGCAAAGAGCTCAGTACAACTTGTGGCTGGGCTCTAGAAACCTAAAATGACACAAATTTCACCAGCACCAAAGAAAAATCTTAGTTGTTCCTGAGACATATCCTCTGAGGCGGATGTTCCCATGCCACTCTGCATCTTGACCTAATGGGAGGAATCACAAGTACAAAGCAAGGCTCACCATGGGCATCCAGATAGCCTGGCCAGGCACGTTCCATGCTCAAATGTGAAACCAGGGGGAAGAATCACAAAGGATGAGAGCTCTGTTTCACCCCGACCAAACAACAAAAAAGTCACTTCAAAGCTGTTTCTAAGTATACAGCTCATTATAAAGCCCATGGAGTAACTTTAATGAACTTATTCTATTAGAGAATACCCTCCCGGCAGAGCTGTTTATGCAGTAACAAGACCAGCCCAAGGCTGGCGGTGGGGCAGAGGACACTGGCTCTAATGAACTCTTTCGGAGCAGCCACAAACTCCAGGTGCTGAAGGCGGGGGCTGAGGATAGGCCGTGGGAGAGAGATTTCTCAATTCCTTGCTTTGTTGGGTCTTGTGTGGGTAGGACAGAGCCTCAGGAAACCAGGCTGTTCCCAAAGGCCGGTGGCATGGGGGTTACCAGAGCACCCACGATTGTCCACACTCCCAGCTCTCCTTCCCTCCCTCCCCACACCAGTCCGTCTTCTCGGAAGCAGACTGTGCGGCCTCTGCAGCCAAGTGCCCCTCACCCCGGGCTGAGTTTGGCTCCTTCATGGCCCGGTCACTGCCCACCACCAAGAATGTTGGCTAATCGCCCCCTTGCATCAGAAGTTTCACTTGGTTTGTTTTCCAAATAGAGTTAGTGCAGCTCTCTGTTTTGGGGGTGGGGGGGGGGGGATGAGAAGAAGGAGAAGGAAAGATTAAGATGAGGAGGAAGAGGGGGCTGGACCCAGATTTTAGCTCCCAGGCCACGCTGATGCATCACCATCTCTCTATCTGAGAGCTCACCTCCTCCAGGAGGCCTTCCCAGACTGAGCCCCCTCCTTCCTCTCCCCCTCGTCCCCCTCTCCATCCGCCCGTCTCACCTCCTTCCCTTCCCCACAGCACCTGTATATATGTATATATGTTTGTACATATTTATTACTCTATTTATTTTACTTGTACATATCTATTCTATTTATTTTATTTTGTTAATATGTTTGGTTTTGTTCTCTGTCTCCCCCTTCTAGACTGTGAGCCCACTGTTGGGTAGGGACTGTCTCTATATGTTGCCAACTTGTACTTCCCAAGTGCTTAGTACAGTGCTCTGCACACAGTAAGCACTCAATAAATACAATTGATTGATTGATTGATCTCTGTTTCCCCAATCTGTACTAAGCACTTGAGCACACAGTAAGTGCCCAATAAATACATTTGAAGTATGATTGAATGGAAAAAATGACTTGCCCCTCCAAACGGGCAGGGTGAAGCAACGTGAAGCAGCATGGTCTAGTGGATAGGGCATGGTCCTGGGAGTTAGAAGGATCTGGGTTCTAGTCCCGGCTCTGCTACTTATCTGCTATGTGACCTTGGGCAAATCACTTCTCTGGGCCTAAGTCACTTCATCTGTAAAATGGGGGTTAAGACTCTAGCATTTAGTATAGTGCCTGCCATATAGTAAGCACTTAACAAATACCAAAAAAAAAAAAGGGAGGCAGGTTATGGTCCATTTCTAGGGGGTAGTGAAAGTATATAAGACCATTGCAAGTCACCCTCATCCCATAACACACCCTTCCTTCAATTCCCTTGGCAGTGCAATGTCTTTATGTCCTTACCTCTTGACACGAATGACAAAAAGAGGCTGTGCCTTTACAATTCATTCATTCATTCAATCAATCATATTTATTGAGTGCTTACTGTGTGCAAAGTACTGTACTAAGCGTTGGGAGAGTACGATATAACAGTAAACAGACACATTCCTTGCCCTCAACAAACTTATAGTCTAGAGGGGGAGATAGACAGTAATACAACTAAGTAGATCAATCAATCAATCAATCAATCACAAGCCTTTTAAGGTCCATTCTGCTGCCTGGACTCTGGTTTCTACCTGTCCACGTGGGTATTTCCCCCACCCTCCTACCCACACTTCCTTTCTCAGACAGCTGTGTAACGGACTCTATCTCAGTTGCTCTTTCTCACCCCCAAGCTACTGTTCCTCAGCAGGAACCTGTGAGAGGAAATCCATTAGGCGGTCAGCAGCATCTGGATGAGAAGAAACAAGCTTGGACAAAAACCACAGGTGAGTCCTGCTCTGAGCAGTCTCTCTTCTCCATTCCCAGGAGGAACAGCTCAATTAGGGTATCTCCCTAAATTTCCAACCCCAGTTACTGCAGGACTCTGACAAGCCCAAGTACACACACACACACTCTCTCTCTCTCTCTCTCTCTCTCTCTCTCTCTCTCTCTCTCTCTCCACCCACTTTGTGAGGCCAGCAGGTACATGTGTGTTTGGGTCAAACATCTGACCGAAGGGCAGAGCCACATGGAATTGCTGAAACAAGTAACTGAGAGCTGTGTTCAGCTGGCCCAGATCAACCCAGAGAAGCAGCGTGGTTCAGTGGAAAGAGCACGGGTTTTGGAGTCAGAGGTCATGGGTTCAAATCCCAGCTCTGCCAATTGTCAGCTGTGTGACTTTGGGCCAGTCACTTAACTTCTCTGAGCCTCAGTTACCTCATCTGTAAAATGGGGATTAAAACTGTGAGCCCCACGTGGGACAACCTGATCACCTTGTATCCCCCCCCAGCGCTTAGAACAGTGCTTTGCACATAGCAAGCGCTTAACAAATGCCATTATTATTATTATTATTAACCCAGAAGCTGGCCCCAGGAACAGGCCAAATTTGACAGCCCTGCTCCACTAGGCTGCCCATGGGTGCTACACCCTGACTTACAGGTACCCACTAAGGAGCAGTCAGTGCCTTGAATGGGTGTAGGTGTGGGAGCTTTGGATTTCATCTTCACCTAAGCAACTTCTGGGAGAGACCACCCGGGCACCACAGAGCAAGATGTGTGCATGTAGTGTGTGAGGGGATTTCTACCATTTATTTGTATGATACATCGATGGCCACCCAGGTTATCCACATTGGATTTCTCACTCTTTCTCTCCCTCCAACCCAAGATTTGGCTCTCTGGTGGCTGCCTTGCCTCTCTTCACCCTAGCAGGAAATATCCACAGGAGAACGGGGCCCAGGAGGCCGGCCGGAGTGGAACCAGGTGGCGTGGAAAGCCCTGGCCAGACAGACACATCCTCTTCGCTCCAGCCAGGGACGGAATGGAAGTGTTTGCTAAGGAAAAGTTTCAAGAGAGCTGAAATGAGAAGGGGGAGCTACCTGGAGACAGATACACATGTGTACATGTACACACACACACACACACTCACACACTCTCTCTCTCTCTCTCTCTCTCTCTCTCTCTCTCTCTCTCTCTCTCTCTCTCTCTCCCCCGCCCACCTACTCTGCCTCAATGCCAGTTCAGCAGGCGATTCCACTCTCTGATGCTGCTGCCCTAGTCTTTCTGGGAATGGGACCAACTTTATTAATAATAACAATTGTGGCATTTGTTAGGTGCCTACTATGTCCCAGGCACTGTTCTAAGTGCTGGGATAGATACAAGATAATCAGATTAGCCATAGTCCCTGTCCCACATAGGGTTCACAGTCTTCATCCTCATGGTACAGATGAGGTAACCGAAGCCCAGAGAAGTGAAGTGACTTGCCCAAGGTCACACAGCAGGTAAGTGGAGGAGGCAGGATTAGAACCCGGGTCCTTCTGACTCCCAGGCCAGTGCTCTATCCACTAAACCATGTTGCTTATTTGCCCCACTTCAGAGTCATCCAAGATAACCTTCTTTTCAGATCCTGAGGGAAGGGGCCAGTAAGAGAATCGAGCTGGCAGCCATAGGGGCTTTAAAGCCACCTTCAGGGAAGGGGAGAAGAGGTGACTCATTCTCTAACTCTGATAGCTAATTCTGTTGCACTGTTCTCTTTGAAGTGCTTAGTACAGTGGTCTGTACCTAGTAAAGCACTCAATAAATACCACTGATTGATTGATTAATTGACTCTGCCTCCAGATAGGCCACTTGCTACCAGTTGCATTGCCAGTCACATTCCTAATTTCCTTTCCTCTGTGCCCCACTGAACCACTCCCAATTCTCTCACAAACCACATCCATGTAGTGCAGGAATGGAGTGCAAACAGTGACCTCGACCAGAGCAGCATTCCCATTAGGCCAGTACTCCTGATGTCTGGACAACTTTGATGTTTCCGGCTCTTTACCACCAGAAGCATCCGTGGCAGAAACTGCATTCCAGAACTCAGCCCCAACAGGAAATACCCTGTGCTCTGGGATTGTGCCGCTTTGAATAGTTTTGGCCTTGCTCCTCGACACCTCCTCATCCGTGTCTCTGTAAGGGGAAGTTCCCTGCTTCATGACTTTCTTACCCAGCTGGAAACCATGACCCAGGCTTCCCTCCCCTCATCCTGGTTATATCCTTAGGTTATATCCCTTGCACTTGGATTTGCATCCTTTATTCACCCCTTCCTCAACCCCATTGCACTTAATTTTCATATCCGTAATTCAATCTTTTTTATATTAATGTCTGTCTCCCCCTCTAGACTGTAAGCTCTTTGTGGGCAGGGGATGTGTCTGTTTATTGTTGTATTGTACTCTCCCAAGTGATTAGTACAGTGCTCTGCACACAATAAGAGCTCAATAAATAAAATTGATTGACGTGGCATTGATCAGTTGGCTTCCAGGTGATGGGGAACTGATTGAAGAGTGACAAAAATTGCTTTGCTAGGTCCCTGGTGACTGCCCTTTCCCAATCCTACTCAATCTCAATCATTTATGAAGCAGTTATAGTTTGTGAAGGACTGGACTATAAAAAGAACTGGGGAGACTGTGGGCATTGATTCAGACAGGACTCAAAGAGAGAGGACCATAAGGAAAAGTCAACTCCAATTTTGGGGCTTCTTGCCTCTTCCATTATATTGTAAACTCCTTGAAAGCAGGGATCATGTGTTTTGCTGTTGCTAAACTCTCCCAAGTGCTTAATTCAGTGTTTTGCACTTAGTAGGCAATCTGTAAATGCCATTGGTTGATTAATTGATTTGAATTTCTAAATAACTGGCTAAATTCAGAAATTCAATAGCACTAAGTAAAAATAACAGTTCATTAGCCTTTATAAGGAAAGCTTCTCGTGGCTCCAGGCAATGACATTTTGGAACAGATCTTCCCAGTGTTCTAAACGTTTAGGTGGTGTCCTCCATCCCCAGCTCTGTTCCTGCCCCAGCCACGGCAGTAGTAGAAATAGTGTTTATTAAAGATTACCATGTGCATTGCACTGAACTAAGCACTGCGAAAGAACATACCCATGGGAATTAGAAATAGTCTTTTGTCCTCAAGGGACTCACGAACTAAGAATATAACTGGGGGAGAGGGAACTGGAGACAGACACATCAGGAGTGATGAAAAAATAAAACACCTAAGCAGCATATAGACAAGGACAAATGCACAACATACACAAAATAAAAACCCAAATCATCAGGGTGCTGCAGCTAGAGGAGCAGAATGGTTGCCTGGATCTATTCAAGCTCCCCGCAGTTTAGAGTCCAAGATAGACCTGTATCACAGCAACCATGACAGCAGTAACCAGCCTTTCTAAGGTTTTGAGGAGGCCCATGCTTCAGGTATTTTTCTCTTTCCAGCCCAGACAGTTGAAAGAAGGACAGGATGAAGGCACCTGGATGACTTGGAGAAGAGCTGGCATGGTTACTTCCCATTCATTCATTCATTCATTCATTCATTCAATCATGTTTATTGAGCACTTACTGTGTGCAGAGCACTGTACTAAGTGCTTGGAAAGTACAATTCAGCAATAAAGAGAGATAATCCCTGTCCACAGCGAGTTTACAGTCTAGAGGGTTTGGCTGGTCATCCTGCGGTCAGTGGGGTGAAGCTGAGAGCACATCGCAGCATGCTTTTAGCCTCATGGCCCCGTGCACACAAAGGGTGCTGGAAGCAGAGGCCCTCAGGAGTGGGAGAGAAGGCAGAAGATATTGCTTTCTTTGTTGGCTTCCCTAGCTGCCTCTGCTACCAAGTTCTCCGTGGTCCATTTACTCTTGGAGATCATTCCAGGCATCCAGAATGGATAGCTCCCCTTTTATTTATTTTTAATGGTATTGTTTAAGCAACTATTATGTGCCAGGCACTGTACTAAGCACTGGGGAAGACAGAAGCTAATCAGATTGGACACAGTCCATGTCTCCCATGGAACTCAGTCTTAATCCTCATTTTACTGATATGGTAACTGAGGCCCAGAGGAATGAATGACTTGCCCAGGGTCACACAGCAGACAAGTGGAGGAGTGAGGATTAGAACCCAGATCTTTCTCATTCCCAGGACCACACTCTATCCAGTGGGGCTCCTTTGTCTTCCAAGTGGGAAGAAGACAAAACTTCCATCCCCTTATCAGGGAGAGAGCAAAGGATTCCGGACTCTCAACTTGACTCCTTGCTGCTTTGCCCAGAGTTTATGGAAAAAAATCTCCCTGACCTCAGACCTGTTACCCAGCCACACTCCAGCAGTGTTGATTCAGTGTCTGGGTGGCCAGGACCCTCACACACACTTAGCAGGGGGGCACCAAATGATCCCCTGAAATGTTCCTTTTTCAGTGAGGAATCCTGCTGAGTGAATGCAGTGCCACAGAAGGGACAAAAGTGATGTGAAGGAAGAATCGGAGGCTGGAGGTTGGGTAACCTAACCAAGAGCATGGGAGATGTAGCTCCTCTGCCTGGATCCTGGGTGATGAGAAGATTACCGTAGAAGAGGGATCCTGGGTATTAGAATTGGGGAACCCAGCTTCCGTTTCACTTCCTCCTCTATTTCTTTCCCCCACAATCTCCCCCTCTAGACTGTAAGCTCATTATGGGCAGGGAACATGTCTGCTACATCTACGTATTGTACTCTCCCAAGTGTTAGTACAGTGTACAGTAGAGTAATAATATACAGTATAATAAATGCTCAATAAATACCACTGATGGATTGATTTCAAGGCTGCCTTTGGGAAGGCAGCCTTTGGCTGGAGGGTGCCGCCACAGGGCTTTTATGCATCTTGCTGGACTCTTCAGAGACTACCTTTTCTCCCTATGCTTCAATCTGAGTTTCCTCGGGGTTGATCCCTGCTGCTGCTGTGAAAAATCTCTCAGTAACTCCCAGGTTTTACACAAGAAGCCTGGGGCAGAGACCTGTAAAACCATCAAGTTCTCCAGGAGCTGTGAGGTGACACTCCCTGGAAACTGCCCTGCCCTTAGGGCTAGGTAGCTAGCTATAGGGGCAGGTTCCTATCTCCCAACCCATACCCCTCCCTGATCCCCTGGCTGGAGATTCTGTTTCCTCCTCGGCCTTCTGAGGGGCCCAAATTTTATTTCTCCCCATGGGATCTTGAGATGCCAGGGGGCAGATCCATACTTCCAGGCCCTCTTTCCCAGGTCAGGGAAGGGCAGAGAGGAGAAGGTGGAAGTCCTTCTTTTTTGCAGCTGCAGCCCACTGAAAGGTACAATTAGCCATTCGATCCCTCAGAATGGGATGTTGGAGGCTAATAGAGCTCACAATTAGGCACTTGTGAGTTCAGTTAGATGTATGTGCTGAGCTTTCCCCTCCAAGCTCCATCCCAAAAAGACGCTGATTTGCAAATGGGGAGGGAAGGGTATAGGAGAAGGCCCCTGGTGTCCTGGGCTTTCCCCCTCCAGAGGAAACCACATGAAGACAAAGAGTCAGGGATGGCACAAGACATTTGGACATGCCCAGCTTTGGTGTTCCTCTTTCGGCTCTCGGTCTAAACAATAATAATAATAATAATAATGGCATTTATTAAGCGCTTACTATGTGCAAAGCACTGTTCTAAGCACTGGGGAGGTTACAAGGTGAACAGGTTGTCCCAAGGGGGCTCACAGTCTTAACCCCCATTTTACAGATGAGGGAACTGAGGCACAGAGAAGTGAAGTGACTTGCCCAAAGTCACACAGCTGACAATTGGCAAAGCCGGGGTTTGAACCCATGACCTCTGACTCCAAATCCCATGCTCTTTCCACTGAGCCATGCTGCTTTGTTGATCTATTTCCTTTGATATATGTGGGAGCTTCTCACCTAGAGGTTCTGGCTCAAAAATAAAAATGTAGAAAATGGAGTGGAGACTGCCCCGAAGAAGAAGAAGGAGATGGCCTCTCAGGAATGTTCCTGAAGATGCAGATTTCTAAGAAAGGACGTTGCTTTTCCTTGTCTTGATTCTGTTGCTCCAACATCTGTTTGGGCACGGGTCAAGTTGTGGTTTGCACAATATAGTGCTCTGCACAGAGTAAGTGCTTCATAATTGCCACTGCTTGACTCGTATGGGCTCCGGCAGAGAACATGTCTACCAACTCTGTTAAAATGTACTCCCCCAAGCATTTGTGAGCCTGCTGTTGGGTAGGGACCGTCTCTATATGTTGCCAACCTGTACTTCCCAAGCGCCTAGTACAGCGCTCTGCACACAGTAAGTGCTCAATAAATACGATTGAATGAAAGAACAAATAAACTTACCATCATTCAGCCAGCCAAAGGAGGTCACTGCCAGCTAACCATCTGGAGTGTCTTCCCTGAGTGTTGTGACATGGGGGAGAGGACTGGGCCAGACAAAATAGATGCCTCTCCCCTATGATTCTGAATCTCGATGCCATCCCCAGGTATGAAGGGGATACAGAAGGCTGGTCAGTGCTCACCCTGACCTCACAGACTTTCTGGTGGAAATAGACTAGACTGTAAGCTCCTTGTGGGCAGGGAGCATGTCTACCAGCTCTGTTGTATTGTACTCTCCCAGGCGTTTAGTACAGAGCTCTGTACACAATAAGCACTCAGTAAATACTATTGATTGATTGATTCTTACCTCCTTTCCTGAGTGGCTGTATGGCTGGTGGCTTCCCTCA
Source organism: Tachyglossus aculeatus (assembly GCF_015852505.1). Lineage (NCBI taxonomy): Eukaryota > Metazoa > Chordata > Mammalia > Monotremata > Tachyglossidae > Tachyglossus > Tachyglossus aculeatus. Next base: position 73,901,352 of record NC_052086.1, read on the forward strand.
GCCCATGGAGGCTGATACGTTATGAGGAAGCTTGTTGTGGGCAGGGAATGTGTCTACGAACTCTGTTATATGTTCTCTCCAAAGTGCTTAGTACAGAGTGCTTTGCACATAGTAAGAGCTCAATAAATACCATTGGTTGGTTGATTGAAGACTCAAGTGAAAAAAGACAAAAAGTGCACTCAGTCAGCCCAATTATCCCCTTTTCACCATCAAGTCATATTTATGGAAACAGGGATTAATTTGGAAATTTCAGGAATCAGGTAGATGTTGTGGGTGGGAAATGTACCTACTGACTCTGTTATAATTGTACTTTCCCAAGGGCTTAGTTCACTGTTCTGCACACAGTAAGCACTCAATAAGTACCACTGATTGACTGATGATGTAGGGTGTTCTCTCTAGGAGCTTTTGGGCTAGGAGAAAGAATGAAAAAATATAATCAGAGGTGAGGAAAAATCCTCTGCAGTCTGTTAAGGATCATAAACTAAGCACCTGGCCTTCCCTGAAATCCATTAATATCAGAAATAGATTAAAACCATGGTCAATCATTGAACCAAAATGACATGGTTAAGGTTAGGGTTATGGTTCAACAAGCTACACTTGGGGACTTTTCATGTTCCAGGCTTGAAATTTATCCTCAATTTTCTGTGTGTTTTTTTATTTAGTCAAGCCACCAAATCCTCACTGATACACATATCCATGCCAATTCAGATTACAGAGCAGGCATCTCTGCACATAAAACTTATCTAGAGGGGAAGAGCAGTGTCCTTCCTGTTTGATCATGCTGCTGCTATTGGTAACACTTTATCCATGTGCATAAACATGTCTGAAAAGACTTAGGGGCTACTGCTAGTGGCTTCAGCTCTGCGCACCATATGGTCTGCACCATACTGCAGAGACGCAGCATTGCTCAGTGGAAAGAGCACGGGCTTGGGAGCCAGAGGTCATGGGTTCAAATCCCAGCTCAGCCACTTGTCTGCTGTGTGACTTTGGGCAAGTCACTTAACTTCTCTGTGCTTCAGTTACCTCATCTGTAAAAAAATGGGGATTAAGACTGTGAGCCCCTCGTGGGACAACCTAATCACCTTGTATCCCCCGAGCGCTTAGAACAGTGCTTCACACATAGTAAGTGCTTAACAAATATCACCATTGTTATTGTTGTTATTGTCCTTAGCTGAATATTGTCCTTAGCTGAGCTGTTGCATTTGCTATCTACTGGGGCTCTATCTGCTCTTATTTTGCAGGAGTTGACTTCTTTCTTGCTCCCCAATTTCACTTTTGAACCATCCCACCTCCCGCATCCCTCTCTTTTTCCACCCTTTGAAGCCCATATCCTCTACATCTGCCGCCCACTCCCATTACTAGTCACGGTCCCAGGCCCCTCTTCCAACTTTCTGAGTAATTTTGATCCTTTTCCCACATTCCTTCTCTCTTTTTCCACTCTTACATTGATCCTTGGGGACTTCAATATCCACGTGGATGTTCCCAATGATCCTTCCACCGCTCTCTTCCTCTCTCTCTCTCTTCTCAACTCCTCTGACCTCCTGCTCCACTCCACCTCACCCACTCACCAAATTGGACACACGCTCGATCTCGTGATCTCTAGTCACTGTACAATCTCTACCCTCACCAACTCTGAAATTCCTCTATCCGATCACAACATCCTCACCTGCATTCACCCCCAAACACCTACTCTCCACAAATCTGTCCTGATCCCCCTAGAGATCTCCGGTCTTTTGACCCCATCCAATTTTCTGAAGTCACCATGCCCCATTTGGTCTCCAGTCCCAAACCACCTTCTCTTGAGGCACAAATTGACACCTTCCAAACTGCCCTCACCACTGAACTCAACATTCTCATTCCTCTGACTACCGATCTTGCACCACTAATCTGAAGCCCTGGGTCACCTCCACCGTAAGCATCCTCTACTCCTTTGCATAAGCTGCGGAGTGCTGTTGGCAGAAATACAGACATCAAACTGACCTCTTCTAGACTGTGAGCCCGCCTTCTAGACTGTGAGCCCGCTGTTGGGTAGGGACCGTCTCTATATGTTGCCAACTTGTACTGCCCACGTGCTTAGTACAGTGCTCTGCACACAGTAAGCGCTCAATAAATACGATTGAATGAATGAATCTCTAATTCATCCTCACTTGCTCTAATTCTGCCCTCTCCTCTGCCCAGCAACATCATTTCCCCATCATTATTGACTCCCACCCTCACTGTCCAAACTAGTTGTTTCAGAAGTTTAACTCCTTCCTCAAACCCCCATCCCCCTGCCAGCCCATCTTTTCCCACAGTGACCTGGTCAGGTACTGTTTTGATAAAATTGAGAAGCAGCATGGTTTAGTGGAAAGAGCACAGGCTTGGGAGTCGGAGGTCACGGGTTCTAATTCCAGCACTGCCACTTGTCAGCTGTGTGACTTCAGGCAAGTTACTTCACTTCTCTGTGCCTCAGTTACCTCATCTGTAAAATGGGGATTAAGACTGTGAGCCCCATGTGGGACAACCTAATTTCCTTTGTATCTCCCCCAGTGCTTAGAACAGTGCTTGGCACATAGTAAGCACTTAACAAATGCCATCATTATTATCATTATTATTATTATATCCCAAAACACCCCCGATCCTCTCTAGCCCCTCCACCCTCCTGCCCCATCTTTCCCACTCCTACCTTTCCCAGCAAGAGGACATTTTCCATCTTTTTTCAAAAATCTATCCCCTTCGTCTGTACCTCTGACTCCATCCCTTTTCAGCTTATCAATATACTTGTTCCATCCCTTCTTCCCTCCCTGACCACCATCTTCAACTTTTCACTCAATAGCCTCTTCCTCACTGCTTTCCGACAAGCTCATGTCTCCCCTGTCATTAAAAAACCCTTCTTAAGATGCCACAGTTTCTTGTGGTTATCATCCCATCTCCCTCCTACTGTTCCACTTCAAACTCTTTGAGTGAGTTTTTACCCCCACTGCCTCCACTTCCTCTCCTTCAGTTCTCTTCTTGACTCCCTGGTGTCCACCCCCTTCACTCCACGGAAACAAGCCCTCCCTAAAGTCACCAAAGACCTCCTTCTTGCCAACTCCAGTGGCCTTTCCTCCATCCTAATCCTCCTCAACTTCAGCAGCCTTCACTCTGTACTGATCCCCCCAGACCTCTCAGCTGCCTTCAACACTGTCAACTACCCCTGTGTCCTGGAAATTTTAACAAATGTTGGCTTCACTAATACTGTCTTCTCCCAGCCCTCCTCCTGTTTTTCCAATCGATCTTTCTCAGTCTGTTTTGCAGGCCCCACCCCTGCCTCCCATCCTCTGTGGAAGTCCCTCATTGCTCAGTTCTGGGCCCCCTTCTACTTTCCCCTGGAGAACTCATTCCCTCTCACGGCTTCAAGTGCCATCTCTATGTAGATGATTACCAAATTCACCTCTCCCGCACTGACTTCTCTCTCCTGCAGTCTCACATTTCCCCCTGCCCTCAGGACATCTCTACTTGGGTGTCCCGCCGACACCTCCAACTTAGTATGTCCAAAACAGAACTCCCCACTTTCTTCAGCCTGGTTCAGTGGAAAGTGCCCGGGCTTGGGAGTCAGGGGTCATGGGTTCTAATCCCGGCTCTGCCACTTGTCTGCTGTGTGACTTTGAGCAAGTCACTTAACTTCTCTGTGCCTCAGTTCCCTCATCTGTAAGAATGGGGATTAAGACTGTGAGCCCCACGTGGGACAACCTGATTACCTTGTATCCCCCCGGCACTTAGTACAGTGCTTGGCACATAGGAAGCGCTTAATACCATTATTATTATTATTATTATTATTATTATTACTCAAAGCCTGTACTACCCGAGTCTTTCCTATCACTATAGACAACACCCAAATCTTCCGTCTCAAAAGCCCATAATCTTGGCATAATCATCGGCTTGACTCTTATTCAACCCACATATTCAATCTGCCACCAAATCTTGTCGGTTCAACTTTCACAACATTGCTAAAATCCTCCCTTTCCTCTCCATTCCAAACTGCTATGACACTGATCCAAGCATTTATCGTACCCTGCCTTGACAACTGCATCTGCCTCCTTGCTGGCTTCCTTGCCTCCTGTGTCCCCACTCTAGTCCTTTTTTCACTCTCCGGCCTGGATCATTTTTCTGAAAAAAACATTCAGTTCACAACTTCCCACTTCTCAAACACTCCCGTGGCCGCTCATCCAGCACCGCATCAAACAGAAACTCCTTACCATTGGCTTTAAGGCGCTCAATCAGCTCGCCCCACCCCCATTTAACCTCACTGATTTCCTACTACAATCCTGCCTGGCACATTTCACTCTTCTAATGCCAACATTCTCACTGTACCTCAGTCTCGTCTATCTCACCGCCAACTCCTTGCCCACATCCTCCCTCTGGCCTGGAATCCCATCCCCCTTCATGTTTCACAGATAACCACTTTCCCCATCTTCAGAGCCTTATTAAAATCACATCTCCTCAAAGAGAGCTTCCCCTGCTAAGCCCTCATTTCCCCTACTCCCTCTCCCTTCTACGTCAGCTACGTACTTGGATCTGTTCCTTTTAAGCCCTTAATATAATAATAATAATAATAGCATTTATTAAGTGCTTACTATGTGCAAAGCACTGTTCTAAGCGCTGGGGGGATACAAGGTGATCAGGTTGTCCCATGTGGGACTCACAGTCTTAATCCCCATTTTACAGATGAGGGAACTGAGGCCCAGAGAAGTTAAGCGACTTGCCCAAAGTCACACAGCTGACGAGTGGCGGAGCTGGGATTTGAACCTATGACCTCTGACCCCAAAGCTCGTGCTCTCTCCACTGAGCCATGCTGCATCTCCTAATATTCACCCCACACTCAGCTCTACAGCACCTATATACATACCCAATACTTATTTTAATGTCTTTCTCCCCCTCGAGACTGTAAGGTCCTGGTGGGTAGGATACGTGCCTGCCAACTCTGTTGTATTGGACTCTCCCAAGCGCTTAGTACAGAGGGCTGTATGCAGTAAGTAATTGTGGTATTTGTTAAACACTTACTATGCGCCATGCACTGTTCTTAGCACTGGGGTTGATACAAGATAATCATAATGGATACGGTCCTTGTCCCTCATAAGGCTCACAGTCTTAAATCCCCATTTTGCAGATGAGGTAACTGAGGCACAGAGAGGTGAGGTGACTTGCCCAGGATCACACAGCAGAGCTGGGATTAGAACCCAGGTCCTTCTGACTCCCAAGCCTGTGATCTATCCATAAGTCAAGCTGCTTCTCCCAGTAAATGCTCAATAAATACCACTGATTGATACACTGATTTTGCCCTTTGTCCTAAAGATCTTCCAGGCGCCTCTGCTCTAAAACAACCATTTTCTTTTTCATAAACATGTGCTAGTGAAGAGAGGCAACAGGACTCAGAGACCCTGACTCAAAGGAGAGTTCATTACCGGTCAGGAGAAGGGAGACCAGCGTTTCAGAATCTGGGCCCTGACAAGGAGCCGAAAGAGAGAGATGAGCTACTTTCAGCACAGTACTGTCACCCTCAGCCTTGGGGCCTGGTGGCCACTGGTTGGCTATCTGGGGCCAGAGCTCAGAGTCCAGCGTTAACAGCTGTGGCACAGTTAGCCAGGGCTCTTTAATTATAACAACAACAACAATAATAAAAACAATAATAATTGGAGTATTTGTTAAACTCTTACTATATGCCAGGCACTGTTCTAAGTGCTGGAGTGGATACAAGCTAATTGGGTTGGACACAGTCCCTCTCCTACATGGGGCTCACAGTCTTAATCCCCATTTGACAGATGAGGTAACTGAGGCCCAGAGAAGTTAAGTGATTTGCCCAAGATCACACAGCAGACGAGTGGCAGAGCTGGGATTAGAATCCTGCTCTTTCTGACTCCCAGGCTAAAGCTCTATCCATTAAGTCATGCTGCCTCTCTTTAGGTGGGAAAGTCTCTATGCATCCTCCTCCCTCCATGGCACCTTGGGCCAGCTCCGTGCAAAGACAGAGGAGGGAGGGAAGAAGAGGCCTGGGCTCCAAAAGGTGGGAAGAGATCGTGGGATGAGGGAAAGGTAATCCAGTAATCTGTTCATTTCTGTGCACTCTGCACCCACGCGGAACAAACCACTTTATCAGATTACCTGATTACCTCTCTCTCCTCCCCCCCACCCCGCCAACACCGACCTCTCCTCAACTTTGGGACACTCCTCTAAATCTCTTTCTCATGAAGGCCCAGATGGAGGAAAGGACTTTCTCTGGGTCACACAAACCATGATGATGGTTGATCCAGAGATAGAAGGTAGGAGTCGTGTCCTAAAATCCTCCCTGTCCAACCAAAACGCAGCTCTTCCTCTGCCTGCCTCAGAAGCATATCTAATCTCTAGGTCATTGGGAGCCCAGGACCAGAGAAGGAGAATGGGGTGATCTGAGTGGCAGGGAATTCTTGGCCTCTCGTGGAAATTGCATGTGGTGATTGTCAGTCCACATGGTCTATAATGGTCACTGCAGGCTTTCCAAAGCTGGGAACTAGTTGCAGGACCCGTCCTCTGGCTTTCTTCCCATTTTTGACATTTCCATTTCCTGGCCCCTGGGGAAGCTTTAAAGAAGATTTCCAGACACACCTCCAAGTCGGGGTTAATTCTTGGGAGGTCCTGGCTCTGCTCCCTGGCACCCCGACACCCCAGGGTCCAGGGGCGTCTGTCAAGATGCTAACCGTCAGCCTGGGCTGAGTAGAGGGCGACCACTGACAGCTAAAGAATTCTGGAGGCCCTTTTGTTGATCCCTCCCCCCACACTTCTTTAACAATAAATAAAAAACTTTTAAAATATTAAAAATAAAAACCATGGCATAGTTACTTTGTGACAGTGATGGGTGTTTGTTCTTCTGCCAGTTCCTGGAGACATTCAGAAGGTTTTGATTTTGAAACTGTTAAGTCAACCACTGTCTGGTAATGCTATGTTAACATTTTGATAAATAAGGGGTTCATAAGGACACACAAAAAGATTCTTCGCCAAGATTTGCGGAGCCTGTATGGTTGCTGTGCATGTTACCTTACCTATTATCTTAACCCCTTCCATTGTTTCAAAGCCTTTGAACCTGGGTGGTGCTGCTGAGCTACAAGACCTGGGGCAGAAGTCGAGGCAAAGAGAGGCTGGGCACTTAAATTCCAAATCTTAACATAGATATAATAATGATAATGGCATTTGTTAAGCATTTACTACGTTCCAGGCACTCTACTAAGCACTGGTGGTGATACAAGAGTGTGAGCCCGTTGTTGGGTAGGGACCGTCTCTATATGTTGCCAACTTGTACTTCCCAAGCGCTTAGTAAAGCGCTCTGCACACAGTAAGTGCTCAATAAATACGATTGAATGAATGAATGAATACAAGATAATCGGGTCAGACATAGTCCCTTTTCCACATAGGGCTCACAGTCGTATTCCCCACTTTACAGATGAGGTAACCGAGGCACAGAGAAGTTAAATGACTTGCCCAAGGTCACAGAGCAGACAAGTGGCAGAAGCAGGATTAGAACCCAGGTCCTTCTGACTCCCAGGCCCATGATCTATCTGTCAGTCGATTCAGCTGACAATGCTGTAAGCAACTCAGAAACAGGACCCTCCTTCAACAGTCCTCTCCACCCCACTTCATCATCATCATCATCATCAATCGTATTTATTGAGTGCTTACTGTGTGCAGAGCACTGTACTAAGCGCTTGGGAATTACAAGTTGGCAACATATAGAGACAGTCCCTACCCAATAGTGGGCTCACAGTCTAAAAGGGGGAGACAGAGAACAAAACGAAACATACTAACAAAATAAAATAAATAGAATAGATATGTACAAGTAAAATAAATAGAGTAATAAATATGTACAAACATATATACATATATACAGGTGCTGTGGGGAAGGGAAGGAGGTAAGATGGGGGGGATGGAGAGGGGGACGAGGGGGAGAGGAAGGAAGGGGCTCAGTCTGGGAAGGCCTCCTGGAGGAGGTGAGCTCTCAGTAGGGCCTCCCAGGTGATCTGATTGACTTCATTACTCCAAGTACAGAATCCACTAAAGACATCCATAAACCAGGCCAGCTCCCTCATCAGCACTAGTAGCAGTCCTGGCAGCCACCAATCAATCAGTCAATCAATCAGTGGTACTTACTGAGCGCTTACTGTGTGCCATGAACTTTTCTTGGTGCCTGGCCCAGCAATCTTTGGCAAGTGGGGATCAGGACCAGACAATCCACGAATTGCAGTTCCAATCTTTCAGTTTTAGAGAAGCAGCATTCATTCATTCATTCAGTCATATTTATTGAGCGCTTACTGTGTGCAGAGCACTGTACTAAGCGCTTGGGAAGTACAAGTTGGCAACATATAGAGACGGTCCCTACCCAACAGTGGGCTCACAGTCTTGGCACAGTGGATAGAGCACGGGGCTGGGAGTCAGAAGGTCCTAGTTTCTAATCCCAGCTCTGCCACTTGTCTGCTGTGTGAACTTGGGCAAGTCACTTCACTTCTTTTTGCCTCAGTCACCTCATCTGTAAAATGGGGATTGAGACTCTGAGCCTCACCTGGAACAGGGATTGTGACCAACCCGATTTGCTTGTATCCACCCCAGTACTTAGTACAGTGCCTGGCACATAGTAAGCGCTTAACAAATACCACAACTATTATTATTTATTATCATTGTTATTGTTTAGGACCGGGACCCTGCCTGACAGAGGCTCACCCTCACTAGGTACCATTTCCATCTCTGGCTTAGCTCCTTCAAACTCCAACTAATGACACCATAATCACTGGACAAGTGATTTCAACTTCCAAACCTCTGCACCCCAGTGAAATAGGGGAAAGGGGAAAATTCTCTCCAGGGCATGGTGGTGAGCAGAAGTTGACCCAGGATCCCCTGAAGGAAACCTTGAATAAGTGCGAGCAAGTTGTGAAGAAGAGAGACAGGGACAGAGCCCCCCCCCAGCTAATCAGTCTCACCATTTAGCTTCACCATCATCATCATCAATAGTGTTTATTGAGCGCTTCCCGTGTGCAGAGCACTGTACTAAGCACTTGGGAGAGTCCTATATAACAGGGTTGGTAGACACATAACGGGCTCACAGTTCAAGCTCTCGAACCTGAAGTGATTCTCTTTGTATCTCGCCTCATCTTCTCCACCTCCAGACCCACTGACAGATGGGCAAGACTTAGGGTCCTGAAAAACTTCCTGAGGTGGTTTTTATTTGACAAATTGAAAACCGCTGCAAGAGGCTTTTTCCTGCCCTACATCCCGCGCCAAGTCCTCCTGGCCGTCTCCCTGCTGCAGTCACCCCAGGAATCGGCATGGAAATGCTGACTCAGCTTCCCTAGATAGCAGTCCCGCTTCCTGTCCCTCAGATAGATTCATCACCAGCAGGAATAGTGAGTCATCAAGACTCTATCTCCCCGGGTTTGACTGGGTTTGGAAGCCTGAGAAACACAAACCACAACCGCGTGAGTCACTGGGGACAGCTTAATCCTGACCGGGCCTCTGATCCACCCTCTGTTTCCCTCCTAAATCTCCCCAGACTGCCAAAACTCCCCTTCAGCCAAACCGAACTCAAGACCCACTTTCCTGCTGTTTCTCCATCTGGTCCCACCTTCACCTACATGCTTCCCTTCCATCACAGACCGAGTGGATCACTCCCTCAAACATAACAATAATAATAATAACAATATTTACTAAAATGCTTAGAATGTGCCAAGCTCTGTACTAACACAGGTCCTGTTCCAAACAGGGCTCACATTCTAAGAGGGAGGAAGTGTTTTATCCTCCCTTCCCGGGTGAGGACAGAAGAGAAGCAGCGTAGCCTAGTGAGTAGAGCACAGTTGTGGGAGTCAGAAGGAGCTGGGTTCTAATCCTGGCTCTGTCACTTGTCTTCGGTGGGACCTTGGACACTTAACTTCTCTGTAACTCTTACCTCATTTGTAAAATGGGGACTAAGACTGTGAGCCCCATGTGGGACATGGACTGTGTCCAACCTGATTATGTTGTATCTACCCCAGCACTTAGTACAGTGCACGGCACATAGTAATTGTTCAGCAGATATCATAAAAAAGGAAACCAAGGCACAGATAAATTAACTGACTTGCCCAAGGAGTCACAGTGGACAAGTGGCAGAGCCGAGATTGGAACCCAGATCTCTTGACTTCCATTGTGGCGCTCTTTCCAGATGACTGTCAGTCTTTCCACTGTGCCACACTGTCTCCTGCTTCGTCTCTGCCCATAAAGCAGCTACCTGGATTTATTCACTATTTTGTATCTGATTTTTTTTTTCCCTTTTGCAGCCACTTACAGCTCATCTCTGACAGGATTCGAAGAGCAGAGATAATCGGAAACATCGGATCTTCACCCTTCATCAGTATTTTCTTCCCAGGTCCCAAAATGTCTTTGGGACTGAGAAATCCATCAACCGTTGCTAAAAACGGGCACCAGGAGAGGAAATATACCACCCTCTTCTCTGATATTGATCTGGGAGAGCTTAGGCTGAGAGAGAAAACCCTTTCTGCCCATTGGACAGTGGGATATGAAGGTGAGAGCAGAGCTCTCTAGGAGATCAATTTTTTCAGCAGACTCAGAGCAGTGCCAAAATCAGAGGAAGAATCTATTTGCAATCCATTAGCCTTCCCCTCCCAGCGTCCTTTAGAAATAAGAAAAAATAAACATTAAGGCTTTTGCTTTGTCAGTTTCAACCCTACGTTAAATTTAAATTTCCAAGCTCCATTTGCCACCAGTGACCCACTGGACAACAGTTGAGGGAAGCTAAATTCTGCTGAGGAAATTCTGTGACCTGATGTGAACTGAAGGTACAATCAGAGCTCTTGGGAGCAGGAAAAGAAGACATTTCCAAGGAAAAGTAAAGGAAGTGACAAAGGAAAGTAAATAGACAACTCATTCGCTCCCATGGCTTAAGTGCCACCTTTACGCAGATAATTCCCACATTTACCTCTCCAGCTATGACTTCTCTCCTTCGCTGCAATCTCACATTTCCTCCTGCCTCCAGGACATCTCTACTTGCATATCCTGAAGACACCTCAAACGTAACATGTCCAAAACTGAACTTCTCGCCTTCCCACCCAAAACTTGTTCTCCCCTGTGTTTCCCATCGCTGTAGACAAGACCACTAGCCTCCCTATCTCACAAGCCCGTAACTTGGCGTTTTCCTTGACTCGTTCCCTTATCCAACCCACATATTCAATGTCACCAAATCCTGTCAGTTCTACCTTCACAACATCACTAAAATCTACACTTTCCCTTCCACTCAAACTTCTACAACGCTGATCCAAACAATTTCCATATCCCACCTTGACTGCTGCATCAGCCTCCTCGATGATCTCCCTCTCTCCTCACTCCAGTCCGTACTTCACTCTGCTGCCAGTGTTATTTTTCTAAAATACTCTTTAGTCCATGTCTCCCCACCCCTCAAAAACCTCCAATGGTTGCCCATCCCTCCCTGTTTCCAATAGAAACTCCTTACCTTAGGCTTTAAAGCACTCAATCAGCTCACCCCCTTCTACTTTATCTCACTGATTTCCTTCTACAACCCAGCCTGCATACTTGGCTCCTCTAGCACCAGCTTGCTAACTGTGCAATTAAATTATATATTATGAATTATTTACTTATATTAATGTCTGCCTCCCCCGCTTGACTGTACCTTGTTGTGGGCAGGGAATATGTCTGCTAAATCTGTTGTATAGTACTCTCCCAAGTGCTTAGTATAGTGTTCTGCACATTGTGGTCACTCAATAAATACCATTGATGATTATTGATGATGATGTGGCTCAATCTTATCTATCTCACTGACCTCCTTGTGGGCAGAGATTGTCACCGTTCATTGTTTTATTGTACTTTCCCAAGCACTTAGTACAGTGCTCTGCACATGGTAACCACTTAATAAATATGATTGAATGAATGAACACCCCTTTCCCATGTCCTCCCCCTTGTCTGGAACTCCCTCCCCTTCCATATATACCAGACTACCACTCTCCCCACCTTCAAAGCTTCATTAAGGTCTCATCTCTTCCAAGAGGCCTTCCCTGATTAAACCCTCTTCCCTGACTCCCTTTTCTTTCTGTGTAGCCTATGCACTTGGAAATGTACCTTTTAAGCACTTGATATTCACTCTACCCTCAGCACCACCGCACTTACATACACATCCATAAATTATTTATTTATAATAATGTCTGTCTCCCCCTCTAGACTGTAAACTCACTGAGGGCAGGGAATGTATCTAACAGCTCCGTTATACTGTACTCTCCCAAGCACTGAGTACAGTGCTTTGCAAACAGTCAACACTCAATAAATGCCATTGATTGATTAATTCATACGGATGGGTCTCCTAGAAACCTGACTTGAACTGAAACTGACAGAAAAATCTTCATTTTGCCCTTAACCCAAAGAAGGCCTCATTCCTGAGGATGCTTAGAGTTGGGGAATTATTTCTTTCTGAAGTCCTGCTCACCCCTGCTGGAAATATCAGCACCCTTCAACTGGCTGTCAGCCTCCCGGGCTCTGTTATGGGATCCTGGGGGATGTCATGCCCATGTAACAGAGGAAAACCCTGAGCCATGATGACTGTTACAGTCAAGTCAGTCAGTCAATTGTGTTTATTGAACACTTACTGAGTGTGGAGCACTGTACTAAGTGGTGATCCACAGTGAGGCAACGGGGTATAGCCACCTACTTCCCAGCTGGATGCTTCCTGCTATGATGCCCCCCGTCCTGGGTTTCTCCCTTGCAGTGGGGTGTGCGGAAAACTGGGGCGGCCCCCCTTCACCATAGAACCCCTGGGCTGGGGAAGAAGCTAGTGCTCAGGGTCCCTTGCTCATATCAATTAATCAATCGTATTTATTGAGCACTTATTGTGTGCAGAGCACTGTACAAGCACTTGGGAGAGTATAATATAAAAGAGTGATCAATCAGTCAAAGGTATTTATTGAGTGCTTACTATGTGTAGAGCATTATATTATGTACTTGGGAAAGTACAATACAACAATAATAATAATAATAATGGTATTTGTTCAGCGCTTACTATGTGTCAAGCACTGTTCCAAGCACTGGAGCACTGTTACAACAGAAATAGCAGACACGTTTCCTGCCCATAAGGAGTTTACAGACTAGACGTATAGGCCCACAATGAGCTGACAGTCTATCTGAGACCATGACATTTCATCGAGCTCACAGAGTGAGAAGCAGTGTGGGCTAATGGATAGAGCATAGGGCTGGAAGTCACAAGGACATGGGTTCTAATCCCAGCTCTGCCACTAGTCTGTCGTGTGACCTTGGGCAAGTCACTTCACTTCTCTGAGCCTCAGTTCCCTCATCTGTAAAAAGGGGATTAAGACTGTGAGCCCCGTATGGGACACTGACTGTGTCCAACCTGATCAACCTTAGTACAGTGTCTGGCACATACTAAATGCTTAACAAATACCGTTTTTTAAAAAAAGTGTCCAGTACTGTGCCAGAGGCCCGGGATACTTGTTGGAGCATAGACATTGTCCTTGACTTCAGAAAGTTCACACCCCAAACCAGTTGTGGTTTCCACCCCTGGGGAAGCCCAGGCTCCTCAGGCCCAGCTGGGAAGACTCAGAGAGAGCTCATGGGCACAGGCCAAGGTTTCCGAGCTGGTGCCCCACATTCCCAGCCCTGCCCTCCTCCTCCGCAGCCGGGGAGTTGCATCCCTAGAGGTCTGGTGGCGGGCCCTCAGAGAGAAGGGACTGAATGCGAACAAAGACGGGCCCTTTCAGGCTGTGTCATTCCATGCCAGTAGGGCTTGTAATTTTAATTAGACCCTTTGTTTCCCCTTGTAATCTGAAGCACGGAAACGGGTTCTGCTGCTCACGAGGGCCATGAAAAGGAAACGTTCCCTCTGTCCCGGCAGACTGGGGAAGTGCTAGGGGAGGGAAAAGTTGGGTAGGCGGGGGGAAGGGAGTTAATTAGCTCTTCTCTGCTGCCAAGATAAACAGAGCCAACTCCAGACCAGCTGAATGGTTCATTCCGGGTGGGACCCAGGATCCTCATCTAGCGCCTGGCTTCAATCATTCGATCAATTGTATTTGTTTGAGTGCTTACTGTGTGCAGAACACTGCACTATGCACTTGGAGAGAATGGTATAAAAGAACTTCCACTCCGGAAGGTCTCATCATGGCCGACAGGCACCAATAAGTTGTCAGAGACTCTTGAGGGCTTGTGGGTGTTTGCTTTCAAGGGACAAAAATCAGTGTGTAGAGCATTACACACACACTGCGACACAGCAGGCAAAAAGAGGCGCTGTGTTTAGAACCACGGTCTCCTGACTCCCAATTCCACGCTCTTTCCACTACGCCACGGGAGAGTTAGAGTGTTACCTTCCCGGTATCAGACGGGGCCATGGACCCAACGGAGAATATAGACATCAATTTTTGTCTAACTTTCTGTTTTGGGATTCTGGGTCTTCCTGGACATCCCTGTTGGCTACTTTCTACACAGTGAAGCCTGTTTCTCATTTAAAGTGGCTTCCTTCTCCCTTCTGGATTCAGTGTTGTTACTTCAGTAACAATTGGGCAATGCCTTTGCTAACTGTAAATCATTCCTCACAAATGTTGAAATCAAAGCACTCTGACATCTGACCCTCTTGAAAAGGGTCAGAGATTGTTTGTATGCTCCCCCCTTTTTATCAGTGAACAAACCTATATTAATCAGTTAAGAGAAATGACAGGGAGGCCTTAAATCTGGAACTTAGTGATTTCCTTTGACGGCAAAATGAACTGGAAAAAGGTTGATTTCTGAAGTGTGAAATGAAGTGCTGTGGTGGCAGGAAACTGCTCCAACCCATGTCTCCATTCAATCAATCAATCAATCATACGTATCGAGAGCTTACTCTATGCAGAGCTCTGTACTAAATGCTTTGAAGACTACAGTATAACAGAGCTGGTAGGTACAGTCCCTGCCCACAACAAGTTTACAATCTAGAGAAGTCAGCCAATAATCATTACCCCAGTATCCATTACTCCAGTATCCATGGGATGCATGGATTGGGTCAGGGTCAGACACGTAGACAAGCTAGGTTAATCATCTAATCTGTTTTCGAGTCCCTTTACTTTAGAGAAAAGACTTCCATCTATAGAACAGGGAATCATGTATAGGATAGAGAGGGAGAAGCAGAGTGGCCTAGTGGATAAAGTACAGGCTGGGAGCCAGAAGGACCTGGGTTCTAATCCTGATTCCGCCACATGCTTGCTGTGTGACCTTGGGCAAGTTATTTCACTTCTCTATGCCTCAATCACCTCACCTGTAAAATGGAGATTAAGACTGTGAGCCCCATGTGGGACAGGGACCGTGTCCAACCCAATTTACTTGTATCCCCCCAAGTGCATAGTACAGTGCCTGGCACATAGTAAGTACTTAACAAATACCGCAATTATTATTATTAATATTATAGGAGGTGCACACACACAACCACACTGTAAAGTGAGTGACTTCAAAAGCACACCCTCTAGACTGTAAACTCGTTATTGGCAGGGAACATATTATAATTATTATTATTATTATTATGGCATTTGTTAAGCACTTAACTATGTGCCAGGCACTGTACTAAGCGCTGGGGTGGATACAAGCAAATCAAGTTGGATATAGTCCCTGTCTCACCCCTTCTAGACTGTGAGCTCGTTGTTGGGTAGGGACTGTCTCTATATGTTGCCAACTCGTACTTCCCAAGCGCTTAGTACAGTGCTCTGCACACAGTAAGCGCTCAGTAAATACGATTGAATGAATGAATGAATGACTCACAGTCTCGATCCCCATTTTGCAGATGAGGGAACTGAGGCACGGAGAAGTGAAGTGACTTGTCCAAGGTCACCCAGCAGATGAGTGGTGGAGTTGGGATTAGAACCCATGACCTTCAGATTCCCAGGCCCATGCTCTATCTACTATGCCATGCTGCTTCTCAAACATATCTATTAACATATCTATTAACTCAGTTGTATTGTACGCTCCCCAGTGCTTAGCACAGTGCTCTGCACACAGTAAGCACTCAATAAATATGATTGATTGATTGATGGTGCTTCCGCATTCGCAGCTGTGGGAGAGAATGGTCTCCCTGCCAAGGTTTGGGGCGCAGGTGTCTGAGTGTAATTCACCTCTGCCAGCCAGAACTCACGAGAAAAGCACACAAGACACAGAAGGTAAGAAGGCGATGGTGCTGCCACTTAGGCTTGTCCCTAAGCTTAGAGACCTGCTCTTTCCCCCAGAAAATGACCTAAAAGGAGTAAAACTTCCCATAGGCAAAATGTAAAGGGCATTAATGCTTTCCCAAGATCTGAAAAAGTGATCGAAACAACCAAATAAAAATCAATGTAGCGACCTGACCAAATAACAGGGTAAATGTGCACCCAATGAAAGATTTTAAATTCGATGTTTTTCATAAGCACATACGTAAATGCTTAGTTTTCAAAGGGTTTTTTTTTTCCACATCCTGTTCAGCAGAAAGGCACCTTGAAGAGAGCTGTCATTACCTTATGTTGAATCGAAATGGGCTTCGGTCAACCGATTCAAGTCTGTCAAAATATTTCAAAGAATTGAGAAGAGGAAAGGAGGTGTTTAAGCCAAAGTACACTTTGCAGAGTTACTCAAAGAGAGAGAGCTCTATAAGAAACACTGGCATGAAAATTCAAAAGCACTATCATGAGACAATAAAGAAAGAACATTAGCCTTCCCTGATTAATCTTGCCAACTTTCTACGCATACCGCAACATCAGCCATCTCCGAAGCCGCGCATTTATCAGTTTACTATGAGTTTTTTTCTCTTGTGTATATTTATATCTATTTTCTCTCTCAGTCATGGTCTAGTCATCAGTTTAAGTCCATTTTTTCTCCCATTAGACTGTAAGCTCTTCAAGGGTAGGGAGCTTATCTTTACATTTGAGCACCTAAATCATTTTTCTGCAGTCTACTGACAGCGGTGTTGATATGGATTCTCTAACCTCAGAACTACAAGTCCCAGAAGGAGCTGGCGTTTTTATCACCAATACACTTGCCTAACTCACATACTTGTCTTAAGGAAATAACATTGTCATTATTGGCTTTTATCAGTGGTCTATTGAGCCTAGTACCTTATCATCATCATCATCATCATCATCAATCGTATTTATTGAGCGCTTACTATGTGCAGAGCACTGTACTAAGCGCTTGGGAAGTACAAATTGGCAACATAAAGAGACAGTCCCTACCCAACAGTGGGCTCACAGTCTAAAAGGGGGAGACAGGGAACAAAACCAAACCTACTAACAAAATAAAATAAATAGAATAGATATGTACAAATAAAATAGAGTAATAAATATGTACAAACATATATACATATATATGGCACCTTATAAATTATAATAATAATGATGGCATTTATTAAGTGCTTACTATGTGCAAAGCACTGTTCTAAGCGCTGGAGAGGTTACAAGGTGATCAGCTTGTCCCACGGGGGCGGGGGAGCTCACAGTCTTAATTCTCATTTTACAGATGAGGGAACTGAGGCCCAGAGAAGTGACTTGCCCAAAGTCACACAGCTGACAATGGGCGGAGCCGGGATTTGAACCCATGACCTCTGGACTCCAAAGCCCGTGCTCTTTCCACTGAGCCACGCTGTTTCTCATCACCTACCTCTTACCTCTCATCTCATCTCATCTCTTACAGTGGCAACAGGATGTTTGCAGGAGTTGTGTGGTTGTTACTCCAGGAGAAGCCCTGATCCAGAACTTCTTATCCTTTGCCAACAGAAGCAACGTAGCCTGGTGGATAGAGCAAGGGCTTGGGAGTCAGAAGGACCAGGGTTCTAATCCTCACTCTGCCACCTGTCTGCTGTGTGACCTTGGGCAAATCACTTAATGTCTCTGTGCCTCAGTTCCCTCATCTGTAAAATGAGAATTAAGGCTGGACTGTAGGACATGGACTGTGGCCAACCTGACTAGTTTGTATCTACCCCAGTGCTTAGTAGAGTGGCCAGCACATAGTAAGCACTTACAAATAATAATAATAATGATAGTATTTATTAAGCGCTTACTATGTGCAAAGCACTGTTCTAAGCACTGGGAGGTTACAAGGTGATCAGGTCGTCCCATGTGGGGCTCACAGTCTTCATCCCCATTTTACAGATGGGGTAACTGAGGCCCAGAGAAGTTAAGTGACTTGCCCAAGGTCAACCAGCGGACAAGTGGCAGAGCCAGGATTTGAACCCGTGACCTCTGACTCCAAAGCCCGGGCTCTTTCCACTGAGCCACAGAGCCACACTGCTTCTCATAAAAAAACCCTCAGGCAATAATAACTGATAACAGAAAACAGAAGTAGTCCCTATACAGGCTAAGGGTCCTATTTTATTTTTTATTTAAGCAGCATGGCTCAGTGGAAAGATCCCGGGCTTTGGAGTCAGAGGTCATGGGTTCATATCCCAGTTCCGCCAATTGTCAGCTGTGTGACTTTGGGCAGGTCACTTCACTTCTCTGTGCCTCAGTTCCCTCATCTGTAAAATGGGGATTAAGACTGTGAGCCCCACGTGGGACAACCTGATCACCCTTGTAACCTCTCCAGCGCTTAGAACAGTGCTTTGCACATAGTAAGCGCTTAATAAATGCTATCATTATTATTATTATTATTCATGTTTTTATTTACCCGCAGCCTGGTCTTTGAGTCCCCGGCCTCTAGGCTTATGCTAACATGCAAGGCTGTTTCACAAGCACAGTAAGTGATGGGCAAATTTTAGACCCCCTCTTCAGACTTCAGCTTTGTTATATTGAATATTGGGAGACTGGTTTCTCTTTGCCCATCAGCTTGGTTCAGACAGTGATGTGGGCCTGCCTGTGGGAGAGAACAAAGACAGGAATGTTGTGCTGTCCCACAGTCGTGTCTGGAGTTTCTGACTCAGGGTTCCGAAGGCGAGGCACAGAGACTGGACTCAGCTGACTGGCTGAACTTTTATAGGCACATCAGACATTTCCCAGCCAGACCCTGTTATTATTACTACCATTATTGTATTTATTAAGCGCTCACTATGTGTCAAGCACTAAGAGAAGCAGCATGGCTTAGTGATGATGATGATGACGGCATTTGTTAAGCAGCACAGGCTGGGAGTCAGAAGAACCTAAGGTTCTAATCCCAGCTCCGCCACATGTCTGCTGTGTGATCTTGGACAAGTCATTTAACTTCTCTAGGCCTCAGTTACCTCATCTGTAAAATGGAGATTGAGACTGTGGGCCCCATATGGAACAGGAATGGTGTCCAACCTGATGAACTTGAATCTATCCCAGCGCTTAGAATAGTGCTTGGGACACAGTAAACCCTTAACAAGTACCATAAGAATTGTTATTATTCTAAATGCTGAAGTAGATACAAGTTAATCGGCTCAGGAAAAGTCCTTGTCCCCCTTGGGGCTCAGAGTCTAAGTAGGAGGGAGAACATGCGCTGAATCTCCAGATTATGGTTGAGGAAACTGAAGGATAGAGAAATTCAATGGCTTGCCAAGGTCACACAGAAGGGCAGAGCAGGGATTAGCACTTAGGTCCTCTGAATCCCAGGCCTGCTCTCTTTCCACTGGACCATGCTGCTTCCCTATGACATCCCTTCCTCGTATTTGGAACTTATTACCCCACTCCCACCAATAAAAAATCTAGTCATTCCAGACCCCATTTTTCAGCAGAGAGGGAGCCACGAAAGGCTAGACACCCACACAGTGAATATTTCTCAGAGGAACTTGGTAAGCTCAGGCAGTTTCCAGAGAAAAGGACTGGAATTTGCTTTAAAATGTTTTCTCCTGCAGTTGGGTGAGCCATGAAATGGTACTTGAGGTGGAGAGGGTATGAGACTAGCCCCTGATAGATCATCAGTGATAGCCTCAAGTCTAGAACCAGTAGCAATTGAATCATCCTGTTCTCAGACTGGGGAGAAAGGAACAAATAGCAAAGTTTCATGACCCCATATTGAACCAGGATCTGAAGCCCTGTGTTGGTTTCCAGACCATGGCCTTGTAGTGGAAGGATAACTGGGATGGGAGTCAGAGAACCTAGGTTCTAATCCTGGCTCAGCCACGAGTCTGCTGTGTGACTTTGAGCAAGTCATTTAACTCCTCTCTGCTTCAATTACCTCATCTCTAAAATAGGCATTAAGATTGTGAGCCCTATGTAGGATATGGATCATGTGTAACCTGATGATGTTCTATCTACCCCAGCACTTAGTACAGTGCCTGGCACATTGTAACATGGTAAGCGCTCAATAAATATGACTGAATAATTGAATAAAGTGTAAACAGTTCATACCATACACTCTGTTGCCACATCCAGGCCAGGAAACTCGGGGGCAAATGGGCATAATAGCGTCCACATCTGTATCAGTAGCAGACAAGGGCAGCCTATCTAAAACCTGGACTGTCCACTGTTGAACTTTATAACCGACCACTATAACAGGAGCTTAAATTGATGACCAAGTTGGGCAAATTCTCAGAATGGCATCAGGAGACTATATTGTACTTTCCAAGCATTTAGTACAGTGCTTTGCACACAGTAAGCCCTCAATAAATATGATTGAATGAATGAACAGGGGCTCAAATTATCAGGAAAATGACATGGTTGACAATCAGCTAGAGAGAAGAGAAGAGGGGGAAAGAAAGAATGAAAGTGTCTTTCTTCAAATGGATTCCCCCTCCTGGCCCTGGGGACAGGCTGGTGAAGTGATGACAGGGGGACGAGAAGCAGCGTGGCCTAATGGATACAGCACACCTGGGAGTCAGAAGGACCTGTGTTCTAATCCTAGTTCCACGTGCCTGCTGTGTGTCCTTGGGCAAATCATTTCACTTCTCCATACCTCAGTTAGCTCATCTGTAAAATGGGGATTAAGATCATGAGCCCCATGTGGAACATGGACTGTGTTCACCCTGATTACCTGATTACCTGTATTCACCCTGATTACCGGAGAAGCAGCGTGGCTCAGTGGCAAGAGCCCGGGCTTTGGAGTCAGAGGTCATGGGTTCCAATCCCGGCTCTGCCAATTGTCAGCTGTGTGACTTTGGGCAAGTCGCTTCACTTCTCTGGGCCTCAGTTCCCTCATCTGTAAAATGGGATGAAGACTGAGCCCTCCACGGGACAATCTGATCACCTTGTAACCTCCTCAGTGCTTAGAACAGTGCTTTCACATAGTAAGCACTTAATAAATGCCATTATTATTTTTATTATTATTATTATTATTATTATCAGCTTGTATCTACCCCGGTGCTTAGTTCAGTGGCCGGCACACAGTAGCTGTGTAACAAATACCATTTAAAAAAACCAACATCCAAACAGAGAACAAAACTAACCCACTGATCCCAAGCCACTGGGATCCAGGGAAAGACTTTGCTCTAACCCCAGGCTCAGAAGCCATTTTCTGAGCATGTCACACATCAAGAAGCATGTTTGGGTAGAACAGAAAGAGAATGAAACTATTCTGCTGCCTGAGATGAGACATGGTCGACACTTCAGTCTGAGTATTAGAGCATGACCCAGAGCAAATGACCTGTTTGCTCTCTGTGGCCTTATACCACTGGCTCACCTCCTGCTCTCTGATCTGCAGCCAGCCTGGTCCCTCTGTCCCCCTTCTTGCTTTTCTCCCCAACCCCCACCTCAGGAGATTGGCATTTGTTCATCCACTGCTGATACCTTCAATGGCTGCTGAAGTGCCGGGGAAAGAAAAGCGACATTTCCTCCTGAGCCGATTATGCTCTGGGCTGAAAACTCGAAACCTTACCTCCTCCAAATAAGGTTATAATAAATGCCCTCTGGAACTCCTCTTCCGAGATCCTTGTGGCTTCCTAGTGAGTCAGCTAAAGGAGGGCTGGATTCCAGGGTGAGTTTGGTAGGGTGCTTTCTCAGCTCATGACTCAGTGACCACTGAGAATTCATCAAATTATTTTACCTCATCCTTTTGCTTTCCCGCCCGCCCACCATGGGTGTCTCAGCTACTCCCCCTGACCCCCCCAGCAGTGTGCCCCCTGCTTCAAACTTGTCCATTTGGAAGAAAGACCCCTAAGATCTTGGACAAGGCACATTAGCACTGCGTTTCCTGTCGACTCAGGCCAGAGAAGTAAGGCCTTTCAAAACCATTGGCAGCCAGCAGGCAACTCCCGCCAAGCCCAGAATTTATTTCCAAGCTGCGGATTCACGCTCAGCACGCAGTGGTGGGGAATGCCTTTGTATCTGTGAATACGATCAACATACGTAATTTTAATAGATTCTGGATCCAGGGCAATTCCTACTAGGGAGAATAGTCATGTGGGAATTGGGAAGTTCCAAGTTGGGACTATCTTTCTTTGTAGCCTGTTTCCTGCCTGAGGACTGGAAAACAGGAGCCAGAGGAACCTGAGTGGGATCTGGGAGGTGGGATCCTACTCAAGAGGACTCATGCTCCGAACTTTAATATATTTCCTGCTGGAGGCCCAGGATGGTAGGGGGAGAAAGGATACATGGGTTTGGGATCAAAATAGTACTCCTCCTCAGGAACCCCCAGGATCAGAAAACTGAATCCAAGTATCCCCTCCTCAGCTGGAGCCCTGAACTAGGGGCTAAAAGTAGTAGTTCTTATCTAGCTATGAGGCATATACCAGCCATTTTGAATTCTCCCCCTCCATCCCTCTCTCTAATAATAATAATAATAATGGTATTTATTAAGCACTTACTATGTGCAATGCCCTGTTCTAGGTGCTGGGGAGGTTGCAAGGTGATCAGGTTGTCCCACGTGGGGCTCACAGTCATAATCCCCGTTTTACAGACAAGGTAACTGAGGCACAGAGAAGTTAAGTGACTTGCCCGAAGTCACACAGCTGACAAGTGGCAGAGCTGGGTTTTGAACCCATGACCTGTAACTCCAAAGCCTGTGCTCTTTCCACTGAGCCATGCTGCTTCTCTCTCTCCATATATTTTTATATATGCATATGCTTATATGTGTGTATATATATTTATTGAGTGATTACTGTATGCAGAGCACTGTACTAAGCGCTTGGGAGAGTGCAATAGAACCTAGTTGGTTGGCACGTTCCCTGCTTACAACAAGCTTTCAGTGTGTGTGTGTGTTTGTGTGTGGGTGTGTGTGTGAGTGTAGGTCAGCTCCAGGTTCAGAATTTTAATCAAATGCACCAACATATTAGCCTCTCACCTCACGACGTAGGACAACTTGCTGTACATCCTCAAGATCCAGTATTTTGACACTCTTCCTCCCCTAGCCTCTTGCAGGGTAGGAGGAGACACAATGGCTATAATCTCACTCACAGGGCCCTTATAATCTCACTCAAGCCTTACGAGGCAGCACTCTTTTGCATCACATCCTTCAAAAATACCGATTTTTTCAGAAGCAAATGAAGGCTGAGGGGCCCCTAGGGCTGTGGAACTGTTCCGAGGGCCAGACCATCAGGGTTTCTCTTCCTCCTCCACCTGGAGGGGTGGGAAAGGAAGGGGGAAGGGGACTGAATGAGATCAGAGTGGGAGCTGCCAGCAGCTCTAAAGGCAGAGAGGGCAGGGAGAGGGAGTGAGAATCTGTCTATTGTTCTATTGCACTCTCTCAAGCATTTAGTACAGTGCTCTGCACACAGTAAATGCTCAATAAATACAATTGAATGAATGAATGGAGAAGGCACTTTTCTCTGGCTGAAGAATCCACTAGCAAGAAGTGATTTCCACCAGGTGGCTGAAATGTCAAAAAGTAGGGGAATCAGGACGGCCACTGACAGGCCTCACAGATACCAGACAGGAAGACCCACGAGACATCACATGTGT
Source organism: Tachyglossus aculeatus (assembly GCF_015852505.1). Taxonomy (NCBI): domain Eukaryota; kingdom Metazoa; phylum Chordata; class Mammalia; order Monotremata; family Tachyglossidae; genus Tachyglossus; species Tachyglossus aculeatus. Next base: position 73,925,111 of record NC_052086.1, read on the forward strand.
TACACAGGACACACAGTACGATGTGTTAATGCCCAAAGCACCATTTTTGCAGAAGTATACCCATTCTGTGCACTCCTAGAGCTTTCTCTAGGGGGAACTCCCAAACCTGCATTTGTTCCAGAGTTTTTGTGCTCCTCTCCCAGATCCATATGAGCTCTGATGTTATATCCGTGCCAGAAAACTCGAAGGCAATGGACATAAAACATCCAGGTCTATACTGGTAGCGGACAGGGACAGACTATCTAAAACCTGGACTGTCCCCTGTAAAACTTTATGGCTGACCACTATAACAGGAGCCTAAACTGATGACCACGGTAGGCAAATCATTAGAATAGTGTCAGGCTTGGATTGTCAGGACAATGACACATTTGATGTACAGCTAGAAATAATAATGATAATAATAATGATGGTATTTGTTGAGCGCTTACTGTATGCCAAGCACTGTTCTAAGCACTGGGATAGTTACAAGGTAATCAGGTTGGGTACAATCCCTGTCCCACATGGGGCTCACAGTCTCAATCCCCGTCTTCCAAATGAGGTAACTGAGGCACGGAGAAGTTGATTGACTTGACCAGGGTCACACAGCAGACAAGTGGCAGAGCTGGGATCAGAACCCATGACCTCTGTCTCCCAAGCCTGTGTTCTTGCCACTAGGCCATGTTGCTTCTCTGGAAAATGGAAAAAAGGAAGAGGAAAAAAATAGGGTGAATGTGTGTCTTTCTTCAAATGGCTTTTCATCATCATCAATCGTATTTATTGAGCGCTTACTGTGTGCCGAGCACTGTACTAAGCGCTTGGGAAGTACAAGTTGGCCGTAGTTGCAGGGCAGGGAGGTGTCAGAAGGGCAAGAGGCAGTGTTAGCCTAGTGGATAGAGCCCGGGCCTGGGAATCAGAAGGACCTGGATTCTAATCCCAGCTCTGCCACCTGTCTGCTGTGTGACCTTGGGCAAGCCACTTCACTTTTCCATGCCTCAGTTTACCTCATCTGTAAAATGGGGATTAAAAACTCCATATGGGACATGGACTGGATCCAACCTGATTAGCTCATATCTACCCCAGCTTTTAGTGCAGTGCCTGGCACATAGTAAGCACTTAACAAATGCCATTTAAAACAAAACAAATCAGAAAGAGCAAACGTGGTGCCAGAAATCTGTGGAGTTACCTGCTCCTCTACTCCAGCTCCAGACGCACAATAGGGTTCTTCCTGGAATTCTTCTCTCCACCCGGAAGCCTCATTGAGGCAGAAGCAGTTAGAAGAATTAGGGGAGGCAGAGACTGGGATGGACAATCCCTGGATTTGGCTGTCTGTTCAGATTGGCATTCGTTCAGGGAGGTTGGATCTGTGCCCAGGGACTGAGAGAGACAGAGGAGCTTTTTCTGGGAGAAAAGCAGCTCTCTATTCTAGCACCCTGTGCCATTTGGAAAGAAATGAACGTGGCTTTCAACCCCTGAGAGCCCAGCCTCATGCACACACAGATTAACATCATGCTTTTTAACAGGCACGTGCGGAGCGGGGGCAGGGTAGGAAGCAGAGCAATAGACAGACCTTTTCTAATAATAATAATAATAATAATGACATTTATTAAGTGCTTACTATGTGCAAAGCACTGTTCTAAGCGCTGGGGAGGTTACAAGGTGATCAGGTTGCCCCACGGGCGGCTCACAGTTGTAATCCCCATTTTACAGACTAGGTAACAGACACAGAGAAATTAAGTGACTTGCCTAGAGTCACACAGCTGACAATTGGCGGAGCAGGAATTTGAACCCATGACCTCTGATTCCAAAGCCCGGGCTCTTTCCACTGAGCTACCCTGATTTTCTAATCACGTCTTTCCTCAGTTTACCCACCTCGACTGTTTTTGAAGAAGCCCAAATCACTGACAGACAAAAATCATTTGAACGTTTCTCCCGTTGCCCTGAATCCATCACCCAGTGGCCATGACAAGCTTTGCTGGCCCCCAGGGTTAATGATCAGGGCCATCACAAGATATGGATTAATCCATCAACCAATGGTATTTATTAAACACTTAACCTATGACCTATGTGCAGAATGCTGTATTAAGCGCTTGGGAGAGTACGACTGAGTTGCTAGGCATGTTCCCTGCCCACAACAAGCTTACAGTCTAGGAGGGTTGGATGACATGAGCAACTAACTGCCTGAAGTGGGTGAAACCAGAAAATCCCACATGGCCTAGTAGATAGAGACAGCCTAGGAGTCAGAAGGACTTGGGTTCTAATCCCGGCTCTGCCACGTGTCTGCTGTATGACCTTGTGCAAGTCATTTAACTTCTCTGTGCCTCAGGTACCTCATCTGTAAAATGGGGATTAAGATTGTGAGCCCCATGTGGGACAGCGACTGTGCCCAAACTGATTATTTTGTATCTAATCCCAGTGCTTAATACAGTGCCTGGCACATAGTAAATGCTTAACAAATGCCATTATAAAAAATTCCCAGGGAGTAATGGCCCATGTGGACCAGTGTGGGCAGAACTGGGCTATGAGGGACTCCTTACCACCTGGAAGTTTAGAATAAGTAAAAGCTTGTTCAGATACAGGTAGGAGAGTTCTTATACCTCATATCCATCCAGCCCCCTCTACGTGCTCTAACCTGGGGCAAAATGCCTATGGTGCCTTAGGGCCAGGCTGCTGGGAAGCCACCCAGTCCACTTAATTCCACACACCATCTCCCAAGGCTCTTCTAGGAACACTTCCTAGTGCCAGTGCTATCCAGCTAGCTGGCAGTGACTAAAAATTTGTAGTCTCGGAGCCGAACGGCCCCTAAACCCAAGAATGGGCCTAAAGGATTTGGGCTAAAGTGTAGCTGTAATGCTAGAGTTCTCACTGAGAACAGACCCATGAAAACAGTTTTAAATGTAATACTTTCTCTAGACAGTTACCAAGCAGCGTAACAATGTGAAATGGTGTCACTGAAGCAGGAATGTGGAGTGGACTTCCTTTTGGAGTCAGGGCCTCCACGAGAGTCGTGATAGGAAGAGGAGGAATAATAGTATTTATTCAGCATCTACTGCATGCAAAAGCACAGAAGATTGAGCTCCCCACTCCTAATCCACATCCCTGAGAGATGTCTTTTGCCCTGGCCTGTTGGGAGGGAGACAGAGCACAGGGGAATTCAGTGACCTGTTTGCCAGTGGGAATGTGAGTACCATTTAGAGTATGTCTATCTGTCTAGGGCTGACAAAGTCAGACACTTTAATGTCAGCTACAATAGAAACATTGCAGAGGGCCTCATGTCTTCACTTCATTCACTTTCATCTTAAATAAGACCCTCACTCCCCTAACAAGATACTCCAGGAAGGACAGATCAAGTGACTTCCCTGTGTAGCTTTATTTTGCAATGCAAAAATACATTTCCACCTGGTAAAAATGAGCATTTCCTTCCACATATCTTTACTAAGAACCCACAAGATCCTTCTTTCATTCATTCATTCAATTGCTTTTATTTAGCTCTTACTGTGTGCAGAGCACTGTACTAAGCACTTGGGAAGTACAAGTTGGCAACATGTAGGGATGGTCCCTATCCAACAACGGGCTCACAGTCTAGAAGGGGGAGACAGACAATAAAACAAAACATGTGGACAGGTGTCAACTCGTCAGAACAAATAGAACTAAAGGTAGATGCACATCATTAACAAAATAAGTAGAATAGTAAATATGCACAAGTAAAATAGAGTAATAAATCTGTACAAACATATAAACAGGTGCTGCAGGGAGGGGAAGGAGGTAGGGCGGGGGGATGGGGAAGAGGAGAGGAAAAAGGGGGCTCATGCAATCCCCATCCTCAAGATGTTTGTAATCTGACCAGCAGGGCTACTTGGTTAGTAATAATTTCCCTCCCTCTCTCTCTGACCCTTGCACACATTTACACGTCCACAGGAATTACAAGAAAAACAGACAAAAGCCACATTCCAATATGTAGTCTGTCATCAAGGTAGTTTCGCTTCACCCCTCTGTGTCTCAATCTTCCTGAATCTCCAAAGCAGGCATGTTTAAACAGCCTTGAATCCCCCAACCCCACAACATAATCCTAAATAAGAGGGAGCCAGGGACCTGGGGTAAGGTAGGAAGCCCTGAAAGCTACTCTAAACCCTCCAAAGTCCTGAAAAAAAAATTAGGCCAGACTGAACAATAATCAAATTGTGGGCAAAGATTAAAGAAGCATTCGAAATAATGATCCTTCTTCAGTCTCCCTCTACAAGACTCCCTGCCATTAGATGTGTCATGGTTGTGATACAGAGATAGTTTTTTAGGAAGACATATTTCTGTTCCTACCTCTACACTGTAAGCCATTGTGGGCAGAGAACTTATCTACCAACTCTGTTATATTGTACTCTCCCAAGTGCTTAGTACAGTGCTCTACACATAGTAAGTACTCAATAAATACGACTGCCTGATTATTAAAGTACCTTATGAATTTTAAGCAGTGGAAAATCTGCTCTCCAGCACGCTGCTGCAGCTGTTTCTTTGACACATTCTTCAGCTTCCGTTCCAATTCCTGGGCTGTTATGATTAGTCTCCAGTGAATTGGCTTCCAAAGTCCAGGAGTGGGTGGTTAGTGTGTCAACGAGTCATGAAGAGCCAATTTCAAGGGTTAATAAATCCCCACTAGCTCTGGATTCCACCAAAGTTCAATATCATAAATATCATCACGAGTCTAATAAAGCCAGGAATGTGACATTTCCACGGTCAGATTGGCCGTCTGATTGGATGGAGGAAGGAGAGGTGACTGAATGGGCAGCTCGTATATTATACCCAGATAAATGGACATCGAGCTTGTAGTCATTAATTTATTTCCTTGACCCCCTGTTTCCACCTCAAGCTTTCTGAATTCCCCTCATGAGCAATGAGCAGAAGGAAGCAGAGTGGTCAAGGGGAAAGAACTCAGGCTTGGGAGTCAGAGGACCTGGGTTCCAATTTCAGCACTGCCTTTTTTTATGGTATTTGTTTAAAGCTTACTGTGTGCCAGGCACTGTACTAAGTGCCAGGGTAGATACAAGCTAAACAAGTTGGACCCAATCCCTGTCCCACATAGGGCTCGCAATCTCAACAGCAATCACTCAATCAATCGATCATATTTATTGAGCGCTTACTGTGTGCAGAGCACTGTACTAAGCGCTTGGGAAGTCCAAATTGGCGACATATAGAGACAGTCCCTACCCAATAGCGGGCTCACAGTCTAGAAGAGGGAGACAGAGAACAAAACCAAACATATTAACAAAATAAAATATATAGACTAGATATGTAGAAGTAAAATAAATAAATAAATAGAGTAATAAATCTGTACAAACATATATACAGGTGCTGCAGGGAAGGGAAGGACGTAAGACGGGGGGATTAAGAGGGGGACGAAGGGGAATCAATCAATCAATCAATCGTATTTATTGAGCGCTTACTGTGTGCACAGCACTGTACTAAGCACTTGGGAAGTCCAAGTTGGCAACATATAGAGACATGTGGCAGAGCCGGGATTATAACCCAAGTACTTCAGACTCCTGGGCCCATGCTCTAACCACTAGCCCACGCTGCTTCTCTTATATTATCTAATGTCTCTGTGCCTCCATTTCCTCATCTAAAAAATGGGGATTCAATACTAGGCCTCCCTCCTGCTTAGACTATGTGCCCCATGTGGGACAGGGGCTGGGTCCAACTTGATTAGCTTGTATCTACCCTAGTGCTTATTACAGTGCTTGGCACATAGTAGGGACTTTATCTCTTTATTGGCAGGGAACGTGTTTCCTAATTTTCATTGTACTCTCCCATGTTCTTATACATAATAAGTTCTCAATAGGTACTATTGATTGATTGATTTAACAAATACAACTATCATTAGACACATTCAAAGAGCCTGTAAAGAAGCACTGCAGGGAGAATTGGGAGCAGTGACATTTATTTAAATGTCTACCTCACCCATCGGACTGTAAGCTTCTTGAAGCAGGGATCTTATCTACCAACCGTATTGTACTCTCTGAAGCGCTTAATACAGTACTCTGCATTGACTGACTGACAGGATGCTCCTATTCAGACTGAAGAGGACACCTCTTCACAGTTCTCAAGGGGTTGAGAAGAAGAACCAGTTGTCACTAGCAATAATAATAATAATAATAATAGTATTTGTAAAGTGCTTACTATGTGCCAAGCAGGGTTCTAAGCACTGGGGTAGATACAAGGTAATCAGGTTGTCCCACATGGGGCTCACAGTCTTACTCCCCATTTTACAGATGAGGTAACTGAGGCCCAGAGAAGTTAAGTGATTTGCCCAAGATCACACAGCAGACAAGTGGCGGATCTGGAATTAGAACCCATGTCCTCTGACTCCCAAATCCGTGCTCTTGCCACTAGTTCATGCCATGTGGTTCATTTCCAATCTGGATTTTCTTACTTTCTAAAACGTGGTCGGAGAGCTTTTTGGATGAAGGCTGTGGTCTTACCTGTAACTCTCCATGGAGCACACTTTGCTCCTCTAATGCCAACCTACTCACCGTATCTCAATCTCATCTATCTCACCACTGACCTCTCACCTATGTCTTGCCTCTGGCTTGGAACACCCTGTCTCCTCATATTCAGCAGACAAAGCTTTATTCAAGTTACATCTCCGTCAAGAGGCCTTCCCTGGCTAAGCCCTCATTTCCTCTTCTCCCACTCCCTCGTACGTCACCCTTGCACTTGGATTTGGTCCCTTTATTCATCCCTCTCTCACCCCCCAGGATTTATGTCCATAACCATAATGTAATTATATTAATGTCGGTCCCCACTTCCAGACTGTAAGCTCATTGTGGGCAGGGGACTTGTGTACCAGCTCTGCTATATTGTACTCTACCAAGAGCTTAGCATAGTGCTCTGCACATAGTAAGTAAGCTCAATAAATACAATTGATTGATTGCTTGACTGATTGGGCACCTCTCAGACCTCGGGACTCAGTGACTCATAAGGACACCCAGGGGATGTCTTTCAAATTGCCCTCCTCTGGATTTAGTAAAGGCAGCTCTAAGGGTCCAGGGCCAGCATTTTCTCCGCCAATAAAATATTATAAAAATCATCTATACTTCCACAGAAATGAATATCCTCCAACCAAGTGACAAATCCCCATGCCAAGTACTTGGGAAGATTGTGTTACAGAAAACAAGTGGAAACCACAGAAGTCTGCTGGAATATGGAATTCATTTGGGAGGTGAAGTGGAACAGTAAAGTGAAAATCCAAACCAAAAAAGGCTCCATATCTAGTCTTCTACTTTGTTTGGGTGAGAGTGGAAGGGACTGAGAGCCTCCAGATCACCCAGGCTTTCCAGTATAAGGCTTTCTCACTGACTTTTTTGGGGTGCATGTTTGGAAAGGAGAATGAGAAATGGGGTTCTTTTTCCCCTTGGCCCTTAAAATGCCTGGTTGGGACTGATGGAATTCCCCTCCATCCTGAGGTCTCCCGAGTCCAGAGTTTCTCTGAGGAGAAGCAGCATGGCCTAGTGGCTTGGGAGCCAGGAGACCTGGGTTCTAATTCCACCTCTGTCACTTGCCTGCCCTGTGACCTTAGGCAAATCACTTCACTTCTCATTGTGTTAATTCCCTCCTCTGTAAAATGGGGGAAAATACTGGGTCCCCCTCTCCATTAGAATGTGAGCCCCATGTGGGGCAGAGACTGTGTCAATTCTACCCTAAAGTTTGGCACGTAGTAAATGCTATATAATAATAATAATGATGGCATTTACTAAGTGCTTACTATGTGTACTGTTTTAAGCGCTGGGAAGGTAGCAAGGTGATCAGGTTGTCCCACGGGAGGCTCACAGTCTTAATCCCCATTTTACAGATGAAGTAACTGAGGCACAGAGAAGTTAAGTGACTTGCCCAAAGTCACACAGCTGACAAGTGGCAGAGGTGGCATTTGAACCCATGACCTCTGATTCCAAAGCCCAGGCTCTTTCCACTGAGCCTCGCTGCTTCCCAAATACTGCTTAATAAATACTAGTATGAAATTACATAATCGTATTGGTGCAGGACTCCTGATAGACTTCTAGTTGACTTATGTAATAGTGATGATATTTATTAGATGTAGAACCCTGTGCCCCTCTCAGGATCGCACTTGGTGATGAGTTTCTCGTACTCTACCAGTCTTGGCTATGAGAGGGAGAGTGAAGCAGAGGCATTCTATTCCTAGCTTGGGCAGTGGTTAGCAAGTGGAAGGCAATCAGTTACAGGTCAGAACTCACCTGCGCTGGGCAGCAACATCATGGGAGAGAGTCGAGGGCAGAAACTCAAGTTATTTCACAGAAGAAGGCAGTGGTAAACCACTTCTGTATTTTTACCAAGAGAACTCTATGGATATACTACCAGAATGATGGCCGATGGAGGAAGGGCGCTCTGGGAGAGATGTATCCATGGAGTCGCTGTGGGTTGGAGACAAGTCGATGGCACAAGGCAAGACAAGAACACTCTGTGTGATCTGCTCTTTATTCTGACTTTGAAGTGTCTACCTGTGGCCGATACAACTGGGCCCAAGAAGCAGACGTGGTAAAGGTCTGATGAAGTTGCTGCAGTAGGTTAGAGGTAATAATAATGATAGCATTTATTAAGCACTTACTATGTGCACTGTTCTAAGCACTGAGAACTGTTCGAAGTGCTTGCGATGTGGAGAGGGTTGGTAGGTGTCCTACCAGCTGGGCCAGCATTACTGCATCCCTCCCATCCGTCCCCTGACTAACCAGTAGTATACACACGGCTAAGAAGCACTGAGGCCTAATGGATAAAGCACAGGCCTGGGAGTGAGATGGACCTGGGTTCTAATCCCAGCTCTGCCACTTGTCTGCTGTGTGACCTTGGGCAAGGCACTTCACTTCTCTATGCCTCAGTTTCCTCATCTGTAAATTGAGGATTAAGACTGTGAGCCCCACGTGGGACAGGGATAGTGTCCAACCTGATGAGCTTGTATCTACCCCAGTGCTTTGTACAATGCCTGGCACATAGTGAATGCCTAACAAATTCCATTTTTAAAAGTTCTAACTGTTATTATTCATTCACTCATATTTATTGATCACACTGTGTGCAGAGCACTGTACTAAGCACTCGGGAGAGTACAATACAGCAATAAACAGACACATTCCCTGCTCATCTGGGCTAGTGCCAGGGATCATGGTGGTGAAAAGACCCAGATGTCCCAGTTCCACCCAGTTGAGTCTCCTCAGCCCCATGGTGAGGATAAACCAAAATGCCCCTTCAGCCACAGAGAGCAAGCAATAGTCAAAAAGGATTCCTTCTTGGGAGAGTTGAGAATTTTTTTTCTCCTCACCAAAGCTGATGGGCAGTGAGTCAAGTCTTCACTGCCAGGGTTTCACCATAAAGCTGTGGTCAGCAAAAGCACATTGACAAGTAATCCTCACTGCAGTTGGCTTGCAGAAAGGGCATGGGCTGAGGTCTGTTTGCATAACTCATTTTATTCAATATTAAATTGTCCAGAAATAACTCCAACACCTGCCAGTGTCCCCAGTGCCCCCCAAACCCTTTCCCCCAGGTTCCCTATCTCTCCCTGCTTTCTCCACCATTCGCAGGACCTTCCCCCTCTATCTAGTGGTCCCAGCCTTCATTCTCTCCCCAAACCCTTTTTGTGATAGTATTTATTAAGTGCTTACTATGTGTCAGGCATTGTATTAAGCACTGAGGTAGATACAAGGTCGTCTTGTCTTATGCTGTCGAGTTATCTTCGACCCATAGTGACACCATGGACAAATCTCTCCCAGAACGCCCCATCTCCATCTGCAATTGTTCTGGTGATGGATCCATACAGTTTTCTTGGTAAAAATACAGAAGTGGTTTACCATTGCCTCCTTCCACGCAGTAAACCAGCAGTCTCCGCCCTCAAATCTCTCCCAAGCCGCTGCTGTTCATCAAAGGTGAGTTTGTAGCAGATTGTCTTCCGCTCACTAGCCACTGCCCAAACTAGGAATGGAATGAGTATGCCTCTGCTTGACTCTCCCTCCTGTAGTCGAGACTGGTAGAGTACTGGAAACTCTCCAGATGTGAACCTGAAAGGGGGAGATACAAGGTTGTACACAGTCTTAATTATCATTTTATAGATGAGGCAACTGAAGCTCAGAGAAGTGAAGTGATTTGCTGAAGGTCACAGGGCAGACAAGTGGAGGAGCTAGGATTAGAATCCAGGTCATTCTGACTCCAAGGCCTATCCACTAGGCCATGCTGCTTCCCTAACCCCTGACTGCTTCTTTCTCCTTCTCCTCCCTCTTTCCCTGGTATTTCTAAACACTCGTCTCCCCCAAGGCCCCCTTTCCTTCCCAGCTATAGTCAAACTCAAACTGGTTTGTGGCTGGGTGTATTTTGGGAAGGAAAGTGAAAAAAGGGCCCTGGAGATCAAAAAAGTTGCTCCTTGTGAATGAATGGGAAAACTGATCAAAACTGAATGGATGGGATTCTGCAAACACTGTTGAATTAAGACCAAAAATCCAACCCTGCTAGTGGGGACAGTGGTTCTTGTCTCTCTCGCTCTGGATGGCTGTAGCATCTCATATATCAGATTTCTTAACCCACTCCTCCCAAGCTCACATTGAATTCTCCTTCAGCCTGTAGCGTCTAGGTAGGAAACCAAAAACCAGGCTGCTTGCCCTGCAATCCAGAATGTAAAGCACACTAGCATTCCACCCACCGATTCGATTCGTCAGAAGCCGACAGAGGTAGGCGCCTGTCGGTGAGTATCAGCTGTCCAGTGACCTCTCTCCAGGCTCCTTCACCATCCACATGCAAAACAAGTCAAGAGCACATACAAACATTACTAGCTAACACATTTCCCTGCTTCATATGTGTAGCTATCTTGGCAAGTCTGCAACCTCTCCCCCTTGTAAGAATTCAAAGTAAAAGATTTTTCCAAGGAGTAAAGCAGACATCTGCTAAAGTTTGAGGCAGAAACACACCCTAGACCCTCCCTTGTTTCTTCTCTGTAACAGAATGACTCGCTCCTTCCTCCTTTCTCACTGAGGTACGCTGTTTCTAATTCCCCTGTTGATGGGTGCAAACATTTCTAGGTGTGGATGTCAGGAAAAACTTTGGGTCTCCAAAGAACTCTTGTTGACTCAGGGATCTGGAGATCTCCTGATTAAAGAACACTCCAAAAAAGGCCTAAATTGGGCTTAAGTGTAAACTTCAGAGGATTCAGTGGATGAATATTTGAACACAGAATGGACCACAAGAAAGGGTGGGTTGGGACCCCGAAACCAGACCTGATGTCTTGCACAAACGCCCAGGCCCTGACCTGCCTGCTGCTGTTGTCAACCACCTACATTACCTGGAGAACTTGGCTTAAGGCAAACAGTCCATTCCTATAGAGCTCTTTTGTTCAGTCTTTCCTTGTCGTTATTTTTTTTTTTTTTTACTTTTATCGTATTTGTTAAGCTCTAACTATGTGTGACGCCTGTATTAAGTGCTGATGTAGATACATGCTAATCAGGTTGGACACAGCCCATGTCCCGCATGGGGCTCACAGTCTTCATCCTCATTTTACAGATGAGGTAACTGAGGCACAGAGTAGTTAACTGATTTGCCCAAGGTCACACAGCAGACAAGTGGCAGAGCCTGGATTAGAAACCAGGACCATGCTCCTGTGAATAATAATAATAATAATAATGGCATTTATTAAGTGCTTACTATGTGCAAAGCACTGTTCTAAGCACAGAGGAGGTTACAAGGTGATCAGGTTGTCCCACGGGGGGCTCACAGTCTGAATCCCCATTTTACAGATGGGGTAACTGAGGCACAGAGAAGTTAAGTGACTTGCCCAAAGTCACACAGCTGACAATTGGCAGAGCCGGGATATGAACCCATGACCTCTGACTCAAAAGCCGGTGCTCTTTCCACTGAGCCACGCTGCTTCTCTTTGGGGGTTGGGCATGGGGAGAGGGGAGAGAAAGGACATACTGAAGCAGGATGGTGCAGTGGGCAGAACGTGGAGTGGACGGAACATGGGCTTGGAAGTCAGAAGGTCTGTTGCTCACAACCTAGAAGTGTAAATATGATTGATGATGATGATGATGACCACTGGAAAGGGTGAAGGGAGCCAACACCACTTTGCAGGCTGGTAGATTTCTCCAACTTATCTGCAAGGCCAAGTTAGGCTGTAGATAGTCCCATGCATTAAATAATAATTATTATTATGGTACTTGCTAAATGGCTACTATGTGCTGGCCACTGAAATAAGCATCGGGGTAGATACAAGCTAATTAGGGTGGACACTAAGCGCTTAGTACAGTGCTCTGCACACAGTAAGCGCTCAATAAATACGACTGAAGATGATGACACAGTCCACGTTCCACATGGGGCTCACACTCTTGATCCCCATTTTACATATGAGGTAATTGAGACCCAGAGAAGTGAAGTGCCTTGCTCAAAGTCACACAGCAGATGTAAGGAGGAAGTGCGATTAGAATCCAGGGCCCTCTGACTCCCAGGCCCATGCTCTAATCAATCAATCAATCGATTGTATTTATTGAGCGCTTACTGTGTGCAGAGCACTGTACTAAGCGCTTGGGAAGTACAAGTTGGCAACATATAGAGACAGTCCCTACCCAACAGTGGGCTCACAGTCTAGAAGGGGGGAGACAGAGAACAAAACCAAACATACTAACAAAATAAAATAAATAGAATAGATATGTACAAGTAAATAAATAAATAAATAAATAGAGCAATAAATATGTACAAACATATATACATATATACAGGTGCTGTGGGGAAGGGAAGGAGGTAAGATGGGGGGGATGGAGAGGGGGACGAGGGGCTCTAGCCACTAAGCCATAAAGATGTCTACTACCCAGTTAAGTCTCAGAATGCCTCTTGCCCCATCACACAAGAGGAGAGTGGAGGTCACTCTCATGGCCAAGAGGGAGGCACTTCAGGTCTTTTGAACAGGGATTTCTTTACCCCAACCTGGGTTGCTCATGGCTATGGATGCCTTCACTCTTCCTCCTGAGTTCCCAGTCAGAGACCTGCATTTGCCATCTGGTTTGCTGTTTTGTTGGGGTTTTTTAATGATAAGGGGTGAGGGGTGGAAGAAGAGACAGCAAGAGATTGAGAAGGAGCAGCTAGAGAGAGATAGGAGGAGAACCAGAAGATGTCAGTAAAACAATCAGTTCAACCGTGGTATTGCGTGTTTATTGGACACAGAGCACAGAACAAACTGCCTGGGAGAATACAACAGAGTTGAATACTGTTTTCAGGAGAAAAGAGTGGTCCACAGTATTATGAAAGTGCTTAGAATAGCAGTGCCGTACAAATTCAAGATATAAAGTTTTAGATTTCTTTTTCTATTCCTAGATCTGCCTCAGTGAACTTCAGCTTCTCCAGCTATAAAAAGGGAACTTGGTTAATTCCCTTCATCGGGGGTTGTGGTAGAGTCTGATGAATGCTAAGAAATGATCCATACCTTGAGTTCGAACTCTAGGCATGTGCAGTCCCTGCTTGGAAACTTGCTCACCTAAAGGATATCTGAGTCCCCGTCACTCCAGCTTCTCCCCCTACGGAACTTGTGGTCTGGAAGAGAGGGGAGGCAGACGTGGGAGTGGCAGCTTCATCACCTTTGTCCCAAGCCACCTGTCACGCCTATGGTTTGTGGAAAGCGGTCTCTTTGACAACCCTGACCCCATGAAAGCAGAGTGACCTTCCTCTTAGGGCTCTCGTGACATGTCTGAAGAACTCCGGTAGCCCAGAAGCTGAGCAGAAGCTAAGCTCTTATCAAGTGGCTTTGAAGTGGTTTGGCTCCTGGAGCAAAAACGCATCAGAAGTTCATGATTTGTTTCTCTCCACCATCCAGAGTCAAGAGGCTTCCCCTCCCACCCTCTAATCCTCACCCTTGGGAGTTAGCCAGTCAGTCATCGGATGTCACTTCCCAAGGGACACAGCCACTGACAAAATGCAATCTATTCATGAGGACCATAACTGCCTCAGCTTCTCCTCTGGCTCTAGAAACCTTTCTCTCCACCCCCAAACTCCCTTCCCGTCAGCCCCGTTCTCCAGCAAAAGTTGTCCCGGCAGTCACCTGGCTCAGAGCTGGCTGTTCCAGATAGTCTTGGGGATAAACCCCTCACATTTCAAACCCTTGGGTCTTCCTCCGCCCAACTTCAGCAAGAGAACATATCATTATTCCCCAGTGTTTAATGATCAAGGTTCCCTAGACCTCATCCTAGTCTGTTGTAGCAAAGGATAATTCTCCAGTTCAGTCCCACTGAGCCCCATTGAGCTTTTCTGTGGCCATAGGCACAGAGATCCTTGGTCTCCACTGGGTAGCCCAGCTGGGGCAACAAAAAGTGAGACCTTCCATCAGCCTCAGCAGGAGAAAACAGACAGGTTCATGTCAAGATGGCAGGAGGCAGAAGTGAGAGTTTTCTGTGTTTTTTAAATGGTTTGTAAAGTGCTTACTATGTGCCAGGCACCACACTAAACACTGGGGTAATAAGATTGGACACAGTCCGTGCCCCACATGGAGCTCAGTCTTCACTCCCATTTTACAGATGAGGGAACTGAGGCCCACAGAAGTTAACTGATTTGCCCGTGGTCACACAGCAGACAAGTGGCAGAGCCAGAATTAGAACCTAGGTCCTCTGGCTCTCAGGTCCAGGCTCTTTCCATTAGGCCACACTGCTTCTTATATTGCTAGGGTTAGGAACCTCACCTAGTCTACTAAGCATAGAAGCAGCGTGGCTTGGTGGAAAGAGCCCGGGCTTGGGAGTCAGAGGTTGTGGGTTCTAATCTCGGCTCTGCCGCTTGTCGGCTGTGTGACTTTGGGCAAGTCACTTAACTTCTCTGTGCCTCAGTTCCCTCATCTGTAAAATGGGGATCAAGACTGTGATCCCCAAGTGGGACAACCTAATAACCTTGTATCTCTCCCAGTGCTTAGAACAGTGCTTGGCACATAGTAAGCACTTAACAAATACCAACATTATTATTATTATTATTGTTATTATTATAGATGCTTTTAAACTAAAATGTGAGAAAGATAGGGAGCTGAAGGGACGTCTAGGAAATACAGTCCTGCCCCTGATTCATA
Source organism: Tachyglossus aculeatus (assembly GCF_015852505.1). Taxonomy (NCBI): domain Eukaryota; kingdom Metazoa; phylum Chordata; class Mammalia; order Monotremata; family Tachyglossidae; genus Tachyglossus; species Tachyglossus aculeatus. Next base: position 73,940,157 of record NC_052086.1, read on the forward strand.
TCTCTGATTGCTGGGACAGCCACTCTTGGCTTTCTGGATCCAACTTGCCCTCACAATGAGTACCTGATCTCTACCCCACTCGGAAAGAATCACTTCAAAGCATGTCAGCAAAAAAACCCGGGATTTCTGTTCCTTGGATGAAAGGATGATCATCCATCCCTCTTTCCTATTCCTCTCTACACCAAAAAAGAGGAGATTATTTTTCTTTCATGGTGTTTGTTAAGCACTTACTATATTCCAAGAACAGTGCTAAGCACTGGGGTAGATAAAAAATAATCAGGTTGGACACAGTCGCTGTACCACATTGGGCTCAGGGTCTTAATCCCCATTTTACAGATGAGGTAACTGAGGCACGGAGCAGTGAAGTGACTTACCCAAGATCACACAGCAGACAAGTGGCGGAGCTGGGATTAGAACCTATGTCCTTCTGACTCTGAGGTCCATGCTCTATCCATTAGGCCGTAGTGCTTCTCATCATTATCATCATCATCAATCGTATTTATTGAGCGCTTACTGTGTGCAGAGCACTGTACTAAGCGCTTGGGAAGTACAAGTTGGCAACATATAGAGACAGTCCCTACCCAATAGTGGGCTGTGCCAGGCCGTGTGCACAGTCCATGTCCCACAGAGGGCTCACAATGTTATTCCCATTTTACAGATGAGGTAACTGAGGCACCAAGAAGATAAATGATTTGCCCGAGGTCACACAGCAGACAAGTGGCAGAGCTGGGATTAGAACACAGGTGAGGAAAAGAGCTTCTTGCGTAACACCTCTCCTGCTTCCCGCTCCCTCTCCCTCACAACCACCTTTCTTCCACTCCTACCCCATTGTGTTACTGGGGGGAAAATGAAGGCAACTGGATGTCTTCCTCCTTGGGGTTCTGGACCTGCCCTGCCTTCAGGTGGTAAAATGCAGTTCAAATACGCATGAGGAATAGCTGAAGAATTTACTGGGGGAGGGACTCGCGGGGAAACGTTAAAGCAAGGAAGTGAATCTCAATGCTGCCAGTAATTTCTGCAGCAGCCACTAATCCTGCTCTTATCTCCTGTGCCCAGATCAGCTTCCAGCTTAAAACGACCCAGAGAATGGATCTGCTCAGCAGATTCCACCTCTCCTTCTGTCTCCAACCTCATTCGGATCAGATTCTGTCGCCAGCCTCCGCAACACTGGGCCTGGTCTGAACCAGGGGAACCAACGGAGCCCTTTTTGAGCTTTCGGGCCACCTGCTCCTGGTTTGGGCCACTGTTTCTGAGAATGCCCCGTGGTCGGGGGTGGTGGGTGAGAGAGAAGAGGGAGGAGAGGTCAAAGGAACCGATAGATTTCCAGTCTCCTGGTTTTCTCGTGGAAGATCAGCCAACTCCTCACCCTGGGCTTCAAGGCTCTCCATCACTTCGCCCCCTCCAACCTCACTTCCCTTCTCTCCTTCTACAGCCCAGCCCGCACCCTCCGCTCCTCTGCTGCTAACCTCCTCACTGTACCTCATTCTCGCCTGTCCTGCCGTCGACCCCCGGCCCACTTCCTTCCTCTGGCTTGGAATGCCCTCCCTCCACGCATCCTCCAAACTAGCTCTCTTCCTCCCTTCAAAGCCCTACTGAGAGCTCACCTCCTCCAGGAGGCCTTTCCAGAATTAGCCCCCTTTTTCCTCTCCTTCTCCCCATCCCCCCGCCCTATCTCCTTCCCCTCCCCACAGCACTTGTATATATCTGTACAGATTTATTACTCTATTTTACTTGTATGTATTTACTATTCTATTTATTTTGTTAATGATGTGCATATAGCTATAATTCTATTTATTCTGACGATTTTGACACCTGTCTACATGTTTTGTCTTGTTATCTGTCTCCCCCTTCTAGACTGTGAGCCCGTTGTTGGATAGGGACCATCTCTATATGTTGCCTACTTGTACTTCCCAAGCACTTAGTACAGTGCTCTGCACACAGTAAGCAGTCAATAAATACGAATGAATGAATGAATCCCCAAAGGAGCAAGTGGCCTCACCATTGGCTAGGTGTCCTGTGGAAGCACTCCATTCCTCCAGCAGCCCCCAGTCTGTCAGCCTCAGGAAGGAACCAAGGAAAAGGTACAATTTATTCTGACCTCCACTGGGCCCTGTCCAGCCGCTTCCCAAATGCATACAGTGGATTTACGGGAGCGACACCGACCAGGGCGTGATTTTACGACACAGCAGCTATTACCCATGTCAGGCCACAGAGGCCGATTGACATATTTATGTTGCCAGCTGTCTCCTGGGCCCCTTGTCGAGGCCATCTTTAGTCCAGAGAAGAGCGGCCACGATGAGTCAAGATGCCACCACTTTCCCCTCCCTCTCCCACCGTGGCCCCGTGCCCCCTCCCTGCCAGAGCTCCAGGGCAGCTTTCAGGTGAGTTCATCCTCTAGATCAGGAAGATGACCACGAAGGTCAGAGCTGCAGGCTGTGAGCTCTTGGCTGACCTGTTCTTGCCCCACCTCCCGAGGGATCCTGTTCAAATTGCTCAGAATCTTTCTGCCTTGGGCCCCTCCTCCTCCTCCCCAGGGTGTCAGGAGCAGGGAGGTGCCAACCAAAAGTGTTTAGTGACCCTTATAGCCAGAGAGAGCCAGAGAAATCTCAACACTCCCTGTGCAAGCAGGGCCATTGCAGATTTAAATCTGCCCTCCTCGGCTTGTCTTCCCACTCACCTACTGAGTGAAACCTCCGGTGTCCCCTGCCACTAATTTTCTATGGTATTTGTTATGTGCTTACTATGTCTCAGGCACTAAGTGCTGGGGTAGAGCCAAGATAATCAGGTTGGACTCTGCCCCTGTCCCACATGAGGCTCACAGTCTTAATCCCCGTTTTACCTATGAGTCCTCTGAGACCCAGAAAATTGAAGTAATAATAATAATAATAATGTTGGCATTTGTTAAGCGCTTACTATGTGCAAAGCACTGTTCTAAGCGCTGGGGGGGTACAAAGTGATCAGGTTGTCCCACGTGGGGCTCACAGTCTTAATCTCCATTTTACAGATGAGGTAACTGAGGCTCAGAAAAGTTAAGTGACTTGCCCAAGGTCACACAGCAGACATGTGGCAGAGCCAGGATTCGAACCCATGACCTCTGACTCCAAAGCCCGTGATCTTTCCACTGAGCCACGCTGCTTCTCCAAGTGATTTGCCCAAAGTCACACAGCTGACAAGTGATAGAGCTGGGATTAGAACTCAGGCCCTCTTGGCACCCAGGCTCATGCTCTTTACACTAAGCCATGCTGCTTCCCATTGCACTACCCAGGTTAGTCATTTAGTCAATCGTATTTATTGAGCACTACGTGCAGAGCACTGCACTAAGCGCTTGGGAGAGTACAATATAACAAATAACAGATGCATTCCCTGCCCACAATGAGCTTACAGTCTAGAAGAGGAGACAGACATTAATATAAATAAATTACAGATATGTACATAAGTGCTACGGGGATGGGGGGGGGGCACGAATAAATGCTAAGGATGATGCAGAAGGGAGTGGGAGAAGAGGAAAGGAGAGCTTAGTCAGGGAAGGCCTCTTGGAGGAGAAGTACCTTCTATAAGGCTTTGAAGAAGGGGAGAATAATTGTCAGATATGGGGAGGGAGGGTGTATGGCTTTGAAGAGGGGGAGAGTAATTGTCTGTCAGATATGGGGAAGGAGGGTGTACCAGGCCAGAGGCAGGACATGGGTGAGAGGTTGGCAGCGAGATAGACTCCCATCTCCCACGCTTGCAGGGCTAAGGAGCAATCAAGCTGCTGTGGTGTGAGGCCCCTACAAATTTTAAAACATGGGGGAGCTTTGGTTGTGAATGGATGCTCAATGACCTGCATCCTGGGCTCTGAACTTAACATTGTTTTGGAATTTATGTAATTTCTTCTTTCCTTTTGTGCCTGTCATCAAATCCTTCCCTACTTAATTCTTAGATTTTGAGCCCTTAGGGGACCAAGGACCTTGTCCAATTCCCACCAATTTTTTCCCGGTGCTTAATCCAGTGCACACAGTAGGCAGCGTGGCTCAGTGGAAAGAGCACAGGCTTTGGAATCAGAGGTCATGGGTTCAAATCCTGGCTCCGCCAATTGTCAGCTGTGGGACTTAGGGCAAGTCACTTAACTTCTCTGTGCCTCAGTTACCTCACCTGTAAAATGGGGATTAAGACTGTGAGCCCCCCGTGGGACAACCTGATCACCTTGTAACTTCCCCAGTGCTTAGAACAGTGCTTTGCACATAGTAAGCGCTTAATAAATGCTATTATTATTATTATTAATAAATACTCCAACTGCTATTGTTCCATCAATGATCCAATCAGTGTTATTTATTGAATGCTTACTGCACGCAGAGCACTTAGTCCAGTAAGCATGCAGAGCACTGGACTAGGTGCTTGGGAGAGAACAATACAATAGAGTTGGTAACTGAAAATCTGGTATGATTTTATAGATGAGGAAACTGAGGCCCCGAGAAATCAGATTTGCCCTCTTTCCTGCTTCCCGGATCTCCTCAGCTGAAGTCTGGGATTTAGGATCTTCAGGGAGGATGATTTTTATGCTTGGTCAAAGTCTTCGTAGCTGACACTTGGCCCAAGCCACCACCCAGTCAATTATCAAATCATCCATCAATCACTGTATTCATCGAGCATTTACTGTGTGCAGTCACCCTCTAAGGCAGGCTCAAACTTTTCCCTCCTCTTGCATTCTTTCCAGGGGGCCCCCTGAGCCAGCTGTTGCCATCCAGGAGCAAAAGACTAAGAGAACTAGTTGAAAAAGCCGGATGGTAAGCTCCCAAAGAGTTAGCTCTCCCCAGGAGACCAGGAAAATCATCTTAACCCTTTCAATGTCCCTCCTCCCCCTGCTTTTTTATTTAAAAATAAAAAACAATATTTGTTAAGCATTTTGTATCAGTCAAGAACGGTTCTAAGCCTTGGATAATCAGCTAGAACACAGTCCCTATCCCACATTGTGCTCACAATCTAAGTCAGAGGGAGTAGGATTTCATTTATTTATTTTACTTGTACATATTTATTCTATTGATTTTATTCTGTTAATATGTTTGGTTTTGTTCTCTGTCTCCCCCTTCTAGACTGTGAGCCCGCTGTTGGGTAGGGACCGTCTCTGTATGTTGCCAACTTGTAATAATAATAATAATAATGGCATTTGTTAAGCGCTTACTATGTGCAGAGCACTGCTCTAAGCGCTGGGGGTGGGTACAAGGTGATCAAGTTGTCCCACGTGAGGCTCACAGTCTTAATCCCCAATTTACAGATGAGGTAACTGAGGCTCAGAGAAGTTAAGTGACTTGCCCAAGGTCACACAGCAGACACGTGGCGGAGCCGGGATGTGAACCCATGACCTCTGACTCCAAAGCCCGGTCTCTTTTCCACTGAGCCACATTGCTTCTCTAAGCACTTGTACTTCCCAAGCGCTTAGTACAGTGCTCTGCACACAGTAAGTGCTCAATAAATGATTGAATGAATGAATGAATCCCCATTTTGCAGTTCAGGTACCTGAGGCACAGAGAAGTGAGGTTACCTGCCCAAGGTTACCCAGCAGACAAGCGGTGGAGCTGGGATTAGAGCCCAGGTCATTCATTCATATTTACTGAATGCTTACTGCATGCAAAGCACTGTACTAGGCGCTTGGAAGAGTACAATAAACAGACATATTCCCTGCCCACCACAAGGTCTTCTGATTCCCAGGCCCATCATCTTTCCACAAGGCTTTCAGTCGGGGCAGTCCCGTCCACGCTGCCTCTGGGAAATCATCAGCATAGAGGCAGAGGTGGAGGGAGGGCAGGGAGGGCTCGCTCCTGGCTCCGAACTGGAGTCTTAAGGGAGCTACTGGAGCCAGGATGCCACTGGGACTTGGACCTAGTTCTCTTTTGATAAAAGGTAAGAAATAACCCCCCAAAAGATGCATACTTCTAAGACTTCTAGAGAGGATGGTACCCAAACCACCAACCTGCCTTATCAGAAGAGGCTGCAATCACATTTTGCCAGGACAGGAGTCACTTAAGGAGAAGCTTCAGGCCCCTCCTACCAGTAAGTATGGCAGAAACACGTGGGGTTGCCATTTCCTCTCTCTCCCCCTGCTTACATGGGCTTCCTAAGGGTTCCATCACACCCTTCTTTTAGACTGTGAGCCCACTGTTGGGTAGGGACTGTCTCTACATGTTGCCACCTTGTACTTCCCAAGCGCTTAGTACAGTGCTCTGCACACAGTAAGCGCTCAATAAATACGATTGATGATGATGATCCTTCTCCTCATCCCCCGATATCACCTGGGCCCTCTCGGGAAGCCGGCCCTCAAAGGAGTGCTGGGATTAGACATCCAGTGTGGCTCCGTGGAAAGAGCCCGGGCTTTGGAGTCAGAGGTCGTGGGTTCAAATCCCGGCTCTGCCACTTGTCAGCTGTGTGGCTTTAGGCAAGTCACTTCACTTCTCTGGGCCTCAGTTCCCTCATCTGTAAAATGGGGAATAAGTCTGTGAGCCCCCCAAGGGACAACCTCATCACTTTGTAACCTCCTCAGCGCTTAGAACAGTGCTTTGCATATAGTAAGTGCTTAATAAATGCCATTATTATTATTATTATTATTATTATTATTATTATTATTATCCAGAGGAGGACTCTCAGGACAGAGAGAGAGGAGGAAAGCTTCATGGAAGGTGTCTACTTCTCGGGCTGGAGATACTTCTTTCTCACGACACGGCAAGATTTCCGAAAAGGATAGTGACCTGGGGCAGCATGGCTTAGCGAAAAGAGCACAGGCATGGGAGTCAGTGTACCCATTTTCTAATCCCAGCTCGTGTGCCATGCCCCTGCTGGGCAACTCATTTAACAGTTCTGTGCCTCAGTGTCCTCATCAGTAAAATGGGGATTCAATGCCTGTTCTCCTTCCTACTAAATCTAAACCTCATGTGAGAGGGGGACTGTGTCTCACAGTCTACTTTGTATGTACCCCAGTGCTTAGTACATGGATTGGCACATAGTAAGCACTTCAGAAATGTAACAATAATAATAATAATAATGTGGTTGTCTCTCTTTGGAGAGGAGTCAACCTAAATAAATAAATAAAATAAATAATGGCATTTATTAAGTGCTTACTATGTGCAAAGCACTGTTCTAAGCGCTGGGGAGGTTACAAGGTGATCAGGTTCTCCCACGGGGGGCTCACAGTCTTCATCCCCATTTTACAGATGAGGTAATTGAAGCACAGAGATGTTAAGTGACTTGCCCAAAGTTACACAGCTGACAATTGGCAGAGCCAGGATTTGAACCCATGACCTCTGATTCCAAAGCCCGGGCTCTTTCCACTGAGCCATGCTGATTCTCACAACTCCTTATTATTATTATTATCAGTTCCTAAAAGCTGCCCAGAAGTCCCCTTAAGAGGCAGCATCCTCCCAAATACTGCAGGTGAGATTTTCAATTCCAGAACTATCTCCAGAGGAAGGTAATAGGTGAAGGAAGGAGGCTGCTGGGCAGATCCCTAACCAACAGAGCTGCTGTGAATCACCTCCCGTAAGGTCACAGTCCTTCCTTGCATTGTGTTTGTACGGAATATGATCGATACGGCTACATCACTTGCCCAAGAGACATAATTTCCTGGGCTCCTCACCCCAGAACAAGCAGGTTTTGATGGAGTCAGGGGTCGGTTTGTGTATCTGCAGGATGATAAAGAGAAGCAATAAAAGTCTCTTTGTTATTTATTAGGACCCAACTGGAAAATGTTTGATAAGAAAGAGGCAAACTCGGCGTAGAGGTCTGGAGTGGCAGGCTCTTCATCAAAGACTATCTGAGGGGCTGGAGACTCTGGACCCTTGGTTTATTTCACAGAACGAAGGAGCAAACCGCTGCCAGCTGGACCCCCGTCCCCCCATGCCCAGAGTGCTTCCCTAATAATAATAACAATAATAACTGTGGTATTTGTTAAACGCTTCCTATGTGCCAGGCACTTTACTAGGCACTGGGGTGGATACAAGCAATTCGGGTTGGACGCAATCCCTGTCTCATGTGGGGCTCGCAGTCTCAATCTCCATTTTACTAATGAGGTAACTGAGGCACAGAGAAGTTAGGTGACTTGCCCAAAGTCACACAGCAGACAAGTGGCAGAGTCAGAATTAGAACCCATAACCTTATGATGCCCAGGCCTGTGCTCTATCCACTACACCATGCTGCTTCCCTGCCATGAAGGGTCTGGTCCCCAGAGGACAGAGGAGCCAAATGGATCAGTCAGTCAATCATATTTATTGAGCTCTTTGTGTGTGCAGAACACTGTACTAAGTGCTTGGGAGGGTACAATAGAACAGTATAACAGACATATAGTAATTGTGGTATTTGTTAATCGCTTACTATGTGCCAGGCACTGTACTAAGTGCTGGGGTGGATTCAAGCAAATAAGGTTGTACACGGTCCCTGCCCCAGGTGGGGCTCACAGTCTCCATCCCCATTATACAGGTGAGGTAACTGAGTCATAGAGAAGTGAAATGACTTTCCCTAAGTCACTTAGCCAGACAACTGGCAGAGCCGGGATTAGAACCCATGACCTTCTGAGTCCCAGGCCCACAAGGTGCTACCAGTCTAGAGCGTCTGTAGCAGCCAGATAGAGCTTGTCCTAGTGAAGCTGAGAGTGGGAAGGACACCTGAATCCTGGGCCCAGACCAGAAAATGGGGGAGACCCTGTAAAAGGACACTGACCTGAAATCCCAGCAACTCTACTCATCGGCTGTGTATATTTTTTTCCAAAAATGATATTCCTTAAGCGCTTACTATGTACCAGGCACCCTTCTAAGCACTGCAGTAGACACAAGATAATCAGGTTGCATACAGTCCACATCCCACATAGGGCTCACATTCTTAGTATGTAAATGAAGAGTTTAATTAAAGGGAAGAAAATTCAACTCTAAGAAAATCTCACAGTTCCTCACAAGGTCCCACTGAGGGCTCACAGTCTAATTAGGAGGGAGCACAGGTATTGAATCACCATTTTATAGATGAGCTAGCAGAGGCACAGAGAAGTTAAGGGATCTGTCTAAGGTCACACAGCAGACAAATTGCAGAGGCAGGACTAGAACTCAGGACCTCTGAGTCCCAGACCTGTGCTCTTTCCACTTTGCAAACCCTGAAGGGAGGGTGGGAGAATTCTGAGAGAGAACTGTAAGACTATAAGCTCGCTGTGGGCAGGGAATGTGTCTACCAACTCTGTTATATTGTATTCTCCCAAGCGCTTAGTACAGTGCTCTGCAAACAGTAAGAACTCAATAAATACTATTGATTGAAGTGGGTAATCTGAGGGAGGCACTCCCTATCTCACTCCTGGCATTCAGCAGGCAGCATTGGGTGCCAAACTGAGCCACACACCTCAAAAGGTAGTGAATACACAGCTAACTCAAGCCTGGGCCTGCTACCTTCCTTAATCATGTTTTTATTATTATCACTTATTGCTCCTTTTGATTGAGGGCATCAGAGAACTCTAATGAGGAGATGAAAGCCAGGGGCTTTCCTTCTCCTTTAGCCCTCTCCATCGAGGATCATGAGTGAATAATAATAAGGATTATTACTTGTCCTGCTCTGATGTGTTCGGAGCAAATTAAGAAATAAAAACACAGTATTGTCGACCGTAATAGCCAGTCAGTCTTTCTCCCTTGAGGAAACATTCCCTGACTGCGAGCTGGGGGAGAATGGGGGAGGTGAAGGAGAAGTAGAAACTGCAAGGTCAGCCTGCTCACGGCTCAGCCTGTTTCCGTGCATCAGTCTTGACTGAAGGGGAGGGCCTGAACTCCCGCAGGAAGATGAACTGTTTGGAAATCTTTGGATGACTCCAGCTCTCACGTAGGCAAATGTTTGTTGTGTGCACAGACACTCTGGCATGTCTTCCCACCTGGCAGCTCCTGGAATGTTAGAGGTCCGGGACCTCGAGATAGATCCCATCATCATCATCAATCGTATTTATTGAGCACTTACTATGTGCAGAGCACTGTACTAAGCGCTTGGGAAGTACAAATTGGCAACATATAGAAACAGTCCCTACCCAACAGTGGGCTCACAGTCTAAGAGGGGGAGACAGAGAACAAAACCAAACATACTAACAAAATAAAATAAATAGAATAGATATGTACAAGTAAAATAAATAGAGTAAAAAATATGTACAAACATATATACATATATACAGGTGCTGTGGGGAAGGGAAGGAGGTAAGATGGGGGGATGGAGAGGGGGACGAGGGGGAGAGGAAGGAAGGGGCTCAGTCTGGGAAGGCCTCCTGGAGGAGGTGAGCTCTCAGCAGGGAAAGGGGAGAGAGGCAGTGGCCTCTCTGGAGCATCATAAACTCAGACCATGCTGACCAAGCATCTCAGGTCAGCAGGGCAGGTTCATCTCGGACACCTCACAACTCCTCTGTTCCTCAGTTTCCCCATCTGGAAAATAGAGATTCGAGACCTGTTCTTTCCCTTACTTTGGGACTACTGTGAACCCCGTGTGGGGCAGGGAATGTGTCCAGCCTGATTATCTTGTATGTTACCCAGTGCTTAGTACAGTACTTGGCACATAGAAAATACTTCACAAAAACCATAATTATTATTAGGTCGAATAGAAAGGGTCATGCCCTTTAGGCCAGAAATTGGCCAAAAATGGGTCCTGAGCTGACACTTGAAGAAAAAGTCCAGGGGAAGGGTGGGTGCCAGGCGCCAAAGAATGCATCAAGATGCAGCTGCTGCTTTGGTTCGGAGTCACTGGCTGGAAGAGAGGTCTGGGGGTGTCACCCGGGACAACTGTGTGGTCTTCAGAGCAGACACCTAGAGGCCGGAGGGCCAGCCGGCCAGGATGGCTCAGAAGGTCACCTTCCATCACATGCCCCAGAAATCCCAAAACAGGTGTCTCACACACACACAAACACACACACAGATTACCATATATTATGGGTAAGAGAGAGGAGACCAACATACAGGGATAGAAATCACTGAGCCCTGTTGCTCTACAAATGCAATCATCTTCAAATCACCTTGAGCTGAATTTTCCAAATACTTCAGGCCTCCAAAGCCCAATCCAATTGAAGTATCCAGATAATTCAGGCTCAGGTGTATTTTTGAAACTTGATTTATTCAACTCATTTCCATCACAGTGGTAGCAAACAAATATTAACCAATCACAGTGATTTGGTAGAGTATGGAGACCCCAATGTGAGAAGCAAAGGCTCGACACAGCCCTAAAAGCCAGGCACTACTCAGTGCAATTACCTAAATAATTCAGACCCAAAATACACTTTGCAATCAATTAGATCCTTCAGTCGAAAGGGCTCCCCCCAAATTTTGACTGAAATATCTGATTAAGGCCAAGGTCATTTGAGGGTGAAAACTTGACCGACGAGACAGAAAAACAATTCTCAGAAAAGATCTCGGTTCCGAAAGTTTAGGAATTCTCCACCAAAAGCTTTGCTGAAAGCCAACATCTCTAGCACTGGAAACCTGGGAGCAGGCATTCCTGTTGGCCAACTCTCTGCTGGAAACCTCCACCTGGATGGTTACAAAGCCAACAAAGCGGTGGTGGTAAAGGTGAGTCTATTTGGTCAAGACTCACCAGAGTTGGAGTCATCCGTGAAATCTTTGAACAACTGGTTTAGGGGGCCCAACGGTGAGAGAGACGCCGCCAACATCTGAGCTCTGCTACAATCAGCTGACATGACTCAGCTGCTGAGGGTTAATCCTCAGATAAACGCCTCAATCCCTTGAGTCACAGCTCTTGCGGGCAGGTGGGCAGAAATCCAAGCTCAATACAAACTGCTAACGGCCACCTTGCCTAATGAAAGAGTACAGAAAGTCCTTGACTTGAGATGTTTCAAGTTCAAATGAATGACGTTCACAGCATTTCCATACTTATACTGTTCTGACTTTACAACGCATCAGTTCAGACTTTACAACACCAGCCTGCTCTATAACGCTAGCTCTGATTGATTGATTGATGGGGATGGTCAGGAATGTGCAGGGGAGCCAGGGTGAAATAATTTGAAAAGCTGTGCTGTATGTTGGGGAAACAAGAAAAAAAGTTGAAAGACAGCAAGAGGGTAAAGAGGGTTGTAGCTGCCTGACCACTGGAAGGCATCAACAAGGGGGAGCTGAAAGGTGAAAGTCAGCTACCCTATTGTGGAACCTTTCTGATTCAATATAAATACATTAATGTAGTTATCTAACTAACCGTAATTTCTTCCACATTCCATACTGAGCATTTCTGGTAAAATTAGGATATACAACTTCGAATCAGGAACCAATTCCCCATTTATATTACTGTTCCTGTGAGAAAGTTAGTTCCAACCTACCGCACTTTGACTTACGTTATGAGGACTGCCTGTCCCTTCTTGAGCAGTAATGAAGAGGATTCATTCATTTGTATTTATTGAGCGCTTACTGTGTGCAGAGCACTGTACTAAGCGCTTGGGAAGTACAAGTTGGCAACATATAGAGATGGTCCCTACTCAACAATGGGCTCACAGTCTAGAAGGGGGAGACAGACAACAAAACAAAACATATTAACAAAAAATAAATAGAATAGTAAATATGTACAAGTAAAATAAATAGAGTAATAAATCTGTACAAACATATACAGGTGCTGTGGGGAGGGGAAGGAGGTAGGGCGGGGGGATGGGGAGTGGGAGAGGAAGGAGGGGGCTCAGTCTGGGAAGGCCTCCTGGAGAAGGTGAGCTCTCAGTAGGGCTTTGAAGGGAGGAAGAGAGCTAGCTTGGGGGATGTGCGAGGGAGGGCATTCCAGGCCAGGGGGAGGACGTGGGCCGGGGGTCGACGGCGGGACAGGCAAGAACGAGGCACGGTGAGGAGATAGCGGCAGAGGAGCGGAGGGTGCGGGCTGGGCTGGAGAAGGAGAGAAGGGAGGTGAGGTAGGAGGTGGTGAGGTGATGGACAGCCTTGAAGCCGAGAGTGAGGAGTTTTTGCCTGATGCGTAAGTTGACTGGTAGCCACTGCATGAGAGGCAAGCATTCAAACCCAACCAAATCCATCCCGTTTCGGAGCCCTGGATCACACAATGAGGCAAACTCCCTGTTCTCACCTCAGAGGAAACAAGCATTAGTGAAACAGTGCTTTGCACATAGTAAGCGCTTAATAAATGCCAGTATTATTATTAGTGAAAAGTCAATGAATTGTATTGAGTGTTTATTGGGTGCAAAGCACTGTACAAAGCACTTGGGAGAGTACAATATAAAAACACATCACTGCCCACGTGGAGTTTACAGTCTAGAGGGAGGACAGACATTAAAATAAATTACAGATATGTTCAGAATAATAATAATAAACATTATTGTTATGGTACTTGTTAAGCACTTACAATGTGTCAAGCACTGTTCTAAATGCTGGGATACATGCAAATTAATCAGGTTGGATAGAGTCCCTATCCCACAGGGTGCTCACAGCTTAAGTAGGAGGGAGAACACAAATGCTGGGAGGCTGAGGCTTTGTTTAGAAAAGATATTATGTTGTGCATAAGCAAAGAGGTGGTAGAAAATGCTGAGGTGGTACATGGGAGGGCCTGACATGGGGAGAAGATAGATTAATCAGGGAAAGCCTCCTAGAGGAGGCAGGATTTGAGAAGGACTTTGAAGATAGAGAAAGTGTTGTCTGGCAGATTTGACATGGGAGGAAGTTCCAGGCAGGAGGATGGGAGTAATATGTTTTGTTTTGTTCTCTGTTTCCCCCTTCTAGACTGTGAGCCCACTGTTGGGTAGGGACTGTCTCTATATGTTGCCAACTTGTACTTCCCAAGCACTTAGTACCGTGCTCTGCACACAGTAAGCGCTCAATAAATACGATTGAATGAATGAATGAGTAGAGTCACTTAGCGATGGATTGAGCGTACAATATGCTTAATAAATCATAATTGCAGAGTGTTTTGAAAAGCACAAAGGACTGCTCATCTAACCTTGAGTGTCCCAGAACAACCCACAGATAAGCCAAAAACTTCCCTCCAGCCATTAGTTTCAACTTTCTCCCTGCCATCAAACCTTTTATGGAAGATTCACAAACAGGGTGGAGTTCCCCCTCCTCTCCCTTCCTCCATTTCTGGTGGAAGCACTAATGACCGGTGAAATGACCTCAAGTCAGGAACAAGAAGCAAGAGCCTTGGAAATCTACAGAGTGGATCATAGATAATGGAGAGCTGCCTGCATAAGGGTCTAATAATGGTAATGGAGCCGATTCCCAACCCACTGGATATTTAAGGTCAGAAGCAGTCTCCCGCAGTCGCACTAAACAGGTTGGACTGAGAGAGACCAAATCTGACCTAAAAACCACTGGGCCCTTGGACTGGGTCTGGTACTCTGTCCCTAACCCATAAAATCCATTTCTCTCCTCCACCTCCAACACATTTCCTGCTGCTCTCCCTCCTCCCTGTCTCCCACCCTCCAGGGAATGACTCCAGCTCAAATCTCCCAGTCTGTTCACCCAAGGTCATTGTCAGCATCTTGCTTCTCTCTTGGTTCTACTACCATCCTGGTCTGGGGCAGATTTGTAATCCTTAATCTACTGAGAGGTAGACATATATTTAATCAGTCAGCCAGTCAATCTTATTTACTGAGTGCTTACTGTGTGCAGAGCACCCTACTTGGGAGAGAACAGTATAGCAACATAACAGACACATTCCCTGCCCGTGAGCTTACGATTTAAAGGGGGAGACAGACATTAATATCAATTAATAAAATAACAGATCTGCACATAAGAGCTATGGGGTTGGGAGGGGAGATGAACAAAGAGAACAAGTCAGGGCAACGCAGAAAGGAGTGGGAAAAGAGGAAAGGAGGACTTAGGGAAGACCTCTTGGAGGAGATTTCCTTTAATAAGACTTTGAAAGTGGGTGTAGTAATTGTCTATTGGATATTTCAGCATCTTTGAAAGTTGGCAATTCAAGGCTGCAAATAGAACATTTCCCAGAATCTGAAAATCATTTAGATACGCTGTGTGTATATATGTACATATTTATGATTCTATTTATTTCATTAATGATGTGTATATATCTATAATTCTATTTATATTGATGCTATTGATGCCTGTTTAATTGTTTTGATGTCTGTATCCCCGCTCTAGACTATGAGCCGGCTGTGGGCAAGGATTGTCTCTATTGCTGAATTGTACTTTCCAAGCGCTTAGTACAGTGCTCTGCACGCAGTAAGCGCTCAATCAATATGATTGAATGAATGAACGAATGCATATAGTTATATAACGGTGAACAGTACGGTTCCCAAACCTTTTCAATTTGCCCCAAAGCCATCGTCAGAAATCTGACTTTTCCAAGGGACACCACATTACTCTTCTGAGAAGCCGAAAGATTGATCATTCCATCATGTGCGGCAAACACCGCACTGAGGAACTTGTTCTGTCCGCTGGCCGGCCTAATGTCTGTTTCCCTGCGCATGTTCGCTCACAAGAAACCCGGAGGATAATGTAGTTTTACGGTGGCAGTAAAACTGGCAGGGTGTGGTTTACTGCACAGTTAACGGGTGCCATCCCAAAAGTGATCGTGGCCCTGAGACCTCAGTTCTCTGCGTTCTTCAGACCCGATGTGCTTATTTAGCGGCTGCCTGTTGGTGGAAGAAGCAGCATGGCCTAGTGGATAGAACAAAGGTCTGGGAATCACAAAGTCCTGGGTTCTAATCCTGATTCTGCCACTTGTCTGCTGTGTGACCTTGGGTAAGTCACTTCATTTCTCTGGGCCTCAGTTACTTCATCTGGAAAATGGAGATTAAGACTGGGAGCTCCATGCGGTACAGGAACCATGTCCAACTCAACTTGCTTGGAATCATCCCAGCGCTTAGTACTGCACCTTCCACATAGTAAATGTTTAACAAATACCATAATTATTATAATTGTGTGCAGTGTGGCCCAGGAAAAGCAGCGAGGCCTAGTGGAAAGGGTTGGGCCTGGGAGTCTGAAGACCTGGGTTCTAATCTCAGCTCTCCACTTCCATTCATTCATTCAATCGTATTTATTGAGCGCTTACTGTGTGCAGAGCACTGTACTAAGCAATTGGGAAGTACAAGTCAGCAACACTTGAATGCTGTGTGACCATGGGCAAGTCGCTTAACTTCTCCGTGCCACAGTTTCTTCATCTATTGAAGGGGGATTAAGACTATGAGCCCTCTGTGACCAAATGGTGTCTAACCTGATTATCTTCTATTAACCCCAGTACCTAGTATTCATTCATTCATATTTATTGAGCACTTACTATGTGTAGTGCACTATACTAAGCACTTGGGACAGTACAAGCAGCCTAACTCAGTGGAAAGAGCAGGGGCTTTGGAGCCAGAGGTCATGGGTTCAAATCCCGGCTCCGCCAATTGTCAGCTGTGTGACTTCAGGCAAGTCACTTAACTTCTCTGGGCCTCAGTTCCCTCATCTGTAAGATGGGGATGAAGACTGTGAGCCCCCCGCGGGACAACCGGATCACTTTGTAACCTCCCCAGCACTTAGAACAGTGCTTTGCACATAGTAAGCACTTAATAAATGCTATCCTTAATTATTAATTACAATACAACAATGAACAGACACATTCCCTGCCCACAATGAGCTTAAAGTCTAGAGGTGGGGAGACAGACATATAAATATACAAAAGTTAATATTAATAAATACATTACAGGTATGTCCACAAGTGCTGTGGGGCTGGGAGGGGGTAAGAACAATGGGAGCAAGTCAAGGCAACAGAGAAAGGAGAGCGAGAAGAGGAAAGGTGGGGCTTAGTCAGGGAAGGCTTCCTGGAAGAGATGTGCCTACCATAGGGCTTTGGAGGGGAAGAGATTAATTGTCGGATTTGAGGACAGAGGATGTTCCAGGCCAGAGGCAGGACATAGCCAAGGGGTAGGGGGTGAGATAGTCGAGATAAAGTTACTGTGAGAATGTTAGTATTAGAGGAGCAAAGTGTGCAGGCTGACATAGTAGGAGAGTAGCGCGTGAGGTAGGAGGGGGAGAAGTGATTGAGTGCTTTAAAGCTAATGGTGAGGAGTTTTTGTTTGATGCAGAGGTGGATGGGCAACCACTGGAGTTTTCTGAGGAGTGGGGTGACACGTCCTGAAAGTTTTTATAGAAAAATGATCTGGGCAGCAGAGTGAAGTATGGACTGGAGTTGGGAGAGACGGGAGTCTGGGAGATCAGCAAGGAAGCTGTTGCAGTAATCCAGGAGGGATAGGATGACTGATTGTATTTACATAGTAGCAGTTCGGATGGAGAGGAAAGGGCAGATTTTAGCGATGTTGTGAAGGTGAGACCGAGAGGATCTGGTGACAGATCGAATAGGCAGGTTGAATGAGAGAGAGGAGTCAAGGATAATGCCAAGGTTATGGGCTTGTGAGGCAAGAAGGATGGTGGTGCCATCTACAGTGATGGGAAAGTCACGGGGAGGACAGGGTTTGGGTGGGAAGGTAAGGAGTTCTGTTTTGGATATGTTAAGCTTGAGGTGAGGGGAGGACATCCCCGTAGAGATGCCTTGAAGGCAAGAGGAAATTTGAGACTGCAGAGAGGTTTTGGTTATTATCTGCGTAGAGGTGGTAGTTGAAGCCACGGGAGTGAATTAGTTCTCCAAGGGAGTGAATGTAGATAGTAATAATAATAATGATGGCATTTATTAAGCGCTTACTATGTGCAAAGCACTGTTCTAAGCGCTGGGGAGGTTACAAGGTGATCAGGTTGTCCCACGTGGGGCTCACAGTCTTCATCCCCATTTTACAGATGAGGTAACTGAGGCACAGAGAGGTTAAGTGACATGCCCAAAGTCACACAGCTGCCAATTGGCAGAGCTGGAATTCGAATCCATGACCTCTGACTTTTTTTAAAATAGCATTTATTAAGTGCTTACTATGTGCAAAGCACCGCTCCGACTCCAAAGCCTGTGCTCTTTCCACTGAGCCACGCTGTAGATGGAGGGCAGCATGACCTAAGTGGTAGAGCACAAGCCTAGGAGTCAGAGGATCCAACTTATTGGTTGAGTCACCTTGGGTAAATCACTTAACTTCACTGGGCCTCAATTATCTCATCTGTAAAATGGGAATTAAGATTTTGAGTCCCATATGGGACAGAGACTGTGTCCAAACTGACTGTATCTATCCCAGCACTTAGAATTGTTTGACATAGAGTAAGCTCTTAATAAATATCATTATTATTACTGTTATTACAGTGCCTGGCACACAGTAAGCGCTTAACGAATACTTCTAAAAATGGTTTTCCGGCTGAAATTAACACTAAAAAGTATTTTCCACAATGTTGGACCAGAATCACCAACTGCATTCTAACATTTCTTCTTAACCTACAGCTAGATCTCTTAAACCCATTTATGCAATACTTCCTTACTTATATTTCCTTTCCTGGTGTTTTTAACTTTGAGTTCTTTACTGAGGCCACTATTTTTTTTCTTCAATGAATTTCACTACATAAGCAGATGAAAATTTCAGAAATTCCTACTGGAAACTTGGCAAGTTTTTTTTTTTTTAAATCTCTGACAGAATGATTGAATAGTGTCAGAGATTTTTCAGTTTCTTAAACAGAATTTTTCTTAATTCCCTTAACAAGGGGAAAGCCAATCACACATAGCAGTATCAGAAACAACTCAAGTACACAGTACTTCTGAATGGGGAGAAACTGTGATTATAAATGACAAACAGCTGGAGACATTACACATTCTCCATCCCCCATCCCAGCTATGAACAGATCCTGGGTTCAAATCCCAGCTCCACCAATTGTCACTGTGTGACTTTGGGCAAGTCACTTAACTTCTCTGTGCCTCAGTTACCTCATCTGTAAAATGGGGATTCCCCATCCCCCATCCCTCCCTCCCAACTATGAACAGATCCTGGGTTCAAATCCCAGCTCCACCAATTGTCACTGTGTGACTTTGGGCAAGTCACTTAACTTCTCTGTGCCTCAGTTACCTGATTAAGATTAAGATTGTGAGCCCCCACGTGGGACAACCTGATCACTTTGTAACCTCCCCAGCACTTAGAACAGTGCTTTGCACATAGTAAGTGCTTAATAAGTTCCATCATTATTGTCCCCCCCATATTCACACACCATAGACAGAAAAACCCACAAATGATGGAGCCGTGAACTGTGCTTTGAAGTTCACCCAGGTATTGAATTCCTCCACCTCATTATAATCAGAAGTATTAATTTTCATCACAAATCATGAAAGATAAACTTCCATTGAAAAAATGAACTTCAGTAAGTCAGGCAACCAGAACACTCATCTGAAAAAACTGAACTAGTTTTAATTTGAGAGAAGCAGGGAGTCTAATGGAAGGAGCGCTGCCTGGAAGTCAGAGGACCTGGGTTCTAATCCTGGTTCCGCCACTTGTATGCTCTGTGATCTTCACTTTGGTTCTCTGTGCCTCAGCTACCTTTTCTGTAAAATGGGGATTAAGACATGAATTGGCCAACCTAGTTTCTTCCCTAGCGCTTACTATAAAAAATTTAAAAAGTCATTTCTTTTGCGATCTCCCATTTCCCGTGGATGCCCTGTCATTACATCAATAAATCAATCAGTGGAATTTATTAAGTGCTTTCTGTTTTCAGGGAAAGCTGTGTGGTCTAGTAGATAGGGCACAGGCTTGGGAGTCAGAAGGACCAGGATTCTAATTCTGGCTCCTCCACTTGCCTGCTGTGTGACTGTGGCCCAGCAGCTTAACTTCTCTGTGCCTGATACCTTATCTGTAAAATGGGGTTTAAGACTGTGAGCCCCAAGTGGGACATGGACTATGACCAACCTGATTAACTCATATCTACCTCAGTGGTTAGTACATCCCTGGTACATAGCAAGTGCTTAACAAATCCTATTAAAATTTCTTTTAAAAACCCAAAAGCTTTGTTTCCAGGAGACAGATTGTCCTGGGCTGGCCTTTTAGGAAGGGAATGTGTCTGTTTATCGTTGCATTATACTCTCCCAAGTGCTTAGTACAGTGCCCTGCACAAAGTAAGCACTCAATAAATATGACTGAATTTGGGTTTATGCATGTTTTTGAGAAATGGCTGCTTTGGAAGATAAAGTCTTTCTTCCCTCTCTCCCATGCTGTGCAGGAATTATGAGTACTAATATTTTTCAAGGTGCAAAGAGTTGCTGGTAGGTCGACTGCCTGCATATTTACCTCCTCTCCTGGAATGTTTCAGAAGCTCTAAAGACCACCACAATCTTTTGCAATGTGCGAATTGAGCTACAGCAATGCTTCCAGATGTTGCTGCACCGTTTAAAGTCTAATCCGGGCAATGATCAACTCATCAGGACCCCATCATTAATTCTATGAAATAAAAGCAGGATGGAGTTCAGAAGCAGCGTGGCTTAGTGGGAAGAGCGTGGGCTTGGGAGTCAGACATTGTGAGTTCTAATCTTCACTCTGCCACTCGTCAGTTGTGTGACGATGGGCAAGTCACTTAACTGCTCTGTGCCTCAGTTACCTCATCTGTAAAATGGGGATTAAGACTGTGAGCCCTAGGTGGGGCAACCTGATAACCTGTCAGCGCTTAGAACAGTGCTTGGCACATAGTGCTTAACAAATACCATCATTATTATTTAGAAGTCACTAAAGCAGCCCACCATGAGGAATCATTTAATAGGTACTATTTGTTCATAAAATAATGGGGATAATTCCAGGCCTGCCTTAAAGGCTATTATGAAGATTTTATTTTTATGCTATATGTTAACCACTTACTATGTGCTAGGCACTGTACTAACGGCTGGGGTAGATACAAGCTAATTCATTCATTCCATCATATTCATTGAGTGCTTACTGTGTGCACAGCACTGTACTAAGCGCTTGGGAAGTACAAGTTGGCAACATATAGAGACGGTCCCTGTCAACAATGGGCTCACAGTCTAGAAGGGGGAGACAGACAATAAAACAAAACATGTGGACAGGTGTTAAATCATCAGAATAAATAGAGGACCAGTCCATGTCCCCCGTGGGGCTCAGTCTTAATCCCCATTTTACAGATGAGGGAACTGAGGCCCAGAGAAGTGAAGTGACTTGCCCAAGGTCACACAGCAGACGCGTGGCGGATTCAATATTACAGTGAAATCCCCCAGATCTATGTAGATAAGGCATGTTAACATAGAGACGGCCACATGGAAAGGATCAACGCAGCTGCCAGTGGGGGAACTGCTTTGGTTTGGTAATGAGGATAAGGGGGGCAGAAACAGAAGTACTGACTTCCAACACTAACCTCCTCTTTGTCCCTGCCTGTCACCAGCTGGTAAATCGAGTAGTTAATCCATACTTATTTGTAAAGCACTTGGAGAAGAAGGGGGTTCTAAGTGCACAGTTGAGTGGTTTTTAGGATATAGTCATTAATTTCTTTGCTTGGCTTCATGCTTCAAGCAAGAGACAATGAAACTGGGCTCCACCAAACAGACAATGAAGTCAAGTCTTTTTAATCAACTCCGGGACCACAAAGAAAAACAAACAAAAAAACCTTCTCTGCGGCTGCTCAGCAGAGCCCATGTATTAGGGGAAAAAATAAATGTGAATTAAACTGTATATTCTCAATATCTTCTATGGGACTATAAGCTCATTATGGGCAGTGAATGTCACTTTATTATTTTTTAATGGCATTTATTAAGTGCTTACTATGTGCAAAGCACTGTTCTAAGCGCTGGGGAGGTTACAAGGTGATCAAGTTGTCCCACAGGGGGATCACAATCGTAATCCCCATTTTACAGATGAGGGAACTGAAGCACAGAGAAGTGACTTACCGGTATTATACTTTTCCAAGCACTTAGTACAGTGCTCTGCACACAGAAAGCGCTCAATTCATACAACAGAATGAATGAATTTCTTAAAAATCTGTTTTCATGGGTTTTCACTAAATCGAAAAGCATGAACTGCTAGCCATCCCCGAGTTGAGTTTGGTTTGCTTGTCTGTTTTTATGGTATATGTTAAGCACTTAAGTGAACTCTAAGCACTGGGGTAGGTAAAAGTTAATCAGGTTGGACCCAATCTATGTCCAACATGGGGCTCACCGTTTTAATCCCTATTTTACCAGTGAGGTAACTGAGGCACAGAGGAGTTAAATGACTTGCCCAAGGTCTCACAGCACATAAATGGTTCAACAGGAATTCTAAATTTTTAAGACCTCAAGAATCTATCAGCCTCACTCTGAATATCTTCGCCATTTAATAATTCCATATGTGTTCTGAATCATCATCATCATCAATCGTATTTATTGAGATCTTACTGTGTGCAGAGCACTGTACTTGTTTGATCTTTACAATTAATCTTTGGATAGCAGTAGGTTAGACAGGATGGAAGGTGAGAAGAGTGCCCTTGTTTTAATCGTGCAGGTAGAGCTAATGGAAAAAAATGGTGAAAACAGCCCCAAGCACTGCAAAACAACAAACATGACAGTGTCATTAAGGACGTTCTGTGTTTGTGCATGAGGTCACCAGTCAGGAGGGAGCCCACCCGGTAGCTTTCCAGGTTCCCAGGGAACCCCCGCCAGGCCAACTGTGTGGTTAGGTGGGGAGCTCTCGGGACCATCTGGTGCCCTGAGGGAAGTGGAGATCACCTGGGACGGCTTGGGCCCTGCTGGAATGCCGTCCCCATTCCAGGATCCCCCTGGGCTGGTAGAAGGATCCGGGAATCTCCCCAGCAGTTCCCCTCCCCACATCATGTGGGTTCTGTTCCTAGGCAGCCATGCCCAGCTCACCGTGGGTTTGCCCATGACCTTAGGTTTGGGGTACTCTCAAGCTACTGAGAAGCAGCATGGCCTAGTGGAGAGAGCACAGGCCTGGAAATCAGAAGGACCTGGGTTCTAATCCCTGCTCATCTGCTGGGTGACCTTGGGCAAGCCGCTTCACTTCTCTGGGCCACAGTTACCTCATCTGTAAAATGGGGTTTAAGATTGTGAGGCCCATGTGGGACAGGGATTGTGTCCAACCTGATGAACTTGTATCTACCCCAGCATTAGAACAGGGGGTTGACACATAGTAGGCACATAACAAAGACTATTATTATTGTCCTGCCCTTGTCTTTTCAATCTCACATTCCCCTATATACCGCAAACCTTACCCTCACTAGTGTCTTCTTCAAGTCTGAAGAAACGTGTCTACCAACTGTACTCTCCCAAACACTTAATTCAGTGCTCTACACACAGTAAGCATCCCTAAGTATGACTGACTGATTGACAATTATATATGTTGCTGGGTACACACAAGAAGTTCTTGGACTTGGGATAAAAGTGGTTTCTGAAAAACATCTGCATTTGGGACGTTGAAAGGTGGGATCGATTTCCCAAAAGGAACCATGTCATATATGGAGGATTGGCTCCCAAACCCAGGTTGGCTACCATTCTTTTACCAAAATTGCCCGGAATAGCGTACTCAAATTATAGATGAACCACACCAATACATTAAGATACTAAAATTGACGGAGACAGGTTCTCTGATAAAGTAGACCTAACTCTTCCTGGTGATCACGTTAACTCCCTCCCCCTCCTTAACCCTCTTACCCTCTCCTCACCGAGGCTTTGAAAATTATCTCCCCCTTACCCCACGGATCCATGGAACTAGTGCCATAATGGAGACTTGTGATGTAAAGTCAAAATCAATATACTGTAAAGCTGAAACAAGTACTGTGGTATTTGTTAAGTACTTACAATGTACCAACACTAAACTGAGCAACGGGATGGATATAAGATGCTCAGGGCAGACACAGTCCCTGTACCAGAGAAGCAGTGTGGCTCAGTGGAAAGATCAGGGGCTTTGGAGTCTGAGGTCATGGGTTCAAATCCCCGCTCTGCCAATTGTCAGCAGTGTGACTTTGAGCAAGTCACTTCACTTCTCTGGGCCTCAGTTACCTCATCTGTAAAATGGGGATTATGACTGTGAGCCCCCTGTGGGACAACCTGATCACCTTGTAACCTCCCCAGCACTTAGAACAGTGCTTGGCACATAATAAGCGCTTAAAGCCATTATTATTATTATTACCACATGGGGCTCACAGTCTAAGTAGGAGGGAGAACAGGTATTTAATTCCCATTTTTCAAATGAGGAAAGTGAGGCACAGAGAAGTTAAGTGATTTGTCGTAAGTCTCATGGTGGGCAAGTGATAAGGCCTTTTGAATCCCAAGCCCGGACTCTTGCTATTAGGCCACAATTATTTCCCGCTGCTGTTGTGTAAGCGCTGAGTCATTTGTTTTATATACTAACATTTTTGTTGAAAGCTTTCGGTGTAGACATCGCCTACAGGATTGGGATAGACTAGTGTTTGTCAAACTGGAGTTTTCGGAATGAAAGGTAATTGAAGCAGAAATGGCCGCATAAGGGGCTAGTTATTTCTGGGTCACTCCTGCAGCAGTGAGGTACTAACAGGTAACCCTGCTGACTTGAAAAAAGTTAACGCACCTCCCCAGATGCCCAACTTGAGAAGCGTTGGCTAATGGGCCGGAAGCAGAAAAAAAACTTTCAACCAGTCTGAGCGACTCTGTCCAACCACCTCTTCTGACTGAGGAAAAGTAGTTTGGCTAGTAATATGAAACACAAGTCCTACGAAAATTTCTTTAATTTTTTTATGTTATGGAAATACATTTTTCTTCATTTCCATGATACAAAAACGTTAAATATCTAACAATGATGTAAAGCTGATCTACCATAGCAGAGCCATGGGCTTTTTGTTGTATTTATAGTCTGGGCTGGTGCTGTAGCTAGTAGTAAGTTTACCACAGAGTTCATACACACATGCACACACACAAGCATGCACGCTCAGACCCACTCACACATTGTTTTTTTTATCAAAAACAATCCCCACCAAAAACAAACAAACAAAAAAACAAATCCAAAAAACTACAAATCCAGACCAAGACTTTCAACGGCATGTGAGGAAAGAACCTACCCTCTCCCATCCCTGCCTCCCACATGAGAAATTAACGTCTTAGGAAAGTACTCTATAAATTGTTTTCCAAAAGGCCAGTGCACATATTGGGTTCATTTCTGAGTTGACCTCGGTTGAAATTTTCCTACTGGAAAAAGGGTTTGAAAGTGTAATGTGAGTCTCAGTCAGAGTCACGGGGGCGAAGCAGTGAGACGCTGACAGATCTATTCATCGTGAGGCTGATGACCATGCAGTGCAATTGCCTGAAAACCTGAACATGGAGAGATGTGTGATAACCCCTCTACACAGGAAACGGCTCAACACTAATTCATGACCACAGCATGGAAGAATGTTGGCCCTTTCTGCTCATTTCACAGCCAATACACCACATCGGGCGGCCCGAAACACACTTCATTTTGACTCTTATATCTAACATTTTATGACAGGAAAAGTTTCACGTGACTAACAAGATGAACCAGTTAATAATATATCCATTTATGACAGATTAAAACAGTGATGATTGTTCAAAAGACAGTTTAAAAGACTGGTTTTTCAGATGATACGCTTTGTTTTTAAACCATGCTCACACCACGTTTTATTAAATTAAGTACAGTTATGGCTTCCAAGTGGTGTAGTCTGGTGATTTCTCAGAATCAACTTTGCTTTTTTTTTTTTCATTTGAACAGCTGTTGGCTACCACGTATCAGGAACTTCAAAGAGGCCTGCTGAACTCCCCTTGATGCTTTCTGGTGGAAAAGAAAAAAAAAAAGACATTTTTAGGACTCTAAGATAGCATCTTGAAAAGAGGACTCAATTACTTACTGCAGATAAGCGTGCAGCTTTGGTGTATGAGGTAAGCAGGCTTTCATACCAGGGCATGGGTGAAGTCACTTGCCTAACCACTGGGAGAAAAATCCCTTCAGGATCAGGTCTCTATTTTCCAGAAATAATTGCAAAGCTAATACCGAAGAACTACAGAAAACCAGAGACGGATAATACCCAGGATTACACGGACAAATACTGGATTAATGGAGCTGCAGACTCAATGTGGCTTGATCTCTGCTCTTTAGGGGTTTAAATGGTACAGCACACGGCATAAACACCAGTCCTTTTAAACAAAAGCCCCCAAAGGCTAGGCTTCCACGGGCTGGACCATCAGAGGATAAAGTTAGCTCACAACGTTTTATATATCTTTTATTTGAGAAATATAAGGGGCTATTTATTGGGAAATTAACGCTTTCGATGCTTGCTGTATGTCTTTTGCAGTTAGTGAGCAGTGGAAAATTGACAGGTGGGAACATAAAAATCAAGGCTGAGGCGAAAGAAGGCATGGAATTTTTTTTTTGGGGGGGGGGGCCGGTTTCCAACTAATATTGACTGAAGCCTTTATTTAGTTCAGCTAGACACACTTCTCCACTGAATGTCTGTTTGAGCCAAAAGCCAGGAGCCCTTTTCCTCAATTCACACCATTCACGGAAGGCACGGTAACTGTGCCAAGGCACTGAGATACCAAGCTTCAGTCCAGAGTGAATTTTTACAGCTGATTTATCAAGTTAGATGAGAAAGCGTTTATAATGGAAACCACGACAAACCAGGAATTAGCTGCACAAGTGCTATCATGCACTATTTAAGCTATAAAACAAAGCTGGAGGGAAAACCTGAAAACTGGCAATCTCCCAGCCCAGATCCTGATAACACAGACACCAGAAGTTTTACGGGACTTTGGAGAATTCAAATTTGAGAGCACCATTTTTTTTTTAAAGGCAATAAAGGAGAAGCTTCCAAATGGATAAGGAAGCCATAGATCAGAGAGGGCTTGATATCAGTAATTCAAAATATCTGGAGATTACTGAATCTAATGGCAACTAGGGGATAACAGGGAAAGATAATTGGCTAGACCTGGGAGATAAGAAGAACTGAAATCTCAGAAAAAATTTTTGAGATGAACTGGGAAGAGTTTAGGAGAGCTGCCTACAAGGGAATGTCAGTGAGGAGACTGATGCAGTAGATGAGATGGGATTTAAACCCATGCTTGAGCCAGTGTGTGTGGTAGCAGTTTGGCAAGAAAGGAAAGAGCAAATTCTAGAGATGTTGTGAGATAGAATCGACAAGATTCAGTGACTGAATATGGAGGTTGAAGGCTGGGGATGAGTGAAGGATAATGCCAATTGTGGGCTTGTGAACCAGGAAAGACAGCAGTTTGTCTATAGTAATAGGAAATTGGAAAGGGAATTTTTTTTTAATGATATCTGTTAAGCGTTACTATATGTCAAGCACTGTTCTAAGCAGTGGGGTCAATACAAAATAATCAGGTTGGACATAGTCCCTGTCCACATAGGGCTCACAGTCTAAGTTGGAGGGAGGAGGATCTAGTTCCCATTTTACAGATGAGGTAACTGAGGGACAGAGAATTTAAGTGACTTGCCTAAGTGCTTAGTACAGTGCTCTGCACACAGTAAGTGCTCAATAAATATGATTGATTGATTGATTGACTAGGGTCACACCGCAGAGAAGTGCCGGAGATGGAATTCGAACCTAGGTCCTCCAACTTCCAGGACCATGCTCCCAGCTAAGTGGAGGAGAACAGAAGTTCAGTTTTGGACATGTTGAGATGGAGATGAGGGTGGAGACCCAGGTAGGGATGTCCTGAAAGCAGGAGGAAAGGTGAGACTGAAGGCGGGGCGGGGGGAAGGTCATGGCTGTAAATATAGATTTGAGACGCATCCGTGTAGAGATGGAATTTGAAGCCGTGAGAGTGGATGAGCTGCCCAGTGGAGTGGGTGTAGATGGAGAACAGAAGGGGACTCAGAAACCCAGGACCGAGCTTTGAGGGATCCCCACAGTTAAAGGGTGGAAGACTGAGGAGCCTTGTCTGTCTGTGAATGACAGACCGAAAACCACCGGCCAGAGAGGTGGGAGGAGAACTAGGAGAGGATGGTGTCAGCGAAAGCAAGGCTTGACAGTGTTTCCAGGAGAAGGGCTTGGTCCACTAAAACCCCAATACAAGAATCTAAGGGAGCATTTCCTTTCAGAATAATTACTCAGAGATTATAACTTCAGTGACCGGATTTCCATGTATTGGATTAACAGTGATCACATGAACCTAGTTTTTCACACTCTGAGATCCGGACAGGCCTAGGTTTAATTTCTTAATTATATTTAATAATCACTCAAACAGATTGAGTTTGAGTCCTCCCCCTCCCATCCCCTTACTGTAGGGGTTCCTCACGGTTCAGTTCTTGGTCCCCTTCTGTTCTCGATCTACACTCACGCCCTTGGTGACCTCATTCGCTCCCACGGCTTCAACTATCATATCTATGCTGAGGACACCCAAATCTACATCTCTGCCCCTGCTCTGTCTCCTTCCCTCCAGGCTCGCATCTCCTCCTGCCTTCAGGACATCTCCATCTGGATGTCTGCCCGCCACCTAAAACTCAACATGTCCAAGACTGAACTCCTTGTCTTCCCTCCCAAACTCTGCCCTCTCCCTGACTTTCCCATCACTGTTGACGGCACTACCATCCTTCCCATCTCACAAGCCCGCAACCTTGGTGTCATCCTCGACTCCGCTCTCTCGTTCACCCCTCACATCCAAGCCGTCACCAAAGCCTGCTGGTCTCAGCTCCACAACATTGCCAAGATCCGCCTTTTCCTCTCCATCCAAACCGCTACCCTGCTCGTTCAAGCTCTCATCCTATCCCGTCTGGATTACTGCGTCAGCCTCCTCTCCGATCTCCCATCCTCCTGTCTCTCCCCACTTCAATCCATACTTCACGCTGCTGCCCGGATTGTCTTTGTCCAGAAACATTCTGGGCATGTTACTCCCCTCCTCAAAAATCTCCAGTGGCTACCAATCAACCTATGCATCAGGCAGAAACTCCTCACCCTTGGCTTCAAGGCTGTCCATCACCTTGCCCTCTCCTACCTCACCTCCCTTCTCTCCTTCTCCAGCCCAGCCCGCACCCTCCACTCCTCTGCTGCTAATCTCCTCACCATGCCTCATTCTCGCCTGTCCCGCCGTCAACCCCCGGCCCACGTTATCCCCCGGCTCGGAATGCCCTCCCTCCCCACATCCGCCAAGCTAGCTCTCTTCCTCCCTTCAAGGTCCTACTGAGAGCTCACCTCCTCCAGGAGGCCTTCCCAGACTGAGCCCCTTCCTTCCCCCTCGCTATCCCCCCACCTTACCTCCTTCCCTTCCCCACAGCACCTGTATATATGTATATATGTTTGTACATATTTATTACTCTATTTATTTATTTTACTTGTACATATTTATTCTATTTATTTTATTCTGTTAATACGTTTTGTTTTGTTCTCTGTCTCCCCCTTCTAGACTGTGAGCCCACTGTTGGGTAGGGACCATCTCTATATGTTGCCAACTTGTACTTCCCAAGCGCTTAGTACAGTGCCCTGCACACAGTAAGCGCTCAATAAATACGATTGAATGAATGAATGAATTAGTGCCCCGTCCCAGCTTCAGACCACAGAACACCAAAGGGTGATAATTCCATTGCCAGTACTCCACCCAGGCTGCTTAATAAGCACAGGCTACAGGGAGTTGGGGGAATTAGGCTGGGTTTCCATAGCAGCCAGGTTGTAGGCATAGGAAAATTTTTAATAAAGATTAATTTGATCAAGTACAAGGCAATGCGTCTAGGGAAAAAATCAACCAGATTACCACAGCAGAATGATGGGTTCTGAGCTACCAGTCACTTCCCAGGAAAGAGATCACCGGGGCATTGTTGACTGCTCTTTTAAATTATCAGGAAAATGGGCAATAGCAGTCAAGAAGGCCACAACTGAAGACAGGGTGAACTCGGATAGCGGGATAGAAGACCACACAAAGGCATAGTTTGGCCACTATATCAAAAAAACCCTAGTTCATCCACTCCGGGGTTTTGCACCAAGTGGTGAACTTTGGGACCTTTTGTTCACCTGGGCATCCTTTCTCAGAACTTAATACTGTGCTGTGCACACAGAAAGTGTTGAATAAATACTGTTACTAGTACTACCACAAGACAGACATAACAGATAGAAAAGGGAAACCAAGATGCTCAAGGAAATAGCGAAGCATCTGTATGAAGACAGACACCAAAGATTAGGAGACCCTGACCAGGAAATAGATGGACAGGGAGAAATCCCCTATCATTTGGATGAGGGAGCAACCATCAATGCTCAAAAGGAAATAGTAAGTTTTAAACAAACAAAAGAACACCTTTCTTCACCCACTGAGAAGTAATCTTATGGACACCACTACTCCTAGAAGTTCATGAGGTTTTTGGGTAAATTAAGAATGGGTAGTCCAAAACAGGTTACTGGAGGGAAAGTTAGGATGCAGAAAGAAAAGTTAGGGAGGTTAAATGGCATAGCCTTAAACATAAGAATGGAGGTCAAGGAAGGAAATCATCACTTGATCCTTCCAGACATCCTGTTGAAATTGTTAAGAGACAGAACACCAGACTAGATGGGCTATTGGCTTGACCCAGTAATGGCATTTCTTATGTTCTTAAACAGCCGGGCCGCTAGTATTGACTTCCTTCAGGCTACTGACATGGAATTACATCAGCTGCATCATCACTTTGATCCTGGAAGGTAGCAAAATCATCTTGTCTTCAAAAGGCCCATTTTAGAAGCCATAAGAGAGAACTTCAAACCCCTGTTACTTCCGCCTCAAAAGGGGGAACTTGAAACACCCACAGAATGACTGAAACATTAAGTTCTCTCAGAAGCATGCGATGCCTGAAGTAGCCAGCCCTTCTGAAACTGGAATTTCCTAGGCCCTAGTTTATGAGAGTGCAAAGTCTTTACAAACAGCTGGTTTTCCATGAAAAACGCTAAAAGAGAATAAACGTTAAAAAGAACTTGGCTGCCACCTCTCAGACCTTTGAAGCCCTTCATTAGAAGGGAGAAATGACCTGAGCCAGCATCCCCATTTTCCACTCAGGAGAGTTGTTTTTTCAGGTAAAACCAAACCAGACTTTCCAAAAAGTGAAGTTCGGCATTACCAGGAAGAGCTGAGACCTGGTGGAACTGTTAGCACAGTGTCTCCACAAGCGCAGCACCAAATTCATACTCAATGCTGAAACTGTAAAACACTTTTAACACTGTCAATAAAAATCTTCCTGGGAGGTATCTGGGCTTTCGGTTGACCTGGTCCTCCAAATGACTGACAGTTACTTTAGAACTTATTTCTAACTTTAATGAAATGTGTAACAGTATCTGCGGGGATGACTGCTTTAAGTACATTCTAAACGTTTACACTATATCCTTACGGGTATAAAATTTAAAAGTTCAGCAGTTTTTCCAAGGCTCCAATAAAACAGAGTTTTTGGCAAACATTAAAGGTCTAATGAGTAACGTTTTACACAGAAAAGAGGCAGAAGGTTTGAAACTATTTTTCTACATTTACATTACAAAAATTAGCAGGAAGCCATGTTTTAATGAATTTTCTTTTTGAACTTGACTGGAAACTTACAAAAAGGATGCTGGGGGGTCTCACATTAAAGAGTATATTGAGTGAGACTTTACTGTATGTAAATATTTAGTTGAAATAGAAATTCATATTACATACTGCACGATTATTCCTTAACTTAACAACCGACTCAGAAACAGTACAAACATGACTTTTTAAGGCACCCTGAGCTCATTTGGATAAGGAAGAATTTATTAACAAATAAATAAATGATGCCCATTTCCTGAGAATGGGAGAAAGATTTAGGTAAGTGAATATATGAGCCAATATAATAATGAATTCTATAAGAAACTAGCAAGTTTTAGGACCTTTAAGACTACAAAATGTGGGTTACTGTGTTTCATGCCCTCAGACAGAGGGATTGGAAACTTTTGCAGGGTGGTAGGGAAAATCTTTTTCTTCCCGTCACTTCTCAGGTATTGGGATACAGTCAGTATGCTGGGCTTGGAACAGGGACTCCTTTTTTTCCTTTGTGTTAAGATCCAGCTATTGCCCCATCTCCCAGACCTAAACCTGATTTCTTCCTATCTTTTCCATCATTATAGATAATACTACTATCCTCCCTGTCTCACAAGCCTGTAACCTCGACTTATCTCTCTCATTCAACACACACACATTCACTGTCACCAAATCCTGTCTGTTCTACCTTTGTAACACTGCTAAAATCCACCTTTTCCCCTCCATCCAAACTGCTACTATGTTGATCCGAGCACTTATCATATCTTGACTACTGCTCCAGCCTCCTTGCTGATCTCCCTGCCTCCTGTCTCTCCCGACTTCAGTACCTACTGCATTCTACTGCCCAGATCACTGTATTACAAAAACATTCAGTCCATGTTTTTCCACTCCTCAAGATCCTCCAGTGGTTGCCCATCCACCTCCGCATCAAACAGTAACTCCTTGCCGTCGGCTTTAAAGCACTCAATCAGTCCTCCCTCTCTTACCTGACCATACTGATTTACTACTACAACTCAGTCTGCTAACCTATACTCTGTGACTCGGTCATCTATCCCACCACTCTCCCCACCTTCAAAGCATTATTAAAATCACATCTCCTCCAAGAAGCCTTCCCCAACTAAGCCCTCATTTCCCCTATTCCCTCCTGCTTCTCCCTCCAAGTACCCAAACACTTGGCTTTGTAGCCTTTAGCACTTGATATTCACCCCACTCACAGCCCCTTAGCACTTTTAATGCCTATCTCCTCTTCTAGACTGTAAACTCCTTGTGAGCTGGGGATGTGTCTATCAACCCCAGTGCTTTGAACAGTGCTAGGCACATAAGTGCTTTACAAGTGCCGTAATTGTTATTATTAGTCTTATTACTATTAGTCCTGTAGCCTTTTCTTTTTGAAATATCTGAGGTTGACCATAAAATCTGGAACTCAGGAAAACAACTCTAGGATCAAGTGTGACCCTCATGACAGCCCAGCCCGCACCCTCCACTCCTCTGCCGCTAATCTCCTCACCGTGCCTCGTTCTCGCCTGTCCCGCCGTCGACCCCTGGCCCACGTCATCCCCCTGGCCTGGAATGCCCTCCCTCCGCACATCCGCCAAGCTAGCTCTGCTTCCTCCCTTCAAAGCCCTACTGAGAGCTCACCTCCTCCAGGACGCCTTCCCAGACTGAGCCCCCTCCTTCCTCTCCCGCTCCCCACCCCCCCCGCCTTACCTCCTTCCCCTCCCCACACCACCTGCATATATGTGTATATATGTTTGTACGTATTTATTACTCTATTTATTTATTTATTTTATTTGTACATATTTATTCCATTTATTTTATTTTGTTAATATGTTTTGTTTTGTTGTCTGTCTCCCCCTTCTAGACTGTGAGCCTGCTGTTGAGTAGGGACTGCCTCTATATGTTGCCAACTTGTACTTCCCAAGCACTTAGTACAGTGCTCTGCACACAGTAAGTGCTCAATAAATACGATTGAATGAATGAATGAATCTCTGTTGTCCTGTACTGTCCCAAGCACTCAAAACCGAGCTCTGCAAACAGTAAGTGCTCAATAAGCCATGACTGACTGATTCCTGTCTAAACTTCTCAAATGGGTAGCATATACCCCACTACCTCTGCTTTGGAACAGGGAACTCCCTCCTTGACCTCAGACACTTTAGTTATCTCTTTTACTCCACTGAGGCCTAATAATAATAATGGCATTTATTAATAATGACATTTATTAAGTGCTTACTATGTGCAAAGCACTGTTCTAAGCACAGGGGAGGTTACAAGGTAATCATGTTGTCCCACGGGGGGCTCACAGTCTTAATCCCCATTTTACAGATGAGGTAACTGAGGCCCAGAGAAGTTAAGTGACTTGCCTGAAGTCACACAGCTGACAATTGGCGGAGCGGGATTTGAACCCATGACCTCTGACTCCAAAGCCCGGGCTCTTTCCACTGAGCCACACTGCTTCACAGTGTGCTTGGAGACCTCTCTTTCCAAGGTTGTCAACAACCACCTTCTTGCCAAATCTAATGGAGTCTATGCTGTCCTAATTTCTCTTGATCTCTCAGCTACCTCTGACACTATCAACCACTCCCTTCTCATGGAAACACTACCATACCTGGATTTTTCTGACACATTTCTCTCCTAGCTCTCCTCCTACCTCTCTCTCTGACTGCTCTCAGTCTCTTTGACCATTTCTTTTTCTGCCTCCCAAGTCCACCAGTGGATGCATGGCTAATTGGAAAGAGCAAGGGCCTGGGGGTCAGAAGGACCTGCGTTCTAATCCCAACTCCACCAGTTGTCTGCTGTGTGATCTTGGGCACGTAACTTCACTTCTCTGTGCCTCAGTTACCTCTGCAAAATGGGGATCAAGATCGTGAGCCCCACGTGAGACAGGGACTGTGTCCAACCCAATTTGCTTGTATCCACCCCAATCCACCCCAGCGTTTAGTACAGTGCCTGGCACATAGTAAGCATTTAACAAATACCATTATTATTATTAGGTCGCTGCGTGACCTTGGGCAAGTCACTTCACTTCTTTGGGCCTCATCTGTACCTCATCTGTAAAATGGGGATTAAGAGTGTGAGCCCCATGTGGGACAGGGACTGTGTCAAATCTAATTAACTTGTATCTACCCCAGAGCTTAGAACAGTGCTTGGCACATAGTAAGTGCTCAAGTACAATTATTATTATTTTTATGAATATCAAGGTTCTACACAATCTTTTGAGGGAGCGCATCCACTCCTACAGCTTCATCTACCATCTCTACATGGATGACTCCCAGTTCTTTCTCGGTAACCGGGCCACTTTCCTCCTCTGCATTCTCACATTTCCTCCTGCCTCTGGGATACCCTTACACTGATGTCAAACTGAGATCGCAGACTCAATAAGTGCAAAACTGAATCCCTCAGGTTCCCTCCCAAATCTTTTCCTTCACTAGGGCTATGTTCCACTAATGTTTTTTTTTTCCAGATGTACTACAAGGGATTGCTATGAGTCCTATTATTCCACAATTTAGAGGATTATAGCTAAATTATAAGAGAGCTGACAAAAGAAAAATGATTAGTCAGTGACGCTCATCTTCCCTTACCTGCCCCAATTACACTGTAAACTCCTTGATGGGAGAAAACATGTGTCATGCTTCTGTAGTACTCTTCCAAGTAGTTAGTACAGTCTTCCACATTCAGTTAACACTCAACAGAAACCCATCAATCAACTGCATTTACTGACTCAGCTGACTGAGTCCTTTAAACTTGATGGTTAGGAGTTTCTGCTTAAACAATCGATCAATCAATGGATTGTATTTATTGAGTGCTTACTGTACTAAGTACTTGGGAAGAGTACAATATACCAGAGTTGGTAGATACGTTCCCCTGTCCATGGAGATTACAGTCCGGAGGGGTGATGGACATTAAAATGAAGTATGGATATGTACACAAGTGCCATGGGGCTGAGGATGGGTGGAATAAAGGATGGAAATCCAAGTGCATGGTAGATGAAGAAGGGAGAGGGAATACGGGAAATGAGGGCTTGGTCAGGGAAGCCTTCTTGTGGATATGTGGAAATGAACAGGCAACTTTTGGAGGTTTTGGGGGAGTGGGGAAACATGCAGAATGATTAAAAAAACAATAGGGGCAGTAGATCAAAATACAGACTGGAAAGAAGAGAGTCTGAAGGCAGAGAAGTCAGCAAAAAGGGTGACGCAGTAACAGTCAATCAATGGTATATACGGAGCGCTTACTGGGTGCAGGTCACTGAACTAAGCGCTTGGGAAAGTACAATACCAGAGACTTGGAAGACATGATCCCTGCCCACTGGGAGCATACACTCTCCGGGGGTAGACAGACCTGAAAATACACTATAGCTAAGGGAAATAGTGGAGAATAAGGATATTTACATAAGTGCAGTGGGGCTGGGGTGAGTATCAAAGTGCTTAAGGGGTACACACAAGTCAACATAGAGGGGAGGACAAGTAGGGGAAAGAAGGGCTCAGTCAGGTAAGGTCTCTTGGAGGATGTGTGATTTGAGGAGGGTTAATAAATATCGCTGATGGATCGACTGATTGGGGAGAGAGGTGGACTCTTGGATATTAAAGAGGAGGAGTTTTAGACCCAAGGGAAGACATGGGCAAGGGGTTGGTGGAGGGATAGAGAGATCAAGGTAGAGAGAGCAGTAATAATAATAACAATAATTATAATAATAATGATGGCATTTGTTAAGTGCTTACTATGTGTGAAGCACTATTCTAAGCGCTGATGGGGGGATACAAGGTGATCAGGTTGTCCCACGTGGGGCTCACGGTTTTAATCCTCATTTGACAGATGAGGTAACTGAGGCCCAGAGAAATTAAGTGACTTGCCCAAAGTCACACAGCTGACAAGTGGCAGAGCCGGAATTAGAACCCATGACCTCTGGCTCCCAGGCCCATGCTCTTTCCACTGAGCCACGCTGCTTCTCTAAGGAGGAGGAGGAGGAAAAAGAAGGCTACTGCTGGAAACAGTACAGAAATATCAGGATTAAATAACAGAATAAATAATTTGAAAGAACAAATGCAAAATCTAAGTGCTGAAGGCAGGGATATGGTACATAAATGCTAAGGATGGGTGTAGGGCCTACGCAGATGGAGTGTTGTGAACTAGTGGCATTGAAACCCGAAAGTTTGGTGACAAAACACCTCCCAGAGCACTCTGAGCAAGGCTTCCATGAGGCTGCTCTGTTACTTTCCACAGTAGGAGGCAAAGATGAGCTGCTCCAACCCTGAGCCTGAGTGGTTTGTAAGGTTCAACACACATGCCTACCATCGTTTGAACTTGGGAGTGTCACTCATTTCAGTGCTTTACGAAAGTAACTGAGCAATCAGAACTGGAAGATTCAACATGCTAAGCGTCTGATATATCTGACCTACATCTTGCTGATGCTAATAGGATTAAAATGCTTCAACCAACTGGGCTACTAAGATTCATTAAACTGCCAAGGTTGCTCTATTCGGAGATGTTACACTGAGATTAGCAAGCCAGAAAACCCTTAACTCCCTTGATTTAGCTGATTCAATTCAAAATTGTCAAGATGGAAGAAATACTTTTTTTATTAACAATGACGCAGAAGCAAAAGATTTAACAATTTGGAGCTCGATTCTTCAGAGAGAGGCAGTTTTACGGCCATTGAGAGAAAAAGGTACATTTTAATTGCAGCATTATAGAACTGGAGTCCTAAATAACTCAAAAGGTTTTCACCTAAACTCTGTAGGCTGCAGAAAAAGCTCATCTGTTGGTGGAGTCTGTGACTCGTACTGGATTTTATCAAAATTTCCCAGAGCTAGAACAGAACAAAAATCAAGCCCTTGGGACTGAGGGGTAGAACGCACTTTGTGTTTTATACTCTCTCAAGCGCTTAGAGCAGTGCTCTGCACACAGTGAGAGCGCAATAAATACTGTCAATTGACAGAATCATTGTGTGAAACCTGGTATGGAGGAAACAAGGTTTGAGCTTCCAAAGCCTGATCGTTAGTAATTTTCTCAATCCAGATAGCCACCTGTGACCTGCGACAGATATTTTTGTCCCAAATTATCCGATTTGGCTGCCTGCATTGGCAAATAATGATATTCACCATCCTCATCATCACCAATCAATGGCATTTATTGCATGCTTACTGCATGCAGAGCACTGTACTAAGCATTTGGAAGAGTACAATAGAGTTGGTAGACATGTTCTCAGCCCACAAGGAGTTTACAGTCTAGAGGGAGAGACAGACATTAAAATAAATTATGGACAAGTACAGTAGTACTGTGGGACCGAAGGTGAGGTGAATATAAAGTGCTTAAGGAGTGCACATCCAAATGCATAAGCAATGCAGAAGGGAGGGAATGAGGGTAATGAGAACTTAGTCGGGGAAGGCCTCTTGGAGGAGATGTGGTTACATCAACTTCTAGACTGTGAGCCCACTGTTGGGTAGGGACTGTCTCTATATGTTGCCAACTTGTACTTCCCAAGCGCTTAGTACAGTGCTCTGCACACAGTAAGTGCTCAATAAATACGACTGATTGATTGATTGATCAACTAAAGCTTTGAAGGTGGGGAGAGTGGTGGTCTGATATATATGAAAGGGGAGGATGTTCCAGGGCAGTGCCAGGACATGGGCAAGGGGCAAGATAAATGAGATGGAGGTACAGTGAGTGGGTTGGTGTTAGACGAGCAAAGTGTGTGGCCTGGGTTGTAGCAGGATGATAATAATGGTGCTATTTGTTGAGGGCTTACTGTGGGCCAAGTACTGTACTAACTACCGGGAAAGACACAAGTTAATCAGGTCAGGCCTATCCCTCAGTAGACTCACAGTCTAAGTAGGAGGGAGAACTGATCTGGTCTAGACTGTCAGCTCGTTGTGGGCAGGGAATGTGTCTGGTGATGTGTCTGGGGAAGCAGCGTGGCGCAGGGGATAGAGCACAGGCCTGGGAATCAGAAAGTCATGGAATCTAAACCCAGCCCCACCACTTGTCTGCTATGTGACCTTGGGCAAGTCATTTCACTTCTCTATGCCTTACCCCATCTGTAAAATGGGATTGAGACTGGGAGCCCCACATGGGATAGGGACTGTGTCCAACACGATTTGTTCGTATCCTCCCCAGCACTTAGTACAGTGCTTGACACAAAGTGCTTAACAAATTCCACTATTATTATTATTGTTACATTGTACTCTCCCAAGCTCTTACTGCAATGCTTTGCACACAGTAAACGCTCAATAAATATGACTGGATTAATGAATGAATTAAAAGATATGGAATCCCCAATATACAGATGAGGAAACTCTAGACTGTAAACTCACTGTGGGCAGGGAAAGTGCCTACCAACTCTGTTGCACTGTATTTGCCCAGGCACTTAATACAGTACTCTGCACACAGTAAGTGCTCAGAAAATACCACCGATTGATTAATTGACTGACTGACTGAAACTGAGGCACAGAGAAGGTAAGTGACTTGCTCAAGGTCCCAAAGCAGGTAGGTTGCAGAGCTGGGATTGGAACCTAGGTCCTCTGATTCCCAGGCCTGTGCTTGTACAATTAGGCCATGCTGCTTCCCTGTGTGAAACCAAATAACTGTCTCCAAAGCCCAAAAGGCAGTGAAAATTTGGTATACTTTCAAAGAAAGTCAAGCTAACAATAATCATAATTATGGTACTTGCTAAGTGCTTACTATGTGTCAAGCGCTGTTCTAAGCTCTGGGGTCCAAGTTAGTTAGCTTGGACACAATCCCTGTCCCACATGGGGCTCACACTCTTAACCCTCATTTTATAGATGAGGTAACTGAGTGACTTGCCCAAAGTCACATAGCAGACATATGGCAGAGCCAGGATTAGAACCCAGGTTCTTCTGATTCCCAGACCCATGCTCTAACCACTAAACCACGCTGCTTTCCACCTGACCAGGTCTGGAGGAAAGTGTTGCAACCTCGTGGCAAAAAATCACTGACAGGCTGCCACACCCCTGGAAGTATGATGCAGGCCTGATATGCTCAGGGCACTGCTCAGCTAAATGCCCTGCACATTTTAAGAGCCTAGTACACCACATGATTTCTCTTCAAGGGACCATATCCATCCCTGTGGTTGCCTACCTCCCCCTCCAGTCTTAAGGAGCTCTCTGACTTCCATCAACATGGGTGAAGAAGTTAAGGACCATTTATGGTGCAATAGGGTGAGTGAGGAACTGTGAGAATTTTTAGTTAAAAGTCCTTCCCTTTTATCAAAGATTTTGTTTCAGTAAAAACCCTAGTAAGACTTCAGCCCCATGTGGGACAAGGAATGTATCCAACCTGATTATCTGGCATCTATCCCGGTGCTTTGCACAGTGCCTGGCATATAGTAAATGTTTAACAAGTACCACAGAAAAATGAGCAAAAAAAAAGGGAGATAAGGGACAAATAATGGCTTGGATAAGTTTTAAACAAGCAGCCACTCCACAGTGCTTTTGGAAATTCACTGTACATTAGACCTGCGTTGGTGACTGCAAAAAATGGAAAGTTTGTCTAGCTAGATGAAATGGAGTTTGGCTTAGATAGACAATTTTATGTAACTGTCTGAGTTTGATCAAACTAGCCTCCATCCACAAGGGATTCTGTGGCTAATTTGCTTTCAAAGTATATTAGCTTACCCGTCTTCATGCCATACTTAAAATGAGGCCTAAATACACTCTGACTTAAAGCGCTCGGCATAGGAAACATGGTCAAATGAAAGGCTTCTAAACCACGCACACGACCACTGTTCACCCTGGAGAAGTGTGGGAGATGTGCAGCTTTGAGCTCAGGCACCCACCTGCAGGGATGTGCTCTTTCTTCATTTTTTTGAATTTCTTGGCTTTCTTCGTCCCCTCTAGAAGGGACTCTGTCTGTTCGTGTTCTGTGTCGGAAAATTCTTCTTCTTCCGTGTCTGGGTCTTCAGAGCCAGCTTCCTCTTTAATGGGACTCATACTTCTTTTTCCCTCTGTATTTGCTGATGTAAAACTAAAATTGAAGGTGAGACAATAATGGAAGTCAGAGTTATAGGGAGACTAAGTCACCAAAACTACTATTGCTATTTGTGAGCTGGATTTTCTCCAAGGTAGGGTGGGGGGATGAGCGCTGTGCTTTCCCTGAAGCAGGAATGCAGCCTTGTTTGCCAATCATCATCAATCGTATTTATTGAGCGCTTACTGTGTGCAGAGCACACAGTAATCTCCACCTCTGACTCAGCCACCAAACAGACACTCACTTACCTATGTTAGACCACATTACCAGGCAGCTGGGGGTGGGGGTGGGATGGAGGGTAGGGGAGAAATGGAGGAGGGAGGGATCCATTGTCCTCCAAAGCAGCGTGGCTATAAGTGCTGAGATCTCTGTTACTTCCTCCTATATGCCATTTATTCTAGGCCCCATCTGGGTCACTTGCTAGATTATGAGCTCTTTGACTCTTCTGGAAAAGCAGCGTGGGTAGGGATATAGCCCGGGCCTGGGAGTTGGAAGGACCTGGGTTCTAACCCCAGCTCCACCACTCGTCTGCTGTGTGACTCTGGGCAAGTCACTTCACTTCTCTGGGCCTCGGATATTACTTCTGTAAAATGTGGATTACGGCTGTGAGCCCCATGTGGACAGGGACTGTGCCCAGCCTGATTTGCTTGTATCGACCCCAGAACTTAGACCAGTGCCTGGCACCTAGTAAGTGCTCAGCAAATACCATCATCGTTATTACTGGTACATTAGTACAGTGCTTGCTGCACACAGTTGACACTCAATAAGTGTTATTGCCCAATCTGAGGAGGAACCTGAAACTGTCTTGAGGACCACTATATATGCTGGGATCCATCCTACATCCTCCAAAGCCTCTGGACACCCTCTCCCACCTTCCCTGAAACAGATGAACCAACCTGGATTGACTACAATCCAATTGTAAGAACGCTCTTAGGTTCTTTGCAAGGCTATGGAATGATTACCCTCTGCACTTTGATTCAAACTCTAAGAAGCAGTGTGGCCTAATGGATTAGAGCCCGGGCCTGAGAGTTGGAAGGACCTGGGTTCTAATCCTGACTCTGTCACTTGTCTGCTGTGTGTTCTTGGCCAAGTTACTTTCACTTTTCTGTGCCTCAGTTACCTCACCTACAAAATGGGGATTAAAGACTGTGAGTTGCATGTGGGACAATCAATCAATCCATCGTATTTATTGAGTGCTTACTGTGTGCAGAGCACTGTACTAAGCACTTGGGAAGTACAAGTTGGCAACATATAGAGACAGTCCCTACCCAACAGTGGACTCACAGTCTAAAAGGGGGAGACAGAGAACAAAACCAAACATACTAACAAAATAAAAT
Source organism: Tachyglossus aculeatus (assembly GCF_015852505.1). Classification (NCBI taxonomy): domain Eukaryota; kingdom Metazoa; phylum Chordata; class Mammalia; order Monotremata; family Tachyglossidae; genus Tachyglossus; species Tachyglossus aculeatus. Next base: position 73,981,724 of record NC_052086.1, read on the forward strand.
AAATACATGGACATGGACTGTGTCCAACCAGATTAGCTTGTATCTAGCCCAGTGCTTAGTACATTGCCTGGCACACGGTAAGCACTCAACAAATACCATAAAAAACCTAAACCCTCTTTAGACCTTCAGAGGCAGCCTATCTCCTCGTGTGTGTGTGTGTGTGTGTGTGTGTGTGTGTGTGTTCACTGGGGGAGGCAGAAAATGGGGTTCAGTGACAATCATACAGAAAATACACTGCTAAGCACAGCTAGCTCACTTCTTCCAATTGCTTAGCACACTTCTAAGCCAACAAAAACTAAAGCCTGCCCTGACAAAAACCTTTTCGGTAGATGAGATTAGATGACGGAGTATTGCCTAGATTTGTTTTTATCAAGAGATTACTTTTTCAACCTTACAAAAATTAGAACCAGGGACAACGTCCTTCTGACTCCCAAGCCCATGCTCTATCCACTAGGCCACGCTGCTTCCCTCCTCAGTGCTTGAAGACCCAGGAAAAGATCTCGAGTTAAATCCGATTAATGAACTTCATGATATACAGGTGTAGAATCAGGAAATGGTTTGCTTAATATTAAGTACTGACTTATGAGTCAAGCACTGGCCTATGTGCTGGGGTAGATAAGACAGACACAGTCCTTATTCCACACTGGGCTCACAGTCTAAGAAATAGAGGAAGGTGGCAATTTATCCCCATTTTACGGATGAGGAAACATGCCCAGGGAGGTTAAGAGACTTGGTCAAGGTTACCCAGCAAGTGAGAGAGCTGGGATTAGAACTTGGGTGTTCTGAATCCCTGTCCCATGCTCTTTCCACTGTCACATTACCTCTCACGCTACCTGAAAGCTATTATTTTCCTAATAACACTCCCCTCCCCGACCCTACCACAAAATGTAAGCATTCCTATTCCTACAAGAAACAGGAAATACTGGAATTATCTTTGGCGACTATTTTAAGATTTATGTGAAGTCAACCGTATTTTGTATTCTCTTCTGATTATGTGAGCACTATCAATGCTTAAAAAACAATCTCATAAATTATTTCTCAGAGGCGAAATCAAATCCTGCCTATTTTGTTCGAACCAGTTGTAGAAAAACATACACAGTTTCCCCTCTATAGGCAGAAAATAGATTCAAATGTAGCACCTGCAATTTAAGGCTTGATAGTCTTTCAAGAAAACAGTAAAAATTCACTACCAACACTACATTAGTCATATCTTGAAAATCAGAACAAAAATGAAGGTCTGAAAATATATCTGCTTATTACAGCTTTCTCGTTTTGTTTGCAGTACAATAACACCACCCAGAGTGAGCTAATTTATAATGAATACGGATGCCACAGCTAAAGCAATTGTAACAAGTTATGATTAAGAAATAGTGCTACAGACACACCTTCACTACCAAACTTGGTAAACGATAATTGGACATTGCTCAAACAGCAGTTTGGGTAGCATAATGGTATTGTTGAGCATTTGGTAAGCACTTTGAGAAATTTTAAAACAGCTTAGGATCTGTTGAAATGCTAGGAAATACTTCAAACACATTTTCCCACTTGCTTCCTCCTCCACCCTGCTTGTTGTTAGAAAGATCAAATTTACAAGCTCCTAATACAGCTAGTTCTTTGATTAATAATAAAAAAATTCATAAAGATGGCTGATAAAAAGCAGCTTTAGAACTTAAAGAGAGTTAAGAGTGTAATAACTGAGGCTTTGGTAGGCGTCCTGGGGCACTTTTTTCCAAACCTGCAATGGCAGGAAAACCTGGCTTTTTAAAAGAGTAATTTTGACTCTGTTATGTTTGGCAGTAAATTGGGCGGGGAAGGAGAGAAAGAGGAGGGATTTAATGCCTAATCACCAATGCCACTGAAATGATATCTAGTTCGTTATTCCTTTGGAATATCCAAAGGCAAAATAACTCTATTTATATGCTCAAAAAACCCAACCTAAATTCTTGAGGGCAGGGACTGGGTCTTTACATATTCTGTGCGATTATATGGTCCTTGGGACACCTTGGGTGTGTAATAAATGTTAAGTGCTAAGGATGAAGTATAGTTGCCTGAACAACAGTTTTTAAGTAGATCATTTAGATTAGGTCAAAAAAGTTCTCTTATTATTTGTCACCCTTAGAAATGGGAGGTGAACTTGATCTTGAAAATTTCAGGGAATGCTGAAGGAGGAGCATCTTTATGACAGCTTTTGTATTCACAAGAGAAACCTTGGGGAGGGAAATAAGGAATGAATTGGTTAAACACTTGCAAGTCAGGACTGAGAAAAAGAGGCTGTCACACAGCTTTGTGACATTTTTCCCTTGGTCAAAAAGGTAGTTATGTTCTTCCAAGAGGTCTATTAGCAGGTCAAGACACCCGATCTTTAGTCAGCAGGATTGACCGAAGTCCTAAAATATAATCCTTTACAACCCAACCACTCCTCCCTCCCTCCTAAGGTTATGCCAAACTTCAGATTCTGTTTATTCAAATGTTTTTCCTCCTGTTTCTTCCTTCCCAGCCAGATGACAGAATTATCACAGTGTGAGTTGGCCACCCCGTTTCTGACTAAACCCTTTTGGACTACAGAAGCAGCGAGGCCTAGTGGAAAGAACACGGGCTTGGGAGTCGGAGGACCCGGGTTCTCATCCCAGCTCTGCTACAAGTCCGCTGTGTGACCATGGGCAAATCACTTCTCTGTGCCTCAGGTAACCCACCTGTAAAATGGGGATGAAATCCTACTCTGTCCTACTCAGACTGAGCCCCGTTTGGGGCAGGGACAGTGTCCAACCTGATTAACTTGTATCTATCCCGGAGCTTAGGATAGTGCTTGGCCCATAGTAAGCGCTTAACAAGTACCATTATTATTAGATGAGGGAGAACCAGATGTCTGTGTTGGTAGGAATTTCCTTCCCATCTGAATGGAGCCATCTGGTCTCATGAGTTGTGCCAGGCAGTCAAGGGTTTTTACTTTCTTATGGTATTTGTTAAGTGTTTACTATGTGCCAGGCACTGTACTAAGAGCCGGGGTAGATACAAGTTAATCAGGTTGGACACAGTCCCTGTCCCACATGGGGCTCAGTCTTAATCCCTGAGTTCACGTGTGGCTACATGGTTAGGGGATGCCAACGGAATAGAAGGGTGTATGGGTGCAATATATTACTGACTAGTTAAATGGTATAACCACGTGTAAAGCACTCCCTCTCCTCCCACCCCGAGTATTACTGATCTCTTAGGCCATTTCTGACACGCCTCCAACAGGCATGCCTAATCTTGGGTTTCAGAAGAAAATTAATGATGAGTTTTTTCCAAATTTCCATAATTCTACATGCTACCATGCTAAACAGCTGTTCAGAGTAGAGTTTGACAGGGATCTTAGAAAGCGGAAAAGTTTAATATAATTGAAACATTCTGCTTAGATGGAAACACACAGTAAGAGCACGTAACAAACTACAATTATGACTACACTCAGCCCTGATAGCTCTCCCTCTCTGCAATCTTGCATTTCCCCGTGCCTTCAAGACATCTGTACTTGGATGTCCTCCCGTCACCTCAGGCTTAACATGTCAGAAATAGAACTCCTTATCTTCCCACCCAAATCCTGTCCTTCCCCTCGCTTTCCCATCATTGTAGACGGCACCACCATCCTTCCCATCTCACAAACCCGTAACCATGCATTATCCTTGACTCCTTTCTTTCATTCAACCCATTTATTCAAACCATCGCTAAATCCCGTTGGTTCAGCCTCCGTAACATTGATAAAATCCACCTTTTTCTCTACATCCAAACTGCCATCACTTTAATCCATGCGCTTACCCTACCTCATCTCGATTACTGTATCAGCCTCCTTGCTGACCTCCCTGCCTCCTGTCTCTTCCCACTCCAGGACACACTTCACTCTGCTGCGCACTCAGTCCATGTTTCCCCACTCTTCAAGAACCTCCAGTGTTTGCCCATCCACCTCTGCAGCAAACAGAAACTCCTTACCACTGGCTTTAAAGCACTCAATCACCTTGCCTCCTTCTACTTCACCTTGCTACTCTCCTACTACAACCCAGCATGCATACTTCACTCCTCTCATGCCAACCAACTCCCTGCACCTCGATCTCGCCTATCCCATCGCCAACGTCTCACCCACATCCTTCCTCTGGCCTAGAACACCCTCCCTCTTCATAATCAACAATTACTCCCCCCACCTTTACAGCCTTATAGAAGGGACATCTCCAAGAGGCCTAAGCCCTCATTTCCTCTTCTCCCTCACCCTTTTTTGCCACCTTGACTTGCTCCCTTTATTCATCCACCCTCCCAGCTCCACAACTCTCATGTACATATCCATAGTTTATTTATATTAATGTCTGTCTCCTTCTCTAGACTACAAGCTCATTGTGGGCAGGGAATGTGTCTGTTATATTGTTATATTGTACTCTCCCCAGCACTTAGTTGTGGGCAGGGAATGTGTCTGTTATAATGCTATACTGTATTCTCCCCAGCACTTAATTCAGTGCTGTGCACATGGTAAGTGCTCAATAAATACCACTAACACTTATACGTAGCAGAATTGGCAAAGACGTTTCCAAAAGAGAACAAGAAATCTATTTCAAAACGACACAGCCACTCCAGAAATGACGAAATTTATAGTTTCGAACAATCAAAAAAATGTTTGAAAAATGTAAATTGTCATTTTGGGTTTTCTAATGTTTTTCTTGGAAAGCAACTAGTAAATTTAAAGAGGAAAGAAAAACCTCACAAAAGCCAACTGGGAGACTCAGTCCTGAAAATAGACCAGACTGGTCCCACTGAAGAAGGCCGGAGGAATTTCCATATTCCCGAAGGCTCCCAACATTCTTTCTTTCACTGGCTTTAACCTTTACCTGACCTTCATTGGAACTGTGTTCTCAGATCTGAAGAAGAAGTAAAATAAAGCTGTATGGGCTAAAGAGAAGCACTGAAGGTAATCGGAAATATCAGTGGGGAATTGTGCTTCAACTTCTAATAGTTTCATTATCCTAAGAGGACACTTTAGTCTGCTACTTAGTCGATTCAAACAGACAAATTAGGCCAATTTGCATGAATAATTTGATAAGATGAATCAACAGTCTGAGGAGACTTTGGGGGAGTTTTATGGGCACAGGGAGAACTGAAATGGAGTTTCCTGTCAGAAACGAAGATGAGCCTCAGTTCTGAGATTTCAGGATTGAGAACTAGTGCAGGCAACTAGTGTTAGTGGCTTGCTTGGCACCACTGCCACTCTCTAGGCTCTGCCAGTCTGTTCCCACTAGGACACGGAGTACATCGAGAGAGTAGGTGGGCAAGTGTGCGGCACACTGTGATATGCCATGTGCAGTTCTCATCCCCATTAGCTAGTTACACATGGTCCTAAGACCTCGAGCCAGCTCTCTTGAATCTTAGAGCACTGCTCTTTCCACTGGACTAACAGGAGGGAGAGTCAGTCATCATCATCATCATCATCAATCGTATTTATTGAGTGCTTACTGTGTGCAGAGCACTGTACTAAGCGCTTGGGAAGTACAAATTGGCAACATATAGAGACAGTCCCTACCCAACAGTGGGCTCACAGTCAGTCAGGCAATCGTATTGACTGAGCGCTTACTCTGTGCAGAGCCCTGAACTAAGCTCTGGGGAGAGTAGAGAAGCAGCATGGCTCAAGAGAAGTAGCATGGCTCAGTGGAAAGAGCATGGGCTTTGGAGTCAGAGGACATGGATTCGAATCCCGGATCTGCCACATGTCTGCTGTGTGACCTCGGGCAAGTCACTTAACTTCTCTGAGCCTCAGCTACCTCATCTGTAAAATGGGGATTAAGACTGTGAGCCCCATGTGGGACAACCTGATCACCTTGTATCCCCCCCAATGCTTAGAACAGTGCTTTGCACATAGTAAGCGCTACACAAATGCTATCATTATTATCATTACAATAAAACAGACACATTTCCTATGTGTCCTACCACTATTGGGTAGGGACTGTCTCTATATGTTGCCAACTTGTACTTCCCAAGCGCTTAGTACAGTGCTCTGCACACAGAAAGCGCTCAATAAATACGATTGATGATTTCCTGCCCGCAACGAGCTTAGAGTCTAGACAGGGAGATATAAATTGATATAAATAAACTATGGATATGTACGTAAGAGCTGTGGGGCTGGGTGGGGGAATGAATAAAAGGAGCAAGTCACGGAGGCAAAGAAGGGAGTGGGAGAAGAGGAAACGAGGGCTTAGTCTGGGAAGAGGAGATGTGCCTTTAAGAAGGCTTTGAAGGTGGGGAGAGTAATTGTCAGCTATGAAGAGGGAGGGCATTCCAGGCCATTGGCGGGATGTGGGCAAGAGGTCGGCGGCGAGATAGACGAGACAGGAGAGGATAAAGTACCATATGATTGAGCTATTCCTGACCTGTGCCATGTTACTTCAACAACTAAGCAGTGGCAGGCTGTGACAACTATTTACCAAGGGATGACTGAGAGGTCCAAGAGATCACAATTCCTTTCACTGTGAAAGATGTACACCGCTGTTAGTTTATTTTGTACCTCAGTAGATCTTTGGCTGGAGCAAATGGAAACCAACTCACTTGGACAGTCACATTTTATTCATTCAAGACTCACAAATCCCTGGCAATCCTACCTCAAATTTTGTAAGTGAATGAGCCAATGTTCTCCATAACCATCTGTATGAATTCCTAATTTCTGTTTGTCAGAAAAGTAAATGACTGATATAGCATCAAAAATCCATTTAGAAGCATTGTTACACTATATTTGCTGGGTTTTATTTTTTAAAATTACAAGGTAATCAGGGACTTACATGCCTCAGATGGGAAACAATCCATCCACTGCTATCTTAATCAAGCCATATTCATTCTAGCCATTTGGCAAGGCAACAAAGTTAGAATTCATAGATAAAAATCAAGTCGAGCAACGGTCATTACCCCATTTGCCCTAAATTCAGCAATTAAACTTAATTTTTTTCAGCAGACAATATTTTTGGTTAATGGGGGTAATAGATTCAAAAAACCATCAACAGCACACTGGCCCTAATTGCGGTTTTGATTTTTACTCACGTGTAGTGCTGTGATTTACCCTTTTTAACACTACAAAGTGTCTGTTTGTAATGCTTAATTATTTTTTTAACCTTTTAAAAAACAAGCTGGTTTCGGCAGACACCAATATACTATATTTTGTTCTTTTTCTCTACTTCAGTTAAACACAATTTAAAATGCAACTACCAAGTAAATTAAATAGGAAGGAAAAGTAGGCTTGTACTTAATTTTTATGACACTAGTACTATCATTTTTTTAAAATGGTAATTAAGCACTTACTATGTGCCACACACTGTGCTAAGTGCTGGGGCAGATACAAGATATTCAGGTTGGACACAGTCCCTGCCTCACATCGGGCTCAGTCTAAGTAAGAGGGGGTAGGATTTAATCCCCATTTTACAGATGAGGAAACTGAGGCACAGAGAAGTGAAGGACTTGCCCCAGCTCACACAGGAGACATGTAGTGGAGCCAGGATTGGAACCCAGGCCCTCTGACTCATTCATTCATTTAATCGTATTTATTGAGTGCTTACTGTGTGCAGAGCACTGTACTAAGCACTTGGGAAGTCCAAGTTGGCAACATATAGAGACGATCCCTACCCAACAACGGGCTCACAGTATAGAAGGGGAAGACAGACAACAAAACAAAACATATTAATAAAATAAAATAAATAGAATAGTAAATATGTACAAGTCAAATAGAGTAATAAATCTGTACAAACATATATACAGGTGCTGTGGGGAGGGGAAGGAGGTAGGGCTGGGGGGATGGGGAGGGGGAGAGGAAGGAGGGGGCTCAGTCTGGGAAGGCCTCCCAGGCCAGAGCTCTTTCCACTAGGCCAAGCTGCTTCTCATTTCTCCTCAACATTTGCTTTATTACCACAATGTGGATCTAACAAGGTCCACGAGTTGGCAGGTAGATTTGGAGTTGGGAGAAAAGGTTAGGCATGTGGATGGGGTCTCTAAACTGTAAGCTCACTTTGGGCAGGGAATGTATCTGTTTATTGCTACACTGTAATAATAATAATAATGGCATTTGTTAAGCATTTACTATGTGCAAAGCACTGTTCTAAGTGCTGTGGAGGACACAAGGTGATCAGCTTGTCCCATGTGGAGCTCACAGTCTTAATCCCCATTTTACAGATGAGGTAACTGAGGCACAGAGAAGTTAAGTGACTTGCCCAAGGTCACACGGCAGATATGTGATGGAGCCAGGATTAGAACCCATGACCTCTGACTCCCAAGCCCATGCTCTTTCCACTGAGCCATGCTGCTTCTAAGCACTGTACTCCCCCAAGTGCTTAGTACAGTACTCTGCATACAGTGAGCGCTCAATAAATACGATCGAGTGGCTACACTTTCCAACCTTTGCCTTTGCTTAACTGTTCTTTATAGTACCTGCTGTTTCTGTGTGCACTTGCAACTTTCCTGTATTTAATAAAGTAAAATAAATAACAAGTACAAAGCATTCTACTGGTGATAGACATAACGATGATGTAATGATGATTTGTATATTGAAAAATAGCCATCAGATGGGTTCATTACAGCACCCATTTCCTAACCCAGGGGTGGGTAACGTTTTTGTTCAACAAGTCAAATGAAATGGAAGCTTTGAGCAATTGGGCCCAAAAAGCCAACGATGTGAGGATGCAGGCAGCATAGCTTGCCAGGACCCAAGGACATAATACTAATAATTATTATTATATTTGTTAAGCCCTTACCATGTGCCAAGCACTGTTCTATGCATTGGGGTAGATACAAGGTAATCTGATTGTCCCATGTCCCTTCTAGACTGTGAGCCCATTGCTGGGTAGGGACTGTCTCTATATGTTGCCGACTTGTACTTCCCAAGTGCTTAGTACAGTGCACTGCACACAGTAGGCTCTCAATAAATACGACAATGAATGAATGTGGGGCTCACTGTCTTAATCCCCATTTTACAGATGAGGGAACTGAGGCACAGAGAAATGAAGTGGCTTGCCCAGGGTCACACAGAAGACAAGTGGCGGAGACGGGATTAGAATCCACGTCCTCTGACTCCCAAGTCCGTGCTCTTTCCACTAAGCCACACCGCTTCTCATCCTGTACTCTAAAAATGAAGCACCTCTAAACATATAGAGTTGTCCAACCCGATTTGCTTAAATCTACCCCAGCGCTTAGTACAGTGCCTGGCACATAGCAGGCACTATTATTATTTTGTGCCAGACACTGTACTAAGTGCTGGGGTGGATAGTCCCTGTCCTGCATAGGGCTCCCCATTTTAATCTTCTCAATCCCCGTTTTACCAACAAGGTAACTGAGGCACAGAGAAGTCAAGTGATTTGCCCAAGGCCACACTGCCATCTTGTACTTCCCAAGCGCTTAGTACAGTGCTCTGCACACAGTAAGCGCTCAATAAATACGATTGATTGATTGATTGGCAGGGCCAGGATTAAAACCCATGACCTTCTGACTCCGAGGCCCGTGCTCTAACCACTACGCCTAGTTAGCGCTTAACAGTTACCGTGATTAAATATCAGCTGGTTCACCTGTAGCATGGGTCGGCATTGGGATCTCAGAGGTTTGGGGAACAAGAGGCCAGAGCTGTGTTTCCACAGCGCAAGGGCTCAGGACTTCACCCCACTCTGGCCACCATTTCTTTCTCCCCTCCAGCCCTTCCTGGGCTCATGAGGAACTTGTGTTGTGGTGGTGGTGTCCAGTGTTGAGCAGGGGGTCAGCCCTGGAGACTGAAGTACCGATCGGCCGGCAGGAGAGGTCTGCAAATCCGAGGGGCCCGGCCTTGAGTCCCCTTCCCTACCCTATAGCCACCCCCTGAAAGCAAAGGGAGGGAGAAGGGATCACAATGGACAGTTAATAGACGGACTGGACCGTGTCCAACCTGATTTGCTTCTATCTACTCCAGTACAGAGCTTGGCACATAGTAATCGCTTAGCGAATACCATTAGAAAAGCAAAAAAAAAAATCACCATTCTGGTCTTAGGGGTGGGCCTGTCTGGAATATGAACCCAAAGACATAATATCCTGGTTTCTCCCCATACCACCCAGCTTCCTCGTTCTTTCCTCCCCACACCAGCCCTCGATGAGGTTACATCCTCCACCCTCAGAGGAGAGAAGCAGCAGCAGTATGAGCCCCTTCAGGGGTCAACACACACAGTCCCTCCTCCTGTTGTTACAGCGGGGGAGGGCAGATCCTGAATCCTCAGGGAAGCCTCCAGAAGCCCTGGGCCCACGGGAAGGAGAAGGAGAAAGGGAAAGGGGAAGCAGAGGGGGAGGAGGAAACTTCCTTGCAAGGCCCAGCCATGGTGGTGGTGGCTAACAGAGCCAAGGGCCACATGAGTCGGTGTAGACTAATACACTGTGGGATGGCCTTGCAAATTGTTACCACTGCCTCCTATCCAAGTTGTGCCAAGGCTTGACTGTTATACTCAGGAGAAGCACGAGTAGCAGCATGGCCTAGTAGATGGAGCACAGGCCTGAGAGTCAGATGGACCTGGGTTCTAATCCTGGCTCCACCAGCTGTCTCCTGTGTGAACCTAGGCAAGTCACTTCACTTCTCTGAGCTTCAATATCTCATCTAGAAAATGGGGATTAAGACTGTGAGCCCCAAATGGGACAGGGACTGTTTTCAACCTGATTAGCTTGTACCTACCCCAGTGCTTAGAACAGTGCCTGACACATAGTAAATGCTTAACATATACCATTATTATTATTATTACTAGAACATCCTCTCATCTACAGAGTTTTATACATTCTTGCTCCCCCTGTAATACCCAACAATCAAGAGTACTTATGGAGCAGTTATTCTGTGCAGGACACTGAACTAAATGCTCGAGAGAACAATAGAATGCAAAATGTTTAAATGTTCGGTGCTTCCTTAGATCTCTCCATTTCTTTTTGTTTGAAATGAATGATGTTGTTTTAGCCATCATAATTTGTATCAGAAGAAAGTAGCTTGGTTAGCTGTTGGTTAGGGGGAGCTACATGTCAGAAATAAATGTGCAGAACCTGCAGGTCTGAGTCTTAATTAGTGGAGACAGTGTTGCCTCTTTGCACATATTTATTACTCTATTTATTTATTTATTTATTTATTTATTTTACTTGTACATATCTAGTCTATTTATTTTATTTTGTTAGTATGTTTGGTTTTGTTCTCTGTCTCCCCCTTTTAGACTGTGAGCCCAATGTTGGGTAGGGACTGTCTCTATATGTTGCCAATTTGTACTTCCCAAACACTTAGTACAGTGCTCTGCACATAGTAAGCGCTCAATAAATATGATTGATTGATTGATTGATTGATTGACCATAGGCTTGGGAGTTAGGAGACTCGGCCGCTTACCTGCCTGCTATGTGACATTGGGCCACTCAATTTTTCTGCCTCAATTTCCTCATCTGAAAAGTAGGGGGATTCAATCCCCATATTCCCTCCTACGTAGATTGAGAGTCCCGTGTGGGACAGGGACTTTGTATGAGCTGATTTTCTTGTATCTCCCAATAATAATAACTGTGGTATTTGTGAGGTGCTATGTGTCAAGTACTGTACTAAACACTGGGATAGATATAATTTAATCAAATTAGACACTGTCCCTGCCCCATAGAGCACTCACAGTCTAAGTAGGATGGAAGAACAGGTATTGAACCCCTATTTTACACAGATGAGGAAACTTGGGCACAGGGAAGTTAAGCGACTTTCCCAAGGCCACACAGCAGACAAGTGGTGGAGCCAGAATTAGAACACAAGTCCTCTGACTTCCAGACCTGTACTCTTTTCATTAGGGCACTCTGCTCCTCTGTACTAAACACTGTGCTTAGAACAGTGTATAGCATAAAGTAAGCGTTTAACAAATACCACAATTATTATTTCCATTCCAAAAGATACAGCATTCACAATCAGAAGACTTCAGTTATTTCACTTGCACAACTTGGCTTAGATTTTTGCCAACATTTGGAAATGATAAATCTCCCTGTTTGTAAGATCGGTGAAAGGCCCACGTTTTCTCTCTGTCACATACACTGCAATCAATCAGTCAAGGGTAATTGTTGAGCACTTACTATGTGCAGACTTTAGACTGTAAGCTCGTTCTCCAAACTGTAAGCACACTGTAGGGAGGGAATGTGTTTATCATATTTAGTACAGTGCTCCACACACTGTAAGCACTCAATAAATACCATTGCCTGACTGCAGAGCACAGTAATAAGCACTAGGGAGTAATAAGCAATTATTCTCCCTAGTAATACACTAGGGAAAGTAGAATACAAGAGAATTAGCAGCCTCAGTATGTTACTGTACAGCCAAGTTTCCTCACGGGTTCCTGGCTAATCTGGGCCCGTCCATATCATCCCGGGGCCTCATTCCTGCCCTGCCTTGCATCACCGTGGCGAGAACGTCCTAAGCAGTGACAGAATGAGGTCTCCTCGAACCGGAGGATGTTAGGAAGTCTGCACCAGCTGCTTCAGCTGTGACTGTTCAACTCCGGGCCAGGAGGAGCCTGAAACCTCCACTCCTCCAGTCACAGCACCCTCCTGATTTTTGCTTTACATATCTGTAATTTGTTTATTATATCTGTAATTTATTTATATTGTGTGTCTTCCCTCTAGACTGCAAGCTCGTTTTGAGGAGGGAATGTGTCCGTTTATTGTTAAGTTGTACTCCCCCAAGCACCTGGTACAGTTTTGCACACAGTAAGTGCTCAAATACGACTGAACTCTGATGATTGAATTCTGCTTTTACACTGCATTCTTGCCTTCTGTTGTTTTCACGTTTTCAATGATTTCATCTTTCCTCATGTGTCTGTCGCCAGGCCCCTCTTTCCTCATTTTATTCTTAGATTGTGATCCCCCTGTGGGCCAGGGACCATGTCTAATTCCCACGCCTGCATCCAGTAAGCATTTCATAAATGCTATTAGTACTGTTACTACTTGACTGGACTAGACTACTTCCTCAGAGTAAACCAAGACAATTTTTATTTTGTCCCCACTTTAGGGAGGGGATTGAAGAGCTTAGAGAAGCAGCATGGCCTAGTGGATAGAGCACAGATCTGGGAGTCAGTGGGACCTGGGTTCTAATCCTGGCTCTGCTGCCTGTCTGCTTCGTGACCTTGGGTGAGTCACTCAATTTCTCTGTGTCTCAGTTACCTCATCTGAAAAATAGGGATTAGGATTGTGAGCCCCATATGGGACTTGGACTGTGTCCAACCTGATAAGCAGTGTCCACCCCAGCACTTAAAACAGTGTCTGGCAAACAGTAAGCACTTAACAAGTACCATGAAAAAAAAAGCCTATAGGAGGTGGGCCATCACTCCCCCAATCACCACATTAATTCTGCCACCAAATACATACTATCATTGTTACCACAAACTCACTACTTTCACCACATTTCATCTCCTGTGGGTGGAATTATGTAAGAGCTAGAAAATATAGGAGAGGGGTAGGTTAGGAAAGACAGAGAACCACCAGGAAGTCTAAGGACAGGAGCACTGGTGTTTAATCCCCCTTTTACAGATGAGGAAATGGACACAGAGCAGTTAAGTCACTTGTCCAAGGTCACCTAGCAGGCAAGTGGCAGAGCCAGGAGGAGGACCCAAGTCCTCTCACTCCCAGGCCTATGTTCTTTGTCCTATGCCATGTAGCTTCCCACAGTCATCCAATATTTGTGATGAATGAAATCATGTTAGTGATAACAGTAGCTACAATTATCGGATCTTACTGAATACTCTAATTTAGCATATCGCTTGACAGCACACATGAATATTGACATTTACAACTACTGTAACGAAAATCATGAAACTCTGGAAAGTTTTGCTCTGGGTATTGTGGGAAAAGGCCTGTTAATCGGTTTCTGGGATCAATATTTCTCTGAGGCAAACCAAAACTAAAACCCAACCAGGAATGTTGGGAGTCAAGAGGACCAGAGGAAGGGGAAAACCCCTTTTCCAGTTCCTCTTGGCCCAGCCCAGTCATCATAGTTTAGGGGGAGGGAATTTCCCTGCTGCCAACATCCTTCTGGCATCTGAGATTTCCTCCTTTTTTCTCAGGACTTTTTACCGTGGGTCCTTTGCAAGCCAGCCTGCCAGGGAGGAGAGGAAACAGAACTTCCTCCAGTTCACAGAAGCACTTAGTGTGCTTATTGTTTCACCCTTCTTCTTCACCATGCTGGTTGTAACAGGTCCAAGATAACGATGGAAACTTTCCTCTAAAATAGGGCAAGGGAACAGGAAGTTTTGCAGTCCTACCATCCAGAAGGCCAAGGACTGGGTCTAATTTTCACCCATGTATTTTTTTTCCCCAGTGCTCTGTACTCAGTAGAAGCCTAATACTATAACTACTACTATTCCCTGAGGATTAACTGGATCTCATTCTTGTGTTATCTTGGGTGGGAGGTCCCAGAGAATATTAATTCTGGGGTGCAGAAAATGTGGTTGGAAGGAAAAGAATTCCTTGGAAAGATTCTTTAAACTTCTGAAGACTGATTTTTTTTTAAAAATAGAAATGACCTTTGTTTTGGCCCAAACTGTATTTTGCAGCACCTCTGCAGTATCAGAATTTAAGGGAAGATGCTCCATTGGAAAAAAAAGCCTCAATTCCAGCAAAAGTAATCACTCCAGTTCTTTAATAAACCCAGTTAAAGCAGTCCTACAATATGATTTTTAATAAATATAAGCTTCCTGCTATTTTAAACTGTGCTTTCATCAGCTTTTGTATAGTTGACACTTCACATGCCAACTTGGTTATTATTAAAGTAGATCTTAATCTAAAAATTAATCCATCTGGTTGCCAGATGTGCTACAGCATGCTAAACAAACCAGAAAAGACGTTCAAACCTTGCCGTGGTATGCTACACCAGATTTAACTTTCTCCAATATCATTCCAAAATTTTGCCTTGAGAACTTTAGCACCTATTTCAATTAGAAGACACGAGTCACATTATATTTTTACATGAATCAAAGAGAAACACAGGATCATGAACTATATACTATCGGTTCCAACTTTAGCTCAATATTTTCTGGTGTAAATGCTTGAAAATTAAGCTTCTAGTTCCTCTTGGAAAGGGCCATCAGGCAAACGGACACTCCATAGAATAATAAAGCAAGTTCCACACATATCCAATCCTGCAGTCTCATGACGATTCGCGCTGCAGGATCTCTTCCAGGAGACAGTGATGGTATTCCCACCCGCCAGGCCCAGGGTAGAACAAAAAGGAAGCGTTCCTAGGCCAATTCTGCCCTCCCATCTCAAGAGCAGAACAGGCAAGCAGAACTGGCCTGAAAGGACACATGAAATCTTGCTATAAAAGGTGCCAAAGCTCCTACGCTTCTAAGATCACCTTGCGCACCTTCCAGATGCTAAGAATAATTTTCTTCCGAGAGGCAATTCCTTTGTCAACCTTTCCGATTTGCCGATCCACTGACTAGTTTAAAATCTTGCATTGGAGACTGATCCAACGTTTGTAAAGCTGAGCTGTGATGAACGTTAGTTTCATCTTCCGAGCATCTGCTTCTTACAGAGCCCAAGCTCTGATCTTCTTCCACTGTCCAACTGATGGGGGAAAGGGTTGAAATGAAATTGGCCAGGAGAATTCATAGTTGCCCATCAGTCCTTATACAAATTAAATCACTGAAGTCTTGATCATTTATGTTCTAAGACTTAGGGCAGATGTCAAAAGTTTCCACTGCTCTCATCGTGTGAAATAAGCATGGACCTTGGGAAGAAAATAATTTTAGTTGGCAAAAATGAAGAGGGAAAAAATATATATATATATGTATGTATATATATATGTATATATATATATACATACATATATATATATATATATATATATATTTACTCAAAAACCTACAAAGGATTCAAAGGAATGCCCTGGCAATTTCATTCTTCAAGGTGAGAAGCTCTAGAACAAAAAAGAAAAAATGGGAGGGTTGTTTATACAAATAGTGAGTCATCTGCCATGCTCATCAGAGTGGGCAAAATCAGGAGTACTCAATGACAAGCCTGCATCCATGGAAGGAGAAAAGACTAGCCCAAGGACCAGCAGAAAGGAAGCCCTTACTCCAAACTGGCTTATTTAAAGAAAGACCTCAAAAAGCACATGGGACACTTTGGCATTTCTTTTTAGGAAACTTTGATCTAGTCTCAGAGACCTGATTCTTTTTTTTAAAAGAAGAGAGGTACTAGAAGGAAGCCTAAGCAGTTAGATAATATATCAAATTAGTACTGATCCCCAGGCTCTAGGCCTAAAAGAAGTCATGCTTGGGGAAAGTATATACTTTGAAATATGACATCATTTCTACCATAATCAAGTCTTGGTGAACATTTTGCATATTTGTAAAAATGTCTGCAGGCCCCTAGGTATTTTAATCTACCTGCTCAGCAGTGCTACTGCTCTGGGTGAAGGGGAGGGGGGCAATGACATGAATAATTTCCTTTTAACTTCTAGTTCCTTTGGTCTTCTATCAGATCTAGTGCTCCAATAATAATAAAAGGTACCATTATGTTGGGGCAACTTATCCTAACTGTAAGACTACCTACTTAATACTGGAATAGAAGTCCAATAAAGATAGAAACTGATAATATAATCACTCTCTTCTCCCTTCCCTTTAGGCCACTTAAATGTACCTTCCATGTGATTTCCTTACTCTAATGTGACATTATAAACCCTTAAAAATTACTCTAATGTATTTCCTTTATACACCATACAATATACCAAAACAAGTTAGCACTCTTAAGGGATCACTGTCTCAGTGATAAAATGATGAAGCTTAGCTCAACAGCAGAACATCTCTTCTACAGACCATCAAGGAAAGTGGGCAAGTCCTCTCTTCATCAGTTTAAGGTATCATTGCTTTTGACATTTCAGAAAAAGGGGTTAATCAACAGACACCCCAAATTCTGAATAGGAATATACTCTCCTAAGGTATTGCCCAAAGAAAATTTTACCATTTGAATTTTTGTTTTGAACCACGAGCACATTTCTGTCATTCACTCATGACAGTATTCATGGGATCTAATCACCAGTTACGTTTTGAGGGGTCAAACTTTTAAATCCAGGCTTAGACGAGGGATATTTATATGCCATTTTTCATTAAGGAGGTTGTAGAGAATAAAAGGTACTTTGGCAATATGAAAAGTCAGGTCAGCAGAAATATAAAAGGATCTGAAACCCTCACCCAGCTTTTAACATCCCCAATTATTTGCAAAGGTCTATAGAGTATCTCATTCTTTCTGACCTCTCTCAAGCCAGTAAATCAAATTTAATTAATAATCCCTTTATTAGGCCCCTAATACACATGTTCAAGATGACAAAAATATAGGCAGAACATTTCCATATTTCTTTAGAGGATGCACTTTATTTGAGTGGAGTTAGTGTTTGCCATGATCAGGAAAGAAATTTGTATCCCATAGGATTCTTACCCCGATATTTCAATTAAGAACCTTCCCTTTCCTCTTTCCTCATATGGGTATAAGGGAGGAAGCTGAACCCAGGATGTAGCCCCATTCTCGCAAGTAAAGACCTAAATCCAAGGCTGCCCTTCCTCTCACCTGCAATCCCGCATTTTATCCTGCTTCCGAGACATCCACAAGCACGGCCCGCAAACACCAATAGGGCAAAGACTGATCTCCTCCTCATCCTCCCTAAATATACTCCTCCAATCTTCCCATCGTAGTCTACAAAATCGCCACCCTCCCCAACTCAGAAGCCTGGATTTTTCACCTCCCACATTCAGCCTAACTCTATCCTAGAGGTTGGAAACCTTTTGTGCAGAAGAGCCAGACAAAAGGAAACCTCTGAGTAGTTGGCGTGCAAATACTCAAACGAAAAATTTATGGGGCAGGACACGATGCTGTGTGATGGCATCAGGGTGCCAGATGGCTGTTTCAAAGCAACAGCTGTTGCTACCAGTGGGGAAGAGAAAGGGAATTTCAAGGGGAGAGGAAGAGGGAAGAAGAGAGAAGAGGGAGGGGGGAGAGATGATGGGTTAACACTGGCAGACCGTAGTCATTTCTCCACTCCTCCTTGCGCTCCCTCACCCCAGGGGTGCAAGAAGGCAGGCATGGGCAGCGGCTGCTGGCCTCTCCATTTCTGCCCGGGTCTGCCCAGATGGGAGCCATTCAGTCTTCCCTCTGGGGGCTGTAGTGGGGTCTCTGGAGATTGGGGGTCCCTGCTCTTGCAGCTAGCTCCGAACAGGACATTCATTCATTCATTCAATTGTACTTATTGAGCACTTCCTGTGTGCAGAGCGTTGAACTGTGCAATTGGGAGAGTACTATAAGAAAATAAACATTCCCTGCCCACAACGAGCTTAGAGTCTAGAGGGGGAGACGGACATTAATATAAATGCAGATATGGACTTCAGGTATTGTGGGGCTGGGAGGGAGGATGAATATAAGGAACAAGTCGGGGCGGCGCAGAAGGGAGTGGGAGAAGAGGAAAGGTGGGCTTAGTCAGGGAAAGCCTCTTGAAGGAGATGTGCCTTCAATAAGGCTTTGAAGGGAGGGAGAGTAACTGTCTGTCGGACTTGAGGAGGGAAGGTGTTCCAGACCAGAGGCAGGACGCGGGCGAGGGGTGAGCGGTGAGATAGACGAGACTGAGGCAGAGTGAGAAGGTTAGCATTAGACAAGATCGAGGCAGAGTGAGAAGGTTAGCATTAGAGGAACAAAGTGCAAAGGCAAGGTTGTAGTAGGAGAGTAGTGAATGGTTTCAGTTGCACCGCTACACTGCAGAGCTGGGGGAAGGCTTCTCGGAGCTGTGGGGTCAGCAACTTAAGCCCCGCTCCTGCCCTTCTTCCTCCTGCTTCTCCCTAAATCCTGGACGGGCCTCCCCTCCCAGTTCTGAAGGGTTGCCAATCCTGGGGAGGGTCCCCTTTGGGGATGGCGAAATCCCTCCCTGGGCATAACGGAGCTAGAATGGCCCCGTGCAAGTGGTGTGGGTCCAACCTCATCCAGAGTTGCCCCTCTAAGGGGGGGCACTAGGTTCATGGCCTGCTGGGCATTAGCGATCAGCGACCACACGTGGGCAAGGGAGCCAGGCTGGATGGATCCCGGCAGCTCCGCGTCATGGGCCGCGGCTTGGAAGGAAGTGGCTTCTGCAGTGCTGTGTGAAGTAATGCGGGTCGGGCGCCTGTAGCTCAAGGATGATATATGAGGAACACAGAGAGGACAAGGAGCTCAAGAGAGATGATGGAGGGTCCATTGAAAATGATGCTCTTCTGAGGACAGCAAATGTGAAACTGGAAGGAGGACCGGCTTTATCCAGAGAACCAGGGGCCAGAAATAAGAAGGAAAAAGGCCTGCAGATGAAAAGATAGCTTGAAAAGAGAAGCAGTGTGGCTCAGTGGAAGGAGCACGGGCTTGGGAGTCAGAGGTCATGGGCTCTAATCCCGGCTCCACCACTTGTCAGCTGTGTGACTTTGGTCAAGTCAATTAACCTCTCTGTGCCTCAGTTGCCTCATCTGTAAAATGGGACAACCTGATTACCTTGTATCCCCCCCCCCCCCCGCCCCCCAGTGCTTAGAACAGTGCTTGGGACATAGTAAGCACTTAACAAATACTATTATTATTATTATTACTAATAATAATCATAAAAGTAGCCTCAGGAATTGCTCATCAGGGATTCTAATCAGAGGGTTGAAAGAGCATCGAGTTGTCCTCCTTCCACTTCTGCTTCTTATTATTATCAGTACTATTATTATGTGTTCTGAGGTTTGTTAAATGCTTACTATGTGCCAAGCACTATAGTAAGTGCTGGGGGAGGTAGAAGTTAATTGGGTCAGACACAGTCCCTGTCCAACTCAGGGCTCAGAGTCCAAGTAGAAGGGAGAACAGGCACCAAATCCCCATTTTACAGATGCAGAAGCTGAGGCACAAACTAGTTATATGACTTCTTCAAGGACACACAGCGGGCAAGTGACAGACCTGGGATTAACAATAATGATGATGGTCATCATCACTTTCCACTATGCCCCACTGTTCAAAATTTAACAGGAGCTAAATTAATCACACCCTCAATTACAATAAAAGGCCTCTGGGGAATCACACCCTGGCGAATAGGCCATAAAACACACCCACAGCCTAAGCCAACTTTACTCATTCATTTTGCATTGGAATTAATTGCTCACTGGAAAATTTCAAAGTAACTTCTAAACAATTCGCCTCTCCTTGCCTTATTTCATCTTGTGAATTTAGCAATTAAATTATCCTGGGAAAAAATAAACACCCATATAAAGAACTGAACTTACGGAACTTATTCTCATGGGTTCCAATTTTCTAGGAAATTTACAACTTTAGATTCTCTTGAGGAACGGGCAGAAAATAGTGAAACTACTTGGGGATCCATTTGGAGTACCAACGCTTTTTGTTCAGAGTAAAATGTTTTACCTGATGATTAAAATGAGGCACAAATAAAATAATACCAACTCTGGATAGCAACACATTCATGGAGGGAACCCTATTTGGATCACAGTCGCTTCTGCTTACAAAACACTGCTAATGACATTAATTTTCCATTCACAACTTTGGTGAAGCTTTCTCGATATTGTTAGCCTGTGTTTGCACAGATTCCATTATGCTGTTTCTTCTCTTCCCTCCAGGCAAATTTATTTCCCTGGCAATTTATTTAAAACACAAGTTCTGTATTTTTTCTAGTAACTAAGCACAAAGCTCTTGATAATTCTGGATCCTGGTTACATTCCTATAAGAGTATACCTGCTGCCACCTTAAAGAACTCCAAACTAGAAAAACCCCCCATAAATCTATGTTAGCTATACTAGCAGTCTATATCAGAAACTCAGATAAATGTCTACATTTGAAACCTAATCTCTACATTCGGATTTTTTTTTTTTTGAAGAAATGATCAGAGCTGATTCTGGTATTTACATTATGGAGAGGGGATAAAAAGAACAATAGGTGCTCAAACAATACCAGTAAACAACAGAAGTTGGGGGGAGCAGAGCAAACACTGACAGGAAAAAGAAACTAACTGAATATATAAACAATCAAGTGCAAATATATACCATAAACGCCCATTACCTACAAGTTTCACTGCCACCTTAATGACATCAAGTGGCCCAGCATCCCAGAAGCACTTGGGATATACAAGTTGCTCCTACCACTGCAATTTTCATACCTGCCCAGAGGTCTACATAATAATAATAATAATAATAATAATAATAATAATAATAATAGCATTTATTAAGCGCTTACTATGTGCAAAGCACTGTTCTAAGCGCTGGGGAGGTTACAAGGTGATCACGTTGTCCCACGGGGGGCTCACAGTCTTCATCCCCATTTTACAGATGAGGTAACTGAGGCCCAGAGAAGTTAAGTGACTTGCCCAAAGTCACACAGCTGACAATTGGCAGAGCCGGGATTCGAACCCATGACCCCTGGCTCCAAAGCCCGTGCTCTTTCCACTGAGCCACGCTACATCCCCTAGCAATAGCTCTAGGCAGGAGATGCAGCATGGCATAGTGGATAGAGCACAGGCCTGGAGTCGGAAGGTCATGGGTTCTAATCGTGGCTCTGCCACTTGTCTGCTATGTGGCCTTGGGCAAGTCACTTCACTTCTCTGGGCCTCAGTAACCTCCATCTGGAAAATGGGGATTAAGACTGTGAGCCCTATATGGGACAGGGCCTCTGTCCAACCCAATTTGCTTGGATCCATCCCTGCACTTAGTACAGTGCCTGGCACATAGTAAGCACTTAACAAATACCACTATTAGTATTATTATTATTTGTCACTGATGCCTGTGGCCCCTGGAACCTCAATGGTGAAGGGGATTGTCTTAGCCGCATGGGCTAGTGTTTTGTCCATCTTTTTCCTCCTGAGAGCTGTGGGGCTTTCTCTGCAGTGGAGGAGAAAAGGGTAGTTATCATTTTACTCTCCTACCTTTGATGCTATTGATGCCTGTCTACTTGTTTTGTTTTATTGTCTGGCCCCTCTACACTGTGAGCCCATTGTTGGGCAGGGCATGTCTCTATCTGTTGCCAAACTGTACTTTCCAAGTGCTTAGCAGAGTGCTCTGCACACAGTAAGCACTCAATAAATACAACTGAATGAATGAATGAATACCCCACAGATGCCCAGAGAGGCCAATAATGTCAGAATTCACCATGAAGCTTCTGCATGGGAAGCAGTGTGGCTTAGTGGATACAGCATGGGCCTAAGAGTCAGAAGGACCTGGGTTCTAATTCTACTATGTCTTCTGTGTGACCTTGGGCAAGTCACTTCACTTCCCTGTGCCTCAGTTCCCTCATCTGTAAAATGGGGATGAGAGTGTGAGCTCCGTGTGGGACACGGACTGTGTCCAACCTGATTAACTTGTATCTACCTCAGTGCTCGGCACATCATAAGCACTTAGCAAGTGACATTATTATTATCACTACTATTCCGTTTCTTCGACCTGCAAGCCGCTCAGCGGGACGGCACGTGCTTGGGAAAGGAGGTGCTATAAAACATAACGGGGGCTCCCCTCTGGAGCACAACAGGCTCTTCCCGGCAAGTCAAAATCTGGCCAGATTTGGGTAGCCACTAACCCAGGTCTAGGGCAATGGTGACTACCTAGGCAACTCCCACCCACAGTCTTCAAATGTTCCCTAATACAGATGACCAAGATGCAGCCTGGTGGAGTGGATAGAGCACAGACCTGCGAGTCAGGTGGTCATGAGTTCTAATCCCAGCTCCGCCACAAGTCTGCTGTGTGACGATAGGCAAGTCACTTCACTTTTCTGTGCCTCGGTTATCTCATCTGTAAAATGGGGATTAAGACTGAGAGCTCCATGTGGGACAGGGACTGTGTCCAACACGATTTGCTTGTATTCACCCCAGTGCTTAGTACAATGCCTGGCACATAGTAAGCACTTAACAAATACCAAATTAGCTCTCTTCCTCGCTTCAATGCCCTATGAGAGCTCACCTCTTCCAGGAGGCCTTCCCAGACTGAGTCCCCCCTTATCCTCTCCTCCTCCTCCCCATCACCCCCACTCCCTCTCTCTGCCCTACCCCCTTCCCCTCCCCACAGCACTTGTGTATATTTGTACGTATTTATTACTCTGTTTAGTTTATTAATGATGTGTATATATCTATAATTCCATTTATTTTGATGGTATTGCCACCTATCTACTTCTTCTGTTTTGCTGTCTGTCTCCCCCTTCTAGACCGTGAGCCCGTTGTTGGGTAGGGGCTGTCTCTATATGTTGCTGAATTGTACTTTCCAAGCGCTTAGTACAGTACTCTGCACACAGTAAGTGCTCAATAAGTACGACTGAATGAATGAATGAAATACCACAATTATTATTATTATTATTATCATCATTATTATTATCCCCATCTCCCTGTCTCACAGGCAGGCACAGACCTGGAAATTGAAAATTCTGGGTGCTTGTTTGAAGGGGTCAAAAAGCAGTGAGTAAAAGCGAATCTAGTGACGACACCGGCAGTTATCTTTTTCTAACCCAGTCCGCAGAAATTACACACTTCCTTATTAGGCTTGCTTACACCTTTATATTAGAAGATCCCATCCGCTTCCTCTTCCTCTGCCTCTTAACCCGAATGCACTAATCTCAGTCTCCATCATGGTAACTTAGTGCAGTCTTTTTCTTCCTTTCCCAATCTATTTCCTGGTGAGTGGTAACAAACGGGACATATGAGACCGGGTCCCTTCCTCTCTCAGCAGAAGCATTTACTTTTTAAAATGTTTAAGACTATCATGCGGTATTCTAACTGCACCACTTATCAATATGAGAAAAGATCTGTACAAAGCCAAGGAAGAAAATCCAAAAGTCCACCCTTAAACGTCTGTAACATTTTGAAAAGAAATACGGCCTCAGTTAAAGGAGGATGAGGCTCATAAAATTCTAACACAGGGTCAAATGAAAGGCTCAATCATCTAGATCAGAGGTGAGCAATGACATATGCACTGTAACCAGCACTGCAATATCCCATTAGTGAGCTGTTGGGCCCATCTCATCACCTCTCTGCTGCTAGAAGAAACAGGCGCATTGGAAATGATCTCTAAATTTGGACCAACAATTTTTTTTTCCCTGAAATGGTGCAAAAAACCCCCCAGTCTGGTGAGACTACTTTAGTAGAGTCTGGGTAGGATTGCTTAGAAAACAAATGAAAAGATAGTTTTTGCTGGATTATGAGAGCCTTATAATAATAATAATGGCATTTGTTAAGCGCTTAATACGTGCAAAGCACTGTTCGAAGCGCTGGGGTGGATACAAGGTGATCAGGTTGTCCCACGCAGGG
Organism: Tachyglossus aculeatus; assembly: GCF_015852505.1. Classification (NCBI taxonomy): domain Eukaryota; kingdom Metazoa; phylum Chordata; class Mammalia; order Monotremata; family Tachyglossidae; genus Tachyglossus; species Tachyglossus aculeatus. The sequence continues at coordinate 74,005,986 of NC_052086.1, forward strand.
CTCACAGTCTTAATCCCCAGAGACTGCCTCAGTTATAGATGAGGTAACTGAGGCAAGGAGAAGTGACTTGCCCAAAGTCACACAGCTGACAAGCGGCAGAGCCGGGATTAGAACCCATGACCTAGAACCCGGACTCCCAAGCCCATGCTCTTTCCACTGAGCCACGCTGCTTATGAGACAGAGATTGTGTCCAATCTCATAACCTTGTACACAGCCCAGTGGTTGGCACATAGTAAGAGTTCAATAAATGCCACCCTTATCATTGTCATTATTATTATCATTGTTATTTTAAAAGCATTCAATTTTGTGGCCAAGGTACAGAGTTGTCGGCTGCAAGAAAAGAGGGAAAAATTGACTTGTAATTTCACCGTGACATTCCTAAAAGTCCTTTTAATTACGCATATACCACAGAGGCTGAAAAATTCACTCAGGGACTCAAGGATTTTTCTCATTTAATGTGTGCTTGGTTCCAGTCCACCTGAGTGACAATGCTGAGTTTTCAGGAAGTGCAAGCATCTATCACTTGAGTTGTCAATTTGGAAAATCGGAACAAGGCAATCAAGTTTTTCCTCAAAGCCAACATCTAAAAGAAGCCAAGAAGAGGCAATGAAAGTTGGTAAACGGCTCAATACCTGTCCTCCTCCCCCAGCAACTACCCATCACAGCACCAATCAAATATCAAAAACTCTCACCTGTTAGCACAGTAGTACCGACTCTGTGGAACATAAGATGTGCACTGAGTTTTTAACCGCTTTCTCTCCACCTCCTTCCAACTATCTTCTGCCCATTTTCTCTTGGTCTGCTTCTCTTCATGCTTTTTTTCCACATACTCAGCGTAAGTCTGGATCCGATAGCTTTCAGCATACTTGCTGGTGTTGACAGCTACACAGAATGGAAGAGAACATTTCTCTGAATGACAGAAGTTAAATTTCATCAGAAATAATAGTTCTTTAAAGTCTGTAAGACTAGGAAATGTTCCTCGATCGGACATTCTCCGCCCGACTATTAGTCAAAAGCACGATGACCATTTATAAATTACTTATCAAATATTCATACCATAATTTAAGAGAAATCCTAAAACATAATAATAATGATAATAATGATAACGGTGGCACTTCTTAAGCACCTTCTAGGTGCCAAGTGCTGTACTAAGCACTGGAATATATGAGATTATACAAGATAATCAAGTTAGAGTCTCTCCCCCATATGAGGCTTAAAGTCTAAAGGGGCGGGAGAACAGCTACTTAATCCCCATTTTACAGATGAGGAAACCAAGACCCAGAGAAGCGACTTACCCAAGGTCACATAGAGGACATGTGGCAGAGCCTGGACCAGAACATATGTCTATATTGTACTTTCTAAGTGCTTAGTACAGTGCTCTGCACACTGTAAGTGCTCAATAAATACAACTGAATTACTAAATGAAGGAATGTCTTTTGGCTCCTTCAAAGGCCACGCTACTTCTAAGAGGCCGGATTCTTTTCCCTATACCCGCCCTGCTCCTGGCCATGAGGGGTTCCATTCCAGGCTGAGAGTCCCCTACTTCTTTCCCTACCATCAGCACTCAGCTCCTAACCTCCCCTATCCCAGCCTCAGGGGTCCCAGGACCTAACAGGTAGAGGATGTTGGTCACTGGGTGCTGAGGAGAGCTGGCTAGTGGGCCCAGTCACCCTAACGTTGAGTTGAGGTCAGGTCTTCCGGACCTTAATAGATTTAGGGTTGGGTTTGAGCCTGGGTGGCCACACATGGGCGGCCGTAGTCCTGTATTGGTGGGAATACAATTCCCAGCAGTCTGAAGAGTCCATCACAGATACAGGTTATTATCCCGGCAGAAGTGATCCCATGTGAGCCCGTTGTTGGGTAGGGACTGTCTTTATTTGTTGCCGAATTGTACTTTCCAAGTGCTTAGTACAATGCTCTGCACACAGTAAGCACTCAATTAATATGATTGAACGAATGAACGAATGAATAAACAAATGAATGAATGTCCTGGAGTTTGACTTAGTCTGGGAAAGCCTTGTTTTGTGTGGAGGGGCAGAAGGAGAGGGGAGAGAGGGAGGGCAGAGAGGAGGTGATGGCTCCTAGCCTCCTCCAGCTATCTTGAGATCCCAGGTCTTGCCCTCTCCCTGACTTTCCCATCTCTGTTGACGGCACTACCATCCTTCCCGTCTCACAAGCCCGCAATCTTGGTGTCATCCTCGACTCCGCTCTCTCATTCACCCCTCACATCCAAACCGTCACCAAAACCTGCCGGTCTCAGCTCCGCAACATTGCCAAGATCTGCCCTTTCCTCTCCATCCATACCGCTACCCTGCTCATTCAAGCTCTCATCCTATCCCGTCTGGACTACTGCATCAGCCTTCTCTCTGATCTCCCATCCTCGTGTCTCTCTCCACTTCAATCCATACTTCATGCTGCTGCCCGGATTATCTTTGTCCAGAAACGCTCTGGGCTTGTTACTCCCCTCCTCAAAAATCTCCAGTGGCTATCAATCAATCTGCGCATCAGGCAGAAACTCCTCACCCTGGGCTTCAAGGCTCTCCATCACCTCGCCCCCTCCTACCTCACCTCCCTTCTCTCCTTTTACAGCCCAGCCCGCACCCTCCGCTCCTCCGCCGCTAATCTCCTCACCGTACCTCGTTCTCGCCTGTCCCGCCATCGACCCCCGGCCCACATCATCCCCCGGGAATGGAATGCCCTCCCTCTGCCCATCCGCCAAGCTAGCTCTCTTCCTCCCTTCAAGGCCCTACTGAGAGCTCACCTCCTCCAGGAAGACTTCTCAGACTGAGCCCATTCCTTCCTCTCACCCTCGTCCCCCTCTCCATCCCCCCCATCTTACCTCCTTCCCTTCCCCACAGCACCTGTATATATGTATATTTGTTTGTACATATTTATTACTCTATTTATTTACTTATTTTACTTGTACATATCTATTCTATTTATTTTATTTTGTTAGTACGTTTGGTTTTGTTCTCTGTCTCCCCCTTTTAGACTGTGAGCCCACTGTTGGGTAGGGACTGTCTCTATATGTTGCCAATTTGTACTTCCCAAGCACTTAGTACAGTGCTCTGCACCTAGTAAGCGCTCAATAAATACGACTGATGATGATGATGACTAAGGTTCCACCAGTCATATGGGTTCTAATCTCGGCTCTGCCAAATGCTTACTGTGTGGCTTTGGGTAAGTCACTTAACTTCCCTGTGCCTCAGTTCTCCTTTTCTCCCTCCTGTTTGGACTGTCAGACCTATGCGGGACAGGGGCAGTGTCCACCGTAATTAATTTGTATCTATCCCAGTGCTTAGAACAGTGTTTGACACACAGTAAGTGCTTAACAAATACCTCAAAAAAACAAAACCAAAAAGAAAAACCAAACTGCTTCATCCAGGGGACCCCTGATGTCCTCAGCAAGGCGGAGCTCTCCAAAAGATCTCTGAATGGTATCCTGAGCACTAGGACGAACTCTGCACACGGTCAACGCTCAAAAAATACAATTGAATGAATGAATAAAGGGCTAGGCCCCTCAATACTTCATAGGCTCCCCCAAAGTAATTCTACACATACCTCCTATCTCTTCCTGACCAAAACCTAAAACCTTTTCACTCCAACCACATTCTTCAATAAGTACAACGATTTGGCTCTTCTCAATGCCTGGCTGTTTCCAAATTTAAGACTTAAAGGTATCCCATTTAAGAGGACGTCTACAACTGGATATTAGGCTCTAAAAAAGGGTTAATTTTCTCACGACACTTTTTAACGAGAAACCATCAGTTCTACAATTATACCTTCTAGACTGCTTACTGGCAAGAGAAAACTTCCTGGATTTTTTCCTTAAATCTCATTACTTAACCCAGCAGGTTTACTTTGCAAGTGTGCCAGAGAAGGACGACAGCTGCAGTAATCCTTTTCTCGAGCTTAATGTTGATTGCTGAGAAGAGGGGGGTTTGGTTCAATATTTTGAAAAAGGGAAAAGACTTTAATAGGATCATTAATGAGCTCAGAGGATCTCTTAATAATGTCCAATTATTCCCAATAATTTAGCCCTTGACTATCTGGGCTACACATCACTGAAACATAATTGCCTATCTCTAGTGAAAGGATTTTCTTTCAAAACATGCAGAGTTAGGATCATTAACAAAAAAAGTGGGGAGGGGGGAAACACCCAACAACAATTTCATTGCCTGCTTTACACAGCAACAATTTACCAACATTCCTTCGAATCCCAGCAGCTTTGCAGCTCTCAGCCTTTAATCTGCAAGCCAAGCTCTGGCCTAGAGCCATCACTCTTACAGATGAATCAGCAAAATGAATTGGCCATCAACCGGTGTCCTCCAGTTTTAATTATCCGAAAGAGTTGGGAAAACTAACCTTTTACACAACAGCTGGAGAAAAATTATTCAAGCCTCTATTTTAACTAGGTATCTCAAAATAAAAAACCCCAAACTTTAAGAACACCATGTGGTTACAGTCACTGGTGCGTTTCCCATCCTTTAAGGTAAAAAAAATCAATGTTGCTCAGATGCTATTTTTAGGTTTTTCACAGCAATGCAGTCTATTAAAGTCTTCCATGTCACTGACAAAACAACAAAACGTTTAGAACTTGGTAAAGGGTTATTCTTCAGTGCTGCTAACCCTATAAAAACTATAATGCAGTATTTTGTAATCTGCTTTCAACATCAGTAACATAAATTAGAAGGCTTTTTTTGAAGACTGCCTGAAAGATAGATCCTATTACAATGTCTTCAGTGATTTGCAATTAAATCCCCATGAATCACACATGTGGTATAAATTAGGCACTGTTGTTGGAATGTGGACCATATCGAGGCTACCTCGGTTAAAGAAGAAAATTTACAAATTAGTTCCCATACCCTTGAAATCAGATTAATTATGGCAACAATGGAGAAACGTCACAAAACTTCTGCGGCCTTTAAAAGCATTCCATACCACAGCTCTGCCCTCTCAGGAAAGTCTGTCCTGACCATAGCGTGACGTTTTCTATTTCTAATGGAATTAGCTAATCCCTGTCAACAAAATGGTCACCGAGTACAGCCAAATTTGAAGGGACAGAGGTTGCCATAGAACAATTCTCCCTACTCACATCCAAAGATGCCTTACATATAAACTTTTGAAAAAATTAATAGAGTCCCATCATCTCTACATACAAGGATAAAGTACTTTCAGTTCAACACCGGGAGGGGAGTGAAGGGTGGTGGTGATTCTTTGCTTAATGATCAGGTGTGTGCCTTATAATTTAGTCAAACACTTAAGCGGTTGCCAATCAACAAGGATGTTGTGAGGGTAAAATGAGATCAGTCATGGGAAAGCCCTTGGGATAAACAAAAAAGCACAATATAAAGGGTCATTATTATTATTATTATTTCGCATGATCAGATGCAATCCCCACCCAGCAAGGCCTACACTTATCATTACAATTTAAGAGTAGTTTTCCTTCTTGCTGAGTGAACTGATTCAGCTCCTTAGCTGAAGAGAAGCCCATATAGTTTTAAAAGTTCCTGTTCCATTGTGTGTGGATTTGGCAAAACTCCCCTCACATTTCATGGCACGCTATGTCGGTACTGGGGTCCCTGGCAGATTGATAGTTTCTCAAATTTCCCCAGATAGAGAGGGACATAACTTAGGTCACACAAAATAGCAAATACTCAAGAGGCTCAAACAGAAAATGAAAATCCATAATGGTAACTGTGTTCAGAAGAATGCACATGGACACCCCTGAATTACAAGGCAGATTACCAAACAGACCTAATGTGCAGCTGAGGAATGTGTACAGACACAAAGACTCTCTTTCACTGAGTCACTGCCCTTATTCGCCACCAATCTCTTGCCATTCACTGGGCTTACTGGGCATAGTAAAGATGCCAGAGAATTCATCAACAAGAACCATATGTAATATTTCAGACTTATATGAATAAATTACTGGAAAGAGAATGCAGGCTCCCTTTTACACAAAGGCTGAGATTTCAATCTAGGGTACAAGTCTTGTGAAAAAAAATCCGTGGGCAACAGAAGCAGTTCAGACCTTGCTTTCCCCATCTCGCTTCGGCTGTTAGCCCAAATATGGCCTTAGGCTCAATCCTGCACTTGGCTCTAGTGTTCCTACCCTCTTTCCCAGCTCCGCACTGAATTTCCATTGTAGCCACGCATCCTCTCCGATCTGGTCTCAGATCACGGCGTTTTCCCAATCCTTGTCTCCTACCTGCCCATTACTCAGTCCGTTCGTCCAGCCATCCCTCCTTCCTTCCCTTCCCAGTTCTTCTCTCCTCCTGCACCAAAATCTCCTCCCAGGCCCGTTTCGGTTTCAGCCTTCCGAAGTCAGTCTTCTTCTCCTGGACTGTGAACTCCTCAAGGGACAGGAACCTTGTCTAATTCCCAGCTGTGCATTTTCTCCCAGGGCTTGGTACAGTGCTTTGCACACAGTAAGCACTTAATATATACAACAACTACTCAATAACCTGTGCTCAATCACACTTTTATTCCTACGCTCCACCCAGCTCCTCATTCCCTCCATTGCTCTTTTATGTACAGTTAACATGGGGACAGCCAGAGTCTATTAGGGATAAAGGTGTTTAAAAAAAAAAAACCAGGGTGACCACTTCTTTATTCAATAACTCTGCCACTTGTTTGCTGTACGACCCTGGACTTAACTTGATGGGAAGCAGCATGGCTCAGTGGAAAGAGCATGGGCTTTGGAGTCAGAGGTCATGGGTTCAAATCCCAGCTCCACCAACTGCCATTGTGTGGCTTTGAGCAAGTCATTTCACTTCTCTGGGCCTCAGTTACCTCATCTGTAAAATGGGGATGAAAACTGTGAGCCCCCTGTGGGACAACCTGATCACCTTGTAACCTCCCCAGCACTTAGAACAGTGCTTTACACATAGTAAGTGCTTAACAAATACCATTATTATTATTATTAACTTCTCAGAGCCTCAGTTCCCTCATCTGAAAATAGTGATTAAGACTGTGAGTCCCATGAGGGTTAGGGACTGTGTCTGGTACCAATCCCAGGGCTCAGAACAGTGTTTGACACATAGTAATCACTTGACAAATATTGTAATTATTATTATTAAGAGAAGACTATATTAGCTATAGTATGCAAATATCAGAGGGCCAATTTTTCAAACCTGGTTTCGCTTATGAAGAATATGAGCATTTTTGAGAAGCAGTGTGGCTCAATGGAAAGATCATCGGCTTAGGAGTCAGAGGTCATAAATTCTAATCCCGGCTCTGCCATTTGTCAGCTGTGTGACTTTGGGCAAGTCACTTAAATTCTCTGTGCCTCAGTTACCTCATCTGTAAAATGGGGATTAAGACTGTGAGCCCCATGTGGGACAACCTGATTACCTTGTATCCTCCCCAGCACTTAGAACGGTGCTTGGCACATAGTAAGCACTTAACAAATACCACCATCACCATAATAATAATAGCACAATCAATCGGTTGATTAATCGATGGTACTTATTGAGTGCTTATTGTAAGCAGTTCCAGGCCTGAGGGACGATGTGGGCCATGGGTGCCAGATGGTTTTGTACATGGATATTTTGATTCTTGCTATTCAAATTGAAATACAAAAATGAAAATAAAAGACAGCATTTTCCCAACAGAGAGACCCCTAGAGATGATAAACTCCTCTTTCTCAACTTTGCTTTAGTCCCTGAGAATATTGGGCAAGAACTACTGAACTATCAACAGGCCTGCCTGCTCCCTAGGCTCCAATAATTATATTCCACGAGGCATTGTTAAATGAGCGCAGGGGTTAGCCAACATTTTCCCTATATGGAATGTGTGTATTGTATTTGAAAACTCTAACCAATATAATTCAATAAAGCAATACAGCCAACACACAATATTTCCTACATAGGTTGAAATAATAACCATACATGACTGTCTCATGCAAAACATTAAAAATGTTCATTTGAATTGGCTTTTTGAATAAAGTCTTCACATAAGATCAATCAAAAAACAGGGAAGAAATGTGGCCTTGTGGAAAGAGCACGGGCCTGGGATTTGGAGAACCTCAGTTCTAATCCCTGCTCTGCCACTTGTAAGCTATGTTACTTTGGGCACATCATTTAGCTTCTCCGGGTCTCCATTTCTTCATCTGTAAAATGGGCGTTCAGTCCTACCGCCTCATACTGCCTCATACAGGCGAAGCAGCGTGGCTCAGTGGAAAGAGCATGGGTTTTGGAGTCAGAGGTCATGGGTTCAAATCCCGGCTCCGCCACTTGTCAGCTGTGGGACTTTGGGCATGTCACTTCTCTGTGCCTCAGTTACCTCATCTGTAAAATGGGGATTAAGACTGTGAGCCCCCCGTGGGACAACCTGATCACCTTGTAACCTCCCCGGTGCTTAGAACGGTGCTTTGCACATAGTAAGTGCTTAATAAATGCCATTATTATTATTATTATTACACTTAGACCACAAGCCCCATGTGGGACATGGACTATGTTCAAACTGATTACCTTGTTTCTACCCTAGCACTTAGTACAGTGCAATGGCACGAAGGAAGTGCTTAACAAGTACAATTGTTACTATAATTATTTATTTAGCACAGAGCTCTGTATTAAGCGACTGGGAGAGAACATTATGATTCCCTTGGTCAATACGTGGGACAACCTGATCACCTTGTAACCTCCCCTGCACTTAGAACAGTGCTTTGCACATAGTAAGTGCTTAATAAATGCCATCATTATTATCATTACTATTATTACAATGACCGCCCGCAAGGTGTTTACAGTCTAAAGGGGGAGACAGACATTAAACGTAAACTACAGAGACGGGAAATGGCAGAGTATAAGAATTTGTGCACAAGGGCAGCAGGATGGGTGGAGAGGGAGAGAAGCATGAAAGTGCTTCTGGGGCACAGACCCAATTGCATAAGTGATTCAGAATAGAGGGCAAATAGGGTGGGGAAGTGAGGGGTTAATCAGGGAAGGCCTCTTGGAGGAGGGATGAGGAGGACAGAGGCAAGGGGTCAGCGTCAAGACAGATGAACGCAAGGTTCAGTGGGTGGGTGGGCATTAGCGGAGCAAAGGGCGTGGGACATCAGCGAGCTAAGGAAAAGGAGAGCGGAGTAAGTGCCTTGGAGTTGATGGTAAAGAGTTTTTGTTTGATGCCAAAGTGGATGGGTGACCTTTGGGGGTTTTGTGAAGAGTGGGAAGATGTGGACAAAATAGTTTTTTTTTTTTTTTTTTTCAGAAAAATGATCCGGGGAGCAGAATGAAGGATGAACTGGAGGTGGGGGAAAGAAAGCAGGCAAGCAGGCAAGTCAGTGAGGAGGCTGATGAAGTAGTCAAGCCGGGATAGGATCGGTGCTTGGATCAGCATGGCAGCACCACTTCCTTCCCCTGGCCTGGAGTGCCCTCCCTCCCCACATCCGCCAAGCTAGCTCTCTTCCTCCCTTCAAAGCCCTACTGAGAGCTCACCTCCTCCAGAAGGCCTTCCCAGACTGAGGCCCCCATTCCTTCCCCCCTCCCTATGCCCCCACCCTACCTCCTTCCTCTCCCCACAGCGCCTGTATATATGTTTGTACAGATTTATTACTCTATTTTACGTGTACATATTTACTATTCTATTTATTTTATTTTGTTAACGTGTTTTGTTTTGTTGTCTGTCTCCCCCTCCTAGACTGTGAGCCCGCTGTTGGGTAAGGGCCATCTGTATATGTTGCCAACTTGTACTTCCCAAGCGCTTAGTACAGTGCTCTGAACACAGTAAGCGCTCAATAAATATGACTGACTGACTGAACGAATGAATAATAATAACAATGATGATATAATGGAGAGGAAGGGGTGGATTCTAGAGATGTTGTGAAGATCAGACACAGTCTCTGTTCCACATAGGGTTCACGGTCATAGAGGGAGGGGGACCAAGTACTTTATCCCGATTTCGCAGGTGAGGAAACTGAAGCACAAAGAAGTGACTCCCATAATCACCCTGAAGACAAGTGGTCTAGTAAATAAAGCACAAGCCTAGGAGCACGCGGACCTTGGTTCTAATCCCCGTTCCACCACTTGCATTCTGTGTAACCTTGGGGAAGTCACTTACCTTCTCTGTGCTTAATTCCTCAACTGCAAAATGGAGATTTGTCCTCCCTCCTCCTTAGCCTGTGAGCCCCATGTAGGACAGGGAATGTGCCTCACCTGATTAACTTGTATTCACCGGAGCGCTTAGAACAGTGCTTGACAAACAGTAAGTGCTTTACAAATACCATAAAAAATAAATTAAAAAGGGGTGGAGCTGGGATCAGACTTCCAGTCCCATGCTCTTTCCAATAAGCCACAGTGTTAATAGTGGAATATCTTTCTCTTACATCTTCCATTTTATATGCAGATACAGCTACCCCAGTTACAACGCTTTTCCTTTGGCTCACACTTTTGTGATAATTGCTGTAAGCAATACAAATTGAGCTAGAGTTGCAAAGTTTACTTTGGTTGAAATAGTTCTCTTCCCCTCCCTTTGAAGTAGTTTGACTGACACGATAGTGATTAAAGCCTACTTCAATTTAATATTACTTGACAACATCTGATTAGTATAGATGACATCTTATAAGCATGTAGTGTATTTTTGCTGAATAAAATGTGAAGGATAATACTTTGAAAAATTAAGTACTTTAGTTCCAAATATACACAAAACCTAATTTGAAAATATCTCATTATTGATACCCACTTATGTTGCTACTTGATCATTTAATAATTCATTCTATGTTCTTCTTTTAAAAATATTTATAGTGTTTTGGTTAACTTTTGGCTCTTGAAAATATAATAATGCACTGTGCATGATTTCCTCTGGGCAGTTACTTCACAGCCTTCTTAATACTGGTAATAATACTAATTATAACAACGTATTTATTAAGCACTGTACTACGGACTAGGCTAGATACAACATTAACAGACTGTCCACAGTCCTGCCGTATACACCTTCGCTTAACATGCTATTTTCATGGAACCAATTAAGAGCGCTAACCAGGGTACTGCAGGATGTAAGTACAATATTGTCATGGCAAAATGTTGCACTTCCATAATCACCTGACCAATGAAAACTTGGCTGTGGTGGAAATCATTTACCCTTTTGGAATCCAGATCTAGCCCAAAGCTCATTAAAATTAAAATCACCAATAGCACCAGGCACTCCCGGGGGGCTTAGAGAAAGCAAAGCGCTAATTCTCCACGTTAAAGCGTAAACTAACGGTACTAGTTGATGGAATCTCCCACTGGGAAAGACAAATGAGCCTCGGGCTTCAGATTTCTGAAAGGAGAACCTGCAAAGGGGAATTGATTAGAGTGCGCGCGATAAGCGCAATACTACTTGCCCTCACTCATCCCTGCCAGCCATAACCGCCCTGGGAACACTCTAATAAATGAGAACAAGACAGTAATTCACTATAAATATCTACCCATCTCTATATGATAGCAAAAATGAGTCAAATGGGGTAAAGGTGTCAGGGAATTTGAGTTTGTCAAAGTGTAAAACTCCCTGCTGTAGGCATGGAATGTATCTATCAACTCTGTTATGTCGTACTCTTCCAAGAGCTCAGTACAGTGCTCTGCAAATGGTGAGTGCTCAAAAAGTACCACTGGGTGATGGACTGATAAATGGAGAAGCAGCATGGCCTCCTGGATAGAGAATGGGCCTGGGAGTTTGAAGGACATGGGTTCTAATTCTGGCTCTGTCACTTGACTGCTGTGTGACCATGGGTAAGTCACTTCACTTTTCTGGGCCTCAGTTATCTCACTTGTAAAATGGGGATTAATACAGCGGGGTCCATGTGGGACAGGGACAGTGTCCAAATTTATTAGCTTGTACTTACCCTGGTGCTTATCGCAATGCCTAGCACATAGCAAGCACTTAACAAATACCATTCCAAAAAATTGGTGTTAATCCAGGAAAGCTTGTTGGAGGAGATGGAACTTCACTCAGAGAGGCTAGAGAGAGAATAATGCAGGCTAGTGTAGATCATGAGACAATCTCAAGGCCTCATGGGGCCTCTCCCTTATTGGAAACGTCCACTGTGATAGCCTCACACCTTACCACCTATAAAAAACTACCACCTGGTTCAGAAACTGCAAATGTTCAGGTTTAGTAAACATTAAGGGATAAAGGGCTACCTTGCTTCTACACTTATGTCAAAATTTTCTGAACCATTCTGCATTCATTGTGAGGTGCTGTCTCCTTCCGTTAATTCATGACTTTATTCCCCTCCCTCCTACTAGAGTGGTGAGGTGAATTTGAGGCATCCCCACTCTAATACTGTCATTTCGAAATTTGAAAAATAAATCTAGCTATTTGATCAGGCCAAACTTCAGTTTTACTTTGCCTGAAATGGAATTTTGACCATATTTCAATTACTATTTATTCTAACATTTAAATACAAAATAGAAATAAGGATATATTAAATATTTCCCTATTGCCAACTTATAAAAGCACTTTGTGGCTTCATTTTTGAAATTCAGATTGAAATACCACAGAAAAATCCATAGCACCATACTTTCAGTGATGGCTAGCAAAAGACAATGAACAGACTACAAAAGCTCTTACAGTGTAGCCTGTTACCTGCCTCATGTGAAAAGACAAAGTCTCAATAATAATAATGATGGCATTTGTTAAGTGCTTACTATGTGCAAAGCACTGTTCTAAGCGCTGGGGAGGATACAAGGTGATCAGGTTGTCCCACGTGCGGCTCACAGTCTTAATCCCCATTTAACAGATGAGGTAACTGAGGCACAGAGAAGTCAAATGACTTGCCCAAAGTCACACAGCTGACAATTGACAGAGCCGGGATTTGAACTCACGACCTCTGACCCCCAAGCCCGTGCCCTTTCCATTGAGCCATGCTGCTTCTCTTGGCAACGTTATGTATTTAGAGTTGAAAATTGCAATGTTGTTTAAATATTTAATCAAAAACACGAAAGGTTTTTTTGATCGATCAAAGTCAGAGCCCAGAGGATTTTTTTTTATTATTCAATTCTAACAGTGGAATTCATGTTCCAGAAGATAGTTGTGACGGTAGTTGTAAAAGACCCAAAATGGTGGCTTACTAGACCTTGAACTCCTGGAAGCTTGTACCTTTCTAGTTCCCAACTCCTCTAAAATCCCAGCCCCATTTTTGCTCTGCACTCAGAATGAAAAGTCGGCACTTCTGAATCTGCTGGTTAATAACGATGATAACAACGATAACGATATAATGGTATTTGTTAAGTGCTCGCTATAGGTGAAGCATTGTACTAAGTTCTGGGGTAGATACAAGATAATCAGGTCAGACAGTCCCATATGGGGCTCACAGTCTAAGCAGGATGCTGAACAGGCATTGAATCCCCATTCTGTGCATGCAGAAATTGAGACCTGGAGACGTTAAATGACGAAGCGGTCTGCTGAATTTGAGGTTAGAACACGCATCCTCTGATTTGAAGGCCTGTGCTCTTTTCATTATGCTATGCTGCTACTCGTATAGTTTATAATTTGTACGCACTCCTCCCCTGCCCCCTCACTATTTATGTATGCCTGCTTACTTTCCCTATTTGTCTGTCTCATGTCTATTTACTCTAAAGTACTCTTCAAAGTGCATAGTTCAATGCTTTGTACCCATTAAGCACCCAATAAATACCAACGATTGACAGACTGAATTCAGAGCTGAGAAAATGACAGCGGTCGAGGAGCTCCACATCAGATGAGTGCATTAAGATCAGTGCCCTAAATGTTTGGAGTGAAGGCCTTCTGATAAAAAGAAAAAAGCTGAACTTAAAAACAGAAATCACCGAAATCGTGAACCAAACAAGTTTTCAGGAAGGAACCGAGAGAGCATATCTGACTGTCCGGTAAGATGGAAAGCAGATACAATACTAGGTGTAAGAGGCAGTCTGGGAAAAGGCAATGGAGAATGGAAAACTAATAAAGAGGAAAACAGAGTACTGGGAAAGAGGAGTAGGTAAACGGGGAGACAGCAGTTTCAAGCTTTGAAGGCAAGAGAGGCCTCAAGGGATAAGATGAAGTTAATAAGTTAGAAAGAAGCAAGAGGAGAAAAGTGGTATGTTGGTAGCCACAGTGTTCTGAACAAGCTTGAGATAAAGCAGATGCAGTGAGACTGTCGAAGAGGTAGTCTGGAGTTGGCTTATGGGCAGATCAGATAAAGCAATTTTTTCCAATATTGTGAATTTATAGTAACAGATTTGAAAAATGATAGTGCCTTGGATTACACTGGGCACCCAGTATTCATTCATTCATTCAATCATATTTATTGAGCGCTTACTGTGTGCCAAGCACTGTATTAGGCGCTTGGGAGAGTATGATATAACAATAACATAGTATAATAGTAGTGCCCAATAAATATTGTAGATGACTAAACATAGATTTGTTGTTAAAATTAAATCTGCATGAATGACAAATCCGAGAAAACAAATGAACAAAGTAAAAACGAAGTTAAAATTCAAGAACACCAGACAACAAATCAACTTTTAACTAAATGAACACGTTTTCTGCATACTAACAAAAATGCACCCAAAATGACAGTTAAGGAAAGTCACTGAAAAGAATACCACTATTTTAAGTGTCCGTTGTAAAGGGAGCACTGTTTCAGGATTCCAGGATAAAAATATACCGGAATTTAATTTTCTCTTTCCTGTCACCTTAGTTAATGGCTACTTGATATAAGTTTGCAACACTCTAAGAGGTAAAACATAATACAGGACAGGACTCCCTGCTAAGCTTAATTTTTCTTAATGCTACAAAAAAGCTAAACATCCACAATTTAGTGTTTTTGCTTATAATACTTGAATCTTACAACAACGCTGACTTTTTCAAAGTGCTTTTGCATAAGTAGGAATGTGTTCTACTATACAAGGATCACTCTCTAATTGGGAATTAATCTTTTCTAATTCATCTCCAGAACTACCAATTTGCCATTAGATAGAAAATGTACCTAGATTTTTTACTTTTTGTACATTAATCTAACAGATTCCCCAAGAATTAGTTACCCTCTGATGTAGAATTGAACAGGGAACAAAAATGGGAATGACTTTGGGAAATTAATTAGAGATACTACTGCTAGAGCTTGGAACAATGCCAGTTCTGAAATTCATCTATCTATATTATGAGAGCCAAGTTACATGCAGTAGTAACTCGGGGAATGGCAACATGAATTAAATACTATTCTGAATATTATTCCTCAGCAGATAGTTATGCTTTATTTGGTTTTCTTTCTATTACCTAAGCACAATTTTGGAAGGTTATAGCTAGAATGATTAAAAGCGATTGCTAGACACCAATACACTGAACTGTTTCTGATTTAGTATGATACTTAATATCCACGCATGTCCCTGTGGCAACTATTCACTAATGTGCTTTCTACCCCTGACATACAAATTTAAAGGTTTCAACTAGGCCAAA
Source organism: Tachyglossus aculeatus (assembly GCF_015852505.1). Lineage (NCBI taxonomy): Eukaryota > Metazoa > Chordata > Mammalia > Monotremata > Tachyglossidae > Tachyglossus > Tachyglossus aculeatus. Next base: position 74,021,379 of record NC_052086.1, read on the forward strand.
AGGAAGAGGATGTCCTCAATCATATTTACTACCCTGAACTTGTTTCTGAGTGAAAGGTGAGGAAGCTTTCCTGGTTATGCCACAGAAGCAGCATGGCCTAGTGGACAGAGCACGTGCCTGGGAGTTGGAAAGACGTTATCATGTGCCTGGCATATGATAAGTGCTTAAAAACACATACACAAAAAAAGAAAAACCAATGGAATAAGTTGGCCGATGCAGACACATTTAATACTACGGCAACATTTTTAGAGGGTCAACAAAAACGGTGATGGATTTGCACATTTCTAGGGATCTTACATAGCTCAATAGTGCTCAAACAAGATATCAGCTGGCATCCTACGTAAAACGTTGGATTGAAAATTGAAAATAACGGTGAAGCCTCCATATAATGGGAGTTGAGAAATATTCATAGAATACAGAGCAAAACATTGAGCCCAGATACTTATATGATCACATTTTCCAACAGGGCCTTTGCCTCTTTTCTTACTATAAGTGACACTTACCACATTAATGCTTCCCCTGAAACTAAAATGTGTTAAACACTGAGCTCATATCAGGTTATAAAGTCCGATTTATACATTTCAGAATAGAAAACAATTTTCAAGCATTAACTCCCTTTAGTTCACTTAATTTTCCTCTAAGAATGCAACCCACATTGGGCTATGGAAGATGACTTTGACTATAAGCCCCTTGTGGGACAGGGACCGTGCCCTGCCCCAGTATCTCATGCCTTAGCATAGTGTTTGGCATCTATGAAGCTTTTAATGAATACTACAATTACTATTACTTTTTGAACATGCACATACAAGTGTATTTCGCCAGCTCTGAGAGTTACTTATTCCACAGAAAACTTTTTAATCCATCTGCTACAGGTATTCTGTACATTATTCACCTGCAATCCAGGGAATTGGTCAGAAATCTGCATTATCATTTCCATTTAGTTGCCTGGCATTGTTACAAGCATACCATTGATTCCAAACAAACACAGTAAATAGAACCAACTATGAGCCCATTGTTGGGTAGGGACTGTCTGTATATGTTGCCTATTTGTACTTCCCAAGCGCTTAGTACAGTGCTCTGCACACACTAAGCGCTCAAAAAATACGATTGAATGAATGAATGAATTAATTAATCAATCAATCAATCAATCGTATTTATTGAGCGCTTACTATGTGCAGAGCACTGTACTAAGCGCTTGGGAAGTACAAATTGGCATCACATAGAGACAGTCCCTACCCAACAGTGGGCTCACAGTCTAAAAGGGGGAGACAGAGAACAGAACCAAACATAACAACAAAATAAAATAAGTAGGATAGAAATGTACAAGTAAAATAAATAAATAAATAAATAAATAGAGTAATAAATATGTACAACCATATATACATATATACAGGTGCTGTGGGGAAGGGAAGGAGGTAAGACGGGGGGATGGAGAGGGGGACGAGGGGGAGAGAAAAGAAGGGGCTCAGTCTGGGAAGGCCTCCTGGAGGAGGTGAGCTCTCAGCAGGGCCTTGAAGGGAGGAAGAGAGCTAGCTTGGCGGATGGGCAGAGGGAGGGCATTCCAGGCCCGGGGGATGACGTGGGCCGGGGGTCGATGGCGGGACAGGCGAGAGCGAGGTACAGTGAGGAAATTAGTGGTGGAGGAGCGGAGGGTGCGGGCTGGGCAGTAGAAGGAGAGAAGGGAGGTGAGGTAGGAGGGGGCGAGGGGATGGACAGCCTTGAAGCCCAGGGTGAGGAGTTTCTGCCTGATGCGCAGATTGATCGGTAGCCATTGGAGGTTTTTGAGGAGGGGAGTAATATGTCCAGAGCGTTTCTGGACAAAGATAATCCGGGCAGCAGCATGAAGTATGGATTGAAGTGGAGAGAGACACGAGGATGGGAGATCAGAGAGAAGGCTAGTGCAGTAGTCCAGACGGGATAGGATGAGAGCTTGAATGAGCAGGGTAGCAGTTTGGATGGAGAGGAAAGGGATGGATGGAAAGGAAAGGTTCAAATTAATGAACCGCAGTACACAGATACATCACAGAGAAGCAACGTCGCTTAGTGGAAAGAGCATGGGTTTGGGAGTCAGAGGTCATGGGTTCTAATCTCGGCAGCACCACTTAGCTGTAAGACTTTGGGCAAGTCACGTAACTTCTCTGTGCCTCAGTTACCTCATCTGTAAAATGGAGATTCAGACTGTGAGCCCCACATGGGACATCCTGATTATCTTATATCTACCCCAGAGCTTAGAACAGTCCTTGCTTGGCACACAGTAAGCACTTAACAAATACCATTATTATTATCACAGGCTAATTGCTGACATAGCCCAAGATCTGTAAATCCTTCCAGAAATTATGTCAAATTACTGCAGGGAATTATAGCCCCTCCCCTGCCCTACTGCTTCCTCTACCTAAAAACAAACTGAAAGTCAGCTTCTCTTCACTATCGATCCCAAAGCAGCAGAAAATGGTACATGGTAGAAAATGCTGCTAAATCTGGCTAAAATGTCTGCTCTTCTACCTAATCCCAATTCTGAGCCACTTTCAGATGAAGAAGAGGAAATTTCCGCTATGAGTCTGCCATGGCTGTTGCTAAGGCTGCGGTAACAATTTTTAATAAAGTGGCTTTTCTTTTAAATGATTTAAGAAAACCCTAATTGACAGAGGATTCAAAGACATGCAGAGATGCTCAGAAGGATTTAGCCTACTGCAAAATCCTCTATGAAGAAATGAAGAAAGGCTGTTACTCAACATAGAGCGGGCACATTTTTACTAACGTTAAAAAGCCATTACCAGTCAGTAGAGCAAACTTTTCCTTCTGCAGTTTCTTGCAGAGGCCAATAATCATATCACAGTTCCTTATTTAGTCTGTCAGTCGATTGTATTTATTGAGCTTTTATTGTATGCGGAGCACTTTACTAAGCACTTGGGAGAGTACAATAACAATAAACAGACACATCCCCTGCCCATTACGAGCTTACGGTCTAGAGGGGAAGAAACACATTAATATAGATAAATTACAGATATTTTACTTAGTTGGTATGCTTTCTTACAAGGTGCATCCTAGATAATGAGAAGCAGCATGGCTTAGTGGGTAGAGCACGGGCCTGGGTGTCAGGTGGTTATGGGTTCTAATCCCAGCTCTGCCACATGTCTGCTGTGTGACCTTGGGCAAGTCACTTAACTTCTCTGTGCCTCAGTTCCTTCTTCTGTAAAATAGGCATTAAGACTGTGAGTCCTATGTGGGGCAGAGGCTGTGTCCAACCCAAATATCTTATATCTACCCCAGCTCTTAGAACAGTGCCTGGCACATAGTAAGCACTTAACAAATACATTATAATTGTTATTACTATTATTTACCTTTCCATTTGCATACATCTCTTTCCTGGATCAAGAATGAGACCCATCACCCTCTCAGAATTTAACATTTCTGATACTTAAGGGTTTGTTGTGCTTGCCACTATACCGGTTATCAAGCATGCACTGTTAGAAAAGTGCTGTGGTAAAATAATGCACCTTCACCTAGGTCTTCAAACACAATTACATACACAGTTTTAGTTGCCTAAGTGCAGAAGTGCTTAGATTTCAAATACTGTCATCAAACTTCTATAAGACACTCCTGTTCTCTCCACTACCTTCCCAACCCCTCTCGACTTTTCACATGATCATGATCAGTGAGAAGTTAAAACTACACTACTCCTGGTTTGCTAGCCTTTAAAATTACTATACTCTTACTTGCAGCAAACCTCAATGACAATTCTCCAAAATACCAGACTGTAAGTAAACAATAAACAGGAAACTGCACTAGACATATTTATCATTCCTATTATTTATTTATTATTTGTTACTGATAGCAGGCGTAATGCAGCTTTTCATTGACAATCAAAATGTATGAGAAACATTTGTATATTGCACTTATTTAAAGAGAAATATTATAATTGTAGATACAAGTGTATATGAACATCTAAGTAGAGAAACAGCGTTACTATTCAACTCAGACTAGACCAGAAGTTGGATAAATTTTCCACTAAACCTCAATCACAGTTTTGATCAATACTTAACAATCATAGCAAACTGGCAGACAACTGGATGATTTGAACCACTGACAACATTCTTTTCACTTAAAGGGGAAAATTAAGATTGGTACACTAGTCGCGCCAAGCTTCCTGAAGAGACACACTTTACAAGCCTTAAAAAAAATCCTGGAGAAAAAAAAACAGATCTTACAAAGGCTGGAATATTGATCAAATTACTGTAATTTCACCACGGCAGTCAAATAGAAAGTGCTGGGTTTCTAGGTATATGATGGCTTGGAACAATATCTTCCAGTTCTGTTTATATAGGCCAAACTGTTAAAATGGCATGGAAGGTTCTTTAAAAATAATGTTTGAGCAAGAGATTGTAATACCTCTGACAAAGCAAAAGAATAGTAATGTAGGAAAGGCAAAAAGCTGTCCTGAAATAGGCAAGTTGGTCCCACATCCGACTAGCCTGTCCCACTGATCTTATGTTGGCCATCCCAAACCATGGGCGGGCTTCACCCATTTCAGGAGTTTGTCATTTTCCTTATTCATTGGCTGCCCTGCTCCCAGGAACTTTGAAAGAGAGTGTCATTATTTATTCATTCATTCACTCAACCTTTGGTATTTATTGATGTCAAGGGGGTGAGGAGAGATACTGCCTAGGTATCTTCTCCCTCTAGACTGTGAACTCATTGTGGGCACGAATGTGTCTGCTGTTATACTGTACTCTTCCAAGCGCTTAGCACAGTAAGCACTCAATAAACGCAACTGAATGAATAGGTACTTCAGAGGATTTCCCTTTGTGAGTTTGTTGTGGACAGGGAACATGTCTACCAACTCTTGTTACATTGTCCTCTCCCAATTGAGTACAGTACTCCGCACACAGTAAGTGCTCAATAAATACTACTGAATGATTGATTGACTGCCCCTTCTTCCCATCTGAACCACTGTCCCATATGTCTGAAAGGCCTCTTCCATTAAAAAAAGATTCTGCAACTGCATAGCTAAAAATCCCAGAGTCTAGTCCTGCCTACTTCAAAACAGCCCCCGCTTACCCTAATTTCTGAAGGTGTAGGAGTGTATACATGTGCTAGGTTGGGTATGTGTGCTTGCTCCGTGGGCTTTTAGTTCCTACGCACCTACTGGACAGCAGCACCCGACCATCATGCTTGCCAAGAGTGGTAATCTTCCCAGGACTGAGTCAGCCAAACCCAAGGTAAGAGAGGGAACTGTGATTTGTTCTTGGACCAGTCTACTCAAGGGCCAGGCCTGGCAGAGTTCACATCAACCAGAAATAATCATTTCTGGGGCCCAGGGCGGCTGTGACATTTGTGGGAGGAGAGCTTTAACACTGGCCTTGGGAAACTTTAGCTTTTACTGTTGACATCTGCAGACTCCCTCAGAGGTAAAAGTTATTCCTTGGGAAGCAGTGTGGCCTAATAGGATGAGCAATTTTCTTTCTCCCATGGAACAGGAAAAGCACAGGCTTGGGAGTCATGAAACAGGGGTTCTAATCCTAGCTCTACCACTTGCTTCATGGGTGAGCTTGGGCAAATCTCAACTTCTCTGTGTCTCAGTCTTCTCATCAAGAGATTCAATACCTGTTCTCTTCTCCTCTTGGACTCTGGGCCCCATGTGGGACAGGGACCGTATCTGATCTGTTTGCACTGTATCTTCCCCAGTGCTTAGCACACCACTTGGAAGTGCTTAACAAATGCCACAGTTAAAATCCTGAATTTCATCAGAAAAAGGGTCCCCCTATTAATTTGTTAAAGTGTGAAATCCACATGATTTTCCACAATTCAGGGTTCTCTTTTACTATTTAAATACTTTTCAAATGTAAAAGGATGTTTATGTGCAAATTACAAATGGAGAGTTGCTTTGCTACAGTATAATTTAGCTAAATATCTATTTGGATAAACTGATGCGGAAGGCAAGCGTGGCTTCCACTAAAGTTGTCTCTAATAACCTTGCAAAATAATAATGGTAATAATAATAACAACATAATAATGACAACTCTATTTATCAAACATTTACTATGTGCCAAGCAAGGGAAGACACACGAGATCATCAGACTGAAAACATTCTTTGTCTTACATGGGACTCAAGAGTTGAAGAGGAAGGGAAATAATTTTATAGAAGAAGAAAGCGAGGCTTGGAGAAATTAAGTGACTTGTCCAAGGTCACACAAAATGCAAGTGGGGGAGCTGGGACTGGAACTCCCAGTTCCAGAGAAGCAGTGTGGTCTAGTGGATAGAGCACAGGCCTGGGAATCAGAAGGCCCTGGGTTTTAATCCCTGCTCTGCTGCTTGTCTGCTGTGTGACCTCAGGCAAGTTACATAACTGCTCTGTGCCTCAGTTACCTCATCTGAAAAAGGCGTACTAAAACTGTGAGACCTATGTGGGACACAGACTGTGTCCAACCTGATTGATGTGTCTACCCCAATGTGTCTACTTTACAGTGTTTAGTAAAGTGCCTGGCATATAGTAAGGGTTTAAGAAGTACCACAAAAAAACCCCAAAACCAACAAAGTAGTCCCAGTTCTGTGTCCTTCTCACTAGGCCATCTGGACACTTCATCCTGAAGAGAAATGAACTACAGCACCTTAGAGCTTCACGTGCAGCCTGTCAGCAGTATACAAGGCCATGATTCATGTTAATTTGCTTTGCTTAGTATCTAAGTTCTGTATCCAACAACTAAAAACATAGGTGCTGCCAGGAAAGCAGAATGGGTATTACAAAACTTCATATTCTCTCTGAGGAAAAAAATGAGCTGTTTTGTTGAGGGGCAAGAAGGCATTATTGTGGGAATGCAAATAGGTTGAGATTTAAGAACCAGGGTTCAAAGATTTGCTCCCAAATTGGTCTTTTAAAAACATCATTTTCATTCTTTCTCCAAAGCAGATGATTGCAAATCCATAAAGAGGTAAAAAAAATAACAGCTATTCCTTCATAAAAATTCCTTCTGTAACTCGAGAAGGGGTGCACAAAGAATGCTGAAGAGGTTATTAAACTTTTTTTTTTCAAGCGCAGGGAAGTATGGGCTAATGACTCTGGAGGACTGAAGTCCTTGCGGCATAGAACACATTGCCCTGGGACACTCTAATTGATCTGCGTCTGCCTGGCAACATCTGACCGAAGGACAAGCAATTGTCAAAGAACACACTGACCTAACTGGGGAGCAAACTCTGCCCGGGAGGAATCGTAAGAAGAGGGAGGAGAGATTCGTTCCACTTTCAGGTGTACTGCACTCTTTGACTCTTTGTGGACATCAATTATCTAGCTATCAATTTGTTCTGCTCTGTACTCGGCACACGGGCCACAAAATAATTTGTTTTGAAAACACGGAGTTTACATTTACTGCTCCATTTCAAGAAAAAAAACCCCAACATTGCCTACAGCTTTTTTTTTAAAAAAAACAACCCTTCACTTCTAATGGCATGAAACCATCACTGCTCCCTTTCTTTATTTCCCCCTTATATGAGATTCTGTTATCTAGGTCTTGACAAACTACATGGCAGTATCAATGCACATACGCTATACTGAGAGCGACAGGAAGGATGCCAGCTACCTGAGGCAGGAAACCTTATAAAGAGTTTACTCTAATCAGCTGCATTAGGGTGGACAGAGTCAGATCAATGATTGAACAAGAGATCTTCAAGGGATCCTCTGCAAACAGCAAGTGATCGATACATACCATCGATCGTTTGATGCATAAAAACCGAAAAGAGCAGGAGATTCAAGAGAGATGCATTTTCTATGAGTCGGCATGAAAACTTTTCCCCCCTTTAGAGACGAGGTGAGATTAGGATTTTGAGATGACGGACGCTAAGTCTTATAAGAATACCAAGTTCCTGACCACTTGTGGCACAACAGACTTTGTGAAATATTTGACAGGAAGGTTGGAATAAGAGAAAGGAATTCCCCAATGTACCTACATTTTGTAGTCTTAAGGCATTTAATTCTAAGCCCTAGTTGCTTCTTAGCTGAATGCTCCTGAACTTCCACAGCTTTCATAAGCAATACATCTAGCGATTAGGATCTCAGAATGTTCAATTAAAGTCAATTAAAGTTCAATTAGCTACCGCATTTCCATTTTTAAAAGTCCCGCACAAGTATAGGTGGTGTAATTTTTGTTATTGTAAAATGTTTTTACTACAAGTGAATATCATAGATAATTTCCATTAACCTGAGGATGCCCTCAAAGAGAGAAGCAGCATGGCTTAGTGGAGAAAGTCAGGGCCTGAGAGTCAGGGCACCTGGATTCTGATCCCAGCTCTGCCACTTTTCCATTGTGTAACCTTGGGCAACTCATTTAACTTCTCTGTTCCTCAGTTCCCTCATCTGCAAACTGGGGATTAAGAGACTGTGTATCCCAAGTGGGAAATGGACTGTGTCCGACCTGATTATCTTCTATCTATCCCAGTGCTTAGTACAGTGCCTGGAACAGAGTAAGCACTTAATGAATACCATAAAAAAAAAAGTCAGAAGGAAAACCACTGTAACAAGACTTGTGGATGGGGCACAAATCTTGCTTTGATCACAGTTTACTGTTTTACTCTCTAATATTTTTATTTCTCTATGTAACCACTTTGCTCTAGGTACTACCTAGACTGAGCCCCCTTTTTCCTCTTCCCCTCCCCACAGCACCTGTATATATGTTTGTACAGATTTTTTACTCTATTTATTCTACTTGTCATCTTTACTATTCTATTTATTTTGTCAATGATGTGCATCTAGCTTTACTTCTATTTATTTTGATGACTTGACACCTGACCACATGTTTTGTTTTGTTGCCTGTCTCCCCCTTCTAGACTGTGAGCCCGTTGTTGGGTAGGGACCATCTCTATATGTTGCCAACTTATACTTTCCAAGCACTTAGTACAGTGCTCTGCACACAGTAAGCACTCAATAAATACGATTGAATGAATGAATGAATACTACCTAGAATACATTACAATGTAATTATTGGCAACTAGAAACCTACATTTGAAGACAACATGACAGTCTTTCACATCTGTGTTGCCAGTGCACTTGGTTGTATAACCTTCACATACTTTGACACTCACCCCATCCCCAGCCCCACTACTTTTATATACATATCCTTATACTCTGCAATTTCTCCTCTCTGTAATTTATTTTACTGTCTGTCTCTCACCTCCAAACTGTAAGTTCCTTGAGGGCAGGGATCATGACTACCAACTTTATTGTATTGTATCAATGAAGTGTATTTATTGATCGCTTACTGTGCTCAGAGCACTGTACGAAGCACTTGGGAGGGTACAATATAACAGAGTTCGTAGACAGGTTCCCTGTCCACAAGGAGCTTACTCTCCCAAATGCTTAGTACTGTGTTCATTCTTTCAATCGTATTTATTGAGCACTTACTGTGTGCAGAGTACTGTACTAAGCACTTGGAAAGTACAATTCAGCAATAAAGAGAGACAATCCCTGCCCACACCAGGCTACAGTTCCTGCTGACAGAACACACATTTGGAGAGGGTTTTGAGGAGAAAATGTTTTCAAAGGTTAAAGCTAAAGCAGTTGTCTTTAATAGCAGAGTAAAGGGAGAAGCTCGTTAATGACTGTGAGAGGAACTCTTTAAAATGGGGTTCTCGCTGCAAAGGAAGGAAATTCCCTTAAGGAATTTACCTATAATGGGGTGATCTCATCTTTTTTAAGAAGGCTGCACTTTTAATAGAGAAGATATGGTACACCACAGATTTGAAAAAATACTGCCAAGTGTTACGCCACAGTTTGAAAGACTATACAGTAACAATGGTTATATTTGTTAAGCGCTTACTATGTGTCAGGCCCTGTACTAAGTACTGGGATGGATAAAAGCAAATCGAGCTGGACACAGTCCCTGTCCCACATGGGACTCCCAGTCTTAATCCCCATTTGACAGATGCGGTAACTGAAGTACAGAGAAGTGAAGTGACTTCCCCAAGGTCACACAGCAGATAAGCGGTGGAGGCAAAGTGCTTTGTTGGGGATGGGGAGGCTCTGGGATTTTTTTTCCCTTTAGATCTTTGTTTCTTCATCCAGGAAACAGTTTGGCACTCAATCAATGTGATTTATTGAGGTTTTACTCTGTACAGAGCATTGTATAAGCATTTAAAGTACGACGGAGGTAGCAGACATGATCCCTGCTTCAAGGAGCTTAGAGTCTAGCTGGAGAAGAGAGACACAAAGAAAGTCTTTTCTTTTTTTTAATGGCATTTATTAAGTGCTTACTATGTGCAAAGTACTGTTCTAAGCACTGGGGAGGTTACAAGGTGATCAGGTTGTCCCACGGGGGGCTCAATTTCTTAATCCCCATTTTACAGATGAGGGAACTGAGGCCCAGAAAAGTGAAGTGACTTGCCCAATGTCACACAGCTGAGAATTGGCAAAGCCGGAATTTGAACCCATGACCTCTGACTCCAAAGCCCATGCTCTTTCCACTGAGCCATGCTGCCTCTTACAGGTAAGGGGAAGGAATCTGGCGAAAGAAGTACCACCCAAGTGCTTAAGTGAGATGAAAGTCCTAAAGGGGCAGGTGGGAGATAAAATAGAGGAGATGAGAGGCTAATCAGGGAAGGGCTCCTGGAGGAGACGGGCTTTCAGAGGGACCTTGAAGCTGGGGAAAGCTGTGGTCTGCTGGATGTGAAAAGTGCATGGGAGTTCCAGGAATAAAGGAGGACATAGCAAGGGGATGGAAGTGAAAGAGATGAGAATGAACCACAGTGAATAGGCTGACGAGTAAAGAAGCTTGGAAGCTTATGTACTGGAGACTGGGTGAAGTAAAGGTGTCAAGTTAAAAAAAGGGATTTGTGTGTGCATTCATCACCAAATATTCTGTTAAAGTGAATTTTTGACCTTGCAAGATCAGACTGTGTTTACGATGCCCTTAGATAAGTGAGTCTGCACTATATCTACTTGCCTACCCTAACCCATTTAAAAACTATCAAACCTTTTGCCAAGCTAGACTTTCTTCCGGACCTTAGCTGCAATTACCTTTCAAAAGGTAAATATGGAGAGACAAGATTTCTTTGAGCTTTCAAGGAGAAAAAGAGGCAACTATACGTTAAGCACGCTTTAAGACCAGTGCAAATCTCAAACATCAAGTTTACACAATCCACCATATGTTTCTAAAGTCTATTTTAAACACAATTCTTTGCCCCTTCCCAGACAAAGGAACCAGTTGATGATCATTACCACTAGCAAATGGCCAAGCCCAGTTCAGTATAAAAGCTATAACTGGGTCATTTCTGATGGAATCAATTTAAAAGCAAAGAATCCCATTGCTAAAATAATCTCAAGTTCAGTGAAAATGGGCTTAAAGACCTGGGTCCGAAACTGAACGGGGTTAATATAAAGCAGGATATCATTTCTAGCGCTAATTCCTCAGACACTTGATTCGTGGGTAAAAATGATCATCCTATCCAACTTCCATCACACAAGTGAAAAGTAAATAAAAGCTGAAAAAGCAAGATAGATGGTGAAAATGTTGGCAAAGAATAAAATGAGGAAAAAGGAAGCTGTACAAAATAGCCAAGCTTGCCTCTTACTTCATCTTGAACATCATAAGTAACTGCCAACTAATAATGCTGGAAATGTCATTTATTGCTAAAAGCTAATAGAAAATGGTGGGTTTGGGGTTTTTTGGCTTTTTTTTTTAGCTTGCAGGTTATCGAGCAACATGTCACCATTTTAATAAAGCTATAACTGGGACTATCCTCAAAAGTGTTGTAGCTTGATGGAATGTTGAGACATTTGTTCTACCATACAACTTTCGGGAGGCGACAATCCAAACCTATGAAGTGAAGAGTTCCCTGCCTATTGCCTCCCACACGCACATTTTCTGCAGCTAATGTACACTTGGAGATGATGGGAAATGTATTAAGGAAACAGCTACTCGACAACAGACATAAATTCCACAAAAATGAATGCCAATCTCATTCTCTGGAATCAATTTTGGCCTTCGTTCTCTTTTTAGTTTTATATCAAAGAATTGTAATTCACATCCAATTCCGTTTCTCTCTTTAAATCAAATAGACAAATCAGAAAATGAACAACAGAATTTGTGCACCTTCTTTCAGAGTCCCAGAATGAGTAATATTTTTGTGGTTAATCAATTTGATTATCTAAGATTTGAAAATACTTTTAAACATTTGTGGGCAATCTAGATTTCACCCCGATGGTCTGGGATTACTTTATAAACTTGGTTGGCTACACCTTGGGTTTTTCATTTCCAGTTGCAAAGTGATGAGTACCTAAGTACATTAGTTTTTAAGAATTGATTTTTTTTTTGTACTTTGTGTCTCACGCAGAATGAAAAATCAATAAGTACGAACAATGGGATGTTAAGAGTGCCAATGTAGGGTTCCTTCTGGTCAGGCTGGAAAAGATTGACAATATTACAGAATCACGGAGTGATAGGTGCGGGCTACTGGAATAAAGGGGCTGGGGAGAATTTTAAAAACCTATTTTTCTACAAAGGTGGAACTGAAGGGTGGCATCAGGATGGCCTAAGAGAGGTGAACAGAGAGAGTAGGCAAGCACAAGCAGAAAAAGGCAATGAGGAAACACTGGGATATGTAGGATGATGCTGGAAAGTTTCTGAATTTGGGGCATCTCATCTTGGAATGATATCACTATCACAATTTCTGGGAGTTTAGTACAGCTACCTAATGGTCATCCCAACTTCTACTCAATCAGGAAGCTCTACTGTTTGCAGAGTGCTTTACTAAGGTACTTGGAAAAATCCAATTCATTAAAAGACATAATCCTTACCCTTGAAGACTTTATAATCTACCACTGCCTGGAGGGGAGCAGGGGCAGGTGGATGGAAAAGCTGAGAAGAAGGTAGCCAGTTGATACCTGGAAAAATATCTTTGAAAGTTGTCTTTAACAACCTGTTTTTTTCCACTTTCTCAAGTGTTTCTGAGAAATGTAGTCCAAAAATAGCTGTTGAAGACTATCTCTAACAAGGCAGGGTACGGGCCACTCTTCACTCCCACAGAATGCCCAGTGTCCAAGTACCAATTAAGGCTGATCATCTTGCACCTACCATGGTGTTTTCCTTAAAACTTGGCAAGGCGGAAGCACTTTACAATAATTATTATTTTGCTGTCAGATAATATGGTCAGTCTATTTTGGTGCGTATTTGTTTTGCTTTTGAACGCCACAGATTGAAAAGTGAAATGAGCTAAAAATACCAATTTAGAAAGACTTCTATTTAAATAACTCTATTATAAACCCAATATCTCACCCGCAAGGAAGTTTTCTCCAAATGTTTCTTGGTAAGAAATTAAGTTCATCACAACATTCAATATTAATTCTCCTCATCCATGAATTTATCTACCTTCCTCTTGAGCCACTGCCGATCAATTAATGAAATTTATTGAGTCCCTAATGGGTGCAGAACATTGTACTAATGACCAAGAGAGTACGCCAGAAGCACGTCCTATAATTCCCTGTTCTCAGGGAGATTGCAATCTAATGGAGGATACACAAATAATTTACCAATGGAGAGAGCTAGAGGAAAAACAAGGATACGAGTAGTAGTTGTATGACTATATCAAGATGGAATAGCGTGGTAAATAAAAGACCATACAACTGTACCTGACACTTCCTGAATTAATGATTTTCATATGCTGTCCCACCCTCCAGTTTGTTCTGAACATACCTCTGTTGAGCTTCAATAACTGTCCCCTCATCCTGATATTATGGGATTTGGAGAAGAACTTCATATTGATCTTGTCCACATCTTTTGATGATAGTGTAAACTTCAATCACATCCCAACTTTCTAAACTAAAGGGAATTCCCCCATGTTTGTTCTAACTTTTCTTTCGGTGCTCCCTCATCGGGCAAATTTTCCTTAGAGACAGTCTAACACATTACAACAAACCACAGGAAAGGCAGGGGAAGAGAAGGTTGGCCTGATCTTTCCTCAGATCCACTTCTAGATCCCATCATCTAACAGTCTTTCAGCAGATATCCGAATCACATCTCCACTATGTGCCATAAATCACTGTCAGTTGCTGGCCTCCTGACCCACCTGTATTTTTCAAGACCACTTAAATGTTTGCCTCATGTTCCCCCTCTTCAAACCTATTTCTCCCATCGATCCTTTGAATGTCCCTCCCTCTCAACCTCTTACTCCCATGGACTGTAACTGAGGCTGTAACAGTTGCTGTGACAGTGGAATATGAGACAAGGGGAGCCTGAAATTCTGCTCGGCTATCCATGGTACCCCTCTGAACTTTGTTTTTATGTTGCATGTCTGTCCATGCCTTATGTTATCTCATTGTTTTCTGTCTTGTCTCCTTATGTTTCTGACACCTGCCTCCTCCTTCCCCCTGTGAGCCCCCCTGAGGGTCGTGTCTAATTTGCATTTATGTATTCTTTAACAATGCTCACTATGGCACTCTGCACACATTACATACTTAATAAATACCATTATTACTTCTGCTAACTCTACCTTAGATGCACGATCAGGTGAGTGGCAGGAGCCTTAGTCGAGGTACAGGCCTGCATTCCTGAGTCTCGGTCTGGGGTACCGGAAAATCGGATACTCTTTTTGTTGATGATTTTGCCATATCCATGAAAAATCCCATTAAAACCTTCACCTTTTCTTAATAAAAACCATTGCTTATTTCAAACCTTCCAAAGAAATCCACTGCTGAGGGATCAGTTTTATTAAAATAATAATAATAATGATGGCATTTGTTAAGTGCTTACTATGTGCAAAGCACTGTTCTAAGTGCTGGGGGGATACAAGGTGATCAGTTTGTCCCACGTAGGGCTCACAGTCTTAATCCCTATTTTTTACAAAATGAAGTAACTGAGGCTCAGAGAAGTTAAGTGACTTGCCCAAGGTCACACAGTAGACATGTGGCGGAGCTGGGAATCGAACCCATGACCTCTGACTCCAAAGCCCGTGCTCTTTCCACTGATCCACGCTGCTTCTCTAACAATTTTTTATACTTAAAAACATATGAATTACCCACATCCACTGTAGCTATCATTCATTCATTCATTCAATGGCTTATCATCATCATCAACTGTATTTATTGAGCGCTACTATGTGCAGAGCACCGTACTAAGCGCTTGGGAAGTACAAATTGGCAACATATAGAGACAGTCCCTACCCAACAGTGGGCTCACACCTCCTGGGAGAGAGCACTGTGCTAAGATCTGAGGAAAAAGATGCAAGGATGAGAATTAGACACAATCCTTGGCTCCTAATAAGCTCATAATTAAAGAATAAAATGCAGGGGTGAGGGGGGGTGGGCAGACTGGTGACAGCCACCTAAGGAAAGATTAAATTTGTAGAACTAGAAAACATTAAAAGAAAAAACATTCATAAATATAAGAGGAGCAGCAGCACTTTGAAGCAGAAAGGACAAGAATTGCAGGCTCCTCTCTGCCCTGGTAGATTGATGTTCACTGCCTAACATTCATAAAAGCCACAGAAATAACCTTCCCAACATTCAAAAAGTGTTCCAGTGCTTCTGTGTCATCACCCTTTCTGGCTGGAGCAAACCTTTGGTCCAATTGGGAAATTGTGTGATATATGCTTGGGTGTTATGGTACAAAAGAGCAAAGGATGAGGAGGATGATTTGGGCAACATTGAACCAAAGGGGCCAATTACTTCATGATAATTCTCAACAGCTACAATTTTTCAATTCAGTGGTTGGCTAGTCACTGAATCAGTAACAGAGCATGTCAAAAATGGAATTTGTGCAAGCCTAATTCAGTTAGGAGAAAATAAATTATAGGATTATAAGTCAAATCACAAGGAACTGTTCCAAAGTAACCAACCACAGGGCATATTACATTAGCAGGAAAGAAAGTTTCATCTTCCACTACTAAATTAATTACTATTTGTTAATAATTACAGTACTTGTTGAGCATTTCCTATATGTCAAGCACTGTTCATTCAATTCATTCATTCAATTGTATTTATTGAGCGCTTACTGTGTGCAGAGCACTGTACTAAGCGCTTGGGAAGTACAAGTTGGCAACTGTTCTAAGCACTGGAGTAGATACAAGTTTATCAGGTTGGACACAGTCCCTGTCCCACATAGGACTCACTAATTGGGAGAGAGGACAGGGATTTAAACCCCATTTTACAGATTAGGAAACAGGCACAGAGAAGTTAAGTGATTTGCCCAAAGTCACATGGCAAGCAACTGGCAGAGCTGAAATTAGAACCCAGACCCACTGACTCCCAGTCCCTTTCTCCTTCCATTAAGCCATGCTGAGTCTCCAAATTTATCAAATAAATGCCCAAATAACATTTGTCATCTTGAGGTTTGCTGAACATCCCCTGGCCAGAGCCCTGCATATTAGGTATCTGCAAATGGGTTTTTAAAAAGTTACTCTGAAAAGGTTGGCAGAGATTCTGTTATCACCCCTTCTGAAGAGAAGGGAATGGCATTTTCCTGACTGAGGGTTAATATAGTAATGATAATTAGGAGGTTTCCTGAAGAAAATGACTTTACACATCTGATGGAGATCACATCAGCAGTCACCATAAACGGGTGTGCACATTTATTCTCACTTATTAAATTTATCACAATTGATGCTCAGGTCTTTTGCCTCAGGGTATCCTTTCTCCTAATTACACAATGAACACAAAAGCAGATGCACAGAACATGGCTTCAGCAAGAGAAATTAAAATAAACATCAATGACACACTGTAGACTAAATAAGTAATGAACTGATTTGTACATGTTTGTGTTTTTAGTTTGGTGGTTTTGGGTGTTTTGCACTTTGCTGTGATGCTTTTTAAGATCAAATTAATGCCTCATGAATGAGGTTAAATATTAAGACTTAGTATGTATGCCACATACTAAGAGAAGGAAATCAGATTTTGAGGATAGGACAATTCAATCTGTTCAGAACCAAAAATAAGTATTTTACTTGATTAACTTGCTATGTAGACTGGGTTGACTGATCATCTCTGGGTTCAGACTGGTTCTTTATCACTCCATCTTAACTCATTAGGAAGTACAACACAACATTATCAGAAGCTTTGCTAATTTAAAAATTGATAATGAGGAACTTAAATCCAAAACACATATTTAGAGAAGAGTGTTCACTGAACCCGCTTTTGAGAAAGATAATTTCCATTATTTAGTAAAACATCTTCCCACCATTCCATTACAGATAAGCAGCAACAGACAGGCCTGCAGTAAGCAGTATGACTGAGAAACTGACAAAGAGAAGATGTACACAAACTGACGACTCTTTTATTAGATCTAAGAAGGGAAGGATGCGGACCAAATGTCAGGGGACACCTGATACGGAGTACTCGGCTCAATCATTTTTTTAATTTGTCAAACATTATTTTTGATCTAAGAACAGGGACTGATCAGAACGTTCACTTCATTCTGGACGAATTCAGGACAAAGGTTACTTAGAACAAACCTAAAAATACAGAATGAAAGGAGTTAGAGGCTATAGTTTAATCAAACTAACTTAGTGTGAATAGTAACTATTGTCTCAGAAATTACGGCTAAGGAAAATCTAAACGGTAAAAGCAATTTACTCATTTCCAGATTAACTGAACTACCTTTCTGAACTAAATTTTAATCCCTAAATCCAGCAACAGAAAAGAGTTCAAAGACCTCTGAACATTCCAGATTTTACATCTTTCAACGTTTAAACTTGGAAACTCTTGAAAACTTTGCTACAAGTCAAGGGAATTGAGAAAATTTTTCAGTTAGAAAACAAAAAAGTAGGAGCGCAAAACATGCTGTGGCCATTTTAAGATGATTTTAGTGATGGAAAATGTATTTGTCCATAGTTTGCCTCAAACAGAAAATAGGCACATTCAGGGAGTAGAACCTCAGCTTTATGTGGGGATTTATCCCAATTTCCCAGTTCCTGAAGGAGTGCCCAATCCCTTTAGAATTAACTTCAACAAAAGAGGGGAACCAAAAGATGGGTACGGTTAAGGGTCTGTGCCACTACTTTGAGCCTCGCAAGAAATAATACTCTTGTTCAGTATCGGGGATTACACCAGAAAATTTGGGCAACTGAATGGTGGCCTTTTACAGAGTGGAGGAAACTGTGGAGGAGAAAGGGGCCGAAGCATCCCTCAAACCCACTCACAATGTTACAAATGACATCAACAGTCTCAAGATGTCTCATCCCTGGAGACTCTGCCAAGTAGACTGGCATTCTGGGATATTACCCATTTTTTTTTAATGGTATTTGTTAAGTGCTTACTATGTTCCAGGCTCTGTACTAAGTAGATACAAACTAATCCAGGTAGGATACAGTCCCTGTCTCTCATGGGCCTTCCGGCCCTAATCCCCATTTTACAGATGAGGCAACTGAGGCACAGAGAAGTGATTTGCCCAAGGTCACTCAGCTGGCAACTGCTAGAACCGGAATTAGAACCCAGGTCCTCTGACTCCCAGGCACGTGCTCTTTCCACTAGGCCATACTGCCACCCAGCCTCCTGGCTTCTGGCTGGAGATGACCTTGCTCTACCACCAGTCATTAGAATCAAAATATGCCTCAGATGAAGGGCAGTGTTTCAACTCCTGACTTAAGGAATCTCAAAACAATTTTTTTTATCCTGCAGAAATAGTCATGCAACCTCAGCTATGGCAGAGCGCCGTGATGGAAAGTTTCTTATTCTGCAGAGTCTTCTCAAAGACTCAGACCTGTGTTTCTTTTTTTCATCTTTCCCGGTGTTTGTGCCAGAACATCTCAGGCATCTTTGCAACATGAGAATCCCATACCATGGAGTTAACAGTAGAGTGCCAAGGAAAAAAATATAAGTTTAGACACATGAGAAAAAGGTCAGGCTCACTTCTAATGCCATCGAGCAATAAATTTCCCCAAGCGAGATGGACTTGTTGGCAAATGAATATCTTAAACTGACACAAACATCCGACACTCTAAAGCATATCATCTAGCAGGAGCCGGGTTTCAATGCACAGGATAATGATAGCGAGGAGGTGAGGTGAAAGAGGTGAGGGCTGGATATCTGCACCAAATCTCACTCTCCCAAATGTGGAAAAATCCTACGTCTGGAAATACATACCCAGAGAAATACATGGATATCAGGAGGCGCCCACGGTAGTGCATGCCACACACATGTACACAAAAAAAGAAATATATAAGGACATCCAACATGAAGAAAGATAAATACACCCACTGATTCAAATCCTCACCAATAAACTCTTAGAGGAACACTCCCACTGACAAACAGGGAAACATACTGGCACAATCACACATAAAGGCATATGGATACACGAAAACACACCTCTTGACTGTAAGCTCATTGTGTCTGTTACACTGTACTCTCCAATGTGCTTAGTTCAGCACTCTGCACATAGAAAGTGCTCAGTAAATAAGACTGACTGACATAATACTGAAGAAATTACAGCACATACAAAGGGATCATCACACTAATACAGACACACCTGAATACAGCCTAGAAATTAAAAAAATGCCTTACCCACATACACAAGAACGTGGACATGGACATGTCCAAAACCCAAAACACATGGTCATATTTGTAGCAGGAGAACAATAAAATGGAGAAGAAAGTGGAATAATAATAATGATGGCATTTATTAAGCACTTACTATGTGCACAGCACTGTTCTAAGCACTGGGGAGGTTACAGGGTGATCAGATTGTCCCAAAAGGGGCTCACAGTCTTAATCCCTACTTTATAGATGAGGTAACTGAGGCACAGAGAAGTTAAGTGACTTCCCAAAGTCACACAGCTGACAATTGGTGGAGCCATGACTTGAACCCATGACCTCTGACTCCAAAGCCCATGCTCTTTCCACTGGGCCATGCTGATGATAAAGAGTATAATGGAAAGGAAAAACAAAACTCATGATGACATTATGTGGATGCTTCATGGATCTCAACTAGTATTCTAGTCTAACACAGAAGAGGCAGTTGACTTTCAAAGTCGAAGGTCATCATTTCTTTTTTATTTTCATGATCACCTGCGAGAATGAGGTTAAAGACGGGGGAATTTATGCACTTATGAAGAGGATGTCAAGTTGAAGGAGATGATGGACCCCTTGATGAATTAGCTGTGGGCATGTTGCCACTTTTTCACCCCTATGGAGTTGGCAACAGAGTTGGGGTAGCAAGGAGAGTATTTTAAGGTCTGTTGATGCTGGTACTTTTCTGTCTTCCTCCCAGACTGTAAACTTGTTGTGCACAGGGAGCATGTCTATCAACTATGTTGTGCTGTATCAATCAATCATATTTATTGAGTGCTTACTATGTGCAGGACATTGTACTAAGTGCTTGGGAGAGTACAACAACAATATAACAGATGAGCTTACAGTTTAGAGGGGGAGACTGACAAATATAAATAAATTACAGATATATATGCAAATGCTGTAGGGCTGGGTGCGGGGGTGGTGAATAAAGGGTGCAGGTCAGGGTGAGGCAGAAGGGAGTGGGAAAAGAGGAAATGAGGGCTTAGTCAGGGAAGGCCTCTTGGAGATGATGTGCCTTCAATAAGGCTTTGAAGATGGGGAGAGTAATCATCTGTCAAACATGAAAAGGGAGGGCATTCCAGGTAAGTGCCATGACGCGGGCAAAAGGTTGGAGGCGAGTTAGATGAGACTGAGGAACATGGAGAAGGTTGGCACTAGAGCAACAAAGTGTGAGGGCTGGACTATAGTAGGAAAGTAGCGAGGTGAGGTAGGAGGAGGCAAGGTGACTGAGTGCTTTAAAGCTGATGGTAAATAGCTTCTGAATTCCATATTTCTGTACTCTCCCAAGTGCTTAGTACTGTATTCCACCCAGGGAAAGTGTCCTATAAATACCAATGATGATGATGATGCTGGTGATTAGAACTTCTTCCTTACGGTGGCCAGGAAATAGGCTGTGAGAGGAAGGGGGAGGCAGGAAGAGAAAACTCAAACTACGCTAAAATAGCAGCTTCAATAACTGTTCAGAACTTTCCAGCTGACACCTCTACCCTTTCCATCCAGATGGTTCTCAGCCAAGGACCTGACGCCTCGATTGCCTAAGGACCTGACTCACTTCCGGAGGGGTGGCTCTAGCCTGGTTTCGGGCCCCTCCCTCTCCAGTGCTCTGATTCAGGTTAACAGCAGCAGTCGAAGCAGCAGCAGCAGCAGAAGCAGCTAGAAATCAGTTCCTCCGTATCCCAAATAACAAGCCTCAGTCCTGGGTCATCCCTTCCGCCAGAGCTCCACCCAAATTCACTCTTCCCAGTGAAGGCCCCAACCTGGGATTCACTTCCCTGAAAGAGGGAAGGAGCCAGGACTGGATGCGCTGGGCCCTCTTTCTTGTCTTGGTGTGGCCTGGGGTGGATACTCCCCTGCGGGTCTGCCTCTGGCTCCAGTTACGACCCTGGGAGTCTGGCCCCGCATCCAGCTGAGTAACTGGATGTATTTCTGGCCTTCTCTGGCTAGGTTTCTAACTTCATTCCCAGCTCCATCGCGGAATCTTCGACTGGATCTCCGCTTTCTGTTTTTGTTCACTGCCCTCCGCGAGGTCCCAGTTCCGTGCTCAAAATGAAAAACGAGCCCCAATGCTTCTGAACATTTGAATGCCCAATGTGTGCTAAGCACCATATAGAAGAAAGAAAATGTGAATTTAGAAAAAATGTTAAACCTTCCTTGGTAAATTTGATCCATAAATTTGGAGATGAGAAGGGAATATAATAAAGGAAGAACTTACAACATGAGCTTTGTCCGTTTCCACAATTAATCATTCTACATTTCCAAAGGCATCACAAGGTTACTCTTCCTTTAAATCCAGTCACTCCAGAATTTCAGCACATGACTCAACAGATGCAGGAACAAGGCTGACGGGGTGAACTGGAAGAAGCCTGCCCTTTTGAAGGGCAGATCGGCAGACCACCCAAATATGAAAATCTTAAAACTTGATGTTTGACAATGCTTTACAGAGAAAGTACAAGATCTATCCAAGAAAACTGGAATGCTATGCCAAACGGGGAGAGCAGAAAAGGACAAAAAAGAAGGGATGATAGTCACAAACATCAGAAAGAAAAAAAACACAAAGGGAAACAACTACAAATAGAAAACTTCTATTTAAATTATATTTTCATCTTGAAGGCTTAAAATAAACTATTCTCATGGACAAGTTAGGAGAAGCAGTGTGGCTCAGTGGAAATCAATCAATCAATCAATCGTATTTATCGAGTGCTTACTGTGTGCAGAGCACTGTACTAAGCGCTTGGGAAGTACAAGTTGGCAACATATAGAGACAGTCCCTACCCAACAGTGGGCTCACAGTCTAAAAGAGCACGGGCTTCGGAGTCAAAGGTCATGGGTTCAAATTCCAGCTCCACCAACTGTCAGCTGTGTGACTTTGGGCAAGTTACTTAACTTCTCTGTGTCTCAGTTACCTCATCTGTAAAATGGGGATTAAAACTGAAAGCCCCCCGTGGGACAACCTGATCACCTTGTAACCTCCCCAGCCCTTAGAACAGTGCTTTGCACATAGTAAGCACTTAACAAATACCATTATTATTATTATTAAGTTGGAGCTTTAGAGAATAATGAGAGATTCTGAGACTTGAATACCTATTTTTTTATTTCCTCACTCATACTTGATCCCCCCAAAACACTTAATTCATCTGAAAACTATTTAAACAAACTGCTTCTCTTGGGTTTAGTTTTAATGAATGTTTGACAGGACGTAACTTTAGAGGCCTCTTAAAGAAAAAATAGCAAACATCACAGACTCCACGCCTAAAATTCACGTGTGTGAAGCACAATCACGCTCAAAGCTAGGTTCTCCAGTGCTTGATACCACCTGCTGTTGCAAGTTTCCCTATTTGCCACAGCAGGACTGTGAGCATGGGAGTGGAGGGCAAAATTTTACAACCTGGGCATGCTCAGCACGTGCCAAGGGTGCTAACGGCATGGAGGACTGCAGAGCATCACAGTCCCTAAGCAAGCAAAGGATCCAAGATACTACAGGCTGGTTGAACTGGCCATGCATTATTCCTGCCTGTGATCTCTGACCCCCCCATCCCCTACTTAATGGGGGTTTTGCTCTTTGTAGCACCTCGTTCCTGCCCCACCTCAATGCCCCATCCTCCCAGCAGCAGCCTGACCTAGTGGAAAGAACACGAGCCTATGAGTCAGAGGACCTGGGTTCTAATACTGGCTCCGCCACAAACCTGCTGTGTGACCTTGGCCAAGTCAATTCACTTCTCTGTGCTGCAGTTACCTCACCTGCAAAAGGGGCGCTCAATAGAGATGTTATGAAGGTAGAATCGGCATGATTTAATAACAGAGTGACTACATGGGTTGAATGAGAGGGATAAGGTATGTGTAATAATAATAATAATGGTATTTGTTAAGCGCTTACTATGTGCCAAGCACTGTTCTAAGCACTGGAGTAGATTCAAGGTAACCACGTTGTCCCACGTGGGGCTCATAGTCTTAATCCCCATTTTACAAATGAGGTAAACTGAGCACAGACAAGTTAAGTGACTTGCCCAAAGTCACACAGCTGACAGTTGGAGGAGCCGGGATTTGAACCCTTGACCTCTGACTCCAAAGCCCGTGCTCTTTCCACTGAGCCACGCTGCTTCTCCAGGATGCCAGCTGATATCTTGTCTGAACCCTGTTGAACTATGTAAGATCCCTAGAAATGCGCAAAATCATCACCGTTTTTGTTGACCCTCCAAAAATGTTGGTGTAGAGATGTCAACTGGCTTGCCCAAGATCACACAGCAGACAAGTGGCGGAGCCGGGATTAGAACCCACGTCCTCTGACTCCCAAGGCCTCAGCACATATGTACGTAACTCCACTACTTCCCCTATTTGTAATTTATTTTAATGTCAGTCTCACCCTGTTCTCCCTTCTAGTTAGATCGTGGGACAGGGCCGGTGTCTGACCTGATTATCTTGTACCTTCCCTAGAGCTCAGAACAGTGCTTGACCCATAGTAAGCGCTTAACGAATGCCATAATTATTAAAAAGGTTGCAACTGTTTCACCTGCAGTTAAACAAATGAAGAATAAGTACTCTATCAAGAGAATTTGGCAGCACGCTCCCTGCTCATTTGGAACAAATAATTCAGAGAGGGAAACAGATATTAAAATAAATTATGGATACGTACATAAGTGCCTGGGGGGAGACGATGGGGTGAATGGGCAGATCCATCATAAGTGATGCAGAAGGGAGAGGGAGTAGGGGAGATGTGGACTTAGTCAGGGAAGGCCTCTTGGCAGAGATGTGAGTTTACTAAGGCTTCAAAGGTGGGGAGAATGGTGCTCTAAAAATAATAATAATAATAATGATGGCATTTATTAAGTGCTTACTATGTGCAAAGTACTGTTCTAAGCACTGGGGAGGTTACAAGGTGATCAGGTCGTCCCGCGTGGGGCTCACAGTCTTCATCCCCATTTTACCAATGAGGTAACTGAGGCACAGAGAAGTTAAGTGACTGGCCCAAAGTCACACAGCTGACAACTGGCGGAGCCGGAATTCGAACCCATGACCTCTGACTCCAAAGCCTATGCTCTTTCCACTGAGCCACGCTGCTTCATATGTGTCGCTGCTTCTGCCACATATGAGGGAGGAAGGAGTTCCAGGCCAGAGGGAGAACATGGGCAAGGGGTCGGTGGCGAACAGACGAGATCAAGGTACAGTGAGTAGGTCGGTGTTAGAGGACTGACGTGTGTAAGCTGGGAATCAGTGAAGGAAGGTAGGAGGGGCCAAACTGGTTGAGTACTTTAAAGTCGATGGGGAGGAGTTTCTGTTTGATGCGGCGGTGGATGAGCAACCGCTGGAGGTGGTTAAGGAGTGGGAAGACGAAGACTAAATTTTTTTTGTAGATAAGTGATCCAGGAAGCAGAGTGAAGTATGGGCTGGAGTGGAGAGAGGCAGAAGGCAGGAAGGTCAGCAAGGAGGCTGATGAGGTAGTCAAGGGAGTACATAATAAGTACTTGGATCAGTGTCGTAGCTGTTTGGATGGAGACAAAAGGACAGATACTGGAGATGTTATGAATTAGTAACAGAATGAGTATGTGGGTAGAATGAGAGGGATAAGGACTGGGCAACCCTAAAGCACTTTGAAACTCAGCACATATTTACATAGCCTTGTACTCTACTATTTCCCCTATCTGTCACTTATTTTAATGTCAATCTCACCGTGTGGACTTGTAAGCTCCTTATGGGTGGAGACTGCACCTACCAATTCTCTTGTATTGTAATTCCCCAAGAGCTTGGTTCAGAGTTCTACACGGGGTAAGTGCTCAATAAATACCATTAATTGATTAATATTTAAGTTTATGCTCAATGCTGGTTGAAAAGTGTGCTGCGATGTTACTCAAATGAATAAGCTGTTGTGAAGATTTTTCTCTAAAGACGGACGTTACTCCACTTTCTATATAAGGGGTGATGCAATGCTGAGCTGCTCATTCAGTTGAGCAATACAATACAAAACATCCTACTTTATAGGCTGAGAAATGAACCCAATATATTTTTAACTGTATCAGCACTTGGCAAAAGATATTAGCACGTCAGCTTTTTATGATTATCAAGAATGTCCACCATCATCATCATGCCACCCTCAAGAAATAAGGCAGTAAAGGGTTTATCACAGGATTTGCAATTATGGCATAAACAAGATTTGTCAAGAAGAGAGTACAATTAGATACAAATGTAGAAGGTTGTATATGGAATAAATTTGGTTCAGTACCAAAATGAATCTTGCAGTTCGCATCAGGTTAATAAAAGTGGTGCACTGTTTACAGAAATGCTTTCTACAGTTTTGTTATTTTGACTGTTGAAGAAACAAGAAAAACTGTGGTGCATGCTTTAATAAACGCTCTGCTTGCTGAAAACTTCCTCTACAGTCTGTTTTTTCAAATGGTTCCAACTCTATAAAATGGAAGTAAAAAGTAGCAAACTCAGATAACTAAACCGAGGATAAAGCTAAACTTAAAAAAGTTATCTATACATTTTATTCCAAAGCCTTCCTTTAAAGTGGAAATTAACTCAAATGGACCAATTAGAAAGTCAGGTTATCTAAAACAGAATAATATGTGGGGTGATATTTAGTTGGCAAAACTAGAAATGCTGATGGAAGTTTCGGCTACAGTAATATCAAGGATACCTGATTGTCAGGGATAGTTCTGGGCCATGTCGTTTGTAGAAAGCCAATATAAAGTTATTAAAATTGAATTTCAAATGCAAGCTACTACTGAAGCCAACATTTGTCTATACTCTCAAATGATTTGCATTAATGGAAAATAGCATATTAGCCAAAATTCTAGATAGCTCGGCTGTTCAGCTTCCAGGAATATTTCCTTTGGCACAGCGTCCTTGGGAAGTCTCCACTCACTAGATGGCAAGATTAAGAGAGACACAAGCTGTTTCGATTACACAGTTTTTAAACAAAACTAAAGGGACCTCTATTGGTTGATTCAGGACTGATTCTCGACCTTGCGAATTTGTCATATGGAGCATTTTTTAGGGGGCATGAGAATACAAGGAGGATTGTAAAAATCAATATAAAATGACATTAGATGAAGATTTGTGTTATAAGAGATCACAGAAAGGTCCTAAAGCAATTATCTAGTGCCTATCCCCAATTAAATTGCATGAGACTGCATTTCCCATTTGAGAAAAAATGCTCGGGTTCAAACAAAATCTAGCTAAGAAATAACATATTTGCGGGCATGGGCAAATGAAATCGATTATTTCGAGAAGGAAGACTTTTCTACAATTTTGACAGAAGTTATCCTTTAGTTCACACCACAATTGTGTGGCTTTCAGAAACAGACGGTTATTTTACCTGTTAAAGATAAACTTTAAATTCCTTTGAATCATGATTTGCATCACGACTATCATTTTTCTCTAGGAGGCACAAATCGAACATCTGCACTGCTTAGTTTTAATACCTGAATACATTTGACTACAGTGAAAGTGGAGCACTGATTACTTTGTGGTTTATTCTTTTAGCATAAGTGTTCTGATATTCTAGAGCAGCTACTAAAGAGAGGGGAAGAGAGGGGAAAAAAAGATCCCTGCCCATCCTTATTGAAAATGGATTCAAGTGTTGCCCATCAAATATTTCATGATGGGTCTTGATTCTTAAAATACTTTTCTTTTCGCCATATTAATAATGTAATCAAAAGTCTCTGAATCGAAGGGGCCATTTAAATATGCCAGTAAGAGCAACATTGGAAAACTGCGGGAAATCACTGTTAAAGAGGTCACCTTGCACTTTATACTTAGATAATAAGGCAGCATGAGAGTAGGTCAGCAGAGCAAATGGATTTGAATTCAGTGCAATTCAACTATGCCAACTTGTTTTCTTCTTATAATCCCCATATCACAGATGACCTGTTGCATAATAATGATAATGACAATAATAATAATAATAACTGTGGCATTTCATAAACGCTCACTATGTGCCAGGCACTGTAATAAGCACTGGGGTGGATACAAATAAATCATGTTGGACACAGACCCTGTCCCACATGGAGACTCACAGTCCTAATCTCCATTTTACAGCTGAGGTGACTTGTCCAAGGTCGCACAGGAGACAAGTGGCAGAGCTGGGATTAAAACCAGGACCTTCTGACTCCTAAACCTATGCTCTACCCTCTAGGCCACGCTGCTTCTGTACTTTTCTGCTCTGACAGCTTTCAAAACTGTGAGCCTCTTTCTCTCTTCTTGCCTGTCAACTTGCACACCAAAAGGGACAGATATCTGCAGACTTGCAAATGCAAACTGCTTTTTTATAGCTGATGAAGAAATGAAAACTGTTAGACATAAAAATTAGCATTCACTCAACAAGGATGGCCCAGGCATTTCATTTCAGGCAAAATCTGTGGGCTGAAAATTGAATAGAGGCCCATGATAATAGGATCAAGGGGCAAATCAATATTAACTCCTCAACTCCTGGTTTCAAAGTTTCTCCGAAAGGAAGAAAACTCTTACTCTACTGCTGGGCAAAGTCACAAAAGCAACTAGCCCCCTTCAAAACCCCAATCTTGAAATGGGTGACGAACAAGAGATTGTGCAATCTTTATTAAGTACTGACAAATTGTACTGTTTTTTAAAGGTATTCCATAATCATTCATACATTCAATTGTATTTGAGTGCTTACTGTGTGCCAAGCACTGTACTAAGCACTTGGGAGAATACGATATAAACAGACACATTCCTGACCACAACGAGCTCACAGTCTAGAGGGGGAAACAGATATTAATATAAATAGGTAAATAAACAAATTGCACATATATACATATGTGCTGTGGGGAAGGGAGGGAGGATGAATGAAGGAGCAAGTAAGAGAGGCGCAGAAGGGAGTGGGAGAAGAGGAAAGGAATGCTTAGTCAGGGAAGGCTTTTTGGAGGACAACCCTTTACCTTCCACTTTTCCAGTTCACAAAATCTCAATAAAGGTTGGTGGTGACTATTTTTTTACTGCGCTGAATGAAAATAAGAACTGTCCTACATTTTTCCTATCCTATACTGAAAATGGAATGAAGTGCACACATCTACAATTTATTTATTCGTATTAATGTCCGTCTCCCCGCCTAGCCTGTAAGCTCTTTGTGGTCAGGGATCATGTCTACCAAGTCTGTAATACTGTTCTCTCACAAGCGCTTAGTGAAGTGCTCTGCTCACAGTAAGTGCTCAATAAATATGATTGATTGCTCTAAATTGGCATTTCTTTGTCTCAAGATTAGGGGAAGTCCTAAAATTTTGTTAAAATGGCTCATTCAGAATCTGGCTCCCCGAGAAGTTTACTCACTCAGGTGGATAAACAGCTCATGTAAGGGTAGGGCAAAAATAAAGGAAAATTTGAGCTGTAGCAGCTGCTCTAGACCAAAGTTCACCTGCTGTCTGAAAGCAAATCAACACTGTTTAAAGTCATCAGCTCTCTTAGCATTTCTGCTTCCCTATCTCCTAAACATCTGACACGTGTGAAATCCTGCATGGTGTCACATGTCAGCCTATGAACACATGGAACAATTTAACAACTCTCAATACCAGTAAAGAAGTGCAGTTGCTCTACACCTGGAACATTCAAAAAGGATCGAGATTCTGAGTTAAATGGAGTAGCAATGATTCAGCAGGTAAAAATTAGGAACTCTGATTTCAAGCTCCTGAGATAACTGACAAGTTAAAAGAATGGTTTTTCTCTCCCTCTCTTTCCCAATTCCCTTCTTCTTTCTCCCAATCTTCATCATCAGTGGAAAGAGCAGAATCCAGGAAGACAGAAAACCTGTTCTCCCACTTTAGACTGGAAGTTTTTTATCTACCCCAGAGGTTGGCATACTCTTTGACACATAGAAAACCCTTAACAAATACCAAGCTTATTATTATCACAAAAATCAATATACTTATCAGCTATATGTACAGTAGATTGTACTATGTACAGAACACTGTGTGAAGCACTTGGAAGAATACAAAAGAGTTTAGT
The DNA here is from genome assembly GCF_015852505.1 of Tachyglossus aculeatus. Lineage (NCBI taxonomy): Eukaryota > Metazoa > Chordata > Mammalia > Monotremata > Tachyglossidae > Tachyglossus > Tachyglossus aculeatus. The sequence goes on from NC_052086.1 coordinate 74,050,816, forward strand.
ACGCCATGAGAAGCAGCATGGGCCTAAGAGTCAGAAGGTCACGGGTTCTAATTCCGCTTCTCCACTTGTCTGCTGCGTTACCTTGTACAAGTTACTTCACTTCTCTAGGCCTCAGTTACCACATCTGTAAAAAGGGGTTCGAGACTGTGAGCCCCTCGTGGGACAGGGACTGTCTCCCAACCCAATTTGCTTGCATCTACCCCAGAGCTTAGTACAGTGCCTGGCACTATTATTATTATTATTGTTAGACCCAACCTTACCCCCAAGGAAGTTACAATTCAATGGGGGGCACAGGCACTGAAATAATTTACATATAGAAGGAAAAGTAGATATGCAAATGAGCTGACTTAAATAGTAGGGTAAATTAATATGAATGTAAAGTGGTACAGATGGCTGCTTACACATGAGTCAATTGCACATGAATACTTGTGCAATTTTACATATTTGATGTAGAAATAATGAAGTAGTAGATGGTGGGGATTTATAACCTGGATATAATCTAATCATGGAAGACTTCCTGAAGGAGCTGTGATTTCAGGAAAGCTTGAAAGATGGGGAGAGCTATGGTCTGGCAAATTTGAAATGGAAAGGAACTCCACACCAGAGTAAGAGGTCAATCAATCCACTGTATTTAAGGAGAGAACAAGCAAAGAGAGGAGCTTGAGTATAATAAAGAGGGTAAGATAAGATGTAGTGGAGGAAGACTATGGATATAATAATAATGATGGTATGGTAATGATGGCAGAGCTGGGTTTAGAATCCACGTCCTCTGACTCCGAAGCTCGTGTTTCTGCCTCTAAGTCATGCTGCTTTTATTCTAGTGAACAGAGCATGGGGCTGGGAGTCAGAAGGACCCGGGTTCTAATTCCGACACCAGCACTTGTACACTGTAAGACCTTGGGCAAGTCATTTCACTTCTCTTAGTTACCTCATCTGTAAAATGGAGATTAAGACTGAGCCCCATGTGAGACAGGAACTGTGTCCAACCTGATTAGTTTGTACCTACCCCAATGCTTACTACACTGATTGGCACAAAGTAAGAGCTATGTGCCAAAGTAAGCCTGGCACATAGTGAGCACTTAACAAATGCCACTTTCCTAAAAAAGAAATCACAACATGCCAACTGCCTGAACAATGTCTGAATAGAGAGCAAGGGAGGGAACCTAGAAATGTGGGAAGCAGTACAGCCCAGTGGTAGCCCAGGCCTGGGAGTGGGAGGGCGAGTGTTCAAGCCCCAGCTCTGCCACTGCTATGAGACCTTGAGCAGCTCATATGGTTTCTGGAATGCCCCCAATCCCTCTGCCCATCCGCCAAGCTAGCTCTCTTCCTCCCTTCAAGGCCCTATTGAGAGCTCACCTCCTCCAGGAGGCCTTCCCAGACTGAGCCCCTTCCTTCCTCTCCCCCTCGTTCCCCTCTCCATCCCCCCCTTCTTACCTCCTTCCCTTCCCCACAGCACCTGTATAGATGTATATATGTTTGTACATATTTATTACTCTATTTATTTATTTATTTATTTTACTTGTCCATATCTATTCTATTTATTTTATTTTGTTAGTATGTTTGGTTTTGTTCTCTGTCCTCCCCTTTTAGACTGTGAGCCCACTGTTGGGTAGGGACTGTCTCTATATGTTGCCAATTTGTACTTCCCAAGCGCTTAGTACAGTGCTCTGCACATAGTAAGCCCTCAATAAGTACGATTGATGATGATGATGGGCCTCAGATTCCTCATCTGTACAATGGGGATTCAATACCTGCTCTTCTTATTTAGACAGTAAGTCCCATGTGGGACAGGGACTGTGTCTAACCTGATCATTTTGTATCTAACCCCAACGCATACTACGCTGCTGGGCAGAAAGTAAGCTCTTAATGAATGCCATAAAAAAGACAAAATTTAGTTCCAGACTGAATAGGAGTGTTAAAAGAGAGGGAGAAGTAAGTTTGTAAGGTTCTGAGACAGGGAGGGGTAAATGACTATGACTTGTAATTGGGGTGGTTGTTAAAGGGGGACGATATGGGCTTCATAGGAAAGGCCTCTTCATACTTCATTAGCATAGTGCTCTGCACACAGTAAGCGCTCAATATATATGATTGAATGAATTATTAACACCCCTCACCCCCAACTACCACCTTCAACCACTCACTCTTCATTAAATGCACTCCTTCCCCACTGCTTTCAAACTTGCCCACGTAACCCCTATCCAAAAAAAAACATCCTTCCCTAACACTACTGCTCCTCTGCCTATCACCCCATCTCCGTCCGTCTTCCCCATTCCTTGCCAAACTCGTTGAGTGAGTTGTTTACACCCACTGTTTTCGCAAGTGACAAGTTCGACCTCTTTTCTAAGTATAGATTATGCCTACTGCTTTCACCGTCTGAATTAAAATGTTATGTGACCTACAGCAAAGGGTAATGGGCTCTGGAATGGTATTAAGGATAATGGATAAAGATTAAACCAGAGCACTAATCATGACAACAACCAACCCAATAAAGATCTCCTAGAGGTGGTGTGAGGATTGTGGAGATGGTGCCGTTGAAGTATTTTCTCTTCTTTTGAAGAAAAGTATGAATATAAGTAGTCAGGTTCGCTGGTAAAGTTAGTACCTTGGTCTTCAGTACTTTGGAAAATGACATTTTTGGCAACTGAGGGTGAAGTAAAAAAATTATTTTGCTTCAAGCACACCTAGATTTCAGATTTGCTCCTAGGAGGCCGTGCAGTAACTTCTTGATGTTAACAGAAGCTGCTGTTGTACCTCAGGGGCCTGTAGAATAGATTCAGCTCCCCAAATGCCTCAAACCAAGGGAGTGGCTTGCATGCATAGCAGGGCCTGGTTTATCCTATTTCTTAATCTCTTCTAGCAAATATCTTAGCAAAAGGGTGGAAAGTCATCCTGATGGGTAACTTGAAGCTACACTGTTTATGCTTTAAGAAAAATGATCTCTGTAGGCCTAGGCTATAATAAGAGTTGACTTACATTTCACTCTGAAAGTTTGTCAATTTTCTAACCAGTTGTTTGTGATAGACTTCTTTCACATTCTTTAAACAATCGATCTCCTCTATCCCACAAAGAGAAGATCCTTTGCGTTTTCCTGGTTCAATTCCTGAGGGTTTTTTGTGTGTTTTTCTTAAAGGTTCATGTGGCTTCCACTCTTTTTGTTTAGCTTTCCACAATGAAGTGATACACTGCTAAATATTTCAGTACTGAAGACAGGGTCTCACACTTGTTTGGTGCTGTCTTATTAGCAGCCCTAATCCAGCATTAGAGCATGAGGACTAGATAGAGCTCCAAATATTACCGGGCTTGAAAGAAAGAGAAAAGCCTCTTTCCTTTACCACTTTCATATACCTTGGGTTACAAATATAATCAAATGACTGGATTTTGTTCTGAATCTAAACAAGTCCTTTAATCTTCCAAAAACATAACTACAAATCTCCAGATATATGTATACCCAGACACAAAATCAGATGGAAGTACTGAGGCATTGTGGAAAATAAAATGCTAGCAGAGTTCTACTGTAAAACATTTTCTTTATGAATACTTTGTGAATGACTAAGACTTTGCCACTTTGAACTCATGAAACTTAAACATACCAAAAACACAGATTTTCTTTCCAAATTTAAAAGAGTCCTTACACATAAACTAAAGGTAAAATCTTTAATGAATTTCCCTACCCAACTATGTAAAGAGCTTTTTCTTAGGATTTAACTCTTAACTTGGGAAGACCTCAAAAGTAAACAAGGGGCAAGTTAGACATTTTATGGCTCCGACTTCAAGGGAAACTAATACCTCATCTCTTAGGGCTGTTTTGGGCTTTTAAAGAATCAAGATTCATACTTGGGACACTTTCCTACTTGAACATTAGTTATGAAGCTATGAAAAGTGCTTTTACTTCAAAAGTTGGAAATTTTAGCTGAAGTACATCACTGCATGAATTCAAACTTAACGGGATAGGAAGAAATAATTAAAAAAAACCTTAATAGATATTCCCTACTCTTTTAAAAATGACTGCAAAAACTTAACTGTGTTTCTAAAGCCAGAGAGCAGCTCTTATTGGAAGGAAAACCAATAAATGAATTCCCGAATAAAACATTCAAACTTTAAAGTCATCTTTAATGCTTGCCATTTGGAAAAAAATATCTATTTAAAATACTATTCCACCATAAAGTTTTGGAAAAATATTAAGCCTGGTAATCAAACTTTCTGGTGTTGTATTATATTATTTTATTATGCATAATAGCATAATTGTTCATTATCTCCTTAAGTTTAGAACTTCTCAAGAAGATTGAAAATGCCTAAACATTTAGTATAGTGCTCCGCACACAGTAAGCACTCAATAAATATCACTGATGATGTTAAAATTTCCACATCACATAATGGATGAAAACAGAACTTTATTAACTTTTTCTCTCAAAAGCCATCCAAGGCCCATTCTCTTATCAGCTACAAAATACAGTATTTACTAGCACTTATTTAAATTACTTCCAATTCCTATAAATATTAATCTAATTTAGAATCCTGGCAGAACCCACTGCAATGCAACATTTGAAACAAAAATAATTGGTTACAGAGAGGACACAATGACACATTTTTAAAAAAACGTGTAGTTAGCAAAAGAATCTAACAAATGATGGGAAATCTGGAGAGCAGTGCTTCACTCTCTCTGCTTGTTGATAGTTATTCAATGTATTTCATATAGAATTCCAATTTGGAGATTCCTGGAGTATCTGTGTAAATTAACATCTTACTAATTTTTAATAAATGTAGGACTTGGCAGCTGTGAAATCAAATGCTCAGAGGCATGAAACAGAACCAGACTACATCTCATCACTGCTAGATTAAAATCCCTGGGTGATTCTGGAAAGTTTAGGAAGCTTGGTTTCAACTTTTTTATAATTATGCAAATTATGAATTTGTTATTTTACATTTACGGCATGCTCAGATGTTTACGGACTATGCAAAACAAAGAAGCAGGCAGAATCGTCAGGATACATACAAAAATGGACCTAAACATGCAGCCACCTTAAGATTAATGAAGTGTGTCATGCACTGATTTACTGCCTTCTGAAATAAATTTTCAGTAAGAAGACAGAGCTAAATGATGGGCCTGCCCTATGTGAAGCCGATACAGCTAAGAATCCTTATGTACACTTTTCATTTTCACTCATGTGCTAAAGGACTCTGTGTGCCAGATTAGAGGGATAGGGCTACTCAGCCAAAGGAATGATTTAATTAGCTGAACATCTCTTAGTGCATTACAATTAAGCAATGCTTTGTAATTATGGGCTCCAAAGAAAATTGACCATCCTCTCTGTTGATGTGCAGAGGTGAAAGGAGAGCGTGCATAATAGCATAATTGTTCATCATCTCCTAATAGTTTAAAACTTCTCAAGAAGATTGAAAATGCCTAACCTCACTAATGGCCAAATATGCTTCATGATGCTTCCTCAGATAACATATTAATCAGAGAATGAATTCACTGATACTTAAGTAGATGGCCACTTTATAGACATGTTCTTCTACTGGAACCTAACTGGACTAAAACTCTCCCTTTCCAACTCTAAAACCAACGCTATCCTCCATCCGAAAGCCTCATGGCATTTGTCTAAGATAGTTTGGCTATGTCCAAGAGAGATGAATACGTTGGGAAAATACCCCGGCCAGAAGCCAGCGCTGAGTTCAATCACAAAAATGATAAATGAAACAAGAAAATATATATAAAGAGGTGAGGGAACCAAAAAGAAGATCAAAAGAAACCTCCAAATACTGAATGGAAGAAATTAAAATACAGAGATTTGGCGGGGGGGGCGGTTATGGTATTTGTTATGTGCTTATTATGCATCAACCACTGTTCTAAAGGGTAGATACAAGTTAATCAGGTCAGACCCAATCCCTGTTCCACACGGGGCTCTAGGCTATGTAGGTTCTCCAGGTGTAATGGCATTGTAGGCTATATAATAAAAGATACCGTGAAAAGTGAATGGATGGACCAAGATGCCATTCTTCCACCTTTGTTTATGTGGCCTTTAGTCCATTTGAAATGCGGTGAATAATTTGAACTCCGGAGGGCCAGCTGATTGTGTGAACTGAATCTCACTCTCATATTCCACCCAATGCAGAACTTTTTTCCCTTTTTCCATTTTCTTTTGTATCTTCATTGGTTTTGGGGTTTTTTTTCATTTGCTCAATATCTATTACGCTTTTCCTCTGATTCTGTAAAGAGTGAGAAGATCCCTGATAGCAATCAATCATATTTATTGAGTGCCTGTTTGCAGAGCACTTTACTAAACGCTTCGGAGAGTAAAATATAACAGAGTTGGTAGACATATCCCCTGCCCACAGTAAGCTTACCTATATTACTCCCACCAACTCAAGCACTGTATTACACTGTGACTTGTACATATGTGGGGAAACCACACTGTCTGCTGCTGTTGAAGTCTCACAGAAATGCAGATGCTACATTCCTGAAGACCCCCACCCCCAACCGCCACTTCAAAGCTTTACTGAAGGCACATCTCCTCCAAGAAGCCTTCCCTGACTAAACTCTTCTCTCCTCTTCTCACTCCCTTCTGTGCTGCTCTTACTTGCTCCTTCGTTCATCCTTCCACCCATCCCCACAGCAAATGTAAATATCTTTATATATCTTTCTGTAATTTATTTACTTTATTTATTTATATTAATGTCTGTTTCCCCTTCTAGACCATGAGCTCATTGTGGGCAGGAATGTGTCTGTTGTTATACTGTACTCTCCCAAGAGCTTAGTACATTTGAAATACATTTGAATGAATGAACCCCCACATTAAAAATCAACCCTGCTCTCTTGCACTTAACTGTATCTTCTAAGTTCATGACAGGTTCTCTCCAGGCACACAGTGTTGCCGGAAGAACGTTCCCAAACCCCCAACGGTATTCTATCCAAAAAGAAGAGTGAAAATCTGCCTTGTGGAAGAACTGAATGCATTCAGTTCGAGCACCATAAACGTCACCTGCTTTCCCAGGCAACCACCTCAAATGCATGCCGCATGGCTCACAGAGATGGAGCCTGGAATCGGCGTAACCTCCCGTAAGCTTCTTGTGGGCAAGGATCATGTCTACCCACTCTGTTGTATTATACTCTCCCAAGCACTTAGTCCAGGGCTCTGAAAGTAGGTGCTCAATAAATAGCATTGATTACTTAATATCTGTCTCCCCCTCTGGACTACAGGCTCGCGTTGGGCAGGGAATGTGTCTACTAACTCTTGCATTTTATTATCCCAAGCACTTAGAGTGTTCTGCACATAGTAAGGGCTCAATAAATACCACTGATTGATTGATGGACTATCACCTCTAGTGCAAAAACACATCACACTTCCTGCTTATGGTTGGATATACCTTGCCACTTTCCCCAACTCTAAAATCCTAAATAAATTTGTCAACCCCATCTGAATTTCATGTAGAGTGCCTTTCAGCAGCACTTGACTTTTGGATCACTTTATCAAATCCTATTTCCGATCCAACGGTCACTCCAATAGCTGTGGGGCTCGAAAGGGCTTCATTTTTTTTCCTGGATACGTGCGGAAGAGATCAACTCTTAATGACACTCCTGCAGTCTTGATGTCAGTTGCATCAAAAATCCCCTCCTCAAAAATCTCCAGTGGCTACCAATCAATCTGCGCATCAGGCAGAAACCCCTCACCCTGGGCTTCAAGGCTGTCCATCACCTCGCCCCCTCCTACCTCACCTCCCTTCTCTCCTTCTACAGCCCAGTCCGCACCCTCCACTCCTCCACCGCTGATCTCCTCACCGTACCTCGCTCTCACCTGTCCCCCCATCGACCCCCGGCCCACGTCATCCCCCGGGCCTGGAATGTCCTCCCTCTGCCCATCCGCCAAGCTAGCTCTCTTCCTCTCTTCAAGGCCCTGCTGAGAGCTCACCTCCTCCAGGAGGCCTTCCCAGACTGAGCCCCTTCCTTCCTCTCCCCCTTGTCCCCCTCTCCATCCCCCCCATCTTACCTCCTTCCCTTCCCCACAGCACCTGTATATATGTATATGCTTGTACATATTTATTACTCTATTTATTTATTTATTTATTTTATTTGTACATATCTATTCTATTTATTTTATTTTGTTAGTATGTTTGGTTTTGTTCTCTGTCTCCCCCTTTTAGACTGTGAGCCCACTGTTGGGTAGGGACTGTCTCTATATGTTGCTAATTTGTACTTCCCAAGCGCTTAGTACAGTGCTCTGCACATAGTAAGCGCTCAATAAATACGATTGATGATGATGATGATGATGATCATCTATGAAACCTTAAGACAGTGAACTAACTGGTAACTATGTGACAAGCACTGTTCTGAGCGCTGGGGTAGATACAAGCTAATTGGGTTGGATGCAGTCCCTATCCACATGGGGCTCACAGTTTTAATCTCCACTTTACAGATGAGGTAACTGAGGCAAAGAGAAGTGACTCGCCCAAGGTCAAACAGCAGACAAGTGTAGGTGCCGGGATTAGAACTCAGGTCCTTCTGACTTTCAGTGCCGTGCTTTTTCCACTTGGCGATGCTACTTCCCTTAAGGACCTCAATTTGGACATGACAGTTGGATTTTTCTTCCATCAGTTCCTCCCTCTATTTACACTGTGAATTTCTTGTGAGTTTCTTACATTGACTCCTAATTTTTGGTGTATTTTTCCCCAGGGCCTACTTACATATGGGCATATTGGCTTGGCATATTTTAGTGAATATTTTCCCCCAGGGCTTATTTACAGAGCTTGGCATATTTTAGTGAACTAAATAACTGTAGTGATGTACACAACATCCTGAAACTTCTATGTTTGCAGAAAAATGACTTCCACTGTAACATGTCCGTTTAATCATCATCATCATCATCAATCGTATTTATTGAGCGCTTACTGTGTGCAGAGCACTGTACTAAGCGCTTGGGAAGTATAAATTGGCAACATATAGAGACAGTCCCTACCCAACAGTGGGCTCACAGTCTAAAACATTTAATCAAATGTTTATACAACTGAAAGCTGATCAGGATCACTGCATTAAAATTAATACAGTAAGGTATATCCCCCACCTCAAGATCTGCTTGAAGGCAGCTTCTCCACTCAAGTCTCAGCTCCGCAAGTCAAATAAACCCTATTTATTATCTTTAGCACTTCTGTATCAACCTATTCCCAATCCCCAAACCTTATATATATATATGTATTTCTTTGATTTATTTGATCACTACATTTGTTAATACTTTTATGTGTGTCTCCCCGTTAAAATATAAGTGCCCAGCGGGCACAGGGAATGATTCACTTGCTTTTTCTGAATTTCCCAAGTGTTCAGCACAATGTATTACACCCAATGATTGCTCAGTAAATACTATTCTCGGGGGTGGATTTTATAAAAACTGTCTAGATTGTCTGTTCCTGGAGTCTTCTTAGTAATACAGTTCTGGCATTTATTTATTTTATTTATTTAATAAGTCTAATGGCTGGATAAATAATACAAATAAAATGTATTTAATAAATCAATAAATAGAACTATTGACCTGAAAAATTTGTGTGGGTCAAATGCATGGTGTTGTGGAAACAGCACGGGCCTGGGAGTCAGAAGGTCATGGGTTCTAATCCCGGCTCCGCCACATGTCTGCTGTGTGGCTTTGGGCAAGTCACTTCACGTCTCTGGGCCTCAATTACCTCATCTGTAAAATAGGGATTGAGACTGTAAGCCCTACATGGGACAGGGACCATGTCCAACACGATTTGCCTGTATCCACCCCAGCCCTTAGTACAGTGCTTGACACATAACAAGCACTTAAATAGCACAATTATCATTATTATTAACATTTCATGTATCTACTAGAGGTGGATGAGCATTTAGCTAATTATAAAAGTTTTTGGAGGTCCATTCACCAGATCTAGGGGGGCTGAAACAGATTTGATAACTGCTGAATCAGTTTAACTCTGGGCTTCCAATCACACAGTGTGTACCACTTGCTACCACTGTACTAAAAACATACAAAATCCAGAAGCTTTGTTAAGAGGTTAGCAGCAAGGGCTGATGCTGAGCCTAGATAAACGGTTTTAAAAGCATCATCGGATACTTTGCGTGCCTACAGAAGCAGGGTCTGCCATGCTCCCCCAGAGCCAGGGATCACCCTGGTTCCAGGTGTATGCCTAGGTCAGAATTAATAGAGACGAGATGGGCAGGCAGAAGTACAGTGCTCTGCATGCACTAAGCATTCAATAAAAACCAGTGATTGACTGATTTAAGGAGGGGCCCAGACTGGAAAAATGGGAACTGAGCAAGCAAGGAGACACTGGAAAAGAAGACAGCCTGACGGAAAGATGGAACGAGGTGGTCAGTTAAGAGGGGGCTGCCCAAGAAGAATGCAAGAATTTAATGGTAACGCTTTGGGCTTTATAATGAGTCTAGTTTTTAAAAAGCTCAATCACCTAAATCTTATGAAGGCTGCAAATGGGACCACTATAATTTTTTTTAGACCTTTGCTCTAGCTTCTACACTTAGCCATACTTGCTTGTGAGCTCACCGAGGGCCTGGATCTAGCCTGAAAGCTTGTTGTGGGCATGGCGCATGTCTACCGACTCTGGTATGTCACATTCTCCCAAGCGCTTAGTAGAGTGCTCTGCACACAGTAAATGCTCAATAAATACCATTAATGGATGGCTTGGTCATGTCTCCTAATTCTACTGCATCTTCCCAGGCACTCGATATGTGTTCTGCCCAAAATTCGTGCTCAATAAAGCTGATTATACTATCAGCCCACACTGCAGACTTTGGGGTAGACCACATCATCTTTCCCATCGGTCAGTCTTGTTACAGACTCACATAGTTTGGAGAAAAGACTTGAGTCCATTGATAGATTGGTGTGCTAATATCACTGCAAAAACAAAACAATGATGCTAGGCATATTACCCTCAATTTGACTCATTCACTTGCATGCAGACACGTTCTATTTTAACCATTACTTTGCAATGTCCCTGAAGGCGTATTATGTAAAGTAGAAAGCATATCGTCTGGAGTTTTATGAAGTTATTTTGATTAAAATGTGGAATTAATTAGTATTCCTAAAGCACTGTAAGCTGTCATGTCATACTCCTTCAAAAGCCAAACTGACTGTAACTTTTCTAAGAGAGGCCTCTAATTTGAATGACTAAGAGGCAAAAAAAAGCTGAGGCTATATGCAACAATAATTGTGGTTTAGGTTAAGCACTTACTATGTGCTAACCACTGTTCTAAGCATTGGGGTAGATACAAGGTAATCAGGTTGGACACAGTCCCTGTCCCACATGTAGCTCACAGCTTTAAGCCCCATTTTACAGATGAGGTTAGTGAGGCACAGAGAAGTTAAGTGACTTGCTCAAGGTCACACAGCAGACATGTCCCAGTCCTATGTTCTTTCCACTAGACAAAACTAGTCATCTTCTACCAAAATGGACCTGAGAATTCACAGATCTAGGAGGTCTAGCTATTGAGTTGCTAAAGAGATCATGGTAGAGGCTATGATAAAAGTAGTTGTAAAATCTTCACTGCCTTGCACTGGGGATTGAGACTGTGAGCCCCACATGGGACAGGAACTGTGTCCAACATGATTTGCTTGTATCCACCCCAACACTTAGTACAGTGCCATGGCTTATAGTAAGTCCTTAACAAATACCATAATTATTATTATCATCATCATTTTGGCATTATACTGTGGCCACTTTGGCTGTAAATGGGTTCTGCATGTAAAAAACATGCACTCTGCAATGTGCCACACCCATGCTCTCTCCATTCGATACACCCTGTACCCGAGTTGGGACATGACTGGCAGAAGAGAGAACATACCGGGCACAGCACAAACCCCCCAGAACCAGCAATCAACTCCTACGTGCACATAGCTCACACATTCTAGACTGTGAGCTCACTGTTGGGTAGGGACTGTCTCCATATTTTGCCACTTATACTTCCCAAGCGCTCAGTACAGTGCTTTGCACACAGTAAGTGCTCAATAAACACGATTGAATAGATGAATGAATGGTTAGCCCTCTAGTCTCCTGCCAGAGGCTCATCGTTTTTGATGGGAAGCTCCATTAACAGCTGTTGGAAAAGCCAATTTAAAGCCCCCCAAAACCTCAAAACTGGGATCTAAAAATGAAAATAAAATGTGAAACCTCGTTGCTAGGGTACACTGGATCGTTGGGGCCAGACAGCCTAAAACTGGTTGGGGTAGGGTTCTAATCTAACTTAAGAGACCTTGTAAATGACTTGGATCACGAATGGTTCACAAATACCTTTAGTTTGATTTTTTTTTAAATCACAAAACTGGTTCAGCTACTGTAGACTAGCAAGTTCCTCATGGTTTTTTTTGCCCTGCAATGAAAACTTAATAGTAAATCGAATAGTAAATTGTAGACTAATATTGTAGAGAAACACTGCAGCTTAGTGGATACAGCACAGGCCTGAGAGTCAGAAGGACCTGGGTTCTAATCCTGGCTCTGCCACATATCTGCTTTGTGAACTTGGGCAAGTCACTTAACTTCTCTGTGCCTCAGTTTCCTCATCTGTAAAATGGGGATAAGAGTGTGAGCCCCAAGTAGGACAGGGACTGCGTCCGATCTGATTAATATGTATCTACCCTAGGACTCAGAACACTGCTTGGCACAGAGTAGTGCCTAACGAGTACCATAATTATTATTACTAAAGCAAGAAATTAAGTGGTGACGATAACCTGAAAGCCACACAATGTCTCCAGGCCATGATGGTCAGAATCCATTTGTTCATTTCAAATTCTGCCCTCCTCTTGAACATGCCACTGATCATTCTGGGGGAAGAGTAGAAAGTTTCTGCTCATTTAGATCTGGATTTACATTTACTCGGATTTATTGTGAAGCCTTTGCTTTTCCTCCTCTCACAGGCTGTTTCCTTTCTAGCTGCTGCACTCTGCTCATTAACACCTCCTCCCTTAGGTGAGCGTGGGCAGAGAAAGGAGGACATAATAATAACAATAATAATAATAATGACAGTATTTAAGTGCTTACTATGTGCCAGGCACTGTTCTAAGCACCAGGGTAGATACAAGGTTATCAGGTTTTCCCACGTGGGGCTCACATTCTTAATCCCCCATTTTACAGATCAGGTAACTGAGGCACAGACAAGTGACTTGACTAAAGTCACACAGCTGACAAGTGGTGGAATTGGGACTAGAACAGTCGACCTCTGAATCACTCGTCTCAGCTGCTTTTCTAGAGCTCTGGTAAAGTTTGGTATGGCAAAAAACAATAAAACTACTGGCTAGCAGATCCCTGGAATACATGTGATCCTCATATTTTCCTTCAGAATGGGGATGAAGACTGTGAGCCCCACATGGGACAACCTGATCACCTTGTATCCCCCCCGGCGCTTGGAACAGTGCTTTGCACATAGTAAATGCTTAACAAATGCCATCATTATTATGGTATGATGGTATTTTGTTGTCCGTCTGACAACTTGACACCTGTCCACATGTTTTGTTTTGTTGTCTGTCTCCCCCTTCTAGACTGTGAGCCCGTTGTCAGGTAGGGACCGTCTCTATATGTTGCCGACTTGTACATCCCAAGTGCTTAGTACAGTGCTTTGCACACAGTAAGCGCTCAATAAATACAATTGAATGAATGAATGAAATGAATGAAGAGAAAGGTCTTATTGTTGCGAGCTCACCTGACCTACACAAACAGGCCCTGAAGCTTATCTGTCCTGGTCTGCATGCAGGTTAGGCAAGAGGGTTTGTTATAAACTTACATTACATTTTTCATTCTGTAGGTCATTTATGCTAAATGCCAAGACCCAATCAGATTGTGAGATGAATTGCTAGCACGATGATTGCCCCTGCTTGGTTTTCAGCATCTTCAGTTCTTTGGTAAAAGTTTGAGAAACGGCGTGGCCTGGTGCAAAAAGCACGGACCTGGGTTCTAATCCCGGCTCCACCAACTATCTGCCATGTGACCACAGACAAGTCACTTCACTAGGCCTCAGTAACCTCATCTGTAAAATGGGGGATTAAGACTGTGAGCCCCATGCAGGACGTGAATTGGGTCCAACCTACCCCAGCGCTTAGTTCAGTGTCTGGCACGTAGTAAGCACTTGAATACCATACAAAAAGTCACTACAAAAGTACCGCCTGCCTAGCTAATGTTCCAGTCTAACACTTTCAAAAACTTCACTCTAGAATTGAGAGATTCGTTTTGTCTGGGTTGTACGTGGTAAAGTCAACCTTGTGAAAGTGTGGCCACAAGAATGAGATGCAAATCTGGTAAATTTGAAAGTTCTGACTCAAATGGGATTGGGGTTTTGCGATGGCTAGCATGACAGCACCATCTCGTGGCTCGTGGGACGCCGTCGGTGGCAGTCACGCGCCTTCTCCCAGGAGAGAGGTCTCCTTGCACTGGAAGGAAATGCTCCTGGCTCTGCTGTTTAGGAATTTGGTTTATTTGAATTGTCCCTTCGAGGTTAATTCTCCCTGCAGAGTGGAGCAGGGGGGGTGGGGGGAGGCTGCAAAATACATGGCTGATTAACGTTCTCGTACAAAACCTATATCAAAGGGAACAAACAATTCACTCGCTTGACAAAAATGAAAAGTTAAACAGCCCAGTGTGTTACTGTGAAGGCTAGTTTATCTAGGGACATTTTCATGAAGAATAACTTGTAAATGCTCAGTAACAGACTCCTAACAACTAGAAAATAATCTGGTATTCTTGTGAGCATTTTATGCGACACTAAGTATACTGTCCAAAGCCACCTTTCCTATTGAGTTCATTGGGGGAAGAGCAGGGCTGAAAAAGCAGCTACGGAATTCCATGCGTAAGCAATACACCTTCCACATTAAAAAAATTAAAAGCACAGGCTTGAAAGTATAAATCAACTTTTGAATCTGTCCTAACGGTGTTAATTACATGGGATATAAATACAGCCTTGCCATATATGCATATGTGCTAAATGCAAACGGTAGCCCATTTTAAAGGTTCAATCCCGGAACATCATATGAGGAAGAATTTGGAAAATGGACTATAATGACTGTTTAGGATCAATTGCTTGTACTTAAATCAGAAGAAAAAATTCAAAATCAATTAATTTGAGGAACAATTCAGAAGTCGAAAGATGTCTTTCTCTAAATGGCAGCCAGCTGAAAAAACTAAAATCCCTTCTTTATTTAAAGAGAGACAAAAGAGACACAATAAAGAGTGTTAAATTTCTGAAATGACAAATCTTTCGATGGAGATGCTAACAGGTGCCAAGTTCTATATGGTCATAGAACAAGAGAGATGTTTTAGCAGCTGATGCAATGGAATGATCCTGTGTGAGCTAGTTTGCTGACACTGAGAACTGAATCAAACTCATTCTGGGGTTTCACACGACAGAGCGAAAATGAATCCATTATTCCAAGTAAGCATGACTTATTATCCAATTGCCTGGTACACTGGAATCAAATTGAAGGATATCTAGAGCAGAGCAACAGAGTTGCTATGATCGCTGCATTGTTACAGTGAGCAAAATAATAATTATGGTATTGGTTAAGTGCTCACTATGTGCCAAGCACTGTTCTAAGCTCTGAGCACTAAGCAAAATTTCCATTAGAGTTCTTGGGTAAAAAATTCCCAACTGCTAAGTTTTTTTATGGCATTTATTAAACACTTACTGTGTGCAAATTCTTTGCCCTGAATCTGTGGTACTCCCAAAACAGCCTTTTTCTGTTCCAAGCAGGAGTTGCAGCTTTGCATTTAGTTGACGGAGCTCAGCACAAAAAGTGCAACAATCAGAGGTGATTTCACAACTAAAAATGACTATTTCTCCATTCTGTTGTCCAGATTAATATGAAGAAAGAGCTAAAGGTCCTAGTGCTTGGACAGTCAAATCAAATGTCAAATGTCAAATCAAATCAAATCAAATCAGACAGATAAATCAAATGTCCTCATCAGAGCTTTTGGGAAAGTGACTGTGGTTCGGCTACTAAGCATAAGATCATGCACATAGCCCAGTTTCTCTTAACTGTAAAGTATATTACTGTGTGTCTTTCTCACTAGATTGTCAGGTCCTTGAGGTCAGAGAGCACGGCTATTAAATTCTGATGTACTTTGCATAGTGTTTTGTGCAATAGGGTCTCAATAAATCGTTATGCCATAACCAGGGAAATGGGCAAGGTGAAAGGTTCCTAAGGAGAGTGAAAAGCAAAAGGAAGAGGGACAAGATGGGGGGGAAAGTCTTCGGGGAAATCCTGTAAGTTAAAAGAAGTCTCAGAGGGGAATGTAATGTTACGGAACAAGGGAAAACAGTAACACTGAATACCAGGTGAAGAGGATACTTACAAAGGCAATGAGAAGTCCCAGGAGAGAAAGACAGAGTATAGGGCCAGGTCAAGATTACCACAACACAACAAATAAGGAGAGACAAATAAAGGGAAAGAGGGAGAAAAGATCAGCAAAAGTTAACCTACATTTGGGGAGAGGATAGGACACGCCACTTCTATTAGAAGCAGCATAGCCTAGTGGAAAGAGCCCGGGCTTGGGAGTCAGAGGTCGTGGGTTCTAATCCCGGCTCCGCCACTTGTCAGCTGTGTGACTTTGGGCAAATCACTTCCCTTCTCTGTACCTCAGTTACCTCATCTGTAAAATGGGGATTAAGATTGTGAGTCTCACCTGGGACAACCTGAAAACTTATATCTCCCCCAGTGCTTAGAACAGTGCTTAGCACATAGTAAGCGCTTAGCAAATACCATCATTATTATCATTATTATTATTACAATGGGACGAGATATTTTAATGCAATAAATGCAGAAGGGATGGCAAATAGCCTGGGGTAAGGAGCGGTCAATCCCAGAAAGCTTCTTGGAGGAGACATAATCTTAGTAAGGCTTTCAATATAAGGGAGAGCCTTGGTCTGTCGGATATGAAAGGGGGGGGGAGTTCCAAGCCCGGGGGAGGATGTCAGCAGGGAAGTCGGTTGCAAGAGAGATGAGATTGAGGCACAGTGAGTAGGTACGTGACAGGACAGAAGTGTGCAGGATGACAGGGAGTAGGTTAGCAAGGTTAGGTAATAATAAATTTGATGTTTGTTAAGCACTTACTGTGTGCCAAGCACTGAGCTATGTGCTGGAGTAGATTAAGGATAATCAGTTCAGACACAGTCGCTGTCCCTTTTGGGGGTTCCCAGTCGAAATAGGAAGGAGAATGAGTTGGGGAGGGGGGGCTGATTGAGTGTCTTAAAGCCAATAGTGAGGAGTTCCTGTTTGCTATAGAGATGGATGGGCAACAATTGGAAGTTTCTGAGGAGAGAGGTGATGTGCGCAGAACTTTTTTTTAGAAAAATGATCAGGGCAGCAAAGTAAGTTACGTATTGGAGTGGGGAGAGGCTGGAGGCAGGGAGGTCAATGAAGAGGCTGATGCAATAACTGTGATCTTTCTTAAGTGAAAGATCAGTTTGAAATTTCTGAATCCCACTGGGGAAGCATTACCAAATAAACAGAGCAAATAAGTCAAATGCTAGCTAGTTTTCATTTTTTTTTCAAGCTCATAAGGGCAGATTTTTAATAATAATTAAATCAGGAATGTCTTGGATTCGACACTAAAAACTTGCTCAGGAAGAAATCTCACAAAGACTTATTATATTCACATTCAATACCCCGTTATGCAATCAAGCAAAATTTTGGGATTTTCTAACATCAGGCTCAATCTTGGCATCTAATGTAAGTGTGTGTGTGTGTGTGTGTGTGTGTGTGTGTGTGTGTGTGTGTGTGTGTGTGTGTGTTTAACTGTTAGATGCACTATAACATTCCGTATTACAAGAATGCTGCAAATTGGATTAGGCAATGTACACCTTCTGGTTCCCCCAAAGCCCTGCACTTAAATTTTAAGTACATGGAGATGAAATTTACTCTATTGTTGATAGAACAAATTTAATCATAACAGAACTGAGTCATTTCCTCACAATTTTTGTCACAAATGACTCATCTGAGAACATGTATCGGTCCAAATAATGAAATACTAGGCTACCCTTACAACTTTTTTATTCTTGATTAAATTTAGTGAGTGGGTTTCGTTTTAAGCTCTTAGATAGTGTGCTTGGGTCCACTAACTATATCAGAAAGCTTAAGGTCTGAGAGGTGCCAACTTCCATCTTCAATGTCTAAACTGGAGAGAGTGAGATTTAATCCCCTTCTTACTGATGAGGAAACAGGTACAGAAAAGTTGTGACATGCCCAAGCAGACCAATGGAGGAGCTGGGATTAGAACCCAGGTCCTGATTCCCCAGCCTGTGTTTCTCCTCTGCAATCTCGTATTTCCTCCTGCATTCAGGATATCTCCATCTGGATGTCCTGCTGTCACCTGAAACTCCACATGCCCAATACTGAACTCTCCATCTTCCCTCCATAACCTTCCCTTCCCCTCCGTTTTTCCATCACTGCAGAGACCACCATCCTACTTGTCTCACAAACCTGAAACCGTGGCACTAACCTCTACTCATCTCTCTCCATCAACCCCCATAGCCAGTAAATCCTGTTTGTTCTATCTTCACCACATCTCCAGAATCCACCTCTTCCTCTCCATCCAAACTGCACCTCGCTAATCAATCAATCAATCAATCATATTTATTGAGCGCTTACTGTGTGCAGAGCACTGTACTAAGCGCTTGGGAAGTACAAATTGGCAACATATAGAGACAGTCCCTACCCAACAGTGGGCTAATCCAAGTACTTGTCATGTCCCATCTCAATTACTGCATCAATCTCCTCATTCACCTCTCTGCCTCTCTCCAGACAATACTACATCACTCCGCTAGCTGTATCTTTTATTCTAAAAATAAATAAATAAATAAAATTGTTATGCACACATCTCCCCACTCCTCCAAATACTCCGTTTGCCGATCTATCAATTCCGAATCAAGCAGAAATTCCTCGCCGTTGCTTTTTTAGGCAACCAATCGTCCCTCTCCCCTTTTGTCTTGCCTGTCTTTTGCTGATGGGTCGTCTCTGACAAATAGCGATGCCATGGACGCATCTCTCCCAGAACGCCTCACTTCTATCTACAACTGTTCTGGTAGTGTATCCCCCCCTCTACCTATACTCATTCCTCTCGCACTACATCCTCCCCTACACACTTAGCTCCTCTAATCCCAACCTACTCATGGTGCCTCGCTCTCATCCCCCTGCCAACCTCTTGCTCACGCTCTTCCTCCTGCCCGAACTCTATTCCTCTTCATAACCAATTGACTCCCACTCTCCCCGTCTTCAAGGCCCTATTAAAATTACATCTCCTCCAGAGAGCCTTCTCTGACTAATCTCTCTTCTCACTGGTACTCCACCAGTTGTCTCCTCCTTACCTTCAGGCTGCCTCCCAGCTCTTCCTTCCCAATCTCGTGTCTTTCATCGAAAAGCAGCATGGCATAGTGGACAGAGTAAGGGACTGGGAGTCTGAAAGTCATGGGGTTCTAATCCTGGCTCTGCCATTTGTTGCGTGACCTTGGGCAAGTCACTTCACTTCTCTGTGCCTCAGTTACCTCATCTGTAAAATGGGGATTGGGAGAGTGAGACCTAAATGGGACAGGGATTGTGTCCAACCCAATGAGTTTATATCCATCCCAGTGCTTAGTACAGTGCCTGGCACATAGTAAGTGCTTAACAAATACCATTTTTTCATTACTTATTTCTCATACCTTTTCCCCTATATGAAAATCCTTCCCCTCTCAAATCTGCCACATTATCAATGAATCAATGGTATTTATTGAGCTCTTACTATGTGCACAGCACTGTACTCAAGCACTTGGGAAAGTACTATTCAATAGTTTGTAAATGGGATCCCTGCCATAAGGAGCTTATTATCTACAGGGAGAGACAGACATAAAACAAACTATAACTACATGAAAAATTTTGACTCTCCCCCACATTCAACACCTTCAGGAAAAGCCACCTCCTCCAGGAGGTTTTCATCTATTAATCCCTAGGACACATCACCCAGTCCCCTGTTCCACGTGGGGCTCATGGTCTCAATACCCATGTTAGAAATGAGACAACTGAGGCCCAGAGAAGTGAAGTGACTTGCCCAAGTCACACAGCAGACAAGATGCAGAGCCGGGATTAGAACCCACAATCCCTGACTCACAAAATTCTCACCACTAGGCCATGCTGCTTCTAATTCTCTAGTAAGCTTGGATAGTTCACAGTTACACATTTTTGAGTTTCTATGTTCATAAATCCTTCCATTCACTCTTCCAGTTTCATTACAATTGCCAGTCATATGTTTCATTGGTCCAAATGGAATATATGAAACTCAGCAGTTTTGTTAAATATCTTTCACCCGAAAAATATTTAACCATTAAAATAGCTTTTAAAATACTTTACTTACCATAACATTCCAATTCTACAGAATGGTGTCACAAAGCCAACCAAAAATCAATATTCATGATGTCTGACTTGACAGGTGATAAATATTAAATATGCCCCCACTAAGAATTTTTTTTGTTATGTCAGAAAATGTTTTTACCTTGATTCTCAGGTTAAAATTAAAGTTGCATTATTTTTGCTCTTAAAAAAACAGAAAAACTGAAGGACCATACTGCTATCTACTCATTTTATTTGGAATTAGAAATTTCGAGAGAAATAAAATTCAATTCAGATTTCCGTTTATCTTTTCCAACTGTAATTTGCATAGAGAACATACTTTATATAAAAGTCAGTTAAAACAGTTTTTTAAATACATATTCAGTTTAACATACGTAATTTGGCTATGGTGAGCTTGGAGTTTAACCCTGCAGATTACCTATTTTATACCTTAAATCATTACTATTATCAGGACCCTTCTTACACCCAGTAATCAAGGTGCTTTATGAAGAAAAGAAGAAGCCTGGTTCAATCTCAATGTATCCAATTAAAGAAGAAAAACCACACATACAGTCAGCAGAACACGTTTCTACTTTTGCAGAGCTTCATAATCATAAAAATCCTCATTTAGTTACTGCTGGGCTATTATGCCTTGAATTATTTTGATAAATATTACACAGTAGTTTAGTGATGATTAACATAAGAGTAAAATAGCACAAAAACAATTTCCTACTTTTCCAGAGGTTTTGCAACATATCCCATTGCCCCAGTACGTACTCTTATTTTAATGTCTGTTGACCCTTGTAGACTGTAAACTCTCCGTGGGCAGGGATTGGGTCTACCAAGTTCCTTATACTTATACTTATCTTTCAAGTGCTTGCTTTGTGCAGTACTCTGCACAGCATAAGCACTCAACGAATAACACTGATTGAATCCCAATATGTAAGTCTATGGTAAAATAAGTCCCCCAACACAGCATTTCACCATACAACCGTATTTTCGAGGAACACATCACAGCTTTACTGTGGAGAATGCCCGTATATTAAATTTTCTACCCAACATGAATCCTGATAAGCTAACGACTCAAAACCAAATTAACGGAATACTAACAGAAGTACATTAGTAGCTTCTATGCAAAATTTGCCCTTTTTTTATTTGCTAAATGACCAGTAACATTTCAATGATGCCCAGCAATTCAAGTACTATATAAACTGTCAACATAATTTTACCAACATCTTTAGCTTACCTATCCACACAGAAGTCGATTTTTTATGTAGTTCAGTTTGGTACAAACAGGTAGAATACAAATTCTGGAGTCACACTCATCTTTTCCTTTTAACAAATAAGCTAATGTAGACCTAACTCAAGCAGATTAAGGCATTTTTGGAATCATCTATGTTCAGGTGGTTTTGCAAAAAATACATTTTTGATATTCCCTTTGTTTAAAATGTTTATGTTGCATCATCAGCTTTTTTAACTGCATTTTATTATTCACATGGGTCCTATTTTCCAGCATCTCTTGACTGTAAGTTTGCTGTGGGCATGGAAAGTGTCTCCCAACTCTGTTCTACTCTCCCAATTGCTCAGTACAATGCTCTGCTCACAGTAAGCACTCAATAAATACCACTGGTAAGGATGATTATCCAAAATAAATGTTCCAGTGATATTAACCACCACTGCAAAAGACACTTCCAAAGAATTCCTGGCACGAGAAAGCATATTTTATACTATTCTGGGTGAAAGAAAAGACCATATTTTAATACTGATATTAAGACCAGAACAGACCTACTAATCTATTCATTTTGTATTCCCCTAGGTAATGTCACAAGACCATCCCACAGAATCCTTTCGAATAGTACAATGCTTTAATTTCCCTTCAGTCTTGCTTTCATACATTGCATTCATGCTCATTTATACACTGGGCAAATTTACCCCTTGACATAGAGCGGGTTGTACTGAGATTCCCTGAATGAAATAACTTTGTACCTAGTCAGTGAAGGTTTTCCATGAGAATAAAAACATTTTAAATTTATTTCCCTGAACCAAGTAGCTCATCTTAAACATCCAATATACCTAAAAGTAGTGCAAACCAATCACTGCCCAAACTTCAAATATGATCAGTTCTCAGCAAAATGCATGACAAAGTTTTAAAAACTACTTAAATTATCCATTTACAAAAAACAGGTGTCAGTAAAATCATCTTTGAGCTTGAGTCAAAAATAGTTTGTAGAAGAGCCAGAGAGAGCACTTTGAGCTGCTTTTATAAATAGGAATTTAATGATTTTTCCACTGCTGTATTATTGATCTATCAGGCCCCACTGGTTCCATCGCTGTGACTACGTAAATTGTTTAAGTTAGCTCTGGGGTTTCTAACAGGACATTTAAGATAACAAAATATGTTTTATTATTATTAAGACTTCCACTGCTGTAAAAAAAAAAATTAATGACATGTACACAATTTTAGAAGCTGAAGCAATGGACCAAAGTCACCAGCACTGCCTACCTGAGGCTAAAGTGTTTCTCTCGGTGCTTCATATAGCAGCATTTTTATAAAAATCACTGATTTGGTTAAAGGCAATGTTTAAATCCTAATCGTTTTCTAGTGCCCAAGAAAGAAGACTGCAATGACCTTCAAAGTGTGCTAGTAACGCTGAAGATGGCTTCAAGAAAAAATCATCTACATAGCAGTCTATTTGTAGAAAAGCAGAAAGATTACAAAAAAAAGCCAATTACTGGGTTCTGTTCTGGTTTTATTTCCTATATTACATTAGCAATCGATTCTCTCCCTGTAAAATGGGATTTTCTTATATGCACTATCTGGGTGTGGGGAAATATGTAGTCACATATTTATGGTGCAACAACAAACCTCATAGGTACAGAGCATTAAATCTGAAATATCATGAAATTTAAAAACCTTTCTTACCCAGTGCATTTAAAATCAGTAACTAGTACTTAGCTTTTTAAATGTAATAGTCCTGGATCAGGGAAAAAATGGATTTTCAAAAGGTCAACAATTACCCTTGGGACAACCCCCCAATCTAACAAATCCTGTTTCTGCACGTCTCTCCACCTTTGCCCTCTCTCACTCTAGTACTTACTCCACAAGCAAATAGATATATGTCTCAGCATGAACTTATTTTTCAGTTTTCTGAATGACCATCACAAGTTCAGGGGGCCTGCACTCCCAAGTTAGTTAAATGCCTAGAACAGCATTCTCAGTTAATGCTGTGCCAAGATCTTACCAGACAAGTACGCTCTTGGTAGAAATTCTCAAGCTTCTTATAATTCCATGGTTAGAGCTATTTAGCTTAAATGCACAACCACCTAGTACCATTAAAATGATCTAGTATCTGCTAGTAATCTTAGTTGCACCTTTCATGCTAAAATTGAAGGTGCCATACAGATCCTTAGACATTAAAATGCAATACAGCTTTTTTCAAAACCCAAAATAAGATTCTCAGAGTTTCTCCCTAAGGAAAGCCACTTAAGGGGCATAAAGCTTTGTACTGAGTATTTAATCGTATCCTCAGCATACATATATATTTATTTGTATATTTCAATTATTGATTTAGCTATTTAAACCTAATATTTGTACTACTACCTGTTATATCCTTGTTCTTCCTCCTGCTTCCACTATTTGTACAGAATTTTTGTCTGTCTGTCTCCCCCAATAGAGTGTATGCTCCTTGAGGGGAGGGAACATGTCTTGTTTCTGTTGTACTCTCCCAAGCATTTAATTCAGTGCTATGCACTCTGTAGCCGCTCAATAAATACCAGCGATTGATTTGCAAAACCATTTCATTCAGAAAAGAGAAGCTCCACTGAAGCAATACTTTTCAAATCTAATCTGAGGAGAAAATACAATAGCCTTCTGTACACCTGCTTGTGAACTGACACTCTATAAAGCCTCAATATTACGTGATTAATCTGGAATCTTCCAATACAACAATTTATAAATGTGGAGTTCACATTGGGAAAGACAAATATTGGCATCAATTTGGCTGCCCCTTTAATTTCTGCCACATTTGCTCTTACAAAAAAACCCTACCCCCAGGCAGTGAAATGCAGCTGACCAATCCACTAATATCTTAAAATGATAGGAAATGGAGGTAACGAAGCAAAATCTATTATGGGCCTCTTCTGGAGATTGTGAGGGAATGTTGTAATAAATAAATATGGTTCCAATACCATTAAGTGTTTCTTTTTATTCAGAAGAAAACAACTTATGACAATAAGCTCAGGTTCCAGAAGCTGGTTATAGTATCATATTTATGTCCATATCTAGGCAACTTGAAAACACCTAAAAATCTACTGGTTTCACTGCATTTTGTTCAAATTACTGTGGTGAAATATGCACTCCATAGATCGGGCAAGAAAATTCATTTTCAAAAATCCTTACCTATCTGCACTTGTTCAGGTTGACTAAGAGAGACAAATGCTGATGTATCATCAATCCAAGACACCTGAATGTTTCCTGAAATGTTCAAACACAGAAAGTGAATATTTGCCCATATATACTATCAGGTACAATTTAATCAAAGAAACACACTCTATGCAAATAATTTTTAAAAGTGCACTTAAGGATCGACACACGCCAAGTACTCTAGCAATACAAGATGACATTTAAACCCTATTAGTGTGAAAAGGTGTACACTAATATTTCCATTACACTTATGAATTTAAACAGAATCACAAGCTGCAAGGAACTTAAAGCACGAACTGCTTCATTTTCCTCCACCTATGGAATGCTTATAAGCATTCCAGAAAAGGTGATCCATGATTTTTATATTAATCTTGGGAGGAAAATCCTCAACTTTTCTAAGTAGCCTATTTCAATTTCAACCACCTCTAGGGAAGGAGTAGTTTACCTCGGCATTTTCGGGTCTCTCTTCCCAATCCTCTATCGACAAAGCAACAGAAAGGTGCTTCCAAGACAAACTAAGTGTCTATTGAAAAACCGCAGAGCTACACGTCAATAACAAAATGCGTGGTTTTAAATACAGGTATCTAGCAGAAAGACCTTTACCACTGGCTTCAAGGATCCTTACCATTTCTATCTTACACGTTAGCTCTTTCCATCTGCTTACACTCTTCATTGCTCCTACTTGTCTGCTGTGTGACCGTGGACAAGCCATTTAACTTCTCTGTGCCTCAGTTACTTCATTTGGAAAATGGGATTAAAACTGTGAGCACCACGTTGGACAACCTGATTACCTTGTATCTACCCCAGTGCTTAGAACAGTGCTTGGCACATAGTAAGCACTTAACAAATACCTTATTATTATTATTATCTCACCGAACTGTACAAAGAACAAATATGCAGGTCAGGATGCAGACATTACAAAGTGCTCTTTAGAATGACCTACTTGCCAAATCTAGCAGACTTTACTCTACCCTAATCCTCCTCGACCTCTTGGTTCAAAAACGTCAAATGGTTGTTGTCCACTCCTCTCTGCCTAAAGCAGAAACTCCTGACCATTAACTCTGAAGTACTCCATCAGCTTTCTCCATCCTACTAACCTACACTCTTCTCCCAGAACAGCCCAGCTCGCACTCTTGGTTTCTATCATGCTAACCTACTCAATGTCCCTCGTTTTCGTCTCTCCTGCTCCCAATTTCTTGCTCATTTCCTCCCCACTGCCTGGAATTCCTCCCCAATTCCCCTTTCCAGACTACAGTTCTGCTTGTCCTCTCTAGACTGTAAACTGCTTGTGGGCAGGGAATGTGTCTACCAACTCTGCTCTAATTCATGAACACAGCCCCCCCCTTTTCTTTCTATATGCAATTAATTGTATTATTTATCTTCCCCACTACACTGATATCAGTCAACTAATGTTATTTGAGCACTGGGTATTGAGCACAGTACTAAGCGCTTGGGAGAGTAGGTAGATCCTGTCTGATTCTATTATGCTCTCCCAAGTACTTAGTATAGTGCTCTGCACACAACAAGTGCTCAATAAAAACTATTGATTGGCTGATGCACAGATTGTTTTTTCCATGATGACGATGATGGTATTTGTTAAGTGCTTACTATGTGCCAAGCAATGTTCTAAGCACTGAATCTAGGCACACTTATGGTATAAATGGCAGTAGCATAAGCCGACACTGTGTCGAAGTGATAAGATCCACCAACTGGCTGCTTTGTTAGCCACTGCAGTCTTTGCTGTCCACTTCAGTCATCAGTTTTCAGGATTCCTGCTAGGTCTGTCTACCTAGTGGGATACTTAAGTGATTCCATGGTTAAAAACCCATCACCATTTGAAGGCATTAAACCAGGGTTCTGTTCACCAGACCAACAGCAGGGCTTCAAGGCCAGATAGCCACTGAAGGAAAGCTACAAAAGGTTCAAAAGGTTACTGCATCAGCCTTCTCTCTGATCTCCCATCCTCGTGTCTCTCCCCACTTCAATCCATACTTCATGCTGCTGCCCGGATTGTCTCTGTCCAGAAATGCTCTGGGCATGTTACTCCCCTCCTCAAAAATCTCCAATGGCTACCAATCAATCTGCGCATCAGGCAGAAACTCCTCACCTTGGGCTTCAAGGCTGTCCATCACCTCGCCCCCTCCTACCTCACCTCCCTTCTCTCCTTCTACAGCCCAGCCCGCACCCTCCGCTCCTCCGCCGCTAATCTCCTCACCGTACCTCATTCTCGCCTGTCCCGCCGTCGACCCCCGGCCCACGTCATCCCCCGGGCCTGGAATGCCCTCCCTCTGCCCATTCGCCAAGCTAGCTCTCTTCCTCCCTTCAAGGCCCTACTGAGAGCTCACCTCCTCCAGGAGGCCTTCCCAGACTGAGCCCCTTCCTTCCTCTCCCCCTCGTCCCCCTCTCCATCCCCCCCATCTTACCTCCTTCCCTTCCCCACAGCACCTGTATATATGTATATATGTTTGTACATATTTATTACTCTGTTTATTTATCTTACTTGTACATATCTATTCTATTTATTTTATTTTGTTAGTATGTTTGGTTTTGTTCTCTGTCTCCCCCTTTTAGACTGTGAGCCCACTGTTGGGTAGGGACTGTATATGTTGCCAACTTGTACTTCCCAAGTGCTTAGTACAGTGCTCTGCACACAGTAAGCGCTCAATAAATACGATTGATTGATTCAAGAATCTGAGCACTTTCTAGATTCTGAGATTTTGGTAGAGGTAGATCCCCAGTTCGAAACACAATATGGAAGACCCAAGGCTATGTCTTACGCTAAATGCTGACGTAACCCAGGATTTGAAAGCCCCAGCTGACATCCAATTACCTCCAGGAATTCTATTCCCTCCTGGCCCCTTTCTGTACACCAAAATGAAGCACAGCTTCTCTGTCTCAGCCGGGTTCTCAGGAGGGCTACATCACAGATGGGATCAGATAGCAAAGGCAGAAATCTTAGGTGTACTGAAGCATACTAAGCACTTGGGAGAGTACAATATAAACAGACACATTTCCTGCCCACTGTACTTTGTTCTTGCCTGTCCCGCCATTGACCCTGGGCCCACGTCCTTCCCCTGGCCTGGAATGCCCTCCCTGCACACATCCGCCAAGTTAGCTCTCTTCCTCCCTTCAAACCCCTACTGAGAGCTCACCTCCTCCAAGAGGCCTTCCCAGACTGAGCCCCCTTTTTCCTCTCCTCCTCCCCATTCCCCTT
The DNA here is from genome assembly GCF_015852505.1 of Tachyglossus aculeatus. Lineage (NCBI taxonomy): Eukaryota > Metazoa > Chordata > Mammalia > Monotremata > Tachyglossidae > Tachyglossus > Tachyglossus aculeatus. The sequence goes on from NC_052086.1 coordinate 74,078,774, forward strand.
GCCCTGCCTCCTTCCCCTCCCCACCGCACTTGTATATATAGTTGTACAGACTTATTATTCTATTTTACTTGTACATATTTACTATTCTATTTATTTTGTTAATGATGTGCATTTAGCTTTAATTCTATTTGTTCTAACGACTTTGACACCTGTCTACATGTTTTGTTTTGTTGTCTGTCTCCCCCTTCTAGACTGTGAGCTCGTTGTTGGGTGGGGACCGTCTCTATATGTTGCCAGCTTGTACTTCCCAAGCGCTTAGTACAGTGCTCTGCACACAGTAAGTGCTCAATAAATACGATTGAATGAATGAATGAAAGATGAGCTTAGATTCTAGAGCTGCCTCTCCTGCCCCAATTTTATACTGCTTTCAAGTGAAAGCAAGAAATTCTCTCTTTCAGAGCTACTCCCTCAACACAAACTAAGAGTCAGCAAGATTAAAGAGGCCGAGTAACTCCACCTAAAGTCACCTACCTGCCCCCTATCTGTGCTGCTTTCGGATGAAGGAGAGAAATGCCTGTTCTCTGGCAGAAAAGGAGGAAGTGCCCAGGGTTCTCACTAAGACTAGACTAAACTTTGCTCTACAACCAGCTAGGATTTAGATTTTTGGATGAAAAAGCCTCATATCAATATTCAAGAAAGCAAGTGACCTTTTAAAAATATTTGAAGACGACAACCCTGATACAGGAGTCTAAAGATGGGAAGAGATGTTCAGAAGGGCAGAAGAAGATGCTCAGAAGCAGCCTACCAAAAGGTGGTTTAGGAAGAAAAGGAGGCCATTCAACTTAATATCCCCACTTGGCACAACATACTTGCTTTAATGAATACCATTAAAGAAATTTTTCACTACAAGTGGACTCAATCAATTGTATTTATTGAGTGCTTACTGTATAAAGACGGGAAACTAAGTATTTGAAGGAAAGTATAAAAGACCCCAGTATAATCAATGGTACTTTTTGAGCACTTACTGTCTGTAGAACACTGCACTACCTCAGGGTTTAGTCAGGAAAGGCCTCTTACTCTCCCCACCTTCAAAGCCTTTTGAAGGTACATCTTCTCGAAGAGGCCTTCCCCGACTAGGCCTTCACTTCCTCTTCTCACTCCCTTCTGTGTCACCCTTGAACTTTGATTTGCATGCTTTATTCACCCCTCCTTCAGCCCCACGCACTTACGTACCTATCCCATACATTTTTTTTTTTTTTACAGACATGCCTGTCTCCCCCTCTAGACTACAAGCTGGCTCAATAAATGCCAATGATTTATCGATTTGACAATCACAATAAAACTGGCAGCCACGTTCCCTGCCCATCAGGAGCTCAGTCTAGAAGGAGAGACAGACATTAAAATAAATTATGGATATGTACAAAAGTGCTAAGGGCCTGAGTGTGGGATGAATATCAAGTGCTTAAAGTATACAGATCCAAGTGCATAGGTGACAGAGAAGGAAGAGGGGATAAGGGAGATGAGGCCTTAATCAGGAAAGGTGTCTTGGAGATGTGATTATAAGGCTCTGAAGGTGGGGAGAGTGGTGGACTGTCATATTTCATTCATTCATTTATTCAATTGTATTTATTGAGCACTTGCTGTGTGCAGAGCACTGTACTAAGTGCTTGGGAGAGTGCAATACAACAATAAACAGACACATTCCCTGCTCACAGTGAGCTTATAGTCTTTGGGGGGGGAGACAGACATTAATAAGGGTCATTCTAAAACTAAGAGAAGCAGAAGAAATTACCGTTTGCTACTTGGAAAAATACTTACTGACCATTTATTCTTCACTGAGTTAGGACTGAAATGTTCAACAAATCCTTTGGGTGAGGAAATCTCATAGAACAACCTTTAAAAATGTTCTGGTGTCTTGAGCAACACATTTTGGGGGTGTTAAAACTAAGCATATCTATTTATATATTTTTGATCATTTATATTTTGGGGGCTAATGATAGGTATCTTGCCTGTTTTGTTTTGTTGTCTGTCTCCCCCTTCTAGACTGTGAGCCTGTTTTTGGGTACAGACCGTCTCTATATGTTGCCGATTTGTACTTCCCAAGCACTTAGTACAGTGCTCTGCACACAGTAAGCGCTCAATAAATATGATTGAATAAATGAATGAAATAAATTGCATATATGTATATAAGTTCTGTGGTGCAGGGAGGTGGGAAGAAGAGAGAGAGCAAGTCAGGGGGATGCAGAAGGGAGTGGGGGAAGAGGAACGGTTCCAGGCCAGAGGCAGGAGTTGGGCAAGGGTTCGGTGGTGATACAGACGATATTGACGTACAGTGAGTAGGTTTGCATTAGAGGAGTGAATGAAGTGTGTGGGCTAGACTATAGAAGAAAATTATACAGGTCATTCTTACTCATTATTACTCAAGACTTACTAAGTCTTCTTAGTAAACTTTTTTCTGGGCAGAGCAAAATGTATAATAAAATCTATTCAAAAGATAGACCTGATTTTTGAGACACATCACCCACTGATATTACTCTTGAATTGGTTCACGGCTCTGGACTGCAACAGCCTACGAAAGGTGGCAAAGGTGACAAACAGGAAAGGGGAAAAGTGTGGGCCTTAACATGCTTTTATTCTCAAATGAATCATTCCTCGTCTCTACACCAACCACTATCCAGGCCAAAAGAAAACTGAAGTTCAGAATTGTGAATCACTTACCAAAGGCACTGAAAAGCTGGTAAAGGTCGCTAGTTTTCCATTCTTTTGGGAAGGTCACATGGAGAACATGATCTCTCTTGGGCTGCACTACAAGAAAATTTTTAATGGAAGGTTTATATTTGAAAGGTGACCAAGAACGTTACAACATTTCTTGCTCTACAGACAACTCTAAGTTCTATTTTTGGCTGTCACTGAGTCATTGCTCCAGGGGTTTCTTTGAAGACAAAAAAAATATCCAGAAGCTTTGGAGCCAAACCCAGGCTAGACTACATCACAGCTTATGGACTCTGTGAACCCTGCATGGTTCCTAAACAACCTCGAGTTGGGCTTTCTAAATAGGATTAGTAGGGTTCAGTCATCTCTTGGTTTACTCCAATTTCAGCAGACTCATCTAGGCTGAGTTTATACCTGCTGGGATTCTAGACTGCAGTATTCTCTCAGACTATTAAGGTCTCACTGTGGCTCTTTCTAAGACACGGAGCATCAACTCTTTGTTAGGATTGCTATGGCAGGCTATTTCTGTTTCCCTTTTTAGTTTACCCTTTCTTTGTTTTGTTTGTTTTAACAAAGCCTAAATAACTGATTACTCAACCGCATGGACTGGTTTTGTTTAAGTATGGTTTTCCCAATTTTACATCCCTGAGGCACACAATCAAGAATTAAATAGAGGCAGGGAAAAAGGGAGGGGGTGGATTAGAGGAGAGAAGGAAAAGGAAGAGAGACCGGGAGAGGGGAAAAAAAGAAAAGTCAGTTTCTCTCCCATAGACTTTTTATGCTACAAGCTTTTAAGGGAAAAAACCTGTAGGAATTGTAGGAACAAAGGTTTAAACAAAAGTATTCCAATAAAGCTCCTGGGTTTAAATTCCCCCCAAATAAAATGGCTGTACAAGGAACCTTTTTTTTTCCACAATGCAACTATACTAGGCAAGCAAATAAATCAGTCTCAAAAATGGGAACAAAGATGTTTAGAAAAAATCATGCAGCAGTTCTATTCTGCAGTGTTTTGGTTCAGCTGAAAAAATTTAGAAGAGAGTTAAACAGACATTCTACAAGCTTTGGAAAACTAAACAAAAGTTAGATGTGCAAATGAAATGTCGTTATTCTCATACACTTAACCATCACTGCAGTTTAAAAGAGTCAAACAATTTCTTTAGGAATATTTTGCTAGCTCTCCTTACAGGCAACTCTCTCAAATTCTCAAAATCAAAGCTGAAAATCACTTACAGTCTGGTCCTTCTAAATTGAGATATGGGATATCCATGATCCTCATAAGAAATAACCTAAAGTGAGAATGAAAAACAAATGGAAATTAGATAACTTCCATTTTCTTTCGAATAGATAGGAACACAAGCTTTTATCAATGTTTCATAGAAGTGGTGTAATTATACAGTTTTTAGCAACATCAAGTTCTCCTTTAATAAAAGAAAGATTAGTTCATTCATTCAATCGCATTTATCGAGCGCTTACTGTGTGCAGAGCACTGTACTAAGCGCTTGGGAAGTACAAGTCAGCAACATATAGAGATGGTCCCTACCCAACAACAGGCTCACAGTCTAGAAGGGGGAGACAGGGAACAAAACAAAACATGTAGACAGGTGTCAAAATCATCAGAACAAATAGAATTAAAGCTATATGCACATCATTAACAAAATAAATAGAATAGTAAATATGTACAAGTAAAATAAATAGAGTAATAAATCTGTACAACTATATATACAAGTGCAGTGGGGAGAGGAAGGAGGTAAGATGGGGAGGATGGGGAGGAGGAGAGGAAAAAGGGGGCTCAGTCTGGGAAGGCCTCCTGGAGGAGGTGAGCTCTCAGTAGGGCTTTGAAGGGAGGAAAAGAGCTAGCTTGGCAGATGTGTGAAGGGAGGGCATTCCAGTCCAGGGGAAGGACATGGGCTGGGGGTCGACGGTGGGACAGGCGAGAACGAGGTACAGTGAGGAGGTTAGCGGCAGAGGAGTGGAGGGTGCGGGATGGGCTGTAGAAGGAGAGAAGGGAGGTGAGGTAGGAGGGGGGAAGGTAATGGAGAGCCTTTAAGCCAAGTGAAGAGTTTTTGCTTGATTCGCAGTTGACAGGCAGCCACTGGAGATTTTCAAGGAGGGGAGTAAAATGACCCGAGCGTTTCTGCACAAAGATAATCTGGGCAGCAGAGTGAAGTACAGACTGAAGCAGGGAGAGACAGGAGGATGGGAGATCAACGAGGAGGCTGATGCAGTAATCCAGTCGGGATAGGATGAGAGATTGAACCAGCAAGGTAGCGGTTTGGATGGAGAGGAAAGGGCGGATCTTGGTGATGCTGTGGAGGTGAGAATGGCAGGTTTTGGTGACGGATTGGATATGTGGGGTGAACGAGAGGGCGGAGTTGAGGATGACACCAAGGTTGCGGGCTTGTGAGACAGGAAGTATGGTGGTGCCATCTACAGTGATGGGAGAGTCAGGGAGAGGGCAGGGTTTGGGAGGGAAGATAAGGAGTTCAGTCTTGGACATACTGAGTTTTAGATGGCAGGCAGACATCCAGATGGAGATGTCCTGAAGGCAGGAGGAGATACGAGCCTGGAGGGAAGGAGAGAGAGCAGGGGCAGAGATGTAGATTTGTGTGTCATCTGCGTGGAGATGATCGTTGAAGCCGTGGGAGCGAATGAGGTCACCAGGGGAGTGAGTGCATATAGATAATAGAAGGGGACCAAGAACTGACCCTTGAGGAACCCCTACAGTTAAGGGGATGGGAGGGGGAGGAGGAGCCCGCAAAGGAGACTGAGAATGAACAGCCGGAGAGATAAGAGGAGAACCAGGAGAGAACAGAGTCTGTGAAGCCAAGGTTGGATAGCGTGTTGAGGAGAAGGGGGTGGTCCATAGTGTCGAAGGCAGCTGAGAAGTCAAGGAGGATTAGGATAAAGTAGGTGTCATTGGATTTGGCAAGAAGGCGGTCACTGGTGACCTTTGAGAGGGCAGTTTCGGTGGAGTGTAGGGGACAGAAGCCAGACTGGAGGGGGTCAAGGAGAGAGCTGGCATTGAGGAATTTGAGGCAGCAGGTGTGGATGACTCGTTCTAGGAGTTTGGAAAGGAAGGGTAGGAGGGAGATAGGGTGATAACTAGAAGGGGAGGTGGGGTCAAGAGAGGGGTTTTTTTTAGGATGGGGGAGATGTGGGCATGTTTGAAGGGAGAGGGGAAGGAACCAGTGGAGAATGAGCGGTTGAAGATGGAAGTTAAGGAGGGGAGAAGGGAAAGGGCGAGAGATTTCATAAGATGGGAATGGGGTCTGAAGCACAGGTGGATGGAGTAGCACTTGAGAGGAGGGAGAAGATCTCATCTGAAGATACTGCTGGGAAAGATGGGAGAGTAGTTGAATCTTATTAATGCATCATTAAGTTTTTCTTCCATTACAAATTAGATGAATTAAGCACACTGTAAGGTACCAAAACTACTTAGCCAGAAATAACACAAAGATGAGTTTTAATTAGCTTATTAAACTAATTACTATTACTGATATCATAAAGAGTAAAAGAAAAAATGTTTTTGAAGGGAGTTTGGGTATTTGGAAGAGATAGGGAAGTTTGGGTACTTGGAAGGATTCAGTGCATTTCTAATTAATCTTTTTTTATCCAAAGAAAATGTATTGATGATGGTGGCCTAGTATTCTGTTGGGGGAATCAGATAATAATAATAATAATAATTGTGGTATTTTTTATGTGCTTACTATGTTCCAGGCACTGTACTAAGCTTTGGGGTGGATACAAGCAAATCAAGATGGACACAGTCCCTGTACCACATGGGGCTCACAGTTTCATCTAAACTTGCATCTAGACAAGTTTAAAAATTCATTGCAAAGCTGATGCTCTTTTAAAACACATATGGAATAAAAAAAAGCATTCAAGAGTATAAAGCAAAATGATCTCTAGTGGAAAGTGGCATTGCAATGAAATGAAATGTAGATTTTTAAAGGATAGATCCTTAAAACCACCAAAATGCACATTTAAAAATCATTCTTCTCAAAACAACTTATCTTCTCTTTTATTTGGAAAACAATATATCAAAATGGAGTCACTTTGTTATAATGATGCTTTCCAAAGAGTTTTACCTCACTAATAAGTTATTGTACAGGCCCGCTCCTTTTCAGCTGTGGTTACATTATCTATAACAATAATAATAATAATTATGGTATTTGCTAAGCACTTACCATGTGCCAGGCACATGGATACAAGCAAATCAAGGTGGACACAGTCCATGTCCCACATGGGGCTCATACTCTCAATCCCCATTTTATAGATGAGGTAACTGAGGCACTGAGAAGTGAAGTGACTTGCCCAAGGTCACACAGCAGACAAATGGCAGAGCTGGGATTAGAACCTACAACCTTCTGACTCCCAACCCTGTGCTCTATCCACTAGGCCATGCTGCTTCTCAATTCACAGACCAATCCAATCTCTCAAAGAGTATTTGATAAGACTGGTTTCGCTAACCTGCAATTACAGGAGAATTACTAAGTAGTACCCAAGTGAAGTGTGTCACCACCTCTCCTATAAATGGAGCTATTAGCATGGGAAGAATCTCTCCTATAAATGGAGCTGTTAGCATGGGAAAAACCTTCCAGTTAAAAAAAAACAACTGCAGTTACTCATGGTAATGAGTGTTTCACCTAGCAATCTGTCAATATCCCACTTGGATTATAATTAAATGGGCTTGAGCCCACCAGAGGCAAGGGAGTAGTAACCTGATTACTCTGGGGAAAGCCATTAACTGTATTTAATGCCTAAATGGGATCTTTTTTAAGTTGCAGAAGAAAAACTTAATATATTTCCAATAACGTATGCATGTTGTTTTCACTTTTCATATGATTTTACAAAAAAATAAGATAGTTCTGTGTGTCCAGTAGATCCATACATCAATTTCCAAATTAGAGTGAAATCTCTGTTTAAGGAGTTTAGGGACTTACTGTTCCAGCAGGGGAACCCGGGCACTATAGGAGAAGATGTCATCACAAAAACTGCCCTTTTTTATGGTATTTGTTAAGCGCTATGTGCCAGGCACTGTACTAAGCACTGGGGTAGATACAAGCTAGTCAGGTTGGACATAGTCCATGTCCCACATGGGACTCACAATCTTAATCCCCATTTTACAGATCAGGTAAATGAGGCACGGAGAAGTTGAGTGACTTGCCCAGGGTCACACACAGAATAGTGGTGGTACCCGCATTAGAACCTAAGTCCTTCTGAAAACCTACAGAACCTAGAGAACCTTGGACCTCTGTCCATTTGGTCATGCTACTGGGTTCTAATCCCAGCTCTGCCACTTGTCTGCTTGACCCTGGGCAGTCACTCTGTGCCTCAGTTACCTTGGCTGTGAAATAATAATGATTATTATGGTATTTTTAAGTGCTTACTATGTGCCAGGCACCGTACTAAACACTGGGGTGGATACAATCAAATCAGTTTGGACACAGTCCCTGTACCACTTAGGGCTCACAGTCTCAATCCCCATTTTACAGATGAGGTAACAGGCACAGAGAAGTAAAGCGACTTGCTGAAGGTCATGCAGCTGACAAGTGGCAGAGAAGGGATTAGAATCCAGATCCTTCTGACTCCCGGGCCCACACTCCATCAACATCATCATACTGCTTCGGAGGCTAAGACTGTAAGCCCGTGCGGGACATGAACTGTTTCCAACCTGATTGGCTTGTATTTTAGCCCAGTAATTACTACTGTGCCTAGCACATAGGAAGTGCTTAACAAATACCATTTAAAAAAAAGGTTCCATTTTGTAATGCTGCATTGTGCTATAGGATTGATAACTTGATATATAGCTTTTCCACAGCTCCCACGCTCCTCCTCTCCTCCATACCTGCTGAATCTGCCCCCAGCCTCACCCCTCTCTTCCCCCCCAACCCCCCCGCCTGGGACCGCTTTTACAGTACAGCACATACGTGTTTCAGCACATATGTGCTTCAGCACACGGCTGGCCCCTTCCCCACCCACTGGGACCACCACAGCTATGGGGCTGAGCTGGTCTGGGCCAGCTGGGCTGGGGGAGGAAGCCCAGGCCGCTACTGGCCTTCCCTCCTTGCAGTCCCAGAACTTCGACTCTGGTGGGACCTGGACCAAAAAAGGGAGACAAATGTTTACAGCCATAACTGCTGGGGATGGTGAGAATCACAGTACTAGTAATAGTAGTAGTAGAAGAAGCGGTATTCATTGATCCCCCACTTGATGTGGTGCACTGTGCTAGACGGAGAGGGCAAAAAAGTTTTCAAAGAACAAGAGGGTGGAGCGGTCGAGGTGGATGGGTGGGGAGGTAGCTATTCACCAAGCAGAGGCAGTCATCAGGCAGGGCTGACATGACCATGTTACTGCATTAAAGTTAGTTCCACAGATCTTGCCTGAGAACAGAAATATACTGAAGGAGCTATACTGCAATTCGATAATTAACCAAATACACAATTTTGGGTCATTTTGGTTAAAACTGGGCCCCCGACCCTGGTTCAGAAACCCAGCTCCCGTTTCAAACTTTGTTACTAGGAGAAAACAGGTTCCAACTTAGGTTTTAGTTTAAGATGCAGTTTACAGGGATCGATTGTGTCCAGGACTGCCTGGCCAGGGACAGCACAACATCTCATCTCCCCTTCCTCAAGGATGGGGGGGGAGAGGAGGAGGAGGAGGAGGAGGAGGGGGAGGAGGAGGAGGAGGAGGAAAAGGGGAAAGGGGCTGCATGGGGGGAGGAGGAGGAGGAGGGGGAGGAGGAGGAAAAGGGGAAAGGGGCTGCATGGGAGGAGGAGGAGGAGGAGGAGGAGGAGGAGGAGGAGGAGGAGGAAAAGGGGAAAGGGACTGCATGGGAGGAGGAGGAGGAAAAGGGGAAAAGGGGAAAAGGGGCGGAGGAGGAGGAGGAGGAGGAGGCGGAGGAGGAGGAGGAGGAGGAGGAGGAGGAGGAGGGAAAGGGGAAAAGGGGAAAGGGGCTGCACGCCATGAACATTTCAGGGACTTTTCGTCCCAGCAATGTCGATGTAAACTGAAAGTGGTTGGAGAAAGTTCCGCCCGTAGCATCTTGCTCCCTCCCAATTCCTCCAGGCAATGTCTTCGTTGGTGCCCCTGCTTCTGGGTCAGTGCTTTGCACACAGTAAGCGTTCATTAAATACAACTGAATGAATGAATAGGACACTGTTTAGATTCTTGCTGACATTTCTTGTACTTCAAATGCCATTCACTAACAGGAAAATATGAGACCAAGACTAATCTACTAAAGTTGATTTTCTAAGTGATATTCAATTGTGCAATTTTCAAGAAATATGCAATTAACCATCATTTTTCAATGTGGAACTCAATAATAGCAAACAGACCAAATGCATCTGTATTTACCAAATGAGGGTACCTATTCAATAACTGTACTTAACACACATTGATAAATAATAACTTTCACAACATGCAAGGATTCATAACAATTAAAATAACTCGTGCAAATAAATAAAACTAATTTATTGGCATGATCACTCTCAAAGAGAGGAAGGAGAGGCAAGAGGACATTTGGAAATGTTGTAAAGAAAGATTAGGCATTTCAACTGATGCTGGCCTAGGGAAATCCAAAGAATTTACTCAAACTCTACAGTTTAGCAGCATGGCCTAATGGAAAGAGCTTGGGATGGGACTGAGTGTTTTACAACCTAGGTTGTAATGCCAACACTGCACTAGTGTGTTGAGTTTCCCTGAGCAAAACCCCTTTGCCTCATATTCCTCTTCTTGAAAATAGAGATGGTGATACCTGTTCTCCCTCCCTTTTAAACTACAAACCCGGTGTGGAATAGAAACTGCATTTGATATGGTTACTGTGTATGTAACCCAAACTTTAGCACATATAAGCATTTAATTATCAACAATATAATATAATTATCAACAATAATTACCTAAAATTGTATTTTAAAGTGGAATTAATTGGAAATGTGTTAAAAAGTTTCCTAATACACTTTTGGTTCAAATATCCTGATGACAGAAAGTTAGACCATTACATTCTCTTGTCTATTTACTTGTTACTTTGGCTTAACAGAAAAACCTTTCCCCAGAATTTCATACTGCACAACTGGTTTAAATGTTTACACCGAAGACATCAACCTGGACATTATGGTCCATATAAACATGTCCCAGCAGATGCCTCACAGTATTTTTACTTTGGTTACATTTCCCTTTCTCATAGAATCAACTTGTCTCTAACACAGATGTAATAGGAAAGAAGGCTGGACTAGGACAGGAAACGGAGCAAGGAAGAGGGTCGCTGGGGCCTGGAAGTTGGAACAGAGTCATGCCAGAAGCAGGATGAAAGGAGACAGAGAACAGCAGTGCAACAAGGAAAGGGAAAGGAGAGAAATACAAAAAAAATTGCTATTTAATTTCCTTGGCTTCAAGTAACCTCAGTTTTTTTGCTCCTTGAAGTTTGCTGTAACTAGGCTTGCTGTTGTATTCTTAGTCCATTATCTTCTATGACTCTAATTTAATGATGTGCCTAGGGGACTGTCAAATGACTCTAAACCCCAGAAGAATGCTGAAACCACCAATATATACCTTGGCTGACAGCAATTGCTGCAAAAATCACACAACTGTGGAACTCTTGAATGTGACTTGGTACACTTCTCTGGAAGAACTCCAAACTCTGATGTGTTTTTCTGGCTTGTTTTGTTCATTCACTCATTCATTCAGTCGCATTTATTGAGAGCTTACTGCGAGTACAGCACTGTACTAAGCTCTTGGGAGAGTACAATGTAACAACAGAAACATTCCCTGCCCATAATGAGCTCACAGTCTAGAGGGGGAGACACATATTAATATAAATAAATAAATTATAGATAAATACAGATATAGACATACGTGGGTGGGGGGATGGGAGGGCAAATGGAGTAAATCGGGGCAATGCAGAGGGAGTGGGAAAAGAGAAGAGGAGGGCTTAGTAATAGGAGGCTTCTTGGAGGAGATGTACCTTCAATAAGGCTTTGAAGTGGGGGACAGCAATTATCTGTGTGAGACGGGGAGGAAGGGCATTTCAAGCCAGAGGTAAGATGTGGACAAGAGGTCGGGGGAAAGATGGACGAGACTGTGGTACATTGAAAAGGTTAGCATTAGAGGAATGAAGTGTGCAGGTTGGGTTTAGTAGGAGAGTAGCAAGGTGAGGTAATAATAACGATGGTAATTGTTAAGTATTTACTATGTGCCAGGCACTACACTAAGAGCTGGGGTGTATACACTGAAATTGGGAAGTAGGAGGGGACAAGCTGATTAAATGCTTTAAAGCCAATGGTGAGGAGTTTTTGTTTGACGCAGAGGTGGATGGGCACCCTCCTTGACAGTTTCCATTTCAAAAAAATTCAGAAAAACACCAAGCAGGTGGAAATGCTGATAAATACATGGAAGGAGATTGGCTTCACTATGGGTTTTGTTAAAGAAAGACAGTAATCACTACCGTGGGAACCCTCATCTCTGGAAAGAGAGGTTTTTCTCTTCTTGTTGCAACACTCTTATGAAATGTTGCCTTTGTCTTAGAGAAGAGTTAAACTCTTGGAAATGATAAAATGCCTTGGGTGGTTAATTTAAAGTCAGGACCAGAGCCAAAAATGAAATATGAGGCCTCGACAAAGTCCTCAAGTCAGCCCAGTAAGGCAATCTTGCTATCATCTATATACTATCCAGGAAAATAATTTACTAGACAACGTTATTCTTGTCAGTAAAATACTACTAATTTTCTTTGCTCCAACCTATCAAAGCCACGCACCCAAGGAGTATTTTGCTGGACTGAAAAAGAAACAAAAAAGCATTAGCACCACGTGACCTCGACTGGAGCCACTGCTACATGTAACTCCCGCTGCAACATTTAACACCTCTGTAAAGTGCTTTGCCCAAAGTAAGCACTCAATAAATACGATTGAATGAATGAAAGAATAAACACCAACCACGGCATCCTGCCATGTGGAAAATGCTAGGAAGGCTACTGCTGTTGGACTCTGAACAAGACACCTGGAACACTGAAGAATCCAAAAATACCTTTTCCCATAATGTGCCCCCAAAAGTTATTGGTAAATGAGCCAACTAAGCTTTCATTGTTTTACTGTTCTTGTTTTACATTTTTATTTCTATTTCTTTTTTAATTTTCCTTTACTTGCCCATTGGCTTTAGCTCCCACATTAAGCCCCTTTGTGGGTCAGACTGTATCTGTAAGATCTTTCCCAGACTAGAATAGTGCTCTGCACAAAGTAAGTGCTTGATGCTGTGGAATTAATCAATCAATAGATTGTAATTATTCAAAGTTTACTGAGTGCAGAGCACTGATCTAAGCACTTGGAAAAGTACAATACAATAGAGTTGATAGACATGTCCCCTGCCTGCAGTGAGCTTAGTCTAGAGGGAGACGGACATTAAAATAAATTAGGGATATATGTACGGGAGTGCTGAGAAGCTGAGCGTGGGATGAATAGCAAGCGCTTCAGGGGTACAGATTCAAGTACATAGGAGATGCAGAAGGGAAAGGGGAAAAGAGAAATGAAAGCTTAGTTCGGGGAAGGTCTCTTGGAGGAGATGTGATTTTAGTAAGGTTCTGAAGGTAGGGAGGAGAAGGAGAGAGTTCCAGGCCAGGAGGCAGTGGAGGGGGTCAAAGGCAAGGGATCAGTAGCAAAAATCAAGTAATCAACCCTGCGCACAAACACAAGGCCAGGATTCCAACTTTCCTATGTGCCGGTTCAGATTGTAACAGATAATGGCATTTTAGTTTGACTAGATCCTTTTTACTAGCCTCTAACTACGCATACAATCTTGTCCTGGGTGCTGGGAGACTTACAAACAGAAAAGGGACATCTGACTTCGATTTACAACCCGATACACTTCCCTATCCCCAGTAAAGACTCTAAAGCCACTTTTCCTATCTCCCACTTCCTTCTGCGTCAACCTGACTTGCTCCCTTTGCTCTCCCCCGCCTCCCCACCCCACAGAACTTATGTCCATATCTGTAAATTTGTTTATTTATATTTATGTCTGTTTACTTGTATTGATGTCTGTCTCCCACACTCTAGACTGTGACCTCGTTGTGGGCAGGGATTGTTTCTCTTGAAATGCTGTATTGTACTGTCCCAAGCGCTTCATACAGTGCTCTGCACACAGTAAGTTCTCAATAAATACAACTGAATGAATGAATGAAAGAAAGAAAGAATGAATGAAAGAAAACCTTCAAGAACAAGACCCATATCTTAGTCTTGTTTTGGAATTTCCCTCACCACTCAGGGTACAGTTCTTTGCTCCAAGTTGTAATTTGATAAATATACCGCATTCTGCCTAATCAATCAAGCGCTAGGGAGAGTACAATACACCAGAATTAGCAGGCACGTTCCCTGACCCAAATGAGCTTACAGTCTAGAAGGTGCATTCTTCCCACAAGAGGCTGTTCTGGCATAACAGAATCCATAAATTGCCATAAGTAAATTTGGTGTAGGAAGGAAAGTTTCTACAGATGCTTGTGACTTCGTTTAAGGGGCTTCTCAGCTTGAGTGCCGCAGACTGACTTGGTGTTTCTGCAATTTTACAGCATTTATCACTGTACAATAACACTGAGTGGCTCAGGATTAAATCATTCTGCTAGGGGTGGACATAAAAATAAAATTAATCTGTATCAAAATAATATCAATCATAGCGGTATCTTCGGACCACCTACCCTTAACCCACTAATTCCCAATGAATCAATGGTTAGCATAATAGCATTTTCCCAATTTCTTCTTATTCTCCTTATTCTGAACATTACAGTAGGTCATTAACAATGTTATTAGTACCAAGTGGTATTGTTAAGAGCTTACTATGTGCCAAGAACGGTTCTAAGTTCTGGGGTAGATACAGGGTAGTCAGGTTGGACACAGCGGGCTCAACAGTCTTAATCCCCATTTTACAGATGAGGTAACTGAGGCCCAGAGAAGTGACTTGCCATTCAGCAGACATGTGGCAGAGCTGGGATCAGAAACCACATCTTCTGACTCCCAGCCTCATGTCTTTCCACTGGACTATGTTGCTTCTCAGTACAAGTGATGGCTTCTATTCTTTTATGGGTACCCTGGTTCCACACCTGGGCGACAAAGTGATAAGATGAAAAGACAACCTGCAATGGCGTCGTGTTAACTAGAAATAGTCGACTCAAGGAACAGCTGGAAGATGACTTCTTTAACCCAATTCCTACAGAAGTGGTTAATCTTAATGTTTTAACTGCATTAATTGATCTGAATTATAAGAGCAGAAAAACTACTGGATTGTTGCAAATTATACTATGAAACTCTTCATAAACAGCAGGGACTACTTGGGAAGCTTAGCATCAGGGTCCATGTGCTTGAATACCAGAGGCCTCAAGTTCAAACTCTGGATCATCAGCCTGGCCCCACGGCCCTCATGGGGAGAGAAGTGAAAGATCATGCTGCTGTAGGATCCCTGTGCATTTAATAATAATAACCAAAAAAAAAAAAAACCCATCCCATCCAGAAAAAAAAAACACAAAAAGACAGACAGCACCTCTCCTTCTTTATGAAAAGCAAAAAGTCACGCAAAGAATGTCTCAACCTTCTCATCGGTGTATAAATATTCCACTCATCCAACTTAATATTAATGCTTGATTCACTTCAATTCATCACAACTACACTTCTACTTCCAGTAAGCGACACCTCAAGATACACGCTTTCAAGTGAAATAGCTCTCCCCTCACCCCACCGAAGACCAGGACACCACCCGACTACATAAAATCTCGCCTCGATATAAATTTAGGGGTGAATTAATTTGCCGCACAGCTCAGCTCGCAAATCTTTCAATTGAAAATTGAAACCTTTAACGACTCACCGACCCTACTGTACTTGCCAGTACTCCTGGCATTTCCTTCAAGCCGCAGCAGTAAAAGCTCTGAGGAAGAAGCTTGTGTACTAAAACTCATCAATATACATATTTATGCACTATGAAAAACTAATTTATAGTCAGAGGAGGGGGGACGGGGGGAAAAAGTAGGAATCTCTCCCAAATAAGCAGGTTTATTTTGAACGTTCACTGAATTGCTTCTGTGTGAAATACGGGTGAGAACTCTGGATAGAAGAGAGTTGTTTCAGCTTTACTTATTTTAATTCCACTCAGGTGTGGACACAGTTTTTAATCTAGTCGCTTGCTGTTTTGACAAATAGAGCATTGCCCGGTATTTGTCCCGAGGCCAACTCATGCCCTATCTTGTCACACATTCAGCAGCAGCATTGGAGGGAAAAAAGTATCTGAACGGAGTATACCTAAAAACCGAATCAAATTAGATCTACAATGTACAGTAATGAAAACGTTAAAAGTGGGCATTAAACAAATGTAATATCGGCAGGTTCTGAAGAAGGGTTGTTTTTAAAAGGTCAGGGTAGGCCACCTACTACCCTGTTAGTTCAGCTTAATTAAATCATCAATTACATCATTGGATCAAAATCCTTTCTTGAGGCAAAGGTGAAAACAAAAGCCACTCTCAAAAGATACCAAAAATGTCTCTTTTAGAAGGAATCCTCTTCAGGGCAGGAGTTAGGTCTTTCTATTGTAAGAGGCTTAAAAAAAATCACAGCATATTAGAAGCAGCTAATGAAGTCTGTAATATAGCCACCGTCCTTCGTGCTCTGAGTGAAAAATAAATTACATGAGGGTGATGTTCAAAAGAATATCAGCTTCATTCATCTTTCTTCTGGTATACCTCTAACAAACCTTCCCTGATTAATTCCCAAGCACCCCAAATACAACCCCATCAGCCAAGTATCTCTAGCACTTATACCCACTCTCGGCACTTTTGTATCTGTGTTTATTCAATTGCACATTCAATTATTTTGATTACCCTGTTTGTAAGTATTATGTCAGTCTCACCCTTGGAGTGTAAGCACCTTTTAGAGAAGCAGCGTGGCTCAGTGGAAAGAGCACGGGCTTTGGAGTCAGAGGTCACGGGTTCAAATCCTAACTCTGCCAATTGTCAGCTGTGTGACTTTGGTCAAGTCACAACTTCTCTGCGCCTCAGTTCCCTCATCAGTAAAACCGGGGTTAAGACTGTGAGCCCCCCGTGGGACAACCTGATCACCTTGTAACCTCCCCAGCGCTTAGAACAGTGCTTTGCACATAGTAAGCGCTTAATAAATGCCATCATTATTATTATTATTATTTTGGGTAGGGAAGGGATTACTTCAATCAATGGTATTTACTAAGCACCTACTATGTGCAGGGCACTGTACTAAGCACTTGGTAAGCAGCATGAGCTAGTGAAAAGAGCACAGGCCTGGGACTGGGAGTCAGAGGACCTGGGTTCTATTCTTGCTATGTGACGTGGGTTCTAATCCCGGTTCTGCCACTTGTTACTGTGTGATTTGGGGCAAATTACTATCTTCTCTGTGCCTCAGTCGCCTCAACTGCACAATGGAGTTTCACTACCTGTTCTCCTTCCTGTTTAGATTATGAATCCCATGTGGGACAGGGATTCTGTCTGACCTTATTTAATTTATATCTGTCCCAGAAATTAAAACGCTACTTTCATACATAGTAAGCACTTAACAAATACCATTAAAAAAAAGCCAAGTGAGTCCTTGCTCATGTCCTTTGTCCTACCTGGAAATCCCTTGTATCTACTCCAGTTCTTAGTAGAGTGTTCCACACAAATTAAGCACTCAAAAAATTATGAATGATTAATTGATTCAAAGCAGAGAAGCAGCTTTAATTTTTTTGCCAGGACTGTGTATGAGCTGCCTCAATAATAATAACAATAATGGTACTTGTTAAGCACTTACTTTGTGCAGGGACTTTACTAAATACTGGGGTTGGATACAAGCAAATCGGGATGGACATAGTCCCTGTCCCACATTCTTGATCCCCATTTTACAGATGAGGTAACTGAGATCCAGAGAAGTGAAGTAACTTGTTCAAGGTCACACAGCAGACAAGTGGTGGAGTCAGAATTAGAACCCATGACATTCTGACTGACAGCCCCATGTTCTATCCACTATGCCACACAACCAACTTTCAAATTGAAGAGTTGCCTATGCACCCTGCCCTCTGCACTCAATAGATATCAGCACCAAGAGAATTCCCTTTCATATTTTTTGAAGAATCCTTAGGCACAGGAAAAGTTTATTGGGAAAAAAATCCCCTGGTACCTACCCCTTGGGCTATTGATACCAGCGAGACAGGTATGAGAATGTCACCAATTTAAGGCATGCCCTCTGCTAAATAAAACTAGAAGGTGTTTGAAAGAAATCAGACAGCAGTCTAAATAAAACTTAATATACTGTAAATTCCACTTACAAGATCTGTTAATTAGGTTTTATGGAAATGTGTGTTTGGGGTAGCACTCCAAGTTATTGCTAGAGCCTTACATGGTCTAGTCTGGGCAAGGCCGCTGATTTTCAGGAGTCTGCCTAAAACTGCGTCGTACCTTCAATCTCAGACTTCCTCTAAACAGTCTCATCTCCATCATAATATAAATTATGGGCTTATATATAATATAGATAGCTTGCATGTGTGTATATACATGCACACACACGCACATATATACACACAAACCACCAAAATCCAACTTGGGGTGAGTTTTTTTTTTTTTGTTAATTAAAGATGAAGCCAACAGGAAAATGTACTTTTGTTTTAGAAATAAAATTGCTGACCTAATAAAAAAAAGTTCTGTGGGTGAAGGTATTTCTGCCCTGTATGAAGGGCCCTTCATTTTTAATTTACTATTTTTCTTAGGAATTTACTGGATTTTACAAAAGAATGACAAGTGAAAAAAAATCAGTGGAAAAAAGGCCGTTTTTGAGTTCGGAAAAAAGTCGTGGGCATGCCTTCCCTCACCAGTTCTTTGATTCTAAACTGGGATAATCCAAGCCCAGCTCTGAATAGTGATAATAATGACGGTATTTGTTAAAGTGCTTACTATGTGCCAGGCACTGTACTAAGCCCTTGGGTGAATACACACAATTCGGGTTGGACACAGTCCCTGTCCCATATGGAGCTCACAATCTCAATCCCCATTTTCCAGATGAGGTAACTGAGGCCAAGGTCACACAGCAGACAATTGGCGGAGGCGGGATCAGAACCCATGACCTTCTGACTCCTAGGCTTACGCTCTATCCACTATGCCATGCTGCTTCTATGGGTCCCCTTTGTGATCGTACCCAATAAATCATCATTGGTAGTTATTAAGTATCTATTATGTGCAGGAGGAAACTGCATTACGGGCTTGAAGGACATACAGAAGTAAATGACAGTCTCTGCCCTCAAGGAGCTTAGCTCACTGTGGCCAGGGAATTTTATCTGTTTATCGTTATAGTGTACTCTTCCAAGCACTTGGTACAGTGCTCGGTACGCAGTAAGCGCTCAATAAATACGACTGAATAAATGAATAAACAATCTAATGGGGAAGCAAAAAGACAAATTGATGATGGGGGGGGGGGGGGAGTCTGTCGACAGAGGGGAGGAGGTTGTGTGAAGGAAGAAGGGAGAGGGGGCCTTGAGAACCAGAAGGTCCTATACTCCTGGCCCTAGGTTCATTCAATCATATTTATTAAGTGCTTACTGTGTGTAGGTGTTGCAAGCTGTGCACTTTGGGATGGAAACGTGTATTTATATGTTCAAATTTCAAGTATGATTGAATGAATGTGTCTACCAACTCTAATAATGGCATTTGTTTTTTATTATTATTATTTAATATAAATAATAATAATATTTGTTAAGCGCTATGTGCCAAGCACTGTACTAAGTTAAGCATGGGAATGGATGCAAGTTGGGTGGATACAACTACATTATATTGTAATGATGGTACTTGTTACGCACTTACTACGTGCCAAGCACTTATTGTACCCTCCCTCCCAAGCACTTAGTTCAGTGCTCGGCACAAGGTAGGTGCTCAATAGATACCAGTGATTGACTGAGTGATTGACTGAGCCATGGTACTGCACCAACCATCAGTCCTTGAAGACAGGGCTGAGGTGCGCCCGGCAAATTCTCCCTCACTCTTGTGAGGGTGTGTGTGGCGAAGGGCACACCCGGTATTTGTACCCTTTATTCTACACTACTATTACCCTCATCCTCACAGCACTTTTTTACATGTCGGTAATTTATTTATTTTAATGTGTGCCTCTTCCTTTAGAAGGGGCAGGGAACGTGTCTATCAAATCTATTACACTGTACTCTCCCAAGCACTCAAATATCATTGACTGAGTCCGTTACAAAATCCTGTGGGTTTTTCCTCCACATTTCCAGGATCTGCCCTTTCTTATCTACTCACATATTCATCAAACTGGTCCAAGAACTAGTCAGATTCATTCATTTACTCATTCAATCATTTATTGAGCGCTTACTGTGTGCAGAGCTCCGTACTAAGCACTTGGAAAGTACAATTCAGCAACAGAGAGAGACAATCCCTGCCCACACCGGGCTTACAATCTAGAAGGGGGGAGATGGAAATCAAAACAAGTAAACAGGCACCAATATAAATAAATAGAATTATTCCCGCTTTGACTATTGCAACAGTCTCCTCACTGGTCTCCCTTGCCTCCAATCTCTCCTTCACTCTGTTGCCCACATCAATTTCCTAGAACACTGTTCTGTACTTTCCTCTTTCAAAGCCTTCAAATGTCACCCAGTCCTCTCCAAATCAAGTATAAACTATAGATCATTGTCTTTCAAGCACTCTCTCCACTTCTCAGCCCTCTCCTTCCTCTTTTCCCACAACACCCCAGCTCATCAGGCAGTAATTAGTTCTTCTTGTTATTATTATTGTTCTTTCTTTTGTTCTATGGATGTTTTGTTGGCTAAATAGACCGTTAGCTCATTCTGGGCAGGGAATGTGTCTGCTAATTCTGTTGAATTGTACTCTCCCAAGTACTTAGTATAGTGTGCAGCTCAGAGTAAGCACTCAACAAATACCATTGATGGATTAAATAGAGCCAAAGTCTTTCTCTGTATTTCTGTTGTACCTTCCTCTCCTAGTTGTAATAGCATTTATTAATCATCAACTGCTTGAAAAATACTGTTTTTAGGGCCAGGAACAGTGTCTGAATTCATTGTCCTATCCTCAACATGTCAACCCTTAGAGCTTTTAGTTTTTATTACTACCATTATTCATTCAATGGTATTTATTAAGTGTTTACTATGTGCAGAGCACTGTACTAAGTACTTGGGAGAGTAAAATACAATAGAATTGGCAGACACATTCCTTGCCCACAATGAGCTTCCCAAAACTTTCCATCTGTGAAATCTGGCAAGCAACATTTGCTACCTAACTTTCCCTGGTTAAAATACTGTTTGGAATAACCTATACACCCTTGAAGGAAAGCCGTTTCATTTAAAAAAAAAACAAAAAACATTGTCCTAACCATTTCTTTTGACTGTAAGCTCCTTGTGAGCAGGGAACATGTCTACCACCTACACTTCATTGTACTCTCCCAAGCTCTTAGTACAGTGCACTGCACACGGTAGGTGCTCAATAAATACCATTGATTGATTCTTCAGAGGAAAGCAAATTATCAGGATACAACATTCTATCCACACCAGCTTTTATATAACTTGCTCCTCTCCAAAAGATTTATCTTCTTAATCTGTTCCAGAAGAGATAAATGAGTAAACTAGCCAGTTGGGGCTTGTGTGAAGGAAGAAAAAGTGATAGGCTATAGGGGAGAAGAAAGGATGGTGGAAGTTCCTTGAATATGTATGAAGACTCAAGCAATACCTGGGTACAGTAATGTTCCAGGTATGAAGGGAAAGAGTTAGGAGGGAGAATTTAAAAAACGTACAGAAGCTACAAGGCTGACATGAAATTGCGCATTTCTATAAATAGCATTGTTATTTATCTTCCAGTTGTTTTGTTGGGGTTTAGTGTTTGATTTTACCCTCTTTCAGCACCACCAGATTTACATTTGTCCCGGTTATAGTGACTCTGTGGAAGGAGCATGGGACTGTAAGTCCGGAGACCAGGATTCAAGTCCTGGCCTTGCCATTTTCCTGCTGGGTAAGTCACTTCTCCATGCCTCACCTCTTTCCTCGTCTGTAAAACGGGGATAAAAATGCCTGTCTTCTTTCTTGGATCATGAGTCCCATTTGGGCCAGGGATTATATCCAATCTGATTATCTAGTATTTACAAATTCTTGGCACTCTCAGCATTTTCTAAATTATTATTATTATTATCACCCATTTATGCCAGTTGAATAGAAGGTCCTAGAGCTTGCTTAATATTAAGAGAAAAAAGTTGGGGTGCTTTTTGTGAACCAAGAATCAATGTATTTTTAATAAAACAGATTCAAACCACATAAATTCTGAATAATTTATGAGGTATTTCCTAAACACATCCAACCTAGAACTACAATTGGGTCACCCAATGAAAATGGAGACTTATATAAAGAGAGACTCAAGTTTTCTAAACTAATCCCCTGCCCTAGCATGTGTAGCTCTTGTATAAACTCTTACTGACCTTTTAAATTCAAATAAAGCAAATAAGCGGAAAAATGATTTCCTCATCAGCACATGTTAACTTGCATGTTTTAGGAGGGTTTTGAGATTGAGGTGGTTGAGTGAGGGAAGATAGGATGATGGGTTAGAAACATTCCCTTCCACTGTAATTCAGAGGATATGCTTCAGGCAACAGGGATTTTTTTTCCTTTACTTAAGTCTGCTGTATAAAATTACATAGACCCCATAAATTGCTGATTATGCCCATTCAAGAAAGAGGACATGTGTTCCAGATCAAAGTAATCTGTGCTTCCTCTATTATATATCAATTTAAATACTCAGGCATCTCCTGATATTTCATAAGCAAACAGTGATTGGTAGGTGCACTTGAGAGGAAATGTTCTTCATTTGCTATATCGGGGTTCTAATTCTACGTCGCCTGAATTTTCACAACCAACCTGATTCCACGCGTTACTGTTTGCCTGCTTATAATTACAAAGTACACACTACAACACATCACACTGCCATGTGTATGCAAACTGCCTGCTTCCAGGCCATTAAATTTCCTTCCATCTGCTTTGATTGAAACCCTTTGCAACCTATGGCACTTTGTTCAAAAGGAGCCATTCTTTTGTCTTCTTTCCTACCCCACCCTCGCTCTTCAAATCTCAGCCCTGACCCCCAAACTGAGAGAAGGAAAATAGGGCACTTTCATTTTCTCAGTCAGAGCACTACTGACAACCAGTCAGTGGCTTTAGAAAGTGATTACCTGCCTCTTCATTTACAACCTGGTCTCTTAATAGCCCTGTTCATTACTTCTCTGTGCCTCAGTTCCCTCATCTGTAAAATGGGGATTAAGTCAGTGAGGCCCCCTGTGGGACATGGACTGGGTCCAACCTAATTACCTTGTATCTACCCCAGAGCTTAGAAAAGTGCCTGGCACATAGTAAGTAGTTAACAAACACCATTAAAAAAAAAAACCTAACAAATTTCTAGGCACCTCTGAGAGCTCTCAGTTTAGTGAGAATACGCATCTTTCCTTTCCAAACTATATGAGTGGGTTAAAATAATCTACATTAGGTTTTTCCATACCTTGCTTCAGAAACTTGAAAATTTTTCCCCCAGCCAATACAAAAATATACAAAAAAGCCTCTCGCTTTTGCTGATACTAATAACTCTTACTGTCCAAAAGGTCATCTTTGATCCTGAAGGACAGCACTTTCTCTAAACAAGTAGAGCATATGAAAGATAGATATAATATATATACAAAAAAGTATATGTATATAAAGGAAACTGATTAATGCTAAGGTCTTTGCGGGCAGGGAACGTATCTGCCAACTCATCTCATTCATTCAATCGTATTTATTGAGCGCTTACTGTGTGCAGAGCACTGTACTAAGCGCTTGGGAAGTACAAGTTGGCAACAAAAAGAGACGGTTCCTACCCAACAGCGGGCTGTAATACAATAATGAACCTTGGATTAATGATTTCCAGCTTGATCACTGCCACTGACCTACTTCTCTTTCTAAACTCACTGCGGCTTGTGGATTTCAGACAGAAGCGGGCAAGATCCTGAATCCAGACTACATCAGCTGCGCCATTTTATCACATAACCTTAAACGTAGGAATTGTGCCCTATGCAATCTGGCTTTATTGTGTACTAACATTTAAAAATTCTAAAAATTAACATTTTGAATGTAAAAAGTGTGTGAAAATGATTTTAGTGAAAGCAAACCTGGAGATTTCTAATTTTGCTAAATTTAAGCCTTAATACAGTTATCTGCACACAGTAAGGCTCGATAAATATGATTAATTGGTTGATACTTATTTCAATGCCTGAATCTCACTTCCTCCAGTAATTTCATTCTGCAACCACCTCTTCATTCTCTCCCTTTTGCAACCAGGCTTGATATGAGAAGTATCTGTGTACTAGAACGTGATAACAGTGCTACATCCAAAGCCTCAAACAGCATATTTCTTAAAATATAATCATTAGAAAGCAATTTCTATTTCAGTAAGTCTCTCCCACAATCATTCACACATTGTCTAAACAGCAGCTGCCCCAAAAATGTCTAAATCTTTGACAACATAGTTACTAAATCATAACTGACACACTCAAATGCTAATCTGGGATAATGGATGGTAAAATGGGATTTTTGTTTTGATACATTTGCTCTTTCAATAAACTAGCCAGGCCAAAGCAAAACCAAAAGGTATTTGGATACTTGGGCTGTCTACCTCCATCCAATTTGGAGTTAGGAATTCATGCTGAGAAAAATAGTGAGTAAAAAAACCCCAAAAACTTATGCCCAAACATCTATCCAAAAATGTATCCATGTCAAAGACTGATTTAGCTTGATGATAATTGTCTCTATGATAACAATTATTTGTAAAAGTGGCCTTTAAAAAGCCCGAAAGATTAAGACATGTCCCTGTTTCAAGGGGAAAAGGTAACATCAGTTGGAACGCTTATCTGTATTTTCCACTCTCTACATATTAATATCCATCAATGGTATTTATTGAGCACTTACTGTACGCAGAGCACTGTACTAAGTGGTTAAAAGAGCACAGTACAACAGAATTGGTATACACATTCCCTGCCCACGAGCTTTCAGTTATAAGGACTGAAAGAACAGGTGACAACATGATCATAGTAAGAATAAAAATAGATTAATCTTTGTCACATCAAACATGAATGATTTTCATTGATCCAAGGAGAAATTTTTTTTTCATACTAGAAAAAAAATAAAGCAATTTGTATCAGGCATGTTCAGGCAAAGAATCAGATAGCATCAGACTAGCCTTTGGAAAAACAACTTTTTAGTAAATAATAATAGCATTTGTTTAGAGCTTACTATGTGCGAAGCACTGGAGTAGATACAATATAAGCAGGTTGGACACAGTTCCTGTCTCACATACGGCTCACAATCTAAACTGGAAGCAGTAGGACTTAATCCGTGTTTCACAGATGAAGAAACAGGCACAAAGTACTTATCGGATTTAGGAGGAAATTTTCAATGCGCAAATTTCCTACATTACATTACAATAATGAGTTTGCAGTATGATTTAATTTACACTCTTTCAAATCTTTAACCACATCAAAAACAAACTGAGTTCGGGATGTATTTCGTTAATCTTGTTAAAAATAGAAAGCTCCCTTTTGGTTGATCTATGTATTAGGAGTGACAGGTGACAAATCATTATCAAGCACCGACCGTTTGATTCTACGCTGTTCATTACCCTACTTCAGAGGGGTTTGTGAGTTGGACATTCATTCAATCGTATTTATTGAGCACTTACTGTGTGCAGAGCACTGTACTTTCTGAAATACTGATAAATACAGGAATACTTTTGTCCTAAAAATTATGTAAAATATACAACTGAGGCCAGCAAGAAAAGAGGATTAGCACCAAGTCTTCTACGATAGCTTATGGTAGCTGCAGGCTGAATAGTCGTTTATGTTGCCTGTCAAATGAACTGTCTTAACAGCATGGGATTTCCTCCTTCAAAAATTAACACTTCTAATCCTCCTCTTGAAATAAATTCATAGGGTATATTTTCAAGATTCAATTAAAATGAATTACTAAACAGGAGAATCTCATAGTTTCTAGGGTACAAGTCCCATCCTTTGACTCGGTATAGTATATTTCATTCTGAGATGAAGCAGTCCTACTGACAACCATTATGATATTGCCTGAAATTACAAAATAAAAATATTCTTTTATTCTACAATCCAACACTTTCTATTGCTTTTGAAAGAGAATGACAAAAGTGCAAAAGCCCATTTTTTCTATTAGAAAAAAGAAAAAGCTAAAACACGGGCCTGGGAGCCAAAGGATCTGGGCTTGCCTGCTGTGTGACCTAGCCAACTCACTGAACTTCTCTGGGGCTCAGTTTCCTTAACTGCAAAATGGGGATTCAATACCTGCTTTTCCTTCTACTTAAGGTGTCAGCCCTATGTGGGATATTGACTGTGTCCAATCTGATTAACTTGTATGTACCCCAGCATTTAGAACAGCACTTGATACACAGTAAGTGTTTAACAAACACCATGAGGAAATAAAAAAACTAGGTCAAATCTTGGCTATAAAATGGAAGACCTGGGGAGGAAGGAAAAGACATGGACAACTCTGAATAGCTGTTTGGTAGTGGTGGGGGAGGACTCTGATAAACTTCTTCCTTCCACTTATCTTTCCTGAGCTTAGGTTTTGGCCTTTTGACCACTCTTTCTGTTGCTGCTGTTAACATTCCTTCATTAGTTACTCTGCCATTATCAAACCATCTTTGTGCAGTCATTTCTCCAATAATACAGAAGCAGCAGGGTCTAGTGGACAGAGCACAGGCCTGGGAGTCTGAAGGTCATGGGTTCTAATCCCAGCTCCTCCACTTGTCTGCTGTGTGACCTTGGGCAAGTCACTTCACTTCTCTGGGCCTTAGTTCCTTCATCTGTAAAATGGGGATTAAGACCGAGAGCCCTGTGGGGGACAGGGACTGTGTCCAACCCAATTATCTTGCACTAGAACAATGCTTAGCACATAGTAAATGCTTAACAAATACCATAATTATTAAGAGGGTATTATCAATCAATCATTTCTTTTCCATCTCCCTTCTGCATCACCCTTGCATTTGAATTTATACCCTTTATTCACCCTGGCCTCAGCCCCACAGCACTTATGAACATATCCACAATTTATTTACACTGATGTCCGTCTCCTACTCTAGACAGTAGCTAAGTATTGTGTGCAGAGCACTGTACTAAGCATTTGGGAGAGTACAATGCAATGGAATTGGCAGGCACAATCCCTGCCCACAGGGAGATTAAAGTCTACAGAGGGAGACAGACATTGAAATAAATTATAGAGAGGGCAAGACCACATTCTTGACAGACTAGGGAAACTTATGGCAAACTTGTTATGGCATCCACTCTACATATGTGCACAACCACTTCTTCTGATAATGGATCATGCTCTATTCAGACAGCAACATGTTACAAAAAGAATGCTAATTCCCCAAAAGAGTTTTGTCAATCAATGACATTTATTGAGTGCTTAACTGTGTGCAAATTATTGAACAAAGCAACTTGGCACTATTAAAGTGTACAGTGGAAACATGCTTTGGGAGAACTGTCAGACAGACCAGACCATAGCTCCTCTAATAAATTTTCCCTAATTTTCCAGCACCTGCATCATCATCCCTTTAGACAATTCTAACCTTGTGAACACATTACCCCTCCTTAGCACTTATGCATATACATCTGTTCAATTTATTTTGATCACTAGTTGTAAATCACTAATTGAGAAGCAGCATGGCTCAGTGGAAAGAGAATGGGCTTGGGAGTCAGAGGTCATGGGTTCTAATCCCAGCTCTGACACATCAGCTGTGTGACTTTGGGCAAGCCACTTAACTTCTCTGTGCCTCAGTTACCTCATCTGTAAAATGGGGATTGAGATTGTGAGCCCCCCATGGGACAACCTGATCACCCTGTATCCCCCCAGCGCTTAGAACAGTGCTTTTCACATAGTAAGCGCTTAAAAAATACTATCATTATTATTATTATTATTAAATATTTTTAGGTTTGACCCCCTCTTTAGAATACAAACTGCTTGCGGGCAGGAAACATCACTTTTTTCTATACTTCTCAAGCACCATGTACAGTGTACCAAGAGGGCATTAAATAAATGCTGATGTTACTAGTACTACTACTACCACTACTGCTGCTGCTGTACCCATCTATTTAAGAAAGCACTGATAAAAAGGGACGGGAAAAAATACACGCACGGAGCCAATTGGAGATCCAGTGTGGGAGTTGAGGTGTAATTACAATACTTTTGTCCTCTTTCCACTATTGTACCTATTCCATTTATTTTGGTGAAAAGAAATCACCCCCCACCTAAAATGCCCTCCTAAATCTCCCCAAATTAACCCTACACTTGTCAGATTAATTTCTAATTACCCAAGTGTATGTTTGGAGTTGGATTTACGGAGAAAGTCCTTACAAACTTTTGAATTCAATATGCCCCCTAAGATTAAGGCAAAAAAAAACAACCTGCTTAAATTTACTGAGGTGGAAACATTTTTCACAATATCAAACGTTTTCCACAGATTCTCTTATGTGGCAACGCATGTGAGGATCATATGCTTTTTACTTAACTGATACAATCCATAATATTTCTTTCCTAAACTCCCCTCTGATACTCTCACTTTGGGAGGAAGTTGGAAACAAAACAAAAAACGATTCTCCTCAAAACTAATGACTAAATGTCAACTCTTCATTTTCCCTTGTTACTTCACTGAGGCAACATCTGAAAATTAGTTTTGTTTGTTCTGTTCAGATGTACTTATAAGTACTTAAAGAAAATACAGCACAGAGACAATTTAATCTCAAATAAAAAAGGCATTCATTTTCAGAGAGGGAATGATCAGTAAAATGTCTTCTAATTTCACAAAATACCTCAGGGAATTTAAATTGCTTTAGATAAAATGATTTCCTCATCAAGGGTTTTTACCTGAAATGAATGAAAATGCCTGCTCATCCCAAAAAGGCACTCACTTACACCACTCGCATAGGTATAAATTCAAATGAAGGTAAAGACCACACAAAAGTTACTTTAAGGAAAGTTTCAGAGTTTATCAAAATCTCATCATTCTCCCCACAGACTATGCACTTCATTCAAACATGTTTATTTCTTTATGCAGAATTGATTTTCTCCTAGAAATAAAAACTCGCTCAATACCCATGGGAGAGGGGGGTTA
Source organism: Tachyglossus aculeatus (assembly GCF_015852505.1). Classification (NCBI taxonomy): domain Eukaryota; kingdom Metazoa; phylum Chordata; class Mammalia; order Monotremata; family Tachyglossidae; genus Tachyglossus; species Tachyglossus aculeatus. Next base: position 74,107,608 of record NC_052086.1, read on the forward strand.
GTAATGGGTTTCCTGTACGACCCCTTTTCCAAACTTCTCCTGCATTCTTACCCTCTCCTGGGCTTCCAAGGAAGAAGGTTCTCACCAAGACCCAAAACTACACTATGGCTCTGCAACAACAACCCGAGAAAGAAATTCCCTTAAGTACACACTTGGTAGCGATAGGTAGAAAGTGCCGAGAACATGGGGTTCAAAATATGCCCAGCCCTTTCCGCTGACACACTGTCCCTGAACCATACAGAGAGAGGCATCACTGTGACATGGGATTCATAGTTAAATCTCTGACTCTGTGCTTTCCCATCCTGTCAGAAATGTTCACCAAAAAAAAGTGTAGCATTTTGAAATTCTAGGACGAACACTAAAACTAAAACTACGACACCCAACTGTTACAAGTGCATAATCCATTCTCACAGTCCAGCTATGTATTTCATAATTTGATTTTCCTAGTGCCGGTAAATGAAATTCCTATAACTAAATACACGTGCATGTTTCCTCTCCTTACATTTCAGCCCACACCAAGGAGATGCACACAAAACATACACTACTTTAAACTGGGCCCTTCCTAACACTGTCCATTTAGGTCTGCTTAGTGCCCACGTGCATAAAAATAATAGAAAAAGAATATCCTAGTTATCACAGGAAAATGATCCATTCATCCCACATCTATATTTTTACTACTACAAAACTAGCAATCAAAAAGTATTCAAATTAAAAGACAGATTTCATTCAAAGTTATTTCAGGTAGCACTGCCATTGGGTCCTGCTGATTACTTACTTGTTAAAAAAAGGTTCAATGAGTTTTGATCTGGCAGACACGTGATTTTTTGGAGGACTGAGAAAAGAACCTGAATAAAAAAAGAGGAAGGATATTACGATCAGCTCAACAAACACAAAAAAAGGGAAAAATAAATATAAATTACTCTTTGGAGTTTGTTTGGCGAAGAGGAGGGAGAGCTTGCCTTAGCCAAATGCCAACTAGCAAGAGAAACCTTTATCCTTCTGCGTTCCCAAGCATATTTGGGTCATACTGAACTACAACCTTCTAGACTGTAAGCTCAATGTGGGCAGGGAATGTGTCTGTTTATTGTTATATTGTACTCTACCAAACACTTAGGGCATTGCTCTGCAGACAGCACTCAATACATACAATTGACTGACTCGGATAGCCCCAACATCCCTCCCACTTGTAGCACGGTAATGAGTCCCAGATACAGTTGTTTAAACCATTTCTTTGTTTGAGACAAGTGTGTACTTGGTACCTAGGAAGTTAGCCATGGAGATGAAACACAGTCCTGTAATGTACGCATCATAGCCTGCTTCGTGGAGCTGTTCAGAAGCGGTGTCATAGCTGGGAAATCCTGCTGCGCTTTCTGAAAAACAGAAGTGTTTTTTGTCCCGAGTGTGATAATGACGCACTCCACTCTATCCATCAGACTATGGAAAGGTTTTAAACTATAAGAAAACTAACCAGAACCATTTCCTCTTTCTTCTACCATGCAAGACTTGCTTCAAAATGGATAAAACGATCTCTAAAAATGAAGGATATTTATTCCTAGACAGAAGCTTAATTAAGATGGCTATTGATCTGAATACAAGGCAAATACTAGAGTTGGTATCAATCAATCAATCATATTTATTGAGAGCTTACTGTGTGCAGAGCACTGTATTAAGCTCTTGGGAAGTACAAGTTGGCAACATATAGAGACAGTCCCTACCCAACAGTGGGCTCACAGTCTAGAAGGGGGAGACAGAGAACAAAACAAAACATATTAACAAAATAAAATAAATAGAATAGATATAGTAATAAATATGTACAAACATACATACATATATAAGAGACTACCATCAAAATAACCCTTTCTTCACCTATCTTCCATACAACTAGCTTTATTTTAGAGTATGCTAATTGCTCAGATACTTTCAAAAGCTACATGAAATTTAAAAACCTGTCCTTTGATTATGCTAATTAATAAGTACCCTGTTAGTACAAAATGATTTTATTTTCTATTTTCACAAAATCAATGAAAAATTTGTTCTCTTAAAAATCATGGGGAAAAGCTGCTAGCTAGCTAGCTTGGCAAAAGTGTCAGAATGGTTTTTCTTGAAATTTTTATTACATCACTGAGTCCAACCATTTAACTTTGCTAAATTGCACAGAGTATCCAAAAATATCAGAGAACACTTACTATTGCCTCAGAAAAGTTTGACAAATTTCCTAGTTACATTAAGTGCTTTTAAGAGATAAAAGGAAAACTCCAATGCTAGAAACTAATATTCAAAATGAAGACAGTGATAATGGAATAATAAAAACATTAGTTTTCACATTATAAGACAATCTAAACCTGAATAACAATATTCTCTAGACAAAAAAGTGGTCTGCAAACAGTAAGCGCTCAATAAATATGACTAATTGAAAAATATTAATTTATCAAAATTTTCCTAAAAGGGCCATTTTTTTCCTACTTCAACATGCTAACCAGCTACTTGATTAGCTCCATTTTCCCTGCTAACAAGTATACTTTTTAAAAATCAATTATTTCCCCATCTTGTTTTTATAAGAAGTGGTCTAGTTTCTTTAAGTCTCCTTCTAGACTGTAAACTCGTTGTGGGCAGGGAATGTGTCCATTACGTTGTTATATTGTGCTCTTCCAAGCGCTTAGTAAAGGTCTCTGCACACAGTAAGTGCTCAACAAATAAGATTGACTGAGAGACTCTGATTCCCTCTTACTAGGGCTAGTTTCCAGAAAAAGAAACAATTATCTGTAGTTTGGATTCATAGCCAGGTATTCTATTCTAAAAGTTTTAGCCCTACGATAGGTACCTTTAAAAGTTTTCAGCCAATATTTTTGTGAAACAAATGGAATGTTAAAAACACTAAACTGCACACGTTTATTTTAATGTAAAAAAACACCATGGGTGAAATACCTTAACGGGTGGAGAAATTAAATCAATAAAAACTGAAAATACCACATTATCTCCACATCTAAACACCATCCAAGTACTGTGGGATTAACTGCTCTTTTAGTGGATGTGCTGCCAGAATTTTTAAAAGATCATATCGACATTAAATATAGATTACAGATAACATGAATTGGCAGGATTGCTTTGTTCTATCTGAAACCAATGGGTTGACATGCCAGTTCCACAACATTTTCATTCTTTTCACAGACAACTGCTTTTTAACTAGCTGTTCTTACCAACTTTAGGAGGGTTAAATGGAGTTGCTTTTAGTCGCTTTTCCAGTTCTGCAAGGGATGTATTGTTAATAATTTCCTGCAAGAAGAAGGCACACAATATAAGCAAAAACAGCATACTAAATTAAATCACATTTAATAACCTAAGTTTTCAACTAAAGGACTTTCAGGCTACCAGAAACAACTAGATGGACTGATCTAGAGATAAAATCGAGAGATCAGGTACACGGAGACAAAAACCAGTCATTAGGCTCAGCAAAACACAGAGACACCAAAAACAACTGTATTTAACAGCCTCTATATATTTAAAGCACATTTTCTAGTTTATCATTTGTATTCCAATTTTAAGAAAGTGTGGCCAACAAAATGTAATAGCGACTGCAGCAAAATATTGAGCCCCTGTGTCGGCTGGCTATTATCAAATAATCAGTATCTAACATTGCCATCTTTTGTTCTTTAATTAGTGGATGCCCAAATTATTTTGTTGTGAAAAGCAAGCAGAAGGCTATATTTCCTCAACTGACAATGCTCAGGAATGAAGAGTCAAAGGCAGAATAGGGACTCCAAAGCAAAAAAGAGAGGTGGGGGATAGAGGAGGAGACGGTGATGAGAGTAAGGGGGAGAAGGACAGGAATAATAATTATGGTATTTATTAAGCACTTACACCATGCCAAGCACTGTTCTAAGTGATGGGGTAGGTACAAGATGGTCAGGTTGTCCCACTTTGGGCTCACAGTCTTAATCCCCATTTTACAGATGAGGTAACTGAGGCCCAGAGAAGTGAAGTGCCTTGCCCAAGGTCAAACAGCAGACAAGTGGCGGAGCCGGGATTAGAACCCACGACCTCTGACTCCCAAGCCCGTGCTCTTTCCACTAAGCCACGCTGCTTCTTTAGCAAAATGGAAGGGATGGTGAAAGGGGAAGGCAGAGAAAGGGAGAACCATCAAAAGAGAGGAGATCAAAAGAGAGGGAGAGCTGGAAAAGAATGAATGAAATAAATACACCCCCACACAACAAACCAAAATACCTGCCACTGCTACTTGCTTCACTACACCACCATGACAGCAAATGCTGCCAACTGCTCTGGCCACTGCAGGGGTGTGTTCCTGATCACTGTGGTACGGGTAATGGCAATTCTGGTTGTTGTGACCACCACAACAGGTGGGGAAGCAGCGTGGCTCAGTGGAAAGAGCACGGGCTTTGGAGTCAGAGGTCATGGGTTCAAATCCCGGCTCCACCACTTGCCAGCTGTGTGACTTTGGGCAAGTAAGTCACTTAACTTCTCTGGGCCTCAGTTACCTCATCTGGAAAATGGGGATTGAGACTGTGAGCCCCATGTGGGACAACCTGATCACCTTGTATTCCCCCACCCCAACACTTAGAACAGTGCTAAGCACATAGTAAGCACTTAATACCATTATCATTATTATTATTATTATTATCACCAGTGAGACTGGATTGTATCCTGAAGGTTTCCAGCATAACTCATAGGGACCACCCGAGAAACATCCAGGACCTGATCTACTTCGGGTGACAGCGACAGTATCAATGGCAGCAGCTGACACAAATCCAATAAGGAAGAAAAGGAAAAGTCTCCCCTCCTTAACCTCCCTGCAACTGCTCTGCCACCACTGTAACTGTTGGTTTTCCTCGCTCCATCGCAAATGGAAACAGGATCCTAATGCATTCTGCCAGAGGCTTTGCAGGTGGAAGGACAGAACACACCAACGTGAGATTATCCCACCAAATACAGGGTGTCCGATCAAGTTACTAATATCTAACACATATAGAGTAAGACGGTTCCATTTGGTAATCATAATCCCGGACCACTGACTTTTCAAATGTAACCCAGGACACATTTTGAATGAAATACGAACAACAGAAAACGAAATACACACTTATGACTTAAGTACAGTTTAATGTAGTAAAATACAGTTATTAGAATGGCCTAGCTTTTCTCCAACATTTTAATGATGATACTACTCATTTTATTAGGTCATTCATTATTATTCACTTTGCTCCGTGTTACTTTACTATTTAAATGCTAATTACAAAACGTTTGAATTTCAAAACAAGTTAGAACCAAAAATGCAATTGTTCCGATTTTTTAAATACCTTAAAAGGCTGGGTGCTTGCCATCAACTTTGTATCTAATAGCCTAAAATTGAAAGAGTGAATGAAAGTGATTAACAAAAGATAAGTACAAAAACATCTATTTTATTCCTCGTTTTTATTAAAATGCTTTGTGTGCTTGAAGAGAGGCTGGACTATCGCTCAAACTCATTGGAGAGAGCTTCCCACTATAGTTTCAAACATTCGATATCCCTTACTGAGGGTCTACTACGTACAAAGCACTGTACTTAGCACTTGGAAGAATATAACAGAATGCTCTAGTTCATTCATTCATTCAGTCGTATTTATTGAGTGCTTACTGTGTGCAAAGCACTGAACTAAGCGCTTGGGAGAGAATACTATAACAACAGATGCATTCCCTGCCCACACCGCGTTCACATCTAATTGTTCTGGTTGCTGCCTTAAAGGAACCTAGTGGGGAGACAGGCACTGAATTATACTAGATAGGGAGAAGTAATAGTGAATATAAGATATGTAGTAAGCGCTTAACAATTACCATAAAAAAAAGGGGGGGATGGGGAACAGGACCCAGGTGAAGAAGTGTTATAGCTCATGTTGCTGAGGTGGTTGTGGAGATCATCTTTCCCCCATATTTCCCCTTAATTTGGGTCAGAAAAAGATAGAGCTGCTCCAGCCTCCCTCCATCCCTCCCCACTCACTCCTCTTTAGCCTGCAGGATGCCTTTGCCTATTCTCTGGGACGGGCCAGTAAGAGTGGAGGAATATGAGCTCTGTCCCCCTGCAAAAGGAGATTACAAAGCCTCATGCCAGTTTCTGGATTCTGGGTCATGAGGCTGATTTAGGTGTGTTGAACTCTAGTGGGCCAATTGCCAATTCTTCATCTGCGGTAAGCCTCTGCATAGGCCCTCCTGGATGACATGAGGGGCCGAGAATTGTTTTTTTCTGACTTCCATCAGGTTCAAGCTCCTTTCACTTGGGAAGCAGCATGGTCTAGTGGATAGAGCTCCTACTCTGTCCTAATCCTCCTCGACCTCTCAGCTGCCTTTGACACTGTGGACCACCCCCTTCTTCTCAACACGCTATCTGACCTTGGCTTCACAGACTCCGTCCTCTCCTAGTTCTCCTCTTACCTCTCTGGTCGTTCTTTCTCAGTCTCTTTTGCAGGCTCCTCCTCCCCCTCCCATTCTCTCACTGGGGGGGTTCCCCAAGGTTCAGTGCTTGGTCCCCTTCTGTTCTCGATCTACACGCATTCCCTTGGTGACCTCATTCGCTCCCACGGCTTCAACTATCATCTCTACGCTGATGACACCCAGATCTACATCTCTGCCCCTGCTCTCGCCCCCTCTCTCCAGGCTGGCATCTCCTCCTGCCTTCAGGACATCTCCATTTGGATGTCTGCCCACCACCTAAAGCTCAACATGTCGAAGACTGAACTCCTTGTCTTCCCTCCCAAACCTTGCCCTCTCCCTGACTTTCCCATCTCTGTTGACGGCACTACCATCCTTCCCGTCTCACAAGCCCGCAACCTTGGTGTAATCCTCGACTCCGCTCTCTCATTCACCCCTCACATCCAAGCCGTCACCAAAACCTGCCGGTCTCAGCTCCGCAACATCGCCTAGATCGGCCCTTTCCTCTCCATCCAAACCGCTACCCTGCTTGTTCAAGCTCTCATCCTATCCCATCTGGACTACTGCATCAGCCTTCTCTCTGATCTCCCATCCTCGTGTCTCTCTCCACTTCAATCCATACTTCATGCTGCTGCCCGGATTATCTTTGTCCAGAAACGCTCTGGGCATATCACTCCCCTCCTCAAAAATCTCCAGTGGCTACCAATCAATCTGCGCATCAGGCAGAAACTCCTCACCCTGGGCTTCAAGGCTGTCCATCACCTCGCCCCCTCCTACCTCACCTCCCTTCTCTCCTTCTACTGCCCAGCCCGCACCCTCCGCTCCTCCACCGCTGATCTCCTCACCGTACCTCGCTCTCGCCTGTCCCGCCATCGACCCCCGGCCCACGTCATCCCCCGGGCCTGGAATGCCCTCCCTCTGCCCATCCTCCAAGCTAGCTCTCTTCCTCCCTTCAAGGCCCTGCTGAGAGCGCACCTCCTCCAGGAGGCCTTCCCAGACTGAGCCCCTTCCTTCCTCTCCCCCTCGTCCCCCTCTCCATTCCCCCATCTTACCTCCTTCCCTTCCCCACAGCACCTGTATATAAGTATATATGTTTGTACATATTTATTACTCTATTTATTTATTTATTTATTTATTTGTACATATCTATTCTATTTATTTTATTTTGTTAGTATGTTTGGTTTTGTTCTCTGTCTCCCCCTTTTAGACTGTGAGCCCACTGCTGGGTAGGGACTGTCTCTATATGTTGCCAATTTGTACTTCCCAAGCGCTTAGTACAGTGCTCTGCACATAGTAAGCGCTCAATAAATACGATTGATGATGATGATGATGATGATAGAGATGGACCTGGGAGCCAGAAGGACTTGGGTTCTAATCCCACCTCTGCCACCTGTCTGTTTTATGACCTTGGACAAGTCACTTAACTTCTCTGTGGCTAGTTACCTCATCTGTAAAATGGAGATTAAGACTGTGAGCACTATATGGGACAGGGACTCTGTCCAACCTGATTAGCTTGTATCTACCCCAGTACTTAGAACAGTGCTTGGCATATAGTACGCACCTAATAAATGCCATCATTATTGTTATTATTATTATTGGAGCAGGTCACGAATGACAAATATTTTTGTAAGTCCTATGGCTGAATTTGTCCTTTGTCAAACCCAGTTAGGGTAGGGAGAAAACAGTTGAAAACATCTTCCCAGGAGTCAAGCAGCATGGCTCAGTGGAAAGAGCACACACTTGGGAATCAGAGGTCATGGGTTCGAATCCCGGCTCCGCCACATGTCTGCTGAGTGACCTTGGGCAAGTCACTTAACTTCTCTGAGCCTCAGTTACCTCATCTGTAAAATGGGGACTAAGACTGTGAGCCCCACATGGGACAACCTGATCACCTTGTATCCCCTCCAGCGCTTAGAACAGTGCTTCGCACATAGTAAGCTCTCAACAAATGCCATCATTATTATTATTATACGTAAATAAGTGCTGGAGGCATTGACAACCTAAGGGTTTAGGGGCTGGAGATTATTGAAGTGTAAGTTAGGAGGATATAAAATGGGAAGATTAGAAATCAACCGAAGCACCTGAAATCAATTGGAAACAACTTGGCCTTGTGGATAGAGTACAGGCCTGAGAGTCAGAAGGACCTGGGTTCTAATCCTGTCTCTGCCATGTGTCTACTGTGAGACCTTGAGCAAATCACTTCCCTTCTCTGGGCCTCAGTTCCCTCATAATAACAATAATAATGATAATAATAATAATAATAATAATAATAATAATAATGGCATTTATTAAGCACTTACTATGTGCAAAGCACTGTTCTAAACGCTGGGGAGGTTGCAAGGTGATCAGGTTGTCCCACGGGGGGCTCACAGTCTTAATCCCCATTTTACAGATGAGGTCACTGAGGCACAGGGAAGTGAAGTGACTTGCCCAAAGTCACACAGCTGACAGTTGGCGGAGCCGGGATTTGAACCCCAGACCTCTGACTCCAAAGCCCAGGCTCTTTCCACTGAGCCACGCTAATTCCCATCTGTACAGTGGGGATTAAGACTGTAAGCCCCATGTGGGACAGGGACTGTGTCCAACCCAATTGTCTTGTTCAGTGGTCAGAACAGTGTCTGGCACACAGTCAGCGCTTAATAAATACCATAAAAAAAATAAAAATAAAAAATTGGGAGAGACCACCTGGAGATGGGCTTTGGAGATGGGGCAAACCATGGTCTGTCCTATAAAGAGAAGGAAAATGTTTCAGGAAGCGGGAAGGTATAAGCAAAGGTGAGGGTGAGCGGTGAGGATGAGTTACAGTGAGGTTAGTCTTAGAGGAACAAAGAGAGTGACCTGAGGTATAGTGGAATAAGAGTGCACCAGTAAGAAACAGCCGATGGAACGGCTAGGAAGTCACTGGTCAGAAGTTTCTGGTAGATGGGTGACAACTTAAGGCTTTTGCAGAGTGGAGAGACACTCATTCATTCAATCGTATTTATTGGGCGCTTATTGTGTGCGGAGCACTGTACTAAGCGCTTGGGAAGTACAAGTTGGCAACTTATAGAGACGGCCACTACCCAACAACGGGCTCACAGCCTAGAACGGGAAGACAGAACAAAACAAAACATGTGGACAGGTGTCCAGTCGTCAGAACAAACAGAATTAAAGCTACATGCACATCATTAACAAAATAAATAGAATAGTAAATAGGTACAAGTAAAATAGAATAATAAATCTGTACAAACATATATACAGGTGCTGTGGGGAGGGGAAAGAGGTAGGGTGGGGGGATGGGGACTGTTGGGTAGGGACTGTCTCTATATGTTGCCAACTTGTACTTCCCAAGCGCTTAGTACAGTGCTCTGCACACAGTAAGCGCTCAATAAATATGATTGATTGACTGATTGGAGGAGAGAAAAAAGGGGAAAAAGGAAGAAGAGACATGCAGAACAGTGTTTCAGAAAAATGATCTGAAAGTAGTGATCTGAAACTAAGGCGGTGGATACAGTAGACAAAGCAGCAGACTACCCTGTTTCCAGACTCTCCCCTCTCAGACTCTCTTTATTCTTCTCCAGTCTATACTCCACTGTTTTTCTACAACTTTGTTTATTGCACAACTTTCCCCACTCCTCAAACACCACATTCCTAGAGCACAGGCTTTGGAGTCAGAGGTCAAGGGCTCAAACCCCGGCTTCGCCAATTGTCAGCTGTGTGACTTTGGGCAAGTCACTTAACTTCTCTGGGAGCTCAGTTCCCTCATCTGTAAAATGGGGATTAAGACTGTGAGCTCCCCGTGGGACAACCTGATCACCCTGTAACCTCCCCAGCGCTTAAAACAGTGCTTTGAACATAGTAAGCGCTTAATAAATGCCATTATTATTATTATTATTATTATTATTCCTCCACACCAAGCAGGAACTCATTCATTCATTCATTCAATTGTATTTATTGAGCGCTTACTGTGTGCAGAGCACTGTACTAAGCACTTGGGAAGTACAAGTTGGCAACATATAGAGACGGTCCCTACCCAACAGCGGGCTCACAGTCTAGAAGGGGGAGACAGACAACAAAACAAAACATATTAACAAAATTAAATAAATAGAATAAATATATACAAGTAAAATAGAGTAATAAATATGTACAAACATATATATACATATATACAGGTGCTGTGGGGAGGGGAAGGAGGTAATCCGGGGGGGATGGGGAGGGGGAGGAGGGGTAAAGGAAGGAGGGGGCTCAGTCTGGGAACTCCTGATCACTGTAAGGCTTTCAAACAGCTCTCCCTACCCTACTTATCTTCTTCCACTCTACCCCACTTCACTCTTTTCCAGCCAAAGTTTTCACTGTGCCTCATTCTCATCTGTCTGGCCAGTGACCTCTTGTTCACAGCCTCTCTCTTCTTTCTGGAAATCACTCCTCCTTTACATTTGGCAGGTCACTGCTCTCCCCATCTACAAAGCCACTCTGAAATCCCATCTCCTCTAGGCTTTCCCTAATTAATCTCCCATCTCCCCACCCCATTTCCCCATTTGTATCATTTCGGCCCTTCTATATCACCTATGCACTACTCCACAGCTAGAGAACCTACATAAAAATCTCTACCCTCTACCTCTTCCCCTACCATTTTTTAAAAAATTGGATTTGTTCCTCCTTCATTCAATTTTATTTATTGAGCACTTACTGCATGCAGAGCACCATACTAAGCGCTTGAAAGAGTAAAGTACAACAATAAACAGACACAGTCCCTGCCCAGAATGAGTTTATGCGCTTACTGTGTCACTTTTCTAAGTGCTGTAATTCTTTTTGTGTCTATCTTCTTTAGATTCTAAGCTCCTTGTGGACAAGAATTGAGTCTATTAACCGATATAGCCTCCCAAGTGTATAGAACAGTGTTCTGCACAGAGTAAGCACTCTATACCATTGATTGATCACAAAGGACTGACAGGGCAGAGAGGAATGGGTTGATTCAGGAAATGTTGGGCTCAAAAATTAGGTAGCAGGTGGCAGTTCTTAAAAAGATTGGATATTCTGCCCAGAGACAGGGAACTGCCCTTAATGACTACTTAAGGCCCCATCACTCTATGAAATTATACACAGAATTTTCATCTACACATACACAAACATATTATATACACACATACATGACAATTGCAGCTACTGGTCATCTTCTACCAAGATATGTAAAATAAAATTTACCTGGGGAAGACGCATGCTGTTACTTCCTTAAATTCATTCAAATCCTAAAATTCAAGGTAGTGGTTGATGGTTAGACAAGTGTACTCAAAATTCATGATATAGTTTATATTCACAACCCAAACTGGTAAGACAATACCTCAACTGCTTTCTCCAAACTGTTACAAACGTTTCCAGTCTCTGTATGTAAAGACAAACTGAAAAACTATTTCTACCAATTTTTACCACATTCCTCTCTCTCTCTCTCTCTCTTTCTCTCTCTCTCTCTCTCACACACACACACACACACACACACACACACACACACAGCTTGACTGTGGCTCTTTAAAACAATCAAGTTCAAATTTTCCTTTATAACTATTTCTACTTAATAGTCTAAGACCCCAAAGTATACTGCAGTACAACAAGATACCCTAAAAATTAATCAAAATTGACAATACAGGATGAAATGCTCCTCTGCATTCTCAGCTATAAAATGTAGGGTACTATGGTCTGTAATTTGGACTGAAACTAGGCCAATACAGAATGCTATAAACTATTCATACCAATTCAGTCAAAAAAACGCAGATAAAATGATGTTTAATATGGATTAAGTAATGCTTATTGCTTGCAAAGAGTGAAAGATTTGCTGTGGCTTTTCAGTTTAAGGGGATTGGTACTAAAAATGATTGAAGGCAGATATTAAATAAAAACATACTTACTAAATGTTGATAAGTTATGGTGGTTAACAAAAGAATTCAACATGTAATGAATAAAGTATGCCTGAGGCTGTGGTGGGTTATACGAACAGTCACAAAAATGTTGTTAAGATTGTACACCAACAGGTAGACTTCAACTACTAGGTACTTGTCCCATAACTAGGGATTTTTGTTTAATATCAACAATAGATATGGCAATTTACTTGAATTAGGACTAAATTATTTTGATAAATAAAACTGAATACCACCATCATCATCGATGGTACTTATTGAGTACTAAGTGCAAAGCATTGTACTAAGAACTTGGGAGAGTACAATACAACAGAGTTGGCAGACACTTTCCCTTCCCACAATGAGCTCACAGTCTAAAGGGTGATTTTATTATTTATATAGCACTTTTTCTCCTAAGCATTTACAGTGTCATCAATGCCCTAGGACACTTTTATATGAAATTAGGCCTTTGCTTTGAATTTAGACACTAAAATTAGGCATAGAATACATTGCACTCAGGCAATTTTTGTAAACTACTCAGACTATTACTGAAGCTTCACATATCTAAATGCAAATATTACACTATTAATTTTCCTAGTTTATTTTGATCAGAAAGCCCAGATCTGAAATGGGATTTCTGCATCTTTGAATGAATTAATTTACATCTATAATTACTAGAGTCAGTAGTTATAGTGTTGACCCTAACTAATTACACTTCTCATCATCATTATTCATTCTTCACAGGAAATTGTCATTTTCAATTTGCTTTTCATAACTAGGTAAACACTGAAATTACTATCTGTCTATAAATGTCAAAGGGATGGCATACCTAGTCTGAAATTCGGACATTTTTAATTAGCCAAATTTACAATGCATACTCACAATCCATTGTCTTAAGCCTAAACAAAAATGTCAGTAACATTTTAAAATTATAGAATTAATCTTTTTTTATTGCTAAGTGCTTATCATGTGTCAGGCACTGTTTTAAGGGCTGGGGCAGATTCAAGATAATCAGGATGGACACCAAACCTGTCCCACATGGAACTCACAGTCTAAATAGAGAGGGAAGAGGATTTAAACCTCATTTTACAAATGAGGTAATTGAAGCACAGAGAAATTGAGTGATTTGCTCAAGGTCACACAACAGACAATGGGTGGAGCTGGTTTCAGAACCCAGATTCTCCAACACCCAGGCCTGTGCTCTTTCTACAAGCCCACACTCCTTCCCTAATTGCATGGTTTCTAAAACATGAGCACAAAATAAGGGACTACCCATTCAGAGAACACCTACCAACTCTTGTTATATTGTACTCTTCTGAATGCTTAGTACAGAGCGCTGCACACAGTAAATGCTCAATAAATACAGTTGATTGACTGACAGTTATCCAAGCTAGTCCCACACATAAAGGCAGGAGAAACAGAAAAGAGTGAAGAAAATACACTCCTAATGACCCCATCCCTGAGGGAAGGTTCACTGGATTAGCTTGGTTGCTTACTTAGTTTTCTTAGCTTGGTTGCCTCCATTTGAAACTGATGGGGAGAACTGGGAAAACAAAGGGCAGGGGCTAGTTAATGGGAGGAGGATGCCCTTTAACCATTTTGAATCAGAGTTGGGAAGTGATTTTGGAGGGAGAGGGCATGAGAGGATCTAGGAAGCAATCCTGAAGGGACAGGTTGCAGGAGAACAATTCTCCACGCTGGGGTCCAAAGATTAGGATCGTAGAGGAAGTTCCTACCCCTGAGTATGGAAAATGATCATGTGGCTTGGCAACAGATCCTGGCACCTATACATATGGAAGGATGGATCCAGAGAGTGAATTGGGAAACCCTGGACTTCCCATGGGAAATAGCCAAGAGTGGGTGCACCAGGATGCTTACAGAAAAGAGGGTCCTGGGAAAACAGGGGAAAAGTGTTAGAGGCAAGAGGAAGCCACTCTGTGTTAGAATTGTTTTACCTGTTTTCTACTTAACTTGTTAGAGCTCCTTCCAATTCATCTATTAAAAACCCATTTAGAGCTCCAATCTTTGTGTCTAACTGCAGTAGAGGCTGGGAAAGTTTTGGGATGCAGGGGAGACCTGACTGCCTGGGAAGTGTAGGAAGGAAAGGACATGTGAGGGAGGGAAAGGAGGTAAGATTCCTCTATGCTTCCTGCCGTCAGTCTCAGGAGGTAAGGCAAGTTGGTTGGAACCTGAATGATCCTGTCGCTTATTTAAGAGTCATGGGTTGAGGGTAATGGCCAAAAAGATGCAGGAATGGGGAATGCTTGCATTACTGGGCATCCTGGTCCTCCTAAGTGGATTTGGGGGCAGTTTTGCTCAGGTTGAAGGGCTGAGGAGACTCCACCATCCCTATATGCAGAAATGATCAAATATGTGGCTTCTACTAATATATAATAAAGTCATCACAATTATTCCATACCTTTCTTTCACTCAGAATACTATACCCCTTTTAACTTATTCTCATGACGCTGCAGAACTAGCCCACAGACTAGTTAACTCATCAGAACTGGAATTAAAATCAGGTCCCTTGATAGCCTCCTGCTCTACCCTTTCTCCCTCCAGTGCTTGCTAGCATCAAGTGCCTAGGCTAGATAAGGCTTGAACCCACAAGCAATTTGGGAAGAATAAGGCAATTTCGTTCATAAAGCTAGATAAGTGAAGAAATCAGCTACTAATGGGTTAGAATTAGAGTTCAGCCTAGCAGATACTGAAGGCAGAGTAAAAAAAACCAGGGCTCTATCCTGGAGACTTCAAGTTATCCTGAGACAACAAGACATTTAATTTT
Source organism: Tachyglossus aculeatus (assembly GCF_015852505.1). Taxonomy (NCBI): domain Eukaryota; kingdom Metazoa; phylum Chordata; class Mammalia; order Monotremata; family Tachyglossidae; genus Tachyglossus; species Tachyglossus aculeatus. The sequence goes on from NC_052086.1 coordinate 74,122,677, forward strand.
AATAGCATGTTATTCAATGGTATAAATAGGGAGTTTGCGCAGCTGGAGGCAGAGTGAGCAAAGTGTGGAACTGCAAGAATACTAACAATTGTGAAGAGCACTGGAAGCAATACTCCCCTAAACAAAGCTTATATTTTCATTGTTCTGAGAAAAACAAAAATAAAATTTCATTTTATTAAGAGAACACATCCTTTTCAAGTTCTTTTTGATCTGCTTACATTCTATCTACCCCCAATGCTTGGCACACATTAAGCACTTAAATGCCACGGTTACTATTATTTTATTGTGGGTTAACAAGACACTCACCTCAGGCAGTGGACAATAGAACTGGTGAATCGTATGCATGACGTCTAAGAGCATGTTGTGCCCAATAACAAGTTTTCCCTGAAGAAAGTCAATGTTATGAAATGATTTTAAAAGCAGTGTACAATACAAATTTGGGGACAAAATAAACAATTCTGGGTCCATGTGAATTATGTGCATATTCTAATTTCTAGAAAGTTTATTTAGGGTGATTTCACTGACAATCAACATCTCATTTAACAATGGGGTGGGCGGGTAGTGTTAAACCCCTGTCCCAATTCATTTGCCAGACCTAATTTCCACCTGCATACTCTTTTCCAACACTTAGGACAGTGCTCTGCTCCCAGGAACCACTTCTTAAATACCATTACTATAAATACTACTATCATTTTCCCTGGCTGTTCCCAAATCCCAAGTATATTTTGTTTTTGGGAGACAGAAACAAATATAAGTTGAGAAAATTAAGACTGAATTGTTTCTAAATGATCTTTTCTCTTAGTTGTGATCATGTGGTTACTATTCTATATTATCGATTTCTTTGTAAGGAAATTGTGAAAATATCTGTTTAGGATGCTGAGCAACTGAAAGGCTATTCTTTTATAAATTCACAATGTAATAAGTCCTAAAACAGTAAAATATAAGTAAAAGTTAACAGGTATCTAGTAATGCAATTATAGATTAAATGTTTCAGTCTCAATATGATCTTTAGTATATAAAGTTCATCAGTGTGATTTTCTTAAATATGACATTTCCATGGAAAGGGAAAAGGGAAAAGGCTGAATTATTTTTCACCTACCAAGAGATTGCAATAATTGATGTTTTTCCTAATTACTCCCCTTTAACTAGAATTTAACAAACCACTCACACTGCAAAGCATCTGTCCTTTCCTTGATCTAATGTAAGTACTAAGGTAAATTCTCAAATGTAATAAAAATTTAAATTTACATGTTAACTAACTGTTTAATTCTCAAAAATATTTACTAAGAAAATGAGCAGTAACAACATGAAACATCTAATGCAACATACTTAAAATTTACTTACAGAATTGGCAATAGCATGAATAACTCGGGAAAATCCTACAGCATCATTCAATTCCTCCTGTAAAAAAGTAATTTTAAAAAAGTACAATACCATGAAAGATAGGATTATTGATTTTTTATCAATTATAAGTATAAGGAGGGTGTGAACCCCTGAGCTCATTGAAGACCCAGACTGAAGAAGGGGGGAATTGGAAAAAAGACCTGATTAACTTGAATAGCCTAGAAAATCAGTAGTATTTACTGAGCACTGTGTGCAGAGCAGCACTAAGCACAAGGGAGTATTCTATACTACAGTGTTTTGCACACAGTAAGTGCTCAATAAATGCCACTGATTACTTGAGATTCCTGGCACAAATTAAGTGCTTGATACATAATCATAGTGAGTGCTTAACAAATACCACAGGCTTTTTTTTTTTAACAATTGTTCATATTTACTGAGCATAGGGCACTGTATTAAGCAGTTGGAAGAGTCCAATGTAACAAAGTTGGTAGACACAAGCCCTGCCCAAGACAAACTTACCGTCTAGAGAGGGAGACAGTCATTAATATTAAAAAAATCGGATATATATATAAGTGTTGTGGGGCTGAAGGAGGGGTGAATAAAGGGGGCAAATAAAGGTGATGCAGAATGGGGTGGGAGAAGAGGAAATGAGGTCTTAGTCACGGAAAGCCTCTTGGAGGAGATGTGCCTTCAATAGAGCATTGAAGATGGGGAGAGTAATTGTCAGATATGAAAAGGGAGGACGTTCCAAGCCAGAGGCAGGACATCGGTGGCAAGATAGAGGAGATCAAGGTACAGTGAGAAGGTTAGCATTAGAGGAGCGAAGTGTGTGTGCTGGGTTATAGTAACAGAGCAGCAGTGTGACGTAGGAGAGGGACAAGGTGGCTGAGTGCTTTAAGGTCTAAGGTACTCACATGGAAGAAATTTGTAAGATAATAATTATTACAAAAATTATTGAGGACACCCGCAAGTCTTAAACTTTGGCAAAATTATTTTAGTCCTGTTTCTGCAGCATTTTGGTAAAATGAACTGGTAATATTACCTAATTACCTATTACCTAATGTTGCCAACTTGTACTTCCCAAGCGCTTAGTACAGTGCTCGGCACACAGTAAGTGCTCAATAAATACAATTGATTGATTGATTGATTGATTAATTAAAAACCAAGGAAAAAGTTTGCCTCCTGGTGGCTAGATTATAAATTGCCCCAAATTACAGATCCTAAAAAAGGAGCTGTCAAAAATTAAACAGTGACCTGATCAATCTCCCCAAAACTGTCCACACACTTGCCTCTTGATTCTCTAAAACAAGGTATTTTAAAAACATTTAGAACACCATAAGACAATTAACTCTCCTGATTCTGATTTAAGGCAAGTTTTCAAAGGACCACATCAATCAGCAGTATTTACTGAGCTCTGTGTGCAGACCACTGCACTAAGCACATGGCAGTATTGTATACTACAGTGTTTTGCACACAGTAAGTGTTCAATAAATGCCATGAATTACTTGAGATTTCTGGCACAAATTAAGACAGGGTTAGTGAGACACAACCTGGGAGAAAATGAGCCGTCAGTGAGTAGCCAGACCTGAAGTCTCAAGGCTCTCTGACTTAATTTTTTCTAGGATGATTTAACGATTATTAATATTTATTAGTAACTAAATGGCTATACCTTCATATGAGCAGCATAAACTAAACCAATGGCAATTCAACATTAAAATAGATGAATATTGCTTTTTAATTAATTAATGGTATTTACTAAGCACTCACTGGATGCAAACCATTGTACTCAACGCTTGGAGAGTACCAGCAGCATGGCGTAGCAGATAGAGCACAGGCCTAGGAAGCAGGAGGTCATGGGTTCTAATCCCGGCTCCACCTCTTGCCTGCTGAGTGACCTTGGGCAAGTCACTTCACTTCTCTGTGCCTCGGTTACCTCACCTGTGAGCCTCATGTGGGACAGGGGCTGTGTCCAACCTGACTAGCTTGTATCTACACCAGCGTTTAGATCCAGTCTTCCGATCCAGCATTCCATATCCACTGTCTCTGGTTCCTTTCCTCCAATTCTCTCCTTGACCCCCTCCAATCTGGCTTCTGACCCTTTTACTCCCCCAAAACTACCCTCTCATGTTACTGATGATCTTGTTACCAAATCCTACACCAACCTAATCCTCCTCGACCTCTCAGGTGTGACTTCAACACTGTCAACTCTGCACATAGTAAGCGCTCAATAAATACGATTGATTGATTGATTATCTAACCTGGCCTTCACTGACACAGTCCTCTTCTGGTTCTCCTTCTATCTCTCTGGCCACTCATTCACAGCCTCTTTCACAGGCTCCTCCTCTGCCTCCCACCCCCTTACTGGTGGGAGACCCTCAGGGTTAAGTTCTGGGTTCCTTCTATTCTCCATCTACATCAGATCCCTTGAAGAACTCATTCACTCCCATGGCTTCAACCACCAATCTCTATGTGGATTACTCCCAAATCTACATCTTTAGCCCTTGCCTCTCTCCATATCTGCAGTCTTACATTTTCTCCTGTCTTCAGGACATCTCTACTTGGATGTCCCACTGACACTTAAAGTTTACTATGTCCAAAACAGAACTCCTTATCTTCCCACCCAAATCCTGTCCTCCTACTGACTTTCCCAACACTGTAGACAGCACCTCCATCCTCCCTGTCTCAAGACCATAACCTTGGTGTTATCCTTGACTCATCCCTCTCATTCAACCCACCTATTCAATCTGTCACGAAATCGTCGACTCAACCCTTGCAACATTGCTAAAATCCACCCTTTCCTCTCCATCCAAACTACCACATTAATCCAATCACTTATCCTATCCCACCTTGATTACTGCATCAGCCTCCTTGCAGACCACCCACCTTCCTGTCCATACTTTGTTCTGTTGCCCGGATCCTTTTTCACAAAAACGTTCAGTCCATGTTTCTCCACTCCTCAAGAACCTCCTGTGGTTGCCCATCCACCTCCACATCACACAGAAGCTTCTCACAATCAGCTTTAAAGCAGTCACCTTGGCCCCTCCTACTCACCTCATTGCTTTTCTGCTGCAACCCAGCCTGCCGACTTCACTTTCCTAAAGCAAACCTTCTCACTGTACCTCGACCTCGTCTAGTACGCCGATGACCACTCGCCCATGCCCTGCCTCTGGCCTGGAGCACCCTCTCTCTTCGTATCTGACCCGCGATCATTTTCCCTACCTTAAAAAACCTTATTAAAAGCACATCTCCTCCAGGAGGCCCTCCCCAACGAAGTCCTCATTTCCTCTGCTCCCACTCCCCTCTGTTTTGCCTTTGAACTTGGATTTGTATCCTTTATTCACCCCTCCCTCAGTCCCAGAGCACTTATGTACACTTCAGTATTTACTCATTTATATTAACATCTAGCTCCATCTCTAGATCATAAGCTCGTTGTGGGCAGGGAATGTGTCTACCAGCTCTGTTATACTGTACTCTCCCAAGACCATGACCTAGTGGATAGAGCACGGGCCTGGGACTCGGAAGGACTTGGGTTGTAATTCCGGCTCTGCCACCTGTCTGCTGTGTAACCCCGGGCAAGTCACTTAGCTTCTCTGTCCCTCAGTTACCTCATCGGTAAAGTGGGAATTAAGACTGTGAGCCCCATTTAGGACATGGACTGTGTCCAACCTGATTACCTTGCATCTACCCCAGCGCTAAAAAAGTGCCTGGCACATAGTAAATGCTTAAATATCATAAAAAAAGCACACTCTGCAAAGAGTCAGCACTCAATACATATGACTGATTGATCTGGCTTTAATTTTTTGAAGAAACTAGGCTTCCCCCTGGCCGACTCCCATCCCCCAGTACAATAAACTAAGTTTTCCAAATAGATTTCAGAAACTCTGATTACTGCTTCAGTCATATATCAAACATCCTACCATTTTCATGACAATGGAAAAGGAAGGCTTGTTTAATATGGCATTCTATACACATCCACTAAGCTTATCTGAAATCAAAAGCAGGTTCTACATTGATAAATACATGTGTAAATGATTTCCGCTTTACAGAAGAAAATAAAAATCCATTTACCTGCTCTTTAGCTTGTTTCTGTTGTTCCTTTTTTTTGCGTTCTTCCTCATTTACTTTGCTAACTGTAATATATCGCTCTTTCTGAAAAATAAAAAATTACACACAAATTACTTGAAGCAAGGAACAAAAAGAATTCTGAATTTGTCCTATTATATACTACAAGTCACCATTTTAAAATCATCTTCATAGTCTGTTGGGAGTCCAACTTGTCAATATGTGTTTTGTAATGCAACTAAAGTTTACTTGCAGCATTACTACAAAAAATTTCCAACATTTCCATTACAAATACTAATTTTTCAGTTTTATCCATTCAGATGCACTGATTTCAGTTAAAAGCATCAATACGTCATTATCCAAATGCTATTTTTCATGACGGGAATTTCTAGTCCCACAAAGACTGCTGATTCATCTGGTAGTTTCATCTTAGAAAATATCAATTTGAAACTAAGATTTGCAGGACTTCTTATGAGTAGGGTCTAATAAAAGCTCAACTTCCTAATAATTAGTGGGCAAGCTATTATTGAGCCATAAATATCCATTCTTAATGTCATGAGTTCACACCCGTGTAATAACAAACATTTCTCAGAAACCCACTTCACTGTCTATTCATAAATTTCAGGACTTTTATTCATTGTTAAGGGGGCAAAACATTCCAATTCTTATTTAGACTTCATTTTATAACTTTTAACACCCAATGGGCTTGGATACCTAGTTTCATCTCACTTCACGGAATGGAAACGAAGCAGCGTGGCTCAGTGGAAAGAGCCCGGGCTTTGGAGTCCGAGGTCATGGGTTCAAATCCCAGCTCCGCCACATGTCTGCTGTGTGACCTTGGGCAAGTCACTTAACTTCTCTGGGCCTCAGTTACCTCATCTGTAAATGGGGATTGACTGTGAGCCCCACGTGGGACAACCTGATCATGCTATATCCCCCCGGCGCTTAGAACAGTGCTTTGCACATAGTAAGGGCTTAACAAATGCCATAAAAAAAAAACACAATACATTCGCTTCAACCTGTTGGTTTTAAGAATCTATTGAATATCAGCCACTGTTCATCTGAGCGATTACCTTCTCTGTTTCTAAGGTCTCGATATGTATGCCTTTGGGATACCTACCAAACAAAAACATTTAATTAGCAGGCGAGCACCGACGGTGTTGCTATTGCTTCAATACCATGCTTAATGGAAGAAAATGCAAAGCTCTGTTCCAGTGAAATGGAATGAGTCTCATTAAATACAAGATGAAACTGTAGACCCACCATAGGCAAGCTGTTCTAATTTAGAGCCCCTGGGGCTTAGTTGACTTGGACCCCACCTTAACACAGGCCTGGTGGGGTTGGGAGTGGGGTGGAATTGGAACTGATGGGGGAAGAGCTGTTCCCTCTAATCCCCTTACCCTCCACCTGAAACTTTCAACTGGTTCTAGCCCCAAGCAGCTACAGGAGACCGGGGGAATTCTAGGCAGGGAAGAGGAGAAAAAGGAACTTACTTCTCTTTCTGCCCTGAAAGGAACTAGCTTTCTGCTACCATTTTGGATTCCACTTCAAGCAATCTGAGCCACGGGCAGTAGAAGGCAACCAGAGAACTCTGAAGAGTGGAGGGAACTGGAAAGGCAGGGAAAGGAGAGAGAAGACAGCCCCAGGCTGCTACTTGGAGCTCCGCATTATATTACTCCTGGGGTCAAGGGAGAGGGAGGGAGAGATAGTCCATCGGGGCTTAAACACACACCTGTCCTATCCTGGGGTCCACATGCAGTCTATCTTATTTTTAAAAAGTGTCCAAATTATACTTTCTGTAAACTGAAGCCCTTGCCTCGTGATAGGGAGGGCATTAGCATTTTAGGCTTTCCGTTAATTCTAGTGTTCAAAGAAAATATCTCTGTATTTAGAATTGGATCATTCAATCCGGTAAACAAACTGGAAGCGGTAATAAACATCCCTCCCTAATGTAACTGGGTCAAGAACACTTCTTTGGTCACACAAATGGTTTAAAATTTTGTCTTCCAAGCCTTCTGGAAAAACAAAAATGTATTAACCTGTTAAAAATATCAAGCCTTGAAAATTTCTAATTGGTATTTTGACCAAAGAGTCAGGAATAGATTTAACTTTAAACTGGGAATTACAACAAACACTAACACAAATAACCGCAAAGTGTCATGTGTTTTACAGATGCAAAATTACTTGTGCCGGAGGACATATATTTAAGGTAAAGTAATTTCAGCACTAAATAAATTTTATTTTGTTAAATTTCATTCAATTTTCTGCATTAGATAAATCTATTTTTTGAAATATCTTTTCTCTATAAATCCCCTTTCTTTAGAAAGTAATCTCTATAAGTACTTCCGTCTTGTTCCTCTCTTTTCCCCCTTCCCTCCCCACTGAAAGCTTCACGTCATTCGGAAAGGTAGTGGACTACTGTGGAGCCAGATGAGGCTAAAGAGTGGGGAGGGGGAAGTTTTAATAAAAATAATTTGAATTTATCACCCCAGAATGGAAAGGACCAAGTCCATTCCATAGTTTCCATTCCTCTAAAATTATATACTTGAACTGTGCTCAATCCCAAACTTTTTTGCTATTCTAAACACTACTTAATGAATAATGATCATGGGAAATATCAGTCCATGGAACTAAAAAATAGATTCTTGCCTAAAAAAACTGAACAAAGTGCCCTGCTCTCCATGTCCCAGAACTTTTGGCTCCCTTCCCAACCATACTGAAACATTTTGCAATACATGAACAGTTCGCAAGAAGTAGGGGAGAATCCACATAGAAAATTAGCACAGCAAAGTAGTATACACTCTGGGCAGAGAGGACCACCAGAACAGTGGAGGAAGATTAGTGTTGGAAATTCTACTTCTGGATTGGATCCCTTGCAAAATGAAGCATCTAGCAAGGAGTTTCTCGGCGGAAGAGAAAAGATCAAAGAGGAAACAGTACAACAAACACAAGAAATAAGCCAAAATTGGGATTCATCATGTCTCAGCTTTGGCCTGATCTTCCCCTTTAATAGGATTTACTGGAATTGTACGCTAGAAATACGCCGCATTCAAGGAACTAATCCTTGATATTTAGGGTAACATCTATAACATTTAGGCATTAACAGTTAGTAAACCAAAAAGGTGAGATTCATTCCATAGTATAAACAATTCAGATGGTTCGAAAAGAAATAACACACACAATATTAGCACTTACTTCCAGTTCAATGTCTGATAGATTAGTTTCCTTTGAAATCTAGATGGGCAAGAAAAAAATATCTTTTTATATATACATATATACACACATATAGATATATATTTTAGGGAAAAACCATATGTGGTCAAGTATTTGTTAGGTATCTTATCACTTGATATTTATTGAGCACTTACTGTATGCAGAGCACTTCACTTCAGTAAGGAAAGTACAAATCAAGTACAAGTGTCAAGTCAATAGAGTTGATAGGCTTAGTCTACAGTGGAAGACAGGCATTAAAATGAATTACAGATTGGGGAAATGAGAGTGTAAGAATATGAACTTAAGTGCTGTGAAGTGGAAGGTGGGAGGAATATAGAGACGCAGCTATGCTCAGTGGAAAGAGCACGGGCTTGGGAATCAGAGGCCATGGGTTCTAATCCCAGATCCACCACTTGTCAGCTGTGTGACTTTGGGCAAGTCACACAACTTCTCTGTGCCTCAGTTCCCTCATCTGTAAAATTGGGATTAAGACTGTGAGCCCCATGTGGGACAACCTGATTGCCCTACATCCCCCCAACCCCTGACCCGCCAGTGCTTAGAACAGTGCTTGGCACATAGTAAGCACTTAACAAATACCATTATTATTATTATATCAAGTGCTTAAGCGGTATACATCCGAGTGCATAAGTGACACACAAAGGAGGGGAGGTAGGGGAAATAAGCACTTATTCAGGGAAGGCCTCTTGGAGTTGTGTTTTGGAAGGCTTTGATGGTGGGGAGAGTGGGGGGTGTCTGCTGCATATGAAAGGTGGGGGGAGTTCCATTTCAGAGGGAGAATTTGGGCAATGAATGATCATTCATTCATTCATTGAGAGCTTAATGTGTGCAACACACTGTACTAAGCGCTAAGATCAGTAGCCGGATAGATGAAATCGAGGTACAGTGATTAAGAACAACCAAATGTATGGGCCGGGTTGTAGCAGATCAGCAAGGTAAGGTAGGAAGGGAGGAGCCGATTGACTGTTTTAAGCCTGATGTTGGGAAGATTCTGTTGGGTGAGGAGGTGGACGGGCAGCCACTGGAGGGTTTTATGGAGTGCAGAGACCTGGGCTGAACGTTCTTTGGACAAATGATCTGGTCAGCAAAGTGAAGTATGGGCTGGAGTTGGGAGAGACAGGAGGCAGGGAGGTCAGCAAGGAGGCTGATACAGTAGTCATGGCATGATATAAGTGCTGGATCAGTGTGGTAGCAGTTTGAATGGAGTGGAAATGGCAGAGTCTAGACATGTCGAGAAGATAGAACTGACAAAATTTGGTGACACTGTATATGGGTTGAATGAGGGATGAGTTGAGGATAATGTCAAAGTTATGGGCCTATGAGACAGGGCCTAGGAGACCCTCTCCCATTCAACCTGTCACCAAACCCTTCCTTTGCAACATCGCTAAAATCCCTTCCTCTCCATTCAAAGTAATCAATCAATCAATCGTATTGATTGAGCGCTTACTATGTGCAGAGCACTGTACTAAGCGCTTGGGAAGCACAAGTTGGCAACATATAGAAACAGTCCCTAACCAACAGTGGGCTCATAGTCTAAAAGAGTGGGCTCACAGTCTAAAAGAGTGGGCTCACAGTCTAAAAGTACACCACAGTGATCCAAGCACTTTTCATTACCCACCTGATAAATCTCATCAGCCTCCTCGCTGACCTCTCTGACTTCTGCCTCCCTCTCCAGTCCATACTTCACTCTGCTGCCCGGAAGATTTTATTAAAACAACTGTTCAGTCCACAACTCCCCACTTCTCAAGAACCTCCATCTCTGCCTCAGACAGAAACTGATTTACCATCAACCTGAAGGCATTCACCTCACCCACTCCAACCCTAACTCACTGATCTCCTACGAAAACCCAATCTGGCCACTTAGTTTTTCTAATTCATCACTGTACGTCGCTTACCCCTCACTCACCACCAACCCTTTACCCATGACCTCCCTGTGATCTGGAACTCCCTCCCACTTCATATGCGCTGCTACCTCCACCTTCAAAACCCTCCTAAAATCATATCTCCTCTAAAAGGTCTTCCCTCACTCAGCTTTCATTTCCCTATATGCCCTGCCTGCTACATTTCCTATGAACTTGGAAAAGTACTAAACACTTCATATTCACCCAACCCCAACTGCATTTATTTACATATAAGGATATACTCTTCCATTTAGACTGTATGCCCCTTGTAGGCAGGGACCGTTCTAACAGTTAAATTGTGCTCAACTCTCTGAAGCACTTAGTACACTGCTCTGCATACAGTTAGTACTCAACAAATACCTTTGATTGACAGACCTAAAATGTGATATGAAGCTTGATTCCTTTTTGAAACCACTCAATCTCTAACAATTTCCCACCACCATCTCATTCCCTTACACTAAATGTGAAAATATACACAACTGTAAAGCCAGTAGAGGTCAACTTGCCTTTTTTCTCCCCACAAGGTAGCAGAACGAATTACGAGTGAAAGCATTCATTATCTAAATATTCAACTGTGCTCTGCCAGAGATGGTCAAAGTTCAAATTTTAGTTATTACAAACTGCTCATAGGAGTGACCTGAGACAATGTGCAACATACGACTGAATGAATATGCAAGAGAAATTTTATACCACACCAATTGTGAACATAAAATTATTTTCAACACAAACCCTGTGCATGGCTCCAAATCCAAATTCTTGTTTTCTTCATTTTGTAGCAGTTCTTCAATTTTCTCTCTGTGTTAGAGGAGTAAAGTGTTAGAGGAGTAAATATTATGCACATTATATTTGATGAGCCATTTCATTCCTTCATTTACCAATATATATTAATGAATATATTCTAAGAGCAATATTAATCACATTTTCACAACATACCCAAATGTTCCTATTTTCTAAAATATTTAGCAGGGGTTGGGCCAGCCGATGCTTAGAAATTGAATATTTCCTGCTTCCAAATCTATTTAAAGTTTAGGGGCTGCAAGGCTGATTTCTCAATGTCTCAGAGTTTTCAAACAGAATTTGAATTTTTTGAATGTTTAGCTTTGGTTATAAGATTCAGGTGTGCTACCTGTTCCACTTACCGGTATTCTTCAAATTATTAGTTTATTAATATTTAATACTGAATTAATTTTAATTCAATATATATTCAACATATTGTTGATTAAAACTACGATAGAACCATCTAAACTGCACTAGTCATACCTCTTCCATACAATAGTTTTTCCTAATATTAGTTGCAGTTTTTTATTGCAATATATTTTCAAAAGAAATTATATATTTTAAAATCAGTGTAGGCACTTTTCTAACAGTTCCTCCCCTTCTTCAATTTTAAATTTGAACTATCATTAAAATATGCCAACAAATGAAAGCATGGAGAGGGAGATGGCAATTTTTTTTTTTACAACACCTATAAATATCTGTTTTTCATTGAACCTTGGCAATGCCAAGCAGTGTGACCTAGTGGAAAGAGTCTGGGCCTGGGAGCCGAAGGACCTGGGTTCTAATCCCAGCTCCACCCCACAACTGCTGTGTGATCTTGACCAAGTCACATAACATATCTGTGCCTTGGTTCCCTCATCCACAAAAAGGGGATTCTAAACCTGTTCTCCCTGCTACTTACTCTGTGAGCCCCATGTGGAATCTGATTATCCTGTATCTACCCCAGCACTTAGTACAGTGGTTGGCATATAGTGAGCGCTTCAATACCACAATAATTAATACCTGAAGCTACTCTTTGAAAAGCAAAGATTTCTTATGATGGCCAAGGGTTTATGGATTAGGCAGTTAATAGACTACCGGAAAACACAGCTTCAGTTTCCAGAATAATTCTTCATTCAAACATACTGAAAGTATCTTTCATGCAATTTCTAGACTATTAACGATCCCGTGGAAAACATTTTCAAGAAATGGGCTTTTGTTTCAGGACACTGCTGGGATATTTTCAGCAACCAAGCATCTTCTTTATCCTTACATATACTGACCATCCATAGAACAATGAAAAAAACTTTTACGGTCAGTATCGTTACTTTTCTCTACCAATTTGAGAAATGAAGAACTAGGTGAAGAGAGGTTTAAAGTCTTTGTTGCTGTCATCAGCAAAATTTGATTTCCCTTTCCAACAACTCCATGATCAAAACTCCAGAACCACATTACTACTCAGTAAATGAAGTCTTTCACTCTCTTGGACACCAAGTCAATCTGAGAGCATTCTAGCCAAACAAAAAGAAACTTCACTATCTCGAGAAATGCTAAATAAAATATCGAGTTTAGATGATGGTGACGCCGATAATGCAGTCTCCCATCGAGAACAATGGACAGGCTTCAGGCCCCAAAGCCTCAGAATCGAGAACCTGCACAAAGGAAATTATTATTTTATTATGCTATTTATTAAGTGCTTACTGTGTGCCAGACACTGTACAAAGCGCAGAGGGGAAATACAAGAAAACTGGGTTGGACACAGTCCCTGGCCCACAACGGGCTCACAGTCTTAATCCCCATTTTACAGATGATGTAACTGAGGCCCAGAGAAGTGAAATGACTTGCTCAAGGTCACGGAGCAGACGAGCAGGGGAGCAGGAATTAGAACCCATGAACTTCTGACACCCGGGCCCGTGCTCTATTCATTAGGCCATGCTGCTTCTCTATAATGCCAGTGGCCGCAGAGTCCCTCTCTTGTCACTATGATTCAGGTTTCTGCTAGGACATGGGATGCAACGGCAGAGTAAGGAAGCAGAGGGGCTTCACACTGTGATTTTACTATTCAGGCCCCACTAATGGTCAGTGTGACTGCAACACAGTATCAACGCTGTTCCAGAGCTCCAAAACCTGGCAAGTGTATTCATTCATTCATTCAATCGTATTTATTGAGCACTTACTGTGTGCAGAGCACTGTACTAAGTGCTTGGGAAGTACAAGTTGGCAACATATAGAGACGGTCTATAGTCAGTCAATCTTACATATCGAGCGCTTACTGTGTTCAGAGCACTGTACTAATCGCTTGGGAGAGGATGATACAACAATAAACGGACACATTCCATGCCCACAGTAGCTTAGAGGGAGGAGACAGACGTTAATGTAAAAAAAAAATACATTACAGATATGTATGTTAAGTGCTGTGGGGCTGGGATGGGGGATGAATAAAGGGAGCAAGTTAGGGACACGCAGGAGGGAGTGGGAGAAGAGGAAAGTGGGGTTTAGTCAGGGAAATCTCTTGGAGAGGTGCTTTTGATAAGGCTTTGAAGGGCGGGAGAGTAATCGTCTGTCGGATTTAAGGAGAGAGGCGCAGACTTGCTGCCCACATTAGCCAGCTGTTTTCCAGGACTCCTGCTGGGCTGGTCCACATCATGAAGTAGCCTAGATAGTTCTTTCGTCAGAAACCGTCACTATTGAAGGAAAGGCCCCAGTATGGACTCTCTTACTTACAGAGCCAGGCTATCACCCAGGTCACCTGATTCCCAGAGACTCTGAAACACCGAATTACCACATGAGCCTTAACTTCCCGTCATGTCAACTTACACCACTTCATCAATAAACTTTTTCTGATCCTCGGGAATAGTCACAGGGCACTTAGAGGCATTTGGCGATACGTATGACAGAGTCGCTGCACCGTTCGATTGAGAGCGTTTTTCATCGTACTGCTCCCGCAACTGTCTTTCCTCTTCTTGGTTCAGATAGGGAATTCCTACGAAAAACAGTAAAAACACACCTTAGGGAATCATCATGGAAACTGATATCAAAGGAGTCAAAGCCCGAGCTAATGTTAGCCCACAACCTAAAACCACTTGCTTAAAGAAGCAAGCTACCTTGGCGTTACCGTAATTGACCATTTGGAAAAAAATGTAAAAGGAAACCCTAATTTGCAATTTCAGCTACATGCAATTAGCGAAGCTTCCAAGTGTTTTCTTTTCCCCCCTTTGAAATGAGTAACAAATGTTCAATGGTTTAGTTAATGGTATGTCTGGAACAGGTGCTTCGGTGTAATTTGGGGCCCAGTGGCCAGCAGCATACACTCGGTGGGAGGTAAGGAACTCGTCTCAGAGCACACCAGTACTCACCAAGGTAACAGGAAAAAGTGCCGGGAAGGGAGGGCATGGGCCCAACCTGGAAGAGAGTGCCCAAAAATGGCACACTTGAGGGCCTCCAAATCTCCATCTTTGGTACCCGACCAACACGGCAGAGGTTTTGGCATTAATTCCTCCCTTCAAGGCCCTATTGAGAGCTCACCTCCTCCAGGAGGCCTTCCCAGACTGAGCCCCTTCCTTCCTCTCCCCCTCATCCCCCCTCCATCCCCCCCTTCTTACCTCCTTCCCTTCCCCACAGCACCTGTATATATGTATATATGTTTGTACATATTTATTACTCTATTTATTTATTTATTTTACTTGTACATATCTATTCTATTTATTTTATTTTGTTAGTATGTTTGGTTTTGTTCTCTGTCTTCCCCTTTTAGACTGTGAGCCCACTGTTGGGTAGGGACTGTCTCTATATGTTGCCAATTTGTACTTCCCAAGCGCTTAGTACAGTGCTCTGCACATAGTAAGCGCTCAATAAATACGATTGATGATGATGATGATAATAATAATAATGATGGTATTTGTTAAGCACTTACTATGTGCCGAGCACTGTTCTAAACACTGGGGTAGATACGAGGTAATCAGGCTGTCCCACGTGGGGCTCACAGTCTTAATCCTCACTTTACAGATGAGGTAACTGAGGCCCAGAGAATTTAAGTGACTTGCCCAAGTCACACAGCTGATAAATGGCACAGCTGGGATTAGAACCCACGACTTCTGACTCCCAAGCCCATGCTCTTTCCACTAAGCCAAACTGCTTCTCATTAATTTATGCCACCATTCATTCATTCAATCGTATTTATTGAGAGCTTACTGTGTGCAGAGCACTGTACTAAGCGCTTGGGAAGTACAAGTTGGCAACATATAGAGACGGTCCCTACCCCACAGTGGGCTCACAGTCTAGAAGACTTCACCATTCTGAAGGAGATAAACTACTTACATACACCCTTGGGAAGAGGCACAGTAAATACAAACAGCCACCAAAAAGATGAATTGTAGTGCACTATATTGATACCAAGGTTCTTTTAAAACTATTAGCAGAATTGAGCCCATGTACCCTTTTTTCCTCTTATATTTTCCATCCCACTCATTCAAGCTTCAAACCTCTTACCTTTTAACCTTAGGTGAGAACATATATTAGCTTTCAAAAGAACTGTTCAGTTGTACTTCACTGCCTAATTCTGAGGCTTAACCTAACTTTTACGCTTTTCATTGCCCATCAATCATGGGCTCCCAACGCATCAATTCAAGAAGCCATTCTTAATATATCGATTTTTAATCTTTTTTTTTTGCCCCAAACATTTTCATATGCAGAAAAAATAATTTGAAATGGATAAAAGTGTTGTGGTTAAATTAACATGGGGTCATCCAGCACAGTATAAGCACCTTTCCAAAGATTAGGGCAATTTGGAAACACCAAATTAAGCATCACAAAATTCTGGTGATGAAAGGATATTGGCGTATTATTCTAATTTTATAGGAGAGGAATTAATATTCTTAACCATTTTTAATATATTCCTCTTCCATTTTATAAAGTGCTAAAATATAGGAGGGCAGAACATCCACAAAGAGTACGAGTGACTGAATACATTACTAAAGAAGTTTCGTTCTTTTTTCCTCCGTTCTCCCGGGATTGCTTTTTCTATTTTTTCATTAACATAATCAGTTCAGAACTGAAAGTCAGCCGCCGCTACTGTCCCCTAAATGGCACTGGGCTTCTTAAAACATTTTTTCTTCCCACTATCAATCAATGCTATTTATTGAGCACATACAGCATGCACAGCACTATACTAAGTGCTTGGGAATGTGCAATACAATACAGCTGGTGGGCACAATCCCTGCCCAGAATGAAATCTGACTTTAGAGGGGGAGATGGACAGTCAAAAAAAAAAAAAGGTCACAGGTTGGGGAAAGGCATCCTATGAGAATACTCAGAAGATATTTTTTTCTTCTCTAATTGTAAACTGAATGTACCCTGTAAAGCAGTCTGGACCCTCAAGAATGTGTTTATGCTCTTTTACTGGTCCCATAAGGTCTGGGAAAAGAAAATAGCAGCACAGAAATGGTGATTCTACTCACTGAAAGTTCAAAAGGAAAACACTATGAGGCAAAGTGAGCAAGAAGGGGATAAAAAGGGTGGAATGGGAACCTGGAGAAGCTTCCCATTCTTCTTTTGGGACCACATAAAAGCTAGGGAGCCCCAGCTCAACTCATGGGGACCTAGCAGGAAAGGAGTCAAGAGATGGTTACTTGGTGAATGAAGAAAACTTTTCTTGGCAGCACAGACTATCAGAATTTCTCACTCTCCCCTTAGATAACGTGCTCACACACACAAATATAATACTAATCTCCCTCACTTACAAGTATTCTTAGACTGTAAGCTCGCTGTG
Organism: Tachyglossus aculeatus; assembly: GCF_015852505.1. NCBI lineage: Eukaryota > Metazoa > Chordata > Mammalia > Monotremata > Tachyglossidae > Tachyglossus > Tachyglossus aculeatus. The sequence goes on from NC_052086.1 coordinate 74,139,738, forward strand.
GGCAGGGTATGTGTCGGTTTATTATTCATTCATTCAATTGTATTTATTGAACACTTACTGTGTGCACAGCACTGTACTAAGCATTTGAAAATTACAATTCAGCAGTAGAGACAATCCCTGCCCACATCAGGCTTATAGTACAGTGCTCTGCACACAGTAAACACTCAGTACAGTTGAAAGAACTGTATTTCATGGACTAAGATTATAGTTTTTTTTTTTTTAAAGACCCAAAAGTTTAGAGGGCATGAATCCCAAGAATCCTGTGTTTCAGCTGCCTAAACTCCTTTTCATCTACTTCACTTCTTGATCCTTGGCTTTCGTTTCTGACGCTAATAGAGTCCTATCACAATAGGGGTAAAGAAGCAGTTTCTTTTTCTATCCTCTCCTCACCTTATTCTCAGGCCTAACATAAAAAAAAAAACTCCCATCTACACTTAACCTGTTGTTAGTATTTGTTATTCTACTATAAACCCACTGAACCACCCTTCGAATACTTTTGGAATTTCCTTTCTCCTACCCACCAGGGCTCATCCAGGAAGAAGAGCACTTGGTGAAGGGATAGGGGAGTTAAGAAAGGAGTATGTTTTATGCACCTAAATGACATGGACTTCCTTCAAAATTTAAACATGCTTAGACATTTAAACATTAACTCAAGCTTTACTTTGAAGATATTTTAAGAAAAGTGAATAAAACTTACCGCAGCGAAACACTTTATTAAAATCAAATCCTTGGTTGGCCAAAAACACTATGCTTGAGCTCTAAAACAAGAGAAAACAAAACACTTATGAACTAGATTCCTGCAGGGCCAGTAGTTATATTGTACTCTCCCAAGTGCTTAGTACAGTGCTCTGCATACAGTAAGTGCTCAATAAATATCACTGACTGACAGACCAAATCTATCTCACCTGTTTTTTTGGCCACAGCACATAGTAGTGTTCTGCCCACAGCAAGCACTTAATAATAATATATCTGCCTTCATATTCATTCATTCAATCATATTTATTGAGCGCTTACTGCATATAGAGCACTGTACAAAGAGTTGGGAGAGTGTAATACAACAATAAAAGCTGTATTATTCAGCTCTGAGTACACAGCTGAGTGATTTGGTAAAAATAAGGAACTTATTGGGTCAAGAATGAATCCCCCTATTTATGATATTGTTCCTGTGAGAAAATTGGTTCCAACTTACATTCTTCTTCAGACTCAGTTTTCAGGAAACCAACTGGGCAGTAATTCTGAGGCTCTCCTGTTCCTGGATGAGTGAGGCAGGGAATCCAGCTCAAAAAATTGCAGGGGCAAACCAATGGTTCTGCCCCCTCAACTGTAAATCCAAAGAGAGCAATTGGCCAAAGAGCTGGCACATCTGCCTGTGTCCCAGTTTCCTCTCCTATAAAATCAGAATAATACACCAATATCCTTTCATCACCAGAATTTTGTGATGCTTAATTTGGTGTTTCCAAATTGGAAGGTGCTTATACTGTGCTGGATGACCCCATGTTAATTTAACCACAACACTTTTACCCATTTCAAATTATTTTTTCTGCATATGAAAATGTTTGGGGCAAAAAAAAAAAGATTAAAAATCAATCGAGGTTTAGTGGCGAGAGGGATGCCCATCTAGGAGACTGTCATGACTGGGAGAAAAATTCAAGTTTATGCTTCAAATTAGATTTTCAATACAAGGAATATTTAAGTCGATTTTCAAAAAATCATCAAGAGAAAATGGGATGTGAGCCATCTGGACAAAATGCAAACCGGGCTTCAAAAATATTCATTCAACCATATTGAGTGATAGCTTACTGTGTGCAGGGCACTGTACTAAGTGCTTTAAAAATACAATTCAGCAACAGAGACAATCCCTGCCCATAACAGGCTCACAGTCTAGAAGAGGGGAGACAGACATCAAAACAAGTAGTCCCCCAAACATGGATCCAGGATATTTAAGGTTTTGCTCCTGGCAAATGGGTATTTCCTCTGCTCTCCTTCCTGCTAGCCCATGGCCAACAGACTCACGCCGCCATTAACACTAAATTGAGAAATGTCCCCCTCCTTTATACCAAAACCCCATACACTACAGACCTCCATCTCTCAAAAACACCCTTAGTGAGTCCTGCTGCAAATACTGGATTGCTTTGACCTAACTCTATGGAAACACTACCAGAACAATTGCAGATGGAGGTGGGGTGTTCTGGGAGAGATGCGTCCATGGCGTCGCTATGGGTCGAAGATGACTCGACGGCATAAGACAAGACAATTCTACCATGCTGATCAATCAATGGTATTTATTGAGCTCTTATCACGTACAGAACAATGTGCCAAGGAAGAAACCCAAGTCATACAGCTTGAGTGGACAAGGGGGCTTCTTATTTGTTTTTAGCAGTAGACAGTATTAATTTGATTATCTTTTAATAGGAAAAGTGTTCGGTCGGACGGACAATTCCCTGCAATTTTCAAGCTCTGTCCCTTCAATGAAAAGCTGTATGGGAGTAACTAAAAGCATTACAAATGGTTTGCTCATTGGGCGAATAGGCTACTACAGAATTGAATCAAAATATTATTATCACCTTCTCTCTTGTGGAGTAACAATGGAAACTGGAATGTATATTACAGGGAACGATTGCCCAGTTGGTAGATTAGCAAGGCCTTTCCACACAGCACTTCCATGACAGTGAGGGCACAAGAAGAAAGAGGATGCAAAATTCAATCAATTTTGCTATTTCAAAAAAAACTTCCGGAGGACTTCCAGGAGATGCATGGCTATTACCACTGTTTGCTGCCACTTCTTCTCAAATCTTTCATCTCCTGCAAGAGGAGTTGTATAACCTGCAGGTCACAAAAGCTTCCAGCATCTTCCCCTCCGGAGTGACTCTTCTTTGCTCCTGATCATACCGGTCCCTACCCCATGACCTGAATATGTCTACTCTACGACACTTTATGTTTGAAATTCAAAATAAAAGGATAACATTTTTCCCATGGCAGATGGTGAGCACCTGCAATTTTTTTTTTTTTTTTTACCACAGGAAGCTGTGCAGGCAGAAAACACCAATAACCTCAAGAAAGGATTTGGATAAATTCTTGGATGACAAGAAATGAAGGAATGTTAGTTGATACATCAATGAAAATGGATTTTCCAGGCATCCTGTTGCCACTTCAAACACAGAATATGAGCCTGATGGTTCATTTGTCTGATTTCACAGATCACTCACCATCACGTTCAGCATTTACTGAGACCACCGGTGTGTAGGACACAGTATTGAGCTTTTGAGAATGTACAACAGAAGTAAAAGATACAGTTCCTTATTCCTGGGGGGTTTACAATTGAATATTAGTAGTTACGGAAAGGAACCGTAGTCATCAACTGCTCTCAAACTAGCATACTTTGGGAGGCAGCTGGGAATCCAGTTTATTAGGAAAATCCAGAGAAGAGCTGTTGGGGGACAAAACATGGGAGAATTGAGCCCTAAATATATTAATCTCTGGGGGCAAAGGACACCCCCTTCCTCCCCAGAGTGGAAGAAAGAGTAGATGACTCACTGGGTCTTCTGCTACACACTAAAGTTTAACACTACGAAGGCTTTAGGAGGAAGAGGTTGAAGTAGCAAAACGGTATGAAGGGGAGGGAAGGGGGTCATTCATTCGTGCTTTTTCTTTTGCCCATTTTCACAGTTTATAAAGAGCTAACTGTGTATCCAGAAAGAAATTATTGGTCCTACTAACCTGACATACAAACTTAACATCTGGTGAAGTCCTATTGAAGGGTTTCGGGAAAACATAAAAGTTAAATGACTTCATTACATACCTGTGGAAACAAAAGATGCAAGAGAATTTAAAGTGTGATGTTACTTACCAAAGCAAAATTAGTAATGCCTTAAAGAATAACCTACTTTGATTCCGTGTGGTCATACTTAAAAGTGCAGAGGCCATACTGAAATAGCAGAAAGTCCATGGAATGCTGGAAAAGAAAATATATAACCAGTAAAACAAATAGCGGAACAGTTATCAACAGCGGCAGGACTGGTTTGAAAAATATGGGATTTCTCCATCATACAATTTCGCTTTGGCAAAATGTTTCCTTAGGCAACTTACTGGAAGCATCACTAGTTTTTTCACTTGCACTGATTAACTTCTCTCTTTAAATTAGGCATTTTTCCTTGAGAAAAGCCTATTTAGGCTCATTAATTAATGTTATATCAAAGGTCATCCATATCAGTTACTAAAAAGTCAATTCCAATACTCTGAGGACTTTCCACAGTATTTCCAGCTTTTATTTTTATTGTTTACTATAAAATTATATTATTGTTTTATGTTTGGGAATTGGAAAAAATTACTCTTGTTAATAAGGAAAAGCTACATGATTACATTTTCAGTCATTTGCCTTTATTGACAGCCTTTAGAGAAATACTAATTTTGAATTAGATTACAACTTGCCTTTTTAAGTTTCTGATATCTTTCTTCTGGGGTGTCAAAACCATTTGTTAACGCGCTGACTGATGGTCCATCACTAATGCCTAGAATTTCAATAAACGTTAGTTTTAATACACAGTTACTAAAACACAAATCGGAAACAGCGCTCAACGGCCACCAACGCAAAGAGATATTTTTCTATGTGAAATTCATATATCTAGGGCTCAATTCTTCCATATTTTAATGAATGTGAGCATTCGGGAAAAGAGCTCAATTGCAAGTGCTACTACAACATCTGCCCCCGGCAATTAATTAATAACTCTTAAGGTATTTGTTAAGCGCTTATGTGCCAAGCATGTACTAAGTGCTGAACTGAACTTAAATACCCTTCAATATAGACAATAAAGTTCATTGTCATTCTTAGCAGACAAGATAAAAGGAAGTTTTCTTATCAGGAGACCTTTAATTAGCAATGAGTTCCCAGCCCTCAAAAACCACTATCTCTGAAAAGTGATAATTTAGAGTCATTTGTGCAGACTCTAAACAAACAGAACCAAACATTTAAAGAGGTTTGTTATCTTCACACATGCAAATAAGTCATAAAATACAAACTGAAAAGGAAGTACTCTAAAACATGGTAGGTCTTGGTTAACTTGTGAGGGCAATAGCTGGCTGTTAGTGCCCAAAGAATTAATGGCATTTTCTGAGGACTGTATTATTGTCTAACACAGCTCCTCAATCATGTTGATAATTACATTGCAGGCTTATGGACAGAGTGCTATACATTCAATTTGACTGATTTACATTGCACATACACTGCCTCTTGGAGCTGCAGATAGCCAAGCCCTTTTAAGCACAAAAACCAACACTAAGGGGTCTCTATAATGCCCCCCAGACTATATAAGAGGTGATCGAAAGAGGTGAATCCATCTGCAAAAACTGCACAGCAAGGCGACTGCGGTGTTGGGATGAGAAGCAAAGAGATGCTAGTTTTGCACACAGTAAGTGCTCAATAAGTACGATTGAAGAAAGCACTATTGCACCCAGTAAGCGCTCAATAAATACGACTGGATAAGGCACTATTTCACTATGAATGAAAAATACGATTGACTGAATACTGCACTCAGTAAGCGCCCAATAAACAGGATTGATTAAAGCACTACTGCACCCAGTAAGTGCTCAATAAATGACTGAAGAAAGCGCTATTGCATCCAATAAGCGCTCAATAAATACGATTGACCAGAGCATTATTGCACTCAGTAACTGCTCAGTAAATACGACTGGATAAAGCAGTATTACACCCATTAAGCACTCAATAAATACGATTGAGGAAAGCAGTACTGCACCCAGTAAGTGCTCAGTAAATATGATTGAAGAAAGCACTATAGCACCCAGTAAAGGCTCAGTAAATAGGATTGAAGAAAGCAGTACTGCACCCAATAAGTGCTCAATACGATTGAAGAAAGCACTATAGCATCCAGTAAGCACTCACTAAATAGGATTGAAGAAAGCAGTATTGCACCTAGTAAGTGCTCAATAAATACGATTGAAGAAAGCACTATAGCATCCAGTAAGCACTCAATAAATGGGGTTGAAGAAAGCACTACTACACCCAGTAAGCACTCAATAAATACGAATGAAGTACTACTCCACCCAGTAAGAGCTTAATAAATGATTGAAGAAAGCACTATGGCATCCAGTAAGCACTCAATAAATACGATTGATGAAAGCACTTATTGCACTCAGTAAGTGCTCAATAAATACGACTGTATAAAGCAGTACTGAACACAGTGAGAGCTCAATAAATACGACTGGATAAGGCCCTATTGCACCCAATAAGCGCTCAATAAATACAATTGAAGAAAACACTATTGCACCCAGTAAGTGATCAATAAATACGACTGGATAAAGCAGTATTGCACCCAGTAAGTGCCCAATAAATACGATGGGATCAGGCACTACTGCACCCAGTGAGCACTCAATAAATGGGATTGAGCTGATTCCGGCAAGAACCCCGGGCCCTGGAAGGGGTGCCCCAAACAGTCAACGGAGTACCTGAAAACTCCCCATCAATAGCCAGAAAATCCGCTTCTTCGATGGCTTGGTAGACCTTGTTAAGATTTTTCTTAAAATCTGCGAAAACAAAAACAACCCACCGAGGATGAGGCTGGGGCCCCGGAGTGTGGGGGCAAGGAAGGGGCGAGGGTGGCCACATGGAGGGTCAGGGGCTGGGGGGGAAAGGAGAAGGGGCAGCTGCAGGGGGCAGGTCATTCATTCATTCAATCGTATTTATTGAGCGCTTACCATGTGCGGAGCACTGGACTAAGCACTTGGGAAGTACAAATCAGCAACAGAGACAATCCCTACCCAACAACGGGCTCACAGGCTAGAAGGGGGGAAACAGACAACACGACAAAACAAGGAGACAGGCCTCAGAATAAATAGAATTATAGGTATAGACACATCCTGAATAAAATAGAGTAATTCATTCATTCATTCAATCGTATTTATTGAGTGCTAACTGCATGCAGGGCACTGTACTAAGCACTTGGGAAGTACAAGTTGGCAACATATAGAGACGGTCCCTATCCCACAACGGGCTTACAGTCTAGAAGGGGGAGACAGACAACAAAACAAAACATGTAGACAGGTGTCAAAATCATCAGAGCAAATAGAATTATAGCTATATGCACATTAACAAAACAAATAGAATAGTAACTACGTACAAGTAAAATAAATAGATTTATGTCTATACAATAATAATGATGATGGCATTTATTAAGCACTTACTATGTGTAAAGCACTGTTCTAAGCGCTGGGGGGTTACAAAGTGATCAGGCTGTCCCACGGGGGGCTCACAGTCTTAATCCCTATTTTACAGATGAAGTAACTGAGGCACAGAGAAGTTAAGTGACTTGCCCAAAGTCACACAGCTGACAATTGGTGGAGCCGGGGTTTGAACCCATGACCTGTGATTCCAAAGCCCATGCTCTTTCCACTAAGCACATCATTAACAAAAGAAATAGAATAGTGAATATGTACAAGTAAAATAAATATGTACAAATAAAACAGAGGAATAAATATGTACAAATGAAATTAGAGCAATACGTACAAATAAGAGTAATAAATACGGACAAATGAAATAGAGTAATAAATACGGACAAATGAAATAGAGTAATAAATACGGACAAATAGAGTAATAAATCTGGACAAATGGAATAGAGTAATAAATACATACAAATAAAATAGAGTAATAAATACATACAAATAGACAGAAGGGCTTTGGGGAGGGGGGTGAAGGGGAGGAGGAGGAGAGGAAAAAGGTCTTGGCCATGGGCAGCTGCAGGGGAAATATGTTGCCGACTTGTACTTCCCAAGTACTTAGTACAGTGCTCTGCACACAGTAAGCACTCAATAAATACGACTGAAAATGAATGAATAAATATGTACAAATGAAATAGTGTAGTAAATATGTACAAATAAAATGAATAGAGTAATAAATGTACAAAAAGACACAAGCGCTTTGGGGAAGGGGATAGGGCAGAGGGGGGGAGGAAGGGGTGATGGGAAGGGGAGGAGGAGAGGAAAAAGGTCCTGGCCATGGGCAGCTGCAGGGGGAATAAATATGTACAGATGAAATAGAGTTATAAATATGTACAAATAAAATAGAGTAATAAATATGTCCAAAATGACACAAGGGCTTTGGGGAAGGCAGAAGGGCAGGGAGAGGGATGGGGTGATGGGGAGGAGGAGAGGAAACAGGTCCTGGCCATGGGCAGCTGCAGGGGGACTATGTTGCCGACTTGTACTTCCCAAGCGCTTAGTACAGTGCACTTAGTAAGCACTTAATAAATACGATTGAATGAATAAATACGTACAAGTAAAATAGAGTAATAAATCTGTACAAATAGGCGCAAGGGCTTTGGGGAAGGGGGTGACGGGGAGGAAGGGGAGAGGAAAAAGGTCCTGGCCATGGGCAGCTGCAGGGGGAATATGTTGCCGACTTGTACTTCCCAAGCGCTTAGTACAGTGCACGCAGTAAGCCCTCAATAAATACAACTGAATGCATAAATACGTACAAATGAAAAAGAGTAATAAATACGTACAAATAAAATAGAGTAATAAGTCTGTACAAATAGACACAAGGGCTTTGGGGAAGGGGGTAGGGTGGAGGGAAGAGGAGGAGAGGAAAAGGGTCCTGGCCATTGGCAGCTGCAGGAAGAATATGTTGCCGACTTGTACTTCCCAAGCGCTTAGTACAGTGCTCTGCACGCAGTAAGCGCCTAATAAATACGATTGAATGAATAAATACGTACTTGTAAAATAAGAGTAATAAATCTGTACAAATAGACACAAGGGCTTTGGCAAAGGGGGTGATGGAGAGGAGGGGGAAAAGGTCCTGGCCATGCATGGGCAGCTGAAGGGGGAATATGTTGCCGACTTGTACTTCCCAAGCTCTTAGTACAGTGCACGAAGTAAGCGCTCAATAAATGTGATTGATTGAATGAATAAATACGTACAAATAAAATAGAGTAATAAATCTGCACAAATAGACACAAGGGCTTTGGGGAAGGGGGTGATGGGGAGGAGGGGGAGAGGGAAAAGGGCCTGGCCACGGGCAGCTGCAGGGGGAATATGTTGCCGACTTGTAGTTCCCAAGTGCTTAATACAGTGCTCTGCACGCAGTAAGCGCTCAATAAATACTATGGAATGAATAAATACGTACAAGTAAGAGTAATAAATCTGTACAAATAGACAGAAGGGCTTTGGGGAAGGGGGTGATGGGGAGGAGCAGGAGGAGGGGCAGAAGGAAAAGGTCCTGGCCATGGGCAGCTGCAGGGGGAATATGTTGCCGATTTGTACTTCCCAAGCGCTTAGTACAGTGCTCTGCATGCAGTAGGCACTCAATAAATACGACTGAATGCATAAATATGTACAAATAAAATAGAGTAATAAATCTGTACAAGTAGACACAAGGGCTTTGGGGAAGGGGGTGATGGGGAGGAGGGGGAGAAGGAGCAGAGGGAAAAGGTCCTGGCCATGGGCAGCTGCAGGGGGAATATACTGCCGACTTGTACTTCCCAAGCGCTTAGTACAGTGCACCCAATAAGTGCTCAATAAATACGACTGAATGGATAAATACGTACAAATAAAACAGAGTAATAAATCTGTACAAATAGACACAAGGGCTTTGGGGAAGAGGGTGATGGGGAGGAGGGGAGAGGAAAAAGGGCCTGGCCATAGGCCGTTGCAGGGGGAATATGTTGCTGACTAGTACTTCCCAAGGGCTTAGTACAGTGCACCCAGTAAGCGCACAATAACTTGTACTTCCCAAGCACTTAGTACAGTGCACCCAGTAAGCACTCAATAAATACGATTGAATGCATAAATACGTACAAATAAAACAGAGTAATAAATCTGTACAAATAGACCCAAGGGCTCTGGGGAAGTGGGTGATGGGGAGGAGGGGAAGAGGGAAAAGGTCCTGGCCATGGGCAGATGCAGGGGGAATATGTTGCCGACCTGTACTTCCCAAGCGCTTAGTATTCATTCATTCATTCAATCATATTTATTGAGCGCTTACTGTGTTCAGAGCACTATACTAAGCACTTGGGAGGTACAAGTTGACAACATACAGAGATGGTCCCTACCCAACAGTGGGCTCACAGTCTAGAAGGGGGAGACGGAGAACAAAACAAAACATATTAACAAAATAAAATAAATAGAATAAATATGTACAAATCAGAGTAATACATACAAACATATATACATATATACAGTGCACCCATGTGCACTTCCCTAGTACAGTGCTCTGCACGCAGTAAGTGCTCAATAAATACGATTGAATGCATGAATACGTACAAGTAAAATAGAGTAATAAATCTGTACAAATAGACACCAGGGCTTTGGAGAAGAGGGTGATGGGGAGGAGGGGGAGATGGAAAAGGTCCTGGCCATGGGCAGCTGAAAGGGGAATATGTTGCCGACTTGTACTTCCCAAGGGCTTAGTACAGTGCATAGAGTAAGTGCTCAATAAATACGACTGAATGCATAAATACGTACAAATAAAATAGAGTAATAAATCTGTACAAGTAGACACAAGGGCTTTGGGGAAGGGGGTGATGGGGAGGAGGGGGAGAGGGAAAAGGGCCTGGCCATGGGCAGCTGCAGGGGGAATATGTTGCCGACTTGTACTTCCCAAGGGCTTAGTACAGTGCACGCAGTAAGCGCTTAATACGATTGAATGCATAAACACGTATAAGTAAAATAGAGTAATAAATCTGTACAAATAGACACAAGGGCTTTGGGGAAGGGGGTGATGGGGAGGAGGGGGAGAGGGAAAAGGGCCTGGCCATGGGCAGCTGCAGGGGGAATATGTTGCCGACTTGTACTTCCCAAGAGCTTAGTACAGTGCACGCAGTAAGCGCTCAATAAATAGGAGTGAATGCATAAATACGTACAAGTAAAATAGAATAACAAATCTGTACAAATAGACACAAGGGCTTTGGGGAAGGGGGTGATGGGGAGGAGGGGGAGAGGAAAAAGGTCCTGGCCATGGGCTGTTGCAGGGGGAGTATGTTGCCGACTTGTACTTCCCAAGGGCTTAATACAGTGCACGAAGTAAGCGCTTAATAAATACGATTGAATGCATAAATACGTACAAGTAAAACAGAATAATAAATCTGTACAAATAGACACAAGGGCTTTGGGGAAGGGGGTGATGGGGAGGAGGGGGAGAGGGAAAAGGGCCTGGCCATGGGCAGCTGCAGGGAGAATATGTTGCCGACTTGTACTTCCCAAGGGCTTAATACAGTGCACGAAGTAAGCGCTTAATAAATACGATTGAATGCATAAATACATACAAGTAAAATAGAATAATAAATCTGTACAAATAGACACAAGGGCTTTGGGGAAGGGGGTGATGGGGAGGGGCGGGAGAGGGAAAAGGGCCTGGCCATGGGCAGCTGCAGGGGGAATATGTTGCCGACTTGTACTTCCCAAGGGCTTAATACAGTGCACGAAGTAAGCGCTTAATAAATACGATTGAATGCATAAATACATACAAGTAAAATAGAATAATAAATCTGCACAAATAGACACAAGGGCTTTGGGGAAGGGGGTGATGAGGAGGAGGGGGAGAGGGAAAAGGGCCTTGCCTTGGGCAGCTGCAGGGGGAGTATGTTGCCGACTTGTACTTCCCAAGGGCTTGGTACTGTGCACCCAGTAAGTGCACAATAACTTGTATTTCCCAAGCACTTAGTACAGTGCACCCAGTAAGCGCTCAATAAATACGATTGAATGCACAAATACGTACAAATAAAATAGAGTAATAAATCTGTACAAATAGATACAAGGGCTTTGGCGAAGGGGGTGATGGGGAGGAGGGGGAGAGGGTAAAGGTCCTGGCCATGGGCAGCTGCAGGGGGAATATGTTGCCGACTAGTACTTCCCAAGCGCTTAGTACAGTGCACGCAGTAAGCGCTCAATAAATACGATTGAATGCATAAATACGTACAAGTAAGATAGAGTAATAAATCTGTACAAACAGACACAAGGGCTTTGGGGAAGGAGGTGATAGGGAAGAGGGGGAGAGGGAAAAGGGCCTGGCCATGGACAGCTGCAGGGGGAATATGTTGCCGACTTGTACTTCCCAAGCGCTTAGTACAGTGCACGCAGTAAGCGCTTAATAAGTACGATTGAATGCATAAACACGTATAAGTAAAATACAGTAATAAATCTGTACAAATAGACACAAGGGCTTTGGGGAAGGGGGTGATGGGGAGGAGGGGGAGAGGGAAAAGGGCCTGGCCATGGGCAGCTGCAGGGGGACTATGTTGCCTACTTGTACTTCCCAAGTGCTTAGTACAGTGCTCTGCACGCAGTAAGCGCTCAATAAATAGGACTGAATGCATAAATACGTACAAGTAAAATAAGAATAATAAATCTGTACAAATAGACACAAGGGCTTTGGGGAACAGGGGGAGAGGGAAAAGGGCCTGGCCATGGGCAGCTGCAGGGGGACTATGTTGCCGACTTGTACTTCCCAAGCGCTCAGTACAGTGCACGCAGTAAGCGCTCAATAAATAGGACTGAATGCATAAATACGTACAAGTAAAATAAGAATAATAAATCTGTACAAATAGACACAAGGGCTTTGGGGAAGAGGGGGAGAGGGAAAAGGGCCTGGCCATGGGCAGCTGCAGGGGGAATATGTTGCCGACTTGTACTTCCCAAGGGCTTAGTACAGTGCACGCAGTAAGCGCTCAATAAATAGGACTGAATGCATAAATACGCATAAGTAAAACAGAATAATAAATCTGTACAAACAGACACAAGGGCTTTGGGGAAGGGGGTGATGGGGGGGAGAGGGAAAGGGAAAAGGGCCTGGCCATGGGCAGCTGCAGGGGGAATATGTTGCCGCCTTGTACTTCCCAAGGGCTTAGTACAGTGCACGCAGTAAGCGCTCAATAAATAGGAGTGAATGCATAAACACGTATAAGTAAAATAGAGTAATAAATCTGTACAAATAGACACAAGGGCTTTGGGGAAGGGGGTGATGGAGGGGGAGAGAGAAAAGGGCCTGGCCATGGGCAGCTGCAGGGGGAATATGTTGCCGACTTGTACTTTCCAAGGGCTTAATACAGTGCACGCAGTAAGCGCTCAATAAATAGGACTGAATGCATAAATACGCATAAGTAAAACAGAATAATAAATCTGTACAAACAGACACAAGGGCTTTGGGGAAGGGGGTGATGGGGGGGAGAGGGAAAGGGAAAAGGGCCTGGCCATGGGCAGCTGCAGGGGGAATATGTTGCCGCCTTGTACTTCCCAAGGGCTTAGTACAGTGCACGCAGTAAGCGCTCAATAAATAGGAGTGAATGCATAAACACGTATAAGTAAAATAGAGTAATAAATCTGTACAAATAGACACAAGGGCTTTGGGGAAGGGGGTGATGGAGGGGGAGAGGGAAAAGGGCCTGGCCATGGGCAGCTGCAGGGGGAATATGTTGCCGACTTGTACTTTCCAAGGGCTTAATACAGTGCACGCAGTAAGCGCTCAATAAATAGGACTGAATGCATAAATACGTACAAGTAAAATAGAATAATAAATCTGTACAAATAGACACAAGGGCTTTGGGGGAGAGGGGGAGAGGGAAAAGGCCATGGGCTGTTGGGGGGGGGGCAAGGAGGGAGCCCGGGGTGCAGGGACGAGGTTGCAGCGGGGAAGGACAGGCCGGTCCGGGGTCAAAGGTCAGAGGTCAGGTGGGGGGTAGGGGGTCACGCACTGCTCCTGATCATCTCCATGGTGCCGAGCCCGGCGCGCGCCGCGCCCTCCCGAACGCTTCTCCCCGGCGGCGGCGGCGGCGGCGGCGGCGGCCACTTCCGGAAACAGCGCGCGCCCCCGCCCGCGGTCACGTGACCCGGTGACGTCACGGCGGCGGCGGCCCCGCCCCGGCGGGAAGGAGCGGCCTCCCCTCGCCTGAGGGGAATCCTTTTTGGACGCCCCTCCCTTCCGCGCATTCATTCATTCACTCCATCGTCCTTCTTCTTCGTCTTCAATCGCATTTATTGAGCGATTCCTGTGCGCAGAGCACTGTACTAAGCACTTGGAAAGTACAATAGAGCAACATAGAGACTGTCCCTGTATATATGTTTGTACATATTTATTACTCTATTTATTTTCCCTATTCAACTGCGTGAATGAATGAGTGAATGAATTTACTCCATCGTATTTATTGAGCGCTCACTGTGTGCAGAGCACCGGACTAAGCGCTTGGAAAGTACAAATCGGCAACGTATAGAGACGGTCCCTATTCAACCACATGAATGAATGAATGAATGAATTAATCAATTAATTAATTAATTTACTCCATCGTATTTATTGAGCGCTTACTGTGTGCAGAGCACTGGACTAAGCGCTTGGTAAGTACAAATCGGCAACATATAGAGACGGTCCCTATTCAACTACATGAATGAATGAATTAATTAATTAATTAATTAATCAATTAATTAATTAACTCCATCGTATTTATTGAGCACTTACTGTGTGCAGAGCACGACTAAGCGCTTGGAAAGTACAAATCGGCAACATATAGAGACGGTCCCTATTCAACCACATGAATGAATGAATGAATGAATTAATCAATTAATTAATTAATTAATTTACTCCATCGTATTTATTGAGCGCTCACTGTGTGCAGAGCACTGGACTAAGCGCTTGGTAAGTACAAATCGGCAACATATAGAGACGGTCCCTATTCAACTACATGAATGAATGAATGAATGAATTAATTAATTAATTAATTAATTTACTCCATCGTATTTATTGAGCGCTTACTGTGTGCAGAGCACTGGACTAAGCGCTTGGAAAGTACAAATTGGCAACATATAGAGACAGTCCCTATTCAACTACATGAATTAATTAACTAATTAATTAATGAACTCCATCGTACTTATTGAGCACTTACTGTGTGCAGGGCACTGGACTAAGTGCTTGGAAAGTGCAAATCGGCAACAGATAGAGACGGTCCCTATTCAACTCCATGAATGAATGAATGAATCAATTAATTAATTAATTAATTTACTCCATTGTATTTATTGAGCGCTTACTGTGTGCAGAGCACTGGACTAAGTGCTTGGAAAGTACAAATCGGCAACATATAGAGACGGTCCCTATTCAACTACATGAATGAATGAATGAATGAATGAATTTACTCCATGGTATTTATTGAGCGCTTACTGTGTGCAGAGCAGTGGACTAAGCGCTTGGAAAGTACAAATCAGCAACATATAGAGACGGTCCCTATTCAAACACATGAATGAATGAATGAATGAATGAATGAATGAATGAATTTACTCCATCGTATTTATTGAGCGCTTACTGTGTGCAGGCAGAGCACTGGACTAAGCGCTTGGTAAGTACAAATCGGCAACATATAGAGATGGTCCCTATTCAACTACATGAATGAATGAATGAATGAATGAATGAATTTATTCCATCGTATTTATTGAGCGCTCACTGTGTGCAGAACACTGGACTAAGTGCTTGGAAAGTACAAATCGGCAACATATAGAGATGGTCCCTATTCAACTACATTAATTAATTAATTAATCAATTAATTAATTAATTTACTCCATCGTATTTATTGAGCGCTCACTGTGTGCAGAACACTGGACTAAGCGCTTGGAAAGTACAAATCGGCAACATATAGAGACGGTCCCTATTCAACTACATGAATGAATGAATGAATGAATGAATGAATTTACTCCATCGTATTTATTGAGCGCTCACTGTGTGCAGAGCACTGGACTAAGCGCTTGGAAAGTACAAATCGGCAACATATAGAGACGGTCCCTATTCAACAACGTGAGTGAGTGAGTGAATGAATGAATGGGTGAATGAATGAATGAATGGATGGATGGATGGATGAATGGATGGATGGATGGATGAATGGATGGATGGATGAATGAATGAGCGAACGAATGAATGAACGTACAGGGTACACCGCAGCGGCGGCGTCAAACGCGCGCGACCCCGACCGCGGCGCGCGCGCGCGCGCTCCGGAGCGAAGCGCTGGGTCGCCCCTTGTGCGCAGGCGCCAACCTCGGGGCAGACGGGCCTCTCTAGCAAGTGTGGGAGGTCCGAAGGTTGGAGGGCAGGAGGGGGCTCCTCTCTATGGTCGCCGGGGGGCGGGCGCGGGCGCGGCCCCGCTTGCTTCCGGAAGTGAGGGCGGGGCGGGGCGGGGCGGGGGCGCGCGCGCGCATGCCCGACTGTGTCGGCGGTAAGCGCAGCGCCGGGCAGCGCCGCGCCGCGGCGAGCGGGCCGGAGGGCGCCCCGACGGAAAGGAGGAGCCCGGAGGGCCGGAGGGATCCGGACCCTCGGCTGTGCGTGGCCCCGCAGGTGGGCTGTGGAGACCGCTTGGACGGGCGGACGGGCGGGCGGGCGGGGGACCCCTCCTTCCCCATCCCTTAGCCCCCATCTCTCATCTCCTATCCCCCTTCTCTCATCCCCTGTCCCCATCATCATCATCCCCATCCCCCATCTCTCATCCCCAGTCCCCATCCCTCATCGTCCATCGCTCATCCCCATCCCTCATCTCCTCCCATCTCTCATCCCCATCCCCTGCCTCTCATCTCTTATCCCCCTTCTTTCATCCCCTGTCCCCATTCCTCATTTTCCGTCTCTCATCCCCAACCCTCATCTCCCATCTCTCATCCCCATCCCTCATCTCCCATCCCTCATCTCCCATCCCCTATCTCTCATCCCCCTTCTCTCATCCCCTGTCCCCATCCCTCATCTCCCATCCCCATCCCCTATCTCTCATCCCCCTTCTCTCATCCCCTGTCCCCATCCCTCATCTCCCATCTCTCATCCCCATCCCCTATCTCTCATCCCCCTTCTCTCATCCCCAGTCCCCATCCCTCATCTTCCATCTCTCATCCCCATCCCTCATCTCCTCCCGTCTCTCATCCCCATCCCCTGCCTCTCATCTCTTATCCCCCTTCTCTCATCCCCTGTCCCCATCCCTCATCTCCCATCCCCAACCCTCATCTCACATCTCTCATCCCCATCCCTCATCTTCCATCCCTCATCTCTCATCCCCATCCCCTATCTCTCATCCCCCTTCTCTCATCCCCTGTCCCCATCCCTCATCTCCCATCTCTCATCCCCGTCCCCATCCCTCATCTCCCATCTCTCATCCCCATCCCCTATCTCTCATCCCCCTTCTCTCATCCCCAGTCCCCATCCCTCATCTTCCATCTCTCATCCCCATCCCTCATCTCCTCCCGTCTCTCATCCCCATCCCCTGCCTCTCATCTCTTATCCCCCTTCTCTCATCCCCTGTCCCCATCCCTCATCTCCCATCCCCAACCCTCATCTCACATCTCTCATCCCCATCCCTTATCTCTCATCCCCATCCCCTATCTCTCATCCCCCTTCTCTCATCCCCTGTCCCCATCCCTCATCCCTATATCTCATCCCCATCCATCTCCCGCCTCTCATCCCCATCCCCTATCTCTCATCCCCAGTCCCCATCCCTCATCTTCCATCTCTCATCCCCATCCCTCATCTCCTCCCGTCTCTCATCCCCATCCCCTGCCTCTCATCTCTTATCCCCCTTCTCTCATCCCCTGTCCCCATCCCTCATCTCCCATCCCCAACCCTCATCTCACATCTCTCATCCCCATCCCTCATCTCCCATCCCTCATCTCTCATCCCCATCCCCTATCTCTCATCCCCCTTCTCTCATCCCCTGTCCCCATCCCTCATCTCCCATCTCTCATCCCCATCCATCTCCCGTCTCTCATCCCCATCCCCTATCCCTCATCCCCAGTCCCCATCCCTCATCTTCCATCTCTCATCCCCATCCCTCATCTCCTCCCGTCTCTCATCCCCATCCCCTGCCTCTCATCTCTTATCCCCCTTCTCTCATCCCCTGTCCCCATCCCTCGTCTCCCATCCCCAACCCTCATCTCACATCTCTCATCCCCATCCCTTATCTCCCATACCTCATCTCCCATCTCTCATCCCCATCCCCTATCTCTCACCCCCCTTCTCTCATCCCCTGTCCCCATCCCTCATCTTCCATCTCCCATCCCCAACCCTCATCTCACATCTCTCATCCCCATCCCTTATCTCTCATACCTCATCTCCCATCTCTCATCCCCATCCCCTATCTCTCATCCCCCTTCTCTCATCCCCGTCCCCATCCCTCATCTCCCATCTCTCATCCCCATCCCTTATCTCTCATCCCCCTTCTCTCATCCCCTGTCCCCATCCCTTATCTCCCATCTCTCATCCCCATCCCCATCTCTCATCTCTTATCCCCCTTTTCTTGTCCCCTGTCCCCATCCTTCATCCCCCATCTCTCATCCCCATTACTCATCTCCCATCTCTCATCCCCATCCCCTATTTCTCATCTCATATCCCCCTTCTCTTATCCCCTGTCCCCATCCCTCATCTCTCATCCCCGTCCCCTATCTCTCATCCTCCATCTCTCATCTCTTATCTCTCATCCCCCTGTCCCCATCCCTCATCTCTCATCCCTGTCCCCTATCTCTCATCCTCCATCTCTCATCTCTTATCTCTCATCCCCCTCCCTCATCCCCCACCCCCATCTCTCATCCCCAGCCCCTATCTCGCATCCCCCACCTCTCATCTCTCATCCCCCTTCTCTCATCCCCTATCCCCATCTCTCATCCCCCTTCTCTCATCCCCCTTCTCTCATCGCTCACCCCATCCCTCATCCCCCATCTCTCATCCCCCATCTCTCATCCCCCATCTCCCTTCCCACATCTCTCTTCCCCATCCCTCGTCCCCCATTTCTCATCCCCCATCCTCATCCCCCATCCCCATATTCTCATCCCCCATCTCTCATTCTCCATCTCTCATTCCCTCATCCCCCCCATCCCCCATCTCTCAACAGTGTGGCATAGTGGAAAGAGCACTGGCTTGGGAGTCAGAGAATGTGGGTTCTAATCCCGGTTCTGCCACTTGTCTGCTGGGTGACCTTGGGTAGGCCACTTCACTTCTCTGTGCCTCAGGGACTTTATCTGTAAAATGGGGATTAAGAATGTGAGCCGCACGTGGGCAACCTGATTACCTTGTATCTTCCCCAGTGCTTAGGACAGTGCTTGGCATACAGTAAGCGCTTAATAAGTACCATTATTATTATTATTCCCCCACCCCTTGTCCGCCATCCCCACCTCTCATCCTCCATCTCCCCCGGGCCTGGGCCCAGTTTACTGATGTTGCCCCAGGAAGCTTCACCTGGAGGAGACCAAAAGCGGGTAGGGGGCAAGACCGCAGGGTGGGCCTGCCCCCAGCCACCTCTCCATCCCTCCCCCCTTTGCCCCTGACCTCTAAAAACAAAGCCCAAACTGAAAGCCCCTCGAGGGAGGCCAGGACCGTTCAGTTCGAGCAGCTTCCCCCTACCCCCAAAGGGGCAGTGCCCAGCGAGTGCTTGGTGAGCATTGCTGTTTGTTAGGGATCAATCGATCGATCGTGTTATTGAATGCTTATTCATTCAATCACATTTATTGAGTGCCTACTGTGTGCAGAGCACTGTAAGTGCTTGGAAAGTACAGTGCAGCAATGAAGAGAGACAGTCCCTGCCCACAACGAGCTCACCATCTAGAGGAGGGGAGGCAGACAGCAATCAATCAGTCAATCAATCGTATTTATTGAGCGCTTACTTTGTGCAGAGCACTGTACTAAGCGCCTGGGAAGTACAAGTTGGCAACATATAGAGACAGTTCCTACCCAACAGTGGGCTCACAGTCTAAAAGGGGGAGACGGAGAACAAAACCAAACATACTAACAAAATAAAATAAATAGAATAGATATGTACCAGTAAAATAAATAAATAGAGTAATAAATATGTACAAACATATATACAGATGCTGTGGGGAAGGGAAGGAGGAAAGATGGGGGGATGGAGAGGGGGACGAGGGGAAGAGGAAGGAATACAAGTAAACAGGCATCAGTATAAGCACTGTACTAGGTGCTTAGGGATGATGATGATGACAGTGGTGATTGTGTTTGACAGGATCCTGAAGGCCGGTGTGAGTTTTGTCCGTGGGGACAACGGGGGCCCATAAGGATGTTTTTTAAATGTTCCACCATTCCCCCGCTTTCCTCCAAAGGCTGGTGATCATTGTTTTAGCAGTTGGGTCGCCACGTTGAGCCGTAGGCAGTGCACAAACAGCAGAATTTAGGAGAAAGAGAATCTTTTTGATTACATACTACCTGGACCAAATTTACTTCCTTGTGTCACCCCTTCTGCATCGTAAACACACACTGTTGTGTTTTAATACTGGGAGCAGAGTACAATATTGGTGAAACTGATTGGTCATCGTAAACTATTTTGCCTGCGATGTACAACCGAAGTCCAAACCTTGGTGCCTGCAACACGTGGCTTTTGGCTTACGTCAAACACCGTTTCCCTTAACCCAAACCCATCAGACCAAAAAAAAAACCTTGCACACACCCCACCCGAGCCTTGATTTGGGCTCTAAAGACATGGCGGATTTGGCTGGGAACACACATAATACATCATCAAACGTGACTATATTCAGGCACAAGAACACAGCAGTGATGTCATGCCACTTAGTAAAATATGAATTGATAACCTATTTTCTGATAGCATGTTTCCTCAAGGCTTTCACACTTTATCCTCACAACATCCCTTTGAAGTAGAAGAGGAAGGGTTTTTATTATTCCCATTTTACAGGCGAGAAAACTGAGGCACAAGAGAGCTGACATCAGAACTCAGGGCTCCTTCGCAGTCACGTGTTTATTCCAGGAAATCCACCCCACTGCTTCCTGAGGTGGGACAGCGATTTAGCTTTTCCATGTTCTGAACTTGCTCAGATTTCTGTAGCTATTTACCAAGTGTTCATAGTGGAAGTGCAGCATGGCTAGCGCGGGCCCGGGAGTCGGAACAACCTGGGTTCTAATCCTGGCTGGCTCTGCCACGTGTCTGCTGAGTGACCTTGGGCAAGTCACTTCATTTCTCTGGGCCTCAATTACCTCATCTGTCAAATGGGGGTTAAGACTGTGAGCCCCATGTGGGACAGGGACTGTGTCCACCTTGATTAGCCTGTATCTATCCCACCACTTAGTACAGCTCCTGGCACATAGTAAGCGCTTAGCAAATACCATATAAAAAGGTACTACAATAGAAGAGTTAGGGGTTTTGGCTAGAGTGTAACTGGGAAATGTTAGCCCATGATGTAAGACGGGATCTGGCGCATCAGGGAATCAAAGGAAACCATTCATAGCACATATGTGTGTACCTGAGCGAGCGAGAACCACAAAGAGGATTTTCTTTGATGTGGGGTTTGGCAAGAAAAGAGGACAGCCCAGTGTTATAAGAGAGCTGGGTAGAACTGAATAAGAGGAAGATAAGTGATCTTGTTTAAAATGAGGTCTAAGGACTCTGTGCCGATGATTGGAATGACTGGCACAATTCACATGTGAGATTTTCTTTTATTGGTATAAGTATTTTATGGCAGGAGACGAATAATTGTGGTCTGTGTTAATCACTTACTGTGCACTGGGGTTGAGTCAGGATCACCAGGTCCAACATGGGGCTCACATTCTAAGTAGGAGGGAACAAATGAAAGGAACAGATTCGGTGTGCCGTTCTACTTAGTAAACTTAGTATTTCATACAATTGTATTTGTACAAAATTGGAATATTAAGTTTAGGCGCGTCTCAAAAGCAAGGCATCGCTTTTATTCATAAAAATGTAATCCCTGTAGTTTCTAGCTTCATAAATATCAATTTCATCTGTTCCTGACGTCCAGATCGCGTGACAGCAGAGGTAGACTACCTTTTTTTGTTTGGCTCTTCTGAAATCAAAATGAAACCTTAGAGTAGTCAGTGCATAAAAAGCCAAACCGTTTATTGCCACCCACCCTGAACGTGGTGGGTTGATGCCATTGCCCTGTGCTGCTACATAGGAACAGCTGTTACTGCCAGAGGGAGGGTAAGTGAGGGAAAGGGAAGCAAAGGAGAGGGAAAAGCAGCAGCTCACCTAAAGATGTCCGTGAGGCCAAGTGGAAAGAGCCCAAGCCTGGGAGTCCTAGGACCTGAGTTCTAATCCGGGCTCTGCCACTTGTCTGCTATGTGCCCTTGGGCAGGTTATTCAACTTCCCCGTGCAGCAGTTTCCCCATCTGAAAAATGGGCACTCAAAACCTGTTCCCCTCCTATTTAGATTGTGAGCCCCATGCGGGACAGGGAGTGGGTCCAACCTAATTAACTCGTAGCCACCCGAGTGCTTGGAGCAGTGTTCGACACAGAGTAAGTGCTTAATAAATACCATTAAAAAGAGATCAAGTATTATCAGTCCAGTTGGTCGTTCCGGTGAACTCAGGCTCATCCCGCGGAAGGCGGAGCGTCAGTAGGCTGAGCTCTCCCTGTCCCCCAGCGCTTTCTGCCCAGCATTTAGCCAGTGCACAGGGTGCCAACAATGGGGCCACTGCTCTCGGCTTCTGCACCTGACAAGGTGAACGGGTTTGGCCAGCCCACCTCAACACTCTCGCCGTTGGTGGGCTGAGCATGCGGGAGGAGGGAGACCGCCATGGGCTCGCTCTCCTGTCTGGGGGGGAACATGGAGCCACCATTTGGGCCCTCCCTCAGACCCTTTCTGGGTTAGAGGAGTGGCCTCTTTTAACACCAAGGGCATAAAGTGCTTTGTTCCCCATATAAAATGGCCAGAAGTTCACTTCATCCAAGCCCCGTAGTTTGAGCGTTGCCGTGTTAAACCTGAGCGGTGGGCAGAATTGCGCCATGCAGGATACAACTTCCTTTTCAGCGATCAGTCTAATCATTGACTTTGAACAAAGAGTGGTATTGATGGAATTGTTGCCCTCAAACCACAGCCCGCCTTCATTTCAAAGTCTGGTTAAACACTTGAGGGAAACCCTTCTATTTCTCTCTACAGAATGAGATTCAATCAATCAATCAATCAATCGTATTTATTGAGCGCTTACTATGTGCAGAGCACTGTACTAAGCGCTTGGGAAGTACAAATTGGCAACACATAGACACAGTCCCTACCCAACAGTGGGCTCACAGTCTAAAAGGGGGAGACAGAGAACAGAACCAAACATACCAACAAAATAAAATAAATAGGATAGAAATGTACAAGTAAAATAAATAAATAAATAGAGTAATAAATATGTACAACCATATATACATATATACAGGTGCTGTGGGGAAGGGAAGGAGGTAAGATGGGGGGATGGAGAGGGGGGCGAGGGGGAGAGGAAGGAAGGGGCTCAACCGAAGATTCAACCGAGCAATGTAGAAGCCCTGGAAATGAGGAGGGGAATCTAAGAAAGAGTAACAATTACAGAGAAGTTTGACTCTGAATTTCAGGTTTCAGATAATAGTAGTAATCGTGGTATTTAAGCCCTTACGTTATACTAAGCGCTGCAGTGAGCGCTGCTGGGGTGGATTCAGGATAATCAGTGCCCGAGCCACATGCTCAAGGTCTAGTGGGAGAGGGAGAACAGGTACCGTCTCCGTCTTTACAGATGAGGAAACTGAGGCACAGAGAAGTTGAGCGATTTGAGCAAGGCCCACTCTGGGCAAGTGGCAGGAATCTAGAACCCAGGTCTCCTGATTCCCAGAATTTTGCTTTTTCCACTAGGCCACACTGCTGCTCTGCACTAGAATATAGTCAGAATGTCGTTTCCAGAAAGTTCAGCGAGTAGCGCAGGCATGTGCCCGAACTGAGTAAAGGATGTGCCTATAGCTAATCATTTCATACACCTCAGCCGGGTTTTTTGAGCGGTGTACACCCGGGGACAAAACGAAGGGGGCCGTTTTGCTACTCATTTAGCTTTCGTTTCTGAAATTGAATGAAGTTAGGAAATTAGCAACATTCCAAAACATTCACCACATTCCAAGAAGCTCAGGGTTGTTGGTGATCTTTTGAATAATGGAGTATATAAATTCCCTCTCAGTATCTCTTATGCCCTTGCATGACAGTTGGCAACTTTTTCCAAGGGTTGTGTGCTTCTTCACTTGATCTGTTTTTAGAATGCAGTTGATAAAAGTATGTTGTTAATGCCTTTGATACCAGAAAGGTGACAGATCTTGGTTTCTTTCTGAAGTGCATATCTCTTTTTCCTCTTGTGACGATAATTTTCAGATCTAGGTGGTTTCTGCAAGGGACCATCTTTAGAAGAAAATAGGATGTGTTAAAAGATGGACATGAATGCATTTTATTCTAAATTTCAGTCGTATGTCCAAAGATAAGAAAGGTGTATCTACGACATTCATGTAGAATGTGTAGTGTTGGGATATATTTTTCCGCACCCCCATCAGACAGCTTTTGCTTTGAAATAAATGCCTTTCTTGATCTCTTGCATCGCTTCTCATTTTTCAGGCCCCCTCAAAGATCTATCCCCAAATCCCTGTGAGTGATGCTCATTTCAGAATTAGCAAAAAGCAGTGTTTAGGAAAGTAACTAGGTTAAGGGTCTTGTCAGAAGTGGGACGATGATGATGATGGAATCTTCCACTGAACAGTGAATGAGCCACAGTCCTGAGACTTCAGAACCAAGAACCAGCAGGAAGGAATTGATGCTAGTGGTTTTCACAACGCCAGCCAAATGCTCTGGTTGCTAATACTTGTGGTATGTAAATGCTTACTATGTTGCAACCAGTGTACTAAGCATGGGATAGATACAAGATAATCAGGTCCTACGTGGGGCTCACATTGTAAGTAGGAGGGAGAACAGGGATTGAATCTCCATTTGGCAGGTAGGGGAACTGAGGCCCAGACAAGTGAAGCGAATTCTCTCAGGTCTCATAGCAGGCGAGTGGCGGAGGCAGGATTAGAACCCCAGGCCCACGCTCTTTCTACTTCCTGCTGGTCTCGGTCTCACTGGGCAACAGGCGAGTGGCAGGCAAGGGCATAACACGATGGAAAGTCCATGCAGAGGTTTTGTAAATGCAGGACTCATTAAGGATGAAGTTACCGTGGCAGAATGTTATGGCTGTTCCAGAGCGTCATAACCAGGAAGCATATTTACCTTTTTTGCCACCTTTGATTTTCTTGAACGGAAGTTTTCTACCCTTCTTTGTTTGCAGTAGGTGTCAATGATTTTTCTGTCATTATTATTAATCAATAATCAATAATATAAAAATATATATAATATATAATATAAAATAATCAATCATATTTATTGAGCGCTTACAGTGTGCTGAGCACTGTACTTAGGGCTTGGTGGGGTACATTATAACAGAGTTGGTAGATGTGTTCCCTGCCCATAATAAACTAATAGCACTTTTTAAGCGCTTACTATGTCCTAAGCACTGTTTTAAGCACTGGGGGTAGATAGAAATTAATCAGGTTGGGCACAGTCCCCATCTCTCATGGGGCTCACAGTCAAAGTAGTAGACCCAAGTATTTATCCTTACACAAATCCTGACAATTAAAGTTCATTTACTGCTCTGTCTATCAAGCTGAAATGCCCCTAAATGGGAAGTGAGTGATTGCTTAAACTTCTCTCCTTCCCAGAGAAATATTCTTGGTCCTCGGGATTCCTTTTTTTTTTTTTTTTTAAGCAATTAATGCTTTCCTGGGTGGAAAAAGAAGTTGGGAACCAAAGTATTTGTCCATAGGCACCTCCAAAGACTTTTTGTGGCGTTCAACGGTTTGCTTTGATGAAAACTCCGTTAAGGGATTAGGCAATGTTCTTCTGACAAAGCAAGCCTGTTTTGGATACAGCGTGTTGTTGTGTCAGAAGAAATGGTTGTTTGTACATATTCATGCAGTGTGGGACAGGAGTGTACTACAAGTTTTCCTTAATATAGGGCTTGGCAAGAACACAACCCCTGCAGTAGGGAAAACTGGATGTGCTTTCCTAAAGGAAAGGATATTAAGGGAAAAGAAGAGTGTTCCTTCGTGCAGTTCTTCGGTTTTTGAGTACCAAATGCTAACGCCGAGGACTTTTAGTATGTACAGGAACCGAGTTTTAGGAATTTATTGAAGTGGGAATGTGGGGAAGAGAGAAATCCACTGTTTATCTTCTCTAAGTATCGTTATGAAAATTGTTAAATCATTCCTGGATATTTAAAGTTTTAATAACTTTTTTAGTGCTTTAAGCCGAGGGGAAAAATTAAAGTTGAAACCATTCCAAACAGAGCCATTCTCTAATGTTTTTCAGGTTTGATTATGCCTTTAAGGATGCAGACTCTACCGATATAAATCTCTATGGGTCACAGAAGGCTCGAAAAATGGAAGATGCACCTATAAGATGTGAAAGTAACATGATGAGCCATGAGGAAGAAGAACCTGACACAGACATCAGTGGCCAGATTTCTGTTAATGAATTTTCTTGCCACTGCTGTTATGACATTCTGGTCAATCCGACCACCTTGAACTGTGGGCACAGTTTCTGCCGCCACTGCTTAGCTTTGTGGTGGGTGTCTTCGAAGAAAACAGAGTGTCCAGAATGCAGAGAGAAATGGGAAGGATTCCCTAAAGTAAACATTCTCCTCAGGTAATTTCCAGCCATTATTAAGAGCAAATGTATATATAGCAATCTTAACTTATATGTACAGATTTATTAATCTATTTATTTTACTTGTACATATTTACTACTCTATTTTGTTAATGATGTGCATATAGCTATAATTCTATTTATTCTGACAGTTTTGACACCTGTCTACATGGTCCCTCATCTGTAAAATGGTGATTAAGACTGTGAGCCCCATGTGGGACAGGGACTGTGTCCAACCTTATTACCTTGTATCTATCCCAGCGCTTAAAACAGTGCCTGACACATAGTAAGCACTTAACAAGTACAATTATTATTATTATTATCTTTATTATTGTTGTTCTTGTTGTTATTATTATTTAACATCCGTGCTTTGGAATGACCCTCAATAAAGGGACTTTCCTAATTTCTTCTCTCTCCAGGGATGCCATTGAAAAATTGTTTCCTGATGCCATTAAACAAAGAATTGAAGATATTCAGCAGAATAGCGATGTAGTCCATAGTCTTGCAGCCTTTCAGAAATATGGGAACAACCAGATTTCTGTTGCTCCAAATTCAGGACGTGCTAATCAGCAACGAGGAGGGGGATTCTTTTCTGGCGTGCTCACAGCTTTAACTGGTGTGGCGGTAAGTTTAATTTTACCTGTATTTCTCCCCCCGGTCCCGGTTACATTGGCGACTGAAGCCTGTGTCTGCTACTATAAAATCAAATGTCAGTTGAAAACATGACAGGATGACTGAGTGAATAAAAATTAATTACATTTTCAAAATGCTTTTGGAATTATAAATTTTTATTTTGTGGCATTCAGATATCGTACTGTGGGATTACCATTTCTAATTTATTCTCTCAAATACGCCATGGAATCTATCTATGAAATTCTTCTTATTAGGCAGCAATAGAAGCAGCCCACTCATATGGTGTCCTGAAATGGGTTCTCTCTATGAATAAAGATGGACAGCCATTCAGCTCGATGAATTTCAGCATAAGGGTTAGAGGGTTCCCATGGTCAGAAACGAGCGTTTGTAATGTTCAGTTTTAGGCTTCAAACTGTGATTTTGGGTCTCCGGAGATAGTATTTGAGAGGAAGATGAGGGGAAAGGCAAGAGTGCCCAACAAATTCTCAGCAAGTCTATACATACGGTGAATCCGCTGTCTACATTCTGAGGGTGAGGTAATTCTAGGGAACGGGGAGCAAAGAGAAGATTAAGCATACCCGTTTTAGTTTGGTCAGTACTATTTACTGACCACCTGATGCATGCAGAATGGTGTACTTGTGCTCGAGAGGGTGCAGTAGAATTAGACATGATCCCTGCCCTCAAGGAGTTTGCAATCTAACAGAGAAGATGGACATTAAAATTAAAATTACAGATTGGAGGAGATGGTAAATCATCAAGAGGATGTAAGTGTTGCCAGGGTAGGAAGAGCCGGGGGAGTACCCAAATGCGTAAGTGATCCACAGGTGGTTGGAGAAGTCAGAAATTGAAGTCTTGCTTTCGGTCACAGTTTTGTCCTCCAAATAGGAAGTTGACGGGAATCTCTCAAATATCAGTGATTAATCCAGTGAGATTGAATCATTTCACAGAAACTGTAATTTAGTTGCAACTAACCAACTAATGAAACTGGTAACCTGATTGCAAAATTAATACCTTAGCAAAAGGAAATTCTGATTTGTACTAAAGGTTTGGATGACTACAGTAGAGTTGATAGACGAGATTCCCGCCATCCTTATCAAAAGGAAATTCTGATTTGTAATCTGTCAGTGGTATTTGAGGACTTGCCGTGTGCAGAGCACACTACTAAAGGCTTGGGAGACTACAGTACAAAAGAGTTGATAGGTAAGATCCCTGCCATCCAGGACGTTATGGTTTAGAAGGGGAGGCAGATATTAAAATAAATCACAGTTGGGGAAAATTGCAGAGAACAAGACTATTGACATAAGTAAATAACATAATGAGATATTTGAATACCAAGAATATGTATTAGCATATACATTAGCAAGGATTAAGTAAAGATTGCTCACCAGTTGATTTAAGCATTGAGTCATAATTTGAGTACTTTTTTTGACATCAGAGTCAATAGCAAATAGTTCAGCAGCAGCCTTCGAGAACTGCTCATCTTGAAGACATTCCCCTGGGAAGGGAGAAGCGACTACTAGGATCTTTTTTTGGTATTGTTAACACTGCCTTTTCCAGAGATCCCGGTATTAAAATCAGATTTCCAGCAATGAAAAAACTTGAGAGTTTCACTTGAGAATAACATAGGATCAGTGGGACTTTGGCCAAATGTATGCAGTTTGTAGTCCCCGAGTCACAAGCTAAAGCCATTTCCCGTTATCGTGTTATCATTTTGACACTCTTCAAGATAAACGGGGGCTTCTCGTGTGTCGCCCATTCTACAGCAGCCTCACGAAAGGCTGGAATTGTCGGCAGAGGGAGAGCTGTTGGGCATTTTTAATGGTTCCAGGGCTAGTTCAAATGGTATTTATTGCCCGCTTACTGTGTGCAGAGCACTGTACTAAGCAGTACAATGTAACAGAGTTGGTAAACAGATTCCCCTCCCTTAGTGGGCTTGCAGTACTCAACAGTTCGTGCTACAAACTCCATTTGCTAACACATAAATGAGTTAGATCCCCTCCGTGTTTCTTACCGCAGCTGTTGTTGTGTTTGCAGGTTGTTCTGCTTGTGTACCACTGGAGCAGCAGAGAATCCGAACACGACTTACTTGTTCACAAGTCAGTAGCTAAGTGGACTGCAGAAGAAGTTATCCTGTGGCTAGAACAGCTGGGACCCTGGGCTTCTCTCTATAAAGAGAAATTTTTATCAGAGAGAGTTAATGGCAGGTGAGAAGCAGGATCACAAGCTCCCATGGCACTGATATGGGTGATCAAAGGGATAATTAAGTTGATATTGTGTTGATATTGATTCTCCTGTACTTGGTGGTAAATGGACTTGAGTCGTATCACAAACTCGTAGTGTGACTTTGTAGGCGTTTGCGGGATTTGGGCTGTAAGTATATTACAGTGCTAAATTTTCACACTTTTCAAAAAAGGAATATCAACGTCATAATCCTCAATAAATTCTTATTGTTGTGGGAGTGTAAACAATAGAATAGTAGTAATAATAATAATGATATTAGGCACTTTCTATGTGCTAAGCACTGGGTTAGATCCAAGATTTTCAGGTCAGACACAGTCCCTGTCCCATATGGGGCTCACAGTCTAAGTAGGAGGGAGAACAGATGTTTAATCCCCATTTTGCAGATGAGAGTACTGAGGCAAGCGAGTGGTTTGGTTGGTTTAATACACTGACTGTTTTTTGGTGAAACTTGTTTATTGTAATCTTTAAAATTCCTGGTGATAAAAAATTGGATGAGCTGCCTTATAGAGTCATGTTAAAATTGGGAATGATCAAATTAGGGGATGAGGTAAATCAAATGGGAAGACTGTCCAACAAAAGTAATTTAACTTTGAATCAAGGTTCAAAGTTCATTCTCTTTTGGGAATTTTGAAAAAAGGAAATAGCTATCTTTCTGTAATAGTGTATTATCCCTTTCTGACATAGTTGTATGTTATAAATGACCTCATGATGTTGGCTACTGCCAATTTTTATTTTTATAGAAACGATGCACCAAAGATGAGAACTTCAAAAAGTGTATAAAATGCCATGTTTTTTGATAAACAAAGCAAAACAATTTAACGATTTAATTTTCAGAAGCAAAACTGAACTTCTTATGATACCATATAGTTGGACTACCTTGTCAGGTGATGCCCTGGTAGAAAAGGAGCCAAATTATTCAAATAAAACATTTATGATCAAGTAGCAGACAAGCTCCCTGGCTGACTAAATGATTTGTAAAGACAACGGTGCCCATCTGGCCACAGCGTGTGAGCTTCGGTCTTGTGGGTGACATTTGTGTTCTGTTCTCTGTCAAGTTTCAATGATAATACCTTTATGCTGTACTTCCCATTCAGTTGCATGGCTCAACTGTGAACTGTCACTCCATGAGTATGGAGCCATGTAGGTCACAGGTTCTGATCATCATGGGATGTGAATGGGTATAAATAGAAGGATTGCATCTACTGCATGTTTATTTAGTTGGAGAGGTATATTTTAACTAAATATTTATTTGAGGAAATTTCCAAAGTGGAATTTAGGATATGAAAAATTTTCTATCACTGTACTTATACACCTTGTGCAGCATTTAGATACGTATATTGGATTATTGTATATTATATCGTATTTTTCAGCTATTTCATCCTGCCATGTTTCGGCTACTATCTGTGTTGTCCCTGTTTTTTCTACAGCTTCCATCTTTTCGCTCACTAGTTTATAACAGGGACCATCTCTATATGTTGCCAGCTTGTACTTCCCAAGCGCTTAGTACAGTGCTCTGCACACAGTAAGCGCTCAATAAATACGATTGAATGAATGAATGAATGAGCCCCCTAGAGTCCAGGGGGTATGTGTATTGCTTTTGATGCACTTTTTTGAACATTACCCAGTAAATGCTCAATAAATAACATTGGTTTTTATCCCCCATCACTACAGGTTACTTTTAACACTGACAGATGAAGAATTTTCAAAAATCCCGTATAGTATAGAAAACAGTAGTCACAGAAAAGCCATTCTCATGGAACTAGAGCGTGTTAAAGCACTAGGAGTTAAACCTCCCCAGAATCTTTGGGAATACAAGGTAAATCTGTGTATTTACTGTTATGTCTTCAAAGGAAATTTGGTTTCAAATAGATTCATATTCCTTAGAAATTTTGGAAATTTTCCCGAATAGTTTATTTTTGTCAGAGTTGTAAAAGCCCATTCTGTCTGAAAGTGCTTTATGTATTCACTTTGGTATAGCAGGCTCATCAGTCAAAGATCCTCCAAATCCCACCCACTCTTTAGAGAGTGAGTCATAGAGGTCTTTGGAGGAAGACACTTTTACCGATACTAGATTGTAAGCTCCTTGAGGACAAGGATCGCGGTGGCCAACTCTGTTGTACTCTCTCACGCGTGTAGTACAGTGCTCTGCACACAGTAAGCGCTCAGATTCCACTGATTGAGAAGGAATCGGCCGTAACGTTTTGTTAACTGTACAGGAGGAAAGTGGGCGGGAAGCCTGCCAGCTAGCTTGAGAATGGGTGTCCTTCTGAGACTGCCCTTGTCTTTCAGTTCTTGGGTTCTGCTGTATGTGATATTCTCTCCCCCAGGAACTGCTGACTGGAAACCCATTACATTGTAAGCTTCTTGAGGACAGGAACCTCTTTCCTTCTGTTACCTGTTCCCCGGCCTAGTATTCAGTAGACCATCAGTAAAAAGATGTTGAAGATGATGATAATTGTAGTATTTGTTAAGCACTTACCATGTCCCAGGCACTGTACTAAGCGCGGAGATATTTACACGCGAATCAGGTTGGACGGCCCCCGTCCCACATCGGGCTCTCATTCTTAATCCTGACTTTCCAGGTGAGGTAACTGAGGCACAGAGAAGTGAAGTGACTTGCCCAAGGTCATAGCAGACAAGTGGCGGAGCCAGAAGTTGAACCCAGGTCCAGGCCCGTGCTCAAACCATGAGGCCACACTGCTTCCGACTGAGAGCCGAAATGAGACTCTTGCGACCTGAGTAGAGTCCTGTTATTTGTACCAACAGTGCACTCTCCCAAGCGCTTAGTACGATACTTTACACACGGTAAAGCGCTCAAAAAATACCACCGACTGAGTTCTTGGAGAGGCAGACGAGAGTGTTAGAGAGCTGAAGAATCAACAGAGGTCTGGGAATGGGAATAAAGGTAGCTAAGGAATTAAGCGAAGCCCTGAAGTGGCAAGGCGAGCTTGCAACCCACAGTGTTCAGCGCTTATCCCGCGGCCAGGTTTGTCTGGTGAGTCACCTGCCCATTTAGCCATGGTGGTCGTCTCTGTCCGTTGCAGTAAGAAGGAAATTAACTTTTCAGCAGCCCCCTTCTCTATCTATAACCAAGTTATGTTAAATTAATTGAGTACAATTTCATTGTTATATTGTACTCTCTCAAGCGCTCAGTACAGTGCTCTGCGCCCAGTAAACACTCGCATGGCCCAGTGGAGAGAGCACGGGCCTGGGAGACAGAAGGACCTGGGTTCTAATCCCAGCTCTGCCACTGGTCGGCTTTGTGACCTTGGGCAAGTCGCTTCACTTCTGTGGGCCTCCGTTTCCTCATCTGTAAAATGGAAATGAAGATTGTGAGCCCCATGTGGGCCAAGTACTGTGTACAACCTGATTATCTAGTATGTACCCCAGTGTTTAGAACAGTGCCTGGCACATAATAAGCAATAAATACCATTAAAAAAAATGATTGTTTTTATTCAGTATTTGAAGGTTCCCAGGTGCATGGTGTCAAACCAAGCATGTGATGACTTGTTTCTGAATGAATCTCTTTCTCTCTGTGTTTATCTAATGGGAACAGCGGTGAGCGGCATCATTTCTGGCGTGCCATCGTAGTTAAGTTTCTGCTCATTTAGGGAAAATCTTAGCATGTCCTTGGCATGGATCCTCTTTCCCAGAATGTGGTGATCCGAACTGTGACAAGCTTGGGCATAACCAGGCTTCATTTCTGGAACGAAGCTGCAATGGAATGATAGCGTGGAACAGAAAGGGTAATTATTCTTTAGAATTGGAGGCAGCATTTGCTTGAGGCCACCCCTCCCATAGGCATCAGAGGAGGAGGTGTAAAGATAAAAATGAGGCTTTTCCAAGGTAATTTCATAGGCTCAAACCAATTCCCAATGCATTCATCACTCAGTGGTATTTATTGAGCACTTACTATGTGCAGCGCACTGTGTTAAGCACTTGGCATTTGTATACAAAAAAAACCAGGCAGCATTGTAAATTGTGTTAAAACCAGCTAAGGGGTAGAAAATGTAAATGTGAATGAAGTTGAGTTTTAAGAGGAATTCCCACCTTTTCATGTTTTTCAGGCAGTGAACCCAGGCAAGTCACTGTTCCTGCTGTATGCCCTGAAGAGTTCCCCAAGACTCAGTATGCTCTATTTGTATCTGTTTGACTATGCAGACACCTTTTTACCGTTTATTCACACAATCTGTCCTGAAGATCTCGAAGAGGATATTCTCACGAAACTTCTAGTAAGTGGTAAAGCTCGACTGAAACGATCCTTTTTACAGATCTGTAACAGAATCAAAATGACCATCCGTGGATTAACTATTAAGAGATTATGAAGTAACCCAGTTTTTCTGTTTACCGGATGAGCACTCTGAAAGAAATAAAGGTGGGGTGGAGGCGGGAGAAAGAGAGACCATTTGGGCTTTAACGAATGAGAAAACACTTTGCTATGTGGACATGTATTCCAGCAGGGGTTTTATTCTTTGAATGGTTGCCTTCATCCACATTCATACAATCGTATTTATTGAGCACTTACTGTGTGCAGAGCACTATACTAAGCACTTGGGAAAGTACAGTATAACAATAAGCAGGCACATTCCCTGCCCACAATGAACTTACAATCTAGAGGGGGATACACATCAGACATAGGCTCACTCATTCATTCAGCTTTTTAAAAATTCTAAGAAAGCAGTCAGTTCTTTCATACTATTATCTGTGTGTGACTGTTCAGTGGTGGATTGTCCAGACTCTTTACTTCTCCTGTTCTGTCAAGCCACTTGATTTTGTAGCCTGTCTCTTCACAAGCATCACTACCAAGGGGGCCGGGGAAAGGAAGTACAATCCAAATCAGTTTTGCTATTGGCAGCAATTATGGTTAAAAAAAATCTGAATTAATTTAGCAGTAACCAATATGAGACTTACCTATGCACTGTATCTATGCCAGCCCTACCCTCTTTTGATGGAATTTGAGGCTAGTGTTTTTACTGAATAAACAGGAATGGCAAAACGAGGCTCTCTTTAGAGATAAACTACAGATCCCAAATAATATTCTTTACATTTTTGCATCACCAGCTGTTGCCTGGCTGTCACCTTTTCCCACCTGATGTAGTGGGTAGAGCACAGGCCTGAGAGTCAGAGGTCATGGGTTCTAATCCTGGCCCTGCTACTTCATAATAATAATAATGATAGCATTTATTAAGCGCTTACTATGTGCAAAGCACTGTTCTAAGCACTGGGGAGGTTACAAGTTGATCAGGTTGTCCCACGGGGGGCTCACAGTCTTCATCCCCATTTTACAGATGAGGTAACTGAGGCACAGAAAAGTGAAGTGACTTGCCCAAAGTCACACAGCTGACAATTGGCAGAGCTGGGATTTGAACCCATGACTTCTGGCTCCAAAGCCCGGGCTCTTTCCACTGAGCCGTGCTGCTTCTCACACTTGTCCACTGTGTGACCTCAGGGAAGTCACTTCACTTCTCTGGGCCTGTTACTTCATGTATAAAATGGGAATTGAGACAGTGAGCTCCACATGGGACAAGGACTATGTTCAACCCAATCAGCTTGTATCCACCCCAGCCCTTAGTACAGTGCTTAGCATATAGTAATCACTTAACAAATATCTCTATTATTAGTAGTATTATTATCTTAGTTTCCCTCCCTTATCAGCAACCACTAAAAAGAAAGCCCATCACTGCCTCCCCCACTATTGTAAGCAGTGTCATTTGGAGGGTGTTGGCAATAGATCTGGTCAGTGGTGAGCACCAAAGGATGGAAACAGCAGAGGGGCAAATCCCTTTTCTGGGACGGACTCTTCCTTTCCTAGCCATTTGCCTAGGAGATTCTTGAAATTCTGAAGATGATCTTTCGGCCTTAAAGGTAAATAATTTATCCTGTGTCCAGAGATGCTTACTTTTCATTGTGAGCACTGGAGTGCAATGGGGGTGAGGAGAAGAGTAGAGACGGAGACTGGGAAGAAATTCAAAGAGCTAGTAGACAAAAAAAGTCACCATTTGGGGTCTTTTTGGTCTTGACCAGGAACTCTCAGTTCGTATCCGCAATTTGGGATTAGCAAGGCCAAAGACCACCTCCAAAAGCCGTGAGGATCGTTTTCCCCATTAAGCAGGCTAAATCAGGCTTGGATAAAGAGCACTGAGGCCCCAGGTTTAACATGATGAGAAAAAGTTGGTTGGTGTTTGAAATTTGGATTTCTCTCCGTGCTGGTTACCAGCAGGGTAATGTTTATTGTACTCAAATTTGAACTTACAAAAGGCGCTAGATTTAAACTGCACACGGATGGAAAAGGCTATTGGAAGATTGTTCCAAATTTGAGGTTGGACCTGAATGTTAACAATAATAATAATAATAATAGTATTAAGCACTTACTATGTGCCAGGTACTGTTCTAAGTGCTGGGGTGGATATAAGCTAATCTGTTGGACACAGTCTCTGTCCCACATGGGGCTCACCATCTTAATCCCTATTTTACAGATGAGGTAATTGAGGCATAGAGAAGTTAAGTGACTTGCTTAAAGTCACACAGCAGACAACTATACCTGGAGATACAGTTACCAAGCCCTACCTAAGAAGGATAGATTCCAGTAGGTTAGGCCCAGGAGGAAATGAGAGCAATGAAACTGCTATATGGCTATTATACCTTGGGGCCATTTTTACCAGTAGATTTTAGTGGCAGTAGACTGACCTGGACTCAGTATAATTTTATGTGCTTTGGGGAGAGAAGAGGTCACCAAACCCTGGGAATTGGGAGCCCAAAGACTTTTGCTGTCCTTTGCAGTAGGGAGGAGGCTGATCCATTTGGGGAAGAACAGGGATGGGTTTGTTTTTCTGTGAAAGTCTTGACTCCCTGTCTTGTTCTGTTTTGTATTGTTTGTATTGTATTTTGTATTGTTCCTCTATGACTCGGGGAGGAGCTCTCTGCCCATTCCTCCTGCCAGTTCACGCTTATGTTCAAGATGAAAGTTTGCCCTTAGTCATAATATTCTTGTCTGGTGATCTCTAAGAGAAAAATGATTTATCTGAAGTCATGTCTAAGTGGGCATTAGGAATGTGTTACTCCCTGAATATCATAATCAGCAGTATTACTGAGCACTACTGTGGGCAGAGCTCCGTTTAGCACTGGGCTCTTGCGCTTCTTAAATTGGGATCCCTGCCCTTAAGTTGCTTATAATGTAATAAGGGAGGAAAAAGACAACAAGTAATGAATGTAAAGATTAAGTCCTTACTGCTCTCCCTATCTCCACTGTCTCCCCTCACCAGTGAATACTCTGCTGCCCAGATTTATTTATTCATTAATTTATATTAATGTCTGTCTCCCCCTCTAGACTGTAAGCTCATTGTGGGAAGGGAATGTGTCTGTTCATTGTTATATTGTACTCTCCCAAGCACTTGGTGTGGCACTTTGCACACGGCGTTCAATAAATACGATTGAATGAAAGAATGAGATCATTTTTCTCAGTGTTTCTTCAAAAATTTTCAGTGGTTATCCATTCCTCTCCTCATCAAGCACAAACTCCTGCTGACTGTCGGCTTTTCGACACTTCATCAACTCTTCCTTACGTATCCATTCTCTTCTTCCATTACACTCCAGCTCCAACTCTGTTCTCCTCAAGCTAATGTAATCACTCTGCCTTGTTCACCAACCCCCTGCTCGAGCCTTCCCCTTTCGAATCTGCCAGACCATAGCTCTCCTCATCTTCAAAGCCTTTTGGGAATCGTATTTTTTCTCTCTCCAATACCACCTCAGCACTTATGTATTAACTGCATGCTTTTTTACATTCCCACCCACCTGTAGTGCTAACGCGTGTATTGATTTGATTCTTTATGCACTTGCCCATCTATATATTTGTTTTTCTCTCTCCTCTTTTATGTTGTTCCCTTTTTTGTGGCTGTCTCTTCCACTGCTCCTTGAGAGCAGTGATTATTTCGATTCCATTGTACTCTCCCGAGGGCTTTTTATAGTGTTCTAACAGTACATATTCAGTAAAAATTGTTGATTGTGAGAAAATAGTTCATGAGTAAATAAATCATTAACGGACAAGTGCTTGAGTCCTAGATTTCTGGGTTTTCATACACCTCCAAATTTTGATATCTTAATCTTTGTGGAGAAAGTTGTAGTCTACTGACTGGTTTATTTTAACATCACTATTAATTAACATACTTTTGGAGATTCATTCAATCGTATTTATTGAGCGCTTACTGTGTGCAGAGCACTGTACTAAGCGCTTGCACTGTACTAAGCGCTTAGATCATTTTTCCATAGTTTTATTACCTGTTCTTCAAAACGCAGTCATGAATGTGCCTATAATCTCAGGTTCAGACTTTTGGAGGCAATTCATCTTAATTGGGTGTATGTTTGTATATACATATATATGTATTCTTTCCTGGGTAACCTTAAGGAAAAATATGTGTGTGTGTGTGTGTACTCTATCTGTCTCTCTGTCTCTTCCTCTCTCTCACACACACACATACACACACACACTTTTCCATAAGGTTATCCAGTAAAGGAAATGAAATAAGTAAATGAATCAGTGCCATAAAACATAAAATATTTACTGAAAAATATTCACCTGTTTTTGCTGTTTTTCTCTCCCCACTTTTTTTTTTATTATTATTAAAGGACCTTAAAGATCCCTCATGGAAGCAGTGGAGAGAATTCCTTGTTAAATATTCCTTCCTTCCATATCAATTAATTGCTGAATTTGCTTGGGATTGGCTGGAGGTACATTATTGGACATCACGATTCCTCATTGTCAATGCCATGTTACTGTCTGTCCTGGAATTATTCTCATTTTGGAGGATTTGGTCAAGAAGTGAAATGAAGTAAGTATGCATTTATACAAGATCGGGGAGAGTACTGGGGAGGGCACAGGTTTGAGGCAAATAAATCTTTCTTGAGGAAAACATTCTGAGTCAAGACAAGTATTCATCAAAATAATGTAATTTATATTGGAGTGATAGGCTTGAATCACTTTTTAAATGTGAGTTTTCAGTTTTCACCTATACAATTGTATAAGTGCCCTGTGACCGTTATTCTATATATGATTTACTTAGCGGTCTTTTAAAATTAAAGGTTGAAAAGTAAATATTTTTCCCATTTTGCCAACACAGTTTAAATTATTATATAAAATGTCTTTGGAAGAATAATTTCTGAAGTGTAGATTAGACTCTTTGCCTATAAAAATGTTTCTGTGTCAGAAGAGAGCCATGATTATTGAAGGAATCTCTTTTGTTCCCATTTTAAGTCTTCCTTTTTTCACATTCCCAGGTGACTGCCTTTGCTACCATTACTGTTTTTACTCTAGTTCATTCATTCATTCAATCGTATTTATTGAGCGCTTACTGTGTGCAGAGCACTGTACTAAGCGCTTGGGAAGTACAAATCGGCAACATATAGAGACGGTCCCTACCTAACAATGGGCTCACAGTTGGCAAGTATACCACAACAGTATAACCTGGGTTCTAAACCTAACACCAAAACTTTGCCATGTGACGTTGGGCAAGTCACTTAACTTTTCTGTGCCTCAGTTACCTCACCTGTAAAATGGGGTTAAGACTGTGAGCCACATGAGGGACATGGGCTGTGTCCATCGTAGTTAGGTTGTATCTACCCCATTGCTTAGTACAGTGCCTAGCACATAGCAAGCAATTAACAAATACCTTAAAAAAATAAATAAGGATTGAGGATAGAGCATTTGTCTTTTCCTTTAGGATATTCTAGGCTGCCATATGTTCAAATTAAACTGGATTTTTGTGAAACATTGTGGGCAATTTTAAAACTATGTATCATAAATGTACCAAATGGACTTGTCATTCTACTTTGTCCCAAGTCCGAACAGTTCTTACTCATTGTAAATTCTTGGACTTTCACATCTGGGCTAGAACAGGCTCAGTTTAGATCCCAGTGCATTCAGGAATTTATAGCCCAGACCTCCCAGAAGGCTGGAGGCTTCAACGCCACACTGTCCTTTCCTTTCTCCTCTGCTCTCATGGTAGAGAAGGAAGAGGCCACACAAATTTGGGGTTGTTGTTAATGGTATTTAAGCGCTTCCCAGGTGCCATGCACGGTTCTAAGTGTTGGGGTGATATCCCAAGATCCTGTTTTTCAAGAAAGTTTTGCATTCGCCTTTGGAGAGGAATTATTTTCGAACGTGATCTTAGTGATCCTTAAAGGGACTTAATACTCAGGGGAAAGAGACTTTCTTTTGCAGTAGACATAGGAAATACTTGGCAGGTGAGTCAAGAGCAGACCTGAGTGTGCTGTGGGGTAGATAATGCAAACCTGAGGGAGGCAGGCTGAATGATTTAAGGCCCCATCTACATTTGTGCTAGAGGGCTTGGGCCACATTCCTTCATTTAATCTTTGCTCCTGTGGGAGGTGGACTTTGATATTACGTGGGTTGCTGGGGGATGGTGCGTTCCGTGCTATATATGTTATATAGAGAAGTTATATATAGTGTTATATGTATATGTGTTATAGTGTATGTATATATAGTGTTATATATGTGTTATAGAGAAGCAGCGTGGCTCAGTGGAAAGAGCCCGGGCTTTGGAGCCAGAGGTCATGGGTTCAAATCCCACCTCTGCCAATTGTCAGCTGTGTGACTTTGGGCAAGTCACTTCACTTCTCTGTGCCTCAGTTACCTCATCTGAAAATGGGGGTTAAGACTGTGAGCCCCCCGTGGGACAGCCTGATCACCTTGTAACGTCCCCAGTGCTTAGAACAATCAATCAATCAGACAATCAATCGTATTTATTGAGCACGTACTGTGTGCAGAGCACTGTACTAAGCGCTTGGGAAGTACAAGTTGGCAACATATAGAGGCAGTCCCTACCCAATAGTGGGCTCACAGTCTAAAAAGGGGGAGACAGAGAACAAAACCAAAACATACTAACAAAATAAAATGAATAGAACAGTGCTTTGCACATAGTGCTTAATAAATGCCATTATTATTATTATTATTATATGTGTATACGTGAAGCTGAGGTAGTTGAAGCGGGGGTAGTGGGTGGAGGAAAGACCTGGGCATTCTTTGCCACGGGAGGGGAATCTGATAAGAAGCTCCAGTAGGGCAGGAATGGCCCCCAGGCCAATTTGTACACCTCTGCCTTAAACCTGAAGCATCTTTATAGTTTGAATATGTTTCAGTTGGGTTAACAATCTCATGCTTGGATTAGAATTATTTTTTGGACAAAAATGAGGACAAAGAGTCTTTGATAATCAGCCAAGGTATTAGTCACCAAATACCCACTCGGATCTCAGTGCTAAAGGAATCCTCTTTGTTCTTTCCTCAGGACTGTACCTCACAGAATGTGGAGCCATTTCTGGAAAGTATCAACACAGGGCCTTTTTGTTGCCATTTTTTGGCCTGTTATTCCTCAGTTCGTTTGCAACTGTCTATTTTACTGGGCCCTGTACTTTAATCCAATTATTAACATTGATCTTGTGGTCAAAGAAGTACGACGACTGGAAACCCAAGTACTATGATTGATGCTTTCTGAGCGAATAGCCCAGCCTCCGTAAAGTTTAGTTTTGAAGCTTACAAGAGGAGAAAAAACAAACAAAATGAATACATATTTTCTATAGTGATAAAAGGTGCTGCTTTGTTGGAAAAAAGATGTCCCATGTCAAGGAATATTGTATTTTATTATGATTTTGACAGTGGCAGCAGGGCCCATAATCCCAAAGCCGACCTTTGCTTATTCCTAATAATATTGTTCTCACCACCTACCTACCTCACAGGGCTGTTGTGAGGATCAATAAGAATATGTCATTGAGGAGTATTGGGATAATGATTGTGCATTGCTTTTTGAGCTCCTTAGAAAAGAAAGCATTCTTTAGATAGAAGTCCCCCAGTTATCCTAGAAAGCAGCAATTGTGTTCTGAAAGAACTTGGTGTTAAGGAAAGATTGACTACCAAATGCACGCTCCCTACCATTTCTTCCTAAGCTGCATCTACTTGGACCAACTTGTGGACTGCTTTCTATCCAGACAGGTGCGTGCTGTAGGAAGAACGGCCCTTAATTCCTCAAGAGCTGTCTGTCTAAATCTCACTATAAAAACACAGATTGTAACAGAACTACCTTTATTGGTACATTAGTAGTATCTGATGTTCCTAGGCTGTTTAGGATGATTAGAGTGCGTTGCATTGCTTGTGTCTTGGTAAGGGAGAAGGAATTGTATTTGGCTCTCCGATTATGAAAAGTGAATTTAAGGTTTGATAGGGCTTTTGCTTTTCAGTCCCTGCAACAAGCAACATGTAGGAAACCCTGGTTGAGAATTTTAGAATTGCCAAGAACTCTGAAGCAGCCACAGAAGGAAGAACAGAGTGAAAAATCAAATTTTGATCAAAGGGATTGTCTTGGTCAGGGGTTTGGTTGATATTCTGGAAAGACTTGGGAAAACATGGTAAATTGCTTTGATAAGTAGACTCATTTTCAATAGTACTGGGTATGTTTCACCTCTGATCATAAATATTTGATTCCCTTTTTAGGGAAAGGGGAATTGAGAAGGACACCAAGCAATTAATGCAAACTAATTTTATCCACCCACTCTGTGCTGTCTCAGTGCTTCCTTGGAATCTTTTTTGCTATATTTAATGCCTAAAATAATTTCCAAGATTGTACTTTTGTTGGTACATTTTGTAAACTGACCTCACACTGTATGATCTATTTTTACTGTGTTCTGATATGCATGTCCAATAGCCGTGATTGTAACTACGGAATGGTTTGGATTATGGCTTTTCACGTGAAAACAACGTGTTCCAAATGGGCTGCCCGAGGCCAGGCCACAAACAAATGAATTGGATCCAAAATGTGTTATTTTGACTTCATGAACCACTCTGTAGCCATTTGTTTCTTAGTGAGAGTTTCATATTTGCATCTGAAGGTTTTTAAGAATTAATTTAGGCAAAATTAAAGCTTTTTTTTTTCAGTTATCCCCTTCTGATTTGCG
Organism: Tachyglossus aculeatus; assembly: GCF_015852505.1. Classification (NCBI taxonomy): domain Eukaryota; kingdom Metazoa; phylum Chordata; class Mammalia; order Monotremata; family Tachyglossidae; genus Tachyglossus; species Tachyglossus aculeatus. The sequence continues at coordinate 74,181,999 of NC_052086.1, forward strand.
CAAGAACTGAATCTGAGGTGAACAGAGTTGAGGAATCACCTCTCGCTCGTTGAACATTTTGGCAGAGATGCTGGTACTAGTCTACCTTGATTTCCAAATTCCTAAGGGCTGTTGGGAGCAGAGAACTCACACATACTCTAAAAAGGAAACTTACTTCTTTCCCTTATTCTCTTTCCGTGCTTTGTCCTCTCCTCCCAATTATCTAGGTATCCTAAAGTCCTAGTTCCACTGTGGTTCTTCCTAGTCCCTCCCTCTAGGCCTTCACAACTTCAGCTGCCAGGTCTGGTTCATTTACAGGTGTATGTTTGTGGTTTTCTACCACACTCCACGACCCAAACACACAGATCCTCTCCTGTCTTGGTGCTCTCTACCTAGCCTTGCAGCTAAGGAGCATGGTTTAGTGGATAGAGCAAGGACTTGGGTGTCAGAGGGAATCCCGGCTCCGCTATATGTCTGCTGCAAGACCTTGGGCAAGTCATTTCACTTCTCTGGACCTTGATTCCCTCATCTGTCCCACTGTTGGGTAGGGACTGTCTCTATATGTTGCCAACTTGTACTTCCCAAGCGCTTAGTACTGTGCTCTGCACACAGTAAGCGCTCAATAAATATGATTAATTGATTGATTGATCTGTCAAACGGGGGTTAAGAGTGTGAGCCCCTTGTGGGACAGGGACTGTGCCATTCATTCACTCATTCATCCATTCAATCGTATTTATTGAGCACTTACTGTGTGCAGAGCACTGTACTAAGCGCTTGGGAAGTACAAGTTGGCAACATATAGAGATGGTCCCTACGCAACAACGGGCTCACAGTCTAGAAGGGGGAGAACTTGATATAACTTGTTGTCTACCCCAGGGCTTAGAACAGTGCTTGGCATACAGTAAATGTTTACAAATACTGTTATTATCTAAGGTGATCTCTGACAGTTCTCATGTGTTCCAAGACAAATGGTTGCCCGTAATCCCCATCCTATACACACACACATACACACACAAGTTTTTGTGAATCCCTCCCAGGTCACTGGGAACACTCGTGCTACTTCTGAGCCGTGGAACTCATCATCATCAATCGTATGTATTGAGCGCTTACTATGTGCAGAGCACTGTACTAAGCGCTTGGGAAGTACAAATTGGCAACATATAGAGACAGTCCCTACCCAACAGTGGGCTCACAGTCTACTCGGCAGCAAGAAAGCGAGGTGGAGGGGAGGCTAGGAGTTAAAATAAAAATCCTGGCTATAAAGGCATCCGATGCCGAATCCGTACCCGACAGGGAACACACCACCTGAAAAGCAGACAGTCCAGATTAAAACATGACCGTGCGTTCTCTGGGGAAAACCAACTAAGCCGTCTTAATACCTATATGGTGAGAAGCAAAGTGGAAAAAGTTTCATTGTCACCTTCAGGAAATTGAAAAAAGTCCGACTCCCTCTTACCCTGGCCGAATAATCGAACGATTTTAATTAGTGAAAATTTTTATTTTTTGCATTTTAATGGTTTTCTGAGAAGACATGTTTTTTGTCCTTGTCTGCCTTGCACGAGGGCTGGATCGCTCCACAGGAATTTTGTTGAAAGTATTTAAGTGATGGATTGAATCTAGCTTTGGCCCAGCACTTGGCAGCCTCACTGTCACACTTGCATATCATTTTTTGGCATATGTCTTTCAGGGAATCTGGAAGAGGTTAGAAAAAGCAAGTTATTTTACAAGGGTACAAGCAAATGAATATAGGAAGCAATAGCAAGGTTTAAAATAGATATAAAAATGAAGCAGTATCTGGCTTTTATTCTTGAGCAATGTTATACCATGTTTCATTAAGCTTTGCTGATTTAAGAAGTCCAAATTCCAATTCATTTTTAGGAATCTTTAGTTTTTCCCCAGATGCTTAAAAATACATAATCAGAAAGCAGTTATCGGGTGCCTACTAGGTGTAAAGAGTATTATTAGGAACTATAGGTTGCAAAGTAAGTAGTAGTTGCATTCTCTGACCTTCAAGATTTTACAATCTACCTGTTGGGTAGAAAGCTGAAGAAAATTATGCACAAATGGATAAATCTTTTTTTTTCCTTCGGAGAGAATCAGACTTTGCAGAAAAAGTGGAGCTCTCCAAAACCCAAACAACTGTTGTCACAAACTGCCCTTCACCGGAGTTACTCAAATTCTTGGCTCCATTTGTTTGGTTAAAGATAGAAAAGTAGCCCATAGGACTCCATATTTATACCGGCCCTAAGGGTTCATAGGTGATGCTATTGGTGGGGAGGTTCTGTCCATGTGGGCCAATGTGGCTGAAAAGATGGATGTGCAGTCAACACACACTCCAGCATTTTTTTTTTGCAAGTAAGGAAAATCCTGGTTGTCCCATAACAGTCTATCTTGGATAGGACAAGGGCCCGGCTGTTTAGGTGAAGCGGAAGGGACAGATCTTGGAAATACTGTGGAAGGACTGACGGGATTTTTTTTTAAGGGTATTAAGCAGTTACCGTATGCCAGGCACTGTACTAAGTGCTGGGGTAAATGCAAGCTAATCAAGTTGGACAAAGTCCATGTCTCACATGGGGCTCACAGTTTTAATCCCCCGTTTTACAGATGAGGTAACCAAGGCACAGGGAACTTGCCCAAGTTCACACAGCAGGCAAGTGGCGGAGCCAGGATTAGAATCCAGGTCCTTCGGACTCCTAGGCCCATGCTCTATCCACTGGCTACGCTGATTCTCAAACATTGACAAATGTGATGGGAAAGTTAGGTGGAAGAGAGGAATTTTTCATCATATCCCACTTGAGTCACCAGCTTCATCACTGGCTTCCCTGCCTCTAATCACACTATACTGCCACTTGGGTCTTTTTCCTCAAACACCCGGTACCCATTTCCCAACAACCTTCAGTGGCTTCCCATTTCTCTCCTTAGTAGTGATAGTTATAGTGCAGAGCACTGTACTAAGTGCTGGAAGAGAATACATTGGGGAGAGTGAGACATGGTACTAAGCTCCCGACCACTCCATCATCCCTTTCCCTATTACCTGGACTTGCTGATTCCCTACTACAACCCAGTTCACCTACTTCACTCCTCTAACCCCAGTTTAGGAACTGTACCTCGATCTTGTCAATCTCTCCAGTACCCACGCTTCTTTCCTCTCAAAGCTAATCTACTAATCCACCCCTTCGTCTAACTCCCTCTTCCCTTCAAATCCTGTCGGACCATGGCCCTCCCCATCTTCAAAGCTCTTCTGAATTCCTACCTTGTCTAGGAGACTTTTGCCTTTGAATTTTTCTTCTCCCCTGATGGTTTCCTCTCAAATATCACCCAAGCACTTTTGTACGACTTCCACATTGAATCACCAGCACATCTATACCTTGTAATTTACATACTTAATATTTAAGTACATACTCATCCCCATATCCACATTTCCAGGCTCTTTGGTCTCCTCTCGGTAATTTAGTTTGTGTCTCTCCCACTAGATTGCAAATTTCTCCTGGGCAAGGATTGTGCATTCTACCTCTACTGTACTCTCCCAAGCTAAGCTCAGTTTAGTTGTCAGTAAATAAATGATTGATTGATAGAACCCATTAACCTGATGTGGAAGTGCAGAGGATTTCTGAGGCTACCTAGGAGGAGACATGATATCAGGGAACAGGAGGCTGCTTAGCAAATCTCCCTGTTAAAAAAACATACAACTGAAAGACATTTAGGGCAAAAACTTTTGCTCTTCTATCCAAATCCATTTCAAGCAGTTCTATAAATCTTCTCAACTAAAATCTTAGTTAAGTTGAAGTCTGTGAGCCTTATGTGGGACACAGACTATATCCAATTGATTAACTTGTATCTACTGCAGTGCCTGGCATGTATGTAGCAAGCACTTAACAAATACCATAAAAATTAGGCTATTTCTAAAACTAATTCCCAGGATTCTTTTACCTGTATAGAAATATGAAATAAAGGAAATTATTTTGCTTCCCTGATCCAAAATTTAGCTGAGGTCATTAAAATAATTCATCCATAAAATATTTTCACTTGAATTCGCCTTCTTGTATTATAGATTAAAGCTCTTTTTTTAGCACTATTAATGACAATAATAAGTCTGGCCTCAACTCCCCAGCTCTTGACATTTGCTGTTACTTTCTGCAAGCCTTCAATTAGACAAAATGACTCCAAATTTGAGATTTGGGATCCTGGTATGGAGCTTGATGTCCTATGATAGTGCCAAAAGTCATGCTGGCCTTTTTGCTAATGGATTAGCAGTATCTTGGCTATTGTCTCAAAAGAATCTGAGCTAGTGCCAGTAGTCTGTTGAGTTAGAAGAGTTTCCCAGTGGCTGAGAAGGATTTTTGGCCTCCAACTTCCAAATATCTCAGTGTACCTTCAGGGACAGTAATATGCAATAGAACTGGACCTACCACATAGGCCTGATTGACTCCAGTGAGGTGAAACGGTTCAGACAGGCCTAGGCCATGCCAATTACATCCCGACTCTGCCACTTGTCTGCGGTGTGACCTTGGGCAAGTCACTTAACTTCTCTGTGTCTCAGTTCCCTCATCTGTGAAATGGGAATTAAGACGGTGAGGCCCAAGTGGGACACGTACTGTGTCCAGTCTGATTAGCCTGTATCTACTCCAGCGCTTAGTACAGTACCTGGCATATAGTAAAGCGCCTAACCAGTATCATTTAAAAAATACAATCCATCAATGGTAGTTGCATGCTTACTGTGTGCAGAGCACTATACTAAAGTTGGGAGAATAGAATACAACAGAGTTGGTAAACATGCCCTTTTAGAATCAGTCTAGAATCCCCTTTTAGACTGTGAGCCCACTGTTGGGTAGGGACTGTCTTTATACGTTGCCAATTTGTACTTCCCAAGCGCTTAGTACAGTGCTCTGCACATAGTAAGCGCTCAATAAATATGATTGATGATTGATGATGATGCCCACAAGGAGCTTACAGCCTAGACGGGGAGACAGGTATTAAAATAAATTATGTTTATGTAGGTAAGTACTGTGGGGCTCAGGGAGAGGTGGATACCAAAAGTGCTTTAAGGGGACCGATCCAAGGTCATACAACCCATTAGTCTTCTCTCCTTTGATCCGAGTCCAGCACCCCAGCGCTTAGAACAGTGCTGGGCACATAGTAACTGCTTAACAAATGCCATAATTATTATTATTATTATAACTAAATGGGAAAGAATAGCTTAGAGAGGACATGAAGATGCCGGTAGGTGCTGGTACCTCAGGCACTGGAGCATTTATCAAACTTGGTGATATTTGTCAATATCGATTACTGAGCCCAAGTCTCCCCCAATGCATCAATAGGGCACTTTCAGAGAAGCGTTACCATTCTAAACCACCAGGGGGTAGTCCAGGACATTGCTGCATGTATTGCAAATTCATTCATTCATTCATTCATTCATTCAATCGTATTTATTGAGCTTTTACTGTGTGCAGAGCACTGTACTAAGCACTTGGGAAGTGCAAGTTGGCAACATATAGAGACGGTCCCTACCCAACAGCGGGCTCACAGTCTAGAAGGGGGAGACAGACAACAAAACGTATTAACAAAATAAAGTAAATAGAATAAATATGTGCAAGTAAAATAAATAAATAGAGTAATAAGTATGTACAAGCATATATACATATATACAGGTGCTGTGGGGAGGGGAAGGAAGTAAGGCCCCCCCACCCCCTCCCCAGCTACGGACCGCCTTCTAGAGAGCTTACCACTATCTTTCAGAACGCTTCACCATTCATTCATTCATTCCTTCGTATTAATTGAGCGCTTATTGTGTGCAGAGCACTGTACTAAGTGCTTGGAAAGTACAGTTCGGTAATGGAAGGAGACAGTCCCTAACCAACAACAAGCAAATAAATTGCTGCCCTGCGCTGAATGGTTCTTAACGGTCTGAGAGAGTCAAACTCCCACTAAAGTTGCTTACTATGGAGGACTGATTCACTGATGATGGTATTTATCAAGTGCTTGAATAACTTTATTATTATCAATCAATCAATCATATTTATTGAGCGCTTACTGTGTGCAGAGCACTGTACTAAGCGCTTGGGAAGTACGAGTTGGCAACATATAGAGACAGTCCCTGCCCAACAGTGGGCTCACAGTCGAGAAGGGGGAGACAGAGAACAAAACCAAACATATTAACAAAATGAAATAAATAGAATAGATATGTACAAGTAAAATAAATAGAGTAATAAATATCAATCAATCAATCATCAAGTTCCGTGGAGTCATTTCCGATAGTACTTGACGAGAAAGCATGAGACAGGCCACTCATCAGAAGCAGCATGCCCTAGTGCAAAGTGCACAGGCCCAGGAGTCAGAGGACCTGGGTTCTAATCCCTACTCCACCACTCGTCTGCTGTGTGACTTTATGCAAGTCATTTAACTTCTCTGTGGCTCCGTTACCTCATCTGTAAAATGGGCATTAAGACCGTGGGACACGGACTGTGTTCAAGCTCAATGTCTTATATCTTCCCCAGTGCTTAGTCCAGTGCCTGACACACAGTGGGGTTTCTAATTTGGTAAATTGTAGGAAAAATACATGGCAGGCGCAAGACGTAGGGAGGCAGAGACCTTCTATTCAAGCCTACACAAAGCACAGAATCCCCTGGTAAGGTATCAATCTGAGAAGGAAGAACAGAGAGAAATGGTACCCAAAAGGGCTGAAGGGGCAAGACAGCAAATCTAACGTGGGGCAAGTGTCACCAAGCAATATCAGTGGGATTTATTGAGCACCCACTGGTGAAAACACTGTACTAAGTGCTTGGGAAAGTACAACACAGGGAGGTGATGTTTTCCCTGCCCACACGGAGATGATACTCTTAGCAAAAGTCATCAATCAATCAGTTGTATTTATTGAGCACTTACTGTGTGCAGAGCACTGTATTAAGAACAGGGGAGAGCTCATCCTGTCCACAATGAGCTTACAGTCTAGAGGGGGAGACAGATACTCATATAAATAAAATTATGGATCCGAACATAAGTGCTATGGGGCTGAGGGAGAAGTGAATAAAAGGTGCAAATCTTAATGCAAGGGTGGTGCAGAAGGGAGTGGGAAAAAAGGAAATGAGGGCTTAGTTGAGTAAGGCTTCTTGGAGGAGATGTGCTTTTAATATGCCATGGATGGTGGGGAGAGTGAATGTCTGCTGGGTATGAAGAGGGAGGATGTTCCAGGCCAGAAGTAGGATGTGGGTGATAGGGTGGTAGAGTCCATTTTTTTTTAGAAAACAAATTTGGACTAGAGGCAGGGAGGTCAGTGAGGTTGATGCAACAAAGTGGGGTATGAAAAAAGCTTATACCAGGGTTGTAGCAATTTGGATAGAGAGGGGTAGATTCTAGAGATGTTGTGGAGGTAGAACTGATAGGATTTGGTGACCAATCAATGTAGATAGAGCACTACACTGACCACTAGGGAAAGTACAACAGAGTTGGTAGATGTGATCCCTGCCTATAATGGGGAGGTGTACATTAAAATAGGGCTAGGGGAAATAGTAGAGTATAAGTATATTTAAGTACAGTGGGGTAGAGGTGAATATCAAAGTGCTTGCGGGGTACACAGTCAAGTGCATAGTAGGTACAGAGGGCAAATAAAGGGTGGAAGGGCAACTACTGGAGGTTTATTGAGGAGTGGGGAAATATGGACTGAGTGGTTTTTAGGAAAAATGATCCAAGCAGCAGAGTATAAAGTATGGATTAGAGTGTGGAGAGACCAAAGGTAGGGAGGTCAGCAAAGAGGCTGATGCAGTAGTAGAGGTGTCAGCCATGTGACTTTGGGCAAGTCACATTTCTTCTCTGTGCCTCAGTTACCTCATCTGTACAATGGGGATTAAGACTGCAAGCCCCCGGTGGGATGACCTGATCACCTTGTAACCTCCCCAGTGCTTAGAGCAGTGCTTTGCACATAGTAAGTGCTTAATAAATGCCATTATTATCATTATTATTAAAAGATCCGATTTTATCATTTAGACACATTAATGGAGCTCACTTCATTGGGACTCTAGCAGGCTTAAGGGCATGGCTGTATGCTTGAGAACTTCAGGGGAAAGGAGGGAGGGGGCCCAGAAAGGAAGACTTCTTGAGATTTTGGGATTCTGAAATCTTGAGTTCTGGCCTTGCTCTTCAATTATCACTGCTACTGATATGGGTCAAGTCAAGCTGTTTTTCCCTTTTAGACTGTGAGCCCACTGTTGGGTAGGGACTGTCTCTATACGTTGCCAACTTGTACTTCCCAAGCGCTTAGTACAGTGCTCTGCACACAGTAAGCGCTCAATAAATACGATTGATTGATTGATTCAAGTATTTGGATCAGCATAATGGCAGTTTGGATAGAGAGGAAGAGGTCGATTTTGTGAAGATAGAACCGACGGGATTCATGACACTGAATGAGAGAGATGAGTTGAGGATAATGCCAAAGTAATGTGCTTGTGAGACAGGGAGGGTGGTGGTGCTGTCTACAGTGATAGGAAAGTCAGGGGGAGGACAGGATTTGGATGGGACATATTAAGTTGAGGTGCTGGCAGGACATCCCAGAAGGGATGCCCTGAAGGTAGGAGGAAATACAAGACTGCAGAGGGGGAGAGAGGTAAGAGCTGGAGAGGTAGATTTGAAAATCATCCATGTAGAGATGGTAGTTGAAGCTCTGGGAGCGAATGTGTTCTCCAAGGGAGTGCATGTAGATTCAGAATAGAAAGGAACCCAGAACTGAGCCTAGGAGTACCCCCACAGTTAGAGAGTGGGAGGCAGATGAGAAGCCCCCGAAAGAGACTGAGAAGGAATGGTTAGAGAGACGAGGAGGAGAGCCAGGAGAACAGTATTGGTGAAGTGAGGTTAGATAATGTTTCTAGATGGGGAGGGGGTGATCCACAGTGTCAAAGGCAGCAGAAAATTAGATGGGGATTAGGATGGAGGAGAGGCAAGAAGGAGGTTATTAGTGATCTTAAAGAGGGACATACCCACCGAGTGAAGGGGATGGAAGCCAGATCGCTGGGGATTGAGGAGAGAATTGGAGAGGGAATGGAGGCATCGACTGTGTGATGTGCCAAGCTTAAGACAGTGCTAAGCACATAGGAAGTGCTTAACAAATTCCATAACTTGTTGAAGGAGTTTGGAGAGGAATGGTGAGAGAGAGGGGATGATAGCTGGGGGGTGACCGAGGGTCAAGAGAGGGTATTTTTAAGGATGGGGATACATGGATGTGGTTGAAAGCAGTGGGGAAGAAGCCATTGGAAAGTGAGCAGTTAAAGATGAAGGGCAGGGAGGGAAGAAGGAAGTTTGCAATTGCTCTGGTAAGATGAGACAGGATGAGGTCAATAGCACAGGCGGAGTGGGTGGAATTTGAAAGGAAGCAGGAGATCTCTTGAGATACTGCTGGAAAAGATGGGAGAGTCGAGGATGCTGGAGAAGAAGGGGAGATTTTGGGGAGACCATGCCTAATAGTTTTATCGACAAAGTGCATGGGTAGGTCAATGGGGCAAGAGATGGGGGTGTTGGGGATAGGGGATTTGAAGAGGGACTTAAAAGTCAGAAACAGCTGTTGTAGTTGGAGTCAGTAAGGGTAGAGAAATTCTGTTGCCTTGCAGATGAGAGGAGAGAGAATTAAAGCAGGTGAGGATGGAGATGATTTATTGAATATCCAGATTGAAGCAGAGATGAGAAGAGAATAACGCTAAGACTGTGGGAATGTGAAACAGGGTGGAAGGTGGTTTGTTTAAAGTGATAGGAAAGTCACGGGAAGACAAGGTCTGGGTAAGGATGTGAGTTCAGTTTTGGACATTTAATTCCTGGTTACCGGGCTGCATTGTGACTAGCAATTAATACGTCTTCCCAGATTTACTCCGTCTGATTTTGTTGAGTCCAAACACACTCCCCTCAGTACTTATAGTGATCCACATAAATGACATATAATTTTCTTTTGTTTTCCTCTATTTTTATGCTCAGTGCCTCTTCTGACTGGGCATAAACTATGTCTACTCTGTGTCTGGGTGTATTGTATGTCTCTCTTGTTTCCACGGGGAGAGGGCAGGGCTCACTTCATGTTATTCTTCTATAACACCTCAGGACTATGTATAGTACTCAGTTCTGACTGACCGATACCCTACTCACCACATTCCACCTGCTTGTTTTTGCACACAAATTTGTACGGATCCACCATGGGGCTGCAACCAGCAACCTCAGCTTTCCCATAACAGCAGTCGTGATGGTGACAGCACCTTTGAATGACAAAGACATTAGGGAGGGTCCCAGATTGGTGACTCCTACCACTTTGCCTAGCATCTCCTCCCTCCACTTCCTAGTCCCTTTTACTGGCCTTTCCTGAAGCTTGAGGGCCGAGTTTAATGATAACATTTATTAAGCGCTTACTATTTGAGAATTTATGAGAGTTTGCTGGATTTCACACCCAATCCTTATAATGCTACACAAACAGCGATGACAGACACACATTTGTTAGCTGTGTGTGTACCTGGGTGGCATAAAAATGAAAGTAAGAAACAAAAAAACACAGAATTCTCTGAATAGGGCTCATCATCTTCTTCCCTTCCTCCACCCTCCACCCCTATTCAGTCATCTTCCCCCTCACCACCATCTAACATGGTGGGATTCCAGACCCCCAGGATGTTACTGGCACATTTAAGAACACGGGGCTTGGGAGTCAGAGGTCGTGGGTTCGAATCCCAGCTCCGCCACTTAGCTGTGTGACTTTGGGCAAGTCACTTAACTTTTCTGTGCCTCAGCTCATCGGTAAAATGGGGATTAAGACTGAGAGCCCCACATGGGACAACTGGATAACCTTGTATGTACCCCAGCTCTTAGAACAGTGCTTGGCACATAGTAAGCGCTTAATAATACCATCATTATTATTATTATTTCATGCCACAATGCATGCTCAGAAAAGACAGTAAGCTTCAAGACTTCTAAGCTGTAAACTCCTTGTTGGCAGGGATCATGTCTACCAATTCCATAGTACTGTACTTTCCCAAGGGCTTAAAAGAGCTCTCTCCACACAGTAGCGTGCTCTGCACACGAACAAGCTGTGTTGTCTAGTGAAAAGAGCCTGTGTCTGGGAGTTAGAGGATCTGGGTTCTAATTCCAGCTTCTCCGCTTGTTGGCTGTGTGACCTTGGGCAAGTCACTTAACTTCCTTGTGCTTCAGTTACCTCAGCTGTAATATGGAGATTAAGACTGAGTCCTGTGTGGGTCAGGAACAACGTCCAATCTGGTTATCTTGTATCTATCCCAATGCTTAGTACAGTGCCTGACACATAGTAAGCACATAACAAATACCGTTTTCTTTTTTAAAGCACTCAATAAATACCACTGATTGACTGATTAAAAAGCGTGCTCAGGAGCATGATAAAATCCACGGAGCCACCAAAATTTGGGGGCACACAAGAGCTCCTGAAGTTTCTTTAGAGGTAGATCACCTCACAGCCTGCTCAGAGGCGTACTCAACCCAACTTCTCCGGAAGGGCAGCTATTTATTTCCATTTCTTAAAGGAGCTGCCACATCAGTGATTCTTGGTAACGGGATCCAGTGCCTCATTTCTCACAGGGTCATATTAACATTCCACTATCATTTAACCTATCACTGTTGTGATGTAACATAACTAGATTTCATGATGAAGCATACAGAATTTATATTTTGGCTTATTTTCGCCTTTCAGTAATTGGGAATACAGTTCCCTGGAATGCACAGACCTTCGACTGAACCCCGAGCCCTAAAGGTGGCTCCTCTTAGCCTGACGAGAGTCAGACGCGGACGCCGACTCCCATCGCGCTCTCCTCTCTGCCTTCAACTTGTCTTGTGGCCCAGATGCAAGTGAGGAGACCCTCAGTTTGAAACGAAATGCTGAGCCGTTGCTGGGACGGGGGTGTCTGGGAACTCCCAAGTGCCTCGAAGGTCAAACGATTTAAGAGCTGATCGATTATTCCCGAGTAAATTAAATGTAAAAAAATTCTCTTAGTTTTCAGCTACAGGTAAAGTTGACTCAGTGGCAACTTTCTGGGACAAATCCCAATCTGCTATTTCCCCATGGTTCCTTGCCAAAGTCTCTCCTCAGAAACCTGTCTAACTGAGGGCACCCAGCCGCCCAGTTTCCCATCATTAAACGTGCGCATTTGCCCGAGACCTTGTGGGTCTTACCAGTCGGTTTTGTCCTGAGGCCAGCCACTTCCACCTAAGCCACAGTAGCATCCGTAGTCAGTATACGCCCAAACTGATACCTTGGTGCTGCACTGAACAGCCTCAACCAGTTCAATTAGGCTCCTCTGGGGCCGGGACTTCCCATCACCTGGTAAAACAAAGCAAAACTTGAGTGACCAGGTCGAGGATTGTCAAAAATGATTCACCTACGACATCCTAAGATTGGAAAGCACAGTGAGAGAGGTGAAGTGACTTGCCCAGGGCCTCACAGTGGGCGGTGGTGGAGCTGGGATTGGAACCCATGACCTTCTGTCTATCGGGCCTGTGCTCTATCCACTGAGCCACGCTGCTTCCATTGAGTGTCAGGTGGGGACCCTGGGATCCTGCAGGCAATGCCCAGCTCCCGAGTGGGGAAGGGGTGGTTGTCTCCAGAAGAATAGGCCAGGGCAGGAGCTCTTCAGGGCCTGGGGGGGCCAGGGAGAGATGGGGAGGGTAGTAGCAAGCCAGGGGTTCTGGGACTGGCCTCTAGAGAGAGTATAGAAGTATAGTATAAAAGCATTTGTGAAGCACTTACTGTGTGTCAGGCACTGTACTAAGCCCTGCGGTGGATACAAGCAAATCGGGTTGGATACAGTCCCTGTCCCATGTGGGGCTCACAGTCTCAACCCCCAGTTTATGGATGAGGTAACTGAGGCCCAGTGAAGAGACTTGCCCAAAGTCACATAGCAGAAGGGTGGCGGAGCCGGGATTGGACCCCATGACTTTCTTGATTCCCAGAACTGTGCTCTGTGCACTAGGGCATGCTTCATCTCAGCTTCTCACAGATGATGGAGGACGGAGTCCCTTATTCTTGGGGCTGCCTGGGGTGCCTGGCTCCAGGCTCTAAGAGCAGCAGCGGCCCCTACTATGGCTCACCACCCCCTTCAAAGCCTTATTGAAAGCACATCTCCTCCAAGAAGCCTTCCCTGACTAAGCCCTTCTTTCCTCTTCTCCCACTCCTATCTGCGTCACCCTGATTTGCTCCCTTTGTTCATCCCCCCTCCCAGCCCCACAGCATTTATATCAGTATTCCTAATTTATTTCTATTAATGTCCGTTTTTCCTCTAGATTGTAAATTTGTTGTGGCCAGGGAATGTGCCTGTTATACTCTCCCAAGAGCTTAGTACAGTGCTCTGCACATAGAAGTGCTGAATAAATACAATCGATTGAATAAATGAATGAATCTAATTCATCACCCACTTACGGGCATGATAATACTTAAACCATCCTGGGCAGCTGAAAGTCGCTCTTATTTTTAATGTTCTCCAGTGAAGTAATTATTTGCAACTTCCTAGAGTAGCCCTTTCAAGCACCACACAGCATTTGACTGGCTGGAATCTCAGTATTTAATCTAAATCATTCTGGCCATAACTTAAATTAAATTCTTGTCCAGTCTTTCAGGCTGATGGAGCATTGCTGATTGTTTTTACATACTCCCTCCTATTGAGGCTGTGAGCCCCGTGTGGGACAGGGACTGTGTGTTATCTGATTAACCTGCATCTACCCCAGAACTTAGAAGAGTGCTCGACAATAGTAAGTACTTAACAAATGTTGTAATAATATATAATTATAAAAATGATAACACTGCATGATGACCTTTGAAATTTTTCTCAGACTAATATGTTGGTGTTGGGTTTTTTTTAATAGCATTTATTAAGCACTTACTATGTGCAAAGCACTGTTCTAAGCGCTGAATTGATTAGCAACTCTCGATTCTATACAGTCAGGAGGAAGGCAAAGCTAATTTGAGGCTCCGATGGGCCCTAGTGGATAGGAATGAGTTCCCCTTCCCACGCAAGCAAGAGTGAAAATTTAAAAAATAAAAATTTGCCACTATACCCATGACTGCACATGTTGCCCTGGGCACGCAACATAACGTGACGTCATCATGGATCGGGCCGGAGGACAGATATCGCAGTAAGTGCCAGGCTTCCCTCTGTCTGCCCAGGGACAGAAGCCCCTGAAGCCCCCTACCAGATTTTCACCCCGAACACCCAGTGGTGATGACGGCAGGAGGAAAGAAGGATGGGAGGAGGGAGCAAGTAGGACAGCTTTGCCTCCTTTGCCTTGGAAACCAGGCCCAGGGGGAGGGTGGTGATAGACTGGGTTCCAGGGCCAACAGGTAGCTGAAAGCCCGGGCCGGATGAACTGGTCCACAGTGAAGAGGTGCCAAACCTTGCATTCCTCCTGGTATTTCCACTGGCCACCTCCCTCCGACAAATCCTCCCCAGTACTGTTTCAGAAACTTTCCGAATGGCCCTGTCTAAACCTCGAGCACTCAATCTGGAGGGGGCTGGGTCCCTGGGGTGGTGGGTCCCCTCATAGCTATGGGAGCTCCTTGAGGGTCCCAAGTGGTGCTCAAAGGACTGTGACCTTGGATGGCGGCCCAGTTTACCCAATGATTAAAGCTTCCCAATCCGGCCTAGTTTCCACTAGGTGAACGAGGCGAATCTGGCTGTTCTCCCCAGGGTGGGGCTGCTCCTCCCCAAATCCAAGCCTCTTCCCTACCATTTCTTCTGCAGTTGAGTGATAACTGCACCTTCCAGTCTTTCTCGATTCATCCATTCCCACCTCCTGGCATACCTAGGTCCAATCAGAGACCGGGTCGCTACCAGGTTCCTGCCAGCCAAACCCAAACCTTGGAGATGGGATTGAAAACAATTGGGGGAAAGACAAAGTTTACTTGACGGTCCTCTGGTAGGCTCAGCGAGTTTGGCGCAAGCATAAATGTGCTAGTGTACCGGAGCGCTTGAGATGGGCACAGTTCATTCATTCATTCATTCAATCGGATTTATTGAGCACTTACTGTGTGCAGGGCACTGTACCAAGCGCTTGGGAAGTACAAGTCGGCAACATATAGAGATGGTCCCTACCCAACAACGGGCTCACAGTCTAGAAGGGGGAGACAGACAGCAAAACAAAACATGTGGACGGGTGTCAAGTCATCAGAACAAACTGGGTGTTGAGAGAGAGGGAGAGAGAGAGAGATTTAATTTAGCAGAATTAAAGCTAAATGCACATCATTAACAAAATAGAATAGTAAATATGTACAAGTAAAATAGAGTAATAAATCTGTACGAACATATGTACAGGTGCCGTGGCGAGGGGAAGGGAGGTAGGGTGGGGTGGATGGGGAGGAGGAGAGGAAAAAGGGGATTCAGTCTGGGAAGGCCTCCTGGAGGAGGTCTCAGTAGGAGTTCAGTTTGGTGGCATCAAGCAATCTGGCAAGTAGGATCGGGGTGGGCTGTTTGCCTTGCTGGTGAAACACATCGCATTTCAGGACACCTTTCTCTAAGTGCAGAAACGGATACTTTCATTCCAAGAGCAACAAACATGTCCTGTAAGCAAGGTGAACTAGTCACTCTCTAACCACCAACGCTGATTCCATGAAATACGATGCAAAAAAAAAGGTGGAACGCCGGGCATCGCTCACTCCAGGAGTTCATTTCTAGAGCCCAACTGAATCCGCTGGAGGAGGCAGGCCCCAGCCATTTCCCAGCTTTCCGGGCCTGAATGATTTAGGGGCTGTAGCTCTCTCTTTTCGGGACAGCCCTGACTCCACTCTGAACTCCCGTTTCGAGTTGATTTTAGGAGGCATCCAAAGGCACCGAGCTCGCGTGAAGCGGCGGCAGTGCTGCTGGCCAAGTGAAACACTCCATCTCCCCGCTGCCTTCTCCAAGAGGCCCAGGTGTGTGCATTGGTTTTGTAGAAGGCTGTGTGCTTGTGTGTCTCTCTGGATCTCTGCAAGGCAGTGACTGTGCTTGTGTGTGTGCTTCTGGGTCTAGGTCTCACTGCTTGACTGGTTCTCTGGGTCCTTGTCTGCCCTTGCCTGTGTAGCCAGGTGGGAAACGTTAATCTTTGGAATTTTCCTCCCTGCAAACGGTCCCTGGGAATGGGCTTTTTCTGCCTGGCTCGGCCCCCCTGTGGGACCCTCTTCTCTGCCGGCCTTGCCCGCCTCCCCCTGGCTTGGTTTCCCGGGACTTGAGAGAGAGGGGGGGTGTGGGGTGTGTGTGTGTGTGTGTGTGTGTGTGTGTGTGTGTGTGTGTGTGTGTGTGTGTGTGTGTGTGTGTGTGTGTGTGTCCGTGTCCCCAGTGCTGTCCGCCCCGCGGGGACTCACCGGGCTCCGGCGGCAGCAGGAGCAGGAGCAGGAGCAGGAGCGGGAGCAGCCCCTGCCCCTCCCGCGGCTCCATGGGGACGGACAGGCAGGGCCAGCCCGGCCGCCAGGGACGGGGGCCCGCTGCACCACCACTCCAACCCACCCCCACCGAACCCTCCTTCCTCCTCCCCAAACCTGCCTCTCTCCTCCCCACCTCCTCCCCAGGCTGCCTCTCTCCTCCCCTCCCTCCTCCCTAGACCTGCCCATCCTTCCTCCCCTCCTCCTCCTCCTACCCAGATCTGCCTCTCTCCTTCCCTCCCTCCTCCCTAGACCTGCCCATCTTTCCTCCCCTCCTCCTCCTCCTACCCAGATCTGCCTCTCTCCTTTCCTCCCTCCTCCCTAGACCTGCCCATCCTTCTTCCCCTCCCCCTTCTCCTACCCAGATCTGCCTCTCTCCTTTCCTCCCTCCTCCCTAGACCTGCCCATCCTTCCTCCCCTCCTCCTCCTCCTACCCAGATCTGCCTCTCTCCTCCCCTCCCTCCTCCCTAGACCTGCCCATCCTTCCTCCCCTCCTCCTCCTCCTACCCAGATCTGCCCCTCTCCTCCCATCCCTCCTCCTCCTCCTCCTCCCAGGCCTGCCCATCCTTCCTTCCCTCCTCATCCTCCCGCTCCTCCTCCTCCCCAGACCTGCCCACCCTTCCTCCCTTCCCTCCTCCTCTGCCTTGCCCTCTCCTTCCCTCCTCACCCCCACCCCGAGATCTGCTCTGCCCATCCCTTCCCCCCCCCGAATTTGCTCTGCTCACCCCATCTCCCTTCCCCTACCCCCCAGACTTGCCCTCTCCTTTCCTCCTCCTCCTCCTCCTCCTCCTCCTCCTCCTCCTTTCTCTCTCCCGCCCCCTATCACCTCCATCCTGCCCCTTCTAGACTGTGAGCCCACTGTTGGGTAGGGACTGTCTCTATATGTTGTCAATGTGTACTTCCCAAGCACTTACTTCAGTGCCCTGCACACAGTAAGCGCTCAATAAATACGATTGATTGATTGCTCCTTCTGGCTCGCTGCCCACCTCTTTATCCTGAGGGTCAATTGGGTTTGGGTGAAGGTGGTCAATCCCGTCGTTGCAGGCTGGCAGAGGGCAGGCAACAGTCCTGGGGTAGAGGCCAGCTACCATCCGACTGTGCCCTGATCTGTCCCTGGTAGAGCTTCCTTGCAAGAGACCTAACAAGCCCTGCTTAAGTGGGGGTGTCTCTGTCTACAATACCCGTTCTACACTTTCCTCTAGACAGCAAGCTTGTTGTGGTCAGGGAATGTATCTGCTTATTATTGCATTGTACTCTCCCAAGCGCTTAGTACAGTGCTCTGCACAAGGGAAGCACTCAGTAAATACGATCGAATGAATAAATGAACACAATACCCATCCTCCTGAAAGCCCTACATATCCTTATGTAGACCCAGATTTGGGCTTTAAGCACATTGCTGACAGCTAAATTCTGAAAGCAAACATAATACTTAATGATGAATATACCTAGTTTGCATAACACAGTAATGGCACGATGCCTCCAGCAAATATGAGTTGATGACAACACAGTGCCTGACCTCATTATTCTTAGACAATGACTAACTTTTACATGTTCTGAACATGCCCAACAAACTGTAGGTATTTAGTAATCTTCATAATGGAAATAATAGATTAGAGAGAGAGAGAGAGAGAGAGAGAGAGAGAGAGAGAGAGAGAGAGTGCTAAGGTGTTTAAGAGCAGAAGAAATGCCATGCTGGCTCAGTATCTTATTGGTAAAAGAGAGTAGTGAAATAGTCCAGTTTTTCAACATTAGTTTTCACCTTCTTAAAGATGGTGGTTTTTCCATGGTTTCCAATGGCATTTCTTTAAGATGCCACATGTTTAAGGAAAAGCCTGGGGAAACATTGAAATATTAATCTCCTAGCTTGAAGATTCCTATAAGAATGTCTTCAGAATTAAGTTCCCTTCATGAACTGTGATTGTAGTAGTTGAATTAAAACTATGCCCTCACATTTTACCTGGTTTTCCATGTTTAGTAGGATCTCATCAAGCATGTCCCGTCTTATGCCGTCGAGTCATTTCTGACCCATAACGACACCGTGGGCACATCTCTCCCAGAACGCCTCGGTCTCCATCTGCAATCGTTCTGGTAGTGTATCGATAGCATGGAAGACCCTGAAATGCTGTTGCTAATTCCACTAGATTGCTCCGTTCTCTAGAATGAAGACACAGTCATCCGTGATCTCTAGTGGAATGGAAGGTTTACTTCTGTCCACTGCTACACAGCTAAGAATAAGGAACTCAGTGGCAGGGAGGGAAGCTAGCACATTCTCCCCTTTGTCCGTACAAAGAGGATAATGGAGGAGACTTCTCTTCTCTTCTCTCCACCCTCTGGGAATACTGGTTCCTTGATGCCTGGAAGAGAATAGAAGGAAAAAAATAAGGAATTTTCAAGTTCATATTATTTTTCATAAGCCTTCCAATTGTTAATGGGACTTTTCAACTGTTTTGCTCAATCTGTGGCATTTATTGAGTGCTTACTGTGGGCAGAGCATTGTACTTAAGTGCCTGGGGAAGTACAACAGAGTTGGTAGATGTGATTCCTGCTTTCAAGGAGCTTACAATCCACAGGGGGAGAAAGATGTTAAAATACATTAGTAATAGGGGGAATGGTTAGAATAAACAGAATTCTTTGACTTCTTATGCCCAAATAATAAAACAAGTAATTCTATTCTTAAAGCCTGATCTGTAGATTGTAGAGTGCTCTTCCTTGCATTAAGGCTGACTCATATTGCTCCACACCCAGGCTTTAAAAGGCCTTTAAACAAAGAGTCAATGATATTCAGCAGAGGACCAATTCCTGCTCTGCCAATTGCTTGCTGTGTGACCTTGGGCAAATACTTAGCTTCTCTGTGCCTCAGTTTTTTTTAACTGTAAAATGGGAATTCATTATCTGTTCTCCCTCCTACTTAGGCTTGAGCCCCATGTGGGACAGGGACTGTGTCCAACCTGATTAACTTGTATCTCCCCCAGTGCTTAGAACAGTGCATAACACAAAGTAGTTGCTTAACAAATGCAGTAACAATAGTAATAGTAATAATAATAATACCAAAAAACATGGAATTGTGATGAATGCTGTTGATAGCTATAATTTTGCAGACATTCAGAAATAAGGGAACGGAATGCCTTCTTTCAATCTATAATTTATTTGTGTCTGACTCTCCTGTTAGATTACAAGCTCCTTGAGGGCAGACATCACGTCTACTAATTTTAGTTTACATTCCCAAGTTCTTGGTACGGTGCCCTGTACAAAGTTGGTGCTCAATAAATACTATCCATGATGATGTGGAAGTATACAGAGATTACGCTCTTTTGTTTGATTAAGAAGCAAGTAAAACCTTTATTGGAGCAATTGCAAGGTGGGGAGAAGGATTATAGAGTGCTCCCCTTTAAGAATGTTCTCCCTGACTGATGGAAGCAAGCAGGGAGCTTTTATGCATGTAAACATGTGTATAGCACATATCACATGTATAATGTGAACTTGGCATTATCCTTGACTCTTCTCTCTCTCATTCAACCCACATATTCAAGCCATCACAACGTCCCATCAGTTCTACCTTCAGAACACCCCCAAAAGCCGCCCCTTTCTCTCTGTTCAAACTGTTACCACATTAACACAAGCACTTAACCTATAATAATAATTGAGGTGTTTGTTAAGCGCCAGACACTGTATTAAGTGGTGGTGTAGACACATGTTTGGACACAGTTCATGTCCCACACAGGGCTCATATTCTTAAGCCCCGTTTTATAGATGAGGTAACTGAGGCCCAGAGAAGTGGACTGACTTGCCCAAAGTCACGAAGCAGACATGTGGTAGAGCTAGGATTAGAACCCAGGTCCTTCCGACTGCCAGGCCCAGGCTCTATCCACTAAATCATGCAGTTTCTCCTATCTTGATTATTTTATCAGCCTCCTTGCTGACCTCCCTGCCTCCTCTCTTTCCCGACTCCAATCCATACTCCATTCTGCTGCCCGGATCATTTTCCTTCAAAATCGTTCAGGCCATGTTTCCCCACATCTCAAGAAACTTCAGTGGTTGCCCAGCCACCTCTGCATCAAACAAAAACTCCTCATCATTGGCTTTAAACGGTCCCGGTGGCACCGTTGGAGTGGATATTCACTCCACCCTCAGACCCACGACGCTTATGTACACATCAATGATTTATTTTAATATCTGTCTCCCCCTTTAGACTGTGAGCTGCTTGTGGGCAGGGAACTCCCGTAAGCCCTTTGCTCCACGACTACATCTGTGATCCTCTCTGGTATGTTCTCACTCTCCAAGATTACATTTCAGAAGCTTCTCTCTCAAAATGACTGAGGGGCTTCTCTTCCTTCCATCCTTTTCCTCCTTTCCCAATTTGCCTTTGAGGTTGGCTGGGCTCCAGGTAGCTGAACCTGACAGTTCCCTACCATTAAACCAACTAATCTTCCCTCACGGACCCTCTAGAGGGTCTCCTCTACACTTCCTCTGAATCACCTTGCCCCTTCCTAACTCACCTCACTACTCTCCTATTAAAACCCAGCCCACACACTCAGTTCCTCTAATGCTACCATTCTCACTGTACCTTGATCTCATCTATCTTGTCACTGACCTCTCGCCCACATCCTCCCTCTGGCCTGAAACACCCTGCCTCCTCATAACTGATAGATAATTGCTCTCCCCCACTTCAAAACCTTATTGAAGGCACATCTCCTCCAAGAAGCATGACTAAACCCTCCTCTCCTCTTCTACCACTCCCTTCTGCATCACCCTGATTTGCTCCCTTCACTCATTTGCCCTCCCATCCCCACAGCACATAGGTATGTATCTGCATATATCTATGATTTACATATTTATTTATTTATTATTAATATTAATGTCTGTCTTCCTCTCTAGACTGTGAGCTTGTTGTGGGCAGGGAATGTGTCTATTTTTGGTTATATTGTACTCTCCCAAGCACTTAATACAGTGTTTGCACACCATAAGCGCTCAATAAATACAATTAGATGAATGAAAGAGTTAATGACCAAACAAGTCATCAGGCACTTGATACTTTTTCCCTTTCCTTATCTTACCCTATAGCCCAGATTCTGTGGATGTGGGGTTACAAAGCAGCATGGCTTAGTGGATAGAGCACGGGCTTGAGAGTCAGAGATTCTAATCCCAGGTCTGCCACTTATCAGCTGTTTGACTTTGGGTAAGTCACAACTTCTCTGAGCCTCCGTTACCTCATCTGTAAAATGGGGATTAAGAGTGTGAGCCCCACGTGGGGCAACCTGATTACCCTGTATCTACCCTAGCACTTAGAACAGTGCCTGGCACATAGAAAGCACTTAACAAATACCATCATTATTATTACAAGCAAACGGTGCAGGTTCAGATAATGCAGACATGACAGGGGTTGGGCCATATCATTGCTCAATGTGGAACAATGGACAGCTGAAGTGTAGGGGACAAAATGGGGAAAGGGAAAAAAATGGTGTTGGTTCAGGTTTATATGTTTCTATCAAGAGGTCTCCGCTTGGCAGCAGCTCCGGCCAGGAGGTTCCCAACTTTCTGCCTTGACTCATTTCCCACTCTTCGCTCCTCTAATGCCAACCTTTTCACTGGACCTCTATCTCGTCTATCTTGCCATCGATATCTGGCCCATGTCCTGCCCCTGGCCTGGAAAGCCCTCCCACCTAACATCTCACAATTACTCTCCCCCACTTCAAAGCCTTATTAAAGGCAAGCTATTCCAATAGGCCCGTCTCAGGATTGCACCTGGAGAGTTTCCAGTACCCTACCAGCCTCGACTCTGGGAGGGAGAGTCAAGCAGAGGCATATCCACTCCATCCCTAGCTTGGTCATTGGCTAGAAAGTGGAAGGCGATCTGCTGCAAGACAAAACTAAACCTGTACTTGGCAGCAGAGTCATGGGACAGAGCAGAGGGCAAGGAGATACTCAAGTTGACTGCGCGGAAAGAGGCTGTGGTAAACCACTTCTGTATTTTTACCAAGAAAACTCCATCGATAAACTACCAGAACGATTGAAGATGGAGGTGGGGCGTTCTGGGAGAGATGTGACCATGGCATTGCTATGGGTCGGAGACAACTCGACGGCATGAGACAAGACTCCAAAAGGCCTTCCCTGACAAAACCCTCCTTTCCTCTTTTTCCACTCCCTTCCGCATCACCTTGGCTTGTTCTCTTTATTCATCCTCGCTCCCAGCTCCACAGCCCTTAAGTACAAATCTGTAATTTTATTTACTTATATTAATGTCTGTCTGCCCCTCTAGACTATAGTAAGCTCATTGTGGTCAGGGAATGTGCCTACCAACTCTGTTATATTTTAGTCCACCAATCACTTCGTACAGTGCTCTGCACACAGTAAGTGCTCAATAAATATGATTGATTGACGATTGACTCCAGAATGGATTCCAGTCCTCAAGGCAGGAGAGGCTGCCATCTTGTATCAGACAACGGGACAAACTGCACGGGTTCCATGTTGATATCTGAGTCTATCCCCTCTTCCTCCCTTACTCCTCTCTCAGCCCCCTCCCTCTTGTTCCAGGACCTTTGAAATCCTCCCTGTGAAGTCCAGCACAGCTTGAGACTTGCGAACCATTCATCCCTGAACACTTGGTTTCAGGCCTCAAATTTGGACTTTGTGTCCTCAGAGATAACATCCTTGTTAACGGCAGAACTAGAAGATGGGAGGTAAAAATGCAGTACTTGTCAATTCTTAGTAATTGTTCACACAGTCAAGCCACCTTCAAAGTAATATTTCAAGAAATTCAGTGAAAAGAGGATTAGGAGGGCATAGTGATTAAAGGCAAGGAAGAGCAGGGGGATAAACAGACTTATTTATTAAGAAAAAGATTGAAAAAATATACATGTTCTAGTTCAAATAATTTAAATGTCTGTCACCTTTGACAGCACTTTTGCCTTCCAAATACTGAAGCAAAAAAAAAAATTCCATCGATATATAGCTAATCAAGTGCACCACCCAAACATTTCACAGTATCAGCATTGAGTTCAGTATTGCAGCTGCAAAATTAATACCTCAAAACAAAATCTACATTTGCCTGATTGTCGGTGATGTGCAATTTAAGGTATCTTATCAACAAGACTGTTCTTCTCTACCAAAGCAATAAAGGCTACCTGACTAGTTGGCTTAAACATTGAATCATACTTTAAATATAATTTATTCCAGTCAAATCCTCTTTGTAGCATAGTGTGATATTTGACTGAGCTCAACAAATAATTCAGCAATGGACGTCTTGAACCTCTCCTCAAGGAAGAAATGAATACTAGCGTCGTGTTTTGGCATTTTTTAACACCTACTTTCCCAAAGATACACCACTAAACTGTACGCTCATTACAGTTGCTGATTCTGTTGCATTGTACTCTCCCAAGTGCTTAGTACAATGCTCTGCACATAGTAAGTGATCAATAACTATCATGGCTTGATTGATTGATTGATTTCCAGTAGGTTGTACATGTTGAAAAATTGAGTGTTGCATTTTAGAATAAATTAATAATTAATAAATTAAAGAATAAATGTGTCTACCAACTCTGTTATATTGTTCTATTGTATTCTCCCAAGCACTTAGTACAGTGCTCTCTGCACATAGCAAATGCTCCATAAATATGATTGATAGGTTGATTAACTGATCGAAATACAGGATCAATGGGACTTTGGCCATATCTAGGCAGTTTGTACTGCCCAAGTCACTTGGGGTAGCTACAAGCCGTAGCGACTCTTGGGTATTTTGTGGTCATTTTGACACTTCTGAGGACAATCTGGGGCTTCTTCTGTGCTGTCCAAACCCCGGCAGACTCTCATCAGGGTGTTGTTGTTTGTAGAGAGAGAACCAGAGGGCATTTTTAGTGGTGTAGTTCCAGAGTTACTTACTAACAATTTGCACCACAAACTCTATTTGCTAACACATAAATGAGTTAGCCACCTCCTGTTTCTTACTGCAGCTGCTGTTAAGTTTTTAGGTTGCTCTGTTTGTGTATCACTGGAGCAGCAGAGAATCCGAACTTGTTCACAAGTCTGTAGATAAATGGACTGCAGAAGACATTATCCTCTGGCTAGAACACATGGTGACCCCTTAAGGAAATATCTTCTTCTAGACTGTAATAATAATAATGATGGCATTGTTAAGCGCTTACTATGTGCAAAGCACTGTTCTAAGTGCTGGGGAGGTTGCAAGATGATCAGGTTGTCCCACAGGGGGGCTTACTGTTTTAATCCCCATTTTACAGATGAGGTAACTGAGGCACACAGAAGTTAAGTGGCTTGCCCAAAGTCACACAGCTGGCAGCTGGCAGATCCTGGATTTGAACCCATGACCTCTGACTCCAAAGCCCATGCTCTTTCCACTGAGCCACACTGCTTCTCCACAGCTGTGTAAGCTCATTGTGGGCAGGGAATGTGTCTCATATTTGTATTGATGTCTGTCTCTCCCCTCCTCTAGACTGTGAGCTTGTTGTGGGAAGGGAATGTCTCTGTTTATTGTATTGTACTTTCCCAAGCGCTTAGTATAGTGCTCTGCACACAGTAATATGATTGAATGAATGAATTGTTACACTGTACTCTCCCAAGAGCTTAGTACAGCGCTTTTCACACAGTAAGCACTCAATAAATACTTGATTGATTGAGAAGGAAGGCTCCTATCCCTTGAGCATGTGATATTCACTCGACCCTCAGACCCGTGACGCTTATGTACACATCAATAATTTATTTTAATATCTGTCTCCCCCTCTAGACTGTAAGCTCCTTGTGGGCAGGGAACTCCTGTAAGCCCGTTACTCCACGACTACATCTGTGATCCTCTCTGGTATGTTCTCACTCTCCAAGATTACATCTCAGAAGCTTCTCTCTCAAAATGACTGACGGACTTCTCTTCCTTCCAGCCTTTTCCTCCTTTCCCAATTCTCCTTTGAGGTCGGCTGGACTCCAGGTAGCTGAACCTGACAGTTCCCTGTCACTAAACCAACTAATCTTCCCTCACGAACCGGATCCAAATTCCTCATTTCTGTTGTAATTATAGTAATAATAATTGTGGTATTTGTTTAAGTGCTTACTATGTACCAGGCACTGTACTAAGTGCTGGGGTAGATACAGTGTAATTGGGTTGGGCACAATCCCTGTCCCACATTGGACTCACAGTCTTAATTCCTATTTCTTAAAGATGAGGGAACTGAGGCCCAGAGAAGCGAAGTGACTTGTTCAAGCATAGCAGACACACGGAGGAGCGGGGATTAGAACCCAGGTCCTTCAGACTCATGTTCTTTCCACAAGGCCACACTGCTTCTCTGTTGTGGTCTGGTACTAAGGGCTCAATGTAGTGCTCCTTATACATCAGGTGCTCAGTAATGACTTGCTCAAAATAAGACTCCCGTCACCTGAATAGAGTCATGGAGAGACAGTCAGAGAAGAGACAGAGAGACAGACAGGACATAGAAGCAACATGGCCTTGTGGAATGAGCATGGCCACGGGAGTCAAAAGGACCTGGGTTCTGATCCCGGTTCTGCCACTTTTCTGCCGTGTGACCTTGGCCAAGTCACTTAACAGCCTCCCGCATATCTATTTATGTCCAAGTGGTGCCGAATTTGAATTTCATTGTTTTACTCGGTGTTTGGGATCAATCAGATAAATTTCATCACACCAAATGTACAACTGTTTGGCTTTTAGTAATATCTTCTTCATTTGCTTATCTGAGTGATTACATTACATCAGTGAGTAGCATCATCGTTGGCTAGCAACAGTTCCTCTTGATGATGATGATGGCATTTGTTAAGCGCTTACTATGTGCAAAGCACTGTTCTAAGCGCTGGGGAGGATACAAGGTGATCAGGTTGTCCCGCGAGGGGCTCACAGTCTTAATCCCCATTTTACAGATGATGTAACTGAGGCACAGAGAAGTTAAGTGATTTGCCCAAAGTCACACAGCTGACAATTGGCGGAGCCAGGATTTGAACCGATGACCTCCGACTCCCAAGCCCATGCTCTTTCCACTGAGCCACGCTGCTTCTGGGTCTTAGCATACCTTTGGCATGAATATCTTTTCTGGAGTGGCTTCCTGGAACTTCATTTCCAATTAATGAAGACTAATTTAAGTCACTCTGCTGTCTCGCTGCTTCCTTGCAAAACGTTTAATTTAATCCCTTAATAAAATCTTAGCTTAGCTTTTGTTAAAGGAGATGTTTTATAATTTGACCTCACGCTGAGTGATGTATTTTTACTGTGTCCTGGATATGTTTGCCAAGAACTGTGATTATAAATATGGAATGGTTTGAATTACGGCTGTCAATAGATAAACAACATGTTTTAAAAACGATACCCGGCCTCAGCACACCAGATCCAAAGTGTGTTATTTTGACTTCACAAACTACACTTTAACCGTTGCTACTTACTTGTGAGGAATTGCATATTTTCACCTATAAGCTTTTAAGAAGTAAGTTGGGTAAAATTAAGCACAGACACATAAATTAATAACTGTGGTATTTGTTCAGTGCTTACTATGTGCCAAGAACTGGAGTAGATACAAGATAATCAGGTCCCACAGTCTAAGTAGGAAGGAGAACAGGTATTAAATCCCCATTTTTGCAAATGAGGGAACAGAGGCACTGAGAAGTTAAGTGACTTGCCCAGGGTCACACAACAGACAGGTGGTGGAGCTGGAATTAGAACCCAGGTCCTCTGACGCCCAGGTCAATGCCCTTTCCACTAGGCCACACTGCTTCCCTTTGGCTCTGCTCACTCCTCAGCCCCGCAATAAAGACTGCCAAGCTCTTTTGTGAATGGCAGAGGAAACGAAAGCCGAGGAATTAAGAGAGGCTGGAAACTGGGCTATTTTTTTCCTCACCTGCTCTTAAAGTAAACCCCAACCAATATTCTAAACCATTTGTTGGGCGTTGGGTATTATATCTAAGCCTAAAGCAAGTGTAGTCCGGGAAACCCCTGGATGCTGTGACTGGCTTGGAGATGACCACCTGTCTCCATGTTTTGTTTTGTTGTCTGTCTCCCCCTTCTAGACTGTGGTCCCGTTGTTGGGTAGGGACCGTCTCTATATGTTGCCGACTTGGACTTCCCAAGTGCTTAGTACAGTGCTCTGCACATGGTAAGCGCTCAATAAATACGATTGAATGAATGAATCCTGGGCAGTGATTGGTGAGTAAGCTGGACACCAAGAGGAACCAGAGCTGGAGTGGTGATAGGAAAAAAAGGGGACAATAGGAGACTGGATAAGTCTGTCTGTCTATCTGGACAACCTGATCACCTTGTATCCCACCCCAGCGCTTAGAACAGTGCTTTGCACATAGTAAGCGCTTAATAAATGCCATTATTATTATTGAGAGAAGCAGCGTGGCTCGGTGGAAAGAGCACGGACTTTGGAGTCAGTGGTCATGGGTTCAAATCCCGGCTCCGCCACTTGTCAGCTGTGTGAGTTTGGGTGAGTCACTTCACTTCTCTGGGCCTCAGTTCCCTCATCTGTAAAATGGGGATGAAGACTGTGAGCCCCACGTGGGACAACCTGATTACCGTGTTTCCCCCCGGCGCTTAGAACAGTGCTTGGCACATAGTAAGTGCTTAATAAATGCCATTATTATTATTATTATTATTATTATCAACTATCTATCTATCTCTATCTATCCATCTGTCTATCTATCTATCCATCTGTCTATCTATCTATCCATCATCTATCTATCTTACTGCCAACCACTTTCTCACACACATCCTCCCCCTAGCCTGGAAATCCCTCACCCTCCACATATACAGCCGACCACCACTCTCCCCACCTTCAGAGCATTATTAAGGTGACATCTCCTCCAAGAGGCCTTCCCCAACCCTCTTTTTCCCAGTTCGCTCTCCCTTCTACATCATCTAGGCACTTGGATCTGTACCTCACTCCCAACCCCATAGTCCTCACATCACATCCTCAAATTATATGTTATATATTCCTAGTAACATCTGTCCCCACCTCTAGACCGTAAGCTCATTATGGGCAGGGAATGTGTCTGCCAGTTCTGGTGTGTCATACTCTCCCAAGTGTTCAGTAGTGCTTTGCATATAGTAAGCGCTCGATAAATAGCATTGATTGATTGATTGATTGAAGGACCTGGGGCCAGAGAGACTGGGGCTTGAGAGTTAGAGCCATCGTATTTGGATGGGGAGGAGGGGAAGAAAGGGACAGAGTTGGCATCTGGAGCCAGTCCAGCCACAGGGGAAGCAGGGATTACTGGGAATAGTGACAGGAATGGGGCAATGATCAGGAGTGGGAAAAGGAACAAGGACAAGGACACTGGGCATGCGCAAGATATTTCAGTTCCCGAGTCCTCAGGTTAAATTTATGAGGAACCATTTTTACTCCATGAAAATAATTTTTATTTTTGCATTTTAATATTTATTTGAGATGGTGCGTTTGTTCTTGCTTGCCTTGCACGAGGGTTGCTTCTTTCCACATGTATGCTGGGGGAAGAATTCATACTTTCGGTTCAATTTGACTTTGGCCCAACACTTGACAGCTTCACTGTCACACCTGCACATCATTTTTTGGCATCTGTCTTCCAGCGAGTCTGGAAGAGATTAGAAAAAGCAAGTTAGTTATTTAAAAAGGTCAGAGTGAGCATGCAGAAAATGAATTTAGAAAGCTGTAACACAATTTAAAATTTGATATTACAAAATGTAACGGTTTTTTGGCTTTTGTTCTTCATCACTGTTGCATTTTATTTTGTGTCTCCCCTTGTTTCTTTAATAATGGTACTTGTTAAGCACTTACTCTGTGTCAATCACTGTTCTAAGCACTGGAGTAGATACAAGCTAATTAGATTGGACACAGTTCCTGTCCCACATAGGGGTCACAGTATTAATCCCCACTTTACAGGTGGGGCAACTGAGGCACAGAGAAATGAAGTGACCTGCCCAAGGTCACACAGCAGACAAGTGGCAGAGTCAGGAGTAGAACCCAGGTCCTTGTGACTCCCAGACTTTACTGGTTTCTGACCTCAAAAAAATCAATTAATTCAAAGTATAATCTCTGATCCTTTTAGACTGTGAGCCCACTGTTGGGTAGGGACTGTCTCTATATGTTGCCAACTTGTACTTCCCAAGCGCTTAGTACAGTGCTCTGCACACAGTAAGCTCTCAATAAATACGACTGATGATGATGATGATGATCCTCCTCTAGATGCCCAAAAGTAAATAATGATCAGAGAAACATTTATTGAGAACAGAAAGATCTGAAAATACTTATTGAGAATATTATTTGGAGCTACAGTATTACAAAATTTGGAGAAGATGCAGTTCCTATCATCAGGGATTGTACAATTTGCCTGAAACATACCATTAACAGAAGGCTAAAGAAAGTTATTCAAATACAACAAATCAATACTAAGCTCATTGTGGGCAGGGAACATGACTGTTTATTGCTGCGCTGTACACTCCCAAGCGCTTAGTACAGTGCTCTGCACACAATAAGCACTCATCGAATGAATGAATGAAGAAAGACTTGCTCTTTGTAGATAAAGATCAGCTCACCACAACCAAAACTATTGATAAAACTTTCCATTACTTGAATTATCCAACTACTTATCTACATTTAGTTAAACATGGAGCAGCCCTGGAGTGTTCTCTCTCTCTTTCTCTCTCTCTCTCTCTCTCATGCTATGTTTGCTTTTTCTTCATACCTTCATACCCAAGGAAAAGGGGCTTTCTGGGAAAATGTGGCCCCCCGCCCCACAGTTCTTCGTATTTTCGCTTTTTGTCCCCTTTTCTTCAGCCGTGGTTGTGCAGGGGCTTTTGTAAGAAAGTTGAAAAGACTCCCCTTGACTCTTACTAAACCGTTCAGTGAGAACTTAGAATATGAGTGAAGACCCAGTGTCATCTGTTGCTGTTTGGGGTCTCAAATATACTCTATTCTGCGACCACAAACTCTACCTTCCAGCTGCGCCTCAGGGCGGGCCTGCCTCTCCACCTGAGAGGACGGACGGCTCGATGCAAACGATTAACACTAGAACACGAGTCTGGGAGTCAGATGGACCTGGGTTCTAATCCCAGCTCCTCCACTTGTCGGCAGTGTGACCTTGGCCAAGTCGCTTCATTTCTCTGTGCCTCAGTTACCTCATCTGTAAAATGGGGATTGAGACTGCGAGCCTGATGTGGGACAGGGACTGTGTCCAACCTAATTACCTCGTAACTACCCCAGCACTTAGTACAGTGATTGGCATATAATAAGCAACTAAAAAGTACTACAATTATTATTACCACTATTATAAAAACAATTCAAGTGCAAGCCCTGCTGGCATTGGGATTTACCTTGCTCTTCTTAACCGTCGTTGTCTAGGTAATGATTCCCCCACATGGCAAGGGGCCAGAAAACATACACTATCACCATCAGCAGCAGCAGCAGTGGTATTTATTGAGTGCTTACTGTGTGCAGAGCACTGTGCTAAGCACTTGGGAGAGTACAATAGATATGTTCCCTGCCCACAACGAGTTTACAGTCTAGAAGGGGAGACAGATGCTAAAAGGTGCTGTAGCCTAGAATGTGTCTATCAGCTTTGCTATATTGTACTCTCCCAAATGCTCAGCAAAGTGCTCTGCCCACAGCAAATGCTCAATAAATATGATTGATTGATTGAGTCCCTAGAGGTGTTGTCTCTGGTGCTTCAGGGCTCTTCTCCAAAATGCATTTTCATTCAGACCCTTCTACCTAGTCAAAGCATATTCCCAAGTGCTTAGTACAGTGCTCTGCACACAGTAAGTGCTCAATAAATATGATTGATTGATTGATTCTCTGGGCCTCAGTTCCCTCATCTGTAAAACGGGGATGAAGACTGTGAGCCCCTCGTGGGACAACCTGATCACCTTGTATCTACCCCAGCGCTTAGAACAGTGCTTTGCACATAGTAAGTGCTTAACAAATACCAACATTATTATTATTATTATTATTATTATTCCCCTTCCTTCTATGATTCTGTGAGCACCCTGTGGGCAAAATCGTGTCTGCCAATGAAACTGCATTTTTTTTGTGGTATTTGTTATGCATTTACACTGTTCTAAGACTGGGGTAGATACAAAATAATCAGATTGGACAGTCCGCGTCCTACATGGGGAACACAGTCTTAATCCCCATTTTACAGATGAGGTAACTGAGGCACCAAGAAATTAAGTGACATGCCCAAGGTGACACAGCAGACAAGTGGTAGAACCGGATTTGGAACCCAGTTTCTTCGGACTTGCTGTATTTGCATTGACCCAGGAAGCGAGAGGGCAAGCAGGCTTTCTTGTAGTGACACGAATGCTCACGGATGCAGTCTCACTGTCACCATTTGATATTTCTCTGCCAAACTGAGGGACAACTCTGTCTTGCTAGGAGGTCAGCTTGGGAGGAGTGAACTGAGATGTATCAGAGAAAGAAAACAGAAAGAAAAAAAAGACTGCGGTAGTAGTATCGATCAATCAGTGGTATTTATTGAGTGTTTACTATGTGCAGAGCACTCTACTAAGCACTTGGAAGAGTAGTAGTAATAGTATTTATTAAGCACTTACTATGTGCAGAGCACTGTACTAAGCACTGGGAGAGAACAGTGGGAAGAGGGCTAAGGGAGTGCGTTAATTAATAATTATGGTATTTGTTAAGCACTTACTCTGTGTCAAGCACTGTACTAAGCGCTGGGGTAGATATAAGGTTATCAGGCTGGACACAGTCCCTGACCCCCATGGGCTCACAGTCTCAATCCCCATTTTACAGATGAGGTAACTGAGACACAGAGGAGTTAAGTGATTTCCCCAAGGTCACACAGCAGACAAGTGATGGAGCCGGGATTAGATCCCACAACTTCTGACTCTCAAGCCCATTCTCTTGCCGCTAGACCATGCTACTTCTCCTAAAACCTTGAAACCTTGCCAATTGTGGGAGGTTTCTCTCTGAAAACAACAAAAATGGGTAGCTAAGGCTTCAAGGCTGTCCATCACCTCGCCCCCTCCTACCCTACCTCCCTTCTCTCCTTCTACAGCCCAGCCCGCACCCTCCGCTCCTCTGCCGCTAATCTCCTCACCGTACCTCGTTCTCGCCTGTCCTGCCGTCGACCCCCAGCCCACATCCTCCCCACTGGCCTGGAATGCCCTCCCTCCGCACATCCACCTCCCTTCAAAGCCCTACTGAGAGCTCACCTCCTCCAGGAGGCCTTCCCAGACTGAGCCCCCTCCTTCCTCTCCCCCTACTCCTCCTTCCCACCCCCTGCCTTACCTCCTTCCCCTTCCCGCAGCACCTGTATATATATATATATATATATATATATATATATATATACATATATATAAGCCTCATATATATATATATATGTGTGTGTGTGTGTGTTTGTACATATTTATTACTCTATTTATTTTACTTGTACATATTTATTCTATTTATTTTATTTGGTTTCTATGTTTTGTTTTGTTGTCTGTCTCCCCCTTCTAGACAGTGAGCCCGCTGTTGGGTAGGGGCCGTCTCTATATGTTGCTAACTTGTACTTCCCAAGCGCTTAGTACGGTGCTCTGCACACAGTAAGCGCTCAATAAATACGATTGAATGAATGAATGAATCAACAATTTGGGCAGCAGAGTGGCAGAGGGGTAGGCTTAGGAGGGAAAATGAGAAACTCGGTGCCTACCAACTCTTTGTATCATACTCTTCCAAGCACATAGTACAGTGCTCTGCATCTAGTAAGTGTTCCGTAAATACCAATGATTGATTGACTGATTGATTCAGTTTTTGTCATTTTAAGCTTGAGATGCTAAGAAGAGTCTCTCCACCAGGCAGGAAGAAACGCAAAATTGTCAGGCACAGGACTGGTGAGGTAGACTGGGGAGTCAATGGCAAAAAGGTTACAGTTAAAACTGTGAACAGCTGGATTTTCAGAGAGACTTGAGAGTGGAACTAGAAGAGGTTAGGATCAACAGAGAGGCTTGCGAATTTAGTGTTGGAGGAGGAGAGATAGGTGGGAGGAGGAGGGCCCTTGGGGAAGTGACATAAGCACTGTCACCTTGCCCCTCCTACCTCACCCCCACAATTAAGGCACAGATCATTTAAGTGACTTGCCCAAAAAACACGCACTAGAATTTCTGGCTTCAGGTGCCTGTTAAGCCTCTTTGTCAGAAATGCCAAACACTAAATAGCAGACAGAGGTTGGGTTATCAGACTCCTCATATTTTAGATGAGGTCAAGTGGTTCTAGTTCAACAGCTCTGGGGATCCTGTCAAAACACAAGAGCAAGTCCTAGAAGCGTCCAACACCTTAGAACAATTAGCTCTCTGAGCCACTTGAAAAAGTTTTGCTGAATGGATAGAGCCACTTAGAGAACTCTTTTGGAGCCCAGACACAGAAATATGCAGATAATATCAAAACCAAACTCTTCACCTGCAACCTTTTGTCTTAAAGGAAATCAGTATGACATTGTCTCTCTATGAACCCTCCTCCTCGACCTCTCAGCTGCCTTCGACACTGTGGACCACCCCCTTCTCCTCAACATGCTATTCAACCTTGGCTTCACAGACTCCTTCCTCTCCTGGTTCTCCTCTTATCTCTCCGGCCGTTCATTCCCAGTCTCCTTTCAGGGCTCCTCTTCCCCCTCCCATCCCCTTACTGTAGGGGTTCCTCAAGGGTCAGTTCTTGATCCCCCTTCTGTTCTCTATCTACACTCACTCCCTTGGTGAACTCATTCTCTCCCACGGCTTCAACTATCATCTCTACACTGATGACACCCTACATCTCTGCCCCTACTCTCTCTCCCTCCCTTCAGGCTTGGGTCTCCTCCCGTCTTCAGGACATCTCCATCTGGATGTCTGCCCGCCATCTAAAACTCAATATGTCCAAGACTGAACTCCTTATCTTCCCTCCCAAACCCTTCCCTCTCCCTGACTATCCCATCACCGAAGATGGCACTACCATCCTTTCTGTCTCACAAGCCCACAAACTTGGTGTCATTCTCGACTCCGCTCTCTCGTTCACCCCTCACATCCAATCCATCACCAAAACGTGCCGGTCTCACCTCCACAACATCGCCAAGATCCACCCTTTCCTCTCCATCCAAACCGCTACGTTGCTGGTTCAATCTCTCATCCTATCCCAACTGGATTACTGCACCAGCCTCCTCTCTGATCTCCCATCCTCCTGTCTCTTCCCATTTCAGTCTATACTTCACGCCGCTGCCCAGATCATCTCTTTGCAGAAACACCCTGGGCATGTTACTCCCCTCCTCAAAATTCTCCAGTGGTTATCAGTCAACCTACGCATCAAGCAAAAACTCCTCACTCTCGGCTTCAAGGCTGTCCATCCCCTCGCCCCCTCCTACCTCACCTCCCTTCTTTCCTTCTCCAGCCCAGCCCATACCCTCCGCTCCTCTGCCACCGCTAACCTCCTCACCATGCCTCATTCTCGCCCGTTGCGCCATCGACCCCCGGCCCACGTCCTCCCCCTGGCCTGGAATGCCCTCCCTCCTCATATCCGCCAAGCTAGCTCTCTTCCTCCCTTCAAAGCCCTACTGAGACTCACCTCCTCCAAGAGGCCTTCCCAGATTGAGACCCCTCTTTCCTCTCCTCTTCCCCATCCCCCCCGGCCCTACCTCCTTCCCCTCCCCACAGCACCTGTATATGTTTGTACAGATTTATTACTCTATTTTACTTGTACATATTTACTATTCTATTTAATTTGTTAATGATGTGCATCTAGCTTTATTTCTATTTATTCTGATGACTTGAAACCTGTCCACATGTTTTGTTTTGTTGTCTGTCTCCCCCTTCTAGACTGTGAGCCCATTGTTGGATAGGGACCATCTCTATATGTTGCCAACTTGTACTTCCCAAGCGCTTAGTACAGTGCTCTGCACATAGTAAGTGCTCAATAAATATGAATGAATGAATCGATGAATGAACGAACCCTATGTTAAAGGGAGTTGATAGAAAGCCTCAAAAACCTAAAAAAAATTCCTTTTCCTCATCTAATGGATTTAACCCCCATCTCCAACATACTGGAGGAGCAGAACAACACTCTTTCAACCAGTGTTACTTCACAAGGAAAAACTTGGTCCTTTACCCCTTTGGGTAAATGTCTATAAAGTTTCCTGTATTAAAGGAATAGGAGAATAAGCTGTTTGCTTTAGAAAACTATTGGGCCTCTTTAATAAGATTGCTTATTGTTAAAGTTTGTTAGATCCCTACAAATGTTTTAGTTCATCACTCTGAATCTATTAACTTTCCTCACCCCTCCCAATTGAGGGTCTATGGTGATTCAGGAGCCAAGAAACACTTGTGAGGCTGTAAAAAATGAAGGTGGAAAATATCAAAGGAACAATTTTTTTTTAAAAAAATTTCTAAGTACTCTATTCTCCCAAGTGCTTAGTACAGAGCTCTGAACACAGCAAGTGCTCATTAAATACCACCAATTGATTGATTGTTTCCCTATCCAGGGGAGATTTGTAGATTTCCGTTGCCCATCACCGCAAATAATTGTGAGTATCCTGGACTGCTCTCTAGTGGAAATATCAACAGTGACATGGCCTCAGGGTCAGAAGGAGGGAGAAGGAACACAGGAGGTGAAGCGAAATAGGAAAAGCAAACAAATAAACCAGGATTGTGTAGAGACCCATAATTGAGAGAGATGTCATTGGTTGTCTCTTATCAGACATGTGACCTAGTGGAAAGAGCACAGAATGGGAGTCAGGAGTTCGGATTCTAATTCCAGCTGCCATCTGCCTGCTGAGTGACCCTGGGGCAAGTCACTTAATTTCTCTGTGCCTTAGTTTCCTCATCTATAAAATGAGGATTAAACACCTGCTTTCCCTCCCCCTTCGACTGAGTCCCATCTGGTTTGAGACTATGCCTGATCTGATTAAAGTGCATCTATCCCAGCACTTTGCACAAGGCTTGGCATATAGGAAGCACTTAACAAATAGCACAATTATTATTAGGATCAAGGATTAGGGTGGGAGGTGGTTGGGCACTGGGTGCTTCAGGAGGCAGTTTAAGGTTTGGAATAGTTGGAGTGGGCTGCAGATGTGGAAGTCAATAGAGGAGGACAGAAATGACACTAGGCAGGGGAGAAACAGAGATATGAATTACAGCAGGGGAGAGTGAATTTGAAGTGGCAAAAGTCAGCCTCTAAGATTGTAAACTTGTGGGGAGCGAATGTATCTGTTGTACTCTCCCAAATGCTTAGTACAGTGCTCCGCTCACAATAAACACTCAATAAATACGTTTGACTGACTCATTGCATTTATACTAGCAGCTTGGCTGCACTAGTGCAAGACTGAAGAAAAAAGAGGGTCCCAGGATGGTGGTGTGAGCCTGGAGATGCATGGAGCCAGAGGCCCAGGGGGGTAATAGAGTTGTTTGGAGTTGAATCAATCCATCAGGCAGTCAGTGGCATTTATTGAGCACTTACTATGAGCAGAGCACTGTAATCAGCACTTAAATGCTGATATACAACAGAAGGAATAGATTTTAACTCTCAGAGATAAGACAGTTCGAAGGGAGTCTAGGAGGGGTGGGATAGCTTCATTCATTCAATCATATTTATTGAGCACTTACTATGTGCAAAGCACTGTACTAAATGCTTGGGAGAGTACAGTATAACGACAATAACACCTTGGGCTCATGGGCAGGGAATGTATCCACTAACTCTGTTCTATTATTTTGTACTCTCCCAAGCACTTAGTACAGTGCTTTGCACACAGTAAGTGCTTAATTCAATCAATCAATCAGTTACATTTGTTAAGCGCTTACTGTGTGCAGAGAGCATTGTTCTAAGTACTTGGGAGAATATGATTTAACAATATAACAGAGTTGGGAGACACCTTCCCTGCCCACAGCGAGCTTACAGTCTAGATGCGGAGACAGAGATCAACATAAAGATGGTTAATTGATTGATTGTTTGATAGGTAGAATGAGTCCAAGGTCCAGGGGTCCCACAGTGGGTGACGACAGAATCTGGGGTTAAGGGAATGTGGGCAAAGAGGCAGGATAGAAGGATATGGACAATTAGTGAAATGGTCGAGTTGGTGAGGTGAGAGATTGAGAACACTGCCTGGAGATGGTAAGATTTAACATGTCTCTATGCTGATCTGTGGAGCACTCCAAAACACTTCCTAGTCAGTCAGACATATTTATTGATGCTTACTGTGGGCAGGGCACTATACTAAGGGCTTGGGAGAGTACAACGATAAACAAACACATTCCCTTCCCACAGCAAAAGGACTAACAGGCTGGACACCACTCACCCCCTGATCTTCCTCCCAAGGGAAGCCAGAGTGGTCTATATGGATACGGACACCAGAAGCACAATGTTATCCTACAGAACATTTTGTGGGAGTCCCCCCGAATCTAGAGCATTTTTCCAAGGGCACCCCTGATTTGCCCCACATTGCTCCAGAGCCACTGTGCTCTCCTCTCAGGTTCCCTTGAACCTGGGGCTGCTTCAAGGCCATGGGATTCATCAGCAGGAATCAGTCAGTCAATCGCATTTATTGAGCATTTACTGCACGCAGAGCACTATACTATGCACTTGGGAGAGTAAAATACAACAATATAACAGACACATTCCCTGCCCACAATGAGCTTAGTCTAGAGGGGGACAGAGATATTAATATAAATAAATAAATTACAGATATGGACATAAGTGCTGAGCTAAGGCACAGGGAAGCTAGATGCCTAAAGTAAAAATACTGTACACTAGCCCACGTCCTGCCTCTGGTCTGAAATGCCCTCCCTCCTCTAATCCAACAGACAATTACGTCCCCCCGCCCCTTCAAAGCCTTATTGAAGGCACATCTCCTCCTTCCCAGACTAAGCCCTACTTTTCCTCATCTCCCGCTCCCTTCTGCATCACCCTGATTTGCTCCCTTTGTTCTTCCCCCCATCCCAGCCCCACAGCACTTCTGTCCGTATCTGTAATTTCATTTGTATTGATGTCTGCCTCCCCTACTCTAGACTGTAAGCCCATTGTGGGCAGGGAATGTCACTGTTTATTGTTGTATTGTACTCTCCCAAGTGCTTAGTACAGTGCTCTGCACATAGTAAGCGCTCAATAAATACGATTGAATGAATGAATGAATGACAGATCACCTGAAAAACCAGACTAATGTAAAACCAGGTGAATGGTCACGCTACTCCTCCCACCAGAAATGCCCCCAGACTGGACTTTCTTGTCCACTGGGAACTCCCTGATTCTCAAATCTTTCGAAGGGGAATTTGCCTCAGAACAAGTTCAGATGGAGGGTGGGAGGAGGGACAGAGTTTGGCCTTTCAGGCGGTGTTGGGTTTTTTTTTATGAGAAGTAGCATGGAGTAGTGGATAGAGCACAAGCCTGGGAGTCAGAAGGTCATGGGTTCTAATCTCAGCTCTGCCACTTGTCTGCTGTGTGACCTTGGGCAAGTCACTTCACTTCTCTGTGCCTTAGCTACCTCATCTGTGAAATGGGGTTTGAGACCGTGAGCCCCACGTATGACAAGGACTGCGTCCAACCTGATTTGCTTGTATCCACCCCAGTGCTTCATACAGTGCCTGGCACATGGTAAGCGCTTAACAAATACTATTATTATTATTATTATTATCATTAACAGTTTCCTGGGTTTCAGCAGCCTGTTCTCAGTTCCCTTTACCGGGGGCACTCTCAGAGCGGGGAAGCTGGGTGACAGGTTTTCACTTTTTATCAGGTAAGAATTGGTTTTCTCCAGGAATGAATTTAGGTTTTAGTGGGTCTGGAACTGAGAAACAGCATGGCCTAGTGAATAATAATAATAATAATAATAATAATAATAATAATGACGGTATTTGTTAAGCACTTACTATGTGCAAAGCACTGTTCTAAGCGCTGGGGGGGATACAAGGTGATCAAGTTGTCCCACATGGGGCTCACAGTCTTAATCCTCATTTTACAGATGAGGGCACTGAGGCTTGAGAAGTGAAGTGACTTGCCCAAGGTCACACAGCAGACATGTGGCGGAGTCGGGATTCAAACACATGACCTCCGACTCCAAAGCCCGGGTTCTTGCCACTGAGCCACGCTGAATAGAGCAAGAGCCTAGAAGGCAGAAGGTCTTGGGTTCTAATCCCGCTTCCGCCACTTGCCTGCTGTGTGATGTTGGGCAAGTCGCTTAACTTCTAGGTGCCTCAGTTACTTACCTCAACTGGGGATTAAGACTGTGAGCCCCATGTGGGACAGGGACTGTGTCCAACCTTGTATTAACCCATTTCTCAGTACAGTGCCTGGCACATAGTCAGCGCTGAGAAGGTTGCCCTTTCCACTAGGCCATGTTGCTTCTCAATACTATTGTTGAATGAGATTTTCATTTCCAAAAGGCAAAGTTTTGGCAACCGTAAGGGATCCAGTTACTGTGGTGCCAATTGCAGACAGTGAAGGAGTGGAAAAAAATAAATGTGAGCTAAATGACGTGGAGTCTCTATGCCCTGCCATATTACCCAGGGGGTATGGGGCTGGAGAACCAGAAAGCTACACACACACACACACACACACACACACACACACACACACACACACACTCTCTCTCTCTCTCTCTCTCTCTCTCTCTCTCGCTAAGCTAGTTGAGGGATACAGAGGTCAACAGAAAATGAACAAAGTAGTGACTTGCTACTTACTACTCAGAAATTTCCAGTTGTTGCACATACCCCTCCATGTCACATAAAAACTTGTTACCATCGGCTTCGAGGCTGCCTACCAGTTTTCTCTAGCTTACATATAGCTGTATATATGTATACATGTTTGTACATATTTATTACTCTATTATTTATTTATTTTACTTGTACATATCTATTCTATTTATTTTATTTTGTTAGTATGTTTGGTTTTGTTCTCTGTCTCCCCCTTTTAGACTGTGAGCCCACTGTTGGGTAGGGACTGTCTCTATATGTTGCCAATTTGTACTTCCCAAGCACTTCGTACAGTGCTCTGCACACAGTAAGCGCTCAATAAATACGATTGATGATGATGATATCCGCTCTGTTCACCCATTATTCCCCAGCCACCACTCTGACCTCCTTCCAAGCTCACAATCTCTGTGGCCCTCACTCTCGAACTCCTGACTCTGATCTCATGCTGCTTAATGCTGCACCTCCAAACCTCCCCACCAAATAATAATAACAATAATAATCGTGGTATGTGTTAAGCGCTTACTACGTGCCAGGCACTGTTCTAAGCACTGGGGTGGATACAAGTAAATCGGGTTGGACACAGTCCCTGTCCCGCATGGGGCTCACAGTCCTAATCCCCATTTTACAGATGAGGTAACAAAGGCACAGAGAAGTAAAGTGGCTTGCCCAAGGCCACACAGCAGACAAGTGGCGGAGCAGGGATTAGAACCCATGACCTTCTGATTCCCAGGCTCATGTTCTATCCACTAAGCCTTGCTGCTTCCCAAATCCACCAGACCTCAGCCCTTACCGTCTTCAAAACCCTCCTAATATTCTACCTCCTTCACCAAGCCTTCTCCAATTAATCCCTATATCTATATCTCTTCTGTTTTTACAGAATTTATTTCTACTCTGTGACCACGTATAATTGTTTGTCTCTCTTGTTCTTCTGCAAAGGTGAGCCACTGCATCCTATTATTCCCCTCTACAACTCTTCAGCTCCAAACAGTACTGTGCTTAGTAATGCCAGGCTGACAAATTGATGGGTTACTCTACTCACCACAATCTACTTTCTTGTCTTTGCACATGAAGTTGTACGGCTCCAATACGGGGTGGCAGCCTTTAGCCTCGGCCTGGCCATAACAGCAGTCATGACTATGGCAGCACCTAGATGTGGAAAAGAGAGGAGGGTCCCTCAGTGATAATCCTTTCTCCTTCATAGTGGTTTGTCCCTCTTCTTACTGGTTTTAAGGACTGAATTTCATCCATGCATTCAATCGTATTTACTGAGCACTTACTGTGCGCAGAGCACTGTACTAAGCTCTTGGGATAGTATAATTATAACAATAAACAGACACTTCCCTGCCTGCGATGAACTTAGAGACTAGAGGGGAAGACTGACATTAATATAAATAAATTACAGATATGTACATTAGTGTAGTGGGGCTGGGAAGGGAGGATGAATAAAAGGAAGCAAGTCAGGGTGGAGCAGAAAGAAGCGGGAGAAGAGAAAAGGAGGAGTCAAGGAAGGCCTCTTTAAGGAGATTTGCCTTCAACAAGGCTTTGAAGCGGGGGAGACTAATTGTCTGTCGGATTTAAGGAGGGAAGGCGTTCCAGGACAGAGGCAGGATGTGGGCGAGGGGTCACTGGCGAGATAGATGAGATTGAGGTACAGTGAGAAAGTTGGCATTAGAGGAGCCAAGTGTGTGGGCTGGGTTGTATTAGTGGAGCTGGGTTCCCTTCTCTTAGTGTTCTAAAGGACTGAATTTGCAGCCCCATGAGATCCCATAGGATTTCAAAACTGTTCCTTGTAGATTTACACAAACAGCATCTAGAGCCAGAGATCTGCTAGCTGAATGGGTTTCTGGGAGTTGGCATGAGGCTGTAGGAGAGGAACCAAGAACCTCAGAACCCTCTGACTGAAAAAGACCTCTACAGCTCATCTGGATTGTTGCTTCTCCAGCTCTGTTATTTGGGGGTTCTTCAGGCTGAGAGCCACCATCTTAAACGTCATTTCCTCATGAATAAGGAGACATCTCCGTCTTCTAGACTGTGAGCCTGTTGTTGGGCAGGGACCGCCTCTACATGTTGCCAACTTGTACTTCCCAAGCACTTAGTACAGTGCTCTGCACACAGTAAGCGCTCAATAAATACGATTGAATGAATGAATGAATGAATCTAAGATGGTGATGCCCAAGACAGTCCTTAGCTATTATTACTAAGCTATTGAGACTCGGGGCCAAGAGCCAATTAGAACCATGATATGGAGAGGAGAGACCAGCCGGCCCAATTTCCTGCCACCTAACCCAAGCCCTTGCCCAAAGCCCTTTGGTTCTTACCAGTCGGTTTTGTCCCGGGGCCAACCACTTCCTCCTAAACCACAGTAGCACCCGTAGTTCACGTAATTCAGAGGGGAGTTGTCCGTGCTGCACTGTATGGCTTTGGCTAATTCAATGAAACTCCTCCTGGGTCGGGCTTTCCCTCCGGCTGGTGAAATGGGACAGAGTTCAAGTGACAGACAAGGATTTCAAAGTACATTCACTCTTGGCTTCCTAGAGCTGGGAGGAACTATGAAAGACATCTAATCCATCCCCCAACTCCAGACAGACCACCATCCCAGCGAGCTGAGAATCACCCTGGCGTTTAAAGTCCTCCTGAGAAGGAGCAGCTGCAACTTTTTTTCAGTCACCACGTCCAGCATTTAACAGCGTTCAACTGGGAGGAAGGTCATATTTATGACAGATGTATGTCGCTTTGGCTGCAATTTAAATCCATTTCTTCTTCTTAAATCTTCTGTAGAAACGAGGAGCCATTGATTGCCACACTCTGCATGATGACCATTTAAGTAAAGTTTTTAAAACTGCCCTCCGGGAAACATGCTGGGGGTATGGGTTGCCTAACAACTCTAAATCCCATGCGGTCAGGAGGAATGCAAACCCAATTTAAGGGTCTGATGGGTCCCCCAAGACAGGGTAAGCCCAGTATTTCTCACCACCAAAGATAAGCCCAGTATTTCCCAACACCAAAGACAGTAATTTATCCTTCTTCACTCTCTTCTGAGCACTCTTGGGCCTTAAGATCTGGATGCAACTTCCCCTCCTCAAAATATTGAAATTACTTTTAACTTGGCGTTAGCTCCATGTGGGACAAAGACTGTGTCCAGCTTAATTAATGTGTATCTGTCCCAGTGCTTAGAACAGTGTTTGACACATAGTAAGCCCTTACAAATACCATTAAAATAAAACAAAGCAGCAGCGCAAAGGTAATAAGGGGAGAAATGATCTGTTCTTCCCTGACTAAGCCCTTATTTCCTTAGCTCCGACTCATCACCCTGATTTGCTCCTTTTTATTCATCCCTCCCCACCCTAGTCCCACAGCATTTATGTACATATCCATGAGTGATTTATATTAATGTCTCCCTCTAGACTGTAAGCTCATTGTGGACAGGAAATATGTCTACCAACTCTGTTATCTTGTTGTATTATATTCTCCCAAGCACTTAGTACAGTGCTCTGCCCACAGTAAGCGCTCAATAAATGTGATGGATTGATTGATCTGTTGGGTTGGCCTCAGATTGCTCTCAGTGCTTTGGGTCCCACATTGCTAGGAATGTGAGAAGCAGCGTGGGGTAGTGGATAGAGCACGGGTCTGGAAATCAGAAGGTCATGGGTTCTAATCCCGGCTCTGCCAATTGTTTGTTGTGTGACCTTGGGCAAGTCACTTCTCTGTGCCTCAGTTACCTCATCTGGAAAATGGGGATTGAGAATATGAGCCCCACTTGGGACAGAGACTATGTCCAACCCGACTGGCTTATATTCACCCCAGCGCTTACTACAGTTCCTGGTACATAGTAAGCACTTATCAAATACCATAATAATAATTATTATTATAGGAACACTGGGAAGTGTCTAGTGGAATGTCCCAGTGAGGAAGGAGGGAGACTCAGGGCCCAGAGCCAATTAGAACCATAATATGGAAGTTAAAGAAATCTTTTCTTCAAATCCCTTTCAATCTTAGTTTGGCCACTTTAATTTGGCAACTTCCAGGAGTTCTGTATTGGACTTTAATATCCAAAACTGAACTCTTCATCTTCCCAGCTAAACTCCATCCTCTTTCCCATCACTTTAGACAAAACCGCTACACTCCCGGTCTCACAAGTCCATTACCGTGGCATTATCCTTGATGCATCTCTCTCATTCAACCCACATATGCAATCTGTCACCAAATCGTGGCAGTTCAACCTTTGCAACATTGCTAAAATCTGATGTTTCTTCTCTATTCAACTGCTACCATGCTGATCCAAGCACTTTTCCTATCCTGCCTTGACCTGGTTGACTTCCTCGCCTCCTGACTCACCTCACTCCAGTCCTTACTTCACTCTGCTGCCTGGGTCATTTGTCTAAAAAAAAGTGCAGCCCAAATCTTCCCACTCCTCAAGAATGTCCAGTGGTTGCCCATCCACTCCCGCATCAAACAGAAACTCCTTATCATCGGCTTTAAAACTCTCAATGGGCTCTCTCTTTCCTACTTTCCCTCGCTGATTCCTTAATGACCCATCCCTCACACTTTGCTCCTCTAACACCAACCCACAGGGACTAGGGAAAGAGTACGAGCCTGGACGTCAGAGGATCCGAGTTCTAATCCCTG
The DNA here is from genome assembly GCF_015852505.1 of Tachyglossus aculeatus. Taxonomy (NCBI): domain Eukaryota; kingdom Metazoa; phylum Chordata; class Mammalia; order Monotremata; family Tachyglossidae; genus Tachyglossus; species Tachyglossus aculeatus. The sequence goes on from NC_052086.1 coordinate 74,226,590, forward strand.
CTCTGCCACCTGCCTGCTGTGTGACCTTGGATGAGCATTTAACTTCTCTGTACCTAGTTTCCTCATCTGTGATGGGGATTCATTATCCATTCTTTCTTCTTCTTAGAATCTGAGCCCCACGTGGAATAGGGACTGTGTCTGACTTGATTATCTTGTAAGTACCCCAGCTCTTAGTACCATGCCTGGCACACAGTAAGCACTTAGCAAATACCACAATTGTAATTATCATCACTATTATTAATTAATCATTATTAATTATTAATATTAATGATATCGATTATATTATTAATAATATTATTGTTAATTATTATTACTATTATTATTATTACTTCCATTTTGTCTGTCTCGCTGCTGACACCATGCTCATGACCTTCCTCTGAACTAGAACTCCCTCCCCCTTCATATGTGACAGACCACCACTCTCTCCACTTTCAAAGCAGCTTTCTCCTACTAAGCCCTCATTTCCCACCTCCCGCCCTCCCCACTACCCACCGCGTCACCTATGCACTTGGATCTGTATGCTTTAAGCATCGACCCCCGGCCCACGTCCTCCCCCTGGCCTGCAATGCCCTCCCTCCACACATCCACCTAGCTAGCTCTCTTCCTCCCTTCAAAGCCCTACTGAGAGCTCACCTCCTCCAGGAGGCCTTCCCAAACTGAGCTCCCTCCTTCCTCTCCCCCATCCTCCCACCCTTCCTTCTTCCCGTCCCCACAGCACCTGTATATATGTTTGTACATATTTATTACTCTATTTATTTTACTTGTACATATGTACTATTCTATTTATTTTATTTTGTTAATATGTTTTGTTTTGTTGTCTGTCTCCCCCTTCTAGACTGTGAGCCCGCTGTTGGGTAGGGACTGTCTCTATATGTTGCCAACTTGTACTTCCCAAGCGCTTAGTACAGTGCTCTGCACACAGTAAGTGCTCGATAAATATGATTGAATGAATGAATGAATGAATTTGCCATTCACCCCACCCTCAGCCCCACAGCATTTATGCACATATCCATATTTTATTTTAATGTTTGTCTCCCCCTCTAGACTTAAACTCCTGGTGAGTGAGGAAGATGTCTACCAACTCTGCAGTACTGTTCCCTCTCAAGGGCTGAGTTCAGTGCTCTACACGAAGTATCTGCTCCATAAAAACCATCGATTAAAGATGGACCCCCTGACGTCTCTGGGGGTCCTTTTATTGCTGTAGGTAGAGATGCTTTAAGGTAGTGGTCTGGGCCCTTGCCCAGTTTACCCAATGCTTAAAGTAGACCTGGAGGAAAGGATAGCCATTCCCTCACTTGAAGATACCCTCACTAGAAGCAGTGTAGCCTATTGGATAGTGTACAGGCCTGGGAATCAGATGTCCTTTCATTCATTAGTTCGATCGTACTTATTGAGTACGTACTTACAATGTGCAAAGCACTGTACTAAGCATTTGGGAGAGTACAATATAACAACAAACAGACACATTCTGGCCCACAATGAGCTCACAGTTTAGAGGGGGAGGCAGACACTAAATAAATAAATAGATTAATGAATAAATAAATTACAGATATATACATATGTGCTGTGGGGATGGGAGGGAGGATGAATGAAGGAGCAAGTAAGAGCGGCGCAAAAGGAAGTGGGAGAAGAGGAGAGGAGGGCTTAGGCAGGGAAGGCTTCTTGGAGGAGATGTGCCTTGAATAAGGTTTTGAAGTGAAGGAGAGCAATAATCTGTCTGATATGAGGGAGGGCGTTCCAGGCCAGGGGTAGGAGATGGGCGAGACGTCGGCGGTGAAATAGATGAGATCGAGGTACAGTGAAAAGATTAGCATAAGAGGAATGAAGTGTGCGGGCTATGTTGTAGTAGGAGAGTAGCGAGGTGAGGTAGGTGGAGGCAAGGTGATTAAGTGCTTTAAACTTGATGGTGAGGAGTTTTTGTATGATGCAGAAGTGGATTGGCCACTACTGGAGTTTCTTGACATGTGGAGAAACGTGATCTGAACGTTTCTGAAGGAAAATGATTCAGACAGCAGAATGGAGTAAGGACTGGAGTGGGGAAAGATAGGAGGCAGGGAGGTCAGGAAGGAGGCTGATATAATACTCAAGGTGGGATAGGATAAGTGCTTGCATTAACGTGGTAGCATTTTGGATGAAGAGGATGGAGTAGATTTTGGTGATGTGAACGTAGAACTGACAGGAATTACTGAGGGCTTGAATGTGCGAGTGGAACAAGAGAGAGGAGTAAAAGATAATGCCAAGGTTATGGGCTTTTGAGACAGAAAGGATGGTGGTGCCATCAACAGTGATGGGAAAGTGAGCGGGAGGGCAGGGTTTGGGTGGGAAGATAAAAAGTTAAGTTTTAGACATATTACGTTTAAGATGATGTGAGGACATCCAAGTAGAGATGTCTTGAAGGCAGGAGGAAATGCGAGACTGCAGGAGGAAGAGAAATCAGGGCTGGAGACATAGGTCCTGGGTTTTAATCCAGGCTCCACCACTTGTCCGCTGTGGGCCCTTGGGCAAGTCACTTAACTGCTCTGTGCCTCAGTTTCCTCATCTGTAAAATGGGGATTAAGACTGAGTGCCCCATGCGGGACACGGACTGGGTCCAACCTGATTAGCTTGCAACTACCCAGTGCTTAGTACAGTGTCTGGCACATAGTAAGTGCTTAACAAATACAATTGAAACCAAAAAAATTAAGATTCCCTACTATGTTTATGTTGATCTTCCCATCTGAGACGTCTGAATAACTGAAGAGGTGAAGCTTGCTATCCACCTGGGCAGACCCCCACCCATGTCTGCACCTCTCTCACCACTATTATTCTCCACCTGAATGCCTCCTGGCCCTGCCAGTCTTTCTTACTCCTTCCGTTCTGCCCTTATGCCCAATCAGACTGAGGTGCCACCTGGGACCTGCCAGTCTATCTGAAGCCTGGGTAGTTACGGATGAGACGAGAATTAGCGTAGCCTGGGGCAAAGAGGATAGTCCTGGGGGTCAGAGATCCGGGGATCTAATCCCGGATCTGCCGCGTATCTGCTGGGTGACTTTGGGCAAGTCACTAAACTTCCCTGAGTCTCAGTTACTTCATCTGTAAAATGGTGACTGAATCCCACGCCCTCTTACTTTCACAGTAAGCCCGATATGGGACAGGGATTGTGTCCAAACTGATTAACCCCAGTACTTGGAACAGCACTCAGCACATAGGGAGCGCTTCACAAGTATTATTATTATTATTTCCTTTTTCAACCCTAACAATAGAACTTGGAACATTTGAGGGAAAGAAAAAATCGGTTGTGTCTCAACCTCCTTTTCTAGACCCTTTCAAAATACTTGGGGTGAAGACTAGTTTTGCTAGTGCTTTGATGCGAACACAGTTCACCCTGGCTACACCAGGCACTCTGGCAACTATAATCAGGTTGGGCTGTTTGTTTTGCAGATAAAGCACCATTTGCCCTACGTGCCACGTTTCTTCTTAGTCCAGAAACGATACTTTCCCCCGGGACAAATATGTCCCGAAAGCACGGTGACTACGGCACACTCTAATTACGATACTGATGCACGGTAAGAAAATACCAAAGTTAAATCACTGGCCACTACCCATATGAAGATCTCAAAGAAGCTTTTTCCAAATCCAACTGAGTAAACAATTGACGGTCCTATGCCACACAACCCGGCTTTTAGGGACAGCCTGATTTAGAGGCTACTCCCTTCTTGGCTCCACTCTGAGCTCCCAGTTCAGGTCGGTTTTGGAAGGAAGGTGTTCAAAGACACTGAGCTTGCACACAGCAGTGGCGGTGTTGCTGGCCAAAGAAAATACTCCATCTCCCTGCTGCCTTCTCCAAGAAGCCTGCATGGTATGCAAAAGTATGTGTGCTTGTGTGTCTCTGGATTTCTGTGTGTATGTGTAGTGTGTATGAGTGTCTCTGGATTTCTCTGTGTGTGTGTATATGAGTGAGTTGTGTGTCTCTGGATTTCTACGTGTGTGTGTAGTGTGTATGAGTGTGTTGTGTGTCTCTGGATTTCTGTGTGTGTGTGTGTGTGTGTTATGTGTCTCTGGATTTCTGTGTGTGTATGTGTGTATTGTGTGTCTCTGGATTTCTCTGTGTGTGCGTATTGTGTGTCTCTGGATTTCAGTGTGTGTGTATGTGTGTGTTATGCGCCTCTGGATTTCTCTGTATGTGTGTATATGAGTGAGTTGTGTGTCTCTGGATTTCTATGTGTGTGTGTGGTGTGTATGAGTGTGTTGTGTGTCTGGATTTCTATGTGTGTGTGTGTGTTACGTGTCTCTGGATTTCTGTGTGTGTATGTGTGTACTGTGTGTCTCTGGATTTCTCTATGTGTGTGTTGTGTGTCTCTGGATTTCTGCGTGTGTGTATGTGTGTGTTATGTGCCTCTGGATTTCTCTGTGTGTGTATGTATGTGTGTGTTGTTTGTCTCTGGATTTCTCCATGTGTGTGCATGTGTGTCGTGTGTCTCTGGATTTCTGAGTGCATGTGTATGTGTGTGTGTGTATATGAGTGAGTTGTGTGTCTCTGGATTTCTCTGTGTGTGTATGTGTGTGTGCTGTGTGTCTCTGGATTTCTGTGTGTGTATGTGTTATGTGTCTCTGGATTTCTGTCTGTGGTGTATGTGTTTCGTGTGTCTGAATTTCTCTCTGTGTGTGTGTGTGTGTGAGAGAGAGAGAGAGAGACAGAGACAGAGCTTGTGGCTCAATGTGACTGTATCGCTCAGGGTGTATGTCCCCGACGAATGCGGATAAGTGTCAGTGAGTGCGGGAGTGAGTGAGTGAGTTCGTCCGTCGGTCGGATGGGGAAACCCCGATGAGAAGCGCTACTACATCTTCAGAAAACGGACGTGGCGCTCAATGAATTTTCCTCCCTGCAAACGGTCCCTGGGAACGGGCTTTTTCTGCCTGGCTCTGCCCCCCCGTGGGACCCTCTTCTCTGCCGGCCTTGCCCGCCTCCCCCTGGCTTGGTTTCCCGGGACTTGAGAGAGATGTGTGTCCGTGTCCGTGTCCGTGTGTCCCCGTGTCCCCAGTGCCCCCCACCCCCCGGCCCGTCCTTCCCCTGCTCCCCAGGGCCAGGACCCCAGGGGACTCACCGGGCTCCGGCGGCAGCAGGAGCAGCAGCAGGAGCAGGAGCGGGAGCGGGATGGGGAGCGGCCCCTGCCCCCACCGCGGCTCCATGGGGACGGACAGGCAGGGCCAGCCCGGCTGCCGGGGCCAGGGGACCGCTGCACCACGCCGCCCCGTCCTTCCAGGGCCCGCCCCGTCCACCTAAGCCCCGCCCCATCCCTCCAGACACGTCCAGTCTATCCAGGCCTCGCCCCATCCGTCCAGGACACACCCCGTCCCTCCAAGACCTGCCCTAGCCCTCCAGGACACTCCCCATCCACCCAGGCCTCACCCCGTGCATCCAGGATACACCCCATCCCTCCAGGCCCCGCCCTGTCCCCCTAGGACACTCCCCAGCCATCCAGGCCCCGCCCCAACCCTCCAGGACCCGTCCTGTCCCTACGGGATACGTCCAGTCCATCCAGGACACAACCGGTCCCTCCAGGCCCCACCCTGTCCCTCTAGGACACTCACCATCCATCCAGGCCTCGCCCTGTCTCTCCAGGCCACGTCTAGCCTATCCAGACCTCACCCCATCCATCCAGGACACACCCCGTCCCTCCAGGACCTGCCCTGTCCCCCCAGGACACTTCCAGTCCATCCAGGCCTTGCCCCACCCATCCAGGACACACCCCGTCCCTCCAGGACCTGCCCTGTCCCCCCAGGACACTTCCAGTCCATCCAGGCCTTGCCCCATCCATCCAGGACACACCCCGTCCCTCCAGGACCTGCCCTGTCCCTCCAGGACACTTCCAGTCCATCCAGGCCTTGCCCCATCCATCCAGGACACACTCCGTCCCTCCAGGACACTCCCTATCCAACCAGGCCATGCCTCATCCATCCAGGCCACACCCCTTCCCTCTAGGACATGACCTGTCCCTATAGGAGATGCCCCATCCCTCCAGGCCACACCCTATTCATCTAAGTCATGCCCATCCTTCAAGGCCACACCCAGTCCACCCAGGCCTCGCCCCATCCCTCCAGGATACACCCCATCCCTCCAGGATACACCCCATCCCTCCAGGACATTCCCCATCTACACTCTCTCCCTTCCGCATCATCCTTGCAATTGGATTCGCCTCCCTCTCAGCCGCACAGCACTTACTGTGAACGTATCTGTAGTTTATTTTAACGTCCACCTTGCTCTCTAGTCTGTAAACTCCTTGTGGGTGGGGAATATATCTACCAAATCCGTTATATTGTACTCTCCCAAGTGCTCAGTAGAGTGTTCTGCACATAGTAAGTTCTCAATAAATATGATCCATTGATGGACTGTTTGATACTAAGTGCTCAATAAATACCAGTGATTGATTGATATTTGAGTAAAGAGTTGGCCCAGTGTCAAGAAGGCCAACTCTTTACTCAACTCTTTACAGTGCTCTGCACATGGTAAGCGCTCAATAAATACGATTGATGATGAAGAAGGACTTTCTGGGCATGCTCATTAATTATATTGGGTTCGAGTTCTGGATTCTAATAATAATAATGTGTGGTATTTGTTAAGTGCTTACTATGCGCCAGGCACTGTACTAAGTGCTGGGGTGGATACAAGCAAATCAGATTAGACAGTCCCGGTCCCATGTGGGGTTCACAGTCTCAATCCCCATTTTGCAGATGAGGTAACTGAGGCACAGAGAAGTGAAGGGACCTGCCCAAGGTCAAGTGGCAGACCTGGGATTAGAACCCGTGACCTTCTGACTCCGAGGCCCATGCTCTATCCACTATGCTACACTCTGAGGATGTGGAGAAGTAAGACAGTGGAATCACTGAAAGTGATTAAAAGAGTGCAAAGCATGGCCCTTGAGAAAAACCAAATTATAAAAGTGGTATTTGTTAAGTGCTTACTATGCGCCAACCACTCTACTTAGCTTTGGGGTAGATATACCACAATCAGATTCGACCCAACCCTTAATCAGCATGGGTCTCACAGTCTAACAGGGAGGGAGGACTGGTATTTAATCCCCATTTAAAGACGAGAAAAGCGAGGCACAGATAGATCAAACAATTTGCTCAAGATGACACAGCAGGCAAGTGGCAGAGCCGGGATGAGAACCCAGGTCTCCTGACTCCCCTTCCTGTGCTCTTTCCACTAGATCACACTGCTTCGAAAGGAATTAGGATTAGTCACCCTGGAGAAGAGATGGCTGCCCTTCAAATGTATGAAGGATTAGCATGAAGAGGATGGTGATCAGTAACATAAAATAAAATGGGTTCAAGCTGTAATATGAAAAATACATATCTAGATCGAGAAGAATATCCTGCTTGGAGATTCACTCTGCAATTTTTCATTTGCTCCCTCTTTGCAGAGCAAAATGGATTAGAAATCTTTTTCCACCATTGGGAAAAAGGCCTCCTAACTTTCTAAACCAGAGTATCTGATAGAAACATGCAGTCCTGAAGTGCCCTTCCCCTGTTACAGGATGTCAAGCCACTATCATTCGGTCATGTATTGTGAAATTTCCTTAATGCATTCCTGGATAGCAACAGTGTCTTTTTACAGAGCCTACAATATAAACAATAAATGGGCATCTCTCTGCAATATAATCAGTTCTCCAGTCATTTGGGAGGCTGTGTTTTTGATGAACCTCATTTTAAGTAAAACTGTACTTACAGTGTGCACACCATGACCTATGCTGAATGTACGGTCCCAGACATTACTTCCAAAATCACAGCCCAGATCCAGGAGCATGTTGTCAAAAGGGCAGTCCATAATTCCCCAGTAGTTGTCTAACCAAAATGTGTAGTGAAAATATGTTGAGGAAAAGCGACCGTACTGTTCCACCAGGGAGCCTTAGGAGACATTGCACAGGACCAGGGATATCACCAAAATGAATTTGATGAGGATGACTTGTACAGAAGAAGTTTATTTGTAGGGAAACAAGCACTGTGCCAATAACAATTTACAGTTCCTCATGTTTCAGCCAAAAGAAATGCTTACAAGAAACTATTTTACAGCAAGGAAATTAAGTTAAGGAACGTAAGTGAGAGGATGCTAAAACAGAAGAGGTCTATAAAGACCAACCAAGGTCTTTTTATACCTCAATAGAGATCTGTATGACCCTGTAAGTGCTATCACATCACTTTGGTAAGTGATAATAATAATTATAATACTTCCTAAGCCCCTACTATGTCCCAAGCACTGTACTAGGTACAAGATAATCAGGTTGGACACAGTCCCTGTCCCGCATGGGGCTCACATAGTCTTAATCCTCACTTTACAGATGAGGTAACTGAGGCACAGAGAAGTGAAGTGGTCATGGTCATGGGTGGCCCATGGTCACCCAGCAGACATGTGACAGAGCTGGGATTAGAACCCAGGACTCGCTAACTCCCAGGCCTGTGCTGTATTCCCTAAGCTACTCTGCTTGATGACTCTGGCCTTCTCATAGGCCAGAAGGGAATCCTGATGGCAAGAACACATGAATATTCTTCTGAACATGGTTTCTGCTAGTAAAGACAAAGCTCTGCTAAACATAGTAATAGTAGTATTTAAAGTAATAGTAGAAGTGATGGCATTTATTGAGTGTCCATTTGGCACAGCACAATTTATTAGGAACTTGGGAAGTTTAGAACATGATTAAGGCAACTTGCTAGATTTCTCACTCAACTCTGCTGCCTACAAAATCCCATGCAGAGTTCTTCTCACCAGCTATTGAAGTAGTATACTAGAAGTAGTAATAGTATTAGTGGGAGTGGTAGTAGTAATAATACCGTTCGTTCAGTGGGTGCTGTGCACTGTACTGATTGCTCCAGAAGTCTAAAGCAAGCAAACGACAAATTGCTCTACCCAGAAAGTGCATACATTCTAATGGGGAAGATGGACATAAAAATATTTACAGACTAATCAAAGTAAAAAAAAATTGAGTGCCTAATTGAATAAATGTGCATTACATTCAAAGATTTTGAGACTGGCTATAAGCTGGCATAGAAAATAGAGCACGGGCCTGGGATTCAGAAGGTCATGGGTTCTAATCCTGCTCCACCACTTGTCTGCTGTGTGACACTACTATTAAAGGGGCTAACTTTTAATTTTGATTGCAGAAGTGGAAAGGGGAAGGGATTTTAGTGCGGGGAATGAAGTCTAGGAGGGTCAGGTTTCAAAGGGCTAAGAGGCTAGAAAGCCACCGTTCTGAGAACTTTTCAACCTTGAAGGGAAATTCTCCGAGACCTAGGATGAGTGAGGTTGAGAGCCGGAGCTCAGAAAGTTGTGAGGACATTTTTCCCATCTCTCCCACGACATTGGCACCAATGGTAGTCTACCCGAAGAGCTGTTCTCTATTGAGCTGGAAGTGGGTAACCCTAAGCAAGAGGGACAGAAGAAATATTTTAAGCAAGCAGAAAACAAAGCCTCAGAGAGTCTGGCAGCTCAGCTCAAAATTAGGAGAGAACTAAGGTATGCTGTCCAGCACAGTGCCCTGCAGTCAAGAAAGGAGTTGTCCTTTTGGAGTAGAAGCTGTGAGATAAAATGAGGTAAAGAGGCAAAGGTAAAAATGGCACGAGGGCATAGATGATACAACTAATACCATGGCCTAAAAATTGGACGATCTTTATGTGTGCTTCCTGACGTTATAGCTGTGGCTCCCACGCTGGCCTCTTCAGCCAGATAGGCACACAGAGCTGAAATCTGCATCGTCATAGATGCCTTCAAATACAAAGGACAACTGGCCTCTCCTTAACTAATGAAAGTCTAGCCCAGGAGGATTTTTTACTGGCCCTCTAAGGTAGAAATCCCTTTTCCTGCTTGACCTTTGCTCTCTATCTTGCTTGACGTGCCATTACTAGCCAAATGCATACTTCCCAGCAAGTCAATATTTGTAGCCGCACCCGGGAGAGTGAGGGCCTGAGTTGGAGTTCTAACCAAAGAGAGGCAGGTGTTCAATCTGGTAAATAAGGAAAAACACCAGAGCCCCTTAAAGTTGAGTACAAGCAATAAAAATAGTTTCAATAATCCTATCATCATCATCAAGAATTTCTGTTGAGTGCTTGCTGTGTGCGGAGTACTGAACTAGCCACTTGGAGGACATACAGAAGTAGAAGATGCTCTCAAAGAGCTTAAAATCTAATGGGGAAGATAGAAGACTTAAAATTAAAGAGAAGCAGCACAGCCTAATGGATAGACCATGGGCCAAAGAGTCAGAAGGACCTGGGTTCTAATCTCAACTCTGCCCTTGTCTGCTGTGTGACCTTGGGCAAGTCATTTAACTTAACTGAGCCTCACCTCGTCTGTAAAATGGGGATTAAGACTCTGAGCCCCATGTGGGGCAGGGACTGTGTCCAATCTGATTAACATGTATATACTCCAGCACTTAGTACGGTGCCTGTCACATAGTAAGGGCTTAACAAATACCATAAAGAACAAAACAACAAAAAAACTGGGCAAACAATGATAGCTGAAAGAGCACGGGAGTACATATAAATGATAAATGTAGGCAGGGGCATCAACTCAGTCGGGAAAAGGTGTGGGGAGGAAATCATCGTGCTCCCAGAATAAGCACTGTGGGGGTGAAACCCTGCTGTCCTGACTCTGGAAATCAGTGGTGTGTTTTGGGGACTCTTCAATCCTGGCCTGGTCAGGGAGCCTGAAGGGAGTTGTACGAGTGAGCAGCTGCCTCTTGGCTCTGGCCAAGTTCTTGGCCATATTGGTTGTTCTTCTCTGGAGCTCAGAAGAAGCTTTGGGGAAGATCTGGGGGACCATCTCGTAATGTCCAGGTACTGGGATGGAGCCAGAGGCTGGGCACTGGAGCCTAAGGGCTTCTCTTATCTCTCTTGAGAACTGACATACATCAGGGGCTTCTCAAACCCCCACCAAACCCCGGAGCTCTCTGTGAACCCTCAATAGTCTTTGACTCCAGGTCGAGTCTGTTTGATTTCCAGCCCCTATCCACTACATGGGGAATGACTTAGAAATGAGAGATTTGAGAGGGCAGTTAAGAGATCAGCTTGGAAGAAGCAGAGAGCCAGGTGTTACAGGAAAAGAGAGGAGTAGGTAAGAAAAATGAAGAGCCTTGAAACCAGTGGAAAGGAGTTGTGGTTTTATGAGAGAAAAAATGGGAATAATAATAATAATAATGATAATGATTGTGGCATTTGTTAACCACTTACTATGTGCCAGACACTTTACTAAGTGCTGGGGTGGATACAAGCAAATCGGGTTGGACACAGTCCGTGTACCTCATGGGGCTCACAATCTCAATCCCCATTTCATTGATGAGGTAACTGAGACACAGAGAAGTGAAGTGATTGCCCACGGTCACAAAGCAGAAAGTGGCAGAGCCGGGATTAGAGCCCATGACCTTCTGGCTCCCGGGCCCATGCTCTATCCATTAAGCAATGAAGCTATCAGAGAGTTACTGAGGGGGAAATCTAGGTGTTCCACTCTGTTCACAGCAGAGAGTAGTAGTTGTATAGGAGTAGCAGTATTTATTGATCACCTACTTAGTGCAGCACAGTCTACTAGATGCCTGGGAAGTGCAGAATAACAGTGACCTGTTCCCTGCCTAAAAGGACCTTATACTTGAATGAGGAGACAAATATAAAACTATTTACAATCAGTTGCAAGCACCAGGCCATCTTTCCATTCACACATTAACTTCAGTCATGAAGGGTATCAAAAAGGCAATTTGAAGGCTTTAAGAATGAGGTGATTTTTTTTTCAACTGACTTCCTCCTTACAGGTCTAAGCCAAAGATTGAGCCATTTTCCCCTCCCATTCCCTTTGTGAGATGAGATACCTACTAGCTTTCTAGGTCGCTGCTGCTTTAAGTTTCTAAAAAGCTAACAACTGTGGCAGCAATGCGGAAATTTTGCCATGAGCTGACTCCTGACTAAGCAAGAAGATTCCAGTTTGGCTTCATTCCCCAACTCAAAATCAATCCCAGACACATCTCTAGCTAGTTGAGTTGTCTATCTTAACATCAGCTAATGAAGCATGGAAGAACTCCTAATCAAAACTTCACCTAAAGTGACCAGATTTTCCACATCCTAAGACAGTTTCCTAACTCTCTAGGGAATAGGATTTTGAGTGAATGGGACTTTCAGGGTCAGGGCATCTAGCCAGTGACTCAGTGGTGGTAAAAAAGGAGAAGAAAAGTTTTTTCACTTCTCTGATTCACATGCACACACGCACACACTTGAAAAAAGCTAGAGAAGCAGAATATTCAACATGAACTGCAAGGAATTTTCAGAAATCCATTAACTTCTGCAGAATTTCCTTTGAATGATATAGTGACTCTAGAGCATCTGGTTTTCTATTACTGTCTGGGCTTTAATGAGGTTGTGTGGGTGTTCTGGGAGAGGTGTGTCCATGGTGTCGCTATGGGTCGGAAATGACTCGATGACATAAGACGAGATAACTGGGAGAGCTTATACAGTCTTTTAGACTATGAGCCCACTGTTGGGTAGGGACTGTATATGTTGCCAACTTGTACTACCCAAGTGCTTAGTACAGTGCTCTGCACACAGTAAGCGCTCAATAAATGTGATTGATTGATTGATTGATTGAATTACACTTTGGAATTCCCCCAAAACCCCTGGATTCCACTAGCACAGTAAAGTAAGATAATAAGCTTGGCTTGACTGAAATCTTGGCTTCATTGACTCTGTCTTCTCCTGGTTCTTCTCTTATCTCTCTGGCCGTTCATTCTCAGTCTCCTTCATGGGCTCCTCCTCTGCCACCCGCTCTCTAACTGTGGGAGTCTCTCAAGTTTCAGTTCTGGGTCCCCTTCTAGTCTCCATCTACACTCACTCCCTTGGAGGACTCATTCGCTCCCATGGCCAAATCTATATTTCCAGCCCTGAGCTCTCACTCTCTCTCCAGTCTCGCATCTCCTCCTGCCTTCAAGACATCTCTACTTGGATGTTCTCTCTTCACCTCAAGCTTGGCATGTCTAAAACTGAACTCCTTATCTTCCCAACCAAACCCAGTCCTCCCACTGACTTTCTCATCACATTAGACAGAACCACCATCCTTCCTGTCTCACAAGCCCGTAACCTTGGCATTATCCTTGATTTTCCTCTGTCATTCAACCCACATATTCAATCCGTCACCAAATCCTGATGGTTCCACCTTCACAACATCACTAAAATCCACCCTTTCCTCTCCATCCAAACAGCTCCCACATTAATGCAATCACTTATCCTATCCCCCCTGGATTACTGCATCAGCCTCCATGCTGACCTCCCAGCCACCTGTCTCTCTCCACTCCAGTCCATACTTCACTCCGCTGCCTCGATCATTTTTCTACAAAAACTTTCAGGACATGTCACCCCACTCCTCAAAAAACTCCAGTGGTTGCCCATCCACCTCTGTATCAAACTAAAACTCCTCACTATTAGCTTTAAAGCACTCCATCACCTTGCCTATCTCCTACCTCACCTCGCTTCTCTCCTTCTACAACCCAGCCGGCACAATTTGCTCCTCTAATGCTAACCTTCTCACTGAGCCTCAATTTTGCCTATCTTACCCCCGACCCCTCACCCACATTCTGCCTCTGGCCTGGAACTCCCTCCCTCCTCAAATCTGACAGAAAATTGCTCTCCCATCCTTCAAAGTCTTATTGAAGGCACATCTTCTCCAAGAGGCCTTCCCAGGCTAAGCCCCCCTTTTCCTCATCTTCCTCTCCCTTCTGACTTGCTCCCTTTGCTCTTCCCCCCTCCCACCCCCACAGCACTTATGCACATATCTGTAATTTATTTATTTATATTAATGTCTGTCTTCCCCCCACCCACAGACTGTAAGCTCGTTGTGGGCAGGAAATGTGTCTGTATATTGTTGTACGGTATGCTCCCAAGTGCTTAGTACAGTGCTCTGCATATGGTAAGCGCTCAATAAATACAATTGAATGAATGAATGAATACTCTTCCAAGCCTTAGTACAGTGCTCTGCACAAAGTAAGCACCTGATAAATATGATTGATTGATTTCCCCACTTTTAGACTGTGAGCTTCCTCCAGGCCATGAAACAGGTCTGAATCAATGAATCTGTATCTTTCCTGCATGCTTAATGTAGTAGGTACACAAAATAAGCACCTAGTACATGCAATAAATAATATTAATAGTATCCATTTATGCCAGTTGATCTACATATAAGATGCTAGGAATGTGTGTTTAAATTAACTTGAAGGTGAAACTGCACTTACATGGAGACATCATTTAAAAAAACACCCTGCCTACTTTTATATGACATCTAAAAAAAGGCTCAGAAAGTACTTTGTTTACATACCACCATTTATAAGTATACCACAGATAGGTTGAAAAGTCTATATAGGTTGTTTCAATCTATGCGTAATTGTGGACTAAACAAATTTAGACAGGTGTGCTGTCACAGAAATATAGTATAGGATCATTCTAGTGACTGAGTCAGGCTTGTAGATTTTACACAACTCAGAAGTGTCCAGAAGTGCTCAAGTATCGGGTAAACAATTAAAACGAGTAGCTATAAAATATCCCCAGGTAAAATAAAGACCTTTCGAATAGGTGGATGAAAAAGATTTTCAATTTTATGTATCCAAGCACCCAGAAACTTCCATTGTCACTGGTGCATGTGAACAGAAGAAAAGACCAGAAATTCCTGCCTTTAGCATGTTCAGGCCTTGGGTATTTACCTCAACTCCACTGTGCCCCCAACAGTCTGCAAGTTGGTAATTTTATTACTTTAACTTCAAAGCTGTCCTTTACTAAGTTGAAAAGGTTAAACCAGTACCTAAGGGAAGGATTTATGTCCATGTATGTACTGTAATAATAATAATGATGATGATGGTATTTGTTAGGTGCTTACTAGTGCCAAGCACTGTTCTAAGTGCTGGGGAGATACAAGGTAATCAGGTTGTCCCACGTGGGGCTCACAGTCTTAATCCCCATTTTACAGATGAGGGAACTGAGGCACAGAGAAGTTACATGCCTTGCCCAAAGTCACATAGCTAAGTGGCAGAGCCAGAATTAGAACCCATGAACTCTGATTCGCAAGCCCGTGCTCTTTCCACTGAGCCATGAAGGGTCCGGAGTTTCTTCAGGACTGAGAATGTGGGACAAGGTCTCTGTGGGAAATGGTAAGAACCTGGGGCTAACAAGATTATGTAGGAGTCTTGAACTGAAAAATCCACAAGGGAAGCAGGCGTTCGGGGATTGTGTTGGTTGCAACTCTGTGACCTTGAGGAATTTACAGTGCCTCCGGAGCAAATTTTCTACATCTGTAAAATGGAATAATAATCCCGGTCCTTTCCTCGTCATGCTGTCGAGTCCGACCCATAGCCTCGCCATGGACACATCTCTCCTAGAATGCCCCACCTCCATCTGCAATCATTCTGGTAGTGTATCCGTAGAGTTTTCTTGGTAAAAATACAGAAATGGTTTTACATTGCCTCCTTCCGTGCAGTCAACTTGAGTCTCCTCCCTTGACTCTCTCCCATGCCGCTACTGCCCAGCGCAGGGGAGTTTTGACTAGTAGCAGATTGCCTTCTACTCGCTAGCCACTGCCCAAGCTAGGAATGCCTCTCCTTTCCATAGTCGAGACTGGGTGAGTATTGGAAACTTTCCAGGTGCGATCCTGAGGGGGAAATTCAAGTTACTGACTAGGTAATACCTCCTGTATAATGATGTATTGTTAGCATACAGCATACTCTAGAGAAGAGATTATAAATGAATCATTTCGGTAAATAAGGGTGGGAAACAGTGGCCAGTGCCCAACCTACCACGTGCTGATATTTTTCCTGTCAATATTTAATATGCTTCATAAAGCTTGTCAAAATTCTAGTACCCTTGAATTTTAATAGCGATGTTTGTCTGGAACTTACTGGCAACAACATCATTTACTGGGTTAATGTTTACTGGACTCAATTACCCTCTCTGATTCAGAATGCAAGGGCAAGGAGTTCTGCCCATGACACAAGGCAAGAATCACATGTGACTTTCACTGTAAGCTCCTTGTAGGCAGGGAATGTGTCTGTTAATTCTTACATTGTGCTCTCCCAAGTGCTTAGTACGGTGCTCTGCACACAGTAAGCGCTCAGTAAATAAGATTGACTGACATACTGACTTTCAAAATGAACACAGTAAGCGCTCAGTAAATAAGATTGACTGACATACTGACTTTCAAAATGATGCCACAATTGTGGCAATTTATTATACTCTAGCTATATTTTAAGGAATGTTCACTAGTTGTTATTAATTATCCTTTATGATGCCCCTCTGAGGTAGGCCAGTGTTTCTACAATTTTATGTGTGTTGAAAAGGGGTCACAGAAAAGTGATGTGTGTTCACCTTTAATTTACCAGGCATAAGCCACCAGCCTGGGAAATATGCACTTCCTTCCAGGAAATAATTTTCCCAAGAAACATCGATCTGTACTTCATTTTATGTTGCCAGAGGTAGCTCAACACTACATTGCTTAATATTTATCATTTAACAGTGTCCTTAGTGGTGAAATGCTAATAATGAACATTAATGTTAGCTGAAGAAAGTCAAATATTGAACACTGATAGGCACTTATAATGTCCTGATTGATAATAATAATTATTATTATGGTATTTGTTAAGCACTTACTATGTGCCAGGCATTGTTCTAAGCACTGGGGTAGATTCAAGGTAATCAGGTTGTCCCATGTGGGTCTCAGTCTTAATCCCCATTTTACAGATGAGGTAACTGAGGCACAAAGAAGTTAAGTGGCTTGCCCAAGGTCAAACAGCAGACAAGTGGCGAAGCCGGGATTAGAACCCTCATCCTCTGACTCCCAAGCCCGTGCTCTTTCCACTGAGCCATGCAATTAAACTAGTTAAAATACCCTTTGATGAATAGAAAATGTTTTTTCTGTACATTTGTATTGTAGTACATTTTGCACCTATTGGTAGAAATCCAAAATAAGGTGTTTTTGCGATGTAAATGTCAGCTCATAGAGCTTCACTGAGCTATTAACATAGTAAGTTAGCATTTTTTGAAATTGCCAAGGGACATAAAATGTACTTTAGGAGGTCGTCCTCCTTCATAGACTAGCCAGCTACATGAGAATGCAAAAGGTTTTCCAATGACATTCAAAGCAGCGCTCATCTTACTGCCGAAGAATGAGTCCTGGACTGATTCATATCCAACAGGACAATGTAGCAATTTAAAAAAAAAATCAGCATTTTATAAAAGTAAGAATGACGATCCTATCTTGGGTAATTATATGTGGAACATGTATTCAAAGTGACAGTGATTAAGTCTTTTCTTAGAAAATTATAGTGTTTGGTCATGCCTACCCACACTATTTCCTTGACTATTGATAGAAACATGTTTTCGTTTTTGGTTGTGCTTTGGCAGTACCTACATTTCCCCTGCAAACAAGTACAGTAGTCATTAAATCCATCAGTCAATCGTTTCTATTAAGTGCTTAATGTATGCAGAGCACTGTACAAAGCGCTTGAGAGAATAAAACACAACTGTATAACAGACACATTCCCTGCCCACACTGAGCTTACAGTCTAGAGGGGGAGACAGACATTAATCTAAATGAATAAAATTACTGATATGTATTTAAGTGTTGTGGGGCTGGAGAGGGGATGAATAAATGGGGCAAGTCAGGGTGAAGCAGAAGGGAGGGGGAGAAAAGGAAAGGAGGGCTTAGTCAGGGAAGGCTTCTTGGAGGAGATGTGCCTTCAATAAGGCTTTGAAAGGGGTGAGAGTGATTGTCTGTTGGATATGAAGAGGGAGGGCGTTCCAGGCCAGAGGCAGGATGTGGGGGAGAGGTCGACGGCGAGATAGTCGAGATTTAGGTACAGTGAGAAGGTTCATTCATTATTCAATCATATTTATTGAGCATTTACTGTGTGCAGAGCACTGTACTAAGCGCTTGGGAAGTACAAATTGGCAACATATAGAGACGGTCCCTACCCAACAGCGGTCTCAGCATTAGAAAAGTGAAGTGTGCGGGCTGGGTTGTAGCAGAGAGTAGCGAGGTGAGGACCGGGATGATGCCACAGTTCAAAAATTCAGAGCCAACTGGGTCAGCTCCAAAGCAGGATTTTCCAGCTCCAAAGAATCATTGGGTGTGTTTTGGAGAGATAATTTCTCAGTAGAAAATGCCTATGGAAAATTTACTGTTGCAAGTTTAACAAAAGCAGTGGTATTTGAGTTATGTAGACTGTAAGCTTATTGTGGGTTGGGAATGTGTCTACCGACTCTGTTATACCGTACCCTCCCAACTGCTTAGTACTGTGGTCGGCACACAGTAAAGTGCTCAATAAATATAATTTATTACAATGTATTATTTATTAGGGTAGGGACTGTCCCTATGTGTTGCCGACCTGTACTTCCCAAGTGCTTAGTACAGTGCTCTGCACACAGTAAGCGCTCAATAAATACAATTGATTGATTGATTGATTAATACAATAAACAGCATGGCATAGTGGATAGAGCACGGTTTTGGGAGTCAGAAGGTCATTGGTTCTAATCCCGGCTCTGCCACTTGTCCGCTGTTTGACCTTGGGCAAGTCACTTAACATATCTGGGCCTCGGTTACCTCCTCTGTAAAATAGGGGTTAAGAGTGTGAGCCCCATGTGGGACAGAGACTGTGTCCAACCTGATTTGCTTGTATCCACCCCAGCGCTTAGAACAGTGCCTGGCACATAGTAAGTGCTTAACAAATGCCATAATAATAATAATTACAATTGATTAATATAGACCAAACCAATGCTAGGGACCTCACCTATCCCATTTCCGAGCCCACCCTGGGAAGCGTTATACCCCAAAGTCCCCCAGGACAGCAGAGCACATCCCTGGCTTTTCGAGTTCTTCATCCCTATGTATCCCTCTCAGCTGGTGGCCTGGATCATTTTAAATCTCCAAGGTCCAGGCTGGCTGGCAATGGGGTAGAGAGGAAGTACAGAGAAAGGTGTACCCCGAAGTGGCAAACTTTAGATATCTAAAACCCAAGGGGGAATCAAGAGATCTACATGAGAAACTGATGAGGAAGTGATACAGTAGAAAGACATGTATCTTTCCTGCAGGATTCCAACCTAGTGTTTTCTTGCCCTACCAAGCTGAATTGGAGTAAAAAGTAGTAATTACCATGTCCCCTTTCATTTAGTTGAAGACAAGGCTGGCAGTGTTAACCCTGTTAAAAAACAGCTGGGATTTTATTCTAAACTGACATCTGGTTTGCACAATGTTACCACATCACTGTAGTCCATTACTGAAAAGGAAATAGGTTTGGGGAAGATAGTCAACTGGGTAGAATCTTGTTGTGGGAATGGAATGGGACTTTTATATTTTTGTGTTGTATGCTCCAAGTGCTTAGGACAGTGCCCGGCATGGAGTAAGTGCTCAATAAATACGACTGACTGAATGACACTCAAAATGGGTGGTTGACGACACTGATGATAACGAGAATGATTCTGAGACAGCGACGGGGTTCAATTGTTCAAGTTAAAAGCGTCATCAAGGCAACGATCAATTACCGGTGCTAAGATTTGGAGAAATTAGTTGATCTCTTTGGCTACAAAGCTGTTTTGCCACATCCATGATGATTTAGAAGACTGTGCTCTCATTTTATACAAAAGCTATCGCTACTACGTTTACATTTTCCAAAAGAGGAAGGGTTATGGAAAGTCAGTACTAGGAGGTACTGTGGACAGTAGGGTAAAAATTTGCTTTCTAATCTGGGATAGAAAAATTATTTAAAAGCCCTAATTTAAAAACAGAGACCTAATTAGGGAAAATTTAGAATAAATGCTGCTATAATTAATAGTAGTACTAATTATAGGAGTGTTTAGAAGATTAATGCTCTGATTCAACCCACATATTCAATCTATCACTAAATCTTGTTGGTTCAACCTTCACGACATTACTAAAATCCGCCCTTTCCTTTCCACCCAAACTGCTACCACATTAATCCAAGCATTTATCCTGTCCCACTTTGATTACTGTACCAGCCTCCCTGCTGACCTCTCTGCTTCCTGCCTCTCCCCACTCCAGTCCATACTTCACTCTGCCGCCCAGATCATTTTCCTACAAAAACGTTCAGTTTATGTATCCCCACTCCTTAAGAACCCCCGGTGATTTCCCATCCACCTCTGTATCAAACAGAAAGTCCTTGAAGCACTTTGAAGCACTCAATCATCTTTCTCCCACCCACCTCACCTTGCTACTCTCCTAATACAATCCAGCCCGCACACTTCGCTCCTCTAATTCCAACCTATTCGCTGTTCCTCGATCTCGTCTATCTCGCCACTGACCTCTCGTGCACATCATCATCAATCATCATCATATTTATTGAGCGCTTACTATGTGCAGAGCACTGTACTAAGCGCTTGGGAAGTACAAATTGCCTATCTCTTATCCACATCTTCCCTCTGATTTGGAACTCCTCCCCCTTCATATCCAACATTCCACCATGTTCTCCATCTTCAAGCCTGTTAAAATCACATCTCCTCCAAGAGGCTTTCCCTGACTAACCTCTCATTTTCCCATCCTATTCTCCTTCCCTCCTGCACTCCCTAACCTCTTGGTCTATTTCCATTAAAAACTATGATATTTACTTCCCACAGCCTCATAGCACATTTACCCTGCCTATTCCCCTTTATGTAATTTATTCATGTCGACTAGACTGTGAGCTCCTTGTGGGCAGGGATCATGTGTGACAACTCAATTGTACTATACTCTCTCAAGAGCATAATATAGTGATCTGCACACAGTAAATGTTTAATAAATATAATTGATTGACATTGTTATACTGTTCTCTTTCATATTCAAAGAAACAATCCCCACAATCCTCTTCATTTATTCATTCAATCGTATTTATTGAGCGCTTACGGTGTGCAGAGCACTGTACTAAGCGCTTGGCAAATACAAGTTGGCATCATATGGAGACGGTCCCTACCCAACAGACGGCCCACAGTCTAGAATGAGAAGCAGCATGGCCTAGTAGATAGAGTGTGGTCCTGGGAGTCATGAGGTCATGGGTTCTAATTCTGACTCCACCAGTTGCCTGCTGGGTGACCTTGGGCAAGTCACTTCACTTTTCTGTGCCTCAGTTACCTCATCTGTAAAATGGGGATTGAGACTGTAAACCCCATATGGGACAGGGACCGTGTTCAACCTGATTTGCTTGTTTCCACCCCAGCACTTAGTACAGTGCCTGACACATAGAAGCACTTAATAAATACCATAATAATAATTACTATAGAGTACAAAAGAGTTAAAATATAGGATTCCCGGCCACAAGAACCTTGCATTCTCCCAGACACACTGGCTAATCTCTCATTTTCCCACCCTATTCTCCCTCCCTCCTGCACCCCCCGACTGCTTGGTCTGTACCCCTTAAACACTGACACTTACTTCCAGCAGACTCACAGCACATTCACTCTGCCTATTAAGAACTTTTCTGCATCACAATAATAATTGCGGTATTTGTTAAGTACTTACTATGTGCTAGGCACTGGATACAAGCAAACTGGGTTGGACACAGTCCCTATCCCAAGTGGGGCTCACAGTTTCAATCCCCATCGTGCACATCCTGTCTCTGACCCAAGAAGCAGCGATCAGAAACCCAACCTATTACTTTCAGAGACAAATTGGAATAGCAGCCATCAAACTTCAACATGTCAACTCCCCACTCTGCAAATGTTTGGGCATCAATGTCAATGTTACTCAGCATGGTTGCTAATGTCCCCGTGAATACCAAATTTCAACCCTTTAGAATGAACTTGAAAAACCAAATAGTGCCAATAATCTCAATATACCACAAGCTACCATGTCCAAAAGTATACAACTCTGATCTGATCTCTGCCCCCCTGATTTTTTATGGTATTCGTTAATAATAATGGCATTTGTTAAGTGCTTACTATGTGCAAAGCACTGTTCTGAGCGCTGGAAGCGCTTCCTATGTGCCAGGCACTGCACTAAGCACTGGGATAGATACAAAGTAATCGGGTTGGACACAGTCCATGTCCCACAAGGGGCTCACAGTCTTAACCCCCATTTTACAGGTGAGGGAACTGAGGCACAGATAATTTCAATGACTTGCCCAGGGTCACTCAGCAGACAAGCAGAGGAGCCGGGATTAGAACCCAAGTCCTTCTGATTCCCAGGCCCATGGTCTATTCATTGGGCCACACTGCTTCTCATTTCATTTCCATTCAGTTCCCTTCACAATGGGAACCTGCCTGAGGCTTTGCTCTGATGACCTCCTGCTTGGGTACAGACAGGCAGTAGAACCCAGAGGATAGAGCTGCAGATTTTATACCGGTCTACCAGACTGGCAAATACTTTTAGTACTCACTGTCTCAATTTTCTCATTTTCAAACTAGAAAAACACCAAAAATGACTTAGCTCCTCCCTCCCCCATCCACCTCAGGAGAGATTTTTATACTGTCCTTTTTATAGTTAGGTGCTATAAAAATTCAGGGTAGGAATACTAGTTAAGAAAACAGCCCTTGCTATTTATTTGTGGTCTATTTAGGTACGAGATAGCAAAAAGGGAAGGCTACCTAATCACCTTCTACAAAAGAGGCAAGTCATGGAGCTAAACATCTTCTCCTCAAAAGAACAAGAAATTAAGAGGCCTAATGGTAGCCACAAATTAGCTCCTTGATGCCAGGATTCATGTCTGGCAATTCTAATGTACCCTCCCAACTATTTTGTACAGTGCTCTGCACACAATAAGTGCAAAACAAACAAATACTATTAACTGAAGTATTAAAGAATGAGAAAAACTGCTTAGATTGAGGGTGGATGAGGAATTTCCTTTGGTCAGGCAGTAGAAGATCTTCTAGCCACCATGGACTCTACGATTTTGTGCAATCAATCTATTTTAGTTCTCTACTTTGGGTGAGCAGATTTCTGGGCTGGGTGCAGTGTTAAAACCCAAAATAATAGCATGTCGACCCATGTTTACAAAAATATTTCTCCAAGAGGTTAGCGTGGCTTAGAGGAAAGAGCCTGGGCTTGGGAGTGAGAGGTCACGGGTTCTAATCCCAGCTCTGCCGCTTGTCAGCTGTGTGACCTTGGGCAAGTCACTTAACTTCTCTGTGCCTCAGTTACCTCCATCTGTAAGATGGGGGTGAAGACTGTGAGCCCCACGTGGGACAAACTGATTACCTTGTATCTATCCCAGCGGTTAGAACAGTGTTTGGCACATAGTAAGAACTTAACAAATACCAACATTACTAACAGAATAAGTGCTGTAAAACTGTTTATTCTGGGGCAGGCGGAAACTACCCAAAAGTATCAAATGCCTATATAAATACCAAACCACAGACACTTTATTTAATGAACTAATATAATATTTGACTACTAGTCACCTCCATATTTTTTCAGTTAAATCAGTTGTTTTGGAAAGCACTGGGAGACATTATGCCCCATCATAAAACTGAGATACAATTTTCAGATTGTTCCTGAATTTAGTTCTGGAGAACCACTGCAATCAGGCCTTCGGTCATCTGCAGAAGCTACAAAATGAGAGCGAGCTCCCAGGTTTGGGCAACAACAGAAACAGCTACTTTGGAGAACTGGCCATGAGGTGTCACCACTAATCCATATTATTCTTCCCCAAAGATTCTTTTTACAGCATAAAATCCGGCTGGGGAGAGTTGAGAGTTCAGGAAGTTATGTAAGAAGAACGCAAATTGCAGGAACAAATTCACAGCATAGTTTGACCTGGTTTGAGGTGCTTGTGATGAGACCAAGGAATTTATTGGAGAATAAGGGAGGCAGAGCAGAGCAATTAGCAAAACGAGAGAGAGCTTGAAAAGGAGCAGCTTTGCACGATAGGAAAATTACAAATCTTTTTCCAGGCTTTTTTGGGGTTTTTTTTTTGCATGGGCTGAGGAGGAGGAGGACAGCTATGCATGTTAAATAAAGCAAAGGCACAGATACTTTACCAGGAGGAATAATTTACAAAACATCAGAGCTGTCAGTGAAAAATACAGTACATGAAATACAGTTGGAGAAAAACTGGTTTTAAAACGGGCCTACTCAATGAATATAAGTGTGCTAGGCTGCTCTGGTGGTCTTTCTGGATGAACAATGGGACCCTTTATCATCTAGAATTTGTCCAACTTCAAAAATTGTACCGTTTCTCTACATCTCATTTCAAAGACAGGAAGGAATACACAGCAATCAGACTGCTTTCAATGAACTCAAACTGCACTGGTTCTAGCACAGATTTTTTTTTCATCTTTAATCTCTCATCATTTTCCTCAGCTTTGAAAAGGTTAGCTAAATTGATAATACAGTGTAGTGGTGTACTTTGCCCTTCTTAGATTCAAAGTTCCATAGAAAAACATATTCATTCATTCATTCATTCATTCATTCAATTGTATTTATTGAGCGCTTACTGTGTGCAGAGCACTGTACTAAGCGCTGGAGAAGTACAAGCTGGCAACATATAGAGACGGTCCCTACCCAACAGCGGGCTCGAAGTCTAGAAGGGGGAGACAGACAACAAAACAAAACATACTAACAAAATAAAATATCTGGAGATCTGAAATACTTCAGACACATAATTGCTATCCCAACCTTAAATTCATTACTATAATACCGGCATCGAACACAAATGTGCGGTATTTTGACATGTCAATTTAACAGTACTGAAGAAATGAACTTATCTGAACTTCCTGGTTTAAGTTCCAGAGAAAACGTATTTGGCTATCCTCATCCCTAAGGAATTGTAAAATATTTCTTTTTTTTGTAACTTCGTCTTTATTCACACCATTTTGCAGCTGGAAATAGTATAAATGCGTCAAATGTGACTATTAATAACTTAGGCGAGTCAGAGAAGAAAGCATCAAGACTTTCGCCTTCAAGATCAACCTGAAGACTAATGCAACAGTCAGCCCCAAGACATTGTTCGCAGAAAAACAAAGTCTTGGCATTTTACCTTAAATAATCAATCAATCGTATTTATTGAGCGCTTACTGTGTGCAGAGCACTGTACTAAGTGCTTGGGAAGTACAAGTTGGCAACATATAGAGACGGTCCCTATCCAACAGTGGGCTCACAGTCTAAAAGGGGGAGACAGAGAACAAAACCAAAACATACTAACAAAATAAATAGAATAGATATGTACAAGTAAAATAAATAAATAAATAAATAGAATATTTTTATATATATATATATATATATATATATATATAATATATAATGCACTGTACTAACTGCTTGGGAAGTACAAGTTGGCAACATATAGAGACAGACCCTACCCAACAGTGGGCTCACAGTCTAAAAGGGGGAGACAGAGAACAAAACCAAAACTTACTAACAAAATAAAATAAATAGAATAGATATGTACAACTAAAATAAATACATAAATAGAATATTTATATATATATATAATATATATTATAATATAATATAATATAGTCTTGGCATTTTACCTTAAATAAGAAATAATCACCAAGTTCAGAAGTTTCTCTTTTGTCATTTATTTTCAGTACATCTCTGAGCCTCAAGGAAAATATAAAATATGCTTTAAGAATTCTTATCCCTCCTTGAAAGGCAAATAGAACATTCCAACAGCTTCCTCTTTTTCTCTTCCCCATTAACTTGTTTACACCCTAAAGCGAACTAACTCATTCATTCATTCAATTGTATTTATTGAGTGCTTACTGGGTGCAAAGCACTGTACTAAACTCTTAGGAGAGTATAACAGACACATTCCTACCCACAACCAGCTCACAGTCTAGAGACAGACAGTAATATAAAATAAAAAGATACACTCACAGGTGAAGCTTCATCGTCCTGGCCATTTCTTTTTCAGAGACGAAGGACAATTCCGTGTACGTTGAGTTGATCTAATGAACTGATTCAAAATTGAGGTGGGAAGATTCTCTTCTGTATTTTGTCTGGCCTAACTCCGATATAGCCATCCTGGGCTAATGTTAGTCTTTCCTGTTTCAGCTCAGGCCCGCTGATCTAAAAACCATGGAATGTGTGCACCCTCTGCTGGTTTTTTGTTTAAGAAAATATGCTACTTATACCCTCCCTACAGAGCAAGAGGCTTGGTTAAAAAAAGTTGCATTAACATAGCAGTTGTTTTTGAGGGAGGCGGTGGGGGGGGTTGATGCTATTTGTTAAAACCTCCAAGGAGTGACCAGGGTGGACTGCTGTGACTAATAAAGCAGCGGCTCCTTTCGAGGAAAATCTTTGTAAGGAAGGACAAACCAGGAGGCAAAAGAGAAAGCAGCATCGGGTGTTGCGAGCTTCAAACCCAACAATACATAGACAGTCTTTTTGCGTGCCCACTGTGGCCAGAACTGTGGGTCCCATATTGGCCTTTTCAGCCAGGTGCTTTGCTCAGAGATGAACGGTGTCTTCTTTGAATATGTATTCTGAATATAATATTTTGAATATGTATTCTTTGACTATGAACAGCAGTGTCTTCTTTGAATATGAAAGACAACCATATTGAATTGTATGGTCAATTATATATTCTAATGTATTTTTGTGGAAGCTCCTAGAGGGCAGGTACCGGATCACGTAAGCTTTATACTTTCCTGAGTGCTTAGAACAATGCACTGCACTCAGTAGGGAACTACTACTACTGCTATTACTACTAGTACAACTACAGCTCCTACTACTACTCGATTAGTGGGAAGGTTTCTGATTGGAACACCCTCCCTCCTCTAATCCAACGGACCACCACTCCCTACCGCTTCAAAGCCTTATTGAAGGCACACTTCCTCCAGGAGGCCTTCCCAGACTAAGCCCCGCTATCTCATTCCCTTCTGCATCACCCTGACTTGCTCTCTTTACTCTTCCCCCCCACCCCAAGCCCCACAGCACTCACGTCCGAATCTGTAATTTTGTTTATCCCTTTGCCCTTCCCCACTACTTCCCAGCCCTGAAGAACTTTCAGTGCTTAGAACAGTGCTTGGCACATAGTAAGCACTTAACAAATACTACCATTATTATTATTATGTACACATCTGTAATTTATTTATATTGCTGTCTGTCTCCCCCCTTGGACTGTGAGCTCATTGTGGGCAAGGAATGTGACTGTTTATTTTTGCACCGTACTTTCCCCAGTGCTTAGTACAGTGCTCTGCACACAGTAAGTGCTCAGTAAATACGACTGAATGAATGAACGAATTGGAGAACCAACCCAACCGTGGGAGGTGGACCGGCCCACCAGAAATCCTGATAAGTGGCTGGCGAGTGTGAGTGGTGGAGGACCTCAGCAGTTACCATGGCAACCACGAGCCAGGCAGGGTCACCATGGCACAGTGTGGGCACCGGGCTGCGGTCACATCACCTGCCTCCAATAGGTTCTGCCCACGGCAAGTAACCCTTCGCATGCACTTTGCCTCTTGTTCTCCTGGCCCTGGCAGAGACCAGACTGAGAAGCAGTGTGGCCTGGGAGTCAGAAAGACCTGGGTTCTAATCCCAGCTCTGCCACTTGTCTGCTGTGTGACCTTGGGGAAGTCACTTCACTTCTCTGGGCCTCAGTCACCTCATCTGTAAAATGGTGATTAACCCCGTGAGCCCGATGTGGGACAGGGACTGCGTCCAACCTGATTAGCTGTATCTACCTTAGCGCTTAGTACATGCTTAGCACGTAGTAAGCGTTTAAAAAATACCATTTAAAAAAAAAAACCCAACAAAGTATTTCTGCACAAGAACAGGCGCACTTTAATCAATCCTTCTCTGCCCATTCTGAGACTTCAGGTCCGAGATGCAGCACTGTCTGCGATGGGAGACTTGTTATCATTTCACCAAGCGCTTAGTAGTCCTCTGCATACAGTGGGTGCTCAATACTAGATGGACCACAATGAAAACACGATGAGGAACGCTTTGGCCTTATTGCCGTAGTTCAGGAAGCAATAGAGTCACTCTGCTTTTTTTCCGAAACGCCGGCCAACTCATTGTAGAGAACGTTAATAGTTTGGGGTGCAATATGAACGGTGCCAAGCTACTCCAGAAGCTAAGCATCTCACAAGATCCCGGAAACGGGAATGTGACAAGTTTTACATTTGAGCCGCCCATACCTCCCTGGATCAAGTCCTCTTGGATGAGATTGGATTGAAGCCCGTTGGGGGGCCTCGGCCGACCCCCCGGCCCGAGGCTTGAGACCCATTCTCCGCACTGGCAACTTCTCCTCGGCGTGTGCGTCAGCTGCCTTCCGAAAGAAACCTCAGGCACCTCAGGCTAGGCGTCCGAACCGACTTTGGCTGCCCCGGGAAACCGCCACCCCACCTCCGCCAGTCTGTCGGTTAAACCTCCTCTCTCCCCCGTTGCGGAGTCACGGACCGGGGTTTTAATCCCGGCCCCGCCACCGGTCAGCGCGTGACCTTCGGCAAGTCACTTCCCTTCTCTGGGTCTCAGTTACCTCATCTGTACAATGGGGATTAATGCTGTGAGCCCATTGGGAGATATGGATTGTGTCCACCCTGATTAATTTGTATCTTCCCCAGTGCTCAGAATGGTGCTTGACCCACAGTGGGTGCTAAACAGATCCAGTCACGATTATTACTAGTATTACAGTCTTTCTCCAAGGTCCGGTGAGAGGCCATCGGGTCGACAGCTGGATCCCGGTCTACAGTCAGACCGTCTAGGGGTGAGACGCGCTAGGAGGCCAAAGTCTCCGGCTCCCGCCGCGGGGCCGGCGCGTCACTGCGGGCCCCGGTCCAACGGGCCGAAGACCCGGCCGAAGCGCCGGCGGTCCAAGACGCGGCCGAAGCGCAGGGTGAAGTAGAAGGTCTGCCCGCCGTCGTAGCGCTGGAGCCGCACAAACAGGTCGCGGGGCCGGTCCCGGCCTTCGGACAGGGGCACCACGCTGGCCACGGGGCAGAGGGTGTCGCGCCGCCGGCCCCAGAAGGTGAGGTGTGCCACCCGCAGCACGGTGCCCGCCTCGTTCACGTACATGAGCCCCACGAGGCGGCGCAGGAAGAAGCTGATCCAGCAGAGCATGGCCAGGGCGAAGCTGGTGCCCCCGCCCAGCAGGGCCAGGGCCTGCGGCGGCAGCAGGCCCCGGGAGTACAGGTAGATGCCGGGTGGCAGCAGCAGGACCGTCACGGCCGTCTGCAGCACCTTCAGCCGGGACAGGGACCCGCACAGCTTGATGCCCGGGAACCGGTAAATCAGGAGGAACTTGTCGCCCGTGGGTGGGCCCTGGGTGGCGGGGGTGGCCAGCTCCTTCTGGGCGCCGGGACCCAGGCTGCCCACCCGCCTGGAGGAGATGTGCTTCCTGTGCCAACGGAGCCCCGGCGGGAGAGGGCTTCTCAGCCCCAGCTCGGGGGCCCGAGACAAGGCTCGAAGGATGCCGGCCTGGAAAGAAGCGGTGACGCTTAAGGACGTATCCATCACTTCTTTCTTTACAATGATAACGGCATTTATTAAGCGCTTACTATGTCGAAGTGCTGGGGAGGTTACAAGGTGATCAGGTTGTCCCACGGGGGGCTTACAGTCTTCATCCCCACTTTACAGATGAGGGAACCGAGGCCCAGAGAAGTGAGGTGACTTGCCCGAAGTCACACGGCTGACAATTGGCGGGGCCGGAATTGGAACCCATGACCTCGGACTCCAAAGCCCGGGCTCTTTTCCACTGAGCCACGCTGCTCCATTAACATCCGTCTCCGCCTCTACACTGTAAGCTCACTGTGGGCCGGGAGTGGGTCTGCTTATTGTTCTATTTTGCTCGCCCAAGCGCTTAGTACAGTACTCTGCACACAGAGAACTGCTCTCCCCCACTTCAAAACCTTAATGAAGGCACATCTTCTCCAAGAAGCCTTCCGTGACTAAGCCCTCTTCTCCCACTCCCTTCTGTGCAGCTCTTACTTGCTCCTGATTCCCCTGTATCTCCCCCAGTGCTTAGAACAGTGCTTGGCACATAGTAAGTACTTAAAAATGCCATTATTATTATTATTACTTGACTGCTATGTGACTTTGGGCAAGTCCCTTCCCTTGTCTGTGCCTCATTTACCTCATCTGTCAAATGGGGACGAAGACTGTGAGCCCCCCGTGGGACAACCTGACCACCTTGGAACCTCCCCAGCGCTTAAAACAGTGCTCTGCATATAGTAAGCACTTAATTAATTCCATCATTATTATTATTTTACAGCTGAGGTAATAGATGCAAAGAGAAGTCAAGTGACTTGCCGAAGGTCACACAGCAGACAAGTGGCTGAGCCAGGATTAAAACCCAGGTCTTTCTGACTCCTCAGTTCCCTCATCTGTAAAATGGGGATGAAGACTGAGCCCCACATGGGACAACCTGATCACCTTGTATCCCCCCACTGTTTAGAACAGTGCTTGGCACATAGTAAGCACTTAACAAATTAACAAATGCTATTATTATTATTACTGACTGCTGTGTGACTTTGGACAAGTCACTTAACTCTCTGGGCCTCAGTTTCCTCCTCTGTAAAATGGGGATGAAGACTGTGAGCCCCACGTGGGACAACCTGATAACTTTGTATGTCCCCCAGCGCTTAGAACAGTGCTTGGCACATAGTAAGCACTTAACAAATGCCATTATTATTATTATTATTATTACTTGACTGCTGTGTGACTTTGGGAAGTCACTTAACTTCTCTGAGCCTCAGTTCCCTCATCTGTAAAGTGGGGATGGAGACTGTGAGCCCCACTTGGGACAACCTGATCACCTCGTAAGTCCCCCAGCGCTTAGAACAGTGCTTGGCACATAGTAAGCGCTTAACAAATGCCATTATTATTATTATTATTATTATTATTACTTGACTGCTGTGTGACTTTGGACAAGTCACTTAACTCTCTGGGCCTCAGTTCCCTCCTTTGTAAAATTGGGATTAATCAATCAGTCAATCAGTCGCATTTATCGAGCACTTACTGTGTGCAGAGCACTGTACTAAGCGCTTGGGAAGTACAAGTTGGCAACATATAGAGACGGTCCCTACCCAACAGTGGGCTCACAGTCTAGAAGGGGGAGACAGACAACGAAACAAAGCATATTAACAAAATAAAATAAATAGGATATGTACAAATAGAATAAAGAGTAATAAATACGTACAAACATATATACAGATGCTGTATATATGTTTGTACGTTTTACATTTTACAGATGAGGGAACTGAGGTAAACCGAGGCCTGTTCTTCTCCCTCCCTCCCTCCAGGCCTGAGGCCTCTTACCATGGCAGGGCTGTGGGGCGCGGCGCACGCGGCCACCGGAAGCGCTGGGCGCGAGCCCCGCCCCCCAGTTCGCGGGGCACTGTGGGAGTTGTAGTTTGGCGGGCGGGGCGCGGCCCTCCCCGTCCCGGCATGCCCCGCGCGGACCGGAAGTGGCCGCGTGGCCCAGTCATGGCGGCCGCGGGGCCTGCGCTCTGCCTCTTCGACGTGGACGGGACCTTGACGGCCCCGCGACAGGTAAGCGGGGACGGCCCTGTGGTAGCGTCATCATCATCAGAATGACGCCCATATTATTATTATTAATAATGTTATTAATAATAATGTTATCAATAATAATGCCAAGGACTGTTCTAAGCGCTAGAAGACACAGGGTGAACAGGGTGTCCCAGGTGGGGCTCACAGGCCCCATCCCCACTTTACAGGTGAGGGAACTGAGGCCCAGAGAAGGGAAGTGACTTGCCCAAAGTCACACAGCTGACAAGTAATAATAATAATGATGGCGTGTTAAGCGCTTACTATGTGCCAAGCACTGTTCTAAGCACTAGAGGACGTGCAAAGTGATCAGATTGTCCCAGGTGGGGCTCACAGGCTCCATCCCCACGTTACAGATGAGGGAACTGAGGCTCAGAGAGGGGAAGTGACTTGCCCAAACAGCAAGTTTGTCACACAGCAGTCAAGTAATAATAATAATGATGGCATGTGAAGCGCTTACTATGTGCAAAGCACTGTTCTAAGCGCTAGAAGACACAGGGTGATCAGGGGGTCCCAGGTGGGGCTCACAGGCCCCATCCCCACTTTACAGGTGAGGGAACTGAGGCCCAGAGAAGGGAAGTGACTTGCCCAAAGTCACACGGCAGTCAATTAATTATAATAATGATGGCATGTTAAGCGCTTACTATAATAATAATAATAATGTTGGTATTTGTTAAGCGCTTACTGTGTGCCAAGCACTGTTCTAAGCGCTGGGGGAGATACAAGGTAATCAAGTTGTCCCAGGTGGGGCTCACAGTCTCCATCCCCACGTTACAGGTGAGGGAACTGAGGCCCAGAGAAGGGAAGTGACTTGCCCAAAGTCACACAGCTGACAAGTAATAATAATAATAATGGTATGCTAAGCGCTTACTATGTGCCAAGCACTGTTCTAAGCACTAGAAGACATGCAAGGTGATTAGATTGTCCCACATGGGGCTTACAGTCTCCATCCCCATTTTACAGAGGGGGGAACTGAGGCCCAGAGAAGGGAAGTGACTTGCCCAAAGTCACACAGCTGACAAGTAATAATAATAATGATGGTATGTTAAGCGCTTACTATGTGCCAAGCACTGGGGTAGATACAAGGTAATCAAGTTGACCCACGTGGGGCTCACAGTCTCCATCCCCACGTTACAGGTGAGGGAGCTGAGGCTCAGAGAAGGGAAGGACTTGCCCAAAGTCACACGGCAGTCAAGTAATAATAATGATGATGGCATTTGTTAGGCGCTTACCATGTGCCAAGCACTGTTCTAAGCACTAGAAGATATGCAAGGTGATCAGATTGTCCCAGGTGGGGCTCACAGTCTCCATCCCCACGTTACAGATGAGGGAACTGAGGCGCAGAGAAGGGAAGTGACTTGCCCAAAGTCACACAGCAGTCAAGTAATAATAATAATGATGGCATGTTAAGCGCTTACTATGTGCAAAGCACTGTTCTGAGCGCTGGGGTAGATGCAGGGTAATCAAGTTGTCCCAGGTGGGGCTCACAGTCTCCATCCCCACGTTACAGGTGAGGGAACTGAGGCTCAGAGAAGGGAAGTGACTTGCCCAAAGTCACACAGCAGTCAAGTAATAATAATAATAATGATGGCATTTGTTAAGCACTTACTATGCGCCAAGCACTTCTCTAAGCGCTGGAGGACATACAAGATGATCCGGTTGTCCCACATGGGGCTCACAGGCTTCATCCCCATTTTATAGATGAGGGAACTGAGGCCCAGAGAAGTCAAGTGACTTACCCAAAGTCACACAGCTGACTATTGGCGGAGTCGGGATTTCAGCCCGTGACCTCTGATTCCAAAGCCTGAGCTCTTGCCACTGAGCCACGCTGCTTCATAATAATGGTGGTATTTGTTAAGCACGTACTATGTGCCAAGCACTGTTCTAAACGCTGGGGGAGATCCAAGGTGATCAGGTTGTCCCACATGGGGCTCACCAGTCTTCATCCCCATTGTACAGATGAGGTAACTGAGGCACAGAGAGTTAAGTGACTTGCCCAAAGTCACACAGCAGTCAAGTAATAATAATAATAATGGTGTTTGTTAAGCGCTTACCGTGTGCCAAGCACTGTTCTAAGCGCTGGGGGAGATACAAGGTGATCAGGTTGTCATACATGAGGCTCACCAGTCTTCATCCCCATTTTACTGGTAGTAATAATAATGATGGCATTTGTTAAGCACTTACTATGTGCAAAGTACTGTTCTAAGCGCCGGGGAGGATACAAGGTGATCAGGTTGTCCTACGTGGGGCTCAGAGTCTTCATCCCCGTTTTACAGATGAGGTCACTGAGGCCCAGAGAAGTGAAGTGGCTTGCCCAAGGTCACACAGCTGACATTCATTCATTCAGTCCATCCATCCATCAATCCATCCTCTCCATCCCCCCGTCTTACCTCCTTCCCTTCCCCACAGCACCTGTATATATGTATATATGTTTGTACATATTTATTACTCTGTTTATTTTACTTGTACGTATTTATTCTATTTATTTTATTTTGTTAATATGTTTGGTTTTGTTCTCTGTCTCCCCCTTCTAGACTGTGAGCCCACTGTTGGGTAGGGACTGTCTGTATGTTGCCAACTTGTACTTCCCAAGTGCTTAGTACAGAGCTCTGCACACAGTAAGCGCTTAATAAATACGATTGATTGATTGAGCGCTTACTGTGTGCAGAGCACTGGACTAAGCGCTTCGGAAGTACAAGTCGGCAACAGATAGAGACGGTCCCTACCCCACAATGGGCTCCCAGTCTAGAAGGGGGAGACAGACAACAAAACAAAACACGTAGACAGGTGACAAGTTGTTAGAACAAATAGAGTTATAGCTATATAATAATAATAATGGCATTTATTAAGTGCTTACTATGTGCAAAGCACTGTTCCAAGCACTGGGGAGGTTACAAGGTGATCAGGTTGTCCCACGGGGGGCTCACAGTCTTAATCTCCATTTTACAGATGAGGTAACTGAGGCACAGAGAAGTTAAGTCACTTGCACAAAGCCAGGAGCCGGGATTTGAACCCATGACCTCTGACTCCAAAGCCCACACTCTTTCCACTGAGCCATATCATTAACAAAATAAATAAATATGTACAAGGAAAGTAGAGTAATAAATCTGTACAAATATATTCAAGTGCTGTGGGGAGGGGAAGGAGGTAGGGTGGGGGTGTGGGGAGGAGGAGAGGAAAAAGGGGGCTCAGTCTGGGAAGGCGTCCTGGAGGAGGTGAGCTCTCAGTAGGTTGTCCCACATGGGGCTCACAGTCTTCACCCCCATTTTATAGAGGAGGGAACTGAGGCCCAGAGAAGTGACTTGCCCAAGGTCACATAGCTGACAAGTGGCAGAGCGGGATTAGAACTCATGACCTCTGGCTTCCCAGCTCCTGCTCTTTCCACAGAGCCACGATGCTTCTCAAAATAAGATATATATATTAAATAATTGTATTAAACATCTTTTTATTATAAATAAGTGCGTGTAGCATTATTAATCATGGTATTTGTTAAACGCTTACTATGTGCCCATCACTGTTTTAAGCTCTGGGGGGGATACAAGGTAATCAGGTGTGGCATAGTGGGAAGAGCCCGGGCTTGGGAGTCAGAGGCTGTGGGTTCGAATCCTGGCTCCGCCACTTGTCAGCTGTGTGATTTTGGGTAAGTCATTTAACTTCTCTGAAGTTAAACGCTGTGAAGCAGCATGGCTCAATGGAAAGAGCACGGGCTTGGGAGTCAGAGGTCATGGGTTCAAATTCCGGCTCTGCCAATCGTCAGCTGCGTGACTTTGGGCAAGTCACTTAACTTCTCGGTGCCTCAGTTAACCTCGTCTGTAAAATGGGGATTAAGATTTTGAGCTCCACGTGGGACAACCTGATCGCCCTGTATCCTCCCCAGCGCTTAGAACAGTGCTTGGCACATAGTAAGCGCTTAACAAATGCTATTATTATTATTATTATTATTATTCTCTGGTCCTCAGCTCCCTCATCTGTAAAATGGGGAGTAAGACTGTGAGCCCCACCTGGGACAACCTGATAACTTGTATCTCCCCCGGCGCTTAGAACAGTACTTGGCACATAGTAAGCGCATAGCAAATACCATCCCACGGCGGGGGGGGGGGGGCCTCACAGTCTTAATCTTCTAGACCGTGAGCCCGCGGTTGGGCAGGGACCGTCTTGATATGTTGCCGATTTGTACTTCCCAAGCACTTAGTACAGTGCTCTGCACGCAGTAAGCGCTCAATAAATGTGATTGAATGCATGAATGCTGCTTCCCGTAGTATTGAATCCTCTTTTTACAGACGAGGCAACTGAGGCAGAGAAAAATTAAGTGGGTCGTCCACTCCACAGACACGGGGCGGAGCGAGGATTAGAACCCAGGTCCTTTGACTCCCAGGCCTGTGCTCTTTCCCTTAGGCCACACCGGTTCTCTTGGCAGGCTTTCCGGTGCATCGCAGCTGGCCCCTCTGATAACACGCATTAATCTCTAACTTTGGCTTCCCTGACAATGTTCTCTCTTGGTTCTCCTCCTATCTCTCTGGCCGCTCCTTCTCCGACTCTCTGAGTCTCTCAGGGCTCAGTTCTGGCTCCCCTTCTATTCATCTACACTCGTTTGCTCCCACGGCTTCAACCACCATCTCCATGCTGATAATTCCCAAATCTACCTCCCCAGCTCCAACCTCACTCTGTAGTCTCACATTTCCTCCTGCCTTCAGGACATCCCTACCTGGATGTCCCGCCGACACCTCAGACGTAACATGTCCAACTCATCTTCCCACCCAAACCCTGTCCTTTCCCTGACCTCTTCATCGCTGTTGACAACATCACCTTCTCCATCTCCCAAGCTCGTAACCTTAGCATCATCCTTGACTCAGCCAATTTGTACTTCCCAAGCACTTAGTACAGGGCTCTGCACATAGTAAGCGCTCAGTAAATATGATTGATGATGATGATCCCTCAGTCCACTCACATATCCAGGCTGTTGCCAATTCCTATCAATTCCGCCTTCACATCATTTGAGTTGCCCTTTCCTCTCTAACTACTAACTCGTTGATCCAAGCTCTTATATCCGACCTTGCGTACAGCATCAGCTTCCTTGCTGACCTCCCTGCCTTCTGTCTCTTTCCTCTCCAGTCCATACTTCACTGCTGCCTGGATAATAATAATAATAATAATAATGGCATTTATTAAGCGCTTACTATGTGCAAAGCACTGTTCTAACCGCTGGATCATTCTGATTAAAAAAAACAAAAACTCACCCAGTCCATATCTCCACCTTTCCTCAAAAATCTCCAATGCCCATCCATTTCCATGTCCAACAGAAACTCCTTACCGTCAGCTAGCACTCAGTCAGCTAGCCCCCTCCTCCCTGACTTCACCGATCTCCCAATCCACACACTTTGTTCCTCTAATTCATTCATTCATTCAATCGTATTTGTTGAGCGCTTACTGTGTGCAGAGCACTGTACTAAGCGCTTGGGAAGTACAAGTTGGCAACACATGGAGACGGTCCCTACCCAACAGTGGGCTCACAGTCTAGAAAGGGGAGACAGAGAACAAAACAAATTAACAAAATAAAATAAATAGAATAAATACATACAAATAAAATAAATAAATAATGCCAGCCGTGTTCACTGAACTTCAGTGTCATCTTTCTTGGCCAACATCCTCCCGTCTGGCCTTGAACTCCCTCCCTTTTCACACCTGACAGACCACCCACTTCCCCCGTCTTCAAAGCCCTACTCAGATCCCATCTCCTCCAAGAGGCCTTCCCCGACTAAGCCCTCATTTCCTTATTTGCCCACCGCTTTCTACATCAACTACGGACTCGGATCTGGCACCTTAAAACCCTTTGATTTTCACGTCACCCCCACAGTACTTTTGAACATAGTTGATTTTAATGTCTGTTCCCCCGCTCTGCTCTGCAAGCTCTTTGTGGGCAGGGATCATATCTACCTACCCTATTGAAGTGTACTCTTCCTAGCACTTAGTACAGTGCTGGACACATAGGATGCGCTTAGCAAACACTAGTTATTGATTGTTCGATTGCTCACGCATCTGCTCAGCAAGGTGTCAGCAACTGCTTCTATAATGATGCTATTTATTAAGCGCTTACTAAGGGCCACTCACTTCCTAGATACAAAGCAACCAGATTGGGCACAGCCCCAGTCCCACATGACACTCATAGCTTGAGGAGGGGAAACAGCGTTAAGAATTGGGATACATTCAAGAGACTAGAGAGAAAAAAACGATAGTCCTTGCCTTCAAGGTGCATGCAAACATTTTAATGGAGGAAACAGGAAATAAATAAATACCCAGACAGCGAAAGAAACATTTGCGCATTTACCCAGCAGCCCACTTCAGCTGTTCAGAGACCTAGTCTTGCCTTCAGGACTGACCATCCTTGTTTGCTTGGACAGTGTATTTAACAGTAATGAACAGGTGTCTCTGTTCTTTAAAGAAATGATGTAAATAATAAGGTATTCTGACATTATGACTTAAAAGCATTTATTAAGTCCCTACCCATCCAGAGTATTGTTCAGAGTTAATGAAACCAGACCCAAGAGCACATAAACTAAAGCAAACATCTGTATGGACAGAAATAAAAAGATACGCAGGCACACGCCTGCTTTGCAAACAGTAGTGACCCTGGTCACATGAATATCTCTATCAAATTATTTGGGTTTTTTCTGCGTTTTTTTTTTAAATCATATCAGTATCAACAGAAGCAGCATGGTTTAGTAGATATAGCACGGGCCTGAGAGTCAGAAGGACCTGGGTTCTAATCCTGGGTCCACCACTTCTCTGCTACCAGACCTTGGCAAGACACTTCACTTCTTCGGGCTTCAGTTTCCTCATCTGTCAAGTGGGGATTAAATCCTGTGCCTTCCTACCTAGACTATGAGTCCCCATGTTGCTCAGGGACTGTGTCCAACCTAATTATCTTGTATCTACCCCAGCTGTGAACACATGCCTTTTTGTATTGTTATTTTTTTTATTTTAAAAGACTCTCCATCCCCTTCTCCTCTGCAAACTCTTATTTCCTTCTGCCTTTGGGATGTCTCTATCTCAGTCTGGGAGACA
This sequence comes from Tachyglossus aculeatus, assembly GCF_015852505.1. Taxonomy (NCBI): domain Eukaryota; kingdom Metazoa; phylum Chordata; class Mammalia; order Monotremata; family Tachyglossidae; genus Tachyglossus; species Tachyglossus aculeatus. Next base: position 74,265,069 of record NC_052086.1, read on the forward strand.
ACAGTACAGTAGGGTAGGTAGACACATTCCCTGTGATCAGGGAGTTCAGAATATAAAGCCTGCTGCTTTCCCTCCCTTTCAGCCTGGGAGGCCCAAATGAGACAGGGATTGTGCCTGATTTGATTATCTAATGTCTACCCCAGTGCTTAGCACATGGCATGTAGTGCCATAATCCATAGTTTTGAAAATTTTAGCCATAGAGATGCCATCAAGATAACTTGGTTCAGGTGCCTGAATTACTAGGCCTGAAAGTCCTGAGTGTACTGTACTTTGGATATTTTTCTGACTGGGTTGTAGTGTATAACCGCTGCATTTTCCTTGGTGAAATCTAGAAAATCACCCAAGAAATGGATGACTTCCTACAGAACCTGAGGCGGAAGATAAAGATTGGCGTCGTGGGAGGGTCCGACTTCGCTAAAGTACAGGAGCAGCTGGGAGATGACGGTGAGCTGGGATTATTGCAGCCCCGATGAAATATTAATTTGTGATGAGGATGAACCTGGTAGCCACTAACGACTTTGGGCGGCTCCAAGCCCCAAACTCATGAGGCAGAATTCCTGTTTCCTTCTTTGAGAGTCATCTCAGAAACAAATCTCTTGAGCCATTGTCGGGAACGAGCTCCCCGTGGTGAAGAAACCTCTGGAGATGGGGTCATGTTGCGCCCTTTGTGAATCCCCAACTCCCTCACAACCCAGTTTGAGAGAGGCTTCGAATCTTTTGCAATGGGCCTTGTCGTCTCGCTTGGTGGCTGGGCACTAGTTTGCAGTCTGCTTCCTGGCTCCCAGGGTTAGGAGAACAGTGAACCTCACACACCCCCTGCTTAATCTCTTCTTTGTGCAAGGTTTCTCCTACCAAATGGACTGGGACTGCTTAGAAACGCTGTAAAATACCAAATCTAAGGAGGAAAGAGAACCCTTTTTTCAGCTCAGTAAAAGCAGCCCGTGTGTGCCTTGACAGTTAAAAAGCTAGAAGTGGAAACTGCAGTTGGTGTTATTCAGGAGTTAGTAAGCATTCGATCGATCAGTCAATCAGTTATACTTATTGAGCACTTACTGTGTGCAGGGGACTCTGCTAAGCGCTTGGGAGAGTACAACATAGCAATGTAACAGACACATTTCCTGCCCACAGTGAGCTTACAGGCTAGATAAATACCACTGAGTAATTGATAGGGGGCTGTGGGAAGCCAAGCTGTACTGTAGTGGCAGAGCTCCTCCAGGCGTGGCTAAAGGGTCAGTCAGTCAGTCATACTTAATCCCGGCTCCACCATTTGTCTGCTGTGTGACCTTGGGCAAGTCGCTTCACTTTTCTGGGCCTCAGTTCCCTCATTTGTAAAATGGGGATTGAGACTGTGAGCTCCACATGGGACAAGTAGTACATCCAACCCATTTGCTTGTGTCCACCCTTAGTACTTAGTACAATGCCTAGCACATAGTAAGCACCGTGGCTTACTGGAAAAAGCCCGGGCTTGGAAGTCAGAGGTCATTCAATCAATCAATCGTATTTATTGAGCGCTTACTGTGTGCAGAGCACTGTACTAAGCGCTAATCCTAGCTCCGCCACTTGCCAGCTGTGTGACTTTGGGCAAGTCACTTAACTTCTCTGTGCCTCAGTCACCTCATCTGTAAAATGGGGATTACAACTGTGAGCGCCACGTGGGACAACCTGATTACCTTTTATTACCTTGTATCTACCCCAGTGCTTAGAACAGTGCTTGGCACATAGTAAGCGCTTAACAAATACTAATATTATTATTAAGCACTTAACAAATACCACAATAATTATTGTTACTATTTATTGAGCGCTTACTGTGTGCAGCGCACCGTATTAAGCCCTGGGGAGAGTACAGTATAACAGGCACATTCCCTGCCCACAGCAAGCTTATAGTCTTATAGGAGGAGAACCAGAGTGACAAGAAGGAAAGGGTCCCTGCAATTTACACTGCCCCTGCCATTGTGTAAACTGCTGTGCTCTGAAGTCTTGCCTTGTGTGGCAAGGAAAATCGTGTTAAAATATCATCTTGATATCAGCTGTTGTCTCACAATGAAATATTACGAGTCTCTTTAAGTAGTTTAGAAAGTCTTATACTTCTAAAGAGAGCTGGTCTATTTTCAGCCGGCGCCATTCTGATATACCTTGTGTTTGCTTTCTAGTGGTTGGGAAATTCGACTACGTCTTCCCCGAAAACGGTCTGGTCGCGTACAAGGACGGCAAGTTCCTGTGTAGGCAAGTAGGTCGGAGAGGTTTGAAGGATGTGTTTTTCTGCCTTCTTGATGAATCGGCCTCTAAAATGTCATTTGGTCGAGAAGCGGTTATTCCTATTGGCGGGAGAGAACCATCCTTGACGTCGAATGACCGTTTTGTGCGCCACTCTTTTAGATGGCGGGAAATTCCCACTCGCTGTTTGTATGCTTGTTAACAGAAATGACCATCCAGGTCATGATGTAGGTTTTTGTTTATTGGAGTAGGATGGGGCCCTGGGGATTTGGATCCTGGGGCCAACTCCACCAGGTCTCTCGGTGACTTCAGGGGGAATTTTCCTGTAGTAAAATGCAGCATGATCAACCTCTTGGATTCTACCCAAAGCCTTTGAAAAGTCATGCATAGTCTTGTCGTGTGGCGTAGTGAACTGTTCGATGTAAAAGCATTTTTTTCAAGCAAAAGAGAACAGTAAAGTAGGTAATGATGTGCACCGGTATTCCAGCAATGTTCTCTAGGTGATCACCTGTGTTGTTAATAATTATAGTATTTGTTAAGCACTGTTCTAAGCGCTGGGTTTGAGATAAATCAGGTTGGACACCGTCCCTGACCCACATAGGGTTCACAGTCCGTTTTTACAGTTGAGGAGATTAAGGCACCGAGAAGTTAAATAACTTGCCCAAGGTCACACACCAAGCATTTGACAGAGCCGGCATAAGAGCCCAGGTCTTCTGGCTTTCAGACCTGTGCTCCGTCCACCAGGCCACGCAGCTTCCATCAGAAAATCTTGTTATATTGGACTGTAAAGGCATCTCAAAAATGGATCGCTCTGAATGTAGTAATTTTCTTTGTTTAGAGTATACAGAATCATCTGGGAGAAGACTTAATCCAAGATTTAATCAACTACTGTCTGAGTTACATTGCAAAGATTAAACTGCCAAAGAAGAGGTAAGTATCCATGAATATAAGGTGCATACACACAGGCAGAATTCAAATACTCTGCCCAATGGAGAATATAGTCTTTATTTTGGCTTCAAACAAAAACCAAGTACTTTCTTCTTAGCCTTTGTGGGTTCTAACTCTTGTCTCAAGAAATGTGTCCTGCCATGGGCCTGTCTGGTCACTGAGCAAGGGGCTTGCAGTAGGTGTTCTATCCAAGCGCTTAGTACAGTGCTTTGCATACAGTAAGCTCTCAATAAATACGATTGAATGAATGAATGAATGAATATCCAGAAGCCATACACAACAGAGCTCTGCTGGTTCCAGCAGATAGCACTATATACCCTTGCTGGCTCTTAAATAGCCTCATCCACTGTTGCTTCCTCTTTCTATAACGCTTTTTAACGTCTGACTCTCCCACTAGATTGTAAGCTCCTTGACGACAGGGATCGTATCTGCCACCTCTATTGGATTGTACCCTCTGAAGCGCTAGTATGGTGCTCTGCATATAATAAGCACTCAATAAATACCATTGATTGATCTTAATTCTTTTTTTTCATTTCTAACAATCAGTGGTTAATTGAGCCTCCTAAGTATTTACAAGGGACTAAATGCGTTCTTGGTAACCAGAGATAAAGTTAGAAAGAGCTAGAGATGGAACTGTGAATTGTAAAACTGAGTTGCCATGGTTCATCAGAGCCCGCTTAAAATTAATCTGGCAACGTGGGCAGCTAATTTGGTGTAGGAAGATGAGGTTTGAGAGTGCTGGACAGATTTTTTCTTTTCCTCCCTCCAAGCGAAGACAGAGGAAGGATTATTTCACATTTCCTTTCAGTGTTGGGCAAGAAGTGGTTCCCTAGGGAATTCAGTGTGGTGTTACATAGAGTTTACTGGATGTACAAGACACTTTTTAAAGATTTTTCAAGGAAGTGTAATATTGGGAATAAGCCTACCTGACTGCAGGACAATCTTCAGAACCCTTTATCCTGTACACTGTACTCCCAGCCTCACTCATCCTGAATTTCCAGTTTGGGCCGATAAGTCCCCAAATGGTAGCTTTCTGGCCTGTTTGCCTTTAAATCCCTCCCCTACACAGTTTCCACTCTCCCCATGAAAATGCCCCACCCTCAAGAGGTGGGGGACACCTCCAGTAGCTAGCATTAAGTTTTCATCATTCATCAGGTTCTTCAGATTGAGGTGCATTTTTTAGAAATGCTCAAATAGGTCATCTTACATCTCTTTCCTCTCCATCCAAACTGTTACTTTGCTGATCCAAGCCCTTCTAGTATCCTGCCTTGACTACTGCACCAGTCCCCTTGCTGACCTCCCTGACTCTTCCTCTCCCCACTCCAGTCCATACTTCACTCGGCTGCCCAGATCACTTTTCTTAAAAAAAATTAAAAAAAATTCAGCCCTCCTCAAGAACCCTTAGTGGTTGCTCACCCACCTCCCCATCAACCAGAAAAGCCTCACGCCATTAGCTCTAAAGCACTCAACCAACTTGCCCCCTCCTCGTTTACCTTCCTGATTTCCTACTGTAACAGCCCACTTGCTTGGTTCTTCTAATGCCAACCTGCTCACTGCACCTTGATCTTGCCACAAGCCCCTGCCCACATCCTCCTTCTGGCCTGAAACTCCCTCCCTTTTCATATCCACCACGCTCCCAACCTTCAGAGCCTTATTAAAATCACATCTCCTCCAAAAGGCCTTCACCAACTAAGTCCTCATTTCCCCTACTCCTCTTCCTCTGCATTGCACTTGTATTTGAACCTTTTGAGCACTTGGTATTCACCCCACTTTCAGCCCCATAGCACTTATATGCATATCCATAATTTTTTTAATGTCTCTCTCCCCATCTAGACTGTAAGCTCCTTGTGGGCAGGTAGCATGCCTACCAACTCCGTTGAATCGTAGTCTCCCAAGCGCTCAGTTCAGTGCTCTGCCCACAGCAGCGCTCAATAAATACCATTGATTACTTGCTTGATTACATCAGTAGCAGAGCAAGGCCTGCCTTTCGAATCCCAGATTTTAACTCCAGTTCCTAACATTGACGTCTTCTCTCAAACCGATGACCTTTCAGCCTCAGTTAACCCGTCCAGAAAATAGGCAAAGTGGTAAACCACTGATGTCTTCTGGTGACCCTTTCTCCTGGTTTATTTTTCTCCCCAGGGGTACTTTCATTGAATTCCGAAGTGGGATGTTAAACGTGTCTCCTATTGGAAGAAGTTGTTCACAGGAAGAGAGATTGGAGTTCTATGAACTAGATAAAGTGAGTCTTAATATTAACGGTCCTGGGCTAGCTGCTACCTACCGTGGTTGAAAGGGCTTAATACAGAGTTCTCCAGTGCCAGCAGGAACACAGAAGAGAAGCGGGTGTATCCTTGATTTCTTTGGCTTGCTTAAACAAAATTTCTCACTTGTCTCTTTTTGTTTGTTTTTTCTCAACAGAAAGAAAATATAAGGGGAAAATTTGTAGCCGATCTCCAAAAACAATTTGTAGGAAAGGGGCTGACGTTTTCTATAGGTATAGAAGATTTCTGGCATTTCTATACAGTCTGTGTTAGGCGACCGATTGGATGGTCCCGTTGGGGTGGGACGCTGTTGGAATCGAGCCCGGGTTTGGTTGGCTAGCACCCCCCCACCCCTGAGAGCAGAAGCACTTCTCCCCTTGTGAAGAGTTGATCCCCTGGTCCTTTATCTTCTATGGTGGATGAAATAAATTTTGGATTTTGGATTGGGTCCTGATGCCATATTGGAAAGTAGCATTTGTAGTATGGGTATTTATTGAATGTGTCCTGAGACCCATGCGCTGTGCTCACCTCCTGGGAAGTACCACAGAAGCACAATCAATCGGTATTTATTGAATGCTGCTTTTTTTTTTTTTTAATGGTATTTGCTAAGTGCCAGGCACTGTACTAAGTGCTGGGGTAGATACAGGCTAATGTGGTTGGACATGGTCCATGAGGCTCACAGACTTAATCCCCAAGTTATAGGTGAGGAAACTGAGGTGGAGAGCTGTATATTAAGCACTTGAGAGAGTTCAACACTACAGAGCTGGTAGACACATTCCCTGCCTACAGTGAGCTTCCAGTCTAGGGGACAAGATGTGGTCCCTGCCCCCAAGCTGCTTACCCTCTAACGGAAAGAATCCCCCACTTTTGGTTTATCTTCTTGGAGTGCTTATAAAATCATGAAGTCAGTGGAATGAGTAATGGTCTGTTCATTTGGCACTGGTCAGAATCCCGTGTGTCCACTGAAAGTTGTGGGAAAGATGGCAGCTTGCCTAGATGATTGCTTTAAAAAAAAAATTAAGCGCTAGGTTCTTTAACCTTATTGAATCGTTTTTTTCTCTCCCCTGTGTAAAGAGATGTTTTTTAAATCATATTGGTTAAGCGCTTACTATGTACCAGGCACTGTACTAAGCGCTGGGAGAGATACAAGCTAATCAGGTTGGACAAAGTCCCTGTCCCACATAGGACTTACAATCATAATCCCCATTTTACAGGTGAGGTAACTGAGACACAGATAAGTGGTTTGCCCAAGGTCACACTGCAGACAAGTAGCAGAGCTGGGATTAGAACTCAGGTCCTCTGACGCCCAGGCTCTTTCCGCTAGGCCATACTGCTTTTCCCTGTGTTGTCTTCAGGGCATAAAGGAACTGAGTGCATGGGCCTTACAACGGCCTGGTTCCTGCGCTCCTTTGTTTAGGGTAGGCTTAGGGAGCCAGTGCTGATCCTTCCGCCATCAGCGGATTTCTGACGCCTGGGATATGTCCTCAGAGCCACTGAGAGAGCTGCCACACCCGATGGCGGAGGAGAGGGGATGGCAGCAATAGCAGCAGTGGCAACCATGGTTCTCCGCCAGTCAGAGGTTGGTCTTCAAGTGGAGAGAGCAAGGGACAGCCACATTGCTCCTCTGCGGCATCTTTGGTACCCTCAGTGAGCTTAGTACAGTGCCCTGCACCTAGGAGGTCCTCAATAAATTCCAGCTATTTGTTTGACTCAAGCCCCAAAGTCAAACTCGCTGGTTTTTCCTCCCAGTTTCACCAAAAGTAGAATTCCGAGAGCGCTCACAAGCTCAGTGTCTGCGAGCTTCTGGTGTATATCCAAAGGCCTTTTTGTGGGAGCTGGTGAAAACTTCCCGGGCAGGCACCTCTCTTCAGCACTCCCCTCAAAAATGAAAAGGAACGGTATAAAGATGAAAATCTGTGCTGTGCAGTTCAACGTCGCTCCTATTAAAATGGTCCGTCCGTGCGCTTGATTTACTCTGCGTAAATATGGCCGAGCATTTCGGCGCCAATAAGTTTCAAGCCCTAAATGGAGACTGTGCCTCATGTAGCCGAAAGGAAGCTCCAGTCTTGTGCAATGCCTTTGAAATGGAGAGTAAAAATTAAATTGGCAGCCTTTCACCTCTGGTTAAATATTATGCCTAATACCTATGTTTGTCCTGGCTTCGGTGTTTTTTTCCAGGAGGCCAAATAAGTGTTGATATATTTCCCGATGGGTGGGATAAGCGATTCTGTTTGGGACAAGTGGAAAACGACGGCTACAAGACCATTTATTTCTTCGGAGATAAAACGATGCCTGTAAGTAGGAAAATATCTTTGCATCTTCTCTGTAAAGCCATACATACTAACTGCAACCTGACGGCAAAATTTGTGAAACCCCAGAATGCTCCATAAAAGAGTTACGGGTCAACCGTAACCATACTGGGTGACCTTGAAAAAGTCACTTCACTTCTCTGTGCGTCAGTTACCTCATCTGTAAAATGGGGATTAAGATTGTGAGCTCCAAGTGGGACATTACCTTGTGTGTGCCCCAGCTCTTAATATGGTGCCAGGCACATAGTAAGCACTTAACAAATCCCATTAAAAAAACAATTGTTTTGTGGTAAGCGAGGGACTAGCGGAGAGAGTTTACAAACCATTCTTCCCTGTATAATGTTAATAAATTGTTACATTGACTCTGAGACTTAGAGAAAGGATATAGCCTCATAGGTTATAAATTGCCAAATCAAATAATGTAAACATATGTTTTAGCAGAATGAATGAATCCAGAACCTCATTACCAACCAGAAGGTTTACAAATTTTTAAATATAAGACATTATATTGAGGAAATCCCCTTCAGTTTTCTACCTTAAATATTCTGTTTCTGACCAAATATTGGTCATCTACCCTGGTCCAGAAGTCAGACTGTTAACTTTGCCCTTTGTGAAAGGAATTCCATGAGTGGATTAGTTTCTTTTGTGGCACTTGATTTGTAAAGTCTGTATCTGGTTCACTGGACACGAGTTAAGAGTAGAGAATTGCTTGGTTGGAGAGATGAAGTCTCATTTGCTGGAAACATCATCCTCTTCCCCTAAGGATGATGATGGTGATGGTTTTTGTTAAGCACTTCCTGTGTGCTAAACTCTGTATTGAGTGCTAGGGTAGATACCAACTAAACCTCTGGTCTGGTGAACTGTTTTGGAACCCTCCTTTTTGTGGTATGCACAGCTGCCCTGCCGCGTTGTCTGGGTAGCTGAGATCACAAGGGTGCTGCTCCTCAGCACAGACTGGCCTTGTTTGAGACCCGAACTTATTTGCTCTATTTTTTTCTCCTGGCCAACCGTCACTGGAAAGTTTGAAAAGAACTCAGGATTAACGCTACGTGGTTTCCACTGGTCTCTCGGCTTGGAGTTCCAAAATGGAGTCTTGATTGACATCCGTGAGCAAGAGCCAGGATTCTCATGGGCAGCCCCGCAATTTCCCAAACTGGCCCCTAAGTCACGGACGCGAGGAGCCCGCCTCTTCCCCCTTGCCTGTTTTCAGTTTGTAGTGGGAATCGAGCACGGATTTAAGTGGGGGACAGAGGGCTGTCTATGTGTCTCACCCACTGCTTCATGACATATTTGCCATGGGGAGACAGGGGACGTCCAGGCACTGCAGTTTGGGGGCTGAGCCAGTTAGCACTCTGCTGCTGGTACACCGTCCTCTCTCCCCTTCATTCATTCAGTCGTATTTATTCAGTGCTTACTGTGTGCAGAGCACTGAACTAAGCGCTTGGGAGAGTAGAAATCCACAGTAAACAGTTGCACTCTCTACAGAACATATAGCGAGGAACCCCTTTTGAGAAGCACCATGGCCTAGTGGATAGAGTACAGGCATGGGAGTAAGAAGGACATGGGTTCTTATTACGGTTCCCGGTCCCGCCACTTGTCTGCGGCGTGACCGTGGGCAAGTCACTTCACTTCTCTGTGCCTCAGTTGCCTCATCTGTAAAATGGGGATTAAGACCGTGAGCCCAATGAGGGATATGGACTGTGTCCGACCTGATTACCTTGGATCAATCCCAGCACTTAGAACAGTGCAGCGTGGCTCGGTGGAAAGAGCACGGGCTTTGGAGTCAGAGGTCATGGGTTCAAACCCCAGCTCCGCCAATTGTCAGTTGTGTGACTTTGGGCAAGTCACTTCTGTGCCTCAGTTCCCTCATCTGTAAAATGGGGATTAAGACTGTGAGCCCCCGTGGGACAACCTGATCACCTCGTAACCTCCCCAGCGCTTAGTGCTTTGCACATAGTAAGTGCTTAATCAATGCCATTATTATTATATATTAAGTGCTTAAATGCCATTAGAAAAACACAACCTTTTTAGAGTAGAACTAACTACAGTGAGTGAAGTCTCCTATTGATGAGAGTCACTCCCTTGTAGTAAAGTGATGCGCTTTTTTTAATGGTCTTTGGTAAGTGTTCCAGGCACTCTACTAAGTGCTGGGGGAGATACAAGTTAATCAGATTGGACACAGTCCCTATCCCATATAGGGTTCCCAGTCTTAATCTCCATTTTACGGAGAGAAGTAAAGTGACTTGCCCAAGGTGACAGAGCAGACAAGTGGCAGAGCTGGAATTAAAACCCAGGTCCTTCTGATTCCCAAGTTCTTTCCTCTAGGTCACGCTGCTTTTGCTTTTCACTGTGGGAGGAGCATTGGGGGGTCCACTTAGTGTACTCAGGATACATTTTGGGCAGCAGAGTGCTGTAACCAGTAAGTACCCTGGCACCCTTCTGAATCGAGATCCTGGTCATCATCATCATCAATTGTATTTATTGAGTGTTTACTGTGTGCAGAGCACTGTATTAAGCGCTTGGGAAGTACAAGTTGGCAACATATAGAGACAGTCCCTACCCAACTGCGGGCTCACAGTCTAAAAGACTGTCCTGGTCTTTTAGACCACTGGTCCTATTCAGTAGCTTGCCATCATCTGGGAGTTGAGTGCCAGGAGAATCAGGTTCCATGATGATACTGATAGTGATCATTAAAGTCGATCCCAGTTTTCACTGCTAAGAGTTTGAGAATTGAGAACATTATTCAACAATTTCCAAATTTGGAAACCGAAGGAACGAGCCGGCATTTTAACAAGAAGGATATGAATAAAACTGTGGAATTTCTCTCTCAAGCAAAGAATGCTATTTGGTGGTGCTGTCGGTTCTGAAAGTTATCAAATATAGGATTAAGTACTTTTCTCTCTGCCAAGCATCGGGGTAGATACATGGTATTGTCAGGTCTGCCCCACACCGAGCTATATTCATTCAGTCAATCAATGGTATTTATTGAGTGCTTACTATGTACACAGCACTGTACTAAGCGCTTGGGACAGAACAACAGAATTAGCAGTCACTTTCCCTGCCCGTGACGAGCTTGAAGGAAAATATAGCGGGTGTTTGGTGCAGCCTAGGTAGCCCATCTTCCAACAACATGTTTTAGAGACAGTAAAACTTAATTGAAAGGTGGCTGGCCTTGACTCCTGTGAAATACAACCTTATTGTGCTTGTCGGTATAAGGAATATACAGCCTGTAGTGTTAGTAATTGAATAAAAATGTTTTGTAAGCCTGAGGATCCAGAGTGTTTTGGAAAGTGGATACCATTAGAAGAGAGCCACTGATAAGACCAGATCGTCTTCTGTGTAGTAAACTTAGTGAAACAGAGGACCTCGTTTGGCTCCTATAACAGAAATAAAGCTGAGAAGTTTCTCCAAATAAGGGCTGGCACCAGTTCAGACTCCGGAATGAGCACCATCTTAATCAATGGTATTTATTGAGTGTTTACTATTTGCAGAGCACCATACTAAGCACTTACGAATGCACAGTACAGTAGGGTTGGGAAATATGAGAAATAGCGTGGCCTAGCAGAAAGAGCCTGAGCCTAGAAGTCAGAGGATGTGCGTTCTAATACCGGCTCCCCCACATGTCTGCTGTGTGATGTTGGGCAAGTCAGTTAACTTCTCTGTGCCTCAGTTACCTCATCTGTAAAATGGGGATTAAGACTGTGAGCAATCCGAAGTGAGGGATTGTGCCCAACCTGATTACCTTCTATCTACCACAGCGCTTAGAACAGAGCTTGACACATAATAAGTGCTTTAACAAATATTATCGTTATTATTATATGATTCCTACCCACAAGGTGCTTACACTCTATAGGGAGAGGTAGACATTAAATAAATTATAGATAGGGGACAGAGTAGAGTTGAAGGATATGTACGTGTTGTGGGGCTGGGGTGAGTGTCAGAGTCCTTAAGGGAATCACAGCCAAGTGCAAAAGTGAGGAGAGGGCAGCTAGGGGAAATGAGGGTTTAGTCAGGGAAGACATTTTGGAGATGTGATTTTTTAGGGAGGGTTTTAAAGGTGGGGAGAGTGATGGAATATTGGATATTGTGGGGCAGGGGGAGGTTCCAGGCTGAAGAGGTGACTTCGCCAAGGGGTCAGTGACAGCATAGATGAAATTGAGGTACAGAGAGTAATTTGGGATCAAAGGAGCAAGGTGTGCAGATTGGGAGGTAGTAGTAGATTAGCGAGGTGAGATAGAAGGGAGAGGGCTAATTGCCTTAAAGCCGACAGTAAGGAGTTTCTGTTTGATGCTGAGATGGGTGGGTGACCATTGGAGGTCTTTGAGTAATGAGGAGATATTGGACCGAGCAGTTTTTTTAGAAAAACGATCCGGGCAGCAGAATGAAGTATGGACTGGAGTGGGAAGAGGCAAGGAGGTCAGCAAGATGGAAAACAAGTGCTTGGATCAGCTTAGAAGCAGTTTAGATGGACCGGAAATTACGGATTCTAGAGATGTCGTGACAGTAGAACTAACAGTATTCTTGACTGATTGAAGTGCTTAGTACAGTGCTCTGCACACAGTAAACACTTAATAGATACCATTGATTGATTGTGCAGGTTGAATGAGAGAGATGAGTCAAGGAAGTTAAGCAGCTTGCCCAAGGTGACATAGACAAGTGGCGGAGCGGGGATTAGAACCCACGTCCTCTGATTCCCAAGCCCATGCTCTTTCCATTGAGCCACGCTGCTTCTCTGGTTGAAGCTGTGGGAGCGAATAAGTTCTCCAAGGGAGTGGGTGTAGATGGAAACTGAAACGGGACCCAGAATTGAGCCTTGAGGGACTGCCAATGGGTGGGATGGGTGGCAGAGGAGGAGCCAACAGAAGAGACTGAGGAGGAGCGGCCAGAGATAGGAGGAGAAACAGGAGAGGACAGGGTCAGTGAAGCCGAGGTAGTGGAATGTTTCCAGGAGATGGGGGTGGTCAGCAGTGTCCAAGGCAGCAGACACTTGTCCCCCACTGGTCTGACATGTGCCCTTGGACAAGTCACTTAACGTCTCTGTACCTATTACCTCATCTGTAAAATGCCAGTCAAGATTGTGAGCCCCATGAGGGACATGGACTGTGTCCAACCTGATTAGCTTGTGCTACTCCAACCCTTAGTATCGTGCCTGGCACATAATAAGCACTTAACAAATACCATAAAAAGAAAAAGAAAGGTGAAGGAGGATTAGGGTGAAGCAGAGGCTGTTGGATATGACAAGAAAGTCATTGGTGACCTTAGAGAGGGCGATTTCTGTGGAGTGAAGGGGGTGGAAGCCAGATTGCGGTGGGATCAAGGAGAGAGTTGGAGGAGAGGAGTGATAGGAGAGAGCCTGGCCTTGGTCTCCGGTTCATTTTCAGCTGGAGCCAGTAAGACAGGACATTTTCATACAGGACTAGCAGAGGAACTGTCAATAAAGAGCATGGCCCAAGGAGTTGGAGTGCACAGCTTCTAATCCCAACTTCGCTGGGGCAAGTCACTTCACTTCTTGGTGCCTCAGTTTCCTCATCTGCATAGTGAGGATTCAGTACCTGTTTTCCCTCTTAAATCGTGAGCCCCACTTGGGACAGGGACTGTGTCCAACCTAATCATCTGTATCTATCCCAGTGCATAGGTACAGTGCTTGGCATATAGCAAATGCTCAACAAATACAGTTATTAATCATTATTAACTGATTAGCCCAGGGTCATCATCAGTGATGGAGTCTTTGTAATTCACGGAGTAACATCTGATACCACAGTAAAGAAACATCAGAGATAGCTTACAAGTTCAGAAGTGCTTTCCAGTGAGGTCATCCGGGAACATTTTGTTCTGATTCTCCAACATAAACCGTAATTTAAATCTTCAACTCTGAATCTGATGGAATTCAAAAGAGTGGCTACATCTGACTCCTGATGTCTTTCTGAAGCTAGCATTCCTATCGAGGATACTTCTAAAAGCTGTCGTAAACTGTCATTATCCCATTTCATGCTGTTTTTCATGCATTTTTCTTTCAATAACAATTAGATGTAATTGTATTCCATTCAGATGCAAATTCCAAGAAACTTACTCATGCTAACCTACGAGGTGGCATTTTTTTTCTTATTGAAGCAGTGACTTAAAACGGAAAACAAATTTTCGTGGCTTGAGAGTGACATTTTACAACCTTCAGATGAGTGTATGGAAATGTCTCCGTTGTTCCCGGGATTTTGTAAAAGCCAGAAGTTGATTTGAAATATTTTTTCCAGTTACTGGACTTAAAAGCTCTAAAGTACTATTGAAAGAGAGGAGTTAAAGAAATGAGTCTCATTAAAATAGAAATTCGATTAGCCTTCGTCATTTACCCCTACCATCAAGAGTGTTGTGGATGTGTTTGACCAGAACACTTAGGGATTGTCCTGTGCTCTCTGCACATTGGTTATTTAAGCCTCTCCACCCGTCCAGAGAGAAGGTCGGGGGTTCATCCATGCCGGTTGGGTGGCTCATTCCAAGAGCTGGGCTTGGAATTGGGGGTCCTCGTCTGCTGCAGGGTAACTCTGGGTTAACGCACCGTCCGGGGACGGTGCCTCTCTGCCTCTGTTTACTGGCGTATCAACCAATCACTGGTATTTATTGAGCGCTCACTATGCCAGCACTGTTCTAAGCACTTGGAAGAGTTTGGTACAACAGAGTTGGCAGCCATCCTCTCTGCCCACCAAGAACTTACCTTCCAAAGGGGGAGACACATTCCTGATTTAAATTAATTATGGGTATGTACAAAAGTGCTGTGGGGCTGAGGGTGGGGTGAATATCAAGGGCTTGAAAGGGAAACCACCAAGTACAAGAATGAAAGCATTAGTGAGGAGCTGCTTTTTGTCCCATTCATTCATTCAGTCGAATTTATTGAGTGCTTACTGTGTGCAGAGCACTGTCCTAAGCACTTGGGAGAAAACAATATAACAAACAGACACACTCCTTCCCCCTACCAGTCTCTTTAATGACTAGCTCCACTAGCCAGAGGGCTGTTTTCATTGTCCTCTGGCTTAGCCCCTACCTAAAGCAAGTCAATGGGTTGCATTGCCTTCAAAGCCTGTTCCTGGCCTGAAAGAGCTCCTAGTTCAGTGTTCTGCCCGTGGTAAGCTCTCAATAGATACCACTGATTGATTGATTGATGTACAGATAGTGAGTTGGAAAGCTCGCACTGCGGGGTGGGGTTCTCTGAAAGTTTCTTGGCAAGTCCCCATTTGCTCTACAAGGCACAGAGATATCCTTTTATTAGTCCTGGCCCTGGGAGGCTAAGAAAACTTTCATTTGGACTTGGAGAATTTTTTAAAAAAAGAGAAAAGCCAGTCACCTCCAGAAACTCCCCAGATTGCTTCAGTGAGCTCCAAAAGGTCATGTATGAGACCCTAGATTTCATCTGGGAAGCTAGTAGCCAGGACCAACAGACAGTTACTCACCCCACCTTCAAAGCCTTATTGAAGGCACATCTCTTTCACAAGACTTTCCCTCAGCCCTCTTTTCCTCTTCTCCCTATCCCTTCTGCCCCACCCTGACTTGCTCCCTTTATTCATCCCCTCCCAGCCCCACAGCACTTATGTACATGTCTGTAATTTTATTTATTTATATTAATATCTGTCTCCCCCTCCAGCTTGTAAGCTCATTATGAGCAGGGAGTGTGTGTCTTATATTGGTACATTGTCCTCTCCCAAGCACTTAGTACAGTGCTCTGCAGACAGCATTCAGTAAGTATGACTGACTGACATTTCCCCTCCGCAGCCCAGGGATCTCTGCTCTCATCAACTTGGAGTTACACCTCTGTCCTCCCCTCCTTCCTAGTATAGAAAACAAATGGGTTGAGGTGAGTGCCATGAGCCCTGTCTGAGAGCCTTGTACTAATTCTTTGCTCCCAGTGAGCATCTGCCCTGAAGAGCAAAAGTTAAAATGAGCACCTGCTAAATCCAAAGTGGAAACTTGCTGTTTTCTTCAGTCACCGGCTTCATTTGGCCAGAGACCGTCCGTCTCTGAACTCAGCCACCTCCCTAGCTGGGATGCTTCAGCCCCAGACAAGGACACCAGAATAGCTTTTGAGAGGGCACAGGAGAAAGACCAGATTCTATGTCTTGAGAGTGAAAGGATGGAATTATTTAGGTCGTGGTGGTGGTAACGCAGAGGCCGCTTTCTGTGTCTGTACTCCGGAGAACAAGTTAAATCCTGTTCAAGTGTGGTAGCTACCCTTTGCCAACTGATGATGTGGAGGGAATAATGCATAGTATTAAGTCTTTGGCAACCTTTTCACATTGTCACCGTTGTCATCACTGATTTGTATCGTCTAGCATTTACCGACATGCAGCCTCATATCAGGGACTCAAAACTTTGTTCTGTAGCAACTGTTTAGTATCCAGTGATTTCTCCCCGCTTCTGTAGAAGCCCAGAAATACCCACAAGATCTTGGAATCTTCCGTTTCCAAGATTGGGCATAGTCTGTGGGTGAGGGCAGCCCCACCTCAAACCACCTCCCCTCCTGAGGCCCAGGTATCGGTGTGGTACACTGTCGCCCAACAAAAACAGGCTTGCTGTGCTATGTCTTGGTTTTACAGATGGCTCTAAAGTTGCAGGCTTCCTGCGTGTGTTATGAATTATTAATTAACAATTAACTGTAAGTGCTTTGGCCGGCAGTCTGAGACCATCAACTCCCAGGTATTGCACAGGAAGGAGGGGAAAAGCTAGAGGAGTGAAAGGTAACAGAGTTCCCTAAATTGAGGCACGGGTCCATCCCGGCCCCCCAACCCGCTCACTAGAAAGAGCCCCGTACTTGAAATATGGTAAGGGCGACAGCCTGAAGCTCTGAGTGAGTCGACCTCAAGTATTCTGGAGGATAGGGTTGTTTTCAGTCAGTGTAAGAACACTGAATTTCATCCTGAGCTCCTGTTGCAAATTCTTTCATTCAGTCGTATTTATTGAGCTCTTGTTATGTGCAGAGCACTGTACTAAGTACTTTTATTTCAAGTACAGTTTGTCCTTGTGCCATTTTAAAAGCAGGAAGGTGGAAGAGCTCTGTCAATCAGTGGTGTTTAGCGAGCACCTACTCTGTGCAGAGCTCTGCACTAAGCGCTTGGAGGAGTAGGGGACAGGTAATAGACACAATCCCTTCCCTCAAGGAGCTTCCAGGGTGGGGTGGAGAACGTCAGGTATGCTGGTGGGAGAGCCAGCCTCCCCTTAGTTTTTCACGATTGTCCCTCTCCCCACCTCCCCTGGGCCAGCAGACCTGTGGATGTCAGTTCATCAGAATCCCCTGCCAAACAGGTGTAGACCTTTCCGGTAAAGCAACATCCTTGCTGAATAGCTGCTTTAGGGGAAAAAAAAGTTTGTGTTTGGTTGGGAACCCCAGTGTCAGAGCTGGAGAACTGTTTCAGAGGTGCCATTTCCCCAAGATTGGTGTTTTTCCAGATTCATTTGACTACATCATCTTTCAGTCCCTGACTGTCACACGACTCCGTTGCTGAAAACATCTCTTTATGAGTTATCAATTGGCCTTTTCCCAAAGTCTTGAGACTTGCCTCATAGTTTATGAGAAATCAAAGCTCTCATGAATCAATGGCAGATATTTCCTAGGAGAAAAGAATGTTCTCAAAGACCAAAAAGATTTTCAATATGGATAGGAAAGCAGGGTGCACCTTGGGATAGTAAATAGGCTCCTGGATTTAGACTAGGGTATTTAATAGTAATAATGATGGTATTTGTTAAGCGCTTACTATGTGCCAAGTACTGTATTAAGCACTGGGGTGAATACAAGCAAATCGGGTTGGACACAGTCCCAGTCTCAATTCCCATTTTACAGATGAGGTAACTGAGGCTCAAAGAAGTGATCAGCCCAGGTCCTCCTGACTCCAAGACCCTTGCTCTATCCACTAGGCCACGCTGCTTCTCTTTCATGTCGATTTTCCTTTAAAGGCGAAAGCGATTAAAAGCTGGGTGAGTCTGGAGCTAAAGTTACTTTTTAAGGGGAAATATTAGGGAATGCTTTAAGCTCTTACTGCGTTAGTAAATGATCAGGGAGAGGGATAAGTGCAGGCCCTTTCTGAGGTTCTAGCCGACTTCGTGCTGAAGCGTTATCCCAACTCCAGTAATACTGCAGTCCTTTCTTTCTCCAGCCCAGTCTTTGGAAAGTAGTGACTGTGCCACAAGGTAAAGGAACTGATCATCTCTTTCTGCCTCTCCTCTGTTCACAGGGTGGAAACGACTATGAAATCTATACGGATGCCCGAACAGTAGGCTACACAGTAACTAGACCAGAGGACACCCAAAGAATCTGCGAGAAGCTCTTCTTGTAAACCGTGGAATATAGTTCCTCACTTATAGGCGAAGGAAACCAAATCCAAAGTCCATCTTCATGCGCAAAACTGAGATGTTAAAAACAGACGAGGGGGGAAGAAAATCACCATATGAACGTAAGAGCTACCCCCCATCTCCTAGTCCTAAAAAGGTCTTACATCAAGTTGTCTTTTAAGCCACTTTGTAGGGAACTGTGTCTGTGGGATTGCAGGGGAGACCCTTAAAAAGCAGAGGGCTGTCAAGCTGTCCAAGTCTCCCATGCCCCTACCTTGTTGGTACAGTGACTTGGGGCACAGTACAGCTGTGTTGCATAACTCTCTGGCTCGTATTTTAGCTCAAACCCCCACTCAGGGCTAGATTTTATTTTTGCTTGCTTTTCTACCAAGTCAAGTTGGAGAGTCGATCTTTACCAGTGGACATTTTTCATCCTGGGGGATGGGGAACAAAAGAACGGAGGCTTTGGCGATCCTTTGAAGAATGAGTATAGTACTTAAAATGTGATGCTTATGCAGATGTATTGTCTCCCAATTTAAGTAGTGTGAAGTGTGGATTATAACTTTGGCTTGGAAAGTTTGAGGAACATGTTTGTGAAGCAATGCAATATTAATGGCTACTGATCCCACTCCCTTCCTGAATCAAAGCTGCTAATTCTGATTTTAGGGTTAATGAAAGACTGTGATTAGAGTCATTGTCAGAACTCCGTTAGGGACTGAATTAATTTTGATCATTCAAGTTTGCATAAGATCAAGTGCATCCGCTTCCTTATCTCAACCACACTAGAGTTCTGAGTCAGAGCCTGTTAGTCGCCCCGGGTTTGTGGGGTTTTTTGGTATTTGTTAAGCGCTTACTCTATGCCAGGTACTGTACTAACCTCTGGGGTAGGTGCAGATTACTCAGGTTGGACACAGTCCATCTCCTACATAGGGCTCGCAGTCTTAATCCCCATTTTACAGATGAGGTAACAGAGATGTTAAGTGACTTGCCCAAGGTCACACAGCAGACAAGTGGCAGAGCCATGGGATTAGAACCCAGGTTCCATCTGACTTCCAGGTCCTTTATCCAGTAGACCCCCACTGCTTCTCAGGTTGCTAAAGTGCTTTGCACTTCAGGCTTACTATGGAAATTGTAAATAAACATCTTCAAACGTGGCCACTGACTAGGCTGATCTGAAGTGAACATTGACCTCTGGGGAAATTGTTTTGTGGTGGGTTTTTTTGTTTTGTTTTGTTTAAGGGCTGTTAACAAAATGACCCTGAAGTAAACAGTGGCTTAAATGAAAGATAGACCTTCTTAGGTCTCGGGGAAAGCAAGCTAGCCCAGACTGCATCCTCTGTGTGTCCCTGGATGCCAGCCTGAGGCTCAAACTGTTTCAAGATTGCTACCTGAATACTGGAGCAATTAATGGCACTTAGAAGGTACTGTTTCCCCCTTGCACCGTTTTTTTTTTACTTTTGATAGGTGACAGGGCTGATAACTCCCACAGAGTTAACAGCTTGTCTACTTGAAGGGATGAAAGCTGCAAGTTGTCATTATTTTAAAAAGAAACCCCCAAAAAATCAACTCTGTCAAAGCCCCTACCAGCAATACACTTTGTGTAACCCAAGGAGGCTGCTACTGCAATAGAAGCAACTGCTTTCTGACTTTGTTGGCCAACATTTCAACTGGACCGTCCACCCTGCTAGCATGGTATCTTTACCCTGCCTCTGAATGAGGCCGAGTCCCCTCTCTGGGAGGAACTAGGGGGAGGGTGGTGTGTTTCCTAAGTGAACTCCTAAGTGGTTCACCTGAACCACTGCCCCCTTCCTCATCTCCCCTCCCACTAATCAGCCATCTGGGGCCAGTGTTTAGCAGCTCACCTAGTGTTCTCTTAGGTTGCAAGCCAGCCGCTGTGTTTCTTTAGTCTTTGACTGATGCACAGCACACTTTCCAAAATGACGTACTAATTCAAAATGCCTTGACACCAGCAAAAATACTAACACATTTTACCTCAGCCATTCTCGTTCATCCCAGCAGAGGCTGAGTTACTAACTGAACGGTGTGTTTGGTACCTGCTCCCTGTAGGAGACTGCTGAAGGCTTGTTTTAATTGGGGCGAGCCATTAACAATTCATACCTTGGATAAAACAGTTGTCTTTTTCTGTTTTTCAGTTCTTTTTTGGTAATGACATGCTAGCGTGATCCTTTCATCGTCATCAGTGGTGTTGATCGAGCACTTACTCTGTGCAAAGCACTGTACTAAGCACTCTGGAGATTTCAACGCAGTCGGTAGATAAGTTCCCTGCTCACACTGAATGGGAACCAGACAAGCACATCAGATTTTCCAACCATCATTTTGTCCTACAGCTGTAGAAAAAGTCCAAGAGCCTTGATCCTAAGGGTTTTGAGCCTTTCACCTATGGTTCTTCAGAAAGGAATAAAATGGTTCCGGTGTGGCCTATTGAAAACAGCACAGGCTTCATGTCAGGAGACATGGGTTCTAGGCTCTACCGCTTGCCTGCTGCGTAGCTTTGGGCAAATCACTTAACTTCTTTGTGCTTCAGTTCCTCTTCTTCCTCCGCCTTAGCCTGTGAACTCCATGTGGAAGAGGGGCTGTGACTGACCAGGTTATGTTGTATCTACCCCAGCGCTTAGGACAGTGGACAGTTGTCCATGGTAGGGGTGGGGATGCAGTGTGTTAAGACACTCGCTCAGCCCTCCCTGACTTACTGCCAACTTTGAAAAAATCACGACTCCCTCTTTACCTGGAGCCTTGAATTAGCCAAAAATGCTTTTGGCCCTAGGATTGGCCAGCCAGCTTCACTGTGGGGTGAGGCTGGCTCCGTCCATCTTGAATGGAAACAGAAATGCAGCTTCTCACGAAAGCACAGGGAAATGAGAATTCAGATTCCTCAAAAGTTCTTCAAACCAAAAATAAAATCCAGTTTCTTGATGTCAGAACACAGGGCTTATTCAAAATTGACCCAAGTCCACAGCATTCTACTACCAGATTATTATGCCACACTTCACCCGCCAAACTCGTCTAGGAGAGACCAGTCAATGTAAGGAAAATAAAGGACAGTCACACTATTAGCAAAACACAGTCAGAATGTGTTACTCAGATTAGGAAACCTGCCACGTGATGGGAGTTCTTGCCCTGCTAGCTGTTGCTGCTTCACCTCTGGGCAGTGTCACAGCTTCTCTGGAGCCCGTCTGAGTTTATTTGAGGGTGATTCAGCACATACCAGAAACCAGCTTTTTAAAAGCATGCAATTGTACACACGCAGGCTCCATTAGTTTTGAAATCAGCCACACGTCTACATGCAGTATGCATTTTAATACATTAGTTTTACTCTTCCCTAGACTTTACTCTTCCCTAGACTTTACTCTTCCGTAGACTTCAGCCCCCTCTAATAGGCAGTTCCCGAAACACCTGGAATTTCTCTCAATTTTACAAGCATTTGGTGAATATAAAAAAATTGAGCCAAAAATTATCAGCAGGTAAGACTTTTTTTCATCGTCTTTACACCCCATCCAGAGATACTCTTAAATTTTTCAAAACTTTGTGCATGTATCCTGTTTATTTTAGGATAATAATAGACTGATTATTTTAATGAAAAGGTCCATTTTTACTGTAGATCAAGCTCACCTGCAGTTAACAGCTGATTTAAGGCTAACACTTTAAAAGCTCAAATAAACAGGGATTTAAGTCTTTTACTTTGTCAAAGCCAACTACCATCTCCACTGCAAAGCTACCTAGTAAAATTCAAACACTCTCTTAAACACTTTTCATACCAGGGTTGTTGAGAAGGAGAGAGGAAAAACAGAAATCAGCCTAACCTAAGTCAAGCAGCTTATTCAAGACTAAGGTTGGGGAGTTCTGCTCTGGGAATATTTAAGTGAAGTTGAAAAGCATAAAACTTTTGCTTGAGTTGTCCAAAAGTTACTCTGGGTACAGAAGTGAAGACAGCAGGAGGAAGTTGGTTGTAGTGAATGCCAAACCCGGATCTGTCTGAACATTTGGAACCGCGGAGGGACGGATTGGGGCGACTGTCCCCGCCACACGGGTCACAAGGCTGCAATTAGTGCTCAGGCCTCTCTTGAAAGGTAGGACAGAGCCTACTCACCTTCTGCAGATCTCTCTCTCTCTCTCTCCCTCCCTCCCTCCCTCTCCCTCCCCTATCCCCAGGGGTCTTGCAGAGTAACCCCTTCCCCCAGAGAAAGGCACCAACAGTAAATGTAGAATTTCACAGATGTTTATTTCCCGGCCTTCACTTGGCTTGCTTGCCTGCCTGGCTCAGGCCCACCAGTCTCTGGCTAGTAGTCGCCATTTCAGCAACCGGTAAAGGGCAGGCAGAGGATGGGTGGGGAGCCTAGGAGTTCCAGAGGCCAAGAAACAGTTCGAGGAGTCAGACGGCAAAGTGTCACGCGCTGACCCAGGAACATGAGAGCGAGGGAAATCCTTCATCTCATTGAGCCCGTAGGCGCTGTCATCTGGGAGGCTGCCCGCCGAGTTCCAGAGTTGGGCGGTGGGAGTCAGTTCTCTTGGCCCAAAGACAGGGCTCCTCACCCTGACGTGGGGCCTGGATTTTCCCTTCCCTGCTGCCTCCGCCGCAGGACGCTCAGCATGTGTTAGGCACCATGCCGAGGGCCCCCTCCCCCCTCCCCACCCTCCCTTTCCCCCATTTTCCCTCCCCCGCCATGTCCTCCAGGGTGCCGGGCCCGGGGCCAGGGCTCCTAGGAGCTGATGACCCGGCCAGACCAGGTCTCGTGCTTGGTCCCGGGTGCCAGGTGGGTGATGACTACCTCCACCGCCTGCAGCTTCTCGTTTTTCGGGGGAATCGAGCACATCTTGTAGGTCACTTCGTCTCCCTCCACCGGGACGTACTCCCCTTCCACGCTGTGGGGACAGAGACGGCGGTCGCTCAACGTCGGCTCCCAGCCGGTGGCCCCCTGGCCTGGGCTGGGCAGAAGGCCTGGTGGAGCCGGGGAGTTTGGGGCTTTTGAAGTAGGTGCATGCACCGTTACTGATGGGAGCCACTGGGGCAACACTATATCTCCAAATTGTTACCAACAGGGCCGAGTGGCCAAGGACACTTTAGCCTGGGGGCTGGGCCCAGTTGGGAAGGGAGAGGATTATCACACCAGCACAACAGCAATGGCTGTGGGAGGGGGCCTGTTACCAGTGCAGGGGTCAGAGGGAAGGGTCTGTCCTCAGGGGCACTGCAGTCACTCACACCAGCCAGCATTGGACAAGGGGGCCACGTGTGACCAGCTCCTATTGGAGGTGACCAGGCCACATCATCATCATCATCAATCGTATTTATTGAGCGCTTACTGTGTGCAGAGCACTGTACTAAGCGCTTGGGAAGTACAAATTGGCAACATATAGAGACAGTCCCTACCCAACAGTGGGCTCACAGTGGGCTCACATGACCCCAGGGCAGAGGTCAAGAGCCTCTGCTCAACACAGAGGGAAGTGGTGCAAGAGCATTGTCGGCCCTGCCGTTCTCACAGTGCTCACCAGTGGCGGACTTCCACTAAATTAGAAGCTCCTCAAGGGAAGAGATCGTGCCCATTCTGGTGGCCTCTCCCGAGGTGTTAGTACAGTGCTCTGCACACAGTGCTCTGACTGATTACAGCCGGCCTCACCCCCATATCCACCCTTGCGGAATCAGTGGCATCAAGTCCGGGTTGCAGGTATGGGGGAGCCTTCTGTGCATCCTGGGTGCACCGTGCCCAGTGAGAGACAAGGGCCATGCTGCCTTACACCAAGGGCTCACTCTACCCTGTGCCCAGGACCCTGGGGGTCCACGGTCTGGATGGCCCCACGGTGGTAGCAGGGGTGGCACTTACTCGGAGATGTGGAGGAAGATGTCTGGGCCTCCGTCGGCAGGTGTGATGAAGCCATGGCCCTTGGAGCGGCAGAAGCACTTACAGACCCCTTTGTAGACAGGACCCTGGGACGCTCGCACGGTGCTGGAGGAGGAGGAAATAAAGTGGGCTACCGGATGCAGGGCAGCTGGGACCCGGAGTTCCTACAGGCCCAACTGAGGCCACGCTTGTCCCCCAGGACCTGGAATGGAACTGTCCCGGGGAATTATCCCTGGCTTAAGGGAGGGGTGGGGTGTGGGCGTTGGGGAGCGGGGGTTGTCCACTTCCAGGCCTTCCGCCTTTACCTCTTTCTTTTCCTTTCTGTAGCCATGGAAAGCCCAAACCGTGTGGGCAGGTCCCCTAGGTGGACTTCCGGCCCTGGCGGGCCAGAATCTGGGTCGGTCTCAGCCCCCACGGTGCCACTGGAGCGGCCCCAGACACTGATCCCAGCCACTGGCCGGAGTAGATTATGACCTCCCTGGGCCACGACAACCATGTCACAATCGGCTGAGTTGGGCAGTGGGCTCTGGCGGCTCTGAGGCTCAAGCAAGTCCAACCCCGTGTGGGGACAGGCGAGGAGGGGTCCTAAGGTTACAGCGGGTGGGAATTCTACCACCAAGCCACTTGGCCTGGCTGGCCTAAAACAGCCTATTATCTCAGTCTGGGGCCTTGGCTGGAGCTCACCCTTCCTGCTTGCTCAGAAAAGCCTAGTAGGTGGAGCTGCAATAGGGGGGACCCGGAGGCTGGGAAATGGAGAGAATGGCTAGGGTCACTAACTCTGACAGGAGAGACCCATTCTTGGGTCAGAGAAGCGCAGAGATTGGGACAGGAGTTGAGGGCGGGAACTGCAGGGCATACAGCTGCAGTGAAGGAACCGGCTTTCTCCAGAGTGAAGCAGGGAAAGGGGCTGGGAATGAGGGCCCTATTGGGTTGGCCACTTGGCATTACGGGATGTTAGACACAGGGGAAGCAGCAGACCGGAGAGGTGTCAGGGGGATGTCGCCTGGCTTTTCAGCTCAGCATTAGCCCAGCCAGTGCAGCCCCCGAGTGCGGCCGGAGCGAAGGGCAGAGGCCGGGCACACTCAGACCCACGGTGAGCTGAAGGCCCCGGGCAAGAGAAGCAGAGTGGCCTAATGGATAGAGTCCGGGCCTGGGATTCAGAAGGACGTGGGTTCTAATCCCAGCTGTGCCATGTGTCTGCCGTGTGACTTTGGGCCAGTCACTTCACTGGGCCTCAGTTACCTCATCTGTAAAACGGAGATTAAGACTGTGAGCCCCATATGGGCCGGGGTTGTGTCCGACCTGATTCGCTTCTATCTACCCCACTGCCTGGCACATAGTACGTGCTTAAAAAATGCCACAATCATCAGTCATCATCAAAGAGGGCCAGCGGCTTCCTCCCCACCAGGATAAGGCCAGGGCCAGAGGAAGGCAACAACCGGGAGGTGGAAGCTCAACCAGCCCTGCCACAGAGCCAAGGAATCTCTCTCCTCTGAGCCCCACCAACTTGGTTCTGCCCACCTGTGGGGTGAGGGATAGAGAAAACTGCTCTGTGCCCACAGTGAAGGGCAGCATCCCTGCTTACCCAAGCTCCATTACCCAGTTTGAGGCCCCTCCCTTCCCCACCTGCTCACCCTCTGTGACCTTGGGCTCCTATCAATCAATCGTATTTATTGAGTGCTTACTGTGTGCAGAGCACTGTACTAAGCGCTTGGGAAGTACAAGTTGGCAACATATAGAGACATTTCCTACCCAACAGTGGGCTCACACTCTAAAAGGGGGAGACAGAGAACAAAACCAAACATACTAACAAAATAAAATAAATAGAATAGATATGTACAAGTTAAATAGAGTAATAAGGGTCCTAGGGTTCAATAAGGCAGAGGGCGGCTGACAGAGAATGCTGGGCAGCTCAGGCCCAGCAGACTCCCCTTCCCTGCTCGGGAGCTGGGAGAAGACAGGAGTTTTGGTGTAAAGGGGGTTGTGGATTATCCGGGGCCCAGCCCAAGGGCAGTGGCCTTAGTCAAGGAGTCCACATTCTTTCCTACGGGGCCCCTCCCACCCCCACATACTGCAGCCGCCTGCCAGGCTGCTTCCGCTCCCAGGACACGGACAGAAGCCGGATTTTGTCCCAGCCAGCATTCCCCAAAAGCTCCAACACGTGACAAATTGTTCTCGGTCAGGCAGATTAGGAGCAGCCTTGGCATGTGGCCTGGACAAGGGAATGGGGCCATCTCACCGTCCCGCATTCTTCAAATAGGAAATGGGTCTACTAGCTATGGGCCACGAGATCCGGACACCCCCAATTTCCTCCACCTGCCTGGAGTGCAGTGCTAATGATAATAATAATAATGATGGCATTTATTAAGCGCTTACTATGTATAAATCACTGTTCTAAGTGCTGGGGAGGTTACAAGGTGATCAGGTTGTCCCACGGGGGGCTCACAGTCTTAATCCCCATTTTACAGATGAGGTAACTGAGGCACAGAGAAGTTAAGTGACTTGCCCAAAATCACACAGCTGACAATTGGCAGAGCCGGGATCTGAACCCATGAACTCTGACTCCAAAGCCTGTGCTCTTTCCACTGAGCCACGCTGCTTCTCTAATGGAGGGGTAATAAGCACTTTAACACTTCGGGAGGGGGCCGACTGTAATAACACTCTCACGGTGCTGTGCATGCAGTAAACGCTCAATAAATATGATTTGAATGAACGATTGAATGAATAATGATGGTATTTGTTAAGTGCTTACTGTGTGCCCGGTGCTGCGCTGAGCGCTGGGATGGATAAAAGCAAATCGAGTTGGACACAGTCCCTGTCTCGTGTAGGGTTCAGTCTCAATCGCCATTATACAGGTGAGATCACTGAGGCACAGAGAAATGAAGTGGCTTGCCGCAAGGTCACACGGCCATCCCAGCCCCCCACTACCCCCCAGAAACCCGGCTCACGCTGAGAAGGTCCTGGTGCGCCTGGTTGGCAGGGGGCTCGGGATGAGGTAGCCTCGCAACGAGGACGGGGACGGGGACCGCTCCCTGCTACGATGGGCATCCGGCAGGCGGAGGGAGGCCAGGCAGGTGGGGGGCGGAGGTGTCGTGGGGGCCTCAGAGGGCATCGCAGCGGCCTCAGACGATGACGACGACATGGCTTGGCAGACCTGTGGGGACAGGAGAAGGGGTCAAGCGCCCTGAGGCTTCAGTGGGAGGAGGAAGAGGAGGGCCAAGAGGCTGAACCCACGAGTGGCCACAACCCAAGCCCCAGCACCCCTTGGAGCCAGCTCTCTGGAAGTCAGAGTCAGAAGGTCATGGGCTCTAATCCACACTCCCCCACTTGTCTGTTGGGTGGCCTTGGGCAAACCACTTCACTTCTCTGTGTCTCAGTTACCTCATCTGCAAAATGGGGATGAAGACTTGGAGCCCTGTGCGGGACAGGGACTGTGTCCAACCTGATTTGCTTGTACCCATGCCAGCACTTAGTACAGTGCCTGCCACGTAGTAAGTGCTTAAATACCGTAATTATTATTACTACTAAGTCAAATCCCAGGCCCCAAGGCCTGCTCCGGCTGCTCAAGCCCTGTCATCCCTCTCCCGCCTCAACCCAGGCCCCCCTGACAGAGGGGATGGGGGATATCAGGCACCAGCCCGGCTTCCACAGCCATTCCTCACGGTTGCCTTCAAACAAAAACCACCTTCCGTTTTGCCTTCCAGCGGGGATTTACAAATTGACCGACGAAACCAGTCGATACGACGCCTATGACCTCAAAAGGCACTTTAAAATCTGGTCCCCACCTTCACCCCCTTCCCCTACTGCCGTCCGGGTGGCTCCGGGCGGCTTCAGCCCACCGGGCACTGAGACGGTGCCTGAGCTAAGCCACCCTCAGACAGAGGCCGGTAAATTCCATCAGAAATTATGTTGCCAATTTGTACTTCCCAAGCGCTTAGTACAGTGCTCTGCACATAGTAAGCGCTCAATAAATACGATTGATGATGATGATGAAATGAAACTGAGGGACCAACGCAGGGGGAGGAAGGGGGACGGGGACAGGCAAGGGAAGAGCTGTTATAAACCCTCCCTCCAAGTAACTCCCATGTACTGAACAGCACTGTGCAACGGATGGTCCGGTGGGGGAAAAGGTGGTTATCGGAAGGAATTATTCTGAAGAGGTTTCTTTGACCAGGTCCTCACAGCCTGTCCACCCAGGGAAATTAAATTACACATCACAGGCCCCACTCCATATACCACCCCTATCCAAAAGGAAAACAATGTGACACAGTGCGGCCAAGTGGATAGATCACGGGCCTAAGAGTCAGAAGATCACGGGTGCCAATCCTGGCTCGGCCACTTGTCTCCTTGGGTGAGTCACTTCACTTCTCGTGCCTCAGTTACCTCATCTGTAAAATGGGGATTAAGACTGTGAGCCCCATGTGGGACTTGGACTGGGTCCAACCTGCCCAGCTCTGCCACCTGTCTGCTGTGTGCCCTTGGGCAAGTCACTTCACTTCTGTGCCTCAGTTACCTCATCTGTAAAATGGGGATCAAGAATGTGAGCCCCGTGTGGGACAGGGTCCAACCTGATGACCTTGTATCTACCCCAGCGCTTAGAACAGTGCTTAACACATAGTAAGCACTTAACCAATGCCACAATTAGTCTTAATCCCCATTTTACAGATGAGGTAACTGAGGCTCAGAGAAGTGACTTGCCCAATGTCATACAGCAGACATGTGGCGGATCTGGGATCCGAACCCATGGCCTCTGACTCCAGAGCCCGTGCTCTTTCCACTGAGCCACACTGCTTCTCTTTATATGCTAAGCACTTAACAAGTACCACAGTTATTATTATTATCATTACTATTATGATGAGGATCTCTGGAAAGTAGGAGGAGGGAGTACGTATGCTTGATTTTCCTAAAACATGGGGGTCACAGGCTCAAGGAGCCCCCCACTCAGGAAGACCCTCTTAAATTGGAAGCTCATTATGGGCAGGGAATGCGTCTGTTTATTGTTCTCTTGTACTCTCCCAAACGCTTAATACAATGCTCTGCACAAAATAAGCGCTCAATAAATGCGACCATGAATGAATGAATAGCCGGCCTTTGCCCAGCCCCGCCCACCAGTCCACAACTGTTGGTACCATAATAATGATGGTATTTATTAAGTGCTTACTATGTGCCAAGCACTGTTGTAAGCACTGGGGTAGATACAAAGGTCATCAGGTTGGACACAATCCCTGTCCCACACGGGGCTCACATTCTTGATCCCCATTTTACAGATGAGGTAACTGGGGCACAGAAGTGAAGCGACTTGCCCAAGGGCACACAGCAGACAGGTGGCAGAGCTGGGATTAGAACCCACCTCCTCTCTCAGATCCGTGCTCTTTCCACTAGACCGCACTGCTTCACGCGTTGAGGGCCTAATGCACCCATCAACAAGAAAGCACTTGGGAAACGGTGAAAGCACTTAACAAATCCCCACGGGGGGCACCTCCTTCTTAGTGAAAAGAGGTTTTGCTAGGAGTCAGGAGACCCAGGTTCTCTTCCCAGCTCTGCTCCTGGCTACTTGGTGACCTTGGGTGGGTCACAACCTCTCTGGGTGTCAGCTTCCTCATCTGTAAAATGGGAACAAGATACCCACCATCCGTCCCTCATAGAGCCCTGTGCAGGGCGATGGGGATGTAGTGGGAGTGTAGTGAGCATTGAATGGGAGTGTAATGGGAGTGTTGAAGCAGCATGGCCTAGTGGATAAAGAACAGGCCTGGGAGTCAGAAGGTCATGGGTTCTAATCCTGGCTCCGCCACTTGTCTGCTGTGTGTCCTTGGGGAAGTCACTTCACTGGGCCTCAGGTACCTCATCTGTAAAATGGGGATTGAGACTGAGCACCGCATATCGTGGCTCAGTGGAAAGAGCGCGGGTTTGGGAGTCAGAGGTCATGGGTTCTAATCCCACCTCCGCCACTTCTCAGCTGTGTGACTTTGGGTAAGTCACTTCAATCAATCAATCAATCTTATTTATTGAGCGCTTACTGTGTGCAGAGCACTGTACTAAGTGCTTGGGAAGTACAAGTTGGCAACATATATAGTCCCTACCCAACAGTGGGCTAACAGTCTAAAAGGGGGAGACAGAGAACAAAACCAAACATACTAACAAAATAAAATAAATAGAATAGATATGTACAAGTAAAATAAATAGAGTAATAAATATGTACAAACATATATACATATAAACAGGTGGTGTGGGGAAGGGAAGGAGGTAAGATGGGGGGGATGGAGAGGGGGACGAGGGGGAGAGGAAGGAGGGGGCTCACTTCTCTGTGCCTCAGTTTCCTCATCTGTAAAATGGGGGTGAAGACGGTGAGCCCCATGTGGGACAACCTGATTACCCTGTATCCTCCTCAGCTCTTAGAACAGTGTTTGGCACACAGTAAGTGCTTAACAAATGCCATCGTTATTATTAGCCTGGCAAGGGTGGACCTTCCAGCTCTCCAGGGACGGTGGGCACAGCCACATTTACACTCCCAGTAGCCATGAGGCCTCCCGGGCCTGGCCCGCAGCAGGCTTCTGCTCCCCCCACACCTCACCTGACCCAGAAGGGAGGGCCCAGAAAGCAAGGGGGAAGGGAAGAAGGAGGAAGCAGGATTCTACCCCTCTAACAACCACAGACCCCGGAACAGAGATGGTGCCTTGCCAGCAGGGGGGGAGAGCAGAACTGTACTTGGGCCAAAGGAGTGCAAATAATAATGGTATTTGTTAAGCGCCTACTATGTGCCAAGCACTGTCCTGAGCGCTGGGGTGGATATACGCAAATCAGGTTGGACACAGTCCCCGCACCACATGGGGCTCAGTCTCACTCCCCATTTTACAGACGAGGTAGCTGAGGCACAGGGAAGTGAAGTGACTTGCCCAAGGTCACACAGCAGATATGTGGCGGAGCTGGGGTTAGAACACATGACTCACTGACTGCCAGGCCACTCTCCTGCTGCAAAAAGAGGGGAGCTCCCCTGCCCGAGCAGCGCCGGTCCAGAGCCCCTAGGTGAGCTGCTCCCCCTCCCCGGAGCTACCTGCCCCCTTCTCATCCTCCTCCACCTCCAGCAGATGCTGTCAACCCCTCCAGGCCCCCCGAGAGGCAGCTCACCCCCATCCGGCAAATCAGAGCCTGAAAGCCTGGGCCTGGGGCAGTAAGGGGGCATTTCTGTGGGCCCAATCCAACAGGGCAAAGCCAGGTCAGGGATGTCAGGGTGAGGCCGAACTCCCTGTCCCTGGGTCTCGCTGCCCACCCCCCTCCTCCAGGGGAGGCTTCGTCCTTTACCACTCCAGTCTTCCAGCTCACACCCCCTCATCCCCTGCTTCCCTTTCCCGAGGAATCGATCAGTCGGCAGTATTTACTGAGTGCTGTACTTAGCGCTTGGCGGAGCACAGGAGAGTTAGTAAAGAGTTAGTCCTGCCCTCAAGGAGCTTCCAGTTTGGCGAGTCCCCTGGCTTCACTGCTTTCCCAAGGCGCATCAGGGAACTCGGGGCCACTGGTTCCACTTTTGTCCCGCATGGGTCCAGGGCAGGCCCTAAGCCAGGCCAATTAGGCGCCAGGGACACAGCACCCTCTTGGTAACCTGGGCATCAGAACGTCCACCTTGCCCTTGAACCAATACCCTTGCCCACCCCTCCACAGGCCGCTCCTTTGGCCTCAGGGTCTCTCCAGAGTAAGGGGGTGGGTCAGTTGCAGGCCTGATGTGCCATGCTCCCGTCAAATTCAATTCTTCCTTTCCCCGGTGCCTGATTTCTTTTGGGCCCATGCTAATCTGCCTTAAAGCCTCATTGTCCCCACTCACAATGCACCGCTGTGGGATTACCAATGCTCCAGTTAGCACCAAAGTACTATGGCTGGCTCCACTCTCCAGTGCTGACATGACATCCCTGAGCAGGGGAAGGAAGAGGGGTGACACAGGGCAAAGGGGAGGGGCAGGATGGGGGGTGGGGGTAGGGTCTCCTTCCTGAGGCTCTGGAAAGGAGCACCCCACTTCACCCTCCACGCCCACCTTTGCTCCCCTGGGGAGGGTGGACTCTTAGAGAAAATTCCTGGAACTGGGATCAGAGGAGAGTCGAAACAGTCCACCCTCCCGGGGAATTTATCAGGGGCCACCTCTGACCTCTTGGACATGCTGGAAGCCACCACTTCCCTGGACATCAACACTTTTCTCTCCAGGCCTGGCTCCTCTCCCGCCAGGGGCTCCTGATTTAGCAGTGTGGAGGTTGCAGGGTCTGGGGGAAAGAACCCAGAACCTGGAATAGGAGACTGGGGCTCTGCTACCTGCCTGCTGTGTGGCCTGGAGAAAATCCCATAACTTCTTTGTGCTTCAGAGCCCTCATCTGTAAAATGGGGATTAAACCCCTGTGCTCCCTCCCTGTTAAACTGTAAGGCTTATGTGGGACAAAGGACTTACTTATCTGATAAAATTATCTTGCACCTAGCTCAGTGCTTGAAACCTAGTAAGTGCTTACTGAAATCCTCTTCTCCAGGACAAACCTCACAACCATACCCTTCTTCTGTGCCCTCTCAGCAGCCTCTCCCAAAGCTCAGGGCCCTCCCTTGTCCCCCCCCCCCCCACCACCACCACTCCCACCCCCTCAGTTCTCTTCACTGAGATAAGCCAAGGGGAAACATCTCCCAGATCAGGTCCACTCTGCCCCAGGGTCCCCGCCCCACTTGGCTGACTCCGGGGTATGCGATCCCCCCATATCCTTGACTCCAGGACCTGAAATCCCCCCATCCCTGAATCCAGGGCCTGGGATCCCCCAACCTTGACTCCAGAACCCAGAATTCTCCATCTCTAACTCCAGGGTCCAGTTTGCCCCTATTCCTGACTCCAGGACCCAAAATCCTCCCAACCCTGACTCCAAGACTAAGAATCCTGACATTCCTGAATCCAGGATCCTCCCACCCCGATCCCTGACTCGAGGGCCGACTCCAGAGGTCCTCTCCCTCCTTTTGGACAGGATGATCCCCTGCCAAATGGGCTCCTACAGCCCAGGAATCCTGTGACATTCTGCAGGGAGGTGATGGAACTCCAACTCCAGCTGGGTTCCCTTTGAGTCAATTTGAGCAAACTGCTCAACTGCTCTGAGACTTCCTTCTCACCACTACTTTCAAATCTCTCCACCATGCTCGAGAGCCATCTCCACCCAATCCTTCATCATTCAGAGGTATTTATTGAACACCTTTTGTGTGCAGAGCAGTCTCCTAAGCACTTGGGAGACTTTAACAGAGTTCACAGAGACAGTCTGGAGGGTGAGACAGACATTACTATAAATATACAAGTTGCAGATTAGAACACAAGTGCTGCATGGCTGAAGGGGTGAAAATCAAGTGCTTACATGGTACAGATCTAAGTGCATAGGTAAACAGAAAGGAGAGAGAGAGCAAGGGGAAAAGAAGACTTAACCAGGTTAAGCCTCCTCAGTTAACACCCTCTTTGCTCCTCCGAAATTCACCTTCTAGCTGCAGCTCGCTCTCAAATCTTCCACCTCTGTCCCCTCATTTCTACTGTTCTTCCAATCTGGAAATTTCCCACACTCCAAAACCTCCAGACCACAGTTCTTCCCCTCTTTAAAGCCTTCCTAAAACCCCTTCTCAGTAATGGTGGAATAAAGTATTTTTCATTAACTGTATTTATATGTACAGCCAATTATTTGTTCAGTTGTTCTGTCCTAATGGGTTTGTATTGCTTCTTGCTTTATATTTGTTCTCCTAGCTTTCACTACCGGTAAATACATTTTGGTCCATCTCTCCCATGAGATTGTGGGCAGGGAATTTATGTTATGTTACTGTTGCACTCTCCAAAGCACTTAGTACAGGGCCTACCAGTCAGTAGAGTAGAAGAAACTTTTTAGGGACCCATTAAAAAAAAAAAAAAGTCCCAGCTGAAAATTAAGTCAAGTTGGTGAGATAGGCCAGCTTGGGGTACTCTTACTAAAAACGGAACCATTCATTTCAAGTGAAAGTTTCCTAACGAAAGACAAACAAGGAGGCAAAAAAGAAAACCACACCAGGCACTGCAAACATTAAACATGAAAACACACCAATGTATAGCCTTTTTGTGCACTCAATGTGTCCTAGACTGTGGTTCCCACACTGGTCTTTACAGCTATACATGTGCTCACCAACAGTGGGGTCTTTTTCACATGCAAAGGACTGTAGGTATATATAGAGACAGAAAGACAGAGAAGTTAGTGCTCAAAAAATGTCACTGATTGTGTGCACTTTCAGCCTGGACCTCTGTGACCAGAGCTGGACCTCAGAGGCAATGTCAATCAATCAATCATATCCCTGAGGGATTTCTGTTTCCTCTTGGCCCCTCAGAGCCTCCATGGATCAGGCAGCAGTAATGGGAGTCACTGAGCACCCCTGAGTGCAATGCACATACTAAGCACGAGTTATATTCTCTACCCACAGAGAGTTTAAACTGTTACTCGGTAGTATTTACTGAACACTTACTGAATGTAGAGAAGTGGCCGCCCGGTACTGCAGAACCTGACCTGCCCCAACGGAGCCAAAGGGAAGCAGTGTGGCCTCGGAACCGGCAATCAAGATATCCCGGTTCTAGTCTCCACTCCGTCACTTGCCTGCGGGATGACCTGGCATAAATCACTTCACCTCTCTGGGCCTCGGTTTCCTCATCTGCCAAAATACCCATTTTCCCTCAGCCCGAGAGCCCCATTTGCGACAGGGACAGCGGCCAACCCCACTATCTTAGTTGACTCCAGCACCTAGCACAGGTGTTTCACAAATACCAACCAATACCAACCAAATACCAGTCAATACGATTGATGATGATGATGATTCAAACCCCCAAATCTCTCAGGCGCTCTTCCTCGTGCTTACCTACAAAGGCAGGGCAGCTGGCCAGTAGGACCTGAGATCAGTGCTGCCTCCAGGGGCCTTCTGTGACCAGAGATGGGGACAGTAGGCAAGAGGGCGGTCCTCCCATAGCTTAGGTCTGCCCAGTGGCCCTGGGGGTCCCCTCGGTTTTGAACAGTAAGTCTTCTGCTCTGCTCCCCATTCCCAGCAGCCCCTCCCCGCAGCCGCCTTTCAGGGCCGCCACGGGAGGCTGCCAAAAACTGCCAGGGCAGAGCCAGAGAGCAAATCTCATCCAGCTGGTTTGCCGAGGGAAGCCCTGGCTGGGCAGGGAGGAGACCCTGCTGAGATCAGAGAAATCGGGAAATCGCTACCCACTCGGGGCTGCGACTGGGGACTGGCAGGATGAGGAGGCGAAGGAAGGTGGGGAGGAAGAAGTGGAGGAGGGGGGAAGAAACAAAAGGGGAGAGAAGGGGGAGGATTAGGCGTGGGCAGGCTCACTGCACAGGGAAAGCTGCACCTGGGTGGCCCCCCGCCCCATTCTCAGGCTCTCTGAGGCACTAGCACCTCCCAGCCCCCACCTCCCTGGCTGACCAGCCCTCTCTGCTAGGACGGGAGGAACCAGTGGTTTATAGTCTGTGCCATCCTGGAAAACACAGCCAAGTTTAGGCCATTCCTACCTCTGCCCCGGCCCAATTGTCCTGGTGAAACAGAGAGAAGAAAGGCCCGGCAGAGCCAGGGTAGGAGGTAGTGAGGGGAGGGGAGTGGGCTCTTGCCCCTGGGGCCTGAGGTCAGCCTGCCTGAATGGTTGGCCGCGTGCACATTGTGCATTTGTGTGTTCACGTGCCAGGCCTGTGTTAGGCTAAACAGCAATTCTCAGAGGACTTGGAAGAACGTGGTTCCGAAGTGGGAAAACAGGTCTCCTAGCTCAAGGGCCGAAGGGCAGTGGGGGAAAGGCAAAGAAAACAAGCCCTCAGAAAACAAGGGAGCAGATTGCAGGAGAACCACCTCGACCACCCCTCCTGGTCTGCCTGGGGTCGTCGGGGGAAGGGGCATCCAGGGAGCCTCTGGAAAGCGACCCTGCAGAGAGAGGGGCCAGAAAGAAGCCATGAGGGATGGGGGTGGGAGGGAGGAGGGCCTAATGGGTTCCTTCCAGCCCAGCCAAATGTGCCTGATCCACCCTGGGTTAAGGCTAAATCCCCCCGCCACAGGGCAGGGGTGGCCGGGTCCTGGGCCCTGCATTCCCCAGGCTGGGCTGAGCCAGGCAGGATGCCGGATGTGGAGCCCGGGAGCGGGAGCCCCCCTTGGGGAGGATGTAGCAGGGTCTGCTCAGACAAGCGACACCTCCCCAGCAGCCCTGTCCATGGAGGAAACAAACAGGAAAGACGGTAAGGGCTCCCGAACCGGGAGGCAGAGGGCCCCAAGGGCTGGAATACACAACCGAGAGAGCAACATCTTCTCTCTCCCCACCCTATCCTCCACCTCAGTTCCCAACCGCCCTCGAATGGGACAAGAGAGAGAAAAACCCAACAGACACGACCTCACAGCCAGAGGAAATGAAGTCAACAGGGTTTCCCGGGTAATCACTGAAAAACCACCAAGTTCCCTTCTTGGCATGTCCAGGATTCTCTGGTCGCCCTGCCCCCTTCATCGGCACAGCTCCAAGACTTGGTGTGGCCCCCAAACTCTCATTTTTGGGACAACCGTTGCCCGCCCGTGCCCAGGCCGGCCTTGTTTGCCTAAAGTATCTCGGGCTGCTCAGCTACTCCCCTGGACTGAGGGTCCACTGGCATGATCTCTGACTCCCAAGCCCGTGCTCTTTCTGTTGAGCCGCAATATGATTGATTGACTGCCTGACTACTAAGAACTAGAGAAGCAGCGTGGCTCAATGGAAAGAGCCCGGGCTTTGGAGTCAGAGGTCACGGGTTCAAATCCCAGCTCCGCCAATTGTCAGCTGTGTGACTTTGGGCAAGTCACTTAACTTCTCTGTGCCTCAGCTCCCTCATCTGTAAAATGGGGATTAAGACTATGAGCCCCCTGTGGGACAACCTGGTCACCTTGTAAGCTCTCCAGCGCTTAGAACAGTGCTTTGCACATAGTAAGCACTTAATAAATGCCATTATTATTATTAACTGGGGTAGATACAGGATAATCAGGTTGGACACAGTTCCCATAAGGGCTCACAATCTTAGTCCCCAGTTTAGAAATGAGGTAACCAAGGCCCAGGAAAGTGAAGTGACTTGCCCAAGGTCACACAGCTGACACGTGGCAGAGCCAGGATTAGAACTCAGGTCCTTTGGACCCCCAGGCCTGTGCTCTATCCACTAGGTCAAGCTGCTTCTCAGCAAGCATGGCCTCACTGCCTGGTATCCAGGAGTTCTCAGTGTCTTTCTGATCTGATGGTATTACGTCTACCTCAATGCTTAGCACATGGTGAGCGCTTAACAAACCCCAGAGTGACCCTGCCATTTCCCCCTTCGTCTTCTGGGCAAGGCCGCTCCTAACCCAGCCCAGACTACTAGAACCCAACTCTGGGCTTCTAATAATAATAACAATGGTATTTGTTAAGCGCTTACTATGTGCAAAGCACTGTTCTAAGCGCTTGGGGGATATAAGGTGATCAGGTTGTCCCACGTGGGGCTCACAGTCTTCATCCCCATTTTCCAGATGAGGTAACTGAGGCACAGAGAAGTTAAGTGGCTTGCCCAAGGTCACACAGCTGACAAGTGGCGAAGCCGGCATTCGAACCCATGACCTCTGATTCCCAAGCCCGTGCTCTTTCCACTGAGCCATGCTGCTTCTCTAATCTCCCATGGAGGAGCTGTGTGTCACCCCTTGGTGATGAATTCCAATGTCTCATTCTCCTGACCTACAGGAAGTTCTCCCTTAATAATAATAATAATGGCATTCATTGAGCACTTACTATGTGCAAATAATAATAATGATAATAATGGCATTTATTAAGCACTTACTATGTGCAAATAATAATAATAATAATAATGGCATTTATTAAGTGCTTAATATGTGCAAAGCACTGTTCTAAGCGCTGGGGAGGTTATAAGGAGATCAGTTTGTCCCACGGGGGGCTCACAATCTCAATCCCCATTTTACAGATGAAGGAACTGAGGCACAGAGAAGTTAAGTGACTTGCCCAAAGTCACACAGTTGACAATTGGCAGAGCCGGCATTCGAACCCATGACCCCTGACTCCAAAACCTGGGCTCCTTCCACTGAGCCATGCTGCTTCTCTAACTCCCTTAACCCCAACTCCCCTCTAGACCATGAACCCCAGGTGGGACAGAGACTGTGTCTGACCTGATTATTTTGTACCCACCCCAACAGTTAGTACAGTACCTGGCACACAGCAAGTAAATACCATTATAATTAGTATTATTATGACTACCATGTCAGCCTGTTTTCTGGGGTTTTTCCCAGCCAGCTCCCCTGCCTCTTCCTTCTCTGAATAATCCACTTGGATTCAAGAGAATCAGCATGGCCTAGTGGATAGAGCATGGGCTGGGAGTCAGAAGGACCTGGGTTCTAATCCCAGGTCAACCACATGTCTGCTGCGTGGCCTTGGGCAAGTCAGTTAACTTCTCTAGGCCTCAGTTCCCTCATCTGTAAAATGGGGATTAAGACTGTGAGCCCCATGTGGGACAGGGACTGTGTCCAACCCGATTTGCTTGTATTCCCCCCAGGCACTTAGTAGAGTGTCTGGCACACAGTAAGCGCTTAAATACCGTAATTATTATTATTCTCCCCCTAGCACAGCCAGGTTTGGCCTGGAGGAGGGGTTAAGTCTCAAGTGAGGCTGCTATTTATTTGTGTGGGGTCTTCCTAAGCCCTGGAGGGTCCCGGATTTCATTCATTCGTTCAATCGTATTTATTGAGCGCTTGCTGTCTGCAGAACACTGGACTAAGCGCTTGGGAACGTCCAATACAATAGACAGTGACATTCCCTGTCCACAGCGAGCTGACACTCACAGCCGGGAGAGGTAGATGAAGCCCCCCGGGACCCCACCGCGGGGCCGGCGAGAATGGGGGGCTGGGGGAGGGTCCCGGGTGGGAGAGGATGTGGTAGGGTCCCGGGTGGGAAAGGATGGGGAAGGGGGGAAGATGGGGGAGGGTCCCGGGTGGAAGAAGATGGGGGAGGGTCCCGGGTGGGAAAGCATGGGAAGAGGGGGAAGATGGGGGAGGGTCCCGGGTGGGGAGGATGGGGGGAGGGTCCCGGGTGGGGGAAGATGGGGGGAGGGTCCCGGGTCGGAGAGGATGGGGGGGGAAGATGGGGGGAGGGTCCCGGGTATCATCATCATCATCAATCGTATTTATTGAGCGCTTACTGTGTGCAGAGCACTGTACTAAGCGCTTGGGAAGTACAAATTGGCAACATATAGAGTCAGTCCCTACCCAACAGTGGGCTCACAGTCTAAAAGGGGGAGACAAAACCAAGCATACTAACAAAATAAAATAAATAGAATAGATAGGTACAAGTAAAATAAATAGAGTAATAAATATGTACAAACATATATACATATATATGTGTATGTGTATATATATATATATACATATATATGTGTATATATATATGTATATATATATATATACACACACACATACATCCCCACGCAGCAGACAAATGGCAGCAAACCTTGTGACTCCCAGGCCCGTGCCCCATCAATCAATCAATCAATTGTATTGAGCGCTTACTGTGTGCAGAGCACTGTACTAAGCGCTTGGGAAGTCCAAGCTGGCAACATATAGATACGGTCCCTGCCCAACAGTGGGCTCACAGTCTATAAGGGGGAGACAGAGAACAGAACCAAACATACTAACAAAATAAAATAAATAGAATAGATAGGTACAAGTAAAATAAATAGAGTAATAAATATGTACAAACATATATACATATATATGTGTATATATATATATACACAGCCCCATGCAGCAGACAAATGGCAGCAAACCTTGTGACTCCCAGGCCCGTGCCCCATCAATCAATCAATCAATTGTATTTATTGAGCGCTTACTGTGTGCAGAGCACTGTACTAAGCGCTTGGGAAGTCCAAGCTGGCAACATATAGAGACAGTCATCATCATCATCATCAATCGTATTTATTGAGCGCTTACTATGTGCAGAGCACTGTACTAAGCGCTTGGGAAGTCCAAGCTGGCAACATATAGAGACAGTCCCTGCCCAATGGTGGGCTCACAGTCTAGAAGGGGGAGACAGAGAACAAAACCAAACATACTAACAAAATAAAATAAATAGAATAGATAGGTACAAGTAAAATAGAGTAATAAATATGTACAAACATATATATATATATATATATACACAGCCCCATGCAGCAAATGGCAGCAAACCTTGTGACTCCCAGGCCCGTGCCCCATCAATCAATCAATTGTATTTATTGAGCGCTTACTGTGTGCAGAGCACTGTACTAAGCGCTTGGGAAGTACAAATTGGCAACATATAGAGTCAGTCCCTACCCAACAGTGGGCTCACAGTCTAAAAGGGGGAGACAAAACCAAACATACTAACAAAATAAAATAAATAGAATAGATAGGTACAAGTAAAATAGAGTAATAAATATGTACAAACATATATACATATGTATATATGTGTATATATATACACATTCCCATGCAGCAGACAAATGGCAGCAAACCTTGTGACTCCCAGGCCCGTGCCCCATCAATCAATCAATCAATTGTATTGAGCGCTTACTGTGTGCAGAGCACTGTACTAAGCGCTTGGGAAGTCCAAGCTGGCAACATATAGATACGGTCCCTGCCCAACAGTGGGCTCACAGTCTATAAGGGGGAGACAGAGAACAGAACCAAACATACTAACAAAATAAAATAAATAGAATAGATAGGTACAAGTAAAATAAATAGAGTAATAAATATGTACAAACATATATACATATGTGTATATATATATATATATACACAGCCCCATGCAGCAGACAAATGGCAGCAAACCTTGTGACTCCCAGGCCCATGCCCCATCAATCAATCAATCAATTGTATTTATTGAGCGCTTACTGTGTGCAGAGCACTGTACTAAGCGCTTGGGAAGTCCAAGCTGGCAACATATAGAGACAGTCATCATCATCATCATCAATCGTATTTATTGAGCGCTTACTATGTGCAGAGCACTGTACTAAGCGCTTGGGAAGTCCAAGCTGGCAACATATAGAGACAGTCCCTGCACAACGGTGGGCTCACAGTCTAGAAGGGGGAGACAGAGAACAAAACCAAACATACTAACAAAATAAAATAAATAGAATAGATAGGTACAAGTAAAATAGAGTAATAAATATGTACAAACATATATATATATATACACAGCCCCATGCAGCAGACAAATGGCAGCAAACCTTGTGACTCCCAGGCCCGTGCCCCATCAATCAATCAATCAATTGTATTTATTGAGCGCTTACTGTGTGCAGAGCACTGTACTCAGCGCTTGGGAAGTCCAAGCTGGCAACATCTAGAGACGGTCCCTGCCCAACGGTGGGCTCACAGTCTAGAAAGGGGGAGACAGAGGACAGAACCGAACATACTAACAAAATAAAATAAATAGAATAGATAGGTACAAGTAAAATAAGTAAATAAATAGAGTAATAAATATGTACAAACATATATACATATATACAGGTAGGAGGTACATATATATACGGGTAGGAGAAGGTGGTGGGGGGAGATGGGGAGGGAAGATGGGGGGAAGATGGGGGAGGGGGGAGATGGGGAGGGTCCCGGAGGGGGAAGGACAGGGGAGGGTCCCGGGTGGGGAGGGGGTCCTCGGTCGGAGAGGATGGGGGAGGGTCCTAGAGGGGGGGAGGAAGATGGGGGCAGAGTCCCTACCCAACAGTGGGCTCACAGTCTAAAAGGGGGAGACAAAACCAAACATACTAACAAAATAAAATAAATAGAATAGATAGGTACAAGTAAAATAGAGTAATAAATATGTACAAACATATCTACATATATCCAGGTAGGAAGTACATATATATACGGGTAGGAGAAGGTGAGGTGGGGGGAAGATGGGGGGGGGGGGAGATGGGGAGATGGGGAGGGTCCCGGAAGGGGGAGGACGGGGGGGGGGTTCCGGGTGTGGGGGGGGGGGTTCTCGGTCGGAGAGGACGGGGGAGGGTCCTAGAGGGGGGGAGGAAGATGGGGGCAGGTCCTGGAGCGTGGAGGATGGGGACAGCGGGGGCGGGGGGTCCCGGCTGGGACGCGCAGGGCTGTGGGGGGAAGTGGGGCGGACACATGGCGGCCCGGACCCGAAGCCCCTGCAGGAGCCACCGCGACCCCCGAGTCCCCGGACCTCCGAGGACCGGGGAAGGAGGCGCTGCCGGCTGGGCGGACCCGCTCACCTGCGCCCGGGGATCCTCCGCCAACCGCTCCGCTCCGAACAACCGCTCCACTCGGCTCCACTCTCCGCTCAACAGCCGCTCCGACTCGGCCAGCCCGGGCCAGGGGGCGGGGACAGCCGGGGAAACGGGCGGGGACACCCGGGGGAGGGAAGAACAACAATCAGAAGCACGCCGTTTACTCATCAGTCACTCAACCCTATTTATTGAGCGCTTACTCTGTGCGCAGACCACCGGACTGAGCGCTTGGGAAGGACAAGTCGGCGACATATAGAGACGGGCCCTACTTATTAAGCGCTTACAACGCGCAAAGCGCTGTTCTAAGCGCTGGGGAGCTTACAAGGTGATCAGGTTAATAATAATAATAATTGGCATTTGTTAAGCGCTTACTATGTGCAAAGCACTGTTCTAAGCGCTGGGGAGGATACAGGGTGATCAGGTTGTCCCACGTGGGGCTCACAGCCTTAATCCCCATTTTACAGATGAGGGAACTGAGGCCCAGAGAAGTGAAGTGACTTGCCCAAGATCACACAGCAGACATGTGGCGGAGTCGGGATTCGAACTCATGACCTCTGACTCCAAAGCCCGCGCTCTTTCCACTGAGCCACGCTGCTTCTCACAGTCTTCATCCCCATTTTGGAGGCTGGAACCCCTCGGCTGAGTTTTCCTTTTTTTAAAAGATTTTTTCAAGCACTTGTGCCAGGCACTGTGCTAAGCGCTGGGGTAGATACGAGCTAATCAGACTGTGAGCCCGCTGTTGGGTAGGGACCGTCTCTATGTGTTGCCGACGTGTACTTCCCAAGCGCTTAGTACAGTGCTCTGCACACAGTAAGCGCTCAATACATACGATTGAGTGAACGAATGAATGACACAGTCTCTGTCCCACGTGGGGCTCCCAATCTTCATCCCCATTTTACAGATGAGGGAACTGAGGCACAGAGAAGTGAAGTGACTTGCCCAAAGTCACACAGCTGACAAGCGGCGGAGCTGGGATTTGAA
Organism: Tachyglossus aculeatus; assembly: GCF_015852505.1. Lineage (NCBI taxonomy): Eukaryota > Metazoa > Chordata > Mammalia > Monotremata > Tachyglossidae > Tachyglossus > Tachyglossus aculeatus. Next base: position 74,308,184 of record NC_052086.1, read on the forward strand.
CCCATGACCTCTGACTCCAAAGCCCGGGCTCTTTCCACTGAGCCACGCTGCTTCTCTGGAGAGGGGCAGGGCGTGGAGCACGAGGCTCCAGGCGGGGGCAGGGGCAGGATTAGAACCCACGACCTTCTGACCTCCAGGCCCATGCTCTAACCATTACGCCCTGCTGCTTCCTAGCCAATCCAAGAAACCTGGCCATCTTTAAACTCCTCTTTTGATCCTTCTAATTCTGGGAATCGGTGGGGTCTTTAAGATCGTTAGGGTCACTCATCCACAGTATTTAGCTCTTGGGAGAGCACAATATAATGATAAAATGGGGAACGTGCTCCCCTTCTAGACTGTGAGCCAGTTGTTGGGTAGGGACCGTCTCTATATGTTGCCAACTTGTATTCACTCATTCATGCAATCGTATTTATTGAGTGCTTACTGTGTGCAGAGCACTGCACTAAGCGCTTGGGAAGTACAAGTTGGCAACATATAGAGACGGTCCCTACCCAACAATGGCTCACAGTCTGGAATAGGGAGACAGACAACAAAACAAAACATGTTAACAAAATAAAATAAATAGAATAGTAAATATATACAAGTAAAATAGAGTAATAAATCTGTACAAACATATATACAGGTGCTGTGGGGAGGGGAAGGAGGTAGGGCGGGTGGGTGGGGAGGGGGAGAGTAAGGAGGGGGCTCAGTCTGGGAAGGCCTCCTGGAGGAGGTGAGCTCTCAGTAGGGCTTTGAAGGGAGGAAGAGAGCTAGCTTGGTGGAAAAATATGGAACACTTCATGAATTTGTGTGTCATCCTTGTGCAAGGTACTTTCCAAGCACTTAGTACAGTGCTCTGCACACAGTAAGCATTCAATAAATACAACTGAATGAATGAATGAATAATTCTGTTGTATGCTCCAAAGCACTTAGTACAGTGTTCTGCATCTAGTAAGTACTCAATAAATAGGATTGATTGATTGATTTCTCTTGGCTAAAAGAAACCATCTCCACACTTTTTTTATGGTATTTGTTTAATTCATTCATTCATTCAATCATATTTATTGAGCGCTGACTGTGTGCAGAGCACTGTACTAAGCACTTGGGAAGTACAAGTCAGCAACATATAGAGATGGTCCCTGCCCAATAACGGGCTCATAGTCTAGAAGGGGGAGACAGACAACAAAACAACACATGTAGACAGGAGATGCTTACTATAAATGCCTACTATATGCCAGGCACCGTAGTAAACTCTTGGTACAAACTAGGGTAGAACCAAGTAAATCAGGTTGGATACAGTCCATGTCTTACATGGGCCTCACAGTCTTAATCCCCATTTTACAGATGAGGTAACAGTCTCAGAGAAGTGAAGTGACTTGCCTAAGGTCACACAGCAGGCAAATGACAGAGTCAGGATTAGAACCCCGGTCCTCCTGACTCCCAGGTTCGTGCTCTATCCACTAGGCCATGCACTTACGTGCAAATAGACTTTCAACACTCACCCCCTTGCACACACTGACACAAGTACACACACGCACACACACTCTCTCTTACTGGTCAGCAGGAAGGGGTGGAAGCATCACCACTTCCTCCCCAAATCCGCAGTGATGAAAGAACAAAATAAACAGGAAAGCCAGCCTGTCTGCTCCGCTCAGGCACCCAAGCCCTACCTGAAAACCAGTCTGGATCCTGGGGAACGAAGCCCTTTCTCCCACAGCCCTCCTCGCTCCAAAATCTTCCCAGCAGAGTGTTCCATCCCATTTGCATCTCATCGTCAGGGTCTCAACCCTCACTCACTGACCGGGCAGCCCAGAAAAAGCACCGTGGTCATGGGGACACAGAGGACCAGACAGCCCCACCCTTCACATCTGACCGCATCTGACTCTCCTCTTCCTTCCTGTTCTAATTAACGCCCAAATAAGCAAGCAGTCAGTTATTAATAATACTATTAATGGTATTTATTAAGCACTTATTATATACCAAGCACTGCTTTAAGAGCTGGGGGTCTTGTCTTATGCCGTCGAGTCGTTTCCGACCCATAGCGACAACACGGGCACATCTCTCCCAGAATGTCCCACTCTCCATCTGCAATCATTCTGGTACTGGATCCATAGAGTTTTCTTGGTAAAAATATGGAAGTGTTTTACCTTTGCCTCCTTCCGCGGAGTAAATTTGAGTCTCCGACTGTCTACCATGCTGCTGCTGCCCTGCATGGGTGAGTTGGGAGATACAGGTTAATCAGGTTGGACTCAGACCCTGTCCCACATGGGGCTCACACTCTTAATCCCCATTTTAAACTGAGGCACTGTGAAGTGACTTGCCCAAGGTCACACAGCAGGCATGTGGCAGAGTCGGAATTAGAACCCAGGTCCTTCTGACTCCCAAGCCTGTGCTCTATCCACTAAGCCACACTGCTTCTCTACTAATCAATCGTATTTCTGGAAGGTCTACCATGTACAGAGCACACAACTAAGTGCGTGGGGGAGTGCAGTACAGTTAATGGATCTGATCCATTTCCTCAAATCCAGTGCCTGGCTGTAGTAAGTGCTTAACAAATACCATTCTCACCATTTTCAAGGAACTTACAATCTAGTGGGGGAGATATTGAAATCATTTACCAATAGGATCAAAAAGAAAAGGGGACATGTACATGAATGAATGCTCAAGTACTAGGGTACAGAAGATAATGGGAAGAGGAGCAGTGTGGCTCAGTGGAAAGAGCAAGGGCCTGGAGGTCAGAGGACCTGGGTTCTAATCCTGGCTCCTCCACTTGCCTGCGGTGTGACCTTGGGCAAGGCACTTATCTGGACCTCAATTCCCTCATCAGCAAAATGGGGACTCCATGCCTGTGCTCCCTCCTACTTAAGACTGTGAGCCCCATGTGGGACTTGATTATCTTGTATCTAACCCAGTGCTTAGTACAGTGCTTGGTACCTAGTGTGAGCTCATTGTGGACAGGGAATGTGTCTGTTTTTTGTTCTATTGTACTCTCCCAAGCACTTAGTACACTGCTTTGGACACAGTAAGTGCTCAATAAATATGATTGGATGATCAAATAATATGCACTTAAATACCACAAGCATTATTATTATTAGTAGAAGTAGTCTGTGAATGGATCAATCACATTTATTGAGCACTTACTGTGTACTGTATTAAGCACTTGGGAGGGTACAGTATAACAACAGACACAGTTCCTGCCCACAATGAGATTACAGACCTAGAGGATGGCACAGAAATGCTGAGATAGAAGTGGGGGTGGAACTGTAATGTGGGAAAGAGAAGAGTCTCCATAAAACTATCTGGACCCAAGAGGGACAGGGCAGAAGGCAGGTAAGTCAGTGAGGAAAAAAAAGGGAAATACAGAGAGGAAAATTCCAGTGGCAAATGAAGAAAATTACTTGGTTGCACCTCACTGAGGTAAAGCCCCCTGAGTGTGCTCTCTCTCTCTCTCTTCCCTGTTTCAACAGTTACACTACAATTATGAATTTCTCCAAGAGCCAGATGTCAGGAGAGGGGGCTTCTCTGACAGCTGTTTGGGCTTGAATAGGAGGGTCAGAATACGCCCCAAATAAAATGTATTTCATTCACTCAGTCATATTTATTGAGTGCTTACTGTGTGCAGAGCACTGTACTAAGTGCTTGGGCAGTACGATTCAGCAACAAATTTCAGCTGGCTAGTGTTCTGTTTGGGTGGGTCAGAGCAGCTCAGTTTGTTAATGTTTTAAAAGGGCTGGTCTCCACTGCCAGCGTTTCTAAAGAGTAAAGGTTTCAATTGTTCCCAAGAAAATGCTGATTTGGGAGCCATTGAAACAATCTCAGCAATTTTTAAAAACATGTCCTCCAACCAGCTGTTGATTAAAACAATTGGCTGATAACCCCCCCACTTAATGGTATTAATTTATTAATGATATTAATGATTAATAATATTGGGAAGCAGCATGGTCTAGCGGAAGGAGCATAGGCCTGAGAGTCGGAGGATGTGGGTTCTAATCCCAGCTCTGCCGTTGTCTGCTGTGTGACGGGGCAAGTCACTTAACTTCTCTGGGCCTCAATTATCTCATCTGTAAAATGGGGATTAAGACCATGGAGCCGTATGTGGGATATGGACTGTGTCCAACCTAATTAGCTCATATCCACCCCAGTGCTTAGGAAGGTGCTCTGCATATAGTAAGTGCTCAATAAATACCATTGATTGATTAGCAAGTACCATAAAAATAGTAATAATGGTGTGTATTAAGTGTTTACTATGGGCCAGGAACTGGGTTTAATCCTGGGGTGGATATATCATCAAATAATCAGCCCCTCATGGTAGTCCAACAGGAGGGAGAATGAGGTCAGTGACTGAGTCAGGATTGGAATCCGGGTATCCCGATGGCCAGTCTCATGTTCTTCCCACTAGGCTACTCTGCCTTCCACTTGCAGCCAGGCCTCCACAAGACAAATTTTTGGGGGAAAAAATGTCTACACAGTCCCCACCAATGTAGACAGATCACCTTGCAGGCCTGAAAGAGATCGGGCTGAAGAAGAGCTGGCTGAAGTTCAGAAGAAACACTCCTCCATCTCAGAGAAGGTGCAAATAATTTCCCTCTGCCCTCCCCAAAAGCCCCAATACTCCCCTCCCCACTTTTTTTAAAAATGGTATTTGTTAAGCAGTTACTATATGTCAAGCGCTGCTGTAAACACTGGGGTACATTCGAGTTTATCAGGTTGGACACAGTCTCCTGTCCTACATGGGGCTCACAATCAAGTAGAACAGGTATTTAATCCCCTTTTACAGTTTGGAAACTGAGGCACCGAGAAGTGAAGTAACTTGCCCCACATCACCCAGCAAGGAATTGGCAGAGATGAGATTAGAACCCAGCTCTTCTGACTCCCAGGCCTGTGCTCTTCCCACTAGGTCATGCTGCTTCTCAATTCAATAGCCAAGAAGTTCTCTCCTGGTTTGTTTCTTTCCTCGATTTCCCCTAATACCAGCGGTAGTCATTGACCGGTAGGGTCAGGACTTCCTGAGACAAGCCCTGCTAGGGGCCCCAAGGACACTTTCCTGTGCCCCACTACCCGAGCCCGGAGACAGGGGGCTGGATGGAATAACCTCTCCAAAAAGCCTTTCCCCCAGTTCTCAGCTTAGTCCCTTGGTTTCTCAAGTGTCAGTCCGCCCGGCAGTTTCAACATAAACCTCTAGCTCTTAAACTGAATTTCCCTTTCATGTTTTTCTTCTAAGAATCTCTCTGACATCTAGCTGCATCCTGTTTCCCATGATGGGCCTCGTTCTCACCATCACAGCAACAGCTTTCCACGCAGTTCCCAGCGTGGGTTAGGGGCTGGGGACTGCCCTTGAGGACTCGGCCTCTCCCCGGCCCGGTGGAGTCTCCATATCAGTCCTTGGATCTGTATCGAAGCCCAGCTCAGCCACTTAACTTCTCTGTGCCTCAGTTCCCTCAACTGTAAAATGGGGATGAAGACTGTGAGCCCTACATGGGACAACCTGATCACCTTTTATCCCCCCCAGTACTTAGAACAGTGCTTTGCACATAATAAGCACTCAACAAATACCATCATCATTATTATTATTACCCTTTATTCTCCTCATCCTCAGCCCCATGTCCCTTATGTACACATCTAGAATTGATTTTAATGCCTGTCCCTACTGAGAGCTCACCTCCTCCAGGAGGCCTTCCCAGACTGAGCCCCCCTTCCTCTCCCCCTCCTCCCCCTCCGCATCCCTCCTGCCTTACCTCCTTCCCCTCCCCACAGCACCTATATATATGTATATATGTTTGTACATATTTATTCCTCTATTTTATTTGTACATATTTATTTTATTTTGTTAATATGTTTTGTTTTGTTGTCTGTCTCCCCCTTCTAGACTGTGAGCCTGCTGTTGGGTAGGGACCGTCTCTATATGTTGCCAACTTGTACTTCCCAAGCGCTTAGTACAGTGCTCTGCACACAGTAATCGCTCAATAAATACGATTGAATGAACGAATGAATGTCTCCCCCTCTAGGTGGTGAGCTTCTCCCTCTAGACTGTAAGCTCGTTCTGGGCAAGGATTGTGTCTATTTATTGTTATATTGCACTCTCCCAAGAGCTTAGTACAGTGCGCTGCACGCAGTAAGCGTTCAGTAAATGTAAGCGAATGAATAAGGGCTTGGTCATTGGTAAGTCAATTCCCAGAGAGCAGGAATGAAGCTCAGTGCTTGAGGAACAATAAACTCTCCATTCATTCATTCATTCAATCGCATTTATTGAGCACTTACTGTGTACGAAGCACTGTACTAAGCGCTTGGGCAAATAGAATACACAGTAAAGAGAGACAATCCTTGCCCACAACAAGCTCATAATTTGGGGCGAGGGGGGGATAGACATCAATATAAATAAATAATAATAATAATGATGGTATTTGTTAAGCACTTACTATATGCCAAACACTGTTCTGAGCGCTACAGTAGATACGAGGTTATCAGGTTGTCCCACGTGGGGCTCACAGTCTTAATCCCCATTTTACAGATGAGGGAACTGAGGCAAAGAGAAGTTAAGTGACTTGCCCAGTCACACTTCTGACAAGTGGCAAAGCCACTTAGATTAGATCTAAGTGGGTGGGTTAGAATCCATGACCTCTGACTCCCAAGCCCGTGTTCCTGCCACTAAGCCAAGCTGTTTCTAAATAAATTAAATAAATAAAATAAATAAATAAATAAATAAATAAATAAATAAATGAATTTACAGGCATATGCATAAGTGCTGTGGAGGGGGGAGAGGGGGCCAGTGACACCCAGACACCTGCCCCAGCTGCACGCGTGCGAGCCTCCCTCTCCTCCCCCGACCCGTTCCAGATTTGAGCATGGGCTGTTCATTCAATCGTATTTACTGAGTGCTTACTGTATGCAGAGCACTGTACTAAGCACTTATGCCCACAAGCCCAGGGCTATGTCTGGATGCTGAGCAAGAATGACATTAGACCAATCAATCAATCAATCCTATCTACTGAGCACTTTCTGTGCAGACAGCACTGTACTAAGCACTTGGGAGAGTACACTGGAACAGAGTTGGGAGACATGATCCCCACCCATAATGAGCTAGAGGGGGGACAGTCATTAATATAATAATAATTGTGGCATTTGTTAAGCACTTACTATGTGCCAGGCACTGTACTAAGCACTGGAGTGGATATAAAGTAATTGAACTGGTCACAGTCCCTGTCCCACATGGGGCTCACAGTCTCAATCCCCATTTTACAGTTGAGTTGACTGAGGCCCAGAGAAATGAAGTGACTTACCCAAGGTCACACAGCGGACAGGTGGCAGAGGCAAGATTAGAACCCATGACCTTCTGACTCCCAAGCCTTGTGTTCTATTCACTAAGCCACGTTGTCTTCCGGGGCTGAGGTGAAGAAAGGGTGAAAATCCAAGTGCCAGGGTGACGCGGAAGTGAGTGGGAGAAGAGGAAATGAGAATGTAAGCCGAGCACATCATAAACGCTTAACAAATAAAATAAAAAGAAGAGCAAACATGGGCCTGGTCCCGTAGGCTTCTGTCGTTTCAGCATCTCCACCTGCGCCCAGGGACGCGGGCTCCTCCCCTGTCTCAGAAAGGCCATGGTCAATCAATCAATCAAGCAGTCGTATTTATTGAGCGCTTACTGTGTGCAGAGCACTGTACTAAGCGCTTGGGAAGTACAAGTTGGCAACATATAGAGACAGTCCCTACCCAACAGTGGGCTCACAGTCTAAAAGACTGTGGTCAGTGTGGCTGGGCGGTTTTCTGGCAGAGCCATGAGGTCTCTGGGCTCTGGGGCTCCTCTTCTCCTCTGGCTCCCTCTCCTGGTTTAGGAACAGGTCAGCCCAGCCAAATCCAGTTCAGTCCAGTCCACATTCATTCAATCGTATTTATTGAGCGCTTACTGTGTGCAAAGCACTGTACTATGCACTTGGGAAGTACAAGTCGGCAACATATAGAGACGGTCCCCACCCAACAACGGGCTCACATCTGAGTAGGACGGTGGAGGACAGCGGATCCTGTCAACAGACCCAGCCAACCGCAACCGTGAGAGAGGGGACGTGATTGATGTTCACCAATCAATCAATCAATCAATCAATCAGTCATATTTATTGAGCGCTTACTGTGTGCAGAGCACTGTACTAAGCGCTTAGGAAGTACAAGCTGGCAACACATAGAGACAGTCCCTACCCAACAGTGGGCTCACAGTCTAGAAGGGGGAGACAGAGAACAAAACCAAACATACTAACGAAATAAAATAACCAGACAACTGCAAACTATAAACAAGATTTCTACCTGTCGCAGCCTCAGGGGTCAAGCGGAAACACAAAATGGAGATTAAAACTGCGAGCTCCACGTGGGACATGGACTGCGTCCCACCTAATTAGCTTGTCTCTACCCCAGAGCTTAGAACAGTGCCCGACACATATAATTATAATAATTATGAAGGCATTTATTAAACGCTTACTATGTGCCAAGCACCCTTCTAAGCACTGGGAGGGGGGATAGAAGGTAATCAGGTTGTCCCACATGGGGCCCACGGTCTTAATCTCCATTTTACAGATGAGGTAACTGAGACCCAGAGAAGTGAAGTGACTTGCCTAAAGTCACACAGCAGGCAAGTGGCAGAGTCGGGATTAGAACCCACGACCCCTGACTCCCAAGCCCGGGCTCTTTCCACTGAGCCACGCTGCTTCTCAATAGCTTAACGGTTAGAGCACAGGCCTAGGAGTCAGAAGGTCATGGGACCTAATAATAATAATAATGATGATGGTATTTGTTAATCGCTTACTATGTACCAAGCACTGTTCTAAGCGCTGGGGTAGATACAAGGTAATCAGGTTGTCCCACGTGGGGCTTACAGTCTTAATCCCCATTTTACAGAAGAGGTAACTGCGGCACAGAGAAGTTAAGTGACTTGCCCAAAGTCACACAGCTGACAAGTAAGTGGCAGATCCGGGATTAGAACCTACGACCTCTGACTCCCAAACCCGTGCTCTTTCCACTAAGCCATGCTGCGTCTCTAATCCCGGCTCTGCCACTTGTCTGTTACCTGGAGTAAATCACTTCACTTCTCTGGGCCTCAGTTAACTCATCTGAAAAATGGGGATTGAGACTGTGAGCCCCACATGCTACAGGGACTGTGTCCAATATGATTAGCTTGTATTCACCCCAGCGCTTAGTACAGTGCCTGACACATAATAAGTGCATAACAAATGCCACAATTATTATTATTAATAATAACAAATACCATTAAAACAAACAAAACTGGATTTCTTTTTTTGGTATTTCAATCAATCAATCATATTTATTGAGCACTTACTTTGTGCAGAGCACTCTATTAAGCACATGGGAGAGGACAATATAACAATCCAACATATTCCCTGCCCATAGCAAGTTTACGGTAAGCACTTACTATGTTCCGGGCACTGTACTAAGTGCTGGGGTAGATACAAGCTAATCTGGTCAGACACAGTCCGTGTCCCACATAAGGTTCGCAGTGTCAGTTCCCATTTTCAGATGAGGTAAGTGAGACACTGAGAAGTTAAGTGTCTTGGCCAAGGTCACACAGCAGACGCGTAGCAGAGCCGGGATTAGAATCCAGACACTACTGACGCCCAATCCAGTACTCTATCCACTAGGTCACCGCCTCCAGGGCCTGGGCCCCTGAGACAACAGCCTGCATTCTCCAGAAAACATTAACTCTGGGAGACCAGATTTTTATTAGGACATCTAAGGTCCAAAGGCAGCAGGATATTTCTTTCCAGCATCAAAAATGTTCATTTGACCAGAAATCATTTCCGGAGAAAGCGTTGAGTTCGATTGACTGTGGCTGAAATGTTTTTCTTTTTGCTGCTCGAGGGAGTTGTGAGCAAAGCTTCAGTGCTAGAGGATGGAGCCTCCGATTTCAGAGTGTTTCCTTGCAAAATCTCCGCTCTTCTCCTGTTTCAAAATAAGTTTGTACGGCCCTCTGCCTCGGTTGGCTTCCTATCCAGTTTTACACCACACAGTCTGATTTCTCAGTTGGTCTGTTCATTGCTTTTTTTTAAATGGCATTTATTAAGCACTTACTATGTGCAAAGCACTGTTCTAAGTCCTGGGGAGGTTACAGGGTGATCAGGTTGTCCCACGGGGGGGCTCACGGTCTTAATCCCCATTTTACAGATGAGGTAACTGAGGTCCAGAGAAGTTAAGTGACTTGCCCAAAGTCATACAGCTGACAGTTGGCGGAGCCAGGATTTGAACCCATGACCTCGGACTCCAAATCCCGTGCTCCTTCCACTGAGCCATGTGGCTTCTGCTTCATAGGGCTATTACACTGGTCATCTTTCGGTAGGCATTTTTATTTTAAAACATCTCCCCCAGCTCCTGCCAATGAATTCTGTGGCTCAGAAATGGTCCCCCCTTTTACCACGATCTGAGAGGGGACACAATGATTCTGGAGAAAGAAGGGGTGATAAAGGGGTCTCCCCACCAATGCACTACAGGCCTTGTGGATTTCAGTCAAGAACTTTTTCAAGTGTCTTTGTGCAATGCCAATACACAACACCTCTGAATTACATAACACCGGTAACTTCTGTAACATAACGTAGGTCTGTTGCTTTCAGGTTGGCAAAGAGGTGACTGGCATTTTTTTTTTGGTATTTATTTAGCACTTTTTGTGTGCAGAGTACTGTACTAAACCCTGGGAGGAAAAATACACAGGTAAGAGTTAGATAAGATGCAGGTATTCACAATCTAAAAATAAGATGGGGAAGAGCTTGGTGACAAATTCAATAGGAAAGATGAAATAATATAAATAAATATAAAACAATATAAAAACAGAACTCAGTCCAACTCGTCTCGGATTAATGGGGCCTCAGCTTGCACTGATTGAGCACTTATTCCGTGCAGAACACTGTACTGAGCGCTTGGGAATGTACAGTACAATAGAGTTGGTAGGACAGATTCCTGGCCTCATGGAGATTTTACAATCTAATAGAGGAGACAGATATTAAAATACAGGGAAGTAGCATGCCTAATGGAAAGAGCCTGGGAGTCTGAGGATCTGGGTTCTAATCTCAGTTTTGCCACTTATATGCTGCGTGACATTGGGGAAGTCACCTAACTTCTCTGGGCCTCAATTTCCCCAGCTATAAAATGGGAATTCAATACCTGTTCTCCAACCCACTTAGAACTGCAAGCCCCATGTGGTACAGGGCCTGTGTCCAACCTGATTAATTGGTTCTACCCCAGGGCTTAGAACAGTGCTTGATATATAGTAAACACTGAACGGGATTCATTCATTCATTCAATTGTATATATTGAGCGCTATGTGCAGAGTACTGTACTAAGCGCTTGGGAAGTACAAGTTGGCAACATAGAGATGGTCCCTACCCAGTCTACAAGGGGGAGACAGACAACAAAACACATGGACAGGTGTCAAGTCGTCAGAACAAATAGAATTAAAGCTAAATGCACATCATTAACAAAATAAATAGAATAGTAAATATGTGCAAGTAAAATAGAGTAATAGGATGCCATAAAATAATAATAATAACAACAATAACAACAGATAGGGGAAATAGCAGAGTATAAGGATATATACGTAAGTGCTGTGGGGCTGTGGGTGGGTTGAGTATCCCAGTGCTTAAGGGAAAATGATTCAACAGCATAGGTGATGCAGAGAAAAGGGTATATAGTTTTTTTTATTTTTTTTGATGGTATTTGTTAAGCGCTTACTATGAGCCAAGCACTGTTCTAAGCACAGTTGGGGACATAAGTGCTTAATCAGGGAAGGCCTCTCTCCAGTCCATACTTCACTCTGCTGTCTGGGTCATCTTTCCACAGAAACGTTCAGCATCACCCCCTTCCTCAAAAATCTCCAGTGGTTTCCTGTTGACCACCATATCAAACAAAAACTCCTCACCATTGGTTTTAAAGCACTCCATCACCTTGCCCCCTCCTACCTCACCTTGCTTCTCTGCTACAACCCAGCCCACATATTTCACTCCTCTAGTGCTGCTAATCTTCTCACTGTTCCTCCATCTCGCCACCAACCCCTGGCCCACATCCTGCCTCTGGACTGGGACACCCTCCCTTCTCAAACACACCAATTACTCTCCCCCACTTCAAAGCCTTACCGAAGACACATTTCCTCTAAGAGGCCTTCCCGGACTAAGCCCCACTTTTCCTCACCTCCCTTCTTTATGGATGTCACTGTGTCATGATAATAATAATGGTATTTAAGTGCTTACTCTGTGCCAGACACTATACTAAGCGCTGGGGTAGATACAACGTAATTCATTCAATCATATTTATTAAGCGCTTACTTTGTGCAGAGCACTGTACTAAGCACTTGGTAAAGTACAATGCAACAATTACAATAAAGAGTGGGAGCAAGTCAGGGTGACCCAGAAGGTACTTGCTCCCTTTGCTCTTCCCTTCTCCCCCAGCCCCACAGCACTTATGTATACATCTGTAATTTGATTTATTTGTACTGATGTCTGTATTCCCCCATGTAGAATGTGAGCTTGTTGGGGGCAGGGATTGTCACTCTTTATTGCACAAAGTAAGCGCTTAATAAATATGATTGAATGAATTACCTTGTATCTACCCCAGCGCTTAGTATAGTGCCTGGCACAGAGTAAGCACTTAACAAATGTCATTATTATCATCATGACGCAGTGGCATCCATTACATAGCCTATATTAGGAAGGTCTGTTGCTTTCAGGAGGGATAAAGCAGGTTTCGTATTTAGTGTGGTCACTGTCCACTGCCCCCGGCCTGGGCCAGTTTTGCAACTTTTCTTCTGGGAAGTTTCAGGACCTTGAGGTCACTCTGTCCCCTTGCCATTTCTCATTAATAAACATCTTAGGCAGATTTAGATCTTTTCTAAAGTAAAAACAAAAGAGATTTTAGAGCGAGTATGATTCATTTCCTGCTTGGTGGTCATGAACCCAAGGCAAAAGCACTAAAAAACTTCATGTTTGTTGCTGGAGCTGGAAAGTGTGGCCTATGAAAGCCTTGCTGTTTTTAGTGGGATCCATCTCCTCAGCTCTACCGGAAATGGGGCAATTGGGGATAATATAAATGAATTTTTTGAAGTACAGTTTTGTTAGGCACTTACTATGTGCTAAGCACTGGGGTAGATGCAACATAATCAGGTTAGACACAACCCCCCCCCTCCCATTTTTTTAATGGTGTGTATTAAGTGCCAGCATGGCTCAGTGGAAAGAGCCCGGGCTTTGGAGTCAGAGGTCATGGGTTCTAATCCCAGCTATGCCACTTGTCAGCTGTGTGACTTTGGGCAAGTCACTTCACTTCTCTGTGCCTCAGTTCCCTCATCTGTAAAATGGGGATTAAGACTGTGAGCCCCCTGTGGGACAACCTGATCACCTTCTAACCTCCCCAGTGCTTAGAACAGTGCCTTGCACATAGTAAGCGCTTAATAAATGCCATTATTATTATTACTATATGTCAGGCACTACTAAGCGCTGGGATAGGTTACAAGCTAATTAGGTTGGACATGTCCATATCCCCATTTTACAGATAACAGGCACAGAGAAGTGAAGTCACTTGCCCAGGGTCACCCAACAACCAAGTGGTGAAGCTGGGATTAGAACCTAGGTCCTTCCAACTCCCAGGCACATGCTCTGTCCCTGTCCCAAATGGGGCTCACAGTCTAACAGGGAGGGAGAAGAGGTATTAAATCCCCATTGTACAGATGAGGCAAATAGAGGCCCAGAGGAGTGAAATGACTTGTCCAAGGTCACACAGCAGGCAAGTGACAGAGAGCCGGGGCTCAGATGCCTTCTCTAGCCCTTCTAGAAGGGCCAGGAAGTCTCTGAGTGGGGTTTGGGAGACCTCTGGAAAGAAACTCACGGGCAAGTTGCTCTCGCTCTTGGGACATTTGCCGTTCAGTCTAGTTAGGCAACATCTACTCAGGCAAAGAAAGTCCTCTGGGATTGGGGTCGGGAGTAAGGGTGGGGTTACTGACAACCCTTAAACCAAGGGTCCTTACTCCAGTCTGCCGTCCGTCGGTGGAGCTGCAGGGGATTTATTATGATTATTAATAATAATGAGAAGCAGCGTGGCTCAGTGGAAAGAGCCTGGGCTTGAGAGTCAGAGGTCATGGGTTCTAATCCCGGCTACGCCACCTGTCAGCTGTGTGACTTTGGGCAAGTCACTTGACTTCTCTGCACCTCATTACCTCATCTGTAAAATGGGGATTAAGACTGTGAGCCCCATGTGGGACAACCTGATTACCTTGTATCTCCCCCAGCGCTTAGAAGTAGTGCTTGGCACATAGTAAGTGCTTAACAAATACCATCATTATTATTATCATCATAACAGAATGATGATGATCATACAAGAATCATACTAAAATAATAAAAATTAAAATAGTGGTATTTGTTTTTTAATGGTATTTTTTAAATGCTTATGATGCACCAAGCACTGTTCTAAGCGATGGGGTAGATGCAAGTTAAGTCAGACATGGGGCTCACAGACTAAGTAGGAGGGGGACCAGGTATTGAATTCCCCATTTTGCAGTTGAGGAAACTGAGGCACAGAGAAGTGAAGTGACTTGATCAAGGTCAAACATTAGGCAAGGGATGGAGCTAGGATTCGAATCTAGGTCCTCTGGTTACCAAGCTTGTGCTGCTTGATCCACTAAGCCATGCTGATTCACTTATTTGTTGACCACTTACCGTGTGTCAAGCACTGTGCAAAGCGCTGGGCTAGAGTCAAAATAATCTGATCTCACATGGGGCTTACAGTCTAAGTAGGAGGGAGAATAACGTGGTTTAGTGGGTAGAACATGGGCCTGGGAATCAGGAGGAACTGTGTTCTAATCCCTGCTCTGTCACTCGTGTTCTGAATGACCTTGGGCAAGTCAATTCCTCTGGGCCTCTGTTACCTCTTGTAAAATGAGGATGAAGACTCTGAATCCCATGTGGGTCAGTGGCTGTGTCCAACCTGATTAGCACATAGTAAGCACTTAACAAATACCATTTAAAAAACAAAACAAAAGAAGTATTGAATCCCCATTGTGCAGATGAGGGACCGAGGCCCAGAGAAGTGAAGTGACTTACCCAAGGTCGCACAGCAGATAAAGTGGCAGAGCCAGGATGAGAACCCAGCTTCTCTAATGCCGAGGCCCGTACTCTTTCCACTAGGCCATGCTGTTCCTCTAAGCTGTAGCAATATTTCCTTTGGCCTCACTACTCACCACACTGCTGGGCAAGACCAAAAGGAGCCCCTGCTACCTCCAGTTGGCATCTTGGGGGAGGTGGACAGAAGCAGCAGGCTGCAGGTTAGCCATCATTGGGAAGCTTCAGCAGTGTATGGACCCTCAATGTCCTTAGTGATTTAATCTGTCTCCCGTAACTCCTCTGGCCTGAAGGATTCTCTTCTCCTTCATGTCCAACAGACTACCACTCTCTCCACCTTCAAATCCATTATTATTTATTTATAATAATAATAATGATGATGATGGTATTTGTTAAGTGCTTACTATGCGCCAAGCACTGGGGTGGATACAAAGTGATCAGGATGACCCAAGTGGGGCTCACAGTCTCAATCCCCATTTTACAGATGAGGTAACTGAGGCACAGAGAAGTTAAGTGACTTGTCCAACGTCACACTGCTGACAAGTGGCAGAGACGGGATTAGAACCCATGACCCACGACCACAAGGCCATGCTACTTCTCTGTACTAATAGACATTATATTAATGTCTGTCTCCCCCACTCTAGATTGTAAGCTCACTGTGGGCAGGGAACATGTCTACCAACTCTGTTATACTGTACTCTCCCAAACACTTAGTAGAGTGTTCTTCACACAGTAAGCACTCAATAAATGATTGATTGATTGATTAATAAGAGGGCAGCTGGTAATATGTGCTCAGCAGGTTGCTCAGGGCTGGAACTTCTCTGAGAGACTGCAAGATTCAGATTTCCTGAGGGACTCCCTGTAGATTGTAAGATCATTATGGGCAGGGAATGTGTCCGTTTATTGTTATATTTTACTCTCCCTAGTGCTTAGTACAGTGCTCCGCACACAGTAAGAACTCAATAAACATGATTGACTGACTCATAGCTGAACCCCACTGAAATTGGAGGCAGAGAGCAGTCAGTCACAGGCCAGTTGTCTGCTGTGTGAACTTGGGCAAGTCACTTCACTTCTCGGTGCCTCAGTTACCTCAGCTGGAAAACGGAGATTAGGACTGTGAGCCCCATGTGGGACAGGGACTGTGTTCAAGCTTGTATCTACTCCAGTGCTTAGAACAGTGTTTGACACATAGTAAGCACTTAACAAATACCATAATTATTATTATGGAGAGATACTCCTTGCTTTGTTCTCAGCTTGGGAAAGGTCAACTCCTTCTACCCTAATCCATCACCCTTACTGGGTGGGGGCTAATTTGGTCCCAAAGCAGTAGCACAGAAACCTCCCCAGCTGGTCCATGGGTCAGTTTATTGGTCCTTTGGCTTCAGCTGGCCCTTGGATTGGTTCACTGGTCCACTAACATCAGCTGGTCCTCTGGTCAGTTCCTTGATCAAGCATATTTACTGAGAGCTTACTGTGTGCAGAGCCCGGTACTAAGCTCTTGGGAGAGTACAATATAACTGAGATAATATTAACTGTGGCATTTAAGTACTTTCTATGTGTCAAGTACTGTACTAAGCACTGGGGTAGACAAGATAATCATAAGAGAAGCAGTGTGGCTCAGAGGAAAGAGCCCGGGCTTGGGAGTCAGAGGTCATGGGTTCCAATCCCAGCTCTGCCACTTGTCAGCTGTGTGACTTTGGGCGAGTCACTTAACTTCTCTGTGCCTCAGTTCCCTCATCTGGAAAACGGGGATTAAGACTGGGAGCCCCATGTGGGACAACCTGTTTACCATGTATCCCCCCAGCGCTTAGAACAGTGCTTGGCACATAGTAAGCACTTAACAAATACCATCATCATCATTATTATTATTATTATATTGGATAGAGTCAATGTTCCACAAGGGGTTCCCAGTCTTAATCACCATTGCACAGATGAGGTAACCGAGGCACAGAGAAGTGACTTGGCTGAGATCACGCAGCATGCAAGTGGTGGAAGTGGGATTAGAACCCAGCTCTTTCTGTCTCCCAGACCCATCCTCAATCCAGTAGGCCACACTGCTTCTACAGCTGAGGAGGATCAGGCTACTCCATCCTCTGCTTGCCGAAGCTGCTGCTGGTTGTAGGCTTTAGCCTTCTCCTCTGCACCAGGACTCTCTCTGTTCCTGCTCGCACTCATGTGAAGTCACATTGAGCGGAAAACGGAGAGGCCGCCAGGTCCCTTACGGGAGCGGGAGATTCAGGTTTGGCTCAAGGGTGGAGCGTCCTGCCAGATGGAGAGGTGCGGTGTGGCCTAGTGGATAGAGCACAGGCCTGGGAGTTAGAAGGACTTGGGTTTTAGGCCCAGCTCTGTCACTTGTCTGCTGTATGACTTTGGGCAAGTCACTTCACACCTCTGTGCCTCAGTTAGCTGTAAAATGGGGATTAAGACTGTGAGCCCCACATGGAACAGGGACCATGTCCAATCTGATTACCTGTATCTACGCCAGCACTTGGAATTGTGCCTGACCCATAGTAAATGCTTGACAAATCGTTTTTCTACGAAAGCATTCAGGCCACATTTCCCCATTCCTCAAGAACCTCCACTGGTTGCCCATCCACCTCCACATCAAACAGAAGCTCCCCACCATTGACTTTAAAGCAGGCAATCACCTTGCCCCTCTTACCTCACCTTGCTACTCTCCTACTACAACCCAGCCCGCACACCTCTCTAATGCTAACCTTCTCACTTTACTTTGATCTCGCCTGTCTCGCTGCCGACTCCTTGTCCATGTCCTCCCTCTGGTCTGAACGCCCTTCCTCCTTAAATCCAACAGACGATAACTCTCCCCCACTTCAAAGCCTTAATGAAGGCACATCTCCTCCAAGAGGTCTTCCCTGATTAAGCCCCCTTTTCCTCTTCTCCCATGCCCTTCTGCATCGCCCTGACTTGCTCCCTTTATTCATCCCTCCTCCCAGACCCACAGCACTTACGTCCATATGTGTCTGTTTATTGTTGTATTGTACTCTCCTAAATACTTAGTATAGGGCTCTGCACACAGTAAGCACTCAATAAATACGACTGAATGAAGATCTGTAATTTATTTATATTAATGCCTGTCTCCCCCTCTAGACTGTAAATTTGTAGTGGGCAGGTAATGTCTGTTTATTGTTCTCTTGTACTCTCCCAAGTGCTTAGTACAGTGCTCTGCACATAGTAAGCGAGCAATAAATATGAGTGAATGAATGAATAAATGAACAAATACCTTAAAAAACAAACAAACAAAAAAGATGTGGATCGGATCGGGTCTGCCACGGCTGGGAGGGAGAGAGAGAGGGAGGAGTCAGCAAACCCCTCTCTGGGGTCTGCAGGTTTGTCTGGACCCACAGTCCCCGTCTCTGACGCAGCCAGTTCTGGCCTGGGAGAAATCTGATTAGCCCCACCGTCTCCAGGAGATGAGCCACAAGGAAGCTGAATCTCATTTCCTGGAACGCACCCACCTCCTCCTCCTCCTCCCCCAGGGAGACGCAGCCAAAATCTGGTTCCAGTCCCAGGATCACCCCGTGCTCAGGCCTGAACTCAGTAAGAATAGCCCAGCGAAGACAGGCAGGTTCAACTTCCTGACTCATTCTTCCAGGAACTGAACTGTGGGGATCCAAAACGGAGTCAGTGGTGAAAATTCCTTACCCACAGGGAAAATGAAGGCAGGATGAGCCCCGCTCCTGAAATGCCCCTAAACATCCCAGACCTCCGTTAAACATTAAAACATCCTCCTCCTTTCCTTTCCAAGCCTAGACCAGATGCTGCATGGCCTAGTGGACAGAGCACAGGCCTGGGAATCAGAAAGACCTGGGTTCTTATCCTGGCTCCGCCACTTGTCTGCTGTGTGACCAAAGCTTCTCTGTGCCTCAGTTCTCTCATCTGTAAAATGGAAATTAAGACTATGAGTCGGTGGGATGGGGCCATGTCCAAGCCGATTTGCTTGTATCCACCCCAGCGCTTAGTACAGTGCCTAGCCCATAGTAATAATAATGATGGCATTTATTAAGCACTATGTGCAAAAGCACTGTTCTAAGCGCTGGGGAGGTTACAAGGTGATCAGGTTGTCCCACGTGGGGCTCACAGTCTTAACCCCCATTTTACAGAGGAGGTAATTGAGGCACAGAGAAGTTAAGTGACTTGCCCAAAGGCACATAGCTGACAATTGGCAGAGCCGGGATTTGAACCCATGAACGCTAACTCCAAAGCCCGTACTCTTTCCAGTGAGCCACGTTAAGTGCTTATCAAATACCACTAATTATTATTGTTATTATTATGGAGGTGGGATGGCAGGACCTGGGAAGGGGCTTTACCCTTTTCCTGGTGGAGAAAGGTGTCAGGCCAGGAGACTACAGGTCTTGAGGCTAGCTGACGCTTTCATGTCCCGGTCATAGGGAAGAGAGGAAAGAGCCCAAGTGAACCAGGAACTTTGCCCTCTTCCAGTCCCACACAGTAAAGTTGAGGATGATGATGACTGCAGTACTTGTTAAATGCTTACTATATGTCAACCACTGTTCTATGCCCTGGAGTAGATACCAGTTAATGAGGTTGGACACCGTCCCTGTTCCACGCCGGGCTCAGACTTTAATTGCCATTTTCCAGATGAGGTAACTGAGGCCCAGAGAAGTGAAGTGTCTTGCCCAAGGTTATGCAGCAGACATGTGGCATAGCTGGGATTAGAATCCAGGTCCTTCTGACTCCCAAGCCCATGCTCTATCCACCAAGCCACGCTGAAGTTCAAGTCAGGGGGTCGTCCAGGGAAATGCATGGGTCCAGCGCCCATCCGAGAGAGATGCGTGTGGCTGGCAACATCGCCTGTTGTGGAGGAAGACACAGAGGCAATTACTAGCCCTGTTTCTCATCTGGAACTTGAAGAAGGGATAGCCCAGGTGGCTCTCTGGACCTTCTCCCCTGGAGCAGGACGCTGTTTGTTGGGAGGTACGTGAGCAGTGGTGAGGGAAGTGCCCAAGGATGGGGGGCACCTGGGGGCCACAAACCCAGCATTGGCCTCTCTGGCCCCTCTGCCTGTGCTGGGGCAAAGTTTGTGGGTGGCTGGGGCTGAGGTTGGCAGGGTTGGAGAAGGACCTTCCATGTCAAGAGTGGCTGTAGGAACAGAAGGGAGTGTGGGTGGTGTGATTTCTTTATTTCTACTAATGTCTGTCTCCTCCTGTAGGCTGTAAGTCCAGTGTGGACAGGGAACATGTCTGTTTACTCATATTGTAATAAGAAATGTGGTCTTGGTCTTGGTGAAGTGCTTTCTATGTGCTAGGCAGTCTACTAAGCGCTGGGGTGGATACAAGCAAATCGGGTTGGACACAGTCCCTATTCCATATGGGGCTCACAATCTCAATCCACAGTTTGCAGATGAGGTAACCGAGGCCAAGAGAATAAAAATAATAATAATAATAATTGTGGTCTTTGTTAAGCACTTACTGTGTGCCAGGCACTGTAGTAAGCTCAGGAGTGCATACAGGCAAATCGGGTTGAACACAGTCCCTGTCCCACATCGGGTTCACAGTCTCTATCCCCATTTTACAGATGAGGTAACTGAGGTACAGAAAAGTGAAGTGACTTGCCCAAGTTCACACAACAGAAAAGGGGCAGAGCCGGGATTCGGACCCACGACCTTCTGATTCCCAGCCCCGATGCTCTCTCCACTACGTCATGCAGCTGTACTCACCCAAGCGCTTAGTGCAGTGTTCTGCACACAATAATCACTCAGTAAATACGACTGAATGAATGAATGCAACTTTCCCACACAAATCCTCCGCTAACCCAGCAGGCCAGGGGAGGGCTGGGGGAGGGAAGGAAGGAGAAAAAGGGAAAGAGGACTGAGAGGGAGGGGACACCCCCACCATCCCCTTTAAGCTCTACTCTTCTTTTTCTAGAAAGTGGGCAGAGGAAGCTGGTTGGCTTTCTTTCTTTTCCAGCAGGGACCCTCATAGTGGAGTCAGGGGGCTGCGGCTGGCATGGGGGAACCAGAGAATCTGTCATCCTCTCTCTCTCAACAGCATCCTCCCCTCCCAAAGAGAAACAGAGATGATTTGTCATCTACAACAACTAGAGAAAGAAAGATGTGCTTTTCTCCAGAGCAGACCCTGATTTAATAGAGGCTAATGAGGTGGACAGGAAGAAAAACTGGCAGAGAAAATATGCAACTGTGCCCTCCAAATGAAGGTCTACTGACCATTAGGAAGGGTGTGGAGAGGAGACACTGTAAAGCTTGCTAATTTGGGCTTCAATTAATGTGAAATCCATTGTCTCCAATCCTGCCTCCTTTCCTTAAGGCAGCATGGCCTGATGGGTTGAATACGGGCCTGGGAATCAGAAAGACCTGGGTTCTAATCTAAGATCTGCCACTTGTAGGCCAAGTGACCTTGGGCAAGTCACTTAACCTCTCTGTGCTTCAGTTACCTCATCTGTAGAATGGGGATTGGGACTGTGAGCCCCATGTGGGATTAGCTTGCATCTACCCCAGCGCTTAGTACAGTGCCTGGCACATGGTAAGTACTTAATAAATACTGTAAAAAAACCACCACAATCCTTCTCTCCTTATGTTTCCCTGCTGGTTTTGATCCAGATTTACAGGGTGACAGTGATCAATCAATCACTCAGTCAATCAGAAGTATGTTGGGGGCTCCAAATGCATGCAGAACACTGTACACAGTGTTTGGGAGAGCACAATAGAACTAAGACAGAAGTGTTGCCACAATAGGAGGTCGTGCAAAAGTGCTGAGTTTGGGAGTGTGTGATTTAGGGGAAGAAAAATACACTGGAGAAGTCCTCCTGCGAGACATAGTGATTCACCCCTCTGGCCTTGGTTTCTAAATCTTTAAAATGGGACTAGTAATCTCTGTCCCATTGTTTCTAAATCTTTAAAATGGGACTAGTAATCTCTGCCCCACTGCCTTCCCAGGAATGCTGCAAGGACACCGTTCAGATGATAGACGTGGGAACTCTTCTGAGAAGAGGAAGCAGAAGCAGCAACATGGTCACAGAGTATCATTTTGTGGCCTAGCATCCGATGCTGGAGCCCATAAAGCCACTGGCCAATGGGCCCCTCGTCTTGTTTCTTCTCTCCTCCCCCATAGATAGAGCCTGTTTTGACCACGCGTGAAGGGGGGTGGGGAGCAGGGCCACTTCAGGGCTCTGCAGTTTCCTCGTCCTGAACAAGAACCTCCTTCTGGGGAGAGGCCTTGTCCTTCTCTCTGACTGCCTCAGGGGGATTATGGGGAAAGAAGAGAGAGGAGAGAGTTTAGAGAAGCCCTATCCCAGGATGATGAGGTGAATGCACACTCGATCTCATCATCTCTAGTCCCTGAACAATCTCTACCCTCACCAATCCCTCTCCCTGACCACAACCTCCTCACCCACCTTCTCTCCCACACACCTCCTCCCCACAAATCTATGCTGTTCCTCCAGGGAGACGTCCAATCTTCCTGGCTTCGTCCCCACTGCTTTCAAACATGCCCATGTTTCTCCTAACCTAAAAAAACCCTCCCTTGACCCCACGGCTTCCTCCAGTTACCTCCCACTTCCCTCCTATCATTCTTCTCTAAAGTCCTTGAGGGAGTTGCCTACACCCGCTGTCTCAAATGTCTCTCCTCCAATTCTGTCCTTTACCCCCTCCAATCTGGCTTCTATCCCCTTCACTCCATAGAAACTGCCCTCTCAAATGTCACCAATGACCTCCTTCTTGCCAAATCCTACTACCTCTATTCCACCCTAACTAATCCTTCATGACTTCTCAGCTGCCTTTGACATCGTCGACCACCCCCTTCTCCTGGAAACGTTATCCAACCTCGGCTTCACTGACACTATCCTCTCCTGATTCTCCTCATCTCTCTGGCTGCTCATTCTCAGGCTCTTTTGTGGGCTCCTCCTCTGCCTCCCCCTAACTGTGGCGGGTGTCATAAGGAGTAAGAAGACAGACCTGGGTTCTAATCCCTTCTCTGCCAGTTGTCTGCTTTGTGACCTTGGGCAAGTCACTTAACTTCTCTGTGCCTCAGTTGCCTCAGATGTAAAATGGGGATTACGACTGAGAGCCCTATGTGGGACAGGGACCGTGTCCAGCTCTACTATTTTGTAACTATCCCAGCACTTAGTACAGTGTCTGGCACATAGCAAGCACTAAACAAATACCACAGTTACCATTATTGTTAAGATACCCAAATCTACCTAGCCCTGATCTCTCTCCCTGTCTGAGGTCTTGTATTTTCTCCTGCCTTCAAGATATTTAACTTGGATGTCGTCCCATCACCTCAACCTTTCCATATCTGAACAGAGCTTCTTATCTTTCCACCCAAACCCTGTCCTCCTCCTGACTTTCCCATCACTGTAGATGGCACCACCATCCTTCCTGTCTCACAAGCCTGTAACCTTGGCATTATCCTTGACTCCTCTCTCTCATTCAACCCACATATTCAATACATCACTAAATCTCGCCTGTTCCACCTTCACAACATTGTTAAAATCTACCTTTTCCACTCCATCCCAACATCTACCACATTAATCCTATCACTTAGCTTATCCCTCCCAGATTACTTTATCAGCCTCCTTGCTGACCTCCCAGCCTCCTGTCTCTCCCCACTCCAGTTCATGCTTCACTCTGCTGCCCAGATCATTTTTCTACAAAAACATTTAATCCATTTTTCTCCATTCCTCAAGAACCTCCAGCAGTTGCCCATCCATCTCTGCATCAAACAAAAACTCCTCACCATTGGCTTTAAAGCACTCAATCACCTTGCCCCCCTTCCCTCACCTCTCTACTCTCCGACTACAACCCACCCTGCTCATTTCACTCCTCTAATGCTAACCTCACTGTACATCGATCTAATTTATCTCACCGCAGACCTCTTGCCCATGTCCTGCCTCTGGCCTGTAATGCCCTCCCCCCTCATAACTGACAATTACTCTCCCCCATTCAAAGTCTTATTGAAAGCAATCTCCTCAAGAGGCCTTACCTGACTTAGCCCTCCTTTCCTTCTCTCCCACTTCCTCCTGCGTCACCCTGACTTGCTCTCTTTATTCATTCCCCCTCCCAGCCCCACAGCACTTATGCACATAACTGTAATTCATTTATTTATTTATATTAGTGTCTGTATCCCCCTCTAGACTGTAAGCTCTTTGTGGTCAGGGAATGTGTCTGTTATATTGTACGTTCCGAAGATCTTAGTACAGTGCTTTGCACACAATAAGTGCTTAATAAATAAGGTTGACTGACAGACTGTATTGGGCTGCAACACTGCCCACCACCTAGTCACTCAGTCCACTCCATGCCCCAGTGGCAGCACTGTTGGCAAGGATCAGAGAGGGCTAGAGGCTCTGTGAAAACCACCAGCACTACATTCAATTCCTTCTTCCTTCTTGATGTTCAGGACCCGGAGGGGATCGGCCATTGTATCTCCCCCTGCCCCCTTCACAGAGACCCCATCATCACCACCCGGAGCATTAGCTGCTTGCTTTCCAGAACCTTCATCTGTGTCCTTGCATCCTCTGTAGGTTAGAAAGGACAGGGACTACTCTCACCTTTTAATACTGGTAGAATCAGGCATAGAGATGGCAACTGACTTGCCCAAAGCCTCCTAGTGGGAATAATGCGACTAGAATCTAGGTGTCCTGGTCCCATCTCCGTGCCCTTTCCATCACTGCCTTAATAACAACTATGGTACTTATTAAAGCACTCGTTCTGTTCCAGACCCAAAATAATCATATCGGGCATAGCCCTTACCCTCCATGGGTTTCTCAGTCTAAGATGGAGGAAAAGCAGCATGGCCTAGTGGATAGAGCACAGGCATGGGAGTCGAAATGACCTGGGTTCTAATCCAGACTCTGCCACTTGTCTTCTGTGTGAACTTGGGCAAGTCACTTCTCATTACGGTGCCTCAGTTCCCACATCTGTAAATTGGGGATTAAAACTGTGAGCCCCAAGTGGGATGTAGACTATGTCCAACCTGATTAGCTTTTATCTTCCTCAGTGCCTAATTTGGTGTCTGGTACCTACTCAATCATATTTATTCAGCACTTACTATATGCGGAGCACTGTACTAAGTGCTTGGAAAAGCACAATAACAGATATATTTCCTGCCCACAGTGAGTTTACAGTCTAGAGGGGGAGACAGACATTATTATAGATAAGTAAATTACAGACACATACGTAAGTGCTGTGGGGCTGGAAGGGGTACTTGGATAAAAGGAGAAAGTCAGGGTGACACAAAAGGGAGAGAGAGAAGAAGAAATGAGGACCTAATCAGGGAAGTCCTCTTGGAGGAGGTGTGCCTTGGCTAAAGATTTGAAGGCGAGGAGAGTAACTGTCTGTCAGATACGGAGAGGGAGGGCATTCCAGACCCAGGGCAGGACATGGGCGAGAGGTCGGTGGCCCTACTGAGAGCTCACCTCCTCCAGGAGGCCTTCCCAGACTGAGCCCCTTCCTTCCTCTCCCCCTCGTCCCCCTCTCCATCCCCCCCATCTTACCTCATTCCCTTCCCCACAGCACCTGTATATATGTTTGTACATATTTATTACTCTATTTATTTATTTATCTTACTTGTACATATCTATTCTATTTATTTTATTTTGTTAGTATGTTTGGTTTTGTTCTCTGTCTCCCCCTTCTAGACTGTGAGCCCGCTGTTGGGTAGGGACTGTCTCTATGTGTTGCTGACTTGTACTTCCCAAGCACTTAGTACAGTGCTCTGCACACAGTAAGTGCTCAATAAATACGATTGATTGATTGATTGAGTTAGACAAGATCAAGGAACAGTGAGTAAGTGATTAAAGGAGCCCAGTGTGCAGGCTGGGTTGTAGTAGGAGAGTAGGGAGGTGAGGTAGGTTAGGGGCAAGGTGATTGAGTGCTTTAAAACTGTTAGTCAGGTGCTTCAGTTTGATATCAGTGGTAGTGATGGGCAACAAATGGAGGTTACTGAGGAGTGGGGAAAATAATAATTATGATGGTATTTGCTAAGTGCTTACTATGTGCAAAGCACTGTTCTAAGTGCTGGGGAAGTTACAAGGTGATCAAGTTGTCCGGGGGGTGGGGTGGGGGCTTGCAATTTTAATCCCCATTTTACAGATGAGGTAACTGAGGCACAGAGAAATTAAGTGACTTGCCCAAAGTCACACAGCTGACAGTTGGCAGAGCAGGGATTTGAACCCATGACCTCTGACTCCAAAGCCCATGTTCTTTCCACTGAGCCACGCTGCTTCTCCACTCACTCCTATTTATTGAGCACTCACTGTGCACAGAGTACTGTACTAAGCACTTGGAAAGTACAATTCATCACTGTAAGCGCTTAACAAAAACCCTTAAAAAAAGGGCAAGAAACGGAATCCCATTATTCCCGATGAGGAACCTGAGCCCCAGAAAGGTCAAGTAACTTGACCAAGTCCCAAGTCAGACAAGCTCCAGCAGGGCAGGGATGGTGTCCACCCACTACCATGTCCTCTCAGCGTTTAAAACAGTGCTCAGCACTAAGTAAGGGTTCCACTGTCACTGCTTGCTAGAACCCGGCAAGGCCACGTCATCACTTTACCCTAGGGAAAGAGTGCAAGGGAGAGTTCAGCCCTGGGAGATTTGGGCGGAGCCATGCTGACCCTAGAGCCCGGGCTTGGGAGGCAGAGGTCACGGGTTCTAATCCCACCTCCGCCACTTGTCAGCTGTGTGACTTTGGGCAAGTCACATAACTTCTCTGGGCCCCGGTTCCTTCATCTGTAAAATGGGGATGAAGACTGTGAGCCCCACGTGGGACAACCTGATTACCTCGTAACCCCCCCAGCGTTTAGAACAGTGCTTGGCACATAGTAAACACTTAACAAATACTATCATCATTATTATTATTAACTGCAAACTCCTTTCCTGCCCACTTCTGCAGCAAGTGACCTCTCTGAACTTTTCCTTAACCCTTCCCTCCCAGAGCCCTCTCCCAACCACCCCCTGCCCCTCCCATCCTTGAGCCGACAAAGCAATATTCATTCGCATCTATTGAGTGCTTAATGTGTGCAGAGCACCGTACTAAGCGCTCGGAAAGGACAACACAGCAATAGAGACAATCCCTGCCCACCACGGGCTCTCAGTCCAAGGAGACTGCAGAGAAGCAGCATGGATCAGTGGTAAGAGTGCGGGCAGGGGAGTCAGAGGTTGTGGGTTCTAATCCTGCCTCTGCCACTTGTCAGCTGTGTGACCTTGGGCAGGTCACTTAACTTCTCTGTGCCTCAGTTACCTTCTCCGTAAAATGGGGATTAAGACTGTGAGCCTCACGTGGGACACCCAGATTACCTTGTATCCCCCCCATTGCTTGACACATAGTAAGCGCTTAATACCATTATTAGATTACCTTGTATCTCCCCCAGTGCTTAGAAGAGTGCTTGACACAGGGTAAGTGCTTAAAAAAATACCATTACTTGGGGATTAAGACTGTGAGCCCCACGTGGGACAACCTGATTACCTTGTGTCTATCCCAGTGCTTAGAATAGTGCATGGCACATAGTAAGCGCTTAATACCATTCTTATTATTATTATTGAGGCAATATTGGGGATTAAGACTGTGAGCCCTACGTGGGGCAACCTGATTGCCTTGTGTCTATCCCAGTGCTTAGAATAGTGCATGGCACATAGTAAGATCTTAATACCATTCTTCTTCTTATTATTGAGGCAATATTGGGGATTAAGACTGTGAGCCCCAAGCGGGACAACCTGATCGCCTTGTATCTATCCCAGCACTTAGAACAGTGCATGGTACATAGTAAGCGCTTAATACCATTATTATTATTATTATTAAGGAGGCAATATTGGGGATTAAGGCTGTGAGCTCCAAAGAGGACAGGGACCGTGTCACCTGCTGTGCTTTTGTCCCGACCCGGTGTTGAGTACAGTGGCTGGCAACTACTAAGCGCTTAATGAAGCAGCATGGCTCAGTGGAAAGAGCCCGGGCTTTGGAGTCCGAGGTCATGGGTTCAAATCCCGGCTCCGCCACTTGTCAGCTGCGTGACTTGGGGCAAGTCACTTCACTTCTCTGGGCCTCAGTTACCTCATCGGTAAAATGGGGATTAAGTCTGGAAGGCCCACGTGGGACAACTTGATAGCGGTGTGTCTACCCCGGCGCTTAGAACAGTGCTTTGCACATAGTAAGCGCTTAATAAATGCCATCATTATTATTATTATGAGCAGGCTGCAGAAAGTGATTTGGGGGCGGGCCGAAAGGAGAAGTCCGTCCTTCAGGAGGTGGGTGGGGTTTGAAGGGCTGGCTTGGCTTTTTAACTCTCCTGGGTCGTCGCCTCTCCTGGACCCCCCGGGAGGCTCCGGACGCTCAGGGCCTGGTGAGGGGCGTCGGGGGGGCGGCCCAGGGGGAGGGTCCCGGCCTCAGGGGGGGCATCTCCCGTCCCCCCCCCCCCCAGCAGACCCACCGCAGTGCTTTGCACATAGTAAGCGCTTACTAAATGCCATTATTATAATAACGCTGTTGGCATTTGTTTCGCGCTTACTATGTGCCGGGCACTGGACTGAGCGCCGGCAGGGCGAGCTCTGTCCGGGGGAAGGGGCCGGGAGGGTGAGTCCCCTGGGGCGCCCCCCGGGTCGGGCTGGCCGGGGATCGGGGGGGGGGGGGTCGGGGGGATCCCGGGGGTCTTGGGCCGAGCCCCCTCGGGGCGGAGGGACGGAGGGGGTGGGCTCGGTTTGGGCCGTCAGACCCCCTCCCCCAGAAGGGACGGGACGGGAAGGGAACAAGTTGTTCCGAGCAGACCCCGCCCGGCTTTGTCTCCTCCCCAACTTCCCCCTAGTCTCCCCCCAGTTCCCGCTCTCCCCAACTTCCCCCCAGTCTCCCCCCAGTTCCCGCTCTCCTCCTCCTTCCCGCCCCCACCCTCGTCTTCTCCTCCCCAGACTCCTCCCCCCTTCTCTCCCTTCTCTCCCCCCCGTCTCTCCCTCTCTTCCCCCCCTCTCCCTCTCTTCCCCCCCTCTCCCTCTCTTCCCCCCTCTCCCTCTCTTCCCCCCTCTCCCTCTCTTCCCCCCCTCCTCCTCTCTTCCCCCCCTCTCCCTCTCTGCCCCCCTCTCCCTCTCTGCCCCCCCTCTCCCTCTCTGCCCCCCTCTCCCTCTCTCTCCCCCCCTCTCCCTCTCTTCCCCCCCTCTCCCTCTCTTCCCCCCCTCTCCCTCTCTTCCCCCCCTCTCCCTCTTCCCTTCCTCTTCCCCCCCTCTCCCTCTCTTCCCCCCCTCTCCCTCTCTTCCCCCCCTCTCCCTCTCTTCCCCCCCTCTCCTCTCTTCCCCCCCTCTCCCTCTCTTCCCCCCCTCTCCCTCTCTTCCCCCCCTCTCCCTCTCTTCCCCCCCTCTCCCTCCTTCCCCCCCTCTCCCTCTCTCTCCCCCCTCTCCCTCTCTTCCCCCCCTCTCCCTCTCTTCCCCCCCTCTCCCTCTCTTCCCCCCCCTCTCCCTCTCTTCCCCCCCTCTCCCCCTCTTCCCCCCCTCTCCCTCTCTTCCCCCCCTCTCCCTCTCTTCCCCCCCCTCCCTCTCTTCCCCCCCCCTCTCCCTCTCTTCCCCCCCTCTCCCTCTCTTCCCCCCTCTCCCCCTCTTCCCCCCCTCCCTCCCCCTTTTCCCTCCCTCTTCCCCTCTTCCCTTCCTCTCCCCCTCTTCCCCCCCTCTCCCCCTCTTCCCCCTCCCCCTTTTCCCTCCCTCTCCCCCTCTTCCCCCTCCCCCTTTTCCCCCTCTCCCTCTCTTCCCCCCTCTCCCTCTCTTCCCCCCTCCTCCCCTCCTTCCCCCTCTCCTCTCTCTTCCCCCCTCTCCCTCTCTTCCCCCCTCTCCCTCTCTTCCCCCCCTCTCCCTCTCTTCCCCCTCTCCCTCTCTTCCCCCCTCTCCCTCTCTTCCTCTCCCCCCCTCTCCCTCTCTTCCCCCCCTCTCCCTCTCTTCCCCCCCTCTCCCTCTCTTCCCCCCCTCTCTCCCCTTCTCTCCCCCCTCTTCCCCCCCTCTTTCCCCCCTCTTCCCCCCCTTCCCCCCCCTTCCCCCCCCTTCCCCCCTCTTCCCCCCCTCCCTCTCTTCCCCCCCCTCCCTCTCTTCCCCCTCCCCATTTTACAGATGAGGGAACTGAGGCACGGAGAAGTTAAGTGACTTGCCCACAGTCACACAGCTGACAAGTGGTGGAGGCGGGATTTGAACCCATGACCTCGGACTCCCAAGCCCGGGCTCTTTCCATTGAGCCACGCTGCTTCTCCTAGAGTAATAATAATAATAGTGGTATTTGTTAAGCGCTTATGTTCTAAGCGCTGGGAGAGATACAAGGTAATCAGGTTGTCCCACGTGGGGCTCACAGTATTCATCCCCATTTTACAGATGAGGTCACTGAGGCTCAGAGAAGTGAAGTGCCTTGCCCAAGGTCACACAGCAGACATCTGGCGGAGCCGGGATTCGAACCCATGACCTCTGACTCCAAAGCCCGTGCTCTTCCCACTGAGCCACTGTACTAAGCGCTTGGGGGAGTACAATAGAACAATGAATAGATACATTCCCTGCCCACAAGGTGCCAACAGTCTGGGGGGGGTGGGGGCAGATACTAATATAAATAAATTACAGATATGTATATAAGTGCTGTGGGGCTCCCTCTCTTCTCTCCCCATCCCTTTGCCACCCGTCCACCCTGTTCAAAGAAGGGCTAAGCTGGGAACAGATGCCAGAGAAGGAGACAAGGGATCTGTAGTGGTCCGTACCCCCCGCTCCCCACTACCGACGCAGCATCTCCAGGGAGGCTCAGGATCTCGCCCACCCCGGCCCTGCTCATCCGGGTATGGGACACCAGTGCCAAGGTCAACCGCTGCTCTCCTTTAACCCTAGCAGGGCCTGCCCAGGGCTTCGGAGGGCCGGGACCCCTCAAACCTGAGGGGGTGACTCCTGCTGTGCCTCGGGAGTCTTCTGCAGGAGCACAGGTTCTGACCGGTGGGGGACCCCGAGTCCCGACTGAGGGGTCTGGAGGTTACCGCACTTAGGGGAACCCCAGGTATCTGAGTGCGTATTCCCACACTCAAAGAACGATCCAGATGACGAAAGGGGGCCCCGGCCGAGGAGGCCAGTAACTGGGTGGGCTAAAGTTCCTCCCACCCTGCCCCCTCTGGCTGGTAGCTACTCACCAAAGGCCATTCCGCTTCCCCACCCTAATCTGCCCGATGTTCCTCATGGAAAATAATAATAACTGTGGCCTTGGTTAAGTGCTTACTATGAGCTAAGCACTGTACTAACCGCTGGGGTTGATACAAGCAAATTGGGTTGGACACAATCCCTGTTCTTCATTGGGCTCAGACTCTTAATCCCCATTTGACAGATGAGGTGACTGAGGCCCAGTGAAGTGACTTTCCCAAGGCCACACAGACCAGTGGCGGAGCTGGGATTAGAACCCGTGATCTAATGACTCCCAGGCCCGAGCCCTATCCATGCTGAAGCCCCCAAGGTCCTCCACTCTACCGTCCTTCCAGGATGTCTGCTGTTGAGCTCCTTGGAGACACAGACAAACCTGGGCCTATTGGCATGTGGTTGCTAAAAAACTGACCCATATTTCAGAGGCAACCGTGTGCTCCTCTAATGTCAACCTTCTCACTGTACCTCAAGCTTATCTTTCTCCAACCTCTTGCCCATGTCCTGCCTCTGTCTTGGAAAGCTCCCCACCCTCTGTCCAACCCCGTCCCATATCTGACAGACAATTACTCTTCCCCACTCCACCCCTGCTTCGACATCCAACTGAAGGCACATTTCCTCCAAGAGGCCTTCCCTGATTGAGCCCTCCTTTCCTCTCCTCCTACTTCCGTGTCACCCTGACTTGCTTCTTTTATTCATTCCCCCTCCCAGCCCCACAGCACTTACGTACTTATCTGTCATTTATATTGATGTCTGTCTCCTCTGGTCTGTAAGCTTGTCGTAGTCAGGAAATATCTGTTGTATTTTATATTGTACTCTCCCAAGCTCTTAAAACAGTGCTCTGCACACAGTTAGTGCTCAGTAAATTGACTGACTGGAATTACTGTGAGTTTTGGGTTTGGGTCAGCTGGGCTGGGCTTGGGACTATCACCCATTTCCGTGGTAGTTTTTGATCCACACAAATGAAAGCCAGAGGTCAAGGATAGAGCTTCTTCAATAAAAACATATGATGGGCCACAGAGAAGTTAAAAGGGCTGCGTGTGAGGAAGTTGGGTGTCGAGGCTGGTGGAGGAGGAAGAAATTTGAGCTCTCTGGAGGCTCAGGGACTCTGTTAGGCAAATGCCTCTGAGGAGGCCTGAGCATCATTGAGAAGGGGAAGTGATCCATCAGTGGTCAGTCCCTTCTGAGGGGGGAAGCAGAAGGGATGGGCTGGAACTGCGGGGGGCCACAGGGACTCTGCCCAGAACTATGGGGGAGGGGGAGTGTGGGGAGAGGTGAAAGCAGACAGCCTTTGGGATCGGGTCCTTCCTAGCTGGGGTGATCAATGGGGTTGAGAACCTTAAGGGGAGTGGTTCCACCTCATCCATGATCTGAGGGGAGTCAGCAGAAATGAGCTGCATTTTCTTTGGGGAAGCAGCATGGCCCCAAAGAATAGAGGGAGCTAGTCAGGGTGAAGCAAAAGGGAGTGGGAGAAGAGGAAAGGAGGGCTGTCAGGGAAGGCCTCTTGGATAGAGCATGGGTCTGGGATTCAGAAGGACCTGGGTTCTAATCCTGCCTCCGCCACTTGTCTGTGTCCTTGGGCAAATCACTTAACTTCTCTGGGCCTGGGTTACCTCACAGGTAAAGTGGGGATTAAGATCGTGAGGCCTTTTTGGGATAGGGAATGTGTCCAACCTGATTAGGCTTGTATCTACCCCAGCCCTTAGAACAGCGCGTGATACAGAGTAATCCCTTAGCAAATACCATCATGATGATAATTCCAGTTAAAGAGGTCTCAGACTGGTGTGGGTCAGTACTGAGTTGGGTTGGGAGAGGCCACAGTGTGGTTGCGTATTTTGTTTTGTAGTTACTCTTCTCAGAGAGTTGAGAAAATGTTTATTCCTACCAGCTTCAGCCAAGCATCCTGGGTGCTGGTGGCAGTGGGCATGTGATGATGATGATGATGATAATAATAATAAAGATGATGGTATTCATCAAGTGCTTCTCCTTTCTAGCCACTTGACTTGTGTCATAACTACCCCTGCTGCTCTCTTTCTTTCTTTCTTTCTTTCTTTCTTTCTTTCTCTCTCTCTCTCTCTCTCTCTCTCTCTCTCTCTCTCTCTCTCTCTCTCTCTCTCTCTCCCTCTCCTTCCTTCCTTCCTTCCTTCCTTCCTTCCTTCCTTCCTTCCTTCCTTCCTTCCTTCCTTCCAAGGCAGCAAGGGGCTGAGCTTCACTGAGGGGCTGACACCTGCATGGCTTCTCTATGTTTTGTTTTATTTGTTAATAGTACTTGTTAAGTGCTTACTATGTGCCAGGAACTGTACTAAGCTCTTGGATGGTTACAAGCAAATGGAATTGGACACAGTCCCTGTCCCATGTGGGGCTTACAGTCTTAATCCCCATTTCACAGACGAGGTAACTTAGGCACAGAGAAGTGAAGTGACTTGTCCTAGGTCACACAGCAGACAAGCGGTGGAGCCGGGATTAGAACACAGGACCTTCTGACTCCCAGGACCGTGCTTTATCTACTAGGCCATGCTGCTTCTCTTCCCTCTTCTGTAGAAACAATCTTGATTTTTCTTCCTGGGGTCTGTGAAAGCAGGGCTAAGGGATGATCACAGTTCATTTTCTGTTCCAAAGAACCCTTAGTATTTGGCGTCACCCTCATGAACATCTTCTAGACTGTGAGCCCGTTGTTGGCTAGGGACCATCTCTGTATGTTGACAACTTGTACTTCCCAAGTGCTTAGTACAGTGCTCTGCACACAGTAAGTGCTCAATAAATATGATTGAATGAATGAATGTGCTACCGATCTGGCCTTGTTCTCAGAGGCACAGAGAAAGAGAGAGAAATGGACTCTGTAAGGATCTTAGAGCAGGCCTGCTCTATTGGGCCCCCAAACTCCAGCATGGCTTGGTCTTGAGAAGGGGAGCTTAATCAATTAATCCATCAATGGTCTTTATTGAGCACTTACTATGTATAGAGCACTGTACGGAGCGCTTGGGGGAGTACAATACTGCAGACGAATTAGGAGACATATTTCCTGCCTAGAACGAGTTTATCTGCCAAGGGAGTCAGTCATCCTGTCACTCCGGATCCTACTGCTGTTGAGGGACAGGAGCAGGCTAGGCTGGGGCCATGGGGACAAGAGTCTCTCCGGATTCTTGGGCTCTACTTCGAGCTTAATCCTGGGAAATCCATCCCAGGGCACTCAAGAGACTTCAGAAATCCCACTGAGAACATTGGCCCTCAGACTTGAGCAAATTCCTCTAAACCAGTGTCGAAAATCATCTTGTTTACATCCACTGCTGCTCCCTCCTAGCCACTTAATTTGTCACCACTGCTCTCTTTGTTTCTTTCTCTTTCTTCAGATCCAACCAGGGCAGCAAGAGGCTGAGGTTCAATGAGGTGCTGACACTGCTTGGCTTCTCTGAGTTTTGTTTTGTTTGTTAGTGGTATTTAAGCAATGTTCCAAGTGCTGTTCTAAGTGCTGGGGTAGATACAAGCTAATCGTGTTGGACACAGTTCCTGCCCCACATGGGTCTCACAGTCTTAATCCTCACTTTACAGATGAAGTAACTGAGGCACAGAGAAGCGAAGTGGCTTGCCCAAGGTCACACAGCAGACAAGTGGCAGAGCTGGGATTAGAACCCAGGTCCTTCTGACTCTCAGGCCTGTGCTCTATCCTCTAGGCCAGGATGCTTCTCTGTACCGCTCTGGATAATAATAATAATAATAATGGCATTTATTAAGTGCTTACTATGTGCCAAGCACTGTTCTACCTGCATCCGTGGAATGGTCTGGGGTGCGGTGTTCTGTGGCAGCGAATGACAGTTTCCATGTAGACCCTTTTCTCCTCTGCATTTTGTGCAGTTGATGGATAGGTACCAGTGAGGATGCCCTTCTTTGTCTGGGGGAACCTTGCCTGTTTGGGGAGATTTGAAATGTGTCTGTTTATTGTTCTACTGTACTCTCCCAATTGCTTAGTACAGTGCTCTGCACACAGTAAGCGCTCAATAAATACAAGTGAACGAATGAATGAAACAAAGGATAGAGCATGAGCCTGGGAATCAGTAGAACCTGGGTTCTAATCCCTGCTCCGATGTTTGTCCATTGTGTGCGCTCTTGGGCAGTCACTTACCCTCTCTGGGCCTCAGTTACCTCATCTATCAAATGGGGCTTAAGACTGAGAGAGACAGAGTCCAACCCAATTTGCTTGTATCTTCCCCAGCACGTAGTACAGTTTCTGGCATATAGTAGGCACTTAACAAATACCATAATTATTATTATTGTTGTCCTCTGGCTCCAATAGCAGCCAAAGGAGGCCTGGGGAAGCCCTGTGGGATGGTGGTCTGTCTCTCTCTCTCCCTCCACACTTTAAACTTTTGATGTTTATCCCGATGCAGAGGAACAATTGTCTAACATTCCCAACTCCCCACTCCATCCCTCTAGTTACCCATCGTGGACTGCCCACCTGCGTATCTGACCTTCCAGAGAGGAGGCAAAGCGGAAGCCAGGGGATTGAAATATAGAAGAACCTAGAATATGGTACCTCTAGACTTGACTGCGTAAGACAAAAAAAAAGACTGTAAGCTTGTCCTCTAGACCCTAAGGTCGTTATGGGCAGGGAACATGTGCTAAAATTAGCTAATTCTGTTGTATTATACTCTCCCAAGGGTGCTTAGTACAGCACTCTGCACATAGTAAATGCTCAATAAATACCATTGATTGAGGAAAGAGAGGCTGTGCTCACACTAATTAGGACTGGGCCTGAGAGAGCTCAACTACCCAGTGGACTCTGTGCCAGCGCTTAGAACAGTGCTTGACACATAGTAAGCGCTTAACAAATGCCATCATCATCATCAAGGCACCACTCCAGAGCAGCTCTGCCTTCAACTAATACAGTTGTGGAGTCCTGCAAGTAATCTTTTTTTATGATATTTGTTAAGCACTTATGTGCCAGGCTTCTAAAGCATTAGGGCAGATACGAGCTGATCAGGTTGGACACAGTTCCTGTCCCACGTGGGGCTCACAATCTTAATCCCCATTTTACAGGTGGGGTAATTGAGGCACAAAGAAGTGAAGTGACTTTCCCATGGCCACAGTGCAGACAAGTGGAGGAGCAGGGATTAGAATCTAGGTCCTCTGACTCTCATCACCTGTAAAATGGGGATTCAATTCCTGTTCTTTCTCCTGCCTGGGCTGTGAGCCCCATGTGGGACAGGGATCGGGTCTGAGCTGATTGTACTGTATCCACCTGGGTGCTTAGTAAAGTGCCTGGCTCAGAGCAAGTGCTTAGCAAATAGAGGCCACACCCCCTTTCATGACCACTGACTGTGACCCATGGATCTCCAAGGTGACAGTACTATGGATACTGGCCCTGCAGCTGCATTTGGGTGGGAGCAGTAGGGCCTGAAGGGACCTCTTCCAGGACCCCAGGCAGTCCTTTCCAGTTGAAATTCCCTTTCCAAAGGGAATTTTACTATACTTCCTCCCACTGTACTTCCATTCCTGCCTTCTCAGAGGGAGCGTCTTCCCTAGACAACCCCCCTGCCCCTTGGGGAGTTCTCTCTGGGGAGATTTCGAGATCCACTTCTGGAGCTGGGCCGTGGTGGATCTTTACTGTCTGCTCTGAGTGGTGAGTGTGAGGGGCAGCTCAGCGGGCCTGATTCTGAGCTGGGAGGCTGAACCTCCTGCCTCACTATCTTCTCTCCCGGAGAACCCAGAGCCAGGTCTGTCTTGGGCTTCCAGGAATTGCTGCCTTGATTGCTAATGAGGCAGCCCAGGGGTCTTTAAGCATGGTGGGCTGTGAGGAGGAGGAGGATGGGAAGGAAAGGAAAGAGCTGTTCCCAGGGGTCTAGGGGAGGGTTTTAGCAGAGGGAAGGGGGTGCTTGACTGGATTGTCCTCTGCTCTTGAAGGTGTCTTCACCTTTCCTCCTCCCTTTTCTCCCCTTTCCGCCTTTTCCCCCTCTTTCTGCCCTTTCCCCCCTCTTTACTCCCTTTCCCCCCTCTTTACTCCCTTTCCCCCCTCTCCCCCCTCCCCTTTCCCCTCTCCTCCCCCACTTTCCTTCCCTCCTTTCTCCCCCTTCGCCCCACCTCTTCTTCTCCCACCCCTAACCCTATGGAAGTCCTGTGTCTGGCTTCCCCAGAGAAGCAGCATGGCTCAGTGGAAAGAGCACGGGCTTGGGAGTCAGAGGTCATGGGTTCTAATCCTGACTCTGCCACTTGTCTGCTGTGTGACCTTGGGCAAGTCACTTAACTTCTCTGAGCCTCAGTTACCTCATCTGGAAAATGGGGATTACGACTGAGCCCCACGTGGGACAACCTGATCACCTTGTAACCCCCCCCCCACCCCCGCAGCACTTAGAACAGTGCTTTGTGCATAGTAAGCGCTTAACAAATGCCATCATCATCATTATTATTATTCCCCTGCATCACCATCCCTTTACACTGGCCTCTATTTCTGAGTCATTCAAATAGCAACCCTCTTGAGAGCCCCAGACTGAGGAGGGGGCTCCCCCATGCTCGTGGGTAGGTTCTGCAGCTCTGAGGGGCTCAGACCATTCCAGCTTACAGATATGTAAACCAGTCCCACCCTGGCTGCATTTCTGTTCCTGGGCTTTCTTCACCGCATCCATGTCGGAATGTGGTTTTTTTGGCTTACTAAATAGGTTAGGAGGTGAGGGTCAGGTGAGAAACAACTGTGGTGCTTTTTTGAACTGTGGTATTAAGTGTTTGCTATGCACCAGGCATTTTTGTAAGCCCTGGGGTAGATACGAGCTAATCAGGTTGAGTCTAGGCCACCTCCCACATGGAGCTCAGAGTCTTAATTCCCATTTTACAGATGAAGTAGCTTCTCTGTGCCTCAGTTAAGAGACTTACCCAAGGTTACCCAGCAGGCGAATGGCTTGTTAAGCGCTTACAATGGGCCAAGCACTGTACTAAGCACTTGGGCAGATGAAAATTGATCCAGTCAGATGCAGACCCTATCTCACAGTCTAAGTAGGAGGGAGAACAGGTATTTAATCCTCATTTTACAGTTAAGAAAACTGCGACACCTTCTAGGCTCAGTTCTCTTGCCCTACTCAATGTGCATCAATCGATCGATCAAACAATGGTAGTAATTGAGCACATACTTTGCTTAGAACACTATACTGAGCACTTGGGAGAGTGTCATACAATGGAGTTGGTAGACATGTTTCTTACCCACAATGTGCTCACAGTATAGAGGGATCTCATTGTTTTCATCACAGACCCTTCTCCTCTGTCCTTCTGGGACTGAGGCTCCCTCCATGACTTAGTGGAAAAAGCTTGGGCTTGGGAGTTAGAGGTCATGGGTTCTAATCCTAGTTCTGCTACTTGTCAGCTGTGTGACTTTGGGCAAGCCACTTCACTTCTCTGTGCCTCAGTTCCCTCATTTGTAAAATGGGGATTAAGATTGTGAGCCCCATGTGGGACAACCTGCTAACCATGTATCTAGAATTAACTAATTAATGATAGCATTTATTAAGCGCTTACTATGTACAAAACACTGTTCTAAGCACTGGGGAGGTTACAAGGTGATCAGGTTGTCCCACGGGGGGCTCCCAGTGGGTAGGGACCATCTCTATATGTTGCCAACTTGTATGTCCCAAGCGCTTAGTACCGTGCTCTGCACACAGTAAGCACTCAATAACTATGACTGAATGAATGAACCATGCTTGGCATACAGTTGGTGCTTAACAAATACCATCATTATTATTATTACTCTGGGAGACCATCACTTTCTCAACCCTCCTAAAATCACATCTCTTCCCCTATCCACTCTCCCTTCTGCACTGCCTATGCACTTGGGTTTGAGCCCCTTAAGCACTTTGATTTTCACCCCACTCCCTCAGTGATTATGTACATATCCACCTGTAATTTACTTTAATGTCCGTCTCCCCCCCCACCCCCCCCCCAGACTGTAAGCTCCTTGTGGGCAGGGATCGTATCTACCTAAGTGCAGTGTGCTCTGCACTTAGTGGGCACTCAATAAATGCCATTGATTGATGACTTAACCCTCAAGACAGGGACCATCCCAGGGGGTGGAGGGGAGGAGAAGAGTCGCCTTCTAGACTGTAAGCTTGTTGTGGGCAGGGAATGTGTCTGCTATATTGTTATAACGTACTCTCCCAAGCGATTAGTACAGTGCTCTGCACACAGTAAGCATTCAATAAATATGATTGACTCAGGAGAAGAGGAAAGGGAGACTCAGGCTCCTATTATGAATCTCTGTCACTGGGGAGGGAGTAAGGGGAAACAAGCAGGCTAAGGTAGAGGGACTGGCCCTTAGGCAAGCATGGCATAGCAGACAGAATAAGGGCCTGGGAGCCACAGGGTCATGGTTCTAACCCCACTCTGCCACTTATCTGCTGTGTGACCTTTGTCAAGTCGCTTCACTTCTCTGGACCTCAGTTTCCTCCTCTGTAAAATGGGTGTTGAGCCTGTGTCCAACTCAATTTGCTTGTATCCACCCTAGAGCTTAGTGCAGTGCCAGGCACATAGCGCATAACAAATTAACATCATCATCACGCACCCCGTGGACCCCAGTTCTGGAGGGTGGGACAGGCTGGCACAGCCCGAACAACCCCCCCCCCATCCCCAGCCTGGGCCCCCCGCAGGGTGAAGTGGAAGGGAGGAAGCGGCTCAGCACACACTTAGCTACATTTTATGGTCCGGTTTTGTTACCCGGATGGCCCATGTCTTTCTGCCGCTGCCATTAGGATGCCACAACAAGATGTCAGCCGACCATAGGTGCTCCTCACTGCCAGGAGTTGGGGGAGGAGGGGCACCCCTTTAAATGCAGGCCTCGCTGATAGGCAGGTTAGCAAAAATTTGAAATTGGTGGGGGAAAAGGAAGGGTGGGTCGCGAGTCTTTCCCAGTTGGTGGGCTGGTCCCTCGGGTACAGGCGGTGAGCCTCCGGGGCCCCTTGCTGCCCAGGAGCCTGGTTTGGGGCACTGGTACCCATCCCCCTCTGAGGGATGATCTGTGGTGGCTTTGCTATTGGGGACCCCCCCCCCCCCAACCCCACCCCCCGACCACCAGGGTGGGAAGCAGAGGAAGAGGAGGAGAGGGACAGGCCAAGGATTTTTGCAAGGAATCTTATCTCTGTCCCAACTGAGGGACCGGGCATCTGAACTCGATCCCCGATTTGTACTTCCCAAGCACTTAGTACAGTGCTCTGCACACAGTAAGTGCTGAATAAGTATGATTGAATGAATGAATGAACCCCCAGAGAAGAGGCCTCACAGAAACCATCCCAGGTTCTCCCCACAGTCTCAGCTCCCTTTCCTCCAAATCAATCGGCAGTATTGATCGAATGCCTACGGTGTGCAGAGCCCTGTACTGCACGTTTGGGAGAGTAGTGGCAAAAAGTACGCTCTTTGCCCTCAAGGAGCAGCCTCTCTAAGGACCTTGTTAATTGAGGTGGAGTTCTGCCTCAGGAGGCCCAGCCTGCCTCAGAGCTCTGCTCCTTCAGAATGTCCATGTCTGACACTGCTCTCTGTCTCTGTCTTTCTCTCTCTCTCTCTCTCTCTCTCACAGGACCCGAGACTATGAACAAGCAACAGCCCCCAGCCTTAGTGACCTCAGGTAGCACATCCTGTCTCTCCCAACCAGCCCTCGACTTTCTCCTCCCTTCCAGCCACCACCGTTCCAATCCCTGCAAGCCAAATGCCCAGGGGCCAAGGCCTGGGGTGGTTGGGGGAGCCCTGTGGTTGAGGGGACTGGATATCTAAACACTAAGGACATTTCTGCTGTGGTGGGGAGGGTTCCTATCTAGAGATCTGCCTCTATCAAATGACCAGAGGGGTGGAACTGTGAGGGGTGGGACCTGGAATCCCCAGTCTGATTTCCCTCAGCTTCCACTGGCCCTGGTCCTCGGGGCTCCACGCTTGTGAGGGGAAGTCATGCCCAAGTTGTCTTCTCTGAATGGGAAATGGGGGCAACTTCAGGTCAGCGGCCTGGGGGGATGTGGGGAGTGGGATAGGGTACGCTTCGCTCCAACCTCGCCAAACCTGACTTTTGGTAGCATGGCCAGGCCCTGGCAGGGTTTGATCCATGTCTGGCCAGCGTCATGGGCTTTATGTCTCCTCCTTGTCTCCTCCCTCAAGATGGTCAGATGCAGGGCCCCAGTGCCCCCCCGGGTGTCTACCCACCTCCACCACCATACCAAGCAAACCCTGGCCAGCCTGCACCAGCCTTCAATCCTGCCCAGACAGGTGAGTTCTGGATAGATGGGGAAGACTGAGACTTCTCCTTCTGGGGGTTGGGGACTGAGCTAGAGAGGAGTGGGTTGAAATGGACCAGATCATGAAGGGGGTGAAATGCAGGGTGGGTGGCTGGGGCAAACACAGATTGGTTCCCTCCAACAATCATGCATCACCAGGGTGAGGAGGCTGCCCACTGAAGAGGGCAGGCTCAGTCAGTCAATCACATTTATTAATAATAATAATGTTGGTATTTGTTAAGCACCTACGATGTGCCATGTACTGTTCTAAGCGCTGGGGTAGATACAAGGTAATCAGGTTGTCCCACGTGGGGCTCACAGTCTTCATCCCCATTTTACAGATGAGGTAACAGAGGCACAGAGAAGTTAAGTGACTTGCCCAAGGTCACACAGCTGACAAGCGGGGAGCTGGGATTAGAACCCATGATCTCTGACTCCCAAGTCCATGCTCTTTCCACTAAGCTGCTTCTCTATTACTGAGCGCTTACTGTGTGCAGAGCACTGTACGAAGCTCTTGGGAGAGGAAATATAACAATAGAACAGACATATTCCCTGCCCATAACAAGCTTACAGTCTAGAGTGGGAGACAGACATTAATAGAAATAAATAAATTACAGATATGGATATAAGTACCGTGGGGCTAGGAGGGGGGGAGAACAAAGTGAGCAAGTCACGGTGATGCAGAAGGGAGAGGGAGAAGAGGAATAGAGGGTTCAGT
Organism: Tachyglossus aculeatus; assembly: GCF_015852505.1. Lineage (NCBI taxonomy): Eukaryota > Metazoa > Chordata > Mammalia > Monotremata > Tachyglossidae > Tachyglossus > Tachyglossus aculeatus. The sequence continues at coordinate 74,350,313 of NC_052086.1, forward strand.
CAGGGAAGGCCTCTTGGAGGAGAAGTGCCTTCAGTAAGGCTTTGAAGTTGGGGAGAGTAATTGTCTGTCAGATAGGAGGGAGGGCATTCCAGGCCAGAGGCAGGATGTAGGCGAGAGGTTGGTGGTGAGATAGATGAGATCGAGGAACAGTGAGAAAGTTGGTATTTGAGGTTCAGAACAGACACGGATTAACACCTTGACCCTTAGGAAAGTGAGTCTACAGCACTTGTGACTACCAGCAGTGATGTTTCCAAAAAGATCAGCCTTCTGCCTCTCTGTGACTCTCCCCAGTTTGGGCATAAGGACAACTGATGGCTCTTGGGAGGCAGTGTTCCCTAGTGGAAAGGGCACAGGACTTTGAGTAAGGAAACACCTGTTCCAGTAACCTTTGGCAAATCTCTTGATGTCTCTGATTCAGTTTCCTCATTAATAAGATAGGGATAATTTTTAATGGTGTTTAAGTGCTTACTATGTGCCAAGCACTGTATTAAACGCTGGGGTAGATTCAAGATAATCAGGTCTGGACACAGTCCATGTCCCACATGAAGTTTACAATCTTAGTCCCCATTTGACAGATGAGGAATTGAGGCACAGAGAAGTGACTTGCTTTGCCCAAGGCCACAGAACTGGGATTAGAACCTGTACAGAAATGCCTGTTCTCCCATTGTCAGAATGAGCCCCGGTGTGGGATAGGGACTGGGTCCAACTGATTATCTTGTTTCTATCTCAGCACTTTGAACACTGCTTGAGACATAGTAAACACTTAACCAATACCATCATTATTTGAGACATAGTAAACACTTAACCAATACCATCATTATTTGAACGTGATATGCTTACAGTCCTCCAGACTGTAAACGCCTTGTGGGTACAGAACATATTCATTCATTTACTCATTCAATCATACTTATTGAGTGCTTACTGTATGCAAAGCGCTGTACGAGACGCATGGGTGAGTACATTATAACAATCAACAGACACATTACCTGCCCACAGCAAATGTTACCTACCAACTCTGTTATAATATACTCTTCCAAGTCCTTAGAATGGTGCTCTGTATACAGTAAGTGTTCAAATGCCATTGATTAATGGATTGCTTGGAGTAACCCCTGGCTGCTTCTTCTTTTCCCCCCACCCGCCACGGCTTGGGGAGGGGCCAGAGGCAGAGATCCTGATCCAGAATCCCGCACCCTTACACTCTACTTACCTGTGCTTTCCTGCCTTTCCGTGTCTGTGCCCACAGTGGTGATGGTCGATCCCGCACCGGCTGTGATTGTGGGGCAGGTTTTCTCGGATGTCCCGGCCCGGGTCACGTGCCCTTCCTGCCACCAGTCCGTGGTGACCCGAATCGTCCATCACGTAGGCCTCATGGCGTGGCTCATCAGTGGAGGCCTCTGCCTGGTCGGGTGAGTGATGCAACCTAGAGTGATGTCCTATCCCAGCCAGCTCCCTGGTGGTGTGCTGGGGTCTCCAGAATAGGGGGAGGAGGGGCAGGAGGGGGGAACGGTCAACACGCCAGAGCCCGGCTCGTCTAGAGCAGGGAGCCCTGAGCCTAGAGGGAGAACCACTGTCCCTTGATGATGCTTTCAAGCCTCAAGTCTGCCTCAGTGGAGGCTAGCATCGTGTCAGCTACCTTGGAACCCTCATGGGTCTATTAGGGGCTGCTGCCCCATGGCCAGGGGTGGGAGTTGTAGTGGAGGAGATAGATCCTCTCCTCTTGCCATGAACCTCCAGCTAGGTTGGAGACTCCCATGCGGCTCGCCTCAGGAAAGACCCTGATTCCTCTACTACCACATCTCCACCTCGGGCCACCCAACTTACATCAGAAAAGCCGGAATCCTCAGTCTCCTCTTACCGAGGGAAAAGTTTAGGCAGAGAAGCTGAGAGACTTGCTCAGGGTTGCCTTTATAAGGTGTCATCAGGCTCTGGCCTGTCCCAGGGCCCCTCCAGCCTGGCCCCCTAAACCAGCAGGGCTCAGCGAGTACAACTGTGCATACAGCTTTAATTCTATTTGTTCTGACGACTTTGACACCTGTCCACATGTTTATTTTGTTGTCTGTCTCCCCCTTCTAGACTGTGAGCCCGTTGTTGGGTAGGGACTGTCTCCACATGTTGCCAACTTGTACTTCCCAAGCGCTTAGTCCAGTGCACTGCACACAGTAAGTGCTCAATAAATATGATTGAATGAACGAACTGTGTGTGGAACATTGTACTGAGCACTTGGGGAGGTTGTGATCGAGGTGCTAGGCCCGATCTCCATCCTCCAGGGGCCCCACCTAGCAGGAAGATGGCTCCTCTGTCCCCTTGCTACCTAGAGTGAGTCCCGACCCCCGGACCTGGGTCTTCTGGCCCCCGGAGCCCCTCAGGACAGGCAGAAGGGAGAGGGTGGCTCAGCATCCTCGAAGTGGCCCATCGGAAGGGAGAGAGGGTGGAGGAGCAGTCAATGAGATGGGTAGGGTGCAGCTGACCCATGGATGTCCGTTTTCAGATGCTGGCTGGGCTGCTGCCTCATTCCCTTCTGCGTGGACAGCTGCCAGGATGTGGATCACTTCTGCCCCAACTGCCAGCACCTGATTTACCGCTACAAGCGGATGTGAGCGGCCTGGACCCGAGGAGGCCCAGGGCGAGGGTTTGGGGTGGGGTGAGCTACAGATGTGTATATTTTTCAATAGAGTAAAACCCAGAGATGTGAAGACTGAGGTCTGTGTCCCCGTCTCGCTTCTGGCTCTGACCTCCTCCTAACCCCCTGCCACCGCAGGGCCGTGGGGTCTGTCTCCACCGCTTTCATTTAATTCATTCAATTGTATTTAGTAAGGGCTTACTGTGTGCAAAACACTGTACTATGTGCTTGGGAGAGTACACTATAACAGCAGAAACGTTCCTGCCCATAACAAGCTCACAGTCTAGAGGGGGAGACAGAAGTTAATATAAATAAATTACAGATATACACAGATCTACGCATAGGTGCTATGGGGATGGGAGGGAGGAGGAATGAAGGAACAAGTAAGAGCGGCACAGAAGGGAGTTGGAGGAGAGGAAGGCTTAGGGAAGGCTTCTTGGAGGAGATTTATTGAGCCCTTACTGTGTGCGGAGCACTGTACTAAACACTTGGGAGAGTACACTATAACAATGAACAGACACATTCCCTGCTCACAATGAGTTTATAGTCTAGAGGAGGGGCTTACAGTCTAGAAGTGGAGGGAGGGCCCTGGGGGCTGTGGCCTTGGTCAGTCTGGGCTGCCCAGAACTGACTCAGCTGGGATACTTTGGGAGGTCTTCTCAGTGGAGTTTTTTCTGGGAGGAAAAAATAGAGGAAGCTGGTTGGCCCCGACCTCGCAATATGCCCAGCTGAACCAGAAGTGGCCTCTCTGACACGGAGCATCGGCATCTTGGGAACGCTGGGACTACAATTCCTAGCAGCCTATGCCCCCTCCCCTGCCATGGGTGGCCTGGTTTTCTTTTGGGCTCTTGGACAGTCCTCTTAGGGGTGGCCCTAGGTTCCGTGTTAGATTCCTAGCCACTGCCACGCTGCTTGCTCTGTCCGTAGATGCTAATGGCCAAAGCATGACCTAGTGGATAGCACACCGGCCTGGGAGTCAGAAGGACATGGGTTCTAATCCTGCCCCTGCTACTTGTCTACTGTTTGACCATGGGTAAGTCGCTTCACTTCTCTGGGCCTCAGTTACCTCATCTGTAAAATGGGGATTAAAACCGTGAGCCCCATGTGAAGCAGGAACTGTGTCCAACCAAATTAACTTGTATCTAACCCAGCACTCAGAACAGTGCCTGGCACATAGTAAGTACTTAACAAATACCATTAACCCCCCCCCCCCCCAAAAAAAAAACTGTTACTCTTCCTAGCCAGGTTGGAAAGGACAGGCTCCCTCTAGAGATCATTCATTCATTCATTCAGTCGCATTACTTGAGCGCTTACTGTGTGCAGCACACTTTACTAAGCACTTGGAGGAATACAGTACAATAATAAACACATTCTCTGCCCACAACAAGCTTATAATAGTAATAATAATAATCATCATCATCAATCGTATTTATTGAGCGCCTACCATGTGCAGAGCACTGTACTAAGCGCTTGGGAAGTACAAATTGGCAACATATAATTTTGGTATTTAAGTGCTTACTATGTGCCAAGGACTGTTCTAAGCTCTGGGGTAGATACAAGGTAATCAGGTTGTCCCACGGGGGGCTCACAGTCTAAATCCCCATTTTTCAGATGAGGTAACTGAGGCACAGAGAAGTTAAGTGACTTGCCCAGTCACACAGCTAATAAGTGGTGGAGCTGGGATTTGAACCCATGACCTCTGACTCCCAAGCCCGCACTCTTTCCACTGAGCCACACTGCTTCTCTAATAGTCTTGCTTATAGTCTAGAAGGGGGGAGGGAAGACATTAATATTAATAAATTACAGATCTGTACTAAATGCAGTGGGGCTGGGAAGGGGGAAGAAAAAAGGGAGCAAGTCAGGATGACTCAGGAGACAATGGGAGAAGAGGAAAGGTGGGGGTTCAGTCAGGGAAGGCCTCCTGGAGGAGTTGTGTGCGCCTTCGATAAGGCTTCGAGGAGTGGGGAGAGTAATTGTCAGATTTGATAGGAGCCCCCTGCTCCTTACTGCCCCTTCCAGTGCTGTCGCCCTGGCGTTGGAGTAACATGGGACTGGCCGACAGCAGGACAGAGAGCTGGCCGGTCTGCTGGTGAATCCCTAGTGGAGCTAAGCCGGGTGTCCACGACCCGCCGGGACCTCACCCATCCCCAGGGCCCCACCTGGACCGGCCAGACAGCTCTTCCTCGTCTCTGTGCCTCCCACACACCTGCCTGAGGCCACCTGGCTGACTGGCTCTGCCCTCTGATCTCTCTGGGATTTCCATCTCTCGCTGCCTGACTGGCTGAAATGGGGCACAGGGTGGGGACTCGGCCCAGCTTTTGGGAATGGGTATAGATGGAGAATAGAAGGGGACCCAAAATTTAAAGGACACCCACAGTTAGGGGGTGGGAGGAAGAGGAGGAGCCCGTGAAAGGCCAGAGAGAGAACCAGGAGAGGACAGTGTCAATGTAAGCAGGTAGGGGAGGGGGACATGACAGGCTGCCTTCCTTCTCTGGTACTCTCTTAACTACTTAAACCACTGCTTCACACCCCTTACGCACTCACTAAATACCACCTATGGTGACTGATACAGGAGCCACCCGGAATTTTCTTTCATGGGCATGAGTGTTTCTGCTTATTAATAGGTGCAGAGGTGACTTAGCTTCTCCCCTGCCTCGTGCCTGGATAAACTGTTCTGGGTTTGGAGAGGTGGCTTTGAGTCTGGTTGTGGCATGGGAGAGAGAGCAAAGGTGTAGGAAGAGAATAATAATAATTATAATGATGATAGTGGTATTTGTTAAGTGCTTACTAAGGGTCTTGGTGCATTTCACCTGCCTGACCTTGTGTCCACCTGCTTCCAATAATAATGGTATTTGTTAAGCGTTTACTATCTGCAAAGCACTGTTCTAAGCACTGGGGGGATACAAGGTGATCAGGTTGTCCCATGTGGGGCTCACAATCTTAATCCCCATTTTACAGATGAGGTAACTGAGGCACAGAGAAGTTAAGTGACTTGCCCAAAGTCACACAGCTGACAATTGACAGATCTGGGATTTGAACCCATGACCCCCTGACTCCAAAGCACGGGCCCTTTCTGCTGAGCCACGCTGCTTCTCTAACATGTACAAGAGCCGGCTGACCCCAAGCAGAACTGCACCTTGGGCTACCCACCCCCTGGGAGCTCAGCCCACCCCCCCCACCCGCAACCCAGGACACCACTCTTTCCCCCTCTCCCTCCACCCTTCCCCCAGAGCACAGCCCCTCAGGAGCACTTGCTCCTCACTCTCCGGAGCACTCCCCCCCCCCCCCCCCCCCCCCCCCGGCACTCTCCCCTTCCCTCCCAGCACTGAGCCCCCAAGACCACAACCCCTCAGGAATAGTTATCCCCTCCCAGAACACTTGCCCCCCAGAACATGGACCCTAGTACTGCTCCCAGCATGCTCCTCTCTCGCCCCTGAGCATTTCCTCCCCCCAGGAACACTTGGCACTTCTCCCCAGAGCACAGTCCCTCAGGAGCACTGGCGTGGCCCTCCAGGAGCACTTGTCCCCATTCTCCTGGGGAGCACTGTCCTGGCCCTCCAGGAGCACTTGTCCCCAGTCTCCCCGGGAGCACTGTCCTGGCCTTCCAGGAGCACTTGTCCCCAGTTTCCTGGGGAGCACTGTCCTGGCCCTCCAGGAGCACTTGTCCCTGGTCTCCCGGGGAGCACTGACCTGACCCTCCAGGAGCACTTGTCCCCAGTCTCCCCGGGAGCACTGTCCTGGCCCTCCAGGAGCACTTGTCCCCAGTCTCCCCGGGAGCACTGTCCTGGCCTTCCAGGAGCACTTCTCCTCGGTCTCCCCGGGGAGCATTTTCCTGGCCCTCCAGGAGCACTTGTCCCCGGTCTCCCTGGGGAGCACTTTCCTGGCTCTCCAGGAGCACTTGTCCCCAGTCTCCCGGGGAGCACTTCGCTGGCCCTCCAGGAGCACTTATTCCCGGTCTCCCCGGGGAGCACTGTCCTGGCTCTCCAGGAGCACTTGTCCCTGATCTCCCCAGGGAGCACTTTCCTAGCTCTCCAGGAGCACTTGTCCCCGGTCTCCCGGGGAGCACTGTCTTGGCCCTCCAGGAGCACTTGTTCCAAGTCTCCTGGGGAGCACGTTCCTGGCCCTCCAGGAGCACTTGTCCCTAGTGTCCCAGGGAACACTGTCCTGGCCCTCCAGGAGCACTTGTCCCCAGTGTCCCAGGGAGCACATTCCTGACCCTCCAGGAGCACTTGTCCCCAGTCTCCCGGGGAGCACTGTCCTGGCCGTCCAGGAGCACTTGTCCCCAGTCTCCCCGGGGAGCACTTTCCTGGCCCTCCAGGAGCACTTGTCCCCGGTCTCCCCAGGGAGCACTTTCCTAGCTCTCCAGGAGCACTTGTCCCCGGTCTCCCAGGGAGCACTGTCCTGGCCCTCCAGGAGCACTTGTCCCCAGTCTCTCTAGGGAGCACTGTCCTGGCCTTCCAGGAGCACTTGTCCCTAGTCTTCCGGGGAGCACTGTCCTGGCCCTCTAGGAGCACTTGTCCCTAGTCTCCCCGGTAGCACTGTCATGGCCCTCCAGGAGCACTTGTCCCCGGTCTCCCCAGGGAGCACTTTCCTGGCCCTCCATGAGCACTTGTCCCTGGTCTCCCCAGGGAGCACTTTCCTAGCTCTCCAGGAGCACTTGTCCCCGGTCTCCGGGGGAGCACTGCCCTGGCCCTCCAGGAGCACTTGTTCCCAGTCTCCTGGGGAGCACTTTCCTGGCCTTCCAGGAGCACTTATCCCCGGTCTTCTGGAGAGCACTGTCCTGGCCCTCCAGGAGCACTTGTCCCCAGTCTCTCTAGGGAGCACTTGTCCCTGGTCTCCCCAGGGAGCACTTTCCTGGCTTTCCAGGAGCACTTGTCCCCGGTCTCCCGGGGAGCACTGTCCTGGCCCTCCAGGAGCACTTGTCCCCAGTCTCCCTAGGGAGCACTGTCCTGGCCCTCCAGGATCACTTGTCCCCAGTCTCCCCGGGGAGCACGTTCCTGGCCCTCCAGGAGCACTTGTCCCCAGTCTCCCGGGGAGCACTGTCCTGGCCCTCCAGGAGCACTTGTCCCCGGTCTCCTGGGGAGCACTGTCCTGGCCCTCCAGGATCACTTGTCCCCAGTCTCCCCAGGGAAGCACGTTTCTGGCCCTCCAGTAGCACTTGTCCCCAGTGTCCTGGGGAACACTGTCCTGGCCCTCCAGGAGCACTTCTCCCCAGTCTCCCGGGGAGCACTGTCTTGGCCGTCCAGGAGCACTTGTCCCTGGTCTCCCAGGGACTACTGTCCTGGCCCTCCAGGAGCATTTGTCCCCAGTGTCCCGGGGAGCACTGTCCTGGCCCTCCAGGAGCACTTGTCCCCAGTGTCCCGGGGAGCACTTCATTGGCCCTCCAGGAGCACTTGTTCCCGGTCTCCACGGGGAGCACTGTCCTGGCCCTCCAGGAGCACTTAGCCCTGGTATCCCGGAGCACTGGTCCCAGGACGGCCCACCCTGCCGCCTAGCGGCCAGTGCTGACACTGACACCCGCACTCTTGGAACCCCAGGGAGGGAGTCGGGCTGGGCTAGGGGAAGGGGATGGGGCTGGGACAGGGGGAAGGGCAGGGGATGGAGCTGGGACAGGGGGAAGGGCAGGGGATGGAGCAGGGGATGGGGATGGGTTTGGGGCTGAGGCTGGGACTGGCCCTGGGGCAGGTTCAGGGGCTGGGGCTGATCTGGGGATGGGTCTGGGGATGGGACTGGGGATGGGGATGTGTCTGAGGCTGAGGCAGGGGCTGAGCTGGGGCAGGGGATGGCACTGGGGATTCATTCATTCATTCAATCGTATTTATTGAGCTCTCACTGTGTGCAGAGCGCTGTACTAGGCGCTTGGGAAGTACAAGTTGGCAACGTGGAGACGGTCCCTACCCAATAACGGGCTCACAGTCTAGAAGGGGGAGACAGACAACAAAACATGTGGACAGGTGTCAAGTCGTCTGAACAAACAGAATTAAAGCTAAATGCGCATCATTAACAAAATAGAATAGTAAATATTTTCAAGTAAAATAGAGTAATAAATCTGTACAGACATATATACAGGTGCTGTGGGGAGGGGAAGGTGGTAGGGGAGGAGGAGAGGAAAAAGGGGGCTCAGTCTGGGAAGGCCTCTCGGAGGAGGTGAGCTCTCAGTGGGGCTTTGAAGGGAGGAAGAGAGCTAGCTTGGCAGATGTGTGGAGGGAGGGCATTCCAGGCCAGGGATGGGGCTGAGCTGGGGCAGGGGACAGGACTGGGACAGGGGCTGGGATGGGGTCTCCCTACCTGCTGACGGCCCAGATGCGCTCCCCAGGATTGCACTAGAGAAGGACCCAGGAAACTGCAGGCCCCCCCGCCCCGTGCAGCTTAGGTGGGGAGGGGTCAAACAGTGTGCATGCACTCAACAAGGCCGGGGCCCTTGAGAAGCAGCATGGCCTACTGGACATAGCACAGGCCTGGGAGACAGAAGGACCTGGGTTCTAATCCTTGCTCTGTCACTTGTCTGCTGTGTGACCTTGGGCAACTCATTTAGCTTCTCTGTTCTTCAATTACCTCATCTTTAAAATGAGGATCGACTGGGAGCCCCATGTGGGACAGGGACAGTGTCCAACCCGATTAGCCGGTATCTTCCCCAGCTTTTAGTACAGTGCCTGGCATAGAGTAGGCACTTCACAAAACCATTTTTTTTAAAGACCTCTGAAGAGCTCAACTACAGACAGGTCCGGTTTGGGGCTGGGTGGGCACTGAGGCAGCGCTCTATGAGACACTTGTTTTTAAGATCCATGGAGAAGCAGCATGTCCTAGTGGAAAGCACTTAAGATATTCAATGGTATTTATTGAGCACTTACTGGAGGCAGAGCACCGTACTAAGCACTTGGGAGAGTACAACAATAGACACATTCCCTGTCCACAAAAAGCTTAGTCTAACCTATCATAATTAAAGCAAAGGGGCCTGGGAATCAGGAGACCTGGGTTCTAATCTCAGGTCTGCCATTTGCCTGCTGGGTGACCTTGAGCAAGTCACATAACTGTTCTGTGCTTCCGTTTCCTCATCTGTAAAATGAAGTCAATACCTATTCTCCCTTCCCCTTAGACTGAGAGTCTCATGTGGGGCGAGGATTGTGTCCCATCTGCTTATACTGTTTCTTTCCCAGCATTAAGTACAGTGCTTAGCATTCATTCATTCAATCATATTTATTGAGCACTTACTGTGTGCAGAGCACTGTACTAAGTGCTTGGGAAGTACAAGTCGGCAACATATAGAGACAGTCCCTACTCAACAGTGGGCTCACAGTATAGAAGGGGGAGACAGACAACAAAACAAAACACGTGGATAGCACATAGTAAGTGCTTAAATAATATTGTTGAGGGCAAAGATCATGTCTACCACTTCTACAGTACTCTCCCAAATGCTTAGTACAGTGCTCTGTCAATACCAATGATTGATTGAAACAGGGAGGGAAAGAGGTGGGGGCTTAGGGCTCTCAATTTTGGTTGTGGCCAAGCACGTTTTAAGTGTTCTCGAGGGGTGACAGTGATGGGCCATTCATAATAATAATAATAACAATTGTGGTACTTGTTAAGCACTTACTAAATATCAGGCACTGTACTAAGCACTGGGGTGGGTACAAAGTCCCTGTCCCAGATGGGGCTCAGTGTCTTAATCCCCATTTTACAGTTGAAGTAACTGAGGTCAACAGAAGTGAAGTGATTTGCCCAAGGTCACACAGCAAATAAGTGGTGAAGTCAGGAGTCAAATGCAGGTCTTTCTGATTCCCAGGCCCATGCTGTATTTACTAAGCCACGCTACTTCTTTTTGACCTGTGGCTAACAGACTCGCAGCTCCTAGAGTGCAAAGATTAATGACACGTATGTATATACTTTACTTTCCAGGGTTATCAATTTCAGTTTGGCCTCAGCTTGCTTATGCACCTTCAATTTGAATGCCCAATTATTCATTCTGATTGCACTATTTTAATGTCTATTTCCCCAGCTAGACTGCAGGGAATATATCCAGGCTTTGGATTGTTTTTTAATTTACATTAATGTCTGTCTCTCCCTCTAGACTAACTTCGTTGTGGGCAGGGAATGTATCTACCAACTCTGTTATATTGTACTCTCCCAAAGCTTGTTGTGGGCCGGGACTGTGCCTGCCAACTCTTGATATATTGTACTCTACTGAAGTGCTTAATACAGTGTTCTGCACACAGTAAGTACTAAATAAATGATTGATTGATAGCTAGATGATAGGGCATGGGCCTCGAAGTCAGAAGGACCTGGGTTCTAATCCTGGCTCCACCACTTGTCTGTTGGGTGACCTTGGGCAAGTTGCTTCATTTCTCTGTGCCTCAGTTACCTCATCTGAAAATGGGGATTAAGACTGTGAGCCTAGTACAGTGCTTTGCACAAAGTGCTCGATAAATACGAGTGAATGAATGAATGGCAGGGACTGTGTTCAGCCCAGTGCTTAATTCAGTGTCTGGCACATCATAGGTACTTACCAAATACCGCAATTATTATCATCATATGGACTGCTTTTCAGGGTTACCGATTTCAGTTTTACCATGGCTTGTTTGTGCACCTTCAGTTGAATGCCCAATTCATTTTTTCTGATGATCCTATTTGTAAACACCATTTTAATGTTTCCCCTGCTAGACTGCAAACTCCTTGTGGACTGGGAATGTCCCTCTTGCTTCTGGTGGAGAAGCATTTAGTATAGAGCACTGCACCCAGTGAGCAACCAATAAATACCATTCACCCTTTATCCTCTTCAATTTCTTAGTTGCCGTTTTTCAAAGTGCATCCATACAACTAGACAGAACTAAAACAAGTATCATTCCATCTGTTTTGCAAAGACTTTCTGGTAGTCTAGGATAGTCTAGGGAAGACGGGATTGGAGCTAACAAGAAGGTCTTAATTGGAGTCAAATGACAAGGTGCTGCCAATTCATTCTATTAATGCATTATGTCAGGCTGGTGGGGCAGAGTGTTTGACCAATACAAGCTTGCCCTCCATCTCCCAGCTCTCCCACTGTCCCACCAGTTCCCCATGCCATTTGTCAGGCCCTTACCCTAAAGCACTTCACACCCAAACCATTTTGTTATGGATTCCAGAAGAATGACTTTAAATTTTTGTCACTCAGGCCCGAAGAGCAACATCAAAATTAATCCCAAAACAAACATTTCCTCCAGATGAAAGAAGATAAGGTCATTAAGGGGGGGGGGGGGAAACAGATTTCTGGAAGGAGCTGATGATTTTCTTAGGTTGCATTCTGGTTTTGCCTTCAGACTGTAAACTCATTGTGGGCAGGTAATGTGTCTTCCAACTATGTGGTACTGTACTCTCCCAAGTGCTTAATACAGTGCTCGGCACACAATAAGCACTCAATAAATACCACTGATTGACTCACCTTAACCACCAAGGCACACAGTAGGATGTTTTCTTTTTAGTTTGAGAGTCACATGTGAAATGAGGTTTTCGGAGTTAATGTGAAGAATACACGCCCGAAAGAAAATTAATATTTCGCCTCTTTAGGAAAAGTTCAGGTGATGCCTTCTACACTTCACTGTGCTAAGCAGGGAAAGTACACCCTAGAGACCTTTTCACTTAAAATAGTCACAGCGACTATATTCCTAAACCAACTTTTTCAAATTGACTTTAATGCAAGTGGTGGGCTTCTGGGTGCTTTATATAGTAAAAAGATCAACACACACCAATGAGCTTTCCTTCCCCAAGGGTAAACATGCTTTTGAAAATAACTCTGCAAAGGCACAACCTGCTTTGCGTCCAATCTGCCCCGGGCAAACCCAATAATGTGGCCACCATGAAGCAAAAAGATGGGGATGGAGAAGGAAAACTGTGTTGGAGGGGAGGGGAGAAAAAGGAAAAAAAACGATCAACGGTTCCGGAGGCAGATGGCATTGACGCTTCCTGAAGGAACTAGCATCTGCTTTCCTGAATGACAGAGAGGTTTTTTCCCCCCTTGCCCCTCTTCCCTGCTGCTGCTGTCCGAATGACATCCTGCTCACTGGGCCAAACAGGAGGCAGCACAAGGATACGATCCAGGGCCAACACATTCAGGTCTGCAGCCCCACTTTATAGTCGACAAAACATTAGTATCACATCTGTCCATCCTGGCTGGAGGTCTGGGTAGCAACGACACCATTTTTTGACAAGGGTTCTGTACAACTTTTTTTTACTGTTTGCCATTCTTTGTGGGCACACCTGGAATTTCCCAACCCCACTGCTGACTACTCTCAGAATGGGACAATCCATGGTCCACAACATGGCCAGGAAATCAGGCAGGGCTTGCCTCTCCATGGCCTTGTCATGGTCAATTAGAAGCAGTGATTTCATTCAGCTTTCTTTACACATCTGATTACTCAGCTACCCAGGCATTGATCTTCAAGCTTCCCAAATCAGTCTGGTAAGCAGTTAACAAGGAGGCAATATCAGTTGCTGAACATGAGCCACTGTTACACAAGTCTCCATTTAATTCTTCATTTCAGCCGGAAAATCCTTGTCCACCTTGGTATCTTATTTTTGACTGGAAAAACGACAATTGTTAGATGCAGAACGCCACAGATTTTTTTTTTTTAAAGTTATTTAATAGCCCCGGGAGAGTGGTAAATTTCAGTTGGCCCAAGACGATGCTAAAAAAGTAAATAAAATTCAAATTCATTCAAAGATAGTTGGTAGGTGTTATTCTTCTATTACCGACCTCTGACAACAAGGAAGCCAGACACTATATAATCCATGGTAGCGATTCCTGGTCTGAAGGCAGCCATTTGATTATGGACACACACACACTCTCTCTCTCTCTCTCTCTCTCTCTCTCTCTCTCTCTCTCCTCTCTCTCTCTCTCTCTCTCTCTCTCTCTCTCTCTCTCTCCTCTCTCTCTCTCTCTCTCTCCCTCTCTCTCTCTCTCTCTCTCTCTCTCTCTCTCTCTCTCTCTCTCTCTCTCTCTCCCCCTCCCTAGTGGAAATCTAATAAGAGATGAGCATCAGAGATTTTTACTGGACACCCCGTTAATGACAGACTAGTTAGAGAATGTGGGGATACCAAGAATTTTGTACAAGACGAAGCCTCCCCCCCACCCTCTGCAAACTACACCTTACAGAATATTAAAATAAATAATATTTCCAGTCATCTTATTTGTACATAGTTCCCTCCTGGAAAACCTTTTATTTCTTAAGCTCAAATGTGACTAGAGGCAACCCCCGCCAACCCCCGCCCCGAAAAAAACCAAAACCCCCCCCAAAAACCAAAAAAAAAAAAAACCACGCTTATACATTGGCAATATGGAAATTAAAAAAAAAAATACATCTTAGTAAAACCTTGTTATAAGTGAAAAGGTTTCCCAAACTGTACTTTCAGGTAGAGTACAAATCTTCCTCAACTTCCACGTCACTCACTGAAGTAAAATTTTTATAGAAAATTTTATTCAACATACAACATTTTTCCAGCAAAAAGGCAATATACAGGAAGAGTTGTTGTACACTGCTGCTACAGAAACAAAAAAAAAATACTGGAAAAGAATGAAAAATAAAAATGTGTTTTGCTGATTCTATTTTACCGCACTCAAAACTAGACACGCCGCTGGCATTAGCTCCAAAATAAAAGGAAACAGTCTGGGACTGAAATAAAACTACACACAATGAATATCAACATCAGTGAAATTCACTTGCAGACTCACCCAACGAAATTAACCTCCAAGTGTTAAATTGTACATGTTCATTCATTAAATATACAATTTCGTTTTTTTCCTTTTTATTTTTATTTTATTTTTTACAAAGTCAACAGCTTACTAAACACTAGTGAGCATGCCCTCTGTGCTAAAAGGCTATTTCCTTTTTTCTTTCCTTTTTTCCCACGTCAGTGAAATTATCATCATAATCCTTTCACCTGTTTTTGCCAACTTTTGAGTGTCATTTATTTAACATGCCAAGAGGCAGCATAGTAAACCATAATTGTACGGAAAGTCGTTCTTTATTTTTATTTAAAAAAAAAAACAACCAAAAAACCCCAAACCAAATGCAAAAAAAAGCCCCGACCGTATCTTCTAGGACTTCCTTCAGCGCGCCTACCCAGCATACTGGTCTGCGGAGTAGTGGAGGAACTAAATCACAAACTTTAATTTATTAAAAAGATCCTAAGCAGCTGGAGGAGACCAAGATCCCAAATAAGTGCCAACAATGTACACGATGGAGTAGAGATTGCTATTTATTGACGTTGTGAGTTTTCTTTCTGCATTTACAAATGCACGAGAGGTCATTTAAAGTATAACTGAAGGAAATCAATTGAGTGTGAGTCTAAACATAATACTGGCTAGCTGCGGTGTGGGCGAAGGGCACCAGGACAAGCAGCTAGCTAGTTTATGCTCCCTAGAAACGTACTACAGACAAACCTCTTGCCAATGTCACAATTGTTCTACTGAACTCTTCCCCCCATTATGCTGACCATTGCCTTGCGTTATGTTTACCATAAAATAACTCTCATTGGCATCCAAGCTTTATAAAAACACCTTCATTTTGCTCAAAAAGGGCAGTCAATAGATACAGAGAAGCCAAACTGAACAGCCTCAACAAAATAAAATTAACATCAGCAGCAAATCCTCTTGCTGAAGACTTCAGATAGAGTGCACGTGGACCAAAAGTTCTACGGTTGTTAAAAGGTGCACACACACGCTTATTTGTCCCTTGCCTTGAACAAACTGGGTAAGTCAGTTATGGATTTTAATAGCTTTTTCAAGGTAGGTGTAGCGACTTCTCTTTGGGGCTTTGTTGAAATGGTCAAGCCCTAGCCAAGGCCTGGGATGAGACATATTGCCTGGAGGAGAAGGTGGGGAGAGAATGAGAGAGAGAGAGAGAGAGTGAGAGAGAGAAAAAGAAAAAGAAAAAGATATGCGCTTAGATCACACAGCAACTTCTCAGGAGTTAAGACATAAGTTTAGCCAAGAATTCTTTACTGCCACACTCCCGAAAGCCAAGGGGCCACAGGATACGTATGATGCATTTCCACTGGCTTTCTTAGCCACCAGGCTAAAGGCTAAACTACGTGGGGGCAAACACTGAGACCCAAGTGCTCAGTACAGTGCTCTGCACACAGGAGGCATTCAATAAATATGACTGATCACTCCATTACAGGCTTTAAGGGTGCTATGGGTGGAAAGCTTTAAGCTAGACCATAAGCTCACTGTGAGCAGGGAATGTGTCTGTTACACTGTTCTTTCCCAAGCATTTAGTACAGTGCTCTGGACACAATAAGCGCTCAATAAATACAACTAACTGGAAAACCCCCACAGACAAATCCTCCACTGGAATTCTAAGGACTTGGGACTTTGAATAGCCAGTAGGCTGACTGGTACCTGGAAATAATCAAGGCTTTACTTCCAAAGTACACTAGGTAAACTGGAGCTTCGGGGACTTAACCTTGGCACATGGAAAAGAAACAGGCCCAGGTACTCACCGGGTTGGGGCTCGAAATCTTTCAAGTTCACTTCGTACTCATCTTCATTTATGTACTGGTGCCGACCCATCATGACGATAGCAAACTTAAACTTAAAACCAAGAAGAAACACATGGCAAAAGGAAAAAAAAAAAAAAACAAAACAAAGACAGTGAGGTTTGAAGGACAGTCAAATTTAAAATGAGCAAGAGATTGGCATGGCCGGCTCCATGATTAACCGCTCAGCACCCCGGGACTGGAAGGACATTAGAGGAGCCTACATCCATCCACTGGTATCAAGCAGGGAAAGTAGGGCTCCATCTTGCCTCCTCCCCCATTTCTTTTTGAGATTATTTCTGAGGGCACAGGACCCCATACGCGGGGTCCAAACTTTACCCTTGAAGGCTCGGGTGTGGTCTTACCTTCTCAAATTCTTTTTCCTGGATGTCGAGCATTGTCTGAATTCGCTTCATCACTTCTCTGAAATGCTCCGCCTGCAAATGGGTCAAGAGCAGGTGTGTTTAGAACGCAACACATGACTTCTGCAACGGAGTAGCATTGTGCTTGGAGCAACCCAGTTCTCCCCGATCGACTATTCTGAAATGGGACTCGGCCTGGACGAAGTGGAGTTCAAAACGTTTCACTCAGCATCACGTACTTACAACAACTCTGCTACTACTACTGATAATAGTTGGGCTATTTGTTAAGCACTTACTATGTGCCAATCACTGTAATAATAATTATGGTATTTGTTAAGTGCTCACTATGTGCCAGGCACTGTCCTAAGCGCTGGGGTGGATACAAGCAAATCAGGTCGGACACAGTCCCTGTCCTGCATGGGGCTCACAGTCTCAATCCCCATTTTACAGATGAGGTAACTGAGGCACAGAGAAGTGAAGAAACTTGCCCATGGGCACAGAGCAGACAAGTGATGGAGCCAGGATGAGAACCCCCATGAACTTCTGGCTCTCAGGCCTGTGGTCTATCCACTATGCCATGCAGCTGCTGCTTCTCACTGTACTAAGCACTGGGGGTCAGTCGGAGGTAATCGAGTCATACAATCGCTGTCCCAAATGGGCTCACAGTCTTTCAGTAAGTGCTCAATAAATACAATTGAATGAATGAATGAATTGGGAGGGAGAACTGGTATTGAATCCCCATTTTACAGATGAGAAAAATAGAGGCAGGGAGATTAAGCGATTTGTCCAAGGTCACAGTGGGTAACTGGCCTAGTCAGAATTAGAACATAGACCCATGAGGTGTTAGGGGGCCAAAAGGGCAAGTAGTTTACCCCACACTGCTTCCGATCTATATCAGGAAACCTTATTTTTCCAAATTTAATGTTGCCACACAAAATTCTGTTTCAGCCATAATTCTGTGTGGGTTAAGTCGGAAGATCAGTGCCCAGATTAATCAGTGGTGGACCAGCCCCAGGACTTCAGACACTGGCAGATTAAGTGGCCTAGAGTGTGTGTAAAGCACAACCATTTGGAGAGACCTGTTTGTATTTGCGTTCAGTCTCCAGAGGCAAACTAGCAGCAGGCAGAGGGAGAAAACAGGGAGAGAAGAGAGCCGCCTCCTTCTATAGGCATTTTTTTTTTTACTAAATTGTATATAATAATAATAATAATGGCATTTATCAAGCACTTACTATGTGTAAAGCACTGTTCTAAGCGCTGGGGAGGTTACAAGGTGATCAGGTTGTCCCACATGGGGCTCACAGTCTTAATCCCCATTTTACAGGTGAGGCAACTGAGGCACAGAGAAGTGAAGTGACTTGCCCAAAGTCACACAGCTGACAATTGGCGGAGCCGGGATTTGAACGCATGACCTCTGACTCCAAAGCCCATGCTCTTTCCACCGAGCCACACTGCTTCTCTGTATTTGTGAAGCGCTTACTATGTGCCAGGCACTGTACTAAGCACTGGGGTAGATACAAGTTAATCAGACTGAATATAGTCCATGTCCCGTGAGGGGCTCACAGTCTTGATTCCCATTTTACAGATGAGGGAACTGAAGCATAGAGAATTTAGCTGACTTGTCCAAGGTCACATAGTGGATTTGTGGGGAGCTGGGATTATAACCCAGGTCCTCTAACTCCCAGCCCCAAGCTCTTTCCACTAAGTCATGCTGCTTCTCAATTACTTTGCATTAGTTATTAATTTGTGTTCTCCTGGGGCAAACACACACATACACACACATCACATATACCCCCCCACCCCAAATTGTTGCCTTGCTTTACATAGTGTTCTAAAGGTAACCTCCAGATGTTTAGCTTGTTGTGGGCAGGGACTGTGTCTAGCAACTGTTATACTGTACTCCCTAAAGCACTTTGCAAACAGTAAGCACTTAATAAATATAACTGATTGATTGTAACCTGAACAAATGGGACACTACATAGAAAGAGGCTGGAAATGCTGTAGATGACAAATGGTGGGGAAGACTTATTGAGATTCTTTTTTGATCGATTGGTTTGCAGTTCACCACTTACTGGGGACTCAACAGCAGTGACCACTACTAGTTCGGTAGTTCGTTTGGAGACTGTGACTCAGAGCTATCCAAATGGTTATCAACTTACTTGGATTTAATGAGAATTTGGACAAGGTTAAGAAATTAAGCCCTTCAAGAGTTCACAAAATATTTAATATTCTGAGAAATATTTTACACTCTAAATTCAAGAACATGATCATTCTTCGCTACACAATTTTGGACAATCTAAGGGGAAAAGATAAAGCTGGACAACTTCAAATGTAGAGATTTTTTCCCCCCAAAGGCGACCCAAGCATAGAGTTCTGAGTATATAAGCACTCAGAACTGTGCCCTGCACACAGTAAGAGCTCAATAAATATCACTGATTGAGTATAAAGAAATCTCCCTTTACATAGAAAACAAATGCTCATTTTCTACACCCTCAAGTACAGTTTGAAGATGCAGAAGATCATCTTCTTAAAAGGAATTTTTCCATATCCATAATTAGGAAGCCTAAGAGAAAAAAAAGTTATGAAGCCAGCTCTCATAAAAGTGACGTCCAGGACGTTCACCCTAGAAATGGGGTAGAACAGTAATGTAAAACGAAGTGTTACACAATTTACCTGGTGTATTCTCAGCAAAAATGGAATTCCAAATGTCCCAAAAACCTCTTTGTGGAAATGTGCCACTGTGATTAGCATCTCACTTTCTTTATCTATATCTACCTGGTCCAGAGGTATCTCCTGTAGTCAAATAAACAGTTTTTAAGCATCAATTTCCCTGTGACAACCCTCTTACTTTCACAGGATGAAGCGGCTTACAATGAGCCCGTTGTGGGCAGAGACTGTGTCTACCGACTCTGTTATACTGTACTATCCCAAGGACTTAGTACAGTGCTCTACCCACAGTAGGTGCTCACTAAATATAAATACCACTGATTGATTACAGCTAGTATAAATTGTTAGCTGATGTGTTCTAATGCAGAAGGTTATTAGGGAAGGTATCCAGGGCAGACACCATCTCTGCCACCAGACTGTTGTAACCCACAGCGTTTTTGATTTTGATCGGTCAGTGGTGTAGTCAGAGGCACCCCAGCGAATGAGAGGGCAGGAGTATCGCTCCAACACAACAACTCCCACCCCTGGGACAGCCCAGTCTCGATTTCTCCCACAGCAGGAGATTCCAGGTAAGAGAAGTGGAGAGAGGTGAGAAGGCATTCAGCCATGCCTCTTTCATCCTCCCTTCCTGAGAATAATAACAACTGTGGTATCCATTAAGCGCTTACTCCAGGTCAAAAACTGTTTGAAGCATTGGGGCAGATATGATACAAGCAGATTGGAAACAGTCCCTTTCCCACTCGGAGCTCACAATCTAAGGTGTATTATCCCCATTTTAACCGATGAGGAAACTGAGGCACAGGCCCCCACAGCAGGTGAGTGGCCAAGTCAGGATTAGAACTCCCAGCCCCAAGCTCTTTTCACTAAGGCACACCGCTTCTCCATGGTTCACTATTTGTGTCTGGAAAACAAAATCCCCAGCTCTCATCCTCTCCTCTCTCTTTCAGAGTAGTTTGGGCAATTATCCGTGCCTTTCTTTTTTTTTTAAAAAGAAAGGCTGGGACATAGTAGGTTAGGGTGATTTGTACAGAGTGCCAACCTATTAATTTTGAGAAGGGGGTGAATGTGGGGAGGGGCTCTGGAAAAAACTGAGACCCACAGGGGGCTGAGGTGGGGGAGAACACAGACCCACGAGGTGTTAGGGAGCCAGAAGGGTAAGCAGATAGCTCATTCCCAGCTGTGGCTGGAGTGAGACTCCAGAGCTGAGCCAGAGGTACTGGAAAGGGGCACAAAGGAAGCCACAATCTTGGCTCCACTTCTGGCCTTCACAACTGGGAGGGCAGTCACAATACTTATGGTGCAGAATTGGGTTTTCCCTGGAAGTTTGGGACAGCTGTTCCCTGACACAGTGACATTCACGTACCTCTATTCGAAACGTTCGACTCGTGGCTGGTGATAAACATTCTAATAGCTCGTCTTCCTGATGGACGCCGATAATTTTGTAGCTTACAATTTCGAGCAGCCTTGCACATGGAAAGTGGATCGACAACAGAAGCAAGTGAATTCAAAAGTCGTTGGAGGGATTGGGGGGGTGGCAGGGAGAGAATCACCGCTTTGTTGTTATTGCGGCTACTAAGATTAGATGTCAGAATTTCAGTTCACAAGTCCACGCCCCGTCTAAATACTTCTGACCGAGGCTATCATGACATGACTACAGCCCAGGTCCCTCACGCATATTTCAATTTAATTCTAGAAAAACACCTCTTCCTAACCGTTCCTGTAAGCTGAATTGACGTGTAAGACGGAAAACATTAGTTTCCAGATGAGATTACAATCAACCATTAAAATGATAACAATAACTAAAAAACTTAGAAAAAAATTAAAATGAGTATATATAGGACAAATCGATTCCACCCGATCTGCCCAGTCTGAAGGAAAAATTCTCTGGATTCATATTTTGACTGACAGAATCCAACCACCCCGGAGGGCATCTCATGCGGTAGATGGTTCACAAAAAGAATCTTGAAAATGGCTGTGACGGGTGGGGGTGGGGAGATGTGCACCATGTCGCTAATGGCAACCAAGGCAACTGCCTGTTGAATTATGGGGTGACAGTAGGGCCTGGGCACTCTGGTGCTGTGCACTCTATCGTAAATTGGCTTTGCATGTAAAATTCTTCCACGCCTGTTGTGGTGAGCTGCACCCCTGCCCAAGCGGTAAATGCAACTGGCTGAGATAATAATAATGACAACAATAATTGTGGTACTTGTTAAGCACAAGTGCCAAGCACTGGTATAATAAGGTTGGACACAATCCCTGTCCCACACAGGACTCCCAGTCTTAATCTCCATTATACAAATGAGATAACTGAGGCATAGAGAAGTGACCTGCCCACGGTCAAACAGCAGATAAGCGGCAGAGCTGGGATTAGAACCCACGTCCTCTGACTCCCAGGATCATCCTCTTTCCATTAGACCCTGTTGCTTCCCTGGGATGGAAGTGCAAGTGGCACTGCACAAACTCCCTGGGCCGTAATCAACTCCTTCACACACGTTTTCCGTCACGGGGTCTTGAGTACGGGAACTGGGCTCAGTAACATCAAGAAATATGACAAAGAACGGTTTGGGGCAATGACTAGAGAAAAGTTTTTGGGTATGTTTTGGTGGAATTCATTCAGAGTCCTCGATCCCTCCCAACATGAAAAAACGTTTTACCTTTTCTAGAATCCTTGCCTTTCTGTAACGACTTACCTAAGTTTCCCTGACCCTTTCTCACAGAGTTCTACAGCCTTTTTACATTCTTCTAATAGGTCCCGTACACACCCATGCTTGTCTGGATATAGTGTTATTTCCTAAATAATAAAAGAGTGACAAAGTTAGATCAAATAAAAGTATAATTTCATAGTGATTTAAAAGGCAAGGGAAAGAATACATTTGAAATTGACAAGTTAATGTTTAATTAAACTCAAAAAATGTGACAAGTTTTTCAGGTGTTTCCTGGAGAACAATGGTAATTCTTTTTTAAATGAATCTCCCTAAAATAACCAGATAATGCAGTGGCAAATATTTCAAATGTAAATTGTTTCTCAATCAAATCCAAGGGCACAGAAAATGCCTTGCTCTGAGGACCAAAGAGAGGTATTTACAATAAATTCAATACAGTAGGTCATTTTACTCACCTCTTCCCTAAATTGGCTATTTAGCCATATACACTTAAAACTCCTCCTGTTCTCAAAGTCTGTAATTTTCATTTTAAGCTAGGAAAAACAAAGACAATTTAGGTACAATTGAACAGAAAAAAAGAAAGGAGCTTTCCTCTGTGGGCCAAATTCAAACTGATTGCAACTCTTACCTGCTGATAATAGAGTTTCTTAGGTTGCCTAGGTTTGAAGAACTGCAGGAGATCTCTTAAGGTACCTTCGTAATTATGTCTAAGAGGATTGCCCGGGCCATCCTTATAACTGCACAAGAAACAGCACATCAACGGAGCTTGGTTAGTCATAATCACAGCAAACATGCTTGCTTTGAAATAAAAAGCAAATGGCTTCTGAAGTACTTAAGACCAGATGAAAACCTCGGGATGACGATATCCGTGGAACACGATGGTGAGTGAGAAATTCAGTTTAAACAAGGGCACAGAACAACTACTGCCAATTCACGCCCATCTGGGAAGCCTGGATCAGGCCCATTACGACAGTCAACTCTCTTCCACCCTGTGTATTTTTAAAACATTCCCTTTCAGGAAAGTCATAATGGGATAATTCTGGGCAGCGGAGGCTTCCCTCATCTGAATCCTGTGAATCCTGGGAGGAATGGGGAAGAAGTTTGAGGAAATGATGTAGACACCTAAGGATTCTAGTCCAGGGAACTGTTTGCTATGTATTTAATATAAAATCTCAGTAACCTCTGGGATCTTCACCTGCTTCTCCCATCCCAAACCGAACCCTTCAGATGAAGAAATTCAGAGCAACCAAGCTTCCCCTTAATAAAGGTAGTCTGCAACCATTCCCAGCCCACACTGAAAAGGAAGTCCCTCCCAGCCAAGATGCAACTCTTTAAGCTGTTACGCCCTCACAATGCATAAAAATCACAGACCTAGAGGAGCAATTTATTCAGCAAGCACTGGCCACTTCAGAGAAACTACATGATTGTCTGACATTACAAAAAATGCTGCCATTTTTGCAGAGGCTGGCCTGACCAAGTTTGACAGCATGAGGCCTAGAGGGAATTCAAAGGGACTAAAATCTGGATGACCTAATAAACTATGCATGATGACCTACTCGAAGATACTAGAACCAACTTTTACCAAATTTCTTTGTTCCTTCTGTAACTGACAGTGAGAATGCTAGTCTAATGCTTGCAAGAAAATTCTGAAGGTCTTACAATTCTGTTTCAAAAAGGGTCCATAGCTACCGGATTGGAGTAAATTCTACTTATTTAAAACACATGTTCATGTTCAGATAGATGAGTTTAATATTGTAATCGAATTTCCAGCTAATTTCCCAAGCAATCCCATTCCTCTTCATGTCGTCATCACAGCTTCCCTTCCTTGTGATCCGTCACTAACTGGCTTTTGCCTTGCGCAGAATGATCAAGCTTGTGTCAGCAGACTTGATCCAGCTGGACTAGAATACTACTGAAATCTACACTGGTCAAAGTACAAAACTAAGTATGGTTCTGAATGGATGCTCCCTAATTCTTTATATTTAAAATAATTCTTTAAACTAATGCTCCCTAATTCTTTAGTTTAAAGATGTTCCAATCGATACAGCCCTGAAAATGTGCAGAAATTTGAAACAAATGAACAAGATTTCTCGGCGCACATCTTACCCTTGGGACTTGAAGAACTGAAGAAGCATTGGATCCGTATTTAGTCTCTGAGCAACTGTCTTTGCAACCTGGAGAAATGAAATGGGGCAGATAAGGGATGTTCCGTTTTCTTGGACATGCCAATGATTTCAAGCTTTCTCAGAGCCCGCTTTAGGCTACCAACACATTACCAGCTCTTGTCTAAGTTTTGTCCTCTGCCCAAGTCACACACTGGAAAAGCAGCAAGGCACAGGAGTAGCTCTATTAGTCTGGGATTTGGCCAGCTTTTATATTTTTGTGTGTGTGTGTGTGTGTGTGTGTGTGTGTGTGTGTGTGTGTGTGTGTGTGTGTGTGTGTGTGTGTGTGTGTGTGTGTGTGTGTGTGTGTGTGTGTGTGTGTGTGTGTGTGTGTGTGTGTGTGTGTGTGTGTTCTTTTTTCACCGGTATTTGCTAAGTGCTTACTATGTGCCAGGCACTATACTAAGCTCTAGGGCAGGTACAAGCTAATCAGTTTGGACACAGTCCATGTCTCACTTGGTGCTCACAGTTTTAATCCCCATTTTTCAGATAAGGTAACGGAGGCCCAGAGAAGTGAAGTGACTTGACCAGTCCCACAGCAGACAAGTGGTGGAGCCAGGATTAGAACCCGGATTCCTCTAACTTCCCGGCCCATGCTCTTTCCAGATCCATATGTTGCCAACCTGTACTTCCCAAGCGCTTAGTACAGTGCTCTGCACACAGTAAGTGCTCAATAAATATGATTGAATGAATGAATCCCCCCAGGTCCAAGTTCTTTCCACTAGGCCACCTTGCTTCTCCCCCAAGGTCTCTCCGGCTCTAAGGTTCAATCGCTACACGGCAGGGGAAAAGTTATGTATTTAATCACATGGTGTAAGAGCTTCCACTCTGAAACTACAGGGTTTTTTTCTTCGTAAAATCCCGAACTTCTATAATGAAACATCCTACACAGGCGCGTTATACAATCTTCATCGTAAGTGACCGAGAAGTGACGGCTCGTTGCCCCGGGAAGTGAGCAGAATAATCCATTCCTCTCAAGAGCCCTGCTCACTAATTAAGTATCAACTTGGAGTATTTCCCTATATTCCCTGAGGTTTAACATCCATCCACTAATGCCTCATGGAAAATAGGGAAAAGCAATCAGTGGGCAATTTCGTTTCTACTAGTTGGCCCATTGATGCAAGATGGGATTTAATGGGCCATCCCTTTTCTGTTTCTAAAATGCTAGAGGTATTTGCCGAAACCAACTCTTTTTCTGAAGAGTTCATCTGCTCCTGATAGTCCAAGACTGGGGTTTATTCCATACCTGATGGCCCAAACCTTGCTTGGTGACACTGCTGTTGTGTGGAGAGGATTTTGTGTCACAAAGAGCATGAAGACTTCAGGTGAGGAATAAGCGGCAAGAGCAAGTGAACTCTTGGGAAAAAACAGATCCTGTTTCCATGGAAACATCCCCACCAATTAAAAGGAAAAAAGAAAAAGAAAAAGGGAAGCCTGGGGAAGAAAATAAAAATACATTACATGGGCAAATCAATTCTCAGTAGAATGCTTTAAAAAACACTTTCCATGTGGCATCACTGGGGGCTTGTATTTTTTTTAAAAAAAAGGAAAAAGAAACCATCATATAAAGTAAACCATGGGATGGAACCAGTTTAGAATACCCTAATGGTTAAAATCTAGGATTGAGTACCCTGACTGACTCCTTGTGAATCTGTTTGCCAGCTCCCTGGCCTAGAAGTGAATGAAGAAAAGGAAGATTTTTTAAAAAATAAACAGCTGGAAAAGGAAAGAATGATACTTTAAAAAACATACCTGAAAATAATTCATTCTATTGGACAAGGTCACAACAAATCCAGGATCATTTGGGATTGTTTTATCACAGAAAATGACATCCACGCGGTGATAAAGGTCTCTGAAGTACTCTTTTGCAGTTGGTAGCTCACTGTTATCATTTTCTGGGTCATCCCTAAGAGCAGAGAAATTATTTTCAAATTGACATATGCCAAGGCGGCGAATATTAAACAGGCCAAGAGGACACTGTGAGATGATTACTGAACACATCACCATCTACAGAAACTAAACTGATCCATTAGGGAAGATTAACTTGCGCCATCAAGATTTTATACAACAGTCACCACAAAAAAGTCAATCTTCTGGGGATGCTCTGTGGCTTAGATGATTCTGGACCAATGGTCAATGCCCTGTAAGGTACTACAGAAAAGGAGATGAGGCATTTCCACAGCTCGGTCTCTACATATTCCTGAGCTATCAGGAAACCACCAGGAAGGTTTGACTATACAAAAGCAGACAACGACAGAGGTTGACTGGCAAAGAAGCCGGCCTATCTTCCAGCTGGTCATTTTTGAGAAATCATGCAGTTTCATAGTAGGAGCAGAAATATGTGTGCCCCTTAGAGTACTGATTTATTTTTTACGTGTTTACTATGTGTCAAGCACCGTACTAAGTGCTGAGAGGTTTAAATTAATCAGGTCGGGCTCTTTCCCCATCCCACATGGGGCTCATGGGCTAAGTAGGAGGGAGAACACAAGTATTTCAGAAATGCTCGTTTTGTGGCGAAAGCCATTCCTGAACACCCATAATGCCCTGCTTTTGAAAATGATATCAAAAACCAGAATTTGTATTGATTTTTAAAAAAAATCCAAATGTCAAAAACAAAGTTAGGCACAGGTGAGCTTATCTTCAACTGTGTCTCCTTCAAGACACCTTCCTGGATAAAACCCTCATTTCTACTACCTGCATCGCCTATGCACTTGGCTATATACCTTTAAGGACTTTAATATTCAATCCAGCCACCCAGCACTTAGGCACCTATGTTTACATTCTCCTATTTCCCCTATGTGTAATTTCTTTTAATGACTGTATCCCCTCTATAGACTGTAACCTCCTTGTGGGCAGGGATCACACCTAACTCTATTGTAGTGTACTTTTCCCAAGTGCTTAGAACATTACTCTGCCTACAGAAAGCGCTCACTAAATACCCTTGATGGATCGAACTGTGGGACAAGTATGGCTAAAAGGATCAAGAGTCCAAAAGCATTCCAGAGGGGAAACCTTCCCAGAGCACACTGAGATGTAGTTTTTGAAAAATTCAATTCAATTTGTGATTTAAAAAAGGTTGTGGCAATATGTGGCTCTATGACTTAGAAAAAAAAACCAGATTTTGTAATCTAGTTTAAGATGATCACATATAAACATTTCTGAAAAACACATACTTCTGAAACACGATTATGTCACCATCCATTAATTCATCGAGTGCTTTATCAAGAGACACATCATAATCCTGAATTCTCTCTGTTAAATTCGGTTTAACTTCCTGCAACAAAAGACCAATAACATCACTTAAAATAAATCAGCAGGGGACAAAAATGTTCTACCTACCGCAAACAGAATTGTTTTGGGTGAGAGACATCCTTTCTGTTTGTATACCCCAGCATATCTGTTAGTGTATTCCCACACCCATTTCTCCTATCCTGTGTATCCTTACAGGACTACCAAGAAACACACAACCTTATTTGGCATGAACAATGAGTTCACAACCTCTGAAAAATCACCTTCCCAAAATTAAAAATATCACACTAAAACACAGAGATTTTCCAAACTGTAGGCCATCCTATTTGAAGAAAAAGAATCCAAACCTCATAGAGGATAAGGTTAGTTTCTTGGGAAAATCCTGCTCTTTCACACATAACTGGAAGCAAGTCACCTAAGACAAAGAGAAAAAGATTGTGTGTAGTGCACCAAAATAACGTACTGAATTTTTGAACACCAATATTCTTGTTGGGGAGATACTTACGTATTTTACAGGATATTGGCGTATAGATATGTCCACAGTAATTCAAGCTCCGTGTTTTAGGATCATACATCTTCAGAAACAACATCACGTCATCTGCAAGTCAATGAACTGCTTAGGTACAGAATTTTAACACCTCACGTGCAGCAGAAATAATGTTAAGTACCATTTCAATTTTTCTTAGTGATGTTTGTGTGCTCCAACCCTAACTATTATTAGAGATATAGACTGGCTTCTCTCAAAAAATCAATCTACTGGACTTGGAATAAACCGGTGTAGCACACAGTTAGCACTAGACTACTGAACATCTCTGGAAACAATGCTCAAAGTTACACACTCCTCAAACAGTTTTATTGTGACCTTCTGCTTTCTAAAAAGGAACATTATCTCAACTCTTCAGGGAACTTCCTCCTGCTTACCTCTTCAAAGCCACGAAAATGTCACCTGTCCAATTTCTAACTCTCAAATTTGAACCTTGTAATAAATGAGTACTGACCCTTAATTTGAATTTTTCGGTTAGCTCACACCAATCCTCCCCCTCTGGACTGTGGGCTCATTGTGGGTAGGAATGTGTCTGCTTATTGTTATATTGTACTCTCCCAAGTGCTTAGTACAGTGCTTTGCACACAATAAGTGCTCAATAAATACGACTGAAATTCAAAAAGTACCAAAAATGTGGGCTATAATTTCTGGTAATGCAATCTCCACTGTGCAGTCAGGGTCACTAAAGAAATAATTATTCCCACAGCCTCTACTAAATGACTAGACAATTTCTAAGCATGATGTTAATGTGCACTTACGATCTTTATCAAACTTCGGTAATGTTGCTCCACTAGCAGCCATCTCTGGATCTACTGTTTCGAGGAAAATTGTCCATGGATTTTCATTGTCACTAAGCTCGATCATCTATTTCAAGACAAAGTAGGCACACCTTTATTTTAAAAGGTTTCGGTCTCAGTGCATAACTGCCATTTAACAGCCCAGATTATAAAGCAGAAGGTGAAGCTGAACAACACAGAAATTCCCATTTCTGATTCTGCCCCAAAATGGGGGGAGTTGGTGGAGGGAAGGGAACTTGGATGGCTTGGTCAGGTCACTGAGGGTTAAGCTTCAATCCATCCATATGATGAAAGACCCAGATTTCGCTTTGAAAAAGACAACCGCCAATTTAAGCACCATGTTTTCCCTCTGCGTTTTGGCTACATGGAACAGAGAATGTTCTGCCTCTATGCAGGTCTACCTGGATAGACCGTGATGTGGTGTTGAAAGGGAGGAGTTGTGTGCCAGGATGTGAATGCATACAATGGTCAAGGCGTAATGACCCCAACATGACATGAAGCAGCATGGCCTAGCAGCAAGAGCATGGGCTTGGGAGTCAGAGAACATGCGTTCTAATCCTGGCTCTGCTACTTTGCCTGCCCATGTGACCCTGGGCAAGTCACTTCATTCTCTGGGCCTCAGTAACCTCATCTGTTAAATGGGGATTACAATTGTGACCCTCATGAGGGACAGGGACTAGCTTGTATCTACCCCAGCGCTTCGAAGAGTGCATGGCGCATAAGAAGCGCTTAATACTCTAATTATTCTCCTTCACACTAGGTCCTGCATGGCCACAACCTGCATTGAAGGAGACGTAACAGACTATCGAATGGCTTTCCCTCTGCCAGCCACTAGCAGCTTGACCTGAAGCAATCGACCTGAAGACGATGCAGTAGTTGAACCAATGACAGTCAAGGAATTTGGTCAAGACAGTTGAGGCAGGGGAAGGTAAGACAAAAGCCCGGGGCCAGGAAATGGGGACTTTCCAGCAATGAAGGCAATACACAAGGATCTCAACTTTGGAGGGGTTGAAAAAAGCCACATGGAGAGGCCTGGGATCCCAGGAGAGATGCCACGATTAATGATAATTATGGTACTTGTTAAGTGCTTACTATGTGCCAAGCACTGTTCTAAGCACTGGGGTATATACCAGTGCCTGTCCCACATGGAGATCAGTCTAATCCCGTTCCTACCAGCTCTGCTGTACTGCACTCCCAAGTGCTTAGTTTAGTGCTCTGCACACAGTATTGATTGATGGATAGAAGCAAGTGGCAATAAATGCACAGACAATTTTGGGTCTGGAAAAATTCCTGGCTGTAGCCCAAGGTCTGGCAAAGTGGAGGAGGGTCTTTTGAGGAGATGATAACCAGAGAATCTCCTACCTAGGCCTCATGTCTAGGAGGAATAGAGGCAATTATACTCCACAATGTCACAGGAAGATGAAGAGAGACCCAGCAGGGCAATCTTGGGACACGATAAATTGTGTGGGGGTGGAGAGGAAAGCAGGGGAGAAAGAAGAATCCAACATCTGCAGTTTTACACTCGACTCTCTGCTATGCCAAGAAAATGGACAATTCAATATTTACTGTTTTATTGCCGTCTGCTTCATTATCTAACATTGCTGGTCTTTTGGTTCCATTACTTCTTGCTTGCATTGGCCACAGTCGGATCTGATCTTGTGGAAACCCCTATAAAAAGGAAAGGCAAACAGTATTAAATGAAGCACTGTGAAAACCCTTAATGCCATAGCCATTAAAAACAAAACAAAAAACCCAATGACAATGATGCCAGACTTCTGGGAAATCTGAGCCTTCCACCCAAATGTCAGCTTGCTCTCTAGGGCGTCCAATCCTCTGTGGCTCCTCAAACCTCCTGATGCTGACTGCGGTTCCCGCACAGCCCCATCCCACAAAAGAATTTCTGAAAATCAAACTCCTGATTTATTCAAGGCCTGGTTCTCCAAGCTGTACACTGGTCAGGCCCTTGGTTCTTCCTCCTTTCCCTTTCTGCCTGCCCATTGTTCCTTATACTGCTCATTAAGTCTTGACTTCAGATTATTAGTCAACTTCAGGATACACTTCGGGCAAAGGTGAGATGGTGAAAATCAACTTGTTCCATTTTGGTGGGGAGACAGGCTGATAACCTGTGCATTTCATTTATCCTCGTCATCCCTGGCTCCTTTAAGCAGATCCCCAAGAGCTGCTGGCACTTTACATTCAGAAAATATGAAACAGCTCAACAGGGAAAACCATGTGCATTAAAAGCAACGAGGGGAGTCGAAGTCTCCCTTGGAAAAACACATGGCAGGGGGAGCAGAGTCTCTCTTGGAAAAACACCTGGCAGGGGGAGCAGACGAGAGAAGGAAGTAGAGAAGCAGCAAGGAGGAGTGGATAGAGCACAGGTCTGGGTTCTAATCCCGGCTCCACCACACATCTGTTGTGTGACCTTAGGCAAGCCACTTCCCTTCTCTGGGCCTCAGTTACCTCATCTGCAAAATGGGGATTGAGACTGTAAGCCCCACGTGGGACAAGGGCTGTGTTCAACCAGATTTGTTTGTATCCACCCCAGCGCTCAGTATAGTACTTGGCACAGAGTAAGTGCTTAACAAATACCAACTACCATTATTATTAGTAGTAGTCCTAGAGGTGGAAAGGGAAAAGATGCACTGGGTATGCAGGGATTTTGACAGATTGTCCAGTTCTCACCTCCACTTTCAAGGCAACTGATCCTAAACTTTTCTAGAGAGATGAAGACCAATTCATTTTTTGTTGGTTAGGGTGGAGTTCTCTTGGTGTAAAGACCAATTTTGTTGTGTCACACAAACTAAATATTTAAATAGCAATCAGCAGCCAAACAAATTAACAAGGCCAACTTACCATAGTTTGGGAGAGGTTCTGAACAAATTCAGCAAGCGAGGAGTTTTTTAATACTTTGAACACAGTGTATTTCACTTTTTCTTCATCATACATATCATTGCCTTGATGGCCACAAAACTGGTCCTCAGTCACTATCTGAAAATACCGATTTACACATAAGACAGATAAAGAGGCAGTTACATAAGCGATTCATCTGAAAACGGAATCAACCTGCAAATGGTAGCTGGACTACAATGAACCCTTCTTTTAACCAGAACTACAGCTGTAAAAGTCACTAATGTGCGAATGGCCACAAATGGTCAAAGGAATCTGTTATGTATAAAGAAAAAAACTGAGAAGCAGCTTTGCCTAGCAGACAGAGCACTGGCCTGGGAGTCATAAATAACTGGGTCCTAATCCTGGCACTATCAATTGTCTGCTGAGTGACACTGGGCAAGTCACTTTACTTCTCTGTGCCTCAGTTACTTCAACTGTAAATGGGGATTAAGCTGTGAGTCCCATGTGGGGCATGAAATGTGTTTAACATACAGTGCTTGTATCTACACCAGCACTTAGTACAGTGCTTGGCACATAGTAAGTGCCTAACAAATACCCCCAGAGAAACAAAAAAAACTCCTGATTTATTAACGCGGGCATCAAGTTGACCTAAATGGTAATCTTGCAATCAATCTACCATATTTACTGAGTGCCTACTGTGAGTTGAACACTGTACTGAACACTTAGGAGAGTACAATCAAATTAGATGTGATCCTACTTAAAGAGTTTGCAATCTAGCAGGGGAGACCGATACTAAAACTTCAGATGGGAGAAAGAAGGAAATGGGGATGTGCACATGAGTATTACAGGAGCTGTGGTCTCATAGATTTGAATGGGGAAGAGGGATTTCCAGTCACCGTGCAGGAGAGTGGGGGACGTGAAGGGGGCATCCCAAGAGGTTGGTGGTGGGAGAGATGAGAACAAGGCACAGTGAATAAATTAACTTAAGACAAAGATGGGAGGAGAAAGTGAGGCCCGCACTCAGGAGAGCAATAAAAGTCCAAGCAGACTGGCCTAGTGGAAAGGGCACAGGTCTTAGGAGTCAGAAGACCTGTGTTCTAATCCCAGCTTCGCCACTTGTCTGCTGTGTGACCTTGGGCAAGTCACTTCACTTCTCTGGGCCTCAGTTCCTTCATGTGCAAAATGGGCATTCAATACCTGCTCTCCCTCCTACTCAGACTGTGAGCCCCAGGTAGGACTTGATTATCTTGTATCTACTGCACTGCTTAGTAGTGGGCTTGCTGCATAGTAAGTTCTTAAATACCACAATTATTATTTTTATCATCCTTTTCCTACTACTTCTTGATCACCCAAATCCTAAAGAATTGTTGAAACTACTTTTAGAGGATGTCTAAAACAATACTAACGAAATGTCAACTCTTGGCTATTATCAAGATGTTCTAATCAGGCAGTGTCTAATAATTAACTAGACACAAAGCAGGTACACTATCTGGTGCTTGCTTTCTCTTATACCTATGTCTATAAATCTATAAACCAGAGGTGCAGCATGGCCTGGTGAAAAGAGTTTGGGTTTGGGAGTTAGAGGGCCTGGGTTCTAATCCTGCTCAGCCATGTGCCTGCTGAATCACCTTGGGTAAGTCACTTTAACTTCTCTGTGCCTCAGTTCTGCCATCTGTAAAATGGGGAGTTAACATGTGTTCCCCCTCCTATTTAGATGGTGAACCCCATTTGGGACAGAAACCTGATTCTTTTGTATTGTCCCTAGTGCTTGGCACATAGTAAATGCTTGACCACAATATTATTATTATTATTATTATTATAACCATATATCCCTGGGATAATTGTCTCCTCAGTCAAAGGAATTCACTTAAGTGCCCTTGTTAAACTGACCTGCACTTGCATATACAGATGAGCTTCCTGCCTCTCCTTCCTCTTTTGGGCTTCTATTCTTTTCTCCTCTTGTAGTCGTTCTACCAGCTGCTGAGGAATATCATGGTCGGTGACTGCTTGCAAAACTTCACCTGCAAAGATGAACGGATTCAAAATTACCATTTAAAAGCAATGGGCTTTCCCCTGTTTTAAGGCTGCTGGTCCAGTTGAAAGTCAACTGAACAGAAGGACAATTTTCTGACAATCCCACAATGATGCTTTGTCCTACAGGTTCACACCTCAGTACAAAGCAGACTTTACTTGGGAGGTTTTGTACGAGCATCAGCCTGTATAGTTTCCACAAGCCAAGTACTTTTAACATGTTTTCTTTTGAAATGGCACCTAACCAAATCAAATGCCTGGGTTACAATGATGACTACATATTCGTGGTGAGGCTGAATAGGATTGGATTTTTCTATTCCTTGAGAATGCTCTGGCAAACAGAACATTGCTTGTTCAATACCTGTTCTCCCTCCCCCTTACACCATAAACCCCATGTGGGACAGGGACTGTATCCGACCTGATTATTCTACCCCAGAGCTTGATACATAAGTGCTTTAACAAACTCCATAATTATTATTATTATTATTGTGGAGACATAGATGAACTTTAACAAGGCATCTATATCACAATAAACTGCTTCAACACCAGAAAGAGGAGATTCTCTCTGAATTCTTAAACTAGCGTCAGCCCACATTCTAACAGATAATGAAACCTCGAGAGAAACATAGGACACCTCAGTGTACTGCCATTGCAGTAGTCAATGTCAACCTCCAAAAACCTCCCCCAACTGCCAAACAATTTGAAAACCTGGTTCAACGTTATAAGGGACTTTCGTTTTCTGGGAAGAGGAGGAAAAGGCCTGATTAACCTTCCCAACATAACAAGTTGTATCAACTTCTAAGTCCCACTTATCAGATGAAAAAACTACCACAAGGAGCAGAATTGGTAGAAAAGGACACAAAAAACCCCCTCCAATTTCATCCTATGACAGATGTAGGCGAGGACAGATCCATAAAATGCATACTTACTCAGCTTTGATTCCCTGATATAGACCAACATATAAGCATTTGTACAGTGCCGGACAGATAAGTCATCATCATGCCCTCCATAATTATGTTCAATTGCTTCTTCCTTTGTACACCTTGATACCACGTCGTCATCAAATTTGCACCACTAGAAGCAAAAATTAATTTTGTTTAAAAAGGCAAGCTGAGTCTAAGCAAGCCCCCAAGGATAAATGGCGCATTTATATCTAACAAGCTTGGGCTAAATTACATGGCATGAGATTGCTGAAAGAAATAGGAAAAAACAAAACAAAACTAGGTAGAGTCTTTCAGAATTTTTTCTTTTAAAGCCTGAAGGTGGAAGTTAAATGATATTTTAACTATGTTTTCACCTGACAAATTTTCTTCTCCTGGCTGTTCAACATTTTATTTTCTACCCCAAACAAACCAATTTTCTCCCCTGGCTCAAATTACTGATGTTCTATTATTATGGGGGGAAAGAAATAACAAATGATGCCCAGCAATATTCAATTTTTGTATCAACAGCTCCAATTTCAGCCATGGTTAGAATGCACGAGAATAAATGCTTCCAATTCCTTACTGACGGTTTGAAGGGCAGCAGATCATTTAAGGGCACTTTAGGTAAACAGCTCGGGAGGATTGGGAATGGCAAGGTGTCACCAGAGCCCCTCAACTTTAATTTAGAGAGGCAGCATGGCCTAGTGGAAAGAGTACTGGCCTGCAAGTCCATAGGATCTGACTTCTAAGCCTGGGTCGGGCACTTGTCTGCTGTATGACCTTGGGCAAGTCACTTCATTTCTCTGTGCCTCATCCGTAAAATGAAGATTAGGACCGTCAGCCCCTCGTGGGACACGGACTGTGTTCCAACCCGATTATGTTGTATCTACCCCAGCACTTAGTACAGTGCCTGGCACATAGTACGTGCTTAACAAATACTGCTTAAAAAATAAAAATTACTGACTCCAAAGCCTTTTGGACCACCAGGGAACAGACTTTTTGGAAAAAGTGAGAGTATTTGGCTGTTTATGGGTTCCCCACTTTCAGATTCCCCAACCTGGGGTTCCAGGCATGGAAATTTGACCAGTCCTTATTTGGGCTATGTGGGGTCATTCTGGTTTAGAAGTCAGATCACTTTCCCCACACAGCCTTAGTTCTGCCGGAGAGGTGGACCTGAGGTTCACACTGTCCTTGCGTGAGGCTCACATACTGCTCCTTTAATGCTAACCTTCTCACTGTACTTTCATTTCATCTACCTTGCCGCCAACCCCTCGCACACCTCCTGCCTCTGGCCTGGAACGTCCTCTCTCCTCACATTCGACAACTCCTCTCCCCTCCTTCAAGCCTTATAGAAGGCATGTTTCCTCCAAGAGGCCTTCCCTAAGCCCTCCTTTCCTCTTCTCCCACTCCCTTCTGCATCGCCCTGAATTGCTCCCTTTATTCAGTCCCCTCTCCCAGCCCCGCATCACTAATGTACATATCTTTAATTTATTTATTTATATTACTGTCTGCCTCCCCCTCTAGACTGTAAGCTCACTGTGGAATGTGCCTGTTATATTGGTATATTGTATTCTCCCAGGTGCTTAGTACAGTGCAGCACAAAGTAAGTGCTCAATAAATATGACTGACTGACTAGCTGGGAAGATTCAGAGGCCCTGGCTCCTGCTGCTAATGTCCTGAATGCGGTAGATCCTGATTAAACTATCAACCACAGAAGGATCGACACAGTTTTCCGTGGGGTATTTGCCGCCCTTAAATTTGCTCAGGGTTCCCCTACCCTGGCCCAAATTTATAGTTTTTCCTCAGAGATCTTGCTTATAAGGTGACAGGTAAAATTTGGCAAGGTTCTTTACCTTTAGGAGTCCTGGCTCCATCTCCTCTTGCCTGTTGTGTGACCGTGGCCAAGTCATCTGTCATTTCTGTACGTCTGTAAACTCATCGTGGGTAAGGGACATGTCTACCAACTTGGTTGTATTATTATACTGTACTCTTTCAAACACTTAGTACAGTGCTCTGCACACAGTAAGTGCTCAGTAAATATGACTGATTGACCTGTGCTTCAGTTCCTTCATCTATAAATGAGGATAAAATACCAGTCCTCCCTCCCTCTTAGACTAGGAACCCCATCTGGGTCAGGCATTGGGGTCTGATCTGATTATCCTGAATCTACCCCAGTACCTGGCAGGATTGTTTTTAGGAGTGCAAAAAGCCAAGGAACAAACTGAATAAAATGGAGGTCGTTTTTTTTTTCTAAAGGTATTTGTTAAAGCACTTACTATGTGTAAAAGACTGTCCTAAGTACCCGGGTAGGTACAGGTCAATTAGGTCAGCCACAGTCTTTGTCCCGCACGGAGCCCACAGCCTAAGTAGGGAGAACGGGGACTGAATTCCCATTTTACAGCTAAGGAAAATGAGGCACAGAGAAGTCTAGTGATTTGCTCAAGGCCATATAGAAAGCAATTGGAAGAGCTGGGATTAGAACCCAGGTCGACTCCAAGGCCCGTGCTATTTCCAATAGGCCAAGCTGTTTCTCCTGGTCTCCTTTAGCCCACTGCTACCCAGGATCAACACTGTTCTGCCAAGTGTTAGGCCAGGGAGGACAAAGGACAGCTCAGGATCACAGAATTCGTTCATTCAATCTACTTATTGAGCGCTTACTGTGTGCAAACCACTGTACTAAGCGCTTGAATAGTCAACACTGGGAAAATAACAATGTTCCAGTAGAATTTTTAATATTGCCACACTAAGATGACTACATACATGCACACGTTTACTACTTATTGTTGCAGCAGTCCACACAAACAGTTACTACTTATTACTGTGGCAGTCCACACAAATACTTACTACTTATTGTTATCGCAGTCCACACACAAATCACCCCACCATCCTATCACAACTTAACCCACCAACATGGCTCGTTAATGAGCTCTTCCTTTAAAGCTCAAACATTATAGAGTATGGTAAAAAAAAAAAAAAGAACATCTATGGATCCTTTCTCAGTGATAGCTCTCAGTTATGTTTCTTTCGGTGCTATATTCCCTACCCACCCTTTTCCCAGGACTTACTTTGCCATCCCCTTTAGGGTTTAGGTAAACCACATAATGTCCACCATGGTTGTCTCCACTATGAACCAAGACTGCATGAAGGATGTAATTTGCGGGGTCTTTGGGGTCTGTTTTTTGCAGAAATTCATCGAGCGGCAACTGTTCTGGGAACTCAAACCTAATGGAAAAAAAAATCTTATTTAAAAGGTAAGTTTCAATTGTACAGGCGTGTTATGGGTTCAGGATTTAAAGGTGATCATCACTGATAAAGATTTGTAATTGATAATGTCTGTCTCCCCCTCCCAGACTGTAAGCTCGCTTGTGGGCAAGGAATGTGCCCACCAACTCTGTTGTACTGTACAATGGCCGAGAGGATAGAGCATGGGCCAGGGAATCAGAAGGACCTGGGTTCTAATCCTGGCTTCGCCACTTGTCTACTGTGTGACCTTAAACAAGTCACTTAACTTCTCAGGACCTCAGTAACCTCATCTGTAAAACAAGGATTAAGACTGTGAGCCCCATGTGGGACAGGGACTGTGTCCAATGCAATTAGCCTGTATCTACCCCAGCGCTTAGAACCGTACTTGACACATAGTAAGCACTTAACAAGTACCATAAAAAAGTATTAGCCTAGTCAAATGTAACATTACTACACTTTGTGCGTCTTAATTCTTTTATACTGTACTCTCCCAAGTGCTTAGTATAGTCCTCTTCACAGAGTAAGTGCTCAGTAAATACAATTAAGAATTCACAGAACTGTAGAACATAGTAACAAACAAACAGCCACTGAGCAATTTTGAATACTAACACTTTAAGTCAGCATGAAGGGAACCAATTTTGGGTTTAGTAATGCAAAATTTCCAAAGTTTAAAAAATCATTCTTCAGCCTGCCAATTCTCAGACCAGCATGGTAACATCCTTTCTGCCAGAGTATAAGGGAGGGTGCTATCAATCAGCAAAGTTTGCATTCTGGGCAAGATGGTGATTACCCCCTTAATTGAAAATCTATGCCCAATGTAAGATTTTTTTTTAAATGAGGTTCAAAATTACCTATCATTGATCTTGATGTTTTGGTCCGTCTGAGGGTCATACATAAATCTCATGAGTTGTAGATGAAGCACCGGTGGTAACGTTAGGAACTTCACACCTTTCTCTGCTTCCTGAACATTGAAAAATGAAAAGAAAACTTCAGTTACCCACTTACCGATATACCCACTTACCGATACGGCAGTCCCCACGGCAGCATTTTTGTCAGACTTGTAAGAATTTCAAACCTGTAACTACCACCCAATACTGTGCTTTAACTGTTTAGGCTCCTGTTGGGGGAGGGGGATTCAATTAAAGTTGTGGAGGAAAATGGCAAATAGCTTATATATTTCTTTCAAAAACATAAAATAACTAAAATATTTCAAGTAAGAAGACCACAGGGGAAAAGCAAGTTAAGATACAAGCCCAGCTACTCACAGACCCTTAGCACTGGGGAAGAGATGGCGTAATCAGATTTTAAGGCATTTAAGAAAACCCAAGCTCCAGCACTGATTTAATTCAACTACCATACATTGGGGTATCCTTAGGGACAGGCTTGGGGATGAGGTAATAGAGAAATCATCTAAATCAGATGACACGGTTAAACAGGTGTCCCATTATGCCTCTCAGATTATGCACATATGCTCATGTGAAGTCAAGAAGAGATGCAAGGGTCTGGTTGGGTCATTGTGAGTGACATGATGTACTTCCTTCAAAGCCACATGATAATCACAAAGAGATGTTCTGTATGGGCAGGAGCTGTACCAAGAGCTGTGGACAATTACTAAAGAAAAAACTGATTCAGAGCCCACACTCAAGGAGTTTACTACCTTCTAGAGAGGTAGGGGTGGAGGTCCCCCAAATCAGGTTGCTTAGGTGGAATGAAAAATTTAATGGCAGGAGTAGAGCTGGAGGGCAAACAGCAGAATCAAAGCAATTCTGGAGTGACATGGGTGGCTGGGTTGGTGTGAGGGAAATTAAGAGATGAGAGAGACTTGTGGGAAAAGCTTCATAAAGAAGCTGAGGGTTTAGTAGGTCCCTGAGGGAGGTTACAGGGTGGAGGAGCATGGGCCTGAGAGTCGGAGGAACGTGGGTTCTAATCCCAGTTCTGCTACTCATCTGCTGTGTGACCCATGGCAAGTCATTTCACTCTCTGTGCCTCAGTGACCTCATCTGGAGGTCACTCATTTGGAGGTAGCGTGGCTCAGTGGAAAAAGCCCGGGCTGGGAGCCAGAGGTCGTGGGTTCTAATCCCAGCTCCGCCACTTGTCAGCTGTGTGACCTTAAGTAAGTCACTTCACTTCTCTGGGCCTCAGCTCCCTCATCTGTAAAATGGGGATGAAGACTGTGAGCCCCACATGGGATAACCTGAAGATCCTGTATCTACCCCAGCACTTAGAACAGTGCTTGGCACATAGTAAGCGCTTAACAAATACCAACATTACTATTATTAGTAGTAGTATCTGCAAAAAGGGGATTAAGACAGTGAGCCCCAATTGGGACAGGGACTGTATCCAACCTGACTAGCTTATATCTACCTCGAGTACTTAGTACAGTGCCTGGCACAGAATAAAAGTTTAATAAATACCATCAATGATCTGTCATTAATTAATTCATCTTTAAACTGGGGGTTAAGACTGTGAACCCCATGTGGAGCATGGACTGTACCCAACCTGAGTAGCTTATAATAATAATAATAATAATAATAATGATGGTATTTGTTAAGCACTTACTATGTGCCATGCACTGTCCTAAGGGCTGGGGTGGATACAAGCAAATCAGGTTGGACACAGTCCCTGTCTCACGTGGGGCTCACAGTCTCAATCCCATTTTAGAGATGAGGTAACTGAGGCCTAGAGAAGCAAAACGACTTGCCCAAGGTCACACAGCAGACAAGTGCTGGAGCAGGGATTAGAACCCCTGGCCTTCTGATGCCCAGGCCTGTGCTCTATCCACTATGCCATGTTGCTTCCTCAACTACCTCCAATGCTTAATACAGTACCTGGCATATAATAAATCCTTAACAAGTACCACAAAAGGGGGAGGGGGAGATGTGCAGAAGCTCTCGGTTGCCTACTGCCAGCAGGGGTTGAATGGGGCAGACATTTGCATGGGCCAAGTATGGACTGGGGTATAGCAGAAGCTGGGGTGGGGAATTAGTTATGAGGGCGGACTTGGTGGAGGCCTGAAGTTCTGGGAAAGAAACTCCTAATTTCATCTGAGCAGTGACTGGTAGCCCCTGTACACACCTGAGGAGGGGAGAGAGGTAATCTGATAAATGTTTGAGAATGACCATACTTGCTGCTGTGAGCAGGATGGATCAGAAACATGGAGATAAATAAGAAGGCTGTTGCAGAATCCTAGCCGGGAGGTGATTTAGGGCATGAACGAATATTGTGTGAATGAGAGAAGGGAGCCAGTGGAGTACTCTGTAGAAGCCACATGACAGGGCTGGACTGACGGTCAAGGAGGAGCCAAAGACAATTCTGAAGTCATGAGCAGGGAGAACAGGGAAGAGTGTGGTGCCTTTGACAGAGATGGGAACACGACGAGGTGGACAAGGAGTGACAAGGAAAGGTGAAGAGTTCCGTTTTGGACAGCCATTAAAGCTCTTGGAAATGCAGTTGGTTCAGGAGAGGGGTTCAGGGTGAGTTTAGGGTACTTTCCTCCCTAATCTGGTTTCCTCCCAAATTTGGTTTCCTGTTCTAAATGCCTTCCATAAAGGTCTGAGCTACCATTGGCTGCAGTGAGCAGGAGGGAACCTGCTCCTCCTAGACCTTCAGAGCTCTGGAACCACCGTGGCCTGGGAGAAGAATGGTGCTTCCTGAGGCCAGAAGCCCTACTGGAATCTACATCTTTAAAAATTGCCCTGGAGATCTACATTAGGGACATTTGGTGTCTTGGCCAAGTTCTGCATGCCCAGGGATCTCACCCCGTTCCCAAGGGATGCTGGGTGGGTGATCATGGTTTTCATTCAGTTTTTTCAATCATATTTATTGAGTGCTTACTGTGCGCAGAGCACTGTACTAAGCCTTTGGGAGAGAGGAGGGAGAACACCCTCCCTCCTCAAATCCAACAAACAATTACTCTTCCCCCTTCAAAGCCTTATTGAAGGCACATCTCCTCCAAGTCCTTCCCTAAGCTCCACCTTTCACCTCCCATTCCCTTCTGTCACCCTGACTTGTTCCCTTTGCTCTTCCCCGCCACCCAGCCCCACAGCACGTATGTACTTAGCTGTAATTATATTTATTTGTATTCATGTCTGTCTCCCTCCCTCTATCCTATAAGCTTGTTGCAGGCAGCGAACGTGTCTGTTTCTTGTTCTGGTGTACTCTCCCAAGTGCTTAGTACAGTGCTCTGCATATTGTAAACGCTCAATAAATACTCCCGAATGAATGAATATAACAGACAGACACATTCCCTTGCCCAACAAGCATACAGTCTGGCTTACATTCCAGGTACCTATCAACTAATCCAAGAAGCGCTTTGAGGAAACAAAAATCAACTCCTAACTGGACTGGGAAAGAAGAAACACTGCAGCTGGCTGGAAAGAGCAGGCTGTTCCTGGCCGGAGGGGATTGACTGGTTGCCAAGCCAGAGATGGGTGAGGCGGGAACAGAGGAGCCCAATTCCATCTGCGGGAACAGTCAGGGAAGAGGAAGTGTAGGGAAGAGACAGGGAGGTACAGACTGACTAAGGGCTATAGGGATGTCAAAGTCAGGAGGCTGAAGCGGCAGGAAGCTGCGAGAAGCAGCGTTGGCATAATGAAGAGAGCATGGGCCTAAGAGTCAGGTCATGGGTTCTAATTCCAGCTCCGCCACTTGTCTGCTGTGTGA
Source organism: Tachyglossus aculeatus (assembly GCF_015852505.1). NCBI lineage: Eukaryota > Metazoa > Chordata > Mammalia > Monotremata > Tachyglossidae > Tachyglossus > Tachyglossus aculeatus. Next base: position 74,392,595 of record NC_052086.1, read on the forward strand.
CCCTGCACAAGTCCCTTCACTTTTCTGGGCCTCAGTTACCTCATCTGAAAAATGGGGATCGAGACTGTGAGCCCCACGAGGGACAGGGACTATGTCCAACCCGATTTGTTTGTTTTCACTCCGGCACTTCCTATAGTGCCTGGCACACAGTAAGTGCTTCACAAATACCATTATTATTATTGTTGTTGTTATTATTATTATGTAACCAAAGAAACTACTAGAGACTGGATGGCCTGATTGGCAGAAGGAGCACAGAAATCTTCCATTACAATTTCTGCTTTATGCACACAGAGCTGGGCAATCCCCAGACCCAACATGGGACTCTAAAAGATAACAGACTATTGAATAAAAGCCTTTCATGCCGAGAATAACTTGAATCCCCTCCTCCCTGTGTTCTCAACTCACCAAAAGACAATGTGAGAATCATTTCTAATCTTTACAGTGAGGGAACAGGTGTGAGGGGAAAAAAAAAAATTAAAAAACTGCATTACACCAATTTAGACTGCCGGGGGCGGAGGGGAGGGAGAGAATGACAACTACTATCAGAACACTGTCAGGCACTAAATGTGAAAATCAGAGGAAGCACCCGGTCTCCTCTTACCACCCCAAGATGTGGGTACGAAAATGGCAAAGAGATACCTGCAAGCCATGTTCTCCAGCATCATATTTGTTATCACCATCTAGCTGCTCTACTGCCACATAATCTATGAAGGACTCAAATACTAGGAAAAACAGAACAAAACATATACTAAAAATCATGTTTAAATGCTTCAGAATACAAACACTGCAGTAACAGTTTCCCTGGGAGACTTCAATTTATATAATTTGGCTTGGCTTTAAAAAAAAAAAGTCGAATAAATGAATCCAATTCTTTCTCAGAGAGCTCCCTCGGGGACTACGGCCTATGCCCACAGCAAAACAAAATGAAGGAAGTCTGCAGGGGGCAGGCAGAAAGTGCAGATGCCCACAGGTTCTGGGGCCATCTCATGCCAAGACTGTCACCACAGGCTGCCGCAATTCTGCTTCATGCAGAAGTCAGGTTTAGTCAAAAAATGTTGGTGCCCAGGAGCCCCTCTAAAATCAGGTACCCTGGGGCCCGTCTTGCCCTGATCAGCCACTCTGTTGCCTCTCTCCCTTCTCAGGAAGCAGAGTCAATTCGATGACTCTAATATTGCCAGAAGACAGGCCTCCATCATCTAGAGATAGATGACAGCTGCTTAATAAACCATGCTCTGACGACTCCTAAAGAACTGAGACTTTGTTGCCATTGATGGAAATCTACCTAACATCACTTTCACTCTAGACAAGTGGGGAAACATTAAAAAAAAAAATCCTTCACCTGTGTTTTACCCTCTTCCCCAAATCACAATAATCCTGCGCAATTATAATTTCAAAAAGTTATGGGTAATAGCGATCAAAAAACACACAGGCGATGATGAAAATCTTCCATCAGGTATTACCAGCCCCAACTGAAGGTCAACAGAAGTATTACTCCAATGTAATGGTATATACTGTTCACATAGAATTTCACTTACTATTTTTTTTTCCTTTTATACTAAGCTGGATATCATAATAATCTTCCCTCCGATCAGACCGATAGTCTACATCTTTGCACTGGATATAAGACTGTACAGATGAAAGATAATCTTATGTCAATGTACAGACATAAAATGTATTAAAGTATTAATAATCAGTTTCTTTCCCCCAAAATAGGGCTAATACGTACCACCATCTTTCCTCTGAATAATTTAGGTATGGTGCCTTCTACACACGTGCCTTTCATTTTGTTTTCCACATTATCGAGCAACTGAAAAAGAATTAGATTTTATTAATTAGAATACACTGCACTTGCTGTTAAGACGCAAGAACGATAGCGATGCATAAAAAGGATTAGCACTGGGGAACAGGCATCTAAAGGCATTCCGTTCTGGTAAAGTCTTGACCAGATGCTGGGACTTAATGCTGGGACTTACTGTATTGTGGTCTCCCAAGCGCCTAACACAGAACTTGACCTATAGTAAGCGCTCAACAGATAACTTTGATTAACTGAGTGATCGGACCCAGAACACTGTGTTCAATCTCATGATTTTGTGCTCGGTTTCACAAAGGAGAAGAGAAACCCATTGACAGATCTGTAGTGAGGAAGACGGAGAACAGAAGGGCTGGAAATTATGGGCCACAGAGAACGGCTCCCAAAATGGAGATAGTAAATCAGAGGAGGGAGGTCAAAAATACCAAGGGGTATTGTGCAAAGAGTGTGGGCCACCAAGACCAAGGGAAATGGGCTTAAAGGGGAAGGGATTCAGATTAGCCTTTTAAGAAGGCATTACTCCATAATAAGGGTTGTAATATTTTAGGGACTGAATCACCTCCCCCAAATTGTCAACCCAGTTTAGAATATTCTACGCCTGGGGTGGTTTAGGGGCTGTTTTATGGTTTTTATCATAGTAAAACTTCTTCCAGGTGTTTACTTCCAGGTAAGTATTTTCCAGAATATTAATACCATTCCTTTTCAGGTGGTCTCTTGGTAGTGCCCCGCCCACACTAAGGCAGGCCAGCCTGGGGGCTTCTAGACTGTAAACTCGTTGTGGGCATATTGTTCTACTCTTCTCTCCAGAGTGCTCAGTACAGTGCTCTGCACATAGTAAGTGCTCAATAAATATGACTAACTTGGGCCTCCTTCAACCAGGGCACAGCAAGAGGGGAAGCAGCACAGCCTAATGGGTAGAGCCCGGGCCTCGGAGTCAGAAGGACCTGGATTCTAATCCCAACTCTGCTACATCTCTGCTGTGTGACCTTGAGCATGTTATTTCACTTCTCTGGGCCTCAGTTCTCCCATCTGTAAAATCGGGATTAAGAATGTGAGCCCCAAGTGGAAAAGGGATTGTTTCCAACCTAATTAGCTTGTATCTACCCCAGAGCTTAGTACACTGCCTGAGACCTACTCAGCGCTTGGCAAATTCCATAAAAGAAAAAAAAAATGCCTGCACTGACGTTCCTGTGAGTTTCCTTTGACAGCCCATCCTCCCAAACCCCCAGGATGACCTCACCCAAAGCAAACATGGCCCTCATCTCACCCTAAGCAGACCTGGCCTTTCACAGTTCTGTATGCCAGCCCCAAGCTATCTGTCCCTACAGAGCCCCACCTCCTGGAAGGGGGCTTGGAAGTAGCTGTCTAAGCTTATTGTAGGCAAGGAATGTGTTGCACTCTCCCAAGCGCTCAGTACAGTGGTCTGCACACGGCAAGCCCTCAATAAATACGACTGATACAACACATAAAAAGCTGCCACCTGTACTCTCCCAAACGTTTAGTAAGCTCTCAGTAAATACCACTGATTGATTGCTCAAGATGTGCAATACAATGGCAGAACTGGGCATGTTCTTATACTGCCAAGTCTTTGCTCTGTATCTCCCTAGATTAAGCAAATCATTACCGTTCATACTATTTCTCACACTAAATCGCTCCTATTAATCGGGCCATTAAAGGGCTGCATGATTTTCCCTTCTTATTTCTTAAGTGGTCGGTGGGGGGAGACACACACAGCAAAAGTCACTTTACTGTTCCTCTTTTGTTGGTCAACCAGAAAAAGGTGCATTACTGATTTCAAACATTTGGGTTTTCAAAATACTGAGATCGTTGACCGATATGGATGGCAGGAGTGGAGGTCTGTTTCACTCAGAAAATAAAACGCCAAGAATTAGTTCAGAAAACTCTCTTAGAAGACTTTATAATCGTTTGAAGCTTACCACTCGACATAGCTCTTGAACGTCATGTTGCATGAAGCTGTCTAATGTTTCCCACCTTTTAAAGACGAACGACAACATTTAAACACATTTACACTGAGCATTTCTCAATATTTTCCTACTTTAATTCTGAATTAAAATGCAATAGTGATTAATTTATAGAGATTAAAGTATCTACAAGTGTATAACTGGCCTATTTTTAGACTCCTATTCCTACTCCAGGCATGAGATAACTGAAAAATATTCAGTTTATATACAATTATTCTCAGCTGTTTATTCAAATATAAATACAGCATTCTGCCTTCGGTTATTACTGCCTTTTGCACTATATCTACATCCTGTTTTGCAAATATCTCAACCACCAAGGGAGACTACAAACACCTGAGTGAAAATGTGTTATCGTGGGGTATTGTCTCTCTTCTTAAAAATCAGATACTTTCTAAAAATCTTTTGGGGCTGCCATAAGAGAGAATGGTAATTTCAAGACAAAATAACAACAAAAAACTCACAAGGGCTGTCCTAAAATAATACAAAAGGTACCGAAAATACCCACAAACTTATCTGAAATAAAAAGCAGCAACATTTACTTGGCAAACAGTAAGTGCTTATTGAATATTATTACTGGTTCTACTAATAAATACTACTATTCCCATGTAACAATAAGACACACCAGACAAGCATTTAAAATATGACCCTATGTTCAGAGCTAACAAAGGAAGGAGGGGCATGGCTTACTTAAACAATGTAGTCTTCATTCAGTATAGGAAAAAAAAAAGCTATGGGGCTTTTCTATGAAGGTGCAAATATGAATGTTTAATACACTTATGTGTTGAACACATTTACATTCCCTCTAAACCGTAAGCTCGTTGTGGGAAGGGAATCTGTCTGTTATACTGTACTCTCCCAAGCACTTAGTACAGTGCTCTGCACACAGTAAGTGCTCAATAAATAAATAAATATGACTGGCATTTAAAAAAATGGGCCGCTGCACAGTGACAGAACTTGGCTCTTCCAGGAATGTTCTCATCCTTCCCAGGGCTCCACCTCCAAAGATGGGCAAGAACAAAGCCGCTTAATTAAGGCCTATCCAACCTTTCCCCGTTAACAGGAATCTTTAAAGCCAGAACGAAGCACTGGTCTGCCCTCAATGCCTCTCCTTTCTTGCTCTGTTCCTTTGCCCATCCCTACTGCCCTATTTCACATCCAGGGGACCGGAATCAAGTGGGGCCGGGTTTCAGCTCTTTAAGATTGTGCAGCAGCCGGCATAAAATAATGCTTCTTACCCCTTTAGACTGCAACTTCGTTGAGGGCAGGGAATGCGTCCACCAACTCTTTTGCACTGTACTTTCCCAAGTGCTTAATACAGTGTTCTGAACATAGCAGGAGCTCAATAAATACCATCAGTGGTGATTTACCTAGCCCTGTTAAGCACCTCCTGTTCGACCTCTGGTAGAAATGGAATATTTGCCTCCTGGCTAAGTTATTGGCTTAGTAACTGTAACAAGTTACTTAGTTGGCTAAGTAACTTACCCAAAAGATTTTGTTAGTTTTTTGGTTCCTACTGGTTTGTCGCTGTGTTGGAGTTCATAGAACACTCTTTGCAGTGCTAAAGGGACGCTTTTAGATGAGTCGTCGCCTTCTGTCGGCATCATGTACACAGCCTAAAAAAGAATTTACTTGAAATATTTACAGAAGCATTTGCATCTAGGTAACTCGCCCTGAGAAAATGTCTAAGCTTTTCAAGTGAGTACGTCTTGTTTCCTTTTTTAGTTTATTCCATTTCACGCCTGGATTTGGAAGGGTTGGGTGGCACAGGATAAGGGCACTTGTTGGAAAACTATGGTTCGCTACGATGAAAGTGCTTCTCGGCCTTTCAAATGACACACACGCTCTCTCGCTCTCTCTCTGGACTGGACTGTGAGGTCGTCTCTAGACTCCGAGCTTGTAAAGGGCAGGGAACGTGTCTGCTAATTCTGTTGTCTTGGACTCTCAGTAAAGTGCTCCCACATAGTAAGCACCAAATAAATACCACTGATTGATTAAGGACTGCTTTGTGTTTAGGGAGTGCTCCTGTTCTGCTCCCCTCTAAGCTAGGGCATACCTTAAAAAGCTTGATTCCAAGTCTAATGGGAAAGAGAGATCAGCTTGTCTGGACCTAACAGTAAATCCGCTTGTGGAGAACCATATGAAAAAGTCTTGTGAAGTAAAGGATAATTCTCTGAAAATTGGTTGCTGAATGGTTTAAATCACCACCTCCCAATCTTTAGTTATAAATCCCAAGAATACAAACATGCAGTTACAAAAGTAAAATTTCCTTCTCACTCAAGTACTACTTATCATTTACCAGTCACTTCGGAATTATGAAGTGTGACTCCAAATGTCAACAAACAAAAAGATAACACAGTAGAGTATCCTCTCACTGAAATCTACCCCCAAACTGAAGATTTCAAGAAAGTTTGGCAAAGCAGGAGCCAAAAAAATCAAACTGCAGTCACAAAAGATTAAAAAAAACACCAACATAATTAAAAAGCCAAGGAATTGGCTTTAGATATTTAAAATGTCATGCCAATACAAGGTAGGAAGCGTTTGAAATGGACATAAAATTCCCGGGGCGTGTTAAAATAGAACAGCACATTTAATATGTTTTCCCTAATCAAATGGAGACAGATGTTGAACTTTTAGGAAGAATGCTTTACAAAGTAAAGATAGAAGACAGCGAGCATTTAACTATTAATTATTAGCAAAGAAATGAAGGTGGGGTTGCAAATGAGGGTGATCATGTTCTCGGGTTCAAACACCACAGAAATTCAGCCCCAGCCCAATCTGACTGCCCCTTTGCCCGGCATGAATTTCCTAGCAGTGGGAAAGCCAGAGCTTACAGCAGAAGTTGAGCTGTTATTTTCTGCTGTGAGTAGCTCAGCTTGCGCCTGCCATCTGTGTTCTGACTCCCAGCCTCAAACAAGTAAAACACTCATCAGTTGTGCAGACTTTAGGTCTTCAGCCATTTGTGCAACACACTGTGATGCAGCATGGTGTAGTGGTTAGAGCATGGGCTTCTGAATCAGAAGGTAATGGTTTCTAATCCTGGCTCCACCACCTGTCTGCTGTGTGACCCTGGGCAAGTCACTTTACTTCTCTGTGCCTCAGTTACCTCATCTGTAAAATGGGATTGAGACTGTGAGCCCTAAGTGGGACAAGGACTGCGTACAACCTGATTTGACTGTATCTACCTCAGTACTTACTACAATACCCGGCACATAATAAACGCTTAACAAATACCATAATTATTTTTATTATTATTATGTTTGACAAATACCCTCAACAAAGTATAGTAAGCTGTGACTTCACCTATTTCATTCCCAAGTGTATCTCTTCAAGGAACAGCACTGACTCTCATAAGCTGGAACACCTTTCAGGGTTATGGGATGAACTGGCATTTTGTAAACCATCTAAATCATCCCCATTAATAAGTTTAAACTTGAAAATGATACAAGCACATGAACTTCGACATCCTTGGTCATGACTTGAAGAAATAACCTTTACCTCAGATCTCTGGAAATAAGTCATGATGAATTTTCCATTTTCTAAAACCTGAAATCGGGCTTGAGATCAGGAGGAGGAATATAGCTTATTAAAATGAAGTGGGGAATGAACTGAAAGGATGTATTGGTTACCCCTGAATTAGAGTTCATAAACTAAGGACTACAAGGTTATAGGAAATGGACGATGGGAGAATCTTGTCATTCCAAAGAAGTCAGTATTGGACCAAATTACCCATACATTTATCGTGCCACAGAGGCAAGGTGCCCTTCAGGGAAAACAAACAGAGGTGGTGTGAGGAATGCACAGGGAAGTTTTCCAAAGAACTTTGATTTTCACCCATTAGCAGGGTGGCCTAGTGGAAAGAGCCTGGACTGGGAGTCAGAGGACCTGGGTTCTGATCCCAGCTCTGCCACTTGTTTGCTATGTGACCTTGGGCAAGTCACTGAACTTCTCTAGACCTTAGTTTCCTCATCTGTAAAATGGAGATTAAATCCTACTCCCGTCTAATTTAAACTAAGCGTCTCACGTGGGACAGAGATTGTGTCCAGCCTAACTACCTTATATCTATCACAGAGCTTAGTACAGTGCTCGGCACGTAGTAGGAGCTTAACAAATAACATAATAAAAAAAAAATACCATCCACTTACCTTCCGAAGTTGATTTGTGAAAAATAAAGTCTGTAACAAACTGTTCATGTAACATGTTGCTCCCTGGTTCTTTAAACCGACATATCCGGTGTGCTTCTTTGAATCCCACCTAGAAAGCAGTTTAATGTTAAGGGTAAACTGCACAGTCAAAAGGAAAACGGCTTCCTTTGACAGTTATGGATGAAACATCTTTACAAGTGGGATACCGTGCAGGGTTTATATTCTACCTTTAGGATCACCATCACAATCCAGCACAAAAAACAAGTGAAGGCACAGCATTTGCTATTCACCCATTCAACAATTAAATATTACAAGTAGCAATTATGGCTCATCTATGACAGCCTGGGGACAGAGAGGATGGCAGAGACACACAGAGAGATCCGTCTGATCGCCATCTTCGTGCCTCTCAGCCTAGTGGAGTTACCAGAAAAGTGGGGATTGGATCAAGGCAGACAACCGGCACCAGATATCACTGCAGCTCTAATGGCCCGACCACGGTCTCTGTGGCAAATATGGGGTACAATAATTTCAGCAACAAAAGGCATGAGGCAACCTGTCTTGCCCACTCTGCTGCCCTCTGTAAAAACATTTTCTCCTTCAGGATGGCAGTGGTGATAGTGGAGAGATAGGAGAATGGGAGGGATAAGGAAGTAAAGGAATTGGGTGGGGGTGGGTGGGAGGGTTGGTGCTGATATAAACGGGAGAAAGGAGAGGAAGGGATTGGAAAGCAGTGAGGAATAAAGGGGTTATACATGAAAAATTGCAAGGGCAGAGAGGGGTTCTGGTGGAAAGAGTATGCAACCTAGGAACGAGAAACAAAGATTCTATTCCCAGCTCTATCACTGACGTACTAGGTGCACTCAGGCAAATCACTTAAATGCTCTGTTCTCAAATATGTTTCACCTATAAAGTGAAAAAAATACTTGTCCCTTCCTACGTCAGAGGGAGGGTGTGAGTGGGAAATGAGATAGATGTGACAGCAAAAATAAAAAACAAAAAACAAACAAAAAAACCACTATAAAAATCCCAAAATGACCCAATGCTGTCCAAATATGATTAGGGAAGGACCATCCAACAGCATGAGGCTGTATGGGCTCAGCGTGCCATGTTATCATGGGGCAAGGATAAAACCCTTGAGTTATTAGAGAAGTGTGGGGTATTACTGTCAGGGGGATTAGCGAGAGAGAGAAAGGAAGAGTTGTCAGGTTCTACATGGTGGTTGCGAAAAGGGGACAAATCGGGAGCCAAGAAGGGATAAAGTACTAGGGAGAGGCAAGGGGACAAGTCAGAGAAGGACAGGAAACAGAAAAATGAGGTGTTACCACACAGCAGCATGGCCTACTGGAAAGAGCTTGGGCCTGGGAGCCAGGGGACCTGGGTTCTAAAACCGGCACTGCCACGTTCTAGATGGTGACCTTGAGCAAGTCACTTCACTTCAATTAAGTGCTTCAGTTTCCTCATGTTAAAATGGGAATCCAATATCTGTTCTTCCTCTCCCTTAGACCATGAGCCCTCTGTGGAACAAGGATGGGGTTCAACCTGATTATCTTCTAATGATCCCAGTACTTGGCACTCAGCAAGCACTTAACCATTAGCCTGATTATTTATCCCTGGCATGAATGCTCTTAATGTGTTTCAGATCCCAGCGAAAGACAGCCTGCTTTGCAGGGCATTGGGAGTGGTAAGGAGAAGGGGAAGGGGAGTGAGGAAGGTTTTTTTTTTTCCTTTGAAATCTAAACAAATCTAAGCTAACTGATTTAGGCCTCCTGGCGGAAGTCATCACATAAAAAAGCAGTGTCAAGCAACACAGGAAACAGTCTTAATATACTGATAATATAGCAGAACTACAATTTTAGAACAGTATTCAGAGCAAAGCACATTTAAAACTCTATCTTCAGGTCAACGTATACTGAAACTCAAGTTCTAAGAACGCTTCCTTGGAGTGTAAACAGAAAAGAAAGAAGGAGAAACAAAAACAAAAAACACTTACGCAACTCCATGTGGAGCATCTGCCTGCACATAGACTTCAAAAGTAACCTTGTCATCTTCTATAAATCCCTTTTCGGGATCAGTAACTTCCTGTAAATGAGAAATGAAATAAGATCTGTGGAAGAATAACTCGCTATCTCACTCTGCTCCCTGCTCTCTTAAAATCACTGAGACTGGTTATCCGCCTTAAGTTGGTAGTAAGCACCTTTTCCCCAACAAAGATCTAAAATATTGCCAGGATTCTGAATGTTCGTGAACTCACTAAAAGTGGAACTTCCATTCTTTGCAAAGGATCTGGAGAAAGGTTTTTGTAAACTGAGAGAAGAGTTGAACGAGAGGGTCCAGGCCTAACTTGTGCCAGTCAGCTCTGAAAATCAAGGGCGGTCAAATATAGGGAATCCGAGTTCCATGAATTCTGTGAAAGAACGCTCTACAGTATTTTGACAGCATATGGGAGAAGCATTCTCAGTAGGCCATCAGCAGAAGCAGTACTAGTCATAATATGTAAGCTTATTGTGGGCAGGGAATGTCCGTTATACTGTACACTCCCAAGTGCTTAGTACAGTGCTCTTCACACTGTAAGCGTACAATAGATACCATTGAATTGCTGTACGTACAATGCATGGAACTCTCACAAGCACTTAGTACAGTGCTTTGCACACAATAAACACTCGATACAATTGAATGAATGAATGAACTAAGCACTTGGGAAACATACAATGCACTGAACTAAGTATTTGGGGAAATGTACAAAACCAAGAATGGACACATTCCCTGCTCACAGGGAACTTACACTTTAATGGAGGAGACAGTCATAAAAGTATTTACAAACCAAGTGACCAAAATGAATAATTGAATGCATAATTAAAAGCACATTTATATGTCCTAAAAATTGATAGCTGTTGGAGCATCTCAGCTGATCGACAGGCTAATTAGACAAATAATTTAATTGATGGCCTAATTCCCACTTCCCTCCTTGCTTTTCTCTTTGGCTACAAGCCTCTGCCTAACTGAGCCACCCAAAGGGGCTCCTTCAGGTTCCCTGGCCAAGTGAAGGCATCTCTTTTCCTTCTCAGGACATGGCCTAGGAAGCCCCTGCCCAGCTGCTAGGTTGGCAGGCAGTTTAAGTGTTTATCTGATGTAGCTTCATTTTTCCAAGAGTATGACAAGAGTTGGGATTTCAAAACCAGGAATGAAGGCTTCCTGGCACCCACAGGACAGGTCTGCCCAGAGTGATCCTTAATGATAGGCTGAAAGAACTTCGTTTTTTTTCCTTCAATGGTATTTTTTTAAGCGCTTACTATGTGCTAGGCACTGTTCTAAGTGCTGGAGTAGATACATGTACATAATAATGATACATTTGTTAAGCGCTTACTCTGTGCACAGAACAGTGCTCGGCACGCAGTAAGCGCTCAATAAATACGACTGAATGAATGAACTGTACTGAGCATGGTTGGACACCGTCAATGTTCCACATAGGGCTCACGACCTTAATCCCCATTTTACAGGTGAAGTAACTGAGGCAATGAGGAAGTGAAGTGACTTGTTCAAGGTCACACATCAGAAAAGTGGTGGAGCCGGGATTAGAATCCAGCTCCTTTAGACTCCCAGTCCTGTACTTTAGCCACCAGGCGACGTTACTTCTGCCTGGGTCTGTGCCGCCAGCTTTGGCAGAATCATTAGTTGGCTACCATCATAAATCATTAGATTGTCGAGTAATTTCAATATTGTGCTCTGATGCAGCAGGGCAGCACTGACAAACATTAGGGCGAAGTTGTGCGGGCAACACACTTTTATCATGACAAGATCTACAGGCTGGCTCCTAACTGGTCAGGCCAGTAGTCTACCCGATTTAGGGAAGCAGCGTGGTCTACTGGATAGAGCACGGGCCTGAGAGGCAGAAGGATCTGGATTCTAATCCTGGCTCAGGCACTTGTCTGCTGTGTGACCCTGGGCAAGTCACTTCACTTTCTCTGTGCCTCAGTTACCTAACGTGTAAAATGGGGATTAAGAGTGAGCCCTATGTAGGACTTGGACTGTGTCCAGTCTGACTAGCTGGTATCTATCCCAGCTCTTAGTACAGTGCCTGGCACATGGTAAGCGCTTAGTAAATACTATTAAAAAAACCACAACAAAACAAAACTAAAAAAAGAACACAACTGCTATCTGGACATTTATATTAATATGTCTCCCCCAACTAGAGACCGTAAGCTCGTTGTGGGCAGGAAATGTGTCTGTTTGTAGTATTGTACTCTCCCAAGCGCTTCACATAGTGCTCTGCGAACAGTAAGTGTTTAATAAATACGATTGAATGAATGAACGAATGGAAGTACTGGGGTTTGGTGCTCTTCTTTTCACCCCAGCCCACCAGGAATATGAAGACTTATCTTAAGACCCCACCAAGTGGCAGCCAAGGGAAACACCTGAAATGCAGGTCTGTCAATCAGATACATGATGGGGGGGCGTGGGGGGAGAATTCTACGTTTCCTGGTCAAAATGGCACTTACAGAATCAAAAATAATTGGTTTATGTACACAGAACAAAAGGATAAAGTTTGTCTCCTGAAATCAATCAGCCAATGGTATTAAGTGCTTACTGTGTGCAGTGCACTCTACTAAATGTTGGCAAAGTACAATACAATAGAGTTGGTAGTCACAGTCCCTGACATGGAAATGGAGATCAAAAAATTATCCCCCCGAATAAATCGCTTAAAAAAAATCCAGCTGCTTTATGCAAACATGGCTATGTACTGGCGGTAAAAGTGTCAACCCTATGTAATGTTTCCTCTTCCAGAAATCTGTTAATTAGGTTCAGGCCTAAAATAACTTTAACCCATGAAACCTACCGAAGCCTCAAAATAAGCACTCATACTAAAATATACTAAAATGAAGGATCGATATGTGGTAATGCACAGAAGATAGGAAGCAGTGTGGGCTAGTAGATAGTAAGCAATTAATAAATGGCACTTACACTCCAGGCCATGAAGTTGGAAAATCCCCAATCATTCTCCTTATGAAAGAACAAGTGACTGATACGGCGGCTGAATGACTTTTCGTCATCTTTGTAATTTATTATCTTCAGGACAGCTTGCGCATGACAAGACCACGACCTGTGAAACCAAAGACACAAGTGAATAAGTACTCTGGTTGCTAATATACACGTACACAAATCTACATTTATAGAGGACATGTTTAAAACACACTCAACCTAATACCTCAAGAGTTTGAGGCTTCACGACTCCTTTTTGTTCAATTCAGTGTGAAACATTGATTTGGCTTACAGTGCTCTGCACAAAGTAAGCACTTAATAATGATGGCATTTATTAAGCGCTTACTGTGTGCAAAGCACTGTTCTGAGCGCTGGGGAGGTTACATGGTGATAAGGTTGTCCCATGGGGGGCTCACAGTCTTAATCCCCATTTTACAGATGAGGTAACTGAGGCACAGAGAAGTTAAGTGACTTGCCCGAAGTCACACAGCTGACAATTGCCGGAGCAGGGATTTGAACCCATGACCTCTGACTCTAAGGCCTGTGCTCTTTCCACTGAGCCACGCTGCTTCTCTAAAAAATAAATTAATAAATACTGCTATTTCTGTAGGATATTTCATGTAAAGGAATGTCACATTTTTGTAGAGGTTCTAGAATGGATTCTGTTTTATTAGAATATTGTTTATGGGAAAATCTGTCTCACAATCCCTAGGAACATATTATGGCTGCATCATGGAATATGCCTGCATTGTGTACCCTGGATCCAGGGAAATTGTGTTTCGAAAATTGGAAGAAACATATCCTATCAATCACATGGAAACGATACAGCATTGATATGACTGTACTGCTATTTTCTGGACTGACAACTAATGCCAGCAAAGATGGTGAAAAAATCTTCAGAGCTTCAAATGACGACTTCAGAGGACATTTAATAGTTTGGGAAAGGCACAGTCCCTGTCTCCCTTCCTCCCCTGCCTTTCTAACGGCATTCGCTAAGCGCTTACTCGGTGTCCCTTGATATTCCTGTTAGTGCATGTCAACATCCTACTTCCTCTCATAGCAGGCCATGTGAAGGTGCATTTCTGTTTAGTTGAAATAAGACTTTTGAATGCTGTGGTCCCTTGTGTTTTATTTTTAGATGAAGTTTCCGGTTTTGCTTTTTTTTTTTTTTTCAGTTTTGCCTGAGGAGTCTAGGGTGGAAGACATTCCCCACTTTCTGGAGCAACAAATGCATTCTGATGGGTGACGCACAAAAACACTGAGCCCACTTCTCCCAGCATCTAAAGTTACTTCCTGGTAGTAAGTTAGACATACGGGAAGGTGCATTATGCTCAATCCCAGGGAAAGGAACAATAATGCCACAATTCAAAAGAACTAAAACACACCCATGTGTGGCATCTTTCCGACCCCCCGATTCCTGGCTTTTGAGGTGACTCAAACTTTTTTCTTTTTTAATGGTATTCGTTAAGCGCTTACTATGTGCCAGGCACTGTACTGAGTACTGGGGTAGATACAAGCTAATCAGATTGGACAAAGTCCATGTTCCACATGGGGCTCACAGTCTTACTCCCTACTGTACAGATGAGGTAACTGAGGTACAGAAGTAACTTGTCTAAGGTCGCCCAGCAGATAAGTGGCAGAACCACGATTATAACCCAGGGCTCTTGACTCCTCTTCTCTAGGGCATCTATTTGATCTGACTTATTGATGTGGTTTAAATGAACAGTAGAGGAAATGAGGGCAACTTAAGGGTTTTAATATATAAAGAGAGATTTTAATTGGGCCATTTAATAAATTTATCCCACCACTCACTGAATTGGCTGTTCTGTAAAAGTCAAATAAAACCTCCAACTGACACTGTTTTTAAAAAAATATCCAGAATCATGCTGAAAGGGTTCAGTGTTGTTTTTAAACAATCTAATAAGGATGTGCATTAAATAAAACATGACACCTATATAAACAAAATCCTCGCAGATGACTTCTAAATAAATACTACCTATTTTCATGAAATCATCAAGAATATCTAACACTGTCTTTAAGTAGACCAAGATTAAGGTGTGCTGTAACAGCTAGGTTACTCACGAGAACACTACTTCGCTCCAAAGCCAGAAGAACCAAAGCCAGGTGTCCTTTAGACTGTAAGCTCATTGCAGGCAGGGAACGTACGTGTCCCCCAACTCTACTGTACTGTACTCTCCCAAGCGCTTAGTACAGTGCTCTGCACATAGTAAGCGCTCAGTAAATACGATTGATTTTTTCCCAAATGGGTTGTTTTACCTTTGCTCCTCTCAGAACCTATCAGTACTTCTGAACTTGACAGAAATACCTTTTCTCTCACAGTGAAGCATTCACTGCATTTAGCAGCATGGCTCAGTGGAAAGAGCATGGGCTTTGGAGTCAGAGGTCAAGGGCTCAAACCCCGGCTCCGCCAGTTGTCAGCT
Organism: Tachyglossus aculeatus; assembly: GCF_015852505.1. Taxonomy (NCBI): domain Eukaryota; kingdom Metazoa; phylum Chordata; class Mammalia; order Monotremata; family Tachyglossidae; genus Tachyglossus; species Tachyglossus aculeatus. The sequence goes on from NC_052086.1 coordinate 74,407,947, forward strand.
GTGTGACAATTCAAGTCACTTTTCTCTGTGCCTCAGTTCCCTCATCTGTAAAACGGGGATTCAGACTGTGAGCCCCCCTGGGACAACCTGATCACCTTGTAACCACCCCAGCACTTAGAACAGTGCTTTGCACATAGTAAGCGCTTAACAAATGCCATCATCATTATTATTATTATTATTACCATCATCCTCATCCTTGTCCTATTCCCAGAGGAGACCAGTTTAATTTCCCCAACACTTTTATCCCTTTCGTAAATTCATGATTAAAGGAGTCTTACGTGGAATCCGATTCGGCATTGCACTGAAGAAAGAACCCTACGCTTTTTTGATGTGGCCGGTCCGGATAGAATCGGGGCATCACCATGATCTTCCACGGCAGATTCCGGACAAAACAGGGAGGGCTCAGGACGGACTCGCTCAGCCGGCTGAAACGTTCGACGGTGAACTGGAACGTTGCTTCGGAGCGCCAACTGGTGTCTGTCAAACAAAACGGCTTGTGAATCCTAGGGCGGGCGGGAATTTTGAAGTTCAAAAACACCTTCTACTCCAAGAGATCAGTTGGAAGCCAGTGATCAAAAGGTACAGCGGATGGTCAAAATACCTCGTAAGAACATTCCACAAAAATATTCCCACTCACGTTTTGGAAATTTTACCTCTGGCCAAAGATAGCATTCTCAATCCACTAAAATGCACCAACGTGCAGCAGTCACGGGAATATGATTTTCTTCTAAACAATCTTAATAGGACTCCAGGTATTTTGAATTTCATGCCCATCACTTTCAGATGGAAACATCTGCTTCTCCTTGTGTGAAAGGAACATGTACACCTTCTTAGGATAACGGTAGCTTCTTACATCTTTTGTGGGCTTCCCATGCCGTAATGTGGAGAAACATCTCTGTGTTTTTTTCTCAGGGCTTTCTAGCAAGGCAGTTGATATTTCTTAAGCTTTTACTATGTTCCAGGCACTATACTAAGCACTGGGGTAGATACACGTTATCAGGTTGGATGCAATCCTTGTCCTACATAGGGCTTACAGCTTTAATCCCCATTTTCCAGATGAGCTAACTGAGGCCCAGAGAAGGGAAGAGACTTGACTGAGGTCACCCAGCAGACAAGAATAATGATGGTATTTGTTAAGCGCTTACTATGTGCCAGGCACTGTACTAAGCAGTGGGGTGGATATAAGCAAATCGAGTTGGACAGTCCCTGCCCCATGTGGTGTTCACAGGCTCAACCCCCATTTTACAGATGAGAAGTGGAAGTGTCTTGCCCACGGCCACACAGCCAAGTGGCGGAGCCGGAATTAGAACCCGTGACCTTCTGACTCCCAAGCCCGTGCTCTAGCCACTATGCCACGCTGCTTCTCATAACCCAGGACCCCTGACTTTCAGGCCTGTGCTCTTTCCACTAGGCCCAGCTGCTTCTATAAGGCTTTACAGACACACCTGATCGCTCTCTGGGGGGCCTGATGGCCTAAAGTGGCATTTTTAACCTTCTGTTGGGCGTATCCATGAGCGGCAGAGGGGTTGGGGCGGGCTCGGGACCAGGGAAGAGCAGCTGCTAATCAATTCTGGCCCACAGTTTGGAGTCTATCGCTCGTGAACCAGGCGTGGTGCATGGGCACAAAGTGGTGTCCCCCTCTGCTCTAATAGCGGACTAGACTCTTACCTGATCTCTCAATTAATCAATCAATGGTATTTACTGAGTGCTTCCTGGGTGCAGAGCACTGCACCAAGAGCTCAAGAGAATACAACAGGATCACTCCCTGTTTCTTTCGGTCAGCTGAGTGAATCGGTCTCAATTCCTCCAGGTTTTGGCTAAATGTCACTAAATTCTACCCCAGTTCTTTAGACTGTAAAGCTTGTCCTGGTCAGGGAACATGGCTATCAACTCCATTGGATTGTCCTCTCCAGAGCACTTAGTACAGTGCCTTGCACAGACTAAGCGCTCAATAAATACCACTGATTGATAAACCTCTCGATTTTTCTCCCAGATGGATCTGAAGGGCAAATAAGAATTATTTATGGGGAACCTTGTAATAATATTAGTTGTGGATTAAATACGTCTCTGAACGTCTGCAACACCCCACACCAGATGCTGGTGGTTGATAACTGAGGGCAGTGAGAAAGAGCCCTTGCCATGGGCTTATCTGGGAGCTCTCCACATGTGAAGAACTAAAGAAAAGAAATTTAAAGAAAGTAAAGAGCTAAACCACTTGCTGGCTTCCAAAGGAAGCAGCCTGGGGACTCTAGTGGGAGTTCTTCACTTTATGAACAAGGTAAATATTGTGAAGTGGTAGTATCAGTGTAAATAAACTTAAAATGATCAGTGACTAGGATATCTTCAGAACCACTCCCTGGGAAACCACCTCTCAGTTTAAATTTCACATTCCCTGACTGATGTCCTCTCTGGTTTCCCTGTTTTGGGGTTCTTGAAAGGTTGAGGTATTTAAGTTTAAAGGAATTTCATTAAATTGAAGGCTCTCCTTTTTGTGTGCCCTAATCCCTTCTCAAAAGATGATGGAAAATTGAAGACTCTGAGAAATACCAAACACGTTAAGGGTTTCTTCCTTAAAGTTTCCCTAATTAAGAATCCTTGACCCCTGCCCTAAGGGCAGAATTTTTAAAACTTCCATTCCAACACAGCTTTGTCTAAAATTGTATCTTTTCTAATGGCTTCTCGGAAGAGTTGTAAGGCAGGATTTAAATCTGCAGCCAACATTTACCTGTTTAGTGAGAAAAATTATAAATCCAAGTTGGCAGAGCCATATCCACAAAACCTATATTCCACTGCAAATCATAAAAACACAAAAACCTACCAGTGACCCAAGTGTTCAATTTCTTTCTCTACAATACCTCTGGGTAAAAATGTTGTCCCTGTATTTTTCCCTGGGGATTTCTGGAGTTCACTTGTAGTGTACATAAGCATTAGGCAAGCAGGTGATAACGAGGTCACAAAGAGACAAGTTAAGTGAGGAAGCCTCAAACACAAGGGAAAACGGGAAAGAAAATAGCTTCCCTTACATCCCCTCACCTACTTTTCCAAGCCCATCCAGTCACTACAGCAGGCACTGCAGATGAAGAAATGAAATGTATTTTAAGTAGTGAGACATTCTTGCTCTTTGGAATGGACTTGGTCAGCTTGAAGATATGCTGGCCAGGTGCCACGCTACCCAGAAGCAAACTCTGATAGGGCTAATACAGTTCAGAGTTGGGAAGTGTTATACCTCTTGCCCTTCCTGGCACAAGGAGTATACAAGCTGGGGCATCAGCAAACACAGAAATATGCAGGTAGCAGACTCAGAATCTCAGGATCCAGCAAATAGAGGAATCCAACTGCACAACACAACTTCTTGGATTTGGGATTTTTTTTGAGGAATACTGATAATAGTGGCATTTGTTAAGCGTTTACTATGTGCCAGGCACTATACTAAGCGCTGGGGTGGATACAAGCAAATTAGGTTGGAAACAGTCCCTGCCCCACGTGACGCTCACAGTCTCAATCCCCATTTTACAGATGAGGTGACTGTGGCCCAGAGAAGTGAAGTAACTCACCCATGGTCACCCAGCAGACAAGTGGCAGAGCTGGGATAAGAACCCACGGCCTCTGGCTCCCAGGCCTGTGTTCTAACCACTACGCCACGCTGCTAACCCAAACAACCTTGTCTTGAGAATAATTAGCCTTGTCTTGAGAAAGCATGTCCATTAATCTTAAAGAAGTGGAATTCTTCTTCCCAACATCGATTTAAAAAAAAACAAATTAAAAGAAAATCAATCATATTTACTGAATGCTTATGGTGTGCAGAACACCATGCTAAGTGCTTGGAGAGTACAATATAACAATAGAGAAGTTCCCTGCCCACAACAAGCTTACAGTCTAGAGGAAGTTCGCCAACTAAAGACTCCATCATCTTGTGTCCCAAACCTACAGAACTCTCAGTTGATATTACTTGACTGGAGCTTCTCAGAGTACTCTATTCTACCTTAAGACGTAGTTTTCATGGCATATTTTGGCTGCAACACTGTTAGGGAAACTAGTGAGTGCTAGTCTGATGTGACAAATAGCTTGAGCACAAATGGGGAGGGAATGTGTCTGCTAATTCTGCTGTATTGTCCCCTCCCAAGTGCTTAGTACAGTACTTTGCACATAGTAAGCACTCAATAAATACCACTGATTAATTGATAAGTGCGATGCTGGAAAGGGGGGGGGGGGTACTTCACCAAAACTTGGGCCACAATCCTTGTGCCCATGAATAAATTTTAGAGAGAAGAAAAACTACAAACACATCATCTGAGGAAAGTCCTGCATTCCAAATGCATCAAGCCTATCATTTTTTCCTAACCTCCACAATCAATTATCCAACAAGACAAAAGTATGTCCGTTTTCATATTAAATATGCTACCTGTGCTGGAGTCAATGTCTGGTGCTTCTATCTCTTTGAAAGCCTCAATGTAAAAAAGTTCAAGCAGTAGATAAATCCGTTCAAGTTAACATCTACATGGTCCTGTTTTACCTCATTCTAAAAAAAGATTCTACAAAATAAAACTCAGCTAAATTTCAAATGATTTTTTAAATGGGATTCGTTAAGCACTTACTATATGCCAGACCCAATACTTAAGCGCTGGAGTAGATACAAGCTAATCAGATTGGACATGTCCCATATCCCATGTGGAGCTCACAGCCTTAATCTCCACAGAAGAGGTAACTGAGGCATAGAGAAGGTAAATAAATTGCCCATGGTCACACAGCAGACAAGTGGTGGGGCCGGCATTAGAACCCAGATCCTCTGATTCCCAGGCTCGTGCTCTTTCCATTAGGCTGCTTCTCAAAGGTAAGCAGCATTTAAATTGATACATATTAAGACACATATGTAACTCCACTATGGTCAACATACATTTTAAACGACTTGAAGATTTAAGATACAATCTGAGGAGAGCGAGGGCCTTACTCCAGAACTCTTATTTTTTTAACATAACTTGGCCCAGTTCAAACAGCTTGGGTAAGATTTGTATTAGAAATTGCCTTACTTCTCTGAACTAACAAAACAACCCTTCCTGCCATAAGGGCATTAACAATACCACCAAGTTACACCACTTCCATGTGAGCAGATTTATAAGCTGCTTCTTTTTAGTTATCATTTCAGCCCCTTGCCCTTGAATTGGATAGAACAGCATACGATAGGAGGATGGTGGAAATGTTCCATGAAGCCAACTTCTGCCCTGCACTTTGAAATGCATTCTCAAGTATCCAATCTTTATGAAATAGGTAACAGTGACTTGCCAAACTTCCATGTCGGAAGTGCTCCTAAACAACCTAACTAAACAGAAATCCAACTCTTTCGGATAAGTAAGGCAGTTGGCAGTTTGGACAGTTCAAAATTCCCAGCCTTATGTTCTATTTCTCCTTCCAGCAATCTGTTAATTAGATTTGGGCTTAAAATAACTTTAACCCATGAAACGTACCCAAGGGTCTGAATATTTTAAGAATACACTCCAGTGGCTTGCCATTAAAGCTGCTGTCAGTAGTCATTTAAGGATTGTGTTACTGTAGAATAACGAAATCTGTGCAAAAGTCCTCAACAACTACAAGTACGGTCATAGTAGTAGGTGCTACATAAGATAGACTCAGGCTTGGCAAACAACTTGGGCAGGTTTACCGGTTGCGGATTGACTGGTCCAATTACTTTCTACAGTTCTACTAAATCATATGAGCCAGAGACCACTTCACTAACCAAAAATATGACAAAGTCTTTGAAAGGCATTTTAAATACACTCAGGATATATACCTAAGAAAACTGTGTTAGAGAGCCACCTTTTCCGAATGGAAGGGTTATAGATTGGGACTCCAGTCCGTGGATTTGAAAATCCCTCCACTGGTTAGAACGCCTATTCTGAAGGAACACACTAATCTTCCAGGTGTTTTAGTGCTTACTCTGTGCAGGGCACTCTTACTAAACATTGGGAAAGTGCAATATAATAGGGCTGGTAGACATGATTCCTTGCCATGGAAATTGAGATTAAAAAAAAAAAACCCAACAAACGTTCCTCAAATAAATCTCTTCCAAAAAAAAAAAATACACTTCCTCTCTGTAGACACGGCCATGTATTGGCAGTTCAAAATTCCCAACCCTATGTACTGTTTCCCCTTCCAGCAATCTGTTAATTAGGTTCAGTCCAAAAATAACTTTAACCCATGAAACTTACCCAAGTCTCAAAGCTAACACTTTGATACTAAAATCTACTCAAATGAGGGATTGATATGTGGTAATAAACAGGAAATGGGAAGCAGCATGGCCTGGTGGAAAGAGCACGGGCCTGGGAGTAAGAGGACCTGGGTTCTAATCCTAGCTCCACCACTTGTTAGCTGTGTGACTGTGGGCAAGTCTTAGCAATATTCAATGAGTTGACGGCTCTTGCATAATCCCACGTTATGGAAAACCTGGAATGTAAGATAATTTATTTGATACCACACACAAACCGTTTATTCTGACTTTAAATTGCACATTAATCAGGCTGGATGAATATTCTCTAATTCCCTGAAAGCATTCTAGCCAAAAGGTAATGGAAACAGGCTTTTGGAGGTTATAAGTGTACTTGAAAATGCCCTTTTGACCCACTTTTTTAAACGGCTAAGAACTACTATCCCCTCACATAAATTTAGCCAGCCTAGTCTGATAAGCTGATGGCCTTTAGACTGCCACCCTGAACTACTCCGTCAACCAGATTTCCAAGCTCAGTTCGAAGCAACTGAAGCACGCTCATTGGTTCAAGAGTAGAAAATGACTACAAGGAAATGTCGGATGACAAATGTCTTGAGGAACCACAGCCCCAACCCCATCTCCCACATAAACTCGGACAGAGTCCTCTAAACTTTGAGCTCACTGTGGTCAGGAATCTGTTCGTTATATTATACTCTCCTAAGTTCTTAGTACAGTGCTCTGCACACAGTAAGCACTCAATAAGAATGACTGAATGAGTGAGCTCTCTCAAGGCACAAGGACCAGATCTGTTTATTCACCCCCCTGCCCCCAGTACTTACTACAGTGCTCTGCATAAAGTAAGGGCTTAATAAATACTATTTCTACCACCCCCTCAGAAGAACTGGTGACTGAGTAAATGCCATATTTCTGTCGTGTTCTACGAGTGAAGGGAAGGACGATAGTCTCAGCCTGTTTAAAGTGCTGTTACCCTCAAATGCTCCTTAAATGCATTTTCTTCCCATTTTATAGACTCCAGCAAACTTCATAATGACTTTTAGCATGCTCTGAGGGAAACTTATTCTCATACCAAATATGTGCCTTTCATTCCAAACACTCTCCCTTCAAAATAACATCACTTCATTGAATTTGAAAGGCGCTAATTTATTCTGCCAAATGTTACTTAATCATTGTTCTGGTTTTCGCCTCAAATTTTCTGAGGAAGAGAGAATGAGGCTAATTTTACAGATGAGGAAACTGTGGTCTGAAGAGAGGGTAAGTGACTTGACCACAGTCACAATGTCCACTGGTAGAGTTAGAACTCTCATACCTGTACTTTTTACTGTTACTATTATGGTATTTGTTAAGTGCTTGCTAAGGGTCAGGCATTTTTCAAAGCTTTGGGTAGTGATACAAGTTAACCAGTTTATTTTCATTTGCATTTGTGAAAAATCTAAAGAGATAATCTGCATAAATGCCAAACCAAGTTAAAAAAAAACTTCTCTAGATTATACCCACACATTCCCTAATATTTCCTATTCCCTAATGCTGTTTTCCCTGGCTTCCCCAAACTACCAATTCTTAAGGGCAGCTGAGTGCTAACGGGCATATATTTGAAAACAGATGGCCATATTTTGTCCTTTCTAAAAACCATGTCTTTCAAACTTCAGACATTGTCCCCTAGCAAAAATGGATTCACTGAATTACCAGCATAACCCATAGCTTTGCAAAATACCACACTAGTGTGTCAAGTTCCGAAAGAGACCCTGCTAAAAAAGCAGCTCTTAGATATTGGAGTCCTACTTGCCTTCATTTCACTGAAAATTTATACTAGGATTTGGATCTGAGGTTGCTATTCGAGAATTTTTTTTATGATATTTATTCGACGATTTCTATGACCCAGGTACTGTTCTATGTGCTGGGCAGACAGAAGCTAATCTGGTTGGACACAGGCTACATCCCACATGGGGCTCAGTCTTCATCCCCATTTTACAGATGAGGGAATTGAGGCCCAGGGAAATTAAGTGACTTGCCCAAGGTTACACAGCAGACAAGTGGTCAAGTCGGGATGAGAAAACCAGGACCTTCTGACTCCTAGGCCACGCTGCTTCCTGAGAATTGAGAATTTCGGTGTGGGGGGGAAGTAACTTTTTGGCATTTCTGGAGCCACAACCAAAATGATGACAGCCATCACACAACTGTCCTTTTCTTTGCAGGGTTGAAAGTGCAGGCCATAGGGCAACAAAGCAATAGGATTTCAATCACGCCCTTCTACCTTTCTCAGCTATTGCCCCCACCAGGAGATGGGATAAAACGTTTCACGAGAGAATTCTCAGCTACTGCTGCCGTTTCCCATGGAGACTGAACTTTGGGCAGGAAGTGTGAGCAGCAGTCTGCCTGATGATGCAGTCTGGGACTTGTGGTTTCTTTGAATTGCCCAGTTACTCCCCTGAGAAGGACACAATCCTCCAGAGGACTGGCAGGTCTGCTTTTGATAGAGAACATTGCTTCATATTACCCTGCAAAATTCCAGGGAACTGCATCAAATGATTAGTGGACTCTTAAAAAAAAGGTCTGTAGCCACCTATAAACAAAAAGAGTTAAGACAAGGGGGGAAAAATGAAGACGTAGGCTACCTTACGATCATATAAAGATGACTACTTTGTTCTCAAGTGGCACATTAAGTTCTGCTAGTCATTTTATGACATGCCTATGTAGAATTACATCGCCTCAAAATCTTCCCTTGTCTTTTGGCCATCGTTGATACAATTAAAAACAAAGTAACACTACACTGCCTATCGGTTTTATATTTGAATAAGCTTGCTATGGGCAGGGAATATGTCTAATTATGTTGTATTGTACTCTCCCAAGTGCTTAGCTCAGTCCTTTCCACATAGTAAGCACTCAATAAATAGTTTGTTGATTGACTGATTAAATGACTCTAAGTGCAAAGTCTACATAAAACCAATTTTGTGTCATAGGACAGAAACTATTTGGCTATATATAAGGAGCACAGCCTAGTGGAAAGAGCGCGGGTCTGGGTTCTAATCCCGGTTCCACCACTTGTCCGCTGTGTGACCTTAAGCTAGTCATGTAACTTCTCTGGGGTCTCAGTTCCTTCATCTGCAAAATGGAGATTCAATACCTGTTCCCCCCTCCTACTTAGACTGTGAACCCCATGTGGGACCTGATTACCTTGTTTCTGACCCAGAGCTTGGCACATGGTAAGCGCTGAATAAAATGCCACAACCACAACCCTAACAAATACAAATGCAATGGCGAGCTTGGTCCAGAGGCCTAGAGATAATGCTGTACAATCAAAGAGAGGTTACAGGACTTCGCTTCGGCCTTCAATCCTCCATTTCTGACATTGGCAATGACTTGAAAACTTGCACTCTTTTGGTTTTATATACTCACAAATGTCAGAAAGAAGCTCTAATTTCCAAGTATGCTCAGTGCAGAGTATGGGATCCGCTTCGCAATTCAAACCAAAATTCCAGATTTTCTTTAGGCATCAGATTGTATAAGTGATCTTCTACAGTTCATTTCCCAACCAGATGCTTTGGACATCTTTATTTTGGCATTTTCCCAAAGAGCTCATCTTGCCCTGAGCAAACAATTCTATCATATCTTTTTCTAATTCTCACTTACCATCTTCCATATCTTCCTCTGTGGTGTTGTGTCCGTCAGCCATCGCTACATTCCCATTGATGACAGGATTTTGCGTGATTCTTGGTGGATCATCTGTATCTCCAGCTTGAAGAAAGTAAAGGATAAAGTTCTCAGTCTTCAGAGATTTGGTTTTAACCCATCTAATTTGTCCATCGGAAACACATTTGATTTGGCTGCAAATCGTGTATGCCCTTTGACACATTTCATCCAGTTCAATACATGTCTTCCATTCCGGTCTATACAGTTATCACTAGGGTGTTTGTCTAGTGACTCAATGTCACTAGTGCTTTATTCCATACTCCCATTTGGTACTTAAATACCAGCATTAACACCTAGGTGTAAATTCCCAATTAAGCCCACAAACAGAAGCATTGCAAGTTCAAACTAAAGAACCTTTATACGGATAACAACTTTTTGCTATTTCAAGTTAATGAGTTTTTCAGGTTGATAGTTATTTAAATTTGTTTTCGAGCTTTCTGGTTACCAGCAGTATCTTCTGGGCAATGTTCTTGATGACCATATGAACATTTTATTGGAATGGAACAATTCTCCTGGGGGTGGGTACTGAAGAGAGGGACAAGGGAAGAGCAGCAGAGCCTGAAAAATAACACTTTCAGGGCACAGAGTTAATGCAATGAACCAACCCTGCTTTTGTTTAAATTTCAAATCATTCCTGAAAGGGTGTGACCATCATATAAGTGCTAAAGAAGAAACATTGTACATTAGGCTCATAGATGTTCTAACCTGAAGCCCGGATTCCCTTTTTATGACCGAGATAAAATAAGAATTGATTAAATGATCAGTGTTGTTGGGTTTTTTTTTTCCATGCAGAGAATTGCTTCTACTCATTAAAAATGAGAAGGGGGCGGGGGGGGGGGGAGGGGGGAATGATTCAACTTTGTCACTGAAGCCGTTTATACCTCCACCCTCACCCACCCTAAAGTCTGCAACTTTAGTGTCACCGACTCGGCTGTATCGTTCACACCCAGGTCACTGCCAAATCCTGATGGCTCTTCCTGCAGAATGACTCCTGGATCCACCCCACCCCAACTGCCACCACCCCGGAGGCATCCTGCTGCATTAGCCACCTCACTGGTCTCCCAGCCTCCCTTCCTTCCCACCTCCAAATCTATACTAGCTGCCGCTGTGTGGATCATCATTCACTCCACATCTCTCCTCCAAACGCTCCACTGGCTTCCTGTGTTCTCTGCATCCAACAAAAACTCCTCACAACTAGTTCTCTTCACCCACCTCGCTGTCTTCATTCCTCTCAAGCCAACCTTCTAGCTGTACTTTGCTCTTGACTCGCCCATCCCCGTCCCTTTGAACTCCTTCCCTCCCCATAGGACAGGCAAAGCTACACCCAAATTCCTCCGAAAATTCCATCCCCAGCAATTGTCCCTGATTGATTTCACAGCACCCGGACCCATATTATCACATCAGCCAACTCCAGCACCTACAGGATTATTGATATGTTCTAAAGCACTCTTATTATGTGTACACAATTATTTATTCTGGCTATTCTAGTTGTAAATAGTTTTACATTTACCTCCCCCATTAAAGGGCAAGCTCTTTGTGGGCAGGGAATGTGTCACTTCTTTATTCTGAACTTCTCAAGTCCCACAGTGCTCCTTATGTGACCAAATAAAGCTTATGTGACCAGCAGGCAACCCCAAACCTTTCCCTCATGTCCTCCGCATCTGCACCATTTTGCCCTGAGAGTTGCCGTGCAGAGAAAAAAAGAATCGCAGCCTGAGTTCAAGGTGAGATGCTCCTCATCAATACCAGCTCAAATCTCAAGCTAACTGATTTATATTATATTTTTGATTAAAAAACAACCCCAAGATGATTGCCTCCCCCAATATTTCTCCGGGGTTTTAACCGTTTTGCTTCATAGCCTCCCCAGATCATTCAGCACCCTGGCCAGCACCACTCTGGCTTTCAGAGCCTGTTTGCTGGGTAGGTCGAAATGGGCTTCTTCTCCTGACAGAAGACCATATAAATCAGTTTCTGCTGTGATCGAGGTCCCAATTTGAGCAACGAGATTCTATTGTGGTGGAGATTTATATATATAAGAAAAAAACCTACCATAAAGGCAGTCCTTGCAATTACAACAGGATGCACTTTTTGGGAATCAGCACTACGGTGTAAGTAAGGTGAAAGAAGTACAGTGAAAATAAGTAAGGCAATTAAGTACCGTGGAACCAGTGTTCTCACGGAAATGGCGGCATAAAGGGACGATAAGGTATCTGTGCATTACTCTGATTTACGCATGATCTAAAGCCTGGAAGGGTGGAGGGAGGGGGTCACTTCTCCCCTTCCCCCAACTGAGGAAGAGGGACAGCAAGAATGAGTGGCGTTACCTGATCAGCAAGGGTTACCAGGAAGGGTCGGGCAACTAATTTCATTCCAGCTGCATATCAAATTTGGCTCCACTACCGCACCAGTGTCACTGATGAGGCTAGTGTTATAAAGTCCACATTGATGTTGAAAAGCTGAAATAGGGTGCTAATTTATAAACACTGGACTTCATATCTGTCATAATTTGAATACCATAAAGTTGAAGTACTGCCTGCGCTGTAATTTCAAAAACGCTCCCTAGAGCCATTTGTTACCATCAGTGTAAATTTCAAAATATTTGGTCTTTCTTTACACGTATACTTTCCGTGCCTTTCCTCATAACCTGCAGATAATGGGAAAGAAAACAAGCAGCGGGGATAAGCAGCTTCTGTTTGCTGAGGTGGGTTTCTGGTTCAGAGACTACCTGGAAAACACAGAGCTAGAGAGGAAGGGAACTGGAAGAGTGGGGTTGGAAGAAGAAGCAGTTCCTTGGGCTCCCTATGGTAGTGATGGGGATGGGTTGGGTCCTGCACCCCTTTTTCTGGCATCAATGAATGTGAGAGCAGGGGAGTTTCAAAAGTAGGCCTACTGGGAGATAGGCTCTGGGTACATATGCCCCAATCCATTAATCCGGAGATCCAATGGGTGCTTTGGAGCCATTCCAGTTCCCTAATAGAGGGCCTTAAACCTCAGGGGTTCTAATCTCGGCGCTACCACATGTCTGCTGGTGACCTTGGGCAACTCATTTCACTTCTCTGGGCCTCAGTTACATCATCTGCAAAATGAGAATTGAGACTGTGAGCTCCACGTGGGTCAGGGGCTGTGTCCAATCTGTTTGCTTGTATCCACCCCCCAGTGCTTAGTACAGTACCTGGCACTTGGTGAGCGCTTAACAAATACATTATTATTTTATTATTATTATTATTATTCTAGATGCCCTAATGGTCATTCTGCCTCCATCCCTGGGCCCTACTGCTTGTCCTGAAGTTTCCCAGATTTTGGGTCTTGTGATGAGGCGTACTCATCAGAAAGGTGAGAAGAAAGACCACTCAATTTCCCTACAGTTCTTTCATTCTCTCTCTCTCTCTCTCCGCACGTGCCCTGTCGCGCCCCCCTGCCCAATCTCTGAAGTTTATGAGGCTTGTTGAAGGTTGAAAGTTTCAGACTAGCATCTGTTCTAGGGACTAGAAGGGGGAACAGGGGAAGGGCAAATTCCTAAGTCACGGTTTGGGTTGGGAAAGAGAATGATGAGAGGAAATGGTAAGGAATGGTAAGAGGGAAGTAATTCCTGGTAGTGTCAGGAGCTAATGAGCTCTGAAACAAGAGGGCATTGGACTCTCCCCAGATGGCTTCTAATTCCTCCCACCTCCCCTCCACTTTTAAGCGGCGCAAGTGAAAGTGAGTTGATTTACTTTCCGTGCCTCCCTCCTTTTTTCCTCAGGGCTCAAGTTGGCCACAGGGGCCGCCCCTGTCATCATGGTCCAGAGAAAGGTTGGTGGGGCTGGTGACTTTATCTGATCTGGAACCCATCTCTGGAGAAATACAAACTACTTACCTACATTATGAGTTCTAGGAAGGTGTGGAACATATCAGATGGTGTACTTCGTGGCTGTACCACCTCTGGAGACTTTTAATTACTGCATCCCTGGTTAGTGTGGAGATAGTAGTCCATGTCCTCAGTGAAGGGAGCTAGTAGCTTGCCCTATAAATAGTTAAGCTGTACCTGAGAAATCATCTCTTTATGCTGTTGCTCATCAATTATTTTTCTCTGTCCACGATCATTTTTAAACTGATAATTACACGAAAGTAACAACTTTAAAAGATGAAAGAGTGTAATTTATGAACCAGCTATTACGAGTCACCCGATTTCACAGCTCTTTACATCCGGCATAGATCTCCTTTATAATGGACAACTACTACTCCAGAGTTGGAGGATTTCTTCTATAATATATACAAAATCCGAAAGAATGGGTCTTTGAAATCCAGAAGCTCTCTTAGCAACCATTTAACATGAAGGCATATCACGGAAAATTGTTTAACAGGTTAAAAGGAGAAGTGGAAGGATGGGGATAAGAAGACAATGACAAGAGCTCCAATTAACTTGAAGTCTAATTCTCCTTGTGCCTCAGGTTGATCTTTGGTGGTAAAATAAGTATCTCGGAGCCAAGCATTAACTCTTTCAGATCACTTGAGGGCAACATTTAGTCCACTGTTGCTCATGCTATATTATACTGGTGCAAAGTACTATACAGCCCCCTAGGATCTGAGATAAAGAACCTCCCAAAGTGCTTAATTTACTACAAGGAGAAATTTTAAGGGACTGCAACAATCCGTTTCTTTGCAGAAGCTCTTCTGATTTGGTAAATTTTATAAATTGAGACAAATTGTTCAGTTAGGATTTCTCAACCTTCAAAACGGGTGCTGAATATGCACCTAATGAGAAAAATGCTTCAAACCGTTTCCAATTTGATTAATCTGATGGCAAAATTCATCTTTTGTTCTGCTAATTTTACACTAAGAAAAAGCTTGAGAAATTTCAGCTGCAGGGGATTTTTTTTTCAGAAAACAAACCCATTTCTTAATGAAAGCATCTTCATCTTCAGTTCTATTGCAGTTTCTCATCATTACTATTATTTGAGTGCCTTTGGTAAACCACTCACTGCTACTTATGCTACTGTAAAATTAAAGATGTGATCCGTGAGTCTAAGCATAATCCACAAAACAACTTATCTCAAGTTTTTCAAAAAAAAAAACAAAAAACGAATAGGATTCAAACGTAATTATTTCTACCATATTTAACAGTTTATATAAATGGACTCCACTTACAAATCTCTAGGAAGCGTTCTCAACCAGGTTCATTTTGACAAGACAAAAGGGATACGAGCCTGGCCTGCTGGCTTTAATCACTGAACTTTCATTCAACTGTATTTATTGAATGCTTACTGTGTGCAAAGCACTGTACTAAGCACTTGGGAGAGAACAACAATAAACAGGCACATTTCCATCCCACCACAAGCAAAATGTATTTTGCCACACAAATATACAGTGCTTTCGATATCTAATATATTAGTTATTACTTACTTATATTAGTGCCTATCTCCCCCTCTAGACTGTGAGCTTGTTATGGACGGGGAACAGGTCTAATAATTCCATTGTACTATACTCTCCCAAGCACTTAGTACAGTGCTCTGCACATAGTAAGTGCTCAATAAACACCACTGATTGGTTTTTAGGCTGCTAAAAGATACAAAATAAATTCATAATCCCTGGTTCAAAAATATACATTCTCCTCAATCATTTGGGATGAAAATAAAACTGGCGGGCATGTCTACTAAGACCAGCTTGAATGCAACATAATGTGGCCACTTCGAGTCAGACCCAAATGAGACCCAGCAACCAGATTGGATAATGGCTTCAGTTACTGGGTTAGGAGCGATCCTTCGTGACCATAATTACATAGGAAGGTTATGAATTTATAATCCTCCCAGGTCCTGTGAAGCCTCGCTTTAAGGAATGCTAGCTTTGTAGTACTCACTGTGGCCAATTCCACACAAACCATTTCTTCCGCCACTGTGACGCTTTGTAGGCGAACAGACTTGCGTCTATTGGATGAATGCTCCCTGATTCCCTAACAGGATCTTAAAACTTTTACCCTCTGTTTTAATTCCCGTTCTGTCGGGACTCGGCGGGTGGGATGCTGTGACTTCAACGGTAGGAAAAAAGTAGCAAAGAGTTACTTTTTACAAGAAAAGGACAGAACCTATAGAAACTACATCCAGACTACTACCGACCTTTTCGTTTACTCCACTCCGTCTCCGCTAGGATTCCTCTCTCCGCTAGCTTCTATCTGTGATGTCATAAACACAGAACTACTATCACCTACCAAGATCGGTCTATTGCTATGGAAATACCGTAGTATATCATATTCTTTATTTGGAAATTCAGTAGGAAGCCGGGGTCAGGGAACCCGTTCTTGCTTATTTTCCTATCTTAAGCAATAAGACAAATAATCTTTCAGCCATGAAAATTTCAACCTGACAATGCTTCCAGAGGTTCCATTTACAGGTCGGGAATGCTCAAACTGACAGAAAGGAGTGATGGGAGAAACAGGAAGTAGGAGAGCCATCCTTTGGTTCAAAAATGACCTTGCCAACAATGGGACTCCACCCTAGAGTGTGTCTTGATCACTTGCAGCACACTTTGTCCCTCAAAATTAACACCCCCAACCCCTCTTCCAAAATCCTTCTGAAAGAGTTTCTCTTCCCATCTTCAACAGGCTCACCTCTCCACGAAGACTGCCATAATTAATTCCCATAAACCCAAATCCTGTCACCAAAAAGCCATCTTAACAGAAGCAGCGTGGCCTAGTGGATAGAGCCTGGGTCTCGGAGTCAGAAAGACCTGGGTTCTGGTCTTGGCTCCGCCACTTGTCTGCTGTGTGACCCTGGGCAAGTCACTTTACTTCTCTGGGCCTCAGGTACCTCATCTGTAAAATGGGGATAAAGACTGTGAGCCCCAAGTGGGACAGGGAATCTGTCCAACCTGATGACCCTGTATCTAACCCAGCGCGTAGAACAGTGCCTGGCAGAGAGTAAGCGCTTAACGAATACTTTAAAAAAAACCACCCAAAACACTGAATATACAAGCCCACTTCTAAACGCTACTTTATTTATTCGCTTATTTGCTCGCCTTTCTGTACCCATAATACCAGTTATATATCTGTGCTTTCCCCACTCCTATTATTTGTACACAAGGTAGTTTATGCCTGGTGTCACCTCAATCTGCTTGTAAGCTTCTTGAGGGGAGGAACTGGGGCTTTCACTTCTCTTTTACCCCCAGTGCTAAGAGTATAGTGTCCTGCACATCACAGACAAGCAAATACTTTTGACTGAGGCAGTTCTGATTCATCAGCAATCACAATTAACCCCACCTTCTCAGGCATGCCACCCCTAGTCACCTCAGCATGCTAGATCTTTACTTGTGACTGGTTAAATACATGGGGTTTAATATTTTAGTCTTAGGCTCTTTTAAGTACAGACTCTTTCTCAATCTATGTCTGCTTGACAGCCCATTTTGACTAAAAGCTCTTTCGATAAAAGTCAGTGATTGATTGATTCATTAACCAATCACTGGTATTGACTGAGCACCTACTATGTGCAGAGCACTGTTATTAAGCACTTGGGAGCATACAACAGAATTAGCAGCCCATAACAAAATAAAGGAATTGTTTTTCTTATTCTGCTTGGTCCCCTCCTTCCAGCATCTAATACAGTGCTCTTCATATTGGTGAAAATGACAAGAAGTTCATTTTATACTCGTGTACTTAACCCCTTCTCCTATCCATCAATGGTATTTATTGATGATTTTACTTCTCACCCACCATGAGTTTATGGTTTAGAGTCCAATCTGAAATGACTTAATGTCTTGCAAAACTGTAAAGCTCTCTGAGGGAAGGGATAAAGTCTACCAAATCTATTAAACTTTCCTATTAAAGTAAAGGCTTATTACTAGTGCTCAGTAAATACTACTGACTTCTATCACATTTAAAAAGGGGTCATTTAAGAGGAAACTTAATGGTTTAGGGCCATAAGAAGAAATCTGGGAGAGGGAGAGTAAAGGAAGTACGATACAACAATACTACTGCATTGTACTCTCCCAAGTGCTTAGTACAGTGCTCTGCACACAGTAAGCATCCATTAAATAAGACTGAATGCATGAATGAAAAGTGGGTGGGGTGTTTACAATAACGCAACCCCAACGAAGTTGGAAGAAAATGTACCCCAGAGGAATGCTGAAAGCATGATGTTGCTTGTACGCTCTCAAGTGCTTAGTACAATGCTCTGCACACAGTAAGCGTTCAATAAATAAAAAAGGTCGACTGACTGACTTAACTGTGCTCTAGAGGGCTTCTTCCCGCAAAACTGTCTTGAGCTAACACCTTGATGAGAGAACTGCTAGGCTGACAGCTAAGAAAAATCCCTCCTCCCCACAGTATGGGCAAAGGACATCAAACGCTACCACAATAGGAAAGGTAAAGATGATTAAATGAAAAGCACAGTTCTGCTGTTAGATAAAAAAAGATGGCTCACCCTTGGAATAATGTGAACTGGTCTACCTGCCACATCTTAATCATGACAACGTATGGCACTGGAAGAGTAAAAAGAAGACCAACCAAGATGACAGGATGACCGGAGTGAGGGGAAGAGACATTTCTTTATGAGGAGAACATGGAAGAGGTAGGACTTGGATTTATATCCTTTAAGCTCTTGATGTTATTCCCCCACCCTCAGCTCTCCAGCACTTGGGTGCATATCCATCATTTATCTTAACATCTGTCTCCCCCTCTACACCATAAACTATGGGCAGGGGAGGTGTCTAACAACCCTCCTGCACTGTACTCTCCCAAGCGCTTAGTACAGTACTCTCTACACAGTACACACTCAATAAATGCCACTGATTGGCTGAAAAGACAGAGGCAGAGAAGTGACATTACTGAAGTCTTCAAATCACAAAGTGGACAGACAGGGCACACAATTGTTGTACACCAAATCCCAGACGAGAGGCCTCACTCCCTCAGTGAAAATTGAGAGAGATTAAAATAACAGAAACAAAAAAAACAAGGAAATACTTGAGAAGCACCATGGCCTAATGGAAAGTGCACTGGCCTGGGAGTCAGAGGACCTTAGGTTCTAATCCCAGCTCTGCCACTTCTTGGCTGTATGACCTTGGGCAAGTCACTCCACTTCTCTGTACCTCAGTTAATCCCCTTCTAAAAAATGGGGATTAAGACTATGAGCCCCACATAGGCTACTGACTGTGTCCAACCTGATTATCTATCCCAGCAATTAGTACAGTGCCTGGCAGAGAGTAAGCGCTTAACAAATACCATTAAAAAAGTTCCTGCTTCACTCAGTGAACAGTAAGCCCAGGAAGATGTACAGGCAGAAACTCGGAAGCTCGGGAGATTTTGGATACACTGATAGTTGGGCAGTCTGTATAATGGGATAGTAGAGGGAAAACTGCCGATGGAGAAGTAGAAGGTAATAATAATAATTCTGGAATTTGTTAAGTTTTTATTGTGTTCCACGTACTGTACTAATTGTTGGGATGGATACCAACAAATTGGGATGGACCCAATCCTTGTCCCAAGTGGGGCTCACAGTCTCAATTCTCTGAGGTAAATTAGGCCCAGAGAAGTGAAATGACTTGCTCAAGGTCACACAGCAGACAAGTGGCAGAGCCAGGATTAGAACCCATGACCTCCTGACTCCCAGACTCATGCTCTATCCACTACGCCATGCTGCTTCCCAGGTAGGGTCGCTGCAATGAGCCATTCCTTAGGGTCAACGGAAGAAGGGCAAGTCCCCATCCCTCCAAGCAAGGCATACTACTTGCCTCAAAGGACCACTTGTCTATTGTGTGACCTTGGGTAAGTCATTTAACTTCGGTGGTTCAGTTTCCTCATCTGGAAAATGGGGATTCAATAATCCTCCCTCCTCCTCAGACTGTGAGCTCCAAGTGGGACAGGGACTGTGTCCACCCTGAATAACCTGTATCTACCCAGTGCTTAGGGCAGTGGTTGGCCTTAAATACCACAATTACTATTAATTAGCAACAGTAGCATTTCCTACATTCTTCTGCTCCTTGCCTCTGCTTCCCCACACCACAATTTGAATCTCGGACGCAAGGCCCCAGAAACTCCCGGATGGCTTGTCTTATACAACCTCACACACCTATGTGGGGAAAAGATGAAGGAGCATGGCATAGATTCATTCATTCAATCATATTTACTGAGCGCTTACTGTGTGCAGAGCACTGTACTAAGCGCTTGGGAAGTACAAGTTGGAAGGAGCAACGGGCCTGAGAGTCAGAAGGTCATGGGTCCTAATCCTTGCTCTGCCTCTTGTCTGCTGTGTGACCTCGGGCAAATCACTGAATTCTTCTGTGCTTCAGTTAGTTCATCTGGAAAATGTGGATTGAGTCGGTGGGTCCTCAAGTGGGACAGGGACTGTGTCCAACCCGATTTGCTTGTATCCACCCCAGCACTCAGTACAATGCCTGGCACAAATACCATTAGTATTAACAATTTGTATTGCCATTTAATGACTACCAAAGCCTCACGTGCATTTTAATTGTTCAGGCTCACTAAGTTTACTGAACCAGTGTACATTTTCGCATGTTTACTTCATGGACAGAACACAAATCTTCATCACCAACCCCTCCCTTGCATCACCCTCCCATACACAAACACACATATATACAACTTACTTTACTTTTAAGTCAAAGGCAAACAAATAGCCCGCCATCAAGAACTCCCAAACATGACCTGAAATCAGGGTATGGAGGTGAGCAACAAAGTTAAGAGCAATTTAATTGTATCATATATTAAACTGGGTTTCCAAAATAAAATCCCTGGAGACCAAGATGTAATATTCACATTTTCCTTAAGGTCTGGCTAAACACAAGTTGGGTTGGAAAACATTTCAAAGCCATGTTAATCAAACTTTTCAAAACTAGTCAAACATGTTCATCTAATCATCTGCAAATGAGGTCCTTGTTTATGCCAAGCTGCAATGCAAGAACCGAGATTGGACAGAAATGTGGTTGGTTAACTTTTGCAAAATGCCTTCTCCTCTCCACCCTTAAACTAATTTTAAGGAGTTCTAATGAGGTTTTACTGCCCTTGTTTCTCTCCCAATATATCTGAAGGCTTCCCAGGGTTTCTGCCCTTTATTTTCAGGGTCGTTTTTAATACTTGAAGTCAAAGGAACATTTTCAAAACAAAAACATTTTCCATTAAAATTGTTTAAGACCCACAGGAAATCCCTAAGTCCATAAGCTTTTCCTTTCCACACTGGCTGAAGGGATGTGCTATTGAGACATCCTCCTCCGCCTGCCCGCTCCCCTACTCCCCTAAGTTGTGTTTTCAAAAGCTTAAGCTATTTCCTAGGTTACTAAAAGTGAAGCACAAAAATAATATGATTTTGGCATGGTTATGACACACAACTGTCAAGTGGAAAATAGCACTAAATCCTTCGTGTTTGAACAACATATCTGAAAAGAAGTGACACTAAGGTGTGATCTTTGACTAAGTCCCAGCAACATGTTTTACCTCAAAGTCCTTTTACAAGGGCTGAGGCACTTCAAAACCCTTAATCATCAGCACAGTGCCCCAAAGAAAAATCACTTTAATTTTCTGGAAGAATGGAATGAAATGCCATTACAAACACTTTATAAAGGCAGTCTTAATCTGGAATTTCCTGCCCCATTATCAACAAGACAAAAAGTGTGATTTATTCAGAATGAGTCCTGATGATGCAGCTAAACCAAACATCCAAAACTGGATGTGTGTGACTGGAAAATGTCAATGGGATTAAGGGGGGGAAAAATATCTATCAACAGACTCAGCATTTAAATCTGTTACACAGCCTAGATGTTGACTCCTTTGAAGACCAATGTTTCTTGGTGACAAAACCCAGGAAGTGGTTACATAAGGTGAAGGCATAAACTTGAAATATTGGCTGCTAGGAGAATCTTTGAAGTAAATTCTCTCTTCAAAGGGGGGTGTGTGAACACAACAGTTCAAGAGGAGGAGGATCATCTCCTCAGCCCCGGGCCAAATCTCTCCAGGCTTCTCCCCTGGTCAGGGAGACAGCAAAAGTTTTGTTGTTGTTGCTTTCTGTGGTGCTTATTAAGTGCTTACAATGTGCCAGGCACTGTACTAAGTGCTAGCGTAGATAGTCATCTAATCAGGTTGGACACAGTACATGTCTCACATGGAGCTCTGTCTTAATTCTCATTTTACAGATGAGACCATTGAAGCCTATAGAATAATAATTATAGCACTTGTTAAGTGCTTACTTTGTGCCAGGCACTGTATTCATTCAATCGCATTTATTCATTCATTCATTCAATCGTATTTATTGAGCGCTTACTGTGTGCACAGCACTGTACTAAGCGATTGGGAAGTACAAGTTGGCAATGCATAGAGATGGTCCCTACCCAACAACGGGCTTGGGACAAGTCGGCAACACTGTACTAAGCGCTGCAGTGGATACAAGCAAATCGGGCTGGACAAGACCCTGTCCCACATGGGGCTCACAGTCTCGATCCCCATTTTACATATGAGGTAACAGACACAGAGAGGTAAAGTGACCTGCCCAAGGTTACACAGCTGAGAATTAGATCTGGTTCCAGCCCCTTGGAGGGGCTCCCGCAAAAGTCCAATGGGTGTGGGGAGAGCACCCTAAACTGTAAGCTCTTTATGGCCAGGGAACAGGTCTACCAACTCTTGTTATATTGGAGTACTCGCCCAAGCCCCCCAGTCAGTGCTCTGCACACAGAGAGTGCTCAATCAATACCATTGATTGACAGATAGCTCCTTAATGGAACTGGAGTCCAAAGACCCAAGATGGATCCCTATTCTCGTTCTTTGCCCACAACAAGCTCTCAGCAACTCCAACACACCTGCCAAGACACATGAGGGTGGAGTATGGACGTGGGTCTGTGGGGACCCCTCTTTCCTATTCCTTTACAAAGCAAAAACAAAGTGCTTCACTCACAAGAGGAAAGAGGGATGACATCATTCAGGGTTTTGCCCGGATGGCCTGCCTCTCACATCTCCTTATGGGGACTGTGTCCAACCTGATTAAATTGTATATACACCAGTGCTTAGCACATTGCCCAGCACATAGCAAGCACTTAAATCCCATTATTATTATGGTTAATAATAATTAATAATTATTGGTATTTGTTAAGCGCTTACTATACTAAGCACTGGGGTGGCTACAAGCAACTCAGGCTGGACACAGTCCCTGTCGTACGTGGGGCGCTCAGCCAATCTCCATTATACAGATGAGGTAACTGAGGCCCAAAGAAGTGAAGTGACTTGCCCAAGGTCACACAGCAGACAAGCGGAGGAACCGAGATCAGCACCCATGACCTTCTGACTCCCAAGTCTGGGTTCTATCCACCACACAATGCTGCTTCTTCAATTATTACCATTATTATTATTGCTTGCATTTTGAGCAACTTGGACATACGGATACATGGACAGGTGATATTAGGTTGCTTTCTCCGTTTCCTGAAGCCTATAGCTCTAGCAATTGGCTAAGTGCTTACTCTGTGTCAAAAGCAGTTCTAAGCGCTGGGGTAGACAGATGTTAATCAGGTGGGGGGCTGACCTTGTTCCATGTGGGGCTTACAGTAGAAGGAGGAGGGAGAACGGGTATTGAATCCCCATTTTACAGATGGGAAACTGAGGCCCAGAAAAGCAACTTGCCAGAAGTCACACAGCAGGCAAAGAGCGGGAGTTGTGATTAGAACCCAGGTCTTCTGACTCCCAGGCCCTTGTTCATTCTACTAGGCCACAACGCTCCTACACTAAACCACGCTGTTCAATTCCTCCTGAAAGACTCTCGGTCCCGGGACTGGGTCTGATCTATAATTTAGGACCAGAGACTCCACCACCTTAGAGTTTCTTCCAGGAGCTCTCTGACAGAGGTAGCCACTGCCGATCCCCACTGCTGACCCCCCAAAACTTATACAAGCTCTCTGGAAACTATTCAGCACATCTGGAAAAATGTAATTGGTCTGGATGCCCAGACAGTCAGGGAGCTGGCCAATGGAGATTGGATAAGAAAGAAGTGCAGCACAGAAAATACTCAATACCCGCTTCTATGAATTAAGGGCTGAGAGAAAAGACCCCATGCAACATTGATTCTGTCATATAAAAACACTGATTCAGTAACCCAGGGGTGGGAGGGCATGCAAAGAAAGAAGAAAAACTGAACCTGATAATGTTTCATCATCACTATCAACAGGATTTATTGCGTGCTTACTGGGTGCAGAGCACTGTACTAAGCGCTTGGGAGAGTGCTATACAACAGAATTGGCAGATGTGATTTGTGTCCATGATGACCTTGAGGTCTAGAGGGGGAGACAGACACAACAGATGGAGCAGATGACAAAATGACATATCAAATGATCTTAATCCAGTCAAATGAATTACACTCTTCCTTCCATTCCTAATGTGGGACCCAACCCTTTCCAAAAGCCCCACGAGAATCCAGCTTGGTTCTCAGCAAGTTCTCAAAGGAACTGAGATCTGGAGGCCGATGATGATGATGATGATGATGGTATTTGTTAAGCACTTACTATGTTCTAAGCACTGGGGTAGATACAAGGTACCGGGTTGTCCCACGTGGGGCTCACAGTCTTAATCTCCATTTTATAGATGAGGTAACTGAGGCACAGAGAAGTTAAGGGACTTGCCCAAAGTCACACAGCTGATAAGTGTGACTCCCATGCCTGGGCTCTTTCCACTAAGCCACGCTGCTTCTCTGGCTCCGATATGGCTCCCGGTTCTGGATTCCCGCTTTCGCTGACTTTTCACAGTTCGTGAAACAGTACCTTCTTCCAGGGATTCCAAATACTTTTGAAGAAACAATGTCTCGAAGCGGGGAAAAGAAACTGGAAATTGATTCACTCCAAGGACAAAGCCTCTCTGGCATTTGAAATTTTACCTCTTGCCTGTAAATTCACTATGGGCAGGGTACGTTTCGGTTAATTCTGTGGCATGGTACTCTCCCAAGCACCTAGAAGAGTGCTCTGCACATAGGAAGCACTCAATAAATACCATTGATTGATTGATTTCAAACCAAATGGGTTTTCTTAAACCAACTTTCATACCACCACCACCCTGGATTTCCATACCGTGCTTTTCTTTCCCCATCGATTCTCACTTTAACCTCACTGTGTCCAAGTGAGGTAGAAGTGGGAATTATTATCCCCATTTACAGATAAGACTGAGGCCCAGAGAGGTCAATGACTTATCCATGGTCATACTTATGTACATATCTGTAAATTTTTTCATTTCTATCAATGTCTGTTTCCCCCTCTAAACTGTAACCTCACTGTGGACAGGAACCGTGCCTTTCCACTTTGTTATACTGTACTCTCCCAAGCACTTAGTACAGTGCTCTGCATAAAGCGCTCAATAAATAGTAGCAGTAAGCACTTACTATGTGCCAGGCACTATACTAAGTGCTAGAATAGCTACAAGATAATCAGGCTGGACGCAGTTCCTGTCCCACACAGGGCTCGCAGATTTCATCCCCATTTTACAGGGGAGGTAACTGAAGCATAGAGGAAGTGAAGTGACTTATCCAAGGTCACAGTCAATTGTATTTATTGAGCTCTTACCATACGGAGAGTACAGTAGAATAAGACTGGCACCTGGATGAGCTCGATGTGGGCAGGGATTGTCATTGGTTATTTTTGTATTGTTCTTTCCCAAGCACTTAGTACAGTGATCTGCACATAGTAAGCGCTTAATAAATATGATCGAATGAATGAATAAGGCCATTGGAGAAGCTGGGATTAGAACCTAGGTCCTTTTACCTCCAAGCCCTGTGTTCTAACCATGAGGCTACGCTTCTGAGACCACGGGCCAAACCTGGTTCAGAATTCAACAAGCTGACTCTGGGACCTCTGCCTTACTGGTACCCCACACGGTGCCCCCACACTGCATCCTCCTGGGACTTCTTGGCCGGCTAGACGACTGGACTGCTGAGTGAAAGTTAACACTGGGATCCCCATGCCAGAAAAGTACTGTGTCCAACCCGATTACTCGTATCTACCCCAACGTTTAGTACAGTGTGAAGCAGCGTGGTTCAGTGGAGAGAGCCCGGGCTTTGGAGTCAGAGGTCATGGGTTCAAATTCCGGCTCTGCCACTTGTCAGCTGGGTGACTTTGGGCAAGTCACTTCACTGGGCCACAGTTCCCTCATCTGTAAAATGGGGATTAAGACTGTGAGCCCCACGTGGGACAACCTGATCACCTTGTAACCTCCCCGGCGCTTAGAACAGTGCTTTGCACAGAGTAAGTGCTTAATAAATGCCACCATTATTATTATTACGGTGCCTGGCACATAGTAAGCACTTAAATACCATAAAAAAGACTGTTTGGCCTCCTTGAAACATAGAACAATGCAGAAGAACACAGCCTAACGAAAAGAAAACGGGCCTGGGAGTCAGAAGGACTTGGGTTCTAATCCTGACTCCGTCACGTGTCAGCTGTGTGACCTTGGGCAAGTCGCTTCACTTCTCTGGGCCTCTGTTTAACTCATCTGTAAAATGGGGATTAAAGCTATGAGCTCTATGAGGGACAGGGACTTGTCCAACCTAATTAGATCATATCTGCCAAAGTATGTATAGCACCTGCTACAGAGTAAGAGCTTAACTAATACCATAAAAAAGAGCCTTAGTCATGGTGGTTACCGTGGTTGTGACTGTTGGAGTCTGTCATGAGAAGTCCAAAACTGCTCTTCTAGTCATCATGCCCTGCTGCTTTTTGACTGTGGTCACTCAGTCATATTTACTGACTGCTTACTGTGCGCAAAGCACCATACTAAACGCTTGGGAGAGTGCAATGCAACAATAAACAGACACATTCCCTGCTCACAACCTTTTATGTTTGTATTTCTCCCTGTCCTTGTCTTTCATACTACTCTTATGGCTTTTTCTTTCTTCACCATTGCTAGTCTCCTTTCCCTCTTCACAGATTTTAAGGGCCCAGGATCGTGCCTAACTCTCACCTACGTATTTCTTTCCCAGGGTTTATCGCAGTGCTTGGCACACACTAAGTACTGAACACGATGACTTCTGACTACTTTGTACTTAAAAGTCAAAACAGTACAGTACCTGATAACACTTTTCATTCAATTATCAAGTTTACGGCTTTTTCTCTTTTCTTCTATGAGGCTACAAGCCTATAAAAGTATTTCTTCATTCAAATCTGCCATCCAAAAATGTAGAACAAGAACACAAGTTTCCTTAAGAGGGAGGCTAAAATGTCTACAGGGTGTAGACACAATCATTTTGCCTTCTAAGATCAAGTCCCACAAAGCTGGTAACCAGAAAAACATCTGCAATATAAAATCTGGACTCTGCAAACACGTTTGCAAACACATGGGAAGCAGCGTGGTCTAGTGGATGGTACACGGGCCTGAGAGAGGGACCTGTGCTCTAAATCTGACTCTGCCACTTGTCTGTTGTGTGACCCTAGGCAGGTCACTTCACTGGGCCTCAATCTCCTCACCTGTAAAATGGGGATTAAGACTGTGAGACCCATGTGAGACAGGGATTATGTCCAACCTGAATAGTACCTACCCCAGTGCTTTGTACAGTGCCTGGCACAGAGTAAGCGCTTAACTACCACCATAAAAACAAAAACAAAAAACCTGAACTGATCTTCAAACTCAACTTGCAAGTGGCCTAAGACTGCTCTGTGATGAATGAATGCAAATACACAAAACATGTTAACGAGCTGTACGGTAAACAACTCTGACAAATGACTCTATACACATAACATTAACACATCGATAATTTAAACAAGTTTTCAATGACAACTGCCTTATGTAAATAATTCACAACTCTAGGCAGTTCTGGGTAGAACATTTGCACACATGCATAAAGAAGTAGCATGGTCTGCCTCGTGGATCTGAACTCAGGCCTGGGAGTCACAAGGACCCGGATTCCAATTCTGGCTCTGATTCATCTGCTATGTGACCTTGGGCAAGTCACTTCAGTGCTCTGCACCAAGTGGTCAGTAAATACAACTGAATGAACTTCTTTGGGCCTCAGTTACCTCATCTGTAAAATGGACATTAAGACTCTGAGCTCCACGTGAGACAGGGATTGGGGCCAACCTGCTTCCTTGTATCTACCCCAGCACTTAGTACAGTGCCTGGATTAGGAAGAGAGGAAAAGATACAGATAGTGACTAATTGATCGGTGAGTATTTTGAATGTGCAGAGCCCTATACTAAGCGTTCGGGAGAGTACAACAGAGTTAGGAGACATAATCCCTATCCACAAGGAGCTTACAATCTGGTGGGGGAGGCAGATGAAGTGTTATTTACGGAAAGGAGAGAAAGGGAAAATGGGTGTAGGAGTGAGTGCTTAATAGGATATGGAAGTTGATTCCTACAGAAGGGCTGAAAAAAAATAATTGGGCAAAACTCTGGAGGAAATGGGATTTCTGAAGGGCTCTGAGGAGGAGAGATATGCTTCCATCAGTGACCTTTAGGCATCTGATATTTGTCCCACCCACAGCACTTACATTCACATCTATTAATTATATATTACAAATTATCTATATTAGTGTCTGCCTCCACTGCTAGGCTGTTGTGCGCTAGGAACGCACCTACCAATTCCACTGTACTGGACTCTCCCAAGCGCCCAGCACAGTGCTCTAAACGCAGCAAGCGCTCAATAAACACACAGCAAGCACTTAATAAACACCACCAGTGAGGAGAGCTGTGAACTGATCATTTGGAAGTGAGAGGGAGTTTCGGGCGGGAGCACGAAGTGTGCCTCGTTCTCGACTCCCCTGTCTCTGACCAAGTCTTGCTCGGAGACGGGAGACTGAAGGAGGCCCGACGGACAGACAGATGGACTGGGTGAAGAGTGTGAGCCGTAGAGTAGTGGTGGGAAGAGGAAAGAGTTAAGTGCCTGGGGCCTTTGGAGCCAATGCTGGTCTGAGTTCCTGCTTGATGTGGAGAGGATGGGAGAGCTCATTCATTCAATCGTATTTATTGAGGGCTTACTATGAGCAGAGCACTGTACTAAGCGCTTGGGAAAGTACAACAGAACAATAAGCAGAAACATTCCCTGCCCACAACTGGCTTATGGTCTAGAGGAACCAATGAACGAAGCTCCCTGAGAGTTGGTCAATTCTCCAGACAGGGGTCTGAGGACCATCACTGGCCTGGAAGAGGAGGCCCTTACTATTCCCCCTCACCTTTATCTTGACTGAAGGCCCCTTACAGGAAGGGAATGTGCCTGCTAATTTGTTTGAATTGTACTCGCCCAAGTTCTTAGTACTGTGCTCTGCACAGAGTAAACCCTCAATAAACACTAGTGATTGATTATCTGGAGGTTTCTGGGTGTCCGCATCCCTCTTCCGGTCTCCTGACCCACGGAAGAGTGTGTGAAAGGAAGAGAAAAGGGAAACGGTAATACAAATGAGTTGAAAAATGGAGTACCCAGTTACAGAGAATATCACTGCCGATGACAAAGCGGAGTTCTGGCCACTGAGGTGTTGTGAGCAGGGAATGTGTCTGTTTATTGTTATTCTGTGCTCTCCCAAGTGCTTAGTACATTGCTCTGCACACAGTAAGTAGTCAATAAGTAACTGACTGACTGACAATGAGGCATGAACAATAAGTGACACTTTAAAGCAGGACTTGGGTTTGTTGGGTTTTTCTAATGGTATTTGTTAGGCATTTTCCACGTGCCAGGCACTGTACTAAGCATTGGGGTAGATACAAGCTAATCAGGTTGGAAACAGTCCATGGCCCACATAGGGCTCACAGTCTTAATCTCCATTTTACAGATAAAGTAACTAAGACAGAGAGGAAGTAAAGAGACTTGACCAAGGTCACAGAGTAGACAGGTAGCGGAGCCGAGATTAGAATCCAAGGTCCTCCAATTCCCAAGCCCGGACTCTATCCTTTAGGTCACACTGCTTCTCAGGGGCCAAAATTGGCCCAGCCGTGACTGCACTTAGAAAGGCCTGCTGGGTCCCCTGAGGATGGTGGAACGATCCACATCACTTGACTGCTGTGAGAGCTTGGGCAAGTCACTTCACTTCTCTGGGCCTCAATTCCCTCATCTGTAAACTAGAGACTGGGACTGTGAGTCCCACGAGGGACTCAACCCGATTTGCTTGTCTCTACCCCTGTGCTTAGTACAGTGCCTGGCACATAGTAAGAGCTTAACAACTACCATAATAATAATAATTATTATTATTATTAAGGAGCAGATTCCAGCCCAGATGCAGCCCTGGGGCCAAGGCAGGTGGCCTTCTGCAGCCACTTGCTGGGAATGGGTCGAGGCAGAGCAGCACCCGGCTCTGGGGTGGGGGATGTTCAACCCCAAACGCTCCCCTCCCCTCTCCCCCCGATAACCTTCCCCAATTCCAACCCCCCAAGTCTTCCCCTCCAGACTGTAAGCAGGAAACATGTCTGCCAACACAGTTGTGTTGTGCTTAAGACCGTGTTCCGCACACAGTAAGAACAAAGTTGATCCACCTGTGCTGGGCAGCAGCGGCACGGGAAAGAATCAAACGGGGACGATTCAGGGATCACAACGGCAGAGACTCAAGTCTTTACTGAGAAGCAGTATGGTGTAGTGGATACAGCATGGGCCTGGGCGTTAGAAGGACCTGGGTTCTAAGCCCGCCCCGCCACCCGTCTGTGTGACCTTGAACAAGTAACTTCACTTCTCTGGGCCTCAGTGACCTCCTCTGTAAAATGAGGATTGAGACTGTGAGCTCCATATGGGACGGGGTCTGGGTCCAACCCAATTTGCTTGTATCTACCCCAGCTCTTAGTACAGTGCCAGGCACATAGTAAGCGTTTAAGAAATACAATATTATTATTTTCACACTCTCCCAAGAACTCCGAAAAGAATCAAGCCATGAGCAGCTTGGCAAGGAACACCACCAATGGTGGTGACATATACACAGACGTATTTGAGACAGACTCTTATGCCTTCCTTACTTGCAAGTATCTAAATGAATAATCACAGTAATTAGGCAGAGGGGTTTTAAAGAGACCAATTCTAGTCTGGTGCTGGCTTTTAATCTAGAAACCTCCCGAAATGGTGACATCCTCTCTTGCCTCTCGCTGTCAACCCCTAGCTTGCACCCCACTTTCTGTCTGGAATTCTCTTCCCCTTCACCTCTGACGGAACACCACTCTCCCCATTTGCACACCCCTTCTAAAATGGCATCTCCTCCCTGAAACCTGCCCTGATCACTAATCCAGCCCCACATTTCCCCTCCATACCGTGTCACCCATGCACCTAAGCGTGTACCCCCTAAACCCTTAGTTTCGTCCCATCGCTCTTATGTGACAGGATGAAATTCATTTCAGCGTCTGTCCCCCCTGCTAGACTGTAAAATTTCTGAAGATCAGGATCGTGTCTATTTCCTCTACCGCACTCTCCCAAGTTCCCCTCTCAGGGTCGCACCTGGAAAGTTTCCAGTACTCTACCTGTCTCGACTCCGGGAGGGAGAGTCAAGCAGAGGCCTACCCATTCCATTCCTAGCTTGGCCAGTGGAAGGCAACCTGCTACAAATCAAAACTCATCCGTGCTGGGCAGCAGCAGCAAGGAAGGGGGCGAGGGCAGAGACTCAAGTTGACTGCGTGGAAAGAGGCAGTGGTAAACCACTTCTGCATTTTGACCAAGAAAATTCTATGGACCCACTACCAGAACGACTGAAGATGGAGGTGGGGCATTCTGGGAGAGATGTGTCCATGGCATTGCTATGGATCGGAGATGACTCGACGGCGTAAGACAAGGGACAAGACTCTCCCAAGTGCTCTGCACACAGTGAACGCTCAGTCAATACCAGCGACTGACTAGTCTCTTCCCCTAAATGGAAAGGCCTTTGAATGGCTAACAAAAAATGTGGGACACTTCCCTTAGCTTGGAGCAGGAAGGCAAGAGGAGTCTGTCTTCTACATCTTCGTGTTTAAACTTTTCCTTTCGTCTCTGGGTTGTCCCATCCTTCGAATGAACTGGCTGGGCTCCAGATAGGCACTTATGTATTCACAACCAACTCTAGTTCCTTTGTACACGCCCTATTATTTAAACACTCACGCTCTGCTGGAGGGCAAGGCCCACATCTACAAACTCTACTGAACACTCCTAGGCATTTAGAACAGTGCTCTGCACACACTAGGCACTCGATTTATTTTTATTATGGTATTTGTTAAGCACTTACTATGTGGGTCAATATGAGCTAATCAGATTGTACACATTCTGTGTCCCACTTAGCAAGTCCCAAGTCTCACTTAAGCACTTAGTAGGGTGCTTTGCACACGCTGAGCGCTCAATAAATAAGATCAAATGAATGGGGCTCACAGTCTTAACCTTCATTTTATGGATGAGGGAACTGAGGCACAGAGAAAAGTGAAGTGACTTGCCAGGGTCACACAGCAGACAAGTGTCTGCTGAGAAGCTGTGAGAAGCAGCATGGCTTAGTGGAAAGAGCTCGGGCTTGGTAGTCGGAAGACATGGGTTCTAATCCTGGCTCCGCCAGTTGTCTGCTGTGTGACCTTGGGCAAGCCATTT
Source organism: Tachyglossus aculeatus (assembly GCF_015852505.1). Taxonomy (NCBI): domain Eukaryota; kingdom Metazoa; phylum Chordata; class Mammalia; order Monotremata; family Tachyglossidae; genus Tachyglossus; species Tachyglossus aculeatus. The sequence goes on from NC_052086.1 coordinate 74,440,298, forward strand.
AGCTTCTCTGTGCCTCAGTTACCTCATCTGTAAAATGGGGATTAAGACTGTGAGACCTGCAAGGGACAGCCTGATTACCTTGTATCTACCCCAGCTCTTAGAACAATGCTTGGCACGTAGTAAGCGCTTAACAAATACCATAATTATCATTAGTACTAAGTGGCAGAGTAGTCGGGATTAAAATCCAGGTCCTTCTGACTCCCAGGCCCGGGCACTAAGCATTAATCCATCAATCAATCATATTTATTGAGCGCTTACTGTGTGCAGAGCACTGTACTAAGCGCTTGGGAAGTACAAGTTGGCAACATATAGAGACAGTCCCTACCCAACAGTGGGCTCACAGTCTAAAAGGGGGAGACAGAGAAGAAAACCAAACATACTAACAAAATAAAATAAATAGAACAGATATGTACAGGTAAAATAGAGTAATAAATATGTACAAACATATATACATATATACAGCATTAGACCACACTGTTCCTCAACAATGCAAATAACTGATTGTCAGCTGGGCTCTGCTCAAGTGCCTGACGGGGCGCTTCAGTCCTGTTCCCTTTTCTCATCCCTCCCGCAATCCCACCGATGTACATCACTGTCATTTACTCATTTCTATTAATGTTGGTCTCCTTCTCTAGACTGTAACCTCATTGTGGTCAGGGAGCGTGTCTGCCAACACTATTGTGCTGGACTCTTCCAAGCCCTCAGACCAGTTGCTCTGCACACGGTAAGCGCTAGATGATATGACTGACTGACTCATAAATAGAGCTCTGCTCATGGCCCACCCCACGTGGCAGGGAGGCCTGCAGTAACTATCGCGGGGGAAGGAGGGGCTCACCACGATGTGGGCACAGTCAACGGATAATCCCGCATGTCCACGCAGGCCAGGTTGACCTCTCGTGGCGGGTCGGCTCTGTGGCTGTGCTGAGTTCTGTTGCGTCAGTCTCGGGGGCGGGAGAAAGTGGCTAGCTGAGTCGTGACGGCCGGGGGGAGTCAGAGGACTGGTGGCACAGCTCACGGGTAGGAGCTCTGTCCTAACATGGGGCTCTCCTGGCCGTTTTGGCTGGAATGCTGTGAGGGCCAAGGGAATGAGCGTCTCAGTGTGTACGGGACACATATGGAGCACTATGGTTCTGGAAGAGACAGTCTGTGTGTCGGCAAACAAGGCAGGACTGCAGCACGAGCCTTCCTTAACTGGAGGGTTTTGCAAGGATGCGAACACCTGCTTTATAAGAAAATTTCACCTAGGTGTTTACAACCCCACTTCTGCCCAAAAGAAAACCTACAATAGGAGTTTGGGGGAATTGGATTTATTCGTTCATTCATTCAATTGTATTTATTGAGCACTTACTGTGTGCAAAACACTGTAGCAAGCGCTTGGGAGAGTACAATAATGATAGACACATTCCCTATCCACAATGCGCAGAAGTCAAATAATGAATTCAGGCTTATCTGTTGTACCTGCCTGGGGGAATCTACATTACTATTAGTATTACTAGTAGTAGTAGTAATAATAATAGCATTTATTAAGTGCTTATTATGAACCAATCCCTTGGGTGGATACAAGAGAAGCAGATTAGATACAGCTCCTGTCTCACACAATTTAAGAGGGACTGAGGGTGACACCCCAATTTTAAAGATGAGGAAACTAAGGCACAAAGAGGTTAAGTGACTTGCCCAAGGTCACCCAGGAAACCAAAGGCAGAACTGGAACTAGAATCTTGGTCTCCTGATTTCCAGTCTCATGCTCCATCCATTAGACCACACTGTCTCTCTGGTGGGTCTCGCTGCCCAGCTTGGCAAATGGTCTTTGGGCTTAGTCGGGACATTGCGGCCAGTGAGATAAGAACCGACCACAATCGGACTCCCCTCCCGCAATGAACTTACAGCACTTAAAGCACTCGATCATCTTGCCCCCTCCTACCTCACCTTGCTACTCTCCTACTACAATCCAGCCCATACGCTTCGCTCATCTAATGCCAAACTTCTCCCTGTACCTCCATCTCGTCTACACACCGCTGATTCCTGGCCCACGGACTCCCTCTGGCCTGGAACGGCCTTCCCTCTTCAAATCCAACAATTCACATCCCCTACAAATACACACACTTCAAAGCCTTATTGAAGGCACACCTCCTCCAAGAGGCAGGTTTTCCCTGACTAAGCTTTTCCTCTTCTCCCACTCCCTTGTGTCACCTTGATTTGCTCCCTTTATTCATCCTTCGCTCCCAGCCCCACAGCACTTACATACATATCTGTCATTTATTTATTGATATTAATGTCTGCCTCCCCCTCTAGACTGTAAATTCGTTGTGGGCAGGGAATGTGTCTGTTTATTGTTATATTGTACTCTCCAAAGAGCTTAGTACAGTTCTCTGCACACAGTGAGTGTTCTATGAATATGACTGAATGAACGAACTTCACTTGAGACTAACTTATAAGGCTCTTCTGGGGCTGTAACCACTGGAAGCCTCCGGCCAAAGCCCAAACATTGCCTCATTGTCAACGGTTGCCAAATCGACTTCAAGCTTCAAACAGGACACCCTAAATTAGTGAAGACCCGGGATTCCTGAAGAACCTATTCAACCTGTACTGACTTTATAGACCCTCCCATCTCTGTCAGGGATAATGTTCTGCAGCTGGCTTTAACTATGGGCAGTAAGAGCCATTTCCATTGGCCGTGAAGCACTCTGGGCCAGTAGGACAGAGCTGCTCTGCACACAGTAAGCGCTCAATAAATACCATTGATTGTTCGATCCCCTGCTATTGCCTAGTTCCGTCCAAAGTCTTTGCTCCAAGAACTCAGCTATTTCTGTCTGCCACATGCAAAGCTCCCCAGTTCCCCTGGTGCTTTTCACCCATCCGTAAAGAGATGTTGTAGAAAGAAACTCATCCCCACTAGCTTGGAGCTTAGGGACTTCAGTGCTGAGCACTGTGTGAAACACTGGTGTAAGAGACTACATAATCGGAGCAGAAACTGTCCCTGTCCCACAAGGGGCTCACAGGGAGGAAGAATGGGTATTTATTTAATCCCAGTTTTACAGCTGAGAAAAATCAGGCCAGGAGAAGTTTAATGACTTGCCCAAGGTCACCTGGGAGTAGCCCCCCCAATCCCAGGGCCTCCTAACTTCCAGCCTCATGCTCTGTCCACTAAGTCATATTGCCTCCATACAAAACCTAGCCAAAAATGGCCTAAGCACCTGAATAAGAAACAATCACAGAAGTAAACATCCCTCAGCTTTTTGAAACAAATACAATGAAAATAGTTCACATGAACGAGATTGGAAGCTCCATGGGAGTTGGTACCATGTCTACCAACTGTTAAAGTGTGCTCTACCGAACACTAAGTACAGTGCTCTGCACAGTAAGTGCTCAATAAATACCACTGATTGAAAAGTATTAAAAATCTCAGCCATCTAAAATGGTAAAAACAGAAGAAAATTGAATATTTCCTCTAGGTATTAATCTAAGGCACTAGGAAAAGAATGTGTACCCCTAGTTCTGTAGCCCTAACCGCTCCCACTAAAAGGTTTCAGAGGTTCGATTTTTAGAGCACCTTGAACAGATTTTCTCACTAAATTCTCCCGTTTCTAGAGAATTATAATGCATAGAGCCAAAATCCAAACTCCCATCTGCAATCTTTCCCAATAAACCTTATTCTTTCAAGAGGAGCATCAAGCATCAGACATGAACAGGCTGGCGAAGTTCTGTCTAAGTTTCACTGAACCATTTTGGAGAGAGACAGTTCGATTAAAATCGATCGGTGGCATTTATCAAGCTATTACTACATGTGGAGCACTGCATTAAGTGCTTGGGAGAGTACAAAGGAGTTGACAGACGCATTCCCTGCCCACAAGGAGTTGACAGTCTAGAGGGGAAGACAGACAATAAAACAAATTAGTTATGAACATAAATGCTGAGGATGGGGTGAAGATCCCTTGCCTAAGGGGTTCAGACCTAAGTGCACAGGTGAGACAGAAGGGAGGAGTGCTCCACACACAGTAAGCACTCAATAAATACGACTGAATGAATGAATGAATGAGGGCTTAGTCAGGGAAGGCCTCTTGGAGGAGATGGGATTTTAACAGGGCTTGGAAGATGAGGAGAGTTGGGGGAGAGTCTGTCATGTAAAAAGGGGGAGGGAGTTTCAGTCCAGAAGGAGAAAATGGACAAAGGGCCAGTGGCAAAAGAGACCAGACTGAGGCACGGTGAGTATTCAACATTGCTCAGACCTCTTGTGCTATTTCACAGATCTCTTCAAACCAGTGACTTATATGAGCAAGTCACATCCAGCAGGGAAATCTCGAGGATACGGGCTGATACTTAGGTCGTTATAAATTTCTCCCCTATTCCTCCAGAAATCAGGCAGACATTTCAGCGGGCTTGCAGAAAAAAACTGAAATGGAGAGCTCTTCATTTTGGAGGCTTTAAATATGCTTCATACCTAGATGCAATACAGCTACATCCTACATTCAATCAATTACTCAGTGGTAGTTTTAGAGCCCTTACTGTGTGAAAAGCACTGTACTAAGCACTTGGTACAGCACAATACAACAAGGTTGGTAGGAGAAGCAGCATGGAGTAGGGGATAGAGCCTGGGCCTGGGAATCAGAGGTAGTGAGTTCTAGTCATGGCTCCGCCACTTGTCTGCTGTGGGACCCTGGGCAAGTCACTTCACTTATTTGGGCCTCAGTTCCCTCATCTGTAAAATGGGGATTGAGACTGTGAGCGTCATGTGGGACAGGGACTGTGTCCAACCTGATTTGCTAGTATACACCCCAGCACTTAGTACGGTGCCTGGCACATAGTAAGTGCTTAACAAATATCATTATTATTACAATTAATCATCAGTGATTTTAGCCCACAGTGCTTTTATAAAGAGATAACAACGCTTCTGACTTATTTTAGGAAAGATTCCATGTAAACAATCAGGGCATGTGTTGAAGAATGCAATTTCATTTAAAGTTTTTTAAAAAAAGAAATAGACCTAACCATACCAGCACCTTAAAATATATCATGCAGTATCTAAGTCAAAAATCCTACTACGACACTGAATTCCACATACTGGCTTTTTACCAATGGTCCACAAACTACTTTTGGCAATGAACCACTTAAAATGCTCAGAGTATGTGGTGAACCACATCATTTTCAAAGCCTGTTACCCAAATGTCACTTACTACTTTACCTTGCCTCCCTCACCTACCCAAGAATGGCTGAGGATGACAGTGTTGTGTCATTTGAAAGCCTGACAGTGGCCAGAATAAGTCCTGCTAGTGGTCACTAGCAAGAAACCTCAGGACTACCCTGGACTGACTGAACTATGGTGGAAAAACAACAACAACGACAAAAAACCCATTTGTGCCCTATGGCCTGTGGTTAACTTTCTTCCTCTGTGTTTTCACATCCAGCCTATCTAAAGTTCATCACTGCACTCACTACAGCTGTGGTTTACAAACTTTCTCATCTTTTCATCCCTCTAAAAATACCTTACCCACATCATCTCTCCACAAAGAAAAACAAAAATGGTTTAAAAAAAAGCACACAACAACAGATTCCACGTTGATTCAGGAAGGTAACCTATGATATTGTGATATGCTGTCCGATTCTCCCAAGAAGAGAGACAACTGCAGAGAGTGGACTGGAAGCTCATTGTGGGCAGGGACCAGCCAATGGCATTTACTGAATCCTTACTGTTTGCAGAGCACTGTATTAAGCACTTAGGAGAGTAAACATTGGTAGACACGTTCTCTGCCCACAACAAGCTTACAGTCTAGGGTGGTGGGGGGGGATGGGTGGAGGGGTCAGGACACTTGCACTTTCCCTAGTACACACTAGGCGCTCAATAAATATCACTGATTGACAATGATGTACTGATGAGGTGAAAAGACAATATCCAAGGTGGAGAAAGCAATGTTAACGGCATCAGAGGCAGAAAACATTCTTCTATCGCCAAAGTCCTGCTTTACTCTCGAACCCCCCAAGAACCACCCCACCCATCTCTCCATTTAAGGCACTACACAAAGGAAGCTGTACTTCATTCATTCAATCATATTTATTGAGTGCCTCCTGTGTGCAAAGCGCTGTTCTAAGCGCTTGTACCAACTCCTTCCCCTTCTGTCTGCTGATTTTGGGTTTCCTCCCAAAGGTCCTTACCCACATGGCACCTATATGAGAAGCAGCGTGGCACAGTGGAAAGAGTCCAGGTCAGGGAGTCGGAGGAGCTGGATTTTAATCCTGGCTCTGCCCCATAATCTCCTGTGTGGCTTTGGGCAAGTCACTGAGCTTCTTAAGGCCTCAGGACTCTCATCTGCAAAAATGGGGAATTGATACCTGTCCTTCTCAGACTGAGCCACTGTAAGCTTGCCGTGGGCAGGAAACGTGTCTATCAACTCTGTTATAATATAAAACAGTGCTTTATAATAAAAAAACAGATCAACGCCAACTCTCTCCTTCAACGCCAACTCTCTCCTCAACCCCCTCCAATCTGGCTTCCGTCCCCTACATTCCACGGAAACTGCCCTCTCAAAGGTCACCAATGACCTCCTGCTTGCCAGATCCAACAGCTCCTACTCTATCCTAATCCTCCTCTACCTCTCGGCTGCCTTCAACACCATGGACCACCCCCTTCTCCTCAACACGCTATCCAAACTTGGCTTCACAGACTCTGTCCTCTCCTGGTTCTCCTCATCTCTCCCGCCGTTCATTCTCAGTCTCTTTTGCAGGCTCCTCCTCCCCCTCCCATCCCCTTACTGTAGGGGTTCCTCAAGGGTCAGTTCTTGGTCCCATTCTGTTCTCTATCTACACTCACTCCCTTGGTGAACTCATCCGCTCCCACGGCTTCAACTATCATCTCTACGCTGATGACACCCAAGTCTACAACTCTGCCCCTGCTCTCTCTCCCTCCCTCCAGGCTCATATCTCCTCCTGCCTTCAAGACATCTCCATCTGGATGTCTGCCCGCCATCTAAAACTCAGTACGTCCAAGACTGAACTCCTTATCTTCCCTCCCAAACCCTGCCCTCACCCGGACTTTCCCATCACTGTTGACGGCACTACCATCCTTCCTTTCTCACAAGCCTGCAACCTTGGTGTCATCCTCGACTCCGCTCTCTTGTTCACCCCTCACATCCAATCCGTCACCAAGACCTGCCAGTCTCACCTCCGCAACATTGCCAAGATCCGCCCTTTCCTCTCCATCCAAACCGCTACCCTGCTTGTTCAATCTCTCTTCCTATCCCGCCTGGATTACTGCATCAGCCTCCTCTCTGATCTCCCATCCTCCTGTCTCTCCCCACTTCAATCTATACCTCACGCCGCTGCCCGGATCATCTTTGTGCAGAAACGCTCTAGGCATGTTACTCCCCTCCTCAAAAATCTCCAGTGGCTACCAATCAATCTACACATCAGGCAAAAACTCCTCACTCTCGGCTTCAAGGCTCTCCATCACCTCGCCCCCTCCTACCTCACCTCCCTTCTTTCCTTCTACAGCCCAGCCCGCATCCTCCGCTCCTCTGCTGCTAACCTCCTCACTGTGCCTCGTTCTCCTGCTAACCTCCTCACTGTGCCTCGTTCTCGCCTGTCCCGCCGTCGACCCCCAGCCCACGTCCTCCCCCTGGCCTAGAATGCCCTCCCTCCACACATCCGCCAAGCTAGCTCTCTTCCTCCCTTCAAAGCCCTGAGAGCTCACCTCCTCCAGGAGGCCTTCCCAGACTGATCCCCCTCCTTCCTCTCCCCCCACCTTACTCCTTCCCCTCCCCACAGCTCCTGTATATATGTTTGTACATATTTATTATTCTATTTATTTGCTTTACTTGTACACATTTATTCTATTTATTTTATTTTGTTAATATGTTTTGTTTTGTTGTCTGTCTCCCCCTTCTAGACTGTGAGCCCGCTGTTGGGTAGACACCATCGCTATATGTTGCCAACTTGTACTTCCCAAGCTCTTAGTACAGTGCTCTGCACACAGTAAGCGCTCAATAAATACCACTGAATGAGTGAATGCTTGGCACATAGTAAAATGGGGAATCGATACCCGTCCTTCTCAGACCAAGCCACTGTAAGCTTGCTGTGGGCAGGAAATGTGTCTACCAACGCTGTTATAAAACAGTGGTTGGCACATATTCATTCATTCATTCAACTGTATTTATTGAGCGCTTACTGTGTGCAGAGCACTGTACTAAGCGCTTGGGAAGTACAAGTTGGCAACACATAGAGATGGTCCCTACCCATCAGTGGGCTCACAGTCTAGAAGGGGGAGACAGAGAACAAAACATATTAACAAAATAAAAAATAGAATAAATATGTACAAATAAAATAGAGTAATAAATACGTACAAACATATATACATATATACAGGTGCTGTGGGGAGGGGAAAGAGGTAAGGCAGGGGGATGGGGAGGAGGGAGAGAGGAAGGAGGGGGCTCAATCTGGGAAGGCCTTCTGGAGGAGGTGAGCTCTCCTTAGGGCTTTGAAGGGAGGAAGAGAGCTAGCTTGGCGGATATGCGGAGGGAGGGCATTCCAGGCCAGGGGGTTGACGTGGGCCGGGGGTCGACGGTGGGACAGGCGAGAACAAGGCCCGGTGAGGAAATTAGCGGCAGAGGAGCAGGGGGGTGCGGGCTGGGCTGTAGAAGGAGAGGAGGGAGGTGAGGTAGGAGGGGGCGAGGTGATGGAGAGCCTTGAAGCCGAGGGTGAGGAGTTTTTGCCTGATATTAATACATGGATTCTTGGATCTAACCAATCCAGAGAATGAATTTCAAATGAAAATATTTGGCTAAAAATCCGTTTCCCAACTCTGCCTTTCATGATATACTTTAGATTAGCCTTGATGCCGAGGGTGAGGAGCCGAGTGGCACATGGTAAGTGTCTCAAAAATACCATCATTATTATCATTATTATTACTATTATACTCTCCCAAATGCTTAGGACAGTAAGCCCTCAATAAATACCACTGATTGACTGCTTGAGCCCCACGTGGGCCCAATCCTGAATAACAATAATAATAATAATGATAATGATGGCACTTGTTAAGCGCTTACTATGTGTGAAACACTGTTCTAAGCACTGCGGAGGGATAAAAAGTGATCAGGTTGTCCCCTGTGAGGCTTACAGTCTTAATCCCCATTTTACAGATGAGGTCACTGAGTCCCAGAGAAGTTAAGTGACTTGCCCAAAGTCACACAGCTGATAGTTGGCGGAGCCAGGATTAGAACCCATGACCTCTGACTCCAAAGCCAGGGCTCTTTCCACTGAGACACACTGCCTCTACCCCTGCACTTACAAAGTACAATGCTTGGCACATAGTAAGCACTTAACAAATACCACAATTATTCTTATTAGCATAATTAGCAGCGCCAGGAACCAACTCCCAGTACAGTCTTTCCCACCCACATTACCCAACTATTTTCAGGATTCCGGCTAAGCCCGTCCACCTTGAGGAACGCCCAAGGCTGATCGGCACTCAAAAAACCTTGGTTGCTGAGAGCTTGGTAGACAACCCCCAACTTCCAGCTCCTCCGCTTCTCACAACAAAGTGTGGGTCGGACTTGGGGAGTAGGGCGAAGACAACCGGGCTAATAACCGATCTGAGTAAGCATTTTCATGGCATTTATCCAGAAATAACTGTAACGGACGTTAGTTTTTTTTCCCCCTCACATGCAGTGTACTCTCCTCAGAGCTTATTTTTATTTCACTGAACAATTTTGGTTTTCGGCTCGGCTACCTTCAAGTCAAGCCAGAAGACAGAATGGTGAAAAACCAACTTTACATCAAGAGGCAGTGTGTGTTTGAAATGCCGATTTAAATAGTCTAACCCGTGGGATGGTAGGCAGGGTGGTAATGTCAAGGAAACGATGCCCATATTTCCCTTCCTGCCAGGTCCAAGTGAGCAAACTGAGCAGAGAAGATAGCTTTTCCAAGGCAAAGAATGTCTTTCCAGCTTTCAGGTGTACCTACCAAGTTCAAAACTCGAAAACTACTAAAGGAGATCTGTTTTATCTCGAATGAGGCAAGGAGGGGAATAATGAGTTGCAGAAACTATAAACTTGTTAGGAGAGAAGCAGAATGGCCTAGAGGAGAGAGCACAGGCCGGCGAGTCACAAGGACCTGGGTCCTAACCTTGGCTCGGCCACTCTTCTGTTGTATGATCTTGCGCAAGTCACTTACCTTCTCTGTACCTCAATTACCATATCTGTGAAGTGGGGGTTACGACTGAACCCTATGGGGGGCATGGACTTGTTCAAGCTGATTTTATATCTACCCCAGCATTTAGAACAGTGCCTAGCACACAGAATGTGCTTTAACAAATACCATAAAATATATACATATACACCATATTTTATGGTATTTATATATACCATATATTTTATAGTATTTATATGTCATATATAAAATATATATAGTGTGTGTGTGTGTGTGTGTGTGTGTATATATATATATATATATATATATATATCTTTGCTGGCACTGGTCATCTTGGGCTCACACTTTTTGCTCCACTTCAAGTCACTTAACTTCCTCGGGGTCTCAGTTCTCTCATCTGAAAAATGGGGATTAAGACTGAGTCCCAGGTGAGACAGGGACTACATCCAACCTGAATAGCTTGGATCTACTCCAGCGCTTAGTTCAGTGCCTGGCACATAGTAAGTGCTTAAGTACCATAAAAAAGCCCCCAAAACTTAAAACACCTTATTTCTCCCAAACATCTAAAATTACACTGCTGGTTTTTCTATTCAAATTACCATGGGCTTTAGAAGCAATTCCTACATTTTAAATTTAGACCTGCAACTGCAGAATAGCAAGACTAAATTGTTAAAATGACTTTCACCTTAGTAGAGTTAAGCAACTACTCACCATTCTGAAAATACACACTTCTTTTCACCCACGCGGAAAGACTGTAAACTCCTCCTCTAGAATGAATGTAAGCTCCTGGTAGACAGTGATCTTGTCCACCGATTCTACCATATTATACTCTCCCAAGCATTCTGTGTGCTGTAGAAAAATCTCGATAAGTACTACGGATTGATAGACGCAGTGAGAAACAAGACAAAATGCCCATGAGGTAACAAAAAATAGTCTGAAAACAAACGTGAGATGTGTTAATCTCATTGAGGAACAAGGTCTTAAAAAATATCTCCAAGACTGGTGGGGAGAGTAAAGCTTTTTGAAAGGTTTACGTCAATTCCATTAGTTTAAAACACATTAAACTAATTTTCAGCCTCAAATTAACCCTAGTGGCCTACTGAAGGATAGACAGGTCACCGACCTGGATCAGCTTACTTTCGCCTCATCATCTTTGAGAGAACAATCCAAAGAAAAAGTGTAAAATCTGCCAAATCGGGATTGAACTGTTCAAAAACTAGAACTAGTTTATCAGTCAGTCATATTTATTGAGTGCTGACTATGTGCAGAGCACCATACTGAGCACTTGGGAAGTACGATATAAATATAACAGCACTGGCAAATTCCCTGCCCACCATGAGTTTACAGTCTAGGGTGTAGTTTGTTTGAAGAGGCCTCATAAGTTAACCTTGTTTATGCTTATATTGTTTAAACTGCAAAAGATCCATGAATAAAATTTTCCAAGGACACTTTCCATACTGGCTACTCTCTCAGAATGAGTGATACATCTAAAGGGGGCAGACACTTGAAAAATCTCAGTACTTCAGATGCTTTTATTTTTACTGGAAGACCTTCTTGCCCACAGCCCAGTTTATTTGGGGCATATTCTAATTTCTCTAAGCCTGGGGCAAGTGGGCTAATGTTAATATGCAATGCTGGACTGCTAATTGGTTTTAGATGCATCGACTAAAGGCCCAAGTTAGCATGAGCAGTTCCATAGGAAAAACATGGTTTCCATTTTTTCAGTGTGCTGCTGCAGAAAGGGGATGAATCCTTATATTTTCCAATAAGAGAAAGTGTGGGATAATTATGGTACTTGTTAAGAGCTTACTCTGTGCCAAGCACTGTTCTAAGTGCTGGAGTAGTACAAGTTATTCATTCAATCATTTATTGAGCTCTTACTGTGTGCAGAGCACTGTACTAAGCACTAGGGAAGTACAAGTCAGCAACATATAGAGACAGTCCCTACCCAACGAGTACAAGTTAATCAGGTTGGACACGGTCCCTGTCCCACACTGGGCTCACACTCTTAATCCCAATTTTTTACAGATGAGGTAACTGAAGCACAGAGAAGTTAAAGTGACTTGCCCAATTCACAGCAGACATGTGGCAGGGCCCATGACCTTCTGACTCCCAGGCCCATGAATGGGTTTTCTGTTGCTGTTGCTTTTCAGGACAGTGGGAAGGGGGAACTGGGAAGTTAATATTTTCTGTAAACTTCACATCTCTTTTAATGCTAGTTATTCGACTGGAGGTATTTATTCAGCAATTACCATATTCATACAACACAAGGAGAGTCTTCAGACACTAACCCTGTCCTCTAGTAGCTTACAGTCTGCAGGTCAGACAGGCAATAAAATTAATTACAGATAAGGAAAATAACAGGGTATGAGGCTATTGACACAGGTGCTGTGGGGCTGGGATGGGTATCCAAGTTATTCATCAACCCATAATACCACCCCTAAAGCACTAAAATGCCCACTGGAGAGTTGTGGGCAAGGAATGTTTCTGCTTATTGTTGTATTGTACTCTCCCACGGGCTTAGAACAGTGCTCTGCACACAGTAAGCGCTCAAGAAATAAGACTGAATGAACTAGGCTAGTTTCGGCACCAAGCAAGCTAAGCATGCCTGATCACTGCTCTCTATGGGGCTACAGTTTCAGCAGCAGCCACAACAGCCTAGTCACATAAGGTTGGGAAGGGCTTCCCAAATCCAGGATAAGCAGCACTGCTGGGGGGCGGACATAGGACTCACTTCTCTCTGGCTCCCCCTGCTCTCTGCTAGAAACCACTGACAAAGGGGCTTGCACACACCTAAATAGGCCCAGGCCAGGAGCAGTTGGGAAAATCAGGAAAGAGAATCCCTAGGTTCTTCTTCCGACAGACTGTGAGCCCCTTGCAGGACAGGAACTGTGTCCAACCTCTCTAGCTTGTATCTACCCCAGTGCTTAGAACAGTGTTTGTTGCATAGGAAGTGCTGATCAATTATCACAACAAAAAAAGAAATATGGGACACAGTGCGGAAAAAGATGGGCCAACGTATGCGAGGAAGGGCCAAACGCTTCTCCCAACTGATGAAACATTATAAAATATGTGTTACTACTCTCCCCACCCCCGACCCAGATTGTAAGCTCACTGTGGGTAATGAACGTGTCTACCAACTCTGTTCTACTGTACACTCCCCAGCGTTTTGTACACATGGTAAGCGCTCAATACAATTTTTTATGGCATTTAGGATCTTATTATATGCCAGGGACTGTACTGAGCGCTGGCACAGATACAGGTTAACCACGCTAGACAGAGTCTGTGTCCTACCGGAGGCAAACAGCCTTAGTCCCCATTTTAAAGATGAGGTAACAGAGGAGAGAGGTGGTGGAGTTGGAAAGTCGGAATTAGCACCCTTCCGACTCCCAGGTCCCATACTCTATCCATCTGGCCACACTGTTTCGGACGTAGCTGGAGTGGTGCGGATGGAAGAGAACCTGATGAACAAGGACTGCACGTCAGGGAAAGAAGCAGTGTGGCCTAATGGATAGAGCGCAGGCCTGGGAGTCGGAAGGACCTGGACTCCAATCTCAATTCTGCCACTTGTCTGCTGTGTGTGACCTTGAGCAACTCTCTTCACTTTTCTGGGCCTCTGTTACCTCATCTGTAAAATGGGAATTAAGACTCTGGGCCCTATGTGGGACTGGGACTGTTTCCAACCAGAATAACTTGCACTTAGTTAACTTAGTTAACTAAGTACAGTGTCTGGCACATGATAAGTGCTCAACAAATACCATGTTAAAAAAAAGGTAGAAGGGGCTGTCTGGCAGATGGGTCAAAGTCAGAATTGGGATGATCAGACTAAGGGAGTGTTGACACTTGCCCTCTGAGGAGCATGCCCAGAAAACACAAGGGAAAAGAATAAATCACATACACGTCCCTGAATTTCCCAATTCATTTCAAACCATCAATAGTATTTACCGAGCACCTACTGTGGGCAAAGTACTGTACTAAGCACTTGAAAGAGTAGAGTTAGTAGGCATGATCCTTACCCTCCAGGAGTTTATGCTCTGGTTGGGGGGGGGGGGGGAGCCGGTGGAGAAACAGACACAGAAGTAAATCACAGGTAGGAGGAAGTAAGAGAGTATAAAGCTAAGTACATAAGAGCTTGTGGGGGAAGGACTGTGAGAATTTAAGTGCTGAGGCAGTGAGGAAGGGTTGAAGAGGTGAGTGAGGGGTGTTGCATGAAATGGGGAGATTAGTAATTAATTGGGGAAGGCCTCCTGGAGGTGATGTGACTTCAGAAGGGCAGAACGGGTGGCAGTATTTACAAAACAGGCCGTCTGAAGGCTGCCCCCTTCAAGGAGACCACAGCTACAGTGGGTAAGGAAGTGTTCAATGCACTTCCAATATCTGCAAGTCACGGCCCCAGCCAATAGGCCATTTCAGGCCTCCCTCCTCTCCTATTTCTCTGCACTTTTACAAAACAAAAATAAAACACGGCGAAACCATCCCTGCCATTGTTACTCTCAGGGGTGGCCAACTGACACAAAAGGACATGGTTAGGTTCAATAAAAATTAGGATGAATGAAAGCATACCAAATGCCATACATAGACAGTTCAGTTTCCTCACCCTACATTATTGGCTATGGACGGGGAAGGACGACCAACCTAACCTGCCTCCCTGCCTTCCCCGGACCCTTCCCTCCCCAAGAGCAACTCACTGCTTCTGCTCAGCATTTTTCCTCTTGCCTACCGGAGCTAAAAAGACCCAACTGATCAGCTGCCTCAAAGTTTCTTTGTTGTTGATTCTAGAACCACCTGGTTTCCTGCAGAGATCCTCAAATTCACCGTTTTCCAAAGTTTCTAGCATCACAGTGTTCTGCACGCTGTTTAAGTGCTCAATAAATAGCATTGATTCATAAGGAGGAAGCTTTTTATTTAAAGCATGTCACCCATGTCTGTGACAACGGCAACCGGAGAGCTTTCAAAAAGGCTAACTGTGGATAATTTGATAGGTGCTTTTTCTAATATGACGATAGGCTCTACATCAGAGTCTTCACCTTCCCGGATCGCAAAAGTAATCTAGATACAGAACCCAAATGGCAAACTCAGGATCAAACGGTCTGGCAGGACATTTTTGGGATTCTGGCATTAAAACACTCCTAAGAAGAGTTTGGCACTTTGGCTTATTTGGAAACTCGGCTGTTATTTTCTAGGTGCAAAATAATTTTAAAAACTAGTTCTTCCACGTAATTTGGTATTACGACTAATGACCACCAAATTCAAAAAACCTGAATGTACTGTAAAAAACCATCCAGGCGGCTTTCTCATCCTGATTCACTTAAGCTTGTGTAGAAAGCATCACCAAGTTACTGGAACCTAAATCTCTCCTTCAGACACCTCACTTAGCAATCAGAAAATAATCCAACGGTAGGAATTTCATTAAAAAAGGAACTTTATGCTGGTACTAAGAAGGAGGAAGAAATGCTCAGAAAAATCACAAAGCCCTACCACAGGTTATTTGTCCTTCTTGTCCCTGATATCATCTATCCACCCCACTTTGAAAGAAAACACACACACACACACACACACACACACACTTTTTCTCTTCTATATGTCAGATCCACTGGGTTTCCAGTTTAAAAACAGTGTCCCGAATTCTCTCAGCTGTTCCCTATTTGAGACTTGTTTTTAAGTACTGTGGGTTTTGTTAAGGTTGTGCCTAGTTCTTGACTATATAATCGATAACCCATCAATCCCTGCCACTGCCTTTTCCTCTGACCTCCCCAGCACCGCTGTCAGTAAAAGTCACATTTGGCCCATCCAACACCAAAACAACTCATTTCTTTTTTGCAACTTGAGAAGCCCTTTTTAAGGCAGCTAGTTATCAACCAATTATTCATTGCGGAAAGAGCAGTAGCGAGGGCTCTCATGAAACATCATATACACCCAAGTTACAGTGCTGGCTCACACAGCCTCTGGGGAATTCAACAAGACAGGCCTGTTTTCAAAACACCATTTTAAACTCAAGAAAGATGCCATGTCAAAGAGTCAAGAGAAAGGAAAGGTAGGTAGTGAAATCGATGTTGCTGAGAACATATAATCAAGATCACCGCCAAAGTTGGGTTTTTGAACTACCTACTTTTTAAAACCAGGCTGGGCACAAAATCCTTCTGAACTTTGTGACATCTCCACACACTCTATTCTGTGGCCTAGCAGGCTTCTTCTATGGTTCCCAAAACAGAGAGAGGGTGCAATTTGTATTCCAAAGTTTAAACTAAGTGAAAGGAACATAACAGGAGGGGAAATGTTTAAAAACTGGCAACACGACAAGGAATGAGTGGCATACGTCCGGGTTGAACGCAAACAAATCAAAAGCCTCGATATGGTATTTGTTGCTCTCGCTCCTGCGTGGAGAGGAAAAAAACAAAAAACCCAACAAGTTGACTCTACATTTCAAATGGCTAGAAAGGGACGGTGTACAGCTGTTCTTCATGGGAAAGCCTGAAAATGACAGGCCTGCTTTACCTACAAAAAGAGGCGAACCCTGACCGACGCCTTTTTAAAAAGTGTATCCGTGGAACAGTTTCTGAAAACTTTCGAAGCGGTGCAGGGCCAACGGATGAGAAAGTGGCCTTGGGTAAGTGCCTGCATGAAGTGGTCTCCTCTGAGCTATGTCCTTAACACTCAATAAAAAAAAGCCTGTCACCGATACCTTTCGGTCTTCGCCCTGATTGACCACACCTTGCTTCACAGGTGAAGGAAGTCCCCTAGCAGGAGGTCCCCTTAGCGGGTAAAGGTCGTGGGCCAGGGTAGCAGCCGGGGCTTTGTGTAAAACGTAAAGATGCCAGGCCGGGCACCCCCTGGATGGCCGCATCTGAAGAACAGCAGCTCCCAGGGGGCACAGATTGGTGGAGTGATGCTGAGGATGCGCCCAAGGTCCAGTGAAGGGGTGTAGGTCTACCTTCCTCCTTTCCCTCGAGGTCAGGGGGCCGGGCGGGCTCCTCCCCTTTCGGGCCCCGGGGTGGGAATGCTGCATCTCTGGGAAAGATGAGTGGCCCACGTCGGAGGCCTTTCCTGGGTCCCCTCCAGTCCCCGCCTAGCACTGCACGGCCCAGCCCAGGAAAACAGAACCACCCAGCATAGCAGTGGACGGCCCAGCTGGGGAAAGGAGGGGGCAGGACCCAGTACAATACTGCATGGCCCAGCCCGGGGAGGAGGGTCCATTGCACACTGCACGGCCAGCCGGGGGAAAAAGGGAGGGGTGGGGGGCAGGACCCAGTACAACAGAGAAGCACCATGGCTCAGTGGAAAGAGCACAGGCTTGGGAGTCAAAGGTCAAGGGTTCGAATCCCAGCTCCGCCACTTGTCTGCTGGGTAACCCTGGGCAAGCCACTTAACTTCTCTGGGCCTCAGTTACCTCATGTGTCAAATGGGGATGAAGACTGTGAGCCCCACGTGGGACAACCTGATCACCTTGTATCACCCCCAGCGCTAAGAACAGTGCTTCGCATATAGTAAACAAATGCCACCATTGTTATTATTGTTATTATTATTACAACACTGTACGGTCCAGCCCGGGGAGGAGGACCCACTGCACGGCCCAGCCCAGGGCAACAGGACTCAGTGTAGCAGTGTATGGCCCAGCCCGGGGAAAAGGGGGGGACAGGATCCAGTGCAACACTGGATGGCCCTGCCCGGAGAAGAGGATCCACTGCAGACTGTACGGCCCAGCTCAGGGCAACAGGACTCAGCGTAGCACTGTACGGCCCAGCCCGCGGAAAAGGGGGGGGGGGGGGCCTGCAGGACCCACTGCAACACTGGATGGCCCTGCCCGGGGAAGAGGAGTCACTGCACACTGCACGGCCCGGCCCGGGGAGACAGGCCCCAGTGTAGCCCTGTACAGCCCAGCCCGGGGAAAAGGGGGAGCAGGATCCAGTGCAACATTTCACGGCCCAGCCCGGGAAGGAGGACCCAATGCAACACGGCACGGCCCAGCCCAGGGAAACAGGGCCCAGCGTAGCAGCACTGCACGGCCCAGCCCGGGGAAACAGGGCCCAGTGTAGCAAGCACCACTGCACGGCCCAGTCCGGGGAGGAGAACCTAGTGTAGTAGTGTAGGGCCCGGCCCGGGGAGGAGGACTCAGTGCGGCAGTGCACGGCCCAGCTCGGGGTGGGGAGAGGCCGATGCAGCATTGCACGGCCCAGCCCGATCAGGGAGAGGCCGGTGCAGCACTGCAAGGCCCGAGCCTGTCCCGTCCCTCCCCCGCCGCCGCCGCATGACTGTGCACGGCCCCCTCCGGGCGGGGAGGTTTCCGGCCGGGCCCGGACCCCGCTCTCGGCCCGGGAGGAAAGCCGCAACAGGGCCGAGGACCAGGGCGGGCACCCCCGCCACCTCCCCCGGGATATGCGTGCCCGCCCGCATAGGCAGGCGTGTGCCCAGCTAATGTGGGCCTCCGTATGTGTGTGTGTGTGTGTGTGTCTGTTCGCCCGCCTCCATTAAAGATGGCGAGCATCGCGCGTGGCTCCCTGGGCTCCCATACAATGAAAGGGGCCGGGGGAGCGAGGCACACACAGAAACGGGGGCGGACGGAGGCCAGGAGGAAAGGAAAAAGCCCCCCGGCCGGGCCGGGCGGCGGAGATAAACAGCGGCAGCCCCCCCCCTCCCCCCGGCCCCCTCCTCACCTTCCATCTCCATGTCCTCGGGCTCGCTGAGCTGCTGCTCCCCCGCTTTCTGCTGCTGCTGCTGCTGCTGCTGGTGGTTCATGTCGGCCGGTCCCTGGGGCGGGCCCGCCGCCGGGCCCGGGGGCTGCTGCGGGGGCTGCTCCGGGGCGGGGAGCGAGGGGGCCGGGGGCGGCGGCGGCGTTGGCGGCGGCAGGGAGACGCGCACGGATTTGCTCGCTATTCGCCCAATCTCGGCGCCGGGGCGGGGGAGCGGGCGGCCCGAGCCGGACCGGCCGCACGGCCCTGCCGCCGGCCCGGCCCCGGGCTCGGGGGGAGCGCGCTGAGCGCCGCCCCGGCCCGGACCGCCGCGGCTACCGCTGCTGCGGCGGCGGCGGCGGCGGTGGGTCCGGCGGGGTCCCGGCGCTGCCCGGCCCCGCCCGCGGCGCCCGTCCCCCTTGCTGTGGCCGCGCGCTGTGCCCGCGGCCCCGGGCTGGGGGGCTCGGGGGGCTCGCGGGGCTGGGGGGTTGGCGGTGCGGGGCCGGCGGCGGTGGACGCGGCGGCGGCGGCGGAGGCGGCGGCTCCAGCGGTTCGGCTTCTCTCCCTCTCAAAATGGCGGCCGCCTCCAATGTCACATCCGCATGGGGGGCCCGGGGCGGGACCGACCCGCACCCACTCGGCCCCCGCCGGACGGGGCCCGGACCCCGGGCACGACGAAACACGGACCGCGCCCGCAAAGCAACGCCGCCCGCCCGACCGACCGACCGACCGACCGCCTGCGGCCGGGGGACCGGGGACAGCCGGGGGGGGGGGGGGGGGGGGGAGAGACCGAGACGGAGGGAGGGACGGACGGACGGACACGGGGAGGGAGGGGGAGGGACAGCCGGGCAGGGAGAGGGAGGGAGCCAAGGAGACGGAGGGGGAGAGGCAGGAGGAGGGGGGAGATGGAGAGAGAGGGAGGAGGAGGGGGAGCGAGAATAGAGAGGGGTGGAGAGAAAGGGAGGGGGAGAGAGGAGGTGGGGAGAAAGGGAGAGGGAAGGAGGGGGAGGGAGAGAGGGAGGGGGAGAGAGGGAAGGAGGGGGAGCGAGAGGGGAGGGAGAGGAGGGGGAGCGAGAGAAGAGGAGAGAAAGGGGGAGGAAGAGCAGAGAAAGGGGAGGAGGAGGAGGGCAGAGATGGAGAGGGAGGAGGGAGAGATGGAGAGAGGAGGGGGGAGAGAGGGAGAGAAAGGGAGGGAAGGAGGGGGAGCGAGAATAGAGGGGTGGAGAGAAAGGGAGGGGGAGAGAGGAGGTGGGGGGAGAGGGGGGAGAAAGGGAGAGAAGGAGAGGGAAGGAGGTGGGGGGAGGGGGAGAGAGAGGGGGAGAAAGGGAGAGGGAAGGAGGGGGGAGCGAGGGAGAGAGGGGGAGAAAGGGAGAGGGAAGGAGGGGGGAGCGAGGGAGAGAGGGAGGGGAGAGAGGGAAGGAGGGGGAGCGAGAGGAGAGGGAGGGGGAGAGAGGGAAGGAGGGGAAGCGAGAGGGGAGGGAGAGGAGGGGGAGCGAGAGAAGAGGAGAGAAAGGGGGAGGAAGAGGAGAGAAGGGGGAGAGAGGGAGAAAAAGGGAGGGGGAGAGGGAAGGAGGGGGAGCGAGAATAGAGAGGGGTGGAGAGAAAGGGAGGGGGAGAGAGGAGGTGGGGGGAGAGCGGGGAGAAAGGGAGGGGGAGAGGGAAGGAGGGGGAGCGAGAGGGGAGGGAGGGGGAGAGAGGGAAGGAGGGGGAGAGAGGGAAGGAGGGGAGGAGGAGGAAGAGGGGAGGAGGAGGAGAGAAGGAGGGGGAGCGAGAGGAGAGGGAGGGAGCGAAGGAGAGGGAAAGAAAGGGAGGGGGGAGAGAGAGGAGGGGGAGCGAAGGGCTGGGAGGGGGAGCGAGGGAGGGAGGGTTGCGTTCCACATTTTTCCTTCAAAGCCCTACTGAGCGCTCACCTCCTCCAGGAGGCCTTCCCAGACTGAGCCCCCTCTTTCCTCTCATCAATCAATCAATCGTATTTATTGAGCGCTTACCGTGTGCAGAGCACTGCACTAAGCGCTTGGGAAGTACAAGTTGGCAACATATAGAGACAGTCCCTACCCAACCCCCTCCCCACCTCCCCGCCCTACCTCCTTCCCCTCCCCACAGCGCTTGCATATATATTTGTACAGATTTATTACTCTATTATTTGTACATATTTACTATTCTACTTATTTTGTTAATGATGTGCGTGTAGCTTTAATTCTGTTTCCTCTGATGACTTAAGGCCTGTCCACATGTTTTTGTTGTGTTGTCTGTCTCCCCCTTCTAGACTGTGAGCCCGTTGTTGGGTAGGGACCGTCCCTATATGTTGCCGACTTGGACTTCCCAAGCGCTTAGTACAGTGCTCTGCAAACAGTAAGCACGATTGAATGAATGAAGGAGGGGGAGCCCGAGGGAGCTGGGACACAGAGGGCGGGCCGGGGAGCCTGAGAGGGTGCGGGAGGGGAGAGAGGACCGGGGGAGCGGCTGGCCGGGAAGCAGGGAGGGAGAGCCGGAGACGGGGGGGGCGTGGCCACTCAGTCAATCGTATTTATTGAGCTCCCACTGTACTAAGCGCTTGGGAAAGTACATCAGAAAAATAAAAGAGGGTCACCGAGGGAGTGGGCGGCTGGGCTTAGTCCAGTGCTCTGCACACAGTAGGCGCTCAATAAATACGATTGAATGAATGAGGGGGACCCGGAGAGAGAAGGGGATAGCCGGTCAGTCAGTCAGTCATCATCATCAATCGTATTTATTGAGCACTTACTGTGTGCAGGGCACTGGACTAAGCGCTTGGGAAACTGCAAGGCAACCAGGACACCGAAGTTGTGGGCGGCTGAAGGGGGCCGGGAGGTAGGGAACCGGGAACAGTGGGTCCAGACCCCCTCAGTAATAATAATAATAATAATAATAATATTTGTTAATAGTAATAATAATAAAAATTATGGCATTTGTTAAGCACTGTTCTAAGCACTGGCGAGGATACAAGGTGGTCAGGTTATCCCATGTGGGGCTCACAGCCTTAATCCCCATTTTATAGATGAGGTAAATGAGGCACAGAGAAGCTAAGTGACTTTCCCAAGGTCACACAGCTGACAATTGGCGGAGAAGCACTGGGGTAGATACAAGGTAATCAGGTTGTCCCACGTGGGGCTCACAGTCTTAATCCCCCTTTTACAGATGAGGGACCTGAGGCACAGAGAAGTCAAGTGACCTGCCCAAAGTCACACAGCTGATCAGTTGTGGAGACAGGATTAGAACCCACAACCTCTGACTCCCAAGCCCGGGCTCTTTCCACTGCCTTTGCTTGAGCTCAATACCCCCGACCCCGGGTCAGGGGAGCCCCTCACTGCCCACATCCTCGCAGACCAGGCCCATTTAGCCCCAGGTATCCTCGGGCCCCAGCCAGGCCACCCTGCCAAGCCGCTGGGGATCTCACATATGCACTAAACTGCGAC
Source organism: Tachyglossus aculeatus (assembly GCF_015852505.1). Lineage (NCBI taxonomy): Eukaryota > Metazoa > Chordata > Mammalia > Monotremata > Tachyglossidae > Tachyglossus > Tachyglossus aculeatus. Next base: position 74,462,532 of record NC_052086.1, read on the forward strand.
CTCGCCGTGCCCAGGGACCGTGTCTGTTTCTTCTCGTATTGGACTCTCCGAAGTGCCTAGTACGGTGCTCTGCACACAGGAAGTGCTCAATCAGTATGAATGAATGAACACCCACCCCTCGCCTAACAACACACACACTCCTCTCCCTGCCTACCCTTCAAACAAGTAAGTGGTACTTACTGAGTGCAGAATACTGAGCGCTTGGGAGAGGAGTGTACACCAGAATTGGTAGACCACATTCTCTGCCCACAAGGGGCTTCCGGTTTCAGATAATAAAAATAGTTGTGGTATTTGTTAAGCACTTAGCGCTTGGGAAGTACAAATCAGCAATATTTAGAGACAGTCCCTACCCAACAATGGGCTTACAATCTATAAGACTAAGTGCTTACTATGTGCCAAGCACTGTTCTATGCACTAGGATAGATACAAGGTGATCCACATGGGGCTCACAATCTTAATCCCCATTTTACAGATGAGGTAACTGAGGCACAGAGAAGTGAAGTGACTTGCCCAAAGTCACACAGGTGACAAGTGGCGGAGCCGGGATTAGAACCCACAATCTCTGACTCCCAAGGCTGTTTCACTCTAATATGTGCCAAGCACTGTACTAAACACTGGGAGGGGGGGGGATACAAGCAAAACAGGTTGGACACAATCCCTGTCCCACGCTGGGCTAATGACTCAATCCCCATTTTCCAGATGAGGTAACTGAGGCCCAGAGAAGTGAAGTGACTTGCCCAAGGTCACACAGCAGACAAGTGGCCAAGCTAGGATTACTCTATTTTATTTGTACATATTTATTCTACTTATTTTATTTTGTTAATATGTTTTGTTTTGTTCTCTGTCTCCCCCTTCTAGACAATGAGCCCACTGTTGGGTAGGGACCATCTCTATATGTTGCCAACTTGTACTTCCCAAGCGCTTAGTACAGTACTCTGCACACAGTAAGCGCTCAATAAATACGATTGAATGAATGAATGAATGAATGAACCCATGACCTTCTGACTCCCAGGTCCGTGCTCGATCCACTACACCATGCTGCTTTCTTCATCTTTAAATTCCTCCCCAAATCTCATTTCCATGCATAGTCCCCTGGTGCCCAGCCACCCTTTCTATAACCTTTCCGAGTCTTACTTTATTATTATTTTCCTAGTCAAAGCCTTAATGAAGGCACATTCATTCTTTCAATCATATTTATTGAGTGCTTACTGTGTGCAGAGCACTGTACTAGGCACTTGGGAAGTACAAGTTGGCAACATAGAGGCATCTCCTCCAAGAGGCCTTTCCTGACTAAGCCCTCATTTCCTCTTCTCCCACTCCCTTCTGCACAGCACTTGCACTTGGACTTGCTCCCTTTATTCAACATCCCTCCTTTCCCCCCAGTCCCACAGTACTTACCAAAGTAGCTGTGATTTATTTATTTCTATTTGTGCCTGTCTCCCCCTCGACACTGTAAGCTTGTTGTGGGCAGGGAATGTATCTACCAACTCTGATTTATTGTTGGAGTGTACTCCCCCAGATGCTTAATTCAGTGCTGAGCACATAGCGCTCAATCAATCATATGTATTGAGCACTTACTGTGTGCAAGGCACTGTTCTAAGCAATTGGGAGAGAACAACACAACAATGTAACAGACAGTGTCCATGAGCTTTTGGGGGAGAAAGACATTAATATAAATTATGGATCTGTACATAAGTGCTGTGGTGGTGAATAAAGGAAGCAAGTCAGGGCCACACAGAAGGGGCTGGGAAAAGATGAAATGAGGGCTTAGGCAAGGAAGTCCTCTTGGAGGAGATGCGCTTGTTAAGTACTTACTATGTTCATTCATTCATTCATTCATTCATTCAATCATTTATTCTGCGCTTACTGTGTGCAGAGCACTGTACTTAGCACTTGAGAAGTACAAATCTGCAATATTTAGAGGCAGTCCCTACCCAACAACGGGCTTACAGTCTAGAAGACTAAGCCCTTACTATGTGCCAAGTACTGTTCTATGCGCTGGGATAGATGCAAGGTGATCAGATTGTCCCACATGGGGCTCACAGTCTTAATCCCCATTTTACAGATGAGGAAACGGAGGCACAGAGAAGTGAAGTGACTTGCCCAAGGTCACACAGCAGACAAGTGGCCAAGCTAGGATTACTCTATTTTATTTGTACATATTTATTCTACTTATTTTATTTTGTTAATATGTTTTGTTCTCTGTCTCCCCCTTCTAGACTGTGAGATCACTGTTGGGTAGGGACTGTCTCTATATGTTGCCAACTTGTACTTCCCAAGCGCTTAGTACAGTGCTCTGCACAGAGTAATCACTCAATAAATACGATTGAATGAATGAATGAAGGAATGAATGAATGAATGAATGAATGAAGGTCCGTGCTTGAACCACTACGCCATGCTGCTTTCTTCATCTTTAAATTCCTCCCCAAATCTCACTTCCATGCATAGTCCCCTGGTGCCCAGCCACCCTTTCTACAGCCTTTCCAAGTCTTATTTATTATTATTTTCCTAGTCAAAGCCTTATTGAAGACACATCTCCTCCAAGAGGCCTTTCCTGACTAAGCCCTCATTTCCTCTTCTCCCACTCCCTTCTGCACAGCACTTGCACTTGGACTCGCTCCCTTTATTCAACATCCCTCCCTTCCCCCCAGTCCCACAGTACTTACCAACGTAGCTGTGATTTATTTATTTCTATTGGTTCCTGTCTCCCCCTCTACACTGTAAGCTTGTTGTGGGCAGGGAATGTATCTACCAACTCTGATGTATTGTTGGAGTGTACTCCCCCAGATGCTTAATTCAGTGCTGTGCACATAGCGCTCAATCAATCATATGTATTGAACACTTACTGTGTGCAAGGCACTGTTCTAAGCTTTTGGGAGAGAACACAACTATATAACAGATAGTGTCCATGAGCTTTTGGGGGAGAAAGACATTAAGATAAATTATGGATGTGTACATAAGTGCTGTGGTGGTGAATAAAGGAAGCAAGTCAGGGCCACACAGAAGGGGCTGGGAAAAGATGCAATGAGGGCTTAGACAAGGAAGTCCTCTTGGAGGAGATGCGCTTGTTAAGTACTTACTATGTTCATTCATTCATTCATTCAATCGTATTTATTGTGCGCTTACTTTGTGCAGAGCACTGTACTTAGCGCTTGGGAAGTACAAATCAGCAATATTTAGAGACAGTCCCTACCGAACAAGTGGCAGAGCCGGGATTAGAACCCACAATCTCTGACTCCGAAGGCTGTTTCACTCTATGTGCCAAGCACTGTACTAAACACTGTGGGGGAGGGGGATACAAGCAAAACAGGTTGAACACAATCCCTATCCCCCGCTGGTCTAATGACTCAATCCCCATTTTCCAGATGAGTTAACTGAGGCCCAGAGAAGTGAAGTGACTTGCCCAAGGTCACACAGCAGACAAGTGGCCAAGGTAGGATTACTCTATTTATTTTATTTGCACATATTTATTATACTTATTTTATTTTGTTAATATGTTTTATTTTGTTCTCTGTCTCCCCCTTCTATTCTGTGAGCCCACTGTTGCGTAGGGACCATCTCTATATGTTACCAACTTGTACTTCCCAAGCACTTAGTACAGTGCTCTGCACACAGTAAGCGCTCAATAAATAAGATTGAATAAATGAATGAATGAACCCATGACCTTCTGACTCCCAGGTCCGTGCTTGAACCACTACGCCATGCTGCTTTCTTCATCTTCAAATTCCTCCCCAAATCTCACTTCCATGCATAGTCTCCTGGTGCCGAACCACCCTTTCTACAGCCTTTCCGAGTCTTATTTATTATTATTTTCCTAGTCAAAGCCTGATTGAAGACACATCTCCTCCAAGAGGCCTTTCCTGACTAAGCCCTCATTTCCTCTCCTCCCACTCCCTTCTGCACAGCACTTGCACTTGGACTTGCTCCCTTTATTCAACATCCCTCCTTTCCCCCCAGTCCTACAGTACTTACCAAGGTAGCTGTGATTTATTTATTTCTATTGCTTCCTGTCTCCCCCTTTACACTGTAAGCTTGTTGTGGGCAGGGAATGTATCTACCAACTCTGATGTATTGTTGTAGTGTACTCCCCCAGATGCTTAATTCAGTGCAGTGCACATAGCACTCAATCAATCATATGTATTGAGCACTTACTGTGTGCAAGGCATTGTTCTAAGCATTTGGGAGAGAACAACACAACAATATAACAGACAGTGTCCATGAGCTTTTGGGGGAGAAAGACATTAAGATAAATTATGGATCTGTACATAAGTGTTGTGGTGGTGAATAAAGGAAGCAAGTCAGGGCCACACAGAAGCGGCTGGGAAAAGATGCAATGAGGGCTTAGACAAGAAAGTCCTCTTGGAGGAGATGCGCTTGTTAAGCACTTACTATGTTCGTTCATTCATTCAATCATATTTATTGTGCGCTTACTTTGTGCAGAGCACTGTACTTAGCGCTTGGGATGTACAAATCTGCAATATTTAGAGACAGTCCCTATCCAACAATGGGCTTACAGTCTAGAAGACTTAAGCACTTACTATGTGCCAAGTACTGTTCTGTGCGCTGGGATAGATACAAGGTGATCATATTGTCCCACATGGGCTCACAGTCTTAATCCCCATTTTACAGATGAGGTAACTGAGGCACAGAGAAGTGAAGTGACTAGCCCAAAGTCACACAGGTGACAAGTGGCGGAGCCGGGATTAGAACCCACAATCTCTGACTCCCAAGGCTGTTTCACTCTAATATGTGCCAAGCACTGTACTAAACACTGTGTGGGGGGGATACAAGCAAAACGGGTTGGACACAATCCCTGTCCCACGCTGGTCTAATGACTCAATCCCCATTTTCCAGATGAGGTAACTGAGGCCCAGAGAAGTGAAGTGACTTGCCCAAGGTCACACAGCAGACAAGTGGCCAAGCTAGGATTACTCTATTTATTTTATTTGTACATATTTATTTTGTTCTCTTTCTCCCCCTTCTAGACTGTGAGCCCACTGTTGGGTAGGGACCATCACTATATGTTGCCAACTTGTACTTCCCAAGCGCTTAGTACAGTGCTCTGCACACAGTAAGTGCTCAATAAATCCGATTGAATGAATGAATGAATGAACCCATGACCTTCTGACTCCCAGGTCCGTGCTCGATCCACTACACCATGCTGCTTTCTTCATCTTTAAATTCCTCCCCAAATCTCACTTCCATGCGTAGTCCCCTGGTGCCCAGCCACCCTTTCTATAGCCTTTCCAAGTCTTATTTAATATTATTTTACTAGTCAAAGCCTTATTGAAGGCACATTCATTCTTTCAATTATATTTATTGAGCGCTTACTGTGTGCATAGCACTGTACTAAGCGCTTGGGAAGTACAAGTTGGCAACATATAGAGACATCTCCTCCAAGAGGCCTTTCCTCACTAAGCCCTCATTTCCTCTTCGCCCACTCCCTTCTGCACCGCACTTGCACTTGGACTTGCTCCCTTTATTCAACATCCCTCCTTTCCCCCCAGTCCCACAGTACTTACCAGCGTAGCTGTGATTTCTTTATTTCTATTGGTTTCTGTCTCCCCCTCTACACTGTAAGCTTGTTGTGGGCAGGGAATGTATCTACCAACTCTGATGTATTGTTGGAGTGTACTCCCCCAGATGCTTAATTCAGTGCTGTGCACATAGCGCTCAATCAATCATATGTATTGAGCACTTACAGTCTAGAAGGCACTGTTCTAAGCATTTGGGAGAGAACAACACAACAATGTAACAGACAGTGTCCATGAGCTTTTGGGGTAGAAAGACATTAAGATAAATTATGGATCTGTACATAAGTGCTGTGGTGGTGAATAAAGGAAGCAAGTCAGGGCCACACAGAAGGGGCTGGGAAAAGATGAAATGAGGGCTTAGACAAGGAAGTCGTCTTGGAAGAGATGCGCTTGTTAAGTACTTACTATGTTCATTCATTCATTCATTCAATCGTATTTATTGTGGGCTTACTGTGTGCAGAGCACTGTACTTAGCGCTTGGGAAGTACAAATCAGCAATATTTAGAGACAGTCCCTACCCAACAATGGGCTTACAGTCTAGAAGACGTAAGCGCTTACTATGTGCCAAGTACTGTTCTGTGCGCTGGGATAGATACAAGGTGATCAGATTGTCCCACATGGACGCACAGTCTTAATCCCCATTTTACAGATGAGGTAACTGAGGCACAGAGAAATGAAGTGACTTGCCCAAGGTCACACAGCAGACAAGTGGCCAAGCCAGGATTACTCTATTTTATTTGTACATATTTATTCTACTTATTCTATTTTGTTAATATGTTTTGTTCTCTGTCTCCCCCTTCTAGACTGTGAGCCCACTGTTGGGTAGGGACCATCCCTATATGTTGCCAACTTGTACTTCCCAAGCGCTTAGTACAGTGCTCTGCACACAGTAAGCACTCAGTAAATACGATTGAATGAATGGAATGAATGAACCCATGACCTTCTGACTCCCAGGTCCGTGCTCGATCCACTAACCCCATGCTGCTTTCTTCATCTTTAAATTCCTCCCCAAATCTCACTTCCATGCATAGTCCCGTGTTGCCCAGCCACCCTTTCTACAGCCTTTCCAGGTCTTATTTATTATTATTTTACTAGTCAAAGCCTTATTGAAGACACATCTCCTCCAAGAGGCCTTTCCTGACTAAGCCCTCATTTCCTCTTCTCCCACTCCCTTCTGCACAGCACTTGCACTTGGACTCGCTCCCTTTATTCAATATCCCTCCTTTCCTCCCAGTCCCACAGTACTTACCAACGTAGCTGTGATTTATTTATTTCTACTGGTTCCTGTCTCCCCCTCTACACTGCAAGCTTGTTGTTGGCAGGGAATTTACCTACCAACTCTGATGTATTGTAGGAGTTCTCTCCCCCAGATGTTTAATTCAGTACTGTGCACATAGCGCTCAATCAATCATATATATTGAGCACTTACTGTGTGCAAGGCACTGTTCTAAGCATTTGGGAGAGAACAACACAACAATATAACTGACAGTGTCCATGAGCTTTTGGGGGAGAAAGACCTTAAGATAAATTATGGATCTGTACAAAAGTGTTGTGGTGGTGAATAAAGGAAGCAAGTCAGGGCCACACAGAAAGGGCTGGGAAGAGATTAAATGAGGGCTTAGACAAGAAAGTCCTCTTGGAGGAGATGTGCTTGTTAAACACTTACTATGTTCATTCATTCATACAATCGTATTTATTGTGTGCTTACTGTGGGCAGAGCACTGTACATAGCGCTTAGGAAGTACAAATCGGCAATATTTAGAGACAGTCCCTACCGAACAATGGGCTTACAGTCTAGAAGACTTAAGCGCTTACTATGTGCCAAGTACTGTTCTATGCGCTGGGATAAATGCAAGGTGATCAGATTGTCCCACATGGGCTCCCAGTCTTAATCCCCATTTTACAGATGAGGTAACTGAGGCACAGAGAAGTGAAGTGACTTGCCCAAAGTCCCACATGTGACAAGTGGCGGAGCCGGAATTAGAACCCACAATCTCTGACTCCCAAGGCTATTTCACTCTAATATGTGCCAAGCACTGTACTAAACACTGTGCGGGGGGGAGGATACAAGCAAAACAGGTTGGAAACAATCCCTGTCCCACGCTGGGCTAATGACTCAATCCCCATTTTCCAGATGAGGTACCTGAGGCCCAGAGAAGTGAAGTGACTTGCCCAAGGTCACACAGCAAACAAGTGGCCAAGATAGGAATACTCTATTTATTTTATTTGTAAATATTTATTCTACTTATTGTATTTAGTTAATATGTTTTGTTTTGGTCTCTGTCTCCCCCTTCTAGACTGTGAGCCCACTGTTGGGTAGGGACCATCTCTATATGTTGCCAACTTGTACTTCCCAAGCGCTAAGTACAGTGCTCTGCGCACAGTAGACGCTCAATAAATACGATTGAATGAATGAATGAATGAACCCATGACCTTCTGACTCCCAGGTCCGTGCTCGATCCACTATGCCATGCTGCTTTCTTCATCTTTAAATTCCTTCCCAAATCTCACTTCCATGCATAGTCCCCTGGTGCCCAGCCACCCTTTCTACAGCCTTTCCGAGTCTTATTTATTATTATTTTCCTAGTCAAAGCCTTATTGAAGACACATCTCCTCCAAGAGGCCTTTCCTGACTAAGCCCTCATTTCCTCTTCTCCCACTCCCTTCTGCACAGCACTTGCACTTGGACTTGCTCCCTTAATTCAACATCCCTCCTTTCCTCCCAGTCCCACAGTACTGACCAACGTAGCTGTGATTTATTTATTTCTATTGGTTCCTGTCTCCCCCTCTGCACTGTAAGCTTGTTGTGGGCAGGGAATTTATCTACCAACTCTGATGTATGGTTGGAGTGTACTCCCCCGGATGCTTAATTCAGTACTGTGCACATAGCACTCAATCAATGATATGTATTGAACACTTACTGTGTGCAAGGCACTGTTCTAAGCATTTGGGAGAGAACAACACAACAATATAAAAGACAGTGTCTGTGAGCTTTTGGGGGAGAAAGACATTAAGATAAATTATGGATGTGTACATAAGTGCTGTGGTGGTGAATAAAGGAAGCAAGTCAGGGCCACACAGAAGGGGCTGGGAAAAGATGAAATGAGGGCTTAGACAAGGAAGTCCTCTTGGAGAAGATGTGCTTGTTAAGTACTTACAATGTTCATTCATTCATTCATTCAAACGTATTGATTGTGTGCTTACTGTGTGCAGAGCACTGTACTTAGCGCTTGGGAAGTACAAATCGGCAATATTTACAGACAGTCCCTACCCAACAACCTCCTTACAGTCTAGAAGACTTACGCGCTTACTATGTGACAAGTACTGTTCTATGCGCTGGGATAGATACAAGGTGATCAGATTGTCCCACAGGGGGCTCACAGTCTTAATCCCCATTTTACAGATGAGGTAACTGAGGCACAGAGAAGTGAAGTGACTTGCCCAAGGTCACACAGCAGACAAGTGGCCAAGCGAGGATTACTCTATTTTATTTGTACGTATTTATTCTACTTATTTCATTTTGTTAATATGTTTTGTTTTGTTCTCTGTCTCCCCCTTCTAGACTGTGAGCCCACTGTTGGGTAGGGACCATCTCTATATGTTGCCAACTTGTACTTCCCAAGCGCTTAAAACAGTGCTCTGCACACAGTAAGCGCTCAATAAATACTATTGAATGAATGAATGAATGAACCCATGAACTTCTGACTCCCAGGTCCGTGCTCGATCCACTATGCCATGCTGCTTTCTTCATCTTCAAATTCCTCCCCAAATCTCACTTCCATGCATAGTCCCCTGGTGCCCAGCCACCCTTTCTACAGCCTTTCCGAGTCTTATTTATTATTATTTTCCTAGTCAAAACCTTATTGAAGACACAACTCCTACAAGAGGCTATTCCTGACAAAGCCCTCATTCCCTCTTCTCCCACTCCCTTCTGCACAGCACTTGCACTTGGACTTGCTCCCTTTATTCAACATCCCTCCTTTCCCCCCAGTCCCACAATACTTACCAACGTAGCTTTGATTTATTTATTTCTATTGGTTCCTGTCTCCCCCTCTACACTGTAAGCTTGTTCTGGGCAGGGAATGTACCTACTAACTCTGATGTATTGTAGGAGTTGTCTCCCCCAGATGTTTAATTCAGTGCTGTGCACATAGCGCTCAATCAGTCATATGTATTGAACACTTACTGTGTTCAAGGCACTGTTCTAAGCATTTGGGAGAGAACAACACAACAATATAACAGATAGTGTCCATGAGCTTTTGGGGGAGAAAGACATTAAGATAAATTATGGATCTGTACATAAGTGTTGTGGTGGTGAATAAAGGAAGCAAGTCAGGGCCACACAGAAGGGGCTAGGAAAAGATGAAATGAGAGCTTAGACAAGGAAGTCCTCTTGGAGGAGATGTGCTTGTTAAGTACTTACTATGTTCATTCATTCATTCAATCGTATTTATTGTGCGCTTACTTTGTGCAGAGCACTGTACTTAGAGCTTGGGAAGTACAAATCAGCAATATTTAGAGATAGTCCGTACCCAACAATGGGCTTACAGTAAGCGCTTTCTATGTGCCAAGTACTGTTCTGTGCGCTGGGATAGATAGAACGTGATCAGATTGTCCCATATAGGCTCACAGTCTTAATCCCCATTTTACAGATGAGGTAACTGAGGCACAGAGAAGTGAAGTGACTTGCCCAAAGTCACACAGGTGACAAGTGGCGGAGCCGGGATTAGAACCCACAATCTCTGACTCCCAAGGCTGTTTCACTCTAATATGTGCCAAGCACTGTACTAAACACTGGTGGGGGGGGGATACAAGCAAAACAGGTTGGACACAATCCCTGTCCCACGCTGGGCTAATGACTCAATCCCCATTTTCCAGATGAGGTAACTGAGGCCCAGAGAAGTGAAGTGACTTGCCCAAGGTCACACAGCAGACAAGTGGCCGAGCTAGGATTACTCTATTTATTTTATTTGTACATATTTATTTTGTTCTCTGTCTCCCACTTCTAGACTGTGAGCCCACTGTTGGGTAGGGACCATTTCTATATGTTGCCAACTTGTACTTCCCAAGCGCTTAGTACAGTGCTCTGCACACAGCAAGCACTCAATAAACTCAATAAATACGATTGAATGAATGAATGAATGAACCCATAACCTTCTGACTCCCTGGTCCGTGCTCGATCCACTACACCATGCTGCTTTCTTCATCTTTAAATTCCTCCCCAAATCTCACTTCCATGCATAGTCCCCTGGTGCCCAGTCAGCCTTTCTACAGCCTTTCCGAGTCTTACTTTATTATTATTTTACTAGTCAAAGCCTTATTGAAGGCACATTCATTCTTTCAATCATATTTATTGAGCGCTTACTGTGTGCAGAGCACTGTACTAAGCGCTTGGGAAGTACAAGTTGGCACCGTATAGAGACATCTCCTCCAAGAGGCCTTTCCTGACTAAGCCCTCATTTCCTCTTCTCCCACTCCCTTCTGCACAGCACTTGCACTTGGACTTGCTCCCTTTATTCAACATCCCTCCTTTCCCCCCAGTCCCACAGTACTTACCAGCGTAGCTGTGATTTCTTTATTTCTATTGCTTCCTGCCTCCCCCTCTACACTGTAAGCTTGCTGTGGGCAGGGAATGTATCTACCAATTCTGATGTATTGTTGGAGTGTACTCCCCCAGATGCTTAATTCATTACTGTGCACATAGCGCTCAATCAGTCATATGTATTGAGCACTTACTGTGTGCAAGGCACTGTTCTAAGCATTGGGGAGAGAACAACACAACAATATAACAGACAGTGTCCATGAGCTTTTGGGGGAGAAAGACATTAAGATACATTATGGATCTGTACATAAGTGTTGTGGTGGTGAATAAAGTAAGCAAGTCAGGGTCACACAGAAGTGGCTGGGAAAAGATGAAATGAGGGCTTCGACAAGAAAGTCCTCTTGGAGGAGATGTGCTTGATAAGCACTTACTGTGTTCATTCATTCATTCAATCATATTTATTGTGTGCTTACTTTGTGCAGAGCACTGTATTTAGCGCTTGGGAAGTACAAATCGGCAATATTTAGAGCCAGTCCGTTCCCCACAATGGGCTTACAGTCTAGAAGATTTAAGCGCTTACTATGTGCCAAGTACTGTTCTGTGCGCTGGGATACATACAAGGTGATCAGATTGTCCCACATGGGCTCACAGTCTTAATCCCCATTTTACAGATGAGGTAACTGAGGCCCAGAGAAGTGAAGTGACTTGCCCAAAGTCCCACATGTGACAAGTGGCGGAGCTGGTATTAGAACTCACAATCTCTGACTCCCAAGGCTGTTTCACTCTAATATGTGCCAAGCACTGTACTAAGCACTGGTGGGGGGGATACAAGCAAAACAGGTTGGACACAATCCCTGTCCCACGCTGGGCTAATGACTCAATCCCCGTTTTCCAGATGAGGTAATTGAGGCCCAGAGGAGTGAAGTGACTTGCCCAAGGTCACACAGCAGACAAGTGGCTGAGCTAGAATTACTGTATTTCTTTATTTTATTTGTGCATATTTATTTTGTTCTCCATCTCCCCCTTCTAAACTGTGAGCCCACTTTTGGGTAGGGACCATCTCTATATGTTGCCAACTTGTACTTCCCAAGCGCTTAGTACAGTGCTCTGCACACAGTAAGCGCTCAATAAATACGATTGATTGATTGATTGATTGAATGAATGAATGAATGAACCCATGACCTTCTGACTCCCAGGTCCGTGCTCGACCCACTACACCATGCTGCTTTCTTCATCTTTAAATTCCTCCCCAAATCTCACTTCCATGCATAGTCCCCTGGTGCCCAGCCACCCTTTCTACAGCCTTTCTGAGTCTTACTTTATTGTTATTTTACTAGTCGAAGCCTTACTGAAGGCACATTCATTCTTTCAATCATATTTATTGAGCACTTACTGTGTGCAGAGCACTGTACTAAGCACTTGGGAAGTACAAGTTGGCAACATATAAAGACATCTCCTCCAAGAGGCTTTTCCTAAGCCCTCATTTCCTCTTCTCCCACTCCCTTCTGCACAGCACTTGCACTTGGACTTGCTCCCTTTATTCAACATCCCTCCTTTCCCCCCAGTCCCACAGTACTTAGCAGCGTAGCTGTGATTTATTTATATCTATTGGTTCCTGTCTCGCCTCTACACTGTAAGCTTGTTGTGGGCAGGGAATGTATCTACCAACTCTGATGTATTGTTGTAGTGTACTCCCCCAGATGCGTTCTTCAGTGCTGTGCACTTAGCGCTCAATCATATGTATTGAGCACTTACTGTGTGCAAGGCACTGTTCTAAGCATTTGGGAAAGAACAACACAACAATATAACAGACAATGTCAATGGGCTTTTGGGGGAGAAAGACATTAAGATAAATTATGGATCTGTACATAAGTGCTGTGGTGGTGAATAAAGGAAGCAAGTCAGGGCCACACAGAAGGGGCTGGGAAAAGATGAAATGAGGGCTTAGACAAGGAAGTCCTCTTGGAGGAGATGCGCTTGTTAAGTACTTACTATGTTCATTCATTCATTCATTCAATCGTATTTATTGTGCGCTTACTGTGTACAGAGCATTGTACTTAGCGCTTGGGAAGTACAAATCGGCAATATTTAGGGACAGTCCCTACCCAACAACGGGCTTACAGTCTAGAAGACTAAGCGCTTACTATGTGCCAAGTACTGTTCTATGCGCTGGGATAGATACAAGGTGATCAGATTGTCCCACCTGGGGCTCACAGTCTTAATCCCCATTTTACAGATGAGGTAACTGAGGCACAGAGAAGTGAAGTGACTTGCCCAAGGTCACACAGCAAAGTTGCCAAACTAGGATTACTCTATTTTATTTGTACATATTTATTCTACTTATTTTGTTAATATGTTTTATTTTGTTCTCTGTCTCCCCCTTCTAGACTGTGAGCCCACTGTTGGGTAGGGACCATCTCTATATGTTGCCAACTTGTACTTCCCAAGCACTTAAAACAGTGCTGTGCACACAGTAAGCGCTCAATAAATACTATTGAATGAATGAATGAATGAACCCATGAACTTCTGACTCCCAGGTCCGTGCTCGATCCACTATGCCATGCTGCTTTCTTCATCTTCAAATTCCTTCCCAAATCTCACTTCCATGCATAGTCCCCTGGTGCCCAGCCACCCTTTCTACAGCCTTTCCGAGTCTTATTTTTTATTATTTTCCTAGTCAAAACCTTATTGAAGACACAACTCCTACAAGAGGCTATTCCTGACAAAGCCCTCATTCCCTCTTCTCCCACTCCCTTCTGCACAGCACTTGCACTTGGACTTGCTCCCTTTATTCAACATCCCTCCTTTCCCCCCAGTCCCACAATACTTACCAACGTAGCTTTGATTTATTTATTTCTATTGGTTCCTGTCTCCCCCTCTACACTGTAAGCTTGTTGTGGGCAGGGAATGTATCTACCAACTCTGATGTATTGTTGGAGTGTACTCCCCCAGATGTTTAATTCAGTACTGTGCACATAGCGCTCAATCAATCATATATATTGAGCACTTACTGTGTGCAAGGCACTGTTCTAAGCATTTAGGAGAGAACAACACGACAATATAACTGACAGTGTCCATGAGCTTTTGGGGGAGAAAGACTTCAAGATAAATTATGGATCTGTACATAAGTGTTGTGGTGGTGAATAAAGGAAGCAAATCAGGGCCACACAGAAAGGGCTGGGAAAAGATGAAATGAGGGCTTAGGCAAGGAAGTCCTCTTGCAGGAGATGCACTTGTTAAGTACTTACTATGTTCGTTCATTCATTCATTCAATCGTATTTATTGTGCGCTTACTTTGTGCAGAGCACTGTACTTAGCGCTTGGGAAGTACAGATCAGCAATATTTAGAGACAGTCCCTACCCAACAATGGTCTTACAGTTTAGAAGACTTAAGCGCTTACTATGTGCCAAGTACTGTTCTGTGCACTGGGATAGATACAAGGTGATCAGATTGTCCCACATGGGCTCACAGTCTTAATCCCCATTTTACAGATGAGGTAACTGAGGCACAGAGAAGTGAAGTGACTTGCCCAAAGTCACACAGGTGACAAGTGGCGGAATCGGAATTAGAACCCACAATCTCTGACTCCCAAGGCTGTTTCACTCTAATATGTGCCAAGCACTGTACTAAACACTGGTGGGGGGGACACAAGCAAAACAGGTTGGACACAATCCCTGTCCCACGCTGGGGTAATGACTCAATCCCCATTTTCCAGGTGAGGTAACTGAGGCCCAGAGAAGTGAAGTGACTTGCCCAAGGTCACACAGCAGACAAGTGGCCGAGCTAGGATTACTCCATTTATTCATTTTATTTGTACTTATTTATTTTGTTGTCTGTCTCCCCCTTCTAGACTGTGAGCCCACTGTTGGGTAGGGACCATCTCTATATGTTGCCTACTTGTACTTCCCAAGCGCTTAGTACAGTGCTCTGCACACAGTAAGCACTCAATAAACTCAATAAATACGATTGAATGAATGAATGAATGAACCCATGATCTTCTGACTCCCAGGTCCGTGCTCGATCCACTACACCATGCTGCTTTCTTCATCTTTAAATTCCTCCCCAAATCTCACTTCCATGCATAGTCCCCCGGTGCCCAGCCACCCTTTCTATAGCCTTTCCGAGTCTTACTTTAGTATTGTTTTCCTAGTCAAAGCCTTATTGAAGGCACATTCATTCTTTCAATTATAGTTATTGAGCGCTTACTGTGTGCAGAGCACTGTACTAAGCGCTTGGGAAGTACAAGTTGGCAACATATAGAGACATCTCCTCCAAGAGGCCTTTCCTGACTAAGCCCTCATTTCCTCTTCTCCCACTCCCTTCTGCACAGCACTTGCACTTGGACTTGCTCCCTTTATTCAACATCCCTCCTTTCCCCCCAGTCCCACAGTACTTACCAGCGTAGCTGTGATTTATTTATTTCTATTGTTTCCTGTCTCCCCCTCTACACTGTAAGCTTGTTGTGGGCAGGGAATATATCTACCAACTCTGGTTCTGGTGGTGAATAAAGGAAGCAAGTCAGGGCCACACAGAAGGGGCTGGGAAAAGATGAAATGAGGGCTTATACAAGGAAGTCTTCTTGGAGGAGATGCGCTTGTTAAGTACTTACATGTTTATTCATTCATTCATTCATTCAATCAATCATATTTATTGTGTGCTTACTTTGTGCAGAGCACTGTGCTTAGCGCTTGGGAAGTACTAATCAGCAATATTTTGAGACAGTCCCTACCCAACAATGGGCTTACAGTCTAGAAGACTTAAGCGCTTACTATGTGCCAAGTACTGTTCTGTGCGCTGGGATAGATACAACGTGATCAGATTGTCCCACATAGGCTCACAGTCTTAATCCCCATTTTACAGATGAGGTAACTGAGGCACAGAGAAGTGAAGTGACTTGCCCAAAGTCACACAGGTGACAAGTAGCGGAGCCGGGAATAGAACCGAAAATCTCTGACTCCCAAGGCTGTTTCACTCTAATGTGTGCCAAGCACTGTACTAAACACTGTGTGGGGGGGTGGGATTCAAGCAAAACAGGTTGGACACAATCCCTGTCCCACGCTGGGCTAATGACTCAATCCCCATTTTCCAGATCAGGTAACTGAAGCCCAGAGAAGTGAAGTGACTTGCCCAAGGTCACACAGCAGACAAGTGGCCAAGCTAGGATTACTCTATTTTATTTAGACATATTTATTCTACTTATTTTATTTTGTTAATATGTTTTGTTTTGTTCTCTGTCTCCCTTCTAGACTGTGCGCCCACTGTTGGGTAGGGACTATCTCTATATGTTGCCAACTTGTACTTCCCAAGCGCTTAGTACAGTGCTCTGCACGCAGTAAGCGCTCAATAAATACGATTGAATGAATGAATGAATGAACCCATGACCTTCTGACTCCCAGGTCCGTGCTAGATCAACTACGCCATGCTGCTTTCTTCATCTTTAAATTCCTCCGCAAATCTCACTTCCATGCATAGTCCCCTGGTGCCCAGCCACCCTTTCTACAGCCTTTCCGAGTCTTATTTATTATTATTTTCCTAGTCAAAGCCTTATTGAAGACACATCTCCTCCAAGAGGCCTTTCCTGACTAAGCCCTCATTTCCTCTTCTCCCACTCCCTTCGGCACAGCACTTGCACTTGGACTTACTCCCTTTATTCAACATCCCTCCTTTCCCCCCAGTCCTACAGTACTTACCAACGTAGCTGTGATTTATTTATTTCTATTGGTGCCTGTCTCCCCCTCTACACTGTAAGCTTGTTGTGGGCAGGGAATGTATCTACCAACTCTGATGTATTGTTGTAGTGTACTCCCCCAGATGTTTAATTCAGTGCTGTGCACATAGCGCTCAATCAATCATATGTATTGAGCACTTACTGTGTGCAAGGCACTGTTCTAAGCAATTGGGAGAGAACAACACAACAATGTAACAGACAGTGTCCATGAGCTTTTGGAGGAGAAAGACATTAAGATAAATTATGAATCTGTACATAAGTGTTGTGGTGGTGAATAAAGGAAGCAAGTCAGGGCCACACAGAAGGGGCTGGGAAAAGATGAAATTAGGGCTTAGACAAGAAAGTCCTCTTGGAGGAGATGCGCTTGTTAAGCACTTACTATGTTCATTCATTCACTCAATCGTATTTATTGTGCGCTTACTTTGTGCAGAGCACTGTACTTAGCGCTTGGGATGTACAAATCGGCAATATTTAGAGACAGTCCCTATCCAACAATGGGCTTACAGTCTAGAAGACTTAAGCGCTTACTATGTGCCAAGTACTGTTCTGTGCGCTGGGATAGATACAAGGTGATCATATTGTCCCACATGGGCTCACAGTCTTAATCCCCATTTTACAGATGAGGTAACTGAGGCACAGAGAAGTGAAGTGACTAGCCCAAAGTCACACAGGTGACAAGTGGCGGAGCCGGGATTAGAACCCACAATCTCTGACTCCCAAGGCTGTTTCACTCTAATATGTGCCAAGCACTGTACTAAGCACTGGTGGGGGGGATACAAGCAAAACAGGTTGGACACAATCCCTGTCCCACGCTGGTCTAATGACTCAATCCCCATTTTCCAGATGAGGTAACTGAGGCCCAGAGAAGTGAAGTGACTTGCCCAAGGTCACACAGCAGACTAGTGGCCGAGCTAGAATTACTCTATTTATTTATTTTATTTGTACATATTTATTTTGTTCTCTGTCTCCCCCTTCTAGACTGTGAGCCCACTTTTGGGTATGGATCATCTCTATACTTTGCCAACTTGTACTTCCCAAGCGCTTAGTACAGTGCTCTGCACACAGTAAGCGCTCAATAAATACGATTGATTGATTGATTGATTGAATGAATGAATGACCCCATTACCTTCTGACTCCCAGGTCCGTGCTCGACCCACTACACCATGCTGCTTTCTTCATCTTTAAATTCCTCCCCAAATCTCACTTCCATGCATAGTGCCCTGGTGCCCAGCCACCCTTTCTACAGCCTTTCTGAGTCTTACTTTATTATTATTTTACTAGTCAAAGCCTTATTGAAGGCACATTCATTCTTTCAATCATATTTATTGAGCGCTTACTGTGTGCGGAGCACTGTACTAAGCGCTTCGGAAGTACAAGTTGGCAACATATAAAGACATCTCCTCCAAGAGGCCTTTCCTGACTAAGCCCTCATTTCCTCTTCTCCCACTCCCTTCTGCACAGCACTTGCACTTGGACTTGCTCCCTTTATTCAACATCCCTCCTTTCCCCCCAGTCCCACAGTACTTACCAACGTAGGTGTGATTTATTTATTTCTATTGGTTCCTGTCTCCCCCTCTACACTGTAAGCTTGTTGTGGGCAGGGAATGTATCTACCAACTCTGATGTATTGTTGGAGTGTACTCCCCCAGATGCTTAATTCAGTGCTGTGCACACAGCGCTAAATCAATCATATGTATTGAGCAGTTACTGTGTGCAAGGTACTGTTCTAAGCATTTGGGAGAGAACAACACAGCAATATAACAGATAGTGTCCATGAGCTTTTGGGGGAGAAAGACATTAATATAAATTATGGATCTGTACATAAGTGCTGTGGTGGTGAATAAAGGAGGCACGTCAGGGCCACACAGAAGGGGCTGGGATAAAATGAAATGAGGGCTTAGACAAGGAAGTCCTCTTGGAGGAGGTGGGCTTGTTAAGTACTTACTATGTTCATTTATTCATTCATTCATTAAATTGTATTTATTGTGCACTTACTTTGTGCAGAGCACTGTGCTTAGCGCTTGGGAAGTACAAATCGGCAATATTTAGAGACAGTGCCTACCCAACAATGCGCTTACGGTCTAGAAGACTTAAGCGCTTACTATGTGCCAAGTACTGTTCTGTGCGCTGGGATAGATACAAGGTGATCAGATTGTCCCACATGGGCTCACAGTCTTAATCCCCATTTTACAGATGAGGTGACTGAGGCACAGAAAAGTGAAGTGACTTGCCCAAAGTCACACAGGTGACAAGTGGTGTAGCTGGGATTAGAACCCACAATCTCTGAGTCCCAAGGCTGTTTCACTCTAATATGTGCCAAGCACTGGTGGGGGGGATACAAGCAAAACAGGTTGGACACAATCCCTGACCCACGCTGGGCTCCCCCATTTTCCAGATAAGGTAACTGAGGCCCAGAGAAGTGAAGTGACTTGCCCAAAGTCACACAGCAGACAAGTGGCCGAGCTAGGCTTACTCTATTTCTTCATTTTATCTGTACATATTTATTTTGTTCTCTGTCTCCCCCTTCTAGACTGTGAGCCCAGTGTTGGGTAGGGACCATCTCTATATGTTGCCAACTTGTACTTCCCAAGCGCTTAGTACAGTGCTCTGCACACAGTAAGTGCTCAATAAACTCAATAAACACGATTGAATGAATGAATGAATGAACCCATGACCTTCTGACTCCCAGGTCCGTGCTCGATCCACTACACCATTCTGCTTTCTTCATCATTAAATTTCTCCCCAAATCTCACTTCCATGCATAGTCCCCGGGTGCCCAGCCACCCTTTCTACAGCCTTTCCGAGTCTTACTTTATTATTATTTTACTAGTCAAAGCCTTATTGAAGGCACATTCATTCTTTCAATCATATTTATTGAACGCTTACTGTGTGGAGAGCACTGTACTAAGCGGTTGGGAAGTACAAGTTGGCAACATATAGAGACATCTCCTCCAAGAGGCCTTTCCTGACTAAGCCCTCATTTCCTCTTCTCCCACTCTCTTCTGCACAGCACTTGCACTTGGACTTGCTCCCTTTATTCAACATCCCTCCTTTCCCCCCAGTCCCACAGTACTTACCAGCGTAGCTGTGATTTATTTATTTCTATCGGTTCCTGTCTCACCCTCTACACTGTAAGCTTGTTGTGGGCAGGGAATGTATCTACCAACTCTGATGTATTGTTGGAGTGTACTCCCCCAGATGCTTAATTCAGTGCAGTGCACATAGCACTCAATCAATCATATGAATTGAGCACTTACTGTCTGCAAGGCACTGTTCTAAGCATTTGGGAGAGAACAACAAAACAATATAACAGACAGTGTCCATGAACTTTTGGGGGAGAAAGACATTAAGATAAATTATGGATCTGTACATAAGTGCTGTGGTGGTGAATAAAGGAAGCAAGTCAGGGCCACACAGAAGGGGCTGGGAAAAGATGAAATGAGGGCTTAGACAAGGAAGTCCTCTTGGAGGAGATGCGCTTGTTAAGTACTTACTATGTTCATTCATTCATTCATTCAATCGTATTTATTGTGCTCTTACTGTGTGCAGAGCACTGTATTTAGCGCTTGGGAAGTACAAATCGGGCAATATTTAAAGACAGTCCCTACCCAGCAACAGGCTTACAGTCTAAAAGACTAAGCGCTTACTATGTGCCAAGTACTGTTCTATGCGCTGGGGTAGATACAAGGTGATCAGATTGTCCCACATGGGGTTCACAGTCTTAATCCCCATTTTCCAGATGAGGTAACTGAGGCCCAGAGAAGTGAAGTGACTTGCCCAAGGTCACACAGCAGACAAGTGGCCAAGCTAGGATTACTTCATTCATTTTATTTGTACATGTTTATTCTGCTTATTTTATTTTGTTAATATGTTTTGTTTTGTTCTCTGTCTCCCCCTTCTAGACTGTGAGCCCACTGTTGGGTAGGGACCATCTCTATATGTTGCCAACTTGTACTTTCCAAGCGCTTAGTACAGTACTCTGCACACCGTAAGCGCTCAATAAATAAGATTGAATGAATGAATGAATGAACCCATGACCTTCTGACTCCCAGGTCCATGCTCGATCCACTGCACCATGCTGCTTTCTTCATCTTTAAATTCCTCCCCAAATCTCACTTCCATGCATAGTCCCCTGGTGCCCAGCCACCCTTTCTACAGTTTTTCGGTGTCTTATTTATTATTATTTTCCTAGTCAAAGCCTTATTGAAGACACATCTCCTCCAAGAGGCCTTTCCTGACTAAGCCCTCATTTCCTCTTCTCCCACTCCCTTCTGCACAGCACTTGCACTTGGACTTGCTCCCTTTATTCAATATCCCTCCTTTCCTCCCAGTCCCACAGTACTTACCAACGTAGGTGTGATTTATTTATTTCTACTGGTTCCTGTCTCCCTCTCTACACTGTAAGCTTGTTGTGGGCAGGGAATGTATCTACCAACTCTGATGTATTTTTGGAGTGTACTCCCCTAGATGTTTAATTCAGTACTGTGCACATAGCACTCAATCAGTCATATATATTGAGCACTTACTGTGTGCAAGGCACTGTTCTAAGCATTTGGGAGAGAACAACACAACAATATAACTGACAGTGTCCATGAGCTTTTGGGGGACAAAGACATTAAGATAAATTATGGATCTGAACATAAGTGTTGTGGTGGTGAATAAAGGAAGCAAGTCAGGCCACACAGAATGGGCTGGGAAAAGATGAAATGAGGGCTTAGACAAGAAAGTCCTCTTGGAGGAGATGTGCTTGTTAAGCACTTACTATGTTCATTCATTCATTCAATCATATTTATTGTGCGCTTACTTTGTGCAGAGCACTGTACTTAGGGCTTGGGAAGTACAAATCGGCAATATTTAGAGACAGTCCTTACCCAACAATGGGCTTACAGTCTAGAAGACTTAAGCGCTTACTATGTGCCAAGTACTATTCTATGCGCTGGGATGAATACAAAGTGATCAGATTGTCCCACATGGGCTCACAGTCTTAATCCCCATTTTACAGATGAGGTAACTGAGGCACAGAGAAGTGAAGTGACTAGCCCAAAGTCACACAGGTGACAAGTGGCGGAGCCGGGAAAGGAACCCACAATCTCTGTCTCCCAAGGCTGTTTCACTCTAATATGTGCCAAGCACTGTACTAAACACTGTGGGGGGCGGGGGGCGGGATACAAGCAAAACAGGTTGGACACAATCCCTGTCCCACGCTGGGCTAATGACTCAATCCCCATTTTCCAGATGAGGTAACTGTGGCCCAGAGAAGTGAAGTGACTTGCCCAAGGTCACACAGCAGACAAGTGGCCAAGGTAGGATTACTCTATTTATTTTATTTGTACATATGTATTCTACTTATTTTATTTTGTTAATATGTTTTGTTTTGTTCTCTGTCTCCCCCTTCTAGTCTGTGAGCCCACTGCTGGGTAGGGACCATCTCTATATGTTGCCAACTTGTACTTCCCAAGCGCTTAGTACAGTGCTCTGCACACAGTAAGTGCTCAATACATACGATTGAATGAATGAATGAATGAACCCATGACCTTCTGACTCCCAGGTCCATGCTCGATCCACTACGCCATGCTGCTTTCTTCATCTTTAAATTCCTCCGCAAATCTCACTTCCATGCATAGTCCCCTGGTGCCCAGCCACCTTTTCTACAGCCTTTCCAGGTCTTATTTATTATTATTTTCCTAGTCAAAGCCTTATTGAAGACACGTCTCCTCCAAGAGGCCTTTCCTGACTAAGCCCTCAATTCCTCTTCTCCCACGCCCTTCCGTACAGCACTTGCACTTGGACTTGCTCCCTTTATTTAACATCCCTCCTTTCCCCCCAGTCCCACAGTACTTACCAACGTAGCTGTGATTTATTTATTTCTATTGGTGCCTGTGTCCCCCTCTACACTGTAAGCTTGTAGTGGGTAGGGAATGTATCTACCAACTCTGATGTATTGTTGGAGTGTACTCCCTCAGATGCTTAATTCAGTGCTGTGCACATAGCTCTCAATCAATGATATGTATTGAGCACTTACTGTGTGCAAGGCACTGTTCTAAGCATTTGGGAGAAAACAACACAACAATATAACAGACAGTGTCCATGAGCTTTTGGAGGAGAAAGACATTAAGATAAATTATGGATCTGTACATAAGTGCTGTGGTGGTGAATAAAGGAAGCAAGTCAGGGCCACACAGAAGGGGCGGGAAAAGATGAAATGAGGGCTTAGACAAGGAAGTCCTCTTGGAGGAGATGAGCTTGTTAACTACTTACTATGTTCATTCATTCATTCATTCATTCTATCGGATTTATTGTGCGCTTACTTTGTGCAGAGCACTGTACTAAGTGCTTGGGAAGTACAAATCGGCAATATTTAGAGACAGTCCCTACCCAACAATGGGCTTACAGTCTAGAAGACTTAAGCGCATACTATGTGCCAACTACTGTTTGATGCTCTGGGAGAGGTACAAGGTGATCAGATTGTCCCACATGGGCTCACAGTCTTGATCCGCATTTTACAGAGGAGGTAACTGAGGCACAGTGAAGTGACTTGCCCAAAGTCACACAGGTGAGAAATGGCGGAGCCGGGATTAAGAACCCACAATCTCTGACTCCCAAGGCTGTTTCACTCTAATATGTGCCAAGCACTGTACTAAGCACTGCTGGGGGGAATACAAGCAAAACATGTTGGCTACAATCCCTGTCCCACGCTGGGGTAATGACTCAATCCCCATTTTCCAGATGAGGTAACTGAGACCCAGAGAAGTGAAGGGACTTGCCCAAGGTCACACAGCAGACAAGTGGCTGAGCTAGGATTACTCTATTTATTTTATTTGTGCATATTTATTTTGTTCTCTGTCCCCCTTCTAGACTGTGAGCCCACTGTTGGGTAGGGACCATCTCTATATGTTGCCAACTTGTACTTCCCAAGCGCTTAGTACAGTGCTCTGCACACAGTAAGCGCTCAATAAACTCAATAAATACGATTGAATGAATGAATGAATGAACCCATAACCTTCTGACTCCCAGGTCCGTGCTCGATCCACTACACCATCCTGCTTTCTTCATCTTTAAATTCCTCCCCAAATCTCACTTCCATACATAGTCCCCTGGTGCCTAGCCACCCTTTCTACAGCCTTTCTGAGTCTCACTTTATTATTGTTTTACTAGTCAAAGCCTTATTGAAGGCACATTCATTCTTTCAATCATATTTATTGAGTGCTTACTGTGTGGAGAGCACTGTGCTATGCACTTGGGAAGTACAAGTTGGCAACATATAGAGACATCTCCTCCAAGAGGCCTTTCCTGACTAAGCCCTCATTTCCTCTTCTCCCACTCCCTTCTGCACAGCACTTGCCCTTGGACTTGCTCCCTTTATTCAACATCCCTCCTTTCCCCCCAGTCCCACAGTACTTACTAACGTAGCTGTGATTTATTTATTTCTATTGGTTCCTGTATCCCCCTCTACACCGTAAGCTTGTTGTGGGCAGGGAATGTATCTACCAACTCTGATGTACTGTTGGAGTTGTCTCCCCCAGATGCTTAACTCAGTGCTGTGCACATAGCGCTCAATCAATCATATGTATTGAACACTTACTGTGTGCAAGGCACTGTTCTAAGCATTTGGGAGAGAACAACACAACAATATAACAGACAGTGGCCGTGAGCTTTTGGGGGACAAAGACATTAAGATAAATTATGGATCTGTACATAAGTGCTGTGGTGGTGAATAAAGGAGGCAAGTCAGGGCCACACAGAAGGGGCTGGAAAAAGATGAAATGAGGGCTTAGACAAGAAAGTCCTCTTGGAGGCAATGTGCTTGTTAAGCACTTACTATGTTCATTCATTCATTCAATCGTATTTATTGTGTGCTTACTTTGTGCAGAGCACTGTACTTAGCGCTTGGGAAGTACAAATCAGCAATATTTAGAGACAGTCCCTACCCAACAATGGGCTTACAGTCTAGAAGACCTAAGCGCTAACTATGTGCCAAGTACTGTTCTGTGCGCTGGGATAGATACAAGGTGATCAGATTGTCCCACGTGGGCTCACAGTCTTAATCCCCATTTTACGGATGAGGTAATTGAGGTACAGAGAAGTGAAGTGACTTGCCCAAAGTCACACAGGTGACAAGTGGCGGAGCCGGGATTAGAACCCACAATCTCTAACTCCCAAGGCTGTTTCACTCTAATATGTGCCAAGCACTGTACTAGACACTGGTGTGGGGGGAATACAAGCTAAACAGGTTGGACACAATCCCTGTCACACACTGGGCTAATGACTCAATCCCCATTTTCCAGATGAGGTAACTGAGGCCCAGAGAAGTGAAGTGACTTTTCTAAGGTCACACAGCAGACAAATGTCCAAGCTAGGATTACTCTATTTATTTATTTTATTTGTACATATTTATTCTACTTATTTTATTTTGTTAATATGTTTGGTTTTGTTCTCTGTCTCCCCATTCTAGACTGTGAGCCCACTGTTGGGTAGGGACCATCTCTATATGTTGCCAACTTGTACTTCCCAAGCGCTTAAAAGAGTGCTCTGCACACAGTAAGTGCTCAGTAAATACGATTGAATGAATGAATGAATGAACCATGACCTTCTGACTCCCAGGTCCGTACTCAATCCACTACGCCATGCTGCTTTCTTTATCTTTAAATTCCTCCCCAAATCTCACTTCCATGCGTAGTCCCCTGGTACCCAGCCACCCTTTCTACAGCCTTTCCGAGTCTTATTTATTATTATTTTCCAAGTCAAAGCCTTATTGAAGACACATCTCCTCCAAGAGGCCTTTCCTGACTAAGCCCTCATTTCCTCTTCTCCCACTTCCTTCTGCACAGCACTTGCACTTGGACTTGCTCCCTTTGTTCAACATCCCTCCTTTCCCCCCAGTCCCACAGTACTTACCAACGTACCTGTGATTTATTTATTTCTATCGGTGCCTGTCTCCCCCTCTACACTGTAAGCTTCCTGTGGGCAGGTAATGTATCTACCAACTCTGATGTATTTTTGGAGTGTACTCCCCCAGATGCTTAATTCAGTACTGTGCACATAACGCCCAATCAATGATATGTATTGTGCACTTACTGTGTGCAAGGCACTGTTCTAAGCATTTGGGAGAGAACAACATAACAATATAACAGACAGTGTCCATGAGCTTTTGGGGGAGAAAGATATTAAGATAAATTATGGATCTGTACATAAGTGCTGTGGTGGTGAATAAAGGAAGCAAGTCAGGGCCACACAGACGGGGCTGAGAAAAGATGAAATGAAGGCTCAGACAAGAAAGTCCTCTTGGAGGAGATGCGCTTCTTAAGTACTTACTATGTTCATTCATTCATTCAATCGTATTTATTGTGCGCTTACTTTGTGCAGAGCACTGTACTTAGCGCTTGGGAAGTACACGTCGGCAATATTTAGAGACAGTCCCTACCCAACAATGGGCATACAGTCTAGAAGACTTAAGCGCTTACTATGTGCCAAGTACTGTTCTGTGCGCTGGGATAGATACAAGGTGATCAGATTGTCCCACATGGGCTCACAGTCTTAATCCCCATTTTACAGATGAGGTAACTGAGGCCCAGAGAAGTGAAGTGACTTGCCCAAAGTCACACAGGTGACAAGTGGCAGAGCCGGGATTAAGAACCCGCAATCTCTGACTCCCAAGGCTGTTTCACTCTAATATGTGCCAAGCACTGTACTAAGCACTGGTGGGGGGGATACAAGCAAAACAGATTGGACACAATCTCTGTCCCACGCTGGGCTAATGACTCAATCCCCATTTTCCAGATGAGGTAACTGAGGCCCAGAGAAGTGAAGTAACTTGCCCAAGGTCACACAGCAGACAAGTGGCCAAGCTAGGATTACTCTATTTTATTTGTACATATTTATTTTGTTCTCTGTGTCCCCCTTCTAGACTGTGAGCCCACTGTTGGGTAGGGACCATCTCTATATGTTGCCAACTTGTACTTCCCAAGCGCTTAGTACAGTGCTCTGCACACAGAGAGTGCTCAATAAACTCAATAAATATGATTGAATGAATGAATGAATGAACCCATGACCTTCTGACTCCCAGGTCCATGCTCGATCCACTACACCATGCTGCTTTCTTCATCGTTAAATTCCTCCCCAAATCTCACTTCCATGCATAGTCCCCTGGTGCCCAGCCACCCTTTCTACAGCCTTTCCGAGTCTTACTTTATTATTGTTTTACTGGTCAGAGCCTTATTGAAGACACATTCATTCTTTCAATCATATTTATTGAGTGCTTACTATGTGCAGAGCACTGTACTAAGCGCTTGGGAAGTACAAGTTGGCAACATATAGAGACATCTCCTCCAAGAGGCCTTTCCTGACTAAGCCCTCATTTCCTCTTCTCCCACTCCCTTCTGCACAGCACTTGCACTTGGCCTTGCTCCCTTTATTCAACATCCCTCCTTTCCCCCCAGTCCCACAGTACTTACCAACATAGCTGTGATTTATTTATTTCTATTGGTTCCTGTATCCCCCTCTACACTGTAAGCTTGTTGTGGGCAGGGAATGTATCTACCAACGCTGATGTATTGTTGGAGTGTACTCCCCCAGATGCTTTATTCAGTGCAGTGCACAGAGCGCTAAATCAATCATATGTATTGAGCACTTACTGTCTGCAAGGCACTGTTCTAAGCATTTGGGAGAGAACAACAAAATAATATAACAGACAGTGTCCTTGAACTTTTGGGATAGAAAGACATTAAGATAAATTATGGATCTGTACATAAGTGCTGTGGTGGTGAATAAAGGAAGCAATTCAGGGCCACACAGAAGGGGCTGGGAAAAGATGAAATGAGGGCTTAGACAAGGAAGTCCTCTTGGAGGAGATGCGCTTGTTAAGTACTTACTATGTTCATTCATTCATTCATTCAATCGTATTTATTGTGCTCTTACTGTGTGCAGAGCACTGTACTTAGCGCTTGGGAAGTACAAATCGGCAATATTTAAAGACAGTCCCTACCCAACAACGGGCTTACAGTCTAAAAGACTAAGCGCTTACTATGTGCCAAGTACTGTTCTATGAGCTGGGATAGATACAAGGTGATCAGATTGTCCCACATGGGGCTCACAGTCTTAATCCCCATTTTCCAGATGAGGTAACTGAGGCCCAGAGACGTGAAGTGACTTGCCCAAGGTCACACAGCAGGCAAGTGGCCAAGCTAGGATTACTCTATTTTATTAGTACATGTTTATTCTGCTTATTTTAGTTTGCTAATATGTTTTGTTTTGTTCTCGTGTCTCCCCCTTCTAGACTGTGAGCCCACTGTTGGGTAGGGACCATCTCTATATGTTGCCAACTTGTACTTCCCAAGCGCTTAGTACAGTACTCTGCACACCATAAGCGCTCAATAAATAAGATTGAATGAAGGAACGAATGAACCCATGACCTTCTGACTCCCAGGTCCGTGCTTGATCCACTGCACCATGCTGCTTTCTTCATCTTTAAATTCCTCCCCAAATCTCACTTCCATGCATAGTCCCCTGGTGCCCAGCCACCCTTTCTACAGCCTTTCCGTGTCTTATTTATTGTTATTTTCCTAGTCAAAGCCTTATTGAAGACACATCTCCTCCAAGAGGCCTTTCCTGACTAAGCCCTCATTTCCTCTTGTCCCACTCCCTTCTGCACAGCACTTGCACTTGGACTTGCTCCTTTTATTCAACATCCCTCCTTTACCCCCAGTCCCACAGTACTTACCAACATAGCTGTGATTTATTTATTTCTATTGGTGCCTGTCTCCTCCTCTACACTGTAAGCTTGTTGTGGGCAGGGAATGTATCTACCAACTCTGACGTATTGTTGGAGTGTACTCCCCCAGATGTTTAATTCAGTGCTGTGCACATAGCGCTCAATCAATCATATGTATTGAGCACTTAATGTGTGCAAGGCACTGTTCTAAGCGTTTGGGAGAGAACAACACAACAATATAACAGACAGTGTCCGTGAGCTTTTGGGGGAGAAAGACATTAAGATAAATTATGGATCTGTACATAAGTGCTGTGGTGGTGAATAAAGGAAGCAAGTCAGGGCCACACAGAAGGGGCTGGGAAAAGATGAAATGAGGGCTTAGACAAGGAATTCGTCTTGGAGGAGATGCGCTTGTTAAGTACTTACTATGTTCATTCATTCATTCATTCAATCGTATTTATTGTGTGCTTACTTTGTGCAGAGCACTGTATTTAGCGCTTGGGAAGTACAAATTGGCAATATTTAGAGCCACTCCGTTCCCCACAATGGGCTTACAGTCTAGAAGATTTAAGCGCTTACTATGTGCCAAGTACTGTTCTGTGCGCTGGGATAGATACAAGGTGATCAGATTGTCCCACCTGGGGCTCACAGTCTTAATCCCCATTTTACAGATGAGGTAACTGAGGCACAGAGAAGTGAAGTGACTTGCCCAAGGTCACACAGCAAAGTTGCCAAACTAGGATTACTCTATTTTATTTGTGCATATTTATTCTACTTATTTTGTTAATATGTTTTATTTTGTTCTCTGTCTCCCCCTTCTAGACTGTGAGCCCACTGTTGGGTAGGGACCATCTCTATATGTTGCCAACTTGCACCTCCCAAGCGCTTAGTACAGTGCTCTGCTCACAGTAAGTGCTCAATAAATCCGATTGAATGAATGAAGGAATGAACCCATGAACTTCTGACTCCCAGGTCCGTGCTCGATCCACTACACCATGCTGCTTTCTTCATCTTTAAATTCCTCCCCAAATCTCACTTCCATGCATAGTTCCCTGGTGCCCAGCCACTCTTTCTGCAGCCTTTCTGAGTCTTATTTATTATTATTTTCCTAGTCAAAGCCTTATTGAAGACACATCTCCTCCAAGAGGCCTTTCCTGACTAAGCCCTCATTTCCTCTTCTCCCACTCCCTTCTGCACAGCACTTGCACTTGGACTTGCTCCCTTTATTCAACATCCGTCCTTTCCCCCCAGTCCTACAGTACTTACCAACGTAACTGTGATTTATTTATTTCTATTGCTTCCTCTCTCCCCCTCCACACTGTAAGCTTGTTGTGGGCAGGGAATGTATCTACCAACTCTGATGTATTGTTGTAGTGTACTCCCCCGGATGCTTAATTCAGTGCTGTACACATAGCACTCAATCAATCATATGTATTGAGCACTTACTGTGTGCAAGGCAATGTTCTAAGCATTTGGGAGAGAACAACACAACAATATAACAGACAGTGTCCATGAGCTTTGCGGGGAGAAAGACATTAAGATAAATTATGGATCTGTTCATAACTGTTGTGGTGGTAAATAAAGGAAGCAAGTCAGGGCCACACGGAAGGGGCTGGGAAAAGATGAAATTAGGGCTTAGACAAGAAAGTCCTCTTGGAGGAGATGTGCTTGTTAAGCACTTACTATGTTCATTCATTCATTCATTAGTTTTTATTGTGCGCTTACTTTGTGCAGAGCGCTGTACTTAGCCCTTGGGATGTACAAATCGGCAATATTTAGAGACAGTCCCTATCCAACAATGGGTTTACAGTCTAGAAGACTTAAGTGCTTACTATGTGCCAAGTACTGTTCTGTGCACTGGGATAGATACAATGTGATCAGATTGTCCCACATGGGCTCACAGTCTTAATCCCCATTTTACAGATGAGGTAACTGAGGCACAGAGATGTGAAGTGACTTGCCCAAAGTCACACAGGTGACAAGTGGTGGAATCGGGATTAGAACCCACAATCTCTGACTCCCAAGGCTGTTTCACTCTAACATGTGCCAAGCACTGTACTAAACACTGAGGGGGGGGGGGGTTACAAGCAAAACAGGTTGGACACAATCCCTGTCCCACGCTGGGCTAATGACTCAATCCCCATTTTCCAGATGAGGTAACTGAGGCCCAGAGAAGTGAAGTGACTTGCCCAAGGTCACACAGCAGGCAAGTGGCCAAGGTAGGATTACTCTATTTATTTTATTTGTACATATTTATTCGACTTATTTTATTTTGTTAATATGTTTTGTTTTGTTCTCTGTCTCCCCCTTCTAGTCTGTGAGCCCACTGTTGGGTAGGGACAATCTCTATATGTTGCCAACTTGTACTTCCCAAGCGCTTAGTACAGTGCTCTGCACACAGTAAGCACTCAATAAATACCATTGAATGAATGAATGAATGAACCCATAACCTTCTGACTCCCAGGTCCATGCTCGATCCGCTACGCCATGCTGCTTTCTTAATCTTTAAATTCCTCCGCAAATCTCCTTCCATGCATAGTCCCCTGGTGCCCAGCCACCCTTTCTACAGCATTTCCGAATCTTATTTATTATTATTTTCCTAGTCAAAGCCTTATTGAAGACACAACTCCTACAAGAGGCCTTTCCTGACTAAGCCCTCATTTCCTCTTCTCCCACTCCCTTCTGCACAGCACTTGCACTTGGACTTGCTCCCTTTATTCAACATCCCTCCTTTCCCCCCAGTCCCACAGTACTTACCAACGTAGCTGTGATTTATTTATTTCTATTGGTGCCTGTCTCCCCCTCTACACTGTAAGCTTGTTGTGGGCAGGGAATGTACCTACCAACTCTGATGTATTGTTGGAGTGTACTCCTCCAGATGCTTAATTCAGTGCTGTGCACATAGCGCTCAATCAATCATATGTTTTGAGCACTAACTGTGTGCAAGGCACTGTTCTAAGCATTTGGGAGAGAACAACACAGCAATATAACTGATAGTGTCCATGAGCTTTTGGTGGAGAAAGACATTGAGATAAATTATGGATCTGTACATAAGTGTTGTGGTGGTGAATAAAGGAAGCAAGTCAGGGCCACACAGAAGGGGCTGGGAAAAGATGAAATGAGGGCTTAGACAAGGAAGTCCTCTTGGAGGACATGCACTTGTTACGTACTTCCTATGTTCATTCATTCATTCATTCATTCAATCATATTTATTGTGCGCTTACTTTGTGCAGAGCACTGTACTTAGCGCTTGGGAAGTACAAATCAGCAATATTTGGAGACAGTCCCTACCCAACAATGGGCTTGCAGTCTAGAAGACTTAAGCGCTTACTATGTGCCAAGTACTGTTCTGTGCGCTGGGATTGATATAATGTGATCAGATTGTCCCACATGGGGCTCACAGTCTTAATCCCCATTTTACAGATGAGGTAACTGAGGCACAGAGAAGTGAAGTGACTTGCCCAAAGTCACACAGGTGACAAGTGGCGGAGCCGGTATTAGAACCCACAATCTCTGAGTCCCAAGGCTGTTTCACTCTAATATGTGCCAAGCACTGTACTAAGCACTGGTGGGGGGGATACAAGCAAAACAGGTTGGACACAATCCCTGTCCCACGCTGGGCTCCCCCATTTTCCAGATGAGGTAACTGAGGCCCAGAGAAGTGAAGTGACTTGCCCAAGGTCACACAGCAGACAAGTGGCCAAGCTAGGATTACTCTATTTCTTTATTTTATTTGTGCATATTTATTTTGTTCTCTGTCTCCCCCTTCTAGACTGTGAGCCCAGTGTTGGGTAGGGACCATCTCTATATGTTGCCAACTTGTACTTCCCAAGCGCTTAGTACAGTGCTCTGCACACAGTAAGTGCTCAATAAACTCAATAGACACGATTGAATGAATGAATGAATGAACCCATGACCTTCTGACTCCCAGGTCCGTGCTCGATCCACTACACCATTCTGCTTTCTTCATCATTAAATTCCTCCCCAAATCTTACTTCCATGCATAGTCTCCTGGTGCCCAGCCACCCTTTCTACAGCCTTTCCGAGTCTTACTTTATTATTATTTTACTAGTCAAAGCCTTATTGAAGGCACATTCATCCTTTCAATCATATTTATTGAGCACTTACTGTGTGGAGAGCACTGTACTAAGCGCTTGGGAAGTACAAGTTGGCAACATACAGAGACATCTCCTCCAAGAGGCCTTTCCTGACTAAGCCCTCATTTCCTCTTCTCCCACTCTCTTCTGCACAGCACTTGCACTTGGACTTGCTCCCTTTATTCAACATCCCTCCTTTCCCCCCAGTCCCACAGTACTTACCAGCGTAGCTGTGATTTCTTTATTTCTATTGGTTCCTGTCTCCCCCTCTACACTGTAAGCTTGTTGTGGGCAGGGAATGTATCTACCAACTCTGATGTATTGTTGGAGTGTACTCCCCCAGATGCTTAATTCAGTGCAGTGCACATAGCACTCAATCAATCATAGGAATTGAGCACTTACTGTCTGCAAGGCACTGTTCTAAGCATTTGGGAGAGAACAACAAAACAATATAACAGACAGTGTCCATGAACTTTTGGGGGAGAAAGACATTAAGATAAATTATGGATCTGTACATAAGTGCTGTGGTGGTGAATAAAGGAAGCAAGTCAGGGCCACACAGAAGGGCTGGGAAAAGATGAAATGAGGGCTTAGACAAGGAAGTCCTCTTGGAGGAGATGCGCTTGTTAAGTACTTACTATGTTCATTCATTCATTCATTCAATCATATTTATTGTGCTCTTACTGTGTGCAGAGCACTGTACTTAGCGCTTGGGAAGTACAAATCGGCAATATTTAAAGACAGTCCCTACCCAACAACGGGCTTACAGTCTAAAAGACTAAGCGCTTACTATGTGCCAAGTACTGTTCTATGCGCTGGGATAGATACAAGGTGATCAGATTGTCCCACATGGGGCTCACAGTCTTAATCCCCATTTTCCAGATGAGGTAACTGAGGCCCAGAGAAGTGAAGTGACTTGCCCAAGGTCACGCAGCAGACAAGTGGCCAAGCTAGGATTACTCTATTTTTTATTTGTACATGTTTATTCTGCTTATTTTATTTTGCTAATATGTTTTGTTTTGTTCTCGTGTCTCCCCCTTCTAGACTGTGAGCCCACTGTTGGGTAGGGACCATCTCTATATGTTGCCAACTTGTACTTCCCAAGCGCTTAGTAAGTACTCTGCACACCGTAAGCGCTCAATAAATAAGATTGAATGAATGAATGAATGAACCCATGACCCTCTGACTCCCAGATCCCTGCTCGATCCACTGCACCATGCTGCTTTCTTCATCTTTAAATTCCTCCCCAAATCTCACTTCCATGCATAGTCCCCTGGTGCCCAGCCACCCTTTCTACAGTTTTTCGGTGTCTTATTTATTATTATTTTCCTAGTCAAAGCTTTATTGGAGGCACATTCATTCTTTCTGTCATATTTATTGAGCGCTTACTGTGTGCAGAGCACTGTACTAAGCTCTTGGGAAGTACAAGTTGGCAACATATAGAGACATCTCCTCCAAGAGGCCTTTCCTACTAAGCCCTCATTTCCTCTTGTCCCACTCCCTTCTGCACAGCACTTGCCCTTGGACTTGCTCCCTTTATTCATCATCCCTCCTTTCCCCCCAGTCCCACAGTACTTACCAGCGTAGCTGTGATTTCTTTATTTCTATTGGTTCCTGTCTCCCCCTCTACACTGTAGGCTTGTTGTAGGCAGGGAATGTATCTACCAACTCTGATGTATTGTTGGAGTGTACTCCCCCAGATGCTTAATTCAGTGCTGTGCACATAGCGCTCAAGCAGTCATATGTATTGAGCACTTACTGTGTGCAAGGCACTGTTCTAAGCATTTGGGAGAGAACATCACAGCAATATATCAGACAGTGTCCATGAGCTTTTGGGGGAGAAAGACATTAAGATAAATTATGGATCTGTACATAAGTGCTGTGGTGGTGAATAAAGGAAGCAAGTCAGGGCCACACAGAAGGGGCTGGGAAAAGATGAAATGAGGGCTTAGACAAGGAGTTCCTCTTGGAGGAGATGCGCTTGTTAAGTTCTTACTATGTTCATTCATTCATTCATTCTATCGTATTTATTGTGCGCTTACTGTGTGCAGAGCACTGTACTTAGTGGTTGGGAAGTACAAATCGGCAATATTTAGAGACAGTCGCTACCCAACAATGGACTTACAGTCTAGAAGATTAAGCACTTACTATGTGCCAAGTACTGTTCTATACGCTGGGATAGATACAAGGTGATAAGATTGTCCCACATGGGGTTCACAGTCTTAATCCCCATTTTACAGATGAGGTAACTGAGGCCCAGAGAAGTGAAGTGACTTGCCCAAGGTCACACAGCAGACAAGTGGCCAAGGTAGGATTACTCTATTTTATTTGTACATATTTATTCTACTTATTATATTTTGTTAATATGTTTTGTTGTGTTCTCTGTCTCCCCCTTCTAGACTGTGAGGCCCAGTGTTTGGTAGGGACTATCTCTATATGTTGCCAACTTGTACTTCCCAAGCGCTTAGTAGAGTGCTCTGCACACGGTAATCGCTCAATAAATACGATTGAACGAATGAATGAACCCATGACCTTCTGACTCTCAGGTCCGTGCTCGATCCACTACGCCATGCTGCTTTCTTCATCTATAAATTCCTCCCCAAATCTCACTTCCATGCATAGTCCCCTGGTGCCCAGCCACCCTTTCTACAGCCTTTCCGAGTCTTATTTATTATTATTTTCCTAGTCAAAGCCTTATTGAAGACACATCTCCTCCAAAGGCCTTTCCGGACTAAGCCCTCATTTCCTCTTCTCCACTCCCTTCTGCACAGCACTTGCCCTTGGACTTGCTCCCTTTATTCATCATCCCTCCTTTCCCCCCAGTCCCACAGTACTTACCAGCGTAGCTGTGATTTATTTATTTCTATTGGTTCCTGTCTCCCCCTCTACACTGTAAGCTTGTTGTGGGCAGGAAATGTATCTACCAACTCTGATGTATTGTTGGAGTTTGCTCCCCCAGATGCTTAATTCAGTGCTGTGCACATAGTGCTCAATCAATCATATATATTGAGCACTTACTGTGTGCAAGGCACTGTTCTAAGCATTTGGGAGAGAACAACACAACAATATAACAGACAGTGTCCATGAGCTTTTGGGGGAGAAAGACATTAAGATAAATTATGGATCTGTACATAAGTGCTGTGGTGGTGAATAAAGGAAGAAAGTCAGGGCCACACAGAAAGGGCTGGGAAAAGATGCGATGAGGGCTTAGACAAGGAAGTCCTCTTGGAGGAGATGCGCTTGTTAAGTATTTACTATGTTCATTCATTCATTCATTCAATCGTATTTATTGTGCAGAGCACAATACTGTGTGCAGAGCACTGTACTTAGCGCTTGGGATGTACAAATCAGCAATATTTAAAGGCAGTCCCTATCCAACAACGGGCTTACTGTCTAGAAGACTAAGCGCTTACTATGTGCCAAGTACTGTTCTATGCGCTGGGATAGATACAAGGTGATCAGATTGTCCCACATGGGGCTCACAGTCTTAATCCCCATTTTACAGATGAGGTAACTGAGGCACAGAGAAGTGAAGTGACTTGCCCAAAGTCACACAGGTGACAAGTGGTGGAGCCGGGATTAGAACCCAAAATCTCTGAGTCCCAAGACTGTTTCACTTTAATATGTGCCAAGCACTGTTCTAAGCGCTGGAGTAGATACAAGATACTGTGGGGTAGACACAGTCCCTATCCCACATGGGGCTCACACTCTTAATCCCCATTTTACAGATGAGGTAACTGAGGCCCAGTGAAGTGACTTGCTCACAGTCACACAGCAGATTCGTGGCAGAGTCAGGATTAGAACACGGGTCCCACTTTTCCTCATCTTCCACTCCCTTCTGCATTACCTTGACTAGCTCCCTTTCTCTCCCCCCACCCACCCACCCAGCCCCACAGTACTTATATATCTGTAATTTTATTTATTTGTATTGATGTCTCTCCCCTCCCCAGTGTGTGAGCTCATTGTGGGCAGGGAATGTCACTATTGTTTTGTTGTACTTTCCCTAGCACTTAGTACGGTGCTCTGCACATAGTAAGCACTTCATAAATACAGTTAAATGAATAAATGAATTAACAAATAAATCCACGTTCTCTAAAATGAGGAGTGGAAACCCAGTTGAAATAACTGGGGCTGGTGTCACAAGGCCTTAGGTGCTAAGAGTAAAGGAATTCAGGAGGAGGTACTTGCATAAGGCTGTTTCTGACCCTGCCTCTGATCTCAGTTTAGCAGCCACAGCACAACTGGATTAGTCAGTCAGTCAATCAGTACTTATTGAACACTTTCTGTGTGCAGAGCACTGTACTAAGCGCTTGGGAGAGTGTAGTAGAACAGTATTTATTGAGCACTTTCTGTGTGCAGAGCACTGTACTAAGCGCTTGGGAGAGTCTAGTAGAACAATATAACAGGCACATTCCCTGCCCATAATGAGCTTATGGTCCAGAGGGAGAGACAGACAATATAAATAAATAAAATTACAGATATGTACGTAAGTTCTGTGGGGCTGGGAGCGAGGATGAATAAAGGGAGTGAGTCAGGGTGAAGCAGAAGGGAGATGAAGAAAAGGAAAAGAGGGTTTAGTCAGATAAGGCCTCTTGGGCGAGATGTTACCTAATCACCTCCTTATCATAAACAGCAGTATGTCATAGTGGATAGAGCAAGGGCCTGGGAGTCAGAAGGTCATGGGTTCTAATCCCAGCTCTCCCACTTGTCTGCTGTGTGACCATGGGCAAATCACTTCACTTCTCTGGGCCTCAGTTCCCTCATCTGTAAAATGGGGATTGAGACTGTGAGCCCCATATGGGACAGGGACTGTGTCCAACCTGATCTGCTTGTATGCACCCCAGTGCTTAGTACAGTGCCTGGCACAAAATAAATGCTTAACAAATACTATTATTGTTGTTATTAATAATAATAATAATAAATGTTCATGAAAGAGTGGATATGGGTTACAGTTGGGTTGGCCATATCATTTGTTAAATCGAGTTCCCATTCCAAGTTTCTTGTAGCCTTTCCCTTCCCTTCCCGAGAAGCTGTGTGGCTTAGTGGGAAAAGCCTGGGCTTGGGAGTCAGAGGACATGGGTTCTAATCCTAGCTCCGCCACTTGTCTGCTGTGTGACCTTGGGCAAGCCACTTAACTTCTCTGTGCCTCAGTTACCTCATCTGCAAAATGAGGATTAAGACTGTGAGTCCCATGTGGGACAACCTGATTGCCTTGAATCTACTCCAGCATTTAGAACAGTTCTTGGCACATAGTAAGAGCTTAACAAATACCATCATTATTATTATTCCCTGTCAACAACTGATAGAAGTTGAGAAATTTGGA
Source organism: Tachyglossus aculeatus (assembly GCF_015852505.1). NCBI lineage: Eukaryota > Metazoa > Chordata > Mammalia > Monotremata > Tachyglossidae > Tachyglossus > Tachyglossus aculeatus. The sequence goes on from NC_052086.1 coordinate 74,500,464, forward strand.
GAGGAAGAAGAGGGGGACTATGGGGATTGAAAATCCCCTGGAATTCTAGGACATCCAAGCTACAAGACCCAGAAGACCAAGAGCACTAAACTAAGAACAGAGTAGGCTCCAGACCAATATTAAAGTTTGAGCTTTTAAAGCTCATTATGGGCATGGGATGTGACTGCTAATTCTGTTGAACTGTACTCTCCCGAGCACTTAGTACTGTGCTCAGCACATAGTAAGTGCTCGATAAATACCATTGATTGATTGATTAAAGTGAGCAAGAGTAGCTGGCAGTCAGCGATGGGGAGTTTGGCCAGGACAGTCCTGTGATTCCTTATGATTCCTGTGATTTTCTCCCCCTTCTAGACTGTGAGCCTGTTGTTGGGTAGGGACTGTCTCTATATGTTACCAATTTGTACTTCCCAAGCGCTTAGTACAGTGCTCTGCATACAGTAAGTGCTCAATAAATACGATTAAATGAAAGAATGAATGATTCCTTTTTTTATTTTGGTATTTGGTATCTGTTGACCAACCCCTTCCCTTGAAATATTATCCAACTTTGGCTTCACTGACACTGTCTCTCCTGATTCTCTTCCTCTCTCTCTGGCCGCTCATTCTCAGTTTCTTTCACGGGTGCCGCCTCTGCCTCCCAGCCCCTAACTGTGGGAGTCCTTCAAGCTCAGTTCTGAGTCCTCTTCTAGTATTTGGTATTTGCTGACCAACCCCTTCTCTGGAAACATTATCCAACTTTGGCTTCACTGAACTTTCTCTCTGGATTCTCTTCCCCTCTCTCTGGCCACTCATTCTCGGTTTCTTTCACAGGTGCCTCCTCTGCCTCCCAGCCGCTAACTGTGGGAGTCCTTCAAGCTCAGTTCTGAGTCCTCTTCTATTCTCCATCTACACCCTCTCCCTTGGAGAACTTGTTGGCTCCCATGGCTTCAACTACTATCTCTTGTGTGGATGATTCCCAAATCAACATCTCCAGCCCTGATCTCTCTCTCAGTCTCTGTAATCTCACATTTCCTCCTGCCTTCAGGACATCTCTACTTGAATGTCCCACCAACACCTTTAACTTAACATGTCCCAAACAGAGCATTTTAGATTCCCACCCAAACCCTGTCCTCCCCGTGACTTTCCCGTCACTGTAGATGGCACCACCATCCTCCTTGTCTCACAAGCCCGTAACCCTCGAGTTATCCTCGACTCATCTCTCTCAATAATAATAATAATAATGGTATTTGTTAAGTGCTTACTATGTGCCAAGTGCTGGATCCACCTATTCAGTCTGTCCCCAAATCCTGTCAGTTCAACCTCACAACGTCGATAAAATTTGCCTTTTCCTCTCCATCCCAACTGCTACCACATTGCTCCAAGCCCTCATCCTCTCCTGCCTTGATTCCTGCATATCTCCTTGCTGATCTCCCTGCCTCTTTTCTCTCCCCACTCCAGCCCATGTTTCACTCTGCTGCCTGCTTCCTTTTTCTACAAAACCATTTAGTGCATGTTTTCCCACTCCTCAAGAATGTCCAGTAGTTGGTCACCCACCCCTGCATCAGACAGAAACTCCTTATTATCCTAGGCTTTAAAGTACTCAATCACCTTGCCCACTCCTAACCTTACCTCTCTGAATTTCATCTACAACCCAGCCTCCTCTACTTTACTCCTCTACTGCTAACCTACTTACTGTACCTCGGTTTGGTTTTGTCTATCTTATCCAGGACCTCCCCCAAGTCCTGCCTCTGGCTTGGAATGCCCTCCCTCTTCATATCCAACAGACAATCACACTCTCCACCTTCAAAGCTTTATTAAAAGCACATCTCCTCCAAGAGGTCTTCCCCAACTAAGCTCTCATTTTCTCTTCTCCCACTCCCTTCTGAGTCACCCCTGCACCTGGATTTACTCCCCTTAGTCGCTCCTCCCTCAGCCCCACTGCACTTATATACCTATCTGTAATTTATTTATTTCTATTAATGGTCTGTCTCCACAGCACTATAGAACCTGGCACGTAGTAAGGGCTTAACAAAGATCATTGTTATTATTGTTATTATAGCTGTAATTTATTCTTATTGTCTGTCTTCCCCTCTAGACTGTAATCTTGTTGTGGGCAGGAAACATATCCATCAACTCTCTTATATTGTACTCTCCCAAGCGCTTAGTACAGTAGGCAGTGTGGCTCAGTGGAAAGAGCAGGGGCTTGGGAGTCAGAGGCCATGGGTACAAATCCCAGCTCCGCCGTTTGTCAGCTGTGTGACTTTGGGCAAGTCACTTAACTTCTCTGTGCTTCAGTTACCTCATCTGTAAAATGGGGATGAAGACTGTGAGCCCCACGTGGACAACCTGATCACCTTGTATCTCCCCCAGCTCTTAGAACAGTGCTTGACACATAGTAAGCGCTTAACAAATGCCATCATAATTATTATTACAGCGCCAGGCCCATAGTAAGTGCTTAACAAATACCATTGGGAAAAAATAAAGTCTGTCTTCCACACATCTGAATATTGCCCTTGTGAAAGTCTTAGTCACTAAGAAATAAACCAAGTCTAGGGAGGGCAGGGAATCCTTACAGAATGAACCTTCGCCCTTTCCGCAAAATCAGAATTGGTTTAACACTCTTTGTTGGCGTTATTAGGGTGCTTTTCACACATGCTAATGAAGACCTCACAAATGCTAATGAGTAACAACTCCATTTGGCGCTCTAGATTGACAGAGCCAAAGAAGTGTATTCAGAGCCTAGACTAGACCCTCTCTGCTACCTGCAGGATTTCATTTGGGGGCCTTCTCTTTACCTGAACAGAATTACCCCCCAAAACATTCATTCATTCAATCGTATTTATTGAGCGCTTACTGTATGCAGAGCACTGTACTGAGAAAAGCAGCGTGGCTCCGTGGAAAGAGCCCGGGCTTTGGAGTCAGAGGTCATGGGTTCAAATCCCGGCTCTGCCAATTGTCAGCTATGTGACTTTGGGCAAGTCACTTCTCTGTGCCTCAGTTCCCTCATCTGTAAAATGAGGATTGACTGTGAGCCCCCTGTGGGACAACCTGATCACCTTGTAACCTCCCCAGCGCTTAGAACAGTGCTTTGCACATAGTAAGTGCTTAATAAATAAATGCTATTATTATTATTATTATTACTAAACGCTTGGGAAGTACAAGTTGGCAACATATAGAGACGGTCCCTACCCAACAACAGGCTCACAGTCTAAAACGGGGAGACAGACAACAAAACAAAACATGTGGACAAGTGTCAAGTCATCAGAATAAATAGAAATTAAGTTAGATGCACATCATTAACAAAATAAATAGAATAGTAAATATGTACAAGTAAAATAAATAGAGTAATAAATCTGTACAAACATATATACAGGTGCTGTGTGGAGGGGAAGGAGGTGGGGGGGGGGATGGGGAGGAGGAGAGGAAACGGGGGGCTCAGTCTGGAAAGTGTGAAGCCCAAGTAGAGAGCTCTCCTGAAGCTATCAGTTCTCTCTAGAAGCAAAAGAGGATGGTTTACAATAACATTAAATGGATCTAGAAAATGGCAAAGCCACTGAGTCAGAAATCTTTTGTTCTGCTTTTAGCTGAATCCAGAGTATCAAAGTGTCGTGGGCTGAATGTCTTCATTTATGCATCAATCGATCGATCAGTCGATGGGATTTATTGAGTGCTTACAGTGTGCAAAGCACTATACTAGGCGCTTGGGAAAGTACAATACAAAAGAGTTGAGAGACACGTTCCCAGCCCACAACGAGCTAGCTTACAGTCAACAGTACCTTGGCTCACTCCCCCCTCCCAGCCCCACAGCATTTATGTCCATATCTGCAATTTATTTATTTATATTAATGTCTGTCTCCCCACTTCTAGACTGTAAGCCTGTTATGGGCACAGTCTGTATCTGTTTATTGTTGTATTGTATTCTCCCAAGCTCTTAATACAGTCCTCTGCACGCAGTAAGTGCTCAATAAATATGATTGAATGAATGAATACATGAAAGGTCACCTAGCCCACTATTGGTGGAGCTAGAATTAGAACCCAGGTCTTCTGACTCCCAGGCCCTTGCTTTTTCCACTAGGGACTTGGGAATACTGTCCACTATTGTACTCTCCCAAGTGCTTAGTACAGCTTTCTGCTCACAGTAAATGCTCAATCCTGGCTCTGCCAGTTGCTCTGCCAATAACTTGCTGTGTGACCTTGGACAAGTCACTTAGCTTCTCTATACCTCAGTTTCCTCAACTATAAAATGGGGGTTCAATACCTGTTCACCCTCCTACTTAGAAGGTGAGTCCCAAGAGGGACAGGGACTGTGTCCAATCTAATTAACGTTTTCAACTGTTAAACGGCTCCCTCTCAGGATCACACCTGGAGGGTTTCCGGTGCTCTACCAGTCTCGGCTAGGGGCATACCCATTCCATTCCTAGCTTGGGCAGTGCCTAGTGAGTGGAAGGCAATCTGCTGCAAGTCAAAACTCCCCTTTGCTAGGCAGCAGCTGCATGGGAGAGAGTCGAGGGCAAAGACTCAAGTTGACTGCGGAAGAAGGCAATGATAAACCGCTTTCTTATTTTGGCCAAGGAAATTATACGGATACATTTCTTGAATGATTGCAGGTGGAGAGTGGGGTGTTCTGAGAGAGATGTGTCCATGGAGTTGCTCCCCCCCGCCTTACTTCCTTCCCCTCCCCACAGCACCTGTATATATGTTTGTACATATTTATTACTCTATTTATTTTACTTGTACATATTTACTATTCTATTTTTTTTATTTTGTTAATATGTTTTGTTTTGTTGTCTGTCTACCCCTTCTAGACTGTGAGCCTGCTGTTGGGTAGGGACCGTCTCTATATGTTGCCAACTTGTACTTCCCAAGCGCTTAGTACAGTGCTCTGCACATAGTAAGCGCTCAATAAATATGACTGAATGATTGAATGAATGAATGGGTTGGAGTTGACAACGTAAGACAACAGGAGATTGTAAAACGGGGATTCAATATCTGTTCTCCCTCCTACTTAGACTGTGAGTTTTCCATATGGGACAGGGACTGTGTTTGACCTAATTAACATTTTTCTACAAAAACGTTCAGGCCATGTCTCCCCACTCCTCAAGAAACTCCAGTGGCCACCCATCCACCTCTGCATCAAACAGAAACTCCTCATCATTGGCTTTAAAGAACTCAGTCACTTTGCTCCCTCCTATCTCATCTCAATACTCTCCTACTACAACCCGGCCTGCACACTTTGCTTCTCTAATGCCGACCTACTCACTGTACCTTGATCTCATCTATATTGCTGCTGACCTCTTGCCCATGTCCTTCCTCTGGCCTGGAATGCCCTCCTCCTCTACTCTCCCCCGACCCCTTCAAAGCCTTATTGAAGACACGTCTCCTCCAAGACGCCTTCCCCGACTAAGCCCCCTTTGCCTCATCTCCCACTCCCTTCTGTATCACCCTGACTTGCCCCACAGCACTTATACACGTCTGTAATTTATTCATTTATATTTATGTCTATCTTCACCCTTTAGACTGCAAGCTCCCTGTGGGCAGGGAATGCATCTGTTGTATTCTCCTAAGTGCTTAGTACAGTTCTCTACACACAGTAAGTGCTCAATAAATATGATTGATTGATTGATTAATAGTACTTAGTAAATGCTTACTGTGCAGAGCACTGTACTAAGTGCCAAGCATAAGTATGCAAGTGGAAATTATTCACAGACCCTGTTCCTCAAGGGGCTCAAGGTGATAACCCTACCTCTAGATTGTAAGCTTCCTCTTAGCTGTAAGCTCATTGTGGTTAGGGAACATGTCTTCCACCTCTGTTGTAGCATACTCTCCCAAGCTGTTAGTATAGTACTTTGCAAACAGTAAGCACTCTATAAATACCACTGATGATGATGGAGATAGCCCATACCAGGTGTGGAGAGTCAGTTTGAAAAGGAGAGAGGAAAAGCAGAGAGGGTTTTGGGCAATTGATCAACCCTTCCGCCTCCTCCCTGTACTAATCTAAGTTCAGCCAAAATCCAGTTTCCTTTTCCATGGCTTGCACTGCGGCACAAGTAGAATGACTGGCTAATAATAATAACAACAATAATGTCAAATTTAACATGTCCGAAACAGGACTCCTCATCTTCCCCCCGAAACTCTGTCCTCCCCCATTGCTGTAATAGTAATAAAAATTGTGGCATTTGTTAAGCACATACTATTATTTGAAGCAGCGTGGCTCAGTGGAAAGAGCCCGGGCTTGGGAGTCAGAGAGCATGGGTTCAAATCCTGACTCCACCAACTGTCAGCTGTGTGACTTTGGGCAAGTCACTTAACTTCTCTGTGCCTCAGTTACCTCATCTGTAATATGGGGATTAAGACTGTGAGCCCCACGTGGGACAACCTGATCACCTTATATCCTCCCCAGCGCTTAGCACAGTGCTTTGCACATAGTAAGCGCTTAACAAATGCCATTATTATTATTATGTGTCAGGCACTGTATTAAGCACTGGGATGGGTACAAGAAAAGCTGGTTGGACACAGCCCCTGTCTCAGGTGGAGCTCACAGTCTTAATCCCCATTTCACAGATGCGGTAACTGAGGCACAGAGAAGTTAAGTGACTTGCCCGAGGTCACACGGCAGACAAGTGGCGGACCTGAGATGACAACACTACCATTTTCTCCACCTCAAAAGCCCGTAACCTTGGCATTATCTTCAACTCATCTCTCCCATTCAACCCATGCAGTCATTCTGTCACCAGATCCTGTGGGTTCTACCTTCACAACATCTCTAAAACCCTCCCTTTTCTCTCCAGCCAAACAGCTGCCACACTAATTCAAGTTTAGTAAGTCTAACAACAACCTACTCAGCGTACCTCCATCTCATCTGTCTCCCTGCCGACCCCTTGCCAAACATTCTCCTTCTGGCGTGAAACTCCCTCTCTCTTCATAAACAACAGTCCGCCATTCTCCCCACCTTCAAACCCATCCTAAAATCGTATCTCCAAGAGGCCTTCCTTGACTAAGCCCTCATTTCCTCTACTCCCTCCTCTCCCTTTTCCAATACACAAGCACTTGGACCTGTACCCTTTCAGCACTTGATATTCAGCCCGCTCTCACTTCTCAGTACTTATGTACGTTCCTTTTACCCTACAATTTCCTCTGTCATTTAGTCTAATGTCCATCTCTCCCTCTAGTCTGTAAACTCCTTATAGGAGCTACCAACCCTATTATATTGGATTCTTCCAAGCTCTTAGTGTAGTGCTTTGTAACTGCTAAGCACTCAATAAGTACCACCGATTGGTTGATACTAATGCTAATAAAAATTGTGGCATTTTAAAAGTTCTGACTATATGCTCTGCACTGTGCTAAGCGCTGGGGTAGATACCAGTATACTCAAATTCATTCATTCATTCAGTCGTATTTATTGAGCTTTTACTGTGTGCAGAGCACTGTACTAAGCACTTGGAAAGTACAATTCAGCAACAGATAGAGACAATCCCTACCCAACAACGGGCTCCAATAAAATTCCTGTCCCACATGGGTCTCACAAGTCTTAGTGGGGAGAGAGAACATGTATTGAATTCCTCCTTTACAGATGAGGAACCTGAGGCAAAGAGATTAAGTGACTTGCCCAAGGTCACCCAGTAAACAAGTGACAGAAGTGGGACTCTCAGGCATGCATTCTTTTCACTAGGCCACACTGCTTCTCACAGGAAGTTAATAGATTTCCTGGTAAAATTTACTCTAGAAGGGAATTTAGGGAGAGGGACAACAGAAGGAAATTCCTGAAAGACCCTACTTCCTCTTCAAAGACCCTAATTTTTAACAGTAATATCATAGATGGGGTTTATTTTTGAAATTCAGATTGGTTTCTTTCCTAAGCATTATCAGCATCCCTTTACAAAAGGAAATAAAACCACACGAAATCCCAGTAAGAGTGAAACATTTCAAATTATAACCTTCGTAATAAATTTTTCAAAAAACATATTCAAACACCAGCCAAATTACTCCAATTTGATTCCCCCTTTATACCTCTCCAAATATCCGGTACTATCTCATAGTTTGGTTGCCATGGACCTAGTTCTAAGAAGTTGGGTTTTTTTCCCCCTATGAGGTTTTGCAAATTATGCTATATTACATTAAGCCATTTGGCATTTCCAATTTGCTTACTTCGGTTCCCAGAAAATGCAATTCCATGCCGTGGCTTCCGCCTTGTCATGACAATGGCACCAGAGCCACAAAATCTGTCTTTCTAAACTAAGTTGTGATAGATGTGGACACCCCCATTTCATTAGAAGGCTCCCTCTAGAGTAGAGGCTACCCTCTATTTCCGAATATGACATTTCCCCTTTTCTCAATCTCCCTGAGAAAGTGACAAAATCTAAAGTAATAGAAATAACACTCTGTGGTTATTCTCCCCCTTTCATTTAAAGACCTCAAATACTTTAGAGATAGCATTTCCACAAGCCTCTTTGCATCTCTCTGAGGAGCTCAGTTTGGCTCAGCTCAATTCTCTTCTCCTCCTGCAGAGCTCCCCTCCCTCCTTGGATTGGCTCCAAACGTAAATTGACTTTTTACTTAGTGCAGGACTACTGTCTGCAGGAAGAAGGAAAATGGACACACTAGTCATCTAGAAATACAGTCGCCCGAATGAGACGAGAGGAAACTATGTGGAAAAACTGTCCTGCAGAACCCAAGGGAAGTCATAAGCAAGCTGTGGAGAATTATGGGAATGCGGTTCATTGTTATTGTTTTCCAAGAGAAATGGTGAGGTGAAGGGCTAAGAAGCTGGGCCGGCAGGGCGTCTCACCACGAGATTGCTTGCTTGTGCCTGCTTCCTGATTGGCCTGTAGCTACATGTAACTTGTTGCCCATGCAGGGGTGGATGGCTTTAAAACTTTAGAGGAGTGGGTGTGTGAGCTGGGTTATTCTAGGAGAGTAGCAAGGTGAGGTAGGAGGGGGCAAGGTGATTGTTTTAAAGTCGATACTACGATATTACGAATGCTTAAAGTGATATTATTACCACTATCACCTCCAGAAATTTGAGGGCCATGACAATGCTGCCCTATTGTGCCTTCAGGACACTTTGCATGTGTGCCTCAATTCACCTATGTCCAGCTGCTGGAACTCCAAATAATATTCTGATCTCTCTTCTCTGCAGTCTATTTTTTCCTGCTTTCAGGAGAACCTCTATTTGAATATCCCACAGACACCTTAAACTTAACATGTCCAAAACAGAATTCATTATCTTCCTTCCCAAACCCTGTCCTCCCCATGTCTTTCCCATCACCATAGACAACACCACTATCCCTGTCTCACGAGCCCGTAAACTTGGCGTTATCCTTTTTATATAAATGGGATTTGTTCATTCATTCAATTGTATTTATTGAGCGCTTACTGTGTGCAGAGCACTGTAATAAGCACTTGGGAAGTACAAGTTTGCAACATAAAGATGGTCCCTACCCAGCAATGGGCTCACAGTCTAGAAGGGGGAGACAGACAACAAAACAAAACTTGTGGACAGGTGTCAAGTCATCAGAATAAATAGAGGTAAAGCTAGATGCACATCATTAACAAAATAGAATAATAAATATGTACAAATAAAATAAATAGAGTAATAAATATGTACAAACATATACACAGGTGCTGTGGGAAGGGGAAGGAGGTAGGGTGGGGGGGATGGGAAGGAGGAAAGGAAAAAGAGGGCTCAGTCTGGGAAAGTGTTAGTGCTTACTATGTGTCTGGCACTGGGGTATATACAAGCTAGTCAGGTTGGACACAGTCCCTGTCCCACATGGGCTCACAGTCTTCATCCCCATTTTGCAGATGAGGTAACTGAGGCCCAGAGAAGTGAAGTGACTTGTCAAAGATCACCCAGAAGACAAGGTGTCAGAGCCAGGATTAGAACCCAGGTCCTTCCGACTCCCTCCACTCATCCCTCTAATTCAACCCACATAATCAATCTGACACCTAATTCTATCAATTCTACCTTCACGACGTGGCCAAAATCCACCCTTTCCTTTCCACCCAAAATGTGACTACACCGTTCTACACACTTATCCTATCCCACCTTGATTACTGTATCCTCCTCCTCGCTGACCTTCCTGCTTCTGGTCTCTCCCCACTCCAGTCCTTAATTCACTCTACTCCCCAGATCATCTTCCTAAAAAAAGTTTAGTTCACCTTTTCCCAGTCCTCAAAAACTGTTAATGGTTGCCCATTCACCACCACATCAAACAGATGCTCCTATCATTTTTAAAGTACTCAATCAGCTTGCCCCCTCCTATCTTACCCCACTGACTACTCACTAAAACCCAGTCGGCACGCTACACTCTTCCAACTCCAACCTATTCACTGTATCTGCATCTCATTTATTTTGCCACTCACCCCTGGCCCAAGTCCTCCCTCTGGCCTGGAACTCCCTCCCCCTTCATATATGACACACCAGAACGCTCCTTACTCTTCAAAGCCTTATTAAAATCACGCATGTCTCCAAGAGGGCATTCCCGATTAAGTTCTCATTTCCTCTATTCCCTGTGCCTTCTGTGTAGCCTGATCTTTATCAGTCAATCATGTTTATTGAGTGCAGAGCACTGTACTGAGTGCTCGGGTGAGTACATTATAACAATATAATGGACATATTCCCCGTGCACAATGAGCTTACAGTCTATCAGGGGTGACAGATGTTTACATAAATAAATAAAATTGCAGATAGGAACATAAGTGCTATGGGGTTGATAGAAGGGATAAATAAAAGGAGCAAGTCAGGGTGATGCAGAAGGGAGTGGGAAAAGAGAAAAGGAAGTCTTAGTCAGGGAAGGCCTCTTGGAGAAGATGTGCCTTCAGTAAGGCTTTGAAGTTGGGGAGAGTAATTTTCTGTTGAATATGAAAAGGGAGAGTATTCCAGGACAGAAGCAGGATGAGGACCAGAAGTCAGCGGCAAGATAGACGGGATCAAGGTGCAGCGAATAGGATGGCATTAGAGGACTGCAGTGTGTGGGCTGGATCATAGTAGGAGAGTAGTGAGGTGAGGTAGGAAGAGGCAAGGTGATTGAGTGCATTAAAGCTGACGATAAGGAATTTCTGTTTATAATAGTGATTCATTCAATCATATTTATTGAGCACTTACTGTGTGCAGAGCACTGTACTAAGCGCTTATATTAATGGTATTTGTTAAGCACCTACTATGTGCCCAGTGATGTGGTGGTGGATGGGCAACCCCTGGAGACTCTTGAGGAGTGGGGAAACATTGACCAACCATTTTAAGGGCTTGGTAGTCACCCCACCCTCAATCCCCAAGCACTTAGGTCCTTATCCTAATGTATTTTAGAGTCTCTCCCCCGCTCTAGACTGTAAACTCCTGAGGACAGGGAACACTTCTGCCAACTCTGTTGTATTGTAATAATAATAATAACTGTGGTATTGGTTAAACACTACCATGTGGCAGGCGCTGTACTAAGCGCTGGGGTGGATACAAGCAAATAGGTTTGAACAGTCTCTGTCCCATGTGGGGCTCACAGTCTTATTGTATTGCCCCATTTTGCAGATAAAATGGATTGCTCCATTTTATGGATGAAATAACTGAGGCTCAGAGAAGTGAAGTGACTTGCTCAAGGCCACACAGCATTCATTCATTCGTTCATTCAATCGTATTTATTGAGCGCTTACTGTGAGCAGAGCACCGTATTAAGCGCTTGGGAATACAAGTTGGCAACATATAGAGACGGTCCCTACCCAATAGCGGGCTCACAGTCTAGAAGGGGGAGACAGACAACAAAACAAAACATATTAACAAACTAAAATAAATAGAATAAATATCTACAAGTAAAATAAATAAATAGAGTAATAAATATGTACAAACATATATACAAATATACAGGTGCTGTGGGGAGGGGAAGGAGGTAAGGCGGGGGAGATAGGGAGAGGGAGGAGGGGGAGAGGAAGGCGGGTGCTCAGTCTGGGAAGGCCTGCTGGAGGAGGTGAGCTCTCAGTAGGGCTTTGAAGGGAGGAAGAGAGCTTGCTTGGTGGATGTGCGGAGGGAGGGCATTCCAGGCCAGGGGGAGGACGTGGGCCGGGGGTCGACGGTGGGACAGGCGAGAACGAGGCACAGTGAGGAGGTTAGCGGCCGAGGAGCCGAGGAGGGTGCGGGCTGGGCTGTAGAAGGAAAGAAGGGAGGTGAGGTAGGAAGGGGGCGAGGTGATGGAGAGTCTTGAAGCCGAGAATGAGGAGTTTTTGCCTGATGCATAGGTTGATTGGTAGCCACTGGAGATTTTTGAGGACCAGAGCAGACAAGTGGTGGATAGTAATAATAAAAATAATAATGGTATTTGTCAAGCACTTACTATGTGTCAAGCTCTGTGGTAGACACAGTCCCTGTCCCATGTGGGGCTCACAGTCTCATTGGCTTGCCCCATTTTACAGATAAAATGGATTGCTCCATTTTATGGATGAGATAATTGAGGCTCAGAGAAGTGAACTGACTTGCTCAAGGCCACACAGCAGACAAGTGGTGGATAATAATAATAAAAATAATAATGGCATTCGTTAAGCGCTTACTATGTGTCAAGCTTTGGGGTAGATACAAACTAAGGTTGGACACGGTCCCTGTCCCACATGGGGCTCACATTCTTAATCCCCATTTTACAGATGAGGTAACTGAGGCACAGAGTAGTGAAGTGACTTGCCCAAGGTCACACAGGTGACAAGTGGCGGAGCTGGCATTAGAACCCAGGTCCTTCTGACTCCCAGGCCCGTGCTCTATCCACTAGGCCATTCTGCTTCCCAAGCGTTTAGAACAGTGTTCTGCTTGCAGTTAGCGCTCGATAAATATCATTGATTGGTTGATCCGGGGATATTAGCCCAAAAGCAAACATCTCTCATGCACTTGGGTCATTTCACCCTCCTCTTCCGAGTTTCTAATTCCACCAACTCCCTGAGGTCAGACCCATTTGGTCTATATTCCAAAGGCAAGACTAATAGAAGCCCCTCACTTGTTTGGCTTAGCTTATGCCTGGCCAGTTGCTAGAGATAGCCTAACTCAGGGTTAGCCCTTAATTTGTCCTCTTCCATCCTCAGTTTGTGGTGAACTAAAACTGCAAGTATTATCTATCTAATCAACTCTCCATGTGGTATCATGGATTATTTACAACCAACAGCTCCTGAAAGTTGAAGATCAAAGGGATTCTTGAACCTTTCCTCAGGGTCACATTTGTTACGTTTCCCCCCCTACAATGTTTCCACATGGTTTTTGAAGAAAGTGCAGTCGAATCACATTCACCGACCATACTTAGTTCGTGCATATCCTGCAACTTGATCCACTTTCATTTGCCAATACTTTACCTATTTTACTAAAATATGATGCAGTGGAATTTAATAAGCTGACTTAAAGCCAGGTGAGGCTTGTCAGCTTTGAAAAATGAAGTGATTCTTTCTTCATCAGCTATTGCTACCAAGAGGAAATAGAGTATTTTTCATTGGAATTTCATTTTCAGTGGTGGAAAACACTTTTCCACATTGGTCCTGGTTCATCATTCTTCTAAGTTGCTCTTGCTTATGTGGGTTTTTAAATGTAGAAACAGAAGGTAAAATTGAAAAAGAAAATATTTCTCAAATGACATAAATCAGGAACTGACAATGTTTCAAAGTGTCTCTCCGGGCTGTTGTGATGAAACAGGTGTCGAACCCTTGGGCAGCTCTGATTTAGCAACATAAAAGGAGCGCTTTGTTTTTCAAATGGATTTGCATTCGGTTAGAAAAATCCGGACCTTTTTGGGTAGGGTGAGTTGACTAATGGATTTCCAGCTGGTTAGAGATATCCGGGGTAATTTACAGGAAAACTAAATCTTTGTGTGCGCTTTATGGAAGAAACATTTGGACACCATTGCCCATTTTAGCCTTTACTGCATCCCCGGATAGTGAAGTTACAGCCTGAAAGCTCACTGTGAGCAGGGAATGTGTCTAACAACTCTGTGATACTGTACACTCCTAGGTGCTTAATATAGTGTTCATTTGTTAAGCACTCACTATATGCCAGTAACTGAACTAAGCACTGGGTCAGATACAAGATAGTTGGGTTGGACATGGTTCCTGTCCCACATGGGGCTCACAGCCTTAATCTCCATTTTACTGATGAGGTAACTGAGGCACAGAGAAGTTTAGCAACTTGTCCAAGGTCACACAACAGACAAGTGGCAGAGCCGGGAATAGAACCCAAGTCTTTCTGACTCCCAGGCCCATGCTCTATCCATTAGGCCATGCTGCTTCTCTAACATTAGAATTTTTACACTTCAACATTATCTGAATAACATAGAACCCAGGGTTTCAAAAGATAAGCAGCTTTATTAATAGAACCAATCTCCTATAGCTTTATGTCTTACTGATTTAGCAATAGAATGCTTTCTAAATTTGGGATTTTCTCATCTATTTTAGCTCTGTATTCCTTGATCTTGTCGGTCAGACTTTATGTGAAAAGTCCAGGGCTTTTGCTCCATAGTTTTGCTGGATGGTAAGATACTAGGAATTCTGAGGGTGGGAAAGGGAGGTCTTTTAAAATGCCCTGTTGTCATGACATTCTCACGCTATTGCTTGGGTTTAGAATGTATTTCTCACTCTCAAATTTAGTTAAAGGAGGTGGGGAGTCCTTCTTTAGAATACCAGGCCTGCAGACGTCTGTCAAGTGCCCACAGAGCTCTGCTTGATGCTCTGATTTCAGAACATCTCCCCTGGGGTTCTTTTTCTGTAATTTCAATAGCCTTCTGACAGAAATTTCTCATGAGGTTTCTTACTCTGGTGGAAAGTTGGGCAAGAGGAGTAAAGTTGAATTCAGCCATTTTTCAGCCACTTACCGGCAAGAAAACAGGGATTTCTTCTGGTTAGCACATTTTCTTTCAGCTAGCTTTACTGTTTGAAAAATCTTCAAAAGAATTTCCTTTTAAGAGTTAAACTTTGCTCTTCAGTAAGACAGTGTACTTTGATTGTCTTGACATTATTTTTTTAAAAAGAAGAAAAGAAGAATTTCTCTGAGGTATGGGGACTCTAAAGAGTCTTTCTGAATGGTTACAGGCCGATTTTTCAAAACATTCTGGTTTGACTCCTTTACAGAAAGCCTGTTTCCCGCTCTAGACTGTAAGCTCGTTATGGGTAGGGAAGGTGTCTGCTAATTCTGTTGTATTATGCTCTCCCAAGAGCTTAGTACAGTGCTCTGTACATAGTAAGTGCTCAAAAAATACCACAGATTGTTAGCCTTAGAGTATAGAAAAAGTTATGTAGCCATTGAGGATGTGATGCTAATGGAGAGGCAGTGTGGCCTAGTGGAAAGAACCTGGGCCTGGGAGTCAGAAGAACCTGGCACTGGTCTGCTGTGTGACCTTGGATGAGTCACTTCACTTCTCTGGACCTCAGTTACCTCATCTGTAAATTGGGGATTAAGACTGTGAGCTCCCTTTGAGACCTGGACTTTGTCCAATCTGATTAGTTTGTATCTATCCTAGCGCTTAGAACAGTGCTTGACACATAGTAAGGGCTTAACAAATACCATTATTATTACCATTATTATATGTTTACAACTTCTCTCTCACTGCTTGTTTCATTACATTTGGCTTTTCCCCTGCTAGTTTTCGCCTTTCCTCCTAAGCCTTCAGTGCTGAATTGCTCCAGTCCAGTTCTTTCTGGGCATTTTCCAGGTTCAGCCTTGGCAAAATTTGGATGACCTTGAAGAGGAATTGCTAGAGACTGGATCACGAAGGTAGGACTTTCCCAAGGCAAGGGAAGGCCAGGAGAAGAGACGAGAGGAATTTCTGGGCATATTAAAGTAGCATGCAATATAAACATATATATATGTAATAGGCAAATTAGCATTCCTTATATATATTACTATGTTCCAGGCACTGTACTAAGTACTGGGTTAGATAAAAAAATAACCAGGTTGGATCCAGTCCATGTCCCACATAGTCTTCACAGTCTTAATCCCCATTTCACAGGTGAGGTAAATGAGATACGGAAAAGTTAGTGATTTGTCCAAGGTCACACAGCTGACAAGTGACAGAGCCAGGATTAGAACCCAGGCCCCTCTGACTCCCAGGCCCACCCTCTTTACATTAGGCCACACTGCTCTTCTATGTTTAGTATATGTGTGCTTTAGAATGCAAAAATAGACACATTCATATACTCCCACAAAGGTACAGGGATCCACAGTCATAAAGCTGAGACACGCGCAATTTAGGAAATTTCTCCATGAAGGCTACACAGAATTGTAGACATAAACCAATCCACATGTGTATGTCAGGACAATAGGCAGACAGGGATAGTAGAGAGAATGCAGGGCTGGATGAAGAGAATGGCAGAAAAGAGCACCAGCAGAAAACTGGAGAGAGAAAGGGAAAGAGAAAAAGAGAAAGAATAAAAACTAAAAACTACAAGATTCTGCCTATCCTGGGTGAAGCTTGTCTTTTTCTACCAGTTTGAAATAAAGTTTTAAGAAGCAGGAGAAAGACTTCTGCTTTGGGATAGTAGTCTGCTATGTACTAGTTTAATCAATCCATCAATCAATCGTATTTATTGAGCACTTGCTGTGTGCAAAGCACTGTATTAAGTGCTCAGGAGAGTACGATATAACAGTATAACAGACACATTCTGCTCGTTGTGGAAAGGGATTGTGTCTGTTTATACTTATATTGTAATCTCCCGAGCGCTTAGTCCAGTGCCTTGTGCACAGTAAGTGCTCAAGAAATATGATTGAATAAATGAATGAATGAATTCCATGCCCCCAAAGAGCTTACAATCTAGAGGGAGCTTATATTCTGCAGATTTATTACTTACTTGAGTGCCTGGAATTATTAATGAAGAATGATTACCCAGAGGTATGCCCTGCCTTTACAGCATGGAGCACTGACCACTTCTTCAAAAAGGATGAAAGACCAGAAGGATTCTAAAGGTCTGTCTGGGATTACAATTTTCAGGCTTCAAAATTCTGAATTTATCCAGTTCTTGTTCTACCACTCCTAGTAATAAATAACTACCATAAACAATAGTGACCTTTCCATCTGGATTCCAATAGCAAATGGGATAAAATTACCATATATCTTCTTTCTTTCTCTTAAGGGGCATGGCTCAAATTTTTAAGCTACTTTCTATTTTCTAGAGAGATATTTATTTTTAAATTTCACCTCCCTACTGGTGAGATTCTTACGCTGCTAGTGGACTCACGGGCTCACTGCCTCTCTGTTTCAGTGCTTAAAACAGTGCTTGGCATATAGAAAGTGCTTAACAAATGCCATCATTGTTATTTTGTCTCTCTCCCTTTTCCCAACAGATTCTACCTCATGAGAGCAACTTTCATTCTTCAGCTCCCACAGGCTCTCCTCTAATCTGTTTATTTGTTTATGTCAGGTTTTGATGTTCCATCACTCCTGATGATATCTACCATGTGGGACAGGGACTGTGTCCAACCTGATTAAGTTGTTTCTACCCCAGCGCTTAGAACAGTGCTTGACACATAAGTAAGCATTTAACAAGTAGCATCATTATTATTGTTGTTACTACTACGACTACTACCACTGCAGATCATGTGCCCCCACTCTAGTGGCAAGAGGTTACTCCAGATAGGATCCTGGCAAAGTTATCTCGGCTCAACAGGGTGAAGGCCAGCAAGAAGTTCTGAAATTGTGCCACTTGTTTTTCTCTTTTTCCAAAGCAGGGGCTGCCTTTCTTTTCTTCTGAGCTGATGACTCGTAAAAGTGACCCAGGAAGTCAATATTTGGAGTCCCATTTAGCAGATGTGTAGGGACAAGCCATAATTTTGAAGTTTCAGGCTACACCGTGTGTAGACCACAGAGAACCAATTATGTCTAGGAATATCCAAATGTGGGAAGATTCCATCACAGAGATCAACTCATGCCAGTAATGACAGTGTGGAAAAACAGCAGGTATACCCATCTGCTGTCTTTCTGTCTCCCATTACATCTCAAAACACAGCCTCATTTATTTCCCTGCTGAGTCCTCTTAGAGAATATTTGCCGGGCAGTGGTCGTTTCGAATGCTGCTTTCTGTCTGCTGGCTACTTTTCCCTCCTCCACTGCATAGATCTGGGAGGGTGACGGTCAAGAGAGCAACACAATATATTTTTTTAAATGGTCTTTGTTAAGTGCTCATTATGTGCCAGGCACTGTACTAAGTGCTGGGGTAGATGATAATAATAATAATAATGATTGCATTTGTTAAGTGCTCGCTATGTGCCAGGCACTGTACTAAGCGCTGGGGTGGATACAAACTAGTCAATTTGGACACAGTTCCTGTCCCATGTGGGGCTCACAATCTCAATCCCCATTTGACAGTTGAGGTAACTGAGGCACAGAGAAGTGAAGTGACTTGCCTAGGGTCACCCAGCAGACAAGTGGCGGAGATGGGAATAGAACCATGATCTTCTGATTCCCAGGCCCATTCACTGTCCATTATGCCACACTTCCTCTACAAGATAATCAGGATGGACACAGTCTATGTGCCACTTGGGGCTAACAGTTTTACTCCCCATTTGACAGATGAGGCAATTGAGGCACAGAGAAGTGAAGTGACTTGCCCAGGGTGACATTCATTCAATTGTATTTAATTGTATTTATTGAGCACTTACTGTATGCAGAGCACTGAACTAAGTGCTTGGGGAGTACAAGTTGGCAACATATAGAGACAGTCCCTACCTAATAACGGGCTCACAGCAGCAGACAACTGGTAGAGTCGGGATTAGAACCCAGATCCTCTGACTCTCAGTCCTGTGCTCTTTCCACTAGGTCACACTGCCTCTCGTGCTTGCAACAAACTTCTTCCTCTTGCAGTCGCTAACACAAATTGCTGTCTCTTGCAGTAGTGCAGTGCTGTGGGACACAGATGTCTTAGAATCCCTTCAGTAGGCAGTCAGTCGTCGGTGACTCATTAAGCAGTCAGTCAGTCAATCATATTTATGGATTTATGTGCAGCGCACTGTACTAAGCACTTGGAAGAGTAGAATAGAACAATATAACAGACACATTCCCTGCCAACAGTGAGCTTGCAGTCTAGAGGGGGAGATAGACATTAATAGAAATAAATAAATTACAGGTACGCATGTAATAATAATAATAATGGCATTTATTAAGCGCTTACTATGTGCAAAGCACTGTTCTAAGCGCTGGGGAGTTTACAAGGTGATCAGGTTGTCCCACAGGGGGCTCACAGTCTTAATCCCTATTTTACAGATGAGTGAACTGAACATAAGCGCTGCGGGGCTGGTTGGGGGATGAATAAAGGGAGCGAGTCAGGGCGAGAGGGCTTATTCAGAGTCACTGTCCACTCATCAAATGGTGGACTGTCTCCAGGGTACATATGGTCTTTTTGCTGTTGCACAGGCTGGGGAGAAAACAAATGGCTGAGTGTCTGATTCCTTTCTCCCTTTGAGTCACCATCAGTGTTGGCCTCTCCCTGCTTGTGGATGTGGCATTTGCCCACTGGGCTACCCCACCAGGGAGCCAGAATGGGATGGGATACCAGGAAGTTGAGAAGCAGTGTGGCTTAGTGGATAGAGCCTCCGGCTGGGAGTCCGAAGGACCTGGGTTCTAATCCCACTCATCTGCTGTGTGACCTTGGGCAAATCACTTCACTTCTCTGGGTCTCAGTTCCCTCGTATGTAAAATGGGGATGATGATGATGGTATTTGTTAAGCACTTACTATGTGCCAAACACTGTTCTAAGCACTAGGGTAGATACAAAGTCATCAGGTTGTCCCACATGGGACACACAGTCTTAATCCTCATTTTACAGATGAGGTAATTTAGGCACAGGGAAGTTAAGTGGCTTGCCCAAGGTCACAGAGCAGAGAAGTGGCAGAGCCGGGATTAGAACCCATGTCCTCCGACTCCCAAGCCTATGTTTTTGCCACTAAGCCTTGTATCTACCCCAGTATTTAGAACAGTGCTTGGCACATAGTAAGTGCTTAACAACTACCATCATTATTATTATTATTAGTCCTGTGAATAGCCCTCACTCTGTTGGGTAGGGACTGTCTCTAGATTTGCCAACTTGTACTTCCCAAGCGCTTAGTACAGTGCTCTGCACACAGTAAGTGCTCAATAAATACAATTGATTGATTGATTGATTGATTGATTTAGTGGGATTGGAGTTGGGAATACCAAAGAGATTAACACTGGGGATTGTCAGTTCATCCAGCACTTAGTACAGCACCTGGCACATAGTAAGCGCTTAACAAATGCCGTAATTATTATTATTATTATTATTATGTCTGGCTGGGGGGAAGAGTGGTTTTAATGGCCTTCTTAGGAAGAAGAGAGGCTGTGAACCAAGATAGCAGCAGCAGCAGTAGTAGCAGCTTTGCCAAGTAATAATGATGGTATTTGTTAAGCGCTTACTATGTGCCAAGCACTGTTCTAAGCGCCGAGTACTGTATGTGTTGCTTGGGAGAACACAACAGAATCAATCCATTTTTTTTAATGGTATTTGTTAAGTTCACAGGGCTCACCATCTAACTTGGAGGAAGGGGGATTTATTACTTAGTGATATTTATTAAGTGATTTATAAATACCTGCCAAGCAGATATTGTATTAATAATTAACGGCCACGCAACTATGCATCGGTGGGCAAGGAACGTGTTTGCCAACTCTATTCTATTGTACTCTCCCAAGCACTTAGTACAGTGCTCTGCACATAGTAAATGCTCCACAAATACCATTGATGATCATCATCATATCAACACGGTCCCTGTTCCATACAGGTTCACAATCCATTTTTTTTTCTTTTCTTCTAAATTATTTATGTCTGTATTCTGGGCTAGGCTGAAAAATCCCTGGGGACTAGGGATTATGTGTTCTAACTCTATTGTAATAATAATAATAATGATAGTATTTGTTAAGTGCTTACTATGTACCAAGCACTGTACTAAGCTCTGGGAAAGATACAAGGTTATCACATTTTCCCACTTGGGGCTCACAGTCTCAATTCCCATTTTACGGATGAGGTAACTGAGGCACAGAGAAGTTAAGTGACTTGTCCGAAGTCACACAGCTGACAAGTGGCAGGGCAGGATTAGAACCCATGACCTCTGACTCCCAAGCCGATGCTCTTTTCACTAAGCCATGCTGCTTCTCATTCTCTCCAGTGCTTTGTACAGTGCTTTGCACACAGCAGGTATTCCGTAAATACTGCGTGGCTCAGTGGAAAGAGCGCGGGCTGGGAAGTCAGAGGTCATGGGTTTGAATCCCTGCTCTGCCACTTGTCAGCTGTGTGACCTTAGGCAAACCACTTAATTTCTCTGTGCCTCAGTTACCTCAGCTGTAAAATGGGGATTAAGACTGTGAGCCCCAACTGGGACAACCTGATCACCTTGTGATCCCCCCAACGCTTAGAACAGTGCTTTGCACAAAAGTAAGCGCTTAACAAATACCACCATTATTATTATTATTATTATTTATTGATTGACTACTTGATAATGACCAAGAACTTAAGGGGATTAGCAGGAAATGCTTCTTGAAGGAAGGTGTCTTTTTAGGATTTGAAAGTGCTTAGTACAGTGCTTTGCACCAAGTAAGCGCCTAATAAACACCTTTGATGATGGTGAGTCAGAGGCGGGAGAAGGTGAGAGGAACTCTTAGGCTGGGTCCTGAGCCACCCCTTGTTTGCCAGGGACAAGGGCAACTAGTTTATTTCTGATGCCAATGGGGTTGTTCGGGCTAGCTACAGTTTCCTGCCCTGCCCCAAAATCTATGAAGTGAAGCTTTGTTCCCTCTCTGCCCTTTCTGTGGGAACCACACCCCGGTCTCTATGAAGATAATAATAATGAAGGTATTTATTAAGCACTTACTATGCGCTAGGCACTGTACTAAGCCCTGGGGTGGATACAAGCAAATTGAGATGGATACAATCCATCCCATGTGGGGTTCATCAGCCTCACTCCCCATTTTGCAGATGAGGTAGCTGAGACACAGTGAAGTGAAGTGATTTACCCAAGGTCACACTGCAAACAAGTGGTGGATATACCCTTAGCAGTTCCTTTGCCTCACACATTATAAGCGCATAGTGATGATAATGATGAAGCAGGTTGGCCTAGTGGAAAGAGCCCAGAACTCAGAGCCGGGAGGTTTGGGTTCTAATCCCGGCTCTGCTACTTTCATTCATTCATTCATTCAATCTTATTTATTGAGAGCTTACTGTGTGCAGAGCACTGTACTAAGTGCTTGGGAAGTACAAGTCGGCAACATATAGAGACAGTACCTACCCAACAACGGGCTCACAGTCTAGAAGGGGGAGACCTCTGACCTGAAACGCCCTCCCTTCTTATATCAGACAGATAATTCAATCAATCAATCAATCAGTCGTATTTATTGAGCGCTTACTATGTGCAGAGCACTGTACTAAGCGCTTGGGAAGTACAAATTGGCAACACATAGAGACAGTCCCTACCCAACAGTGGGCTCACAGTCTAAAAGGGGGAGACAGAGAACAGAACCAAACATACCAACAAAATAAAATAAATAGGATAGAAATGTACAAGTAAAATAAATAAATAGAGTAATAAATATGTACAACCATATATACATATATACAGGTGCTGTGGGGAAGGGAAGGAGGTAAGATGGGGGGATGGAGAGGGGGGCGAGGGGGAGAGGAAGGAAGGGGCTCAGTCTGGGAAGGCCTCCTGGAGGAGGTGAGCTCTCAGCAGGGCCTTGAAGGGAGGAAGAGAGCTAGCTTGGCGGAGGGGCAGAGGGAGGGCATTCCAGGCCCGGGGGATGACGTGGGCCGGGGGTCGACGGCGGGACAGGCGAGAACGAGGTACAGTGAGGAGATTAGCGGCGGAGGAGCGGAGGGTGCAGGCTGGGCAGTAGAAGGAGAGAAGGGAGGTGAGGTAGGAGGGGGCGAGGTGATGGAGAGCCTTGAAGCCCAGGGTGAGGAGTTTCTGCCTGATGCGCAGATTGAATGGTAGCCACTGGAGATTTTTGAGGAGGGGAGTAATATGCTCAGAGCGTTTCTGGACAAAGATAATCCGGGCAGCAGCATGAAGTATGGATTGAAGTGGAGAGAGACACGAGGATGGGAGATCAGAGAGAAGGCTGGTGCAGTAGTCCAGACGGGATAGGATGAGAGCTTGAATGAGCAGGGTAGCAGTTTGGATGGAGAGGAAAGGGCGGATCTTGGCAATGTTGCGGAGCTGAAACCGGCAGGTTTTGGTGACGGCTTGGATGTGAGGGGTGAATGAGAGAGCGGAGTCGAGGATGACACCAAGGTTGCGGGCTTGTGAGACAGGAAGGATGGTAGTGCCGTCAACAGAGATGGGAAAGTCAGGGAGAGGACAAGGTTTGGGAGGGAAGACAAGGAGCTCAGTCTTCGACATGTTGAGCTTTAGGTGGCAGGCGGACATCCAGATGGAGATGTCCTGAAGGCAGGAGGAGATGCGAGCCTGGAGGGAGGGGGAGAGAGCAGGGGCAGAGATGTAGATCTGGGTGTCATCAGCGTAGAGATGATAGTTGAAGCCGTGGGAGCAAATGAGGTCACCAAGGGAGTGAGTGTAGAATTCACTCTCTCTCCCTCACTTAATTGCTCTCCCTCACTTCAAAGCCTTACTGAAGACACATCTTCTCCAAGAAGCCTTCCCCAAATAAGCCCTCCTCTCCTTTTCTCCCACTCCCTTCTGCACTGCCCTGACTTCCTCCCTTCATTCATCTTCCCTCCCATCCCCACAGAACATATATATGTAATTTATTGATTTATTGTTAATATATATGCAATTTATTTATTTATGTACATTAATGTCTATCTCCCCCTCTAGACTGTGAGCTCCTTGTGGGCAGGGAATGTGTTTGTTGTTATATTGTACTCTCCCAAGTGCTTAGTAAAGTGCTTTGCATGCAGTAAGTGCTTGATAAAAAAGATCAAAAGAATGAATGAATAACACCCTGCCCTACTCTGACAATATCCATCTCAACCACCAACACATCCATCCCAACACCAACAACCCAGCCCAACAACATTTTGCCCTAGTCTGACAATATCCATCCCAACCCTGACAACATCCATCCCAACACCAATCACCCAGCCCAACGACATTCTGCCCCAACATTATCCTTCCCAACCCCGATATCCCAGCCCTACCTCAACAGTGCCTCAAGGTGCAACTCAACCTGTGTTTGCTAATATCAGTGTGGCACCCCAAGGGGAGAAAGTCTTATCATCTTAAATTCTTTTTCCTGTTCCACCTGCCTCATCAGACAAAATAACCCTTCCTGCTTACTGACAGCGAGAGGTGGTGTCTCCCCTTTCTGAGGACCAAAAAGGACCTGAGCCCTCCCAGCTCCCAGTGATCTTGGGGCCCAAGATGACCTTTCTTGAGAAGAGGAAGGGGGTAGTAGAGAGGCCTTTCCATGGCACAGGGCAAAGGGGAAAATCAGATCTTTCAGTGAGCTGGAGCTCTGCTCTGCAACTCACCCCAGGGTCAGATGGCTTCTTACAAGGCAGAGAGAGAGGTGGATCTGCCTGCCCTGACATCAATGCCAGAGTGAGGAAGATGGGCATATGGTTGCTTCAGACCTGCCTTGTAAATTAGCATAGGCCCATAGACCTGGGACCCGAGAGAAATTTGGCCAGAGCTTACAAGAAAGCAGACTGTTGGCCAGGGAGAGCATGATCAAAACAGAGAATGCAAGTCCACCACTCTGAGGCTGCGGTCTTCAAATGGCTGATCCTCCTCACAGGATGAGTTCCCTGGGGGCTGGAAGGGTTGGAGAAGGATGGCATCTGGGAATTTATCCTGGTCTGCTCAAGGAAAATGCCTGCTCCTGCCCTTGGGCTGGGGAGAGGCCAGGGCAGAAGGGCCCCAAGTTTTCCCATTGACTTAGAAAAAGGCTTAGTGTTTTCTCTGCTGAGCAGGGGAGAAGGCAATGGGGAACTGTTTATCTTGGTCCTGATTCAAAGCAGTGTCCTCACCCCTGGCCCTGCTGCCCCTCACCCTGTTCATGATGGTGAGAAGGAGGAGGAAGAGGTGAAAGAGGAGGAGGACTGAAGAGAAGAAGACCTTGCTGTGTGACCTTGGGCAAATGACTTGACCTCTCTGTACCTCAGGCTTCCACATCTGTGCAATGGGGATTAAATTCCTCCTCTCTGTGTCACAGTTAGACTGTGAGCCCTAAGTGGGACAGAGACTGTGTCAGGGCCCCTTTTAGTGTATCCCTTCTAGTCTGTAAACTCATTGTGGGCAGGGAATGCATCTGCTAATTTTGTTTTATTGTGCTCTCCCAAGTGCTTAGTATAGTGCTCTACACATTGTGCTCAATAAATATGATTGACTGATTGTATCTACCCCAGCACTTAGCACAGTGTTGGGCACAAAACAAGCACTTAACAAATATTAGTAGTAATAGTGGTAGTATTGAGTTTAGATGCTGTATCCTTTAAATGCTATAGTCTGACTATAGGGTTTTCCAAATTTCTTATCTTCCTTTTGATTTTAGTGAAGGTCTTCAGTACTTTTAAAATGAAAGCCCATCTAAATTATGCCTGCACTATTGAGATAAGCACTTAGTACAGTGCTTGGCACACAGTAAGCACTCAATAAAAACGATTGAATGAATGAATGAATGAATGAATGAGACGGGAGAGAGAAGCAGCTTAGTGTATAGACCATGGGTCTGGGAGTCAGAAGATCATGGGTTCTAATCTCAGCTCTGCCACTTGTCTGCTCTGTGGCCTTGGGCAAATAACTTCACTTCTCTGGGCCTCAGTTACCTCAGCTGTCAAATGGGGATTAAGACCGTGAGCCCCATGTGAGACACGGACTGTATCCAACCCGATCTGCTTTTAATCCACCCCAGTGTTTAGTACAGTGCCTGGCACATAGTAACTGCTTAACAGCGCTTAGAACAGTGCTATGCACATAGTAAGTGCTTAATAAATGCCATTATTATTATTATTATATCATCATCATCATTATTACTAGAAGACTCACCCACCAGCTGCTTCCAGCATCTTTATGTGATAGCCCTCCCTAGGTCTCTGGGGTGGTGGGAGAAGGCCAAGGGAACATTTTATCTGGAAAGAGATCTATAAAACAAAGCAAAAGGTCAGAACCTCTGATTGACAAAACCTCAATCTCAAAGTGGAGGGTCTGGAAGCCAGCAGGCAAACGATTACAACATTTCTAGATTTTGCTTTTAACCGGTGGTGACAAATAGTGGTCAAGGTATTTATTAAGTGCTTATTGAGGGCAGAGTACTGTGCTAACCACTGGGAAAAATATATACAAGTGACTCCTCCACTTACTTGCTGTATGACCTTGGGCAAGTTCCGTATTGTCTCTGTGCCTCAGTTCCCTCATCTGTAAAATGGAGATTCAATACCTGTTCTCCCTACTATTTACACTGTTGAGCCCCATATGGGATAAGGATTGATTCTGACCTGATTCTCTTTTATCTACCTCAGCACCTACTACAGTGCTTGGCAAACAAATGCCACAGTTATTAATAAGACACGGAATCCCTCAAGGGGCTCACAATGTGTGAAGAGAGGACCGGAGACAGATACATTGGGAGTAATGTTCTAAGCACTGGGGTAGATAATAATAATAATGATGGCATTTTTTAAGCACTTACTATGTGCAAAGCACTGTTCTAAGCGCTGGGGAGGTTACAAGGTGATCAGGTTGTCCCACGGGGGGCTCACAGTCTTAAACCCCATTTTACAGATGAGGCAACTGAGGCACAGAGAAGTTAAGTGACTTACCCAAAGTCACACAGCTGACAACTGGAGTAGCTGGGACTTGAACCCATGACCTCTGACTCCAAAGCCCGGGCTCTTTTGCACTGAGCCATACTGCTACAGAGTAATCAGGTTGGACACAGTCCATGACCTACATGGGGCTCAGAGTCTTAATGCCCATTCTACAGATGAGGTAAATGAGGCATAGGGAAGTGAAGCGATTTGCCCAAAGTCGCATAGCTGACAATTGGTGGAGTAGGGGTTAGAACCCAGCTCTTTCTGATTTCCAGGCTCTATCCACTATGCCACACTACTAGGCATAAGAGAAGCAGTGCGACTCAGTGGAAAGAGCCCGGGCTTTGGAGTCAGAGGTCATGGGTTCAAATCCCAGCTCTGCCAATTGTCAGCCTTGTGACTTTGGGAAAGTCACTTAACTTCTCTGTGCCTCAGTTACCTCATCTGTAAAATGGGGATTAAGACTGTGAGCCCCCCATGGGACAACCTGATCACCTTGTAACCTCCCCAGAACTTAGAACAGTGCTTTGCACCTAGTAAACACTTAATAAATGCTATCATTATTATTATTTATTATTATAAGAGGTCAGGCTTGGCATTGTTAGGGTGGCCCATAGTAATTGCTCAATAAATATTACTGATGGATTGATTTACTGACTGATTTCTTCAACCATAAAGTGGGCATGAAATACTTGCTCTGCTTCCCTTTCAGACTGTGAGCCCATACAGGAACTGTGTCTGACCTGATCATCTTGTATCTACCCCAGCACTTAATACAGTGCTTGACCCAAAGTAAATGCTTACCAAATAGCACAGTTTTTTAAAATGGTATTTATTAAGTGCTAACTCTGTGCCAAGCACTGTTCTAAGCCCTGGGGTTGTTACAAGCTAGTCAGGTTGGACACAGTCTATGTACCATATGAGGCTCACAGTCTTAGCCCCCATTTTACTGATGAGGTAATTGAGGCACAGAGAAGTGGAGCAACTTGCCCAAGGTCACACAGCAGACAAGTGGCAGAGCAGGAATTAGAACCTAAGTCCCTCTAATTCCCAGGCATGTGCTCTATCCACTAGGCTAAGCTGCTTCTCTATGCCAAGCCTGACCTCTTATGCCATTTGAATATTTTATCGTTTCACTGCTCCTGACCTGTCTCCAATCCTCTTTTCCACCTTTATTCTCATATCGTGAGCCCCTGAGGGCTGCCCCTCAAGACTCTAAGCTCCCTGTGGGCAGGGAATGTGTTGGTTATATTGTCATACTGTACTCTCCCAAGAGCTTAGTACAGTGTTCTGCACACAGTAAGAGTTCAATAAATTCAATTGATTGGTTGATTGAAAAAGATTGGTAGGTATTAATTGAAGATTTGACAGAACTTTGAGATCTCCAAAGGATGGGAAAGGCCGTGAAACAATGGAAAAGATCTCTTCCCTGTTTTATTTCCTTTGCCACTGTCTTCTTACAATTTGTTCTATAATTCTGCACTGCCACCCACTTTCATAGCTTCCGCAATATCTAACTCCTTTACATAATTGTCCTATTTTCTTCCCTGTCCTCTTGGCTAGCTTAGGATCAGTTTGTAAACAGGTTCACCTCATGGGATGTTTCTTCTTGTTGATCACTTGAACCCACTACAGTGTGACTCTAGTTTAACATAACCGCCAACATGCAGAGAAAATGACCCATTTGGGTGGTTATTGTACTTAAATCACATTTAAAAGCTTCCATAACTAGACCCGCAGCTTTCCTTTGCAGAGTCTGCTGCTTCCTGGAAAGATTTCTATCAGACTTTTTAGGTCAGCCCTTCGGTTTTTAAAATCGTGCTCGGTGGATTAAACTAGATTTCTCTGTAACTGTTCTTCCAATTCCAATTGTTAATAACGTTTCCAGTATTTCACTTCATACTATAGCAAAACACACTGCTCTGTTGTTTTCCAAAGGTTTGCTGGAAAGTCTGCTAAATATGACAGAGCTGCATCTCCACTGTTTCTAAAGGGTTTGCTTTATTATTATTATTAATAATAATAATTATTAACAATTATAATAATAATTGTTAAGTGTTTACTATGTGCTGAATACTATACTAAATGCTGGGGTAGAGACAAGATAATCAGGTCCCACAAGGGGCTCACAGGTTTGTTTTTTTTAGCACCCAGATTGGGTAGTTTGGACTGAGTGTCACTATGGTATTGAATCCCCATTTTGCAGATGAGGAAACTGAGGCATGGAGAAGTTAAGTGACTTGCCCAAGGTCACACAGCAGGCAAGTGGCAGAGATGGGATTAGAATCCATGTCCTTTGACTCTCAGGCTCATGCTCTTTTCGTTAGGCCACATAGACAGGTGTGGTGGACTGGGATGGGTTGGGGTTTTTGGTTTGCTCACCCTAACTGGACCTTTTAAAATTTTTTTTATTTTCTTATTTTTTAAATGGTATTGTTGGGTGCTTGTGAGCTTACAGTTTAATGACAGAATCGGTGACAGCTTAATCAAAACAAATGGGAAGCAGAGAAAGCGTGACCTAATGGAAAGAGCATGGGCCTGGGAGTCAGAAGGACCTGGGTTCTAATCCCAACTCTGCCACGTAGTAATAATAATAATAATAATAATAATAATGGCATTTATTAAGCGCTTACTATGTGCAAAGCACTGTTCTAAGTGCTGGGGGAGGTTACTTGCCTGCTGTGTGACCTTGGGCATGTCACCTCACTCCTCTGTGCCTCAGTTTCCTCATTTATAAAATGGGGATTAAATGCCTGTTCTCCCTTCCACTTAGACTGTAAATCCCACGTGGGACAAGGTCTGTATCTGACCTTAATATCTTGCATTTACCCTAGTGCTTAATTCCAGTGTTTGGCACATAGTAATTACTTGATAAATACCTTAAAAATTGGCAGGGAATATGTCTACCAAATCTGTTATATTTTACTCTCTCTAGGGCTTAATTCAGCACACAGTTAGCACTTAATAAATATGACTGAATGATTGATTCGGAGCTGGAATTCAGCATTTAAAGACACAGAAACAACTCAGCTTCTGTCCCATTGCAACGTGCTCGTCCCTGCTGTTGACCCAAAGGCCTGTCTTGGCCCAAACCCCGGGAATTGGTTCACTTTAACAGGCCTATGTAGAGCCAGGCTCCAGGAGTTCAATCAATCAATCAATCAATTAATCGTGCTTATTGGACACTTACTGTGTTCAGGGCACTGTACTAAGTGCTTGGGAGAGTAAAACACAACCCTATAATAACACATTCCTTGCCCACAAAAAGCTTACAGTTTGAAATTAAATGCAGTCCAAAACACAAGCCAAGCCAGTGTTCAGTCTCACTACTAGCAGGTAGAGTTTGGCACAAGGCATGATTGTCTTTGGGCACTGCTGGGAATTTTTTTGTGTGTGGTATTCGTTAAGCCTGTACTAAGTGTCAGTTAGTCAATCAATTATATTTACTGAGCTTTTACTGTGTGCACAGCACTGTACTAAGCGCTTGAGAGAATACAATAGAACAATATAACCTACATTCCCTGCTCATAATGAACTAACAGTCTAGAGGGAATAATTATGGTACTTGTTATGTGTTTACTATGTGCTAAGCACTGTTCTAAGCACGTTTACTTTCAGGTGCCATGCTAGCTAAATACCATACATTCCATTCATTGATTGATTAATTGATTGATTGATTGATAGGTAGCTGGGCCTTTGAGCTCTATTATAATAAAAATAATAATAATAATAATGGTACTTGTGAAGCTCTTACTATGTGCCAACAACTGTATTAAGCACTGAGGGAGATAAAGGTAATCGGGTTGTACACAGTCCCTGTCTCACATGGGGCTCATGGCCCAAGTAGAAGAGAGTATGATTTAATCCCCATTTTACAGATGGGGAAACTGAGATACAGAGAATTGAAATGTTTTACCCAAGGTCACATAACAGACAAGTGGTAGAGGTGGGATTAGGACTCAAGTGCTCTGATCATTATTATTATTGTATTTGTTAAGCACTTACTATGTGCCAAGCACTGTTCTGAGTGCTGGGGTAGATACAAGGAAATCAGGTTTTCCCATGTGGGGCTCACAGTCTTAATCCCCATTTTACAGATGAGGTAACTGAGGCACAGAGAAGTTAAGTGGCTTGCCCAAGGTCACACAACAGACAAGTGGCTGAGCCGTGATTAGAAACCACATCCTCTGACTCCCAAGCCCCTGCTCTTTCCACTAAGCCACACTGCTTCCAGTGCCTGCACTCTTTCCACTAGGCTACACTGCTTCTGCTCTCTGTTTTCTATCCTGTGTTAGAGGGAGTGCATCTTGCTTCTGGTCTCCGAGGGACATATTCCCATCTCTGAACAGTGTTGTCAATCAGTCAATCATATTTAGGAGCATTTACTGTGTGCAGAACACTGTACTGAGCACTCAGGAGAGGACAATATATCAATAAACAGACACATTTCCCGAGTTACTCCCCATTCAACTGTCAGTCCAGCCATTCCAGGGAACCAGAGGCCCCCTGTCTCTATCCCTTTCTAAAAGCTTTTCCTGGAAGGTCCCCCCCATGTCATCTGATAAACAACAGCCCTCTCCAGTTTCATGTCCCATTCATGCTGATGGAATGAACCAAAGGTACAGTCACCAGTCACCGTGTTTTCCGAAGTTCAAAAAAGGATATTTCATAATGTCATTACCCCAGAACAATTTTAGTATCTATTTTCAAAATCACTCCACTTCTTCCTATAGGCCTGAAAAATCAAATCTTGATGATGGTACTGAGTGCTTACTGTGTTGGGGTTGACATTGGGGTTGACACAAAGATAATCAAGTTGGACACAGTCTCTGTTTCATATAGGATTCCCAGTCTAGGAGGGAGGGATAATATTTATTTTATTCCCATTTTACAGATGATGAGACTGAAATATGGAGCAGTTACGTAAATGATTTGCCCAAGGTCACACAGCAGGCATTTGGTTAAAGGTAAAGGCAATTTAAACTCTAAACACCCTGGTAAAAATGCTGGAAAATATGGGTAGCACCATATGATTATGCTAAACAAAAAATTATGCAAGATAAAAGTATATTTATTCATAAAATGTCTAAGATTTATTTATGGCATTTTTTACTAGTCAGTTAACAACTCAAGAGAGGAACTTATCATAAATGATCCGTGTCCTCATGAGACACTGAATATTCCTTACCAGATACGAATGACTATAATTTCACCACAAGTCCCAGTTAAAGATAAAGGATGCTTGAGGTATTTATTCTTAAAAGCAGAACGTTCTTGAGATCTCCAAACTTTCACAAAACAGTGGGCAAATGTGAAACAGCCTGTAGAAGTTGTTTGGTCACCTTAGGGAAGGAGGATGTATGTCGTATGTGAAGCAATGACCCTATAATCTAGGGAACTCAATTTCGACCCATCTTCACCGGCCTCATATCCAGCAGGTAATTTCCTTCGGAAACCCATGGCCATTCTTTTCTCCAGATCCAGCTGCTTTCTCTAGAGAAAGGAAACACTCTGCTTGGACAGTTGGGATGAAAGTGTGTTATTTGGAAAACTGCTGAATTTCCCAAATGATTTATCTTTGAGACCTAGCTTAGAGGCCATTTTAAAAATACACCCAGGCTTTGATTAAAACTCTGATCAATCAATCAATCAATCAATCAATCGTATTTATTGAGCGCTTACTATGTGCAGAGCACTGTACTAAGCGCTTGGGAAGTACAAATTGGCAACACATAGAGACAGTCCCTACCCAACAGTGGGCTCACAGTCTAAAAGGGGGAGACAGAGAACAGAACCAAACATACCAACAAAATAAAATAAATAGGATAGAAATGTACAAGTAAAATAAATAAATAAATAAATAGAGTAATAAATATGTACAACCATATATACATATATACAGGTGCTGTGGGGAAGGGAAGGAGGTAAGATGGGGGGGGATGGAGAGGGGGACGAGGGGGAGAGGAAGGAAGGGGCTCAGTCTGGGAAGGCCTCCTGGAGGAGGTGAGCTCTCAGCAGGGCCTTGAAGGGAGGAAGAGAGCTAGCTTGGCGGAGGGGCAGAGGGAGGGCATTCCAGGCCCGGGGGATGACGTGGGCCGGGGGTTGACGGCGGGACAGGCGAGAACGAGGTACAGTGAGGAGATTAGCGGTGGAGGAGCGGAGGTTGCGGGCTGGGCAGTAGAAGGAGAGAAGGGAGGTGAGGTAGGAGGGGGCGAGGTGATGGACAGCCTTGAAGCCCAGGGTGAGGAGTTTCTGCCTGATGCGCAGATTGAATGGTAGCCACTGGAGATTTTTGAGGAGGGGAGTAATATGCCCAGAGCGTTTCTGGACAAAGATAATCCGGGCAGCAGCATGAAGTATGGATTGAAGTGGAGAGAGACACGAGGATGGGAGATCAGAGAGAAGGCTGGTGCAGTAGTCCAGACGGGATAGGATGAGAGCTTGAATGAGCAGGGTAGCAGTTTGGATGGAGAGGAAAGGGCGGATCTTGGCAATGTGTTCTGTTGATCTGTTTGGGGCTGAGGAAGTTGGGTGTGGGCAACCCAGAATTAACTTGGTTAGTTTCACCCTTTCTCTTCAGTGCATGCCTCTGTTTCAGGGACCACTATCCTCTCCCCAACATGGCTGCAGGAATGAGAATCTGGATTGGGGTGCTGTTAACTGGGGAGATCCCCCTCCCTGCCTTGATGGCCACTGGGAAACTCATTCCCCACTCCAACAGCCTTGGGGAAATTCTTGGAGGTCAGTGCCTCTTGTCCAATGTTTATAGGAGCCAGTTTTAGGGCTCCGGGGCTGGTACAACTGTTCTTTTGCACACACATAGGCAATTGAGCCTGCCAGGGTATATAACCAAGTTTAGATTAGTTTTCTATTTTTATTAATGTCTGTCTCCCCTCTAGACTGTGAGAAGCAGCCTGGCTTAGTGGCAAGAGCATGGGCTTGAGAGTCAGAGGACGAGTGTTCTAATCCCGCCTCCACCACTCTGTGTGACCTTGGGCAAGCCACTTAACTTCTCTGTGCCTCAGTTACCTCCTCTGTAAAATGGGGATTAAGACTGTGAGCCCCACGTGGGAAAGCCTGATTTCCTTGTATCTACCCCAGTGCTCAGAACCATGCTTGGCACATAGTAAGTGCTTAACAAATACCATAATTATTATTATTAAGTTCATTGTGGGCAGGAAACGTGTCTACCAACTCTGCTGTATTGTACTCTTCCAAACACTTAATACAGTGCTCTGCACACAGTAAGTGCTCAATAAATACCACTGATTGATTGGATTGAGTTTTCTGCTTATACTTAGCATGTTACTTCAAAACCTTATTGAAGGTACATCTCCTCCATGAAGCCTTCCCTGATTAAGCCCGCCTCTCCTCTCCCACTCCCTTCTGCACCACTCTTAGTTGCACCTTCATTCATCTTCCCTCCCATCCCCACAGCACATATGCAAAGCACTGTTTTATCTGTAATTTATCTATCTATCTATTTATTTATATTAATGTCTGTCTCCCCTTCTATACTGTGAGCTTCTTGAGGGCAGGAATGTGTCTGTTGTTAAATTGTACTCTCCCAAGCTTAGTACAGTGCTTTGCACACAGTAAACACTTAATAAATACATTTGAATGAATGAGTGATGTGTAAATATATGCTGTTGGGTGGGGCGGGGAGGTGAAGGGGGGTGAATTATTCAAACTAGTTACTTTGGAGCAAAGTCTTATAAAAAGTACATCTCCTCCAAGAAGCTTTCCCTGGCTAAGCCCTCATTTCTTCTTCTCCCAGTCCCTTCTACATTGCCCTTGCACTGGATTTACACCCGTTATTCACCCCACCTTCTGCTCTACAGCACCTATATATGTATCTGTAATTTTTTAAATGTAATAATAACAATAATGATGGCATTTATTAAGCACTTGCTATGTGCAAAGCACTGTTCTAAGCACTGGAGAGGTTACAAGGTGATCAGGTTGTCCCACGGGGGGCTCACAGTCTTAATCCCCATTTTACAGATGAGGTAACTGAGGCCCAGAGAAGTTAAGTGACTTTCGCAAAGTCACACTGTTGACAATTGGCAAAGCCGAGATTTGAACCCATGACCTCTGACTCCAAAGTCCATGCTCTTTCCACTGAGCCACACTGCTTCCCAGATATTAATATCTGTCTCCTCCTCTAGACTGTACACTCCTTATGGACAAGGAACATATCTACCAACTCTGTTATATTGTACTCTCCCGAGCATTTAGTATGGTGTTGGGCATACTATTGATTGAAAAGCAGTGTGAGCTCCTGGAAAGATCACGGGCCTGGGAGTCAGAGGACCTGGATTCTAATCCCAGCTCTGCCACATACCTCCGGTGTGACCTCTGGCAAGTCACTTGATTTCTCTGTGCCACGCTTCCCTCATCTGAAAAATGGGGATTCAATACCCATTCTCCCTTCAACTTGGACTACGAGCCCCATGTGGGACCTGATTATCTTAAACCTACTCCAGGGCTTAGTACAGTGCTTGGCATATATTAAGCACTTAACAAATACCATTGTTATTATTATCATTGATTGTTTGAGTATCTAACTGCTTAGTGGGTAATGATTCAAGTAAAGAAGGGAATCAATCAATCAATCAATCAATCGTATTTATTGAGCACTTACTGTGTGCAGAGCACTGTACTAAGCGCTTGGGAAGAACAAGTTGGCAACATATAGAAACAGTCCCTACCCAACAGTGGGCTCACAGTCTAGAAGGGGGAGACAGAGAACAAAACCAAACATACTCACAAAATAAAATAAATAGAATAGATAGGTACAAGTAAAATAAATAAATAAATAGAGTAATAAATATGTACAAGCATATATACTTATGTACAGGTGCTTTGGGGAAGGGAAAGAGGTAAGATGAGGGGGATAGAGAGGGGGACGAGGGGGAGAGGAAGGAAGGGGCTCAGTCCGGGAAGGCTTCCTGGAGGAGATGAGCTCTCAGTAGGGCCTTGAAGGGAGGAAGAGAGCTAGCTTGGCGGATGGGAAAAGGGAGGGCATTCCAGGCCCGAGGGAGGACGTGGGCCGGGGGTCGACGGCGGGACAGGAAGGCTGAGTAGGTGCGAATGAGGTTGTCGTTAATGTAACTTGGTGATAACAAGGACCTTTTCCCCGGGGGATGACGTGGGCCGGGGGTCGATGGCGGGACAGGCGAGAACGAGGTACGGTGAGGAGATTAGCGGCAGAGGAGCGGAGGGTGCGGGGTGGGCTGTAGACAGAGAGAAGGGAGGTGAGGTAGGAGGGGGCGAGGTGATGGAGAGCCTTGAAGCCCAGCGTGAGGAGTTTCTGCCTGATGCGCAGATTGATTGGTAGCCACTGGAGATTTTTGAGGAGGGGAGTAACATGCCCAGAGCGTTTCTGGACAAACACAATCCGGGCAGCAGCATGAAGTATGGATTGAAGTGTGGAGAGACACAAGGATGGGAGATCAGAGAGAAAGCTGATGCAGTAGTCCAGATGGGATAGGATGAGAGCTTGAACGAGCAGGGTAGCGGTATGGATGGAGAGGAAAGGGCGGATCTTGGCAATGTTGCGGAGCTGAGACCTGCAGGTTTTGGTGACGGCTTGGATGTGAGAGGTGAATGAGAGAGCAGAGTCGAGGATGACACCAAGGTTGCGGGCTTGTGAGATGGGAAGGATGGTAGTGCCATCAACAGAGATGGGAAAGTCAGGGAGAGGGCAGGGTTTGGGAGGGAAGACAAGGAGTTCAGTCTTGGACATGTTGAGCTTTAGGTGGCGGGCAGACATCCAGATGGAGATGTCCTGAAGACAGGAAGAGATGCGAGCCTGGAGGGAGGGGGAGAGAGCAGGGGCAGAGATGTAGATCTGGGTGTCATCAACGTAGAGGTGATAGTTGAAGGCGTGGGAGCGAATGAGGTCACCAAGGGAGTTTGTGTAGATCGAGAACAGAAGGGGACCAAGCACTGAATCTTGGGGAACCCCCACAGTAAGGGGATGGGAGGGGGAGGAGGAGCCTGCAAAAGAGACTGAGAATGAACGACTGGAGAGATAAGAGGAGAACCAGGAGAGGACGGAGTCTGTGAAGCCAAGGTCAGATAGCATGTAGAGGAGAAGGGGGTGGTCCACAGTGTCAAAGGCAGCTGAGAGGTCTAGGAGGATAGGATTAGGAGGAGAGGTCGAGGAGGATTGCCGTTGGATTTGGCAAGCAGGAGGTCATTGGTGACCTTTGAGAGGGCAGTTTCCGTGGAATGTAGGGGACGGAAGCCAGACTGGAGGGGGTCGAGGAGAGAGTTGGTGTTGAGGAATTCGAGGCAGCCCGTGTAGACAACTCGTTCAAGGAGTTTGGAAAGGAATGGTAGGAGGGATATGGGACGATAACTAGAAGGTGAGGTGGGGTCGAGAGGGTTTTTTTTAGGATGGGAGAGACATGGGCATGTTTGAAGGCAGAGGGGAAGGAACCAGTGGAGAGTGAGCGGTTGAAGATGGAAGTTAAGGAGGGGAGAAGGGGTGGAGCGAGAGATTTCATGAGATGAGAGGGAATGGGGTCAGAAGCACAGGTGGCCGGAGTAGCACTTGAGAGGAGGGAGGAGAGCTCCTCTGAGGATACTGCTGGGAAGGATGGGAGAGTAGCAGAGAGTGTTGAGAGCCGGGGGATTGGAGAAGGGGGGGAAGTGACATTGGGGAGATCGGACCTGATGGATTTAATTTTGTTAATGAAGTAGGAGGCCAGATCGTTGGGGGTGAGGGAAGGAGGATGGGGAGGAACCGGGGGCCTGAGAAGGGAGTTGAATGTATGGAAGAGCTGGCGGGGGTGATGGGCATGGGTGTCAATAAGGGAGGAGAAATAGTTTTGTCTGGCAGAGGAGAGGGCTGAGTTAAGGCAGGAAAGGATAAACTTGAAGTGAACGAGGTTGGCATGGTGTTTAGACTTTTGCCAGCAGCGTTCGGCAGCTCGAGCATAAAAGTGAAGGAGGCAGACAGTGGCAGTGATCCAGGGTTGTGGGTTAGTGATACGAGAGTGGCGAAGGGAAAGGGGAGCGAGTGAGAGGATGGGGAAGAGGATGGGGAGATGAGAAATTAGTCAGGAAAGGCTTTCTGGGGGATATATGATATAAATAGGATCTTGAATAATAATAATAATAATAATAGTACTTGTTAAGTGCTTACTAAGTGCCTAGCACTGGGGTTGGACAGAGTCCTTGTTCCACATGGGGCACACAGTCTTAATCCCCATTTTACAGATGAGATAACTGAGACCGAGAGAAGTTAAGTGATCTGTCCATGGTTACACAGGAGACATGTGGCAGAATCAGGATTAGAACCCAGGCCCTCTGACTCCCAGGACCATGCTCTATCCACTAAGCCATAATGGGGAGGGTGGTGGTTTACCAGATACATACAGGGAGTTCCAGGCTGGAGGGAGGATGTGAGCAAGGGAGAGAGAGAGAGAGAGAGAGAGAGAGAGAGAGAGAGAGAGAGAGAGAGAGAGAGAGAGAGAGAGAGAGAGAGAGAGAGAGAGAGAGAGAGAGAGAGAGAGAGAGAGAGAGAGAGAGAGAGAGAGAGAGAGAGAGAGAGAGAGAGAGAGAGAGAGAGAGAGAGAGAGAGAGAGAGAGAGAGAGAGAGGAGCTCTCATTGTAGGCAGGGAATGTGTCTATTTATTGTTATTTTTACTCTCCCAAGTGCTTAGGACAGTGTTCTTCACTCAGTAAGCACTCAAAAAATGTGACTGACAGACTGAGATTGAAGCCCAGTGTTAGAGGAGTGAAGGACTGCAAAGGGCAAACCTACAGCAAGGAGAAAGCATCCAGATTATTCATTGTACTGACAGCTTGGGACTCATTATCCATGTAATGAGAGGGGGATTTTCTGCTGGTAGTTTAGCCACCATTTCCCCCTGGGAGGGTTGAAATTGGATAGGTTGGAGCCTGCAGACTGTCTGGAACCTGGTTCACGCACCCTGGCT
Organism: Tachyglossus aculeatus; assembly: GCF_015852505.1. Classification (NCBI taxonomy): domain Eukaryota; kingdom Metazoa; phylum Chordata; class Mammalia; order Monotremata; family Tachyglossidae; genus Tachyglossus; species Tachyglossus aculeatus. The sequence continues at coordinate 74,539,103 of NC_052086.1, forward strand.
GGCAGCTTTCCAGGATTGTTGGCTCTTTGCCCCATTTTCTCTGCCCACCCACTATCTGGCTAGACCCCGGGGGGAAATAGCTTGTGGTCCCTTAGGCTGGCAGTGGCATGGAAGTCTCTGTCAAAAGAGCAAGGTTTCTGGAAGGCAGCCTACTAATTAGGAACCCAATTGGATGTCCAAGGTCGTGGGTGACTTCAGAGGAAGCTCTCCCTCATTATGTGCCCCGGTGAGGGGGAAGTAAGCTTGTCGTGGGCAGGGAATGTGTTCATGTAATGTTGTACTGTACTCTTCCAAGCGCTTAGTACAGTGCTCTGCACACAGTAAATGCTCGATAAATGTGATTGAATGAATGAAGTAGGGCGAAAGGGTACAGAACAGGGTGCTGGTAAAAGACTAAGAGTCGGATCATCCATTCTGGTTGGAATTGTTTCAAAGCAGAGGATTTTTTGAAAATATTTTCGATTCTGGGCCACCTGGACGGGTGGTAGTGGTGGTGGGTTGGTGTGTGTATGTGTGTGTATGAGCGCACGCACATGCCAAGGAGTGGACTTGGTGAAGTTTTAGCACCAGTCCCCCTTGCAGCCCAGGGACTGAGAAGCAGCAAGGCCTAGTGGCTAGAGCACGGGCCTCGGAGTTCTGGAGGACCTGGATTCAAATCCTGACTCTGCCATTTGTCTGCTGTGTGATCTTGGGCAAGTCACTTTAATTCTCAGTTGTCTCATCTATAAATGAAGATTAAGAATGTGAGCCCCACGTGGGATAGGGTCTCGGTCCAACCTGATTAGCTTGTATCTACCCCTGCGCTTAATACAGTGCCTAGCACATAGTAAGCACTAGTATTGTACTGGCATAGTGGATAGAGCAGGGGCCTGAGAGTCAGAAGGTCATGGGTTATAATTCCGTCTCTGCTACTTGTCTGCTGTGTGACCCTGAGCAAGTCTCTTCACTTCTCTGGGCCTCAGTTACCTCACCTGCAAAATGGGGATTGAGACAGTGAGCCCCATGTGGGACAGGGACTGTATCCAACCCGATTTGCTTGTATCCACCCTAGAGTTTAGTCCAGTGCCTGGCACAGAGTAAGCACTTAACCAATGCCACAACTATTATTAGTTTGATTATTATTATTAGAGTGCCTTGCCTCTCTCTTCTTCCACGTTCTGCCCAACCCCTGCTCTCATCAGAACAGCCAAGCATTTCAAGGTGACTGGCCCCACTTCCTATTCCCAAGAGTCAAGTTTTACCTCTGGCTTTGTAAAGAGGTAAATAATAATAAAATTATGGTCTCTGTTAAGTGCTTCCTATATATGTGCCAAGCATTGTACTAAGCAATGGGGAAGATACAAGATCATTATGTCAGACACAATCCCTGCTTCATGTTGGCCTCCCAGTCTAAGGGGGAGGGAGAACAGGTATTCAATTCCTTCATATTCATTGAGCATTTACTGTGTGCAGAGCAATGTACTAAGCACTTGGAAGAGTATGATACAACAGTAAACAGACACATTCCCTGCCCACAGTGAGTTTAGAGTGTAGAGGATGAGCTTACAGTCTAGAGCTATTTAATCCCCATGTGAGGAAATGGAGGCAGAAAGCTGTTAAGGGACTTACTTGCCCAAGGTCACTCAGCAGGCAAGTGGCAGAGCCAGGGTTAGAACCCAGCTTCCCTGACTCTCAGGCCAGTGCTCTTTCCTACTAGCCCACACTGTTTCTCTTGTCTGCCCTCATAATAAAATAATAATGATGGCATTTGTTAAAGTGCTTACTATGTGCAAAGCACTGTTCTAAGTGCTGGGGAGGATACAAAGTGATCAGGTTCTCCCACGTGAGGCTCACAGTCTTAATCCTCATTTTACAGATGAGGTAACTGAGGCCCAGGGAAGTTAAGTGACTTGCCCAGAGTCACACAGCTGACAAGTGGCAGAGCCGGGATTTGAACCCATGCCCTCTGACTCCCAAGCCTTTGCTTTTTCCACTGAGCCACGCTGCCTGGAGCTTCCTGGAACTCCCTCCCCCTTTCCATTCAGAAGACTACTACTCTCCCCATTTTCAAAGCCCTTCTAAAAGCACATCTCCAAGAAGCCTTCCCAGATTAAGCGCTTAGTAGAGTGCTCTGCATGCAGTAAGTGCTCAATAAATACTACTGAATGAATTAATCTCTCATCACCCCACTTTATCTCCTCCCCTATGCACTTGAGTCTGTACCCACTAAGCACTTAGGGATTCACTCCATCTCTTCTCCCCACAGCACTTATTTCTATGTCTTTGTACTGGTCATCTTACTGTAATTGATTTAATGTCTGCCTCACCTGCTAGATTTGAAACTCCTTGAGGGCAGGGGTAGTTGAGCATCATCAGCATAATTCAGGCCAAAATCCTACCTGAAGCTCCCCTGTAGACAGTAAGCTTCTTGTAATCGGAAATGACAAGACTCCCAACTCTTCCCAAGCACTTAGTAATAATAATAGTAATAATGGTGGTATTTGTTAAGTGCTTATTATGTGCCAAGCATTGTTCTCAGGGCTGGGGGGGATACAAGGTTATCAAGGTTGTCCCACGTGGGGCTCACAGTCTTAGTCCCCATTTTACAGATGAGGGAACTGAGGCCCAGAGAAGTTAAGTGACTTGCCCAAGGTCACACAGCTGACAAGTGGTGGAGCTGGGATTTGAACCCATGACCTCTGACTCCCAAGCCCATGCTCTTTTCACTGAGCCACACTGCTTCTCTGTATATAGTATAATGCTCTGCACACAGTGAACACTCAAATAATCTGATTGATTGATTGATTGATTTCACAAACAAAAAGGATAAACAGTACAATGCTCAGAAGATTGGATATGATAAATACATTATGGTCTCATTATTTTTATGTGTCTGAATACGTAAGCAGCATTCTGGAATTCCTAGTTGGGCCACTAGATGTGTGAGGAAAATGTTTATTTATGCTAAGTGCATGTTTCACCTAGTTGGAGAAAGAGTTTCTTTAATGCCACCCCTTGAATTCTCAGAGCCCTGCTAAAGAGGACTATTTGATTCACAATTTTAGTGTAATCTCTAAAATATTTTGGGAAGAAATGATGCATTAAAGTCAATAAAGACATATCACTTTTTCCTTCATCCCATTTGTGCTGTGTACTGTATAGCCCAGTTAATTCGTGTCAATAGTATGCTGTAATAAGGTAGAAATACATTGGAATGTTGATTTAAGCAACCTAATAGCAACATTATAGTTTTTTTCCTCCTATGGAGAAGGATTATTTCCAGTAAATGAAACCTAAGTGTTTTACAGGAAGTCTTATCTGATCCATTATCAGGGCCATTCTAGATTTCTTTTTTATGTACCTATGTTCTTTCAGACACAGCGGGTGTGCCTGAAAAAAATTTTTTTTTGGCTGGGATAACTCAAAGTTGAAATGTATTCCTGTCCTTTTCCTCAGTTCTAAAAAAAACAACCCAAAATAATTGATCCCCAAATGTAATACCTTCGAGCCGCCCCTAAAGTCCGGCATTCTGAGAAAGGCTGTTTAATCGTCTCAACTTTTGTTGAGTCGCCTGAGCCAGACTGGATTCTCATGGAACTGAGAATGGACTGTAACAATAGGGGCTTTATTTGGGCTGTTTGATTCCTGCCAGTCTCCTTCTTGACTGTTAGCCCCATGTGAGACAGGGACTGTGGCCCACCTGATTAACTTGAATCTACTCCAGTGCTAAGAACAGTTCTCGATACATAGTGAGCACTACCAAATAATATATATAAGTACATTCATTCAATCGTATTTATTTAGTACTTATTGTGTGCAGAGCACTGTACTAACTGCTTGGAAAGTACAATTCGGCAACAGAGACAATCCCTACCCAACAACGGACTCACAGTCTAGAAGTGGGGAGACAGACAACAAAACAAGTAGACAGGCATCAATAGCATCAATATAAATAAATAGAATTATAGATACATATACACTGCATCTGACACAACTCTGCTGAAAGTGCTTCTGATGTGGGCAGGGAATGTGTCCGTTTAGTGTTAACTGTACTCTCCCAACCGCTTAATACAGTGCTCTGTAATAATAATAATATTGGCATTTATTAAGCGCTTACTATGTGCAAAGCACTGTTCTAAGCGCTGGGGTAGAAACAAGGTAATGAAGTTGCCCCACGTGGGGCTCACACACTTAATCCCCATTTTACAGATGAGATAACTGAGGCCCAGAGAAGTTAAGTTGCCCAAAGTCACACAGCTGACAAGCGGTGGAGCTGGGCTTTGAACCCATGACCTCTGACTCCAAAGCCCGGGCTCTTTCCACTGAGCCACGCTGCTTCTTCTGTACCCAGTAAGTGCTCTATAAATACGATTGAATGAATGAATATATTTATATATATTATTTGTTAGTGCTTGCTATGTATCTAGAACTGTTCTCGATACACTGGCTTCGCAGCATCACTGAGCATCTTTAAGGCCTCCAGGAAAGCCATAGATGACTCTCTCTGGTAGCAATTTATGGTCAAGATGCCCTCTTGTGGCTGAGGGAGAGGAAAGATACCTCTCCTTAGCATTCAGGAACTGAGGAATATAGCTTTCCTTTTTTATTAGAAGAACACCACTAATAGTGAAGCTCACCTGTGAGTGTGTATGTGGGTAACAATAACAATAATAATATTAATAGTGGCATTTTAAGCGCTTACTATGTGCCAGACACTGTTCTAAGCACTGGGGTGGATACAAGCAAATTTGGGTCGGACACAATCGCTGTCCTACAAGGGTCTCACAAACTTAATAACTCCAGTCCTCTCCACCCTGGGCACCCAAAGAGGGAGTCTCTTGTTGTTGCCTCTGGACTGTAAGCTCGTTATGGGGAGGGAATGTGTCTGTTTATTGCCGTATTGTACTCTCCCAATCGTTTAGTACAATGCTCTGCACACAGTAAGTGCTCAATAATGACTGAATGTATTACTGTTCAATATTTGTAGTTTCTGGTGCTGTTTTCTCTTCAAACTCCACGTCTCTCTTTCCATCATCATCATCATCAATGATATTTATTGAGCACTTACTGTTGGCAGTGAACTGTAATAATAATAATAATAATAATAATAATAATAATAATAGTGTTTCCTATCTAACAATTCCAGCTATTGCTGTCTCCTGTGGCCATTTCTTTCTCCTTTCTTCCCACTGCCTTTCTCCCAGATGTCTGGCTTCCCATTATTTCCAGGTGGAGGTCTGGTCAAGCCATCTTGCTTAGTAACGGGGGAGGCAGGAAGAAGCTCTTGGCTCTGAAGAAGCTCCCACCCATGGTATAAGTGACATGTTGAGGACTGTTGAACCACACCAACACTCAGAACCAGCATCAGTGGTGATGGAGAGATAGAAATGAATGCTGATGTCCTGGCTTTAAGGAAGCTGTCTGTTGATACCTGGTAGTTCCCGGACCAGCTCCCTAAGTGTGAATGTGATTTCTCCTTATGTGGCTAAGTGAAGATTTATTTTCAGCTCCACCAGGAGGAACTACCAGACAACCCAGTCCCTTCTCGCAGTGTGGCTCAGTGGAAAGAGCACCGGCTTGGGAGTCAGAGGTCATGGATTCAAATCCCGGCTCCACCACTTGTCAGCTGTGTGACTTTGGGCAAGTCACTTAATTTCTCCGTGCCTCAATTACCTCATCTGTAAAATGTGGATTAAGATTGTGAGTCCCACATGGAACAACCTGATCACCTTGTATCCTCCCCAGCACTTAGAACAGTGCTTTGCACATAGTAAGCACTTAACAAATACCAAAATTATTATTATTATTATTCTCAGAGCCTCTAAACTGACCCAAAGGATCGAGATCAATTAACTTTTCTGTGTCTCATTTACCTAATCTGTAAAATGGGGATTAAAACTATCATCATCATCATCATCATCAATCGTATTTATTTAGCGCTTACTATGTGCAGAACACTGTACTAAGCGCTTGGGAAGTACAAATTGGCAACATATAGAGACAGTCCCTACCCAACATTGGGCTCACAGTCTGAAAGGGGGAGACAGAGAACAAAACCTTGATTTACCTTGACTATGAGCCTCATGTGGAACAGGGTCTGCATCCAACATTTATCTACTTCAGTGCTTAGTAGAGTGCCAGGCACATAGTAAGCGCTTAAAAAATACTGTTAAAAAAAAAGCCCTAGGGTTGTGATGGTGGAATATTTTTTGCCCAACCTAAAGACCACACCCAGCCTCCTATGGCAAAGGAGCATCCCTTTACCAACAGTCCTTTTTTTCTGGTGTTTGTTAAGCACTTACTATGTGCCAGGCACTGTACCAATTGCTGAGGTGGATGCAACCTCATCAGGTTGGATAAAGCCCATGTCCCAAATGGGACTCACAGTCTTAATCCTCATTTTGCAGGTGAGGGAATTGAGGCCCAGACAAGTTTAATGACATCCCCAAGGTCACACAGCAGACATATGGAATAAGAACCCAGGTCCTTTTGATTCCCGAGCCCTTGCTCTATCCATTAGGCCGTGCTGCCTCTCAATCTTCCCAGTTTTTCTTCCATTCTTTAACTGAGAATTGTTACCTAAAGGGATTCAAGCTTAGAACTGTGTTCCATATTGCTTTTGTTCTCAGGAGACCCAGTAGCAATTGAAAAACTAAACTTATAAGATGGATGTGTATGGTTTCCAAAGTGAGACTGTGGTTTCTCTCTCCACAAATCCCTCCTGCCACAGATACTATAAGCGATGGTCTAGAATTTATGTTGTTTTGCTGGTGGTGCTTCTCCCCTTTCCCTGACTTGGATAATCTCCAGTTCCTTGCTAGGAATAGAGAGCCAAACCATAGGCAAGTTCAACTCCACCAGAGTCAGTTGGAGAAAGGCCTGAGAGCACTTAGATATAGTAATAATAATGATCATGGTATTTGTTAAGCGCTTACTATGTGCCAAGCACTATGCTCTGGGGTGGATAGATGTAAATAGGGTTGGACCCACTCCCTGTCTCAGGTGGGGCTCACACTCTCAAGCCCCATTTGACAGATGAGGGAACTGAGGCACAGGGAAGAGAAGTGACTTGCCCAAGGTTACAGAGCAGACGTGGTGGAGCCGGGATTAGAACCCAGGTCCTTCTGACTCCCAGACCCGTGTTCTATCCACTAAGCTATGTGCTGCCATTTCAAAAATGGCCCTGAAATGGTGGGTTCATTGAGGAAAGTGTTGGGAGCCAGGGAAGGGATGTGAATAGAAGGAAGAGGACATGTTTTCTCCTCTCAAACTCTCACAGGGGACCAGTCCCGGCCTGGAGCTGAGGGTAGCATGGTGGATTTTCTCCCTGGCTGAGGAGAAAAGTGGTGATCTTGGGCAAGTGGATCAAGGTCCACAGATCTTCTCTCTGACTGCACGAGGGGCTTAGAAGAGCTCGGACCAGCAATTAACAGGAGTAGAAGGCTACTCAGGGAATCGTTTTGTGGAAAGTGTCTGCCTTTTTGTTGCCTTTCCAGAGCTTTTAAACAAGAATAGAAAAATTATACCTCACCTCTGGGTGACTCAGAGCATCCTGACTTCTTTCAGCTATGGGGGAACAAAAAAACCCACAAAACTTCAGCTGCAGACTTAGAGAAGCTGCTTTTAGATCCAACAGGAATGTGTTCCTCCAGCCTCCAAATGGCAATTACCAGATCAGGGAGGGCGACTGAAAATTGCTTTATGAATTTGCCAGCGTCATGCATGGGTGAAAATGACTCCGCTCTCCCCTTCTGAATGACATCTAAATGGTTTTGGCTTTAACTGGACACAAACCTCTGGGTGTATATTTATAACTGAGGGTGGGATGGCTGTGACGGGTTCTTGTCTCTCTGGGTTAGTTGACGCCCACGCCTGTGAGTATCAGCTGGATGGGACAGGCAGGGAAAGGGCAGAACGCATCCCTCCCCCTTGAGCCGATGGACGCCCTGATTGGTCGGGCCCATGGCATAGGCAATGAGAAGTTGGTTTCTGGGGCTAGGGCACTTCTCGTCCGTCTCACCACTGACTACATTCCAACATCCTTCCCCTGGCCTGGGACCCCTTTCCCACTCCATAGGCACCAGACCACCACTCTCTGCACCTTCAAGGCACTGTTAAAGTCACATCTCCCCCAAGACCTCCCTCTCTCCCTCCATACACTCCAGACCACCACTCTCTCCACCTTCAGAACATTGCTAAGGTCATATTTCCTCCAAGAACTCCCTCCTTCCATCCACTTATGCCAGACCACAACTCTCTCCACCTTCAAAATATTTTTAATGTCACACTTCCTCCACGAAGCCTTCCCCAATTAAGCCCCTTTTCCCCTCTGGCTTGCTCTCCCTTCTGTATCATCTATGCACTTGGATATGTGACCTGTGGACATTTGTTATTCACCCCACCCCCAACTCTACAACACTTATGTACATATCTCAGCCTAGTGGCAAGAGCCCCGGCTTGAGAGTCAGAGGTCGTGGGTTCTAATCCCAGCTCCACCACTTGTGTGCTGTGTGACCTTGGGCAAATCACTTAACTTTTCTGTACCTCAGTGACCCCATCTGTAAAATGGGAATTAAGACTGTGAGCCTCACGTAGGAACCTGATTACCTTGTATCTACCCCAGTACTTAGAACAGTTCTTAGCACATAGTAAGCACTTAACAAATACCATAATTATTATTATTATATATGAGGGTTGAATGAGAGAGATGAATAGGGGATAGAAAGAGCCCGAGCTTTGGAGTCAGAGTCATGGGTTCAAATTCCGCTCCGCCAATTGAAAGCTGTGTGACTTTGGGCAAGTCACTTAATTTCTCTGTGCCTCAGTTACCTCATCTGTAAAATGAGGATGAAGACTGTGAGCCCCCCTTGGGACAACCTGATCACCTTGTAACCTCCCCAGCTCTTAAAACAGTGCTTTGCACATAGTAAGCACTTAATAAATGCCATTACTATTATTATTATGTTACCTCATCTGTAAAATGGGGATTGAGACCATGAGCCCCTCGTGGGTTAGGGACTGTCTCTAACCTGATTTGCGTGTATCACCCCAGTGCTTAGTACAGTGCTTGGCACAGAGTAAGCTCTTACCAAATACTACAATTATTATTAAGAGGGAGGGCCTTCCAAGCCAGAGGCAGATGTGGGCGAGAGGTCGGCGGTGAGATAGATGAGACTGAGGTACAGTGAGTAGGTTGGCATTAGATGAACGAAGTGGGAGGGCTGGGTTTAGTAGGAGAGTTGTGGGTTTCAGCTGATAATTGGTAATGAGTAGAGAACCAAGTACATAGGTGGTGTAGAAAGGAGGGCGGATAGGGGAAGCCGACATCTAGTCAGGGGAGGCCTTCTTGGAGGAGATATGATTTCAGGAGGGCTTCGAAAGCAGGCAGAGCTGTAGTCTGTCAAATATGAAGGGGCAAGGGACTGTAAGCTCCTCCTCCAGACTGTAAAGGTCCTGGTGGGCAGGGAACGTGTCTGCCAACTCTGTCGCATTGTAGTTTCCCAAGCCCTTAGTACTGTGTGCTCTGCTTGTAGAAGGGCCTGTGTTCTAATCCCAGCTCCACCACTTCTCTGCTATGTGACCTTGGGCAAGTCACTTCACTTCTCTGGGTCTCTGTCCCCAGGACGGCAGGTTTCTGGCTCAGCTGCCAGAGGGAGAGGCCCCACCCTGGCTGATGTCGGAAGCCAGTAACAGACCTTGCCCCCTCCCAATCCACCTTACCCACCAACATCACAGCATGTGTGTGTTTGTGTGTGTGTGTGTGTGTGTGCATGCACTTTGCATCCACATGCGAGCAGGTTTGTGTAAGCATGCATGCACGTAACCATGTTTCTTTGAGAATCTATGTGATAAACCAAGTCTCTCTGAGAGAGAGAGAGCAGGGACAAGTAAGACTGGAGATGGATGAGTAAATTGAACAAATAGGAGGATTCCAGAAGGGAAAGGAAAGTAACTTGGCCTAGCAGATAGAGCATAGGCCTGGGAATCAGAAGGACCTGAGTTCTAATTCCAGCTCCATCCTTGTCTATCGTGTGACCTTGGGCTTAATGCCTCAGACGTAACGTCAGAGACTTAACGTCTCTGTGTTTCAGTTCCCTCACCCGTAAAATGGGGATTAAGATTGTGAGGCTATGTGGGGCAGGGATTGTATCCAACCTGATTACCTTTGTATCTACCCCAGTGCTTAGTTCAGTGCCTGGCACGTTGTAAACACTTAACAAGTACCACAGTTACTAGTATTCAGGGAGAGGAAAGGAACTTGGCCTAGCAGATAGAGCATGTGCCTGAGAAGCAAAAGGGCTTGGGTTCTAATCCCGCCTCTGCCTCTGCTGTGTGACTTTGGGCAAGTCCCTTCACTTCTCTGGGCCTTAGTTCCCTCATCTGTAAAATGGGGATTAAGATTGTGAGCCCCATGTTGAACAGGGACTGTGTCCAACATAATTAGCTTGTATCTACCCCAGAGCTAAGTATAGCTCTTGGCACATAGTCGGCACTTAACAACTACCATAATAATAATTATTATTATCTACCCTAGCACTTAATAGAGTTCTTGGCATATAGTAAGTGCTTAACAAATACCATTATTATTATTATTCTTAATAATAAAGGAAGAAAAAAAGGAACTGACAGCGCCTGAGAGAAAAGAATATCACCAGTGTAATCTAGTGAAGCCCAGGTATTTTGGCAGACTTGCATACAAACACATACACACAAACCCATATGCATAATCCCAGCATCATTTGAATCTAAAAAGCGTGGGCCCTGCCCCTCTTTCCCAGCTTTATCTGTATGGACACTGAGGTTGAGACTTGTTTGAACCCAGGGAGGCTCACCGAGGGTGGCGGGGTAGGTTGGGGAGAGACCCTCCTTATTCTAGCAACAGTCATTCAGTGCCACTACTCTAAACACAATCACCAGCACAATCAAGAGTACTGGGGCTGGGGACAGAGAAGCAGCATAACATCAGCTCTGGGGGAAAGGGCAGGGAAAGCAGAAAAGAAGAACAGAGAAGAGTGAAAGAAAGGGCAGTAGGGGTGCAAAAGAAGGAATGAAAGAAAGCCGCAGAAAAAAAGAAAATCAAAAGAGGGAGGCTATCTGTTTGGCTCATTGCCACAGCAAACAGCTCTCTCTGGGTGTTCCAGCAAGGGAGGGAAGGGGAATAAAGTACTTCCTCTGTGGGGAAGTGAGGCAGAGCTAAGGGAGCCAGAATGAAGCAAGATTACTAGGGAAAAAATATGTTGAAAAAAGAGTCAATCACATGGGATGAGAGACAGGCTGAAAGGAAAAATTGAAATGAAAATACCATCTCTAGTCCCTCCCCCACCAGGGATTTCAGCCAGTTCTGAATGCTGTTAGGGAAGATGTTTTTATTTACAGCCGGTGATGGTTGATCATCCTGAAGATGTTGAGTGGAACCTGGATAAAACACCACATGAAAATAGCTCCTCAGGAGCAAAATCCACCCGTGAAAACCTCCTTCCTCACCCCAAAACTATGAAGTTCCCCCTGTCCCCTTGACCCACCTCCATATATATTATGTGTTTGTGTGTGCGCGCGTGAGTGTGAATATTGGTCCTTGGGGTTCAAACATCAGCAAAGCCTTCACAACATCACTAAAAGCTACCCTTTCCTCTCCATCCCAACTGCTACCACGTTAATCCAGGCACCTATCCTATCCTGCCTTGATTACTGCATCGGCCTCCTCACTGACCTCCCAGACTCCTATCTCTCCTTACTCCAGTCCATATTTCATTTTGCTGCCCAGATCATTTTCTACAAAACTGTCCATCCTTAGCCTTTCGCTCCTGTGTGACATGATTTCAAAAAGCATTTTCACCTCCCCACTGCTGCCTCCTCCTCTCTCTCCTGCTTCCCAGCTGTTTTTCAATTGGTCTCCCTTTCTGCTCTCCAAGCCCACTCCCTCTCCCTGAACCTCTGACCCTATCCCCTCTCACTTCCTAAAATTGCTTACTCCCACTCTCTCCCCTCACCTCACTGCTATTTTCAACCTCTTACTCTCTGTAAGCTCTTTGTCTTTCACCTTCAAACATGCTCATCTCTCTAAGTACTAAAAAAAAGCCCTCTCTCAATCCCACAGTCCCTTCCAGTTACTGCCCCATCTCCCCGCTCTCATTCTTATCAACTCGTGGAACAGGTCACCTAGTGGATAGAGCAAAGGCCTGGGAGTCAGAAGGACCTGAGTTCTAATCCTGGCTCCGCCACTTGTCCGCCGTGTGACCTTGGGCAAGTCACTCAGCTTCTCTGTGCAGCAGTTACTTCATCTGTAAAATGGGGATTAAGACTGTGAGCCCCACATGGGACAAGGACTGTGTCCAACTGGATGGTCCTGTATCTATCCCAGCACACAGACCAGTGCCTGGCACATAGTAAGCACTTAACAAGTACCATAATAAAACAGGTTCTAAACATCTGCTGCCTTCATTTCCTCTTCACCAACCCTTCTACTGGGGCATGACAAATGAACAGTAATAATAATAATGGTGGAATTTGTTAGCACTTACTCTGTGCCAATCATTATATGAAGCACTGGGGTAGATAATCAAGTCAGACACTCCCTGTTCCACCAGTCTAAATAGGAGAGATGTTTTCAATCCCTTCACTTCACTGTGATTACCCCCTTTGGGGTCATTAATGCCCACTGTTGGGTAGGGACTGTCTCTATGTGTTGCCAATTTGTACTTCCCAAGCGCTTAGTACAGTGCTCTGCACATAGTAAGCGCTCAATAAATACGATTGATTGATTAATGACCTTTGTGGTCAACTCCAAGGGTTCTACTCTGTCCTAAATCTATTCAAACCCTCAGCTACTTTTGACCCTGTGGACTATGCCCTTTTCCTTGAAACTCTACCAGGTTAACACATAGTACTGTATTGGTTCTCCTCCTACTTCTCTGACTGCTTCTTTTCAGTGTCCTTCACTGGCTCCTCTTCTGCCTCTGGTATTCTTTGTAAGCAGATTGGCCTAGTGGAAAGAACAAGGCTTGAGAGTTGGAGAGTTCTAATCACAGCTCCGGGCCTTATCTGCTGTGTGTTTTGGATCAAGTCACTTGACTTCTCTAGGCCTCAGTTCCCTCATCTGCAAAATGGGGATTCAGTACCTGTTCTCCCTCTGACTTAAGAGAGTGAGCCCCATGTGGGAACTAATCATCTTGTATTTACTCCAGCACTTAGTACAGTGCTTGATGTTAAGTGTGTAACAGATATGACAATATTATCATTAGTTATCCACTACTATTAGTATAATTAATTATACTATTAATATTATATTATATATATAATAATAATAATGTTGGTATTTCTTAAGCACTTACTATGAGCCAAGCACTGCTCTAAGCGCTGGGGTAGATACAAGGTAATCAGGTTGTCCCATGTGGGGCTCACAATCTTAATCCCCATTTTCCAGATGAGGTAACTGAGGCACAGAGAAGTTAAGTGAGTTGCCCAAAGTCACACAGCTGATAAATGGCAGAGGTGGGATTAGAACCCATGACCTCTGACTCCCAAGCCCATGTTCCTTCCACTAAGCCAAGCTGCTCCTCTAATATATATATATCTATATAATTAATACAATATTATTAATTATCATAGGACACTCCTCAAGCTTCTTTTCTGGCTCCTCTACCTTCATTCCCTCAGTGAGCTCATCTGATCACATGGCTTCAGCTTACTTCTCTATGTGGATGGCTTCCAAACCTGCCTTTCCAACCCTGAGATCTCATCCAAATGACAATGTTGCGTCTCCACTTGCCTTCAGGGTATCTCCACCCGGAGCTGTCAGTATGTCTAAAATAGAACTACTCATCCTCCCCATTAAATGCACTCCTCCTAACTTGCTCATCTCTCTTGGTAATACTTCCATCTTTTCTGTCTCAGAAGTCTGTAACCTTGGTGTTACCTTGGACTTCTCACTCTTTTAACTATCATTCAATCTATTGGCAAATCTTGCAGGTTCTTCCTACATAATATCTACTGGATCCTTTCCTCTCCATCTAAACTGATACCATGTTAATCCAAGCACTTATCCTATCTCGCCTTGATTGCTGCATTAGCTGCCTCACTGATTCCCTGCCTCCTGTCTCTCCCTACTCCAGTCCATACCTCATTTCACTGCCTGGATCATTTTTCTACAAAAGCATTCTGTCCATGCCTCCCCAATCCTCGAGAATCTCCTGTGGTTACCCATCTAATGCCACATATATCGGAAACTCCTTTCCATTTGCTTTAAAGCACTCAATCACCTTGGCCCCTTCTAGCTCGTGTTACTTGACTTCTACTACAACCCAACCCTTGCACTTCATTCCTCTAATGCCAATCTACTCACTCCACATTGATTTTGTCTGTCTCACCGCTGACCTCTCGCCCATGTCTTGCCCATGGCCTGTAATGCCCTTCCCCTTGATATCAGTCAGACTGTCACTCTACCCACCTTCAAAGGCTTATTTAGGGCACATCTCCTCCAAGAGGACTTCCCTGACTAGACCCTCATTCCCTCTTCTCCCACTGCCTTCTGGGTCACCCTTGCATTTGGATTTGAACCCTTTATTCACTCCTCTCTCAGCCCCACAGCACTTATGTACACACCCATGATTTATTTATTTAGATTGATGTCTGTCCCCCCTTTAGACTGTAAGCTCGTTGTGGGTGCGGAACGTGGCCTACCAACTCTGTTATACTGTACTCTCCCAAGTGCTTAGTACAGTGCTCTGCTCACGGTAAGTGCTCAATAAATATGACTGATTGATTGATTTTTGTTTCCTCCCAATAGCTACTTTCCTGGCTCAAGCTCTGGTCATATTGTGGCTAGACCATTCATTGAACTAACCAGCTTGCTTGTTTCTGTTCCTCTAGACTCTAAGCCTGTTGTGGGCAGAGAATATGTCTACCAATACTGCTATACTATACTCTGCCAAGTGCTTAGTACAGTGCTCTGCACACAGTAAGCGCTCAATAAATTGATAGGTAAGAAGACGCTTGATATGGCTTAGGGACTGAATTAATTACGGTAACACCCCTCTCCCTTGGCCTCTTCCTGCATGGGAATTCACAAATCTCTGCAAACGTGCTCTGAGAGGCTTTAGCTCATTCTGACCCTCTTCCTACCCCGGTGTGTACTAAGCACTTTGTACAGTGCTCTGCACACAGTTAACACTCAATAAATACGATTTAATAAGTGAGTGCATGTGTCTATGGCCATTACAAAAATAGTCTTTTATTTCCTCAAATCAGGGCAGGGGTGAAGAATATGCAGTCGAGGCAATTATGTAAATGAATATGGAAAAAAGGACATCTAGATAATATATCCCCTCTCAGGACTGTTGCACCTGGAGAGTTTCCAGTACTCAACCAGTCTCAACTATGGGAGGGAGAGTCAAGCAGAGGCATATCCAGTGGCTAGCAAGGGGAAGGCAATCTGCTATGAGTCAAAATTCACCTGTGTTGGGCAGCAGCAGCATGGGAGAGAGTCGAGGGCAAAGATTCAAGTTTACCAAGCAGAAGGAGGCAATGGTAAACCACTTCTGTATTTTTACCAATAAAACTCTAGGGATATACTACCAGAAAGATTGCAGGTGGAGGTGGGGCATGCTGGCAGAGATGTGTCCTTGGAATCACTATGGATTGGATATGACTAGACAGCTTAGGACAAGAAAAGATAGTATATATTATATATGTAGAGTGACATAGCTGTATGTGTCCCAAAACATCTACGGAGAGAGAGATAGTCTACTAACAGAGTGGTGTAATGGATAGACCATAGGTCTGGGCGTCATGGGTTCTAATTCTGGCTCTGACACTTGTCTGCTGTATGATCTTGGGCAAGTCACTTCACATCTCTGGGCCTCAGTTACCTCATCTGGAAGATGAGGATTGAGACTGTGAGCCCCTCGTGGGACAGGGACTGTGTTAACCCGATTTTGTTGTAACCACCCCACCCCTTAGAAAAGTGCCTGGCACATAGTAAGCGCTTGAAAAATGCCATAATTATTACTAACCAGATAGACTAGCAAGAGTCTTACCGGCCAAAGATATTGAAGGTCTTAGGTGAACAAATCAGTCAGGGCAAACAGCTGTTCAAGTCCCCTCCCTCCTCCCTGGGTACACTTCCCTTTAATTCTGACTCACAGTTCTACTTTGCAGAAATAATAATTGAGGGTAGACTACGTCAGGCCATTTGCATTCCTCAATGGCTCTCTCATTCCTTGCATCATCAGATACCTGATTATAGTTGCTGGGTGTACTCGGGTGTTTTTCTCAGACACGCAATCCTTGAGAAATCTACATTTTTCCCAACAGCTCGGGATGCTGTCTGGTATTGTGTGCTCTTGAAATGGAAAGTCCTACACTCGATCCGTCATGATATGCCAAGCAGAGAGTAGAATTCACAATGCTAAGATATTTGATTTTGGTTTGATGGACTTTTAGAATGAAGGACCAAGATAGGGCCTGGTAGTGGTGGTCATGGTGGTAGTAGTAGTAGTGATGGTAGTAATAATCACGATGGTATTTGTTAAGCACTTACTATGTGCAAGGCACTGTACTAAGCACTGGGGTAGATACAAGCAAATTTGGTTGGATACAGTCCCTGTCCCACGGGGGCTCAGATTCTCAATCCCCATTTTACAGATGAAGCCACTGAGGCACAGAGAAGAAAAGTGACTTGCCCAAGGTCACACAGCAAGTGGCAGTGGCAGGATTAGAACCCATGACCATCCATCACTAATTGCTCTGGGCATGTCACTCCCCTCCTCAAAAATCTCCAGTGGCTGCCTGTCAACCTACAAATCAAGCAAAAACTCCTCACTCTTGGCTTCAAGGCTCTCCATCACCTCGCCCCCTTCTACCTCACCTCCCTTCTCTCCTTCTACAGCCCAGTCCACACCCTCCACTCCTCTGCTGCTAACCTCCTCATTGTACCTCTTTCTCGCCTGTCCTGCCGTCGACCCCCGGCCCACATCCTCCCCCAGGCCTGGAATGCCCTCCCTCCACACATTTCTTCCTCCCTTCAAAGCCCTACTGAGAGCTCATCTCCTCCAGGATGCCTTCTCAGACTGAGCCCCCTTTTTCCTCTCCTCCTCCCCACCCCCCCAACCCTGCCTCCTTCCCCTCCCCACAGCACTTGTATATATATTTGTACAGATTTATTAGTCTATTACTTGTAAATATTTGCTATTTTATTTATTTTGTTAATGATGTGCATATAGCTTTAATTCTATTTGTTCTGATGATTTTGACACCTGTCTACATGTTTTGTTTTGTTGTCTGTCTCCCCCTCCTAGACTGTGAGCCCGTTGTTGGGTAGGGACCGTCTCTATATGTTGTCGACTTGGACTTCCCAAGCGCTTACTACAGTGCTCTGCACACAGTAAGTGCTCAATAAATGTGATTGAATGAATGAATGAATTTACCTATAACATGCAAATATACACACATATGCATATATACATATATTTCTATACATATAAATATATACTTATGTATAGAGTGCTATCATTTGCCTCATACAAAGCCTTCCAGAATATACACACACATACATATATACATATGCCTGCACGTACATATACCTATAATATGTGTATATGCACACATGCACATATACATAAATGTATATATGCAGCACGTATATATGAAAATATGTATATATACATAAATATGTATGTAAATATGCATATATACACACATATGTACACTCACATATTCATATCTTCATATATGTGTACCTAAGAGCTTGACTTGGACTATGTGTATGAGAACCTCAAAAAAAGGACAGTTCTGGTAGAACTGCTAATATTAAAATTAAAGTCAACGTGAGTCCCTTTCTTTCTTCAGCAGTCCTGAAAGGAGACAGAGATTATAATCATAATACTAATAATGATAATAACAGTAGTGATAGTATTTGTTAAGTGCTTACTAGGTGCCAAGCACTGTTCTAAATGCTGAGATAGATACAAGCTAATCAGGTTGGACACAGACCCTGTCCCACATTGGGCTCAGAGTCTTCATCCCCATTTTACAGATAATAATAATAATAATAATAATAATAATGGTATTTGTTAAGCACTTACTATGTACCAGGCTCTGTACTAAGCACTGGGGCAGATACAAGATAATCGGGTTGGGCACAGTCCCTGTCCCACATAGTGCTAATTAACTGAGGCCCAGAGAAATGAAGCGACTTGCCCAAGGTCACGCAGCAAAGTGGCAGAGTTGGGATTAAAACTCAGGTTCTTCTGATGCCCAGGCCCAAGCTCTGTCCACTAGGCCATGCTGCTCCTCTTTACTTTCTGCTCTCCTCCAGGGCAGGCCAGAGAACAGTCCTAAGCATCTAAAACACTGTTTTTTTAAAAAAAATCACACTGAACTAGAGTGAGATTGTTTCAAAAGATGACAGTTTCTATTTCCATAGTGGCCTGAATTCATCCTAAATGGAGCAGTACTAGTTGAACTCAGGTCTACCGAAGTGAAAGTAAATCAAATGGTAAAAGCAATCAGGTTTTTTCCAGCATATATAGCTGCTGTCAAAGGATGTTTCATATCCCAAATATGTAGGATATACTATTTTAATTAATTTTGCTGTTATTTAATTTTGGTGATCCCTCACTTTAAAGAAGGACATGAACATAAGAACCTTATTGTCATGAGAGAAAACAAAGGCTAAATGGATACTGCTACATAGCGGTTATATTGCTTTGTTTACATCGATGCTATACTTTCCCCCTATTCTCTCTATGCCTAATAATGCCGGAACTGAATGACCACACCAAAGAGAAGATTGATTCTCCCCTGAGAACAAAACAAAGCAAAACAAAACAAAAACAGCAGGTGTTTAGTTTCTCATTAAATGTACAAAAAAGAGAAAGGAGTCATAAAAAATAAGATTTTCCCCTTATCAATTTCTAGGGCTGTGGAGTCCTTTAAAGTAACTTATCTTTATAAATCCTTATCAGTTAAAAGCAAGAGACACGTTAGCATTTTTCTGCTTCTCAAAGATCCAGCAGAAAAGTGCCAATATCCTATCTTTCAATACCCTTGTCTAAGTGATCCTTGGAGTTAGAGAGTACTCAGATGAAGAACATTTTATGACCTCCCACTTCAGCTAGTTTTCACCTGTATTTATTTAGGTGCTGATCTCTGGATATCAACACCAAGTAGACGATTTCCTGGTTGGACTGTGAACCCACTTGAAATATAAACATATTTTTGCTAACATAAGAAGCATTGTTACTCTTCTCATTGATGCTAATGAAATACCTTTGGAGTTCTATTTGGCAAAGTGCATTGCGAGGCCTTAATATTAGTTGCTTTTCACAAACAATTTTGTGAGGAAGGACGCAAGTATCACACCTCCTCTACAGATATTCTCCTCCTCCTCCTCCTCCTCCTCCATGTTTTCTTTTTTCTTTTTTTCTTTCTTCTTCTCATACATCATACATCATACATCCTGCCTACCCAAGCACTCCTCAGGCAGCTGGAGGGTGATAAGGTTTTACAGAGAAGACATTTGCAGGCAGCTGAGACCTAAGTCTTTTCTCTGATATGAAAACTCTTCAGGTCTGTGACAAAGGAGAGGATGTGAGACTACATTCCTCTTTCACAGTTGTGGCCAGGTGTGAGCCAGGTGTGGTCTTCAGGTCTTAAATCAAGACTAACTGCCAAGATATACCAGTTCCAAACCTTGCCCCAGCCCTAATACAATCGGTAAACTTTTTTTTAATGGTATTTGTTAAGTGCTTATTATGTGCCAGAAACTGTACTAGAAGCAGGGGTAGATAAACAGGTTGGACACAGTCCCTGTTCCATGTGGAACACCATTCCACAGTCTTAATCTGCATTTTACAGATGAGAAAAGTGAGGCACAAAGAAGTTGAATGACTTGACCAAGGTCATACAGCACACAAGTGGCAGTGCAGGGATTAGAACCCAACCCTTTGGCTCTCTGGCCCATGGTTTTTCCACAGGGACATGCTGCTTCTCTAATCTTCCATTTATGCTCTCTTTCTCAGTCTTTCAGCATAGTAAATGGAGCATAATTGTTCCTTTTCTTGCTTCTCAGACCTAATGAGGAATTAATTAGTAAACTGTGGCTACCATACTTGGAAAAAGGAAAGTATAATATGTAGTTACCTTGGACAAATACTATGGCCTAGTGGAAAGAGCGTGGGCCTAGGAGTCAAAGAGCCTTGGTTCCAATCCTGGCTCCATCACTTGCTTTACTTATTTTTTTAACTGTTGCTTGTTAAGTGCTTATTAGGCACTACTAAGCATGGGGGTAGATACAAGCTAATCAGGTTGAACACAGTTCATGTTCTACATGGGGCTCACAGTCTTAATCACCATTTTACAGATGAGGAAATAGAGGCAGAGAGAAGTGAAGTGCAATGCTGTTTCTTGGCAAGAACACTCCTCATCAGAGTGTGCACCCTTTCTCTGAAGGGTTTTGGGGGTACACTACATAAACTGAGAGCAAAGAGTTCAAGCAGAGGAATGTGGTCTGTGATGGTATCAGGGTCTCCCTTTGTTTGGGTACCCCCCTCCAACTTCCATCCATATTCCTCCTCCTTTTTTCCTTCCAAGCAGTGAGGTTGGGATGTCCTTTCATCCCATAGCTGCCTCATTTTCCTCATGGCTCCTCATCTTCATTTTTTCCATACATTTGCCCTCTCTTTACAGTGTTCTGCAAAACTGAAAAAGCTAATGATTCTACCTGTGGTTTCACCACATCCTTCCTCGGTGCTAATGTACCTGTTTGGAATAGGATGAAATGAGAGCAAAAAACATGATTTTTCAGAAACCAAACAGTATTCACACTCTCCAGTGGTTGCATAGGTTCTGAATGAGCCATTATGCATTGTGAAAAACGTGTTAGTCAGTCTAAATGAAGAGTAGCAGAAGACCTCGTAAATGGTTTGCCAGGGAAACCTACAGACTGTTCATAAGATGTTCAAAAGAACCACAAACATCCAGAGTGGTGATTCTTCAGCAATTCTGCAATGGAGACCTTTTAAATGTGGTTTATCCCTTGCTTTGATGAACCCTATTTGACTCTCATTATGTGAATGTAGATAAGATACTTTGATGATACTGAAAGAGCTAGGTTCAATTTTCACACTATTTTTTAATGGTATTTATCAAGCGCTTACTATGTGTCAGGTACTGAACTAAGCGCTGGAGTAGATACAAATTTATCAGGTCAGACGCAATCCACGTCCCACTTGGGCTCACAGTCTTAATCCCCATTTTACAGAGGAGGTAACTGAGGCCTAGAGAAGTGCCATGACTTCCTCAAGGTGGAGCTTATTATGTGCCAGGTGCTGTACTAAGTGCTGGGGTTGATTATTATTAATCATATTTATTGAGTGCTTACTATGTGCAAAGCACTGGCTAATCAGGTTGGACACAGTCACTTATAGATGAGGGAACTGAGGCTCAGAGAAATGAAGTGCCATGGAGGATTAGAACCCAGGTCCTTCTGACTTCCAGAGCCCTGCTCTATCTACTATCTATCTACTAGACCACACTCTGGGTGAATTGAGGCTAGATTGGGCTTAGTTGAGCAAGACTTCTTCTTAGAGGAGTGTGGAGGTCTAGTCCAAGTCTGCGAGTTAGGGACTGCCTCTTCTGAGTTTGCATCCAAGGGATGGGAACAGGGTGGAGTTTTAGGAGCCGTATCACTGTACTCTCCCAAGTGCTTAGTGCAGTGCTCTGTGTGCAGTAAGCATTCAATAAATATGATTGATTGATTCAAACAAAAGCCCTGATTTGCCCTACCTTAGTGTGTGTTTGCAGACCCCAAATCAATCAGTCAATCAATGGTATGTATTGAGTGTTTGCAGTGCATAGAGCATTGTACTTAGTGCTTGGGAGAGCACAATACAACAGAGTTGGAACACAGATCCCCTCAACAACCCCAAAGAGGTGACAGCAGAAATCTTTATATTTTCTGCAGAAGAATTTTGACAAGAAGGGGCTAAAAAGGTGAGCTGCAAGACAACAAATTAATCCAAAATAAATTATCTTCACTAAGGAATCACTAGCAAAACAGTGGAAGGTTTCTCATTTAAATAATCCAAGTGGCTTTTATTATGCAGTTTCCATGATAATCAGTTAATGACTCAGTTTGATCAAGGCTAGCTTTTCAGACTGAATGTTTGTTAATGACATGCCAACTTTAAAAAATAAAAGAATAGCTTTACACAGGTTTCAGCCCCCCTGCACCCTCCCCCCCCTCACCTTAGGGAAACCAATTTCTAAAAATTACTCAGTGGAAGTCTTTCTAAAATGATTTATCCAGCCTGTAGTCCTTTTATACATATAGCTATCACATTTGTCATTGGGACCAATTCTGAAGTCTTTAATCAAGGGTCTTTTTCTTTGAAAGTTCATAAGGTAATCTAAGAGAAGGATACAAGACATGCTATAATTAGTGCTTTTTATTATTAGATAGATCACTTAGTTAATGAGTTAAAGTGCTAGAGAGAGATTCTTCAGTAACACATTCAGTAACTGTGGGGAGTTAATTACTATTAGTTACATTTTATCAAACAAATGTCTTATGTACTGTATTTACTGAGAAGCAGTATTTATTTATTTGAGAAGCAGTGTGGCTCAGTGGAAAGAGCCCGGGCTTGGGAGTCAGAGTTCATGGGTTTTAATCCCGGCTCTGCCACATGTCTGCTGTGTGACCTTGGGCAAGTCACTTCATTTCTCTGAGCCTCAGTTCCCTCAACTGCAAAATGGGGATTAAGACTGTGAGCCCCACGTGGGACAATCTGATCACCTTCTATCACCCCCCAGCGCTTAGAACAGTGCCTCACACATAGTAAGCACTTAACAAATGCCATCATTATTATTATTATTTACTGTAGTATGCCTGCATTTCCCAGATCAACTACAGCACAGAATGGGTGTCTTCCACTCCCCATGGTGGGGAAAACCTCTTTGGAGATCAAAGCTATGAACTTTTCAGTACTTTGTGCTTGTGGGAGGAAGTCTACCCTACTAGCCTTTGCTTACTACTCCTTGAAACTCACCCTCAGAACTTTCTTCCTCTTCTGCCCACAGAAGATGTTGCCCCCTTGTCTTGTCTTATGCTGTCGAGTCATTTCTGACTAGCGACACCATGGACACATCTCTCCCAGAATGGCCCACTCTTCGTCTGCAATCGTTTCACTAGCGTATTCATAGAGTTTTCTTCGTAAAAATCTGGAAATAGTTTACCATTGCCTCCTTCTGCACAGTCAACTTGAGTCTTTGCCCTTGACTCTCTCTTAGGCCACTGCTGCCCAGCACAGGTGAGTTTTGACTTGTAGCAGATTACCTTCCACTCACACGCCACTGGCCAAGCTAGGAATGGAATAGGTATCCCGCTGCTTGATTCTCCCTTCCCTAACCAAGACTGGTAGAGTACTGGAAACTCTCCAGGTGCGACCCTGAGAGGGGTGATATTTCCCATACCTCTAATTAATTTTATTGTCTGTCTCCCCTGCTAGATTGTAAAATCCTTGAGGGCAGGGCTTATGTCTACTAACTCTACTAACACAGTGAACCCCAGTGTTAGGTTCAGTGCTCTACACAGAGTAAGTGCTCATTAAATAGGATTAATACTGCTACTACCATTGCTAGGTTCATCAGCAGAACAGTAAGAAAAGTAAATGAAACCAAAGACTTGAGTTGATATCCAAGTTGGATGGAAAGCACCTAGGAATTCAATCCTGGACAACCCCAGCCACCTTTTTTTATGGTATTTGTTAAGTGCTTACTATGTGTCAGGAATTGTTCTAAGCCCTGGAGTAGATACAGGTTGGACACCGTCCCTGTCCCACATGGGGCTCACAGTTTTAATCCCCATTTTGCTGATGAGGTAACTGAGGCCCAGAGAAGTGATTTGCCCAAGGTCAGGCAGCAGACAAGTGGCGGAGACGGGATTAGAACACAAGTCCTTCTGACCCCCAGGCCCATGTTCTATCCATTAGGCCATGCTGCATCTCTCTTTGAAGGGTTTTTTTCTAAATTCTCTTTCCATAGTAGTAATAATATTTCTTAACCACTCACTCTTTGCAAAGCACCATATAAACCTCCGGGAAAGAATACCCAGTTGGGAATTAGACACAGTCCTTGACCCTCAAGAGGCCCACAGTCTATGAATAAAGGGGGAGAGGGAACAGCTGACAGAAACATAAAACACGAGAAGCATTCGTTCATTCATTCAGTTGTATTTATTGAGTGCTTACTGTGTGCAGAACACTACCCTAAATGCTTGGGAAGTACAATTCAGCAACAAATAGAGACGATCCCTGCACACAGTATGGCCTGGTAGAAAGAGCACGGACCCGGGAGTCAGAGGAGCTGGGTTCTAATCCCAGCTCTACCACCTGTCTGCTTTATGACTTGGGGCAAGTAATTTCCCTTCTCTGTGCCTCAGTTCCTTTATCTGCAAAATGGGGATTCAGACACCCTCCTATGTAGATTATGAGCCCCATGTGTGACCTTGTACCTACCCCAATGCTTAGTACAGTTCCTAACAAATAATAATAATATTATTATTATTATTGAAAAAAATAAAAGAATGACAATGCCAAATCTACATAAAAGGCAAGGACAGAGATAAGTAAAAAAAATAAAAGGAAATGCAAGTTATGTGGTACTGTGGCTGGAGGAGAGCCTTAATACCTTATAGGACTGAATTTCTTAATTGTCTTTACCAGTGTAGGAAAGGGATAGGGAAGCAGCATAGCCTAGTGGGTAGAGCATTGGCCTCGGAGTCAGAAGCACCTGGGTTTGAAATCCAGCTCTGCCACTTGTCTACTGTTTGACCTTGGGCAAGTCAGTTCATTTCTATGGGCCTCAGTTACCTCATCTGTAAAATGGGGAGAAAGACTGTGAGCCCCATGTGGGACAGGGACTGTGTCCAACCTGATTAGCTTGTATCTTCCCCAGTGCTAAGAAGAGTGCTTGACATGTAGTAAACACTTAACAAATACTATTGTTATTATTATTATGATGATTACTATTCCTCACCCTGTTCACCAAGCCAAATCTGAAGGAGGCACAGTTAGCTAGTGGAATTGTCAAGGTGTGGGCTGGGAAAGGGAGGAGGAGGAGAAACCACTAGTTTAGATAAACCTGCTGGCTCGGAAGTCTAACTGTGGTGACCGCTGAGCTTTGACGAAACTTATTCATTTATTTTTTTAACGGAAGCTCCCTATTGACTTAGCACCCTAAAAAGGAACAGAAGAATTTAACCCTAGTCATGGGAGTAGCAGGAGTATGTGGGAAGTCACAACTGCTTGCCCCTATCCAGTAATTCAATATGGTTAATGAATTGCTAAGAAAGACTAAGAAAAATCATTTCATGGAAATGTCTGAAACAGCTAACTTCCTCGGGAAGTAACAACGTCCTTCCTTGGTGTTTTAAGAGATATCGCAATAACCATGTTAGGCAATTCAAACTGAGCAGGGTTTTTTGCAACAATAAGGTAAGGCAAAGGAAGCCTATTTACAGAGGAGCTGATAGAAAGTTATTCTGCTTTTAGCTGAAAAACTACTGCTATATGGCAATCTGAGTTACACCAGTCAGCTCAGAGCCCTGTCTACTTTTGCATGCAGATATACACACTACATGAGTATGAGTGTGTGTGTATGTGTGTGTGGGTGTGTGAAGTATTTGAACTGTTTTGAGTTTTGTGGTCTGTAACAATTGCCACAAAATACAAATTGTCATTTTTATGGTGTCTCCAGTGATGATTATAGATCCAAAAGCTGGGCAGTGAAAAAACAAGATAGAAAGAGCATCAGTTCTTTTGAAATGTGGTATTGGAGAAGGCTTTTGTGAATACCATCGATTGCATGAGAAACAAACAAATGGGTTTTGGAGTAAATTAAATCTACGTGTTTTTTGGAAGGCCAAATGGTTGGATTTAGCATATTTTGGACACATCATCAGAAGGATTTATCCTATGGAGAAGACACTAATGTTAGGAAAAGTCCAGGGAAAACATGAAAGAGGCAGACCAGCAGCTAGTTGGATAGAAACCATAAAAACGATAATGGAAGAAGTGTAGCAAGTTGAGGATTATGGCAGAAGACAGGACGTTCTGGAGAAAATATATCCACAGAATCACTATGAATTAGAAATGACTTAACGGCATTTGATAAAAATAATAACAATATATAGTCAGACTTCATATTTTTCAAAATACATGCAGGTAAAGCTGTGTTTCTGTTGTAAAATGGTGGTACTATTCATTAATTTGTTCAATCGTATTCATTGAGCGCTTGCTGTGCACAGAGCACTGTACTAAGTGCTTGGGAGAGTACAATATAACAATAAATGGACACATACCCTGCCCACAACAAGCTTAGAGTCTAGAGGATGAGCTTACAGTCACTGACAGTGACATTTTTACCGATTTTTGTGCAAGGGAGTTTGAAGAAACTGATAGGCATTTGACACCCAGGGTTATGCTGAAAAGGGTGCTCACTCTTTAGCAATTGAGTGGCCTGTATCTTGGGCTGTCTGTCTGCCTAGGTCTTCTTTGTTCAGCATCTCCACCCAGCAGTAGTAATAGTAATAATTGTGGTATTTGTTATGCACTTACTATGTGTCTGACACCATACTAAGTACTGGGTTAGATTCAAGTTGAATGTGTTGGACACAATCATTCATTCATTCATTCAGTCGTATTTATTGAGCACTTACTGTGTGCGGAGCACTGTACTAAGCGCTTGGGAAGGACAAGTTGGCAACATATAGAGATGATCCCTACCCAACAACGGACTCACAGTCTAGAAGGGGAAGACAGACAACAAAGCAAAACATGTAGACAGGTATCAAATTCGTCAGAGCAAATAGAATTAAAGCTATATGCACATCATTAACAAAATAAAAACGATGGGTCCACCATCCCATTGCTCAGTCATTCTAGACTGTGAGCCCGTTGTGGGCAGGGATTGCCTCTATTGCTGAATTGTACTTTCCAAGCGCTCACTACAAAGTAAGCACTCAATGAGTTCAATCATATTTGTTGAGCGCACATTCTTAATCCCCATTTTCTAGATGAGGTAACTGAGGCACAGAGAAGTAAAGTGACTTGCCCAAGGTCACACAGCAGACGAGCAGCAGAGCCGGGATTAGAATTCAGGTCCTTCTGACTCCCTGGTCTCCCCAGTATAGGAACTCCTTTGTTTTTCCAGAAGTGGTGATAGGTTGTGGTAGGTAGGTTAAAGAAGCAGAGTGGCTCAGTGGAAAGAGCCCGGGTTTTGGAGTCAAAGGTCATGGGTTCAAATCCCGGCTCTTCCAATTGTCAGCTGTGTGACTTTGGGCAAGGCACTTAACTTCTCTGTGCCTCGGTTACCTCATCTGTAAAATGGGGATTAAGACTGTGAGCCCCACATGGGACAACCTGATCACCTTGTATCCCCCCAGCGCTTAGAACGGTGCCTTGCCCATAGTAAGCGATTAACAAATACCAAAATTATTATTATTATTATTGTGATGTGACATGATGATGAGACATTTGCACTTTTTCCCCAGGGCCATGAAGCATGCATTGATAGATTGCTTACTGCAGTAAGATATCCCTGGATGCCCTTCTCTGAGGCAATCAATCAATCAAGCATATTTATTGAGTGCTTACACTGTGGAGAGCACTATACTAAGCACTTGGGAGAGTACAATACAATAAAGTTGGTAGACATGCTCCCTATCAATCAATCAATCAATTGTATTTATTTAATGCTTACTGTGTGCAGAGCACTGTACAAAACACTTGGGAGAGTACAATATAACAGACTTGGTAGACACATTCCCTGCCCACAAGGAGTTTACAGTCTAGAGGGGGAGACAGACATTAATATAAATTACTAATAAGGGAAATGGGAGAATACAAGGGTATTTTATATATGAGTTGAGGTATTTTTTAAGCACTTACTATGTGTCAGGCACTGTGCTAAACTCTGGCATGGATACAAGCAAATCAGGTTGGACACAGTCCCTGTTCCACATAGAGCTCACAGTCTTAATCTCTGTTTTACAGATAAGGTAACTGAGGCACAGAGAAGTGAAGTGACTTGGCAAAGTCACACTGCAGACGAATGATGGAGCCAGGATTAGAACCCATGTCCTTCTGACTCTGAGGCCTGAGCTCTATCCCATAGGCTAGACTGCACATATCTAAGTTCTGAAGGGTTTAGGGGTGGGGTGAATAATCAATCAATCAATCAGTGGTATTTATTGAATGTTTATTGTGTTTAGATCACTGAACTAAGTGCTTGGGAGAGAACAGTACAAAACAGTTGATAAACTGGATCTCTGCCCATAAGAAGCTTACAATCTGGAGGGGGAGACAGACATTAAAATAAATTGCTAATCAGGTAAATGGTATCTTATAAGGATAAGTTCTGAAGGATTGGGGGTAGGGTGAATAATCAATCAGTCAATCAATGGTATTTATTGAGCGCTTACTGTGTGCAGAGCACTATACTGAGCACTTGGGAGAGTACAATACAACAGAGTTGGTAGATACATACCCTTCCCATAATGAGCTTCCAGTCTAGAAGGGCAGGTTGTTGTTGTTGTTGTTGGTATTTGTTAAGCACTTACTATATGCCAAACACGGTTCTAAGTGCTGGGGTAGATACAAGGGAATAAGCTTGTCCCACGTGGGGCTCACAGTCTTCATCCCCATTTTACAGATGAGGTCACTGAGGCCCAGAGAAGTTAAGTGAGTTGACCAAAGTCACAAAGCTGACAAGTGGCAGAATCAGGATGAGAACCCATGACCTTTGACTCTCAAGCCCATGCTCTTGCCACTAAGCCACGTTGCTTCTTGTCGCCAGGCCCCAGCTGCTTCATGGTCTGTTTATCCACTTTCTTTCTGCTACACACTTCATGGGGGTCTTCCCTGCTTAAATCCCCAACACTCACAAGGTGGGTATGGCATATGCCCAAAAGTCCCCTGAGGGTATAGGTTTGTCTCCCCTGGTAGACTGTAAGCTCGCTGTGGGCAGGGAATGTGTCTCTCAATTCTGTCATACTGTCAAGCGCGCACTCATACACAGTAAGCACTTGATAATTATAATTGCTACCTTGATTGATTAAAATAACTGTCAACTGATAGCAGGTGGGGAAATCCAACCCCTTTAATCAACCAATCAATCAATTAATGGAATTTATTGAGGACTTACTGTGTGCCTAGCACTGTACTAAGCACTTGGGAGAATATAATACTTTTCATCCCTGATGAAACCCCTGAAATCAAACCTGATTTTCCTGGGAGGTATTCCTGTCTCCAAGGAAAGAGAGACTTAAAGAGGCCCCAGAAGTCCTTCCAAAGTCATCTCATAATTCAACTTTCCCACTTATCCCTCTTAAAACCAAGAAAATCTCTTAAGGTATCCTTAGGCTTTGATACCATCCCCGATTTCAGTGGGCACTTACAACTTAATGCAAAAGTAACTTTGCATTTTCCAAGAGATGTGAAATTGGATGAAAGTTATTCATTATCTTCTATATATCTAGGAGGAGAGATCCATGTTTCTTTTCTTACTGGACATAATTTGATTATCAAACTGTGTGAAGCCATGTTGAAATTCGTATCTAATCCTTATTTTCTGAGAGGCTCACATGGGAAAAAAAATCTTTTTCTAATTTTTTATCGTAATGAATGTGAAAGAAAGGGCCTGGGTGGTCCATGGAAGACTAGTAAAGTGGGAGAGAAATTTGATGCCGTTTCTGCTTTCTGTGAAATCCCCACTTTCCTGAAAAATTAAGTTAAATTCTCTGGCATCTCTAGTATATTCATCAGATTATGAAGACCGCCCTCTGGTGGCTCCTGAAAAATTTTGGATTAATTTACAATACAGTGAGCTGAATAATGTGCTGTTTTTAGGAGGAAGGAGAAGATATCAGTCTGATACGGATTGTGTGTGTGTGTGTGTGTGTGTGTGTGTGTGTGTTTTATGGTATTTGTTAAGCACTCTCTATGTGCTGGGTACTGTGCTAAGCACTAGAGTAGATACAACCTAATCAGGTTGGACACAGTCCATGTCATTCATTCATGCATTCAATCGTATTTATTGAGGCACAGAGAAGTGAAATAATTTGCTGAAGGTCACACAGCAGACAAGTGGTGAAGCCAAGATTAGAACTCAGGTTCTTTTGACCCGCAGGCCCATGCTTTATCTACCAGGCAATGCTGTTTCAATGCCTGTTGTGCTGTACTCTTCAAAGTGCTTAGTATAGTGCCCTGCATTCATTCATTCAATCGTATTTATTAATAATAATAATAATAATGGCATTTACTGAGCGCTTATTTATTGAGTGCTTACTGTGTGCAATTAATCAATCAATTGTATTTATTGAGCGTTTACTATGTGCACAGCACTGTACTAAGCGCTTGGGAAGTACAAGTTGGCAACATATAGAGACAGTCCCTACCCAACAGTGGACTCACAGTCTAGAAGGGGGAGACAGAGAACAAAACCAAACATATTAACAAAATAAAATAAATAGAATAGATATGTACAAGTAAAATAAATAAATAAATAGAGTAATAAATATGTACAAACATATATACATATATACAGGTGCTGTGGGGAAGGGAAGGAGGTAAGACGGGGGGGATGGAGAGGGGGACGAGGGGGAGAGGAAGGAAGGGGCTCAGTCTGGGAAGGCCTCCTGGAGGAGGTGAGCTCTCAGTAGGGCCTTGAAGGGAGGAAGAGAACTAGCTTGGCGGATGGGCAGAGGGAGGGCATTCCAGGCCAGAGGGACGACGTGGGCTGGGAGTCGACAGCGGGACAAGCGAGAACGAGGCACGGTGAGGAGATTAGCGGCAGAGGAGTGGAGGGTGCGGGGTGGGCTGTAGGCAGAGAGAAGGGAGGTGAGGTAGGAGGGGGCGAGGTGATGGAGAGCCTTGAAGCCCAGGGTGAGGAGTTTCTGCCTGATGTGCAGATTGATTGGTAGCCACTGGAGATTTTTGAGGAGGGGAGTAACATGCCCATAGCATTACTGGACAAGTACAATCCAGACAACAGCATGAAGTATGGATTGAAGTGGGGAGAGACACGAGGATGGGAGATCAGAGAGAAGGCTGATGCAGTAGTCCAGATGGGATAGGATGAGAGCTTGAACAAGCAGGGTAGCAATGTTGCAGAGCTGAGACCGGCAGGTTTTGGTGACGGCTTGGATGTGAGGGGTGAATGAGAGAGCGGAGTTGAGGATCAATCAATCAATCAATCAATCAATCAATTGTATTTATTGAGTGCTTACTGTGTGCAGAGCACTGTACTAAGCGCTTGGGAAGTACAAGTTGGCAACATATAGAGACAGTCCCTACCCAACAGTGGGCTCACAGTCTAAAAGGGGGAGACACCAAGGTTGTGGGCTTGTGAGACGGGAAGGATGGTAGTGCTGTCAACAGTGATGGGAAAGTCAGGGAGAGGGCAGGGTTTGGGAGGGAAGACAAGGAGTTCAGTCTTGGACATGTTGAGTTTTAGGTGGCGGGCAGACATCCAGATGGAGATATCCTGAAGGCAGGAGGAGATGCGAGCCTAGAGGGAGGGGGAGAGAGCAGGGGCAGAGATGTAGGTTTGGGTGTCATCAGCGTAGAGATGATAATTGAAGCCGTGGGAGCGAATGAGGTCACCAAGGGAGTGAGTGTAGATCGAGAACAGAAGGGGACCAAGAACTGAACCTTGGGGAACCCCCACAGTAAGGGGATGGAAGGGGGAGGAGGAGCCTGCAAAAGAGACTGAGAATGAATGACTGGAGAGATAAGAGGAGAACCAGGAGAGGACGGAGTCTGTGAAGCCAAGGTTGGACAGCATGTTAAGGAGAAGGGGGTGGTCCACAGTGTCGAAGGCAGCTGAGAGGTCGAGGAGGATTAGGATAGAGTATGAGCCATTGGATTTGGCAAGCAGGAGGTCATTGGTGACCTTTGAGAGGGCAGTTTCTGTGGAATGTAGGGGACGGAAGCCAGACTGGAGGGGGTCGAGGAGAGAGTTGGTGTTGAGGAATTTGAGGCAGTGTGTGTAGACAACTCGTTCAAGGAGTTTGGAAAGAAATGGTAGGAGGGATATGGGGCGATAACTAGAAGGTGAGGTGGGGTCAAGAGAGGGTTTTTTTAGGATGGGAGAGACATGGACATGTTTGAAGGCAGAGCACTGTATTAAGGACTTGGGAAGTACAGCACACAGTATGCACTGTGAACTCGTTGTGGGCAGGGAATGTCACTGTTCATTTTTGTATTATACTTTCCCAAGTGCTTAGTACAGTGTTCTGCACATAGTAAGCACTCAATAAATATGATTGAATAAATGAATGAATGAAATACCATTGATTGGTTAATTGATTAGTATTTGTTAAGTGCTTTCTATGTGCCGAGCACTGTGCTAACCTCTGGAGTAAACACAATCAGATCAGACACAATCCCTGATCCACATGTAGCTCACCATCTAAGATAGAGGGAGACCAGAAATTAAATCCCCATTTTACAGGTGACAAAACTGAGGCCCAGAGAAGTTAAGTGACTTCATCCAAGGTCACCCAGCAGGCAAATGGCAGAGCTGGGATTAGAACCTGGGGCTTTTTGTTCCCAGCCCCTTGGCTCTTTCCACCAGAATTCAGCAGCTGAAGACCTCTGAATTTTTCCATGTATAATAATGATGGTATTTGTATTTGTGTATGGACACGTTCCCAAAGACCAGATAGAAAACAGTGCCCCAGGCAATTGTTGGCTAGTGAATACTTGTAGGACAGTATGAATACAGCTGCGCTCTCAAAGTAGGGTTGAGCACAGCACTTATGCCTGTATCTGTAATGTATTTATTTGTTTATGTTAATGTCTGTCTCCCCTTCTAGAATGCAAGTTCATTGTTGGCAGGGAATGTGTCTGTTCATTGTAGTACTGTACTCTCCCAAGTGCTTAGTACAGTGCTTTGCACACAGTAAGTACTCAGTAAATACGATTGAATGAGTACAGCTGGATCCAAAACTTCCCTACACCTCCTCCCCTCCTAGAACGTGTTTAGATCTCTTCAGCGACATGGGCGGAGGAGATCTTTAAGAGATCGTGAGGGTTATGGTGTTTGATTGACTCTTGTCCAAAATCAATATGTATTTTCCTCTCCTCTTCTTGTCCCACTTGACAGAATGTTTTCCAGTTGAAAATTCAGAAGCATATTACTTTCTCTGGGTGCTTCATTAGAATGGGAAAAAAGAATCTGATAGTTGCCAAAATATTAGATAATTTTGTTAACTTAGACACATCCTGTTTATGAGCTAATGATTATGACATAAGTTTAGCCTCTACTCATCCCTTTTAAATCTTGAGCAAAGCCCTCCTTGCAGCAGAATCAATCAATCATATTTATTGAGCACTTACTGAGTGCAGAACACTGTACTAAACTCTTTGTAGGGTACAATATAATTGAGTTGGTAGAAACGTTCCCTGCCTACAACAAGCTTACAGACTAGAGGGAGAGACAGACATTGATATAAATAAATGAATAATGGGTATGTACATAAACGCTTCCCCTCTCATGGTCGCACCTGGAGAGTTTCCAGTACTCTATCAGTCTTGGCTAGGGGAGGGAGAGTCAAGCAGAGGCCTACCCATTTCAATTCTAGCTTGGGCAGTGACTAGCAAGTGAAAGACAATCTGCTACAAGTCAAAACTCACCTGTGCTGGGCAGCTGTGGCATGGAGACAGTCAAGGCTGGAGACTCGTGGAAGGCGGCAATGGTAAGCCACTTCCTTATTTTTACCAAGAAAACTCTACGGATCCACTACCAGAATGATTGCAGATGGAGAGTGGGGTGTTCTAGGAGAGATGTGTCCGTGCTGTCGCTATGGGTCAGAGATGACTTGACGGCACAAGACAAGACGAGACATAAGCACTATGGGGCTGAGGGTGAGGTGAATAAAAGGTGCAGATCCAAGTAGAAGGGTGACACAGTCCTCACCATTGGCTTCAGAGTATTCAATCACCTTGCCCTTTCCTACCTCACCTTGCTAATCTCCTAATACAACCCAGCCTGCACACTTCACTCCTCTAAAGCCAACCTTCTCACTGTGCCTCATCTCGTTTATCTCACCGCTGCTGACTCCTCACCCGCATCCTTCCTCTGACCTGGAACACCCTCCCTCCTCTATCGGACAGATAATTACTCTCCCCAGCTTCAAAGCCTTAGTGAAGGCACATCTCCTCCAAGAGGCCTTCCCTGGCTAAGCCTTCATTTCCTCTTCTCCCATTCCCTTCTGTGTCACCCTGACTTGCTCCCTTTATTAATCTCTCCTCCTAGACCTCAGCACTTACGTGCATATTTGTAATTTATTTATTTATATTAATGTCTGTCTCCTCCCCTCTAGACTGTAAGCTGGTTGTGGGCAGGGAATGTGTCTGTTTATTGTTAAATTGTACTCACCCAAGTGTTTAGTACCATGCTCTCCACATGGTAAGCGCTCAATAAATATTACTGAACGAATGAATGAAAGGCTGATGCGGTAATCAAGGTGGGATAGGATGTGTGAATAAATTGTATGTGTTTTTGTGTGTGTCTGTATGTGTGTGCGAGAGAGAAAGAGATAGAGTGAGAGAAAGAGAGAGAAATGTTGACTCCTGTTTGTAAAGGTACTCAAGAGCCTCAGACTCTTTTGCTGTCAAAATCCGGCTAGTCTATCTGAGCTATTTCCAGTGTCTATGCTAACCTTCTGAATGCGTAATTCCTACTGGCTCAGTTCAGTGTGGTGATGAAGCTTTGGGTGGCTGCTGCCCAAATTATCCAAGGCAATAAAAGATGAAAAGACTAAGTTTCAGCATCTTATCCCTCATTTTCATCCCATTCTATCTTTCCTGATAAACTTTAAAGTTGGGCTTTGGAATGCTAAAGTCTTTTATCTGTCTGCTCTACACAGTAAGCTCACTGTGGGAAGCGAATGTGTATCTACCAACTCTGTTGTATTGTACTCTCCCAAGCACTTAGTACAGTGCTCCACACACAGTAAGCGCTCAATAAATATGATTGATAGATTGATTGACAGATTGATTTTTCTAAGGAGTAAGGCATGTCTCTGCTCTCCCTTCTGACCATCACAAGTATAATTCAATTTTTGTGAAAATAAAATAAATATTCAGCCATTCAGTTATGGCACATTCCTTTTCCTCTCACCATTGCATTAGTTTATTAAAATCTTCTTTAGTTCAGTGTCAGTGTAATAAGGAACTGTAAAGGTGAGATTTGCTGTGCAGAATTGGCTTCTTAAATTAAGTACTTTGACTTTTTGATATTCGAACATGTCTAGGACAACTCTGGCTTTTCATCCTGAATTTAGGGAGTAGTATTCATTCATTCATTCAATCGTGTTTATTGAGCACTTACTCTGTGCAAAGCATTGTACCAAGTGCCTGGAAAGTACAATTTGGCAACAGATGGAGATAATCCCTACCCAACAATGGGCTCAAAGTCTAGAAGGGGTGAATGCTGCACTGTGGAGGAAAGAGCTGGGCTTGTCCATGACATAAATCTTTTTCCACTCCTTCCTGGAATTCCTCTTCTTTTCCTCTTTCCTTGTTTCAAGATCTTCCAAACTGAAATAGAGACCTCAGTCTTTTGTAATTACTATCTTTGGTTTTGGTTAGGAAGTTCATCAGGTTGACTTTTCCCCCATGAAACATTGTGTTTTAAAACATTATCATGTGTTTTATTGATTGGTTTCTTTACGGAAGCCATTGTGTCTCCATGTCCTGATGGAAAAATTGGACTTCCACAATGGCTTCTTTTCATGAGAAAATGGAGCTATTTTTGCCTATTTCTTTTGTGGTTCTCCAATTGAAAAGTCGCCCCCTATCAGGGAAACTAAGGTAGTCTGGAGAGCAGCCCAGTGACTGCTTAATAAAAACAATAATAATTTAAAAAAAGGTTTACAAGCTTAGCCCTATTGGGATTCTCAAGGAGAAAGTAGAAAACCACTCAGTTGTATTAGACATTTAAATAGCTTTGGATTCTCTTTAGTGTCTGGGAAGAAGAAATTACTAAATAATATTCTGTTGCCCAAGAAGGATTTATTCATTTTACCAGCACAGAACATGGACTCCTTAAATCTCTTTACTCCTTCAAGCTTAATCTAGATGTTCTAAAAAGAAATTTAGAAAAAAATTGAACTTAAAGACAAGTATAATGCTTCCAGAACTTGGCATAGTTCTGAAAGTGTGCAGCAAAGAGCATTTAGAAGGCAGAAGAATTCATGTGCCAATTCCATGATTACAAGTTTCAAAATTTTAAAAAAATGAGTAAGAAAGTATCATCATTTCCATTGCCGGGGCTGCTTAGTTAGTAAAAGCTTGCTCATTCTATAAAGATGAACAACATGTAATTTCCCAGTCACAAATTAGAGATAACTAAAATGCACTTTGCTGGGAAACCCTGTTCTGTGGATTATTGAAAATAATGACTCTCTCTGTTCATTGTTCAGAAGAAAACCTTTGTTGGTTTGGCAAAGAGAAAAATGCTGACTGAGCACTATAAAAACAGTTTATTTATGTTCCTAGCACTTCTACTATTTCTCATTCAGGTTTACCCAAGCCTGGAAAATACTCAGTTAAGATGCTTTAAAAATTTCTCAGGAACACTCCCAATACTGACATTCCCAATCTGAAAAGGAATTGCAGATCTCCAAATAAAGATGGTCACAGCAGATACTTGGAGCTGTGAGAATGTCCCATTATACTTCAACAATGTTTTCTAAAAACTCGCTGCTTTATGTAAACCAGCAAATTCGACTTAGTCCTAAAGGAGGTCGACTAAAGAATTGACTGACTAGCAGACTCAGAGTTAGAATGACATGAATCTGTCAAATTATCAAGCCCCTTCTTTGAGGACATTTTAAAGACAAATGTTTGGACTAGCTGTTTTAAAAATGGGAACTAACGAATGGAGTCAGAGCCTAAGAGAGCCCATTGTCACTTAAATACCTTTTTTATTTATTTCTTAGAAGGGTAATAGTTCCTCCATTCTTGGGACCTGATTTCAGACAGAAGAGAAATGCAGCTGTCAAGTAGCATATCATTTTACATTTGATACCATTTCATCTCATGTTTTCCGCTTTGGGATATTAGTCATGAAGCAAAAAGAGAGTGCTGGCATAGCTTATTTTGGATATTATTTGGAATGAGTTTAACCAGGATATTTTAGGAAATTAAGGAAATTTAGAAATATAGGAAATTAAGTGACAATCTACTTTCTCTCCCTTTTCCCCTGAGGTTTTAAATCTATTTATCTTTCTCACTCCTTGCACATGTACATACACATGTCTCTTGGATGTACATATTCCATTTTTTTCCAAGAGCTGTTTGTGGGGTATAATTGTAGGGTATAATTTGGTCAGAATCTCAATCCATCCCCTCAAGAGAGAAGGGTGGGCAAAAGCAACGAACTACATAACCCCAGCTTTCATGCTTTTAGAATATTGGGAAAGGAATTGCAGTTTCTAACCCAAGACTATTTGTGTGGAACAAGAAAGTATGCAAGAATAACCCACCTCGCTCCCCATCCATTTCCCAATCAATCATTCAATCGTATTTATTGAGCGCTTACTATGTGCAGAACACAGTACTAAGACCTTGGGAGAGTAAAGTGCAACAGAACTAGCAGA
This sequence comes from Tachyglossus aculeatus, assembly GCF_015852505.1. Taxonomy (NCBI): domain Eukaryota; kingdom Metazoa; phylum Chordata; class Mammalia; order Monotremata; family Tachyglossidae; genus Tachyglossus; species Tachyglossus aculeatus. The sequence goes on from NC_052086.1 coordinate 74,576,745, forward strand.
CACTTTCCCTGCCCATAACGAGCATACAGTTTTGTGAGACTGCCCACAGTTTATTGCTGATATCTTAATTGTTGAATATTAACTTGTTTTCATTGTCATTTACATTATACGGCAGCTGAGAAAAGCACCCTAATCCTAATTGTGATATATGTTAAGCACTTACTACGGTCTAAGCACTGGGGTCCTATCTTGTCATGCTATCGATACATTTCTGACCCATAGCGACACCATGGACACATCTCTCCCATAACTCCACGCTCTCCATCTGCAATCATTCTGGTAATGTATCTACAGAGTTGTCTTGGTAAAAATATGGAAGTGGTTTACCATTGTCTCCTTCTGCAGAGTAAAGTTCAGTCTCCAGTCTCGATTCTCTCCCATGCCACTGCAGCCCAGCACAGGTGAGTTTTGATTTGTAGCAGATTGCTTTCCACTCCCTAGCCATTGCCCTAGCTAGGAATGGAATGGGTAATCCTCTGCTTGACTCTCCCTCCAGTAGCCAAGACCGGTAGAGTACTAGAAACTCTCCAGGTGTGACCCTGAGAGGGAAAGCACCAGAGTAGATACAAGTTAATCGGGTCAGACACAATTCCTGACTCATATAAGGCTCACAGTCTTAGTTCCCATTTTACAGATGAGGAAACGGAGGCACAGGAAAGTGAAGTGACTTACCCAAGGTTACACAGCAGACAAGTCGCAGATCAGGGATTAGAACCCAGGTCCTTCTGATTCCCAGGCCTGTGCCCTAACCACTAGACCACACCCTAGTACAAGCTTCACTTCTTCCCTTGAATGTCCCTGTTCCCAGTATGCTCCCTGTGTGCCGGGGTAAGAATAAACTTGCTCTAGGACCCTTCCATCATTGCTGAGAAAAGCACCATGACAACTGCCGTTTCCTTTCCAGGGGCGAAGGTCCCCACTCCCTGCATGCTCTGGGCTTCCCAGGCAGATTCCACTTCTGCTAAGGAAAGCACCATGGCAGCAGTCTAGAGCGGGAGACAGATGTTAAAGTAAATTATGGATGTGTACAAAAGTTCTGTGGGGCTGTAAGTGTGGTGAATAAAGGGTACAAATCCAAGTGTAAGAACGATGCAGTAGGGAGAGGGAGTAGGGGAATGAGGCCTTAGTTAGGAAGACATGTGATTTTAATAAGGCTTTGAAGGAGGGGAGAGTGTTTGTCATTTAAGAAGGGGGTGGGAGTTCCAAGCCAGAGGGTGGGTGGGGGCAAGGGGTCGGTGGTGAGATGGATGAGATCAAGGGACAGTGAGTACATTGGCATTATTAGAGCAAAGGGTGCAGACTGCATGATAGTAGGAAGTCAGAGGTAAAATAGGAGGAGGCATGGTGATTTAATGCTCTGAAGCCAACGATAAGGAGTTTCTGTTTGATATGGAGGTGCATGAGCAACCACTGGAGGTTCTTGAGGAGTGGGGACACATAGACCAATCTTTTTTTAGAAAAATGATCCAGCCAGCAGAGTGAAGTATGGACTGGAGTGGGTAGAAGCAGGAGGCAGGAAGGTCAGTAAGGAGGCTGATGGGGTAGTCAAAGAGGGATAGGATAAGTGCTTGGCTCCATGTGGTAGCCGTTTGGATGGAAGGGAAGTGTTTGAATGGAGGGGAAGTGACCCAGGAGAGCCAAAGGGAGAGAATGAGTTCTCCAAGGGAGTGAACGTAGATGGAGAATAGAAGGAGACCCAGAAATGAGCAGTGAGGGACTCCCACAGTTAGAGAGTGGGAGGCAGAGGAGGAGCCTATGAAAAGGATTGAGAATGAGAGGCCAGAGAGACAGGAGGGGAACCAGGAGAGGATGGTATCAGTGAAACCAAAGTTAGATAATGTCTCCAGGAGATGGGAGTGGTCTATAGTGTCAAAGGCAGCTGAGAGGTTGAGGAGAATTAGGATGGAGTAGAGGCCATTGGATTTGACAAGAAGGAGATCTCTGGTGAATTTTGAGAGGGCAATTTCTGCAGGGTGGCTTAGTGGAAAGATCACGGGCCTGGGAATCAATCAATCAATCAATCAATCAATCAGTCATATTTATTGAGTGCTTACTGTGTGCAGAGCACTGTACTAAGCGCTTGGGAAGTACAAGTTGGCAACATATAGAGACAATCCCTACCCAACAGTGCGGAATCAGAAGGACTTGGGTTGTAATCACAGTTCTGCCACCTGTCTGCTGTGAGACCCTGGGCAAGTCCCTTAACTTCTCTGTGCTCCATTTACCTCATCTGTAAAATGGGGTTTATTAGAATTGGAGGAGAGGAAATGGAGACTCAGTGGTAGGAGGGAGATGGGGAGATAACTAGAGGGAACCATGGGGTCAAGAGAGGGTTTTTCTAGAATAGAGGAGATATGAGCAGCAGTTTGTAGCATTCTTGCAAAACTAAGATCTGAGAACATTCTGAGGGAAAGGGATGGTCAACGGAGTTGAAGGTAACCTGAGGGGTAAAAGGAGAATTGGGATGGAGGAGACTCAGTCAATCAGTCAATCATCAAGTCAAGCCAAATTGTCAAGTCAGTCAGTCAGTCATGCAGAGCATTGAACAGCACTTGGGAGAGTACAATACAACAATAAACAGATACATTCCCTGCCCGCATGGAGCTTAAAGCCTAGAGTGGGAGACAGACTTAATATAAAAAAAATTACAGATATGTTCATAAGTGCTGCAGGGCTGGGAGAGGTCATGAATAAAGGGAACAAGTCAGAAAGCAGAAGAGAGTGGGAGAAGAGGAAAGAAAGGCTTAGGAAAGCCCTCTTGGAGGAGATGTGCCTTCAATAAGGCTTTGAAATGTGGGAGAGTAATTGTCTGTTGGATACGAGGAGGGAGGGAGTTCCAGGCCAAAGTCAGGATTTGGGTGAGAAATTGGTGGTGAGATAGATGAGAATGAGGTACAATGAGAAGATTAGCAGTTGGGGAGTGAAGTGTGTGGGCTGGGTTGGAGTAGAAGAGTAGCGAGGTGAGGTAGGAGGGGGCAGGGTGATTGAGTACTTTAAAGCTGATTGTGAGGAGTTTTTGTTTGATGTAGAGGTGGATGAGCAACCCCTGAAGTTTCCTGATGAGTGGGGAATGTGAACTGTATGTTTTTGTAGAAAATAGATCTGGGCAGCAGAGTAAAGTATGGACTGGTGTGGGGAGAGACAGGAAGCAGGAGGGAGGGAGGGAGGGGGAGACAGGAGAAAGATGGTGACTTTGGAGAGTGTGGTCTTGGCAGTGACAGGGTGAAAACCTGAATATATGGGATCAAGAAGAGAGTTGATTGAAAAAAAAGTGGTCATTGGCGATAGACAACTCTTTCAAAGAGTTTGCTGCCTTAATATGTGTGTGTGTGTGTGTGTGTGTGTGTGTGTGTGTGTGTGTGTGTAGTCTATGGAACTGTCATTCACCTCATTCAAAGTAGAAGCATTTTGATGCAAAAACCAAAATGGTCCCCTTGAAGTAGCAGGAAGAAAGCCTGATTGTACTTAAATTTAACTTGCTTTTGAACTGGGGAAACCCTAAAATAATAAACACATGGGAAATAAATGTGAGCGGGGATGGGGTGGAGGCCTAGGGTTGTCGAATATCATCAGTGCAAATTGTAGCTGATTCATTTGAAGGAGATGTTTATGGCTCTTGATACAGATAAATAGAACTGGGAATGAGGGCATAAATAACAGGGCTAGTTGGCTTTCAGGAATTTGGGACTTGCAAAATGTACTGATTTTTCAAAGAATAAGAAGCATTTTTTAAAAGTGACACTAGTAAAGGACTACCTTGTCTTCCATTCGGCTTTAAGAAGTAGGTAGGCAGGCTTCCTTTTTGGTTAGTGACCTCTTAAGCACACTTCAAGTGTTTTTTAGAAGCTCTGTAATTTTGTGGTTGGGTGTCCCACCCTTGCTCTACTGAGGGTGTTAACAGGCCAGAATCAAAATGCCTGCAGATCGCATTACAGAATTCTTAAAAGATCAAAGTAGGACACTGTAAATGTAAAGATCAAAGTAGTGCAGCCAAATGCCGTCTTCCATATGTATGTGAGGCATTAAAACTCTCACACTCTGAAGAAAAAGATTGTAAAAGGGAATCTAAAATGGCACAACGTGAATCCATTCTTGTGGCAGTGATTTCAATGAGAATAGGAAACAGGACCTACTTCAACCATTCTTGTTACAATTTCAAATGGATAAATCTCATTCCTCCCAGCTGTCCATACCGGAAAATAAATAACAGAACAGTTATCCTCTAACACATGTCCTTAGCCTCTTCTTACACAGCCTCTTCTTCTGAAATGGATTTTATTCACAACATCAGACATCATCTGAATGTGATCCTTGTTTTCAATTATACATATCCAAGAGTCTCTCCATTTTTTCCCCTTTACTTTGCCTTAGGAAACCAAAATGACATCAAAGATTATAGCCTTGAGGGGAAAGTCTATGGTATCATCACTCTAACATTTGAAGAGATGAATTTCATTGGAATGCCTCAGTCTTTAATTAGTTAATTCTGTAAGAGTTTTTATTAATGTTTAATTAATGATTAATGTTTTTGTTTAAAATATCCTAGTTCCTACTTTTGCACAGCTTAATTTTTTTTCTAAAATCCAGGCACAAAGATTCACAGTGATAGACTGAACCTCTGCCACACTTTTTCATGTAGAAATAATTTACAAACATAAATTAAGTTCCACAGTTGTTCATTATACAGCTGAAACCTCAGAAAGAAAAAGTGACTGACTCCAATTCTCTAAGCAAATGATTCATTCGTTCAATTCATTCAATTATATTTATTGAGCGCTTACTGTGTGCACAGCACTGTACTAAGTGCTTGGGGGTACAAGTCGGCAACATATGGAGATGGTCCCTACCCAACAACAGGCTCACAGTCTAGAAGGGGGAGACAGACAACAAAACAAAACATGTAGACAGATTCCAAGAGGGCTCTGTGTTTTGACTCCAGTCTTGGGGCATAGTTAGAAAAACACATCTTTTCAGTACTGATAAAACCAAATGTTGCACCCTATAGATTGTATGTACTCTGTGGCAGATTGAAGACTATAGTCAGTGGATTTGGCAGTTTCTTAACAACTGTAATATTACCAGTCTCGTTTACCTCAATGATTTCTTTTCCTCACTGACGTCCTACTCCACTCCACTCCATACGCCTCACTCCTCCAACACCAACGTACTCATTGTACTTAGATCTTGGGTATCTTGCTGAAGACCACTTGCCCATGTCCTCCCTCTGGCCTGGAATTTCCCTCCCCCTCTAAATATGCGAGACCACCACTCTCCCTGTCTTCAAAGCCTTATTAAAATCACAACCCCTCCAAGAGGCCTTCCCTGACAAAGCCCTCTTTTCCCCTACTCTCTCTCCTTTCTGCATCACCTTTGGACTTGAATCTTTACCTTTTAAACGTTGGATAGTCATTCCAACCTCAGCCCCACGGAACCTATCCCTAATTTATTTTAATGTGTATCTTCCCCTCTAAACAGTATGCTCTGGTGGGCAAGGTCTTCTGACTCTTTGGTATTATACTCTCTGAAGCGCTTAGTACAGTGCTTTGCACTCAGAAAGTGCTCAATAAATTCCACTGATTTATTTCAAGTCAACAAAAACGGTCTAGGTAGCTTGTATTTTTTTTTTTTTAATTTGCCTTGAAAGGGCTAGGAAGTGTTAGGTTGGGCTTGGAGGCCTCCTGACTGGCCTGATTTCATCAAGATTAACATCAGCTGGCCCGGCTTTTTTCTCTTCCCTCTTTCATTAGAGTGGGGACCACGGATGGCTTTCAAAAACACCAGACCCAAAGACATACATGACCTCTCAACCATCACCTCGGTCATGCAGCATAATGTAGTGACATCATACCCAACATACCTAATCCAGTCTCACTCATCTTTCTCAGGGCATTGCCCCAGAACCATGGCTTTCAGCTACCGAGTCCCTGCCAACTCAGAGAAGGAACGCACCATTGTCTAGTGGAAAAAGCATGGGCCTGGAAGTCAGAGGAAGTCAAAGGACCTGGGTTCTAATCCCGGTTCTGCCAATTGCTTGCTGTGGGTCCTTAACTTCTCTGTGCCTAAGTTTCCTTGACTGTAAAGAAGATTAAATACCTATTTTCCCTTCTACTTAGATTGTGAGCCCCATGTGGGACAGGGACTGTGTCCAACCTAATTAACTTGTACCTACCCCAATGCTTAAAGTGGTGTTTGACATATAGTAAGCATTTAACAAATGCCTTAAAAACAAACAAACAAAACCACCCCCAAAATTCATATGCTGCAACCTGGCCCCCAAACTTGGTGATGGGCACTGAGGTGGAGGGAGGCTATCATTTGAAATTAAAGGCCTTGATGGGGTTGTAGCTATACTGGACAGGGGCCAGATCAGCTGGAAAACAGTCAGTCTGATATAAAATCATATGAATCAATCAGTCAACCAATTGCATTTATTGAGCACTTACTGTGTATAGAGCTCTCTAGTAAGCCCTTGGGAGAATACAATACAACATTATAACAGAGTTGGTAGACACATTCCCTGACCACAGTGAGGTTACAGTCTAGAGGAGGAGACAGACATCAATATAAATAAATTACAGATATGTACCTAAGTGCTGTGGTGCTGATGGGAAAATCAGGGGGAGGACAGGATTTGAGTAGGAAGTTAAGGAGTTCTAATTTGGACATGTTAAGTTTGAGGTGCTGGTGGGACTTCCAGTTGGAAATATCTTGAAGGCAGGAGGTAATGGAGACTGGAGAGAGGGAAAGCCACCAGGGCTGGAGATGTAGATTTGGCTGTCATCTGGATAGTGGTAGTAGTTGAAACATATGAACGAATGAGTTCTCCAAGGGAGTGGGTGTAGATGGAGAATAGAAGGGGACCCAGAACTGAACCTTGAATCAATCAATCAGTAAATCAATCAATGGCATTTATTGTGTACTTACTATGTGCAGAGCACTGTACTAAATTCTTGGGAAAGTATAATACAACAGCTGTGATCCCTGCTCACAAGGAGTTCACAGTTTACAGGGTAAATGGCTACCTTACCCTACCTGGACCCCACGAGAAGATTCTGACACCCCCAGAAGCCCACAGGAGAGTGGAAGGCGTCAAGGATGAAGAGCTTATTAGAATGTAACAACCTTGATGGCAGGGACCATGTCAACTGTCTCTATCTTACTCCCCCAAGCACTTAGTACAGTGCGCTGAACACAGTAAGTGCTCAATAAAGACAACTGATTGCTTGATTAAATGAGTAAGGAGAAAAGCCTTGAGATGCTCAGTATCAATTAGACCAGTGTGATTCCACTGGGGCTTTGGGGTAAATTAAGATGAGAATAGACTGGAATGCTTGCTTCGTCTTTCCAGGTCTGGCATCATTAATGTTAGTCAAGTGTACAGTTAATGTTAGTTATGAGCTCTCTCCACAGTTTAGGCAGAAGCAATATTTTCTACTGAAAAATTTTCTTCAAAACATCCCCTCACCTGGTGCGGAGATCTAGTATAAAAATACCAGCTCCCTGGACTGCAGCCATTGACATCTCAGAGTTGTCAACTCAAGTGCTTCTGGGACTTTCTGTCAAGATATCAGAATTTTAAGACTCTTCTTACCATTGTTCTTTTCTTTTTCAAAAGCAGGCAGGTTTTCGCTAAATTTGGAAGTGGAAAGGGATGGTGGCATTTTTGGTACCATGAAGCCAATCTGATTCTATGGACAGCAATCTTCCTGTATGGTGAATTCCTCAAAGATTGACTACCACTGGAGCAGTGTACCAAAGAGACTACAACCTTTCTGAAGGAAGGGTATTAAGCTTGGTTTCGATATTGCCTGTGTAGAGAGGGTAGGGTAAGGAGAGGGGGAGGTGGCAGAGTGGAGAATCCCTCTGCAAACTACCATGCCAAGGGTTGGACAGAAATTTTCTCATCAACCAATTTTATTTGGACTTAGGCAAGGCCAGCCTAGGGAGATGAGAGGACTAGGTCATTCTGCCTCAATAGTATTGTATTCTGTCTCCAGGGCAACATATTGCTGGGTTTTTTTAATACGTATTTATTAAGCACTTATTATGTGTCAAGCAGCATGGCCTAGCGGATAGAGCACGGCCTGGGAGTCAGAAGGACCTGTGTTCTAGTCCTGGATCCTCCACTTGTCTGCCGTGTGACCTTGTGTAAGTCACTAAACTCCTCTGGGCCTCATTCCCTCATCTGTGAAATGGGGATTCAGACTGTGAGTCCCATGCAGGCGAGATTCTGTGTTCAATCTGATTAGCCTGTATCTACCCCACTGCTTATTACAGTGCCTGACTTGTAGTAAGCGCATAACAAATGTCATTAAAGAAAATACAAAAGGCTGAAACATTTCATTGGGGACCATTCTCTTGGAAGAATGAGGTCTCTTTTTTTTAAAAAAAACAAAACCCTTCTCTTCTTGGTTTCATGTGCAGTGAAGCTATGAATAGGCTGTCCACTCATTTGAACTAATTATTTGGGTAACCTCTAGTTAAGAACTCCAAGTTTACCAACCTGCTATGAACAGCCAGTTGTCCTGGACATCTTTGGCACATGGGTATCTGCAAGTCTGATTTAAGTTGAGACAGAGTATGCAGTAAGTGTAAAAGAATTAAGAAAAGGTAATTTTAGAACTGAAAGAAACCTCTTAATAGGGGGATTCGGAAGGGAAGTTGTAAAAATGATATCCTTCAAGATGTGGTATTTAAAGGCACTTTGGAGAACAGTAACATTCCTGCAGTGGTCTGAAGGGCTAAGCAGGCTAGGTAGTCTGAAAGGTTTTCTCTAGATTGACACTTCACTTGCTTACATCTGCATTAAGTGCATCAAGGGACTTGGAACAAAATGTGAAACAGTTTGAATTCTTAGAGCCAGAGAATCTAGACATTTTAAGTTACTTCATTTAGCCCTATCTGTAAGGGAACTGGATAATCTCTAAATCTGCCTTTATTTTTAAAAAGTGAGAATTCAGGGCTGTTAGGAGAGTGTAAAACGACTCTCCTGGCAGCAGCTGTTACATTACAAAAGAGACCCCCTAGGAGAAGTAGTGAATCCCAGGCAACCCAGAAACTCTGAGTACTGTTCATTTATGCCACCCACGCTGTTTTAACAAAATCAGTTTTTTTTTAATTTGCAAATTTTTCAAGGACCTTTGGCCCTGGAGCTTTATTCTACCCCAAAATATGCTTCATTTCTTCAAGTGGTTTCATTATTAGCATTTTTCATACAGCTACCTTTCACATGAGTTGCAGTGCACGAATGATTAATTCTGATCTTGAATGAGCAATGTAGATGAGGAACCAACATGATTTAACCCTTATATGGGCACAATTATGTTTGAAGCTAAAATACAAAATAAAAGTATGCTGGTAAATAAATATATTAAAAGCACCTGATATTAATCAATTCCATAATTAATGCATTACAAAATACATCCCAGGTATCATCATCAATGGCATTTATTGTGCTCTAACTGTGGGCAGAACATCGTACTAAGTGCTTGGGTTGGTAGCGTTGGTCCCCTGCCCACAGTGAGTTTACAGTCTACAGGATGAATTTACAATCTAGAAGTCTCACCTTATTTATGGGAGAAGAGAAGGGGTCAGGCATCTGTGGAAACTGAGGTGCAGATAGATTCAATGATTTTTCCAAGTTCACACCAGCACATCAATAGCTGAGTGAGGGCTAGAATTCAGGTCTCTTGAACTGTGTTGCAGCATGTTTTCCTCTAAAGAACACTCTCTTCACACATCAGAACAAGTACGAGAAGTTCTCTTATTTCCAGGAGGCTGTGTTCTCCCAGAACACCATGTTATGGGAAAATCACATTAGGGTGACCATTGGCTCAATGGGAAAGAGCTTGGTATAGTGGACACAGCACAGGCCTGGGAGTCAGAAGGTCATGGGTTCTAATCCTGGTTCTGCCGCTTGTCTGTTCTGAGACCTTGGGTAAGTCACTTCACTTCTCTGTGCCTGTTACCTCATCTGTAAAATGGGGATTGAGACTGAGAACCCACAAGGGATAGGAACTGTGTTCAATCCAATTTGCTTGTATCCACCCCAGTGTTTAGTACAGTGCCTGGCACATAGTAAGTGCTTAACAAATACCATGGTTATTATTATTATTAACTAACAAGTTAGGAGGTAGATTATCATTATTATTATTAGTAGTAGTACTAGTAGTATTTGTTAAGTGCTTACTATGCGTCAAGCACTGCCCTAAGCGCTGGGGTAAATACAAGTTAATCAAGCTGGACACAGTCCCTGTCCCACCAGGGCTCATGGTCTAAGTATAGTTCAAAGATACCATCATCACATACATTTTGATACATCCTGTATTATTATTATTTTATCTACCACTTGCTATTCATTATTAGCTTATCCCATCCTGCCTTGATTTTTGTATCATCCTCCTGAACTCCCTGCCTCCTGTCTCTCCCCACTCCTGTCCACATTTCATTCCGCTGCCCCTATCATTTTTCCACAAAAACATGCAGGACATATTTCCCTACTCCTCAAGAACCTCCCGTGGTTGCCCATCCACCTCCGCATCAAACTGAAACTCCTTACCATCGGCTTTAACTCGATCACCTTGCCCCCTCTTACCTCATTTTTCTACTCGCCTACTACAATCCAGTCCACCCACTTTCCTCCTGTAATGCCAACCTACTCACTGTACCTCAATCTCGTTATCTTGCTGCTGAGCCCCTGCCCACATTCTGCCTCTGGCCTGGAACACCTTCCCTCTTCGTATTTGACTTTCCCCACCTTCAAAGCCTTATTCAGGGCATAACTCCTCCAAGAGGCCTTCCCTGACTAAGCCCTCATTTCCTTTTCCCTCCACTCTTTCTGTAGACTGTAAGCTCATTGTGGACAGAGAATGTACCTGTTATATTCTTGTGTTCTACTCTCCCAAGCGCTTAGTACAGTGCTTTGCCCACAGTAAGTACTCAGTAAATATTTCATTGCATTATATTCTATAAATGTGCAAATCACAAACACACAGTATTGTAGGGAATAAAGCTCTGTCCTTCCTGGTCAAAGGTGACTCTATGGACAAAAAGAGCCTACCAATGTGTGAGAAAATACAAGAGTGTGATTGGCAGACTCTGCTGATGCACTGCTTTCTGCTACAGCATGGCGAGGCTGAGGCAGAGGAAAAGACTGAGAGGTGAAGCAATATTGCACCTCGTCTGTCAGCCCATGTGTGTGCACAGCCATTTCTACTTGCACTGAATCCACTTGGACCAACCGGTGTATTGTTTTCCACTAGCATGGCCTAGTGGGAAGGGCATAGGCGTGGGAGTCAGGAGAACCGGATTCTAATCCCAGTTCTGCCACTTGCCTGCTGTCGGGCAAGTCGCTTAACTTCTAGGTGCCTCATTTTCCTTATCTGTAAGAAATGGAAAATAAATATCCTTCTCCCTTAGACTGCGAGCTTCATATGGGACAATGACTTTGTCTGATTCAATTGTATCATATCTACCCCAGCACTTGGCAAAGTGTTTGGTCCATAGGATGCGCTAAACAAATGCCACAATTATTTTTATTATTACTAGAACTGACTCATGTTGTGGGACGAGACTGTTTACCAGTCTTACAGTGTGTTATATCCAAACCTTGGAATTAAAACTCCTGTTATAGCAGATCTGGGTATGTCCGCCTTCCTTAACTAAAATAGCTCTGAGGTTCAAAAATTAATGTCATTCTTTACAAGGAAGGGCAACTATTTCAGCTCATTCAAAGGTTGATCAGGAGAGATGATCTTCTGTTAAAAGGTTATAGGAGTGAGATAAACATACAGCGTAAGCTTGTTGTGGGCAGGAAACGTGCCTATTATATTGTTAAATTGTACTCTCCCAAATGATTAGTAACAGTGCTCTCCACACAATAAGCACTCAATAAACACAATTGATCAATTGGACATCCCAGTTGCAAAAGTATTGTTTTTTGGAGAGAAGCAAAATATTATTATTAAAGTGATAATACTTTATAAAAGTAGTAATAAAATACAATAATAATAATAATTCCTACTAGATGCATACCATGCGCTAAGAAACTTACTAAACATTGGGATAGATACAAGATAATTAGACTGCATAGTCTCTGCCCCAAATAGGGCTCACATCAAAGAGAGAGGGAGGACAGGTGGGTTTTTTTACATTTTACAGATGAGGAAACTAAGGGACAGAGAAGTTAAGTGACTTGTCCAAGGTGACACAGAAAGGAAGTGGCAGAGCCAGGACTAGAACCCTGGTCTCCTGATTCACAGTCTCATGGTCTTTCCACTAGACCACACTGAACATCTAGTTTTTTATAATTATACTCTTATTCCTATAAGACTTTTAAAATGATGTCTTTCCATTCATTTCACAGCACTGATTATTTACTATAATAAGAATTACTTTAGAATGAAATTTATTTCGAAGGGCTATTATGGCCCTTGGTTTTATACAGACTGTTGTTTTTCAGATTATTAAGGCATATTCTTAATGAAACTTTATCTTAGTTAAAAAATATTTTTATGGTATTTGTTAAATACTTATTATGTGCCAGGCATTGTACTAAATGCTTGAGTGGTTACAAGCTGATCAGGTTGGCTATAGTCCATGTCCCACATGGGGCTCACAGTCTTAACCCCAGTTTTATAGATGAGGTCACTGAGGCACAGAAAAGTTAAGTGACTCATCCTAGATCACCCAGCAGACAAGTGGTAGAGCTGGGATTAGAACCCAAGTCCTTCTAAGTCTCAGGCCCCTGCTGTGTTCATTTTGCTATGCTGTTTCTCCATCTACTTTGCACCTGCAATTCTAAAAGTGAAAAGGCAACACGCTGGGATTTAGTTCATGAGGTTTTTTCATCTCAAAAGAGTTTGGGAAGAAAAAAAACCCACAAAGCTGTGTGTGTGAGACAGCAGAGGAACAGAGAAAATGTTGAATAATCAGTGGGTGTTCTGACTCTTCTACCTTTTAAATGAGTCACTATCTTTTATGGATGATTTTATTTGCTTGCTGTTTGTTTTTGCTTGTAGCACTTGAGGGAACATAGGGGCATGCTTCAGTAACATAACAATTATAATAATTGAGGTATTTGTTAAGCCCTTCTTATGTTAAGCCCTGTGCTTAGCGCTGGGGTAGATACAACACAATCAGATCAGACACAGTCCTTGTCCCTCATGGAGTTCACTGTGCAAGGGGGAGGTGGTCATGTACTGAATCCTCATTTTACAGATGAGGAAATTGAGGCTCAGAGAAGCTAAGTGACTTGCCCAGGGTCATGCACCAGGAAAGTGGCAACTCTTAAGGAATGTTTTTTCAAAGGTGATGATGGAGTCTCCCACAGTAATTGGTGGAAGAGCCTATGTCTAATCAGGAAGATTTCAGAATTGAAGACCTTCAGAAAGGAATTAATTATAGTGCTAGTGATGTCACACTCCCTTGTTCCTGACAGTCATGATCCTGTTGGAGTAGTGGGTTTATCAGTCAATCAATCAGTGGTATTTATTGAGCAGAACACTGTATGAAGTGCTTGGGAGATACAACAGAATTATCAGAGCTGCAGCACATTGTGAAGAGTAATAATGATGATGATAATAATGATAGTAATTACAGTATTTATAAATGCTTACTATGTGCCAAGCACTAGAGGAGATACAAATTAACCAGGTTGAACACATCCTTGTCCCTCATGGGCTTCACAGTCTAAGTAGGAGGGAGAACAGGTATTGAATTCCCATTTTACAGGTGAGGCAACTGAGGCACAGAGAAGTTAAGTGACTTGCCCAAGGTCACATAGCAGGCAAGTGGTGAAGCTGGAATAAGAACCCAGGTCATCTGATCCCAGGCCCGTGCTCTTTCCGCTAGGCCATGCTGTAAGAATTTTGTGAACTAAACCCATTTATGACTAAAATGTCCCACTGCACAGTGTTGATGCTATATGATAGCACCTGAGACAAACAGGAGGTTACCAGGCTAGCTACCAAAGTAACCCCTGTGGCCTTTGTCGCCCATGATAGCCAACTATTTTCAAGATTCCTGCTGACCCTGCCCACCAGGGAAGTCACACTTAGGTGATTCTTTGGTTGGAAAACTTCATCAGTGGTGTCCAGCCTCAGGGATACTCCTAATTCTGAGCATTCTTTTATAAAAATGATATTTGTTAAGCCCTTACTCTGTGCCAGGCACTGTACTAAGCACTGGGGTAGATACATTCAATCACATTTATTGGTAAGCTTGTTGTGGTCAGGGACTGTATTTATTTATTGTTGTATTGCACTCTCCCAAGAACTTAGTATAGTGCTCTGCACACAGTAAGAGTTCAACGAATACGAACGAATGAATTATTCAATCATTCAATCATATTTATTAAGTGCTTACTGTGTGCAGAACACTATACTAAGTGTTTGGAAAAGTACAGCCCGACAATAAACAGTGAAAATCCCTGCCCACAACGAGCTCACAGTCTGGGGTGGGGAGTGGCAGGGAAGAGTGTGGAATTAATGAATGAATGAAAGTTCAGTGATTAAAACCAGCAGGTCAGGCTCATTTCCCTTTTGTCCTGTCAAAATGGACCTGGTTGAGAACAATTCCTAAAGATTCATAGGTGGAGTCCATTTATATAAACGTTTAAGCTGGGTAGAAACAATTGCATTTGTTTCCTATCCTTTTCCAAGACCGTCAGGTCGGACACAGCCCATGTCCACATGAGGCTCACGGTCTTCATCCCCATTATACAGATGAGGTAACTGAGGCACAGGGAAGTGAGGTGACTTACCCAAGGTCACACGGCGGGCAAGCGTCAGAGCCAGGATTAGAAGCTGGGTCTATACGCTATCCATTAGGCCACGTCACTTCTCGTGGCCATTTCACTCCACTTCACTCCATCTCCATCTCCAAGAGGTTGGGCTTTCCAGAGAAGACCCTCTGGAGTCTAAATTACAAATTACTGTCCCTAAATTTATTATTGTAATTTACTGCCCCCAAATTACAAATTACTGTCTCTAGAGCAACAGTGAACCTTACCTCCAGGGGGAGCTCCACACTGAAATATCTTTGTAGTTGCTTGAAACTGGAGAATCAGGACTTCGACCAAAATCAACATTAATTATTTCGTTTGGTACTGTTCACCACATTGCTCCTGGAAGGGGAAAGTATGTAATCCTATCCCCCTGTGGATTTTTTTAAAATGGCATTTGTTAAGCATTTTCTATGTACCAAGTACCATGCTAAGTGCGGAGGTAAATCCAATTTAGGTGATACAGTCCATGTCTCAGATGAGGTTCACAGTCTTAATCCCCATTTTACAGACTGAGGCATAGAGAAATTTAGTGACTTGCCTCAGGTGCTTAAAACAGTGCTAAGCATGTAGTAAGCACTTAACAAATACCATAATTATTTCATCTAGACTGTAGGCTCTTTGTGGGCAAGGAGTGGACCTGTTTATTACTGTATTGTACTCACCCAAGCTCTTAGTACACTGCTCTGCACACAGTAAGTGCTCAATATATACAACTGAATGAATGAATGAATGAATCCAGCATGGGACAGAAGGCTGGGAGGTCAGCAAGGAGGGTGATACAGTAATCATGGTGGGATAGGATAAGTGATCGTATTAACATGGTAGCAGTTTGGATGGAGAGGAAAGGGAGGATTTTAGTCACGTTGTGAAGGTTGAACCTACAAGATTTAGTGATGGATTTAATATGTAGGTTGAATGAGAGAGAGGAGTCAAGGATAATGCCAAGATTATGGACTTGTGAGACAGGAAGAATGATGGTGCCATCTATAGTGATAGAAAAGTCAGGGGGAGGACAGAGTTTGGGTGGGAAGATAAGGAGTTCTGTTTTGGACATGTGAAGCTTGAGGTGATGACAGGACAACCAAGTAGAGGTGTCTGAAGGCAGGAGGAAATACAAAACTGCAGAGAGGGAGAGGTATAGATTTGAGCGTCATCTGCATAGAGGTGGTAGTTGAAACTATGGGAGTAAATGAGTTCTCCAAGGGAGTGGGTGTAGTTGGAGAATAGAAGGGGAACCAGAACTGAACCTTGAAGGATCCGCAATGTTAGGGGGCGGGAGGCAGAGGAGAAGCCCACAAAGGAGATTGAGAATGATGAGGAGAGAGAGATGAGGAGAACCAGGAGAGGACAGTGTCAGCGAAGCCAAGGTTGGATAACATTTCCAGAAGGGGGTGGTTCACAATATTAAAGGTAACTGAGATGTGAAGGTGGATTAGGATGGAGTAGAGGCCGTTGGATTTGGGAAGAAGGAGGTCATTGGTGCCCTTTAAGAAGGTAGTTTCTGTGGAGTGAAGGGAATGGAAGCCAGATTGGAAGGGGTCCAAGAGAGATTTGGAGGAGAGGAACTTGAGATACCGGGTATAGACAACTTGCTCAAGGAGTTTGGAGAGGAATAGTAGGAGGGAGATGGGGTGGTAACTGGGGGGAACCGTGGGATCCAAGGGAGGGTTTTTTTAGGGTAGGGAGATATAAGCATGTTTGAAAGTAGTGGGGAAGAAGCCATTGGAGAGTGAACAGTTGAAGATGGCAGTTAGGGAGGATAGATGGGAGGGGACAAGAGTTTTGATAAGGTTTGAAGGAATGGGGTCAGATGTGCTCTGTGCTTAGTACAGTGCTCTGCACACGATAAGCACTCAATAAATACGATTGAATGAATGAATGAATGCATGTGCAGGTGGAGGGGGTGGATTTTGAGAGAAGGCAGGAGATCTCCTCTAGAGATACTGCTGGGAAAGATGGGAGAGTTGAAGGGGGGCAGAAGCGGGAAGGGACTGAGGAGGGGAAGGGGAGAATTTTCCCATCCTGAGTATTCTTTCCCAGAGCATAGTAAGCGCTTAACAAAATGCCAATAAAACAAAACAAAAAAACCAAAAAGCATTTAGCAAATACCATTAAAATAACACAGTTTCCTTGATTCCCAGAGCTGGACTCTTTCCTTGGGACCAAAGCAGAGTTTAAAGAACTTTACTGCTACAGTTGCTGTGCACAATTTTGAATTTTCTAATTGGTTCTCCCAACATTCCTGAAATAAATAGCAGGCATTATCATTTCCATTTTTCAGAAGAGAAAACAAGTGTTTCCAGTGCTGACCTTAATAGACCAATTGTAATAGATAGCAAAATAATCTTTTATTGTCCTTCACCTTGAACTCGAAATCTGTTTCAGATTATTCTTGTTTGCCCTATATTTGATTTAACAGGCTCATGAGAATATTCGGGAAATAGCTAGGCTGGGCAACTCATCTGTCTTGGAAAACGTTTCAATAACTGTGGTATTTGTTAAGCTCTTATTGTGTGCCAGGCACTGTACTAAGCACTGGGGTGGATACAAGCAAATTGAGTTGGACACAGTCCCAGTCTCAAGTGGGACTCACAGTCTCAATCCCCATTTTACAAATGAGGTAACTGAGGCCCAGAGAAGTGAGGTGACTTATCCAAGGTCACACAGCAAAGTGGCGAATTAGAACCCGTGGCTTTCTGACTCCCAAGCCCGTGCTCAATCCACTAAACCACGCTGTTTCTCTGACTAGAAATAATGGAGGCAAGAAAGAGAGGTCTAGTGAAGCTGGTCCTACTTAGTAGCAGAATAGACTGTAAGCTCATTGTGGGGAGAGAATATGTCTATTTATTGTTATAGTGTACTCTCCCAAGTGCTTAGTACGGTGCTCTGCAGACTATAACTGCTAGCTAAATGCGATTGAATGAACTGAATGACGAATGAATGCCCCAACCCTATCTCACTTGCTACCCAGCACCCTGAGAGGGATTCCTTTGCTTACCTTCTGAAGCAGGCCCTGGCTTCATCTCTTCTAGCCAAGCCCCTGCCAGAAGGAATGATTTTTCTTTTTGCATTAACCATCAGGTGGATTTTACATGCTTGTAACTTAAGGGGCTGCAGTTGGTCTTTTCTCTCTCCCTTTCATCTCCCACAATAGCAAGATTTAGAGACCTAGTGAGAGCTACTTGTTGGAGAATTCTTACTCTGTGTATGGCTTGGGGTTAAACTCCCCAGGAGTTAGATCAAAGCTTTCAAAACCTGGAAATAATTAGGCTTTGTTATGCAAAACATCTTTCAAAAACCTGGGAGTCCTTGTCACTAAAATAATTCAAAGAACCAGAGCGCTGGTAGAGAACTCCAGAGATCATCTGGTCCAACTCCATGCCACAAAGGCAAAAAAAAAAAAAAAAAAAAGAAGCAGGATCATTCTCAAGTCTTTCATTTTGTATGTCCATCCGAGGGGATATGGAAATCAGAAATAGGCTCTTTCTGGTTTATGGTATTCTAAGTGTAGCAAAAGGGCATTGCAGTAAGATTATTTAATGGTCCTTCATTTGCAGTGTTCTTACAGGTAGTATGGAATTCAGAAATATGTTTTGCAGGTGTTTTAGATTCTGTTTCCCAGTTCCTCAACCAGGTAGTGAAATGGTTGTACCTATTTGAGAGTCTTATTTTAATGGTGTTTGTTTAGTGCTTACTATGTGCCCAGCACTGAGATCAATACAAGCTAATCAGTAAGCACTTAAACATGGTTGACTATTACTATCACATTATTCAAATCTCCTAATTTCCTTCAAATTTGCAGGATTATTTTCTCATTTTAGAATTATCCTTGACAAATTCAACCTTCTCTAATATTTTTTATTTCTCTAAATATAGTAGGAGTTACCAGTCTGATATAGACATCTGTTCTGCTTGCGAGCTTGCAGGCTTTACTCCTAGAATGGCTTAGTGGATAGAGCAAGGGCCTAGGAGCCCAAAGGTCATGGATTCCAATCCCGGCTCCGCCACTTGTCTGCTGTGTGACCTTGGGCAAGTCACTTAACCTCTCTGTTCCTCAGTTACCTCATCTGTAAAATGGAGATTGAGATTGTGAACCCCATGTGGGACAGGGACTGTGTCCAACCTGATTTGCTTGTATCCACCCCAGGGCTTAATATAGTTCTTGGCACATAGTAAGTGCTTAACAAATACCACAATTATCATTATTATTTGGGAGAAACAAGCCCTGCTATATGGACCTTGGGGAAAACCCATGGGAACGAGAGTCTGGAGAATGCTTAGTACAGCGCTTTGCACACAGTAAGCGCTCAATAAATAAATGAATGAATGAATGAACTAGATTTTAGTCTCAGTTGGACCACTGGCCTGCTGTGCCATCTTGGGCACGTTGCTTAACCTTTCTGTGCCTTGGCATCATCATTTTTGAGATACCTATGCTCTTTGTGTGGGACAGAGACTGGGATTGATCATCTTGATTCTACATTGGAGTTCAGAGTGCTAGACGCCAACCTAGGAAGCCCTTAATAAATACAATAAAAAGGGCTGTTACTGACCACCGTCAGTGGAATGTCTTTTCCTGGGAAGACAACTGTAATAGAAGGTAGCTGGGCCTCAGTTAACTCATCTGTAAAATGGAAATTAAGGCTGTTAGCCCCATGTGGGACATGGACTGTGTCCAACTGGATTAGTTTGTGCAGATCCCAGTGCTTTGTACAGTGCCTGGCATATAGTAAGCACTTAACAAATGCCATAAAAAAGACTCTCAAATAGGTTCAGCCAGCTTTTAATGGTTATGTAAGAGATGTACTGTAGATAGTTTGCTAATATCCTTTATTTTTTATTGTATATAAAAAATACAATATGGTATTTGTTAAGCTCTTACTATGTGTCAAGCACTGTACTAGCTGAAGGGGTAGACCCAAGATAATAAAAGTTGGACATAGTTCCTGTTCCACAAAGGGCTCACAGTCTTAATCTCCACTTTACAGATGAGGTAACTGAGGCACAGAGAAGTTAAGCGACTTGGCCAAGGTCACACAGCAGGCAAGTGGTGGAGCCAGAATTAGAACCCGGGTCCTTCTGACTCCCAGGCACATGTTCTATCCACAAGGCCAAACTACTTCTTATGCTTCATGCTTCTTCTTGCTTTTCCAATGGAAGACACCATCAACCACCACTAAGCCCTTGAGAGAGTATACATCAAAGAAAAATATATATTCCTGTTAGTTTTAAGGAAGTCATCACTTCTCTAGGTTGAATTTGGGGGTCCCATTGCTGTATACCCACAAACTAAGACCAAGATCAGCCATCCTGTATTTAAAGGAATTAAGGGAAGATATGGAATTAGGAAGCTCACACCCAGAATCTAATTAAAAGCTCTAGCAGACATGATGAAACAGCACTCTCCAAATGAAGCAAGGTTACAATCAGAATCTAATTAGCAACAAAAATAGAAACTTTGCAACAGAGACAATGAAGGAGAGGTTTGCAGGGTAACTGGCCCCAACTCCTGAAAGTTTTCAGGTCATTTAACCTAGAAGTCAATCTGATTAATTGGTCATGTGGCTTATCCCACCCTTAAAGCTTTGTCCAATCCTGCTTTCACTACTGCATCAGCCTTCTTGCTGACTCCCTGCCTCTTGTCTCTCCCCACTCCAGTCCATACTTCACTCTGTTGCCCATATCATTTTTCTAAAGAAAATTTCAGTCTCTGTTTCCCCACTCCTCCAGAACCTCCAATGGTTACCCATCCACTTCCACATCAAACAGAAACTCTTTAGGTCAGCTTTAAAGCCCTCAATCACCTTGCCTCTTTGTATCTTACTTAGCTGGTATTCTAGTCTAACCCAGTGTGTTCACTTCACTCTAATACCAACCTACTTATTGTACCCCAATCTCATCTATCGCACTGCTCACCCCTCTCTCAGGTCCTCTAGGTTGTTAGCTTGTTGTGGGCAGGAGTGTGTCTATTTATCGCACTCTCCCAAGTGCTTAGTACAGTGATTTGCACACAGTAAGCGTTCATTACATACGATTGAATGAATGAATGAATGTCCTACTTCTGGTCTGGACCTCCCTTTCCTTTAATATTCGACAGACCACCACACTCCCCACCTTCAAAGCATTATTAAAATCACATCTCCTCCCAGAAGCCTTTCCCGCTAAGCCTTCATTTCCCCTTAAATTTTTTTATGGTATTTGTTAGGTGTTTACTATGTGCCCTGCACTGTACTAAATCCTGGGGTAGGTACAAGCTAATCAAGTTGGACACAGTCCATTTCCTCCATATAGCTCACAGTCTTAATCCCCATTTTACTGATGAGGTAACTAAGGCACAGAGGATTTGCCCAAGGTCCCACAGCAGACTTGTGGCGTAGCCGGGATTAGAGCCCAGGTCCTTCTGACTCCAGGATCTCTACTTTATCCACTAGGACATACCTCTTCTTCCCTTCTGTGTCATCCTTGCACTTGGATTTGGACTCTTTATTCATCCCACCTACAGCTATAAAGCACTTAAGGACATCTCAGTAATTTATTTTAATGTCAGTCTCCCCAGCTCTAGACTGTAAGCTCCTGTGGGCAGGGAACTTGTCTACCAACTCTACAGCACTCAGTATAGTGCCTGGCACACAGTAAGCACTTAACAAATACCATAAAAAACAAAACAAAACACCATCAATCAATTGTATTTATTGAGCACTTTATGCAGAGCACTACAAGAAGTGCTTGGGAGAGCACAATACAAGAGAATAATTAGCAGACTCCTGGAGAAACAGGGTCTAGAAGATTTACACTTTATTTATTTATAGACCAATAAAGTGCCTAAGCCAGTCGCCTCCATCCAGAATATTTCAAATGACTCCGGAGGGGATGATGGTGATGTTGATGCATGTGAACCAACTGGCAACCTGGCCAGATGTCACCAGTTCTCAGGGAGTTTGCAGTCTAATGCAGGGAGAAGAAAAGAGATGCAGAGAATTACAGGAACCGAGTCAGTCAATCAGTTAATATTTATTGAGCGATTACTGTGTGCAGAGCACCGTAATTAGCGTTTGGGAGAGTACAGTATGACAACACAACAGACACATTCCCTGCTCACAACAAGTTTAAAGGCTAGAGGGGGAGATGGACATTAATAGAAATAAATACATTACAGATCTGTATGTAAGTGCTGTGGGACTGGGAGGGGAAATGAATAAAGGGAGCAAGTCGGGACGACACAGAAAGGAGTGGGAGAAGGGGAAAGAAGGGCTTAGTCAGGGAAGGCCTCTTGGAGGAGATGTGCCTTCAATAAGGCTTTGAAGCAGGGGAGAATAATTGTCCATTGGATGACAGAGGAAGACAGAGATAACTATCAAGTGGCAAAGTAAAAGGGAAAATTAGGAGAAGCCAAGAGAAGTTAGAGGGATAGGGGTATGAGGATAGAGAGTGGCAGTTGGTACATTGAAAGGCAAAAACACAGAAAGGAAGAGACAGCCAATTAGTGGAGTGATAACCGACTTGGTATTTCCACCGGTACAGTCCACTATATTGGTAAGGAGTGGAGAGTAAGAGGGATCATACTGGATGTCAGAAGAATGGGTGAAGTTTTCACAAGAATTTCTTAAAGGCGTTGGGCATTGAATTGTGATTTACAGGAGTGTGACTGGAGTAGTGAGGCCAGTAGTGAGGGCTGGTTTGGGCCAGAACAGACCAGTCCCATAGAAATGGTACCTCTTCATTTAGAAAATCTGAATTATTTCCAGAAAATTTCACAAATAATTTAAGAACAAAGTAAGAGATTTGTAAGCAGTTTAGGCAATCGAAGAATAAGGGGGAGAAGTGGACTTGAGCAAAGGTGAGCAAAGAAACCCAACAAATACCCATGCTACAGCTTCTCTAGTGCTTTGTATTTGGTGAAGAAGCCAAACTGCCTTACAAAAATTAGCTACTGAAGCTTCAGCACTTTTCCAAGGAATTGAGTGAGGACCCTGCCCATAAACAGAGATACAGAGAGAGCAAATAATTTGTTCATGTATCATCTACTGTATCAGTGATGAAGGTGCATTTAGAAACCACCAGCTCCTCTTTCAAGCCATTGTTCTAATTATTCAAGGCAATGTTAGGCATGGTTGTTCGTAAAGGTTGACCACATCTCAGTCATTTGTTTCCTAAGGAATTTTAACTGGGTGGTAAATTGGGTGTCATTGTTATTTTTTCTCGACATTATTCAGTTCCTCAAAATACAGTCCCTTTTCAAGAATAAATATGTTGACTCATTGTGCTCTCATAATGTAAATTTTTCAAAAGTTACGTAAGATTAGGAAACAAGCTTATGCAACATATTCGGTAAGTTTATTTCTGGTTGATCCTTCTCAGTCTCTTTTGCCGGCCCTTCCTCTGCCTCTCACCTGCTATATCACCCAAGGCTCAGCTCTGGTCTGTTTCTCAACATTTACAGTCTCTCTCGTGAGAAACTCATCCACTCCCATGGCTTCAACTACCACCTCTATGAGGACGACTCCCAAATCTACCTCTCTGGTCTTGACCTCTCTCATTAGCAATCTCATGTTTTTGTCCCGCCTTCAAGACAAAAACGTGCTCCTGATTCTTCAAGTCAATACATCCCAAAATGAACTTCTCATCTTCCAACCCAAATCTTCACCTCCACCTACCTTTCCTATCACAATTTATAATACTACCATCCTCCCCACATCTGAAGCTTTTAACCTCAACATTGGCCTTGATTTCTCTCTCTCTCTTTTAACCCCCATATTCAGCCTGTCATTTTACATCCTCCACAACTACCACGTCAGCTCCTCAGGCCACATAAGCATTAAATACTCAAATGTCCTATAGAATTTAGGTACATATCTCACCCTTATTTAAACACTAACTCATGCAAATATCCTCTGTTTCTTTCTCCTCCTATCTGTATTTGTTTTCGTGTCAGTCTGTCCCTGCTAGATTGTAAACTCTTTTAGAGCAGGGATCATGTAATTGTACTGTGCTAATGCTAGCACATAGTCCAGTGCTCTAGCACACAGCAGGTGAAGCAGCATGGTGTGGTGGATAAAGCACGGGCCTGGGAGTCAGAAGGTCATGGGTTCTAATCCTGGCTCTGCCTACCTGTCTGCTTTGTGACCTTGGGCAAATCACTTTACTTCTCTGTGCTTCACTTACCTCATCTGTAAAATGGGAATTGAGACTATGAGTCCTATATGGGACAGAGACTGTGTCCAACCTGATTAGCTTGTATCCACCCCGGTGCTTAGAACAGTGCCTGGCACATAGTAAGTGCTTAATAAAATGCTATTATTACTTACTATGAGTAATAATAATAATAAAAGGATTGAGTGTTAGATTGATGTCATTCTATCAATGTACCCATTTAGCTGAAAAATTGCGGTCGGCTGTCCCACACAACATAGACCTAGTTTTTGTGGTGGTAAATATTTATTTTTACATTCATTGGTTTTAAAAAAAAGAATTCTGTAAACACGCAAAATGAAAATTTTGGGCTGTTCATTTGCCTCGCTACAATCCTCTGAGGATTCACTTGAATAATTTCAAAACAGAGGTTTAGGGGCGTTTCAAGGAATCTCATTAAAGTTCATGACTGAGGCTGTGGGAGTGTCCAAAGCAGTCATGGCGGCCTCTGTCTCCCAAGCGCTTAGTACAGTGCTCTGAACACACAGTAAGCGCTCAATAAATATGATTGAATGAATGAATGAATATAAGGCCTCTGAGGGAACGCTTGTCAGATGAGGAGAGGAGGAAGGAGCTGGAGAAAGCACTCTAGTATTTCCCCCCTATTTTTCTCTCATGTTCGCATACTGACAAAAAGCAGCTTGGCTCAATGGAGAGAGCCTGAATCTAAGGAGTCACAGGACGTGGGTTCTAATCCCAGCTCTACCACTGAGACCTCGGGCAAATCATTTAACTTCCTAGCGCCTCCGTTTCCTCATTTAATCTGTAAAATGGGAATTCGATATCTGTTTTCCAATCTAGTTAGACTGTGAGTCTCAGTGTGGGTCAGGGGCTGTGTCAAGCCTAATTACCTTGCCACTACCCTAGTGTTTGGCACATTGTAGGCACCTAACATGTATCACAATTATTATCTTTATTACTTGAAAAAGGCTCATCTCTTCCAAGAGCCCTTCCCTCATTTTTTTTCTTCCACTCCATTTGACATTTCCCTTGTACTTGGATTTATTCACCCCATCCTCAGCTCCATAGCACTTAGGTACATAATCATCATTTATGGATCTTTACTGATGACTGTCTCCCCCTATAAGCTCCTTGTGGGCAGGGAACACGCCTACCAACTATTATCATTGTACTCTCCCAAGTGCTAGTACAGTGTTCTGCCCCCTGTAAGTGCCCAATAAATATGATTAATTGACTGAAAAATCGAGGATGTAGCAACCTAGATATTTCAGAGCTGGTTGAGAAGCAGTGGACCTAATGGATAGGGCATGGGCCCAGGAGTTAGAGGTACCTGGTTACTAATCCCATCTCCACCACTTTTCTCCTGTCTGCAAGTCGCTTCACTTCTCTGGGCCTCAGTTACCTCATCTGTAAAATGGGGATTAAGACTGTTAACCCCATGTGGGACAGGGACTGTTTCCAACCTAATTACCTTTTATCAACCCCAGTGCTTAGTTCAGTGCCTGGCACATAGTATTTGTTTAACAAATCCCATTAAAAATATTTGCTGGTGTTTGAACACTTCAAACCCAAAGTCTGGATTTTCCTCTAGTTAATGGATTCTCTTTCAGATGAACATTTTGCGAGATGCATGTGTGAGTCAATTGTTGAGGAAGACTCATTCGGTAATGAAGGTAAATCATCCAATTTTGTCTCTTTGAAAAATGTCAAAGGGGTACATTCAACTGAAGAGGAAGCAAAAATTGTTAGTGGTGAGGACGACATACTATGAATTAGGGTCCCAGTTGCTATTCCTAGCTCTATTGCTGACATATCATGTGATTTAAATGTGTCACTTGCTTCTCAGTTTTCCTGTCTATAAAATCGGGGTAGGCAAAGCTAATCCTGGCTACTCCTGATATATATATCATGAGACAATAAAAAACATACAATTTTTTTTTGGTGTGAATTATCTACGTTGGTAATATGGATCCTGAACTCAGTAGATAAATAATGCTAGCTAAAATATCCCTTTAATTGTGAAGATACCACTTCCTATCAATACTATTTGTCCATCAGGAATGACAGAAAGAATTATTAATGAAATATTTTTAGAAAGTATGTTGGGATTCATACAAAAGTATGCTTTATCATACAAGGTTGTGAATGCTAAGCTTTTGGCTATATTTTTAAAATTCTGCAATTACTACATAATAGTTACCAAAATAGACTGTGGGTACCACATTCTTCATTCCTGAAACTGCTGTTATTTTATTAAATGTGAGAAATATTCAAAATCTATTTCCTTTTTGACTGATTTAGGATATTCATAAATATAAATTTCCTGGGATAATCCAAATCTATTTTGGGCATATGTGTGTTCTTGCTGATACATAATTAATGTGATTAAATTGTGTATGTGTACAAATGTATAAATGTGACCTTGGGCAAGTCACTTAACTTCTCTGTGCCTCAGTTACCTCATCTGTAAAATGGAGATTACGACTGTAAGCTTGTATCTACTCTGACGCTTAGAACAGTGCCTGGCACATAGTGAGCACTTAAGAAGTACCATTAAAAAATTAAAAAAAAATAACAAAAACTCCTCACCATTGGCTTTAAAGTACTCCGTCACCTTGCCCCCACATAATTCATCTCGCTTCTCTCCTTCTACAACCCAGCCCTCATACTTCGCTCCTCTAGTGCTAACCTTCTCACTATGCCTCAATCTCGCCTGTCTAGCTGCTAAACCCTGGTCTACATCCTGCTTCTGGCCTGTAATGCCCTCCCTCCTCAAATCTGACAGACAATTACTCTTCCCCGCTTCAAAGCCTTATTGAGGACACATTTCCTCCAAGAGGCCTTCCCAGACTAAACCCCACTTTTCCTCTTCTCCCACTCCCTTCTGCATCTCCCTGATTTGCTCCCTTTGCTATTCCCCCATCTCCCCACCCCCCCATCCCCACAGCACTTAAGAATATATCTGTCATTTTATTTATAATAATAATAACAATGATGGTGTTTGTTAAGCACTAAGTGCAAAGCACTGTTCTAAGCACTGGGGGGGGGATAGAAAGTGAACAGGTGTCCCATGTGGGGCTCACAGTCTTAATCTCTATTTTACAGATGAGGTAACTGAGGCACAGAGAAGTTAAATGACTTGCCCAAAGTCACACAGCTGACAAGTGGTGGAGCCAGGATTATAACCCATGACCTCTGACTCCCAAGCCTGGGCTCTTTCCATTGAGTCATATTTATTTGCATTGATATCTGTTTCCCCCCCTCTCTAGACTGTGAGCTAGTTGTGGGCAGGGATTGTCACTGCTTATTGTTGTATTGTAATTTCTCAAGCGCTTAGTACAGTGCTGTGCACAAAGTAATGAATGAATGAATGAATTTTATTTTCTTACATGGATTGTAATCATTTGTTCAAACCTGATTGATTCAGAAAAACATGAATGGACAATGTAGAGTCCAGAGCTCAGTGGAGTTTTCTGCAATAGGTAAGCAGTATTTTTCTTTCAAAGGAAGTCAAATAAAGGCCCATTGTGGATTTTCAATTCACTTAGTGAACAAAGGCATGCAGTTAATATACATCACTTGCCAAATCTTCACCGACACATTAAACACTATGGTGCTGCTAATTGCCTTTCTAGGATATGCTGATTATATAGTGAGGAGACACAATTCTTTTTATCTGACCTAATGGCGAAACTAATAGATTATCTGACAATCAAGGAACATTTTTTGTAAGCTAGACCATTTTCCATCAACTTTTTCAGTTCTTCAGTGGTTGTCTTTGTGTGTCGAGTAATCTGTGAAAATTCATCTACTATATATTAAGAGTAATTTATAAAGACAAGGTAATAAGCATTAGAAAGAGAAAATGTCAAAAGGAGCAAAAAACATACCGACAGGTGCAATTAATTCTACACTGTCCTAAGGTTGACCTCTCTAATTGGGTCTCCAGTGAAATTATTGGAAGGAAATTTATTGCTTTTGTTCACATATCTATAATGGAATGAAATATAAGCTCCTCTTCCATTGTCATCTACCTTTCCTTAGAGAGAACAGTATTTCTATTGTTCCTAGACTTGTTTCCTCTCCATTGGTTTAGATTTTTGAGCCTAATAAAATGTTCGAACCCTCAGTTCTATGTTGTGCCTTACAATCTGCAGGTGCTCAATGAAAATTTTTAAAAAAATATATATGGATCAATCATTACCCTTGCACTTCCAAGAATAGATTTTACCCAGATTTTCTTCTGAGAAATGGTATTATGAAACAAAGCAGTGCAAAGTGAATCCAGTTTTACATGGAAAATGAGGGGTTATGTTCCCAGAGCCTTTAGACTTCAAAAACAAAAATGATCAAATTTTCTGGGGTCTCTAATGGAACGGGGATTGGAAATAATGGTCTCTATGGGAATTTGGGAGGTAAAAAAGGTAAGAAAAGGAAACAGTACTTCAGGGTATTCTCTGGATCACCAAAGAACAAGCATGGAATTCATTTAAACCTACCCCAAGAATCTGAGGTGTTTGCAAATCACCCCCATATAGTGGCCTCACGAAAAACCACTATAAATTTGAATCGATGCAGAAAAATCCAGTTAAATTCAAATCCATACAATAGAGGGAGATCTGCAGAGTTGGAGAGAATCAAATAGATTTTAGATGTTATAAACATTTTACGAAGAGGAAATATGGGCAGTGAGTGAATTCATAGCAATCTGCCCCATTGATGTAGAAGAGGTAATTCTATAAACCAAATATAGGTTGTACAAATAATCCGAGCTAAAGTGTAGATGCCCTAGCGATTTGACCCAAACTATGAAATATTGTAAAAAAAAAACTGAAATAATTCAGAATAGCATGAAAGACTATTGGCTAGCTGAAGTTTTGGTACTTAATGAGTCATAATGGATAGACAGCTGCTTAAAGTGAGTAAAGTGCACAGGGATTTTGAAATATGTGACGTCATGGATTTTAATCACTCCTTGGTTGTTCAAGATACGTCTATATATGAAGCACATTTATTTAAAGAGCAAAGTGTCAAATCACGCATGAATCATGTATGAGTGTTTAGGACTGGAAACCTGGTGTCCTGGCACAAATCCAAACTCTGTTTCTATGTGACCCTGGATAAATCCCTTTATCTTCTCTTTGCGTTCTTTAGACAAGCAGCATGGCCTAGTGGATTAGCTTTTATCTACCTCAGCACTTAGCACAGTGCCTGGCACATAGTAAACACCGTAAAAAACAAAACTAAGCAAAAAAGTGAAAAGAGCCCATTTGTGGGAATCAGAGGACCTATGTTCTAATTCTGGGTCTGCCACTTACCCGCTGTCTGACTTTGGAGCCTGTTACTTAACTTCTCTGGACCTCAGTTCCCTCATCTAAAAAATGGAGATGAAATATGCTGTTCTCCCTCCTACATAGACTAGGACCCCCATATTGTTCCTGATTATCTTGTATCTACCCCAGTGCTCAGTACAGTGCTGGGCACATAATAAGCACCATTATTATTATTTATTTATGTTTAAGGATGGATAAAAATTCCAATCTATATCTTAGGGGTGAACATACTGGAAACAAATTATGCTGTTGAAACATGACATGGAGGTAAAAAATACAACATAACAGGGTTCATTGACAGAAATAATTGAATCTCTCTGAAGATTAGCAGAAGGGAAAAAGAGATCCCATATAGTTTTTCCATCATTTGGCAAATTTAATTTTCCAGGATAATCTTTATCACCTCTGACATATAATATTCTATAAACTAGTGCATATTAACCAAATATGAGCACTCAAAGCTGTCTACTACAAGCAAATGGAAAATTGGTATTTCTTGTGAGAATAAGCAAGCTGGGACACTGAAATGAAGAATCTCTAGGTTAGGTTGGACTTGATCAGCATTTTTTTCAGTATGTAATGCATAAATTGCATTTAGAAGCTATTTGTTCAGAGAAGGACAAATGCGTTGATGATAGACTTATTTTTCTTTTAATATCCAACATGAAGAAATAGAATTGAATCAGCTTTGTTTGTAGAATTGTGACAGCAGAATGATCATCTTACAGTTTGAAATTTCAGAAGCATTATGGGCTCCATTTCAGCAACACAATTAGAATATGATTTAGAAACAGCAGTGGGGCGCTTTGATATTGCATGTCAATCACATAGAAGAACATTTCAATCCAAAACTACAGTATAGCACTTAAAATATCAAACAAACCCAGAAGCAGCTCTGGTTTTGCAAATTTCTCTATAGATCAGCACTAGTGATTAAGAGCAAATGCATATCCTGTATGACACAGAAGTACGGCTATGAGGAAATGTTTGACTGTATTAAAGCAACTCAGAGGAACTGAAGTGACCAAAAAAAAAACCCCATACATTTTTATTTTGGTAACTTAGAAGAAAAATGTCTCCAAAGAATACATTTCTACTTATTCTGTTTCAAATAATCTAGGAAGTCCTGGTTTTGCTGCTTCTCAGTGGGAATCAGTTTGATGAATTTCTGGAATGTCACTTGGAGGTTAAGTCACATCACCAAAGAGTCCCACTTAAGGACTTCTGTCATTTTCATCAGAAGAATACTTCCAGGAGTAATAAATGATTTTGATGTTTCAGAGATAATTATAGATGTGTAAAGTTATTTCCTCATTTTGGAGTGATTTAGAGACCCAGAATCATTGTTTTATTTGCTAACTTTGCCAAAGTGAAGTATTCCAGGAAAAAGCTCTTAGGCCTGCCTACTGACCTCATCAAATTAAATCATAGTGGTACCTGCTAAATATTGACTATGTACAAAGTCTTGGGGTAAAACACCGGAGAATCAGATTGGACATGGTCCTTGTCTAACCTTAGGCCACACAGTCTAAAGGGGAAGGAGAGTAGGTGTCTAATCCCCATTTTACAGAGGAGGAAACTGAGCTACAGAGAAGTCAAACAAGTGGCTCCAGGTTGCAGAGCAGATAAGTGACAGAGCTGGGAGTAAAATTCAGTTCTCCTGACTCTCAATCCTATGGTCTTTCCAGTAGGCCCTCGAAACACTTATTTACAAGTCTGTAGTTTATTCATTTATATTAATGCCTGTCTCCCCCTCTAGACTGTATACTCGTTTTGGACAGGGAATCTGTCTATGAGAGGCAACATGGGGTAGTGGATAGAGCATGGGCTTGGGAGTCAGGAGGTCACGGATTCCAGTCTCGGCTCTGCCACTTGTCTGCTGTGTGACCACGGGCAAGTCACTTAACTTCTCTGTCCCTCAGTTATCTCATCTATAATATGGGGATTGAGACTGTGAGCCCTGCATGGGACAGGGACTATATCTAACCCGATTTGCTTGTATCCACTCCAGTGCTTAGTACATATAGTGCCTGGCACATGGTAGGTGCTTAACAAATACCACAATCATTCATTATTGTTATATTGTTGTGTTGTCCTGCCCCAAGTGCTTAGTCCAGTGCTCTGCACACAGTAAGTGCCTGAAGATTTTAGTGCAGTACGTGCTTAGGAAGATTTTAAAAGCTAGACTTTTTTTTTTTACTTCATTCTCTGTGGAATGGCTGATGAAATAGGATGTGGGGAGGATGAGGTAAGTAAGGGGTAATGGAAAAAAAGGAACTGGTATATTCTTAAAGGGGAATCAACTGGAATGCATGATACATTATTGATATCATAGACTTCTGGGCAGCAAAGTATGGCAAACTATCCTGAGAATGCTTAGCATCTTCTTACATTGCCATCTGAGAATGAGACTTGGGTACCTCAGGGCTCTAATCACCTTCCAGCTTGGTGAGTCTAAGAAGAAAATCATCCCTCCTTTGCTATGGGATGGGCGGTAAAGTTGTGCGACTATAACA
Organism: Tachyglossus aculeatus; assembly: GCF_015852505.1. Classification (NCBI taxonomy): domain Eukaryota; kingdom Metazoa; phylum Chordata; class Mammalia; order Monotremata; family Tachyglossidae; genus Tachyglossus; species Tachyglossus aculeatus. The sequence continues at coordinate 74,608,529 of NC_052086.1, forward strand.
CTGTAATGAAAAGCAGTGTGTCCTAGTGGAAAGAGCACAGGCCTGCGAGTTAGAGGACCGGGTTCTAATCCCGGCTCTGCCGGCTGTCTGCTGTGTGACTTTGGGCAAGTCACTTGACTTCTCTGGGCCTCGGTTACCTCATCTGAAAAATGGGGATCAAGACTGTGAGTCCCATGTGGGACGTAGACTGTATCATCATCATCATCATCATCATCATCAATCGTATTTATTGAGCGCTTACTATGTGCAGAGCACTGTACTAAGCGCTTGGGAAGTACAAATTGGCAACATATAGAGACATCCAATCTGTTCATTTTGTATCTACCCCAGCACTTAGATCAGTGCTTGGTAAATGCTTAAACTTAGGAAATAAACAAAACAAAACAAAAACAAAACTTGCTCAATAACCTGCAGTGGTGGTATTTTTCACTATTACCAAGATTAATGTTCGGATGAAGTGTTGCAACAGTAAAGGAACATGGATGGTCCCAACAAAATTTGGGACCGCATTATATAAGTGTTCTGTAAACAGGAAAGAAAACGGCTCTCTAGCAGGAGGATAGCTTAGCTTCAAAGTGTGTCCAAAGAAGGGGGTCCCCACCACTGCCTTGCTGCTGTGTGACCTTGGGCAAGTCACTTCATTTCTCTGTTTCTCAGTTACCTTTCCTGTAAAATGAGGATTTAAACTGTGAGCCCCACATGGGACAGGGACTATGTTTAACCTGATTTGCTTGTATCCACCCCAGCACTTAGTACAGTGCCTGGCACTCAGTAAGTGCTTAATAACTACCCGAATGATTATTATTATCATTGTCTGGGGATATTGAAAGGTGCAGTGTCATCTGGGAGAGCACAGAGATAAATGACCACTCAGCTATTTTTACAAAAGAGGAAGCGGAGGCCCAGGGAAGCTAGATGACTTTGGCTTATTGTCACATATCAAGTTAGCCTGGTTTTTCAAGACAGCCCAAGGGAAATCTGAAAACGTTTGCATGTTCTTGGAAGATACCAATGCCTTTTCCACAAATGACCTAAATTCACATGAGTGGCCAAAGCCCATTTGGTTCTTGCAGGCTGCCTTTGGGAGTGGGATCTGCAGGGTATCATTGTTTTTTGGAGGGTTTTTTATGGTATTCGTTAAGGACTTACTATGTGCCAGTGCCAGACTCTGTTCTAAGCACTGGGGTAGATACAAGGTAAATAGGTTGGATACAGTCCCTGTCCCACATGGGGTTCATGGTCTTAATCCCCATTTTACAGATGAGGGAACTGAGGCACAGAGAAGTGAAGTGACTTGTCCAAGGTCACCCAGAAGGCAAGTGGCAGAGCCAGGACTAGAAGCCAGGTCATTCTGACTCCCAGGTTTATACTCTATCCACTACGCCATGCTGCTTCTCTGGTTTGTGGATATACTCATCTATAAATGGAAAGTGGAACTGGTTTAAGAGGATAGAAGAGACAAATAGTAATAATAATAATTATGGTATTTGTTAAGCGCTTACTATGTGTCACACACTGGATTAAACGCTGGGGTGGATGTAAGCAAATCAGGTTGGACTCAGTCCCTGTCCTGCATAGGGCTCATGGGCTTAATCCCCCTTTTACAGATGAGGTAACTGAGGCCCAGAAAAGTGAAGTGACTTGTCCAAGACCACACAGGAGACATGTGGTGGAGCCGGGATTAGAACCTGAGAGCTCATCTCCTCCAGGAGGCCTTCCCAGACTGAGCCCCCTCCTTCCTCTCCCCCTCCTGTCTCTCTCCATCCTTACCTCCATCCTTACCTCCTTCCCTTCCCCACAGCACCTGTATATATGTACATATGTTTGTACGTATTTATTACTCTATTTATTTATTTTACTTGTACATATTTTTTCTACTTATTTTATTTTGTTAATATGTTTTGTTTTGTTCTCTGTCTCCCCCTTCTAGACTGTAAGCCCACTGTTGGGTAGGGACCATCTCTATATGTTGCCAACTTGTACTTCCCAAGCGCTTAGTACAGAGCTCTGCACACAGTAAGCGCTCAGTAAATACGATTGAATGAATGAATGAACCCATGACCATCTGATTCCCAGGCCCCTGCTCCATCTACTATGCCATGCGTCTTCTCAGATGGCTAGTTTGCGAAATGGAGAGTGGGCCAAAGTGGGATGTAGCTCAGGCTGGCAGACTGGGTGCAGTGGTAGTGATTGCATTTATGAAGTTCTTACTGTGTGCTAAGCACCATCTGCTTGGGATTCAATGGGAGTACACTGACATAATAATAATAATAGTACTTGTTAAGCACTGACTATGTGCCAAGCACTGTTCTAAGCACTGGGGAAGAGGCAAGATAATCAGGTCCTTCATGGGGCTCACAGGCTAAGTAGGAGGGAGTGGGATTTAATTCCCATTTTACAGATGAGGTAACTGAGGGCCAGAAAAGTTAAGTGACTTGCCTAAGGTCACTCAGCAGACATGTGGCAGAGCAAGGATTAGAACCCAAGTCCTCTGACTCCCAGGACTGTGCTCTTTCCAAGAGGCCAAGTTGCTTCCCAGGTAAAAAAAACAGTGAATGCAAGTGGACAGTTTAGGACAGTACCCTAGAGCCAGCCATTGAGTGTCCTCTCACGGAGCTAGCCACCCCCTGGGCCACAGTACCTTTATTTAGGTATTGTATCTATCCTAGTGCTTAGCATTATCCTAGTGCTCAGCACTATCCTAGTGCTCAGCACAAAGTAAGTGCTTAATAATAATAATGTTTTTTGTTAAGCGCTTACTATGTGCCAAGCACTGTTACTAGTATTAGTTAAGGATATCTCAGTGTTGAAACGCATTTCAGTGTGAAGAAACATTTTTTATGTTATCCTTTGCCCTAACTAGATGTTAAACTAGTTAGACTAGGTTGGGTACTTTGATATTTTTCCGTTGATGTAATTTTTTTTTCCTGTGGTACGATGTTTATTTTTCCCCCCACACACATTTTCAAATGAGATAGTCATCAATATGTATGTGTGCGTGCGTGTGTGCTTGTGTGGTTGTGTGTGTGTGTGTATGTATGAGAATATAAGCAGAGCTACCGAAAAAGAAAAGTTTGGAACAAATGAACACCATTTTGAAAACTTGTGTAGGAATAGATCTAAAGTATGTGCACAAGGCATCTTGAGAAGTGAAGAGCCAAACCAGGGAATGCTAACTAGGCAGAGCCATTTGGGGATACCATGACAGGAAAATAGTTGGGCTTGCGGCTTAGAACTGAAGCATGAATTGAGCATAAATTCAGAAACTTCTCAGCCCCATGACAGATACAAGAAATTTGACAGTTGTCATCACATAAATTACCTTCACATCTTTTATATTAATTTACAATAATTATATATTATTCTTAATTATGTGAATGTCTGTCACCCTCTCTAGACTGTACACTCACTGTGGGCAGGGAACATGTCTACGAAAGAGAAGCAGTGTGGCTTAGTGGAAAGAGCACGTGCTTGGGAGTCAGAGGTTGTGGGTTCTAATCCCGGCTCCGCCACTGATCATCTGTGTGACTTTGGGCAAGTCACTTACCTGACTTCTCTGGGCCTCAATTACCTCATCTGTAAAATGAGGATTAAGACTGTGAGCCCAACGTGGGACAACTTGATTACCTTGTATCTACCCCAGCACTTAGAACAGTGCTTGGCATAGAGTTAATGCTTAACAAATACCATCATCATTATTACTATTTTTATTAACTCTGTTATAGTGTACTCTTCCAAGCGCTCAATAAAGTGCTCTGCACACGGTAAGTGCTCAATAAATATGATTAATCCTTTGCTATAGTGATTGACAATACCTGCATTTGAAACAGGGCTGCGATTTCTGTCAATTCCCCAATGGTGCTTTTATTGTGTACTCTGTCCAGATCAGTGTTTAGAACAGTGCTTGGCACATAATAAGCGCTTAACAAATACCTTCATTATTATACCCGAAGCCCTCTCATTACTAGTTTGTGCTTCATTTTCCCTCAGCAGGGGAAGGGACCCTTTTTATGCCCTGAAGGGGTGGCAAGCGTGGCCTTCACTATACTCATTTTACTCGTTCATTCATTTAATTGTATTTACTGAGCGCTCACTGTGCGCAGATCACAGTACTAAGCATTTGGGAGGGTAAAATATAACAATCAGCAGACACAGTCCATGCCCACTTAGCTGCGTAAAGCTGTTCATTCATTTGTTATTTATTTAGCGCTTACTGTGTGCAGAGCACTGTACTGAGAGCTTTGGAGAGTACAACTCAACAGTAAACAGACATATTCCCTGCCCACTTAGTTTTGCAAAGCTGTTCATTCATTCAATCGTATTTATCGAGCACTTACTGTGGGCAGAGCACTGTACAAAGCGCTTGGGAGAGAACAGTACAACAATAAACAGACACATTCCCTGCCCACAGCGGGCTTACAATCTGTTCGACCCTCTCAACTCGGGTAGGGGATAGGTGAGCATAGACTCAGGAGTTTCCGCTTCTATTACTTGCACACTTGGGTGCGGATCCTTTAGACGAATCAGAACCAGGTGGTTATTCTCTTTATTGCCTCTTCCAGGTGGAGCAGGTGAGTCAGGGGGATCAATTCCTTCAAGCGATTGTTAGAGAAGGTGGGGTGGAGCCCAGGCCAGGAAATCATCCGGTCTGGAGGAATATAGGCTTGTTTGCTTTTTGGCCTCCCGTGCCCCTCCTGGACTCTCCTGCCATTATTCCCCTGCTCCTCTGATGATTATTGGGATTCTGCCTCGGCGAACTTCCCCCGGCTTTCCTTGAGATTAGCTTCCAGCCATCATCTACCTTTGCTGCTGCAAACAAGGAAAATGAATGATTATAATATTAAAAAAAAAGGTGTAGGATCCTAGAGAAACAGGGGAAAGGTAAATAATAATAATTATGTTAAGTGCTTTCTATGTGCCAGGCACTGTACTAAGCAGTGCCTGAGAGCTGAGAAGCAGCGTGGCTCAGTGGAAAGAGCCTGGGCTTTGGAGTCAGAGGTCATGGGTTCAAATCCCGGCTCCACCACTTGTAAGCTGTGTGACTTTGGGCAAGTCACTTAACTTCTCTGTGCCTCAGTTCCCTCATCTGTAAAATGGGGATTAAGACTGTGAGCGCCCCCGTGGGACAACCTGATCACCTTGTAACCTCCTCAGCGCTTAGAACAGTTCTTTGCACGTAGTAAGTGCTTAATAAATGCCATTATTATTACTAAGCACTGGGAGGGATACAAGCAAATCGAGTTGGACTCAGTCCCTGTCCTGCATAGGGCTCTTCATCCCCAGTTTACAGAGGAGGGAACTGAGGCACAGAGAAATGAAGTGACTAGCCCAAGATCACACAGCAGACAAGTGGCAGAGTCAGGATTAGAACCCGTGACTTTCTCCTAGGCCCATGCTCTATCCACTATGCCAAGGTAAAGCGAGATGACCAATGGGTCAGGGCAGGTGACAGGTATGAAAACTGGGGGGACCAGTGAGTGAAGAGATTGCATTGTTTCCAATGGAAAAGCAGCATGGTCTAGTGGCCAAACCCCAGGTTTGGGAGTCAGAAGGACCTGGCCGACTGTGCCACTAGCCTGCTGGGTGACCTTGGGCAAGTCACTTTCATTCATTCAATTGTATTTATTGAGCACTTACTGTGTGCAGAATACTATACTAAGCACTTGGGAGAGTACACTATGACAATAAGGAGACACATTCCCTGGCCACAACTTCTCTGTGCTTCATCTGCAGAGTGGGGACTAAGGCTTTGAGCCCTACACGGGACACCCAGCCCGATTTGCTTTGAAAGCAGTGTGGCTTAGCGGAAAGAGCCCTGGCTTGGGAGTCAGAGGTCATGGGTTCTAATCCCGGCTCCTCCACTTGTCAGCTGTGGGACTTTGGGCAAGTCACTTCACTTCTCTGTGCCTCAATTACCTCGTCTGTAAAATGGGGATTAAGACTGTGAGACCAGCGTGGGACAACCCAATTACCTTGTATCTATTCCAGTGCTTAGAACAGTGCTTGGCACATAGTAAGCGCTTAACAAATACCATCATTATCATTTGATTGTATCCACCCCAGGGTTTAGAGTGTCTGGCACACAGGAAGCACTTTATAATTCAGGAGCCCCCTTTTTCCTCTCCTCCTCCCATCGCCGCCATCACCTCCTTCCCCTCCCCAAAGCACTTGTATATATTTGTACATATTTATTACTCTATTTATTTTACTTGTACATATTTACTACTCTATTTTATTAATGATGTACATATAGCTATAATTCTATTTATTCTGATGGTTTTGACACCTGTCTACATGTTTTATCTTGTTGTCTGTCTCCCCCCTTCTAGACTGTGAGCCCGTTGTTGGGTAGGGACCGTCTCTATCTGTTGCCGATTTGTACTTCCCAAGTGCTTAGTACAGTGCTCTGTACACAGTTAGAGCTCAATAAATACGATTGAATGAATGAATGAATGTGTCAAGCACCGCTTTAAGCCCTGGGGCAGATACAAGATAATCAGGTTGGACACAGACCCTGTCCCCCATGGGGCTCACAGTCAAGCGCTTAGTACAGCGCTCTGCACACAGTAAGCGCTCAATAAGTACGATTGAATGAATGAATGAATGTGTCAAGCGCTGCTCTAAGCCCTGGGGCAGATACAAGATAATCAGGTTGGACACAGTCCCTGTCCCCCATGGGGTTCACAGTCAAGCACTTAGTACAGCACTCTGCACACAGTAAGCGCTCAATAAATACGATTGAGTAATAATAATGATGGTATTTGTTAAGCGCTTACTATGTGCAAAGCACTGTTCTAAGCGCTGACTGAATGAATGAATCCCCATTATCCAGAAGAGGTAACTGAGACCTAGAGGAGTGAAGTGACTCGCCCAAGGTCACGCATTAGACAAGTGGCAGAGGCAGGATTAGAACCCACGACCTCCTGACTCCCAGGCCTGTGCTGTAGGTGCTACACTTTGACCCCGCTATTGTTATTGTTATGATTAAAGTAATCATAACAATATGAGTAAAGTAATCTCCCTACCGGGAGAAATGCCAGGGGGGCCGTGCCCCTCTGCAGGGAGTCAGGCAGGCAGGCAGGCCTGACCCCTGGGTGATGGATGAAGGAGCGTAGAAGCAGCGTGGCTCAGCGGAAAGAGCACGGGCTTTGGAGTCAGAGGTCGTGGGTTCAAATCCCAGCTCCACCAATTGCCAGCTGTGTGACTTTGGGCAAGTCACTTCACTTCTTTGTGCCTCAGTTCCCTCATCTGTAAAATGGGGATTGAGTGTGAGCCCCCCATGGGACAACCTGATCACCTTGTAACCTCCCCAGCGCTTAGAACGGTGCTCTGCACATAGTAAGCGGTGCAGCGTGGCTCAGTGGAAAGAGCTCGGGCTTTGGAGTCAGAGGTCATGGGCTCAAATCCCGGCTCCGCCACTTGTCAGCTGTGTGACCTTGGGCAAATCACTTCACTTCTCTGGGCCTCAGTTCCCTCATCTGGAAAATGGGGATTAAGTCTGTGAGCCCCACGTGGGACAACTTGAAGGAGCGTAGAAGCAGCGTGGCTCAGTGGAAAGAGCAGGGGCTTTGGAGTCAGAGGTCATGGGTTCGAATCCCGACCACCCCACATGTCTGCTGTGTGATCTTGGGCAAGTCACTTCACTTCTCTGGGCCTCAGTTCCCTCATCTGTAAAAGGGGGATGAAGACTGTGAGCCCCACGTGGGACGACCTGATCACCCTGTACCCTCCCCAGCGCTTAGAACAGTGCTTTGCACATAGTAAGTGCTTAACAAATGCCAATTATTATTATTATTATTGTATCTACCCCAGCGCTTAGAACAGTGCTTTGCACATAGTAGGCGCTTAATAAATGCCATTATTATTATTATTAATAATAATAAGAAGAAAATGCTATCATTATGATGGATGAGGGGATGAAGCCCGGCGGCCTTCCGGGAGGAGGAAGGCAGGGGCGGGCACCGCCCTCTCCCGGAGCGAGGTCACACCGGCCGTTTGCGCATGCGCATGAACTCCTTTTTTTTTTTCTTCCCCTTCTGCGGATGCAACCCCTGTCGGCTCCTCCCCTCGAGCGCCGCCCAGCGCCTCACCCTTTATGACATTCCCCTCCCACCCCCCCTTTTCCGGGATGGACAAGGCGCTCGACCAATAGGCACCCGGGTCCGGCAGGGCGGGCCAATGGGCGTGCGGCGCGGCGGCGGGGGGCGGGGCTCGTCGCTGTCAGCCGGTGGGCGGGGGGGAAGGGGGAGGCGTCCGGGCCGGCCGCGGGGCTCAGTGCTGAGGGGCGGCTCGGTGGCGCAGGCGGGGGCCCGGCCGGGTCGCGACGCCATGGGCGGGCGGTAGGAGCGGCCCGGCGGCGGCGGCGGCGGCGGCGGTTGGGGAGCCCGGGGGAAGCCGGTCGCCGGGCCATGGAGGACAAGAAGGAGGAGGGCGAGGCCGAGATCCAGGAGCACGGGCCCGAGCACTGGTTCACCAAGTGGGAGCGCCAGTGCCTGGCCGAGGCGGAGCAGGAGGAGCAGCTGCCCCCGGAGCTGCAGGAGGAGGCGGCGGCCGCGCAGCCCGAGCACAAGCAGCAGAAGCTGTGGCACCTCTTCCAGAACTCGGCCACCGCCGTGGCCCAGCTCTACAAAGGTGAGGGGCGCCCAGGAACACCCCCCCCACCCCCTTGGCCGTACAAAATGGCGGAAGGTGGCACTTCCGCCGGGGGCGGGGGTGGGGGGGCGAGGGGACCACCGTCCCTCGCTGCCACCCGCGTTGGAAAGAGGAGGGGGGCCCGAGTGGGGGAGGTGTTGACGGTTCTGGGGTCGGGTCGGGGCGGGGGGGAGGGAGAAAGGCCCCCAAGATGGCGACGGAGTGGGGGGGGCTGAGGAGGCAAGGGAGGGGCCGCCGAGGTTCCCAATGGGCCGGGGAGGGGCGGGGAAGCCCGGCCTCCTGGTTGGGGGTGGGTTGTGTTTTTGGTTTCCCCCCCCCCCCCCCGTCACCCGGGGAGACCCCGCGGCCTCCGGGGGAGGGTGGGGGGGTCGGCCGGGGTCGCACCCGGGGAGGACGACGACACCCACAAAATGGCGAATAAGGACCGGCTCCATTGTGCCCCGGCCGCTCCCTGGCGCCCGCGGGGGAGCCGCCCCGGTCGGTGAGGGGGGGGGGGTCCCCGTCCCCTCCTAGGGCCGGCCGCGGGGGGACGGGCGGGACCACCCCCCCCTTCAGCCCCCCGGCCTCGGCCCGGCCCCGAGAAGCGCTCCGAAGCCCTCAACAAAATGGCGAGAGCCAACATGGCCGTTCGCCGCCGTCTCCTCAGGATCCCCCCCGCTCACCCGGGCCCCCCGTCTGCTCTCCCCTCCAGACCGGGTGTGTCAGCAGCAAGGACTTTCCCTCTGGGTTCCCTTCCAGAACGCGGCCACCGCCGTCACCAACCTCTACAAAGGTAAGCGCCCCCCCCCCCCCCCCCCAACTGTGGTTTCTAATAATAACAGTTACGGTATCTGTTAATCGCCTATTATGTGCAATAATAATAACAACAGTGATGCCATTTATTAAGCGCTCACTATGTGCAAAGCACTGTTCTAAGCGCCCGGGAGGTTGCGAGGTAATTAGGTTGTCCCACGTGGGGTTTACAGTTTTAATCCCCATTTTACAGATGAGATAACTGAGGCACAGAGATAGATGACTTGCCCAGAGTCACACAGCTGAAAAGTGGCGGACTCGGCATTAGAACCCGTGACCTCCGACTCCCAAGCCCGGGCTCTTTCCCCTGAACCACGCTGCTTCTCTGCTTTTAGCCCGTTGTGGGGTAGGGGCCGTCTCTGTATGTGGTCGACTTGTAATAAATAATGTTGGTGTTTGTTAAGCGCCTACTGTGTGCCAAGAACTGTTCTGAGTGCTGGGGTGGATATAAGGTAATCAGGTTGGCCCCCATGGGGCTCTGAGCTTGTACTTCCCAAGCGCTTAGGCCGGTGCTCAGCACACAGTCAGCGCTCAGTCGATACGATGGAATGAGTGACTGACCCAACCCACCCGTCACCCCCCCCCCGCCTCTTCCTTCCCCAGAGGCCGCCCTGTTCATCCCCCCTCCACCCCCGGGCATAATCGGTACCATGACGAAGTGCCAGGGCCGGACATGTCGAAACTGTTTCTCCCGGAAACGTTCCGGGGCCTGGCATTGGCCTCTCCGCTGGACGGGGGTGAGGGAACCCCGCAGGAGAGAAAACCCTTGGGAGTGTTGAGGACACCCCAGCCATTTTCTCTTCAGCTTCCTCGTAATCGGCGGTCAGGGTTCCCCAGGTGGGGGGCCAATTTGTACTTCTCCTCCTAAGCCTGTTTTGGAGCTCTTTCACACTTCCGTGTGTGTGTGTGTGTGTGTGTGTTTGGATCACGTGTCCGTCGTCTTAACAAATGCTTCTGCCCCTAACGACCTCACCTCTTCTAGTTTGTCCGCTTCAAACCCGATAGTACGCTTTTGGAAGGTCATCCGATTGTTGACCTAATCGGTTAACACTCACTTTGACGGTGCATCTTTGTCTTCCGAAACTTCAGCGGCAGGGTACCCGGGCAGGGCTGATTATGCTGACATGGCGTACTGCTACGAAAGGAGCAGTGAAGGAATTGGATTTTTTTTTTTAAAACATAATCAGTTTTGAAATTCTGGTCAGGTAGTATACACATGAATTTCAGGGTTTTGCATTCCAAGATACTAGCAAGAAGCCTGAAATGATGATTTTTGATGTTGCTCTTACAAAGAGACGACATACTCTTATGTATCTGTTGTTATGGTTACCTTGTAAATATTGTGGTGACTTCAAGCTTTATCACCGGTACGCTTGGATCTCAGATTTTGAATTTTATTCTGTTAGCCTTTTTTTTTGTGGTACTAGGCATCATGAGATTAATTTGTGTCTTGCAATTTCCTTTGAAGCTAGATTTAAGGATGAGCAAGTACTGTGACTTCCTACTGTCTATTCTTGCATCACACAGTTGTGATTGTGGTACTTTTCCTTCAAGCATTCACATGAAGTGTAGTGCCTTAGAAACAGAGGAAAAGTGCACTCGGAAAACTCGTGTATTTTGGGGTATACTTGGCCTCTTGAACTCTTTTGGCAAGCAGCATTGAGTGACCTGTTCTGACATCTATCAGATTGGTGTTCTAATGCAGAATTTAGTGAAAGATAAAGCCATCATCAGACAAAACTAAAGCAGAGAAAGTCAATATTGAAGGACATGTAAATTTTTTTTTAAATGCATATGAGTTTTGAGTGGCTTGATTTAGTGGTGACTACTGCTACCGTTCCCTGACGGTAACCTTAATGGTTGTTTCAACTGCTGAGTGACCAGAAAATGTAAGATGCTTCTGCAGGCAAAAATAATTTTAACGGATACAGAATTCTCAAGAGGGACAGTCAAGAAAAGCAAATAAGGTTAGTTTAACATAGTCTAAAGTTAGTAAAATCATATAGGCGCTGACGCTATCACTGCCAGCTCAAAATTAATTTTCTTGAGTGGATTATGAAATTGGTTTGACAGCACTTAAGATCCTAGACAGCAGTAGGGACCACAGGAAAAGCTGGGGGGAAGGATGACTTTTTAAAGCCTTCTTTCTGTCCCTTCCCCGGAAGAGCAGATGACGTGTCTTTTAGTATAGAGTTGCTCCTTTTAGTCTTCGGTCTGACTTAGTCGCCTGTTCTCATCTCCCTTGGGTCCTGTCTTCCCTATAGGTCAAGTCCTGTAAAGCTGAATAATTCCACTAAAGAAAAAAGCCCTACTAATAGGGTCAGCTGTCTCTGGCAAGGGGCCCATGAGCATGTCTTTCTGCACTGTAGTGCTGAATTCATGTTCCTGGGCTGGAAGGGACCTCTAGAGGATAAGACTCGAACCATTCCTTACATGGAGGAAAAGGGATTCCACAGTCTCCCTTGGTAACCCATTAGAATTTCTCACAACATCCATTACTGGAAAGCTAACTGAAACCTCTCCTGCTACATCGAAACTCCTATCCTTTATAGTGGAGGATGACCGCTTCTTTATTCTCTCTGCGCTCCTCTCCCCCTCCCCCCCCCGCCCAAGTTCTTAATACTTAGTACTAAGTACTTATTTATTCATTCAATCACATTTAATGAGTGCTTACTGTGTGCAGAGCACTGTACTAAGCGCTTGGAAAGTACAATTTGGAAAGCACTTGGAAAGTAGTGTCAATGATGATAGAAAACCAATTTCCCTTTCAGCCCTTGGCCCTGGACCATTTTCCATCATTTATTAAGCACTTAGACTGTGCCAAACTCTGCTAAATCCCGGGATAGATAAAAACAGGTGTTCTACGGTACTCTCATGGTTTCCCTTTGTTATTTTCCACTTCCTTACAGGGATCTCACATCCTTAAACAGGATCTTGTATTTATAATTAGGGCCTGGCTAATCATCCTTTGGTAGTGGTGTTAATGAGTTGTGTGTTGTATTCCCCTTGACTTCTTTCAAGGGGTTTCTTTAAATGGTATTTATTGAGGGCTTACTCTGTGCAGAGCACTACTTGGGAGAGTACAACACAACAGAATTAGTGGACACATTCCTTGCCCATAAGGAGCTTGCAATCTAGAGTGGGAGACAGGCATGAATACAAATAAGTAATTATAATATAAGGAGTTTCTGTTTGGTGCAGAGGTGAGTGGGCTACCATTGAAGGTGCTTGAGGAGGGAGATGTGGATTCAACATTTGTTGAAAAATGATCCATGCATCACAGAGAAGTATGGATTGGAGTGGGGAGATTCAGGAGGCAGGGAGGTTGGGGAGGAGGCAGATGCAGGAGTCAAGGGTGGATAGGGTAAGTACTGGGATCAGCATGGTAGCAGTTTGGAAAAGAAAAAGGGTGGATTTTTTGCAGTGTTGCATAGGTAGAACTGACAGCGTTTGGTGACAGGTTGAATGTGTTGATGGAACTCTGTTGTGTTGTACCCTTACAAGCATTTAGTATAGTGCTCTGCATATAAGTGCCCAGTAAAGTTGATCGAAAGGAGAGCTTAATTGTACTGAGCGCTTACTGAGTGCTTGGGGGTGTAGAGTATAGCAGACACATTCTCTGCCCACAAGGAGCTTACGGTCTAGAGAGGGTAGTCTTGAGGTGTGTTGAGGTTAAGGGCTTGTGAGGTAGAGGATGGTGGCAGTGTCTACAGTGATGGGAAAGGTGGGGAGGACAGGGTGGGATGATAAGGAGTTGAGTTTAGGGCATGTTTAGGTGTTGAAGGGGCATCCAGGTAGAGATGTCTTGAAGGCAGGGAGAAATATGAGGGATTGCAGGGAAAGAGGTCGGGGCTGGAGATACAGATTTGGGAATCAGCTGCAGAGAGTGGTAGTTGAAGCCATGTGAATGAATGAGTTCTCCAAGGGGTTTGGATGTAGTTGGAAAACAGAAGGGGCTTCAGAATTGAGTCTAAGGAACCCCCATTGTCAGAAAGTGGGAGACAGAGGAGGAACAATGTTCACCTTACGCTGACTAAATGGATCAGTTCTGCCATTTTGGGCTTCAAATTTTTTGGAAATTATAGAAGGGGGAGACAAACTTGGCACGTCAATGTTTGTCTTCAAGGCGCCATGAACCTTACCCAGAATACTTTGGTATCGCTTTGCTTGTTTGGTTTCTGAAATATTAAAAACAAGTAAACAATGGAGGTCTTTGGTCCCAGTGGATCTATCAGCCCATTACAAATGTGTGGATCAGAGTGGGAGACAGACTAGGAATAAATCCAGGTGGTCAGATCAAGCATACCCAGTTGTGATTTTCTATTTAGGTGTCTTTTTGTGGGCAAGGTGTACAGAATGCTGGATTTCCTCCCTGTCACTTCTCTCAACTCAGATGTAGCACCAGTTCTCTTTGGTCAACTATTTTGTAACCACCTAAATGAAGCCTTGACATAAAACCCCATAGTTTAAAAAAATATATAATTTTAAGCTTTTGCGTAAAGTACTAGAACCTTCTTATCAGGACCTTAAAATACCAATAGTATGAGTGTGCTAGATATGTTGGTTACGTGTATTAATTTGGTGGGCCTCTGTTTTATTTTATTTTTTTATTTCTTTAACCCCAAGACCAAGTGGCCTTATTAACGGGCCACTGAAATAGTGGCATGGCTTAGTGGTAAGAGCCCGGGCTTGGGAGTCAGAGGTCATGGGTTCTAATTCCGGCTCCCTCACATGTCAGCTGTGTGACTTTGGGCAAGTCACTTAACTTTTCTGTGCCTCAGTTCCCTCATCTCTAAAATGGAGATGAAGACTGTGAGCCCCAAATGGGACAATCTGATGACCCTGTATCTCCCCCAGCACTTAGAACAGTGCTTGGCACATAGTAAGTGCTTAATAGTGACCAACATTATTATTATTATTATTTTCTTTTTAGCGTCTGCATTCCGTGTCTAATTCAGACCCCAAATGCATATTTATAAAATATTGGTAACTTTTGAGATGACTGATAAGATCAGAGTAATGGCCTTCTTTATCCTTATTAAATGTTTTTTGTGGAGTTTTTTTCAGTTGGGTACCTTGTTGGATGATTTTGATTTTTTGGTGAAGAAACTTTTGGTCCAAGGTACAGTGAACCTTACCCCGAATACTGTGTTGTAAGGTTCAAGGCACTTTCAACCAGGTTTAATATCCATTTTACAGATGAGGTAACTGAGTCATAGAGAAGTGAAGGGACTTGTCCAGGGTCACATAGCAAAGTGGCAGAGCCAGGATTAGAACCCAGGCCCTTAAGAGCTGACCACTAAGCCTTATGGGCCCTGCTGCTTCTTAGTAAAAAATAAAATAAAATAAAATGGGCAGACATGATCCCTGCCCTGAAGGATCTTATCTAGTGACTTATTTTTTATTAACTTGAAATGTTTTTTCCTCAGTCAGACCATCAAGTATTTGGGCATTAATTTTGATAATTTTGTTGGCCATATTAAGTTTTTATTTTTCTTATGCTGAAGACTTGGTGCCTTTATTTTCATATGAAAGCAACTGTTGTTGGAGCACTTGATTAAAGAAGAGCTTTAGTGATTCTTTACTAAGAACTTTTTAGAAATGTTAGATTGGCACTACGCTCTACAGTATCTGTATTGCCCAACAAAAGCAGCAAACCTCCTTTCTGGATCTGGCCGGAAAGTCATCTTGAAGACTTTTTATGCTATTTGGACAAGTAGTGTTGATTGGAATTGTTAGATTCCAAACTAGGGGCTTTCTACCTAGAAGTAGCCTAATGTTTTTAATGGAAAAAAGGGCAACTAGCCTACATCGTTCCCAGAATAATCATTAGTTAAAAGCCAATCTTTTATTCTTAAAACAGTTTTCTTGTCCCTCTGTGGGGATTGAAAGACTGCTTTTGTATTTTATGTGGTACAGTGCTCTGTATACAGTAAGTGCTCAGTTAAATACTATTAGTTAACACAGAGCTGAGGATCCCAAACATGATCATGTTTCAGTAGCTTATTTGTAAAGCTATGGTCTAAATGCCCCAGTTTAATGTTTGAAGGCTACAAAACTTTAACTTAATTTTCTTACCTGAAACCAATCTACTACCAAGTCCTACCAAGCCCCACTTTATCTTCCCGTAGCATTTCCGTCATCACTCGGTCCATGGAAATCTGTGAAGACTTCCAAACTGTATAAGATTTGCTAGGTACCTTTGCCAGGATCTTTACTTGTCTAGAACTGGCAATGTCTATTTTCCCATTTTCTTTGGCTTTTGTTTTTGAAACAGTCCAATTTTTGCTCTCAGCTTTTAGGTGGATGCATATTTTGTTTTCTGCTCTCTTTTTTCCCCTGTCCGCACCTGCTGTGTA
The DNA here is from genome assembly GCF_015852505.1 of Tachyglossus aculeatus. Classification (NCBI taxonomy): domain Eukaryota; kingdom Metazoa; phylum Chordata; class Mammalia; order Monotremata; family Tachyglossidae; genus Tachyglossus; species Tachyglossus aculeatus. Next base: position 74,624,332 of record NC_052086.1, read on the forward strand.
TTTGCCTTTTCTAACTCCCTTTCCTGATGTAATTTATGCATTTCATGAGTTCATCTGGCTGCCTCCATTCCAACTTTTTGGCTCCCTAAAAGGTGTGTTTTGATATGTCCTAACCCTCTTTCTGAAAGGCCAAACTCTTCTAAGTTTTAGCTTGAAATAAATGATCTTCATGGCAAGTATGGCAAAAGCCTTGCTATTCTTGCAAAGTAGATTTTACTAGGTTTGTTTCTCCTCTCACTTTTTATAGTACTATTGGAGCTGCATAGAAGGGAGGAGTTCATGAGGCCACAGTTCTTTTGGACTAATGTGCATTGCCCTGCTATTGTGGCACTGTCAGCTGACCTCTCTGTCACTTGCATTATCACTCGCCTCCTGTATGGGGAATGGGGAAGTTGGTGGTAAGGCAAGGAAGCACCCACTCTGGTTACCGAAAAGTCATCAGTGCAAATATGTTAGCTCATGGTTTGTGATCCAGATACAGTGGTTGAAGGGCAGTTGGCTGGAGGGAGACTTGGAAGGCCAAGCTACGGCCTCCTGAATTGCGCTGATTCTTAATCTCTTCGCCCCATTCAGTACCTTCTGTATATTCCTAAATGCTTGTTCTCCCCTTAAGCCTTCTGGTCCCATTGATGAATATGAAAGGGAGAAGGGCAAATAAATGAGACTGTGGTGGCAAGCCTCCTGTTTCCCCTAGTCCTGTTGACAGAAACAGCCCTTTCTGTTGCAAAAGTAAATCACATTCACCCAAGTGGTAAAATTTAGTGGGATTACTCATGCCTATTTGCATACTGTTCTAACTCATTGTTTCACTACTTTATTTGTGTCTTTGAGTTTTAGACACCAGAAGGAATTTTGAGTACTGTTTTTCCTTGCTATGGTCTCATTTTGTACTTGGCTGGCACACTGTGGAAGGGTTTGCTTATGAGTCTTTTTAAACCTTTTTGTTCAAAATGGCTAGACATTAACAAGAGAAAAATACAAATGGAAGGGACTACTGAGGTGATCTAACTCCTGCTTTCAGGCCACTTTCACTGTAAACCATGCCAGACAGATTTCTTGTCCTGTTATTCAGTAACCTAAATTCCTCTTGTCATACACATCTCTCCTCTGCCTCAGTTGGAAACATGGTTCACCCTCTTCCTTTAATAAAAATCCCTCACACTTGAACAAGCCTTGCCCTGGTTTATAATTTATCCTTCCAAATATGTGGTTGTCCTCAACTTTTAAGATGGATTCTAGTGTTGAACTTTTTCAGAGTTGTCATACACATTGCCCAAGGTGTGTCAAACTCCAATCCTCACCGCACACCCACTGGCACCCTATGTTCCTCCTGTGTGTTCACCCTATAATCTTGAACATTTTGCTAGTCTTCCATGTAGCCACTTAATTATTTCCAGTTTTGTCTGTATTGTTTGGAAGTTGTCCCAAGTTGAAGCAACTTAGTCAAATGAAGATTAATTTTTTCTTTCTACTCTCTGGATTACCCTATTTCAGCTAGATTTCTGATGAGGTTTGGAGCAAAATAAGTCGCGGCATTTGGACAAGCCAGCATACCTGTTAGATTGGTTATCTGAAATAGGACATAGAAGTATGGCAATTTAGGTGATTGGAACTCAATTAATCATCACTTCCAACTTGAAATGAAATTCACTTTAATCATTTTAAAGAATTTTGAACTCACTTGTAAGTAACGAAATTCTGAGCAGTCTCAACAATAGAGCTTGTAACAATGTAAAAAATAAAACTGATCAAAATGTCTTTTTTTTTCTTGCAGAGAGTGTGGATGCTCATCAGCGGAGCTTTGATCTAGGAATTCAAATTGGCTATCAGCGTCGCAATAAGGATGTGTTAGCTTGGGTTAAAAAGCGCAGAAGAACTATTCGCAGGGAAGATTTGATCAGCTTCCTGTGTGGAAAAGTTCCTCCTCCACGAAACTCTAGAGCTCCCCCCAGACTGACTGTAGTATCCCCTAACCGAGCTACTTCAACAGAAACTAGCTCATCTGTAGAGACTGATTTGCAGCCCTTCCGTGAAGCCATAGCTCTGCATGGTAACAGTCTTTTTGATATTTTCTTTGCTAAAGATGCGTCTTTAAGAGGGGTCTTAGTCTCATGAAGAGGTTAAGATCTGACATGCCTGTCTTTCTTTTACAGTAGTATCAAGTGTCTATCTGCTGCCACAAGCCAATATAATTTAAAACTACTCCATACTCCCTTTATGCCACATAAATTATTTTGGGCTCCTAGAAGATGATATATCAGACTGTATTTTTTCATTAAATGCTCTAGCTTGATTGTTTTTTATGTTTACACTCTTATTGCACATGCAAATGCTACCCATCTGGGGCTTCTCCTGAAATCAGAAATGGGTGATTGCTAGCTGTCTTTAGCAGTGATGAGACTCCTTAAATTAATAGAACTGGATTTACTAAGATCAAGTAGAGGGAAAGTACCCTAGGCCTTTTACTTCTTTTGATAGGTGATAGGAATTGTGTTAGAGAAGTCACCTGGAATCCTGCCTTAGCTCTAGAGTGACTTTAATGCTATAATCAGAAAGGGGTGGAAACAAGGTGGGTGGGGAGGGGGTGGACCTGGCCTGCCTTTTTACCTTGTCCCCCAAGTGTCTGGGCCCTGTTGTTCAGAAGGTTGGCCTGGCATTAAGTTTATGCTTTGGAGTGTGTCTTGAAGGGAAGCTTGCCAATGAAAGCCAAATAATCTTTAGAACAATTTGTTTTAGTTTGGCTGCCAATCTTCTCTAAAACAGGGAAGTAAATCCCTGGAAGACACTAATCCAACACTCATCTTTGTATCCTATTCCCCAATAGAATAGTATACCTTGCACCGTAAAGCAGTAATTTGGAATTTACTACTTTATTGTTTCTACTGGAATGAGAAGGGAGCACCCTCTATTGTGGAGATTCTTTCTGTGGGGTCTAGTAAAACACCGTGGTAGAGTAAAATGTCTTCCCATTTTGCTCACTAGAGCACTTCTATGTCCATTGCATATAACTTGCTGAGTTTCAACACCATTTTCTCAGTGCTCTGCTTAACCCAGAGAGTAATGTCAATCAGTCGTATCTATAGTACACTTACCCTGGGCAGAGTACTGTAGTAAGTGCTTAGGAGAGTTAGTAGACGTGTTCACTGCCTGCAAGGAACTTACAGTCTAGAGTGGGGAGACAGACATTAAAATAAACATGTACATAAGTGCTGTGGTGCTAAGGGTGTGGTGAAGATCAAGTGCTTAAAGGGTACAAATCCAAGAGTAAAGGGGGATGTAGAAGGGAGAGGAAGGAGTAGGAAAAATGAGGGCTTAGTCAGGGAAGGCCTCTTGGAAGGGATGCATGTTTAATGAGGCTTTGGAGGTAGAGATTGTGATCATCTGTTGGATGTGAAGAGGGAGGGAGTTCCAGGCCAGAGGAAGGACATTAGCAAGTGGTCGGCACTGAGATTGAGGTACATTGAGAAGCAAAGCGAGTGCGCTGAGTTGTAGTAGGAAGTCACTGAGGTAAGATGGGAGCAAGGGGGAATGCTTTAGAGCCAGTGTGGAGGTGGATGGGCAACCACCAGAGGCTCCTTAGGAGTGGGGAAACATGGGCTGAATCATTTTTTAGAAAAGTGATCTGGGCCACAGAGTGAAGTATGGACTGGAATGGGGAGAGACAGGAGGTGGGTAGGTCAGGAAGGAGGCTGATGCAGTAATCAAGGTAGGCTAGGATAAGTGCTTAGATCAGATGGTGTTCGTAGTGGATTGGGCTAGCTGCTGCACCGTTACCACCCATATCGTAATATTCACCCTTCTTTATGCCCCTTCGAAGCCTGGGTCCCTAGTCGCAGATGCAGAACCTGAGATGGTCCATGCTCTTAGCACAGTGACGGGAATGGTGCGGTAGCTTGCTGCTTGGAGCCTGCCCTGCCTTAAAGTTCTATCCAAAGGGAAAGTCCATATCATGCTTTTTCAGAGTGCTCAGAACCAGGATTTTTTTTACTGTTACAAAGCTTTACATGAAGCTGCCTTCAAAGAAAAAACAAGAACAAATCCTGTTTTGGGCTAGCTCGATACTTGTCCTCTGATCTTATTTGTTTTTGGTTTTTTTACTCCCAAAATTAGCCATTCATGTGTAGGTCCCAGCAACCCCAGGACAATCAATTGTATTGAGCTTTCACCATGTGCAGAGCACTGTACCAAGTGCTTGGGGGAGTACACTATAAGAGTTGATGTTTTCATCTTATGCATGGCATGAGGATTTGTTCCCTATGCTCACCCCTCAGCCTCACAGCATTTATGTACATATCTGTAATTCATTTATTTACATTAGTCTATTTCCCCCTCTAGATTGTGAGGTTACTGTGGGCAAGGAACATGTTTAACAGCTCTGTTACAGTGTACTCTCCTAAGTGCTTAATACAACACTGCACACAAGAAGCGCTTAGCACATAGAAGTGATGACAGCACTTACCTGATAAGGATCGCAGGCCACATATGGGTCAGCCCAAAGAGTCCCTGTGAATGTTTGGCTTCCCCTCTCGGTCACCCAGGAATTAAGCACTCACTCTATGTGGTTCTTGTCCTCTTGGAAGTGAGGCCTAGGACATGTCTAGTGTGACCATGACTGTTTTTGTTTGACACACTTCACTGCTGTTGCTTGTGCCCAAAGTAGTAAGCCAGATCCCTTGTTGGCCCAAGCCAATGTTGATTCCAGTTTTAAAAAATACAATTGTGTATAAAACTGAAGAATGGTAAGATATCAGCCACGAGCCCCATGAAAACTTGCATGTTATGAGTCTTGTGATGGGATAGAGCTCTCTTTGGGTTTTTTGTTCTTTTTGGGGTATTTAAGTGCTTACTGTGAGTCAGGTGCTGTACTAAGCACTAGGGTCAATACAAGCAAATCAGATTGACACGGTCCCTGGCCCACTTAGGGCTCACACTCTCAATTCCCATTTTACAGATGAGGTAACTGATGCATAGAAGAGTTGTGACTTGCCTAAGGTCGCACAGTAGACAGTTTTTGGTACAAAACTAAATCCAATCAGATTTGGAGGTGACTGAGACCCTCTGCCCCAGGCCAAATTTACCGGCGGAGGGCACCTCTTCCGGCTGAACCAGATGTGGCCTTTACCATTATGCCTTGGGCTGTCACTGGGACCAGAACAGGCAGTTTGTTAAATCAAATAACCCAGAAATAGAAATATGATCTTGGTATTTAAGTGCTTGCCATGTTCCAAACACTGCACTAAAGTGCTGGGGTTAGATTCAAAATGATCAGGCCCTCGTCTAGGCGAGGCTCACTGTCTAAATGGAAAGTCTGGGTCACTTGGTGTGGCTTCCACTTTATGTCTGGTTTTGGTCTGGACCAGCCTTGGGTTTCATAGTCCAAACCTGACCTGGATTGGTTAGAGAAGCAGCATGGCCTAGTGGCAAGAGTACGAGCTTGGGAACCAGAGGATGTGGTTTCCAAACCTGCTCTGCCACTTGTCCGCTGTGTGACCTTGGGCAAGTCACTTCACTTCTCTGTGGCTCAGTAACCTCATCTGTAAAATGGGGATTAAGACTGTGAGCCACATATGGGACAACTTGATGACCTTGTATCTAACCCAATGCTTAGATCAGTTCTTGGACCATAGTAAGCGCTTAACAATTCATCTATTTCTTCCTAACTTATTGTGAGCTTTTTAATTGGAAGATCTCTAATAGTAGTTTCCAAAAGACCGTAGGAAAAGTCTCAAAGCACTACCACCCATTTCCAAAAAGTGCTGTAGTTAATTAACTTGGGAAAACTTTCTTTGTTTTGCTCTCTAATCCTATGCTAGTTGCACTTCTATCTTGATTGGGTTTTTGGGTTCCTTTCCATTTGGACCTATATGTAGATCAGAGACCTAACTGGAGAGAAGAGTTCTATTAAACGGCATATACATGTTTATGAAATTAACTGTAGTCAGGCCTTGGCACATACAAATGACATGTATATCATAAGGATTCCATCGACCTAATTTTTGTGGGGAGAAGGGGGCAATGCAGGGGTCAAGGTTGGATCCAGGCTTGGCATATAGAAGCCTTCTGGCTTCTTGATCTGAGTTAGCTTGTGTTGAATTTTCAAGCTTGTGCAATAATGTCTTTTAGTGGACCAGCCACATGGTATAGGGATTACAGTGTCCCAGCTCCCATGCCGTGGCTTTAACATCCTCAAATCCATTTTAAAGGGCCAGCAGACAACCCGTTTGGGTTTGGACCAGCGGATCACCTCAGAACTGCAAGGCGTTCTGGTGCTACTGGCCAGTAGTGCATTCGTAGAATTCCTTTTGCCATTTCAAATGATGCTGCCACTATGTTGTAGACAGCCCTCAAGTGACAAGACCACATTCCCACTGGAGATGTTAAGACAATCAGTGAGAATATTTTATGCAGGGGCCAGTGACTCTTCAGTTCTCAGCCCAAACTGTTTGAAGCAATAATAATGAATAGTAATTGTGGTGTTACGCACTTTGTGCCAGGTTGCTGGGGTTGGACATAGTCCCGGACCCCCATGGGGCTCAGTCTTAATCCTCAGTTTACAGGTGAGGAAGACTTGGCCAGGTCACACAGCTGACACATGGCGGAGCTGGGATTAGAACCTGGGTTCTCTGACTCTCAGGCCTGTGCTCTAACCATTAGACCACACAGCTTCATGTAGGTACTGTTGGCAGACTGGAATGGGCAGTAGAGAAAAAGGTAGAAAAGGGTGAAACGAAGGTGCAGAAGAGAGAATTCAATTTGGTTGCAGGAGTTGGAGCCTTGCTGTATATAAGTGGCCTATACATTCATTCAGTTGTATTTAATGAGTGCTTACCGTGTGCCAAGCAATGTACTAAACGCTTGGAACAGTACAATATAACAATAAATGACACATTCCCTGCTCTCTATATAAAAAAGTATGAACTTATTCATGAGCACATTTAGAAGTACCCGATAGTCTGCCTCAAGCTTATTCTGTGCCCTAATTTATGCTCACCACATTCACAATGCAGTTAAAAAAAAACAAAAACTGCTATTTTCAATTGCATTTCATGGAGAATTATTGTTTTCTCAGTATCCATTTTTCCTTCTACTTGTTCCTTCCAGCATTCTCCAGCTATAGTGTTGTGATGTGGACCCATCTGTAACTTCGCAGTGTTTTAATGTTCCCTTAAAATTAGCTTTGGGAATGGTCTAACTTTTGCATGCTGGTAGAACCCTCTGGTGGGAGGGAGGCTTAGGAAAGTTGGACCAATGAGTGCTCCAAAATTACTTTTAATGGTTCATGCCTGGTGTGTGCCCTTAGTATCTCCTCTCCCCCATAAATACATATGCTTATATCTAGGGAAGGGATTCCAGTCAATTTTTGGTTTTAGGGCTACACAATTTGCTTCTAAATGTGGTGCTGGGAATGCGTGTCCCCTTGCATTTTCAATGCTGAAAGGTGGAGAAGTATAGGAGTATGCACTTAGCATCCCAACTAGACCAGTACTTTTTACTGGGAATATGAAAGGAACTGGAACTGCCAGATCAGCTTGATGGGGGCCTGTAAGGCACATTAAACTCCAAGCACCCATAGTTAGAACTTGATGACTTATTTCAAATTTGCCATACCATTTCCTCTTCTCTGTCTCACCACTCACCAGATACCTGCAAACCAGGGTTCAGAACAGCAATTTTTAAGCTTGCTGTGGGCAAGGAATTTGTCTGTTTGTACCCTCCCAAGTGCTTAGTAAAGTGCTCTGCACACAGTAAGAACTCAATAAATATGACTGAATGAATGAACAGCTTTTCACTTGAAATCTATGAACAATTATTTTAGAGGCGTATGCAGGGTAACATATATTGACCAATGGACCACTGGGCATAGAATGCATTTTAGGAGCCTTTTAGAAATGGTTTTTGAAAGGGAGAAGGGGTTTGAAATTTTTGTATTTTTTTTAACCTCATTTACCATCTCACGATCCTATGATCTGGAGAAATTCAAACCTCCAAAATGCTTTGTTCTTAAAATATTCCTGCCATAGTCTTACCCATTTGGTCATGCAAGTAATAGTTGGGCAAACTATAATAGTAGAATACTTACCGTGTGCTTAGAAGTAGGGCATATACAAGATAATCAGATTGTGCCCAGTCCCTGTCCCACATGGGGCTCAGAGCTTGAGGGAAAACAGGCATCTTATCCCTAGTTTACAGATAAGGGAATGTGAAGCACAGAGAAGTTAAGGGTCTTGGCCCCGGTTACATAGCACACAAGGGGCAGAGTTAGGACTAGAACCCATTTTTCCTGACTCTACTGTGCTAGGCCATGAATGGGTTTGATCTGGTCATTAAGCTTTTAGAAGTGTAGCCATTTACACCCCAAGTGTAGCCAACAGCCTAATGCTCCGACTTTTAGCCAGGTAGGCAAGAAGCCGGGTGGATGCAGGCCTGCTAATGGTCTCGCTCAGATGGCAAGGAAGACTTTGTATAACTTTCCACAAGTCTCTCAGTTCCTTAAGTGTACCCCTGGCCGTTAATTGTCCCTGTTCTAGGGTGGCCATGTGTATTAATTGATGATCATCCCTGATCTTGTGTGCCCTACCTTTCTCACTTGGCAACTGTGAAAATTGGGGTGAAAGAAATCAGTCTCAGCATTCCATCTCACTGGTCCTAAATGACTGGGATTGTGACTGAATAGTGTATCCCAGCTTGATTATAGGAATCCAGGCATTTAACAAGGGAGCTAAAGCAGCTGAATTTCAAAACCAGGTAAGTAGTCAGATTTGACTGACTTAAACCTGTCTGCTTAAATCTTGGCAGTCCCAGTTGTTGTGATTCCTTCTTTACAGTACTCCAAAGAAGTTTTCAAATATGTGGAACTTTCCCAGAAAAACCGGGTCATATGCTCATCTAGCATATGAGCATATAGTATAGTATATAATGGTATGGTCACCTAGTAGCAACACATAGCTGATAGACAGGTGAACCTCTCAGGGCTGGTTTGCTGGGCTGAGATTGACAGAGAATTCCCTGCTTTAATTGATAACCGTGGGACTTTAGTGTAAACTTTCTGCTTGTTTCCCTAGCTGTAAAAGTCATCTCTAATTTTTGAGTGCCTACTGTGCAGAAAGCTGTACTAAACACTTGGGGAGAGTACAATGGTGTTAGTCATTATTGATGATGCTGATGATGGTATTTAAGTGCTTACTATGTTCCGAGCACTGTTCTAAGCCCTGGGATAGATACAAGATAAACAGGTTGTCCCACATGGGGCTCAGTCTTAATTCCCATTTTACAGATGAGATAACTGAGGCACAGAGAAGTTGTGACTTTCCCAAGGTCACCCAGCAGATAAGTGGCAGAGCAGGGATTAGACCCACATCCTCTGACTCCCAAGCCCATGCTCTTTCCATTAAGCCATGCTTATCTCTGCCCTCAGTGAGCTTTTATTTGAGCAGATTGCTGAAGTGGTTATGGAATGTGTGATTAGAGAGACAGTGTTAATCCAATGTGAATCTATCTTGTCCTTTGATTTTTTTTTTTTAAACACTAAATAGTGTGGGCACTTGGGAGAACCTGACAGTTGTGATATTTATTTGCAGAAACTTAATTTATTTTGACAAGATGTTGAGCCAATTCATATTAGTCATCAGTTACCTTAGAGAATTGATCTGGTACCATAGGCAGTCATCAACACGATGACCCTTTTTATCTGACTAGGCTGACAAACTTCTAGTTCCACCCCTAGGTAAACACTCCAGAAAGAATAGATACATCAAAAGGAAGTAGATTGTATGGCTATCTTAAATTATTGAAGCTTAGGAAAGGGCGATCTCAAGAAGATGTATTTATTGCCCAGCAATCTCTAGACTCTAAACTCCCCCTCTAGACTAAGCTCCTCCTGGATTGTAAGCTCATTATAGGCAGGGAACATGTCTCTCAACTCTGTTCTATGGTACTCTCCCAAGCACTTTATTAGTACAGTGATCTGTACACAGTGCTCAGTAAACATGATTGATTTTTTTTGAATACTGTTCTCCAGGGTGGCATGTAGAATTTGGTAGGCCAGTGTACCAAGGTTGCCCACGAAAATGGTGAAGGAGAAAAGGGAGTGGAAGGTTAAGCTGTAGTTTCATCTTTCATTTATCTTTTTTACGGTATTTGTTAAGCACTCCCTGTGTGCCAGGCACTCTGCTAAGCACTGGGGTAGATACCAAGCTAATTGGGTTGAACACAATCCATCTCCCCCGAGGGGTTCACCGTCTTAATCCCCATTTTACAGATGAGGTAACTGCGGTACAGAGAAATGACATAACTTGGCCAAGGGCACCAACAGACAAGTGGCCAGATTTAGAACCCAGTCATTCTGTCTCCCAGGCACTTGCTCTCTCTACTAGGTCACACGGCTTCCTGCCACTTAGGCAGTAAGTATGAGTGCCTGGCTCAGGCCTGACATTCAGCTGCTCTACTGTTGTTTCCCTGTCCTCTACACAGCTTACCCGTTGCTGCAAGGACTGTGCCAAGTATAGCATAGGAACTTTGAGCCCCCTGAGGGACAGGGAGCAAGTCTAATTCCCACCTGTCTATTCTTTCCCAGCACTCAGTACAGTACACTGCATACAGTAAGGGCTTAATTCTGTTACTATGGCTGCAGCTGTTACTACTGCTGCTCTTGCTCCCTGCCCCAGGGCATGTGAATTGTCTCCTTCCCTGGCTGGTTTGTTGCTTCTGGTTTCCCTCCACACTGCTGCAGCTTGCTGTTGGTGGCAGCGGCCAGTGACTGAGTGGTGGGCTAGGGTGGCAGCTCACTATAGGAGAAGGGACTAAATAGATTCTCTAGGGCAGGCGCTGAGCCTCTCTGACTCCTCCTGCCAGTAGAGGACAAGGAATTGAAACATCACCTTGGCTCCCCCTCCCTCCCAAAAAGGCAGGGGCAAGGGGCCTGCCATGACTACCCTTCTTGCCCAAAAGGCTGTGAAGGCAGAGCTAGTGGTGTTCCCCTCCACTGTACAGTCTGAGTCTGCAGGGGGTCTATGAAAGGGAGTCGACTCGTGGAGAAAACATTACTCAAGGAAACACGCTCACAATCCTGAATTCTGAAAGAAAAGTAACTCATTAAATATGACTTTGAAGTTCACAAATTTAAACTGAAAAGTAGATTTGATTTTTAACTTCAAATTCTGACTTCAGAAGATGTCCTCTGGGGGTGGGGTTAAATGGAGACCATTAACATTTGCTCCCTACTAAATAACCCAGCTTTGGTCATTTAAGAACACCTCTTGTAATAGGCACCTATCAAAGCAGTTGAACATGCCTTCTAATTTGTCACTTTTTGCTTTCTCACTATCAGTCCATGGAGCTTTGTGAAATATTTCTTTAACAACGTTATGCATATGTGAAAGCTTGATAAAACTGAATATCTTCCAGTTCCTGAGTTGGCCATTGTGGCATTTAAGATTAGGCTAAATTTAGCCATGCTAAGGATTGCATCTTCCCACCTGTACTCCCTGTACAGCAGTTCTGAATAGGTAAATTTAGGAGAGCAGTTCAGGGTACTTGGAGCATTCTGGCTTTAAATTACACTACTGGATAACTGGTATAATCAAGTTTGCCCCAGTTCATAAAATATTGAAGTGTCTAATAAAATGGTCACTATCTTGTCTTACAACCCTGTAGAGGTTAACTTTTTTCAAATGTAGCATAGCATATTAAAGACCACAGTTACAAAACGTAAGTACAGTAAAGTTCTTCAGTAAGTACAGAGAGGTAACGTGGCTTAGTGGATAGTGCATGGGTCTGGGCTCTAATCCTGAATCCACCACTTATCTGCTGTGACACCTTGGGTAAGTCACTTAACTTCTGGGCCTTTGTTTTAACCCCAACTGTAAAATGTGGGACTGGGACTGGCCACCTGATTAACTTATATCTACCCAATTGTTTAGAATAGCGCTTGGCACAAAGTAAGTGCTTAACAAGTATCATAATTATTATTATTATTATTATTGTTATTATTATTATTACACTGCTACTAATTGAGTCCATTTTGCATTTTCTCCTTCCTCTGCTTTCTCCCCGCTAGTGAGTAGTGAAATGGTGGATGAATAAACTACTTGAGAAGAGAAACAAAAGGCCTAGAAAATCCACAAACCTGATGGTCCACCTCTGAATAACTTGAGGGTTGGTGGTATTCATGGTGTAGAGCCAGTTGTCCTTTCATTTAGTACTTCTGTATAGCTGAAGTCTGAATACTGATAAATGCCTTTTGGAGACTTCCACAGGAAACCTAGAAATTGCATGGACATAATTCTGTGTGTATCAATTCCATATCCAAGGCAATTATGTAATTTTGCAATAGTGTAAAGCCAGGTAATAGATGTAGAAGCTAGTCAAGCTTACTAGACTCGTTTTTGGCACGGGCTTTGCTTGGTGTTATCATTAGAAACATTGATTTCTATTTTAGCCTGAATTGTGGTGGTCTAGTCAGTTATGGATTGTGTGGGTGTGAACAAGGATTTAAGCTATGTAGGTCAGTACTCGTCTAAGCTTGTTAGTCCATTTGTAATAGTCATCACTAATTTCAGGAGTGTTCACCAGGGTTCGGTGTTTTAATACAGATCTGCACAGAGTCGTGAGCAAGCCAGTGAAGGTACGTTTAGCCCAGATTCACTCCAGTTTCCAGGATGATCTTTTTTTTAGGCTTTAGCCAGTAGGCTAGGCTCAAATATTTCAGTAGGGTTCCCTTCAGATGCATGTAAAGTCTGGGGCCTTAAAAATATCAGAATGATTTTTGGACGTATTACTGAATCTCCAAGCAGTCAGTGCACGTTGGCATTACGTGACATGGTGAGACCCCAGTAATTTGCAGTTTTTAGTTCCAGGTTGAGTTGGACTTGAGTTGGAGAGTCCCAAGCTAGCATGGGAAGTAACTGACTTATCTAGAGGATGTCTCAGACTTGTCAATTCTCAGTCTATGAAAGCTGGGGTGGGGAGGAAAAAAAAAACCAAAAACCCAAAAAACCATTTGGAGATGGTGCAGAGAGGATGAGGGGATTTTGTACTGGGCCCCAGCTTCTAACTGCTTCCTTGAACACTGTATTTTTAGAGTGGATGTGCAGGAGAGCCACTTAAAAGTAAAAGATGCTGCCTGAAGGATTCAGAGTTAAGGAGCAGGATGTGAAGTGTCACATTAGGACAGTGGCAGTGAAAGTCTGTGGGGTAGAGGTTTGACTGGGAACTCAGCTTTGAATAACTGGTCTTGTCGTCTTTTGGAATGGGAGCTGTTGGATGAAAAGGAAAAAAACATTGGCAGTGTGTGAGGGAGTGGGGAGAGAAACCATACCTGGGGAAAAAAAAATCAGTGATTTTGAGTGTTTCGTGTGTGGAGCACTGTATTCACTTATTTGTATTTATAGAGCACTTACTGTGCAGAGCACTGTACTAAGAGCCTGGGAAAGTACAATGCAATTATAAACATACGTTCCTTGACCACAGTGAGCTTGTAGTCTAAGCGCTCTTCCAGTGGAATTGGTAGACAAGGTCTCTACCCTCAAAAAGCTTACAGTCTAGAAGGGGAGACAGATGTGAAAATAAATTACAGATGGGGGAATGCCCCAATATAAGAAAGTGCTCTGGAGTTTGAGGTGGGGTGAGTATCAAAGTGCTTAAGGATGCACACCCAAGAACATAAGTGATGTAGAAGGAAGGATGAATAGGGTGGGGAAATAAAAGGTTGTCAGACAAGGCTTCTTGGAGGAGATATGATTTTAGTAGGGGTTTGAAGATGGAGAGAATGGTGGTCTGTTAGTTATAAATGGGGGAGCAGGTTCTTGGCCAGAGTGAAGACAAATGGAAAGGGGTCCAAGGCGAGATAAGGGGATTGTAGGTACAGTAAGTAGGTTGGCATTAGAGCAATGAAATGTGTGAGTTAGGTAATAGTAGATCAGTGAGGTCAGGTAGGAGGGGGATAGCTGGTTGAGCGTCTTAAGGAGTTTTGAGGAGTGGGGTGATGTGGACTGAACGCTATATTAGAAAAATGATCCAGGGAGCAGAGTGAAGCTATGGACTTGGAATGGAAAAGCAGGGAGGTCAGCAAGGAGACTGCTGCAGCAGTCAAGGGGAGATGTAAATGATCAGTGTGGGAGCGGTTTGGTTGGAGAGGAAGGGGTGGATTTAAGAGATATTGTGAATGTATGAAATTGTGTGTTTTTTCCTTTTAGCAGGGGTAAAACTATTATCTTCTCCCCATGACAGTCACCGTAAACAAAATGAAACATGGGTGAACTTGTACCATCGTACCACAGTACAAATGCCAAAATGGAAAGTTTTGCTTTGAGGACTAAATTCTTGAAAATGTTTTAATGCTCCTTTTCTTTTCTTTCCTTTCTCCAGGCCTTAGTGGTGCAATGGCTAGTATAAGCGTTCGTTCAAGTACCCCAGGCTCTCCTACTCATGTAAGCAGTGGATCGAATGCTAGCCGAAGGAGAAATGGACTCCATGATGTCGATTTGAACACTTTCATATCAGAAGAAATGGCACTCCACTTGGACAATGGTGGAACTAGAAAGCGTACCTCAGCCCAGTGTGGCGATGTCATCACAGACTCACCAACTCATAAACGCAACCGAATGATCTAAACTGCAAAAATGTCAAACCCACCATGCTGCTTGAAAGCCACTTGATCCTCAACATAACTATTGAAAAGGAAACATGAGGCCATCTTCCCATGTTCACTGGTTAAGACAAGTGAATTCAATAATGATTGCCATAAAGGAAGTTTTAGGTATTCCAGTAGATGCCTCTTGTAACTATGGCTTTCTTAAACTATAATCCTAGCAGAGGACATCAGATATCGTGTAGTAGTTAGCAAGATCATCATAGGCGAACATGTATCCGTTCCAAGGCTAAAAGTGACCTTACTTGTATTCTTAAAGGGAAAGGAAATATCAGATGTTTATTTGGTTATAGAATGCTTTTTTGTCCTTAATTTCCTGCTGTGTTGAGTATTTTGCTTCAACAGTATTGCCAGTTTGACTGAAATTGTCGAAAACATGACTTGGCATCTTTGTCAAAACTGCAGGCTTCCATTTTCGCAGCACTGTACCATGCACCTAGTTTCAATATAGTAACAGTGTGCAAGTTATAAATATTGGACTGTACCCTTTTTAGTTTTAAAAGCAGTTGATAATTCTGGTGATTGTGTGATAATGTAAAGAGGTGCTATGATGGTCATGCAATTAATACTTAATATTGAATCAATACAAGGATCTTTATTGGATTCACTTTGTGTGTTTTAGTGCTCTAAAAGTAGCAATATTAAAACTTTTCCCCAATTTAACCTCCTAGGCTGTTAAATTTTCAGTTTTCAAACCATAGTATGTACTAGTTACATGCGGTATTAGCCTTGTGGTAAATGTTTAAAAAAACAAAAAACAAAAAAAAACGACAAAAGAAACAGTGCCAACGGACTGCACTCCAAGTGACCTAAATTTAGAGCGAGTTCCTGTAATTTGAGATTAGATTTTTCTTTTTTTGGTTCTGTGTTAGTGGAGGGTAGGTATTGTACACAATTGTATATCCAGTGTGATATTTCTAGTGACTACCCATGGTGCAGGTGGGTGAACACTTAAGTAGAGGAGAGAGAAGGTGTGTATTCTGCCTGCTAATGAACAAGACACAGCACCAAAATTTGCTTGGACCAATTGGAGTATCCTGGGGAGAGACGGAATCGCATGCAGGTTCTACAAATGTGAAGTAGATGTTAACAGAAGGTTTCTTCTGAGTAGCCTTTTCTTCCTGATAAATGTAAGAACTTTATAGCTGCAATGTTTTAAAGCATGTTTTTTCTCTTCATCTTCTAATGGTAGTGATTCTTTTGATGAAGAATTTTGAGTAAGCCTGCCAGCCCACTGTAGCTTACCAACTGGCAACCCTACAGAAAGTAGGTCAAAAACTAAGAACGTTCTTGCAATCTAGTAGCCTCTAATCACTTACTTATTTCCCTTTTTTAGTTGTAAAGACTAAAAGTCAACTTTAGACTACCCAATAACTTAACTATAACACACAGTACTTATGATTACAATTTATCGATCCTTGAAAAATTGAAAAAATCTCTCTATGGGAAGTCTTTAAACCTTGATTAAATTAACTTTTCATGTTCATTGATCTGGTGGATTACAAACAGAATGCTCTAAGTAGGAAGTATAGGACTTAAATCCTGGATTCATGATTTTTTGCCTTTGTTTTTACTATCTAGGCTTGACATTTTAAAGCTCTAAAGTTTAGAGGAAACGATGAAATTCTTGATGTGAACAAAATTATCTATTTATTTATTAGCAGTTTCTTTTAACAAGGAATACAAAAGCAGGTGGAACATTAGCACGCTGTCATATTTAACCTGAAATGGACAATGCCTTTGAATTGTGAAACACTTAACAGCCTCCCTTTCTAGTCAGAATATGTAAAGAAACGCCACTAGGATCATCTTTGTTTTTTTTCTATCGCTTGTAAATTGAATGCTGAAATGGGAGTGTGTTGCTCTGATGCATTGCACAGATTTGTTGGCGTTCCAATGTCCAAGGGGAGCTTGAAGTAGAGGAACACAGATTAAATCCATCCTGATAATGCCTTTGTTCTAGCTCCTCTTTCCAAGTTGGAAGAAAAAAACCCAAAAAAACAAAAAAAAAAATTTAAGTTGGTGCTCTGAAGCTTAGTCTTAGTTCCCTTTACATGAAATGGTCAGATTTTGATAAAACTTGTGCCATTTTCTTTGGTAAGAGAAAGCAGGTCTTAATGTCTGCCAGAACACAATTTTTAAGCCTGTCAGGCTCCATTAAACTTTTTAAAACTTTAATATTGGCTACTTCTTTTACAATTTCATTTAATCTCAAATGCCACTTGTCCATGTAAATTTAGCTTCTTCCTCTCCCTCTTTCTCCTTCCACTCCTGTCTCATTCTTTCACCATAGAATAAAGAAACCTTTGAGATGCACGTGTTCTCCAGCGAACAGAAAGGGAATCATTTCTTGAAAGAAAAAATTGCCCAGCACCCGCATTTCTGAAGCCTTCCTTTCTTGTGCCAGTTTAGATAAAGTAGGGAAGATTGCCTTTTTGTGTGGAATTTTTTTGGTTTTTGTCTTGGGGGTGGGGGGGGGTTGTTTGCAAAATGAATGCTAGCTCTTAAGACATTTTCTGTCTTTCAGAAAAGTTGTACAGTGAATATAAACTTGCAGATTAGTTGGGGGAACCAGAACCTTTCATTTCCGTGTAGCTTGGTCTCCTGATCCTTCTCTAACCCCCATAAGCTGATGGTTCCTTTTCCATGGGAAGGTAACTTGGCATGAGTGGGTTCAGTACATCATACCTGCAGTGACCTGAGCTTGGCTGAAATATTCAATTTAAAATCATAACATTTAAGGTTTTATAGAGCAAAATTAATGGAAAACTCATTTGGCTGAAACTAAAGCCCTGCAGTTAAATTCTTTAAATGTGGTTTACCCAACTGGAGTAATATACACCTTAAATCATAAACCTAATAAATAATAATTTAAAAAACTAACAGGCCTTGTCTGTAGTTTTGTTTTTGGCTGCCTCAGGTAGTTTTCTACTTCCTGGATTTAGCCCTTTGAAGTTGATCTTTGAAAGGAAATCCAAATCTTGTTTCCCCCCCCCACCCCCCAAACTGTTGATTTGAGGAATATAATCCCTATATATATATATATATATATATATATATATATATATATATATATATGGAACAGAGGGATTTCTAATTGTAGAACTTTCTTGGTCTTTCTTCCCCTTTCCAATAGATCAGAAAGGGTCTCATTTAATGTGCTTGTTATAGGTAGCTCACAGGACCTATTAGTCTTGTCCAAAGGCTCTTTTTCAAACATTAGGAATAAGTATTTTTAAATTACACCTGTGCCTTTCTGATGCTGTTCTGTCACTGGAGACAGCTTGGGTGGGAGTAGGACAGCTGTAATAGATTGGGCATAATAATAATTATGGTATTAAGCACTTACTATGTGAGGCACTGTACTAAGCACTGGGATGGATACAGGCAAATTGGGTTGGTCCCACGTGGGGCTCACAGTCTCAATCCCCATTGTAAAATGGGGATTGTAAGGTAGTGGAGGCACAGGAGAAATTAAGTGACTTGCTCAAAGTCACACAGCAGACAAGTGGCAGAGCTGGGATTAGAACCCATGACCTTATGACTCTCAGGTTCATGCTCTACCCACTACACTAGGCTGGCATGTATGGAAGCACAGGGTTTTCAAACTGTAAAGTTCAAAACCACCAATGCATGTCAGGGTTAGGCATCAATCTCCTAAGTTTTTAAAAAAGGTCCAAGGCATCAGTAGTATTAGGTGCTTACAATGTGTCAAGTGTTGTTCTGAGCACATGCAGTGTGTCAAGCACTGGTCTGTGTGCTTGGGTAAATGCAAGTTAATCAGGTTGGACCCAAGTCTGACCCACAATCCAAGCAGGAAGGAGAACAGATATTGAGTCACCATTATACAGATGAGGAGACTGAGGCCCAGAGAAGATGTGTCCAAGGTCACGTAGCAGGCAAGTGGTGGGGCTGGGATTAGAACCCAGGTCCTGACTCTTAGGCCTGTGGTCCTTTCCACTAGGCTATGCTGTTCCTCAACAGTCAAATTGTCCTTTCTTCTAAGAATTTTTCCAAGATATGATCTTGTCTTATGGGTTTCCTAAAATCCCAGGGACCTGAATGCTGCTATTGTGTCCCTATTTGAACCATCGATCATAGGAGCTAAAGAAAGGTGTAATTCAGAGCCAGTGGCAGAACTCTAAAGTTTGCATTTTACTACAGCAATTTTTAACTTGTTTGATGCCAATATCAAAACACAGTACCAAGCATTTACTTTTTGTAGTTTAACTGCCATGTCATCGGCGTTGAGCTGTAAATACTGGTCTCAGAAGTTGACTAAGGCTTGTCTCACTGTCTTCAGTTAAGTGTAAGTGTGCATAAATATTGAGGTACAATCAAGAGCCATTTTATTTTATGCCAAATGTCAGGGGCCTGATATGCCTTCAAAAGGGCAAAGCAGTGCCTGTTAGTTAATCGGCAACTAATGAACATTCCTAGGGCATTTTCCATTAGTTAGGCAATCACCAGTAAACACTGAGCACCTACAAGTTGCCTGGCCTGAAAGTAAGTAGACTAAAATGTGGGTGCCTTTTGTGATTTATATCCTCATTGGGTAGGTTCTTAAACCTTACATCCTAGAATCTGACAACTTTTTGGGTTGTAGTATGAGTTAGTACCTTTTTCTGTTAATCACTGTCCTGTTGGAAGAATGGCCCTCTGTTTTAGGCTCTTTAGCTGAGATTCAATCAATCTATAAACTAGTCTATTTCCTGGGTCTAATCCTGGCTCTACCACTTACTTCTGCATGACTTTGTGTGATCACTTGTCTGCTCTGTGACTTTGGGCAAGCTACTTAACTTTGCTGTGCCTCGGTTACCTCATCTATAAAATGGGGAGTAAGACTGTGAGCCCCACGTGGGACAACCTGATTACCTTGTATCTACCCCAGATCGGTGCTTGGCACTTAGTAAGTGCCTATCAAATACTATAATTGTCATAATTAATTATTTCTCTGTGCCTCAGTTCCCTCATCTGCAAAATGGGGATTCAATACCTGTTCTTCCTCCTATTTAGACTGAGCCCATGTGGGAACTGATTATCTTGTATCTATTCCAGCACTTAGTACATTGCTTGGCATATAGTAAGCACTTTACAAATCCCATTATTGTTCCTAGAAGCAGTAAGTGCGCAGCTACTAAGGATGGCTAGCACCATTGGAAGTCTCTACAACCCTGAGCATGTAGCATAACATGAAACTTTTGATGCCGGAAGTTTGTGGGTTTACATCACATGGTATCAGCTTAAGGAAGGAAAGTAGCTGTGTCATTCACTGGGTGGCTTATAAATGTAATCTTAGATAAATTACATGATCAGGTTTGCTAACTGCAAACATACTTTTTAAAAATAGGAGTTAATCCTAGCTCTACTTATTCCTTGAAAATGGGCTAGGTACAATGGGAATTTAGGAAATTTACTCCCATCAAATGAGAAGCCTGTGTGACTATAGTCATGTAGGTAAATTAGATGCTAGGTGGATTATGGATTTTCTTAGGACCGTAAGCTCCTTCTCCAGACTTGAAATTCCTTAGGGATAGGGATTATGTCTACTAACTCTGTTGTACACTCCCAATTTAGTATAGTGTTCTGCATACAGTAAGAACAATAAATATTGATTACTGGAATGGGAGATTTGAGGGGATTGCAGTGGAGTTCCATGGGAACTGGGACACCAGCAAAAACTGAATCTGGCCTCAAAGACCAGACTACCAGTGGGTTTTTTTTAAAATAGTATTTCAGTGCTTTCTTTGTGCCAGGCACTGTAATCTCCAGGGTAGATACAAGATAATCAGTTTGGACATCCACAACCCGTATAGGGCTCACTGTCTTAATCCTCATTTTACAGATAACCGAGGCACAGTGAAGTGATTTGCCCAAGGTCAGTAAGCAAACATTAGAGCTGGGACTAGAACCCAGGGCCTTCTGACTCCCATGTCTGATCTTTCCACTAGGCCATGTTGCTCACTTTGGTTGCCTCCTATTGTATGATGGCTTCCCTGTCTGAGTAAATGATGGAAACGTGGGTTGGGCAATTCTAAATTAAGGGGCTTGATAGAAATTCAATTACCACAAGGCTTTTTAAAATAAAATTCAGTGCCATTTTCAGTCTTTATTGCCAACTCTTAACTTCTTATCCATAGCCCTGTGAACAACACAGAGTTTATATTCTGAGAGTGAAGGCATATAAAATATAGGTAGACGTCAGCACCATGGGTTGCCCTGCCACTTAAAAGCTGAATCCTCTTGAACTACTAGGGAGGACCTGTGGATAGTGCCCAAGAGAGAAGCTGCTAAAGGAAATAGACCAGTAGGCCAAGAGGCTAATTTAGATCAGGGTTAGATAGATCATTCCTGGATGTCGTTTTAAAAATTTCTTTGGACCAATAGCTTAAACTACCCTATATTGCCCTGTACTGGTGAACAGATGAGGTAACTGAGGCACAGAAAAGTGAAGTGACTTGCCCAAGGTCACAAAGCAGACAGGTATAGAGCCAGGATTAGAAACCCAGGTCCTTCTGATTCCCAGGCCACTTAAACGAGCACAGTGATATTTGCATTAGTGTCAAAGTGGCTGTTAGTTAACCTGGACTTTTTTTGATTGGTCAGTTGTGATAAGCAGGCCAAGTGGTGAAGTGGACTTGCTCAATTTCTTCCAGATTGGGGTATGATTCAAATTGCATTTATTGCCCAGGTGTGACCTCTTAGACCTCTTCAGTGCCTCGCCTGTTGAGCTCCCTCTAGAACTGGGCTGCTTCACTGTGGCCAGCATCAGTCAGAGGTCAGAGGAACACTATCGTTCCACAATGCCAGGTGGCTTGGTCCAGAAGCCCTGGCTGATAACTTCCTTAGCCATTTAGACATTTTGACACTGCTCTTTGCTTCTGTCTGTCTCTCTTTTTATTTTTTATTTTTTTGGAGGTTGCTGTTAGAGGTGTGCAATGCGCTGCCCCTTATCAGGGCTGGGTTTATCACCAGGGGTGAGGACATGGGAAGACCGAGCTGAGCCTGCCGGAAATTGGGTACTTGGTTTACCTTTCCTCGTAACTCTTGGTGGACAGGCGGTAGGTGGAGTTGGTCTTTAGGGCTGCATTTCTGCCAGGGGATAGGATCCAACATGAAACCATCTCTCTCAAAGCACTCAAACAGGAGGGTCTGTAGCACTCAACTTTTCTGGAGCCTTGTTCTTCTGCATTTCATCAAAGGTGCCCACCCTAATGCATGTCTGATAAATATTATTAATTGGTCACTTATTCTGTGCAGAAAACTAGCACACGAGTAATAGAGGTAAAAGCCATGGTTCTTGCCCCCTTTTTTTAAATGGTATTTAAGCACTTACTGTGTTCTAGGCACCGTACTAAGTGCTCGGGTAGATAAAAGTCAATCAGGTTGGACACAGTCTGTGTCCCACATCAGGCTCACAATCTTGATCCTCATTTTATAATAATAATAATTGTGGTATTGAGCAGTTAGTATGTGCCAGGTGCTGTTCTAAGTGCTGAGGTGGATACAAGAAAATCAGATTGAACACAGTCCCTGTCCCACATGGGGCTCACAATTTTAATTTAGATGAGGGAACTGAGGCCCAGAGAGGTGAAATGACTTGCCCAAGGTTTCACAGCAGACAAGTGACAGAGCCAGGGTTATCCTCTATCCACTCTCTGCACTGCCTCTCCCCTCAGGGAGATGATAATGATAATTCGTATTAAGTGCTTACTATGTGGCAAGCACTGCTCTAAGCACTGGGGTAGATGGAAGATAATCAGGTTGGACACAGTCCCTGTCCCACATGGGGCTCCCAGTCTAAGGGAGCGAGAGCAGAAGAAATTGAGGTACAGAGAAGTTGTGGCTTACCTGAGGTCATACAGCAGTTAAGGGGCAGAGCTGGGATTAGAACCCAGGTCCTTCGGACTCCCAGACCCGTGCTCTAACCACCAGGCTCTCTAGACTAAACTCGTGGGTAGAGAATATATCTACCAACTGTTACACTGTACTTAGTAAAGTGCTCTGCACACAGTAAGCACTCGATGGATTCACAGGCCATGCTGCTTCTCTACAATCTAAAGTGGGAGACGGACATAGAATAAATTACCAATTGGAGGAGAAAGAAAGATGGAAGAACAAGTGCTGAGAAAGACTACATAAATCCATATGGAGGGGGCAGAATGCATAAATTGCGGAAGAGGTAGTTGGGAGATTATGAACCTAGGAACACTGTGAGCCCTATGTGGGACAGGGATTATAGCCAATTTAATTAACTTGTGTCTCCCCTAAAACAATGTTTGACACATAGTAAGTGCTTTATAAATACTATATTTTTAAAAAAACACTTTTGGGAAAGCCTGCAGTGGGTGGGCTCAATCAATCAATGGTATTTATTGAGCACTTTATGTGCAGAGTCCAGTGACAGTGCTTAGTGGCACGTAGTAAGCGCTTAACAAATACCATAAAAGACCTCCAAACCATAGTACAGTACAACAGAATAAACAGACACATTCCCTGATCATAATGAACTTGTAGTCTAGTGGGGCACATAGGCATTAATATGAATAAGTAATTCACAATATATAATTTAAAGATATGTATATAAGTGTGGTGGGGGTGAAGAGCAAATGCCCAAAGGTCACAGATCCAAGTACAAATGGGATTTCAGAAGGGCCTTGAATACTTACTGTGTACTAAGCGCTTGGGAGAGTACAATATAACAGCAGACACATTCCTGTCCACAGGGAGCTCGTAGTCTAGAAGGGGAGACACAATAATATAAATAAAATAAATAAATGTATTACAGCTACATATATGCTATGGGGTTGGGAAGGCGGATGAATTGAGCAGCAACTTAGAGTGGTGCAGAAGGGAGTGGGACAGGAGAGGAGGGCTTAGGGAAGGCTTCTTGGAGGAGATGTGTCTTCAATAAGGTTTTGGAGTGGCGGAGAGCAGTTATCTACATCCGATATGAGGAGGGAGGGCATTCCAGGCCAGAGGTAGGATGTGGGTAAGAGGTTGGTGCCGAGATAGATGGGATTGAGGTACAGTGAAAAGGTTAGCATTAGAAGATGGAGAGAGCTGAGGGTCAGTGGATTTGAAGCAGGAACAGAATTCCACATAGGAAGAAGGGTTGGAGGTGGGATAGTTAGCTCTAGACTGTAAGCTTGTTCTGGCAGAGAATGTGTCTGTTTATTGTTATTTTGTACTCTCCCAAGTGCTTAGTAACAATAATGATAATAACAATGATGGTATTGGTTAAGCACTTACTGTGTGCCAAGCAGTGTTCTAAGCGGTGGGGTAGATACGAAGTTATCAGGTTGTCCCACGTGGGGCTCACAGTCTTAATCCCCATTTTACAGATGCGGTAACTGAGTCACAGAGAAGTTAAGTGGCTTGCCCAAAGTCACAGGGACAAGTGGTGGAGCTGGGATTAGAACCCACGACCTCTGACTCCCAAGCCCATGCTCTTTCCACTAAGCCACGCTACTTCTCTTATAATTTGTGGTATTTGTTAAGTGCCAGGCACTGTACTAGACACTGGGGTGGATACAAGCAAATCGGGTTGGACACATTCCCCGTCCCATGTGGGGCTTACAGGCTCAACCCCCATTTTAGAGATGAGGTAACTGAGGCCCACAGAAGTGAAGTGACTTGCCCAAGGTCACACAGCAGACAAGTGGCTGTCAGGATTAGAACCCATGACTTTCTGATTCCCAGGCCAAGGCTCTACCTACTACATCATGCTGCTTCACACAGTATGTGCTCAAATACAATTGAATGAATGAATAAATAGTTGCCTGTAGTATACCACTGCAGTTATCTGCCACTATACTAGGGGCTTTGGCTTTGAAACAGTGCACAGTATATGAAACCCAAGAAATAGGCTGACTCAGTGCTGGGCAAGATGTCAATCCATTCACTCATTCAGTCATTCATTCAATTTATTTATTGAGTGCTTATTGTGTGCAGAGCACTGTACTAAGCGCTTGGGAAGGAACAACCCAACAATAATGGCATTTGAACACATTGTTGGCAAAGCAATCAATCAATGGTATTTATTGAGTGCTTACTGTGCGCAGGGCATTGTATATGCATTCATTCATTCAATCGTATTTATTGAGTGCTTACTGTGCGCCGAGCACTGCGCTAAGAGCTAGGGAAAGTACAATACAACAATAAACAGTGACATTCCCTGCCCACAACAAGCTTGCAGCCATCAATCCACGTAAATAAAATGACAGATATGTACATAAGTGCTGTGGGGCTGGTGGTCAGGGAGAGAGCAAAAAGAGCAAGTCACGGCAACGCAGAAGGGAGAGGGAGATGAGGAAAAGTGGGGCTTAATCTGGGAAGGCCTCTCGGAGGAGATGTGCCTTCAATAAGGCTTTGAAGGCAGGGGGAGTCATTGTCTGGCGGATAGAGAAGCAGCGTGGCTCAGTGGAAAGAGGCCGGGCTTGGGAATCAGAGGTCATAAATTCAAATCCCAGCTCCACCGCTTGTCAGCTGTGTGACGTTGGGCAAGTCACTTCACTTCTCTGGGCCTCAGTTCCCTCATCTATCAAATGGGGATTAAGATTGTGAGCCCCACATGGGACAACCTGATCACCCTGTATCCTCCCCAGCGCTTAAAACAGTGCTTTGCACATAGTAAGTGCTTAATAAATACCAAAATTATTATTAATAAGTGCTTGGGAGAGTATAACACAACAGCATAACAGACACATTCCCTGCCATGACCATTTTACAGTCTAGAGGACTGTAAGCTAGTCTAGAGCACTGTACTGAGTGCTTGGGAGAAGTCACTTAACTTCTCAGTTACTGAGAAGTTACTAAGTTCAGAAGTTACTGAGGGGTGCCTCAGTTACCTCATCTGTAAAATGGGGATGAGGAATGTGAGCCCCAGAATCATTAGACACATTCCCTGCATACAATGAGCATTTGAAAGTATTTTCCAGGGGAAAACTGCTCACGTCTAGAATCTAGACAAGGTAAAGTCTAACCCTCGGCAGAAATCATGCACACTCCCAGGAAGCAACTGGTGATCAGGTAGGCTGGTGGATTTCATTCATTCATTCAATCATATTTATTGAGTGCTTACTGTGTGCAGAGCACTGTACTAAGCACTTGGGAAGTACAAGTTGGCAACATTATAGAGATGGTCCCTATCCAACAACGGGCTTCGCTCTGCCAGCTCACAACACTCTGAATCATCTTTTTAGCATATGGTTTGCCCAGTCATATTGCAAAGGCTGATGGCCCTGTGCACATATACACACAGAGATACGGTAACTAGTTACTGTGGTCACTGTGGCTTATGACGCATTCATTGGATTTGTCCAAAAACAACACCTCAGCTGTTCGGAGAGCAGCTTCACTGAAATCAAAAGGAACCCCGGGAAAGGAGGAGGATACTGTGATGTGTGTTGAACTTTCATGTTTGGCACCCCGTTACCGTGCCCTGCAGTGATGCATGAAGACCAGAGTGGCCAGACCAGTTTGTTTGTTTGCCCAGTCGAAAGTTGAGTCAGAAAGCAAACAGTGTCTGCGGCCAAAAAGAACCCAGGTCCGGGAAGTTTATCATGGCAGTTCTCTGAAAATGACTGGGTGGGGGGAGGTTTGCTGTTTAAGTGGATTGGGAAACTATTTTGGTAATGTCACCATGTAAAGAATGGAGAGAATGTGTGCTCTTGCCTAGTTTATAGGGACAGTGGCCATTTGTCCAGTGTTCAGCTGGTCTGTTCTTGGCTGAAACTGATTCAGCCCTGGAAGTCTTTATGTCTGCTATTGGTAGTTTGAAGCAGCATGACTTAGTGGAAAGAGCACGGGGTTGGGAGTCAGAGGACCTGGGTTTTAATGCCAGCTTCCCCCTTTACCTGCTGTATGACCTTGGGCAAGTCACTTCACTGAGCCTCAGTTCCTCCATCCACAATGTTCTCCCTCCTACTTATTCTGTGAGTCACGTGTAAGACCTGATTAACTTGTATTTACTCCAGCACTTAGAACAGTATTTGACATGTAGTAAGCACTTTTACAAGCACTTACAAGACACTGCTATGAAGCAATGTGGATAGAGCACGGGCCTGGGAGTCAGAAGGACCTGGGTTCTAATCCGCCTCCTCTGCTTGTCTGCTCTGTGACCTTAGGCAAGTCACTTAACTTCTCTGTGCCTCATTTACCTCATCTGTAAAATGGGGTTAAGAATGTGAGCCCCATTTGGGACTGGGACTGTGTCCAACCTGATTAACTGGTATCTATCCTAACGCTTAGAACAGTGCTTGGCACATAGTAAGTGCTTAACCACTACCATAATTTTTAAATGCCACAATTATTATTATTTCCCATGTCCAGTTTCCCCCACCTAGCTTCCCACATACCAGAAGTGGAACCATGCTTCCATGGTCTGGTGAGGGGGAAAACAGTGTTACTGGACCCGTTTCAGCTTGGTCATACAGTGATAGTGCTTCTGCCCTCCTGGGAGGGGAGTGGGGTGTGAGAACTTCTAGTGAAGCAGCAACGATACAAGGAAATCCCTGTCGGTTCAAGCAGGAGGCCTGGAAAGATCAGATTTCGAATGAACCAAGTTGGATTACCCAATGATTTCATTAAGGGACCGTGGGCACTTCACAGTTGGGTTGGCCCATCTGGCTTTCAGTGCCTCCGCTGTGCCCATGTTGTGCCTTGCGCTTCTCCTGGGGGTAGCTTGAAATGATTAACGAGAGGGTGACTCCCAGCTGAAGAACAGAGTGGCCATGTCTCACCCACACTCTTCCTTCTCTGCCTACCCTGCCCCAGTTGGCAGCGGGGATGGGGAAGATGGTTTGGGCCTGGGGAAACTTCACAGCTAAGAGGCCACCAGCTTAAAGAAACCACCTGGCCTAGTGGACAGAGCACGGGCCTGGGAGTCAGAAAGACCTGGGTTCTAATCCTGACTGCACCACTTGTCTGCTGTGTGACCTTGGGAAAAATCACTTCACTTCTGTACCTCAGTTACCTCATCTGTTAAAATGGGGATTAAGACCGTGAGCCCTATGTGGGACTTCATTCATTCATTCAATCGTATTTATTAAGCACTTAAATGTGCAGAGCACTGCACTAAGCACTTGGGAGAGTACACTATAACAATAAACAGACATATTCCCTTCCCACAGTGAACTTATTGTGTCCAATCTGACCAACTTGTATCTACCCCAATTCTTAGTACAGTGCCTGGCATAGAGTAAGTGTTTAAAAATACCATTAAAACAATAATGTCAACAAAACTTGTATTTCCACTTACCTGGGCCCCTAATAATAATGATGCTATTAGTCAAGTGCTTACTATGTGCCAGGCACTGCACTGAGCACTGGGGTAGATGCAAAGTAATTGCCAGACCTTGGGCAGACTGGGAATCCTTCCAGGGACACTGAGAGTCAGTCAGTCATATTTACTGAACCCTCACTGTGTGCAGAGCTCTATACTGAACATTTGGGAAAGTACAAATCCACAATAAATTGACACAGTCTCTGCCCACAATGAGTTTATAATCTAGAGAATGAGCTTTTTATCTCCTGGCTTTTGACATTTGGTAGCCATGCCTTGGCAGACAGCTGGTCAGCAGGACCTGGGAGCATCACCAAGCCCGCTGGTGGCCCTGAAACTGCCTAAGGCTCTCCCTATGTCATGCTTGTGATTCTGTGGGCCTGGCTGTCGGAGTGATGTCCTGGGAAGGTTGAAGTTGTGACTCTATGAGAGCAGAGCATCTAGGGTGATTCCTGGGGGTTTCCTGGTTCTGAGCAGATGAAGGAGCCTCCTCCCCAGCGGGAGTCAGAGGGAGTCCAAGGGCTTAGCTAATTCAGATCCACAGTCCTCGGGCTCCCCATCCCTCCCTCTGGTCTTAGAGGTGGCACTACACTCTGCCACCCTGGAGAGCTTAGGCACTAAAGGAACCCATCCCTGGCTCCAGGAGAGGCAGTGATGGTGAAGTTCTCATTCAAATGCCTTCCTGCTTTGCCTCCTCTCTTCTCTTTTCTCTCTCCTCTCCCCTCTCATTTCTCCTCTCCTTTTTCGCTCTCCTTTCCTCTCTCTCCCTCTCCTTTCTCTGCTTGGGGCTCTCTCTCCCCTTTGTCCTTGGGTCCTTGAGAGAGATGAGGTCAGTGTTTAGGAGAACCCATAGGAGATGGTTGTCAAGTGCTTTTTATGTGCCAAACACTGTACTTACTTCTGGGGTAGATACAATTTAATCAAAAATAGGCCCTGTCCCACATGGGGCTCACATTCTTAATCCTCATTTTGTAGATGAGATAACTGAGGCACAGAAAAGTTGCATGATTTGCCCAACGTCACACAGCAGACATGTGGCAGAGCCAGGATTAGAACCAACGTCCTTCTGATTCCCATACCCCTACTCTATCCATGAAGCCATGTTTCTTTTTTGTAACCTGCAATAGGGTGTTAAGCATTTATCTGTTTCTTCCAGGTTGGAAAGGGAACATACCCTCCAGACTGCATACTGCTTGTGGGCAGGAAATGTGTCTACCAACTCTGTTCTACTGTACTCTCTCAAGTGCTTAGTACGGCGGCCTGCACAAAGTAAGAACTCAAATACAATTGATTGATTGAGCTGTCCAATATTCGCAGTGGCATCCTAATATAGGAGGAAGCTTCCAATCACACAGCTCCCCTGAGCTGCCTCATTAACAGCAACCACTGGAAAACTTGCCTCTTGGGGACTACTTTGTTTCTTTGCCTTCTCAGTCCGTTTGGGGTCTGAGGTTGTGATTGTGACATTTCCAGCCATTCTTTGAGGCCAGACACCCAAAACATTAGGAGTAACAGTAGACCTCTCCCCACTCTAAAAAAAACTTCCGGACCTTTCCCAGAAGCCCCAAACTGCTTTTTTAGCCACAATACACTACAACTTTTAAATCTTACTTTTATGTTAACTTTATTGTTTTTGTTTTGCTTTTTTTTCTGTCCATAGCCAGTCCTCCCCAACATTTTTTTAAGGGCATTTGTTAAATGCTTACTATGTGCCAGGCACTGTACTAAGCACTGGGGTAAGATTTGAGCTAATCAGGTTGGGCACAGTCCATGTCTTACATAATAAAAATAATAATACTTGTAATAGTGGTATTTGTTAAGCACTTACTATGTGCCAGGCACTATACTAAGCACCAGGGCACATACAAGGAAATTGGGTTGGACACAGTCTCAGCCCCCATTTTGTAGATGAGGTAACTGAGAAGTGAAGTGACTTGCTCAAGGTCACACCAGACAAGTGTTGGAGTCAGGATTAGAACTCATGACCTGACTTCCAGGCCTATGCTCTACCATTACGCCATGCTGGAGATGGGTGCTAGCAAAGACAAACTGAAAAAAAACCCGATACAAAGACATCCTGCCTTATGACCAGACCCGGCTGCCCCTGACCCTGTTGGAGGAGGATGGGCAGACAGACTACATCAACGCCAACTTCATCCAGGGAGTGGACGGCCAGAAGGGCTACCTAGCCACTCAAGGACCACTAGCTCACACTTTGCTGGACTTCTGGAGGATGATCTGGCAGTACCACGTGAAGGTGATCATCATGGCCTGCAGGGAGTTTGAGAATGGCAAGAAAAAATGTGAGCATTACTGGCCCCTGGAGCAGGAACCGCTCCAGATCGGACCATTTTCTGTCATCCAGACAAGGGCAAAGCAGCTGAACCCAGATGTGTTGCTGCGGTCTATGAGAGTCACCTTCCAGAGGTCTATACTTCACGCTGCTGCCCGGATCATCTTTGAGCAAAAACGCTCTGGGCATGTTATTCCCCTCCTCAAAAATCTCCAGTGGCTGCCTGTCAACCTATGCATCAAGCAAAAACTCCTCACTCTCGGCTTCAAGGCTCCCTTCTCTCCTTCTACAGCCCAGCCCTCACCCTCCGCTCCTCTGCCACTAATCTCCTCACTGTACCTTGTTCTCGCCTGTCCCGCCCTCAACCTCCGGCCCATGTCCTCCCGCTGGCCTGGAATGCCCTCCCTCCACACATCTGCCAAGCTAGCTCTCTTCCTCCCTTCAAAGCCCTACTGAGAGCTCACCTCCTCCAAGAGGCCTTCCCAGACTGAGCCCCCTTTTTCCTCTCCTCCTCTCCATCCCCCCACCCTCCCTCCCCTTCCCACAGCACCTGTATATATGTTTGTACAGATTACTCTATTTATTTTACTTGTACATATTTACTATTCTATTTATTTTGTTAATGATGTGCATCTAGCTTTAATTCTTTTTGTTCTGATGACTTGACACCTGTCCACATGTTTTGTTTTGTTTTCTGTTTCCCCCTTCTAAACTGTGAGCCTGTTGTTGGGTAGGGGATGTCTCTATATGTTGCCAACTTGTACTTCCCAAGCGCTTAGTACAGTGCTCTGCACACAGTAAGCACTCAATAAATACAATTGAATGAATGAATGCTTCTACATAGGGCTCAGAGGTTCTCTGCCTTTATGGAGACTACATAGAACAATGATGACGACTGGACCCTGGACTTCTACCCTAGATTGTGAGCATTTTTTTAAATAGTATTGGTTAAGTGCCAGGGCCTGTACTAAACACTGAGATAGATAATCAGGTTGGACACAGTCCATGTCCCACATGGGGCTTCCAGTCTTAATCCCCATTTTACAGATGTGGTAATTGAGGCCCAGAGAAGTGAAGTGACTTGCCCAGGGTAACTGTCATGAGCCCCTGGTTCGTACCAACCAGGACCTTCCTTGATCAGGCGAGCCTCAGTGATACATTGCGGAGTTCAAACCACACCTCTGATCACCAAGGTTGTGAAAAGTTTTTTAGTTAGTTTTACAAACGTGCAAGGGAGTGACACATACACACACACACACACACACACACACACACACACACTCACTCCACCAAGGGTCCAATACCAGTCTGTGGTCAAAGGAGCCTGTTCTGCCAATGCTTTTTCTTTCTGCCTCCAAGTGCTGCTGCCTTCTAAAGCTCACCTGCTGCTCTCCTTCTGCTGCTCCAATGCTTGCTGCTCTCCTGCTCCAATGCTTGCATCTCTTTGCATCTCAGCATGCCTCAGTGCTGCTTGTCTGCATCCCTCTGTCTGCCTCCAGGTAACCCCTCAGGTGTGCCCCCCTTAACAATTAAAAGCCACGGCCTTTTACCTGCCTTAGGTATCACAGCTGGGGCTTTAAATGGCAGTCATTGATTGGCTACCAGGTAGAGCACAGAGAGGAAGCTGTGCCTCCCTCCATGCTCTGCCCCCACAGGTCTGCAATCATCTGACCTCAAGTAAAGCCATCCATGCCTTCTCAAAATCTCTCCCTTGCTGTTTATGGGATCACAAACAGTCACTAGCAAGGCAGCTTGTTGTGGGCTCATCACAGTAACACTTCAGATAAGTGGAGTGGGGATTTGAACCCAGGTCCTTTTGATTCGCAGCCCGGTGCTCTATCCATTAGGCCACACTGCTTCTCCTTGAAGGCAGAGATTGGGTATACTTACTCTATTGTAGTGGATTTGCTCAGGTACAGTGCTCTGCATGCAGTAAGTGCTCAGTGAATACCACTTAATGCCCTAGTGGGCCACCACTGGTTCATTTTCTCTAAGTTGTTTCAGCCAAGGATTTGTCTCCTCAGTGACCTTGCTGGTCTGTCCCCAAGAAGTCTGAGCCCTCAGCAGGGAGAGCAGACAAAGACATCATCTTAACCCTAGCCTCCTGCATCCTCAGGCCTAGTATGACCTTGAATGCTCATAGAGAGGCTGTGCCACATCATTCCTTCCCAGGTGGGAGAGCCTAGGGTTGTACACATCGGGCTACAATGAGCCTGCTCACTCTCTTTCCCTTTGAAGCCAAGGCGAATTTGGTTGGACAATACTAATAATTGTAGTATTTGTTGAGCACTTTCTTTCTCTCTCTCTTTATTTCTCATATACATGTGGGTTGAGCACTTTATATATATATATATATAGTTATAGATTATATATATTTGAGCATTTTCTCTCTATATAGATATATCTATCTCTCTATAGATATCTATAAATAGATATCTCCCTACAGAGAGAAAATATTCAACTATATATGTCTATAATTATATAAATACATAGAAAGTGCTCAACTTTATAAAGAGAGAAAATTCTCAGCTATATATATCTATAACTATATATATATATATATAGAAAGTGCTCAACTATAGCGGTAGTGCTCAACTCTACCGAGAATAAATACTCAACTCTATAGAGAGTAAATGATTAACTCTATAGAGTAAGTGCTCACTACATATAGAGTAAGTGCTCAACTCCATATTGAGAG
This sequence comes from Tachyglossus aculeatus, assembly GCF_015852505.1. Taxonomy (NCBI): domain Eukaryota; kingdom Metazoa; phylum Chordata; class Mammalia; order Monotremata; family Tachyglossidae; genus Tachyglossus; species Tachyglossus aculeatus. The sequence continues at coordinate 74,657,255 of NC_052086.1, forward strand.
TGAGTGCACAACTATATATATGTATATGTATACGTAGAGAGAAAGTGCTCAACTATATATATATATATACAGTAAGTGCTCAACTACACACACACACATATACATACATATATAGTATTAAGCACTTACTATGTTACAGGCACTGTATTAAGTGCTGGGGTAGATACAAGTTAGTCAGTTTAGACACAGTGCATGTTTCACGTAGGGCTTACAGTCTTAACCTCCATTTTACAAATGAGGTAACTGAGGCACAGAAAAGTGAAGTGACTTTCCCATGGTCACTCAACAGAGAAGTGGCAAAGGCAGAATTAGAATCCAGGTCCTTCAGTTTCCCAGGCCAGTGCTCTATCCACTAGGCCACGCTGCTTCCTTGTCAGGATGATAAAACACTTCAATGGCCACCAATAGAGTTTGTGGAGTCTCCTTCTCTTCTCTTCTCCTTATCTGGAGACCTTTTTTAAGGAACAAAAGTCTGTCCTGGAGGGGTTAGTCTTTCACATGCCTGTCAGCAGGGAGATGGACCAGATGACCCTTCCCAGCTCCAATTCCTTTGTCCTCTCGGCTGACCAGTTCACTCTTCAACTCCATAGAGGAATCCACCTTAATTCTGCTGGGGGAAATTCAAGTTGGCCAGCAGGCTGAGCTTGTCCTGAGGCTGAGATTGGTGAGATAGTGGGGCAAGGGAACCTGGTTGGAAATCCTGGGTCCTCAAGATCTCTTGGGACAGAGACCCATTGCTGCCACTCTATTTTTCTGAGCTGGGTCAGCAGGACAGTAGTTCAGCCTGGAGGCAGGGAGAGCACATGGCCTCTAGAGGAGTTTACAAGTGGGTCATTTCTGGCTGTCTGGTTTTCTGTCTCCTGCTCTTTTGGCAGCTTTGCAACCGATTCTATGACTTTGGGGCTGGGTTTTGGTGCAATTAGTTTTAATCTCCTAATTCAAATTCCTGGGAAATAGAAGTGAGCCCTGAGGTGGAAGGCAAGCTGAGTTCTGTGAGAAGGAACACAGAGTATGGGAACTGTTAGGACACGGCACAGTCTAAGTCGATTCCTGCTCTTCAATGGAGGCCACTCCCTCCACTCTGCACTCTTCTCCAGTCCCCCAACCCTGGGTGTGTATATATATACACACACACACACACACGCCTTTATTCTATTCATCATCAACATTAAAGTGCCCATTGCATAGACTGTCCACTCGCTGAAAATATTTTTGTTTATCAGTTGCTCGACTTTATTTTGTACTTCCTATGTGCCTAGTTCAGGACATTGCAGCAAGTGGGTGCTTGAGGAATACTGTGAGTTTTCCTAACTCTGTTGTATTGTAATCTCCTTAGGGCTTAGTACAGTGCTCTGCATATAGTGAACACTCAATAAAGACCATTGATTGATGAATTACACTACATTCCTAGGCACGTAGAGCAGCATGGTCTAATGGGTGGTATGTGGGGCTGGAAGTCAGAAGGTCATGTGTTCTAATCCCGGCTCTGCTACTTCTCTGCTCTGTGAGCTTGGGCAAGTCATTTCACTTCTCTGCTTCAGTTACCTTATCTTTCAAATGGGGATTAAGACCGCAAGCCCCATGTGGGACAGGAATTGTCTCCAAAAACCTGATTATGCTGTCTACCCCAGTGCTTAGAACAGTGCTTGACACATAGTGCTTGACAAATACCATAAGTAGAAGATGTGATCTGCTTTGGCTGGAGCTCTCTCTCCTGGGGATCCTTTTTCAAGTTCCTTCCCAGATGGCCATGTCCTTTGGGGAAGGATTTATGTGTTTCAATCAATCAATCGTATTTATTGAGCACTTACTGTGTGCAGAGCACTGTCCTAAGCACTTGGGAAGTACTAGTTGGCAACATATAGAGACAGTCCCTACCCAACAGTGGGCTCACAGTCTATTTTCACAGGTACTTTCGGTACTTAATTTCGCCTCGGCTGCCAAGAGGCTGTGTGAGCTAAGTGCCAGGCACTGTACTAAATTCTGGGGTCGATACAAATATGCAAGCTAATCAGGTTGGACACAATCCATGTTCACTCATTCATTCAATTATATTTATTGAGCGCTTACTGTGTGTAGAGTATTGTACTAAGCGCTTAGGAGAGTACAATGTAACAATAGACATTCCCTGCCCACAACAAGCCTGTCACTGTAGATGGCACTACCATCCTTCCCATCTCACAAGCCCGCAAACTTGGGGTCATCCTTGACTCCACTCTCTCATTCACCCCACACAGCCAATCCATCACCAAAACCTGCCGGTCTCACCTCCACAACATCGCCAAGATCCGCCCTTTCCTCTCCATCCAAACCGCTACCTTGCTGGTTCAATCTCTCATCCTATCCTGACTGGATTACTGCATCAGCCTCCTCTCTGATCTCCCATCCTCCTTTCTCTCCCCACTTCAGTCTATACTTCACTCTGCTGCCTGGATTATTTTTGTACAGAAACACTCTGGGCATGTCATTCACTTCCTCAAAAATCTCCAGTGGTTGCCTGTCAACCTACGAATCAAGCAAAAACTCCTCACTCTCAGCTTCAAGAGTCTCCATCTCCCCCTCCTACCTCACTTCCCTTCTCTCCTCGAGCCCAGCCCGCACCCTCCACTCCTCTGCCGCTAGCCTCCTCACTGTGCCTCGTTATTGCCTGTCCCGCTGGCGACCCCCAGCCCACGTCCTTCCCCTGGCCTGGAATGCCCTCCCTCCACACATCCGCCAAACTAGCTCTCTTCCTCCCTTCAAAGCCCTACTGAGAGCTCACCTCCTCCAGGAGGCCTTCCCATACTGAGCCCCCTTTTTCCTCTCCTCCTCCCCATCCCCCCAGCCCTACCTCCTTCTCCTCACCACAGCACTTGCATATATTTGTATAGATTTATTACTCTTTTTATTTTACTTGTACATATTTACTACTCTATTTTGTTAATGATGTGCATATAGCTATAATTCTATTTATTCTGATGGTTTTGACACCTGTCTATATGTTTTGTTTTGTTGTCTGTTTCCCCCTTCTAGACTGTGAACCCATTGTTGGGTAAGGACCGTGTCTATATGTTGCCAACTTGTATTTCCCAAGCACTTAATACTGTGCCCTGCACACAGTAAGCACTCAATAAATATGATTGAATGAATGAATGAATGTCACTTCACTTCTCTGGGTCTCAGTTATCTCATCTCTAAAATGGGGGAAAAAAACATTAGCCCCGTGTGGGAAGTGGACTGTGTCCAAACCGATTAGCTTTACTTACCTCAGTGTTTAGGACAGTGCTTGGCACGTAGTAAGCACTTAACAAATACCTTAAAAAAAAGAGAGAGCAAGGGGCCATGCCAGTCCAGCAGGAGGCTACCAGTGGGTGTGTATGTTTAGGGGCTGTGTCTCTATCAATTAGTCAATCAATCAATTGGTAGCATTTTTTTGAGGCCTTACTATGTGCAGAGCACTGTTCTAACCCCTAAGACCCTTGAGGGGGAGAGGAAGCTTCAGACCAGGGGTCTTCCAGGCCCTCTGTCTTCCCCGATAGTAACCGTCCTGTAGATGAGGATGGCGGAGAATAATACTCCTGCCAGAAACCAGCTCTGAGCTGGGGTAGGGGAGGAAGGGTAGGAGGGGGGAGCTCTCTGCAGCAGGAGTGGGGATATCTCTGCAGCAGGAAGGGCCTTGGAGATGGGTCCTATTTCTCCTCTTCTTGGGCAGCAGAGGGCAGTGGAATTCCATCTACTGCTTGGCACGGCGGGCTCCTGCCAGGCTGTGCCCCATTCAAGGCTCTGCAACCTGGCACTCCTTCCCACCCAACCCTGCCAGGGCTGGGCCGGGCGTTAACTGTGACTGGGGCAATCCTCAACCTAGGATTCCTCGGGGCAGATTCCCTCTCTGGGCAGCTGAACGGACCCCTGCTGCCTAGTTTTAGTGTAGGGTGAGGTCTGGGGATCGGGACCCCTGAAATAATAATAATAAAAATAATGGCATTTGTTAAATGCTTAATATGTGCCAAGCACTGTTCTAAGCACTGCGATAGATTCAAGGTAAACAGGTTGTCCCACGTGGGGCTCACAGTCTTAATCCCCCTTTTACAGATGAGGTAACTGAGGCCCAGAGAAGTGAAATGACTTGCCCAAAGTCACACAGCTGATCAATGGCAGGGCCCAGATTAGAACCCACTGCCTCTGACTCCCAAGCCCAGGTTCTTTCCACTATGCCACACTGCTTCTCTAATTATGGTATTTGTTAAGCACTTATTATGTGTCAAGCACTACTGGAGTAGATACAAGCTAATTGGGTTGGACATAGTCTCTGTCCCACATGGGGCTCATGGGCTTACTCCCCATTTTACAGATGAGGGTTCTGAAGCACAGAGAAGTGAAACCACTTGACCAAACAGGCAAATGTTGGAGCCAGGATTCGGACACAGATCCTTCTGACTCCTAGGACCTTGCTCTCTCCAGTAGGCCACGCTACTTTGCCCCAAGCTAGTCCTGTCTCTGCCCCTCTGGCTGCAGTCCCCACCTTGTCCTTCCCCCTCTCCAAAGCCAGCAGAAGGGATTCAGGAGGCTCAGGAGACTGAGGAAGAGCCTTCCGTGAAGGCCCAGTCAACCTGTAGGTGTCAGCTGGGCCTCGGGGAAAGCTGCCTGCTGTTACTTCAGAACTGGAGGTGGGAGAGGAACAACAGAGACCCCCACAGCTGCAGCCAAAGACCCTCTTAAGCTCAGGGTGGCCTGGGGGATGAAGGGGTTAGCTGGACAGCCGGGCCTCTTCCCTATCCCCCGAGGCTGGGACAGCTGTTGTCTCTGGTAGTCTCTGAAGGAGCAGGGGCAGGGTGAAGTAGCTTCCTTGTTACTTGAGCCTTGTCACTAAGGGGGAACCTCGACTCTGCACAAGGCACAAGGCACAAGGCATAGACTCCTCCCAAAGTCAAGTCCTGCAATGACTAGAGGGAGGGCAGCATAATAATAGTCTAATGATGATAATAATAATAATAATAAGAATGACAGTGGCATTGGTTAAGTGCTTACCATGTGCCAAGCACTATACTAAGCCCTGGGGTAGATGGATTCTAACTGAACACAATCCCTGTCCCACATGGGGCTCAAAGTCCAAGTTAGGAGGGACAATGGATATTTAGTCTCCCTTTTGCAGATGAGGAGACTGAGGCCCAGGGAAGTGAATTGTCTTCCCAAGGTCACAGAACAGGCAACAAATGGAGCTGGGATTGGAAACCAGCCCTCTCTTGTTTATGTGTTTTTTAAGTGCTCACTATGTGACAGGCACTGTACTAGGTGAATCAAGTTAATCAGGTTGGATACAGTCCCAAATGGGACTTACAATATTAATCCCCATTTTGCAGATGTGGGATCTGAGGTGCAGAGAAGCAAAGTGACTCGCTCCAAGTCACACAGCAGATGGGATTAGAACATAGGTTCTGTGACTCCTAGGCCCGTGCTCTTTCTACTAGGCCACATTGCTTCTCGAGCAGCTTCTTCCTGCTTCCAGGCCCACACTTTTTCCTCTAGGCCAGGTTGTATGTCAGGGGAATGGATACCAGGTGCCGAATCTCACCATCAGACCTGCTGTTGGCAGTGGAGGGTGAGATTCTCCTCTCCCTGGAGTTGAGAGGACACTGGGGTAGGGGTCGGAGTCACCAACAAGGTCCTGACTGAATGCCCTTTAACAACATCCCCACAAGAAAGGACATCCATTTCAGAGTCTTTCTCCTTTCCAAAATGCACCATAAGACCTGGGGAACAGATGCATCCCTCAGAGTTCCAGAGAATTCCAGAGAAAAGGCAGAGGCTGTGATTTAGTTCCTTTATTCCCCCCCCCACTCTAAGCCCCACATCATTTATGTACATATCCAAAATTGATTGATTTATTGATTTATTTATTAATGACCATCTCCCCCACTAGACTGTATGCTCTTTGTGGGTATGGAATGTATTTGCCAACTCTGTTATATTGTTATACTGTACTCCCCCAAATGCTTAGTGAAGTGCTCTGCACACAGTAAGTGCTACTGAGAAAAGCAACTTGGCCTGCTGGATAGAGCACGGCCCTGGGAGTCAGAAGGACCTGGGTTCATTCATTCAATCAATCATTCATTCATTCACTCAGTTGTATTTACTGAGCACTTACAGTGTGCAAAGCACTGTACTAAGCACTTGGGAGAGTACAATATAACAACAAACAGACACAAGCCCTGCCCACAGTGAGCTCACAGTCTAGAGGGGGAGACAAACATTAATATACATACGTAAATAAATAAATAATAGATATCTATATAGATACATTTTTGGGCAAGTCACTTAACTTCTCTGGGCCTCAGTTCCCTCATCTGTAAAATGGGGATTAAGACTGTGAGTCCTGTGTGGGACAGTCTGATCACCTTGTATCCCCCCAGCGCTTAGAACAGTGCTTTGCACATAGTAAGTGCTAAACAAATGCCATTATTATTATTATTATTATTATTATATATACAGATATATATACAGATATGCACATATATATATATACAGAAGGACCTGGGTTCTAATTCCGGCTCTTCCACAACCTGCTGTATGACCCTGGGCATACCACTTAACTTTTCTGGACCTCAGCTTCATCATCTATAAAATGAAGATGAAGACTGGGAACTCCATGTGGGACAGGGACTGTGTCCAACCTGATTAGCCTGCATCTACCCCAGTGCTTAGAACAGTGCCTGGCACATTCATTCAATCGTATTTATTGAGCACTTACTGTGTGCAGAGCACTGTACTAAGTGCTTAGTAAGCACTTAACAAATACCATAAAAAGAAATGATTAATTGATTGATTGGTGGGGGAGGAGACAGCTGATGTCAGATCACATCCAGACTTCTTCCCAGTTGTATATTTTCTGCTGGGGCGTTTTTAAACTGTTCAGAATAGTGAACTTTATCTACACAAACCCCAAAGAAATGGCATCCTGCCCCTCTACTCAAGAGTGGGCGGTATTATTTAGCGAATTCAGTAATAGTAGTAGTAATAGTATTTGTTAAACTCTTACTGTGTGCCTAGCACTGCCCTAACCACTGAGAGAAAATACAGAGGTGGGAATTAAACCCAGTCTCTGTCCCTCATGGGGCTCACATTCTAAGTGGAAGGGAACCTTACAGGGAAAATTGAGGGTAGGGATTGGGTCCTCTCCCCAAAGGATAGCACAGTGCTTCGTGTACACTAAGTGCTCGGAAGATATCACTGATTTCTGGGAGATTTTGAGAAGGTAGTATTGCTGTTCGCCATAAGAGGGCCCTATTTGCTTGGAGACGTGCAAGATGTAAAGACTTTAAGGATGGAGAAAGTTGTAAAGTTGACGAAAGCATGCAGGGGAGAGAGAACATGTTAGTGGGAGAAAAGTGCTATCTTTGCCTCACTTTTTTGCAGTTGGGCCCATTTGGATATAATAATATTAATAATAACAACAACAATTGTGGTATTTGTTAAGGGCTCACTATGCACCAGGCGTTATTCTAAGAGCTGGAGTAGATACAAGTTGATCGGGTTGGACGCAGTCCCTATTCCAAATGGGGCTCACAGCCTTAATCCCCATTCTACAGATGAGGAAACTGAGTCACAGAGAAGTGACTTGCCCAAGGTCACACAGCAGACAAACGGCAGAGCCGGGATTAGGATCCAGGTCCTCTGACTCATATGGCTTCTTAATTTTTTTGTTATCAGCCAGTGATATTTTTATTAATTACCAGCATCTCAGCAGCTCTGACCATTCTCTTGGCAATCAATTGATAGTATTTATTGAGTGCTTAGTCTGTGCAGAATACTGCTGTAAATTCTTGGGAGAGTACAGTAGAGTTCCTAAGCAAAATCCCGGCAACCAAGGAGTTTACAATCTAGCAGGAAATGGACACTAACATGCAATACAGATAAGAGGAAGCAGCCATGTGTAAAGATAGATACATCTGAAGATAGGGAGAGCTATAAACAAAGGTGTCTGCCAACAGGATGCTTACAATTTAATAGACAGGCATGCAAGAATGTAAGGGCCAAATCTGGAAATTATGGGTCAATACTCTAATTTTTAGTATAAGTAGAAGCAGTGTGGCCCTAGTGGCTAGAGCACTGTCCTGGAAGTCAGAAGGACCTGGGTCCTAACCCAGCTCTGCCACTCATCTGCTCTGTGACCTCAGGCAAGTCGCCTGTTGTTGGGTAGGGACCGTCTCTATATGTTGCCGACTTGTACTTCCCAAGCGCTTAGTACAGTGCTCTGCACACAGTAAGTGCTCAATAAATACGATTGAATGAATGAATGAGTGAACTTCTCTGTGCTTCTGTTTCCTCATCTGTAAAATGGGAATTAAGGCTGGGAGCCCCACGTGGGACATGGACTGTGTCCAACCTTATTAGCATTTAGAACGGTGCCTGGCACATAGTAAGCACTTAACAAATACCAAAATTAAGGGGAAATGTATATAAATCGTCTTGATAGGCTGGACAGTAATTGGAAAAGTCAAGGAAAACTTCCTGGAGGAGGCACTCTTGAGCTAGGATGGAGGGAAAACTGTCTTAGCTGCTTCTCTGTACAACTACACTGCCCAGATCAATCCTGCTATTCTGGTGACTCTCAGCTCTTCCTTCTGTACTTACATTTTCTGGGTCTGAGTACATTAGTTTTTGTTCCCATCTCAGTGCCCCAGGCTGGGGATTTTAAGGTTTTAATCTTTTATTAATCTTGTGATTCAGAGTGCTAACAAAAAGATTGCAGAGAGCCCCTAATCCACATTTCCCGTAGTGCTAGAAGTAAACTTTATTGGGAGAGGGTGGGGAGTTCCAAGTTGCATACCTTATTATCTGCTAGATTGTAAACTCGTTGAGAGCAGGGACTTTGGAACACAGTGTGGTGTAGTGGAAAGAGCCTGGGAGTCAGAAGGACCTGGATTTTAATCCTGGCTCTGCCACTTGTCTGCCGTGTGACTTTGGGCAAGTCGCTTCATTCCCCTGTGCCTCATTTACCCCATCTGTAAAATGGGGATTAAGACTGTGAGCCCCAAGTGGGACAGGCATTGTGCCTAACCCGATTATCTTGTATCTACTCCAGCGCTTAGTACAGTGGTTGGCATATAGTAAGCACTTAAAAATGCTATTATTACTCCCCCAAGACCTTAGTTTGGTGCTCTGCGCAGTGTCCACACTCAATAAATACCACTGATGGATTGATTGAGAGTTGAATGACAGAACTCTGGGGAGGGTCAGGGGCAGGGACTGGACAACAGACCGGGTTAGGAGAAGTGCAGAGTACCTGCTGGGTGAGTCCAGAGGGAGTGATCAGGTCAGTGACTAGACAATTTGATCCGATCGATAAGTAGCGAGGTCTAGTGGATAGTGCATAGGCCTGGAAGTCAACAGGACCAGGGTTCTAATCCTGGCTCCACCACTTGTCTGCTGCTTGACTCTGGGGCAGGTCACTTAACTTCTCTGTGCCTCAGTCACTTTATCTGTAAAACGAAAATTAAGACTATGAGCCCCATGTGGGACAGGAACTCTGGCCAACCCAATTTGCTTCTATCCATCCCAATGCTTAGTAATAATAATAATAATGTTCTTATTTGTTAAGCAGTGCCTGGAACATAGTAAGCACTTAACAAATGCGACAATTATTATCATTTTAGCTGGACACACCCAGGGGCTAGAGGAGGACTCAAAAATCCACTGGCTGGTGATCCAATTCTTTTTTCACCTAAGTGATGCCGTGATCCGTGCTGAGGTCAGATCAATGAGGACATGGCACATAATGGACTGTGTTCCCAAGGTGATGCTCAGACACTAATAATTTATGGCTCAGAGATTACAGAGCTTATAATAGCATGGTTGGGTCCAAGGAACATAAATTATTGTGTTTTCACTGAAATTCCATTTGGAGAGAGAGCGATAATATCGGACTTTCGGCTTTTAAACTTTTTGATATTTTTCTATCCAGCATACTGAAAAAAACCTGCTTTGAGGGATATTAATAGATGGTTCTTTTAAGATCCCTCTTTATTAAAATCTTCAAGGTAAATTCCACCGGTACAGCACAGCCTTCCGGAGGAGAGCAGCCGGGATGTGCTCATGGGGTTGCGGTGGGGAGATGAGAAATGTTTCGTTACTTGTTTTGCTGTCTGTCTCCCCCTTCTAGACTGTGAGCCCATTGTTGGGTAGGGACAGTCTCTACTTGTTGCTGATTTGTACTTCCCAAGTGCTTAGTACAGTGCTCTCCACACAGAAAGCACTCAATAAATACGATTAAATGAATGAATGAATTGAGAAGAGGGATCGCGTCTATCTATTTTACCCTTAGTAATGTACACTTAGTTCAGTGTTCTGCACACAGTAAGCACCAGATGGCATGGAGGATAAAGCCCAGGCCCGGGAGTCAGAAGGTAGTGGGTAATAATCCTGGCTCTACCACTTGTCTGCTGTGTGATCTTGGGTGAGTCACTTTACTTCCTCGGTACTTCAGTTACCTCATCTGTAAAATGGGGATTGAGACTGTGAGCCTCCTGTGGGACAGGGACTGTGTCTAACCCGATTTGCTTGTATCCAACCCAAAGCTTAGTATAGTGCCTGGCACACAGTAAGTGCTTAACAGACATGATAATTATTATTAGTATTATGATTAATAATGAATACTATTGATTGATTGATTGATTGAGAGGGGTGCTCAGTAAGTGGCAATTGGATCCCGCTTTTGACATCGAATGATGGTGATGGAAGTTGAACCGAAATCCTTAGTCTCCTTCCTGGCTCTTCTCCTGAAACCCTCAGGTTGGGTGAGGCCTAAGTTTAGTTTATTTGCCCTGCCGATGGACTTTGCTCTCCCTATGTCTCTGTCCCTGGGTGAGGACCTGGGGACACATGTCAGGTGTGCATGAAGCTAGCGGACTTTTAGGGGAGAGATTTTTCAGGAGAAATGGTTGTTTCTACCATGTCTTTTCCTGGGGTAAAACCTAGGGCCAAACTAAGCTCAGCAGGACCTGAGCCTGACCAATGGATCAGAGAAACAAGAAAGAAGTTGGAAACTCTAGGTCCAATGCCAAGCCTGCTCCTGGAACCCTCATTTCAGGGCACCGATCCACTCTATAGCAGGTTGTTGTTTTATGCCACTGCCACCCGTGGCAGACTCCAAGCAGATGGACAGGATGTGGGAGGGCTGGAGGGAGCAGGAGACACAGGGCTGCCACTTCTGAGTAGCAGCTGTCAATCATGAACACTCCCGGGACAATCAGGAGGACTCAATTCCAAGGACGTGCTACCTTGTCCATGTGAGCTCAGTTGAACCTCAGCCAGGGAAACTGCAGGTTTGCCCACCCCCAAAAATTGTTACCAAGCCTCCTTACGTTCCCTGGAAAATGCAGTGCTTGTGCCAAGAAGAAGTCGGTGGGACCTATTCACTTTCTTACTTATTTTCACCTTTTTGTGAAATTCACCTTGCGTAGGCATGTCTGAAGTCTCTTCCCCATTCCCATAGTGCCAGACAAAGTGATTTTTTCATTTATTTTAGCTTTTTCTTAGGTCATTAGACACTAGAATGTGCTGCGGTTATAAAAGGGAAGCAAGTTTTGAGGAACAAAATTTTCGGTAGGAACTGCAGTTACTGCCAAGTTCTATAGGAGTCAAGTCTGAAGCTTCTGAGAAGCACTGTGGTTTAGTGGATAAAGCACGGGCCTGGGAATCAGAAGGACCCAGCTTCTCATCCCGGCGCCTCCACTTGTCTGCCCTGTGACCTTCGGTAAGTCACTTCACTTCTCTGTGCCTCAGTTACCTCAACTGTAAAATGGGGATGAAAACTGTGAACCCCACGAGGGACATGGACTGTGTCCAACCTGATTACTTTGTATCTATCCCAGCATTTAGCAAAGTGCCTAGCACATAGAAAGCGCTTAAGAAATACCATTAAAAAAGGTATTCTTTTCCTTATCAATCAATCAATCAATGGCATTTACTAGGTGCAGAGCACTATATTAAGCACTTGGGACAGTACAATACAACAGGATTAGTAGACACATTGCCTGCCCAGAATGAGCTGATAGTCTAGAGGATAATGGATTGCAAAATTTTTGAACTCACTGTTCCTGAGAATGAAGTGTCTGAGCTTTTTCATTCATACACCATTCCAAGCCAAAGTCTGATATACATTATTCACTCCCCAACTGTGCATCAGATAGGCCCCACCCATCATGGCTAAGGGGAGAGCTGAATCACTTCCTGGGTCAGACCATACATAGCACAAGCAGCTGACGGGCAAGGTGGAAATGTTCTTCCTCTTGTGTCTGGATTGGATCAGGTCACTAGGTGTTATTTAGACACACCACGTAATAATTATACTTGTATTTGTTAAGCACTTACTATATGCCAGGCACTGTACTAAGCGCTGGGGTGGATACCAACAAATCAGGTTGGACGCAATCCATGTCCCACATGGGGCTCACAGTCTTACTCCTTATTTTACAGTCTAGGAAACTGAGGCATAGAACAGTGCTGTGATTTGCCCAAGGTCACACAGCAGACAAGTGGCAGAGTGGAGATTAGAACCCAGCTCCTTCTGACTCCCAGGCCCATGTTCTATCCACTAGGCCTCATTGCTTCTCCTTATGGATCTGTAAATGCATGCTAGGACTACAGTATGAGCTGTTCTATCTGGAGACAGGACAATGGAGGAAATGACCCTTGAACTCCCTCCCAAGTCTCTGATTCTTCGTTGTTTCCAGAAGGGCTTTTTATCTGGATCGATGCCAAATGGAGATGAGGCATTTTTGACTCCCCCTGGCATACAAAAACTGGCTTAGAGTCGGGTGGAAGGATTAAATTTGCTGAAGAACAACTTCAAGGAACTCTAGAGTTGGTCATGAAGTGTGAAACTCTGGAGGTGTCACCTGGAGTTCAATCAGTGGTATTTATTATTTTACCATTTGCAAAGCACTGTACTAAGTGCTTGGGAGACTACTAGAGTTGGTAGACGTTCCCTGCCATCAATGAACTTACAGTCTCGAGGGGGAGATGGACATTAATAGGAATAAATAATTTATAGATACGTGTATAAGGGCAATGGGGCTGAGGGTGAAGTGACTAGCAAATGCGCAAAGGGTACGGATCCAGCGTATAAATGACCAGAAGGGAGAGGGAGTGGTGGAAAAGAGGGCTTAATTGGGGAAGGCCTCTTGGAGGAGATGTGAGCCAAGTAAGTCTTTGAAGGTGGAGAGAGTGGTGGTCTGGTGTATATGGAGAGAGAGGGAGTTCCAGGCTGGAGGCAGAGGTTTTTTTGTTTTTTAATGGTATTTGTTAAGTGCTTAACAAATAACAAGTGCTTTTTCATTCATACACCATTCCAAGCCAAAGTCTGACATGCATTATTCACTCCCCAACTGTGCATCAGATAGGCCCCACCCATCATGGCTAAGGGGAAAGCTGAATCACTTCCTGGGTCAGACCATACATAGCCCAAGCAGCTGACGGGCAAGGTGGAAATGTTCTTCCTCTTGTGCCTGGATTGGATCAGGTCACTAGGTGTTATTTAGACACACCACTGTAATAACTATATTTGTATTTGTTAAGCACTTACTATATGCCAGGCACTGTTCTAAGTGCTGTGGTTGTGTGAAAGGGTTGGTGGTGAGCTGGTTGAGATTGGGGCACAATGAGCAAACTGATGCTAGAGGAGGGAAGCGTGCAGTCTGTGCTATAGTATGAGATCAGTGACATAAGGTAGGACAGATTGTCAGAAACCCATCCGTTTTGGAATTTCAATATTTCAATTTCTCCCTGTAGATGTGTTGTACAAGTATTTACTTAGGCAGGGCTCAATTAAAAACTCCCGGTGATTCCCTTAATTAAAAGTTGGTCCAGTGAGCACATCACCAATAGTCCAAAGGCAAAATGAAAAACTGACTTGAAAAATGTCAAATCTTATTGCAGACAGTAGCGATGACTCACATATCATGTTCCTTTCCCTCAGCGCTTAATACAGTGCCTGGCACATAGTAACTGCTTAACAAATACCATTATTATTATTATTATTGTTGTTATTACGAATGTTCCTAAGAAGCCAACTGGGAAGAATAATCCAAACTTGGGCCTTGCCCTTGCCATTAATAATAATGATGGGATTTGTTAAGTGCTTATTATTTGCACTGTTCTAAGCACTGGGGGTAATTAAGCACAGTCTTAATCCCCCTTTTACAGATGAGGTAACTGAGGCACAGAGAAGTTAAGTTGCTTGCCCAAAGCCACACAGTTGATAAGTGGCAGAGGCAGGACCCATGACCTCGTACTCCCAAGCCCATGCTCTTTCCACTAAGCAATGATGCAGGTATAGTCGAATCACACTCCTCCCCTCCTTACACATACCTCCCTTTGACTGAGGCATTGTGTGATGACCTTGCTCTCTCTTCTAGAGAATCAGCTCCCAGAAGACAGGCACTGGCTCTGTAATAAGGTGCCCAGACCACCCTCTAGACTGTAAGCTCGTTGTGGGCAGGGAATGTGTCTGTTATATTCTATTGTGTTGCATTCTCCCAATCGCTTAGTACAGTATTCTACACCTGATAGGCGCTCGATAAATACGATTGACTGACTGATGTGGATTGTTTAAACATTGTCAAAAAATGTTGTTTAAACATTGTTTAAACATGTCCTATTTTATGACATGTCCTTTTATGACGTCCAATTTTTATGTCCTATTTTATTTTTTTTAAAACATGTCCTAGGACAGACCAATGCTTCTCTTGGCCAGTGGCTTCACTATGGCCTGCCTTCTCGCAGTGGGCCTCTCCTCTGCCCACCTAGGCCCTTTTTGAGGAAGAAATGCCCCCTTGGATGTTGAGAACTCAAGGAATTTAATGGATCATGGGTGACTAGCCCAGTGCTAGAGAATCTAAATGTCTAGGCCCAAGGGTAAGTTCTCCAGAAGTCTATTGCATGGTGGCCTAGGGGAAAGAACACAGGCCTGAGAAGCAGAGCACCTGAGATCTAATCCCGCTCTGTCAATTGCTTGCTGTGGGACCTTGGGCAAGTCACTTGACTTCTCTTTGTCTGTTTCCTCAACTGTAAGATAGGGATTAAATA
Source organism: Tachyglossus aculeatus (assembly GCF_015852505.1). Classification (NCBI taxonomy): domain Eukaryota; kingdom Metazoa; phylum Chordata; class Mammalia; order Monotremata; family Tachyglossidae; genus Tachyglossus; species Tachyglossus aculeatus. The sequence goes on from NC_052086.1 coordinate 74,672,318, forward strand.
CCTGTTCTCCCTCATACTTATACTGCGAGCGCCACGAGGGACAGGAACTGGATCCAACTTGATTAATATGTATGTACCCCAGTGCTTAGAACGGCGCTTGACATATAGCAAGTGCTTAACAAATACCATAAAAAAGGCCTTATTGTCTTCCTAATGTGTCCCTCATTCATTCATTCAATCGTATGTACTGAGCACTTACTGTGTGCAAAACGCTGTACTAAGCACTTGGGAGAGTACAATATAACAAGAAACAGACACATTCCTGCCCACAATGAGCTTGCAGTCTAGATGACTTGTGTTCAGCTCCCAAAACCTGGTCCAATGCTCTAGCAAACCCAGGGAGGCAAACTAGGCAAACTAGTCAGTCAGTCAATCAATAGTACTTACTGAGTGCTTACTATGTACAGAGGACTGTACAAAGTGCTTGGGAGAGTACATTCCAAATACAAGCTAATCAGGTTGGACCCAGTCCAAGTCCCACATGGGGCTCATAGTGTTAATTCCCACTTCACAGGTGAGATAAATGAGACCCAAAGAAGTGAAGTGACTTGCCCAAGGTCACACAGCAGACAAGCAGCGGAGCCAGGTTTAGAATTCAGGTCCTTCTGACTCTCAGGCTCATGTTCTCTCCATTAGTCATGTGGCTTCGCTATGATTACAGGTGACCCTTACCTAATTAACTGGAAAATGAGAATTAAGCTCCTTAGTGAAGGAGATGGATGGAGGTATGTGCCATCTAACATTCCGAACCATAAGGATGAGTGTCCAGGACATTAACCATCTCCCACTTTCTCCAAAGCATTCTGCCAAAGTCAGAGAGAGAATAGGGAGTACAGTATACTGTACTGAACACTTGGAAGGTACACCAGAAGCACAAAACGTGTTCTTTGTCCTGAAGGAGTTCCAGGTCCTTCTGACTCCCAGGCCATGCTCTATCCACTAGGCACACTGCTTCTGAAAAATAATTTATAACATCTAATTTATAGTTTAAAGATGTGTACATAAGTGCTGTGGTCATGATGACATCATGCACCTCTGAGAGCTTTAGAAAATGTTTTTATCTCTAGTCCCTGGTGCGGGTAGACACAGGTCTGATACTTTTTACAGAACCTTGTAGGTCTAAATCCCTTTGGTTGTCCTTTAGTGGAAACTCATTTTCCGGAAGCTAGAGATTTGAGTGTTTGGGTCATTGGCCGTGTAATTTGGATTTGGCTGCTACTCTTTCCCTCTCCCCCCACCCATTTTCTTTTCCTGCACTTTGGAATTAACCTCTTTGTGTGCTTCCGGACTAAATATTTGGAAATGATTCCTGGGGTTATGGCTTTCTCTTGGGCCCCTCTCCCCATAGCCTCGCTTGTTCAGCTAACAGTGCAGATCTTTCTGGTTTGTTTCTGTATGTCTGTGGGGAATGACCACACCAAAAGACACTTTAAAAAGCTTGCAGACTAATAGTATTAAAAGGCCAAAAGCATTGACGGCTTTGATGAAATTTAGTTTTCAAAGTTCAAAGTGAAACTGCCGAGGCAACCAAGAGAATGTTTGTTACAGAACTACTTCACTCCTGAAGCTCAGCTGAAATTCACTCATTCATTCAATCATATTTATTGAGCGATTAATGTGTGCAGAGCACTGTACTAAGTGCTTGGAAAGTACAGTACAGCAATAGAGATAATTCCTGCCCAGAATAGGTTCACGTCATATCCCTCCCACCCCACCCCACCCCAACCAATTGAGTTGCTGTTTTGAGGTGTCAGATTGGGTCAATCTGTCAATCAATCAATCATATTTATTGAGCTCCTGGGAGAGTGCAATAGAGTAGAGTTGGTAGATATGTTCCCTGCCCACAATGAGTTTACAGTTTAGAGAGGGAGACAGACAGTTAATAGAAATAAATAAATGATGTATACGAACAGAAGTGTTGTGGGACAGAGGGAGGGGTGAATAAAAGGAACAAATCTAAGTGCAAGGGTGAACTGTGGAGTGTGAAGTGGACTCAATCCTGTGAATCAATCAAGCAATCATACTTATTGAGCACTTACTATGTGCAAAGCACTGTACTAAGCCCTTGGGAGAGTATGATACAACAGAATTAGCAGACATGTTCCTGTCCCATAATGAGTTTACATTCTAGAGGCTTCTGCTGGGGTAGAGCTTTCAGAACAAGTAGCTGGTTTAACTTGAGAGGATGGCGTCTGAAGACAATTGGATGCCTAATTGCTGCTAGTTGAAGAACTCTGGTTGCCTCTGTCTGTTCTGAGAGAGTCAGCATTTGTACAGTGATGCTCTTCCTGGGGGTTCTGAGCAACTCTGCTGGGCTGAACTGGGTTTGGGTCTTCTCAGCACCAAGCCCTCAGATCCTCAAGAACCCAACCCTTCCAAGAAGCACCATGGCCATGGAATCAATCAATCAATCAATTATATTTATTGAGTGCTTACTATGGGCAGGGCATGCGGGAGAGTACACTATAACAGAGTTGATTGACATGTTCCCTGACCACAACAAGCTTACGGTCTAGAGGGGGAGATAGACATCAGCAGACATAAAAAAATAATGGATATGGATATAAGTGCTGTGGAGCTGAGCGAGAATGGGGCGAATAACAGATGTATGTTCAACTGCAAGGGTGAATGTTAGCCTCAAGGCTGGCTGTGGAGTACCAAGTGGGCTCAATCCTGTGGAAACTCGGTTTCCAGAGAGGTAGCTGGTTTGACTTTGGGGGGAGGCTCTGCTGGCCTGAGCTTGGTTTGGGTCATCTTTGTTTTCTTTAAATGGTATTTGTTAAGTGCTACTATGTGCCAGGCACTGTTCTAAGCACTGGTGTAGATACAAGTAAATCAGGTTGGACACAGTCCATGTCCCACATGGGGCTCCAAATCTCAATCTCCATTTTACAGTTGAGGGAATTGAGGCCCAGAGAACTTAAGTGACTTGTCTGAGGTCACACAGCAAGGTAGAGTTCTGTGTTATGATCACCATTTTACAATTAGGAAACAGGCACAGAGAGGTTAAGTGGTTTAGGCCAGGTCCCACAGCAAGCTAGTGGCAAAGCTGGGGATTAGAACCCAGGTCCTCCTGATTCCTAGTCTCATTCTCTATCTATTAGACCATGCTGCTTCCCTTTATCTTAGCACCAAGCCTTTGGAACCTCAAGAACCCAAGCTTTCCAAGAACCCCTATATCTTAATGGACTCAATCAATCAATCAATGGTATTTATTGAGTGCTTACTATGTGCAGAGCACTATACTAAGTGCTTGGGAGAGTATGATACAACAGAATTAGCTGACACGTTCCCAGCCCAATAATGAGTGAGAGGACCTGGGTTCAAATCCCTGCTCTGCCACTTGCCTGCTGTGTGGCTTTGGGCAGGTTCTTTAACTTATCTGTTCTGTGTCCTCATCTGTGGAATAGTGATTCAGTGCTTGTTCTCCCTCCTACTTAGATTGTATGTTCTGTGTTGGAAAGGGACTGTGTCTGGCCTGATTATCTTCTATCTACCCCATGTTTAGTACAGTGCTTGGCACAAAGTAAGCACTTCACAATGATTATTATTGTTATTATTATTAGTAGTATTGGAAAGAACAAGACTCCAGGAGTCAGAGGACAGGGTCCTCCCCAGCTTTGCCACTAGCTTGCTGTGGGACCTGGGTTAAGCCACTTAACCTCTCTGTGCCTGTTTCCTCATTGTAAAATGGTGATCATAACACAGAACTCTACTTTGCAGGGATGTTTTGAGGACAAGAATGCGATAATAAATGCGAAAGTGATTTTGAAAATGAAAGTGCTGTATAAACCAAGGTATTATTACCCATTTACTATGTGCCACGCATCTTACTAAGCACCAGGGTAAATACAAGATAAGTGGGTTGGACACAGTCCCTGTCCCACTCGGGGCTCACAGTCTTAATCCCCCTTGTACAGATGAAGCAATGGAGTTACAGAGATGTGAAGTGACTTGTCCAAGGTCACACAGCAGATAGGCGGCAGAGCTGGTATTAGTACCCAGATCCTCTGACTCCCAGGTCTGTGTTTTCCTTCCCTTTTGATAATCTACAGCTTTCTTCTGTGTTTTCTAAGATGCAGTGCCTAGAACTATATTCCAGGTAAGGAGATAGCCTCATTTTAAGTAGTGGCAAAACAATGTCTATTGTCATTTCTATACCTTTCCTGCTGCTGTTCAGTTGCAGCTTCACATTGGACAGATGATTGAAAAGGAGAGTCAATATTAATTTGGACATCTCGTTCCCAAATTGTGACGGATGGCTCAGAGTCCAGCAGCAGATAATTGCAATTTGGCTCATTCTTTTCCCCTCAGTGAAGGACTGTCCACTTACAGTAGAGTTCATATGCCATTTTCAGCCCCACTCTCTCAGCTGAGGTCTTTTCTTGGTTTATCCCCATCTGTGTGGTATTTTGCCACCCAGAAGCGCTTAGTACCACTTACCAAAGTGAAGATTTCATTAGCCACACTGGCTTGCAGGTAACCTTCATCCCTCCTCTAGACCACAAGCTCCTTGTGGGCAGGGAACAAGTCTACCAACTCTTTTGTATTGAACTCTCCCAAGCACTTAGTACAGTACACTACATATGGGAAGTGCTCAATAAATACCATTGATTGATTGATTAATGTTAAATAAAACTGGCTCCAACAATCATCCTGAAGGGAACCCACTTTACACTTCTCCATCCTGAAAAGTGGTCATTTATCCTTCCTTTTCCTTTAGTCAGTTTTCTATCTGTGACAGAGTGTCCCTCTTAGTTTCTTTTTTTTTAGCCCTTGGGGGAGGAGCCTTGTCAAAGGCCTTTAGAAAAATCTAAATATATTATGTCCCATTTTCTCTTCTATCTATATTCTTATTGACCTCTCCAAAGAACTATAGCAGGTCAGTGAGGGATGCCTTTTCTCTTGCATAATCCAAGTTGTCTTTCCCCATCAAGTGGTACTTTTTAAAAGTGCTCAACAATGTCAAACTCAATGATAGAGTCTATGAATTTTCCCGTTTTGGATGAGAGTTATTTTGAAAATCCACCAGTCTTCCTTTATGTTGGCCGTTGGTAAGGATAAGTTTTAAGTGGGAAACAGCATGGCCTAGTGGCAAGAGCCTGGGCTTGTGAGTAAGAGGTCATGGGTTCTAATCCTGACTCCGCCACTTGTCAGCTATGTGACTTTGGGTAAGTCACTTCACTTCTCTGTGCCTCCGTTCCCTCATCTATAAAATGGGGATTAAAACTATGAACCCCACTTGGGACAACATGATTACCTTGTATCTACCCCAGTGTTTAGAGCAGTGCTTGGCACATAGTAAGTGCTTAACAAATAGCATTATTACTATTATTATTATTATCTTCTCATCAGGAGTTCTGCAACTTCTCCTCTGATTTCCTTCAGAACTCTTGGGAGGATGCCATTTGGTTTCAGTGATTTGTTTACTTTCAGTTTACCTCCTTGTTCTAAATGATCTTGTAGGATCATGGCAGTTTGATCTAGGGTTTATGACCCACCTGCTACAAAAAACAATTTGGTTTGGGGAGCCTCTTCAGCATTTTTAAAAATTGTATTTTATGGTATTTGCTAAGTACTTACTATATGCCGGGCACTGTACTAAGTGCTGGGGCGGACAAGCAAATCAGGTTGGTCACAGTCCCTGTCCCCTGTGGGACTCACAGTCTCAATCCCCATTTTACAGATGAGGTAACTGAGGCACAGAGAAGTGAAGTGACTAGCCCAAGATCATACAGAAGACAAATGGCAGAGCTGGGATTAGAACTCAGATCCTCTGACTCCCAGACCTGTGCTCTTTCCATTAGACCATAGTGCTATTCATCTTCCTCAGTAAAGGCTAAACTAAGGAATTCATTGAGCCTTTTGGCTCTCAGCTTTTCATTTCTAGATTCACCTTTTATCCCACAATCATCAAGTGGCTCCATTAATCTCTCAGCTGTCTCCTTGCTTTTGATAAATTTGAAGCTGCATGATCTAGTGAGAATAATAATAATGGCATTTATTAAGTGCTTACTATCTGTAAAGCACTGTTCTAAGCGCTAGGGAGGTTACAAGATGATCAGGTTGTCCCACGGGGGGCTCACAGTCTTAATCCCCATTTTACAGAAGAGGTAACTGAGGCCAAGATAAGTTAAGTGATTTGCCCAAAGTCACACAGCTGACAACTGGCGGAGCTGGGATTTGAACCCATGACCTCTGACTCCAAAGCCCCTGCTCTTTCCACTAAGCCACACTGCTTCTCATGATACGATGCCATCAGACCCCTACACAAAGCCTCCAGCCCCCCTTCAAAATGCCATCAGCCTCCTTACCTGACACCCCTAGCATGTGGGAGTTGTTTGAGAATGGAGTCAGCGTGGCCTAGTGAAAAGAGCATGGGCCTAGGAGTCAGAGGGCATGAGTGCTAATTCTGCTCCACCACTTGTCTGCTTGTGACCATGGGCAAGTCATTTCACTCCTCTGTCCCTCAGTTTCCTCATCTGTAAAATGGGGACTATAACACACTCCTTCCTCCTTAGACTGTAAGCCCCATGTGGGACAAGGACTGAGTCCAATTGAGTCCAGCATTTCACAGGTAGTAAGCCACTAACAAGTACGATAATGATTATTATTATTATTAAATAAAATATTATTTGTTTTGGAATCCTTTGAGAGGTTCACTTTAACCTCCTTTTTGACCCACCTAATTTCCTGTTTGCTGCTGACCTGCCATTTTTTAAGGACTTTCCTAGTTTCACTCAGTTGAGCTTCCATTTGTTAAAGAATGATATTTTCCTTCCTCTGATCTCTTTTACCCTGCTGGTTAGCCATTCACAGTGACAGATCTGGGTTTTTTTTTTTTTTGTACATATTTTACCTGGGCCTCTAAAATGATATCTTTTAATAGCTCCCATGCTTCTTGTAGGCCAACTTATTTTTTAGCTGTTCCTTTCTGAGTATAATGGTTGAATTATGCATTTTTCAGTGATTTAAAGGAAAAAGAAGCACTGACCTGGACTGGTAACTGGAATTTCATCTGAGATATTAGGGAAAATTTGATGGCTGATAAAGAAAGAGAAACCAAGGTGAGTAGTAGTAGTATCCCAGGCCCATGCTCTATCCACTTTGCCATGCTGTTTCTCTTGTTATTAATTGTTGTTGAAAATTGGGACGTTATATGTTCTCCCATTGCTTCTCAGCCTCTTTGAAAGGGGTAGGGGAAAGGGTTGGGATAAGTGTGGGATAAAAGACCCTCAACATTCCAGAATGTATCCATCCTGCAAGTAGTGTGGCCCAGTGGAAAGAACATGGGTCTGGGAGTCAGATGATCTGGGTTCTAATCCCAGTTCTGCCACTTGCCTTCTATGTGGCCTTGGGAAAATCCCTTAACTTTTCTGTGTCTCAGTTCCCTCACCTGCAAAATGGGGATTAAATACCCCTTCTCCCACCTATTTAGACTGTGAGTCCCTTGTGGGACCTGATGATCTTGTATTTACCCCAGTGCTTAGTACAGTGCTTGGTGCATAGTAAGTACTAACAAATATTGTTATTCTTATTGTTATTATTGGTAATAATAATAATAATAATAAGCCTTGGAATTCTTTGGATCCTAAATTGAATATATATTGATTATGCCCCAGCGTGACATAAAAATCTATGCATTTGGAGGAGCAAGAGTAGCTGAGGTTAATATAAAAGAGGCTGATCAGTTTAGCTAGGAGAGTCTTAATTCTGGAACTTTTATGTTTTTGTATATATTTTTCCAAAATTCCTCTCGAATTATCTAGGATTGTCCCAGTCAAGCTGGGATATATAAGCAGCAGGGCCTAGAGGAAAAACCAAGTGCCTGGGAGCTAGAGGACCTGAGTTCTAATCTCAGCGCAGCCACTTACCTGCTGTGTGACCTTGGACAAGTCACAACATATCTGTGTTTCAGTTTCTTCTTATGTAAAATCATGATTAAATGCTTGCTTTCCCCGTAACTGTGTCTGACCTGGTAATCTTACATCCACCCCGGCGCTTAGTACATTGCTTGGCATATAATAAGCATTTATCAAATGCTATTATTATTATTTTTATTAGTCACCTTAGATATGAAGATGGTGAATTTTTGGTAAGGACACCAATTATAGGACGGAGAGGGGAGCAAGTAGGATGCGAGGGTGGTTTAATTTTGGCATTTATCCCTTGAATGCAGGGCTGAATTGAGGGCCCAAAGGAGAGTTTTGCATAAAGAAAAGAGAATGGCATTATTGGGAAGGTGACACTATCATTCAGATCGACTGACCTTTGGACATGCAGCAGTTTCCCAACTAGCCTTTGCTTTCCCTCTGGATACCAATGTCCTGCATCAGCAGTGCCAACAAATATGCTCAGCCCACCTCTAACAGTTCCTCTTGCAGTTCCAATTTGCACATAGATGGAAAGTATCCTATCGTACTGTTGTTCTCTTTTAAGAAATCAAGTCCAAAGAGCCTTTGTTTTAGTCAGAAAAGATTCCTAAAGTCACTTCGCTGCTTATCTGTTCCTGTCAGTCAAGTCTCCCCATTACCTGGGCAAATTAATTGCCCATCCAGCCCAGGGTTCTGTATCTGACAGTGACACCAAAAGATGCTAGAAAGGGAATGGTGTGGTTGTTTTCTAACACCCCTCACTTTTATGTCCATGATGATAATGGCATTTGTTAAGCACTTACTGTATGTCAAGCACTGTTCTAAGCTCTGGGGTAGACACAAGCTAATCAGGTAGAACACAGTCTTTGTCCCATATGGGGCTCACAGTCTTCATCCCCAATTTACAGATGTGGTAAATGAGGGACAGAGAAGTGAAGTGACTTGCTCAAGGTCATACAGCAGACAAGTGGCAGAGCTGGGATTAGAACCCAGGTCCTTCTGCCTTCCAGACCTGTGCTCTATCCACTAGGCCATGGTGTTTAATAACTCATTCAGGACTTGTCTATAATCCACTGCTCCAATTTGCTCCTCATCCAGCCATGGTTTTGTTTCAGGTCAAAGTCTTCTCCCTGGGTGAGGAGGAATGACCAATCAGTCCTCTAGACTGTAAACTCATGGTAGGCAGGGAATGTGTCTATTGTTGCATTGTACTCTCCCAAGCACTTAGTACAGTGCTCTGCACACAGTTAATGCTCAATAAATACAATTGAAGAATGAATGAATGATTTAGCCCAGGGGAATGAGGAAGGCTGCAGAAGAAGGTGGTGCCTAGTATGGAGCCTCAGAGCAGAAAGAGATACTAGCTGGACCAGAATGAATAAAGTTATTTCAAGGCTCCTCACTGCCCTCCTGCCTCCAGCCTCTCCCCTTTCCAGTCCATACTTCATCTTTCGGCCTGACCATTTTTCTAAAATATAGCAGCTTGGCTCAGTGGAAAGAGCCCGGGCTTTGGAGTCAGAGGTCATGGGTTCAAATCCCGGCTCCGCCACTTGTCAGCTGTGTGACTTTGGGCAAGTCACTTCACTTCTCTGTGCCTCAGTTACCTCATATGTAAAATGGGGATTAAGATTGTGAGCCCCGCATGGGACAACCTGATCACCTTGTATCCTCCCCAGCGCTTAGAACAATGCTTTGCACATAGTAAGTGCTTAACAAATACCAAATTATTATTATTATATCCTTTCTTGCACATTCCCCATGCCTCAGAATAATAATAATAATGATAGCATTTGTTAAGCACTTCCTTTGTGCCAGACACTGTACTAAGCGCTGGGGTGGATACAAGCAAATCGGGATGGATATAGTCCCTGTCCTACATAGGGGTCCCAGTCTTAGTCCCCATTTTACAGATGAGGTTACTGAGGTACAGAGAGGTTAAGTGAATTGCCCAAGGTCCACAGCAGACAAGTGGTGGAGTTGGGATTAGCACTGTGAGCTTTTGACTCTCAGATCCACGGTCTATCCACTGTATCATGCTTCCAATGGTTGGCCATTCCTCTCCAAATCAAGAAGAAAACTCTTTCACCTGGCTTTAAGGTACTTAATGAGAAGCAGAGCAGTCTAGCGGATAGTGCATAGGCCTGGGAGGCAGAAGAACTAGATTCTAATTTCTGCTCCATCACTTGCCTGCTGCATGAATCACTTCTCTGGGCCTCAATTACCTCATCTGCCAAGTGAGGATTGAGACTGTGAGCCCCATGTGGGGCAGGGACTGTGCCCAATCTGATTAGCTTGTATCTACCCCAGGACTCATAATAATAATAATAATAATAATAGCATTCATTAAGCGCTTACTATGGGCAAAGCACTGTTCTAAGCACTGGGGACGTTACAAGGTGACCAGGTTGCCCCATGGGGGGCTCACAGTCTTAATCCCCATTTTACAGTTGAGGTAACTGAGGCACAGAGAAGTTAAGTGACTTGCCCAAAGTCACACAGCTGACAACTGGCGGAGTTGGGATTTGAACCCATGACCTCTGACTCCAAAGCCCATGCTCTTTCCACTGAGCCAAAATGCTATATTTTAGCAGCTGAGCCATGCTGCTTCTCATTAGAATCGTGCTTGGCACATAATAAGTGTTTAACAAATACCAAAATTATTCTTATCTGCTTGCAGCAAATACAAAACCACATAGTGATTTCCTCAATCATAGACCTCCATGTAAAATCCAACATTAAAGGGATGGAAAGAAGGTGGCCTATTCAACACATTAGAGAGTGTTCTGAGATAATTTGGAGATAATGGACAGAGAAGGGTAGACTCATAGTGAGCAGGGAATGTGTCTACCAATGCTGTTGTATTGTACTCTCCCAAGCACTTAGAAGAGTGTTCTGCACACAGTAGGTGCTCAGTAAATATTTTTGATTGATATCTGCCAATGCATTGGCTTTGAAGTTCCCAAGCGCTTAGTATGGTGCTCTGCACACAGTAAGTGCTCAATAAATACAATTGAATGAACGAATGAATGAAGCATTTCATCAGCTCAACCCCTCACTGATTTCCTACTCCAGCCCAACCCGCACACTTTTCTCCTCTATCTTCAGCTTACTCACTGTGCCCTGATCTTATTTTTCTCACCGCCGACCCCCTTCCCACGCCCTTCCTCTGGCTTGGAATTCCCTCCCTTTCCATATACTCCAGACCCCGACTCTCCCCACCTTCAAAGTCTTTTGAAGGTCCCATCTCCTCCAAGAGGTCTTCTCTGATTAAGTTCTCTTTTCCCCAATTCCCTCTCCCTTCTGTGTCAGTCACAGTCTAGAAGGATGAGAGCGGACATTTCCCCCCAGCCTTTATACTATGCTTGTTGACCGTTACATGAAGCTTCTTCAGCATAATGGCCCTAATCTACCCATTACAGCTCCACTGTCTTCTGCTCTTAGAGGACATCTCACCCTGCAGGCATGGCAACATTTAGGTCTTCGCTCAGAGCCTTTTGGTTAGGCTCACCTGCCATCACAGGAAGTGATATGCCAAAGGGCATTAAGTTTAACACGGTGTATACATGAGGTGCAAACTGCACACTTTAGTCTGTTTATTCTATTGTACTCTCTCAAGTGCTTAGTTCAGCGGTCTGCACAGGTAAGCACTCAGTAAATACAATTGACTGACTACTAAGGTCCAGAAATGGGAAAGAGATTACAGGTGGGGTTTGCCCTTGGTTATTTTAGCTGTTGGCATAGTGCCATGAGCATGAGAGTTAGAAGGTCATGGGTTCTAATCCACTTGTCTTCTGTGTGACCTTGGACAAATCACTTCCCTTCTCTGGGCCTCGGTTACTTCATCTGTAAAATTAGGGACAAAAGTATGGGGCCCATGTGCAACAGGGACTGTGTCCAACCTGCTTAATTTACACCTACCCCAGCTCTTAGAACAGTGCTCAGCACATAATAAGTGCTTAACAAGTACCATAATTATTATTATTCCTTGTCTTCACCCCAGAGCTTAGTACAGTGCCTGGCACGTAGTAAGCATTTAACAAACACCACGATTATTATTATTACTGTAATCTTCACCATTTGTGGGCCAGCTGTTTGAATTCAGCTGGCAAGATAGTGTCTTTTTTTCTGAGTCCCCTTAGGAATCTATCCGACTCTCAGCTTCCTAGGACCGGCTGGCCACGTTCCTGGCTTTCACGAGGCAGCTCTGGTTGGCCTGGTGTCAACACCAGCTCAGCTCCCTAATCACTCTCTTCAAATTCAAATAATAGTTAGAGATTTGCTTAGGCAAGCAAAAGGCAGGAAGCGTGTCTTAATCGCCCACTTCTCGTACTTAGCCTTTGAGTGTTGGTCTTTCAGATTTACTCTCTCTCAGGAGTCCATGGACCTTGCCAGCTTCTGGGGGTGGTTTCACCACCGTCACCTCTGGGCCATTACTAATGGCAGGCAAAGGGACAGGATGATAATAATAATTAAGGTATTTGTTAAGCGCTTACTTTGTGCCAGGCACTGTACTGAGCGCTGGGGTGGATACAAACAAATCTGATTGGACACAGTCCTTGTCCCATGTGGGGCTCACAGTCTTAATTCCCATTTTACTGATGAGGTAACTGAGGCACAGAGAAGTAAAGTGACTTGCCCAAGGTCACACAGCAGACAAGTGGCAGAGCTAGGATTGAAGTCCATGGCCTTCTGACTCCCAGGCTCATGATCTATCCACTGTGCACTTGGTAAGTGCTTAATAAATACCACTAGGATGATGATGATGATGAAGATGATGATCACAACAATGAAATGCTGGAGACCGATCTGTTCATGACCACTGAAACCTTGCTCATTGCCACATATTTGTCCCCCGATAAAAGGGATGACAGTGGCTTGAAGAGGAGCTGAAATGCAGCAATCACAAGCAGGGATGGGTCAGAGTGATGATGATCATGATGATATTTGTTAAGAGCTTACTAAGTGTCAAGCACTGTTTGAAGCACTGGAGTAGATATAAACTAATCAGGATGGACACAGTCCCTGTCCCACATGGGGTTCACAGTCTTAATCCCCATTTTACAGATGAGGGAACTGAGACCCAGAGAAGTTAAGTGACTTGCCCAAGGTCACACAGCAGACAGTTGGCAGAGCCGGGATGAGAACCCAGGTCTTTCTGAGTCCCAGGCCCATGTTCTATCCACTAGGCCATGCCGCTTCCCTAGGCCGTGCTTCTTTGAAATCAATCAATCCATGGTATTTAATGGACATTTACTATGTGCAGAGCCCTGTACTAAGTGATTTTGTCAATGGTACTTATTGAGTGCTTACTTTGTGCAGAGAACTGTATTAAGCACTTTTATCAATGGTATTTACTGTGTGCTTACTATGTGCAGAGCACTGTAATAAGCACTTGAGAGAGTATAACAGAATTAGCAGACACGTACCCTGCCCATAACAGGTTTACAGTCTAGAAGGGGAGACAGACGTTGATATGAATAAATAATTTGTAATACATAATTTCAAGATATGTTCATAAGTGTTGTGGGTTGAGGGTGGGGTGAATTTCAAAGCACTTGGGAGAGTACAATAGAACAGACTAAGCAGATGTGTTCCCTTACCCACAGCAAGCTTCCAGGAGGACTCAACAACATGGTAGGGGAGTAGACTGCAAAGAGATGATGGAAGCAGATTACCTCGGGGTGCAGAAATCAAGACCCAGGTTGCACTTAATATAAAAGATTTTGCTAAATGAGAAGCAGAGTGGCCTAGTAGATAGAACAAAGGTCTGGGAGGCAGAAGGACCTGGGTTCTAATCCCCACTCCACTTATTTGCCTAATGACCTTAGGCAAATCACTTCACTTTTCTTTTCCCTAGTTCCCTCATCTGTAAAATGGGGATTAAGACTGTGTGCCCTATGCAGGACAGAGACTGTGTCCAATCTGATTAGCTTGTATCTACCCCAGCACTTAGTACAGTGCCTGACACACGGTTAAGCACTTAACAAACACCGTTTAAAAAGAAAAAGGCCCCGAGAAGTCTGGGAGAACAGAGAGCAGAATTTAAAATAGGGACAAATGCTGAAAATAGCAAACACATTGCTGAGGCAAAGGACTGTGATGGACCAAGCCAGGCTAGCTCTGCACATAGGAAAGAGGAGAAGGGTCAGAAGTTTCTTGGGCTGGAGAACTTCTCTGGACTCTTCCCAGTGAGATACTTATTTTACAGACAGTGTTAAAGGCTTCACCTGGAGGTACGAGCTGAGGCAGAGCCAATTATAGGAGAGCGGTTAAGCAAAGAAGAGGGAGCTGAGAAAATGGGGCGAAGACCTTCAAGGCCATAAGGGAATAACCAATGGCAATTGCTTTTTGATAGGTGGCCTTGTCTTTTTTCCAGCACTTTCATATCAATTAAGCCCTTAGTACAGTGATCTGCACACAGTAAGTGCTCAATAAATATGATTGAATACATGAATGAATTAATTATCTCATTTTGCCCTCACTACATTCCTGAGAGATAGGAACAAGGAAGAAATTATTACCTTTATTTTGCAAATGAGGATCCTGAGATCTAGAGAGGCTAATCAATCAAAAGTAATGGGGAAGAAGGGTGGCCTGGTGGAAAGAGCACAGATTTGGAAATCAGAATCTGGGTTCTAATCCCAACTCTACCACATACCTGCTATGTGACCTTGGACAAGTCATCTAACTTTTCTGTGCCTCAGTTCTCTCACCTGTGAAATGCAGATTCAGTATCTTTACTCCCTTCAATTAGAATGGGAGCTCTATGTGGGGCCTGATGATCTAGTGTCTACCGCAGTGTTGGTACAGTGTTGGCACAGAGTGTATAACTAATATCACAGTTATTATTATTGTTAATAATACCATTTATTGAGCACTTACTTGGGGGTAAGTGCTTGTTTAAACACATTAGGGATAGTAGACATGATCCCTGCCCTGGAGGAGTTTACAATCTAATGGGTAGATAGGTGGACACTAAAATTAAATGACTTCCTAAGATTACTCAATGGGCCAGTGGTAGAATTGGACTGAAAGGCTAATAATAATAATAATAATGTTGGCATTTGTTAAGTGCTTACTATGTGCCAAGCACTGTTCTAAGCGCTGGGGTGGATACAAGGTGATCAGGTTGTCCCATGTGGGGCTCACAGTCTTAATCCCCATTTTACAGATGAGGTAACTGAGGTCCAGAGAAGTTAAGTGACTTGCCCAAAGTCACACAGCTGACAAGTGTTGGAGCCAGCATTAGAACCCATGACCTCTGGCTCCCAAGCCTGGGCTCTTTCCACTGAGCCACGCTACTTCTCAAGGATGGAATGTGGTGTTAGGAAGCTGTGGATCAGCAGGGAGCTTCTAGAGAAATCACATGGTCTGCACATCCACCAAAAGAGTAGTGGGTTCAGAGGATCGATTTCTCCTAAATCCAAGTTAGAAACAAGTCCCAGATTGAGGATGGGTGGTTCTTCCTGGATTTAATGAAATATTTTGTCATACAACTATCACTGTAGTTCATAACTGCGGTATTTGTTGAACACTTACTATATGCCAGGCGCTGTTCTAAGCTCTGGGGTGGATACAATCAAATTAGGTTGGACACAATGACACAATCCCTGTCCCACGTGGGGTACCTCACTTCTCAAAACCCCATTTTACAGATGAGGTAACAGGCACAGTGCTTCTGGTTGAGAAAGTTTACTGGTCATATATAGATTCACACACAGAAGAACTTATAGTCAGAGGCAGCACCTCAGATATAAAAAACAGTTACTGCCACTGAGTTGTCCAACTTGTCCTGTGGTTTGAAGATGCCTCTATCCACAACAAGACTGCATCCATTAATGCAAACATGTTGGAGACAAAATCTCTTGAGCATTTTGTTCATGGCTCCTTCCTTGACTTCTGCCATTTCTGTGAGCGCTACTTAGACCCACTAGTTAAGAGGAGGGAAGTAAACCCTATTGTCAGCAACAAGACATGCACTCAAGTTGTTTCTGGTAGTAGTAGTAGTAGTGTTGGTTTACACTGAACCATCCACACTCTCTTCCCTAGACACCCATTTTGGGATGGCTCTCCCTGTCTCTCTCTGTGTCTCTTTCTCTTTCTCAATCTGGGCCTGGGCCCAACTTTTCCTGGGGAGGAATTGAGCTTCTGTTGTTCTGAACTTCTCATCCTTCCAGTCACTCCAGCCATGCTGGATTCCTTGAGGACAGTGGAAAGAAAGGGAAAAGGGAAGATAAGAAAGGGAAGGCTGCATCGTAGAGTAGAGAAGCAGTGTTGCTTAGTGGAAAGAGCATGGGCCTGGGAGTTCGAGGACCTTAATCCACTCCTCAAGAACCTCCAGTGATTACCCATCTACTTCCATATTAAGCAGAAACTCCTCACCATTGGCTTTAAAGCACTCAATCACCTTGCCAACTCTTATCTCACCTCACTACTCTCCTAGTACAACCCAGCCCACACACTTTGCTCCTCTAACGCCAACCTAGTACCTCCATTTTGTCTACTCTCCACCCAACCCTGGCCCACATCCTCCCTCTTCATAACTGACAGACAATTACTGACAATTACAGACAATTTCCCACTTCAAAGCCTTATTAAAGGCACATCTGAGTGCTTAGTACAGTGCTTTGCAAACAATAAGTGCTCAAAAAATACAATTGAATATACTCCAAGAGGCCTTCTCTAAGCCCTCTTTTCCTTTTCCTCCACACCCTTCTGCGTCACCCTGTCTTGATCCCTTTATTCATCCCCCCTCCCAGCCGCACAGCACTAACATGCATATCCACAATTTATTTATTTCTATTAATATTCATTCATTCATTCAATCATATTTATTGAGCACTTACTGTGTGCAGAGCACTGTCCTAAGTGCTTGGGAAGTACAAGTCAGCACATGTAGAGACGGTCCCTACCCAACAACGGGCTCTGTATCCCCTCTAGACTGTAAGCTTGTTGTGTGCAAGGAATGTGTCTATTATTTGTTATAGTGAATTCTCCCCAGTGCTTAGTACAGTGCTCTGCACACAGTAAGCACTCAATCAATATCATTGATTGATTGAGTGATTGACCTGGGTTCCAACTCCAGCTCTGCCAATTGTCTACTGTATCACCTTGGGCAAGCCACTTAACTTCTCTGTGCCTTAGTTTCCTCACCTGAAAAATGGGGATTCAATACCTGTTCTCCCTCCTACTTAGAATGTGATTCCCTTGTAGGGCAGAGATGATGTCCAGCCTGATTTTCCTGTATCTTCCCCAGTGCTCAGAATTGTGCCTGACACATAATAAGTGTTTGATAAATGCCATTAAATAAATAATAAATCAGGAGTGGATTATTTGGCTCTTCACCTCTAGACCAAGTGCTAGCTTTGATTTGTTACCCACTCTCAGATCAGAAGTCATAGGGTCAACGTTAACATCCGGCTTTGATAATATGTCCTGGTTCCAGTCAAAGAGACTGACTGAATAAGAAGGGATGGTGAGTTTCCCTCATATTTTGATTAACCTAATAGTCCTCTCAACTGGACTTGTGGCTTGTCATAGATACCATTATAATGTTCAATAAAATGATTTGAAGGGCTGTTAGCAAAGCACTCTACTTTATTAGACAGCTTATCTGCATGGGTAACCAGTTGGCAGGAGCCCTCACAGAATCTGATTTTAGGAAATGATTTTTAAACCCTGAGTCACATATTGCATGTCAATAGCCTTCCTGGTTTAAATCAGCTTCTCTCTGCCCCAAGAGAAAATGCAGAGGGCAGAGGCTGGTTCCTCCAGAAATCTCAATCCGCCTTCCCTAGCGTGAGGTAAGATCCTCTCCAAACCAAGGGGGCCTTCAAGGTGATCTCTTGCAGCTTTAAGGTTCCAGGCAGGGCTGCATTTTGGGAGTCAGAAGGACTTGAGTTCTAATTCCGCTCTGCCATTTGTCTGCTGTGTGAAGTTGGGCAAGTCACTTCACTTCTCTGGGCCTCAGTTACCTCATCTGTCAAATAGGAATTAAGAAAGTGAGCCCCGTGCAGGACAGGGACTGTGTCCAACCTAATTATCTTCTATCTACCCCAGCTCTTAGAACAGTGCCTGGACCATAGTAAGAGCTTAACAAATACTATGATTATTATTACTATTACCAAACCAATAAGAGTGTTTTAGGAAGGCTGGTGTTCTTTAACCCTTGGGAGAGATTCAGTTAGACATAAATGGGATAAATTCCATGAGATCAGAGGCTTCCTCCATTCTTGTGTCTCCAGAAGAATGGTGTGGTCTAAGTGCCAAGATCACGAGCCTGGGATTCAGGGGGTTCTGGGTTCTGGTCCCCCTTCTCTGCCACTTGCCTGTTGTGTGACTTGGCTTCTCTATGCTTCAGTTTCCTCAACTGTAAAATGAGCATTACATGCCTGTTCTCATTCCCCGTCAGACTCAGGTGGGGCAGGGACTGGGACAAATCTGGCTGTGTAGTACCCATCCCAAGGCTTGGACCATAGTAAACGCTTAACAAATACCACAGTTACTAAAAGGCTCCTTGCCTGCTTTTTTTCTTCTGGGCCCAGACTTACTCCTTTTAAATGGTGGCCAGGGTTATTTCCATTACTGGGTAAACAGTAGTCGAAACCACCACCTTAGGCAACTTTGGTTTTAGAGACATGTCCAGAATTTTGCACAAGCTCTGAAAGCAGAAGGAGGTGATAGGTAATCTTCAGCCGGGCTGGAAAGTAACCCACTTGGCACCTGTAATTCCCATCCCGATTCCTTTAAGAAGCACTTAATGGAGAACCTGGAGGGAACTCAGTACACAGAACAATCAATCTCCAACTCTAGGAATGTGCAACCCTAACTGCCCTCCTTTATGGCCTGTTGTTTTTTCATTGTTGGCCATTCTCCAGACCTACCATCCAGAACAAGCACCAATCAATCAATCAATGGTATTTATTGAGAAGCAGAGTGGCTCAGTGGAAAGAGCATGGGCTTTGGAGTCAGAGGTCATGGGTTAAAATCCCGGCTCCGCCAATTGTCAGCTGTGTGAATTTGGGCAAGTCACTTCACTTCTCTGGGCCTCAGTTACCTCATCTGTAAAATGGGGATTAAGACTGTGAGCCCCCCATGGGACAACCTGATCACCTTGTAACCTCCCCAGCGCTTAGAACAGTGCTTTGCACATAGTAAGAGCTTAATAAATGCCATTATTATTATTATTATTATTGAGTGCTCACTACTTGTGGGGCACTGTACTAAGCTCCTGGGAGAGTACAATACAAAGAATTAGCAGACATGTTCCCTGCCTGTGACGAACTTACACCATGGGCTCAAGCTCAGGGTGCAGGGTATTTTGAGAAACAAATGGAGCCCACTGAACCCAGACTGGTTTGACATGTTTTCTTATCACATCCTTGCTGCCCAGAAGAGGAGGCTTCTTGGTATTTGTTCTTGGTGTAAATTGCTGGGTTTGTACTGGAGGAACGTGAGAATGAGTGTGGCTGTATTTAAGGATGGAAGATAGATCCTTGGAGTCTTAGGGGTTACCTACCACTGTGAGTTCTGTCGGAACACATTTCTGAATCCCAAATGGAAGTGCCTTTTGACTCTCTGTAAGCTGTGATTTCAGCCTGTTCCCACTGCAGGACTCTTGGAGAGCTGGTGTCTTTCTCCTACAGTTCATCTAGGATTTCTCAAGATGAGAGGGAGGGGAGAGAGGTCAGGGTTAGGGTTCTCTGCTTTGATTGCAGACTTTGCCATGGGAATGGCAACCTACTCACCCTACCTAGATTGCATCTATCTTGACATAGACCTCTCACTCATGTCCTGCTGCTGGTCTGGAACAGCCACCCTCTTCATATTCAACAGATGACCATTCTCCCCATCTCTGAAGGCTTATTGGAGGCACATCTCCTCCAAGAGGTCTCCCTGACTAGGCCCTCATTTTCTCTTTTCCAACTCCCTCTGCATCACCCTTGCACCTGGATTTACTCCCTTTTTTCACCCCTCCCTCAGCTCCACAGCACTATACTAAGCGTTTAGGAGAGTGCAATTTAACAAAGATGATAGACACATTCCAATCAATCAATTAATTGTATTTATTGAGTACTTACCATGTGCAGATCACACAACTAAGTGCCTGGGAAAGTTTTTTTTTATGGCATTTATTAAGTGCTTACTATGTGCCAGGCAATGTACTAAGCACTGGGGTAGGTAAAACCTAATCAGGTTGGACACAATCCATGTCTCACATGGGGCTCCCGGTTTTAATCCTCATTTTACAGATGAAGTAACTGAGGCACAGAGAAGTTAAGTGACTTGGCCAGGGTCACACAGCAGACAAGTGGCAGAGTTGGGATTAGATTCCAGGTCTTTCTGACTCCCAAGCCCATGCTCTATCCACTAGGCAATGCTGCATTTATTGAGCGTTGATCCACACTGTCCTGTAATGCTCATTGAAATTGGGGGACGGGGGGATGGAGGAGTGGGGAGGTCTTGTAATCAACTCTCCAACTCACACAGGGGCTGAGAGCTTGAGAAGTATTCAAGGTTAGTTTGTTGGGGTTAGTTTGATTTCTTCACTGTTGGAATAGACTGCAGAGTTTTTATTTATCAAACAACTCCCCAGGGAGTCCCTGATTGAGCAGTCAACCAGGACAAGGACCTTAAGGGATTTGCAGGGTGGTGAGGAGAATAATAATAGTAAAAACAGTCATGACAATAACAATGATGTGAGCAAAACTCCTCCATCACCAGCTCCTGGGCTGCAGCAGGGCATCCTGGGCAACAGTGGGAGGAAAGCCACTTCCTCCACCCTGTCTCTGATTATCCAACCTAAAGATATCTTCTCTGCTTCTTCTGCCTCCTGCTTTGCTCACTCAGCTGTCAGGAGGGTCTGTGGGAGAAGCAGTGTGGTTTAGTGGATAGAGCACGGGCCTGGGCATCAGAAGGTCCTGGGGTCTAATTCCAATTCCGCTACATATATGCTGGGTGACCTTGATCAAGTCACTTCACTTCTCTGGGCCTTAGTTTCCTTACCTGTCAAATCAGGATTAAGAGTGTGATCCCAATGTGGGACAGGGACTGTGTCCAACCTGATATCTTGTATCTACTCCAGTATTTAGAATAGTGCTTGGCACATAGCTAGAGCTTAACAAGTACTGTAATAATAATAATGATAATAATAATAATCCAAAAAACGTGTATCTACCCCAGTCTCTAGTACAGTGTCTGGTACCTAGTAAATTCATAACAGATGCCATAAAAAAATGGAACTGTGGCTACTATGCGGAAGACAGAGGTCCACCTTTGTTTACCCTCTGGTGTGGCACAGATGCACGGGCTCTGAAGAACTTCCCATGTCCAGGCAGAAGGGACAGACACGACCTTTCTCCTTAGGCTGTAAATTAGTTAAGGGCAGGGATCATGACTTAAAATTCTATTGTACTGTCCCAAGCGCTTAGTACAGTGCTCTGCACACAGTATGTATATGTATTTTTGCCTTTCGTATTTGAAGAAGACACCACTGACGATAAATTCATTCATTCAGTCAGTCAATTGTATTTACTGGGCACTTACTATATGCAGAACACTGTACTAAGTGCTTGGGAGAGTACAATAGAACAGTATAATACATGCATTCCCCTCTCACAATCAGCTTACAGTCTAGAGGGGGAGAATTCACCCATGAGTGTATCTGTGGACAGAAAATGCCAATATGGAGTGAGAAGGAGCATGGACTAGTGGAAAGAGCTTGGGCTTGGGAGTCAGAGGACCTTTCTTTTAAATTGTGTTTGCTAATCTCTTACTATGGGCCAGGCACAGAACTAAGCACTGCAATAGTTATAATCAGGTTGGACTTTGTCCATGTCCCATATGGGGCTCCTGGTCTTAATTCCCATTTTGCAGATGAGGGAACTGAGCTACAGAGAAGTGAAGTGACCTGCCCAAGGTGACCCAACAGACAAGTGGCAGAATCGGGATTAGAACTGAGGTACTCTGAATCCCAGGTCTGTGTTCATCCCAGCTCTGCCATTTATCTGCTATTTGACTTTGGGCAAGTTATATAACTTCTTTGCGCCTCAGTTTCCTCATTGGTAAATTGGAAATTCAATACCTGTGAGATGAGGACTACTTCCAACCTGATTAACTTGTACCTACACCAGTTCTTAGAACAGTGCTTGATGCATAGTAAGCACTTTACAAATACTATAATCGTCACAGTCCCAGCCATGTTGTGCACCCAAAGAGCATTTCATATTGTGTACTTAGGCTTAATTTTTGCAGTGCCTGGTGCTTTTTCTCTTTTTCTTATTTGTTATGAAGTTTTAGCTCAAAAAGGAGTCTCCTTCCTGATTGGAGTACTCATTACTTATTGAGCTCCTACTATGGACAGAGCATTGAAGTATGCCCTTGGGAGAGTACAATACAGATAGAAGACATTATTCTTGTCCCAGGATCTTATGGTCTAAGCAGGGGAAAGAAACAAAAAATAATTTCCAGAAGGAGAGATTGAAAAAATGGATGTGTAGATGAGTAAGAGCTTAATTGGTAGCATACACAAATTCATGAGTATGGAAGAGCTCTGGGTGGGAGTGATAGGACTACATGGGGCTCACAGTGTAAGTAGGAGGGAGAACAGATATTGAATCCACATTTTGCAGGTGAGGAAACTGAAGTACAGAGAAGTGAAATGACTTACCCAACGTTACACAGCAGATGAGCTGCAGAGGCGGTATTAGAACTCAGGTCCTCTGATTCCTAGGCCCGGGCTCTCTCCACTACACCATGAGGAGTAGGGGGCTCACAGTCTTAATCCCCATTTTACAGATGAGGTCACTGAGGCACAGAGAAGTGAAGTGACTTGCCCAAAGTCACACAGCTGACAATTGGCAGAGTTGGGATTTGAACCTATGACCTCTGACTACAAAGCCCATGCTCTTTCCACTGAGCCACGCTGCTTCTCATTATTCATATGTCTGTCTCCCCCACCAGACTGTAAACTCATTAAGGCCATGAGGATGAGGGAACTCTAGACCAGAGGAAAGGGGTGTGCAAGGGATAGGAGACAGGAAAGACCAAAGCCAGAAACATAGTTGATTAAATGGAGAGGAATGGAGAGTGTCAGCCGAGCTGTAATGGGGGAAAAAAGTGGATGTTGGATGAGGGAAAGAGTAGAGGGAGTGTTTGGTGCAGAGAAGAATGGATACCCACTGAAGATTTTTGAGGACATTAAGAGGGTGATGACCTAGACCTAGATGACCTCTCAATCACTTTTAACACTGTAGACCACCCCCTTCTCCTTGAAACTTTATCCAACCTTGGATTCACTGACACTGTACTCTCCTGGTTCTCCTCCTATTTCTCTGGCCACTCACTCTCCGTCTCTTTCATGGGCTCCTCCTCTGCCTCCCACCCCCTAACTATGGGGGGGGTCCCTCAAGATTCAGTTCTAGGTCCCCTTCTATTCTCCACCTGCACACCCCACTCCTTTGAAGAACTCATTTGCTCTCACGGCTTCAACTACCACCACTATGTGGATGATTCCCCAATCCAGCCCTGACCTGTCTCCTTCCCTGCAATCTCACATTTCCTCCCTCCTTCAAGGCATATCTACTTGGATGTCCTGCTGACACCTGCAGTTTAAAATGTCTAAAACTGAACTCAATATCTTCCCACCCAAACCCTGTCCGCCCCCCCTCTTTCCCATCACTGTAGACAACACTGCTATCTTCCCTCTCACAAGCCCGTAACCTTGGCCTTGTCCTCAACTCTTCTCTTGCATTCCACCCACATATTCAATCTGTCACCAAATCCTATCGGTTCTACCTTCCCAACATTGATAAAATCCTGCCTTTCCTCTCCATCCAAACTGCTACCATGCTGCTCCAAGCGTTTATCCTGTCCTGCCTCAACTGCTGCATCTACCTCCTCACTGACCTCCCAGCCTCCTGTCTCTCCCCACTCCAATCCATACTCCATTCTGCTGTATGGATCATCTAACAACCAAAATGTTCACTCCATGTCTCTCCACTCCTCAAGAACCTCCAATGGCTGTCCATCCACCTCCTCACAAACAGAAACTCCTTACCGTTAGCTTTAAAGCACTCCATCAGCTCAACAGATATAACTCACCTCACTAATCTACTACATCCCAGCCCACACACTGTACTCCTCTAGTGCCAGCTTATTCACTGTGCCACTATCTTGTCTATCTCACTGCTGACCCCTTTCCCATGCCCTCCCCCTAGTCTGGAACTCCTTCCCCCTCCATATCCAGCAGACCAACACTCTCTCCACTTTCAAAGCATAATTAAACTCAAATTTTCTCCGGCAGTCCTTCCCTGATTAAGCCCTCTCTTCCCTGCTTGTTCTCCTTTCTGAATCATCTATGCACTTGGATCTGGGATTGTTGGGTATTTGATATTCACCCCAACTCCAAACCCACAGCACTAATGTACATAGCTTCAAATTATTAATTATAAATTACTTATTTATAATAATAATGGCATGTATTAAGTGCTTACTATGTGCAAAGCACTGTTCTAAGCACTGGAGAGGTTACAAGGTGATCAGGTTGTCCCATGGGGGGCTCACAGTCTTAATCCCCATTTTACAGATGAGGTCACTGAGGCACAGAGAAGTGAAGTGACTTGCCCAAAGTCACACAGCTGACAACTGGCAGAGTTGGGATTTGAACCCATGACCTTTGACTACAAAGCCCGTGCTCTTTCCACTGAGAAACGCTGCTTCTTGTTATTCATATGTCTGTCTCCCCCTCTAGACTGTAAACTCATTAAGGGCAGGGGATGTGTCTGTTAATTCTGTTGCACTGTACTCTCCTAAGTGCTTAGAACAGTGCTTTGCAAATAGGGAGCACTTAACAGATATCATTGATTGACTGAATATCAAATGCCCAAAGGTCACACAGCCAAGTGCTAGGTAGGTGTTGAGTAGGGACTGTCTCTATTTGTTGCCGCCTTGTACTTCTCAAGAGCTTAGTACAGTGCTCTGCACATAGTAAGTGCTCAATAAATGATTGAATGAATGGATACTTTTTTTAAATGACATTTGTTAAGCACTTATTATGTGTCAGGCACTGTTCTAAGTGCTGGGGTAGATACAGGCTAATCAGGTTGGACACAGTCCCTGTTCCAATCTCAGTCCCCATTTTAAGATGAGGTAACTGAGGCACAGAGAAGCAAAATGACTTGTCCAAGGACACATAGCAGACAAGTGGTAGAGCCTGGATTAGAACCCAGGTCCTTCTGACTCCCAAACTCCTGCTCTGATCATTAGGCCACGCGGCTTCTCCACTGCGGTTGTTGGGTGTAGTAGAATACTCTGGGAGACTTTCTCAGTCTGCCTCATTAGCCAGAACACTCACAGAGCGTTAAGCTGATGTAATTAATTCTCCCCCAGTGGCACACTCAGCAATTGAGATACTGTTGACACTCTAATATTGACAAGAGGCTGATAAATGCGAGTTGCCTCTGCATTATAAAGTGCTCAAGGGAGGAAGCCTTGCCCTCAAGGCTTAGGTTCCAGCCAGAAGCTCAGCTCTCTGCAGGGAGCAGGCTGGGGTGGGAAAGCTTTTAGTAAATCGTCTTAAACTGAGTTGTGATTTAAGAAGAGAAGAATTTGACCTGGTTGATCAGAGTGCCCGTGTGACTGGTTAAGGGACAGCCAGCACTAAATCAGCATTGTCCTTCACATCAATCTTTCACTGAGCTGCTTCCGGGGACCCTGCTTTGTGAAGGGTGAAGCAGTGTGGCCTAGCAGATGGGACTGGAAGTGAGAGGACCTGGGTTCTAATCCCAGTTCTGCCAATTGCTTGCTGTGTGACCTTGGGCAAGTCATTTCACTTCTCTGTGCCTCAGTTCTCGTGTTTTCCTTCCTACTTAGACTGTGAGCCCCAAGCGGGACAGGGATTATGGCCAATCTAATTGACTTGTACCTATTCCAGTGCTTAGAACATTGTTTGGGACATCGTAAGTGCTTAGCAAATGCCATAAAAAAGGGTTCCCAGTAGTTGGTGAGTTGGATGGGAAACTGGTCCCATTGTTGGGTAGGGACCGTCTTTATATGTTGCCAACTTGTACTTCCCAAGCGCTTAGCACAGTGCTCTGCACACAGTAAGTGCTCAGTAAATATGATTGAATGAATGAATGGTCCTTCTCTAATGAATGAATGAATCAATCAATTATATTTATTGAGCACTTAATATGGGCAGAGCACTGTACTGATAAAGTAGTACATATACTAATACTAATAATACTAACACTAGTACTGATGCAGTGTACTAGTACACTGTACTGTACTACAGGCAGTCTTCTAGACTGTGAACCCGTTGTTGGGTAGGGACTGTCTCTATATGTTGACAAATTGTACTTTCCAAGGGCTCAGTACAGTGCTCTGCTCACCGTAAGTGCTCAATAAATACTATTGAATCAATAAATGAATCAATCAATCATATTTATTGAGCGCTTAATATGGGCAGAGCACTGTACTAATACAGTAATACATATGCTAATACTAGTACTGATACAGTGTACTAGTACACTGTACTGTACTACAGAGACAGTCTTCTAGACTGTGAGCCCATTGTTGGGTAGGGACTCTCTATATGTTGACGAATTGTACTTTCCAAGCGCTTAATACAGTGCTTTGTACACAGTAAGCGCTTAGTAAATACTATTGAATGGATGAATGAATGAATACTAAGCCTTTGGGAGAGTCCAATTCTTAGAACAGTGTTTTGCAAATAGTAAGCACTTAACAAATGCCATCATTATTATTACAAAATCATAATATAGCAGACACATTCCCTGCTCACAATAAGCTTACAGTCTAGACACTAGGAGCATACATAATAATAATCATATTAATAAGAATAATGGCATTTGTTAAGCACTTACTTTGTGCCAAATACTGTACTAAGTGCTGGGATAGATACAAGATAATCAGTTCTTGCATAGTGCTCACGGTCCAAGTAGGAGGGAGAAAAGGTATTGAATCCTCATTTTGCAGTTGAGAGAACTGAGGCAAAGATAAGTGAAGTGACTTGCCCAAGGTCATACAGCAGGCACATGGGAGTGCTGGAATTAGAACCCAGGACTTCTGACTCCCCAGACTGTACTCTTTCTACTGGACCACATTGCTTCCTAATCTTATCATTCATGTGGAACTGTGGAATTTTGGCCTGATTAAGGCAGATATTGACCTCAATTATTTCTTTGGCATTGACAGTACAGACCAACCCCCACCTCCCTATGGGCCAGGCACGGTACTAAGCACAGGGGTAGATTGCAACCTGATAAAACTCATAGTCTTAATCTCCATTTTATAGATGAGGTAACAGGCACAGAGCTGTTAAGGGGGGATTGGACTGGAGAAAAGCAGAAAAATATGTCCATCCACTTTGCTCTTACCCATAATACTTCAGTCTTTCTCCTTTATTGGGTGAGAGAAGGCCAATGTGAGAGAAGGATAAGGTGTGAGGAGGAGAGAAGAAGAGGAGGTGTGGAGAGGAGGCATTGGTAGGACTAGGGAGGACCTGAATAGCACAGGAGTAGGTGTCTTTGTGGATTTGCAGACCATGCTTCTGACAGACATGAAGTGTGTTTTCCCGGGCTGAGCTGTTCTTGGTGGATTGTTAAGGAAGGCTGACTTGTATCCCAGATTTTAAAAGATAAAATGCACTGGGAATGAAAATGGTCTGTACTATTCCAAGAGGGATGAACTAATTAAAGGGAAAGTAAGTTCCCAAGGGTTGGCAGCAGAAGACCCCCCCCCCCACCCTGTCCATTATACTGTTTCTTTAAAACACCTCTGTCCTTGAAGACATGTTCCAAAACTAGAAGTTATCCTGTGATCCTGTCCTACTAATCTTTCATCTCACACTCCCTGCTGGAAAATGGTGGCCCCCCACCCCCCATTACACTGTTTCTTTAAAACACCTCTGTCCTGGAAGACATGTTCCAAAGCTACAGAGACAGTTTTCCCTGTGATCATGTCCTGCTAACCTTTCATCTCACACTCCCTGCTGGAAAATGCGAAAGGAAAAAATGACTATGTCCAATGGTTTTACTTATTGCAAGATCCAGGGCAAGTTATAAATTTTAAAAAGGTATACAAATTGGCAAAAGGGGATTATGGTTTAATGGGCGAAGAAAACACTCGCATGCCAAACTACATAATTCTTTTGTTGACAGCTGAAGTTTACATGTGCCCTCGTTATATGCCCAGTAGGATGCTCAGGATTTCTCATAAAAGTTGGCTGGGTAAGTGGGACATTGTTCTGTCCTTGAAAGAGTTTCATTTATCCAAGTTCTGTTGAATTCATAAATATATTCATGTCCCTACACTCCTGCCCACAGCCTCCATTTATTTTTCATGGTGTGCATCGCTCACTGAGTCTGCTAAACACTTCATCTTTTCACTTGTCAAAGAAGCACAGGGCTGGAAGAGATTGCGAGAGGTCATTCGGTCCATTCCTCAGCCTCCGCACCCCTACCTCACCTAAGACAACAGTTCTGGGCCGATGACCTGGTGTGGTTTCCAGAGAACATCGGTTTCCTTTAGAAAATAGTCCGCAGAGTGGGGCTTGACGGTCTTTTCTGGTAGCATGTTCCAACATCTTATCAGTGAACTAAAGACAGTTTTCTTACCCTCCAAATCCTTCTCACTGCAATTGAAAGGCACACGCTTAGGGGAGACAGCAGGGCTGTTCAGTAACTGTGGAAACTAGCTCTTCATGTACTTGAAGACTATTATTCAAATCTCAGCAGTTACCTGTGGAATACTAGCCCTTCATCTACTTAAGGGCAATTATTCAAACCTCAGTGGTTGCCCATTCACTTCTGCGTCAAACAGAAAATTTCACTTGCGATCTCAGTTGCTCAATCAGCTCACTCCCACCTACCTTACCTCCCTGATTTCCTACTACATCCCAGCCTGTACGCTTTGCTCCTCCAACACCAACCTCGATCCTCACTGTACCTCGATCCCGTCTCTCCCACCATCGACCTCTTGCCCACGTCCTCCCTCTGGCCCGGAACTTCCTCCCCCTTCATATACGACGGCCCAGCGCTCTCCTCACCTTCAAAGTCTTACTAAAATCACATCTTCTCTAAGAGCCTTCCTTGACTAATCCTTCATTCTTCTACTTCCTCTCCCTTCTTCGTCACCTGTGCACTTGGATTTGTGCCCTTTATTCCCTCATCCCCACGACATATATACATAGCCATAATTTCTTGTAATGTCTTTCTCCTCCTCTGGATTGTAAACTCCCGGACAGGGAAGGTAATGCAACAATACAATTGTTGTATTGTACTCTCTCAAGGGTTTAGTACAGTGCTCTTCACACAGTAAGTGCTTAATAAATATCATTAACTGATTGATTTTAATAATAATAATGATAACAATAATTATGGTTTTTTTAAGTGCTTACTGCATGTCTAGCACTGTTCTAAGCACTGAGGGTGGATAAATCAGGCTAATCAGGTTGGACACAGTCCCTGTTCTACTACATTCCTTTTCTTTTCTTCTTTTCTTTCTTTTCTTTTCTTTTCTTTTCTTTTCTTTTCTTTTCTTTTCTTTTCTTTTCCTTCTTTTCTTTTCCTTTCCTTCTTTTCTTTTCCTTTCTTTCCTTTTCCTTTCTTTCTTTTCTTTTCTTTTCCTTTTTTTTCTTTTCTTTCCTTCTCTTTTCTTTCCTTTTCCTTTGTTTTCTTTCCTTTTCTCCAATTCTTTAGTTGAAATGCCCATGACCTGGTGGAAAGAGCATAGTTCCGGGAGTTAGAAGACCTGGGTTCTAATCCCAGCTCTGGCACTTGCCCACTGTGTGACCTTGGGCAAGTCACTTAATTTCTCCATGCCTATGTTTCCTCCTTGTAAAATGTGCTCCCTCCCCCTTAGACTACAGGAAGTGTACCCAATCTTATGATCTTGTATCTACCCCAGCACTGGACACCTGTAAGTGTTTAACAAGTACCACAGATATTACTTTATTTGTGCTATTCTTTTCTGGGCTTTGCATGCCATTCACCTCTCTTTAAAGCTACTGTAAAATGTGGCAAAAGCATGAGTCAGAAGAACCTAAGAAGATATCTGGGAGAATATCAGGATCCTGAGCCTGAATTTCATACCTCAGAGAGGGAATAGCTAAGTGGGGTGATGACTTCGGGAGCTGGGAGCAATATGATAGAGAAGAGAAAAATATATTGTATTACAACCCAGGCCTCACACTTCGCTCCTCTAGCACCAACCTACTCACTGTTCCTTGGTCTCATCTATCCCACTGCTGACTCCTTTCCCACATTCTTCTCCTGGCCTGGAACTTCCTCCCGCTTCATATCTCGCGTGTCCCACCATCGACCCCTGGCCCACGTCATCCCCAAGGCCTGGAATGCCCTCCCTCTGCCCATCCACCAAGCTAGCTCTCTTCCTCCCTTCAAGGCCCTGCTGAGAGCTCACCTCCTCCAGGAGGCCTTCCCAGACTGAGCCCCTTCCTTCCTCTCCCCCTCGTCCCCCTCTCCATCCCCCCATCTTACCTCCTTCCCTTCCCCACAGCACCTGTATATATGTATATATGTTTGTACATATTTATTACTCTATTTATTTATTTATTTATTTATTTATTTATTTTACTTGTACATATCTATTCTATTTATTTTATTTTGTTAGTATGTTTGGTTTTGTTCTCTGTCTCCCCCTTTTAGACTGTGAGCCCACTGTTGGGTAGGGACTGTCTCTGTATGTTGCCAATTTGTACTTCCCAAGCGCTTAGTACAGTGCTCTGCACATAGTAAGCGCTTAATAAATACAATTGATGATGATGATGATGATGACATCTGACAGTCCACCACATCACCCAACCTTCAGAACCCTCCTAAAATTGCATCTCCAAGAAGCCTTCCCCAAGTCCTCATTTCCTCTATTTACCATTTCCTCTTCTTCAACTCTGCACTTCGATCTATGCCCCTTAGAGATTTAATATTCACCCCCCCCCATCCCCAAGACACTTAAGTACATATCCTTATACTCTGTCATTTCCCTTAGCTGAAATTTATTTTAATCTCTGCCTCCCCTTCTAGACTGTAAGATCTTTGAGGGCAGGGATCATGCCTACCAATTCTACTGTATTGTTCTCTCCTAAATGGTTAGTACAGTGCTCTGCACACACTAAGCACTCAGTAAATACCATCAATTGATTGTTTGATAGGTAGCATGAATGGTGCCCCAGTGAGATGTTTGGCAATGGTGTGGGCATTTTTGGAAGCAGTGGGGAAGAATCCATTGGAGAGCAAACAGTTGAAAATGGCTGTTAGGGAGAGGAAGAATGGAGGGGGGCAAGTATTTCAATAAGGTGCATAGGGATGGGGTTGGATGCACAGATGGAGGAGGTGGATTTGGGAACAAGGCGGGAGATCGCCTCTGGAGTTACTGCTGGCAAAGATGGGAGAGTTGAAGAAGAGGCAGGAGAGGGGAGGGCCCAATTTGTTAGTCAGGCATGGCAAGACCTTTCTGTTATTTGCACTCCTAATTCACTCACTATATTGGTTTCTCCTCCTCTCTCCCAGACCTTGGGGACACTTTATCTAGCCAACTTTTGTCCCGGTTTTGGCTTCCTTCTATCTGTTTTTAGGGACAAAGTGGAGTGGCTGATACTGACCATAAAGGTTGCAGAAAATCAGATAGATTTGGAATCCCTGGGCCAAATCAGCTGGATGCCTTGCTGGAATTAAGCAACACAATTCAATATCCTCAGTAGAGGAACACTTTTATTTATGGATTTTTCTGATACTAAAGCGGTGAGAAATCTCTATTGCTTTATGGAGCAAAATCATCAAATTGAACAGCTATAAAGTGCAGCTGTTACTCTTCGGTTCTCATTTGTAATTCTGTCTTTTGAAAGAAACTATCTACTCAATCACCTGCCTCCCTGGCTCCACAGCATGTGTGTAAACTTCACGGAGAACTATTCTTACTGGCCAGCCACACCTTACTCGGGTCTCCTGAGAAACATCCATTAGGACGCGCTTAGAACAGTGCTTGGCACATAGTAAGCACTTAACAAATACCATCATTAGAACCACATCTGATTATGGATTTTTGATTCTGTTCCTTCCCTGTTCCTTATGGTCCCAGTTTGCATGGCTTGACATGGCCCAAGACAGGATTTGGAGAGGCTCTGCGTGACGTGGATCCAATATGACCCCTCCCTCATTTGATTTCCTTGGGAAAGAGTCTTAACACCCAGCCAGGGCCCTTCGCCCACCCCCAAGCCCCATTCCAGGGCTAATAGGAACCTCAGGAAATCTTCTAATCTCACAGAATGACACATCCCTGCCTCCAGGTTGGCAGCATTTTCCCAATGGCTTGGACTGCAAAATCTCTTTCCGATTTCCTCTCATCTTTCTCCAGTGGAGATGATCAATTCCCTCAAGACATCCCTTCAAGACTGTAAGGTTGTTATGAGCAGGAAACATGTCTGCTAATTCTGGTCCACTGTAATAATAATAGTAATAGTGTTGGTAATTGTTAAGTGCTTACTGTGTGCCAAGCACTGTTCTAAGTGCTTGTGGGGGGAATACAAGGTAATCAGGTTGTCCCACGTGGGGCTCACAGTCTTAATCCCCATTATACAGATGAGGAAACTGAGGCCCAGAGAAGTGAAGTGACTTGCCCAAGGTCACAGCAGATGAGTGGTGGAGACAGGATTAGGACTCATGACCTGATCAGTACAGTGTTCTGCACATAGTAAATGCTCGATAAATAATAATAATGATGGCATTTGTTAAGCACTTACTTTGTGCCAAGCACTGCACTAAGTGCTGGGGTGGTTACAAGCAAATTGGGTTGGGCACAGTCCCTGTCCCATGTGGGGCTCACAGTCTCAATCCCCATTTTACAGATGAAGTAACTGAGGCCCAGAGAAGTGAAGTGACTTGCCCAAGGTCACAGCAGATGAGTGGTGGAGCCGGGATTAGAACTCATGACCTTCTGACTCTTGGGCCCAGGATCTGGCAACTAGGCCACGCCACTTCTCATATTAAAAGGCGATGAAATGCCCAGTCTCCCTCCAACTTAGACTGTAAGCTCTTTGAGACAGGGGCTGGGTCTGATCTGATTGCACTTCATCAACTTTTCCCCCACTGCTTTCAAACATGCTCATGTCTCCCCATCCTAAAAAATCTCCCTGGACTCTACAATCCCTGCAGACATTCATTCATTCATTCATTCATTCAATCGTATTTACTGAGTGTTTTACTGTGTGCAGAGCACTGTACTAAAAGCTTGGAAAGTATAATTCGGCAACATATAGAGACAGTCCCTACCCAACAACAGGCACACAGTCTAGAAATCACAGTCTAGTTATCACCCCCTATCCCTCTTACCTTTCCTCTCCAAACTCCTTGAGCGAGTTGTCTATACTCACTGTATCCACGTATTATTTTCTAATTCTCTCCTTGAACCCTTCCAATCTGGCTTCTGACCCCTTCACGCCATAGGAACTCTCAAATGTCACCAAAGATCTCCTTCTTGCCAATTCCAGTGGCCTCTACTCCATCTTAATTCTCCTTGACCTCTCAGCTGCCTTCGACACTGTCGACTACCCTCTTCTCTAGGAAAAATTATCCAACCTTGGCTTTGCCATCACTGTCCTCTCCTAGTTCTCCACCCATCTCCCTGGCCACTCTGTCTCTTTTGCAGGTTCCTCCTTTGCCTCCCACTCCCAAACTCTGGAAGTCCTTCAGGGCTTAGTTCTGGATCCCCTTCTATTCTCCATCTACACCCACATTGGCTAAAATCTGCTTTTCCCTTTCCATCTAAACTGCTACCATATTAGTCCAAGTACTGGCCTAGTAGATAGAGCACAGGCCTGGGAGTCAGAAGGACCTGGGTTTTAATTCCGGCTCTGCCACTTGTCTGCTGTGTGACCTTGTGCAAGTCACTTTACTTCTCTGTGCCTCAATTTCCTCATCTGTAAATGGGGATTAAGACTGTGAGTCCTATGTGGGATAGAGACTGTGTCCAATTCAATTACCTTGTATCTACCCCAGCATTTATAACAGTGCCTGACATATAGTAAGTGCATAGCAAATACCATTGTTATTATTATTATTATTATTACTTCTATCCCACCTGGATTACTGCATCAGCCTCCTTGCTGACCTCCCTGTCTCTTCCTCACTACAGTCCATACTTCACTCTGCTGTCCAGATCATTTTTCTACAAAACTGTTCAGTCCATGTTTCCCTGCTTCCCAAGAACCTCCATCAGTTGCCCATCCACTTCCACATTAAACAGAAGCTCCTTACCAGTTTGACTTTAAAGCACTCAGTCACCTTGCCCCCTCCTACCTTACGCCTCTGATTTCCTAAGACACCCAGCCCACACACTTCGCTCCTTTACTGTCAACCTTCTCATTGTACCTTGATCTCATCTATCTCATCACTGACCTCTCATCCACATCCCACCTCTGGCCTGGAATACCTTCCCTCTTATTATCAGACAGACAATCACTCTCCCCACCTTCAAAACCTTATTGAAGGCACATCTCCTCCAAGTGGCCTTACCTGATTAAGCCCTCATTTCTGCTTCTCCCCCTTCCTTCTGCCTCGCCCTTCCATGTGGGTTTGCATACTTTAATCACCTCTCCCTCAGCCCCATAGCATTATGCATATACCCATAAATTATTTCTTTATATTAACACCTGTCTTCCCCTCTACACTGTAAGCTCATTGGCAGCATGGAACATATCTACCAACTGTGCCAAGTGCTTAGAATAGAGCTCTGCACACAGTAAGTGCTTAATAAATATGACTTACTGACTGATTTTTTTGGAAACTGAGGTGCAGAGAAGTGAAGCGACTTGCCTAAGTATACTCAGCAGACAAATGATAGAGCCAGGATTAGAACCCAGGTCGTTGGGTTCCCAGGTTCCTTGTCTATCCACTGAGCCATGTAGCTGGAGGGGGCCTGAGAGGTGGAATTCTTGGAGTTTGCTTTGGGGAGGTACCCCCCTTCTCACGTGTTCCTAGAAGGGAAAGTGTGAGGAGGGCTTTACGACCCTGTGGGCACTGTTTTGGCTACCAAGCACTCCCAGGTTTGTGGTTTTGCAAGAGTCTTGGGCTTCTTTGGTGTGGAGAAGGGCCAAGGAGACCCCGATCCACTTCACACTTCTCAGGCTCCTTTGCAGCTGGAACAATTTCCCAGGTTGCAAAATAGGCTCATGGCACTCTGAGAGACCATAAAACATTTGAAATGAGAGGACCTCAAAATGTAGATATTCATCATCATTGTTATTATCAATGTTTGCATAACAGTAATGCTATAAATGAAGGGCTGGGTTGCTGTGCTTCCCATAGAGCTGTAAGGTTATACCACAGGGAGTACTCACAGACTCAGATTTCATTATTGTTTATAGCTTTAGTGATCACTGTGGCAATTACTTTGCCTAATAATGCTCATCATTTTATCTGACTACCTGCTCTTTGTGATGAGATGCACTGCTTTTGCTCCACAGCTAGTAACACAAAGCAATTTCATGCAAAGGAGCCTCAGTCAAAATTGCACATCTTTTCCTGGCCAAGGAACCACTTCCCAGAAAAATACCTGGATTGGACATGTTTCCTTGGGGACCATGGGTCTGAGGACATGGGGCCTAATGGAAAGATAATGGGCCTAGGAGTCAGAGGACCTGGGTTCTAATGCCAGCTCT
This sequence comes from Tachyglossus aculeatus, assembly GCF_015852505.1. Taxonomy (NCBI): domain Eukaryota; kingdom Metazoa; phylum Chordata; class Mammalia; order Monotremata; family Tachyglossidae; genus Tachyglossus; species Tachyglossus aculeatus. The sequence goes on from NC_052086.1 coordinate 74,707,883, forward strand.
GCCACTTGTCTTCTGTGTGACCTCAGGTAAGTTGCTTAATTTCTCTATGCCTCAGTCTCCTTATCTATTAAATAGAGATGAAATACCTTTACTCCATTATGTTTAGAACTGTGAACCCCATAGGAGGGACCGTGTCCATCCTGATGATCTTGTATTTACCCCAATGCTCAGTACAGTGCTTGGCACACAGTAGCCCCCCACTCTAAACTGTAAGCTCCTTTTGGGTAAAGAATATGCCTACCAACCCTGTTGGGTTAATAATAATAAGGTGACATAGACTATGTCCAACCTGATTAGCTTTTTATCTACCCCAGTCCTTAGAACGGTGCCTGGTACATAGTAAGCATATTAAAAGATATCATAAATAAATGAATAAATAAACAAATTCCATTGATTGATTGATGTACCCCAGTGCATATGGAATCAGTCTATTATATTGTTCTATTGTACTCTCCCAAGGCTTAGTATAGTGCTCTGCACACATTAAGCGCTCAATGAATACTCCTTCTGCAGAGCTGCATTCAGTAGAGTGTGGGGCTTTAATGGACCCCAGAGTCAGAGAACCTGGGTTCTAATTCCAGCTCTGCCACCTAACTGCCATGTGACCTTGGGCAAATCACTTAATTTCTCTGTGCCTCAGTTCCCTCATCTGCACAGTGGGAATTCAATACCTGTTCTCCCTCCTACTTAGATTGTGGGCCCCATATGGGACCTGATTATCTTGTGATAATAATGATAATAATAATTATGGTACTTGTTAAGCACTTACTATGTACCGAGCACTGTTCTATGTGTTGGGGTTGATACAAGTTAATCAGGTTGGATACAGACCCTGCCCCACAAGTGGCTCACACTTTAAACCCCCATTTTACAGATGAGGTGACTGAGGTCCAGAGAAGTGAAGTGACTTGTCCAAGGTCACGGAGCAGACATGTGATGGAGCCAGGATTATAACCCAGGTTCTTCTGACTCCCAGGCCCATGCTCCACCCACTAAGCCACAAGGCTTCTCTTCTACTCCAAGTGCTTAGTGCAGTGCTTGGCACACAGTAAGCGCTTAATGAATACCACAATTATTATTATAAAAAGAAACATGCTGAAAGTCTTTTGGGAGTCAGGGTAGTGCTGTTGCTTCTTTACCCTGCCTCTCAAAAGGCACTTTCAGATTATATGTACAAAGGGCAAAAGAACTCTTAGGAGAAAAAAGCCCTAGAAATCTGAGCTGGTGTTATGCTTTCAATGGCTGCTGTTGCAATCCTCCTGTCCAGGTTATTCTATTAAGGTGCAAAGGCTCCTTGACTCCTCAGGTACAGTAATATGTATTGCTGAATTTGGCTGTGCATTTTGCACATTACTCAATGCCTCTCTATAATATGTAACTGTTCTTCGTAGGGGTGATGGTGGAAATCATCCCTGGATGCTTGCATGACTGAAAAGGCCAAGGTGAGACCCACAGTCCTGTCTTCAGTATGCATACACCAAGGTTGTCTTTTGTTGTGCTGTCACATTTGCCATTTGTTGTGTCTGGCATTGTTTTGTCTTTTGTCTCCTTATGAGCACATCCTCTGCCTTCACTTCTGGACCCAGTCCTGTTTTATCTACTGCAATTTTCCTCTAGCTTAGGCTGGGATGCAGCTTTGTCTGAGACTTTACTTACAGTCTCCTTAAAATGTTTTAAGGCTGCTGTATTTCTAATGGCAGTGGCCATTTGTGTAAGTTAAATGCGTACCCTCTGGAACAAAAGATTTAAATCCGATTGTACATCAGGCCCAGCCAGGAGCTAAGATAGCAGGCGATGATGTCTTTGGAGAGGTTTCAAAGCTGTCCTGAGAGAGGATCATGTTTACTATGGTGTTTCCTGTGGTGGGTAAAGCACAGGCCTGGGAGTCAGAAGGATCCGGGTTCTAATCCTACCACTGCCATATATCTGCTGTGTCCTTGAATGAGTCATTTCATTTCTCTGAGCCTCAGTTACCTCATTCAAAAAATAGGGATTAAGACTGTGAGCCCCATCTGGGATAGGGACTCTGTCCAACCTGAGTAACTTGTATCTATTGCAGCACTTAGAACAGTATTTGCCACATAGTAAGCACTTAAGAAGCACCATAATTATAATTAAGTGCCACCCCCATTTGGGTCCTGAGGGGCAGTTTCCTGCTCCTCTTCTTTGTCCTTGCATCACAACATCTGGGCTTTACTGTAGACACAGGTCGGGGCTCTCAGAGAAGTGAACTTTTCGGTGCTGATAGGTAACTTCTGGAATTGATGTGTCAGTAGGTTTTTCTATAGAGGGATGAGTTGCTTTGGAAAAGAGAGTGAATATTCATTCAATCATATTTACTGAGTACTTGAGTGCAGAACACTGTACTAAGTGCTTGGGCAAGTACCATATGACAATAAGCAGACACATTCAATGCCCACAATGAGCTTAAAGTCTAGAGGAGGTTTGTGGGTAGGTGCCCATGGTAATATATGTGTGTGCAGTTATGTATGCTGCTGGGAGAGTTTCCTACAGAAGCAGCATGGCCTAGCGGAAAAAGTTTGGGCCTGGGAGGCAGAGGACTTGGCTTCTAATCCCAGCTCTACCTGTTGTATGATGCAGACAAATTATTTAAGTTCTCCGTGCCTCAGTTCCCTCATCAGCAAAATGGGGATTCAAAACTTGTTCTCCCTCCTACCTAGATTGTGAGCTCCATTTGGGACCTGATTATCTTGTACCTATCCCAGGGCTTAGTACCATGCTTGGCACATAGTAAGCACTTAACAAATGCCACAACAATAATAATAGTAGTAATCATAATTATTAGTAGCTGGGCATCAGTTTCCTCATCTGTAAAATGATGACTTGATGCTGGTTGTCTTCCTACTTAAACAGTGTGAGCCCTATGTGGGAGAGGGACTGTGTCCAACCTAATTATGATTACTGTTATTATTTTTATAAGGAGCACTGGGTGAGGAGAGAATGGAGTATTCTAGAACCTCTGCCTGGTGGGTAGAGGGCAGGGGGATGGCCAGCATGAAGGTCACAGTAAATCCTAATTATTTTTATTAGAAAGGTTCAACTCCCTGGCTTCAAGGTGGAATAGGCTGTGAGGAAAATCTCATCACAGTGTGGGCCTGATATAGCTCTGGTTCTTGAGTTTCTTGGCACATTTATAATCCAAATAAAATGCTTTGTGTGGTGAAGGGTGTAGAGGGTCACAAGAAGAAAAATAGAGAAAAAAATAAATCTGGGATTCTCCCCAGTCCCAAGCTGTCAGGGAGCTTTCCTAAGAAAATCATAATAATTAGGGCATTTGCTAAGTGCTTACTATGTATCAGGCACTGTAATAATAACAATAATAATAATGTTGGTATTTGTTAAGCGCTTACTATGTACAAAGCACTGTTCTAAGTGCTGGCGTAGATACAATGTAATCAGGTTGTCCCACGAGGGGCTCACAGTCTTCATCCCCTTTTTACAGATGAGGGAACTGAGGCCCAGAGAAGTGAAGTGACTTGCCCAAAGTCACACAGCTGACATGTGGCAGAGCCGGGGTTTGAACCCATGGCCTCTGACTCCAACGCCCATGCTCTTTCCACTGAGCCATGCTGCTTCCCGCTGTACACGCTGTACTAGGTGCTGAGGTAGATACAAGCTAATTGGGTTGGATACAGTCCCCGTCCCACGTGGGGCTCATAGTCTCAGTCCCCATTTGACAGATGAGGTAAGAGAAGTGAAGTGACTTACCCAAAGTCACCCAGCAGACAAGCGGAGGAGCCAGCATTAGAACTCATGACCTTTTGACTCCCAGGCTTGTGCTCCAACCACTACATCAGAATCCAAGGAGGTTAATCCTAATGGTGGTATTTGGCAAGTGCTCACTATGTGCCAAACACTGTACAGAACTGGGGTCGATCTGAGATAATCTCACCAGTGCCTGGTGCTTAGTAAGCACTTAACAAATGCCACAAAAAAAGCACCAGGGGAGTAGCATGAGTGAAGTGGGAGAGTTAAGAATGAGGTACAGATAGAAAACTGGCTGGGGAGGAACAAAGAAAGTGAGTTGGAGAATGGCAGGTACAGAGAGTAGAGAGGTAGAAACCCATTCTGAGGGGATTTTTATTGACGCAGAGTTACAAGATGAGCCAGGGGAGAGGTCAGTCAATGACATTTATTGAGCACTTACTAAGTGCCGAGCACTGTATTGCGCTCTTGAGAGAGTATAATACAACAGCAGACATATTCTCTGCCCATAACAACCACAGAGTCTACAGAGTATCTGCTGAATGTGCTTCAGGAAGATGTAGTTTGGCTGGGGCGCCCTCCCTCCTCAAATCTGACAATCACTTTCCCCATCTTCAAAGCCTTATTGAAGGCACATCACCTCCAAGAGGCCTTCCCTGATTTAGCCCTCATTTCCTCTATTCCCACACCCTTCTGCTTTACCCTGATTTGCTTCCTTTATTCACCACTCCTCTCTCACCTCAGCCCCACAGCATATAAGTAGATCTCCTTAATTTATTGATTTCTATTGATGTCTGCCTCCCACTCTAGACTGGAAGCTCATTGTGGGCAGGGAATGTGTCTGTTCTATTGTTCTATTTCATTAGACGCAGCATGGCATAGTGGGTAAAGCATGGGTTTGAGAGTCAGGAGGAACTGGACTCAGCCCCGTCACATATCTGCTTTGTGACCTTGGGCAAGACACTTAACTTCTCTGTGCCTCAGTAACTGCACCTGTAAAATGGGGATTAGGATTGTCAGCCCTATGTGGGAAAGGGACACAGTCCAATCTGATTAACTAGTATCTACCCCAATGCTTTGTACAGTACCTGGCATGTAGTAAGCACTTAACAAATACCATTAAAAAAACCCCCCAAAAGTACCCAGGTACTTAGTACTGTCATCTGCACACAGTAAGTACTCAATAAATACGATTGATTGATTGGAATGTGCCTACCATCTCTGTTAAATTGCACAGTACAGTACTCTGCACTGATTAATTGATCACTGGAAATAAATGACAATATTACATTATCTCTGCTATATTACACTCTCCTAAATGTTTAGAATAGTGCTGTGCACTGATTGACTAATTAATCACTGGAAATAAATGACAATATTACTGCCAAACATTCATTCATTTATTCAATCATATTTATTGAGTGCTTACTGTGTGCAGAGCACTGTACTAAGTGCTTGGGATTTAGCATCATTACCAGTTTAAATGGTAAAATGACATAATTGTCGGAACCCTCCTCCAATCTCTGGAAAGATTGAGCACTGGAGCTCTGGCCTTAGAGCAATGCTGTTCCTAGACCAAGCCAGGAGTCTGAGACACCCCATCCTGGGGTCCTCACAGGAGGTCCAGGCCATTCTGAGAGAGCATCTTTTCATTGACTAGAAATGGATAGCTTCAATGCTACAACCTTGTCTGCTGTGTGACCTTGGGCAAGTCACTCTACTTCTCTGTGCCTCAGTTACATGGGAAGCAGCATGGACTAGTGGATAGAGCATGGGCTTGAGAATCAGGGGACATGGGTTCTAATCCTGGCTCCACCATTTGTCTGCTGTGTGAACCTGGGCAAGTCACTTAACTTCTCTGGACTTCAGTTACTTCATCTGTAAAATCATCATCATCAATCGTATTTATTGAACGCTGACTATGTGCAGAGCACTGTACTAAGCGCTTGGGAAGTACAAATTGGCAACATATAGAGACAGTCCCTACCCAACAGTGGGCTCACAGTCTAAAAGGGGGGAGACAGAGAACAAAACCAAACATACTAACAAAATAAAGTAGAATAGATATGTACAAGTAAAATAAATAAATAAATAAATAGAGTAATAAATATGTACAAACATATATACATATATACAGGTGCTGTGGGGAAGGGAAGGAAGTAAGATGGGGGGGATGGAGAGGGGGACAAGGGGGAGAGGAAGGAAGGGGCTCAGTCTGGGAAGGCCTCCTGGAGGAGGTGAGCTCTCAGCAGGGCCTTGAAGGGAGGAAGAGAGCTAGCTTGGCGGATGGGCAGAGGGAGGGCATTCCAGGCCCGGGGGATGACGTGGGCCGGGGGTTGATGGCGAGACAGGCGAGAACGAGGTACGGTGAGGAGATTAGCGGCGGAGGAGCGGAGGGTGCGGGCTGGGCTGTAGAAGGAGAGAAGGGAGGTGAGGTAGGAGGGGGCGAGGTGATGGACAGCCTTGAAGCCCAGGGTGAGGAGTTTCTGCCTGATGCGCAGATTGATTGGTAGCCACTGGAGATTTTTGAGGAGGGGAGTAATATGCCCAGAGCGTTTCTGGACAAAGATAATCCGGGAAGCAGCATGAAGTATGGATTGAAGTGGAGAGAGACACGAGGACGGGAGATCAGAGAGAAGGCTGATGCAGTAGTCCAGACGGGATAGGATGAGAGCTTGAATGAGCAGGGTAGCGGTTGGGATGGAGAGGAAAGGGCGGATCTTGGCAACGTTGCGGAGCTGAGACCGGCAGGTTTTGGTGACGGCTTGGATGTGAGGGGTGAATGAGAGAGCGGAGTCGAGGATGACACCAAGGTTGTGGGCTTGTGAGACGGGAAGGATGGTAGTGCCGTCAACAGAGATGGGAAAGTCAAGGAGAGGACAAGGTTTGGGAGGGAAGACAAGGAGTTCAGTCTTCGACATGTTGAGCTTTAGGTGGCGGGCAGACATCCAGATGGAGATGTCCTGAAGGCAGGAGGAGATGCGAGCCTGGAGAGAGGGGGAGAGAGCAGGGGCAGAGATGTAGATCTGGGTGTCATCAGCGTAGAGATGATAGTTGAAGCCGTGGGAGCGAATGAGGTCACCAAGGGAGTGCGTGTAGATTGAGAACAGAAGGGGACCAAGTACTGAACCTTGGGACCAAGTACTAAAAATGAAGATTAAGACTATGAGTCTCATGAGGCACAGGGACTGTGTCCAACCTGATTATTTTGTATCTACCCCAGTGCTTAGAAGAGTGTTTGGCACATAGAAAGTGCTGAACAAATACCATCATGATAATAATAATAATAATTAATCAACCAATCAACTATATCTATTGAGCACTTACTGTGTGCAGAGCACTGTACTAAGCACTTTCGTTAATACAATATAACAATGTTGGTAGACACATTCCCTGTCGACAATGAGCTATCTTTACCTGTAAAATGGGGATTAAGACTGTGAGCCCCATGTGGGACATTTATTGTATAGTTTATACCTACCCCAGCACTTAGTTCAGTGTCTGGCACATAGTAAGCCCTTAACAAATACCATAAAAAAAAGAACATGACAAACAGAAATGGAAGAGCATTTTACACTCAAACTAAATCAATCAATCAACGGCATATATTGGGCCCTTCCTATTGGGTAGAGAACTGTACTAAGCACTTGGGAGAATACAATATAATAGAGCTGGTAGATATTTTCCCTACCCATTCGAAGCTTACAGTCTAGAGGGAGTTTAAGTTCAAACTAATTGAGTTTTTCCTTTTTACATTAAGAAGTAGAGTTTATTACCGAATTGTTCACACATCATAGCTGAAAATATGCTTCAGGCCCTCTTTTGGGAAGGCAAATGATTTTTTTATGGGGTGGAAAAAGTTAATGAAAAAATGATTCATCGGCAAAATTAATTTAGAAGATTTAAGCCTTTTTGGAGTTTAACAAAGACCCCTTTTGACATGCTACTGCCTGACATCTTTAAATACCTTTCTTTTTTGCTCTCTTTCTTGAAGGATACCTAGGTTTTGAACTGAACAACTAAACAAATGTGCAGCAGGATAGAGACATGACCCATTAATTGAAACCCCTGTGTGATTTTTCAGAGTTCTGGAGTGACAAGCAGTCAGACAGAAAGGAGAAGCCCAATTACCAGGGAAATGGGTCATGTTGGGATTAGAAACTATAATAATAATAATGGTATTTGTTAAGTGCTTACTATGTGTCGAGCACTGTTCTAAGTGCTGGTGTGGGTACAAGGTAATCAGGTTGTCCCATGGGGGACTTACCGTCTTAATCCCCATTTTACAGATGAAGTAACTGAGGCCCAGAGAAGTCAAGTGACTTGCCTAAAGTCACACAGCTGATCAGTGGTGGAGTTGGTATTAGAACCCATGACCTGTGACTCCCAAGCCTGTGCTCTTTCCACTAAGCCACACTGCTTCTCTAAGTAGAACTAAGTAGGAGGGAGGACAGGTATTGACTCCCCATGTTACAGATGAGGAAACTGAGGCACAAGGAAGTTCAGTGATTTGCCTAAGGTCATTCAGTAGCAAATGGCAGAACCAGAATTAGAACCCAGGTTTCTTGTCTCCCAGTTCACTAGCTTTGTTTCTTCTCTAGGAGTAGCTGGAGAAGACACACTCTTTTAGGTCTGGCTCCATTTCTGTGATATCACACAGTCCAGAAGTCATCTAGGACACCCCCCTGTCTTCAGGCTGGAATTGCCTAAGCCACTGTCAGCTTAAAAGACCCTCTTCCTGAATTTTGTCAAGATGTGTATTCATGTCTAATGGTCCTGAGGCCACTTAAGAAGCCAGGGGGCTTTTTACTGGAATGATGTTAAATTGAAAATTAATTTAGAGACTAAAGGTTAAAAAAGGGAAATCCACGAGAGACGTGAGTTTCCCCAAATTCCTTCTAATTTTACAATATCATCTGTTCTATGCTCAGGACCCACAATCCTACATCAGAGGTCAAGTATATGCTGCAAATTTTCAGACAGGACTTGGTTGGCACTGGCTCAATCCTGGGTCCAGGCCCAGCATCTTTGGGCTTGGCAGTTCAAAGTCCTGGCATCTGTGGAGTGTGGATTTTCTGTGCAACAGAGTCCTGGCACCTCCAGAGTGCAGTGCTGCTGATCAATAAAGCCCCGACATCTCTTTCATCAGTAATTAAGCACTGACTCCAGGTCTGGGTTCCCTAGGCCAAATCTTTACTAGGGTTTTCCTGAGAGCATTATGTGACTTAGTGGATAGAGCATGGATCTGGGAGTCAGAAGAAGCTGGTTTCTAATCCTGGCTCTGCCACCTGTCTGCTGTGTGACCTTGGGCCAGTCACTGAACTTCTCTAGGCTTCAGTTCCCTCAACCGTAAAATGTGAATTAAGAATGTGAGCCCTGTGTAGGACAGGGACTGTGTCCAACCAGATTATAATAATAATAATGTTGTTATTTGTTAAGCACGTACTATGTGACAAGCACTGTTCTAAGCGCTGAGATAGATACAAGGTAATCGGGTTGTCCTACATAGGGCTCACAGTCTTCCCTATTTTACAGATGAGGTAACTGAGGCACAGAGAAGTTAAGTGACTTGCCCAAGGTCACACAGCTGCCAAATGGCAGATCCGGGATTACAACCCATGACCTCTGACTCCCAAGCCCGGGCTCTTTCCACTAAGCCACACTGCTTCTCATAAGATTATCTTGTATCTACCCAGTGCTTAGAACAGTGTCTGGCACATAGTAAGCACTTAGCAAATATCATTATTATTAAGGTAAATGGAGTAGTTTGCAGTCAGTTCTATGTCATCTGCCTAGATTCTCAGGTGAAAATTGCAGTTTTATTGTCGATGCTCCAAAATGCTCTCGCGATCTTTCTCTCCTCTTTATTTTTCCATCCCACCCCTGTCTCTGTCCTAAGCCCCTATCTCCTGAGAATGAGGACTACTTGACCGAGGAAGAGTGTGTGGGAGGAGTGGTGACCACAGAAGGGGATCGTCAGTCTACCTCAGGCCCCATTTGGGAAACTGAAGTTTGGTGACTGGTTATTGGCTCCCAGAGCGGACCTGACTCCTGGTTTGGTTACTTGAGGGAGGCTTTACCACAGAGAATGAATCTTACAAATTAGGATTTAGGTCATAAGAAAATCAATATATCCTCTGTCGAGAAAAACCTACCCTTTTATCACAACTGTTCCCAGGATAAATGGAGGCTTTCGTCTTTGATATTTCCAGTCGCCTTTCAGGGGAAACCATGGGATTAAAAAAAAGATGGCAGTGTCCTACCTACTGGTGATATTTGTGTGTCAGGTTTACTGCATTGGCTGAGAAGCCATTTCTTTCCCTCCAAAGGTTAGGACAATTAACAGTATTGGGTGTCTTCACTGAGAGACAAACTAGTGATTTCAGGTTTGATGAAACACTGTCAGTTATTTACGGAATTAACTACTTGTAATAGAAACCTCATCAAGTTTTGCCCTTAAATCATGAATCCTAATATTGCTTGGTCAAACTAGTAGTCAACCAGGTGAGGATTCTACCTCTGACCATGGCAGTGACATGTCAATAAGGACCATTTGATGGTTATCTTTCTTGACATGTTTTCTAGTATCAGCCAATTAGTGGAAATTATTGAGTGCCTACTGGTTATCTTTTACCTACTTCAGTGCTTAGCACAGAGTAAGCTCTTAATTAATACTGCCATTATTATTGTGGAAACAGGGAGGTAGTGTGGCCTAATGGAAAGAGTACAGGCCTGGAAGTCAGGGACCCTGGGTTCCAATCCCAGCTCCACCACTAAGTGCTTGGGAAAGTACAATACAACAACAGACACATTCCCTTCCCACAACAAGCTTGCAGTCTAGATTAGGGGACATAGATATTAATACAAATAAATAAATTACATATATGTACGTAAGTGCTGTGGGGTTGGGATGGGGGGAAGAACAAAGGGAACAAGTCAGGGTGATGCAGAGGGGAGTGGGAGAAGAGGAAAGTGGGGGCCTAGTCTGGGAAGCCTCTTGGAGGAGATGTGTCTTCAATAAGGCTTTGAAGGGTGGGAGAGTAATAGTCTGTCGAATTTGAAGAGGGGGGGCATTCCAGGCCAGAGGCAGGATGTGGGCCAGGGGTCAGTGGAGAGACAGGTGAGACAGAGGCACAATGAGAAGGTTAGTACTAGGGGAGCAAAGTGTGCAGGCCAGGTTGCAGAAAGAGAGTAGCGAGGTGAGGTAGGAGGGAGCAAGGTGATTGAGTGCTTTGAAGACAGCAGTGAGGAGTTTTTATTTGATGCAGAGGTGGATGGGCAACCACTGGAGTTTTTTTGAGGAGCAGGATGACATGTCCTGAATGTTTTTGTAGAAAAATGATCCAGACAGCAGAGTGAAGTATGGACTTCAGTGGGGAAAAACAGGAGGCTGGGCGATCAGCAAAGAGGCTGATGCAGTAGTCCAGGCAGGTTAGAATGAATGACTGTACTACGATGGTAGCAGTTTGGATGGAGAGGAAAGGAAGGATTTTAGCAATGTTGTGCAGGTGGGATCAACAGGATTTAGTGGATTGAATATGTGGGTTGAATAAGAGAGGAGTCAAGGATAACACCAAGGTTACAGGCTTGTGAGATAGAGAGGACTGTGGTCTACAGGGTAGGGAAAGTCAGGGTAGGGACAGGGTTTGGGTGGGAAAACAAGGAGTTCGGTTTTGGAAATGTTACACTTGAGGTGATGGGTGGGCACTTGGGAGAGTACAATACAACAGAGTTGGTAGACACAATCTTTGCCCACAATGTACTTACAGTCTAGCGGACTTTAAAGAAGATTCCCTGAAGGCTCATACTGAACCACATCACAGAGTGAAAACAACAGCCCTTTATTTCCCCGAGGTAGCTCCTTGTTTGCTCAAATTCCAGAGAAGCAGAAAGAAAGAAGCCAAACGATTTTTGCTAAGAACAGATGAAGAAGCTATTCAATGGGGTTCCCCTGCTTTGGTTTGTGGAGCTGAGAGATTTTTCTGCCATTCTATGGCTGTGCTCTGTTTCTTTCTGGACTCTTATGCTTTGCCCAATGCGGTGTGGAGGGCGGTCAGATCAGATCTTGTGTGCGTGTCTGGCAAGTATGGTCTACTGAGGATGGTTTTTTTCCTTTCCCGGACATAAGAAGTCCACCCATTCCAGAATCTGGTCATTCTTTGACCCTTTGCAAAGAAGCCTCAAAACCTCCACATCGCAGTGGCCTCCACTGCTACTTCCACCTTGTTCGCTGGCCCAAATTCCTTGGAGGTTAACAAGGGACTACCCACAGAGATCCTGGTTTACACGTCCAATCAATCAGTCAATCAATCATTGGTATTTATTGAGCACTTACTGTGTACAGAGCACCATACCAAGGACTTGGGAGAGTACACAGAGAAGGTAGATACCATTATCTGCCCACAATGATCTTAAAATCTAGAGGGGGAGGCAGACATTAGAATAAATAACTATCATCTAGACCCTCCCTACAAGGCTCATCTGTTATGGTGTAATCTGCCAGGTGAACACTCGATACAGCAAAAATCCCCCTTTTATTAACAAATCCCACCCATTATCAAGTCCCTTTGCAAATCTAGCAGACTTTTTCTCAACTCCTCCCACAAATCTGTACACGTCCCCTTTTCTGCTCTTTTCCAAATCTCAGTTTTCCCATATTTTAAGTTAACTATGTCCGTCCTTCAAAGTTGATATTCTGGGGCTGTACCCTGAGTTGACTGCTTGTAGCCTACTAGAATTCATCAGACTTTAAGTTGTACTCTAAGTTTTGAGGGTTTTTTTATTAAATGATATTTAAGTGCTAATTATATGTAAAGCACTGAAGTAAGAGCTGGGTTGGGTACAGGTTAATCTGGTTAAACACAGTCTCTGATCCAAATAGGGTTCCCAGTATAAGTGGGAGAGTGGTTACTTTACAGTGTCTAAATTTTCCCAGCCAGTGGCTTTCTGACTTTTACTAGTTGTGAACTTCCAATCTATGTGAAACAAGTTTAACCAACAGCTGTCAGGCTTCCCAGGTAATACCTTTTCTAGTTGGAAAAGTGCCGGGCACTGTCCTAAACTCTGGGGTGGATACAAACAAATAGGGTTGGGTACAGTCCCTGTCCCATGTGGGCTCCCATTCTTAATCCCCATTTTATAGATGAGGTAACTGAGGTCAAGAGAAGTGAAGTGACTTGACCAAGGTCACCCAGCAGACAAGCGGCAGAACCAGGATCAACACTCAATAAATAAGAATGAATGAATGAATAAATGAATGAATAAATGAACCCAGATCCTTCTGACTCCCAGGCCCGTGCTCTATCCAGTAGGCCACATAGCTTTACTGAAATGAAAGGTTAGGGAGGAGTTCAAATGCTTCTTGTCTTATTACTTGTAGTCTGTGACAATTTTAGGGTTTGCCTTTGGGTCGTGTAGTTTCTTCCTGCTTTCCTTTTGGGCTCTCTGTGGGGAGGATCAGTCATGATCTTGGAAAGTTTCCTCTGAGAAGCTTTTTGGGGATTTAGAACATTGGGCTTCCAGAGCAAAAACAATCTTTGAACTTTAGAGCATTCTCACCACAATAGACAAAGTTCAGTGATTTTCAAGAACAAGCCAACCTCTCTATTCGACAAGTCCAACGGGTCTTGCTTCACAGCAGACTTCAGATGAAAAAATATCAAAGACAGGTGTCTAGGCTTCTGTTTGACTGCAAATTTCTACGGAACTGATTTGGGTGTTTTAACATATTTTTAGTCCTCTCCTGAGAGGTAAATTAGGATCACCGATAATGCCCATAAAACAATTTGTATTGACTTTTCTTTCTGGAACAAATCAAAGCCACACACTGGGAGAGGCTGTTTTGTCATTTGAGAATCAATTCCTGACTTCCTAGGAATTGCAGGGAACAGGAGAGAAGTGAAGTGGCTTGCCCAAGGTCACACAGTAGGTCAGAGGCAGAGCTTGGATGAGAACCCAGGTCTCTAGACTTCCAGACCTTTTTCACTAGGCCACACTTCTTCACCAAATGGGAGTTTGAGAGGGACCCCCACTTCCCCCCAGCCCCACTGCACTTATGTCCATATATGTAATTTATTTATTTCTATTAATGTCTGCCTCCCCCTCTAGACTGTAAGCTCATTGTGGGCAGGGAATGCGTCTGTTTGTTGTTCTGGTCGACTCTTCCAAACGCTTAGTATAGTGCTCTGCAATCACTAAGCACTCAGTAAATACAATGAACTGACTGACTGAGTGTGTATCCCAGGAAGCTACAGTGTTTAGCTGAAATTAGAGAAAATTTAGAGAAAACACAGTCAAGCCTCCCAAATCGCTAAACATCACTAGTGGATTAATCAATTAACGGTTCATGTCTTAGACTCTAGCCTGTTGAGTGAACCTTTCCTGGCGGGGGGACTTCAGAGAAGAATTTAGGGATAATCAATCAATCAATCAATTGTACTCATTGAGCTCTTACTGTGTGCAGAGCACTGTACTAAGCACTTGTAAGAGTACAATATAGCAGAGTTGGTAGATGGGTTCCCTGCCCAGGAGGAGTTTAGAGTCCAGAGGTGAACTGGCATCGTCCTGCCTATGGTTTTTAAAATTGTATTTGTTAAGCCCTTACTATGTGCCAGGCACTGTGGTAAGCACTGGGGTAGATACAAGCTAATCAGGTTGGGTACAGTCCATGTCCCACATGGGGCTCCCAGTCTTAATCCCCATTTTACAGATGAGGTAACTGAAGCACAGAGAAGTGAAGCGACTTGCCCAAGGTCATACAGCATATGAGTGGCAGAGCCAGGTTTTGTGACCCACTCCCATCCAGAGGGATGAAAACAGTTCTCCAACTGACCTGAGTAGCCCAAGTTCCAATTTCAGGTCTCCTGGCACCTGTCTGAAACTCCAAGGCTGAGTATTAAAGATTTCATTTGGCGGTAGCTATGGATCTATGATTACCCTTTTTCATTTTGCAAATAGTCTCTCCTTCTTCTCTTCCTCCTCTCCTCCTCCTCCTACTCCCTTCCTCCTCCCTTCCCCTTCTCACTTAACTCTTCTGTGACTCAGTTTCCTCAGTCATAAAATGGGGATTCAGTACCTAGTCTCCCTCCTACATAGACTATGAGCCCCGTGTGGGACAGGGACTGTGTACAACCTAATTAATTTGTATCTACCCAGTATTTGGAATATTGCCTGACACATATCAAGTACTTAACAAATGCCATAGAAAATTTACACTCCCTTTCTTGGGAAGCTCATCTACTCTCAAGGCTTCACCTACCACCTCCCTATAGGTAACTTCCAAACTTATATCACTAGCCTTGATCACTCTTCTCTGTAATCTTGCATTTCTTTCTGCCTCCAGGATATCTTTACTTGGGCGTCTTCCCATTGTCTCAGGTCAGTAGGCTCAAAAGTGAACTTTTCTTCTTCCTCCCAAA
This sequence comes from Tachyglossus aculeatus, assembly GCF_015852505.1. Taxonomy (NCBI): domain Eukaryota; kingdom Metazoa; phylum Chordata; class Mammalia; order Monotremata; family Tachyglossidae; genus Tachyglossus; species Tachyglossus aculeatus. Next base: position 74,723,026 of record NC_052086.1, read on the forward strand.
ACTTTCTTCTACCTAACTTTTCCATCACAGTTAACCACCATGCTCCCTGACTCTTAAATTTGCAACCTTGGTATATTCCTTGACTCCGCCCTCTCTTTTACACACCCATGTTTATTCTGTCATCAAATCCTGTCAATTCTTCCTCCACAACATTTCCAGAATCTGTTCCTTTCTCAGCAACCAAATGTCCACACCTCTGGTGCCGTATCCTGGCTTGACTCATACTGAACCTTCTTGTTGATCTCCAAGTTCAGTTCCTCTCAAGCTAATCAACCCACTGTGCACATCTCCTCCCAGACTAAGCTCCACTTTTCCTCATCTCCCACTTCCTTCTGTTTCGCCCTGATTTGCTCCTTTTGCTCTTCCCCCTTCCTAGCCCCACAACACTTATGTACATATTTGTAATTTAATTTATTTGTATTGATGTCTGTCTTCCCCATTTAGACTGTGTGCTTGTTGTGGACAGGGAAAGTGTCTATTTATTGTTGTATTGTACTCTCTCCAGAGCTTAATGCAGTGCTCTGCATACAGCACTCTTTAAATATGATTGAATAGATGCCTCATTCTTTTCTCTGATTTCCTGTCTACATCGTCCTCTTTTTTATCTGGCGACTGGGCTGGATGAATACAGGGACTCATAGAGCTGAAAACTGGGAGTCTGGGCTAAGGCGAGAGCCCCCATTCAGTCTGCAATGTGGTGGACACCCATTGCTCAATATGCCATTAGCATTCCCATACCTGCCTTGACTAAAAAGTGCCCTCCAGTGTCACCAAATGGAGCATGCTTTCTCCTTCATGCAGCTCTTGGATATTGCTGGGAACAACGTGTAGGAGGCATTAGATGAGCAGCATGGCCTAGTGGATGGAACACGAGCCTGGGAGTCAGAAGGACCTGCGTTCTAATCCCAGCTCTGCCACTAGCCTGTTGTGTGACCTTGGGCAAGTTGCTTAGCTTCTCTGTGTCTCAGTTCCTTCCTCTGTAAAATGCGGATTAAGACTGTGAACCCCACGTATGGCTGGGACTGCATCCAACCCGATTTGCTTGTATTCATTCCAGCATTTTGTATAGTGCCTGGCACTTAGTAAGTGTTTAGCATATACCACAGTTATTATTATTAGCCAAAGACCCATGATCACCCAGAAAAAATTAACGTAATTTATCAATATCAGCTGTCAAATGCATCCAGCCAAATGACACCAGTAATCTCAGTTTATATTAAGTAATACTTGCCTCAAGGAAGAGCAAAGTATACCTCTGAGAAGGGAATTTGGATTGGCCCTATTTGTCCAGTCCAAGCCAGCAGGACATAAAAATTCTCTTCCTTATGTCCTTCCCAAGATATGGCTTTGCCTAAGGAATCTAGGTGATACATTGTCTTATATTCATTGTTGTATCTGTGAGACTTTGTCTATTGAATGTGAGTGATATACTATTTTACTTTAGTTGTAGTATCTGTGACACTTGTGACAATCAACCAATCATTGACCACTTACTGCATGTGGAGCAAAGTACAAAGCACTTGTGAGAATAGGATACAACAATATAATTGTTAGTACACACGTTCCCTGCCCACAACAAGCTTACATTTAGAGGGATAGGGCTTGTTTGGTATAGTATTCAATTTTCTAAGATTTTTTTCCTATAGAATATAGATGACATTATCTTTCCACCACTATGTCATTCACAATATTTTATTTCTCATCCATGGCTACTATATCATTTGCCTTTTAGTTGTTTTTTTTAATGGTATTTGTTAAGCACTTACTAAGTGCCCTGGACTGTACTAAGAGCTGAAAAGAGAGGCCTAACATGTTGAGCTTTCCACAACAGTTTCAGTTATTAGAAGTTAAATCATGATTACATATTAATATGATTCTTCCTCTTCTGGGCACAAATCCAGGCAACAGTGTCCATTCAGCTGAGTCAACTGTTCTGCTTTTCTTGCTCTGCTTGCCAAATTGGTCACAGGATTATGGAATGTGTCTGAAGGATGCTGGGAGTTTGGTTCACTCTTAAGACCTCTTAGTTTGGTTGGCTTTTAGTAAGTGCTGCTCAGGTTTTTCTTTCCTGTTTGACTACATTGTTTAACCATGCTGTAGAACCAGTATGGCCTAGTGGACAGAGCACAGGCCTGGGCATAAGAAGGACCTGGGTTCTAATCCCAGATCTGTTCCTTGTTTGCTGTGTAACATTGGGTAAGTCAATTCACTTATCTATGCCTCAGTTACCTCATCTGTAAAATGGGGATTAAGACTGTGAAACCCATATGGGACATGGACTGCATTCAACTTGATTAGCTTTCATCTACCCCAGCTCTTAGTACAGTGCCTGGCACATAGTAAGTGCTTAATAAATACCATTTTAAAAAAAGTCAGGTGTATAACCTGCAGAGCAGTCAGAAAGGGCAGTTTGGCCCTGATTCGAGAAGAGAGAAGGAGCACAGGGATTAAGATGGCACCCTCAAACGTGTGATTTCCACCCCTTCAAATGAGTGATTCCCCACCCCCACCCCCCCCGGCAAGCCTTATTGAAGGTGCATCTCCTCCAAGAGGTTTTCCCTGACTAAGCCCCCCACTTTCCTTTCTGCCGCTCCCTTCTGCATTGCCCTGACTTGCTCCCTCTATTCATCAACCCACCCCCCACCCTGGCCCCCGCAACCAGCCCCACAGCACTTATGTACAAATTTGTAATTTATTTATTTGTACTGATGTCTGTCTCCCCTCCTCTAGACTGTGAGCTTACTGTGGGCAGGGAATATGTCTGTTTATTGTTGCACTGTACTGTACCATTGAATAAATGAATTAATGAATGATTAACTGTTATTTTCTTGGCGGTTCCTTTCAAGTTGCTTAATTTAGCTCGGTACTTTCCCTGCACTCATTCTTCTCCTCTTCAAGTTAGGATGAGCCAGAGATCATGTCTGAATCAATATCTGTGTATTCTTGCCAGCCTGGTATTTGTTAAGCACTTAATATTTGCCCCCCTCCAATATAATAATAATAATAATGGTATGTGTTAAGCACTTACTATGTGCCAAGCTCCTTTCTAAGTGCTGGAATAGATATGAGTTAATCAGGTTGAACACACTTCCTGTTCCACATGGGGCTCACTGAGGCCCAAAGAAGTTAAGTGTCTTGCCCAAGGTCACACAACAGACATGTGGTGGAGCCGGGATTAGAAGCCAAGACTTTTATCTATCACCTCCTATCCAATTTGCCCCACAAGTGCCGCTCCTGAACTTTCATGTTGCCTGAATACTTGGGGATCAAACCTGCTCCTCAAAGCTCTTAGGTATGCACATTCCAACTCTGTTGCTTCCCTGTCGACATCTAATCAGTAATTGATTTTAGGGTCTGTCTCCCTGGCTAGATTGTAAGCAACTTGTGAGCAGGAATTGTGTCTAATCACTCTATTATACTCTCCAAATACTCAGTTCAGTACTCTGTACAGAGTAAACATTTCAATAGTATTGACTGATTGATAGTTACGAGTTACAAGCCATGGATTGGAGGTGGGGGAGTTGAGAGTGAGGTACTGTTAGAAGGGGCCATCTTCAGGTATCTCAGGTAAATAGTGGGGTCATATTCCTGTTTGTTACTCCGTGTGGGTACATACACACACACACACACGCAAGCACACACACACACACACACACACACACGCACGCACCCTGCATGTCAGCAAATCGTCCGTCCAATCCATAGGTATCCACTATAAAGTTCCTTGCTGGGTCAGAGAGTTAAGATTATGAGGGTAAGCTCATTGTGGGCAGGGACTGTGTCTGTTTATTGTTATACTCTCCCTAGTGCTTAGTACAGTGCTTGGCACACAGTACACGCTCGATAAATATGATTGAATGGATGAATGAATGAATGAATGAATGAATGAATAGCTGCTGCTGTGGCCACTGCTGTCAGGATGTCGATGGGGAAGTCATAGTTCTATGTTGTGTGACCTTGGGCCAGTCACTTAACTTCTCTGTGCCTCAGTTTCCTCATCTGTACAATGCAGACTCAATGCCCATTCTCCCTTCTACGTAGACTGAGAACTTCATGTGGGACAGGGACTGTGCCTGATCTGATGATCTTGCATCTACCCCAGTGCTCAGTACGGTGCTTGGCACAATTAAGCACTTAGCAAATACTACTAGCATTGCCATTATTCTCTTTCCAGGAAAATGGAAATGGAGGGACAGAGTGAGGAAGGAGCCAATCAATAAGTCAGTGGTATTTATTGAGTGCTTACTATGTGCAGGTCACTGTACTAAGCACTTGGGAGAGTACAATGTATCAGAGTTGATAGAACCAGAGAATCACTTGGGGAGGAGCCCTTGGCCCATGTATAAAGATCTTTAAGAATGGAGCCTACACAATTTCCTTCAGGAGCTTTTTCCAGACAAGGAATTCCTCTCGTCCAATGAGGTTCTCTTGATGTAATTCTGCACCATTTCCTCCTAGGTCAGGTCCTCTGGGAACAAGGAACAACAGGCCAAAATTCTCTTCAGAAAGACTTCTGTGTCTCTGAAAACAGTGGCTAAGCACCCCTGCAGCATTCTATTCTCTAATGCTGGAGCTCTCCAAAGCCTTGATTTTTTCCTCTCAGCCAGACAGCAGACTGGTGAACCAGCAACCTTCTAATAATTGTGGCATTTGTTAAACATTTATTATGAGTCAAGCACTGTTCTAAGCAGTGGAATAGAGCAGTCCATGTAGTTCTGCTTCCTTGACCTGAGTTGGTTAAAAATAAATAAAAAATTATGGAAATAATAATAGGCTCAATAATAATAATAATATTTGTTTAACACTGTATGTCAAGCACCATACTAAGTGCTGGAGTAGATCCAAGATAATCATGTCAGACACAGTCCCTGCCCCAAATGGGGCTTACTGTCAAAGTATGAGGGAGAACAGGCATTGAATCTCTGTTTGACAGATGAGGAAACTAAAGCACAGATAAATTAAGTGATTTGGCCAAAGTCACACAGCAGGCAAGTGGCAGAGCCAGGATTAGAACCCAGGTCTTTTGACTCTCAGGCCCATGAGCTTTACATTAGGCAACACTGCTTCTCTAAGTACTTCTAAGCCCTTGAGCCCTTATGCCTGAAGCATCTCTGGATCTGTTTTTTCCTGCCATTCACCACTGGACCAAGGGATCACCTTGCTGATTAGTGTTGGGAGGAGAAGCTCAGAGCAAAGGATTTACTGGCATGACTTTTCGTAAAGACCAGGAACCTGGGAGTCAAAGGACCTGGTTTCTAATCCCAGCTGTGTGACTTTGGGTAGTTCACTTAATTTCTCTATGCCACAGTTTCCTCATCTGTAAATGGGGATTCAATCCCACTCTTTCCTATTTAGATTATGAGCCCTGTGTGGAACAGGGACTGGGTCCAATCTGATCATCTTGGATTTACTCCAGTACTTAGTACATTGCTGACACATAGAAAGCATTTAACAAATACCATTATTATTGTTATTATTGTTATTGATACTATCAATCAATCAATCATATTTATTGAGCGCTTACTGTGTGCAGAGCACTGTACTAAGCACTTGGGAAGTACAAGTTGGCAACATATAGAGACAGTCCCTACCCATCAGTGGGCTCACAGTCTAAAAGCCCATTATTGCTAGCATCATTACCCTTATTATGATTTTTAATCAGCCCAGGTCAAGGAAGTAGAGCTATGGGGACAGCCTAATGGGGGAAGACTGGGCTTGAAATTTTACAGGATTGTACCCTGGAGCAAACATAAGGATGGGGGTTCTGAGGCTGGGGGGATCCTGTCCAACCCCAGAAACCTGGGGAGGCAGCAGCCTGTTTGGGCTGATTCTAGCTGGCCCAGGCATGAGGGAAGAAAGAATTGGGCCACACAAGTGATTCGACTGGAAATGGAAATGTGCCTCCAGGGAGATTAAAATGCCAGCACGATGAGTCCAGCTTTTGTTTTGTTTAGCATGCGTAATGTGTGCTGTCTGACAGCACAGTCTTTCAGAAAGACAAGGTGAGTGAAAATGCAAAACCACTGCGGATCATGGGAAGAGAGATTACGGGAATCTTGGTCCATTAGAAATCAGTGGAATGATGGAATTTAGACATTTGGAGAGTGGGGACACAGAGAAGTCTGTTCTAATATTTTTGCTGGTCAGTTTCAGTTGTCACAGTTAGTGCTGGCTGAGGCATAATACATAGGAGCCTGCTCTGTCTATATATCAGAAATGTCAGCTTGATGAAGGCTAATTTAGAGAATTGTTTAAATGCCACCAAATGGGGACTAAACTGCTCCTGGACCTCTGATCTTACTGGGGCTTGTTTGTTTTCTACTTTAGGTGAGGCACAGCTCTTCTGACTCTAAATACCCTTTGTCTGACTCTTTCACATTTACGACTTCATTTTTTTGCTTCCATGACTTCTTTTTGGGGCATCAGTGGAAGCTGGTCTGGGTTTGCCACTCATATATTTATGGTCTTTGTTCTGGGAAAATCAACCCAAAGCAGATGACATTATTCTTATCATCATCATCATTATTTAATCAATATTATTATATTTACAATTTCTATGTACTTAATATGTGTCCTGCACTGTGGTAGGTACAAGTTAATCAGATTGGACACAGTCCCTGTTTCACATGAGGCTCACAGGGTGAGTATGAGGGAGAATAGTAATTGAATCCCCATTTTATAGTTGAGGAACAGAGGCACAGAGAAATCAAGTGACTTGCCCAAGGTCAAACAGCAGGTACGTGGCAGAGTGAGGATTGGAACCCAGGCCCTCTGACTCCCAGGCCCGTGCTCTTTCCACTAGGCCATGCTGTCTCCACTGCTATATTGCTGATTACCCCATAAAGTACACTTTCCAGGGGCAATGGGGGTTATCACCCCCACAGGCTTTTTTGTTTCTTTTTAATTGGTATTTGTTAAGTACCTACTGTGTGCCAGACACTATGCTAAGCACTGGGGTAGATACAAGCAAATCAGGATGGACACAGTCCCTGTCCCATTTGGGGTCACAGTCTTAATAATCCCCATAGTAAGTGCCAAACAAATACCATTTTTACTATTCTCTACAATTCTATTTATTTACATTGATTCTATTGATGCCTGTCTACTTGCTTTGTTTTTTATTGTCTGTCTCACCCCTTCTAGACTGTGAGCCCATTGTTGGGTAGGAATTTTCTCTATTTATTGCCAAATTATACTTTCCAAACGCTTAGTACAGTGCACTGTATACAGTAAGTGCTCAATAAATATGATTGAATGAATGAATGAATTTTATAGATGAGGCTCCGAGAATTTAAGTTACTTGCCCTAGATCACACATCAGACATGTAGCAGAGACTGAGTGAGAACCCAGGTCTTTCAGACTCCCAGACCAATGCTCTATCTACTAGGCCAGGCTGCTCCTCAGAATTTTGAGCTGGACTAACTTGTCTGTTGTATTGTCCTCTTCCAAGAGCTTAGTACAGTGCTCCTCATATAGTAAGCACTCAATAAATACCACTGACTGATTGTTTCAAGTTTCTGACAAAACACGAGAGCTTCCAGTCAGTGGGGGGAAAAGCCCTAAATGGTGACTTTTTGACCTACAAGCTCTTTGAAGGTTGCCCTTCCTGATCCTCACCCCTGTGTCCATGATGAAAAGTTGGCACCTCAATGTACTTGGGGGTTTACCTGAAAGGAGGCAGGGAGGTCCTTTTCATGATCTTTAGATGGTCCGTCAAGCCCAAGAAGAAGAATAATGATAATCATGGAATTTTTTAAATGCTTACTATGTGCCAAACACTGTGCTAAACTCTGGGATAGATTCAAGATAATCAGGTCGAACTCAGGCCCAGTCCCTCCTGGGGCTCACGACTCTATGACTTTTACCACAAGAAGGTGATTGTGGGAGTGAGCTTAGAGAGAAGCAACTCCTTCAAAAGTGAGGCTCACCCACCAGTCGACAACAGTGGAAATGTTATCCTCTCTCTCATCTAAGAACCCACTTAGCCTCAAAGCTCCTGAAGCCATAGCAAGCAGCAACAGCACAGCTTAAATTTTTTTATGGTATTTGTTAAGCACTTACTATGTGCTAGGCACTGTTTTAAGTGCTGGGGTAGCTACAAGCTAATCAGGTTGGACACAGTCCATGTCCCACATGGCGTTCACTGTCTCAATTCTCATTTTTTTTTTTTTACAGATGAGATACCTGAGGCACAGAGAAGTGAAGTGACTTACCCAAGATCACACAGCAGACAAGTGGCAGTGCCGGGACAAGAACTCAGGTTGTTCTGATTCCCAGGCCTGGGCTCTAACCACTAGGCAATGCTGATTCTCTACTCGAAAGAACCTAATAGAAAAAGCCTGGGCCTGGGTGTCAGGGGACCTGGGTTCTAAATCTGGCTGTCACTTGTCTGCTGTGTGATCTTGGGCAAGTCACTTCATTTCTCTGTGCTTCAGTTTCTTCATATGTAAAATAAAGATTAAAAACCAGGCTCTTGCCAACCTGAACTTTGAGCCCCATATGGGACAGGGACTGTACTACCCCAAAGCTTAGTACAATGCTTGACACACAGTAAGTGCTTAATGAATATAATAATTAAATCAGCAATTGAGAACTGTAAGTTAAGTTCCTTGAACATCCATCTTTCTAGCTATCAGTTCGACCAAGAAATCTGTCTTGATTATCACGATAGATTCATTGACAATCCTAACCCAAGTAAAATATTAGCTCCTGCTAATGCTCATCAGTGTTCATGAAACTGCTTGATCTTTGATCCATCAAGAGGCTCTGCGCCACAAGGCAGAATGAGATCATCAAAGCGAATTCACTGAGAATGATAAACTAAATTTTTTAAATATGCATAATCCTTGCAAATATGGCACAGAAGACTTCAGTCAGTGCCCATAACTCTCCATACATTTGTTTTCGATTATGGGCAGGCATTTCACCTCCTTCATTCTCACTGGCTTGTTCTCAGCACACTCCTTCCAGCTAGTATGACTGATTGCTCCATTCTCCAATGGGACCACATTTATTAAAGATGAACGGAATTACCCGTTCCTCTTCTTGTTCTAGAAATGCATCTCCTCTCCTTCTTTCTCCTGGTCTCTGATTCTGAGTTTCCTTTTCTTCCTTCCCTTTCCCTTCAACACTCTCACTACTTCTCTTTTTCTCTCACACTTTTTTTGTTTGTGGTCCCTCTGTTCCTAAAGCCCAGAGGCACACAGACACACACTTGCAGAACCACATGTAGTTCTTAGTATAGTGCTAAGTGCTTAGTACAGTGCTGTGCACACAGTAAGCACTCATTAAATACAATTGAATGAAATGAATGTTGTGATGTTGATTGGTGGTTGAGGGAGAGGTGAGGCCTCTCTCTGCCCTCTGTTCCTGCCCAGGGTGGGGCTTTCTGAAGTAACCTTGGGCAGGTCACTTCACTACTCTGTGCCTTGGTTTCCTCATCTTTGAAATGGGGATGAAATCCTTCCTGATAATTAGAGAAGCAGCGTGGCTCAGTGGAAAGAGCACGGGCTTTGGAGTCAGAGGTCATGGGTTCAAATCACAGCTCCGCCAATTGTCAGCTGTGTGACTTTGGGCAAGTCACTTAACTTCTCTGTGCCTCAGTTCCCTCATCTGGAAAAGGAGGATGAAGAGTTTGAGCCCCCCGTGAGACAACCTGATCACCTTGTAACCTCCCCAGCGCTTAGAACAGTGCTTTCCACATAGTAAGCACTTAATAAATGCTACCATTACTACTTCCTACTTAGATTATGAGCCCATGTGTGACAGGGACTGTATCCAAACTTGTTATCCTTTATCTTTCCCAGTGCTTAGAACAGTGCTTGACACATAGTAAGTGCTTAACAAATAGCACAATTATTATTATTAATTACTGTTAACTTCTCCAGTCCCTCAGGAAGCCAGACTCCCTCACTCTCCTGACCTCATTTCTCTCACCTTGGACCCCTTACTCAAGCTCTCCTTCCTGCCTGGACCTCCCTCCCCTTTCATACATGACAGCCTACCACTCTTCCCATCTACTAAAACCACATCTCCTCCAGGAAGCCTTCCCTGAATAGCCTCTCATCTCTATGCACTTGGGCTTGTACCCACTAAGCACTAAGTTACCCACCAACCCTCAGCACCTATCTAAACAATCAACCAATGCCATTTATTGAGCACTTACTGCATGCAGAGCACTGTACTAAGGGTTTGGGAGAGCACAATACAACAGGGTTTGTAGACATGCTCCCTGCCCTCAACAAATTTACAATCTAGGGCGATGAGCTTACAGTGTAGATTGTAAGCCCTCTGTGAGCAGGGAACGTGTCTACCAACTCTGCTACATTATATTCTCTTAAGTGCTTAGTACAGTGCTTTGCATAGAGTAAGTGCTCAATAAATACAACTGATTGACTGATTGAATGATACCTTCATACTCTTGGTTCTCACCCCTATCGGTTATATTGTAATATCTGTCAATTAGATTGTCAGCTCATTAAAGGCAAGGATCGTGTGTACTTACCCTATTGTCATATTCTCTCAAGTGCCTAGTACAGTGCTCGGCACAAAGTAAATGCTCAGTTAATTCCATTGACTGATTAATTGATTGATTGAGACCAAAACAAGAGCATCTTTATGCAGTCCACTGTCCCACCAGCAAACTGCAACCTCACTCAAGGAATTTGGAGAGAAATGGTGGGAGGGAGATGGGGCAATAACTGGAGGGAGCCATGGGGTTAAGGGAGGGTTTTTTTAGGGTAAGAGAGACTTGGACATGTTTGAAAGCAGTGGGGAAGAAGCCATTGGAGAGCCAACAGTTGAAGATGCCTGTTAGGCAGGGAAGACAGGCGAGGGCAAGAGTTTCGATGAAGTGCAAAGGAATGGAGTCAGATGTGCAGGTGGAGGGGGTGGCTTTTGAGAGGAAGCAGGATATCTCCTCTAGAGATACTGCTGGGAAGGCTGGGAGAGTTGAAGAGGGGGCTCAGGGTGGTGGCGATTTGGAGTTTAGAAATGTGCAGGAGAACTGACGAAGTTTGGTGACAGAATGAATAATATTGGGATGGAAAGAGGGGAGAGCAATCAAGGATGATGCCAAGGTTATGGACTTGAGAGGTGGGAAGGATGGAGGGATTGTTATCTAATCCTTAGACTATATCCTATATCCTTAATCCTTAGACTATAAGCTTGTTATGGGCAGGGAATGTGCAGAGCACTGTACTAAGCACCTGGGAGAGCACAACATAACAGAATTTGCAGACATGTTCCCTGCCCTTAACGATCTTACAGTCTCAGTGTCTACTATGGAGTATTACCTGTATCACATGCTCAATCATCATCATCAATCGTATTTATTGAGCGCTTACTATGTGCAGAGCACTGTACTAAGCGCTTGGGAAGTACAAATTGGCAACATATAGAGACAGTCCCTACCCAACAGTGGGCTCACAGTCTCAAAGGGGGAGACAGAGAACAAAACCAAACATACTAACAAAATAAAATAAATAGAATAGATATGTACAAATAAAATAAATAAAAATAAAAACCAAAAATGATGATAATAATTATCTCAGTCCTGCAGGAGTTTCTCCTTGCAAAAATCATTTTGGTTGTTACCCTATTTTATCAAGGTGTCTGCAAATACAGTGATTTGTAAAGAACATATCTCATCCTAGTTGGTGTGCCTGCTTGTGTTTTTACTGCAATTACCAATGAATTGGAAACAGGAGAATTGGCCGCAAGACTGCAAATGAATTTTCGTAAATGGAACGTATTTCATCTCTACGTTATGAACAAAATGTTCACAAATTCTGCTGATTTCTTCTACCAGCAAATTAACCTTCCCTCTAGAGATGGGACAGACCAACATCGTATATGTTTAGTGTAGAGTGAGCCATTTGTGATTCTCACTGCAAGTCATATTTCATGTCAACAGAGGGGTCATCTGACACTTTAAGAGTGCTCCTTCAGCTCATGCCCTCTGCAGGGAGCTGTCTCCCCTAGGGAAGGCAGCTATTTATCAGTTGAAAGCATTGTAGACTGGTAGAGGCGATGGGATTGTGAAGTGGAGATTTGGAGAGGCCTAAGGCTTTCAGTGCAGGGGACAGAGGACAGCAAAAAGACCCAACACCCCCATTTGTCAGTTGATGCGTGAGGGAGGAAACACTCTAGATCACAGGGGAAGAAGGATTCATTTATTTTGATTACAGGGACAAAAGAAAACACTCCTTCTTCTATCACCCTCATCCCTGCAGGAGCAATGTCAGTAGGAGTTAGACTTCTCCAGGTGAAGTGATAGGATGGATCCTGGCTAGGCGAAGGACATAGATTGAGTGTAGCCCCTCTCAACTAGGCCTAGCTGTTGTGAGAAGCAGTATAGCGTAGTGGAAAGAGCATGGGCCTGGGAGTTAGAGGAACTGCATTCTAATTCCAGCTCTGACATGTGTCTGCTGTGTGACCTAGGCAAGTCATTTCACTGCTCTGGGCCTCAGTTTCTTCATCTGTAAAATGAGGATTAAATCACACTTCCACCTACTTAGACTATGAGTCCCATGTGGGACAGGGGCTGTGTTCAAACTGATAATCTTCAATCCATCCCAGTGCTTAGAACAGTGTTTGGCACAGAGTAAGCACCTAACAAATACCATAATTATTAATTATTATTATTATTCAACAGGTCATTTAGAAACTCAAATAAGTTTAGTCTGGGCCAGAAAAAATGACCTGCTCTTGTGTCCAATGGTTAGTTGGAATTGGGAAAGAGGCCAGTGGAAATGAGCTCCCTTGAAAAGATGTTCCCTTAGGGTCCAGTGACTGGGAGGAAACATTATCATTATTATATTTGTTAACTGCTTCCTATGTGCCAAGCACTGTTCTAAGTGTGGGTGAAGATACTAGGTAATAAATTTGGAAAAAGCCTCTGTTCCACATGGGGCTTATAGTCTTAGTCCTCGTTTTAGACTGTGAGCCCACTGTTGGGTAGGGACTGTCTCTATATGTTGCCAACTTGTACTTCCCAAGCGCTTAGTACAGTGCTCTGCACACAGTAAGCACTCAATAAATATGATTGATGATGATGATGATGATGATTTTACAGATGAGGTAACTGAGGCCCAGAGAAGTGAAGTGACTTGCCCAAGATCACACAGCAGACAAGTGGTGGAGCTGGGATTAGAACCCAGGTCCTTTTGACTACCAGGCCTGTGCTCTATCCACTAGGCCATGCTGCTTCTCAAGCTAGTCCCCAGTTAATCCTTACCTCCTTAGGAAGGTCACCTTGGCCTTCATGTGTGTATCAGTCTTTTTATTTCACCAATTTTCATTCATTCAATCTCACTTATTGAACACTTACTGTATGGAAAGAGTACAGGCCTGCGAGTCAGAGGGACCTGGGTTCTAACTGCTGCTTTGCCACTTGTCTGCGGTGTGACCTCAGGTAAGTCACTTAACTTCTCTTTGCCTCAGTTACTTCATCCGTAAAATGAGGATTAAGACTGTGATCCCAGTGTGGGACACAGACTGTGTCCAATCTGATTATCTTGTGTCTACCCCAGTGCTTAGTACAGTGTCTGCCATTAAGAGCTTAACAGATAACACACACAAAAGAATGGGGGCCAGAGCAAGGTGGATGGGTGGGAGGAAACTAGGGCATCAGAAACTCCAAAATTCCTGATTGGGCCAGCATGAAGTTCCCATAGTCAGTCAGTCAATCATATTTATTGAGCGCTTACTGTGTGCAGAGTACTCCAGAGCTCAGTACAGTGCCTGTCATGTAGTAAGGACTTAAATGCCATAATAATTATTATTACTACTGAGAGGTTTGGAGAGTACATGGCATAGTGGCTAAAGCACAGGCCTTGGAGTCTGAAGGTCATGGGTTCTAGTCCAGGGTACATGACTTGTCTGTTGTGTGACCCTGGAGCTTGAGAGCATTTAGTAAAGCAGTGGGATTTACTGAGCACTTATGGAGTGCAGAACACTCTTCTAAACAATTCAGAGAATACACTGCAGGTGGTAGACAGTGATCCCTAACAATATTGTTCTTCTTCTGACCCTCTTTGGCGATAGCACTATTTAATTTTAATATTATTCTAATTTTAATACCACGATATCATTTCTTTCCCATTCTCTCATTTTCAGAGAAAAAAAATGTTCTAAGATTTACTATGGCCTGATTATCTCTTTCCCATTCCTCTCAACATCGGAAATAATCTATCTTGAGGAAAGTGGTGAAAGCCCATTTCAATGTAACATTAGAAAATGATATGCATTTAGCACAGACTACTTCAGAGATTTTAGTGTGTTAGAACGAGGTGCCTTTTTATTGTCTGATAACACTTTAAAAATTACGTATTTAAATATGTACATATAGGCCACGTTTAATTTTAAATTCCCTTTCCGGGTTCATATTTACATTGGTATTCCATCATGAAGCAGCGTGGCTTAGAGGAAGGAGCTCAAGTTTGGCATTTAGAGGACTTGGCTTCTAATCCTAGCTCTGCCGCTTGCCTATTGCGTGACTTCGAACAAGTCATTTAACTCCTCTGGGTCACAGTTTCTTCATCTGTTAAATGGGGATTAAATAACAATTCTCCCTCCTTCTTAGACTGAGCCCCTTGAGGGACTGAGTCTGATCCAATTGTGGTTGATATATCCCAGAACTTAGTACAGTGCTTTATACATAGTAAATGCTTAACAAGTAATACAATTATTATTATTATTATCATTATTATTTTGCAACTAGGTTTATTAGATTTTTTTGTTATACTCATATTGTTTTCTTTAATTTTTTGAATTTTGGCATTGCATTCATGCTCTTTCCAATAGTTCTTTTGGGAAATGATACTTCCTTTAATGCTCTTCTGCTTAACACTCTATTTTCATGGAACTAATTAAGAGCACTTACCAGAGTATAGCTGTATCCCTTAACAGCTGGACTTTATGGGGGCTGTAGACTTGGATTTATTGCCTATGTCCTCTCTGTCCTTTCACTAACCTTGAGGATCACTTTAACCAGTCAGCGCAAATAGCAGAGAAGCAGCGTGGTCTAGTGGACAGAGCTTGGGCCTAAGAGTCAGAAGGAGACCTGGGTTCTAATCCTGGCTCTGTCACTAGTTTGCTGTGCATTGTCCCTTGGAAATGTAAATTCACTTCTCTGGGCCTCAGTTACCTCATCTGTAAAATGGGGATTATGACAGTAAGCCCCATGTGGGATGGGAACTGTGTCCAACCAATTTGCTTGTATCCACCCCATCGCTTAATACAGTGCCTGACACATAGTAAGTGCTTAAATACCACAATTGTTATTATTTAAAATGCCAGCCCCTACTCACTGACCACTGTATCACTTGTTCTTGGTCACAACTCTGTCTGCATACTTCGATCCTCTAATGCTAACCTTCTTCAAGCTCATCAATCTCAACTCCAACCTTTCACCCACATTCTCCCTCTGGCCTGGAATGCCCCCCTCCCCCCCGCCTCAATATCTGACAGACAATTACTGTCCTCTGCTTCAAAGCCTTATTGAAGGCACATCTCCTCCAATAGGCCTTCCCTGACTAGGCCCTCCTTTCCTCTTCTCCCACTCCCTTCTGCATCACCCTGATTTGCTCCCTTTATTCACGCCCCTCCCAGCCCCACAGCACTTACGTCCTTATCTGTAATTGCATTTATTTATATTAATTTCTTTCTCTCTCTCTAGACTGTAAGTTCATCGTAGGCAGGGAATGTGTCAGTTGCATTGTTATAGTGTGCCCTCCCAAGTGTTTAGTATAGTGCTCTGCACACAATAAGTGTTAAATAAATACTACAGGCTGACTAGTGTCCTAGGGGTTGCCTGTACATCTGGAGACCCTCAGAGATTCTCATGACCTCTGTGTGCATGGGCATTCTTCCCTGCATCCTCTCTTGGACTAAGGAGGAGGCCGAGGTGGAAATTTGGCACAGCGCTAAAGCCAGCTAATGGCATGCCTATGTTCCCTGTGACCCATGATCCCAATTCAGTGCCTCATCCCCTCTTCCTGCCAATGCAGCTATAGTCTATACTGTGGCTCTTTCGTTAGTCTCATCCACACTTGGCAACAATTTATTTATTTATATTAGTGTCTGTCTTCCCCTTTAGACTGTAGGCTCATTGTGGGCAGGGAACGTGTCTGTTTATTCTTGTACTGTATTCTCCCAAGCACACAATAAATGTGATTGGTTGAATGAAGATAATTTGGCTGTTTACTTGTTTTGATGTCTATCTCCCCCCTTCTAGACTGTGAGCCCAGTTGTTGGGTAAGGACTGTCTCTGTTGCTGAATTGTAATAATAATAATAACAATAATAATAATAATAATGGCATTTATTAAGAAATTACTATGTACAAAGTACTGTTCTAAGCACTGGGGAGTTTACAAGGTGATCAGGTTGTCCCACGTGGGGCTCACAGTCTTAATCCCCATTTTACAGATGAGGTAACTGAGGCACGGAGAAGTTTAGTGACTTGCCTAAAGTCACACAGCTGACAAGTGGCAGAGCTGGGATTTGAACTGATGACCTCTGCTCTTAGTACAGTGCTGGGCACACAGTAAGCACTCAATAAATATGATTGATTGAATGAATGAATGAATTTGGGCAAATGTCTTTCTGGTGTTCATCTTTATAAACCAGCACCTACAGTGTTCATTTTTCTTTTTTACCTTTCCTTTTTTTTTTTTCCAGGCTTCATTCTCCCATTGTCTCCCTTTAGTGATGCTGGTGGAATTCCTGATTTGTTCTAGGCCACAGCTGGAACCTTTAGGATAGAGGATGTCAATACCGCATAGCACCTTGGATGGAGGCAGGGTGATTTCAGTGTTCCAAAACAAATGGCTTTGCTTCCTGTTGATTTTCTCAGAGATCATTCCCAGAAACAGCCACCTGTTGCTAACTTGCTGAGAGTTCCAAATCTTTTGTACCCTGGCTGACCTATTTTCCCTTGTTCTGCTTGGGTTTTCAGTGTTTGGGTTTGGTTTAATAATGATGGTATTTGTTAAGTGCTTACTTTGTGCAAAGCACTGAGGCTTGGTCTATATTTTGCTTGAAAAAAAAAGATCTCTCCTGACTCCAAATTTCCTTTGTGGGAACTTACTTGAGTTTTTATTTCTCTTACCCAGGAAAACAAGACCTGAATTGACTTTGGTTCCAGGTAGTTCTGTCAGAGAAAGATTGGCAGATGGCAGAAGGAAGGAGAGTTGGGAAGGGTAAAGGGAAGAAGGAAAAGGAAAGAAGGACAGGAAAGAAACCCCAAACAAGGATAGGGAGGACCTTCCTACACACAGCCAGGGGCAAAGTCAGGGGAAAAGGCTGGGGATCTAGCAGTCACAATGAGCCCCCAGAGCTGGCAGGCACGGGCTCAGAAGCAGAACACTGCAGTAGAAATGGCTAATTCCAAAATGGCATCTACAGCTGTGAGCCTGGGTCTCTCTCTCTCTCTCTCTCTCTCTCTCTCTTCCCATAGCTGGAACGTGATAGAGATCACCACTGCTTGGATTTTCTCTATTGTATCAGTAGTATCAATCAGTAAATATGATTGATTCTCTCGGGGACAGTGGATGTCAGCTGAAGTAAAGAACAGGCACTTTGTTGCCCCCAGGTTTTGGACTGAGAGGCCCTAAGAGAGCTCCTGCAGCTTCACTCAGCTGTTTTTTTTAATACTTTTCTGCATGCTCTATGTATTTATTTCCACTTTTATTTTCTCTTCTGGCTTTTTTTTCCGCTTTACCGGCCAATGCTGAGGCAAGGGGATGGGGACTCTCTTTAAAGTCCAAGCAATAGGAAGATTCCAGTGGAAGATGCCAGTCTTATTGAATAATTGCTGTGGGCAGAGTACAGTCCTTTGGACTGTAAGTTCACTGTGGGCAAGGAATGTGTTTATTGTATTGTTATATTGTACTCTTCCAAGCACTTAGAACAGTGCTCTGTACACACTAAGCGCTCGATAAATGCCATTGACCACCTGAGTACTAAGCACTTGGGAGAGGACAATATAGCAATATAACAGACACATTCCCTGTCCACAATGAGCTTACAGTCGGAGGAGTTTTTTTTTTAATGGCATTTGTAAAGCACTTAGTGTGTGCTAGGCACTGCACTAAGTGCTAGGATAGATTCAAGTGTCTGTGGATAGGTAATATGTCTATCAACTTTTTTACATGTTATATGACTCTCCCAAGTGACGATTACAGTGTTCTGCACACAGTAAGCACTCAGTAAATATGATTGATTGATCAATCTATTAATTCAATCCGTGTACCACATGGGGCTCACAGTCTTAATTCCCATTTTACAGATGAGGAAACAGGCACAGAAAAGTTAAATGACTTGCCCCAGGTCACCCAGAAGGCAAGTGATGGAGTCAGGATTAGAACCCAGTCCTTCTGACTCCCAGACCTGTGCATTACCCCCATGCAACACTGCTTCTTTAATCCACTGGGATTCAATCAATCGTGTTTATTGAGTGCTTAATGGGTGTAGAGCACTGTACTAAGCACTTGGGAGAGTACAATATAACAGATACATCCCTGCCCACACCAGATTCTGGTGGAAGGGTAACCCTGCTTCTTTGCTCGCTTTGAGCGATTATGTTTGGGTCACATCTCCAAGGATCACCGGCATAAGGCCTCAGAAGATGAAAGACCTGTTCTAGGACTGTACTTGGACATCTCTGTGACTTTATTGTTAAATATTTGGTTTATGTGTTTTGGTTTCCCTCAAATTCTAATTCATAAAAATGGAGAGCTGGAGCAGAATGCAGCTCTCCCTGGAAATTAGTGAATGGTAAGTGCCAACAGATGGATTCTTGAACACTTCAAAGCTTTTATGACAGGAAAAGCAAGAAATTCCTCCAGGAGGCCCATACTTGACCTATTCTATTTTTGCAAGGACCGATCTCTCGCCATTTGCCTGTCATCTCGGGGTAGATGGATTCGCTTGGCTATGAAAGCTAAGGCTCCAGGAGGGTGAACTCTACCCAGATTCACCTTGTCCCCTCTCGGTGGAGATAGAGATGGACTGCTTCTCTGCTTGGAGTCGGCTTTTCAGTCTGCTCTCCCTCCTCTTCCCCTTGCCTCCACCCTTTTCCTTTCCAAGTTGAATAATAATTTCTTTAAGTGCTTACTATGTGCCAGGCACTGTACTAAGCACTGCTGCAGATACCTGCTAATCAAGTTGGACACAGTCCATGTCCCACATGGGGGCTCACAGTCTTAAACCTATTTTACAGATGAGGTAAATGAGGCTCAAGGAAGTGAAGTGACTTGCCCAAGGTCACATAATCCCAGTGCCTTTAGCCTCACCACAACTGTCTTTTATCCTAAGCCTTTTAACAATCTTCAGTTGCATTTTTAAAGCATGGGATGCCTAATACTGTACAATCAATCATATTCTTTGAGCACTTCCCATAGACAGAGCACTGTACTAAGTACTTGGGAGAATACAATATAACAGATATGGTCCCCACCCAAAACTAACTTAAAACCTAGAGGGGAAGACAGACATTACTATAAACAAATGTTGCAGATATGTATATAAGTGTTGAGAAGTCAAGGGAGGGGGTGAATAAAGGGAGCAAATCCAAGTGCAAGAGTGACCCAGAAGGGAGTGGAAGAAGTGGAAATGTGGGCTCAATCAGAGAAGGCCTTTTGGTGGAGGTGTGCCTTCAATAAGGCTTTGGAGGTGGAGAGAGTGATTGTCTGTTGGTTAGGAAGGGGTAGGACACTCCACGCCAGAGGCAGGATGTGGGAGAGAGGTTGGAGGTAAGACAAGTGAGATAGAGGCACAGTGAGAGGATTAGCACTAGAGGAGAGAAGCTAGATGGGGTTGGAGGGGACAATGTGATGGAGGGCTTTAAAGTCAATAATGAGGAGTTTCTGTTTGATGCGGAGGTGGATGGGCAACCACTGGAATTTCTTGAGGAGTGGGGAAATGGGCCCCAAATGATTTGACTGTAGGTTGTCAGGGATACATTATAGAACAGACCTTTAAATAAATAAAATAAATGATGGCATTTGTTAAGCGCTTATTATGTGCAAAGCACTGTTCTAAGCGCTGGGAAGGATACAAGCTGATCAGGTTGTCTCACATGGGGCTCACAGTCTTAATCCCCATTTTACAGATGAGGTAACTGAGGCACAGAGAAGTTAAGTAACTTGCCCAAAGTCACACGGCTGACAATCGGTGGAGCCGGGATTAGAACCCATGACCTATGGCTCCCAAGCCCATGCTCTTTCCACCGAGTCATGCTGCTTCTCTACTGATTATATTTTATTCAATTGTATTTATTGAGCACTTACTGTGTGCAGAGCACTAGGCTCTGTTATAGCAGGTTAGAGCATGCCTAAATCACCCAAATTAATTATGGAATTTGTTAAGCACTTCCTATGTGCCAGGCACTGTACTAAGCACTGGAGGGAATACAAGAATTGCGTTAGACATAGTCCTTGTTTCACATGGGGCTCACAGACTCAATCCCTATTTTACAGATGAGGTAACTGAGGGCCAGAGAAGTGAAGTGACTTACCCAAGGTCACACAGCAGACAAGTGGTGGAGATGGAATTAGAACTCATGACCTTCTGACTCCCAGATGTAGGATGACTGTTGGAACACCTGTTGGCTGGAGGGACATTTGTGCAGGAGAAAATCCTTCTGAGCATTCACTGGGGAACTGACCTTTCATTTCCTATCAATGACCTTTACTGAGCACTTACTATATTCAGAGCACTGTACTAAGTGTTTGAGAGAGTATACTATAACAGAGTTGGTGGACATTTTCAGTCAGTCAGTTAATCGTATTTATCAAACACTTACTGAGTGCAGAGCACTGTATTAAGAACTTGGGAGCATATAAAATAGCAATATTCATTGTCATATTTACTGAGCGCTTATTGTGTGCAGAGAAGCAGCATGGTTCAGTGGAAAGAGCACAGGCTTGGGAGTCAGAGGTCATGGATTCAAATCCCAGCTCCTCCAATTGTCAGCTGTGTGACTTTGGGCATGTCACTTAACTTCTCTGTGCCTCAGTTACCTCATCTGTAAAATGGGGATAAAGACTATGAGCCCCCGTGGGACAACCTGATCGCCTTGTAACCTCCCCAGTGCTTAGAACAGTGTTTGCACATAGTAAGTGCTTAATAAATGCCATTATTATTATTATTATTATTATTATTATTATTACTGCATTTACTAAGTCATGGGAGCTTTAGGGATCCTTATTGGGAGGCCAAGACACTTAAAAACAGATAGAGTCAGGAATCTCCTTAAGACACTAAGCCAGTGACTTTCTGTTACTGATGCCTAATTGTTGTGAAATATATTCACATTCAGAAGCAGAGAATAGGTAGTAGAGAGTCTGAGGTAGGGTGGATAATGGCCTGGTCAAAAAAGTTTGTAGAGTGGTAGCTACTTTATTTATCTTCAAGCCTGAACTAATATCCTGTCGAGAAGAATCAGTTCTTACATTTCATCTTGTCTTCTGTAATGATGCATTTAAAGACCTGAACTGGATCCTGCTGATTAAAAATGTTTTGCACACAGTAAGCACTAAATAAATACGATTGAATGAATGAATGAACAAATGGTGGTGGAGATTTGCAAGTTGAATACTTGGATGCTTAAGTAATAAAAATTAACCCACCAAAATATCACGGTATGGTCAGATTGATAGATAAACCATTTTTAATGGTATTTGTTAAGCACTTACTATGAGACAGGCCCTGTACTAAGCACTAAGAAGATACAAGTTAATCAGTTTGGACGCAGTACCTATCCCATATAGGGCTCACAGTCTTAATCCTTATGTTACAGAAAAGGTAAAGGTAAACTGAGGCATAGAGAAGTAAAGTGACTTGCCAAGGTCATACAGCAGACAAGTGGCAGAGCTGGAATTAGAACCCAGGTCCTCTGACTCCCAGGCTCGCTTTGTGACCGACTCCCATTTAATTAATTATGGTGTTTGTTAAGTGCTTACTGTATGCCAGGCACTGTTCTAAGCGCTGGGGTGGATACAAGAAGTAAATCGGGTTGGACACAGCCCCTGTCCCATGTGGGACTCACAATCTTGAGAAACAGTGTGGCTAAATGGAAAGAGCACGGGCTTTGGAATCTGAGGACATGGGTTCAAATCCCAGCTCCACCACTTATCAGCTGTGTAACTTTGAGCAAGTCACAACTTCTGTGGGCCACAGTTACCTCATCTGTAAATTGGGGATTAAGACTGTGAGCCCCCGTGAGACAACCTGGTTACCTTGTAACCTCTCCTAGCGCTTAGAGCAGTGCTTCACACATAGTAAGTGCTTAATAAATACCATCATTATTATTATTATTACTAAGCACTTGGGAGAGTACAATATAACAGTGTAACAGACAAACTCCCTGCCCACAACAAGTTTATATTTTCCCTTCCCACTAGGAGATTAGAGGCTATGGTGTTGGGGGCAGGGGAGAGTTTAAAAAAAAAATTTTGTTTATATGCATAAGTGCTGTGGGGCTGAATACCAAATGCGTGGGGGACACCGAAGTGAGAGGGAACAGGGGAAATGAGAGCTTTGTCGGAGAAGGCCTCTTGGAGGAGATGTGATTTTAAGAAGACTTTGAAGCTGGGGAGAGTGCTCATCTGTCGGATATGAAGTGGGAGGAGTTCCAGGCCAGAGGCAGGATACAGGATACAGGGAGGCTCTCTTCCTCCCTTCAAGGCCCTACTGAGAGCTCACCTCCTCCAGGAGGCCTTCCCAGACTGAGCCCTCTCCTTCCTCTCCCCCTCATCCCCCTCTCCATCCCCCCATCTTACCTCCTTCCCTTCCCCACGGCACCTGTATATATGTTTGTACATATTTATTACTCTATTTATTTTACTTGTATGTATCTATTCTATTTATTTTATTTTGTTAATATGTTTGGTTTTGTTCTGTATCTCCCCCTTCTAGACTGTGAGCCCACTTTTGGGTAGGGACTGTCTCTATATGTTGCCAACTTGTACTTCCCAAGCGCTTAGTACAGTACTCTGCACACAGTAAGCGCTCAATAAATATGATTGATTGATTGATTCCCTGACTAAGCCCCCCTTTCCACTTCTCCCACTCCCTTCTGCATGGCCCTGACTTGCTCCCTTTGTTCTTCCCCACCACAGCCCCAAAGCACTTTTGTACATATCTGTAATTTATTTATTTACAATACTATCTGTCCCCACCCCCAACTCCCAGACTGTAAGCACGTTGTGGGCAGGTAATGTGTCTCATTGTTGTAGTGTACTCTCACAAGTGTTTAGTACAGTGCTTAGTAAGTACTCAAATAAGATCGAATGATTCAATGAATGATTGAATGAATATAGGGAGGGATTTGTCTCAAAGAAATGTCAGTCACAGTGGTATATTTGAGCCACCCATCCCCATGCCTGCAACACAATGGTTCCCTCAACACAATTTCCCCTAGAATATGGGACATTTCAAGAACACAACTTAAAGCACAGACATGTTCACAGAAACAGCCTCTCCCTTGCAATGATCAGTCGAATCTGTAGGTGGCAACATTCATCTTTCTATTCTTAGTCTTCCCCAACCAGAGAAGCGGATCTCAGTCCAAAAGCAAACTTCGCAGAATCGTCCAGCGTTTGGTAAAAATAAACTGAGCTGCAAAATGGAATGCACAAAAATAATAGTTATAAACAGACACAAAAGTAATAAATTGAGGACTTCATTGCCAATCTTTCCTCCCCAGAGAGATTTTCCAGGCAGGAAGTAGTCGCTTCCCCCTCTTTGCAGTCCTTTCCCTGTGGTTGGAAGAAGTTGCATAACTAACCCTTCCTTCACTGAAGCATTTTTCACTTCTGGGTTTTATCCCTGGAGCAGGAACTGGAAAAGTTTCTCTTCTCCCCATTTCTCTTCCAGTCCACTCTTTCCCAAAGTTGATCTCAGTTCCTGTCAGAAACGTTTCTTTCAGGCCTCTGACGCATTTTGGTCAAGCGTCAATTAAAGAACAGAAAACTGCTACAATAGGGAGGGTTTTTAATGGCATTTGAGTGCTTATTATGTGCAGAGCACTGTGCTAAGCACCTGGTATAATTCAATACAACAGGATTAGCAGACATTTTCCCTGCCTGTAACCAGCTTACAGTCTAGAGGGGGAGAGGGACGTTAATATGAATTAAGTATAATGTATAATTATATTTGCTTGATTAGGTTTATCTGGAGGGAATTACTGAGAAGATCTGAGGGTGAGAGCTCTCCAACCGTGGCTCCACTCAGCACCCTTTCTCCTCTCCCCTCTGCCATCGTTCTAGGTTGAGCGTCAGTCCTAGGTTTTCTGAGGACATCTGGGGATTCATTCCTCTGGCCAAATGAGGATGCTGTAGCGTGGGAGTCATTCCATCTCAGTGCCCAGGAAGCTCTTTTCAGTTACTATGAGGGTGCTCTCTCCCACTTCAAAACTATTTTTTTATGTTATTTGTTAAGCACTATGTGCTAGGCACCGTACTAAGCGCTGGGGTAGATACAAGGTTGGACACAGTCCATGTTCCACATGGGTTCACGTTCTTAATCCCCATTTTACAGATGAGGTAACAGGTACGGAGAAGTGAAGCGACTTCAAGTGAAGTCAAGTGGCGGAGCCAGGATTAGAATCCAGGTCCTTCTTGCTCCCAGGCCTGTGGTCTATCCACTAGGCCACTCTACTTCTCCACGCCTTACTGAAGGCACATCTCATCCAAGAGGCCTTCCCTGGCTAAACCGTCCTTTCCTTTTCTCCCACTCCCGATCGCATGACCCTGATTTGCTCCCTCTATCCCCGTCTCATCCCCGCAGCACTTGTGTACAGAGCCGTAATTTACTAATATTAATGTCCGTCTCCCCCTCTAGACTGTAAGCTTATTGTGTGCAGGGAATGTGTCTTATGTTGTCATATTTTACTCTCCCAAGCGCTTTTGATATGGGTCTGCTTTGTGACTTTGGGTGAGTCTCAACCTCTCTATGCCTCAGTTTTCTCATCTGCAAAATGGGGATGAGATAACATTCTCACACCTTTTTAGACTGTGGAGCTCTGTGTGGGTCAGGGACAGGGTTGGGTATATCTTGCAAGTACACCAGTGCTTAGCACATAGTAGGTGCTTAATAAAGGCAATAATACTAACAATGGAAGGGGACTGAGTGTAAGAGCTTTTTCTAAATGCTAAGAGAACTAGAAGGAGAACAAGATACGAAATAGCACATGCATCAATCCAATAGGTACCTAAGCACTTATGTATATATACATTTTCAATTACTTATTCTATTGCCTCATCCTGACATATTTGTGATACTACTTAATTTATCCTTGTTCTTCCTCATGCTCTTGCCCCTGCTTTTTAAAAATGCTATTTCTTAAACACTTACTATGTGCCCTGCAGTATATTAAGCACTGAGGTAGATAAATGATAATAATAATAATAATAATGATGGCATTTATTAAGCACTTACTATGTGCCAAGCACTGTCCTAAGCACTGGGGAGGTTACAATGTGAACAGATTGTCCCACAGGGGGCTCACCGTCTTAATCCCCATTTGACAGAAGAGGTAACTGAGGTACAGAGAAGCTAAGTGACTTGCCCAAGGTCACACAGCTGGCAATTGGCAGCGTTGGGATTTGAACCCAAGACCTCTGACTCCAAAGCCCGTGCACTTTCCACTAAGCCATATTGCTTCTCTATCAGGTTGGACACAGTCTATGTCCCATATGAGGCTCACAGACTTAATCCCCATTTTACAGATGAAGTAACAGAAGCACAGAGACATTAAGTGACTTGCCCAAGGTCACAGAGCAGGCAAGTGGAGGAGCTGGAATTACAACCAGATCCTCTGACTCCCACTTGGAAGTGATTGAAATCATGCACTTAGAGAGACCCAAATTGAATCAAAAGATTCTTCCCCCAAACCTCTCAATTCTGACTCACTCTGTTCAAGAGGAACTATATATAGGAAAGATATGGACAAGGGGAAGGCTGTATGGGTGAGAGATGGGCCCCTGTCATCAATCATACTTATTGAGCACTTACTATGTGCTGAGCACTGTGCTAATAGCCTGGGAGACTGCAAAACAACAGTTGACAATCACGTTCCCTGCCTATTTTTCCTCCAAGTCAGCCATTTTGCATGTCCAGTGGCCCCTGACTCAGGTCTGGGGAGGATTGCGGGGATGACAATCCCGGGGGGCACTCTGTATAATAATGATGGTATTTGTTTATCTCTTACTATGTGCCAAACACTGTTCTAAGCATCGGGGTAGATCCAAGGTAATCAGGCTGGCCCACGTCGGGCTCACACTCAATCCCCATTTTATAGATGAGATAAATGAGGCACAGAGAAGTTAAGTGGCTTTTTTAAGGTCACACAGCAGACAAGTGGCTGAGGCAGAATTAGAACCCACATCCTCTGACTACCAAGCCCATGCTCTTTCCACTAAACCACGCAGCTGCTTCGGTACTCTCGTGTGCTCATTGTCTCAGCATCCGTCAAGCTCTCAGGGTGGCATTTCTCTCACTTCCCAGGGGATTTCATCCTTCCACACTGTGAGAAGCTGAACAGCTTCCCCTGGAGAATGGAGCTCAATTACGGAAGAAGCAGTAGTGGGCTGGGCCAGAAACAATCCCTACTGGAAATTCACTCTCCCGTCCCCGGAGACCCAAGGCCCATCTTTTACAATCCACTCCTCCGTCTGCCCAGCCTCACTCCTGTCCCAGGGCTGTTGTTTCCGTGAAGATTTCCCCCTGGGAAGCTGGAAGATGGTTCTGGGTCTAAAGAGGACCGGCTATTTCCCCATCACTTGCTTATCAGCTGCTTCCATTGCCTGGCTCAAAAGCAAATGTTTGCATTTCACCTGCTGGCACCCTTCCTCAGACTCTGTAAATGCTCCATTAACGTAATGGGGACCAGTGCCCTAATTCATTAAACGTTGCAACCAAATAAATCACTGGGGAATCACCTAATTCTTTTCAATAGCAAACTACATATCCCTTCAACTTCTTCCTCTAGCCCTGCCATTTTCCTAATGTCCTGGAAGGTCCTGGCCAGTGGTCAGGGAGGATTCCATACTGGTGGGCAACTTGACCTATTGTAACATACGTTCTTGGATTTGATCCCTTTATTTAGCCCTCCATATCTGTAAATTACATAACTGTAATTTATTTATAGTAATGTCTGTTTCCCCCTCTAGACTGTAAACTTGTTGTGGGCAGGGAATGTGTCTATCACCTCTGTTATACTGTACTCTCCCAAGTGCTTAGAACAGCACTCTGCACACAGTAAGCTGTGGGCTTGTCTGCTGTGTGACCTTGGGGAAGTCACTTCACTTCTTTGGACCTCAGTTACCTTATCTGTAAAATGGGGATTGAGACTATGAGATCCAGGTGGGACAGGGACTGTGTCCAACCCAATTTGCTTGTATCCACTCCAGCTCTTGGTACAATCCCAGACTGAGCCTCCTCCTTCCTCTCCCCCTCCTCCCCCTCCCCATCCCCCCCCCTTACCACCTACCCCTCCCCACAGCACCTGTATATATGTATATATGTTTGTACATATTAATTACTCTATTTTACTTGTACATATTTATTCTATTTATTTTATTTTGTTAATATGTTTTGTTTTGTTGTCTGTCTCCCCTGTCTAGACTGTGAGCCCGCTGTTGGGTAGGGACCGTCTCTATATGTTGCCAACTTGTACTTCCCAAGTGCTTAGTACAGTGCTCCATACACAGTAAGCACTCAATAAATACGATTGAATGAATGAATGCCTGGCACAAAGTGCTTAACAAAAACGGTTATTATTATTAGTAAGCACTCAATACAATTGATTGATTGATTCCTCCACATCTCCCTTGTGCCTTGGACCTGTCTCTAGTCAGAGTTCAGGGAGAAGAACTTTGCCTGTCTCCAGCAAGGCAGATGTTTTCCATCTGGGTATTCCAATGCAGGAATCTCACCCAGTTGTTAACACTTGAGAGTTTAGTGCATAGGGGTAAATGTCCCCCTAGACTGTAAGCTGCTTTTGGGATGGAATTGGGTCTTCCAATTTTGTTATACTGTAATCACAATCACTGTGGTATTTGTTGAACATTTACTATGTGCCAGGCACTTTTTTAAGCACTGGGTGGATCCAAACAAATTGGATTGGACACAGCCCCCATCCTACATGGGGCTCACTGTCTTAATCCTCATTTTACAGATGAGGTAACAGACCCAGAGAAGTGAAATTACTTGCCCAAGGTCACACAGAAAACAAGTGGCAGAGTAGGGATTAGAATATATGATGGTATTTGTTAAGTGCTTACTATGTGCCACACACTGTTCTAAGCGCTGGGGTAGATATAAGGTCATCAGGTTGTCCCACATGGGGCTCACAGTCTTAACCCCCATTTTATAGATGAGAGAACTGAGGCACAGAGAAGTTAAGTGGCTTAGCCAAAGTCATATAGCAGACAAGTGGTGAAGCCGGGATTAGAACTCATGTCCTCTGACTCCCAAACCCATTGTCTTTCCACTAGGTCACGCTGCTTCTCATTGTACTCTCCCTAAAACTGGGTACAGTGCTCCACACACAGTAAGTGCTCAATAAATATGACCGATGGATTAATTGGCAGGGGTGGCAAGAGCCAGGTGCCAGCAGATCTAAGCAGAAAAAAATTCTCACCACCCACCCCCAAGATTTTGATGGCCGTAATAGGTCTTTGCTATTTACCTCTTTTTTTCCACCTTTCTAGACTGTGAAATCTGCCTACCTTGAAGTGCTGACATTTCAGATTGGGTGCCAGATGTATAAATACATTGGACCTGACCCGGCAGAGGCTAAATGAAAAGGCCATTGCTAGAGTTCTGATAAATCATTCAAAGAGTGGTAGCTGAAAGACTGTCCAACAAAGCCCCTCTCATCTGCTATGGAAGACACCATTCCAGTGCTGGAGTCCACAAGGAATCCAGCTTGGCTGGAGAAGCAGCAGGGTCTAGAGGATAGAGCACGGGCTTGGGAGTCAAAAGGACCTAAGTACTAATCCTGGCTCCACCACTTGTCTGCTGTGTGACTTTGGGCAAGTCATTTCACTTTTCTGGGCCTCAGTTACCTCATCTGGAAAATAGGGATGGAGATGGTGAGCCCCATGAGGGTCGGGGACTGTGTCCAACCTGACAGGCCTGGATCTACTCCAGAGCTTAGAATAGTGCCTGGCATATAGTAAGTGCTTAATGAATGACATTTTTTTTTAAAAAAAGACAAGATTGGCAAAATGTTCCTCTGTGGAAGGCTCATATGAGAAACAGCTTGGCATTGCGGATACAGCAGGAGCCTGGGAGGTTGTGGGTTCTAATCTTGGGCTCTGCTAGCAGTCTGCTCTGGGCAAGTCACTTCATTCCTTTGTGCCTCAGTTCCCTCTTCTTTAAAATGGGGATTGAGACTGTGAGCCCCAAGTGGGACAGGGACTGTGTTGAACCCGACTTGCTTGAATCCATCCCAGCACTTAGTACTTAGTACAGTGCCTGGCACGCAGTAAGTGCTTAACAAGTGCCATAATTATTATCCATGCATCCATCATTGAATCTATCAGAACCCAGAGCAGCAGTCTTGTTCAGAAATATTTAATAAAATAATATTTGGATACGGAAGGAACCATTAGACAATTCAGGATGTGGGACTACAGAAATTGTGATATTTTGATAGTACTAATAATTGTGATATTTGCTACATGCTTAATAAGGGCTAAGTAAACACTGTACTAAACACTGGGTAGATCCAAGATAATCACATCTCACTAGAGGTTCACAGTTTATATAGGAAAGAGTAACTTACTGTATCACCCTTTCAGAGGAGATAGGATGGGAGGATAAGAACTGGGAGTCAAGTGGGCTGGCTACTTTGGCCTGGCTGGGTTCTGGGGGTGCTATTCCCAAATAAGTATGGCTCAAACTGGGAAATAGATTGGGCTAAGACTTTGTTGAACCTGATCACTGCAGAGAACTAGAGCTGAAGGGAAAGGCAGTGTGGACTTCATCTCCCTCCTGTGTTCTAAAAGCAGGACTTACTTTAATCCTGTTAGTGCCAAAGGAGAGAGAATAGAAAATTCTTAGAACTCACCCAATGCTGCAAAGTCTGCCTGAGGTTCAGCCCAGCACTCTACCTCTCTAGAGGGAGGCGGGAGTGTAGAACTCAGAGGCTAAACACTCCTGGCTTAAGTCATTGATCTGTTCTCCTCATTGGGTAGAAATTGTGATCATCAATCGATCAACCAATTAATCAAAAGTATTCATTGAGCTCTTATTGGGTGCACTTGAGAGAGCACATTAGAGTTAACAGATGCCCCTAAAGGAGGTTACAATCTGGTGGGTTAAGTAGACATTAAAATACATTACAGGTGGGGTAGAAACCAAGTCTAAAGATCTGCCTCTAAGTGCAGAGTGGGAATGTGGTCAGCTCCTAAGTGCTTATGGTCTTAGGTGCATAGGCACCACAGAAAGAAATCAATCAACCTTACTTAATGAGAACTTACTATATGCAGAGCACTGTACACTTTGGACAGTACAATATAACAGAGTTAGTAGATATGTTCCCTGCCCACAGTGACTTTGAGCCCCTTGCAGGACTGGGACTATTTCTAAACTAATTAACTTATATCTACCCCAGCACTTAGTGTTTGACCTGTACTAAGTGCTTGACAGATACCATGAAAAAAATGAGCTTACAGTCTAGGGGAAAGATAAAAGGGGGCGGGGATGAGACCTTAATCAGGGAAAGTTTCCTGGAGGAGATATGTATGATTTTAGTACAGCTATTAAGATGCTGAAAGGAGAGCTATCTCCTGATTTCTGCTAGCCAGGTGGGGTCTGTCGTTAAGTAGTGTCTCTCTTCAGTCCCCTGCTCCACATATTATTTGAGATAGGTTTCCAGGGGGCCTGCAGGGATTATGGGCAGGGGAGGTAGGCCTGGGGGGATGTCTCACTGGGTAACAGTGGGGAGCCCCAAGACACATACGCCTGGTAGAACTCAGTGTGGCCTAGTGGTAAGAGCTCAGGCCTGCTGTGTGACTTCAGGCAAGTCATTTAGCCTCTGTAATTTATTTATTTATTTTAATATCTGTCTCCCCCTCTAGACCATAAACTCCTTGTGGGCAGGGAATGCTTCTGCTTATTGTTATATTGTATTCTCCGCAGCACTTAGTACATTGCTCTGTACACAGTAAGCACTCTATAAATACCATTGACTGACTGCCTGGTAAATATTTGATCTACCCCCCTGAAGCAAATGTGTCTCAATTTAATTTTAGGAGAGAGGCTGCTGGGCTAAATTGCTTCTGTCCATTCTTCTCAACTGTGTTGCCTAATGAGGTTGCCTTGGGATGAATGTGCTTTGATCTTGGAAGAATGGCTGTATTTTTGGCAATCTTTATTCTCTAGTTCTTCCACCCACCCTGTTACAGGATCCCACAGTGTGGCCTACTGGATGGAGCACGGGCCTGGGAGTCAGAAGGACTTGTGTTCTAATCCAGCCTCTGCTACTTGTCTACTGTGTGACTTTGGGCAAGTCACTTTACTTCTCTGTGCCTCAGTTACCTCAACTGTAAAATGGAGATTAAGACTGAGAACCTCATTTGGGACATGGGCTGCGACCTACTCGATTAAATTGTATCTACTCCAGAAGTTAGAACAGAGCTTGCCATATAGTAAGCACTTAATAGTAATAATAATTATTATTATTATTTCAGCTCACCATGCAACAGCTGTTTGGCGATCTTACTGTTACCATCAATAGCATTTATTAAGCACTTACTATCAATCAGTCGTATTTATTGAGCGCTTACTGTGTGCAGAGCACTGTACTAAGCACTTGGGAAGTACAAGTTGGCAACACATAGAGACAGTCCCTACCCAACAGTGGGCTCACAGTCTATGTGTGGAGCACTGTACTAAGCGCTTGGGAGAGTACGACAGAGTTGGTAGACACGTTCTCTGCCCACAATGAGTTTACAGTCTAGAGGTGGAGCTAGACATTGATATAAATAATGTTGTCCATTCTCCTGAAATGCCCTGACCAGTGAATTTGACGTGATGAGCATTGCTCTGATGCTGGCAGACTGACTATGATCCTGAACATCATTACTGTTGATTCTCTCATCATGTGATGATATGATCCTCCCCATCAAGAGTCAGGACCATATTTAATTTCCACATGGATGTTTAAACTCGTTGTGGGCAGGGATTGTGTCTGTTTTTGCTATATTGTACTCTTCCAAGTGATTAATACAGTGCACTGCACACAGTAAATACCATTACTACTCTATCTAGACATCCAGGTCTCATAACCATAAAGGATGACGGACCCCATATTCATCCCAGTAAATACCATTACTACTCTATCTAGACATCCAGGTCTCATAACCATAAAGGATGACGGACCCCATATTCATCTCCTGGATCTTTGGTTGGGTATTGTTATATTGTCCTCTTCCAAGTGCTTAGTGCAGTATTCTGGACCCAGTAACTGCTTAATAAATACAATTGAATGAATGAATGAGGGAAAGAGTCTGATTCTCAATTGCCAGGTTTGTGCCTTGTCTTCAGATAGTCTTCTGGTGAAACAACCCAAATACTTGACCTGGATAGTCATTAGGCAATGGGAAAAACAATCAAAAGGCAATTATTGTTTTCTTGTGTGGATTAATTTATCTCTGCAACTGCGAGGCCTAGTGGAAAGAGCATAGGCTTCAAAGTCAGAGGACCTGGGTTCTAATCTCAGCTCCGCCAATTGCTTTCTGTGGGATCTTGGGAAAGTTACTTCACTTCGCTGTCTCCATTTCCTCAAATGTAAAATGGGTATTAAATACCTGTTCTCCCTACTACATAAACAGTGAGCCCCATGTGGGACAGTGACTATGTCCAACCTGATTAACTTGTACCCACTCCAATGCTTAGAACAGTGCTTGACACATAGTAAGCACTTAACAAATATAACCATGATAATAACAATCAATTGTATTTATTAAGTGCTTAGTTCTACTACTATTAATAATAATAACAGTATTTGTTAAATGCTTCCTATGTGCCAGGCATTGTACTAAGTGCTGGGATTGATAGAAGCAAATCAAGTTGGATGCAGTTTCTGTTCCACAAGGGTGCAGTCTTAACCCTCATTTTACAGATGAGTGAACTGATGCATAGAGAAGTGAAGTGACTTGCCCAAAGTCACAGAGCAGGCAAGTGGCAGAACCTGGATTAGAACCCATGACCTTCTGATTCCCAGGCCTGTGCTCTATCCACTAAGCCATGCTGCTTCTACTGCTACTACTACTACTACTTCTAATAATAGTTATAACTGATTCCCTCAGTGATGAGTGGCTTTCCTCGGTCCTTGCCCTTTCACTCCCTCCAGCTCGAATTCGGGGCCCCTCTCTCTTAATAATTATAATGTTGGTATTAGTTAAGTGGTTACTATGTGCAAAGCACTGTTCTAAGTGCTGGGGGGGAACACGAGGAGATGAGGTTGTCCCATGTGGGGCTCACAGTCTTAATCCCAATTTTACAGATGAGGGAACTGAGGCACAGAGAAGTGAAGTGACTTGCCCAAGGTCACAAAGCAGATTTTGTAGGCAGGGAATGAATCTACCAACTCTGTTGTATTGTACTTTCCCCAGTGGTTAGTTCAGTGTTCTGCAAACAGTAAGTGCTCAAAAAATATGATCGATTGGTGATTTAGGGCAGGATGATTTGGCTGCTATATATGGAGCAATTTTCTTGGCCCAGGAGTATCTCTGTTCCCTGGATTCAATCAGCTCAGAATCACTGGCCTGTAGTAACTCCACAAAGAAGAGGATTAAAAATGGTTTTAGATTAAAAAAAAAAAACTTTTCCAAGAACAAGTGAAGAAAATACCATCAATATTTAACTTTTCCAGTTGAAAGAACCAACAAAACCATTTGGGGGATATACAGAAGGGCCCCTCCCTTCCCTCAGGTTCCTTCTGGCAGATTCATCCAGGTCTGAGAAGGATGGAAAGAAGATTCTGCAGGGGAGAGAGGATGGGGTGAAAAATTGTTGGCCAGGAAACAGCTTCACTTCCGAGCCTGTTGGTCATTATTTTTTAATACCTGATGATCCCATGATTCGCCTCCTCCTCCTCCCTGTCTCCTGTGCTTAGCCCAGCTCAGAATCAGCTCATTGTTCCATTCTCTGGTGGAGTTAGGATTTTATAGCACGTTCTGAGCAGTTCGAAGTCTCAAAATGAAGAAATTTCAAACCCCAAGTGCAATGGCCTGGAAATTTGGCACATTCTAGACTGGCTTCATTTTCCGCTGCATTAATATTAGTACGAGGCCTCTGGCTATTGCAGCTCATGTCTGAGCATGGCAAATAGAAAATCCTCCCCTAAAGGAGAGTCACCTGTTGCCAGCCAGGAGCCAGGAGGGGCTCTGAACTTGCAGTCCTGCGATTTTTAAAAATTGTAGCATTGCAGCTTTTCCCTCACCTTGGGAGCCCGTGGAGACTAAGCAGGTGTCAGTGTGGGACCATTTATTGCTACCTGCCCAGTGGACTTGCCTTGGTGCCAATGGGATATTCTGTTAGCTCCCAAGGTGGAAAAGATGGCCAGGCACAGAATTCTCCCAGAGGTGCCTGGGGCAGGAAGACAGATGCTAGGATTTTTACCTCAGGTAATGAGAGACCCAGGGCCTGGGGTGGGTCCCACCCATTCAGCTTTCCTCTCTGATAAGTGATCTCTGCCAGACTCCCCAGGATCACGAAGCCAAGGGGAAGATTGTATGATACCTCACCAGCTGGACCCGAAGCTTGCCCGGAGGGCTTCATGGACAAGAAAGGCCCTGAGAAGCCCTTCCAATCTTAAGCACCTGGCAGGGAAACTTTATTCAACTTTATTCAGAGAAGCAGCATGGTGTAGTGATAGAGCATGGGCCTGGGACTCAGAAGGTCGTTAATTTCTGAAAAGACTCAGTCTCTCAACTCAACAGTTTTTCCTCAGACTCTAAAAAACAGCTGCTAGAGGTGATTCTGTTGAAATCTTTCTATTCCTGAATTTAGTAAGTAGCCTATGAAGAGGCCAGTGTAGCTTGACCATTCATTGAAACCATGAACTACTTAATTTGCCAATTTTTTGAATGGTAATTTTGAAGCACTTACTATATGTTAGGCACTGTGCCAAGTGCTGAGGTAGATACAAGCTAATCAGGTTAGATACAGTCCACGTCCTACATGGGGCTCACAGTCTTAATCCCCATTTTACATTCATTCATTCATTCATTCATATTTATTGAGTGCTTACTGTGTGCACAGCAGTATGCTGAGCACTTGGAAAGTACAATTTAGTAATGCAAAGAGACAATCCCTGCCCACACCGGGCTTAAAGTGAAGAAGGGGGACAGATGAGGTAACTGAGGCCCAGGAAAGTTAAATAACTTGCCCAAGGTCACACATGAGACAAGTGGTGGAGCTGGCATTAGAACCTAGTTATTCCTGACTTCTGAGTCTGTGCTCTATGAAGAACAGGTCTTTCCTTGAGAACTTCTTCCTTTCTTTGCTTCTCTCTTCTCCTGTCAATCCTCTTCTCCTTCATTTGCCTTTGAGTCAACTGTGGGCTTCTATGGCTTGCCCCTGGAGTCTGCAGCAGCAGCAAGGGAGAGAGTCGAGAGTGGAGACTCAAGTTTACTGTGTGGAAGGAGACAATGGTAAAACACTTCCATATTTTTACCAAGAAAACTATGGTTACACCACCAGAACGATTGCAGATGGAGAGCGGGGCGTTCCGGGGGAGACATGTTCATAGTGTTGCTATGGGTTGGAAACGACTCAACAGCAAAAGACAAGACTGCTGATGTAATAATAATAATAGTAATAATAATAATAATACTGGTGGTATTTATTGAGTGCTTATTATTTGCCAAGTATTGTGCTAGATTCAGGTTAATTAGATCAGACCCAGTCCCTATCCCTCATGGAGTTCACAGTCTAAGGGGGAGAGGGAACAGTAATTTGAAGCTCATTTTACTGAGGAAGCTCTGGCACAGAGAAGTAAAATGACTTGTGCAAGGTGATACAGCAGGTAGTCAGGTCTAGTTAATTTTAATGTTTGTCTCCCTGTTTAGTCTGCAAGATCCTTGTGGGCAGGGAATCTTGTCTATCTGACCTTCTGTATAGTATTCTCGCAAGTGCTAAGTTCAGAGCTCTGCATTCATTCATTCAATCAATCATATTTACTACTACTACTACTAATAATAATGACATTTATTAAGCGCTTACTATGTGCAAAGCACTGTTCTAAGCACTAGAGAGGTTACAAGGTGATCAGGTTGTCCCAGGGGGGCTCACAGTCTTCATCCCCATTTTACAGATGAGGGAACTGAGGCACAGAGAAGTGAAGTGAATTGCCCAAAGTCACACAGCTGACAATTGGTAGAGCTGGGATTTGAACCCATAACCTCTGACTCCAAAGCCCGGGCTCTTTCCACTGAGCCACACTGCTTCTCCAAGCGCTTAATGCCTGGAGAGCACTGTACTAAGCACTTGGGTTAGCACAATGTAACAATAAACAGACACATTCCTTGCTCACAATGAGGATACAGACTAGAGGGGGAGACAGACATTAATAGAAATAAATAAATTACAGATAGGGATGTAAGTGTTGTGGAGCTGGGAGGGGAGATGAATAAATTGACCAAGTCAGGGAGATGCAGAAGGGAGAGGGAGAAGAGAAAAGGAGGGCTTAGTCAGGGAAGGCCTCTTGGAGGAGATGTGGCTTTAATAAGGCTTTGAAGAGCGGGGAGAGTGATTGTTGGATCTGAGGAGAGAGGGCATTCCAAGACAGAGACAGAATGTGGGCGAGGGGTTGGTGGCAAGATAGATGAGATAGAGGTACAGTGAGAAGGTTGGCATTAGAAGAGCAAGTAAGCACTCAATAAATACCATTGATTGACTAGAACTTAAGGTTATTGATTCAGCCCCTTGCTCTTTCCACTAGGCTATGCTTTGGCTTTAGTTTCATCATCAGAGACAGACCATTGGGTTTGGTGGCCTGATCCACTATAGCAATTTTCACGTTCTTATGATTTTAATGCTCCTCTTGGGACAGTAGAACACAAATATGCTATCTGTTATCCTTCCCCATAAACCATGTTGACAACTCCATTCTGTGAAGGTATTTGAACTGCCATATAAGCATATTTAGGAAAAGAAAATCTCTCTGGAAATCAATCGTGAAACTTAGCTTTAAGAATGGCACCTTAGACAATCCCATATGAGGGAGTAAAACCAAATCAAATTTAGGAGACTGAAGTAGCTGACCATGAAGATATTCAGTGAAGCTTCTCTCGGGTCATGGGAATTGCAGATGAAGCAAAGAATGATTTCTTAGTGCAATTCAAATTTGAGTTTTAAAGGCCATCCGGGAGGAAGAGTTTCTCCCCTTTACATTGTGATCTTCTTGTGGGCAGGGAATGTGTCTACCAAGCCTAGAGAACCAGAGTGGCCTAGTTGATACAATATTATACTCTCCCAGCACTTAGTACAGTGCTCTGCACACAGTAAGCGCTCAATAAATATGATTGAATGAATGAATATAGGCCTTGGAGTCAGAAGGACCTAGGTTCTAATTCCAGCTTCACCACTTGTCTGCTGTGTGACCTTGGGCAAGTCACTTAACTTTTTTTGCCTCGGTTACCTCATCTGTAAAATAGGATTAAGACCGTGAGCCCCATGTGGGACATGGACTGTGTCCAACCTGATTAGCTTGTATTGACCACACACGCACACTCACACATACAGACAGTACCAGGCACACACCACAATTTCCTTCATGCACTAACACCAACACACATACACACACACAAACCATATAACTCCAATCTCTCTACCAACTCCCAGCCACACACCCACCCTGACCAGCACATCTTCCTCAACTAAACCCACTCCCACAGCTCCAAACCACCCTCTCCACACTCATACCCACACCTCCATTCATTCATTCATTCAATCGCATTTATTGAGCACTTACTGTATGCAGAGCACTGTACTAAGCGCTTGGGAAGTACAAGTTGGCAACATATAGAGACGGTCCCTACCTAACAATGGGCTCACACACACCTTCCTCCTCCAACTTCAGAAACCCTCCCTTCCATGTTCAGTCTGTCCCCCATGTTGTTATTTTTAATGGTATTTGTTAAGTGCTTACTATGTGCCAGGCCCCATACGAAGTGCTGAGGTAGATACAAGATAATCGGGTTGGACACAGTCTTAATCCCCATTTAAAGATGAGGGAACCCGTGACACACAGAAATGAAGTGACTTGCCCAAGTTCACACAGCAGACAAGTGCTGGAGCTGGGATTAGAACTCAGGTTCTTCTGACTTCTAGTCCTGTGCTCTATCCACTAGGCTATGATGCTTCTCCATACATGCCTCTTACCACCAAGACAGACGGAGGAGGCTGGTGACTCTGATCTTCTCAATGGATAGAAGATAGAAGATGGTAGAGTAATGCTGGCCTGCCACTGACTGCATATTTGGGAAGAGGAGGGATATGGGGGAGGAGTGTCCACTGAGCATATTTGCCCCAGGACCAAGAATGGTGGGGAGAGAAACAGGCTGAAGCAGTTTCATCATTGACACTAGAAGTATTGAGAGAGAGGGAGTTTGCTGAGGAGAAAAGTCTGGACATAAGTGAAAGGAAGGGGCCAGACAAGAGCTAGGAGTGGAAGCAGAATAATAATAATAATAACAACAACAACAACAATAATAATAATAATAATAATAATAGTAATAACAATCTTATGCTGTCGAGTCATCTCCAACCCATAGTGACTCCTGGACACATCTCTTTTAATAGCATTTGTTAAGTGCTTACTAGGTGTGAAGCGCTGCTTTAATTTATGGTGGTAGATGCAAGTTAATCACGTTAAAAATCAATTAATCAATAGTATTTATTGAGTACTTACTGTGTGCAGAGCACTGTACTAAGTGTTGGGAGAGTATAATATACCAATACAAGAGACTCAGTCCCTGTCCCTGCCCCGGTAAATCTAGACTGGAATTGCCCTGCCAGGGCCTAGGAAGAGGCTTAGCAGGTTGAAGAGTGCCGGGCAGGCTGAAGGTTGGGAGTTTTATTATTATTATTATTATTAGTAGTAGTAGTCATAGTAGTAGTAAAGTTAGTAATAATAGTAGTAGTAGAAGTATGAGAAGCAGCATGGCCTAGTGGATAGAGGACAGGTGTGGGAGACAGAAGGACCTGGGTTTTAATTCCAGCTCTGCCACTTGTCTGCTGTGTGACTTCGAATAAATCACTTAATTTCTCTGTGCCTCAGTTCTGTAAAATGGAGATTAAGACTGTGAGTCTCATGTAAGACGGGGACTGTGTCCAATCTGATTAGCTTGTAGCTACTCAGCAGTGTGGCTCAGTGGAAAGAGCACGGGCTTTGGAGTCAGAGGTCATGGGTTCAAATCCCAGCTCCGCCAATTGTCAGCTTTGTGACTTTGGGCAAGTCACTTATAACTCCTCTGTGTCTCAGTTCCCTCATCTGCAAAATGGGGATTAAGACTGTGAGCCCCCTGTGGGACAACCTGATCACCTTGCAACCTCCCCAGTGCTTAGAATAGAGCTTTGCACATAGTAAGAGCTTAATAAATGCCATGATTATTATTATTATTATTGTTATTACTCCAGTGCTTAGAACATCGCCTGGCACATACTAAGTGCTTAACAAATCCCCAATTATAATAATAATATTATATTATATATTATAAATAATAACAATTATTATTAGTAGTATTGTATCTATTAAGCACTTACTAGACAGTGAGACACCCCCACCCCAGACATACACACAAGAACCCTTTAGACTGTAAGTTCACTGTGGGCAAGGAACGTGTCTACCAACTCTATAATATTGTTATATTGTAGTTTCCCAAGCACTTAGTAGTGCTCTACATATAGTAAGCACTCAATAAATACCATTGAAAAATTGATAGATGACAATCACTGCTCTAAAGTTTGGTGATAGATACATAGATAGATAGATAATCAAGTGGAGGACAGTCCCTGTTCCACATGGGGCTCACAGTCTAAGTAGAAGGGAATAGGATTTCATTGTCATTTTACGGATGAGGAAACTGAGGCCTGGAAAAGTTAAGAACAGAAAAGTTAAGTGCAGAAAAGCACAGGAACAGAAAAATTAAGAACAGTTAAGCACAGAAAAGAGAAGCAGTGTGGCTTAGTGGAAAGAGCTTGGGCTTGAGAGTCAGAGGTCATGGGTTCTAATCCCAGCTCCGTCCACTAGTAGGCTGTGTGACTTTGGGCAAGTTACTTTACTTCTCTGTCCCTCAGTGCCTCATCTGTAAAATGGGGATTAAGACTGTGAGCCCCAGCTGGGACAACCTGATAACCTTGTATCTCCCCCAGTGCTTAGAACAGTGCTTGGCACATAGTAAGTGCTTAACAAATACCAACGTCATTATTATTAATCAATCGATCACATTTTTTGAGCTCTTGCTGTGTTTAGAGCATGGTACTAAGCAGTGGAGAGAATACAATATTACAGAGTTGGTAGAATGTTCCCTACCCATTATGAGCTTAAATTAAATGACTTTCCCAAGGTCACCCAGCGGACAAGGGGCAGAGCTGGGATTAGAATCCAGGTTCTTGAACTCCCAGGCCTGTGTGCCAGTGATGGAGACAAGCTGGGGGTGGGACCAGGCCAGGTTTGAAGCAGGGTTGAAAGCTGGACAGACAATGGAGGTTCCACTACATCCTGGCAGAAATTGCTTACTGGAGATTTGTGAGTCACTTGATTGGTGCTTGACTTTCCGTATTCATTCATTCAGTCATATTTATTGGGCACTTACGGTGTGCAGAGCACTGTACTAAGCGCTTGGGAAGTACAAGTCGGCAACACATAGAGACGGTCCCTACCCAACAGCGGGCTCACAGTCTAGAAGGGGGAGACAGACAACAAAACAAAACATATTAACAAAATAAAATAAATAGAATAAATATGTCTGCCTGGTGAAGAAGCCTTCCCCACTGCCATCCCCTTCTCCTTCTCTGGCTTGAGATTCCTAGCCCCCACTATACCCCTATCTCAGACTGCTACCGTCTCTCCAGCTATGGATGGAATTGGGGTTGGAGGTGGTAGTAGCCTCCTCCTCAGTCTCCGCCACTGCTAGAACTTACACTACTACTACTACTACTACTACTACTACTACTACTACTACTACTACTACTACTACTACAACTACTACTAGCAATAATTGTGGTATTCGTTAAGTAATTAATGAATTATTTGTTAATTACTTACTCTGAGCCAAGCAGTGTACTAAGAACTAGGGTAGATACAAAACAATCAGGTCCCACATGGGGCTTCTTGTTTAAGTAATAATAATAATAACGATGATGGCATTTATTAAGCACTTACTATGTGCAAAGCAGTGTTCTAAGTGCCGGGGAGGTTACAAGGTGATCAGGTTGTCCCACGGGGGGCTCAAGTCACTTCACTTCTCTGGGCCTCAGTTCCCTCATCTGTCAAATGGGGATTAAGACTGTGAGCCCCACATGGGACAACTTGATCACCTTGTATCCTCCCCAGTGCTTAGAACAGTGCTTTGCACATAGTAATAAATACCAAAATTATTATTATTATAATTATTATTAATCCCCATTTTACAGATGAGGGAACTGAGGCACAGAGAAGTTAAGTGACTTGCCCAAAGTCACACAGCTGACAATTGGCAGAGCTGGGATTTGAACCCATGACCTCTGACTCCAAAGCCCGTGCTCTTTCCACTAAGTAGGAAGGAGGACAGGGATTAAATCCTAATTTTGCAGAGGAGTAAACTGAGGCACAGAGAAATGAAGTGACTTGTCCAAGATCACCCAGCAGACAAGTGGCGGAGTCTAGGTGAGGACCTGAGTCCTCTGACTGCAGGCCAGGGCTCTTTCTACTAGGCGCTGCTGCTTTGTAAATCAATGTATTTAAAAGGAATAGCTTTGAAAGTTAGTTCCTGTTAAATACATTTACATATTTTAACAGTTGTAATAATATATGGAGTGAGCTGCTTCTTGGTAATTTTTCTTGTGAAATAAGAGGAAGTGATTCCACTGATTGGCCTAGTGGAAAGAGCATGAACATGGGAGTTAGAGGATCTGGGTTCTAAGCCCCACTCTGCTACTTACCTGCTGTTTGACCTTGGCAAAGTCATTTAACTTCTTTGTGCCTCAGCGTCCTCATCTGTAAAATGGGGATTCATTACCTGGTCTCCTTCAAACTTAGACTGTGAACACCATGTGGGAGTTGTATATGATTTAATTATCTTTTATCTAGCCCAGCACTTATTACAGTGCTTGGCACATACTAAACTCTTAGCCAATACTATCATCACTTTGTTGCCTTTTTAATAGGATTCAGAGCATAAACTCTCAGGAACTATTTTGGAAATGATCTCTCAGAAGGCTAAATATACAACTAAGGGAATGGGTAGCTTTTGTAGTTTTGGGGTTTATTGGTGTTGAAATAAGTAAAGCCAATATTCGTTGTCAGGATCAAAACTGAAAGGGAAAAGAAAAACAGAGAGAAGTAATATGATCTAGTAGTTAAAGCATGGATCTGAGAATCAGAAAACCTGGGTGCTAATTCTGACTCTGCCACTTGCCTGCTGGGTGACCTTGAACAAGTCCCTTCACTTCCCTGTGCCTCACTTACCTCATCTGTAAAATGGGGACTAAGACTGGGAGGCCAATGTGGGACAGGGACTCTGTCCAACCTGCATCCACCCAAGTGCTTAATACAGTGCCTGACATATAGTAAACTCTTAACAAATACTGATGAAAGAAATCAGGAGAGTGAAAGAAAAAATTGGTTCCATTCAAAATAGAGTCTCCACAGAGGACTAAATACTTCTATAATTCAATTAGTTAACATCCATTGTCCAGATTGCCACTAATTTCATTTCTTCTGGCTGCCATCTGGTCAAAGACACCCACTCTTTGCATTAAGAGACTTCAGGGAGAAATGGCATATGTATATTCAATAGAGAAAATAAAGGAGAATGAAGTTTATTTTTTATGGTATTTATTAAGCACTGACTATGTGCCAGGCACTGTTCTAAATGCTGGGGTAGATACAACTAATCAGGTTGGACACAGTCCATGTCCCATCTGGGGCTCACAGTCTTAATCCTCATTTTACAGATGAGGGAACTGAGGCACAGAGAAGTGAATGGACTTGCCCAAGGTCACACAGCAGACAAGTGGCAGAGTTGGAATTAGAACCCAGGTACTTCTGACTTCCAGGCCTGTGCTCTACTCAGTAGGCCACACTACTTCTTTATAACACAAATTTCTTTCAGTTTATCATTCATTCAATCATATTTTTTGAGTACTTACTGTGTGCAGAGCACTGTACTAAGCGCTTATCAGAGCCAAATGTAAACTCCAAAGAGCTTGAGGAAGTGAAATCTGATGGGAAGATTCACCAAGGATGTGCTCTTCAGAACAAGGTCAAGTGAAGATGGAGTTCTCTGAAATGGACTCAACCATCATGGCTACCTACCTGAGCAGAAACATGTAGAATTCCAGAATCAGGTGCTTGAAAGGAAGGTTTCTTGTTGTGCTGTGGTTTCTCTTGTTATTTTCAGTGCCAACTGCTGGTTTTCGATTTTCCTCTTGTCCCACGATCCTTTTGGAGCTTCTAGAATTTGTTGACATCATCAGCATGAACATACCTATACCATTTAAGAATGGCATAATGTGTTTAATTAAGTGATCAATCAATAGTTTTTATTGAGTGCTTACTCTGTTCAGGACATCCTACTGAGCCCTTGGGATTATGCAGGCAGTTAGTGCACACAATCCTGGCCTTCAAGGAGCTTACATTCAAGCAGGGGAGAGAAACCCCAAAATAAATTGTAGGTAGGGGAAAGCAACTAAGTAGAAACATGCGTATGTAAGTGCTGTGTGGAGGGGGGGGGTGCTTTAATGAAGTGTGAAGGGGTGGGTCCAGAGGGCCATTTGTTCTGACCTCATGACTGCTCATATGGGAACCTCTTGGATACTGTACTGAAGTGACAATCATTCAGTTGGTCCAGGGCAAAAAGCAGGTTCCTGGGAATCAGGACACCTGGTTTTCAGGTCCGGTTAAACCTGGTGACCACACCCTCATTGATCAAGGTTTCTGGTTTAAGGCCCACATACGGCATTTTGAGAAGTGAACAGGCTCAGGAGGAGTCCTGAGAAACAGCTGCCTAATAATTATGGTAATTATTATTCACTTACTATAGGCCAAGCATTGCACTAAGCACTGGGGTGGTTACAAGATAATCAGGTTGGACACAGTCCCTGTCCCACATGGGACTCACCATCTAAGTAGGAGGGAGCAGGATTTAATCCTCATTTACAGATGAGGAATGACTAGCCCAAGATTACACAGCAGACAAATGGCGATGCTGCAATTAGAATACAGATCCTCCAACTCCCAGGCCTGTGCCCTTCCCACT
The DNA here is from genome assembly GCF_015852505.1 of Tachyglossus aculeatus. Lineage (NCBI taxonomy): Eukaryota > Metazoa > Chordata > Mammalia > Monotremata > Tachyglossidae > Tachyglossus > Tachyglossus aculeatus. The sequence continues at coordinate 74,767,515 of NC_052086.1, forward strand.
AGGCCATGCTGTTTCTTAAGGCTACCACAGGTAGTGAAGACTGTCTTGGTTACCAAGTCAATGACAATAAGCACTTGCTGGGTGAGGCCACAGCATAACATTTGCAGTATGCTACGACTAGTGAAATGACTAGCCCAAGATTACACAGCAGACAAATGGCGATGCTGCAATTAGAATACAGATCCTCCAACTCCCAGGCCTGTGCCCTTCCCACTAGGCCATGCTGTTTCTTAAGGCTACCACAGGTAGTGAAGACTGCCTTGGTTACCAAGTCAATGACAATAAGCACTTGCTGGGTGAGGCCACAGCATAACATCTGCAGTATGCTACGACGATCACTTTGGCTTTAAGTGGGGACTGAATGAAAACAACTGTGTTTTCCCTTCACAGTAAGTGGCACACTGTGCTGCCCTGCTTCTCCCTTGTTACAATGTGTACCCCAGCCTCAGGAACATGAATGATGGGAATGAGAAAGTGCAAGAGGCAGACCCCAGAAACCAGGGTCACTAATAATCAATTCTTCCACCCAGGTACTAGGTCTTGAAATAGGGCCATTGCCTGTCTATGCTTAAATCAATCAATCAATACATCAGTCATGTTTCTTGAGCGCTTATTGTGTGTGGAGCACTGTACTAAGGTTCCTGGGAGACTGTGATCTCAGGGATGACCCGTGAATTGAAGAATAAGTTCGCTGTGATCAGGGAATGTATCTGCTTATTGTTGTATTGTACTGCCCCCAGTGCTTAGTACAACACTCTCCACACAGTAAGTGCTCAATAAAATACCTGACCCCCTGATGTATTTCTGGATGCATATCTTTCAGCAACTGCTGCAGAGGAAATAGCTGCTTTTCTCAGGACCACCCCTCTCCAGCTTTTGAGATGAAGGGAGGATTTGGGTGGGGGGGATATTCCAGGCACTCTGCTAGAACCGACTTAAAAGCTCCTTGGGCTCCTTTGAAATCAAATCCTTTGTTTTCTTGTTCTTTCTATTTGGGGGAGATCAAAGCACTGATGTTGCAATACTCTTTGACAGTGAATTTAATCGGAAGAAATGAACTTTATTTCCCCTGCCATAACTCTCTAAGGATTCCTTTCCACTTCAAATCACTTATGGTCTTGCCACCCCTTAGTCCCCAAACTTCAAGGACCCTTGGGATTCCCACAAGTTAACCGAGATTCTCTTTGATTCCCGCACTGGGAGGTGGTGGTCACTGAGAGTGAAAACCAAGGGGTCAGGACCCGGAAGAGGAATTCAGTGGTGGATTTAGGGACTTGACTGGGGCTGGGGTGAAATTCAATGGTGGAAATGGTGGTGAATCCCAATGCAGCCAAAAGGCAGAGCTGGTGGGTGGAGAAAGAGAACAGGGGGCCTGATGATACAAAAACAGGTAAGTCCCTGGAGAGACACTGGCAGCAGAGGTGCACAAGACCATTATAGTCATATTGGACAGTGTGTGTATCCTGCAACTTCACCATATTCACAGCCTTTTCAAAAACTTAGTTGGATTGAACCACAGGCCAGCCCTAAACACTTTTACCTTCCATGGCCTTCTGTGGTATGAAGTAGAAGCCAGAGATTTTTACTGAGCTGAACTCTGGTAATTACTGCATCATTATATACAGGGCTCTTGAATGACAGACTGGTTAATTTTGGATTTATAGCCCCTCCATAGGATGGAAGAGGGGAGGGGCACATTATCTGGTGATCTTTACTGAAATAATAGCTGGATATTTCACATGACATTTTTTCCAGCAATATAAAATAATACTAATAACTATTATGGTACTTGTTAAGTGCTTACTCAATGCCAAGCCCTGTACTAAGTACTGGGGTATATACAAGATAATCAGATTGGACACTGTCCCTGGTCCCACATGGAGCTCATGTTCTATGGTACATATCTGTAATTTATTTATTTATATTAATGTCCATCTCCCTTTTTAGACTTTAAGCTCATTGTGGGCAGGGAGTGTGGTCTGTTTATTGTTGTATTGTGCTCCTCCCATCATTTAGTACAGTGCTCTGCACACAGTAATTGCTCAATAAATACAATTGACTGACTGACTCTAAGTAATGGGACATAGGATTGCATCCCCATTTTACAGATGAGGAAACTGAGGTACAGAGAAGTGAAGTGACTTGCTCAAGGTCACACAGCAGACAAGTCATGGAGCTAGATTAGAAATCAGGTCCTCTGACTTCCAGGCCCATGATCTTTCCACTAGGCCACACTGCTTCTCCGCTATCAGAGGAAATTTCTTGGTATTTGATGCCTGGGCAATTCAAAAAACCTCCCATATCTTTTGGGTGACATATTAAGTTTCTTGTTAATTTAAAGCACAACTAACCTTCAAGTTTCTGTTTTAAGTTAAATTGTGGCACAGTAAGTCTAGTATGGTAGGACTTTTAAACTGAGCAAGAGTACGATTCACTGTGACCATTGTGCATGAGTTATGCGTTCCTGTCCTGAACTGCTCCCAACACAGGCTGCTGTCTCTGTTTCTCTCCCAGGAGGAAATCAGTAGCAAGCAGAAAGTCTCATAAAGGCTACTGCTTTCAGAATTCTTTGCTCTTCCCCTTTTTGCCTGCTTTGCTCCAGAGATTCCCTCAGTGATCTTTACTGAAATAATGCTGGATATTTCACATGACATTTTTCCAGCAATATAAAATAATACTAATAATTATTATGGTACTTGTTAAGTGCTTACTCAATGCCAAGCCCTGTACTAAGTACTGGGGTATATACAAGATAATCAGGTTGGACACTGTCCCTCGTCCCACATGGAGCTCATGTTCTATGGTGGAGCATGAGGAGAAGAATGAGGTTTGTGTTTCTTCTCTTTAGAAGAGCTCCCAAATTAAAAAAGCAAACAAAAACTAGTTTCCATGCCTTCATTAATAATAATAATGATGAAATTTGTTTAAGGTTTACTATGTGCCAGGCACTATACTAAGTGCTGGGTTGGATACAAGCAAATCTAGTAGGACACAGTCCCTGTCCCACTTAGGGCTCACAGTCTTAATCCCCACTTTACAGATGAGGTAACAGGCCCAGAGAAGGGAAATGACTTGCCTAAGGTCACACAGCAGACTTGTAGTGGAGCAGGATTAGAACCCAGGCCTTTCTGACTCTCAGGCCCATGCACTGTGCATTAGGTCATGCTGCTTCACTAGTGCAATGCTTGGCATGTAGGAAGGGCTTAATAAACTCCATTATTGTCATTATTATTATTATTATTATTATTGTTATTATTTCAGTGACATCATTCAGTTAACAGTGTGGCCTAGTGGATAGAAGATGGGCCTATACTTGTTAAGTGCTGGGGTCAATAACAGGTAGAACACACTGTCTGTCCCACATGGATCTCATAGTCTGAGGAAGGAAAAACAGGCATTTTTTGCTCCCATGATACAGATGAGGAAACTGAGGTACAGAGAGCTGTAAGTGATATACCCAAGGACAACAGCAGGCAAGTGATGCACCTAGAACTAGAAAACCAGTATTCTGTGTACTGCCTAAAATAAATTATTCTAAGTAGACCTTTTCTCCTTAGGTAGTTCACTGTCCAGTGATTCAAGGATAGACCTAAAGGGAAACCATTAAATCCAGAAACCTCTCCTTTGGGAAACTGACAGCCTTGGCTATTAAATGTTAAGATACAAATCCAATTTCTGGAGTTGTGTCCACCTTCTTTGTCATACAACGTCCTACCATAGACACCACTTTTTAAATGAAATTTGTTAATGGCTTAATAAGTGCCAGGCGCTATATTAAGTGCTAGGGTAGATATAGGCTAATCAGGTAGACACAGTCCAAGTCCCACAAGGGGCTCACGGTCTTAATCCCCATTTTCCAGATGAGGTTACTAAGGCCCAGCAAAGCGAAGTGACTTACCCAAGTTCACACGACAGACAAGTGGAGAAGCTGGGATTAGAACACAGATCCTTCTGACTCCCAGGCCCCTCTAGACTGCCAGCCCAAGGAACATGTCTGTTTATTGTCGTATTGCACTTTCCCAAGTGCTTTGTACAATGCTCTGCACACAGTAAACGCTCAATAAATACGATTGAATGAATGAATGAATGTTCTATTATTGAGGCCATGCTGTCTTTTAAAGCATTTCCACATATATATGATCTTTAGCAACAAATGGTCTGATAAATTCACAAATGAACAATTGCTGTAACTCTGTTCAACAGCACCGAAGTAAAACCTGTCTTTCCCATACTTTCCTGAATAAATTAGGAGAAGGGAGGATTTGGAACAGAGATTAACACATAATAAGTACTTAACAAATACCATTAAAATCAAAAGGACAGTCATACCCAAACAGCTGCTCTATGGTGAACGGAAATGGGGAGGGAAACTGAATGCACAGAGGACAGAAGAAACTTTTTAACGACATCCTGAAACATTTCAAACAATGAGGCACAGTTGTGGGTAGCTGGTAAATAGTATCAAAAGAGAAATTTGACAGGTACCTGACAATTACAAATGGAGTGGCAGTCTTTGGTACATATACTTTTGAATGCCAAACAATATAAAAGATGAAACGAAAATGGTGCCAGACACAGTGGAGAACAAATCGAACAATGCAGCAAGGAGCAGTCTCTGGATAACCCGAGATTATGGGATTGTCAGTCACAGGCTGGTTTTATCAGCCGCTTCTCAGTTGTTTTGGACTGTCTCTTTAAATTTGGCTAACAGAATAACTCCTCTCTGGTCCCGCTCCCAATTTCTGCAAATTCTTCCACTGCTCAGCTCCAAATTCTCCCTCAGCCCCACTGCACTTATGTACATAACCGTAATTGATTTATTTGCATTAATGTCTGTCTTCCCATCTTGAGTGAGAGCTCGTTGTGGGCATTCATTTTCATTCATTCAATCATATTTATTGAGCGCTTACTGTGTGCAGAGCACTGTACTAAGTGCTTGGGAAGTACAAGTTAGCAACATATAGACTCGGTCCCTACCCAACAGTGGGCTCACAGTCTAGAAGGGGGAGAAGGGGCAGGGGATGTGTCTACCAACTCTGTTATATTGTACTCTCCCAAGTGCTTAGTACAATGCTCTGCACGCAGTAAATGCTCAATAAATATGATTGGTTAATTGCTCAAAGAGTCTGCTGGACTAACACTTGCTGGGCTAGCCACACCAGACCTAAAGCTTTCTGTTGTTGGCAGACACCTGCCAGCCTTTGGCCATAACAATAATAATAATAATGGTATTTATTAAGATCTTACTAGGTGCCGAGCACTGTACTAAATGCTGGGATGGATGCGAGATCATCAGATCAGGCATAGAGTCCCTATCTTTCATGGGTTCACAGTCTAAGGGGGAGGGAGAACTGGTATTGAATCCCTATTTTAGTGATGAGGAAACTAAGGCACGAAGAGGTGAAGTGACCTGCCCCTGATGACACAACAGGCAAGTGGTGGAGCCAGGATTAGAAGCAGTGTGGCCTAGCGGATAGAGCATGGGCCTGGAAGTCAGAAGGACCTGGCTTCTAATCCTGGCTCTGCCACTAGCCTGCTGCATGACCCAGTCACATCACTTCTCTATGCCTCAGTTACCTCATCTTTAAAATGGGGTTTAAGACTGTGAGCCCCACGAAGGACATGAACTGGATCCAACCTGATTAGCTCATACCTACACCAGCATTTAGAACAGTGTTGGACATATAGAAAGTGCTTAACAAATATCATTAAAAATGGTCCTCCAACTACCAAGTCAGTGCTCTTTCCACTGGGCAGCACTGCTCCCTCCTGGCATCAGGGAATGGAGAAGATAGGAAGCAGTTTTGGAATCCTGGCTGCAAAGCCTGGCTCCTGTAGTTGACTCAAGGACTTTCTCCTCACATCAGTGGATGACTCTGCTAAGCCAGTTCAGCCTGGCAGCCTGCCAACTCATCAACTGTCTGGTTAGGGTGTGCTAAGCGTCGGACTCATTGGATCAGAGGCCCGGACTTGGGATGTTGCCACCGAGTGATGAATTCTGCAATTAAAATCAGAGTCTCTATCACTTAGCTCATTTGTCATTTTGATGGAGGACATATCAGGCTGCAACCCAGATTTGTGCTTCCCAACTAAGGCCGATGGCTTGGTCTAGCAGATTGAACATGGGCCTGGGAGTCAAGAGGACCTGGGTTCTAATCCTGATTTTGCCTTGACTGCTGGGTGACCTTAGGCAAGTCACTTCACTTCTCTGTGTCTCAGTTACCTCATATACAAAATGGGGATGAAGTCTGTGAGCCCTAGGTGGGACAGGAACTGTATCCAATCTGATTACCTTTTATCTACCCAAGTGCTTAATACCGTGCCTGTCACATAGTAAGCACTTAATGAATACCCCAATTATCATTTTTAAGAAGCCGAGGAGAGGGGCACTGGAAGGGGGAGATCCTCTTCCTTTCACTTGAAGAGTACAAACTTTTCTGTTGTTACATTTTTCCTTTGGTTTCTGGGGACTGGGAACCATCCTTGAGTAGCTCAGCAAATTCACAGTGTTGTCAGGGAGGAAATAAGTGCTGGAAGAATTTTGTTTTTCCCCATTGACTTGGGGAATATATAAAAATGGGGATGAAGACGGTGAGCCTCAAGTGGGACAGGGTCTGTGTTCAACCTTGTATCTACCCCAGTGTTTAGAAGAGTGTTTGACACATAGTAAGTGCTTAGCAAATACTATTAAAAATACAAACAAAAAAAATAATAATAATGGTATTTCTTAAGCCTTACTATGTGCCAAGCACAGTTCTAAGCACTGCGGTAGATGCAAGGTAATCAGGTTGGACACGGTCCCTGTCCCAAACGTGGCTTACAGGTTTGATCCCCATGAGGCAACGGAGGTATAGATAAACTAAGTGACTTTTCTAAGGTCACACAACAGACATGTGGCAGAGCTGGGACTAATATCCACATCTTCTGACTCCCAGGACCATATTCTTTCCACTAGGCCACATTGCGATTTCTCTAAAATTTTCTTTACACCACTCTCTGCATCAAATCTCCCCCCATTCCTAGTAGTATCTCATGAGGAGAGCTTAGTAAAGTGCCTGGCAGTAAGTGCTTAACAAATACCATAAAAAAGGTGGGGCTGGGGGGATGTCTGGGAGTTCATTCCAGGACTGGGGCTGCTCTTTTAAGCACTTAGTACAGGGCCTGCACATAATTAAGTCCATAATAAATATGATTGATTGATTTTAACTGCCACAGGACTTTCCTCTTTAAACATCCTTCTCAGTGCATGGAGACCCAGCCAGAAGAGAGTCAGAACAGCTGCCGGAAATATCGTTGAACAGGCAGACATCTGATTTGTCTCTTGGGAACAGGGATTCTGCTGGCCATCAGATTAGAAGTCTGAACTGGGTAGATGTGTGATATTGGGTAATTAATCAATTAATCAATAATATTTATTTAGCACCTGCTGTGTGCTCTGCCAAAGAATTAAATTCTTTGGAAAATACGATTGAGCAAACAACCCAGTCTCTCCCCTCAAAGAGCTTCCTATTTAATGAGAGCCATTGACAGAGACAAGATATTCACAAATAATAGGAGAAGAGGGGTATGGAGCCATAGCTGTTGCTAGTAGAAACATTGAAAGATAAATGATGTAAGTCAGTGTGAGTCTAGAATATGCTTAAATTCCATGGGCAATGGATTAAGCCTTAAGTGCTTAAGGCCAACATATGAGAGTGAAGAGTGAAGAGTGAAGGATGGACTGGGGAAGGGAGAGGCTAATCAGGGAGACCAATGAGGAGGTTGATACAGTTGTCTACTGGATCTAAGGAAGGATGTGAAGGGAAAGCTGGCAGGATTTAGCAAGGGACTGAATAAGTGTGGCCTAGTGGAAATAGAAAAGGCCTAGGAGTCAGAAGGATCTGGCTTCTAATTCCGGCTCCTCCATATTCCTGAGTTACCTCATCTGTAAAATGGGAATTTAGACTGTGAGCTCCATGTGGCATAAGCACTGTGCCCAACCTAATTATCTTGTATCTCCCCCAGTGCTTAGTACAGTAAGTGGCACATAGTAAGCACAAAGCAAATACCATTTTAAGAAAATGAGAATTTAAGAGGCTCAATTCTAAGCCAGCTTTCTAGTCGAGCAGAACCGAGGACTTAATCAGTGCTAATGTACAAAGAGCATTCTGAGTTCTCCTTGATCCTTGGTCAGGGGTAGATTTGGGAGGTATGGTTCTAGAGAATCTTTAGGTCTGAAGGTGAGGAGGGGGCATTTTAAGGGGAGAAAGAGTAGCAGGGCTTCCCTAATGTAAGCATTTCCTGGTACGAGTCCAAAAAAGAAACATGAAGGATTTCATAAATTTGTTTGGTGCTTCATTCAAGATGTTTAATTAGAGACTATAACACTGATTCTTACAGTTGGGAAGTTTCTCCCCAGACTCCTTTACCATCTTTGCAAGGTCATTGACTTTGAAGGGCACAAGTACTTTCCATAAAAGGAAACTCAGAAAAGTAAAAAATACAAGCTTCAGCCTTGATTCTCCCAGTCCACCTGATCCTGAGAGAGGACAGTGAAATTGCCTCCAAATAATAATAATAATGATGATGAGAATAATAAAAACAATAATAATAATGTAAAGCAGCATGGATTAGTGGAAAGAGCATGGGCCTGAGAGTCAGAAGACCTGGGTTCTAATCCAGGCCCTGACACTTGTTTGCTGTGTGCCCTTGGGCAAGTCACTTCACTTATCTGTGCTTCACCTATAAAATGGGGATAATCCTTCATGCTCCTACTTAGACTATGATCCCTATGTGGGACAGGGATAGTGTCCAGCCTGATTTATCTTGTATCTACCCCAGTGCTTAGTACAGTGCATGGCACATAGTGAATTCATAATGGGTACCATTATTATTATTATCATTCTTAATAATCATCAATGGTATTTGTTGAGTGCTTAAGTCCATAATAGTGTGGGCCAAGCACTGTACTTAGCTCTTGGGAGAATAAAGTACAACAGAGTTGGTAGACACATTCCCTGCCCACAGCGACCTTATAGATCTTGAGGAGATACAGGATGACCAGATTAGATATGGTCTCTCTATTCAACCTCCACTTTATAGGTGAGGAAACTGGGGTATAGAAAGTTTAAGTGACTCAACCAAGGTTACGCAGCAGCAAGGGGCAAGACTGAGAATAGAATCCAGGTCTCCTGATTCCCAGCAATGTTCACCCTCCACTAGGCCATGATGGGGTCACTATGATGGCTGTAGGATTATTTAATGTTTTGCAACTTTACAACAATGTTAACTGATGACAGACTCAGCCTCCCTAGAGCAGAACGAAGGTCTGAATGAGAGTCAGCCAGGGCAACATCATTTATGTTGCAACCCAAACCGAAGAGGGACAGGGAATTAAATTCCAGCAAGATGTGACAATCTCCAATAAACTTGCTGCCCCTCTAGGTCTTCCTTGCAGAATAAATTGAACATCGCATTTGGTACTCACCAGGAAATGTGAGCTTTCTGCAGAGAAGTTCTGGAGGCTTTCAGTTCAAGATTGGAGCTTTCATTGTTTTTTTTTTTTTAACTCCTGTGTCCCTTGATAATAACACACATGATCAAATGTGCCGACATTTACAGAGATGGGGCTCTGAAGGGCACTTGTTGGGAGAGTCCCTCTGTGCTCACGCTGATTTGAATTCCCTGCAAACAGGTTGCTTCAGTTTTAATTACTCTCTAGTATGTATTCATCAAAATAGAGCCCCAGAGGATTTCTGATTAATCACACAACACCTGTCATATCCAGCTGCTCTTAGATCCAATTCTTTCTGTAGGAATATGTCCAGGGTCAAGAGGCAGCAGAAACAAAAGATTAACGGATAATGCCAATAACGAAGCCATTTTGAGACTACAGACCTTGCTCTCCAGCACATTTATCATGTCAGAATCAGGCCACGGACAGAACATTGACAATGTAAAAGATTAAGGCAGTAGTATTTTTGGAAATTTTGGCGACATTTACTGATCAATATCGTAGCGTTCCTAAAAGTCTTTCTTAAGACAGGCTGTCAGCTTTGGAGGGGAAGACATGCAGATTGAGAAATTGTTTCAATTACCACTGAGGTGTGGAAAATCTGTTGGATGGAAGGGTCCACTGTCTTCTAGGGTGAGGGGGAGCCAAAGCAGGGGGCTGTGAATTTGGGATTCCCTCACTCCCCACCTCCTAAACAGGCAACTGAGCTGGGGGAGGGGCATGAGCACTTTGACAAAATTGACTTTGCATCCATCCCTGATTCTTCCTCACTCTGGGTTGGTGTCAAGAAAGTGGTATAAGAGGACAATGTCCAAAGGACCCAGAATCCTCTGGAATCATCCTTTTGGTCCCTTGTGTCACCACAGCAGTGTTTCTGACCATTTAAAGCCTCCCATAGCCCCAACCCTAAAGAATGCCACAACCTCTTCCTGTTCTGAGCCCAGAATAGATCTGGATCTGAGGTAAAGAGAAGCAACGACTTGCCAAGGAATGTGTTGAACCCACTCTGGCATAATCTCTTAAGGCACAACCTCATTTTCCTTCAACCTCTGGACTGAGCTGCATCTAGGTAGGTTTATGCCCAGGACTAGCCTATCCTGTGAGGCCTCCATGTGACCCACGACACAGATTGCATTACACGCATCTCTGGATGGTAATGTAGAATGTAGTGCAACATGATTACATCATTGCATTATGACATCTCTCCATCTGGATGGAGGTATCTTTTCCTTAAAATCCCCCAGACCACAGCTTGCCTCTGCTTCATAACCTTTCTGGAAATCACAAACACATACTTTCTCTCTCTGTCTCTGTCTCTGTCTCTGTTTCTGTCTCTGTTTCTCTCTCTCTCTCTCTCTCTCTCTCTCTCTCTCTCTCTCTCACACACACACACACACACACACACATCCATCCTCCATGGCTAAAAATGTGGCAGGAGTATGAATTACCATGGAAGGAGAGGGAGTGACAGGGATGCTATTAGCCACAAGAGGTTCGGAGCAGTGGGGCCTAGTGGATACAGTACCCTGGTCTGGGAGTCAGAAGGACCTGGGTTCTAATCCCACCTTTGCCACTTGTCTGCTGTGTGACCTTGGGCAAGTCACTTAGCTTCTCTGGACCTCAGTGGCATCATCTGTGAAACGGGAGTAAGATTGGGAGCCTCAAGCAGGACAGGAACTGTGTCCAACCTGATTTGCTTGTATCAATCCCAGCACTTAGTACAGTATCTGGCACAGAGTAAGCACTTAACAAATACCATTACAAAAAAAAGTCACAGACCAAGCTAAAGCAATAGCCTTCCTAGCATTCCTAAGGTTGAGAAGGCCTCTTGGTGCCAGTGTCTCTTCATCCGTCCTGGGTGGAGCAAGGAGGGAATGTGACTTGAGGGTGATGTTAAATGAAGAACAGGAGAAGAAGAAGAATGAAGAAGAGGGTGATACAAGATGGGAGGTGATAATAATAATAATAATAATAATGGCATTTGTTAAGCACTTACTATGTGCAAAGCTCTGTTCTAAACGCTGGGGAGGTTACAAGGTGATCAGGTTGTCCCATGGGGGGCTCACAGTCTTAATCCCCATTTTACAGATGAGGTAACTGAGGCCCAGAGAAGTGAAGTGACTTGCCCAAAGTCACACAGCTGACAACTGGTGGAGCTAGGATTTGAACCCATGACCTCTGATTCCAAAGCCCATGCTCTTGCTCCTGCTCTTTCCACTGAGCCACACTGCTTCTCAAGTGAATATCCTCTAGTCAGTAAGGTCTTTGTGGGCAGGGAATGTGTCTGTTTACTGTCTCACTGCACTCTCCCAAGAGCCTAGTACACTGCTCTGTGGACAGTAAATGCTCAATAAATATGATTAAATGAAGGAATTGTGATTGTGTGGAAAGATGGGGAATGGCACAATTGAAAGCCAGAAGTAGAAACTGTGCTGTTGGCAGGCTGTTGGCTAGTGGAAAGAGCATGAGAGTTGGTGTCAGGAAACCCAAGTTCCATTCATTCAATCATATTTATTGAGTGCTTACTGTGTGCAGAGCACTGTACTAAGCACTTGGGAAGTACAAGTTGGCAACATATAGAGACACTCCCTACCCAACAGTGGACTCACAGTCCAGATGGCTCCTCCATTTGCCAGCTGCATGTACTTGAGCAAGTCACTTCACTTTTCTGTGAAGTGAAGGTTTTGGTTTGGCTTCCTTAACTGCAAAATAGTAATAAAGCATTTGTTCTCCCTCCCTGAAACTGAGAGCCCAATGTGAGACAAGGGTTCTGTCCAATCTGATGATTTTGTTTCTTCCCCAGAATTTAGCACAGCACTTGGCACATAGTAACTGCTTAATAAAGACCATTACTCTTATGGGTGTTATTCATTCATTCATTCATTCATTCATTCAATCGTATTTATTGAGCACTTTCGGTGCCCAGAGCACCGTACAAGCACCTGGGAAGTACAATTCAGCAACAGAGACAATCCCTGCCCACAATGGGCCCACAGTCTAGAAGTGGGGAGGCAGACATCAAAACAAGTAAACAGGCATCAGTAGCATCAGTATAAATAAGTAGAATTATGGATATATACATATCATTAACAAAAATAAATGGAATTATAATTATAAATGTTATTGGACCCTGAGTCACATGGAACATTGCGAATGTAACCCTGGGAACACGGTATAAATGCCATGATGTCACAACAGAACAGTTTGTGGGAATCCAGCTGAGTTCACCTGAACTTGTCAGTCATTTAATGAGTGCTTACTGCATGCAGAGCACTGTACTAAGCACTTGGGAGAGTACAATAAGCACATTCCCTGCCCACAATGAATTTACAGTCTAGAGGGGACTGAAGAGTTGGAGAGTTGGAAACTTGGAGAGATTCTCTGAGGGGACCTTGAGCCCCCTATTTGTTCCAGAATTGTCACCTTCCCTTCCCAGGCCCTTCTGAATTCTAAATGTCAAATGGTGCACAAAATGTGCACAAAACCAATTTGATCAGCATATTGCTTTCTGGCCTCAGACATTTTCCAGAGCCACAGACCAGTGATTACATTCAAAATACCACCCAGGCTGTCATTTTTCATCCAACGAAGTAAATTCAGCCATGTAACTGCTTTCATGTCAAGGACTGCAATTAGATCAATCAAACCTATTGAGCACTTACTGTGTGCAGGGCACTAAACTAAGCATTTGGGAGAGTACAATACAACAGAGTAGGTAGACTCATTCCCTGCCCCAAACAAGCTTATAGTCTAGAGGGGGAGACAGACATTAATACAAATAAATCAACTATGGTATGTAAATAAGTGCTGTGGGACTGAGGGAGGGGTGAATAAAGAGTGCAAATCCAAGTGCAAGGATGATGCAGAAGGACATGGGAGAAGAAATGAGGGCTTAGTCGGGGAAGGCATATTGGAGGAGATGTGTTTTAATAAGGCTTTGAAGGAAGGGAGAGTGTCAGCTATGAAGAGAGTGGGTCAACAGTGGGTCAACATGAGCAAAGGGTCAACAGAGAGATGGATGTGCTCGAGGTACAGTGAGTAGGTTCATTCATTCATTCATTCAATCGTATTTATTGAGTGCTTACTATGTGCAGAGCACTGTACTAAGCACTTGGGAAATACAAATCGGCAACATATAGAGATGGTCCTTACCCAACAACGGGCTCACAGTGCAAGCTGGGTTGTACTAGAAGAGCAGCGAGGTGAGATAGGAGGGGGCAAGGTAATTGAGTATTATAAAACCAATGGTAATGAGTTTCTTTTTGATGCAGAAGTGGATGGGAAACCACTGGAGGTTTTTGAGTAATGGGGAAAAATGGACTGAACATTTTTGTAGAAAAATGATCCAGGCAGAAGAGTGAAATAGTTCTGGGGGTGGGAGAGAGATGAGGCAGGGAGGTCAGCAAGGAGGCTGATCCAGTAATCAAGGCAGGAGAGGATAAGTGCTTGGATTAACATGGCAACAGCTTGGGTGGAGAGGAAAGGGTGGATTTTAACAATTCTGTGGAGATGGAATTGACAAGATTTGGTGACAGATTGAATATGCAGGTTGAATGAGAGAGATGAGCCAAGGATAATGTCAAGATTATGGGCTTGTGAGGCAAGAAGGATGGTGGTGCCATCTACAGTGATGGGAAAGTCAGGGGGAGGACAGGGTTTGGGTGGCAATTTGACAAGTTCTGTTTTGGACATAAGTTTGAGGTGTCAGAGGGACATCCAAATACAGATATCCTGAAGGCAGGAAGAAGTATGAGACTGCAGAGAAGGAGAAATATCTGAACTGGGAACTGTAAACTCATTGTGGGCAGGAAATGTGTCTACCAACTCTGTTATATTGTACCCTCCCGAGCATTTAGTACAGTGCTCTACACACAGTTAAGTGCTCAATAAATACCAGTGATTGACTGGAGTTGTAGACTTGGGAAATATCTGCACAGAGATAGTAGTTGAAGCCAAGGGAGTGAGTGTAGATGGAGAATATAAGGGGACTCAGAACTGAACCTTGAGAAACCCCTACGGTTAGGGGGTGGGAGGCAGAGGCCTAAGCCCCTAAGGCCTCTTAAAATGACTGAGAATGAGCAGCCAGAGAGGAAGGAGGAGAACCAGGACAGACCATGTCAGTGAAGCCATGGTTGGATAATGTTTCCAGAAGGGCGGTCTACAGTGTCAAAGGCAGCTGAGAGATCAGGAGGATTAGGATGGAGTAATTTATATTCATGTCTGAATTCCCCTCTAGTCTGCAAGCTCTTTGAGGGCAGGGAACGTGTCTACTAACTCTGTTATACCATCCTCTCTCAAGTGCTTAGTACAGTCCACTGCACACAGTAAGCACTCACTAAATATCATTGCTGGATTGATTGATTGATGGAGTAGAAGCTGTTGGCTTTTGCAAGAAGGAAATCTTTGGTGATTTTTGAAAGGGCAGTTTCAGTAGAGTGAGGGGGCAGAAGCCAGATTAGAAGGGCATCAAGGAGGGATTAGAAGGAGACATGGAGTGGGCAGATAGGCGTAGGCATAGACAGGAATACCAGAAGGGAGACGGAATGATAACTGGGCTGCGCATGTACCAGTGAGATCAAGCAGTATGGCCTAATGGATAGAGCACAAGCCTGAGAGTCAGAAGGACGTGACTTCTAATCCCAGATCCATCACTTGTCTACTGTGTGACTTTGAGCAAGTCATTTCATCTCTCCAGGACTGTTCCTCACCTGTAAAATGGGGACAGGGCACCATTCCTCTCTACCTTTTAGCTGGTGAACCCTGTGTGAGTCAGGTGCTCTGATCAATCTAATTATCTTGTATCTAGTCCACTGCTTTGCAAATAGCACTTGATAAATAATAATAGTAACAGTGAAATTTATTAAGCATTTACTATGTGCAAAGCAATGTGCTAAGCATTGGGAAAGATATAGACAAGGTCCCTGACCCCCATGAGCTCACCATCTAAGAATAAGCTGAGGAGGGGATTGGCACCAGATGCATAAGAAAAGTTGAACAAAAATATAAAAGGACGATGATAAATATGTGAAAGGCCCTCACAGATCAGACCAACAGTCACAGAAGTCATCCTGGTGGCCATGACGGTGGCCTTTCCAACATTCTTAAAGCTAGAAGACCTCCCCTTATCACTGTTGGAATCCTTCTTGGGCTGGAGCAAAGACTGAAGGGAGACCTGGGGGTTTGGGGATGAGACAGGTTCTTGCCGGCATGGTGGACCCCAGAGAGTGAGTGAAAGAGCTCCCCACTCCCCCTCCACTGCAGGAAGTTCCTTACCTGGGTCTCCTGCCCCAGGGATAGGGTGAAACAGGCAGGTAAAGAAAGAAGCCTTTATAAGCAGGTTGGCTATTCCTGATCATCCTCTGTGCCCTGTCCCTACCTTAGGACCAAAAAGGAGGGTGGCCTTGGCCTTGTGAACCCCTCAAGACTGATGCCATCTGCAGAAAAGAGGATGCCCTCAGAATTTAGAGAAGAGAAGGCATCCAGGTTCGTTCTCCAGAGGAAACTCCCAAGGACAGTAAATTGCAAGGCATTTGTATGCTTATTTTCCTGACAGGTTTGGTAATGGGAATCTTACATGATCTCAAATCTATCTCTTCTCATTATGATCTCCTTCCAGGCTGCAGCATCACTTCTTCGTAATGGCAGAAGTATCACTTAGCTAAGGGGCACCACTTACCTCTGGGGTATCGGCTTGGAGATTACTAAGCTCTGAGCGGGGAGGGATACTGAAGTGACACTTTGATGGGGTGCAGAAAACAGGAAATAGGAGTGGAGATTTGGCAGTTGGAGTGATGCCAAAAGGTGGGTAGGCTCCTGCTTGGGGTAGAGTTGGAGGGCAATTAACAAGGGTATTGGCACTCTCTAATCAATCATCCAGTGGTATATTTTGAGCACCTATCTGTCTTTCATTAGTTATTAGGAAGTTAGCATGGCCTAGTGGATAGAGCACGGGCCTGGGAGTCAGAAGTTTCATGGGTTCTAATTCCTACTTCACCACTTGTCTGCTGTGTGACCTTGGGCAAGTCATTTAACTTCTCCGTGCCTCAGTCTGCTTGTCTGTAAATTAGGGATTAAGACTGTTAAACCCTATGTGGGGAAGGGACTATGTCCAACCCGATTATCTTGCACTTACCCCAGTGCTTAGAACTGTGCCTGGCATGTGATAAGCATTTAACAAATACCATTATTATTTTAATTATTATTATTATTACTTAGCAATGAAGCCCTGGGGGTTGAGAAGAAGAAATGCCTCTCCCAAATAATAATGATAATTGTGGAATTTGTTAAGCACTTACTATGTGCCAGGCACTGTACTAAGCACTGGGGTGGATACAAGTAAATTGGGTTGGACACAGTCCTTGTCCCACGTGGGGCTCACTGTCTCAGCCTGCATTTTACAGATGAGATAACTGAGACACAGAGAAGTAAAGTGACTGTCCCAAGTTCACACAGCAGACAAGTGAAGGAGGCAGGATTAGAACCCATGATCTTCTGACTCCCAAGCCCATGCTCTATCCACAAATTGTGATGTGATATACATTAAACACTTACTATATGCCAAGCACTGTATTAAACACTGGAGTAGAAACAGGATAATCAGGTCCCACATGGTGCTCACAGAGTAAGTCAGAGGGAGAATAGGTATTGAATCCCTATTTTGCAGATAAGGGAAATGGGGCACAAGGAAGTTAAGTGACTTACCCAAGGTCACATAGCAGGGGTTGATTTCCTCACAAAAGATTGTCAAGTGCCTTGGCTCCCATCCATCAGAGAGGGTGAACTTCACCTCTAAGGTTCCTGTGGCTTGTATAATCATAATGGAGAATGTGCTAGGTGTCCTGGGAGCCTGGCACCTTCCAGACTCATCTCTCTACACATGCTCGAAAAAGGTCAAATGTCATAAGAACACTTACACAGGTGAGTTTTGACTTGTAGCACATTGCCTTCCACTCACTAGCCACTGCCCAAGCTAGGAATGGAATGGGTTAGTCTCTGCTTGACTCTCTCTCCCATAGTTGAGACTGATAGAGTACTCTCCCGGGGTGACCCTGAGAGGGGCTTGGGAGAGTACAAGCGACCAATCAATCATATTTGTTGAGCACTTACTGTGAGCAAAGCACTGTACTAAGCACTTGGGAGAGTACAATGAAATGTAGATGGAAGACATTTTCCCTGCCCACAGGGAGAAGCAGCTTGGCCTAGTGGGATCAGAGGACCTGTTTTCTACCCAGCTCTTGCCACTTGCCTGCTGTGTGACCTGAAGCAGAAATCACTTAATTTGTCTGGGTCTCAGTTCCTCATCTGTAAAATGGAGATTAAGACTGTGAGCTCTGTGTGGGACAGGGACTGTGTCCAACCCAATTATCTTGTATCTACCGCGGTATGTATTACAACGTCTGGCACATAGTAAGACCTTTACAAATGCCATTGAAAAAAAATGGTGGAAGCCAGTGGGGGGATCTTACAGTCATACAGATGACAGACACAGAGCGAAGACACCCAATTTCTAATCTCAGCCCAGTCATTTCTCTGATGCATGAATATGTGACGAGTCACCTCTAGACTGTAAGTGTTCTGTGGGTAGGGAAAATGTCTGTTACATTGTTGTATTGTACTCTCCCAAGCACTTAGTACAGTGCTCTGCACATAGTAAATGTTCAATAAATACTGTGGACTGATTCACTGATAATTTTATGGCATTTTGAGGGTGCAGGTGCAATCAATCTGTGAATCAGTCATATTTATTGAGTGCTTACTATGTGCGACCTTTCCCAAGGCGTTCATTGTTCCTTTGAGCATATCATGGCACTTACTATGGTATTCCAAGGAGAGATCATCTGATTTCTCCCATGGACCCTGGAGAACTGTTCCAGGTATACTCATCATCACATAGACAGTGACTCTCTAAATTCCTGGAAAGATCTATCACTCAAACTGGAGGAATCAAACGTGATGAACAAGGCAGGGGAGACTCAGGTGTTCTCTGCATAGGAGCACCTCACTGGTTCAGTAAAGAAGATGGGATGATTCTCTCTCCTCCTGGCATTCTTGGGAGTCAGAGGTCATGGGTTCTAAACCCAGCTCCACCACTTGTCAGCTGTGTGACTTTGGGCAAAGTCACTTAACTTCTCTGAGCCTCATCTGTAAAATGGGGATTAAGAATGTGAGCCCCACGTGGGACAACCTGATCACCTTGTAGCCCCCACCCCACCCAGGGCTTAGAACAGTGCTTCGCACATAGTAAGCAAATGCCATCATCATTATTATTATTATTATTACTTCTCATTTTAAGTACTTGGAAAACCTTGGCAACTGAACTGATTTGTTCGTATCTACCTCAGCAATCAGTAAAGTGCCTGGCACATAGTAATCACATAACAAATACCACATAGTAAGCACATAACAAACACCACAAGTATTATAATTATATTATTATTATTATTATTAGGAGCAGTGACCTACTGCTCCTAAGAAGCTGGTGGAAAATCTTGAGTCTAATGGCCAGGAGTTTTTGAAGAAATGGAGATGTTTCATGGCTGGGATTTTGTCTACTGTCCTAAGCACTTACTAAAGTGCTCTCCGCACAGCAGTGCTCAAAAAATTCCAATGAATGATTGATTGGAAGTGATGTTTCCCAACTGGTGTTTAAAAAGTACCTGCTTAGAGAAGTAGTCTGGCCTAATGGAAAGAGCAGAGGCCTGGGGTCTAATCCTGGCTCTGCCACTTGCCTCCTGTGTGACTCTGGGCAACTTAACTACTCTGTAGCCTGGTTTCCTCATCTGCAAAATAGAGATTCAATACATGTTCCCTCTCATACTTGGGCTGTGAACCCCGGTTGAGGCAGAGACATGTGTCCAAACTTTTTTTATGGTATTTGTTAAGCGCTTACTATGTGCCAGGCACTGTACTAAGCACTGGGTAGATGCAAGTTAATCAGGTTGGCCAATCCCTGTCCTGTATGGGGTTCACAGTCTTAATCCCTATTTACAGATGAGGTAACTGAGGCACACAGAAATGAAGTGAGTTGCCCAAGGTCACACAGAAGACAAGTGGCAGAGCCTAAAGCTGAATAGCATGTACTTACCCCAGTACTTAGTACAGTCCTTGACACAAAGTACTTCACAAATGTCACAATTATTATTATCTTTATGTAGGGTAGACTCATCCTCTCCTTTGTTTCCATTTCCTCATCTACCTCCAAGGCTTGGCTTCAGACCATGGAAACCTCTGATCTCAAAAGGTCTCATTTCCAAACTAGTCCAATGAAAAGCTGTAGCCATGGGCCCAAGGACGAAGGAAGAAAGGGAGGAAAAAGCAGCAAAATTTTATAGCAACAAGGATCTACATGCATTCCCACGTTTCCTGCTGCCTCAGCTGTTTCCCGCTGCCTTTATAAATCATAGAGCCGTCATCCTCCTGACCCTCTCTGAGGGCTAACTTCCTCAAGGGAGGGAGTTTATCCTCTTTTTCTTTTGCTTTAGGTCACTTTGAATGGTACTGAAATGTGACTGCTATCGACTTGAAGTGATTTATGACCACTTCCTCTCGGAAGTCAAGCTTTTCAATCAGGCCCCCTCCCCTGTCCACAGGGCCTGAGACAGAGAACGTGTCAGCCAATTCATGGCATCCTGCATCTCCCTCTCATCGTGTGGCCATATCCTCTCCTGCCATCCCAAGACCCTTCCCCATCCTCTCACTGGGGTTGTGAATGCCTTGTGACAGAATACTTTTAGGATCAACATTGCCGTTCCCTTCTCATCCTGGGTGAGCCAATCCCAGAACTGGAGGAAGGTTTGGCCTGAGTTCTGCTTATTGGGGTCTGGTTGTCAAGAAAGCTCCAGGCTGGGAGTCAGCTGTTTGCATGGATGATCTTAGGTAAGAGGCCTTCTCTGACTAAGCCTTCTTTTCCTTTTCTTCCACTCCCTTCTGTCTCACCCTGACTAGCTCCCTTTAGTCATCCCCCTTCCCAGCCTCACAGCACTTAGTTACATATCTGTAATTTATTTATTTATAGTAATGTCTGCCTCCCCCTCTAGACTGTAAGCTTGCAGTGGGTAGGGAATGTGTCTGTTTTAGTACAGCACTCAATAAATGTGATTGAATGAATGAATGAAAGCCACAACCTCTCTGGTCCTCCATTTCTCCCTCTGTAAAATGGGGAGAATGATGCCTGCCCTTTTGACCTCAATTGACCCATTGGAGGATGACAAAGGAGGCAGAGAGAAAACAGTGTGCAGGTCAGTGGAAAAACATTTTTTTTAATGGTCTTTGTTAAGCACTTGTAATGTGCCAGGCACAGTACTACACACTGGGGTGGATAGAAAATAACTAAGTTGGACACAGTCCCATATGTGACTTAGTCCCATATGTGACTTAAGGTCTTAATCCCCAATTTACAGATGAGGTAACTGAGGCCCTTAGAAGTGAAGTGACTCACCCAAGGTCACACAGCAGACATGAGGCAGAGCAGGAATTATAACTCAGGTCCTCTGACTCCTAGGCCCTGCACTATCCACTTGGCCCTGCTGCTTCTCTTGAAGAGAAAAAAATGCTTCTCATGGTCTTCTCAGTACATAAAAAGAAGCCAAGGAATTACTGTGATTCCATGGTTATTTTGGGCAGGGGATATGTTACTGGCTTGTTTGTATTTTCCAGGTATTTAGTACAACATACTGCAATGGTTGCCCGATACTCGCATACTACTTCTACTACTACTACTACTGACAATATTACTACTACTATGGTCATCTAGGTTCCAGCTTGGACCAAGCCTTGACCATCTTAATATCTCCTCTTGAACCCCCACAGACTCTAGCTTGTCACTTTGCCCAACTGCTTCCGGAGCCTGAAGGGAAGCTGACAGTGTTACCTCTGTCTTCTCCGACCTTGGCAGTTCTGTTGTGGCATGAGGGGGGTTGATATTTGGGATTTTTGACTGTCGACATGTACCCATTTTAGTTTGGATAATCTTCTCCTTGTATTATGCCTCTGTCCTCTCCCACTTTGCTTGTCAGTTCCTTATGGGCCAGAGTCTGCCTCTTAATTTATATGGTAACTACCCAATCCTTAGTTTGGTGTTTTAACAAAAGTTAGTAATATTTGTAAGAACCATAATTAGGGCTTAAATAATGTGATGCGAGAAAGAGGAAGGGTTCTTGACAGCTAGGTTGTAGTCTTGTGCCTGTTCTCTCCACTGCCCCCACCCCAAATTCACTCCTGTGGATCCAGGAGGGCAGGCTGGGGACAGGCTGGGCTGGAGCCCTTCTTTTTTGGGGGGAGAGGGCAGTATTTACTAAGCACTTATTATGTGCCAGGCACTGTACTAAGTGCTGGAATAGATATAAGGTTGTCAGGTTGGACACAGTCCCTGTCCCTCATAGTGCTCACAATCTTAATCCCCATTTTACAGATCAGGTAGCTACAGCACAGGAAAGTTAAGTGAGTTGCCGAAGGTCACACAGCAGACAAGGGGCAGAGCTGGGATTAGAACCAAGGTCCTCTGACTCCCAGGTGTCTCTAGGACCCTCAACTCTTTGAGAGATGGGCAGCACTCAGAAGGGGCAGGAGCTCCCAACCTTCTCTTGAGGTCTCTTATTAATAATAATAATAATGATGGTATTTGTTAAGCACTTACTGTGTGCAAAGCACCATTCTAAGCGCTGGGGGGATACAAGGTGATCAGGTTGTCCCACTTGGGGCTCACAGTCTTAATCCCCATTTTACAGATGAGGTAACTGAGGCACAGAGAAGTTAAATGGCTTGCCCAAGGTCACCAGCTGACAAGTGGCGGAGCTAGCATTCGAACGCATGACCTCTGACTCCCAAGCCTGTGCTCTTTCCACTGAGCCATGCTGCTTCCAGAGCCAGGCAGGATTTGAGGGGTGAGAGGTTCAGAGTGGAAAGAGCATGGCCCTAGGAGCCAGAAGGTCGTGGGTTTTAACCCCAGCTCTGCCACTTGTCTGCTGTGTGACCTTGGGCAAGTCACTTCACTCCTTAGGGCCTCAGTTACCTCATCTGTAAAATGGGGATTGAGACTGTGAGCCCCACTTGGAACAGGGACTGTGTCCAACCTGATTTGCTTGTACCCACCCAGCACTTAATACAGGGCCTGGCATGTAGTAAGCACTTAATAAATACAATTATTATTATTATTACCGCCCTGGGGAAATCAGGATTGTTTGAATGATACCCTTCACCAGGACCCAGGCAGGCAACTTTAGGGGACCAGAAGTGTATTGGCTAATTTGGTGGACCCAGGGCAATCAAAAGTGGCAGGGCCAAGCAGCATTTTGGGCATGTGAGTCATTTGCCAGGGGAACACAGGTTCATATTTACGGGGTCTCTCGGCAATTTCAAATCCGATCCAGAAAGGCTTTCCATGCCTCAGAGCACCATAGGGCTCAGAGAAGGGAAATGCTGACCAAGCTTGTTGCTAGGTTTAAGATCTTTCCTCCTTCCCGGGAAAAGAAAAAAGAAAGAAAATCAGCATTCGGAATCCCTGAGTCTCTCAGATTAAAGTGCTAATGGTTCAGTGGTTTTAGGAGTGAGGTTTGCATGGTCTCACCTCCTGTCCCTCTGACTCCCTGGAAGCTCATCTATGAAGGTCAGAGCTGACTCCACAAGCTTGTTATGGGTAGGAAACATTTCTGCTAATTCTGTTGTATTGTACTCCCCCAAGCGCCTAGGCTGGTGCTCTGCACATAGTAAATGCTCAATAAATACCATTGACAGATTGATTTATCTGGCAAGAATTCCAGGGTCTCAGCCCAAGGCAGTGGGAAAAAAGGATCGACAACATGATCTCACTGTTCCTTGATCTTGTCCATCTTGCTACCGAGACTATGTCCAACCTGCCAACCTCGTTTCTACCCCAACACTTAGGAGAATGCCTGGAATATAGTAAGCACTTAACAAATATAATCACAATTTAAAAAAACCATAGCACAACTCCTGAATGCTTGTCTCTAGGACTATTCATGAGCTCGAAGCCCATTGACCTGAAAGCTTCCCAGGGGGCATTTGTTATTACAATGCCATGAAGGCAAAAAACACACTATTCTTTCCCTGCAAGCTCAGCAAACCCATGAATAAACTGCTTTGTCTTAAGCATAAATTTCCCCATAGTGTGAAATCGATAATCTTGAGCATTTTTGCTCTTCTGCTTTTACATCCCCAGCAATAATCACAGCCTAATGTTGTGGAGGTTAAGCAAACACATACCTGGGCATATATAAACAATCTCACATGCACACTCCCCTGGGAAACTGAAGGGAGAAGTGCCAGTGTTGCCCACTGCATTGCAGGTTGACTATGCCCATTCCATTGCCAAGCCTATTGTTGATGGTCAAGCTCAAAATGATAAGCAGAGTCCTCTAGACTGTAAGCTTGTTGTGGGCAGGGAATGGGTCTGTTTATAAGCCCCCCAGCACTTACGTATGTATCTGTAATATATTTATTTGTTTTGATGTCTGTCTCCCTGCCTTCTAGAATGGAAACTTGTTGTGGGCAGGGAATGTGTCTGTTTACTGTTGTACTCTCCCAAGCGCTTAGTACAGTGCTCTGCACACAGTAAGAGCTCAATAAATACGATTAAATGAATGAATGAATGAATTGTTCCATTGTGGGTAGGGATTGTCTCTATTGCTGAATTGTACTTTCCAAGCGCTTAGTACAGTACTCTGCACACAGTAAGTGCTCAATAAATATGATTGAATGAATTGTTCTATTGTACTCTTCCAAGCGCTTAGTACAGTGCTCTCCACACTGTAAGCACTCAATAAATACCATTGACTGGCTGAGCAGAGCCCCTTCCTGAGGTGAATGCCATCAGAACGCCCTTTTCTCTCTGACATTTGGTTCCCACACTGAGGCTTTGGGTGAGCCATTTCCAGAGTAATGATTCTGGCATTTCTGAGATCTGGATGGAGATCCCATTGCCACCCATCTTCTCCTCCCCTCATAATAAAAATAATAATAATAATACTCGTTGAGCACTGTCCTAAGTGCTGCAGTAGATAGAAGTTAATCAGGTTGGACACAGTTCCTGTCCCACATGGGGCTCACAGTCTTATCCCCATTTTACAGATGAGGTAAGTGAGGCCCAGAGAAGTGAAGTGACTTGCCCAAGGTTCCCCTTCTAGACTGTGATCCCATTGTGGGGAGGGATTGTCTCTGTTGCCAAATTGTACTTTCCAAGTGCTTTGTACAGAACTCTGCATACAGTAAGCACTCAATAAATATGATTGAATGAAGGTGAAACAGCAGACATGTGGCAGAGCCAGGATTAGAACACAGGTCCTCCTGATGCCCAGGCATGTACTCTATCCACTAAGCCACATAACTTGTCCTCATCCCCAACAAACCTGGTCCTCTCTCCAACAGTTAACAGAACAGTTATTATTCTCCCAAGTGCTTAGTACAGTGCTGCACAGAGTAAGTGCTTTATAAATGCCAATAATGGACAGATTGATCGACCACCCCTGCCTCTGCCACCCTGACAGTTTAAGCCTTATTAGTGGCACTGTGTTATCATCAAAGATCACAAGGGCAGCATAGCCTAGTGGATAAAGCAGGGGCCCGAGAGTCAAAGGACATGGGTTCTAATGCCATCTCTGCCACTGTGCTATGTGACCTTGAGCAAATCACTTCACTATGGAGTGCCTCGGTGACCTCATCTTTGAAATGGGGATTAAGAGTGTGAGACAATGGGGGACAGGGACTGTGTGCAACTCAGTTTCCTTATATCTACCCCAGCATTTCATTCAGCCCCTGGCACATAGTAAGTGCTTAACAAATACCAGTTATTATTATTATTATTACTATTTTCCAAATGGTACACAGAGATCTCTGAGGGCCTCTCTGACACAGCCCCATGCACACTTAAAGTGGGGAGGTTCGGGGTACCCCCAAATCTGCAGAAGTACAACAGCTAAGCTGGTCGTCAAAGACTGGGATACCCATCTCTCCCCTCCGGGCTCCTCCTCAACCTGAGTTATGAATACGCTGGATGGAGAGTCCACTTTTGATTATTTATTATTCTCATTTTCACGCTGGGTCTCCACTCCTGTGGGCTTCCACCAGACCTTAAAGAAGTTTTGAAAACAGTTCTTGGGAGTTAATCAAAGTCTTAGGAACTTTGATATCTACTGCAACAAGTGAAAGACATTATGAGTTTCTCAGCGACTGATAGTACAACTGAAACTTCCAAAATCCAGACAGGCCAACTCCCATTTCTGTTATAGCCTCGCCCCCTATTTCCTTTTCATTAAGCTAAACTAGTCTCATTACCTCTACCCCTAGCCTCTGTTTATCTTTCTGCAAAGCATGCATATCTAACTGAGTTATTTGAAGCGATCAATTTTAAACTCTCTGGAACTTTCCTTTGAAATATCAGTATATCTGTTTGTTATGGTATTTTTCCCATCTTTCCCATTAGATTGTAAGCTCACTGAGGGCAGGAAATACATTTCCACCCTCTCTCGCTAGACCCTCCTAACCCATGGTATGGTCCTCTGCACTTAATAAATACTGAAGATAATGATGGCTTGGTCAACTTGGAAACATTTTTGATCTTGTCAACCTGCGACTTTTAGGGAATGATAGTAATAATAGTAAAATAATAATAATAATAATTGTGGTATTTACTAAGCACCTACTATGCCCCAGGTACTGTACTAAGTGCAGCGGTGGATATAAGCAAATCAGGTTGGACAGAATTCCTGTCCCACATGGGGCTCACAGTATTAATCTCCATTTTACAGATGAGGTCATTGAGGCACAGAGAAATTAAGTGACTTGCCCATCATCATCATCATCATCAATCGTATTTATTGAGTGCTTACTATGTGCAGAGCACTGTACTAAGCGCTTGGGAAGTACAAATTGGCAACATATAGAGACAGTCCCTACCCAACAGTGGGCTCACAGTCTAAAAGGGGGAGACAGAGAACAAAACCAAACATACTAACAAAATAAAATAAATAGAATAGATATGTACAAGTAAAATAAATAAACACAAGTAGTGCAGCCGAGAGTAGAACCCAGGTCTTTCTGAATCCCAGGCCTGTGCTGTATCCACTAGGCCACGCTGCTTACTCAATACAAGGGGGAAGTTAGTGAGAGCCAAGTAGAACCTCAGAATTGTAATCTATACCTTTCTGGAAGTGGCTGACATGGATTCTGTCATCAGACTGTAAGTCTTTTGTGGACAGGAAACGTGTCTGTTAACTCTGTTGTATTGTACTCTCCCAAGTGCTTAGTACACTGTTCTGCACATAGTAGGTGCTCAATAAATACCACTGATTGATTGATTGTCAGTGTGAAGCAGTATGGTCTATTGGATAGAGCATGGGACTGGGAGTCCGAAGGACCTGGGTTTTAATTCTGGCACTGCCACTAGTCTGATGTGTGACCTTGGACCAGTCACTTCACTTTTCTGTGCCTCAGTTACCTCATCTGTAAAATGGGGATTAAGACTGTGAGCCCATGTGGGACATGAACTGTGTTTAACCTGATTACTGTGTATCTATCTCATGGCTTAGAACTGTGCCTGGCACATAGTAAGCACTTAACAAATACCATTAAAAAAAACCCAAAACAAAAAAAGCAAAAACACTTCAGATGAATTCTTCTTTCTGCAAGAATTCCTGGGGCAACTTCTAGTTCTGCTTGCCTCGTCTTCTCCTCTTTGCTCTTCTGTAGAAATTAGGAGGTGATTTGCAGTGACTACTGTTGCTAATTCTAATGAAACAATTTAAAACTCATCTTTTGCCAAACCAAAGAAACTCTAGGGAACAGGATTAAACCATCATTTGAGGTAATTTCTGTGACAGGCTGATGAAAATAAAAAGGAATTAGAATTGGTTTCAGTTCCAGTCGTGAGTTAAGCTGCCACCCCCTTAAAATATACCCTCTGCTTCGTACTGAAGTGCTATTATTATTATTATTATGGTATTTGCTAAGAGCTTGCTGTGCATCAACCCTCTTCTAAGCACTAAGCACTATTCTAAGGGCTTCCTCTGTTTCCATGCCACTTGCTTGAGACTTATTAGCAATGTTGAGAAGTCCCAGGCAGGTGACTCTGGATTTCCCCAGTTTGTTGTTGTATATACTTTCCTGAATGCTTAGTACAGTGCTTTGCACACAGTAAGGGCTCAATAAATATGACTGAATGAATGAATGTAATTTAGGCAACAGATTGGAATTCATCTGTGCATCCCCTGCTGGGTGGATGCTGATGGCGATTGTTCTTGCTGAATGTGCCATTTGTGAGCTGAAAGTAAAAGATGCATGTGAGGTTTGATGTGTTCCATGGGTTCATTCATTCATTCAATCGTACTTATTGAGCGCTTACTGTGTGCAGAGCACTGTACTAAGCACTAGGGAAGTACAAATTGGCAACATATAGAGATGGTCCACAAATAGCATGCTGACATCACACTGAATCTTTGGAGGAGGCCCCGTGAATTTAGAGGGGTGTTCTCGGAGGAAGCAGCATGGCCTCATGGAAAGAGCGTGGACCCAGGAGTCAGAGGACCTGGGTTCTAATTCTGGCTCCGCCACTTGTTTGCCATTTGACTTTAAGCAAGTCACTTAACTTCTCTGTGCCTCTGTTTCCTCATCTGTGAAATGGGGATTAAATCTTACTCCCTTCCTCCTAGATTGTGAGCCTCACGCCTCTGTTTCCTCATCTGTGAAATGGGGATTAAATCTTACTCCCTTCCTCCTAGATTGTGAGCCTCACATGGAACAGGGATGAAGTCCGAACTGATAATCTTGTATCTGCCCCAGAGCTTAGAACAGTGCTTGGCTCTTAGTGAAAAGAAAGAGAAGAAGAGGGAGAAGAAGAAGAGGAGGAAGAAAGAAGAGGAAGAGAAAAGAGAAACCTCTAACTTGTCCCCTACATTGCTTCAGACTATTTCATCTTCCTCCCTGGTCCCTCTGGGTACAAGCACTGCTTCTGAGACATGAGCATCAGGAATCAAGGTAAAAGAGGGAGGAGGCTAAGCATTCAAATTACTGATCCAGGACATGAAGGCCTCTGAGTTCACATCAGGAGAAACATGAGGGGCAGAAGAGCTGAAAACTGGACTCTCCAGGATCAAATTAGGTCCCCTTAGTCCTCTCCCTCACCTTTCTCCAGCTCCACCAGAATAATAACAATAATAATGATGATGGCATTTATTAAGCACTTACTATGTGCAAAGCACTGTTATAAGCGCTGGGAAGGTTACAAGGTGATCAGGTTGTCCCACAGGGGGCTCACAGTCTTAATCCACATTTTACAGATGAGGTAACTGAGGCACAGAGAAGTTAAGTGACTTGCCCAAAGTCACACAGCTGACAATTGAAGGAGCTGGGATTTGAACCCCTGACCTCTGACTCCAAAGCCCATGCTCTTTCCACTGAGCCACGCTGCTTCCCCGAATGTTTGCATCCCCTCTAGACTGTGAGCTCATTGTGGACAGGGAATGTGTCTGTTTATTGTTGTATTCTCCCAAGCGCTTAGGGCAGTGCTCTGCCCATGGTTAAGAGCTCAATAAACATGACAGATTGACTCTCTGCCCTCCCTCAGCCCTGCTCCAGGTTGAACTCGCTGTTGCCCTTGTACTTCCCACATGATTAAGGAAACCAGATACCCTCATTTTGATTCAGGCCCCCTCACCTGAAGGACCCAAGGCAAGACCCTTCTACTATGGCAACAGAGAGGAGAAGAGAGATGGAGCCTTATCTCCTCCTCCTTCTCTTCTCTTCTCTTCTCTTCTCTTCTCTCCTCTCCTCTTCTCTTCTCTTCTCTTCTCTTCTCTTCTCTTCTCTTCTCTTCTCTTCTCTTCTCTTCTCTTCTCTTCTCTTCTCTTCTCTTCTTCTTCTCCTTCCACTTCTTCCCTCCCTCTTCACTGTGCCCATGCCCCTGAATGCTTCCCCACTCCTTAAGAACCTCCAGTGATTGCTTACCCACCTCTGCATCAAACAAAAACTCCTCACCATTGGCTTTAAACCACCTAATCACCTTGTCTCCTGCTACCTCACCTTGCTACTCTCCTTCTACAACCCAGCCCAAACACTTCGTTTTTCTAATGTTTTCTCACTTTACCTCGATCTCATCTATCTCACCGCCGACCTCTTGCCCACAGCCTACCTCTGGACTGAACGCCCTCCCTCCTCATATCAGACAGATAATTGCTCTCCCCCACTTCAAAGCCTAATTGAAGACACTTCTCTCCTATTCTTATTTCTGCTTCTCCCTCCTCTTACCTTTTCTTTCCCTTCTGCCTCTCTCTCTACCCTTTTCTCCCTGTCTCTTTCCTCTCCCTACTCCTTCTGCCCATATTTCTCACCTACCGCACCCCATTTGTGTCCTTTCACTCTCAATTGCTTCTGGCTGTTTCTCAACCTGAGATAAGGTGAGGTATCCAACCTGAACTAAGGTTGTATATCTTACTCTTACCCAAATTACGGAGAATTGGGTATCTTGTCCATTATAGAGGAGAAACATAGCTCCTTGAGTCAGAGAAGTTCCATGATGGAGATTCCGTGACAATGACTTTTCCTTCAGGAGAAGTAAAATGGTCATTTTGCCCATCCCCGAAGATTTCAACTGGCAATCAGGTGACCACTTCCGCCCTTCCCTGCCCCTGCCATTCTCAGCCTTTCCTACAATCCCCTTCACCCCACCAACTTCTACTAAACTTTAAACATCACCATTTTATCAAATCATTTTCCCATTTCCCAGGTTCCTACTTCCTTCCTTCTACTGTAAGCTCGTTGTGGGCAGGGAATGTGTCTGTTATACTATTATATTGCACTCTCCCAAGTGCTTAGTACAGTGTTCTGCACACAGTAAGCACTCAGTAAATATGATTGACTTACTGACATAAGTTCTGTGGGGCTGAAGGAGAGGTGAATAAAGAGAGAAAATCTAAGTGCAAGGGTGATGCAGAAGGGATTTGAAGAAGAGGAAATTAGGGCTTACTCAGAGAGGGTCTCTTGGAGGAGACATGCTTTCAACAGGACTTGAAGGTGGGAAGAGTAATTGTTTGTCAGATAAGAAGAGGTAGGGTGTTCCAGGCCAGAGGCAGGACATGAGCGAGAGAACAGTGGTGAGATAGATGAGATCGAGATACAGTGAGTAGGCTGGCATTAGAGGAGCAAATTGTGTGACCTGAGTTGTGTAAGAGAGAACGAAGTAAGGTAAGAGAGGGCAAGGTGATAGAATGTTTCAAAGCCAATGGTATGGAGTTTCTGTTTGACTAGGAGGCGGATGGGTAACCACTGGAGATTCTTGAGGATTGGGGAAACATGAACTGAAGAAGAATGACCCAGGCAGCAGGATGAAATATGGACTGGAGTGGGGAGAGACAGGAGGCAGGTAGGTCAGTACCCTATAAAATTTGAACCCTTTAGGCACTTGATAGTCACTCCACCCTCATTCACCCTCAGCCATACAGCACTTAGGTACATATCCAAAATTTATTTTAATATCTGCCCCCGCCTTCTAGACTGTAAGCTCCTTGTGGGCAGGGAACATTTCTACTAACTCTGTTATATTTTACTGCACCAAGCGCTTAGTACAGTGCTCTGCAGAAAGTAGGCACTCAACAAATATCATTAATTGAATGAGCCCCTTTGCTGGCTATGTTGTTGTTTGTGTTTGGTTGTCAGGACACCTTCAAAGTTCTCTCATTGCAAATTCTTCCTTCATCTTAATGGGGCTAATCTAAATGAATTCATTTAGCATCCATTCATTTCATATGTATTTCCCTGGTTGGCCATGTTCCACTTCTCTAAATTGGCATTACGTAAGCGTTAGGTAAGGGACGTTCACAAGAGGTATAATTTAGCAGTATTTCTGCAGGTGCACGGGTGGTATCGGTACAAGGTAATACATGGCAGGAGGTGGGAGAGAAAGGGAACAGTTCGGTTGGGTTAGCATGCACAGTTGGTTTATGTATACCACTTTTAGGTATGCTGACTGGGCCTGATTCATCATGCTGATTCAATTTAATCTTTGCAAATATGCAAATGGTGAGTCACTTAATCCCCAAATTTGGATTTGCTGTCTTCAGCATAATTTCCCGAGAATACAAGTGGTGGGAAGGGAGGGAGAGAGGGAGAGAAGGCACGAGTGTCCCAGGTAGAGAGGAGAGGAGGGGAGCATGTGACCTGTTTGGATCTGAGGCTTAATATTCAGGGTCCTGTGGCCTCCTGATTGCACTGCAGATTCACTGAATTTGAATTCAACAATGAGCACTTATCCCCAATTCTTGTCCGATCATCTATTAGTTAATTAATCAATTAATTAAATCATATTGAGCATTTACAGTGTGCAGAGCACTGTACTAAGCATTTTGGACAGTACAACTTCCCTGCCCAAAATGAACTCACAGTCTAGAGTGGGAGACAGGCATTAATATAAATATATAAATTACAGATATGTAGTAAGTGCTGTGGGGCTGGGAGGCAGGGGATGAACAAGGGGAACAAGTCAGGATGATGTAGAAAGGAGCGGGAGAAGAGGAAAGGTAGGCTTAATAAGGGAAGGCCTCTTGGAGGAGATGAGGTTTTAATAAGGCTTTGAAAGTGTGAAGAGTAATTGTCTGCCAGTTATAAAGAAGGAGGGCGTTCCAAGCCAGAGGCAGGACATGGGAGGGAGATTGGCAGTGAGATAGATGAGATCAAGCTACAGTGTGTAGGTTGAAATAAGAGGGTGAAGTGTGTAGACTGGGTTGTCGATGGAGAGTACCGAGGTGAAGCAGAAGGGGGCAAGGTGATTTGATGGCTTTAAAGCCAATGGTGAGGAGTTTCTGTCTGACGCAGAGGTGGATGAGCCACCACTGGAGTTTCTTGAGGAGTGGGGAAACATGGCCTGAAGGTCTTTCTATGAAAATTATCTGGGCAGCAGAATGAAATATGGACTGGAGAGGGGAGAGGTAGGAGGCAGTGTGGTTAACAAGGAGGCTGATACAATAATCAATGTGGGATAGGATAAGTGCTTGGATTAACGTGGTACTAGTTTGGATGAAGAGAGAAGGGCAGATTTTAGGGATGTTGTGAAGGTCGAACCAATAGGATTTAGTGATGGATTAAATATGTGTGTTGAATGAGAAAGAGGAGTCAAGGATAATGCCAAGGTTATGGGCTTGTGAGACAGAAAGGATGGTTGTGCCATCTATAGTGATGGGAAAGTCACGGGGAGGACAGGTGGGAAGATAAGAGGTTCTGTTTAAGACATATTAAGTTTGTGGTAACAGGGGGACATCCAAGTAGAGATGTCTTGAAGGCAGGAGTAAGTGTGAGACTGCAGAGAGGGAGAGAGATCAGGGCTGGAGAAGTAGATTTGGGAATCATCCACATAGAGGTGGTAATTGAAGCCATGGGAGGGAATGCTTTCCCCAAGGGAGTGGGTGTCAATGGAGAATAGAAGGGGACCCAGAACTGAACCTTGAGAGACACCCACAGTTGAGAGGCAGAGGAGGAGCCCATGAAAGAGTCTTCTTCTTCTTGGTCTACTGATGCTACTACTACTGCTGCTACTATTGGTGCTGCTAGGAAGGGTGGGTAGGGGGTTGGGGGAAAGTCATTAGATATCAGGCCTGAACAGGAATGACCTTTTTAGCAGATGGAAAATGGGGAGGGATCGCCAGTTGAATGGAGAGAGTGTCTCTTAGAAACCACGGTAAAATGATGATTTAGAAATCTTGTTTTCAGGCTCTTCAGAGCATAAGCTTAACACTCTTGGGGAACAAACTAAGACAGTTCAGACATGAGACTTCCACTCAGAACAGCTTTTCATTTTGGCAATGTTAAGTATTTGGAGAGAGATAGATTTAGAGAGTAGTGGGGCGAGGGGGAGAGAGAGAGAGACAGAGAGAGAGAGACAGAGAGAGAGAGAGAGACAGAGAGAGATATGCAGAGGGAGGAACACAGGGAGAAATTGAGAGTTCATTATTATTTGCTACTTACTGGCTACAGGGCAAATCAAGCATTGGGTTGAAAAAGTTTTTATAGACTCTGCCTGCTTTGTCCTAATTCTGTAATTGAATTTTAGGCAGCTAGCAATGGGGGATTTCCTACCAGAAATTTCTATTGGAATTTGGCCAGACAGGCCTGAAAGCATTAGGTTGAAGCCATGCAGACAGAGATGACTGACCTGAGAGTCTGCCCAAATGACAGCTCTGGGCTAGGTGTGCTGTGGCAGAAGTTGGGTATTTTTCACCCCTCTTCTCATTCCCCTCCACCAACGGTCAAACTGCCTGGATTCTGAAGCCACCCTGCGATACTGGAAAAGTCCAAAATACAGTGTGTTCCCTGGGTGTGCTTGAAGACGTGATCAGTGAACAAGCCTCCAAACCTTCAATCTTGTCTATGGATACAATCTCCACTAATAATAATACCTCAGTGCTTAGACTAATTCTTGACACATGGTATGCACATAACAAATACCATAACCAGGCAAGTGGTGGAGCCAGGATTAGAACACAGGTCCTAATGAGAAGCAGTGTGACTTAATGGAAAGAATATGGGTCTAGGAGTTAGGAGGCCTGGGTCCTAATCCCAGCTCTGCCACTTGCCTGCTGGGTGACCTTGGACAAGTCACTTACCGTCTCTGGCCTTAGTTTTCTCAGCTGTAAAAATAGGGGTTCAATTCTTCTTCTTCTTCTTTCTTCTTCTTCTTCTTCTTCTTAAGAAGAAGAAGAAGAAGAAGAAGTGGAAACTTGTGGAAAGAGGTGGGACTGGGGTTTATGGCTTTCAAACTCTGCTGCCACGTCTGCCTGCTGGCTGACCTTGGTCACTTAAGTGGGCCTCAGTTTCCTCATCTGTAAAATGGGGATTAGATACCCACTCTTCCTGCCACTTAGATTCTGAGATGGTGACAGAGATGGCAGCCCATTTGATCATCTTGGGCACAGCCCATAGTGCTTTGGCATATTGTAAATGCTCAAGTATGTGATTATTTGTTAAACAGGTTATAAATCTTGTGGAATGAAGAATTCTGGGGTAACTGACAGGCTCTGTGCTTGAGTCCGGTTTAGGGAGTCAGGCTTTTTCTGATCTGAACCTGATTTCCAACCCCTTCCCTCCTGCTGCTATGAAGCAGTGATTATGGAGCCAGGGCTAGGGGGAGAGTAAATTTCAATTCCCATGTGCTCATGGGTGGAAAAAATCCCCAGATTCTTGCCAAGGCTGGGCATTTTACAGATTTCATCTCCAGGTGTGAGAGAAAGCTACCAAACTCTATTTAATCATGAGCCCTCGAGACTCTTGAATTGTACATAAAGGAGAAATAAGACTCCAGTAAGGAGTCATAGCCATCACATTTATCAAGTGGTTAAAAATAACAATAATAACGTGGTATTTGTTACTGTGTTCTGCTCTAAGTGCTGGAGTAGTTATAAGTGAATTGGGTTGGACACAGTCCCTGTCCAACAGAGGGCACACAATCTTAATCCCCATTTTACAAGTGCGGTAACTGAGGCACAGAGAAGTTAAGTGATTTGTCCAAGTTAACATGGCAGACAAGTTTGTGCAAAGCAAACACATAGGTGAGAATTAGACACAATCCCTGACCTTCCTGGAGCTCATAATTTAAGGATACAGAGGGGAAAGGAGACTTTTGTGGTGACTCATGCAATATAATCTCTAGATTGTGAGCTCATTGTGGGCAGGGAAGGTGTCTGTTTATTGTTATATTGTACTCTCTGAAGTGCTTAGTACCATGCTTTGCACACCGTAAATGCTCAATAGATATGAGCATTTCCTTCCCCCCTCCTTCCTCTCCCCCTTCTCCCCCTCTCCATCTCTCCGTCTTACCTCCTTCCCTTCCCCACAGCACCTGTATACATGTATATATGTTTGTACATATTTATTACTCTATTTATTTATTTATTTTACTTGTACATATCTATTCTATTTATTTTATTTTGTTAATATGTTTTGTTTTGTTCTCTGTCTCCCCCTTCTAGACTGTGTGCCCACTGTTGGGTAGGGACCGTCTCTATATGTTGCCAACTTGTATTTCCCAAGCGCTCAGTACAATACTCTGCATACAGTAAGCGCTCAATAAATACGATTGATTGATGATTGAATGAATAATAATAATAATAATGACATTTATTAAGTGCTGACTATATACGAAGCACTGTTCTAAGTGCTAGGGGAGGTTACAAGGTGACCAGGTTGTCCCACAGGGAGCTCACAGTCTTAATCCCCATTTTACAGATGAGGTAACTGAGTCCCAGAGAAGTTAAGTGACTTGCTCAAAGTCACACAGCTGACAAGTGGTGGAGCCGGAATTTGAACCCATGACCTCTGACTCCAAAGCCCGTTGCTCTTTCCACTGAGCCACGCTGCTTCTTTGAATGAATAAATGAATGAATTCATCTAGGCTGGAAGCTCATTCTGGCCAGGGAACATGTCTCCCAAGTCTGTAGATTGTATATACACCTAAGCGCTTAGTACAGTGTGCTGCACATAGTAGGTGTTCAATTAATAGCATTGATTGATAGACTGGTTCATCAGCAATCAAAAAGGGAGGCTGGGAGGAGGTCCTCCTATCAGCAGCATTTGTCTTTTCCAGACACAAAGACCACTGCTATATTAGCAGACATCAACCCTGAGGAACCAGTTTCATTGCTCTAGCTAATTGTCCGTTAAAGAGCCTGTCCCTTGCTGTTCACTTCTACTAAACAGTGGAACATTTGACAGAATTATTTTCACCCATGATGCAGAGAGAGTTCTAAGTGGAACAAAAATGTCATTAATTACATCTCCTCAAGCCTGCTTTGTTTCCAGCTAGAGTTTGGCATAGACCAAAATGCGATCATTTAAACAATTCTGGGTCCGTTTCTCAGACTCCTCCACCCCACTTTCTTCATCGTAGATGGACAATGCTACTCTCCATTTCAGGTTTCCTCTGGTAAAATCCAGACTCCAACCCCGTGTTGGAGTTCATGCTGTGTTATGTTTTTACTTGCTCCTATTACTTGGCTTCCTATTACTATTTCTCTATTCCTTATTCCTATTCCTCTATCAATCAATCATATCTAATAATAATAATGGTATTTTTAAGCACTTATTGTTTGCCAGGGACTGCTCCAAGTGCAGGCATGGATACAAGCAGATCAGGTTGGACACAGTTCCTGTCCCACGTGAGGCTCACAGTCTGAATCATAATGATAACTGTGGTATTTGTTAAGCATTTCCTGTGTGCCAGGCACTGTACTAAGCACTGGGGTGGATACAAGC
Organism: Tachyglossus aculeatus; assembly: GCF_015852505.1. Classification (NCBI taxonomy): domain Eukaryota; kingdom Metazoa; phylum Chordata; class Mammalia; order Monotremata; family Tachyglossidae; genus Tachyglossus; species Tachyglossus aculeatus. The sequence goes on from NC_052086.1 coordinate 74,804,251, forward strand.
AAATTGGGTTGGGCACAGTCCTTGTCCGAGGTGGGGCTCACAGTCTCAATCCCCATTTTACGGATGAGATAACAGAGAAGTGAAGTGACTTACCCAAGGTCACCCAGCAGACAAGTGGCAGAGCCAGGATTAGAACCTATGACCTTCTGACTCCCAGGACTATGCTGTATTACCTACACAATGTAAGTGCTTACTGTATCCAGAGCACTGTACTAAGCACTTGGGCAAGTGTAATATAACAGAGTTGGTAGACACATTCATTTCCCACAATGAGCTCTAATCTGTAAATTCATTTTTCAAAAAATGGTATTCGTTAAATACTTACTATGTGCTGGGCACTGTACTAAACTCTGTGGTAGACTAATCTCAAGTTTATTGTGTGTGTGTGTATGGGGTTGTGCCTATCAACTCTATTTTATTGTACCCTCTCAAGCTTAGTACAGTGTTCTGCACACAGTAAACACTCAATAAATACTATTGATTGATTGATCGATTGATTTTTATTCCACCTACAGATGCATTTTTCTGAGAAGTCAGATGCTTTCCCCAGGCAGCCGAACCTGATGTAATTTCTCTGAAGAATAGGAGAACAACAATGAGAAAAAACCCTCTTGATCCAGTAAGTATTTATGCCTTGTGAGTCAAGCTAAGTTTGAGGAGCGGAAAGTTTGGCTACTGGTTTAAGGAAGATTCCTTTTGTTTGTGTCTTGATTAAAGCTAAAAGGGGAGTCTCCATGGATCAAATGACCAAGTCAATTGGAAGCCAGAGTGATGTCAGCTGTCAGGCTGTGTATGCTTAAGTTCAGTGCCGATCTGAGAAAAGTAAACACAACTTGAGAAATAATAGCTAAAGTTCAGACGTTCCCCAGCTAATGTAAAACGGTCACTTCTGAACTGCGTCCTAGACAGTTTGAAGGTTGAGAACAAAACAACATGCAAGGTGAAATTTTTTTCAAGATGCCCATCCCATATTCCCACTGAGGAGTGTAACAAATATCAGGATGTGATTTCCTCCCTCCCCTGATCAGGCTTCCCCCCGACAACTCAAAGCCCTGTCATGTAGTTCTCAGGTTGATGGGGAAGTGATTTTGTCAACTCCCTCAGATTTCTCTGCATCTTCAGATATTTTTTTCCATTTTCAAAGTTTCACTCCAAGGAGCATTTACATCTCTCTCACCAAATTAACCTAGGTTTGGCACTGTATTGTGGATATATTTTCTTCTCATTTTATATATTTGTTCGAAAAAATATTCTGTGTTTAGAAAGTTGTCCACTAGGGATGAAAATCTCTGGGCAATTGCAAATGAAGAAGTTCAGTGCCTGGTTTTGGGGTTTTTTGAAGTTTCATGAAAATTTAGCTGGGCTTTAAGTCCTGTGGGGAACAAGAGTGTTTGTAGATTTAAATGTCAGAATATCTAAATTTTTTATTCTTGTGACTCCCATACCTGGGAGACTAGTTATATACCTAGGAAATTAGTTATATACCTGACTTGGATTTTATTTATTATTAAGAATATGCAGGCATTTCCATGGCATATAGTTCATTTCACATTCTTTATCTCAGATAAGTCTTTCCTGAGAGATTCATCTGCTTTTTTTTTTGGCTGTCTTCTCCCCATTCTCCACCTCTCCACCTTAGTCTTATCTTTGGTCTAGTGGAAATCAGAGCAGATAATCATGGTGATATTCGTTAAAGTGTTTATTATGTGCCAAACACTGTACTAACCACTGTGATAGGTTCAAGAAAATCAGATATAGTCTCTGCATCTCTGTTGTATTGTACTCTCTCAAGTGCTTAGTACAGTGCTCTGCACACAGTAAGTGTTTATTGAATACCAATTGTTCATTGATAAAAATTGCTATTGAATCCTTCATTTTACAGATGGGGAAACTGTGAGACATAGAGGAGCTGTGACTTGCCCACGGTCTATTACAGCAGGAAAGTAGTGGAGGTGGTATTAGAACCAGGTCTTCTGATGCCCAGGCCTGTGCTATTTCCACTAGGTCGCACTGGGAAATCTCTGGAAATCAGGAAATCTAGTACCAACAGGCTAGCATTCCCCTTACCTTCAAAGCCCAACTAAAATCATAACTCCTCCAGATAGCCTTCCATGACTAATAGATGTTCTCCATCAGATTTAACAGCCGTGCCTTGTTTTTCCTCTGAACCTCCCTGTAGCTCTTGGATGCAGGAGTCATTCAACAAATACTGTTGTTGGGCTGATATTTGTGTCTCTGATAAAGCAGAATTGTCTGGCTATCACAACTTAGACAGTGCAAGAAGCCACACTTCTTCCCCTTACATACCTTGATCCACATAAATGTCATTTGGATTTATCCATTTTAATTATCCTTCATGAGACCTGAAGCCACACTCTTCTCTGTTCCTAATTAAAAAATTCTACATTGCCCTACATGGATCAATATTAATATTTGCAACCAAAATCCTAGCTACAGAGGAGTATCTTAATATAGAAACCATGGAAATTGGGTTCCATTTTGTCTCAGCTCCATATTCCAAGCTGATTACAAGGCTTCCACTTGCTTGTTGCGTATCAGGCAAGTTGGGTATGAAGGTTGAATTCCTTTCTAATTATAAGAAAAATTACTCGCTATTCCTTTCATTAGCACTAATGGAAATTAGACACGTAAATTCCCGTGCACTGAGGTGAGGCTGTGAGCCTTGAATCCCTGAATTCACATTGTAAACATTAAAGAGTAAATTAGACCTCAATGAACTGAGCTCAAATGATCATTCCTGTGAGATGTGCCTTGTCTTGCCAGAAAAACCAATCCACAGCTCAGATTAGCCCTATTTAACCAGCATAAAGGATTTTTACAAGTGAAAAAAGTTTTGCTAGAAAGTTCACTTCTTAAATTTAAGAATGCATCTCATGGGGGACATTAGTTATAGTCTCTCTTTTGAAGACTACTTAAAAAAATCTATTCAGCTAAATTGTCACTGTCTACATGGAAGTGTATTTGCAGCTGTCCTTTGGGTTTGAAGATGATGCATCTAACAATGAGATTGATTTTGATGATTTTCAAGTGTGGTTGGTAAGAGCGACAATTCTTTCCACATTGTGTGCATGAAAAGATCGTCACTTGCTGGGTGCCATTTTTATTGGCACCACTTTCTTGTTTTCATGATATTATTCATAATAATAATAATAATATTTATAAAGTGCTTACAATGTGTCAAGATCTGGGGTAGATATAAGATACTCAGTTAGAACATAACCCCTTATCTCACATAGGGCTCACAGTCTAAGAGGGGGAGAGAAGAGTTTCCTTTTTATCCCCACTTTACAGGAGGCGGAGGCACGGTTAAGTGACTTGCCCAAGGTCACACAAAAGACAAGTGACAGAGATGGGATGAGAACCTGTGAGCCCTATGTGGGACAGGGACTGTGTCCAACCTGATTCGCTTGTATCTACCCCAGCACTTAGTACAGTGCCTGGAATATAGTAATTGTTTAACAAATACCACTATTATTATTATTAATTATCCCGACTTCTAACCCCAGGCTCTAACTACCACCATGCTGATCCACATACTCCACCTCTTCTACTGCATCAAGCTTGCTGCTGACCAGCCTGCTTCCTGTCACTCCCCTCTCCAGTCCATACTTCACTCCGTTGTCCAGATAATTTTCTGAAAAATCATTCAGTGTGAATATCTCCATTCCTCAAAAACCTCCAATGGTTGCCCATCCAGCACCACATCAAAAAGAAACTCCTCCCCACAGGCTAGCTTTAAGATGCTCAAAAGCTCTGCCCTGCCTACCTAAGCTTGCTCCTACCATGACAAGCAGCGTGGCTTAGTGGAAAGAGCACAGGCTTGAGTCAGAGGTCATGAGTTCTAATCCCAGCTCCATCACTTGTCAGCTGTGTGACTTTGGGCAAGTCACTTAACTTTTCTGCGCCTCATTTACCTCATCTATAAAATGGGGGTTAAGACTGTGAGTCCCACATGGAACAGCTTGATGACCCTGTATCTATCCCAGTGCTTAGAACAGTGCTTGGCACATAGTAAGTGCTTAACACCATTATTATTATTATTATTATTATTATTATTATACATTTTGCTACTCGAAAACCAACGTACTTACTTAGCATCAGTCTCCTCCCTCTTGCCACTGACCTCTTGCTCAATCCTTCTCTCCTGCTTAGAACTCTCCCCACCTCATACCCAACAGTTTGGCATTCTCCATCTAAAATCATATCTCTGCCAGATAGCCTTCTATGACTAATTTCTCACTTTCCCACCCTATTCTCCCTCACTTCATCATTGCTAATGTGCTTAGTTCTGCACTTCCCTAAAGACCTTTGATACCCCATCCCCACTCTCACAGCATCTATGCCCATTTCCTTATCATAATAATAATAATGGCATTTATTAAGTACTTACTATGTGCAAAGCACTGTTCCAAGCGCTGGGGAGGTTACAAAGTGATCAGGTTGTCCCACGGGGGGCTTACAGTCTTAATCCCCATTTTACAGATGAGGTAACTGAGGCCCAGAGAAGTGAAGTGACTTGCCCAAAGTCACACAGCTGACAATTGGCAGAGCTGGGATTTGAACCCATGACCCCTGATTCCAAAGCCCGCGCTCTTTTCACTGAGCCATGCTGCTTATACTTTAATGCTTCCCCTATCTGTAAAACTTATTTTAATTTCAGTCTCCTCCACAAGACTGTAAGGCAGTATAGAAGGCAAAGATCATGTCTACCAAATCTTCTTTCCTCTCTCAAGTGCTTAGTACAGTGCTCTGCACCCAGTAGGTTCTCAGTAAATACCACTTATTGATTGATTTATTTCTAAAGTATCTAAGATGTAACCAGGGACTAACTTCCACATGCTGAGATTCTGCCTCAATATTTGAGGATTTTGATGAGAACCCAGGACCTTGCTAGTTTTCTTTTTCTTTCTGCCATAGAAGAAAGTAAAGATAACAGGAAATTACTGTTTTTCCATTTGCCCTTTTCTCAGTTGTAAATCACGAACTCGGCTGATCGTTGTGCACTATTTATTTTAGATTCTCAACAGGCCCAAGAATGTGGGGAGAGAAACAGCTCAAATGTCAACCATAAGAGGGCAGAGACCTCTTAAGGCACCTATGAGATGACCCCCCCGCCCTTCAGTTTTGGGAGAAACACACACACACACACACACACACATACACACACACACACACACACACACACACACACACACACACACACACACACACCCTCCCCCCCTGGAAAGAGCATGGGTTTGGGAGTTTGAGGACCTGGGTTCTAATCCCGGCTCCACCACTTGTCTTCTGTGTGACCATGGGCAAGTCACTTAACTTTTCCGTGCCTCAGTTACCTCATCTGTAAAATGGGGACTAAGAGATGAGACCCACAGGGAGCATGGATTGTGTCTGATGTGATTAGTCTGATTAGCTCTTACCTGCCCCTGGACTTAATACGGTGCCCAGCACATTGTATGTGCTAAACTAATACTATAAAAAAAGGGAACATGTCTACCAACTCTGTTGTATTGTACTCTCCTAAGCTCTGTATACTGTAAGCGCTCAATAAATACCATTGATTGATTGACTGATTGATTGATTTCCACTAGGCCACACCTGCTTCCTCTTGTGTGCTGCCTCTTGCCTCTATCCAAACTTCTTCTGGGCTGCAAAATAGCTCAAGCATTTTGGGAGAGAGAGCAACATATGCATGGGTATAAGGGTCCCCAATCATGCCCCAGACAGGAGGGAGAATTATGACATAGCCTGAGGGGTGCATGGAGCTTCCATTATAATAATAATTAACAATTATGGTATTTGTTAAGTGCTTACTTTGTGCCAAGCACTGTTCCAAGTACTGGGGTAGATATAAGGTAGTCAGATTGGACACAGTCTCTCTCCCACATGGAGCTTACAGTTTTAATTCCCATTTTAAAGATGAGGTAACTGAGGCACAGAGAAGTGAAGTGACTTCCTCAAGGTCTCACAGCAGACAAGTGGCCGAGTCGGGATTAGAACTCATGTTCTCTGACTCCCAAGCCTGGGTTCTTGCCAATAGGCCATGCTGGTTTCTCAGCCTTCAATAGCCTTAAAATGGGAGTTTCTCAGACTCACTGGACTCTCACTGCATGAACTGCCAAATTCCACGAGTCATAGCCCTCAGGCCCAATTCCCTTATCCTACCCATCCCCGGAACTCCTACACCACAAAAGGGTGTGCCCAAAGTCTGCCAATAAGAGGATCACCAGCAGTACCGTGAACCTCGACCCTCATGAATCTTCATTGGCCCCTCAGTCCCTTGGTGGTGATTCAATTCTTTCTAGCAATAGTGTAAATCACCATCCAGTTTGGGCAGAAAACCAAGAGATCTAACCATGCTGAGGGAGCATCCCTATAGATAATGATAATTATGCTGACCAAAATAACCATTTTTCCTGTATATTTTTACTGCTGAATATTTCCATAGAGAAAATTCAAAGTCACAGAAATGCAGAAGCAAAGACAAGGCAGGGATGGGAGACAGATGGCTGAACCTGAACTGCCGAACTGCCTACTCATCCTGCAGGCTTCGTGGGATGAATCCAGTTGAAAAGGAACTGGCATCATAAAATTCATGTTGCAGTAGATTCTTACCTCTTGAAATCCATTACTTGTAGGCAGAATCTTGGCCCAGGCAAGGCCAGGCTAAGAATAAATTTCTTTTTTAGTAAAATGAGAAAAATAGGAAGGATAGAGTCTTTTCAAGTTCTTTTTTGCTCTCCCATACTTCCAAGGTGATGTTCCTAGATTTTCCCATGAATCTCATTTATTCATGACTTGAAACCTCTTATGAGGTCAGCTTTGCTCTTGCCCTAGAACATATGGCTTCCAGAGGAACATAAAAATCAATCAATTAATCAATCACACAATCAAGCTGATCGAGTCCTTACTGTGTGCAGAGCCCAGAGAGTACACTATAACAGTGTTGGTAGACACGTTCCATGCCCACAGTGAGCCTAGTGTAGAGGGGGAAATATACATTAATATAAATAAATAAATTAAGGATAGGTACATAGGCACTCTGGGGCTGAGGAAGGGGTGAATGAAGACTGCAAATCCAAGTGCAAGGGTGATGCAGAAGGGAGTAGGAGAAGAGGAAATGAGGGCTTAACTGGGGAAGGTATCTTGGAGGAGATGTGCTTTTAATAAGACTTTGAAGGTGGAGAGAGTGACTGCCTGTTGGATATGAAGAGAAGAGCACATTCCAGGCTAGAGGCAGGGCATGGGCAAGAGATTGGCAGTGAGATAGATGAAAAGTACGTGCAGTGAGTAGGTTGGCATTAGAGCAGCAAAGTGTACGGGCTGGGTTGTAATGGGAAAGTGGCGAGGTAAGGTAGAAGGGGCCAAGGTGATTAGGTGCTTTAAAGTTGATGGTAAGGAGTTTCTGTTTGATGTTGAGGAAAATGGACAACCACTGGAAGTTCTTGAGGAGTGAGTAAACATGGACAGCTTTGCAGAAAAATGATTTGGGTGGCAGAGTAAAGTGTGGACAGAAGTGGGGAGAGACCAGAGGCAGGGAGGTCAGCAAGGAGGCTGATGCAATACTCAAGTCAGGATAGGGAAAGTGCTTGGATTAACATGGCCGCAGTTTGGATGGAGAGGAAAGGGCGGATTTTAGCAATGTTGTGAAGGTTGAACAGACAGGATCTAGTGACAGATTGAATATGTGGTTTGAATCAGAGAGATGAGTAGAGGACAATGCCTAGGTTACAGGCTGGTGATAGAGGGAGGATGGTGGTGCCATCTACAGTGATGGGAAAGTCAGGGGGAGGACACGATTTGAGTGGGAGGATAAGGAGTTCGGTTTTGGACATGCCAGGTTTGCGTTGCTGGTGGAGCATACAAGTAGAGATGTCCTGAAGGCACGTGGAAATGTGAGACTGCAGAGTGGGAGAGAGATCAGGGCTGGAGAAGTAGATTTGGGAACCATCAGCATGAAGATGGGAAATGAAGCCAAGTGAGGGGATGCGTTCTCCAAGGGAGTGGGTGTAGATGGAGAATAGAAGGGGACCCTGAGCTGAACCTTGAGGGATTCCCACACTTGGGGGGTGGGAGGCAGAGGATGAACCCATGAAAGAGTCTGAGAAAGAGAAGTCAAAGAGATAGGAGGAGAACCAGAGTCATGTCAGTATTGTGCCAGGCCAACTGCGGCCCAGCCCAGTATCTGTTTCTGACAGAAGAGAACAGGATACTTATGAGACTTTGTCAGAAACATGGAGAGTTTCCCAGAGGGGTGGATCAGGCATAAGGGAGAGATTTCCCCATGACTCATGAGGTACAGAGTTGGACACAGGCCCCTGACTCTTTTGTCTCTTTCCTCCACACTGGTCCCAGTCCAGCTTTAAATAATGCAAGTGGCAGGCCAAGGACTGCTGTCTAAAGAAAGCTGATATCCTGTTTTGTAGATCAGGGGCACTTGCTACTTATTCTTGCTTATATCCATAGAGCATGGGTCTGGGAGTCAGAAGGTCGAGGGTTTTAATCCCGGCTCTGTCACTTGTCAGCTGTGTGACCTTGGGAAAGTCACTTAACTTCTCTGGGCCTCACTTATCTTATCTGTGAAAAATGGAGATTAAGAGTGTGACCCCAATGTAGGCAAGGACTGTGTCTGACCTGATTAATTTGTATCTGTCCCAGGGTTTAGAACAGTGCTTGGCACATAGTAAGCGCTTAACAAAGTAACATAATTATAAATTATTAAGTGCTTAACAATTGCCATTATTATTATTGTTATAATTATTATTATATCCTTATCCACTATTTTCATCTCAGTTTGGCCTTAACCCTTTACAAGCAAAGAGAAGGGGTGTGGGGGCTTTTCTTTCTAATGGTATTTGTTAAGCACTTATTATTCATTCATTCATTCATTCAATCGTATTTATTGAGCACTTACTGTGTGCAGAGCACTGTACTAAGCGCTTGGGAAGTACAAGTTGGCAACATATAGAGACGGTCCCTACCCAACAACGGGCTCACAGTCTTGTGCCAGTCACTGTTCTTAGCAGTGAGGTATACAAGATAATCAGGTTGGACACAGTCCCTGTGACACATGGGGCTCACAGTCTTAATCCCCATTTTAAAGATGAGGGATCTGAGGTTCAGAAAAGTGAAGTGACTTGCCCAAAATTACACAGCAGATAAGTGGCAGAGCTGAGATTAGAACTCAGGTCCTTCTAACTCCCAGGCCTGTGTTCTATGCATTAGGCCACACTGCTTTCCTAGAGTATTATCAGAGAGAAGGACTACTTTTCTGTCTGGAGGCCTTTCAGGTTCTCTGCCGGTTCTAGGTGGGGCCAGTATAGGATGGAGAACACAGGCAAACTGCTGCCCAGAGCACAGACTCTAGGTGAGAAGTATGAAGGGAAGTATGTTTCACCTTCTCAGGTTGGTGGAAATTCCACGAGAGAATCCAGGAATTAAGAGGTCCTGGTCTTGCCTTATGCTGTCGAGTCATCTCTGACCCTGTCTCCCTCTTCTAGACTGTGAGCCCGCTGTTGGGTAGGGACTGTCTTTATATGTTGCCAACTTGTACTTCCCAAGTGCTTAGTACAGTGCTCTGCACACAGTAAGCGCTCAATAAATACGATTGAATGAATGAATGAATGAACGCCCCACCTCCACATGCAATCGTTCTGGTAGTGTATCCACAGAGTTTTCTTGGTAAGAATATGGAAATGGTTTACCATTGCCTTCTTCCGCACAGTCAACTCGAGTCTCTGCCCTCGGCTCTCTCCTATGCCACTGTTGCCCCGCACAGTTGAATTTTGGCTTGTAGCAGATTGCCTTCCACTTGCTAGCCACTGGTCAAGCTAGGAATGGAATGGGTATGCCTCTGCTTGACTCTCCTTCCCATAGTTGAGACTGGAAACTCTCCAGGTGCGATCCTGAGAGGGGCGAGGTCTTGGTAGGGGTGGTTTAATCAATCAATCCTATTTATTTATTTATTTTTCATGGTATTTGTTAAGCACTTACTATGTGCCAGATACTGTACTAAGTGCTGGGGTAGATACAAGCTAATCAGGTTGGGCGCAGTCCATGTCCCACATGGGCACACAGTCTTTATCCCCATTTTACAGATGAGGAAACTGAGGCATAGAGAAGCATAGAAAATGTAAATGACTTGCCCAAAGTCACACAGCAGACAAGTGATGGAGCCAGGACTAGAATCCAAGTCCTTGTGACTCCTAGATCCATGCCCTATCCAATAGGCCACACTACTTCTCTATTTTTTGAATGCTTATTGTGTGCAGAACACTATACTAAGCACTTGTGGGAGGATGATAGAACAGAGTTGGTAGACACATTCTCTGCCCAAAAGAAGCTTACAGTCTGCCTGGAGGAGACAGAAATTAATATAAATAAATAAATTGCAAAAGTGTATGTAAGTGCTGTGGGGCTGAGAGTGGTGAATAAAGGGTAAAAATCCAAGTGCAAGATTAAAGAGCAGAATGAATGTGGGCTGGTCAATAAATCAATCAATGGTATTTATTGGGAGCTTACTGTGTGAAGAATATTGTACTGAGTGTTAGAGAAAAGACAGTACAAAAGATTAGGGATAGATTTTTCCTGCCCAAAAAGAGTTTACTTCTTTAACACATCTTTCTCTCTCTCCTCCCCTGTTCAGTTATACCTTGTGCTAATGACAGTGCCTGGTACAGGGAAGCAGCATGGTATAGTGGGTAGAGCATGGGCCTGCCAGTCAGAAGTTCATGGGTCCTAATCCCGGCTCCACCACTTGTCTGCTGTGTGGTCTTGGGCAGGTCACTTAACTTCTCTGGGCCTCACTTATCTCATCTGTGAAAAGTTAAAGCCAGTCCTTGTTCCAGTCAGAGATTCAGGTGAGATAAAGGAATCCAAACTCAGTTTGGAGAAAAGGGAGAAAAAGGAACTGAGGGGAAGAGAAGCTGAGGGGCAGCTCTTGCTTGCCTCTTCTGCCACTGCTCCTGGGTAAAACTATGGCTACTTCAGTCCCCAGGGACCAGCCCTCCTTCCCAGTTTGTGCTGGTGGCAATGTTGACTGTGTTGGTGGTGGCACTGGTGCCTGGAAGTAGAGTGGCCTAACCTAGGCTGTCCCCCCTCTGGGTCTGTCAGGCTGAAGCTGCAGCAACGATGTGATGAGGACCTGGGTTATAATACTGGCTCTGCCAACGGCTTGCTGTGTGACATTGGGCAAGTCACTTCACTTTTCTGTAACTCAGTTTCCTCCACTGTAAAATGGGGATGAAATCCTTTTTCTCCCTCCTTCTTAGCTGGTGAACCCCATATAGTGCAGGGACTGCGTCCGACCTGATTGATTTGTATCTACCCTAGAGGTAGAACAATGCTTGACACGGACTAAGTGCTTAATAAATGCCATTGATTCCCCCCTGCCCCCTGAAAAGAAATGGGCCAGCTGCTGTATGGAGCTGTTGTAGCTTCTGATGGTGGAGGAGAGGGGCTTGGGTCACCTCCTTCCATCATGCCTCATTTCAGCTAAGATGCACACACACTTTTAAGCTGAGCATCCTTTCAGAAAGAAGTCCTGAAGGACACAAAATGAGCAGTGAGTCAGGCCAAACAGACCTTGTCCCACTCAAACCAGGAAATGGCCCGTCCTGTCCTGGGCCATGGCAGAGGAGGCAGGTGGTCACTAATGACCTTCAGAGGCCACCCAAGCCCCTCTCCTCCACCATCAGAAGCTACAACAGCTCCAAACAGAAGATGGCCCACCATTTTTTGGTTTTTGATTTTTGTTTTAAGGGTATTTGCTAAGCTCTTTCTCTGTGTCAAGCAAGATGGGGATTCAGTCTTGTTCTCCGTTTGACTTAGGCTGTGAGCTCCATGTGGGACCTGATTATTTTGATTACCCCAGGGCTTAGTACAGTGCTGGACATATAGTAAGTGCTTAAAAAATACCACAATTGTCAAAATTATTATTATTGCATATCTATCAGATAGGCTTGTGGAAAAATTAGATGCCTTTGGCCAAACAACTTCTATCTCACAATTCAAACACCTAATAGACAATAGCTTGAGAAAGTTCTGGGAAGCTTCATGGGTGTTCATTTAATTAATCAATCAATCAGTGGTATTTACTGAGCGCTTGCTGTGTGCAGAACATTGTACTAAGACCTTGGGAGAGTACATTATAGCGAAGTTAGTAGATGTTCAGTAAACAAATGGATTTCAGCAGAGCAGAAATGCTGTCAAGGTTTGGAAGCCAGGGCAGGAATCCACTTTGTATAAAGCATTAGAGCGAATATACCTCCATTACATGATACTTTATTTTACAAACTGATTTGTCCTTTCTTTATGGTTCTCTGCAGCCAAGGTCAGTGTCTTCAGAGTGAAGCCAGCAACCAGCCAGAGAATAAAAGTTGCTGGAATGAATTCACCTGGACATGACAGGATCACTTGTCACTGGAATATGAAAAGAGTTTAAAGAGATTAAAAAAAGAAAAGTTCCTGAATATAAATATCCTCTCTCTTGTCTCAGCTGCCTGGCAAACGGCATCTGGAAAAGTCCTTTAAAATCTTTTCTAAGCAAACAAAATAAATCTCATTCCATGAGAACTTCTGGAGGACAGAAGCTTTGTAGCTGTTTAAAGACTCTCACCAGTGAGCACTTGGTGAATGGGTTGGCAATAAGGAAGGCTTGTACCTAATGACTGTGAGCCCACTGTTGGGTAGGGACTGTCTCTATATGTTGCCAACTTGTACTTCCCAAGCGCTTAGTACAGTGCTCCGCACACAGTAAGTGCTCAATAAATACGATTGATGATGATAATGAGGTGCCAAAGAAGGTGGCATGCAACAAATTGGGGGTAATGAGATTGGCTCTCAACCAATGAGAGTTGACCCCTGTTCCTCAGAAACCTTAAATAGATCTGTTGTTAGTAGTAGCAAGAAACAGAGAAAGGAAAGGCAAAAAAGAAAAACCCTAAGAAGGTTGTGTTAGTTTACTCAGGGACCAATACCCCTTTTCTCCCCAACTGGAGAGGCTGGAGATAGAACTAGGAGGACAATTGTTTGGTTTGGACAGTTCCTTGATGAGTTTTAGCATTCAATCAATAAGTGGTATTGAATGAACATATACCAAGTGGGACCTGGTCTACTCAGTGGTGTGACCTTGGGCAAGTCACTTAACTTCTCTGTGCCTCAGTTACCTCATCTGTAAAATGGGGATGAAGACTGTGAGCCCTACGTGGGACAACCTGATTACCTTGCATCTACCCCAGTGCTTAGAACAGTGCTTGGCATATAGTAAGTGCTTAACAAATACCAACATTATTATTATTATTATTATTATAACTCTATTGTATTATCCCAAGGTCTTATGATGCCTAGTACTGTGCTCTGCCCACAGTAAGTGCTTATTTTTTATGGCATTTACTAAGCTTTACCATTCAATCAATCAATGGTATTGATTGAACATTTACTTAGTGGGAACTAGTCTATCAACTCTTGCATTGTGTTCTCCCAAGTGCTTAGTACAGTGCTCTGCACACAGTAAGCACACAAATTTTTTATGGTGTTTGTTAAGTGTTCACTGTGTGCCTGATGCTATACTAACCACCTAGCTAGATACAAGTTAATCAGGTTGGACACAGTCCATGTCCCACATGATGCTCCCAGACTGAATCCCCAATTTACAGATGAGGGAACTGAGGCCCAGAGAAATTAAGTGACTTGCCCAAGGTCACAAAGGAGACAAGTGGGCAGGGATTGTGTATATTTATATTTATATTGTACTTGCCCAAGCAGTTAGTACAGTGCTTTGCACACAGTAGTCGCATAGTAAATACGATTGAATGAATGATTGAATGTAGTGGCAGAGAGAGGATTACAACCCAGATCCTTCTGACTCCCAGGCCCGTGTTCTACCCATTAGCCCATGCTGCTTCTCTAATCAATAAATCAATAATAAATCAATGGCTTAATAAAAACAATTAAGTGGAAAGAGCATGTGTCCAGGAGTCAGGTTGCTTGGGTTCTAAACACGGCTCTGCCACCTGATGACTGGGTGATCTTGGACAAGTAACTTAATTTCTCTAGTAATCAGTTTCCTCATGTGGAGGATGTGTTATTTCAGGAGGACTTCAAAGTTGGGGAGGGCTTAGTCCAAGGCAGGGTTAAATGGAAGGAATCGGAAGAGTTGGGAGGAATGGCGCTGACACAGTGAAATCATCTGCCGGGTTTGGCTCTGAGAAAGGGAGACTGTCCCTCTGACCTGGGAGGCTAACTGAAAACTTGGATCGATGCAGGGAGCACTGTGAATGCTTTCCATGTCAGCCTGCAGTGCCCTCCAGCTCTCTCAGGGTTTCACGGTGTGTTTGTTCCAGGGAAAGCCTTAGGGAAGAACCAGCAGGAGTCAGTTTCCCCTCCCTGACTTGTTCTGTTCTTAGGAAGAGACACATTCCATTGGTCTTTGGAGAGATAAGCAGGGTAGAGGTTCATTTAGTGGGCCAGATGTCATCAGTTCTCTTGAAAAATTCTAGGCTAGGCTACCCAGGAGACTAACAGCTTTGTTTCAGCTCTGCCTTTTGGGGTGGAAAGTAGATTTCCCTGACCCTGGCAGCAAGTCAGAGAAGAGCAGTTAAGTTAAGAGCAGTCAAGCACTTAGTACAGTGCTCTGCACACAGTAAGCGCTCAATAAATACGATTGATTGGTTGATTGATTGATTCTAGACTGTGAGCCCACTGTTGGGTAGGGACTGTCTCTATAGGTGGCCAACTTGTACTTCCCAAGCGCTTAGTACAGTGCTCTGCACACAGTAAGCGCTCAATAAATACGATTGATTGATTGATTGATTGATTAAGATAGGGAGGGATAGACAGAAAGGGACTTGGAAGATAAAACTCTTGGTAAATGCAGGCACCTGTAAGTACTTGCAAAGCAACTGCCAAAGGCTGCAGTTGCCTCTAGACTGTAAGCTTGTTGTGGGCAGGGAATGTGTCTTTTACTTTTTGTATTTTACTCTCTCAAGCACTTAGTACAGTGCTCTGCACACAGTAAGTGTTCAATAGGCAGGGAATGTGACTGTTTCTTGTATTTTACTCTCTCAAGTGCTTAGAACAGTGCTCTGCCCACAGTAAGCGCTCAATAATTACAACTGGCTGTCTGACCATATGGTTGAAAGGTCAGATTCTAAGAACATCTCCATGATGAGAACAGTGGTGCTTACTTAGCCCCTATTTTCTTGCAGCAAAGAGATTTTAGAAAGTTCTGAAAATGATGAACCTCACTGCTGGGAGAGGGTAGGAGGCTTGCATTTCAGGTTTCTTTGGAGAAAATGGAGAGAGGGGTTTCTGGGGCAAGTGATTCAAACAGGAAAAGATCTGTTGGTTTGTCAGCTGCCTGGGAAAATGCAAGCTATGGAACTCAAGACTGCGTTCTGATGATTACATATTCTGCCCTAGTTTGGGGGCTGTTCAGTATATTTCTGCTGAACAGGTGAAAATCAGAGGATTTATTTCATTCGCATTTCTGCTGATCAAAGCACTCAGAAAATACAGCAATGAGACGTCCCATCAGGGCTCTCCTGAAACCACACAAACACCCTGAATGGCAGTCAGATCCTCTTGTCATTTTTCACTGCCTAATGAAAAGAACGATTGGTTTCTGTCTTCCCCAGACTTCTCAGACTGACTTGGTTGGTGAGGAGATTGCAGAGTGCAAAAGGGCTTTCTTTGCCTGTTGTGCCTAGACAGGAGGAATTTTATTTTCAGGCTGAAGGCCATTGTGGACCCTAGAGAAGTATTTTTTTTATGGCATTTGTTAAGCGCTTACTATGTGCTGGGCATTGTACTAAGCGTTGAGGTAGTTACAAGATAATCGGGTGGGACTCCATATCCCAGATGGGGCTTACAGTTTTAATCCCCACTTTTCAGAGAAGTTAAACTACTTGTCCAAGGTCACAAAGTGGGCAAGTGGAGGAGTCAGGATTAGAACCCAGGTACTTTTGACTTCCAGATCTGGGTTCTCTCCACTGGCTATGCTGCTTCTGGCCTAATCACCCTATAAACCAGCAAAACACATTTCGTTTTTCTTGTGCTGTCGAACCTATCTGCTCCTACTGCATCTTTCCTTATCTCCCCCTGCCCATTTCTCAGGCAGCCTTTCCAGATTCATCTCCTCCATTCTCCAGACCTCCAGCCGTGTCTTCAAGTGCTTAGTACAGTGCTCTGCACACAGTAAGCACTCAATAAATACAATTGAATGAATGTCTTCTCTCCATTTCTCCTCACCAGCTCACTCTTCTAATAACTGCACTGCATCAATTTGTATTTATGTTCACTAGATATGTGTTGGACTTGTCTTTTATTGAAGCTACTCTTCTAGGTGGAGCAAGGAGTTGGCAGTGAGATAGCCTCAGAGTCACAAAAAGACACATAATATAAATATGAAATATAAAATCCCCTCTCCTCTATCCACACCTTCTCGTTTGTACACACACACACACACACACACACACACACACACACACGCGCGCGCGCACGCGAACACTCTGAACCTGAAAGTCAGGGAGAGAAAACATGCTGGGTTTTATAAAATTACTTTTTCACTCTAAAGAATCAGATTCTAGGTATTTTCTTTATTTTCTAATATGAGTTAAGTGCTATGTGCCAAACACTGCACTAAATGCTGTGATAGATAATGATAATATTACTATTATTACTAATAATAATAATATTTGTTAAACACAGTTCTAGGCATTGGGGTATATACAAGTTAAACAGGTTGTGCAAAATCCCTGTCCCACATAGGGTTTATAGTCTAAGTAATAGGAAGAGCAGGGATTGCATCCCCATTTTTCCAATGAGGAAACTGATGCACCGAGAAATTAAATAACTTGTCAAAAGTTATGCAGCAAGCAAGTGGCAGAACAAGAATTAAAACCCAGGTTCTCTGACTCCAAGGCCTATGCTCTTTCCACTATGTCACAATAATCAAGTTGGACCCAATTCATCATTTTTTTGTCTTTTAGGTAAAGACCCTAAAGATAATGCTTTCTAGATACATCTCATATAAGCTTTTTTAAGGTGCACTTGAAAAGAATGTCAGGAAGGTCAGGTCAGCTGAATTAATCAAACGCTTAGATAAAAATCAGTAGAATTCATTGATAGGAAATGTTTCTCTCCCCCTCACTTGAACCCCATTTCTCCTCTTTCTCTTCCTTTTTCTCTCTCTTACTTTGTCTCTCTTCTACTATTTGTCTCTTTTATTCCTCTCTCTAGCTCATGTTTACTCAGGCTTCATAGCCTTTTCTACAGACTCAGATTTGAAAATCTCTTATCAGTGAAAAACTCCAGGTGCCAGATTAACTCTAAGTAAGGCTGTGTCAGTACAGCTTTGAAAAGTAATTCTTCTCAATGAATTAAGACTACATAGGGCTTTCTGAAGTCTGAAACTTCCTGTGGTGGCTGATTTCCCATTCAATATTGTCAGCTTTTAACTGAGCAGCTACATAAAACCTCTCCTATGTGAAATTCATCATTTAGTGAAAAGATGAATGCTTAGCAATCCTGTAATTATGCCTGTGCTGCAGAGAGCAAGGAGTCGGAGCAGCAAATGAGAACTTCCTCCGCAACTCCCCCCCCAAAACCAAAGTTTTGTTTTGTTGTCTGTCTCCCCACTCTAGACTATGAGCCCATTGTTGGGTAGGGACCGTCTTTATATGTTGCCGACTTGTACTTTCCAGGTGCTTAGTACAGTGCTCTGCATACAGTATTTATTTTATTTTATTTTATTTTATTTATTTATTTATTTTGTTAGTATATTTGGTTTTGTTCTCTGTCTCCCCCTTTTAGACTGTGAGCCCACTGTTGGGTAGGACTGTCTCTATATGTTGCCAATTTGTACTTCCCAAGCACTTAGTACTGTGCTCTGCACATAGTAAGTGTTCAATAAATACGATTGATGATGATGATGATGATACAGTAAGCACTCAATAAATACGATTGAATGAATGAATGAAAACACCCAATAAAAGCGGGAAAGAACTGGTGCCCTGGGGCCACGAAACAAAGAAAACAAATATCTAAGATCTGCACTGAGACACCTTATTAGGGCTGAGGCCAAAGCACCTAAGACTTGAACCAGGATGGCATGCTGCGGGGTCCAGACACCTTGAAACTCTTGTGACATGGGACTATCTTCAGGAAACTTGGGGAAGCCAGTCAGATTGAGTCTGAAAAGTTTTTCTTCCACCGTAATTTGGTGCCATGACTCGTATGACAATGCTTGACAATGGTCCGGAGAAGTCTGTCTCTCAGTGACCCTCAAGCGCAACTGCAGAGCCTCAGTAGGTCCCAAAATCCAGAGCCATGGGTGATCGTGGATCCTACCCAGACTGAAAAGCCCAGCCCGCACACTCCGCTCTTCTGGCACTAACCTCCTCACCATGCCTCGATCTCACCTGTCCCACAGTCGACCCCTGACCCACGTCCTACCTCCGTCCCGGAATGCTCTCCCTCTCAAATCCTCCAAAAGATCACTCTTTCCCCCTTCAAAGCCCTACTGAAGGCTCACCTCCTCCAAGAGGCCTTCCCAGACTAAGCCCCCTTTTTCCTCAGCTCCACCTCATATCCGCATCACCTCAACTCACTCCCTTTGCTCTTCCCCCCCACCACACAGCACTTATGCATTTATATATTTGTGTATAATTCTATTTATTTATATTGATGCCTGTATACTTGTTTTGATGTGCACGTTTCTATAATTTTATTTATTTATATTGATGCCTGTTTACTTGTTTTATGTCTGTCTTCCCCCTTCTAGACTGTAAGCAGGGATTGTCTCTCTTAATTGATGAATTGTAGTTTCCAAGCACTTAGTACAGTGCTCTGCACACAGTAAGTGCTCAATAAATACAATTGAAGGAATGAATTAAAAGACCATTGCTGCTGATTCTTATGCTGCTTTATTGAAAGCAACGATAGTACTCAGAAAAATGAAATTTGCTCTTTTTTGGGTTCCTTTTCAAAGAAGTATCAGCTAGTGGATAGACCGTGGACCTGGGAGTCAGATCAATCAATCGATTGTATTTATTGAGTGCCTACTGTATGCAGAGCACTGTACTATACGCTAGGGAGAGTACAGTACCCCAGAGCTGGTAGACTCATTCTCGGCTCAAAACAAGCTTACAGTCTGAAAGGGGAATCAGACATTAATATAAATAAATTAATTAAGGATATGTACATAAGTTCTGTGGAGCTGAGGGAGGCGTGAGTAAATGGTGCAAATACAAGTGAAAGGGTGACACAGAAGGGAGTGGGAGCTGGTGAAGGCCTCTTGGAGAAGATGTAATTTTAAATAAGGCTTTGAAGGTGGGGGAGAGTGATCACCTATTGGATATGAATAGGTTATGTTACCAACTTGTACTTCCCAAGCGCTTAGTACAGTGCTCTGCACACAGTAAGCGCTCAATAAATATGATTGATGATGATGATGATGATATGAAGAGGGAGGTCATTCTAGGACAGAGGCAGAACCTGGGCAAGGGGTCGGTGGTGAGATGGATGAAATTGAGGTACAGTGAGTAGATTGGCATTAGAGGAGTGAAATGTGTGGGCTCGACTGTAGCAGGAAATCAGGGAGGTAAGGTAGGAGAGGGATAAGAGATTGAGTGCTTTAAAGCTGATCATAAGGAGATTCTCTTTGATGCAGAAGCAGATGGGCAATCACTGGAGGTTCTTGAGGAGTGGGGAAACATGGACTAAATAATTTTGTAGATAAGTGATATGGGCAGCAGAGTGAAGTAATAATAATAAATAATTATGGTATTTGTTAAGTGCTTACTATGTGTATGGATTGGAGTGGGAAGAAACAGGAGGCAGCAGGGAGGTCAGCAAGGAGCCTGATGAAGTAATCAAGGTGGGAAAGAACAAGTGCTTCGATTAATGTAGTAGCAGATTGGATGCAGAGGAAAGGGCAGAGTTTAACAATGTTGTGAAGGTTGAACTGACAGGATTTAGTGACAGATTGTATATGTGGGTTGAATGAGAAAGACGAATCAAGGATAACACCAAGGTTATAAGCTTATGAGGCAGGCAGGATGGTAGTGCTCTCTACAGTAATGGGAAAGCCCTGGAGAGGACAGGGTTTGGAGGGAAAGATAAGTTCAGGGGTGACATGTCCTGAAGGTTTTTGTAGAAGAATGATCCGGGGAGCAGAGTGAAGTATGTGCTGGAGTGGGTGGAGGGGGGAGAGAGGAGACTGGTAGCTCAGCAAGGTGGCTCTGGATTGCTGTCCAGTCAAACGTCACTAGAAATCATCTTCTTTCATGAAGCCTCAGATTAACGTCCTCTGTCCTCACTCACCCCTGTCATTAAATCCAGTCTCATGGAGGAGGTGAGGTGAGGGAGAAGAAGAGGGAGATAAAGGAAGAGAGAATGTGAGGGAGGAGAAGAGAGAGAGGAGAGGATGAGGGAGGTAGAGGAAGAAAAAGGAGAGGAAGGGAAAGGGAAGAGAGAATGAGGGAGGAGAGAGAATGGGGAGGAAGAAGAAGGGAGAAAAATGGGAGGAGTGAGGGAAGAGAGACAATAGGGGAGGCAGAGGAAGGAAGAGAAGGAGGGAAGGAACATGAGAGAGAGAACAAACCAGAATATTCCATCCTAGTGTATCTACGGGATCGGAAAACCAAGAAGCAGGAAGGGGGCCAGAGGAGTTATCATCTTCAATTAAGAGATGGAGGTCACTTGGGCCTCTTTGGCAAAAAAGATTATTCTTTTCCAGACATCGGCATTGAGAATCTGAGCGCTGATGCGAGATTTTATCTTACAGGCTGCATCTCTCATTCATCACATACCCGGATAAAGCCAGGCCGGCTCCTCAGGATCACTGAAGATGGGATTTTGGAAGAGGCAGAGCCTAGCCATAGATCTCAAAAAACACAACACCACTTTTCTCAAGAAGTCAATTTCAAAAGCAATGTTCCTCCGGGACACGTTTGGGAGAAAAAAACTGGGAAACCGGAAGAATTAAGGGGCTGGCATTGCATCCAATTACACTCCAACATGACTTTCTGCACAGAGGAATTACAGAGTCGGGAAAAAATATGCTTTGATGATTTAATATTAATGAACAGAGTGTGAGGGTGAGGATATTTCACTATAAAAGTCATTTCATGTCCCAGGAACTAAGGGCAGGGTGATTAATTAACCTATTTTAGATAGAGGCTTTTATTAGAAACAGTTAGATAGCTTGCTCATAGCCGGGCAACAGAGCAGCCCACTAGATTAGAAGTTGATATTCAGCAGTCCCTTTCGTGGTCGAGGTAAATGGCTACTCTTTTCCCTTCTCCAAAAAAGCGCAATGGGGGTGCAAACCACCTAGCCAACATCCTCCTTGAGATTTTCTTAAAACCTCAAAGGGCACAACTGGTCATTGTATCCAGTCCCATTCTCACTCCCAATCCCAAACCCTAACATGCAAGTCCTCAGACTCACTTAACTTCTCTGTGCCTCAATTACCTCATCTGTAAAATGAGGTAATGGGACTTAGGCCATGAGCCCCATGTGGGTTACAGACTGTGTCCAACCTGAATAGTTTGTATTTACACCAGCGCTTAGCACAGTGCCTAGTACATAGTAAGTATTTAACAAATACCATTTAAAGAGTGCCTGAAAATGATGTGGAAAACTGACGCGGCAGTTGGAGGAGGTGAAGGGAGGGGAGATGAAAGATTAATCTGGGAAGGCCTCCTGGAGGACATGAGATTTAAAAAGAGAAAGGCTTCCGCTGCATAATCTTCCTTCCTCTCAGTTCCTTCTTCATTCCTATTCCCTTCATCTTGCAACAGGAGTAGCACTGAACTCTGTTATTCTCTCACTGGTACTTACTGAACACTTACTGTGTACAGAGCACTGTATTAAGTGCTTGGGAGAGTACACTGAAATCGAATTAGTAAACACAATCCCTGCCTACAATGAGCTTATACTCTAGTTTCCCTCAGCTCTAGGACTCACCAGTTACTCGTCCCTGCCTTATGAGCCCACCCAGAACTGTACTAGTCAGTCTATTGTACTTATTGAGCACTTATTGTGTGCAGAACACTGTACTAAGTGCTAGGGAGAGGACACTATGACAATATAACAGGCACATTCCCTGAAACATTCAGTCTGTAGCATCCAGATATTTGCCATTTATTTCACCCCTTCCTTTCAGGGGAAATAACAACCGAGAATGAGTTTTGAATTAATGAATCAAAGTGGGGAGTAGCTTGGGGTGTCAAATCAGGTCATCTCGGGGAGCTGTCTAAAGCACATGATGTATCTGTGATAGTAAATGCAATTCAGCATAATCTCCCTAATGAGGGATGTGGGCCATTATGACAGATTAACCAGAGCTAATAGCTATGAGCCAGACTCTTTATTACCTGGATCAGTGATATTGGGAGAATAATGAGACATAAATAAAATAATCTGTTGCAGGGTGGTTAAAGAACACACTAAATCACCTTCTGACCAGTAGCCATGATTGTATTTTTGAACTGACAAAAAAAATATATTATTAAGGTCACAAAAGATTTATTGCCTGAGAAATAGTTCAGCGAAGTAGGTCATCTTGAATATGCACTATGCTCTCAACAACCTTGCTGTCTGACTGGCCTTTAACTGTTGTTAAACATACATTACGATAAATCTGTCTCTGGTACCTCCCAAATGCCTGACTTTAGAGTAAAAGCAGCAGCACCTGAGAGTTGGTTGTTTATCATAACCTATTCAATTTAATTGCAGATTAGACTTTTATTGAGTATACTAGTGTATTTGCCATCCAGGGTGAACATTTTTTAACTGGGCTTGAATGGGAGTATGGTCTAGTGGGCAGAGAGCTGTGTTAGGGGTCCGTAATAGTAGTAACGGTAGTAATAGTAGTAAAAGTAATAGTGTTAATAGTCTTCTTCAGGTGCTGTCAAGATGTTTCTCACCCACAGCAACTCCATGGACACATACTCTTCAGAAAGTCCCATCTTCTGTCGTGAAGTCGTTCTGGTAAGTGTATCCATAGAATTTTCTTGGTAAAGATATGGAAGTGGTTTATCATTGCCTTCTTCCACCCAGTAAAAATTTGAGCCTCTGCTGTTATCTTTGTTTAACGCTTTGATCACTTAATCAACCACCTTTGACTTTTTCCCATGCTGCTGTTGCCCAGCACAGTGGTAATAGTAGCATTAGTAATACTAGTAGTAGTAGAGGTAATAGTAGTAGTTACAGTAACAGTAGAGCATTGAGAATCAGCATGGTGTAATGGATGTAGCACGGGTGTGGGAGTCAGAAGGTCATGAGTTCTAAACCCAGCTCTGCCACTTGTCTGCAGTGTGACCTTGGGAAAGTCACTTCACTTCTCTGTGCCTCAGTTGCCTTATCTATACAATGGGGAGTGAGACTGTGAGCCCCATGTAGGACAGGGACTGTGTACAATCCAATGTGCTTGTACCTACCCCAGCACTTAGTATAGTTCCTGGCACACAGTAAAGGCTTAACAAATGCCATAATTATTATTATTATTATTATTATTAGGAAGGTCAGATGGGTTTAATCCCGGCTCTACCACTTGTCTGTTGAGTGACTTTGAGCAAGTCACTTCACTGAGAATCAGTTCCCTCATCTGAAAAATGGGGATTGAGATTGTGAGCCCCATGTGGGATAGGGATTGTGTCCAACCCAATTTGCTTGTACCCCCTCCAGTGTTTAGAACAGTGCCTGGCACATAGTAAGCATTTAACAATCACCGCAATTATTAATAACAAGGTGACACAACCCTTTCCCACAAGGTTGCACTTTAACAGGGAAGACAATCGTAAAAATATTTACCACTAAAGTGGTCAAAATAAATGAATTGAGCAGACATATGTACATAAGTACAAATCCTAATCCTCCTTGACCTCTCAGCTGCCTTCGACACTGAGGACCACCCCCTTCTCCTCAACACGCTATCCGACCTTGGCTTCACAGACTCCGTCTTCTCCTGGTTCTCCTCTTATCTCTCCGGTCGTTCATTCTCAGTCTTTTTGCAGGTTCCTCCTCCCCCTCACATCCCCTTACTGTGGGGGTTCCCCAAGGTTCAGTGCTTGGTCCCCTTCTGTTCTCGATCTACACTCACTCCCTTGGTGAGCTCATTTGCTCCCACGGCTTCAACTATCATCTCGACGCTGATGACACCCAGATCTACATCTCTGCCCCTGCTCTCTCCCCCTCTCTCCAGGCTCGCATCTCCTCCTGCCTTCAAGACATCTCCATCTGGATGTCTGCCCGCCACCTAAAACACAACATGTCCAAGACTGAACTCCTTGTCTTCCCTCCCAAACCCTGCCCTCTCCCTGACTTTCCCATCTCTGTTGACGGCACTACCATCCTTCCCGTTTCACAAGCCCGCAACCTTGGTGTCATCCTCGACTCCGCTCTCTCATTCACCCCTCACATCCAAGCCGTCACCAAAACCTGCCGGTCTCAGCTCCGCAACATTGTCAAGAACCGCCCTTTCCTCTCCATCCAAACCGCTACCCTGCTTGTTCAAGCTCTCATCCTATCCCGTCTGTACTACTGCATCAGCCTTCTCTCTGATCTTCCATCCTCGTGTCTCTCCCCACTTCAATCCATACTTCATGCTGCTGCCCGGATTGTCTTTGTCCAGAAATGCTCTGGGCATGTTACTCCCCTCCTCAAAAATCTCAAGTGGCTACCAATCAATCTGCGCATCAGGCAGAAACTCCTCACCCTGGGCTTCAAGGCTCTCCATCACCTTGCCCCCTCCTACCTCACCTCCCTTCTCTCCTTCTACAGCCCACCCCGCACCCTCCGCTCCTCTGCCGCTAATCTCCTCACCGTGCCTCGTTCTCGCCTGTCCCGCCATCGACCCCCGGCCCACGTCATTCCCCCGGGCCTGGAATGCCCTCCCCCTGCCCATCCGCCAAGCTAGCTCTCGTTCTCCCTTCAAGGCCCTGCTGAGAGCTCACCTCCTCCAGGAGGCCTTCCCAGACTGAGCCCCTTCCTTCCTCTCCCCCTCGTCCCCCTCTCCATCCCCCCATCTTACCTCCTTCCCTTCCCCACAGCACCTGTATATATGCATATACGTTTGTACATATTTATTACTCTATTTATTTACATATTTTATTTGTACATATCTATTTTATTCATTTTTTTTGTTAGTATGTTTGGTTTTGTTCTCTGTCTCCCCCTTTTAGACTGTGAGCCCACTGTTGGGTAGGGACTGTCTCTATATGTTGCCAACTTGCACTTCCCAAGCGCTTAGAACAGTGCTCTACACACAGTAAGTGCTCAATAAATACGATTGATTGATTGATTGATTGATTGATAAGTGCTATAGAGTTAAATTCATTCATAAGAGGTAGAGTTGGCTGACGGACAAACTGATTCAGGGTGCCAGAAAATTAACTGGGGAAATCATGTTGGAGGAGGTGACATTGTAGGAGGGATTCGGAAGTGGTGAAAGCTATGGTCTGTCTGATGGAGGGAGGGAGGGAGTTCCAAGCTAGGAGTACAGCGTGAGTGAAAGGACAGAAATGGGAGAATGGAGAATGAAGTACTGCTAGGAGGACAGAGGACAGAGGGTTGGGGAATTATCGGGAGAAGAGAGTAGATAGGTAAGGCAGGGCCAGATGATGGAGAGCCCTGAAGTTGAAGAAAGTGTCAGAAGACACTAGGTGGGAATAAAAATGGCCTTAATATCAATATTAATCCCTCAAGAGCATTTGAATGCTCCTGAAATAACCGTCAATCAATCAAGGGTCTTTATTGACACTTGCTGTTCACAGAGCACTGTACAAAGTGCTTGGGAGAATACAATGCAGCAGAATTGGTAGACACATTTCCTGCCCACTAGGAGCTTAGAGTTGTAGTCTAATGGATAGAGCACAGGGCTGGGAGACAGAAGAACCTGGGTTCTAATCCTGGCTCTGCCACTTGTTGGCCGTGTGAACTTGGGTAAATCACCTCACTTCTCTGGGCCTCAGTTTCCTCATTAATTCATTCAATTATACTTATTGAATGCTTACTGTGTGCAAAACACTGTACTAAGCACTTGGGAGAGTACATGGGGATTAAGAATGTGAATCCCATGTGGGACCAGGACTATATCCAAACTGATTTGCTTGTATCTACCCCAGTGCTTAATACAATGCGTAACAGATAGTAAGCCCTTAACAAATGCCACAATTATTATTATTATTCTAGTGGGGAAGACAGAGAGTAATCTAAATAAATGAACTGGTCTGAACTTTTGACCCTCCTGGAAGTTGATTGGAGGTTTTAGACTCAGGATGTATTTTCAGTCAGGATAAATATCACATTCATTTCTCACTTTGTCTTGTTTCACTGGTATAACTTAGTGGTTTTGACTTTCCAACAGTAGCCACCTTTATGGCAAGAACTCTGGAGATCAGAGCAGAATGGGAGGGGGACACATATGTGCTCTGGGGAAATGGAGAACAATTTTCAAAGAGTGGTAAAGAAGAGGAAAATTTAAAGAGAGTGGGAGGGGTTTGGGAGAGGGGTGGGAGAGGCTAGGGAGGTCTGGTTTGTAATTTGGGTAAAAATAGTATATCCCACTTTGATTCAGTCACCAATCTACCACTTACAACATTGTTCCTATAAGAAAGTTGATTTGGGTTTACATTGTTTCAACTGAACTGATCAATCACTGATATTTGTCAAGCATTTTCTGTGTGTAAGCTCCTTGGAGGCAGAGAATGTGTCTAACAAATTTTTTATATTGTACTCACCCAGGCACTTAGTACAGTGCTCTGCACACAGTAAGCACTCAATAAATACCAGTGATTGATTGGCTGTAGATCACTACACTAAGCTCTTGGGAGAAAACAAGTGAATAAATATGTATGATACTCCTCACAAGGAACTAATATATTTTTACAGGAACCAATCATGTGACAAGACCAGGAGAAGAAGTATGGCGTAATGGATGAGCCCAGGTCCAGGAGTCAGAGGATTGGGTCCTAATCCCAGCTCTGCCACACGTCTGCTGTGTGACTGTGGGTGAGTCATTTAGCTTCTCTGTGCTTCTACCTCATCTGAAAAATGGGGATTAAGACCATGAGCTCTGTGTGGGACAGAGACTGTGCCCAACCTGATTATCTTGTATCTACCCCAGTGTTTACTACAGTGCCTGGCAGTTAGTAAGCACTTAACAAATACCATTTAAAAAAAAAGAGCAGAAATCGAAAAGCAAAAGCGGCATGGCCAATTGGAAAGAGCTCTGGTCTGGGAGTCAGAGAACCTGAGTTCTAATTCCAGTTCTGTCACTTGTCTGCTGTGTGATCTTGAGCAAGTTATTTAACTTCTCTAGGCCTCAGTTGCCTCATCTATTAAATGGGGATTAAGACCGGGAACCCTATATGGAACAGGGATTGCGTCCAACCTAATAATCTTGTATCTATCCCAGTGCTTATTACACTTTCTGGAACATGCTAAGTGCTTAACAAATACCGTGTTAAAAGAAAACCAAAAAACTCCTAGAAAAGTTCATTCATTCATTTGCATTTATTTATCTCCTACTGTGTGCAGAGCACCATAGCAGCACTTGGGAGAGTACAATTTGACAATAAACAGTGACATTCCCTGACCACAATGATCTCAGAGTCTAGAGGCTGGGAGACAGACATCAATACAAATAAATAAAATTAAAGATATGAACATAAGTGCTGTGGGGCTGGGAGGGGGGAAGAGCAAAGGGAGCAAGTCAGGTCAACTCAGAAGGGAGTGGGAGATGAGGAAAAGCGGGACTTAGTCTGGAAAGGCCTCTTGGTGGAGATGTGCCTTCAATAAGGCTTTTCAAGTGGAGGAGAGTGGTTGTGTGTTGGATTAGATAATTGTGGAACTTGTTAAGTGCTTACTATGTGTCAGGCACTGGGGTAAATACAAGCTAATCATGTTGGACACAGTCCCTGTCCCACATGGGGCTCACAGTCTTAATCCCCATTTTACAGATGCGGTAACTGAGGTCCAAAGAAATGAGGTGACTTGCCCAAGGTCTCAGAGATACAGTTGGCAAAGCCAGTATTAGAAACCAGATCCTTCTGACTTCCAAGCCTGTGCTCTTTCCACTAGGCCATGCTGCTGGCAATGCTCCTTTGCAGTGGTCAGCACTAGATGATTCCCAGAAAGCCAAGCGAGCACAGTGTGGCTCCAGGACTTGAGTTGTCTTCTGCCCCAAACCAAGCAGATTCCACTCTGCCCTTTCAGGTGCATGGGGGAGGCAGAGCATAAGTAGCTCCTCCCAAGAGAAGAGAAGGCTGATAGGAGCCCAGGAATGAGGTTAGAAGGTCTCCAAATCTACTCCATCTGTGCCAAGCCCTGCCTCCCCCAGCCCACAATACTCCAGGGGCCTTATTGACTTGCAAAAATGGTTCTCTCATCTTAAATTTGGCCACCTTTTCCCGGCTGCAGTCTGTCATTCACTGGAAGCAGACTACCATCGCTGGAATGCAATAATCAGCATCATTAAGCTTCCATTTTCTTTCAGACACTGGCAAAGACAGGCCAAAATGCCCTGGTTTCTGGACTCAGGAATTTTCCAGTATCTCTGGATCAGGCGCTCTTGACTTCTTCAGTATGCTACTCATTCTCTGACTAATCTACCTGTTCAGTGACTTGAAAATAAATGGGTAAAAGTGCCTGTGTTCTTCTGCCGGGTTTTTAATCAGGTGTCCCAGGTTGCAAATACTTTGGCTTGGAGGACAACGAAGGGGCCTGCAAAATCTGTGGGGAGCCTTGTCCAAGTCTGTTGGCTTCTGCTGGGTCTCCTGGGGAAAATTGGGAGGGAGAGATCAGAAGGAAACACCAGCAAGTGAGTGCTGGAGGAAGGGAACAATCAGTCAATTGTATTTATTGAGCACTTACTGTGTGCAGAGGACTGTGCTAAACTCCTAGGAGAGTACAGTATAACAATATAACAGACCTCAACTAACTTACAGTCTAGAGGTGGATATAGATATTAATATAAATAAAATTATACATATGTACATAAGTGCTGTGGGGCTGGGCGGGGGGAGTGAATAAAGGAAATTAAGTCAGGGTGGTGAGGAAGGGAGTGGGAGAAAAGGAAAGGGGGGCTTAGTCGGGGAAGGCCTCTTGGAGATGTAGGGCTTTGAAGGTGGGGAAAGAAATTGTCTGTCGGATATTCATTCAATCATATTTATTAAGCATTTATAATAATAATAATGATGATGATGGCATTTATTAAGTGCTTACTATGTGCAATGCACTGTTCTAAGCACTGGGGAGGTTACAAGGTGATTAGGTTGTCCCACGGGGGGGCTCAGAGTCTTAATCCCCATTTTACAGATGAAGTAACTGAGGCACAGAGAAGTTAAGTGGCGCAGAGAAGTTAAGTGACTTGCCCAAAGTCACACAGCTGACAATTGGCAGAGTCAGGATTTGAACCCATGACTTCTGACTCCAAAGCCTGTGCTCTTTTCCACTGAGCAAGGCTGCTTCTTTTATTATGTGCAGAGCACTGTACTAAGTGCTTGGGAGAGTGCAATACAACATGAAGGGGGAGGGCACTCACTGCTAGAGGCGGAAGGGAGTGGACGAAGAGGAAATGAGGGTTTATTCAGGGAAGGCCTCTTGGAGGAGATGTGTCTTCAGTAAGGCTTTATGGTGGGGAGAGTAATTGTCTGCGGATATGAAGAGGGAGGATGTCCCAGGCCAGATGGAGGAGGTGGGTGAGAGGCCTGCAGCGAGATAGACAAGATCGAGGTACAGGTAGTAGATTGGCACCAGAGGAGCAAAGTTTGAGGGAACAAACATGGGGATGCAAAGACCTGCTCGTTCTGGACAAAAGTACCACAAATAAGTTCTTAAATTATTCTAGACCTTCTATATCTTCAAGAAGCTGTGGCGCTGAGGCTCACATTGCATCATTGTACCTCTATCTTGCCTATTTTGTCGCCTACATTTTGCTCACATCCTGCCTTTAGCCTGGGACTCCCTCCCTTCATATCCAACCTTCTTACTGAACCTCAATCTGGTCTAACTCACTGCCAACCCCTCCCTCTGGCCTAGGATGTCCTACTTCCTCAAATCTGACAGACAATTAACCTTCCCCTGTTCAAAGCCTTATTGAGGGCACATCTCCTCCAAGAGGTCTTCCCTGACTAAGCCCCATTTTCTTCTTCTCCCACCCTCTTCTGAATCACCCTGATTGGCTCCCTTTATTCATTTCCCCTCTCCCAGACCCACAGCACTTATGTCTACATCTGCAATTTATCTATTTATATTAATGTTTGCCTCCCCTTCTAGACTGCAGGATCACTGTGGGCAAGGAATGTGTCTGTTTATTGTTATATTATACTCTCCCAAGCGCTTAGTACAGTGCTCTGCACCCAGTATGTGTTCAATAAATATGACAATGAATGACTGACTAAGGAGCTGTAGTTTGAAAACACCTGGCTTAAAGCAAAACTGAAGATTTCTGTATGCTCACTATCCCATGCCCTCCTTACCCTCCTCAGGTATTTACCTTTCAACACTCCCACAGGATTCTACATGTATTCTTCATTCTCAGATTACTAGTCTGTCCAGAAGAGTTATTTGATTCCAAAGGGAAAGATGAACTCTACCTCTCTCTATATATGTGTAAAATATATATTAAATGGTATTTGTTAAGTACTTACTATGTGCTGGGCACTGTATTAAACACTGGAGCTGATACAAGCTAATCAGCTTGGATCCAGCCCCTGTCCCACATGCAGCTCC
Organism: Tachyglossus aculeatus; assembly: GCF_015852505.1. Lineage (NCBI taxonomy): Eukaryota > Metazoa > Chordata > Mammalia > Monotremata > Tachyglossidae > Tachyglossus > Tachyglossus aculeatus. Next base: position 74,835,007 of record NC_052086.1, read on the forward strand.
TAGTCTTAATCCCCATTTTCCAGATGAGGTAACAGGCACAGAGAAGTTAAAAGACTTGCCCGAGGTCACAAAGCAGCAAGTAACAGAGCCGGGATTAGAAGCCAGGTCTTTCTGACTCCTAGGCCAGTGCTCTATCCATGCTGCAATGCCCAGCTATGCCTCATGGCACCCCACATGGCAACAGGAACATAACTGGCAGGGACAAGAGAATGCAAGTGGTGCTGGGAAAATCCCTAGCATTCTCATCAGTTGGGTGGCTCAAGGGTTTGGTTCGGAAATCTCAGAACCGAACCTTGACCATCATTCTCAATGAGAGACCCCATCAGAACCATGCTGGGTCTTCCCAGGCAAGGTCGGGGGGATCATGTAGTGAAGGTTGATATTAAAAATAACGAGAACATTAGTAATATTAAGATCTCTGAAGTTGGAGACAAAGCAAAATAAAGCCAATTATCATCTGGGAGAGTGGAGAGATCCTATGAATATTAAACATCTTACGGAACAGGGGATCCATTATAACGCTGTGCCAGCGATTAAGAAAGCATCTCTTCTGCATCCGAATCACATAATGAACAGATTTTTAGCCTGAACAGTAGATCACTATAATGTTCTCGGTTAATGGTTCTATTATTCTTTGTGGAGATCAGATTAATCTGATCAATTACGATATACTAATGAAATAGGGATAATCAGGATATTGAGTTGGATTCTAGCTGTTGCACAAGGAAAATGGCATGGTCTCGTGGAAAGCACACAAGCCTGGAGTCAGGTGATCTAATCCCAGCTCTGCCAGTTAGCTGTCTGCTGTGTGACCTTGGGCAAGTCACTTAACTTATCTGTGCTTCCTTATCTGTAAAATGGGAATTCAATGCCTGATCTCCCTCCTGCTTAGATTGTGAGCCCCAGTGTTAGATGTGAGCCTCAGGTGGGACACGGACTGTATCCAATCTGATTAACTTGATCTTCTAGCACTTAGAACACTGCTTGACACATAGTAAGCATTTAACAAATACTGTAATTATTTTCTTATAAGGGGAGAACAGACAATCTTAGATAGTAAGGATGCCTTCAAGGATTTACATGGTGGATGAGAAAGCTTATTTCTCCCTGTGTGGCCTTAGTATAAGGACATTATTCAGTGTCCTTGCCCAAGTTCCATTCGAAGACTTTGCATTTATGTATCACTATTCATTCTCCAAAAGACTTTCCCATTAGTTGTCTCACTCTCTCTCTCCACTACCTATCCTTGCTCCTCTTCCACAGTAATCCAGTCTGTGCATTTCGCTCCTCTAACACCAACACTGTGACTATCTTGTTTCTCTCTTGCAGACCCCATGCTTACAGCCTCCCTCTTTCCTGGAACCTCCTTCTCCCTTCATAGCCAACGGATCACTACTCTTCCCATCTTCAGAGCCCTATGAAAATTGCATTTCCTCCATGAAGCCTTCCCTGACTAATTTCTCATCTCCCCTCCCTATTTTCTCCCCTTTCTGTGTTACCTATGAACTTGAGTATTTTTCCCTTAATCCTTTAGGTTCTCAGATCCCGCCACTTACATACATTTCCTTATACAATCGGTTTCCTCCCCATCTATAATTAATTATAATGTGTCTCCCCTGCTACATTGTAAACTTCCTGAGGACAGGGATTGAGCCTATCAACTCTTCTGTACTTTCCCAAGAGCTTAGGACAGTAAACTCAATAAACACAGTAAGTGCTCAACAAACACCATTGATTGATTGACTTTATCCCTTCCACAACCCTATGGGGTAGGGAGATAAATTGCTCTCCCATTTTACAGATGAAGAAACTGAGGCCCATGTCTCCCTGCAGGCCAAGGATCGAGCCAGGGCCATAACTGGGGCATCTCTCCCTTCCAAAGCCTGTACTGGGTTCAGGCAGCAGTGCCTACTGGCTTAATGGATAGAACTCGGGCCTGGAAGTCAGAAGGTCATGGCTTCTACTCCTGGCTCTGCCACATGTCTTCTGCATGACCTTAGACAAGTCACTTCACTTCTCTGGACCTCAGTTACCTCATCTGTAAAATGGAGATTAAGAGTGTGAGCCCCATGAGGGACAGGGACTGCATGCAACCTGCTGAACTTGTATCTACTCCAGCACCTAGAATGGTACTTGGCACATAGTAAGCACCTTAACAAGTACCATAATTATTATTTTCATTATTACTCCCATCACTGTTACCATCTGCACTGTCCCTCAATGAAACCCCTGCTTCCTTCAGCTCCTAGAAGGATGTTGGAGGGGAGGGAAGATCAGTGCAGGCAGTGGGCACTTGGGGACTTGCCCTCTATTGGAAGCAGGCAGTCAATCCTTCTATTGGTGGTATTTATCAAGCACTTACTGTGTGAGAAGTATTGTATTGAATGCTTAGGAGAGTACAATGCAACAGAGTAGGAAGACACATGACCTGCCCACAGGAAGCTAAGTCTGGAGAGAAGATTCCCACTTCGAGCTGAAACTTAGGATGAGACTGGAGAGAGGCTGCTTTCTCTCCACTATGGAAACGTGCATGGCTGAGTCAGTCAGCCAATAATATTTATTGAGCTCTTACTGTATGCAGAGCACTGTACTAAGTGCTTGAGAACTTGGGAATGCTAAGCAGGAGAGCCTTGCTCACTAGTACCAATAATGATGACAATTTTTTTTAATTTTAGAGTATTTGTTAAGCACTTTTTGCTAAGCACTTCTTTAAGCGCCAGGCTAAATACAAGTTATTCTGGCCAAATTCAATCCCTATCCCAGTCTTACAGTCTAAGTAGGAGGGAGAAGAGATATTGAATCCCCACTTTGCAGTTCAGGAAACTGAGGCACAGAGACGTTAAATGACTTACCCAAGATCACAAAGTAGGCAAGCGGTGGAGTCAGAATTAGAACCCAGGACCTCTGGCTCCCAGGCCCGTGCTTTATCCACTAGGCCATGCTGTTTCCCACAGTTCTACAATACTCAATAAACCTGGCCTCAGTCATTTTATTTTTCACTTCTCACAAATAGCCCACTCTTGGCAGATACACTCTGTGAGATGAGCTGCAAAGAGATTTGTAGCATGAGCCAGAGGGGGACTAGGAAAGTGAAACAAACTGACAGATGGAAGCCAGATTCTTTTTCTCAGGGCAAAATCCCCCTCAGGGAGAAATCGCCTCCACAGCTACCCAAATAGTCTCCCTGGTTAGGTCTGAAAAGAGGAATTCTCCCTTCTATATGGCAGACGGGGACTTCATCAGAAAGGTGAGAGGATTCTTTGTGGAGATAATAGTCGGCTGTGCTTGGATTTCCAGAAACGGTACCTCAGTCATTATTCCCATCAACAGCGTGGCCTGGTGGAATAAGCACAGGCCTGGGAGTCAGGGGCCCTGGGTTTTAATTGCCACCTGCTGCTGTGAGATCTCGAGCAAGTTATTTAACTTATCTATGCCTCATTTTCCCCTCTCAGGGTCACACTTGGAGAGTTTCCAATATTTTACCAGTCTCGACTTAGGGAGGGAAGGTCAAGCATAGGCATATCCATTCCATTCCTAGCTTGGGCAGTGGCTAGTGAGCGGAAGGCAATCCGTTACAAGTCAAACCTCATCTGTGCTGGGCAGCAGTGGCATGGGAGAGAGTCAAGAGTGGAGACTCAGGTTTACAGGGTGGAAGGAGGCAACGGCAAACCACTTCCATATTATCACCAAGAAAATTCTCTGGATACACTACCAGAACGATTGCAGATGGAGATGGGGTGTTTTGGGAGAGATGTGTCCATGGTGTCACTATGACTCTACAGCATAAGAAAATGCCTCAGTTTCCTCATTAGTAAAATGAGGATTCAACATCTACTCTTCTTCCTCCTTATACTGTAAGCCATGTCGGACAAGGACTGGGTTTGACCCAATGATCTGTTATCTATCTCTGTGCTTAGTAATAATAATAATAATTATTGTGGTATTTGTTAGGCACTTACTAGTGCCAGGCATTATACTACTTGCTGGGGTAGATACAAGGTAATTGGTTTGGACACAGTCCCTGTCCCACATTAGTCTCACAGTCTTAATCCCCATTTTACAGATGAGGTAGCTGAGGCACAGAGAAGTAAAGTGACTTGCTTAAAGTCATACAGCAGACATGTGGCAGAGATAGGATTAGAACTTGGATCCTTCTGACCCCCAGACCCTTGCTCTATCCACCAGGCAAAACTGCTCTTGCAGTTCAGTGGCATATAATCAATCATTTGTACTTATTGAGTGCTTACAGTGTGCAGAGCACTGTAATAAGCACTTGGGAAAGTACAATATAACACTATAACAGAGTTGGTAGACACATTTCCTTCCAACAAAGAGCTTACAGTTTACAGGGGGAGATAACATAATACTACTACTAATAATAATAATACTTGTGGCATTTGTTAAGCACTTACTACATGTGAGTCCCTGTACTACGTGGTGGAGTGGATGTAAGCAAATTGGGCTGGACACAGTCCCTGCCCCACATTGGGCTCACAGTCTTAACAAATACCATTATTTTTTTTTTACAGATGAAGTAACTGAGGCCCAGAAAAAAAAGAATGGTATTTGTTAAGTGTTTACTATGTGCCAAGCACTGGTCTAAGCACTGGGGTAGATCCAAGCATAGTCGGGTTGGACACAGTCCCTATTCCACAGAGGACTCACACTCTTATTCTCCATTTTACAGATGAGGTAACTGAGGACCAGAGAAGTGAAGTGACTTGCCCAAGGTCACACAGAAGACATGTGGTGAAGCCAGAATTAGAACCCATAACCTTCTGACTCCCAGGCTCATGCTCTATCCACTTAGCCACGCTGCTTCTCTAGTAAGTGCTTAAGAAATATCACTATAAATAAAGGTATCAAGAGTTCACCTTCTATCTTGGTGGTGTCTTACTCAGCCAGTAGTTTCCCCAGCCAAGCTGCTGGCTTTTTCTCCTTCCTTGGTTTCACCCAAAGAGAATCAGGACACTTGGCTTGGTTTGGTTCTAAAAACAGTTTTGCGGTTATGGTCTTCTCTACAAGTGTTTAGAGATGATCTGAGAAAATGTTGCACCAGCAAAAAAAAAAAAATCATCTCATGGCTGGCATCAGTTGGGATCCTGAAAACTGGCACAGAATAAGGATGGTGTGAAATCCTGGTTGCTTTCTTTAGGACATGGGGAGACCCTCTGCCACCTGACTATTTTAAGTGCTCTGATGTTTGGAGACAGAGAGGGCTTGTCTTTGTGTCCTCTTGGGTTCCCTACTGTCCTGAGGCTAATGGAGAAACTGCAGTGTCTTGGTGTCCCAAATTTGAAATGGATAGAAAGCCTCCTGTTTTTTAATGACATTTGTTAAGCCCTTACTATGTGCCAGGCACCATACTAAGCGGTGGAACAGATATGGTCTAATCAGCTGGGACACAGTCCCTGTCCCACATGGGGCTCATAGCCTTAATCCCCATTTTACAGATAAGGTAACAGGCATAGAGGAGTGAAGTGATTTACCCAAGGTCACTCAGCAGACAAGTGATGGAGCTGGGATTGAAATCCAGGCTCTTCTGACTCCCAGGAATGCGCTGTATCAATCAATTAATCAACCATATTTATCTAGATTGTGAGCTCTTTGTGGGCAGGGAATGTGTCTGCTTGTTGTTATACTTTCCTAAGTATACTTAGTACAGTGCTTTGCATATAGTAAGTGTTCAATAAATGATTAAATGAATGAACTGAGCGCTTACTATGTACAGAGCACCGCACTAAGTGCTTGGGAGAAAACAATACAACAGAATTAGTAGACACATTCCCTACCCAAAGCGAGCTAAAGTTGGATACTTAGAGCTTAGATAGAGTTTACAGCCTTATCCACTAAGCCACTGTTTCTCTTTGCTGTTTCCATAATAACAGGAATGCTTGTGGCATTTGTTAAGCATGCTCTAAGTGCCAAGCATTGTGCTAAATCTAGATTAGGTACACTGTAATCTGATCAGACACAGTTCCAGTCCCACATGAGGTTCATAGTCTTCTAATTCTGGCTCTGCCAATTGCTGAGTCAATTGCTTGCTGTGTGACCTTGGGCGAATCACTTCACTTCTCAGTGCTTGTTTCCTCAACTGTAAAATGGGGATTCAATACCTATTCTCCCTCCTACTTAAGGCTGAGAGCCCCCATATGGGAAAGGGACTGTGTCTGACTTCATTAACTTGCTCCTACCCCAGTGCTTAGAACAATGCTTAACAAATATCATAAAACAAACAAACAGATCTAGAGTCAGCCAGCTACATGGTGTCTTGAGATCCCTAGGCTCTCTAGGACAAGCTAGTGGCCAGCACATTCGGGGGAAACCTGGTTTCTGCAACTCCCAAGGGTTCTAGCATGGTTTCTGATCACTGACCAGTTAATACTAATACTAATAATAATGATAATAATAATAGTATTTGCTAAGCGCTCACTCTGTGCCAGGCACTGTACTAAGCGCTGGGGTGGATACACACAAAATAGGTTGGCAAAGGCCCTGTCCCACATGGGGTTCACAGTCTCAATCCCCATTTTACAGATGAGGCAACTGAGGCCCGAGAAGAAAAGTGACTTGTCAAAGGTTACACAGTAGACAAGTGGCAGAGAAGGATTAGAGCCCATGACCTGCTAGCTCCAGGCCCATGCTCTGTCCACTACACCATGCTGCTCATGGGGCTGCACAAACCAGAAACCAGGAACCAGTCCAGCCAGGATAGTTTTCAAGTCCACCCCAAACTCCCGGCAGGCCACGGAATACCATTTGCATAATTTAATTTCCTGATTTGTATATCCAAAAGAGTAGATATGCCGTTGTTCATCTCCCCAATTGGCAGATGCCAGTAGTGGCAACATGCCCTTAACTCACCATTTCCTCCTCAATCCTGCCTTTTTCCAGGTGCACTCTGACACTTTCAAACATCATTCAACAGTCCTTTCTTTCAGAAGATCAACCTGTCTCCTGACTTATGACTAGAAATGGTCACTTTGGGAGCATATTTATTATCGGCAGGCTAATGTTGTTCCATGTAAAATGAGCTCCAGGAGAGATCACTGCAACTCGTTTTCCTTTAATTTCAAGACTTTGAAGTACAACCACATGTATCTCAGCCTAATCCAAAGATTATATTATGGGAATTAAACTTTTCAGGTGTACTAGCCCCAAAGAGCAGAGAGACCATGAAGAAAATGCCATGCTGTTCCTTGGATTTTAATTATAATACCATTGAATTGAAGTGGCGATAAGCACTAAGCACTTGGAAAAGTACAGCAGAAGATCAGCAAGTCACATTTCCTTGCCCACAATGAGTTTACAGTCTAAGCACCTAAATCCTTAGTAAGTACAGATTCAAGTACAAAAGTGATGCAGTAGGAAAGGGAATAGGGCTGGGGGATGAGATATTGGTTAGGGAAGGCTTCCTGGAGGAGATGTTATAGTTGGATGTTGGGTGTTGAAGATGGGGAGAGTGGTGGCCATTCAGATGTGAAGAGGGAGCTCCAGGCATGGAGGAATTGAGCATGGAATTGATGGCAAGAGAGTACATGTGGCCTAGTGAAAAGAGCACAGGCCTGGGAGTCAGGGGACCTGGGTTTTAATCCTAGCTCTGCCACTTATCTGCTGTGTAACCTTGGGCAAGTCACTTAGCTTCCGTTCCCTCATCTGAAAAATGGGGATTCAATACCCATTCTCTCTCCTATTTAGACTTTGAGTCCCAAGTGGAACCTGATTATCTCATAACAACCCCTGTGCTTAGTACAGTGCTTGACACATAGTGCTTAACCAATACAATTTTTTTAAAAAAGAGTAGAGAGCAAGGGACAATAAGTAGTGAAGTGTGTGGGATGGGTTGTAGTGGGAGAGGAATGAGGATAGATAGATGGGAGAGAACTGATTGAGGGCCTTACACCCCATGCTCTGTTTCTGTTTGATGTAGAGATGTATGGGCATCCTCTGGAGATTTTAGAGGAGTGGGAACATGTACAGAACAATATATAAAAATGATCTAGGCAGCAGAGCAAAATATAGACTGGAGAGAAGCATCAAGGCCTAGTGGCAAGAACATGGTCTTGGGAGTCAGAGGACATGGATTCTAAACCCAGCTCCGCCACTTGTCTGCTGTGTGACTTTGGGCAAGTCACTTCACTTCTCTGTGCCTCAGTTACTGCATCTGTAAAATGGGGATTAAGACGGTGAACCCCAAATGTGACAACCTGATTAACTTGTATCTACCCTAGAGCTTAGAACAGTTCTTGGCACATAGTGAGCACTTAAATACCATAATTATTATTATTATGATAAGAAAAGTTAGACTTTCTATCGAACCCATCTGGGAAGGTGCTTGGAAACTTAAGCATCTGAAATGATATATTGTACTCTCTCATGTTATAGTGTACTCTCCCTAGCAATCAGTACAGTGCTTTGCACACAGTAAGCGCTCACTAAATACAAATGAATGAATGAACGGATCCTCCCTTCCCTCCAGCCATCTTATTGTGCATAAGATGCACGATGGCAGGGGGGAGAAGACTGTTTGGGACTCTGCCATAGTTCTTGTTGTATCCACACCTCGGTCTTCCCAAAGGTTGATGTGACCAGTTTTTCTATTAAGATGGAGAGCTCCCAGTATATCCCTGCTCTCCCACCACCCAAAATGTGGCTGACAGGACCCCAGAAGGCCCAGCTTTTCATCAGGTCACTGAGGTGTGGTATCATTCTCTCTAGCAATGACTCTCTGGAAGATATAATGATGGAGGAATAGCATAGCATACTGGAAGGAGCATGGGCCTGGGAGTCAGAGGACCTGGGTTCTAATTCCGGCTTTGCCACTTGTATGCTCTGTAACCTTGGACAAGTCATTTAACTTCTCTGAGCCTGTTTCCTTGTAGGCAAAATCGGGATTAAATAGCTGTTCCCTTCCCATTCAGACTGAACCCCATGCGGGGCAGGGTCTGTGTCCAATGTGATTATCTCCTATCTACCCCAGGGAAGCAGCATGGCCCAGTGGATAGAGCATGGGCCTAGGAGGCTGAAGGTCACGGGTTCTAATCCCGGCTCTGCCGCTTGCCTGATGTGACCTTGGGCAAATCACTTAATTTATCTGGGCCTCAGTTCCCTCATCTGTAAAATGGAGATTAAGACTGTGAGCCCTACGTGGGACAAGATCTGTGACCATCCCAACTATAGTGTGTCTACTCCAGCACTTAGAACAGTGTCTGGCACAGTAAGTGCTTAACAAATACCATTATTATTATTACTATTATTGTTACAGTGTTTGACATAATCAAATGCTGTCAAATTTTTCCCCACTCTTAACAACTTTATGGATTTATCTATAGAGTATTCTTGGTAAAAAACACAGAAGTGGTTTACCATTGCCTTCTTTCACACAGGAAAGACTTAAGGTTCTGCCTTTGACTTTAATCAAAATTTTGATCTCTTGTTCATCCTCCTTTGACTCTTTCCCATGCCACTCCTGCCCAGCACAGGCAAATCAACTTTATCTGATGCTTTGGCTTAAAAATTTCCATTATGGGTAACCCTGATGAGAGAATATTTCTCAACGGCACAGCTGTAAGCTTCATTGGCATACACAAATTCTCCTGCCACAATAAGGCATATGTGCTAAACAAATATCCCTATTATTATTAAGGAGAATATCCTGGCCAGCCCTAAACCCTCCAGGCTTGTGTCTGTTGACCTTCAGCCTGCCCTCTGTAGAGTTGCTCCTTGTCCATCTAGAAAACAGACCAAGTTGTCCATGGCCAGAGGGATGGTGTTCTAACTTTGGTATTTTAATGTCAGCCCTTCAAAAATCCATGATGCAGCTGAATTAGGGCTCATCATTATGGGCATTATCAAAGTTTCAAAGAAGATAAAAGAATTGCATCCTTTGAAGCCCAGTTATTACTTACAGCACTTTAAAGTGATCAAATTAGGATCCATCAAAGCAAGATCAGTGGAAGTGACGTGGGGGTGGTGAAAGGTTTAGTTTAAATATCCTTTTGGGGCTGAAATTTATTCATTCTGAGATTACTGTATTGAACACACTCAGGGCTTGGAGAAGCTATTGACATGTTTGAGTATGCTGAAATGAGACAAATTATGCCTGTGTGTGTGTGAGAGAGAGAGAGACTTTTAGGAGACAGGAAAAGGGCACACATTGGTTCATTGCTTAAAGTTTTTTCCTTGCAAAACACTGTCTGAACTTCAGTTCGCTGAGAGCATAGTGGGATAAGCAATCTTCAGGTGTCACCCCAGTGCCATCTTTTTCAAATTCCCTTCTATTCTCGGATCACTTTCTGTTCTTCCTGATGGCTTCCCCATCTCTTTTCTGCTGCTCAGGACTTTCAGTCTTCTCTCCCTGAGTTCCCCTGCCTGTGAGTAAACTCAAACTCTCAGGGAGAGAAAGGACCAATCTCAAAGCCTCCATTCCTCCACAAGGCATCATTCTGCAAAGAATCCCAATCAGATGGTTGCCTGCCAGCTGACAGAGGGCTCTTCAGCAGATGAACAGTAATAACAATAATAATGATATTGGTATTTGTGACAGGCTTACTATGTGACAGGCATTGTACTAAGAGCTGAGGTAGATTCATTCAGTCGTATTTATTGAGCACTTACTGTGTGCAGAGCACTGTACTAAGGGCTTATACAAGGTAATTGGGTTGGACACAATTCCTTTCCCACACTAGGCTCATGGTCTTAATTCCTAATTTACAAATGAGGTAACTGAGGCACAGAGCAGTGAAGTGACTTGCTCAAGATGGCAGATCCGGGATAAGAACCCAGTTTCTCTTGACTCCTAGGCCTGGGCTTTATCCACTAGGCCATGCTGGTTCCCCAATGTGTCCTAGTGGCCACCCTTGCCATCCTTCCCCCAGAGAGAGAGAGAGAGAGAGAGAGTGTGTGTGTGTGTGTGTGTGTGTGTGTGTGTGTGCGCGCGCCAAACCCTGTAACTACCTCAGCACTGTGAAACTCAGGAAGGGTTCTAGTGAAGGGTCAAGATGACTGCTCTCCCACTTGAGGAAGGGCTGAGCAAGTGGAACATTATTTAAGCTGCAGAATGGGGGCTTGAACTCAGACTTCAGACTTGTGCAATCTCCTTCCATTTTAAAAATGGAAGTTTTTAAAAATTCCATAGATTCTGGTGAGTCCAGGTGTGGATGGATGCCATTTACATAGAGACAGAACAAACTGAAATGAAATGGCAACTAAAGCCCCCAGTGAAATGATACATTCTCTTCTCATCTTTCCTCCTTAAACTCACTCCTCATGAACAACCTATTTTTGTTGTAATTCCTTACAGCTGGCTTCAAGGCTTTCTACCAACTCTCTCCATCTGACACAATCAGCTCCAGACCAGATGCATTTTATCCCCATTCTCTAGACTGTAATAATAATAATGATGGCATTTATTAAGCGCTTACTATATGCAAAGCACTGTTCTAAGTGCTGGGATGGATACAAGGTGATCAGGTTGTCCCATGTGGGGCTCACAGTCTTAATCCCCATTTTACAGATGAGGTAACTGAGGCTCAGAGAAGTTAAGTGACTTGCCCAAGGTCACACAGCAGACATGTGGTGGAGCCAGGATTTGAACCCATGACCTTTGACTCCAAAGCCCGTGCTCTTTCCACTGAGCCACGCTGCTTCCCCGTGAGCCACGCTTCATGTCTAGACTGTAATCTCATTATGAGCAGAGAACATGTCTGCTAATTCTCTTGTATTGTATGCTCCCAAATGTTTAGAACAGTGCTCTTCACAGTCTCAATAATAATAATAATAATTATAGTACTTGTTAAGCCCTTTCTATATGCCACGCTGTGTTCTAAGCACTGCGGTAGATGCAAGTTAATCAGGGTGAACACAGTCCCTGTCTGACATAGGGTTCATATTCTTAATTTCCATTTTTACAGATGAGGTAACTGAGACCCAAAGAAGTTAAGTGATTTGCCCAAGGTCACACTGCTAATAAGTGGCTGCTGTGGGATTAGATTCCAGGTCCTTCTGATTCCCAGGCCAGTGTTCTATCTACTAAGCCATGCTGCTTTTCTAAATACCAGATTGATTCTTAGTACTTGACATATTCTTCCAAGCATTTAGTACAATGCTCTAAACACAGTAAGAGCTCAATAAATTCCACTGATGGATTGACATATGTAAACTTGATCATATATGCAATTATTTACTCAGATCTTTATCCTGACATTTTTATACTGCTATCTCAGGTTTCTTTATTCTTCCTTTTCCTCCACTCTAACAACTTTTGTCTAGCTCCCCATTAGATTGTAAGGTCTTTGAAGAAAGGGGGCATTGTAAGCTCTTGGAAGGAGAATCTGTCTGTTTACTGTTGTATTCTCCCAAGCATTTAGTACAGTGCTTGGCACACAGTAAGTGCTCAATAAATACAACTGAATGAATGAATTTGGTCTTACTTCAGTTGTACTCCCAAATGCTGAGTGCAATTCTTTATATTCAGCAGATACTCACTAAAACCACTGATTGACTAATGGAGCTTGCAACATTCTAGGGTCCATACTGTGGCACCAAGTCACTGGGTCCAGAAAGGAAAGGGGATTTGGGGTGCATGCAGGGACATTTTATTTAGCTGTATTGCCAAGGAAATACAAGGAAGTGGAGGGTAACCCCCCATGATAGCTGGAACTCCTTGCTCTTTGATATACGCACCCAGGAGGTGGGTGTGAAATGAAACCCAGTGGGAAGAAACACCATGGATAAATGTGGAATTTAGCAAGAAAATGAGCCAGGGCCTGCGGGTATTGGTTGCTGAGGAGATAACTCGCACAATATCTCTCGTGAGGAGGTGTGGGGGAATAATTTTTTCATGGGTGGTTCAATAACTACCAGGGCTATGATTTCATGGAGAAAAAAAGTAAATTCCTAAAACAGCCTTTCTGAAAGAACATTTTTTTCCTCTAAAGGAGTCTAAAGATCCTAGGACCAGGAAATATAGAAAAGGACTTGCCAGTCTGCCCCAGGGCTTAGTACAGAGCTTGGCATGTAGTAACTTCATAAATACCCTGAATGACGCACGTCCATAGGACTGAGGGAAACCAGAATGTACTGAGCTGGAGTTGTGTGTTTGTGGAACCAGGGAAAGAAGGCACTGGCTATGAAATTTTGGAAGGGCTGGTTATAACCATTTATGACCTCCTTTTTTTGCAGTTGGATGAACCATCTACCTCTCCCTCTCTCTCTCAGTCAGGTACCCAGAGATTCCTGGTTAACTCAGAAGCCAAGCTATCTCACATATTTCAGATGTGTCCACACTAGATGGGCCTCTTTCAAGGAGAAGAAGGGGCTGAGAGTAAACCTTCCCAAAAATTCTGAAGAAGGAGGTGACCCAGAGGAGGAGCTCAGTTGGGAAGCAGTAAGAAAAGATCATGTGATTGGATTTCCAGCTCCACCACTCAACTCCGGTGTGATTTTGGGCCAATCACAACTTTTCTAGGTGTCAGTTTTCTCACCTCTAAAAAGGGGATACAATACATACTCTCTCTCCTCCCCCCCCCCTTTTTTTTTTTAATGGTACTTGTTAAGCACTTACTATGTGCCAGGTGCATTTCTAAGCACTGGGGTAGAACAAAGATAATCAGGTTGGACACAGTCCCTTTCCCACATGGGGCTCACAGTCTAAACTGGAGGGAGAAGAATTTAGTCAGTCGGTCAACCATATTTATTGAATGCTTACAGTGTGCAGAGGACTGCACTAAGCGCTTGGAGAAGTACAATGTAGACACATTCTCTACTCTGAGAGCTTACAGTCTAGAGGAGGGTAATACTAGTATAATAGCCCCCATTATACAGTTGAAGTAACAGGCACAGAGAAGTTAAGTGACTTGCTCAAGGCCACAAGGAAAGCAAGAAGCAGAGCTGGGATTAGAACCCAGCTCCTCTGACTCACAGGCCCATGCTCTATCCACTAGGCCACGTTGCTTACTACCCTCTTAGAGTGGGAGCTCTATGTGGGACATGAACTGTGTTATAGCTGATTATCTTGAATCTACCATAGCGCTGAGCACAAAGTAAGTGATTAATAAAGAGTATTATCATTATTATTATTTTGACAGAGTTCTTGTATATAACAACCACTCCCACCCACCATCAAAGGAAAAAAAAGACTAAGTAAACCAGTTGGAAATCCTACTAACTCACAGCCCTCTCCTGGAATTCTGGCAAAGGATTTGGAAGCCTAAGATCACTTCCCTCCTCACCCAGGATCAGTTTAGCTACTTCAATAAAATGGCAGCATTTTAGTCATTCAAGTGTCCTCTTTCTAGAGTTCCCAGTCCTTGCATTTGGCTGCAGCTCCCAAACACAGAAGAAAGACAGGGCTCAATTTGGTTATAATGAATGCTTTCCTGTAGGCAAATGCATGCACTTTATCAAGGGAAAATAGAAATGTCCAAGTCTGGCTTTACCACTGGGAACAAGCAAATTAGCATCCTCTACTCCATGGGAGGGGAGCCAATAAAAGTTATTCTTCTTATCCTAGTTGCTGCTGCTTCTCTTGCTAGAATATTGAGCTTTGCTCAAGTACTCACACAAGCAATCAGTCCTTTCATTCTCAGCAATCAATAGATCAATCAATGGTATTTATTGAGTGCTTACCCTGGGCGGAACACTGAATTAAGTGCTGGGGACTGTACAGTGAACAGGGTTGATAGACACACTCCCATCCCACAGTGAGCTAACATTCGAGACCCAGAGAATACAATTAAAACCCAGGGCTGGGATATATAGTGGTAAGAACAGGGGGAAGTCCATGACCGGAACTGCATTATTCTTCCTTGACTTCTCTTTCCTTAGAATTTCCAAAACAAAAAACTCCTGGCCTAAAAGCTGCCAATATATTCTCTCCTGTCATAAAGACAACTCTGTAATTGGAGAAGAAGCATAGCCTAGTGGAAAGAGCATAGGATTGGAAAGACCTGTGTTCTGATCCCTCCACTGCTTCTCTGCTGTTTGACCTTGGGGAAGTCATTTAATTTCCCTATCCCTTAGTTTGTCTGAAAATGGAGATGAAATACACTCATTCATCCATTCAATCATATTTATTGGGTGCTTACTGTGTGCAAAGCACTGTACTAAGCACTTGGGAAAGTACAATATAATAATCACAGACACATTCCTTTCCCACAATGAGCTTATAGTCTGGGGGGGTGGGGGCAGACATTAATATAAATTAAAAATATATAAATACCTGTCAATCAATCAACAGTATTTATTGAGCACTTACCATGTGCAGAGCACTGTACTAAGTGTTTGGGAGAGTATAATATAACGGAGTCAGTAGACAAGTTCCTTGCCCACAAAGAGCTTCTAGATTGTGAGCCCCATGTGGGACAGGACAGAATAATCTGACCTGATTATCTTGTATAGACCCCAGAGCTCAGTACAGTGCTTGGCACATAGTAAGTGCTTAATACCACAGTTATTATTAGAAACAAGAGATTCTGAAGAGAGCAATTTGTAATAATGCTTTTTAAGGAAATAGGGAGCTTAATTTCATGGAGTAGATGAAATCTTCCTGCATTAAAGCTTTCGTCTTTGCCATCATAATAGATCACAATTTCCATCTGTTCTTTTGCATGTAAGTTTCACGGTGAAGATAAAACTACAAGCTTCACTGGCACATTAATTATAGTGCCAAGGGAACCGTGAACAAGGAAAACAATGGGTAACAGTCCGTTTTAACAGCCCTCGTCCGATCCGTTCTCCAAATACAAAACAAAAACCAGGCTGATGGAAGCTAAATGGAGTAGCTGAAGAAACTGCTCTTCCCATCAGGGTCTTAGACTGTGAGCCCTGTGTAGGACAGGAACTGTGTCCAAATTTATTATTTTGTATCTTCCCCAATGTCTAGTAGAGTGCTTGACACATAGTAAGTGCTTAACAAATTCTCTAATTATTATTACTGGTTCTGGTTTCATGTCTTTCCCTAGTCAAAGGTGGCAGCGTGGGGGCTTGGAACAAATCATCTTTTTTAAAAAAAGGAATGTGGAAAGGAGTTGGGAGAAGGGAGATGGTCCAAAAAGTCAATGTCAGTTGAAAGTCTGATTTGGGGGCTTGCTAAATTGTAAGCTAATAGAGAGCAGGAGTTGTGTCTTCTAACTCCTGAGAAGCAGCATGACCACTGGGCATGTCACCCCCCTCCTCACAAATCTCCAGTGGTTGCATATCAACCTTTGTATCAAGCAAAAACTCCTCACTATTGACTTCAAAGCTCTCCATCACCTTGTCCCCTCCTACCTCACCTCCCTTCTCTCCTTCTACAGTCCAGCCCGCACACTCCCCTCCTCTGCTGCTAACCTTCTCACTGTGCCTCGTTCTCGCCTGTCCTGCCATCAAGACTGTGAGCTCCATGTGAGATATGGACTTATTCTGGTGTTATTGATACTTGTCTACTTGTTTTGTTTTGTTCTTTGTCTCCGCCTTCTAGACTGTGAGCCCATTGTTGGGTAGGGACCGTTTCTATGTGTTGCCAATTTGTACTTCCCAAGTGCTCTGCACACAGTAAGTGCTCAATAAATACGATTGAGTGAATGAATGAATATGGACTGTATCTAATCTGATTCAACTTGTATCTACCCCAGTGCTTAGTACAGTGCCTGTCACACAGTAAGTGCTTGACAAATGCTACAATTATTATTATTACTTCCTTTCAACCTTAGGTACTTAATCCCGACTCTGCCATGTGTCCGCTGTGTGATCTTGGGCAAGTCACTTAACTTCTCTGTGCCTTAGTTACCTCATCTGTAAAATGGAGATTAAAAGTGTGAGCCCCATGTGGGACAACTTGATTACCCTGTATCTACCCCAGCTCTTTAGAGCGGTGCTTGGCACACAGTAAGCGCTTAATACCATAACTATTATTATTACTACTATTGCTATAGATACTCAGTCCAGTTTGGCTAATAGAAACCCAGGGTGGAGGTGAAAGGGAGAGAAGGGTTTGATCTGAGTCTGTGAGGGAATCTTTGATCTCTCTCACATGAGGTTTTCATGCTTTCTGAGATTTCCCTCAGAGGAAGGTTAGGTCATTGAGAGATGCGAATTGGGGACTCTGACATTAATCATCCCATAATGAACTGCCCTGAGAAGTGGTTTCATTGCTCCTCCTCCTACCTCTGCTCATCAGACTAGAGGTTGTCCTTGTCTGGGAGGAAAGTCAGAATATGGAAATAAAAAGAGAGGGAGAGAGGGAAGGAGAGAGGGAGGGAGGGAAGGATGGAGGGAGACAGGGAAAGAGGCAGGGAGGGAGAGAGGGAGGGAGAGAGGGAAGGAGAGAGGGAGGGAGGGAGAGAGGAAAGAGGGAGAGAAGACCTCAAAACTCAAGCTCTATGCTATCAATAACCCAGATACATCAATCAGAGGCTCCTTTACTGTTACAGAATGTCCAAGCCTATTTTAAAACTGACATTCAGAGTTTATGACACCAACCTTATGGGTTTTATTGAGTAATCCACAAAAAGGTCCCCAGGAACAAGGAACCCATGTTTATTCAAAATTACACACTATTTTAAACAGCCAACCAGTAATGTGTTATAAAAATCCCTCAGCAATTAGAGTCAGCCTGAATCAAATATGTACCATTCCCCAGAATGAACTCATCACAAATGATCTAATTATCAGTGTCCAGGAGAGACCATTTGAGAACTGAGTCACTTGTCAAGAATGACAAAGTCTCAGAATGTCTCAGGACAAAGAACCTGCACAGAGAAATTGATTAAGGTAATGATGATTTTGCCTTGCTACTTCTACTTTCTTTTCTCTGCCTGGTAGGCTCCTGCTGGGGAGAGAGTGCAATTAGCAACTAGGTGGGCATGTTTAGAAGCAGCGTGTCCTAGTGGATAGAACATGGGCCTGGGAGTCTGCTGTGTGACCTTGGGCAAATCACTTATTTGTGCTTCAGTGACCTCATCTTTAAAATGGGGATTTAGACTGTAAGCCCCATGTGGGGCATGGACTGTGTCCAACCTGATTATCTTGTATCTACCCTAGTGCTTAATACTGTGCCCGACACATAGTAAACGCTTAACCAATACCATAAAACAAAATGAGAAGGGGCAGAGTGCATTGAAAAGTCCTTGTAAAAGGTTTATACGTGCAGGAAGCATTTATGGCTGTAGTAACCACTGCACAGTATTTGTAATCCATCACTCGATCAGTGATATTTATTGAGTGCTAATTGTATGCAGAGAGCACTATTCTAAACCCTTGGGCAAGTACACTACAACTGAGTTGGTAGACACGTTCCCTGTCCACAGCAAACTTACAGTCTAGACGGAGGGGACAAACATTAATATAAATAAGTTGTGGCTATGTACGTAAGTGCTGTGGGGAGGAAAGTTGGGTAAATATCAAGGGCATACAGGCTACAGTTCCAAGTGCATAGAAGACACAGAAGGGAGAAGGAGTAAGGGAAAGAGGTCTTAATTTGGGAAAACCTCTTGAAGATGTGACCTTAATAAGGCTTTAGAAGTAGGAAGAGTGGAAGTCTGACATATATGGAGGAGTTCCAGGACAGAGGGAGGATTTGCAAAAGGGATTGGTTACTAGATACAGAAGATTTGGACACAGTGAGCAAGTTGGTAATAGAGGGGTGAAGTGTGTGGGTTGGGCTGTATGTAGTAAGAGATCAGTAAATATGATTGAATGAATCAGTAAGGTAGGAAGGGGGCAAGAAGAATGAGTATTTTAAGAGAGGAAGGAGTTTCTATTTAATGCAGAGGTGGATCGGCAACCCAATAGACTCTCAATAAATACCTTTGACTGCTTGTTAAAGAAGAGCCAGCTCTTTTATTTTAAATGTCATTAGGGCAGGAAATGTTTCTTACACATCTACTGTGCCACAAACACCTCAGAAAAACAGAATGGACATTCATTCATTCATTCAATCATATTTATTGAGCGCTTACTGTGTGCAGAGCACTGTACTAAGCGCTTGGGAAGTACAAGTTGGCAACATATAGAGATGGTCCCTACTCAACAGCAGGCTTACAGTCTAGAAGGGGGAGACAGACAACAAAACATATTAACAAAATAATTATTAACAAATAATTATGTCCTAGTCTTAAAATGATTTAAAATTTTCTGAATCACAGAACTCTGGGGTTGGACTGATCTTGTTCAGTAAGCATGCAGTCTTAGATTTCCTCAGGAGCCCAGAAGACCTAAGACCCTTTCTCCTGTGTCAGCTGAAGCTGTTGCGAGTTTTCATTGCTTTTAATAGTACTTGCAAAGTGCTTACTATGTACCAGGCACTGTACTAAGCACTGGGGTAGATACAAACTAACCACTTTGGACACAGTCCATGCCTCACATGGGACCTATCGTCTTAATGAGAAGCAGCATGCCTAGTTGGTAGAGCAGGGGCCTGCGAGTCTGAAGAATGTGGCTTAGTGGAAAGAGCATGAGCTTGGGAATCAGAGTTGTGGGTTCAACTTCCAGCTCCTTCACTTGTCAGCTGTGGGACTTTAGGTAAGTCACTTAACCTTTCTGTGCTTGTTATCTCATCTGTAAAATGGCGATTAAGACTGTGAGCCCCATGTGGGACAAACTGATAACCTTTGTATCTACCCCAGTGCTCAGAATAGTGCTTGGCACATAGTAAGCACTTAAATACCATCATTATCATCATTATTATTACGGCCCTGTGTTCTAATCTGACCCTGCGACTTGCCTGCTGTGTGACCTCAGGCAAGTCACTTCACTTCTCTATGCCACAGTTACCTCATCTGTAAAATGGGAATTGAGACTGTGAGCCCCAAGTGGGACTGGGACTGTGTCCAACCTGATTAGCTTATATCTACCCCAGTGCTTAGAATTGTGCTTGATATGTAGAAAATGCTTAAAAACTACCATCATTATTATAATAATAGCAATCCCCATTTTTATAGTTGAGGTAACTGAGGCACAGAGAAGTGAATTTATCACACAGCAGACAAGGGGTGGAGCCAATATTAGAATCCAGGTTCTTTGATTTCAAAGCCTGTGCTTTTTCCACTGGGCCATGCTGCTTCCCATTTCTTCCCAGTGTTCTTAAAGCAAAGCCCCAGCCCGGTGGTTGAGGACAAAACCTGGAACTTATGCAGAACTCTGATGAGGCAGAGCCAGAGAAAGAGCACTGAACTTTTCCTTCCTTCTCCTTATCACTCCTGTGGATTACTTACGGAAAGAATTGTGTGCATGTTCGAAAATAATAATAATGACATTTGCTAAGTGCTTACTATGAACCAGGCACTATTTTAAGAGCTGGGGTAGATACAAGATAATCAGGTTAGTCACAGTCCCTGTCCTGCATGGGGCTCACAGTCCTAATCCTCATTTTAAAGATGAGGGAACTGAGGCACTGAGGTCACCCAGCAGATAAGTGGCAGAGCCAGGATTAGAACCCAGTTCCTTCTGACTCCCAGGTCTGTGGTCTATTCACTAGGCCATACCCCATGCTCTATCCAAGGCTAGAGGTCCAAGAATCTCCTTTGACAGCTGTTTGTGTTCACAAGAGCTAGGAGTGCACAGAGAATGTGTTTTATTGTACTCTTCCAAGCACTTAATACAAAGCTTTGCAAACAGAAAGTGTTAAATCAGAATGAACACACACACACACACACACACACACACACACACACACACACACACACACACACACACACACACACAGCCCCAGGACCTTGAAGTAAGGACGGCCTCAGGGGGTGTCAGAAAGTATCAAGGCAGCCAAACCTCAGAAATTCCCATCTGAAATCCAGGGATAGCTGGTGTGACATGTGAGCCCTGCCCAAGATCAAAAGGCTACTTTGGGAAGTAAGCCACGCCCTGTTCAATCCAGCTTCCGACAGAATTCTCTGATTTCCACCTTTGGACCGCTCCAGAGGGAGACACATTTTAAACTAGAGATCAAGGAAAATGGACTCTGGTTTTTGCTAAAGGTGAATAAATGAATGAATGAATCAATCATATTTATTGATCACTTCCTGAGTACAGAGCACTGTACTAAGTGCTTGGGAGAGTGCCATATAGCAGAGTTGGTAGATACACTCCCTGCCCACAACGACCTCAGAGTCTTCAATCAATCAGTTGCATTCACTGCAAACCTACTTAGTGTGAGGCACTGTACTAAGAGTTTGAGAAAGGACAACAGAAGAAAAACACATGATCCCTGCCCTGAGAAAGCTCATAATCTAATGGGAGAGATAGACAGAATGATTTACAACCACACACCCTGCTCCTGGATTCTCAATCTCCCTTTCCCCAGCCACATCTTCCCAGCTCTACTCTTTACCCTCAGCTGCAGCTCTGTGTCCTGCTAGGAGAAGGATATTTGCTTAAAGATTTCTTCCCCCATAAAATGAAGAAGAGAAGTGTTGTGAGAGGACAAAACTCTGGGCTGACACTGATCTCAAGAAGTCATTCCGACTGACTTTCGATATACAACAGAGTGGATCTTAATAATTAATAATAGTTATGGTATTTGTTTGCTATATGCCAGGCACTGCACTAAAGTGCTGTATCATTCAGCTTCTTACCGCCACTTGAGCCAATATTTTAGTCCAAACCCAGAGAAGTAAGGGAGATTTCCAAGCAAAGGAGCTTCCCTTCTATCACAGAAAGAGATCCCTTTCAGGAGTTCTTTGCTGTATTCTAGCTTCTTAGATCCTCTCAGCAAAGGAGTTCTTCCTTATGTCTTATCTGGACTTCTTCTGGTGTAATTTGAATCCATTTCCACTTGTGCTGAAGTCAGTAGATCTGGGAAACAGCTGTTTCCCCCACAAGATTGTAAATACCTGGAGGGCAGAAATCATATTTACTAATTCTATTGTACTAGCCCCAATGCTTAGCATAGTGCTGTACAGAGAGTAACCACTCAAAATCAATTAATCAACAGTATTCATTGAGTACTTTGTGCAGAGCATTGTATTGAAGAGTTGGGAGAGACAATCCCTACCTTCAAGTAGTTTATAAGCTAGTGATGGAGGTTAGACACTAAAATAAATTGCATGTAATGTAAAGCAACAGATTTTAAGGACTTATATAGAAATGTTTACAGAGTAATGACTCATGCATTCATGACATGGAAATGCTGAGGTAGCAGTTTCGAGAGGGAGATGAGAGATTAACCAGGGATAATGATTGATAAATGAACTTAATATGATGATTGATTTGTCTTGCTCTTCATCATTATGATTAAGGAGTGAGAGGAACAGGGATTCTGAGAAGCAGTTACTAGAGGTTGTGCAAGAAATAGGTTTTTGGTTTTAAATCTCATTCATTCATTCAGTTGTATTTATTGAGTGCTTACTGTATTAAGTGCTTGGAAAGCACAATTCGGCAACAGAGACAATCCCTACCCAACAACAGGCTCACAGTCTAAAGGGGGGAGACAGACAACAAAACAAACAAAAACAAGTAGACAGACATCAACAGCATCAATATAAACAAAATTATAGATATATACACATCAATAAAATAGAATAATAAATATGTGCATATATACATAAGTGCTGTGGGGTGGGGAGGGGGTAGAGCAGAGGGAGGGATTTGGAGTGAAGGGGAGGGGAGGAGGAGCAGAGGAAAAGGGGGGCCCAGTCTGGGAAGGACACCTGGTAGAGGTGAGCTTTCAGTAGGGCTTTGAAAGGGGGAAGTGAGCTTGTTTGGCGGATGTGAGGAGGGAGGGCATTCCAGACCAGAGGCAGGACATGGGCTGGGGTTGACAGCGGGACAGGCGAGAACGAGGCACAGTAAGGAGGTTAGCAGCAGAGGAGTGGAGTGTGCGGGCTAGGCTGTAGAAGGAGAGAAGGGAGGTGAGGTAGGATAGGGCAAGGTGATGGAGAGCTTCGAAGCCAATAGGAGTGCTTGTTTCATATGAAGGTTGAAAGGCAACCACTAGAGATTTTTGAGGAGGACAGTGACATGTCCAGATGGAGAAGGGTGAGAGGAGGAAGTGGAGGATTCATTCACAATGGCACTAAGGCAGTTTGGAAAGGGAAGCCACCGATGGCCATGTTGGCAAACAGATGATCCTTGCTGTTTGTTTGGGCATTGTTCATCCTGGAGGTGAGTGGGTACAGAATGAAAGGAGAAGGTGGCTGGCTTTATTGGAGCTGGGGAAGACACAATTAATGAGGAGTCCCAGAAGGAATGAAACAGCTGAAAACTGGAGAAGACATGTAGAAAATGTGAGTGTCTTCATTCCTAAAGGTTTTAAGGGAAGAGTGAAGAGAAGCAGCATGGCCCAATGGATAGAGCACAAGCTTGGGAGTCAGGACCTGGGTTCTCATCCTGACTCCACCTCTTGTCTGCTGTGTGACCTTGGTCAAGTCACTTAACTTCTCTGTGCCTCAGTTACCTCCTCTATGAAATGTGGCTTAAGACCATGAGCCCTACGGGGGTCAGGGACTGTGTCCGTCTAAATTATTCATTCATTCAATCATATTTCTTGAACACTTACTGCGTGCAAAGCACTGTACTAAGCACTTGGGAAATGCAAATCAGCAACATATAGAGACAGTCCTTACCCAGCAACAGGCTCACAGTCTACAAGAAACTTATATCTATCAGCAGTTAGTACAGTGCCTGGCACATAGGAAGTGCTTAACAAATATGAAGAAAAAAAGACTGCTGGGATATGTTAGTGATTTACCAGCCCAGAGGCAGGACCAGATGACTTCTCACAGGTCCTTTTGGTGTCTAGGATTGGGAGCTGAGCTTGAATTTTCCATTGGAGGCTCAAGATGGGGAAGCAAAAATCTGAAGGAGAATCTTTGCCACTCAGTGTAGTTGCCCCATCTGAGGAATGCACTCATTCAGTCCCTCCTCCTTTTTTTATCCTTATGACATTTGTCACACAGCAGACAAGTGGTGGAGGCAGGAGTAATAATAATAATAATGATGGTATTTGTTAATCACTTACTATGTGCAAAGCACTGTTCTAAGTACTGGGGGGATACAGGGTGATCAGGTTGTCCCACATGGGGCTCACAGTCTTAATTCCCATTTTACAGATGAGGGAACTGAGGCACAGAGAAGTTAAGTGACTTGCTCAAAGTCACACAGCTGACAATTGGCAGAGCCAGGATTTGAACCCATGACCTCTCACTCCAAAGCCCGTGCTCTTACCACTGAGCCAACCTGCTTCTCCAACCCAGGTCCTTCTGACTTGCAGGCCCATGGTCTATCCACTAGGTCACACTTCTTCTCAGTGTGCATGAGGCCCTTAAGGCTTAGTTCACGGCTACCTGCTCCACTCCCCACCTTTGAAATTGAGGAGACATGTGTGGTCAATAAGGACAAATTCACATATGGTATACCCTGAAAATACACGTAAATATCTATCTATCCATTTATATGATAAATAAATTAACTTTATTTTATATAAATATGAATTGGCCAGATAATTTAACGTCATTTTATGTTATTTCCATTAAAAAAATTAAAATTTTAATTGAAAATTGTTTTGGACTGTTTAAAAATTACAGTAAACTGACTTCCAATTGAGGATAGAAAAAACCTTGCAGTGAGATTCGAAGTTTGATAGAGTGTGGAACATCTCAGAGCTTCTGTTGAGTTTTATAAGAAAAATGCCATTCTTTCTTCCCTCCAAATTCAAATGGAGTTATTTAATCTGTCATTCAATTTATCCCATGCTTCTTTAAAACACAGGTCATTTCTTTTCAATCTCTCATGGAAATGAAAAGAATCATTATCATGAAAATGAACTCGAGCTGATAATCGCACTATACAAAAATGTAAAGAAAGTCATGGGACAGCATGAGATTGGAAAACTAAATAGAAATGATTTATTTTGCTCAATAACTACACCCAACATCAATAGCAATTTACATTTTTTGAGGTACTAGTAAGTGCAGAGGAGTAACCTGATAGGAAAATACAACAGAAGAATACAAAGCAGCATGGCCTAAAAGAATCAGCAAGATCTACTGGAAAGAGCTTGGAACCGGGAGTCAGAGGATATGAGTTCTAATTCTGGTTCTGCTACATGTCTGCTGTGTGACCTTGGACAAGTCATTTAACTTCTCTGTGTCTCAATTACTTCATATATAAAATGGGGATCAAGACTGTGAACCTCATGTGGGACAGGGACTGTGTTCAACTTGACTACCTTGTATCTATCCCAGTGCTTAGTACAGTGCTTGGCACATAGCAAGTGCCTAACAAATACCACAATTATCAATCATTATTATGATCAGAAGCAAGGCACCATATTCCCTGTCCACAAGGAGACAAGTGGGGAGACAGACATAGGAGTGGGGAGTATCTAAGTGGGGAGACAGACATAGGAGAGTATTTATGAATAGTGGGAGCAAGAGGAAGGATCAAGGATATAACTACTCTTCTTAATTAAAAAAGCAGTTCATAATTGGTGGTACTATCTTTCACCTCCCACCCGAGTTAATCAATCAATAGCATTTACTGAACACCTACTCTGGCCAGACCACTGTATTACATGTTTGGAAGAGTACAATAGAATGAGTAGATACGAGATATATCCCTTCCCTCATAGAGTTTACAATAGAGAAGAAGAGAAAGATATCATGGAAACATCCAGAGCCTAAAGAATGACATCTCGTAAGATATTCTCATCAAGTGAGACTTGAAATATTATATAGATCACCTTGATCTGCAAGGTATTGTGTTAATCAATCAACAGGATTTATTGAGTGCTTTCTGTGTGCAGATCACAGCAGTAGGTACTTGGAAAAGTATAATACAACATAGTTGGTAGATGTGATTCTTGTCCATAAGGAAATTACATTCTACAGGGGGAGACCAACATTAAAATAAATTACAGGTAGGGGACATAGAAGATTCTTCTTCTTCGTCTTCTTCATAGTAATGATTGCAATGTTATTAGTTATTTGTTAAGAAATTATTATGTGTAGAGCACTGCTCTAAATGCTGGGTTAGATGCAAGTCAATCAAGTCAGATACAGTTCTTGTCCCATATGGGACTCACAATCTAAGTAGGAGGGAGAAAAGATACTGAACCACCATTTTACAAATAAGGAAACAGGCCCAGAGAAGTTAAGTGACACTCCCAAGTTCCTACAGCGGGCAAGTGGAGGAGTCAGTATTATAACCCAGATCCTCTGACTCTCAGGCCTGTGGTCTTTCCACTAGGCAACACTGCCTAGAGAAAGGATAAGTACATAACTGTTATGGGGAGGGGTGACTATCAAAGTGCTTTGTGTCTTGAGCTATACATTATATCAAGGCCAGCAGATGCTTCTAATGATGCTTCTTATTTTAAAAAAGCATCATTTTGGGGTAACTTCTTCAAATACAAAGGACAAATTGCTTCAATAATGCAAGGGTAGACAAAGAAGCATAAAGCAGAATAAAAATGAGCACCAGGGCTTGTGTGAGATTGACAGAGTTTTGTGACAATGAGGCAACAAGATTTATACCAAACTCAGGGTTAATAAAATTGCTAAGCTCAGGAATAATGAAGACACCATCAAGCTGCTTATTTTTTATAGTATTTGTTCAACACTTAATATGTGCCAAGCACTGCACTAAGCATCAGGGTAAATACAAGATAAGGAGGACAGAAATATTCTCTGTCCTACTTGGGGCCCACAGTCCGAGGGTGAGGGAAAATTGGTGTTTAACTCCCATTTTACAAATGAGGAAAGAGAGAGAAAAGTTCAGTACCTTTATCAAGGTCATACAGCAGGCATTAGATTAGAACACAGCACAGCTGAAATTGGTCTTGCTCACTAGGCACTGAGAGCATTGTGAGAAGAAAACATAACCTTATTTCTTCTTGCTCCTTGTTTTGTCTTCCACACCTGATGGGTGAAGAATGGCTCTGACCTTCTGACTCACGTGAGAAGCATCTAGAGGATTTGAAGTCCAGTGCTTCCAGGGGTGGCAAAGGTTCTAAGATTCTGACAAATGGCTAGAGCTGAATTCCTGGGTTGTAATTTCAGCTCGGTCCTAGCATCACAGTCTGGCTTCTGAGTGGAAGGAACCAGGGCCTGAGAGTCAGAGGACCTGGGTCTTAAATCCAGCTCTGCCACTTGTCTACTGACCTCAAGCAATGCACTTTTCTCCATGCCTCAGTTACCTCATCTGTAAAATGGGATTTAGACTTTGAGCCCCATGTGGGATATAGACAAGGTCCAACCTATTTATCATAAATCTACCCTAGTGCTTAGTACAGTGCCTGCCACATAGAAAGCACTTAATGAATACTATTTTATAAGGTGAGCGCATGGGACACGCAAGACCAATGTCAGAACACCAAGGCTGAAGAAATTCAAAACTTCAGCCAGAAATCCATTCCAGGGATCCAGGACTATTATTTATTGCTAACAAAGCTATACGTTCACTATCATAGGAGGGAGAGGGGAGAGGGTTGATATTAATTCACTATCTTCATATACAATGAAGGAATCTTGCAGAGATGACAGACTCCACAATGGAAAACCTTCCCATCACTCCAGTTGAGGTTTTCGGAAGCACAAAGAAAAATTCTAAAGGTGAATTTAAAGCTTTTATGTCCAATTTTTGAGGGAGTCTCTATTAAAGTCAAAATTATGAAAGGTATAATTAACCAACTATTATTGTTATTATTAACAAATTAATATTTACTGTACTTTATTTACTGTTATCGAGTGCTTAGGAGAGAACAATATAACCAAGTGAGTAGACTCGCTCCCTGCCCACAACGACATTACATTTAGAGGAGGGGTATAGCACCTGATTCGACGGGCAACCTACTAGAAATCTACTGGAAAGAGTGTCCCCGAATCTCAAAAAACCTATCTGCATATGCTAACCTCCAAAATGTATAACTCTGTTGAATTGTCACTAGATTTCAAACATCCCTCCGGAATCACAATCTTCAAGAAGGCGATTGTGTGGCTTGAATCAATTAATCAATGGTATTTATTAATCACTTTCTGAGTGTGCAGAGCACTGTTCTAAATGCTTGGAATGGGAACAATACAGCAGAGTTGGTAGACTCATTCCCTGTCCACGGTGAGAATGTTAAAACTATCAGCATAGCTCTCTGTTTTCCACTGATGGTGAAATGTTCGAACCAGAATCTTTCTGGGCCGACAACATTCAAGTTAGCCCAATGTTATGTACAGCACTGACATTAAGTTTGAAGGAAACTGAAGCAGTAGACCAACTGACCTGTGGGAAATCCTATAAACATGGAAAACCAACAACATTAAACGGAAGCCTGTCCATATTCTGAAACCAAGGTAGTACACCTATTCTATTTCACCATCAGTGATAACTTCTTCAAGCACAAAGGACAGAGTGCTTCAGCATCATGTGGCTAGACAGGGAAGCAGAGTGGCCTACTGAACTGAGCCCACATCTGGGAGTCAGAAGGACTTGGGTTCTAATCCACTGGTTTGCTGTGTGATCTTGAACAAGTCACTTCTCTGTGCCTCAGTTACCTCATCTGTCAAATGGAAATTAAGACTGTGAGCCCCATGCAGCACATGGATTCTGTCCAACTTGATTAGCTTGTATTACCCCCAGAGCTTAGTACAGTGCCTGGCACATAATAAGCAATTAACAAATACCATTTTTAAAAAATGGATAAAACAGAGTAAAAATGACCAGCAAGGCTTTTGTGAGATTGATAATAATAATAATGATAGCATTTATTAAGCGCTTACTATGTGCAAAGCACTGTTCTAAGCGCTGGGGGGTTACAAGGTGATCAGGTTGTCCCACGGGGGGCTCACAGTCTTCATCCCCATTTTACAGATGAGGGAACTGAGGCCCAGAGAAGTTAAGTGACTTGCCCAAAGTCACACAGCTGACAGTTGGCGGAGCCGGGATTTGAACCCACGACCTCTGACTCCAAAGCCCGGGCTCTTTCCACTGAGCCACGCTGCTTCTCTAGATTGATAGAGTTTGGAACCACAAGATTTATACAAAATTCAGGGTTAAAATTGCAGCGACATCCAGTCCTTTATGTGTCTGATGACCTGAACCAATCACTGAGAGCGCAACTGTGTCGACGTTTTCATTAGTATCACGTATGAGCTATTCTCTACATCAAATTTCAGCATGAGAACAGCAACAACAAAATCTCTCACCAGTGTTGAGAGTGCTGTTCGCAACCCAGCTCTTTCTTGGTGCCAGAAATGAGAAAAATTTGATGATAGCAGGATATCCATCAGCTGCCGTGGCACTTAGATTTGCACCCTTTGTTCACCTCCCCCTCAGCCCCAGAGTACTTAATAATAATAATGATATTATTATTATTACACTTATAATAACAATTATGTACATAGCCATAATTTATTTATTTATATTAATGTCTGGGTCCCCCTCTAAATTGTGAGCTCATTGGGGGCATGGAATGTGTCTACCAACTCTGTTAAATTGTACTCTATCAAGCACTTAGGAAAGAGCTCTGCACATAGTAAGCATTCAGTAAATACAATTGATTGATTGACATGTGGTGAACTGAAAAAGTGGCATTTAAAAGTCAGCAGGAAAAATGCTTTTAAAGATGAAGTGAAGCACAGTCTGATGCCATAAAATCCTGGGAGACAGCAGCTACCGTTAGAGAAGCAGTGTTGCCTAGTGGAAAGAGCATAGAGCTGGAAGAGGAGCTGTCTTCTAATCCCAGCATTGACCTTTGCCTGCTGGGCGATGTTGTTCCCATTCTTCAGTTTCCTCCTCTGTAAAATGGGGATTAAGACCATAACTCCTGTGGGACAGGGATTGCGTGTCAAACCTGATTAGCCTGAATCTACCCCAGTGCTTAGAATTGTGCTGGACATATAGGAAGTGCATAGCAAATACCATCATTATTTTTATTATAGGGGGAAGGAAAACGTTTTACCTTTCAATAAACAATAATAATCCCATGAGAATATTTCTCTTTTGAATTAAGTGTCAGTCAGGATGAAAGCTAACAGGCATTTGTTTTCACTTCTATACAAGAAGACTTCATAATTTACTGATTTATGAAAGCTCCCCTTTGATTGCAGAAGAGGATGTCAGACTCACCTGAAATGAGTGGATTCCTAATATTTCACAGGAGGTTTTGGTTATGAAAATTCCTGAGTCATTCTAGGGGGAAAATATGCAAAATCAGTCCTTCAGAGTGTAAATCGGTATATTCTGGAGCTATTTATATTACTTTTCAGCTATTTTGCAGTTCCGATTTAAGACCTTGAAAGCAGAAAAAAAAAACTCATCACACTGCGAAACTACGAATATCTGAAGGAGAAAGCAATTACAATTCTCCACACCTATATAGTCATCCTTTCTGTTTCTCGATTTGCTTGAGTGCATGTATCAGAGATGTGCAAGGATGGGAGAGTGAACCCAGGGCAGAGAGGAAGAGAAGAGGCACTTTCTCCTAGATGGCATTTTTAACTTTCTGTGGGATCCTTATGAAATGG
Organism: Tachyglossus aculeatus; assembly: GCF_015852505.1. Taxonomy (NCBI): domain Eukaryota; kingdom Metazoa; phylum Chordata; class Mammalia; order Monotremata; family Tachyglossidae; genus Tachyglossus; species Tachyglossus aculeatus. The sequence continues at coordinate 74,865,435 of NC_052086.1, forward strand.
CAAAGGAGATTTAAGTCCTGCCCTTCATGGAGGCAGGGGGCTGTCTGAAATAACCACCCAAGGTTCCTTTCATTTCATTCATTCATTCATTCACTCAATCATATTTATTGAGTGCTTAGTGTGCTCAGTGCACTGTACTAAGCACTTGGGAAGTACTAATCGGCAACATATAGAGACGGTCCCTACCCAACCCTTCTGGGGTCACCGCGAGGGGCAAGGACTGGAGCCGAGGAGACAAGTGGGTCATTCATTCATTCAATCATATTTATTGAGCGCTTCCTATGTGCAGAGCACTGGACTAAGAGCTTGGAAAGTACAATTCAGCAACAGATACAGACAATCCCTACCCAACAACGGGCTCACAGTCTAGAAGGGGGGAGACAGAGGACAAAACAAAACAAGTAGAGAGGTGTCAATACCATTAAAATATATAAATAGAATTATAAAATGATAGATTTATGCACATCTGTATTCATATGTACATATAGGGCCCGGTGGGGAGGGGAGACTGAAGGGGCGCCGTGGGGTTCTCTCCCTGTCAGACTAACCCTCTATCTGTTGGAATAAATGAAGTTTTGTGAGCATAAATTTACCACTCTTGCATTTGGATTTGTAGCCTTTATCTATTCCCACCTTCATTCATTCAATCATATTTATTGAGCACTTACTGTGTGCAGAGCACTGTACTAAGCACTTAAGCACTCATGTTCTTGTCCATAATTGATTTTGGTGTCTCCCCCTCTGGACTGTAAGCCCCTTGTGGTTGGACAGGGGACATATCAACCAAATCTGTTATAATTGTACTCCCCCAAGCTTAGTACAGTGTTCTGCACACAGTAAGCACTCAAATATGAATGGTTGATCACCCAGGAGCCAATTATGTTTTCTCTCCAATTAAACTTGACCTTCCTATCCCCTTGATTGAGGCCTTTTGAGCCTAAGATGCAACTCCTCTGCCTCCACTCCTATTGCTCTTTTAGAGCTCCACCACCCTTGGGAAGCAGAAACCTCACCATTTCAACTTTTTTATGGTATTTGTGAAGCACTTCTTATGTGCTGGGTACTGTACTAAGCACTGGGGTAGATACAAGCTGATCAGGTTGGACATAATTCATGCCTCCAACGGGGCTCACAGTCTTAGTCCCCATTTTACAGATGAGGTAACTGAGGCCCAGAGAAGTGGCTTAATAATAATAATTATGGTACTTCTGCCAAGCAATGTTCTACACACTGGGGTAATACAAGTTAATCAGGTCGGACACATTCTCTGTCCCACATTGGGCTTATACTCCATCCCCATTTTATACAGATGAGGTTACTGAGGCATAGAGAAGTACAGTGAGTTTCCCAAGGTCACCCAGCCGACATGTGGAAGAGCCGGGATTAGAACCCAAGACTTTCTGACTCCCTCACCAGTGCTCTATCCACTACACCCTGCTGCTTCCCTGGCTTGCTCCAGGTCACAGAGCAGACAAGTGGCAAATCAATCAATCGTATTTATTGAGCGCTTACTGTGTGCAGAGCACTGTACTAAGTGCTTGGGAAGTACAAGTTGGCAACATATAGAGACAGTCCCTACCCAACAGTGGGCTCACAGGCAAAGCTAGGATTAGAACCCAGGTCTTCCAACTCCCAGGCCTGTGTGCTTTCCACTAGGCCATGCTACTTCCCCAATGCTGCCTTGCTCTGAAATGATCAGCAGGGAGTTCAATGGCACTGACGCCAATCCACGGATGCAGTTTGCCCGTGGCAATGTCAGTAGAGATTTCTTCCCACTGGGAGCCCTTCTGATAATGAAAAATGACAGCCTTCTCTCTTCATTCTTTCCACAACTGTGCTTCCCTACCAGGTCTATAGGATGATGGCATTATATAAGCTCCACCTAAAGAGCGTCTCGCTGTATTGTGCAATATAATTATCTCATGGCTCCTTATCCCTCTCAGACTGCATCTTCTGGAGTGCAAATTTATCAGAGGGTCAGTTGGGAAAAGGGCTAACAGAAAATCGGACATCATGGAGTGGTTGATACTTGCCTCCAGAAATCCTTTTGGATCCCCTCCTACTTTCCTCTTTCTGGGAAACAGTTTTGGCTTAGGGCAATGGATCGTCTTTGATATGAAAAATAGAACAATTCATTAAAATCCTGCAATGACTCGGGTTCCTGAGGTTAACGAGCATTTGGCAATATTAGGCAAATCAATCATGTGGCAGCTTTTATTTTAAACTGGTGGTGATTATGACTGACACTGACTTCTATTTATGCAGGCTTCTGCAGCCTTGATTCAATTGTATGTGCTTAAAATAAGCCACCAATCCACATTCTGCAACTTAATTTAGCTGCTCACTTTATACTTCTTTTGTTGTTTCTCCTCATTCAAACTCAGCTTTCAGTCATTCTGTCCCCAGTATTTATGTTTATTTTTAGTAAAATGAATGTCATGGTTAAGTAGGAGATGAGCTATTATGAAACATATTATTCAGTAATAGTAGATAATAACCAGCTGTTCTAATTGCATTATGTTCCTGTCACTTGACGTTCATAACAGTGATTCAAACTTAAGATTTGAAATGCTTGAGAATGAGTTCCACATTTTTCCCTGTAAAGATTAGCAATTATCCACACATGGTGAATGGAATACTTTTCCATTACAGCTGCTTACAGACCTATCCCAGCTCATCTCCCCCATTGGTCACATGAGAGTAGGTTAGCTTGAGGGGAAGAAAGAGTGCGAGCTGGGATGTAGGGGGATAAGAGAGTGGATACACAGGAGGCAGAGAGGAATGGTCAATCAATGGAAGTGTTTGAGAAGTGGAGAGACTACTGTCGAATGACAGTTCGGGGAAATGATCCAGACAGCAGAAAGAAGAACGGATGGGAGAGAAGCTTAGCCAAGTGGATAGTTCTAGGGCCTGAGATTCAGAGGACCTGGGTTCTAATCCCACCTCTGTCACTTGTCTGCTATGTGACCTTGGGCAAGTCACTGAACGTCTCTGTGACTCAGCCACCTCATTTATCAAATGGGGATTAAAACTGTGAGGCTCATGGGAAACAGGGACTGTGTCCAACCTGAATTGCTTGTATCCACCCCAGCATTTAGTACAGTGCCTGGCACATAGTAAGGGATTAATACATAATAATAAATGCCACAGTAATTATTAGGGAGAGACTAGAAACAGAGACAAGAGAGAAGGCTGTCATAGCAGTCATACTATAATGGAGAGAGGGCAGATTCTGGAATTGTTGTGGAAGACAACCAATTTAGTGACAATTTGTATAGGGTTGTTGTATGAGGAGAAGTCGAGAATAATGCCAATATTGTGGGCTTCTGAGATAGGTAAGATGATGGAGTTGTCAAATGTGATAGGAAAATTAAGTGAAAGAAGCCATTTGTGAGGAAAGGAGAGTTCAGATTTAGCTTGAGGTGATGTTGGAGCACCAACAAAGAAGCCTGTGTAGGGTGGCCCAGTAGATAGAGCATGGACCTAAGAGTCAGAGGACCTGGGTTCTAATCCTGCTCTGCCACTTTCCTGCTTTGGAACCTTGAGCAAATCACTTAACTTGCTGTGCCTCAATTAGAAAATGGGGATCCAGTACTTTTTCTCCCTCCTTCTTACATTGAAAAAGCCCTGTGTAGGGCAGGGATCATGTCCGATCTTGAATCTACCTCAGTGCTTGACATGGTGTTATACTCTACCAAACAGTTAATACAGTGCTCTGCACACAGTATGCACTCAATAAATACGATTGAATGAATGAATGAATAGTAATCCTGAAGTAGTCAGCCATATCATTGTGGAGTAATCTTAGCATCCTGATAAACTTCTCAGGGAAATCAAACTACAAAGTAATTAGCAGGATTTGTGGTGGCAAATTATTTTGTAATCTACTTTAATGTCTATCTCCCACTCTAGTATGTAATCTTTTTTTTTTACAATATTTGTTAAGCCAGGCACTGTACTATGTGCCAGGCATTGTAATAAGTGCTGGGGTAGACGCAAGGTAAACAGGATGGACACAATCCCTGTCCCATATGTGGCTCACAATCTTAACCCCTATTTTACAGATGAGGTAACTAAGGCCCAGAGAAGTTAAGTGACTTGCCCAAGCCCATACAGCAAAAAAGTGGTGGAAGTCGGAATTAGACCCAAGTCCTTCTGACTACTGGGTCCATACTCTATCCACTAGGTCATACTGCTTCTCCTTGTGGGCAGGGATTGTGTCTGCCCAGTCTACTGCACTTTACTCCCCCAAGCATTTAACACAGTGCTCAGCAATACAGTAAGCACTCAATAAATTACTCCCCTCCTCAAAAATCTCCAGTGGCTACCAATCAATCTGCGCATCAGGCAGAAACTTCTCACCCTGGGCTTCAAGGCTCTCCATCACCTCGCCCCCTCCTACCTCACCTCCCTTCTCTCCTTCTACAGCCCAGCCCGCACCCTCCGCTCCTCCTCCGCTAATCTCCTCACCATACCTCGTTCTCGCCTGTCCCGCCGTCGACCCCCGGCCCACGTCATCCCCCGGGCCTGGAATGCCCTCCCTCTGCCCATCCGCCAAGCTAGCTCTCTTCCTCCCTTCAAGGCCCTGCTGAGAGCTCACCTCCTCCAGGAGGCCTTCCCAGACTGAGCCCCTTCCTTCCTCTCCTCCTCGTCCCCCTCTCCATCCCCCCATCTTACCTCCTTCCCTTCCCCACAGCACCTGTATATATATATATATGTTTGTACATATTTATTACTCTATTTATTTATTTTACTTGTACATATCTATCCCATTTATTTTATTTTGTTAGTATGTTTGGTCTTGTTCTCTGTCTCCCCCTTTTAGACTGTGAGCCCACTGTTGGGTAGGGACTGTCTCTATATGTTGCCAATTTGTACCTCCCAAGCACTTAGTACAGTGCTCTGCACATAGTAAGTGCTCAATAAATACGATTGATGATGATGATGAATAAATTCCATTGATGGATTGATTGACTGAACTTTCGACATCATACAGAGGATTGGATGGTGCTTCCTGTACTTCTCCTGAACCTGAGAAAGATCTTCTGGATTTCACTGGGGACTGAAACTGCAACCACAAATAAGTGAAATACACTGGGAATTCAAAGCCCTTCATGAATGGCTCCTCCCACTAGCCCGTTCAAGAACTGAATGGCACAAAGTGAATTAACTGGGTTTTCTCTTCCTATTCCCAGCCCTGGCTCCCTGCTTCCTGCTCCTTTGCTTCTCTGCAGTTGCTAAGTTACTTGATCAAACGGTAGAATGAAAATGGATGGAAAGAGGAGGAAGAGAAGGAGGAGGAGGAAGAGATGGAAGAGGAGAAAGGGGAATCAAAAGGCTGGATAATCCACAAACAAGACACCTCCTTCCTTATTCAGCAGAAGCAGCGTGGCTTAGTGGAAAGAGCCCAGGCTTGGGAATCAGAGGTCATGGGTTCTACTCCCAGCTCTGCCACTTGTCAGCAAGTCATTTAACTTCTCTGTGCCTCAGTTACCTCATCTGTCAAATGGGGATTGAGACTGAAAGCCCTATGTAGGACAACCTGATTTCCTTGTATCTACCCCAGTGCTTAGAACAGTGCTTGGCACATAGTAAGAGCTTAACAAATACTATTATTATTATTATTTATCAAACTACTTTTAAGTTATATTTATCAACTTAGAGAAAGGAAGTTTTAAAATTCTCAGGGACCGAGATCCTTAGGAATCAGTGCATTCTTCCTGCCAGAACTCACGGGTGATGGTCTTTAATGAGGCTCCTCAGAGACATGACAATCAAATTTTGCAGTCCATTCTCTTCCTGCTGAACTTCACTTCTCCATGCCCACTTGCAGGGAATAGTGGCTTTGATGACAACCTGATTAGCTTGAATCTACCCCAGAGCTTAGTAGAGTGCCTGGCACATAGTAAGCACTTAACAATACCATTAAAAATAAGTAAGCCAAAGAATGAAGACACTTTAGAGTGTTAACTCCACAGCTTTAGGAAAGTTCTAAATGCCTCATTTCTGCTCTGTCAGAGTTAACTCACCAGCTGCCTCTAGCAGTTATGTATTTATTTGTGTTCATCGTTAGCATTTGAGTAAGTCTATTTGCTTGAGCATTTAATGCATTTATTCTGATTTGATTCCACTACTGGTAAATATTTTCATGTCTATCTCCCTTGCAGGAGTATAAGGTTTTTGAGGCCAGGGTGTGTATATATATATATATACTGTATACTTAGTACAGTATATACTAAGTATATACAGTATATACTTAGTACAGTGCTTCACACTCAGTAACTGCTCTACTTATATTAATATAAAGATGATTTCTACTATTATTACTGTCTTCAAACATGCAGTTTCAGTTAGCTTTCATTCAGACAAGCTGAAAGTGGGATCAATGGCAGGCTAATCCTTTAAAGGCAGATTGAAATAAAATCCCCCAATGAAACCAAAGTAGAAGAGACAGGTTAGCTTAGTGGCTCTGTGACTTTGGGCAAGTCATGTAACTTCTCTGTGCCTCAGTTACCTCATCTGTAAAATGGGGACTAATAATAATGATGATGGCATTTATTAAGTGCTTACTATGTGCAAGACACTGTTCTAAGAGCTGGGGAGGATACAAGGTGATCAGGTTGTCCCACGTGGGGCTCACAGTCTTAATCCCCATTTTACAGATGAGGTAACTGAGGCACAGAGAAGTTAAGTGTTTTGCCCAGGGTCACACAGCTGACAATTGGCAGAGCCAGGATTTGAACCCCTGACCTCTGACTCCCAAGCCCTTGCTCTTTCCCCTGAGTCTCGCTGCTTCTCTGAAAAATGTTAAGAACTGAAAGCAGTTCCATGGAGGAAGAGTCCTTTGCCACCTTCATCAACCAGAGCAAGCTGCCTACCTCGCCCACCCTGAATGTCATACTGCCTTCTGAATCTTAAATCGACCTCTGCTCCTTCCTTCTCCAGTCTTTCCAAGAAGGAATAATCTTTCCTTCGCACAGCTTTCCTTGTGGCCACAACATTCTCATTTTGGAGTCCATGGGGACTCATGGCATTCCTTCCTTCCTTCATTCTTTCATTCAATCATATTTATTGAGTGCTTACTGTGTGCAAAGCACTGCCAGAATCCAACTGGCCAGAGTTCTCTTGATTCTTCCTCAGTAATGCATCTTCCTCCTTTTACTCCACTGCTTTAGCTCAGACTTCAGGCACCTAGCGCCTGGCTTACTGCAACCTTCTCCTCAAGGTTTTACAACCCCAGTTCTTCCTACTCCTGTCTATTCTATCCATGCAACAAGAAGGGTCTTCCTCAGGCCTTGATTTGATCATGTTATGGCCAGATGAGAGATTTCCGATTAACTCTATCAAATCAAAATACCCCGTCTTAGGTTTTGACTTTCCCAGGCAATCAGTAGTACTGAGTAAGCACTGACTCTATGCAGAGTAAGTCAGTTGTATTTATTGAGTACTTACTGTGTGCAGAGCACTGGACTAAGCACTTGGGAGAATACAATAAGCAGACACTTTCCATGCACACAATGAGCTTACAATCTAGAGGGGGAGGCAGACATGAATAGAAATAAATAAATAACAGTTATGGACATAAGGGCTGTGGGTTTGGGAGATGAGATAAATAAAGGGGGAGGAATAAAGAGTGCTGTATTAAGGGCTTGGGAGAGGACAATGAAGTTAGTAGTCAGGATTCTTGCCCTCAAAGAGCTTTCAGTCCAGTAGGGGGGACTGGCTCCCCCTTATCCACCTGCGAGGATTTGTCATTTTGTGTTCCGTAGGCACAAGCGCTTAGTTTGGTACTCTGCACAGTAAGCACTCAATAAATACCTTTGATTGGTAAGTGTATTGTCGTCTTGTACTTATAAAAAGGAAATAAAATGTTCTCTCGTGAATGCAACAGGACTACTGCTGAGATCAGTTAATTTTCTAGGCACTTTGATCATACAAGGAATCCAGCTTCTTTGGTTTCTCTGTGCAATAAGTTCAGGTAGCTTGTCAGGGCACACACTGCACTAGAACAGTGTCTACTTGTAAATATGAAAATTTTCATTTATTTTTTTCTTTTGGAAATTATAATTCACCACATTGCTGGTTTAGATGTATTGGGAAATCCTTCACTGCTCACTGCTTTCATCACCTTTGATACCTCATTCACATGAACCTAATAATTTTCCTGTGCACTTGACTCTCACATGAAGGAACCATTTCTTTTTAAATGGCATTTGTTAAGCGCTTACTATGTGCCAGGCACTACACTAGGTTCTGGGGTAGATACAAGCTAATCAGGATGGGTACACGTGGGGCTCACACTCTTAATCTCCATTTTCGAGATTTGAGAACTGAGGCCCACTGGGCTGCACTCCCTCCTTCTCCTTTTGAAATCATGTTCCTCTCTTTAGAAATTTTGTAAAAGCTTACCTCTTTCACTAAGACTTTGATTTAACTTATCTGATTGATCATTCCAGCTGCCCCCTCCACCTACATTTGCTGCTCTTGAATATGTGAGTGGTTCGTCTGTATTGTTTGCACTCTTATGTAACACTTAAGGTCTAGGACTTTGTCCCATGTAATTTAATCCTACTCAGATGTTTAAAGACTTTTGAGTCCCAGGTTCCTTCTAGAACTTGTAAGCTCCTAAAGGGCAGGGATCAGGTCTTGCTTTTTTCTTCGTGACATTTTCATTGAGCACCCCAGTGTTTAGACTAGAACGTTATCTATGTGTATCCCCTGACTTGGGCTAGGTAAGTCAATCATTTGTCCTGATATCCTTGGGACAGTCCTACTATCTTCGGGGAACATGACTCCAAGCCACAAATTTTTCTGGCACAACTCCATTTTTTAAAAAAATGTTATTTGTGTTAAGTGCTTATTATGTACCAGGTATTTTACTTGTACATATTTACTATTCTATTTATTTTGTTAATGATGTGCATATAGTTTTACTTCTATTTATTCTGAGGACTTGACACCTGTCCACACGTTTTGTTTTGTTGTCTGTCTCCCCCTTCTAGACTGTGAGCCCATTGTTGGGTAGGGACTGTCTCTATATGTTGCCAACTTGTACTTCCCAAGCACTTAGTACAGTGCTGTGCACACAGTAAGCGCTCAATAAATACGATTGAATGAATAATGGGAAGACCATGGTGTTGGGAGTCAGGAGACTATGCTTCTGACTAGCTGTGTGACCTTGGGCAAGTTGCTTAACCTCTCTGGGCCTCACTTTCCACATCCACAAAATAGAGGCAAGATACTAGTTCTACAGAACTTTTCAATTGTGAGTCCCATGTGGGCAAGAGACTGATCATCTTTTCTCTACCAGGGCTTAGTACAGTGCTTAACACATGGCAATGGGTATTTATGGAGAGAGACATCAAGTTTCACGGCTATGGCATTAGTATGATATAGATATCGATGTAACCCAAAGCAGTAATTCCAGATGCATTAGTTGCCAAGGAAATCTTTCCTCTGAGATGGCTCGTTAAGGTTGCAGGAACTCATCCTTGGATGGAGATCTAACAGAAAACCACCCCTGGGCCAGAGATGTCTCTCACGATCCAGCAGCTCATTTGGAACACTAGGGGTATTGGGTGTCACCAGCAGCTGTGCCGGAGACTCTGACAAAGAAAGGGCAGCAATAATACTCTAATTATTGTTATTTTGACACTGGAATCAGTCAGTTGGATGACATGAAAACAACTCTCTATTCTGGTGGTGAAGTCTAGCCTGCATCTCAGTGAGTAGTTTTTACTTGAGCCCGACACCATCATCTTTCAATTAGAAAATTCTTCCCTCAGGACGAGGGCTGCCACAGTAGGAAATCACATAGTTTATCCTTTCTTTCCTACAGACGTCATTCCCGAAGTGTCCCTGTAATTAAAGGGAACAAAATATTGAACTCCCTCAAGTATCCCTTACAGGGCCATGGTTTTTCTCTCCTTCACTAACTTCATCTGGAACCCTTTCTGATCAACAGTATTTTATTCAGAGGGCAGTTTCTTGGCAACAGGCTACACCCTTACTCCAACAGATTTGGGCTACTTGGCTTTAAATGAAGTGACACATCAATCAGTATTTTTGAGCACTATGTGCAGAGCACTGTACTAAGCACTTGGGAGAGTACAACATAACCAAATTCGGGGACACATACATGATGCTATTGTGTCACATACCATATAACAAGGTCATTGCAAGGGGTGGGTGCCCCATAGCAATGGGTTAAGTTTGGTAGATGAGAGGGGACAGGGAAGGAAACAGGAGGGACAAGGAAGGGAAAAAGGAAAGGAAAAAGGAAGGGAGGAAAAAGGGAAGGAAGAAGAAAGGGAAAGGGAAGAGGAGGAGCAATGCCAAAGGTGGATTCTGACAGAAATTAGTCTCTTCGCCTTCCACTGCCCTGGCTTTTAAGTTTTAAATATTAAATATGTATATGGCCATCATATTAAATTGAATATTTATATTGTACTTGCCCAAGTGCTTAGTACAGTGCTCTGCCCAGAGTAGGTACTCAATATATGCAATTGATTGATATACCTCAGCCCCCAATGCCTCAGATCAAGAATAACAATAATAATAATTTTGGTATTTGTTAAGCACTTACTAGATGCCAGGTACTGTACCAAGTGCTGGGGTGGATACAGGCAGATGAAGTTGGACACAGTCCCTGTCCCACGTGGGGCTCAGAGCCTTAATAGTCATTTTACAGATGAGTTAGACACAAAGAAGTGAAACGACTTGCTAAAGGCCACATTCATGGACTATAGGTTGCCAACCCCTGGGCTATGGAATGAAGGATAGTTCACTAAGACAGGAACCAGGTGCGATTTATTTAGCAATGACTTATTCTCTTCAGGGTGGCAGTTGTTAGGAGTTAGTTTAGTGTTCATGTAACAACTAGCATGGGGGCCTGTGTCTTGACATAGGGGTCACAAAAGCCTGGGTTACTTGGATTCTGAAGTATCGTACATGCGAGATGGAGACACAAAGATCAAAACACACACAATGTGGTCAAGCAAGCATTTGACTTGATAATACCACTGCTAAAGGGATCCAAGAGGAATTTGTTAGGTTAATTGCAGTCAATCCGTATACATATAATTAGGAGAATAAGTCACAAAAAGCTACATATAGAGGGGGTATAATACCATAGCAGTGTTCTTCTGGCTTGAGCGAGCCCCAGGTTCTCAAGCAGACCCTCGTTCTCAAGCAGACCCTCTGTTCACACACTATTTTGCTTTGCCTGACATCAGCAGCATGGGTTAGTGGCAAGAGCCTGGACTTGGGAGTCAGAGGTCATGGGTTCTAATCCCAGCTCTGCCATTTGTCTGCTGTGTGACCTTGGGCAAAGTCACTTAACTTCTCTGTGCCTCAATTCCCTCATCTGTAAAATGGGGATGAAGACTGTGAGCCCCATATGGGACAACCTGATTACCTTGTACCTACTCCAGTGCTTAGAACAGTGCTTGGCACATAGTAAGCACTTAAATACCATCATTATTATTATCATCATCATCATCAATGGCAGCATTTCTGGACCCAAGGTTAAGGCTCAACTTCCTAGATCTTTCGGCTATCTTGTATCCCATTTGACTGTCTAGCGTATTTGGGCATATGGACTTCTAAGTCTTATCTGCTAACTCAAGGTACATCTTCTCAGTTGATAAACATCTCTTCCTGCCCTGGGTCCATTCAGCTGTCTGCAGGACTGATAAGTGTTTTTGTGTAAAGCTGCATATCAAAGTGTTATATAAACAGTGTGCTGGGCTCTCCAGAATGTGTGGTCAGCTCTCTTGCACAACACCCCACATTCCTCTGGTTAACCTTTCATTTTCCTCATCAGCATGTCATAATGGATAGAGAATGGACTTGGGAATCAGAGGAAGGGGTGATAACTGGAGGGAGCTGTGGGGTCAAGGGAGGGCTTTTTTTTAGGATGGGGAGATGGGCATGTTTGGAAGCAGTGGGGAAGAAGCCATTGGAGAGCAAACAGTTGAAACAGGTTATCGAGGAAAGAAGGGAGAGGACAAGTGTTTTGTTAAGATGTGAAGGAATGGGGCCAGATGCGCAGGTGGAGTGGGTGGATTTTGAGAGAAAGCAGGAAATCTCCTCTAGAGAACAAGAGACACTCTGAACAGTGTCTGGTCCACCAATCATTCACTCTATCAATCAGTGGTATTTGTTGAGCATTTACTGTGTGCAGAGCACTATACTAAACAATTAGGACAGTACAAGGGAGTTGGTAGATACAATATCTGGCCTCAAGGAGCTTTCACTCTCTCAACTCTGTTGTACTCTCCCAAGTGCTGAGTACAGTGCTTTGCACACAGTAAAAGCTTAATAAATTCCATTTACTGATTGATTTCAATTTTCCTTTCTATTAAACTTGTAGCTAAGGCAAACGAGCATTCTCTGGGTCCCTGCCCACATTAAGAGAAAGGAGGGAAGGGTCAGAAGGAAAATAAGCGGCTTGCTAGTTAGTCTAGACCAGACAACCCTCCACCCAAGGTATTTGAAGGTGAGAACTTTGCCCCTGAAAATAGCAGATTTGATCAATAAATTAAGATTATTTACTGAACACTTACTTTAGTACAACAATGTACTAAATGTTTGGAAGAGTTTCCCTAATAATGATGATAACTGTAGTATTTGTTAATTTGCCAAGCACTGTTCTAAACTCTGGGGTAGATACAAGGTCATCGGGTTGCACACAATCCCTGTCCCACATGGGGCTCACAGCCTTAATCCCCATTTTACAGATGAGGATACTGAGGCACAGTGAAGTTAAGTGACTTGCCCAAGGTCACCCAGCAGTCCTGTGATGGAGCTGGAATCAGAACTCAGGTCCTCTGACTCCCAGACCCAAACTCTTTCCATTAGACCATGCTGTTTCCGGTAGACTAAAAACATGATCTCTGCCCTCAAGGAGTTTGTAATCTAGCAGATTCGAGGACATAAACTGCATCAACTTGTACTTCCCAAGCGCTTAGTACAGTGTTCTGCACACGGTAAGCGCTCAATAAATATGATTGAATGAATTCCAGTCAACAACATCACCCAGTCTGGACTGCTGTACTTCTCTCTTCAGAAGATCACGCCATTGGTGGTCAGTTTGGGGAGAGTAGGGGGAGAAGGGGGAGGTGAATGAGGCATTCTAGGTTGCCATCTCACGGCTCTGGCAATGTATTGTCTTCCCAGTGAGTTAAACATAATCCAGCATAGGGCATCCAAGTGCTCAGAGGGCTCTGGAGGCAGTCAGTGAAAGGCAGAAATCTCTGTGGCTTAAGGATTCTTTCCAGCCAATTGCCTGCAGTCCAGCTATCCCTGGAGCCCTGATGGCTTGGAAACCTCCGGCCTAGCCTAAAAATGGCTTCTCCTGGCTCTTCTGGGTCAGCCAGAATTCTCTAGCGGAGCTGCTGCAACACCCTCCAGTCTAGAACCTCCCCAAATCAGCAGAGCCAAAGACCTATCCCTAAACCTGCATGCCTTCATTGCCCATTTATCCTGGTCACTCTTTCATGTCCATTTTCAAGGTCACCAAAACGGTACATTGCCATCTCCTGGGGTGGAGTGGGGTGGTCTCTTTGACTTTGAATAGTAACCTGCCTTTTCCCCCACACAATGGCAGTTGAAGAAAAGAAGAAAGGGCACTTGTGAAGAGAGATTCATGCAACTCGGGAGAGGGGAATGACTTGCTTTAGCACAGTTTCAGCATTCCGATCTCACTCATGAACAAAATGACCTCTTGAATGTCAGGCTTCAGAGGGGCTGACTAGCAACCGGTTTGTGGTTCAGTAATCACCTCGATGAAACCTGCCTCCAATTCTGGGAGCCACAGCAGGTCGAAGGCTGGGCACAGAGGGAGGTTCTATTAGTCCCCCTATGTATGCAAATCAACCGGTGCCCTTTCCGTGAGTGGTACTGGTTTCTTTAACACCAAGCAGTCTCAGAAAATCTGTTTTTCAACACCAGACGCTGGTGGGAGTTGAGTATGGTGGTCAAACTCAGAGAACAGAAGTGGGGGCGGAGTTGATGGGAGGCCTGATTTTAAGCTTCAGTGTGCGTTGTGCCTGGATCTCCTCAACTGGATGAGACAAAGCCCACTGAGAAACTCTGAGAGAGTCAAAAACTGGAGGAAGGTCAGTTGTGGCAGTGATCTGACAGGGGGAAATTCATCCATCTTTTCAAAGAATGGAGGGTTTTCGGCTAGTCTGTCTCTTGCCCACTTTGACAACTTATCAAGGTGGAAGGTAAAACCCTACTCGAACCAGCCTGGGTGGGGTGGCCCAATCTTTTAAAGGTGCCTACCCCCTCTGATAGTACTTGGCCTTTCAACCTCGGGGGATGGGACCCTGACTCACTCTGCAGCCCGGGGTGGATCACCATCACGATCATCAATGCTATTTATTGAGCACTTCTGTCCAGAGCATAAGCGCTTGGGAGAGTACAGTGCAACAGAAGTAGCTCATGGTTCCTGAGGGGAAGCCCACACATGTCCCTGGCCACAAGCACTACACCAGGTACTCAGCGACATGTGATGACACCTCAGGTGTCATTTTGTGGAAATCTGCCATGCTCATACATTCTAGAGCATTTCTCTGCACTGTATCATTGGCCTGGCTCTTAATCAGTCTATCAGTGTTATTTATTGAGCACTTTGGTGCAGAATACTGTATTAATTGCTTGGGAGAGTACAATACAACAAAATTAGTGGATATGTTCCCGCCCATAATGAGATTACAGTCTCATCTCCTCCAACAAGACTCCACACATTAATTCCTAACACTCCAAGTCATATAACCTCCAGCCACCTCTAGTACTTATGCATTTGGAGGACAAATCCATCCTTAGCACTGACTAATGTGCATACATTTAACTGTACATTCATTACTCTGTTTGCCAATACTTCTTTGTCTGTTTTCCTCAGAGTATGAGTTCCTTGTGGGAAGGGAATGTGCCACTTCATTGTTTTGTGCTTCCCAAGAGCTTAGTACAGTGCATTGTACTAACAGGTGCTCTACAGATGCTTTTACTACTACTACTAGTAATAATTAAGGTACTTGTTCATTCATTCAATCATATTTATTGAGCACTTGTGTGCAGAACACTGTACTAAGCACTTGGGAAGTACAAGTCGGCAACAGGTAGAGACAGTCCCTAACCAAACACTTACTATTTGCAAAGCACTATTCTAAGCACTGGGGTAGTTACAAGGTAATCAGATTGGACATAGTCCAACCCCATTTTACAGATGAAGTAACTGAGGCCCAGAGAAGTGAAGTGCCTGCCCAAGGTCATACAGCAGACATGTGGCAGATCTGGGATTAGAACCCGGGTCTTTTTGGCTACCAGACCCATGCTCTGTCCATTAAGCAACCAGGCCAGTGACCAACCAGCTGAAAACAACTGTCAAATAAATCACTCCCCAGTTGCACTTGTTTCCCATTACATGCTGGAGAAAGCCTTAAACCTGTGATCTATGGATCATGAGCTGTGGAGAAAGCAGCTCACCTTCTCAAAACACAGTCAGAGGCACCTGTGGGGACCCAGGAAACGGCATGAGAAGATTTAACCTATAAACAGCCTCACTTTGCCAGAAGGGCTAAACCTCCAGGGGATTCTTATTCTTTTTTTAATTGATCCTAAGATCATAAAACCTTGCTTTATCCTTCAGTCTAATCCCAACTGGTTTTTCTTAAACCTACAATCACGGTAAGAGCACAAGTGGAATTGATTGCCATAATCCTAGGCAAAGAGCAAGAGCCAATCAACAGGCAGGCAGACAGGCAGCAGTTTCAGAAATATCATGGGGTTTTTTGAAGACTGGACTTGGATCAAACAGTGCATGTTGTGCCCCCCTTTTGCCACACTCCACCCCCAAAAGGGAATATGCAATAAATGAACATTTGGGGAATCTTATCTTTTCCTAGCCCATCAAAAACTTGGGCAATTACATTGGAAAGACTTGTCTGGAGCTGGGATGTTACTCCTTTGGTAAAGTCTGATTATGGCATTGCACATGTCTCCACACTCCTCAAAAACTTACAGTGGCTGCCCATCCCTATCTGCAACAAGCAGAAACTCCTTACCATTGCCTCTGACAATCAGCTCTCTCCCCCATACTTATCCTCACTCCTCTTCCACTACAACCCAGCCAACACTTTTCAATCCTCTAGTACCATCATACTCACTGCCTTGTTCTCATTTTTCTTGCCACCGAGCCCTTGCTCTCACTTTCACCTGTTTCACATCCGACAGACCATCACTCTTCTCATCTTCAAAACCCGACTAAAATCACAGCTCCTCTGGAAAACATTCCCTGACTAATCTCTCATCAGCATACTCTATTTCCCCCTCTATTGAAAAACAAAGTCACTGTTCTTAAAAATGGTAGTTGTTAAGTGCTTACTATGTGCCAGGCACTGTACTAAGCAGTGGGGTAGATAGATGGACACAATCCATGTTCCACTTGGGGCTCATGTCTTAATCCCCACTGTACAGATGAGGTAACTGAGGTACAGAAAAGTCAAGTGACTTGCCCAAGTTCACATAGCAGATAAGCGGTAGAGTCAGGGTTTAGAATCCAGGTCCTTTGACTCCCAGGTCCATACTCTTTCCACTAGGCCACCCTGCTTCTTTTGAGAGTTCATCCATTAAGTACTTAGATACTTACCACCCACCCTCCCAAACTAAACATCTATGAAATAACATTAAACTCTTTTGCCTCCCCTACTTGAAATTTATTTTAGGGTCTCACTCTCCTGTTAGACTCTAAGCTTCTCTAGGGCAGAATCCCAAGCACTTAGCACAACATTCCAAACAGAGTAAGTAAACAAACATTATTGATTCTGAGGTTAGAATGGCAATAAATAAAAAAGTGAAGGTCCTTACTGATGTCAGCTTTGAGTGATCCAGCACAGCCTCTTGAGAAAATTAGAAAACCAAAGAAACCATCAGAAATAGTCCTTTCAGTAGAAAACTGGACAAAAGCTGTGCATCTCTACCTAAATCTACCCAACATCACTCTTCCCTTTCCCTTATCTGGGCCATTGCATGGGTTGTCACATTCACCTGCAACATCTTTCATTATTAGTTCCAAACCACAGCCTGCCTACTCATTCACAAGTTGGTTCACCTGCCCATTCTCTGCCTCCAATGGTTGCCCATCCATCTCTTCAGGGCACTCAATTAGTTCTCTCCTACTACAATCCAGGACACACATTTTTCTCCTCTAATACTAACCTACTCACTGTGCCTCATTCCCATCTCATCTGCATGATGTGTTGGATAGAGCACGGGCCTGGGAATCAGAAGGTCATGAGTTCTAATCCCAGCTCTGCCACTTGTCTACTGTGTTATCCTGGGCAAGTCATTTCACTTCTCTGTGCCCCAGTTACCTCATTTGTAAAATGGGGATTGAGACTGCGAGCCCCACATGAGACAGGAACTGTATCCAACTTGATTTGTTTGTATCCACTCCAGTGCTTAGCACAGTGCCTGGCACATAGTAAGTGCTTAACAAATACCATCATTATTTTGCCAATGCCCTCCCTCCTGCCTGGAGCTCCCTCCCCTTAATTATATAACAAACCAGCACTCTGTCCACCTTCAAAGCCTAGTGAAATCACATCTTCTACAGAAAGCCTTCCTTGACTAAGCTCCCATCCCATCACCTTGTTTTCCTTCCCTTCTGTCCAACCCGATTTGCTTTATTCACCTCGGCGCTTAGAATAGTGCCCAGCACACAGTAAGCACTTAACAAATACCACAGTTATTATTATTATCTAGATGATTAAATAACACAACCTCAAAAGACTGACCAGCTCCCCTATTCAATGATCAATCAATCAATCAATTGTATTTACTGAGTACTTACTGTGTGCAGAGTATAATAGAATGGCTCACTGTGGGCAGGGAATATGCCTACCATTGTATTTTCCCAAGTGCTTAGTATGGAGTTCTGCACAAAGTAAGTGCTCAAAAATATGACTGATTGATTGATTGATGATTAGACACAATTCTACCTTTAGGGAGTTTATAATATAGAAGGGGAGATAGACAATAAAATAAATTATAGATAAAGGAAACAACAGTATATAAGGATATGTGCATAATGAATTGTTTTCATCATTGTCATAATTATCATCATTACTACGATCATCATTACCATCCCCATCATTAAGCACTTAACAAATGGCATAGGAATTATTATTAATTGTTATTATTGCCCACTGGGACTATATATATCCCTGCACCAGGCAGGTGGGTGAATGAACATGGGCCTTTTCTATTGATCTCTGGGTGTATGCTGAATATATATGAACCTCTGCTAGTCTTTCCTGTCTCTTGATTTGGGGTAAGCTCTTTGTGGACAGGGAACGCGTCTACCAACTCTGTTACAATACATTCTCCCAAGTGCTTCGTACAGTGCTCTGCACTCAATAAATACGATTGATTGTAAACTCCTTGAGAGCAGGGTCAGTTTTCCTTCCTTCAAGAGCCACTGCAGGGTTTCACAGTGTTCCATTAATGCAATCAGAGATCAGTTAAGATTTATTGTTGCTGGAACTTCTGCCCAGATGGGAAAAACTTACCTCCATCTGCTTCCCTGACCAGCGAATTATTCATTTCAATTCTAGTACTACTGTGTCAAGAAATTGTCCTTTCACAGAGTCAACGAAGAAGATGTGTGAATTCACCTGGACTTTCCCTTTGAGGTCTCTGAGCTCCTGGCTGCCAATCTTTCATTGTGGCTTGTTGAACTGTCACAAGGCAGTGCTAGGGGCAGTAACACAAATGTGAACATGCTGACACAGGGAATTTCTCTAATAGCGAGCAAAGGGCAAATCACAAGTCCATTCTGTTTTCTGGCTCTGTACTGCAACATGACACGGTCACACTCAAAGTGGCTCAGGACAAACAATCTGTTAAGTCAATAGAAACTATCTATAAGGCAAAGGGGATGGGTAAACCTGTCTGCATTGCTCTGGAGATTAGATGTGTTCTAATCATTCCCTGTGGATTGATTGATTGATGATACCCATTCTGTGCCTGACAAAGCCACAGCTAAAGGGTGGACTATGTGGAGGATGAGTGACTAAGCTTCTTGGGTAAGTTCTTGGCCAAAGATAAAGAAGTGGGCCGAACTTCTATCCTCCCCATCCCAAGTTCCCCTCTGCAGCTGCCTTCAGGTGCTCTTTTTAAAATAGCATTTGTTAAGCTCTTACTTTTCATTCATTCATTCATTCATTCAATCATATTTATTAAGCCCTTACTGTGTGCAGAGCACTGTACTGTTTGAGAAAGAACAATACAACAATAAAGAATGAAAATCCTTGCCCACAATGAACTCACACCAGGCACTGCACTAAGCACCAAGGTAGATACAAACTAATGAAGTTGGACACAGTCCATGTCCCATGTGTGGCTTGCAGTCTTAATCCTCAATTTACAGATGAGGTAAATGAGGCACAGAGAAGTGAAGTGATTTGTCCAAGGTCACACAGCAGACAAGTGGCAGAACTGGGATTAGAATCCAGGTCCTCTGACTCCCAGGAGCAGGCTCTTTCAACTAGTCCACGCTGTTCAGGGACGCTCAATGAGTCCTCCAGTACAGACCAGTAGTGTTCTGGTCCTGGGGTATGAATAATCCCCAGACAGGAAACAATTTGCAGCACTGGGTGGGGAAAGGGTAGATCTAGGTTCCTTGAGGTGCTCTTTAGTTGGGGCAGATGCCTGTAAACTCATCGTGGGCAGGGAATGTGTCTGTTTATTGTTATATTGTACTCTCCCAAGCACGTAGTACAGTGTTATCTTGCCGCCGACCTCTCTCCCACATCCTACCTCTGGCCTGGAATGCCCTCCCTCCTCATATCAGACAGATAAATTGCTCTCCCCCACTTCAAAACCTTATTGAAGGCACATCTCCTCCAAGAAGCCTTCCCTGACTAAGCACTCCTTTCCTCTTCTCCCACTCACTTTTGCGCCGCTCTTACTTGCTCTGTCATTCATCCTCCCTCCCATCCCCACAGCACATATGTATACATCTGTAATTTATGTATTTAGTTATCTACTTATTTATTTTAATGTCTGTCTTCCCCCCACCCCCGACTGTGAGCTCATTGTGGGTAGGAATGTGTCTGTTGTTTTATTGTACTCTCTCAAGTACTTAGTGCAGTGTTTTGCACACAGTAAACACTCAATAAATACAATTGAATGAATGAATGAAAGTGTTTTGCACACTGGGTGTGAGGACTCTGAGAGATGTACTTAGACCCTCCTTTCACACAATGCACCCGAGATGCTGGGAATCCCAGAATTGGAAGGAACCATGAGAAGTTATTTGGCTCTTCAAGTCCATCGGACCTTATGACCCCTTTGGAAATTACAGTGCTTGAATACAGTAAATAGATGACTGATTAGACAGTCTCCCTTCCCATGTGGCTCAGTGGAAAGAGCACAGGCTTTGGAGTCAGAGGTCATGGGTTCAAATCCCGGCTCCATCAATTGCCAGCTGTGTGACTTTGGGAAAGTCACTTAACTTCTCTGTGCCTCAGTTACCTCATCTGTAAAATGGGGATTAAGACTGTGAGCCCCCCGTGGGACAATTTGATCACCTTGTAACCTCCCCAGTGCTTAGAACAGTGCTTTGCACATAAGTGCTTAATAAATGCTATTATTATTATTATTATTATTTTAAAATGATTCTCCAGCCAATGAGCATGTTAGAGATTCCAAGGAAAGGAGCTCTTCTCAGACAACTTTTTTTTTAAATGGTGTTTGTTAAACGCTAACAATGTTCCAGGCATTGTACTAAGCACTGGGATAGGCATAAGCTACTGGGGTTGGATACAGTCCCTATCCTACACAGAGCTCACAATCTTAATCTCCATTTCTCAGGTGAGGTAATTGAGGCACAGAGAAGTGACTTGTCCACGGTCACACAGCTGACAAGTGGCAGAGCCTGGATTAGAGTCCACGTCCTCTGATGCCCGGACCCAGGTTCTTTCCACTAGGCCACACTCGGAGAAACAAAACCCTTCAGAATCCCACCTGAAAGCCCAAGGCCAGGTTTAGGAACTGTCCCATTGTGGCTTGATTCTAAAATATTTGCATGTTGAGTGCAAGATGGAAGCATCGCTAAAAGCAAAATGAGGTTTTGATTCATTTTAGGCCTTTGTGGAAAGCAACTTGGAGATGCTGTTAGTTCTTGCATTAACCCCCTTTTCCCAAACTGGGTTTCCTCCAGAAATGACATCTTCCCAACTAAGTATGCCTGACCAAGAGGTTGGTAAATTAGAAATCACCTAACTGGGTATTAGGGCTCCTCTAGTCCATTTCTTGTCATTCCTTGTACCCTTAATGGCTTTCCTCAGAGTCCTTAAATGTTTCAAAGTTACAAAAAGAGACTTGGAAAGAGAGTGCTGATGGTTCTTCTTTTGACTCTTTAATGAGGTTATTAGGCTTATAAGAAATATTCGGTGATGGAAACAGTCTTTAAAAAAACTATTTTTTCTCAGTGGCTTTGAAGTTTTCCTCCTGGAGGCCCCACAGAGATGACATTTTAGATGCTTATTATGGGGGCGGGCAGGAAAGGAGCACACGGCCTTCCTTTCAGGGAACCCAAGGGCTGGACACAGGCTGGACACAAGGGCTCTGTGCAGAATGCAATGTGAGTCTGGATCAGCTAGGGTCTGGGGCTGGGGCTGGAGGTCAGTTGGTGGTGAGATGCTCAGTTGCAGAGGCCAGATGGGTTGGGGTGGGGGAGAATGGCCACAAGAATCTTTTTCTGTTATAAGATTTTTTCATACATTACTCAGCTCGGGTCCCAGGCCCAGGAGTGCTATAGCAGCATGGCGTGAGTGGATGGATCACGGGCCTGGGTGTCAGAAGGCCATGGGTTCTAATCCGGGCTCTGCCATTTGTCTGCTGTGTGACTTTGGGCAAGTCACTTCACTTCTTTGGGCCTCAGTTACCTCATCTATAAAATGGGGATTGAGACTGTGATTTGTTCAACCCAATTTGCTTGTATCTACCCTAGTGCTTAGAACAGTACCTGACACATATTAAACACTTAGCAAATACCATAATTATTATTATTCTCTGTGCCTCAGTTACTTCACCTGTAAAATGGGGATCGAGACTGTGATGTGTCCAACCCAATTTGCTTGAATTTACCCCAGTGTTTAGAACAGTACTTGACACATATTAAGCACTTAACAAAAACCATAATGATTATTATTCTCTGTGCCTCAGTTACCTCAACTGTAAAATGGGGATTGAGACTGTGAGCCCCATGTGGGACAGGGACTATGTCCAAACTCATTTGCTTGTACCCACTCCAGCACTTAGTATAGAGCCTGGCATACAGTAAGTGCTTAACAAATACCATAATTATTGTTGTTATTAATACCTTTCTAAAGGGGACCCCTGTTGGTTCACACTAAAACCTACTATCCTGTGGCCTGTCAACCCAAACAAACTGCCTCTTGGGTGCTGCATTTCTAGAGGTCACGTAATAGAGCACAGTTCTGGGAGTCAGAAGGTTGTGGGTTCTAATCCTGGCTCCACCACGTGTCTTCTGTGTGACCTTGGGCATGTCACTTCATTTCTCTGGGCCTCAGTTACCTCATACGTAAAATGGGAACTGAGACTGTGAGCCCCAAGTGGGACAGTGACTGTGTCAACCCAATTTGCTTGTAATAAGAATGGTATTTGTTAAGCACTTACTATGTGCCAAGCACTGTTCTAAGTACCGAGGTAGATACAAGGTAATCAGGTTGTCCCATGTGGGGCTCATAGTGTTAATCCACATGTTACAGATGAGGTAACTGAGGCATGGAGAATAATAATAATAATTATGGTATTTGATAAGTGCTTACTATGTGCTAAGCACTGTTCTAAGCACTGGGGTAGATATAAAGTAATCAGATTGTCCCATGTGGAGCTCACAGTCTTTATCCCCATTTTATAGATGAGGCAACTGAGGCATGGAGAAGTTAACTGGCTTGCCCAAGGTCACACAGCAGACAAGTGGTGGAGCTGGGATTAGAACCCATGTCCTGTGACTCCCACGTCCATGCTCTTTCCACTTAAGTCTTGCTGAAAAAGTTCAGGGCAGGAAGCCAGGAGACCTGGATTCTAATCCTGACTGCCCCTTGCCTGCTGGGTGACTTCAGCAAGTGAGCTTTAGGGGCAGGGCATGTGTCTTCTAATTTTATTGTACTCTCCCAAGCACTTAATACACTGTTCTGCACACGGTAAGTGCTCAGTAAATACCATTAATTGATTGATGGACACAAACTGTGTCCAAACTGATTCACTTGTATCTACCTCAGCCCTTAGGAGAGTGTTTGGCACCAAATAAGCACTTAACAAAAGTTTTATTATTATTATCATATCACTTAGCTTTATTTATCTGAAAAATGGGGACTAAATTTCTGTTTTCCCTCCTCTTTAGGCTGTGATCCCCATATGGAACAGGGACCATGTCTCATCTGACTGTATTGTGTCTAATCCAGCACATGTAATATAGAAAGGACTTTAAAATATTACTATTATTATTATACATTCCTCCACCTAGCTAGGCAGTTGACTTTCATGCCAGAATTCAGTCTTTCCCAATGAAATCAATGGAAATGGGAAGTCAAAGTCTTTCCAGGCTTCAGTTTCAAATGTTTCTCCTCCAGCCTCACAGACAGCTACTGCTGACCAGGGGGATGAGAGGAATAGGGAGAGACAGCAGTTAGCCATGACTGATAGACTGTGGCATTCACAGAGCTAGCTGGGGCCAGCAGTGAAATGAAGAGAGGGAGAGAAAGAGAGGAAGAGAGAAATGTTGCTTGGGTATAAAATCTCTTTCATTCAATCGTATTTATTGAACGCTTACTGTGTGCAGAGCACTGTGCTAAGAGCTTGGGAAGTACAGATCGGCAACATATAGAGATGGTCCCTACCCAACAACGGGATCACAGTCTAGAGAAGTCTTCTCCCCAAGACTGCACCAAGTGAGTGAACACATATTTGGACAAAATTACAGAAAAAAAAAAAAATCCCAAACCCTCGTGTTCCAGGAATTAAGCCAATTTGGCATCCGTGAATGATCTTTTTAGAGAACACTAGCTCATTGTTGTATAGAGCTAGATTTCCATTATGAAAACGATTTGAAACTAGAAATTCAGCTATAAACAACCAACATCTTCCTTCTGTATTAATGGGACTCAGATTTATTTTCCATTTAGACTGCTAAATTCCACGGTGTTTTATCCGTTTCATCGCTAGGTGGCAGTACAGCAACATCACATACCAAACCTCTGTTAAAAAATTAATCAACATTCCAGAGAAAGATATGCTCCCCATGAAAATGAATATTTCTCAAGCTATAAAATTATTTTAAAATTGATTTCTATTTTATTTTCAGCCCTTGCATCCTAGTAACAGTATGTGAATCTCTATTTTAAGGGTGTTTCAGGTTATAATCGTCAAAGCCCCGTTATCACATTTAGAAGGGTAATAAATGATGGTAATATAGAAGAAATCTGTGTCATTAGGGTGCATCTCAAAGTTCCCCAGAAGCCTTCTGGTTATCTATTCCTGTTTCTACACATAGACCAAATCCATCATCACACATCACTTTAAAGGATTTAAAGGATTTTCTAGTTTGTTGAATTCAGCTGTCCAATTTATTTGCTATTAGACACACATGATCTAAGTGGTCCTAAGCTTTCAATGATCCAGAAGTGGGTTTCTTTGAGTGAAATCCACTGGGAATTTTCAGCATTTTAGATATTCTTTGTAGAGGAGGCCAGAGAAATGAGCTGGGTTTTTTTTTTAACCTTTTCTCTTGTTTTGTTTTGTTTTTTTTTTCATCAAATGCCACAGATCTCACCCAGGTGCTTCAATTACAGTGTGCTGCATTTGAATGAGCTGGACAGGATGGGTTCCTTTCTAGATGGTTTCCAGTTTCCACTGCTGTCCTTGGACAGAATTTTTATTTATCCATTTCCAGATCTCTTCCCAAGAGGATGCTGGTTTGGACTGTTTGTTGGAATGTCTCTAGCGACTTATTTATTATGAATACAGATGCCATATTGAATGCCCTGGGAGAATGGAGAGTTGTGGAGGAGAGAATTCATTCATTAATTCATTCACTCAGTTGTAGTTACGGCATACTTACTGTGTGCAAAACACTATTCTAAGCACTTTGGAGAGTACAAAATAACAATAAACCGACACATTCCCTGCCCTCAAGGGGTTTAGGACCATAGTTCTTAGTGGACTGACTCTGGCTGTGCAGTCTTCTTCAAATGCTATGGAGTTGTTTCCAACCCATAGTGACTCCACAGGCACACCCTCTTCAGAATGTCCCATCTCCTGTCACAAAGTCATTCTGGTATGTGTATCCATATTTTCTTGGTATAGATACAAAAGTGTCTTACCATTGCCTTCTTCCACACAGTAAAAACTTGAGTCTGTCATTGCCTTTGTTCAACATTTCACTTAATCAGCCACCTTTCACTTTTTCCCATGCCACTGCTGCCCAGCACAGGTGAATCGACTTTGACACTTTGGCTTAGACCTTTCCATAATGGGTAGCCCTATATGGCATAGCTCTAAGCTTCATCAGCAAACACAAACTCTCCTGCCATGATAAGGCATTGATTCATAGGAAAGGGTTGTGCTGGGGTACCTACTGGCCTGGGGAAGGGTCTCAGATGCCCTAGGGATGGTGGTGGGGAAGACAAGCCTTAACCACAGGTCTTAATTTAGGCTGGGTACATGACTACAAACTCTGTTGTACTCTCCCATGTGTTTAGTACAGTACTCTGCACACAGTAAGTGCTCAATAAATATAATTTAATGACTGACTAGTTAATCTGTGCTGGGATTTGCTGGTACTCATCCCTGGAACCAGAGGCAAAAACCCTAACAGTGTTTTGGGCAGAGCCCCTGATAGACCAATGATGCAGTTGATAGGGGGAAACCTTTGGCTGTTACATTTGATATTTGCCCCATCCTCAACCCCACAACACTTATGTACCTATCTATAAATGATGTATTAGGAGTTATTTCATGTATATTAATGCCTGTCTCCCCCCTCTAGACTGTAAGCTCACTGTGGGCAAGGAACGTGTCTACCAACTCTGTTGTATTCTACTTAGAGCTTAGATCAGTGCTCTGCACACAGTAAATTTATTCATTCATTCAATCATAATTGTTGAGCACTTACTCTGTGTAGAGCACTGAGTAAAGCACTTGGGAGAGTACAACAACAAAATGACACATTCCCTGCTCAAAAATACCATTGATGATGATGATGATGATGATGATGATTTGGCCTAGTGGATGGAACACGGTCCTGGGAGTCAGAAGGACCAGGGTTCTAATCCCAGTTTTGCAACTTGTCTGCTATGTAACTTTGGACAAGCTACTTCACTTCTCTGTGCCTCAGTTCTCTCATCTGTAAAATAGGATTAAGACTGTGAGCCTTATATGGGACAGGAACTGTGTCCAACTTGATTATCTTGTATCTATCCCAGCAGTTAGAACAGTGACTGGCACATAACAAGCGCTTAACAAGCATTATTATTATTATGTGAATGTGGCCATGTAGGGAGAACCAGCAGATGAAGCTGTCAGAAGCCAGTAAGGAGCCATGTGAGAGGGACAACCTCTCAGGCTAGAAGTAGAGATGCTTCTGTGCCTCAAAGCCCATTTCCTCTCTCCCCCAAGCCCCATTTTCCCTCCCATTCAAGCATTTTGGCCAGAGTAGATTGACCTGTCAATTGGAGAAGTTCTGGATTTCAGAATCTGGTACCTCTCCCAGTACAAATTAAGCACTGCCATTCCATCAGCCAGGTCTTCTGCTTATCTCGGCTCCTTTTCCATGAGGAATGGTATAGCGATAGCCTTTTTGGCCAGAAGTCAGCCAGGCTGTCTGGCTCCAGAGCACAGTTTCTAGGTGGAACCTTGCTGGGCTTAAAGACAGAAAACTCCAGTCCATACTTCACTCTGCTGCCTGGATTATTTTTCTACATAAAACTTTCAGTCCACATTTTCCACTTATCAAGATCCTCCAGTGATTGCCTATCTACCTCCGCATCAAACTGAAACTCCTTACCACTGGCTTTAAAGCACTCAATCACCTTGCCCTCTCCCGTTAATAATAATAATAACAATGGTAATTGTTAAGTGCTTACTATGTGCCAAGTGCTGTTCTAAGCTCTGGGATAGATACAAGTTAATCAGGTTGGACACAGTCCCTGTCCCACATGGGGCTAACACTCTCAATCCCCATTTTACAGATGAGGTAACTGAGACCCAGAGAAGGGAAATGACTTGCCCAAGGCATGTGGCAGAGCCAGGATTAGAACCCAGATCCTTCTGACTTCCAGGCCTTCGCTCCCTCCACTGAACACCCTGGCTACTACAATCCAGCCCGTACGCTTCGCACCTCTAATGCCAAACTACTCACTGTATCTCAACTTCATCTATCTCGCTGTCAACCTCTTGCCCACATCCTACTCTGGTCTGGACTGCCCTGCCTCTTCATATCCTACACTCACAACTCCCCACTTTCAAAGACTTGTTGAAGGCACAGCTCCTCCAAGAAGACTTCTGAGACTAATCCCACATTTCCCCTACTCCCTTTCCCTTCTGTATCACCCTTTCATTTATATTTGTTCACTTTGTTCATCCCAACCTCAGCCCCACAGCACTTAGTACATATCCATAATTTATTTATTTATATTAATGTCTGTTTTGTCCTCTATACTGTAAGCTTCTTGTGGGCAGGGAACATGTCTAACAATTCTGGTATATTGTATTTTCCCAAGATCTTAGTACAATACTCTGCACATAGCTCTCAATAAATACGATTGATTACTTGGTTGATTGACTGAAGATGTGGCCCAAGGTTTGAGACACAGCTTCAGTTTCTGCATCAACATGATGAAGCTCTGCAGCAAGTAACCATGAGGGGCAGCATAACACTGTGTGTTTGCTCCACGAGGTATTGCTTTTACTACAATTTCAGACTTGAACATTACAGTTCTCCTAGCACTATGTTCAACTTTGATAATAATAATAATGGCATTTGTTAAGCACTTACTATACGCCAAGCACTGTTTTAAGTGCTGGGGACGATACAGGGTAATCAAGTTGTCTCACCTGGGGCTCACAGTCTTAAGACCCATTTTACATATGAGGTAACTGAGGCACAGAGAAGTTAAGTGATTTGCCCAAAGTCACACAGCTGACAAGTGACAGAGCCGGGATTAGAACCCTTGACCCCGGAGTCCCAAGCCCATGGTCTTTCCACTAAACCACACTGTTCTCATCAGGCCCTGTGTTCCATTGTGGGCCCAGTAACCGAAGCATGCTATGGGAAACCAAGCAGAAAAATCCAAATGACTAGGGGCTTGAAGGAACTGGGGCAATTTAGTTCAGAGAAGAGTAGGGTGCACAGTAATATAGTAGCCATCTTTAAGTGTGTGAAGATACATTACACTAGCATCAGAGATCAGTTCTTTATTTCTCTAGAAACAGCATGGCCTAGCTAAAAGAGCATGTGCCTGGGAGGCAGAGGACTTTGGTTCTAATCCTGGCTCTGCTACTTCCCTGCTGCATGAACCTCGAGTAAGTCACTTAACTTCTGTGTGCCTCAGGTCCTCATCTGTAAAATGGGGATTCAATACCTGTTCTCCCTCTTATTTAGACTGTGAGTCCTATATGGGACTCAAGTTTTGGCCTGCAAGTTTCCTCTCAGCTTTCAGGCCATGCTTGTGAGGGTTTCCTCAGGTGTTAAGAGGGGATTTTCTCTCGGTGTTCGTGTCAATTTACAGGGTCTTCACAGAGCCCATCTTCAGACCATCGTGTCCTTTTCTGGTGAAGCCATGAGTAGTACACATACACTCAGCCATTTACACATGTATTCTGTAAGGAGACAGACTACAAGTGGTATTCTGGTCTTCTCTATGCTTTCTTCTTGAATATTTAGTAACTGTTTAAAATCATCTTTGTAAAATGTTAAATCATGCCTCCTCATCCAAGTGACACCTTATTTGGGAGCAAATTTTCCTTTATTAGCCACTACTCTCATTTCAGATTCTAATCTTTATCACAGGACATATTCAAAGTTGGGTTGGTTAAAGATTACTCTATGTAATGGGCCCTATGGATCAATTCACATTGAAATAAGCTAAAATTAGATTTTATCTCTTACAATATGCCATACTTTCGATTCAATGACAAAACACCCAAGTTGGCAGATAGTTGACATTTCAATACCATTCCCAGCATGCTGTAGTCTACTTGCTCTCCCTTCTTCACTGACAGAAAACACCCTTAAATTTACAGATCTCTTAATTTCAAACAGTTGCATTTTTACAAACCTGCAGAGCTGAGAATGGGGGTACAACAGTTTAAAAAGTGTTTCATTCAAAGAGATAAGCTCTTGCAAATCAAATATTATACAGAAACTCGTGTTTCAAAGTATTCTCTTTTTGGATCTTGAATTCATAACAGTACTAGTCTGAAAAGGTCAGGTTACTGTTAGTAGTAGTAGTAATAGTAGAAGTAGTGGAAGCCGTAGTTATGATAGCGGTAGTAGGGGAAGCAGCATGGTGTAGTGAATACAGGATGGGCCTGGGAGTCAGAAGGTGCTGAGTTCTAATCCTAGATCCACCACTTGTCTGCTGTGTGGCCTTGGGCAAATCACTTCACTTCTCTGGGCCTCAGTTACCTCATATGTAAAATGGGGATTAAGACTGGGAACGCTCTGCGGGACACGGACTGTGTCCAACTCCGATGCTTAGTACAATGTCTGGCACATAGGAACCACTTAACAAATACCATTAAAATAAAAAAAGTAGACGTTCTAGAAGTAGTAACAGCAGCAGTCAAAGTAGCAGTATTCCTTCATTAATTCAATCCTATTTATTGAGCACTTACTCTTTGCAGAGCACTGTACTAAGCACATGGAAAGTACAATTCAGCAACAAATAGAGACACTCCCTACCCAACAACAGCCTCCCCATCTAGAAAGAGGGAGACAGACATCAAAACAAGTAAACAGGCATTGACAGCACCAATATAAATGAATAGAATTATAGATATATACATGTCTTAATAAAATAAATAGAATAATAAGTATGCACATATATACACAAGTGCTGTGGGGCAGGGAAAGGGATAGAGCAGAGGGAGGGAGTCGGGGTGATGAGGTGGGGAGGTGCAGAGGAAAAGGGGGGCCTAATCTGGGATGGCCTCCTGGAGGAGGTGAGCTTTCAGTAGCAACAGTAGTAGTAACAGTAATAGTAGTAGTGGTAGTAGTAGTCCCCTCTCAGGTTTGCACCTGGAGAGTTTCCAGTACTCTACCAGTCTCAACTATGGGAGGGAGAGTCAAGCAGAGGCATATCCATTCCATTCCTAGCTTAGCCAGTGGCTAGCGAGTGGAAGACAATCTGCTACCAGTCAAAACTCATCTGTGCTGGGCAGCAGCGGCATGGGAGAGAGTTAAGGGTGGAGATTCAAGTTTCCATATTTTTACCAAGAAAACTCTACCGATACAGTACCAGAACAATTGCAGATGGAGGAGGGGTGTTCTGGGAGAGATGTGACCATGGTGTCGCTATGGGTCTGAGACAACTCGACTGCACAAGATGAGAAAAGTAGTGGTAGTCGTAATAGTAGTAATAGCACTTCTTGAGTGCCAGTTTGATATGGCAAATCACACTAGGTGTCTGAAAATTACAGAATAATGAAGTGACACTTTCCCTGTCCACAAGGAGCTTACTTTCTAATGGGGAAGAAAAATATAAAAAACACACAAAAATGTTGGAATAAATATACTGAGAGGACATATACAAATGAATGCTAAGGAGGGTGTGAATAAGTTCATAAATGCTAGAGTTGGCTGAAGGGACAGTATGACAGGGTGTTGGGAGATTAATCAGGGAAGGCTTGTTGGAGGAGGTGGTATTTTAGGAGGGCTTTGAAAGTGGGGAGAGTTGTGATTTGCCTGATGTGCAGAGGGATTTCCAAGCTGAGGGAACAATGTAAGCGAGGGTACAGCTCACTAAGAGGAACAGCATGGCTCAGTGGAAAGAGCATGGGCTTGGGAATCAGAGGTCATGGGTTCTAGTCCCGGCTCCATCACATATCTGCTGTGTGACCTTGGGCAAGTCACTTAACTTCTCTGAACCTCAGTTACCTCATCTGTAAAATGGAGATTGAGACTGGGAGCCCCACATGGGACAACCTGATCACCTTGTATCCCCCCCACTGCTTAGAACAGTGCTTGGCATATAGTAAGTGCTTAACAAATGCCATTATTATTATTACAGCGGCAGGAGAATTGTGAGCAATATACAGCTAGAAGGTTGGCTTGAGGGGCACAGAGACCGTGAGCTGGGAAATAGCCAAAGATGAGAGTAGATAGGTGTGATATGGCAAGGCCTTCGAGCCTTGAAGTTGATCACTACAAATGGCCTTTTGAGCAAGTGGGCCAATGAATGGCTGCCCTAAGTCAAAACCAAGACTCAACTGTGTCACTGATGATATCTTTGCTGTTGCCATTGCAGGATGAAAATGCAGCAAGAGAGTTAGCTCACGTTTACAGAAGGGCTCCTGAACAGAAAGGGTTGTAAAGCGTCGGGCCGGATTACTGAATGAAGTTGTTGACTATCAATCAATCCAATTTATGGAGCACCTACTATGTGCAGAGCACTGTATTAAACACTTGGGGGACTACAATATAGCAGAATTGGTAGTTACCTTCCCCAGCCCACATTGAGCTCACAGTCTAGAGGGGGGAGACATATATTAATATAAATAAATAAATTATGGCTATGTACCGAAGTGTTGTGACTACTTTCCTGGAGGTCTTTTAGGAGAGAAGGTCGATTGTTCTGCGTGGATCCAGGTGGAATCTCTAACCAAGGTCAGGAGAAGATTTGGCAGGGCACATAGAGTTTGCTGAAGCCAGAGGCAGGTCGAGGGGTGGCTTAGGCAAATTCAGTTGAAGATTCAGCAGGGCCCCATTTCCTCAAAACTTGACTCCCTCAGCCCCATTTCCTCTAGAGGAGATTTTCAGCATCAAGAAAGTGAAATCAATCTTCTTGGTTCACAAGCTTTGCCAGATCAATCTGGGTCATTTTGAATTAAAGCTAAAAGAAGAAGAAAAGCCATCTAGATTGTCAAGGAAGTAAAAGCAGTGCAGACAGCATAATCAGAGCTTTAATCAGCCTAAATGAATTCCAAATTAATTCTCTCAGTCCTTCTCAGCTCTGACTCATTTTGAGTTTTATCTGTGGTCTCCATAGGTGTCATTTAAATTTATACCCAATAGATGTTTGAGTGTTCCAGCCTGAAGTTTTCCTCTGTGTCATCGGCCAGCAGAGATAAATCACTGTGTATGTGTGTTTGTGTATGAGGACATCAAGGATTGATGGGCATTTGAATCAATTTAATCCAAATAACCCAAGTTTGTGCCAAAGTTTAAGAGAGGAAAAGGAAGACTGATTCAGAGAAGGCATTTGTCTCTCTCCACAAATACTTCATTTATTCTAGGAAGGGCATTGGAAGTGCTAAAAAACTCAGAGAAATGTTCCATGTGGAACTAGAGTCCATCACCCCAAAACACAATGATGTTATTAGCCCAGGCTCAAAGCTATAAGCTCATTCTGGGCAGTGAATGTGCTTACCAATTCTGTTGTACTCTCCCAAGTACAGGGCTCTATACACAGTAAGTGCTCAACAAACAAGATAGATTAATTGTGAATGTAGAAGGAAATATTGTAATCCTTCAGTTTTGTGAAGGCTGTTTCATGGATGAAGCTTGTGCCTGCACTCTGCCCTGGGAGGTTGGAGACAAACTTCCTTTCTGGCATAGCTCAAGTGGTCCCAGGAGGCTTCTGGACTATCCAGTTGTCCCAGGAAGCCTCAGGAGGCATGCAAAGAGGAATCTGGGTACTGGGTAGGTCCTGGCTCCTTCCTTGGGGTTCCCTGAAGGCTGGGTGGTTGGTGGAATATCTCCTCCAGAGTTGTGATGGGATTTATTGGGAAAGACTTAGGACACCAAACTAGAATTGTTATGTTGTGGTAATTATTAGGTGCTTACTATGTGTCAAGTACCAGTCTAAACATTGGGGTAGATGCAGTTAATAAGGTTGGACAGAGTCCCCATCCTACATGGGGCTCACTATTTACGTAGGAGGGGAACAGGTATCGAATTCCCATTTTATGGTTGAGGAAAATGAGACACAGAGAAATTAAATGACTTGTCCAAGGTCACACAGCAGGTAAGTGGCTGGGCTGGGATAAGAACCCAGGCCTTCTGACACTCAGGCCCAGGCTCTTTCCACAAGGCCATGCTGCTTCCCAACCAGAACTCAGAATTCCTTCAACATCACGGAGTCTTAGGACAAGAGACCCCACAGCCCATTTCCCTTCGGCTGCTTGGGGACTGGAGTGGGTGCCCTAATGACCATGTAGAGTCAACCTGCTAGCAATAAGGTGGCCATTCTTTTAAGGGAGATTTGTTCATTCTGGCTTTGCACACTGCCTTGGCTAAACTCAGCTTCCATCAATAATTAGCATGGGCATAAGCATATCCAGGCTCTCCCATCCTGCACTTCAATTGCTCTGCCATCTAGAATCAGAAAATGGTATTTCTGGCATTCCCTCCACCTCCCACCCAGCAGTATTTCCAGGCCTGGTCACAATTTCAATCAGCTCTTCCAGAACACTTGGGATATCCCCTTGCAACATTTCACAGATTCCTCAGAAAACATTCTTAGAAGTGGCAGAAAGAGTCCAAACTCCAGAGCTCCAATGGAAAAAAAGTGTTTTTCAAATTACATTAAAAATCGGGAATTTCAACATCCATGTGGATGCTTCTGATAATCGTCCAGCTGTTAGCTGCCTCTCGCACTTCAATTAGGAGACTTCCAGCTCCAGCCCACCTCATCTGCTCACCTACTTGGACACCGTCTGGATTTCATCATCACTTGTCCTAGTAGCATTTCTACCTTCTTGTCTTATGCTGTCAAGTTGTCTCTGACACATAGTGACTCCATGGGCACATCTCTCCCAGAATGCCCTACCTCCATCTGCAATTGTTCAGGTAGTGTATCAATAGAGTTTTCTCGGTAAAAATCCAGAAGTGGTTTATGATTGCCTTCTTCTGTGTGGTCAACTTGAGTCTCCACCCTCGACTTTCTCCTATGCTGCTGCTGCCCAGTACTGGTGAGTTTTGACTTGTAGCAAATTGCCTTCCACCTACTAGCCACTGCCCAAGCTAGGAATGGAACAGGTATGCCTCTCCTTGACTCTCCCTCTCATAGCCAAACTGGTAGAGTACTGGAAACTCTCCAGGTGCAATCCTGAGAGGGGATTTTTAACTTCACCAACTCTGAAATGCTATTCTCTGATCCCTGCTTTCTAATCTGCTTTCTCTCCATCACTCCCTGCAAAACTGTTCTCTACCTCTGTTCTGTAGATTCCTTACCCTTTTTCCAAGACACCACGCCCCATTTGGACTCCCTTCCCAATTCCCCTATCTTGATGTGCAATTCCACTCACTAATTTCCACTGCTTCTGCTGAAGTCTAAGCTGTGTGGACCAGAGGAAAGATCATGTGTATGGGAAACAGAGGACCTGGGTTCTAATCCCAGCTTCTCCATTTATCTGCTGGGTGATCTTGGGCAAGTCACTTCACTTCTCTGCACCTCAGTTACCTCATCTGTAAAAAGGGAATTAAATCCCCCTCCCTCAAATTTATACTGCAAACTGTATGTGGGACAGGGACTGTGTCTTATCTGATTATCAACTATGCACCCCAGTGTTTAGTAAAGTCGTTGACACACAGTAAGCATTTAACAAATACCATTAGAAAACCCTTTTTGACTCCCAAGCACATTGCCTCCATCAACTATTCCATTCCTTTAACTCCTGGAGAAAAGCAGGTGCCCCTACCTCCATCCTCTCATGCCCCTGATAACTTTGACATCTGCTCTGTTGACAAAATAGAAATCATCAGTGTGAGCTTTCCCAATTCTCCCCTTCACTTCCATAGCTCTCCCACTCCACAGTCCCTCTTTCATCCTCAGCTGTTTCTTAAGAAGAGCTGTCCCACCTGCTTTCAAAATCCACCCTTCCACTGGCTCCTCTGACTCCATTCCTTCTCACCTTCTAAAACCCTGGTACCCCCTCTTTTTCCCTCCCTGTATGCCATCTTCAATGTTTACAGACATTCTAGGACTTGTGTGCCATTTAAGTATTTAAGTTCTTAAATACTCACAACCTCCTTAAGTTCATATTGTTGTATTCTAGTTCTTTTGCCAATCAGTCTGTATCTTTTTGTCTCCTCTGCTTTGTCTCCCTGTCCTTCTGTCTGGCTCTCAACCATTTGCAGCTTGAGGGAGTAAGGAATAAGAACTGTAGGAACCATATCTGGCTTTCTGGTTCAAAATGTACAGAACAGAAATCAGGCAGTGCTCATCATTTCTCAATTATTCCCAATAAGGAAAAGGATCAAACTATTAGCTTGGAATTTCCTAATTCTCTTGAAATGTATTGCTGGCTAGTCTTAAATTTCCAACTAAATGGAGACATTTAAATGGATCTCAATGAGTAGCAAGGAAACTTTCATTTTCAGGAGAAAGGGTATTTTAGTCTATTGTAAGCATTCATTATTTATCTCAGTTAGTTCTAAGGGCTGGGATCATTTGCATTTCCTTAGCTATACAGGTGATTAAAAAGAAACAAAGGTCTCCAGTTGGAGAGTGTCAATTCTAGCTTCAGTGGGTTCTGAAATTCACCTTCAAGGCAAATGGTCATGAAGTCTTTAGCATGTAAATCACACCACCACAGTTGCTTTAGCCTAACCTTATTCTTAGAGTTTGAGTATTTTATTCCTACTCTCACTATATGTATAGTTTTATTTTTATATATTTATCTGTGCATTCAGCCACCCATTCAACTGTTTCACCCTGAAATGTTTGTACTGCTTTCTTTATTGTTGTTCTTCCTCCAGAGTTCACTACCCATAAGCAGCATGGCTCAATGGAAAGAGCATGGAATTTGGAGTCAGAGGCAATGAGTTCAAATCCCGGCTCCGCCACTTGTCAGCTGTGTGACTTTGGGCAAGTCACTTCACTTCTCTGGGCCTCAGTTACCTCACCTGTAAAATGGGGATTAAGACTGTGAGCCTCCTTGGGGCAACCTGATCACCTTATAACCTCCCCAGAGCTTAGAACAGTGCATTGCACATAGTAAGCGCTTAATACATGCCATTATTAAGTAAATTTTGTCTTTCTCCCTCATTAAAATGTAAACTCCTCAATGAGCAAGGAATATATGTCTTGCTACCTTTGTATTCTCCTGAATGCTTAGTTCAGTGCCTAATATTCAGTCAATGCTTAATAACACCATTGATTGATTGACACTCTCCTATTACTGAACTGGGTGCCTTGTTGCAAAAGCTGTGGGTAACACTGATGTGGATTTTAGAACCTCAAGGTGGTGGCCAGGACTTTAACTTGCCCCAGCACCGCAGGGGTCCTTGTTCATTCTGCTCCAGGGGTCCCTGTCCCTCAGAACCCTGCAGCTAGATACAAAGAGGTAAAAGCTGGCTAGTGACAGTCTAGTGGAAAGAGCAAATGCCTCTCTCCTCCTTCTTCTTCTCCCTCTTTTGCTTCTTCCTTCTGTGTCACCCTGACTTGCTGTCTTCATTCATCTCCCCTTCCCAGCCCCACAGCACTTATGTACATATCTGTAATTTATTTATATTAAAGTCTGTCTTCCCCTCTAGACTGTAAGCTCACTGTGGGCAAGGACTGTTTCTGTTTATTGTTGAATTGTACTTTCCCAAGTGCTTAGTACAGAACTCTGCACAAAGTAAATGCTCAACAAATACAACAGAATGAATGAAGAGGACGTGGGTTCTAATCCTGACTCTGTCACATGTCTGTTCTGTGACCTTGGGCAAATGACTTTACTTTTCTGGGCCTCAGTTACCTCATCTGTAAAATGGGGATTGAGATTGTGAGCCACATGTGGGACAGTACTGTGTCCAACCTGATTACTGTGTATCTATTCCAGTGCTTAGAACATAGGGCTTAGCACATAGTAAGCGCTTAATGCATAACACAGTTATTAAGAGGATGGCAAGAAGAGGAGATATCTGGGGACTGGAACCCAAAGTCTAGCATTCTGGAGTGCTCACCAATAGCCTGGGTTCCTCACTGACCCCATGTGACTCAGAGTACATCTATGAATGAGGACATTCATTCATTTATTTATTCAATAGTATTTATTGAGCGCTTATTGTGTGCAGAGCACTGTTCTAAGCATTCAGAAGGGGCAATTCAGCAATAAGGATGGACAATCCCTGCCTACCTTGGGCATACAGTCTAGAGGGAATGTCTAAAGCCTAAACATTCACAGTCCACTCCAGACTGTAAGCTTGTTGTGGGCAGGGAATGTGTCTGTTTGTTGTTATATCGTACTCTACCAAGTGCCAAATACAGTGCTGTGCACACTGTAAACGCTCAATAAATATGACTGAATGAATGAATGAATGATTGGCAATTGGGTCCTGCGTCAAAATGGGAATATCAGATAGGGAAACCAAGCAGTGACTTTCAGGAATAGAATCTGAGTTTAACTATAGCACACAATGCCATCTTTCCACCCACCCCGAAAGAGTATTGCTCAAAGCCAGCAATTTGGCTTGGGTTATAATAGGTGTTCCTAATGATTAAAATTACCATGCTTCTTATGGAGCATCTCAATCAATTATTCCCTTGAGCCGGCTATTATTCTCTCATGCTACTGGAACCAAATGTTGCCCTCAGAGGGGAAAATTGAAAGACTCCAGGAGACAAATGGGAAAGGATGAGAAAAATGATGGTTAATTTCTGAGCAGTGTCTCCTTAGGGAAGGACAGAGGTTTCTACATTGAGATGGAATTCTTGATTCCTTATTTTTCTGATCTTTAAAGAAGGCTGCGTTCTCAAAACTCAATGCCCTAAAACTACAGGAACCATACTTGGCTTTCTTGTCATTTCAAAATACACAGAATAGAAATCAGGCAGTGGAGAAGCAGTGTGGCTCAGTGGAAAGAGCCCGGGCTTTGGAGTCAGAGGTCATGGGTTCAAATCCCAGCTCCGCCAATTGTCAGCTGTGTGACTTTGGGCAAGTCACTTAACTTCCCTGGGCCTCAGTGACCTCATCTGTAAAATGGGGATGAAGACTGTGAGCCCCCCCGTGGGACAACCTGATCACTTTGTAACCTCCCCAGTGCTTAGAACAGTGCTTTGCACATAGTAAGCACTTAATAAATGTCATTATTATTATTATTATTATCGTCATTTCTCAAATGAGCCAAAGTAAAGAATGAATAAATTAAACACATCTGAACAAAGATACTGGCGAAAATGAGCAAAGGGGTCCCACACCAAGGCAGGAATTCAGGAGCAGAAAAAATAACATTTAATTTCTAATCACCCAGTGATTAGAGGCATTGGGACTATAGGGGGAATAATGAAATCAACTCAATGAACAAACATACAAGGGATCTTTTCTGGCTTTCAGCAGGCATCGATGTTGAGGGAAAGATGAAGGGAGTCCAAATTGCATATCTTGCCAAACAATATAATGCCAGCAGAACTGATTTATAGCTTGGATAAGAGAAACCAAAACTGTCCTTCCAAAAATAGGATTTTGGGCATACACCATTGCTATTATTATTAATATTTCAGGTTAAAACCGAAAATCAGATATATTTGAATCGCCCAGCATCTAGGAAAACATTGTTCATGAAATCCACAGGATAAGAAAGCCAGGGCTTGGACCCCTCCAGAGTATAGGCTCCTGGGAGGAGAATGTTTCACTTTGTTAATCTGTACTTTCTAAGTGTCTGTCACAGTGTGCAGCACCAAGTGGACTCTTAATAAATGCTACTGCTACCATTACCACTCCTGCTAATAAATGCTACTACTACCACTACCTTTCCTACTCTACTGCTTACTTCTCCTCCTCGTAGTACTATCACTCCTCCTTTTCCTCCCTTTCCTACTCCCCTTCTTCCTCTTCCTACTCTTATTACTCTTCCTCCTACTACCATTTCTCTTCCTCCTCCCCCTCTGATTTCCCCTCCTCCTATGACTCTTATTACTCTTCCTCCTCTTCCCCTCCTCCTCCTCTTCCTCCTCCTCTTCCCCCTCCTTTTAATCTTACTACCTCAATTCCTCCTCTTTCTCCTCTTCCTCTTCCTCCTCCTCTACATCTCCTCCTCCTTTCCTCCTCCTACTTCTATTTCTCCTCCTCCTCCTCCTCCTTCTACTCTTCCTCCTCTTACTGCTCCTACTATTACTATGATTTATCCTCCTCCTCTTACTACTATTTAAACTACTCATACACCTCCTCTTCCTCTATTCCTCTCCTATTCTATTTCTATTCCTCTTCCTTTTCTCCTATTACGCCTCCTCTTCCTCCTCTTACTTCTCCTCCTCCTTCTACTACAATTTATCTTCCTCCTCCTCCTACTATTAAAACTATTCCTACACCTCCTCCTCCTACTACTAAAACTACTACTAGTATTCCTACTCCTACTCCTCCATCTCCTACTTAATAATAATAATAATAATAATGATGATAGTATTTATTAAGTGCAATGCACTGTTCTAAGTGCTGGGGAGGTTACAAGGTGATCAGGTTGTCCCACATGGGGCTCACAGTCTTAATCTCCATTTTACAGATGAGGTTAACTGAGGCTCAGAGAAGTGAAGTGACTTGCCTAAAGTCACACAGCTGACAATTGGCAGAGCTGGGATTTGAACCCATGACCTCTGACTCCAAAGCCCATGCTCTTTTCCACTGAGCCACGCTGCTACTTCTATTACTCTTACTCGTACTCCTACTACCCCCACTCCTACTCCTGCTACTCAATTCAATTCAATTCAATCATATTTATTGAGCACTTACTGTGTGCAGAGCACTGTATTAAGTGCTTGGGAAGTACAAGTTGGCAACATATAGAGACAGTCCCTACCCAACAGCGGGCTTACAGTCTAGAAGGGGGAGACAGACAACAAAACATATTAACAAAATAAAATAAATATGTAGAAGTAAAATAAATAGAGTAATAAATATGTACAAACATATATACATATATACTCCTACTTCTACTCCTCCCACTACCACTCCTACTATTACTGCTTCTAATACTCCTACTACTCCTACCACTACTTCTACTCCTACTTCTTCTACTTCTCCTACTATTACTCTTACAACTCCTACTGCTACTCTTCCTCCTCTTCCTACCACTCCTACTATTAATACTTCTAACATTCCTACTACTCCTACCATTACTCCTCCTCCTACTCCTTTTACTCCTCCTGCTACTCTTAGAACTCCTACTTCTACTACTCCTAAAACATCTACTTTTACTTCTCCTCCAATTACTAATCCTAATACTCCTAGTATTCTTACTACCATTATTCCTACTCCTGCTACTCCTATGAAAAATGTACCTCTGAGCTCCTGTGTGCCATCTGGCATTTTATTCCACAAATGCAGAGCAGAGAGGCACATCTCTTTCAGATGTAAAACATTCTCTGACACCCATCCCAAGCTGGTGCAGGGGAATACTGCAGTCAATAGCAGGACTCCAGGGCTAACATTTGCAACATTCACCTCATGTAAATAGATGCTACAATTCAATCCAAATCAACTGCAAGACTGTACCCTTTCCTTGCCACAGATTGACAATTTGACCTTCCAAGATTCCAGGGGCACTGGGGAAGAATTCAGAAGCTTGGTGAGGATCTGAAATGGATGACTTCTTGAAGAGCACAGCCAACAATTATCCTAAGTATAATTTATTTCAGGGAAAAGAACATTATTTTCACTGGTTTGCTTTTTAAAAATCTGTTTCTGCCATTGCTGTTGACATTTAATCTGCAAATACACCCAGTATTTTATTTATTTACTATTAAGATAAATAACATATCACCAGGAAAGAAATGAATTCTCCCAGATGAGAACTGATTATAATTTTAGTCAGAAAAGGCAATAGTCAGGACATGAGAGAATTAAAGCAATTTCCCCATCTTTTTGATGAAAAAAAGAGATTAATCAATCAGTGGTACTTATCAAGCACTTTCTGTGGGCTGAACACTGAGGTAAGCGCTTGGGAGAGCACAATATAAGAATTGGTAGATACATTCCAAGCTCACAACAAGCTAACAGATGATCCCCATTTTCTTCATCCCCACAGCCTCAAATTCCCAGATAGGTGACTGCCTCTTCTTATCCTCTGGCATGACTAGAAACCTCTGGGAATATTACTTGGGTTCATGTTTATGTGAGTATGTTTGTGTATTGGTTTACTATATGCATGCACATGGGCCCATTGGATGGGAGATTGGCCCACTCCAATGCCATCAGGACTCCCATCAGCCCCTGCTTCAGTATGGGAAGTTTCAAACAGTGGGAAGACATGAGGCCTTCTCAACTTTTAGAACCTTGGGAAGGCCACTACTGTTGCTGTGGCTGTTACTTCTGGGTCCATTGGTCTGAGCTGTGAGGGGTCTGAAATCCTGCTGCTGGTATTTAATGTGATCCTTGTCTTTTAATTTTTTATCACTATTTTTCCTTGTGTGTCAGAGGCCTGTCATCTCACCCTACTTACTCTGAGTTAAAATATTTTTTAATTTTTATGCATCTGACAGGAAGTATGGGTGGACTTGGGTGGGGAGTGGGGGTAGACAGCAGTGAAGAAGGGTGGGAGGGCTTTGATTGAGCCAGATATACAACCCAAATTTCTACCTTATTTCCATAGTCAATCAATCCAACTTTGGGGCTGTGTTTAAGGGGCCATGAGGGGTAAATTTTCCATAAAGGGGAAACTTGTCTAACACATCCCGACATTGGCCTGTGGTCTCTCTTCCTACCAGAGAAGGAAGGAAGGGTGGTCTAGTGGTAAGAGCCTAGAACTGGGAGGCTGGGACACCTGGTTCTAATCCCATCTCTGCCAAAGACCTGCTATGTGACCACTGGTAAATCACTTAATCTCCCTGTGTCCCAGTTTCCTCATCTGTAAAATGGTGGTAAAATATTCTTAGATTGTGAGCCTCATGGAAATCAGAGACTATGTCTGAGTACCCTGTATTTAGCACAGTACCGTGGAACAGAGTACAAGACTAATAAATAACTTAATTATTATTACTGGCCAAACACAACACAAGGTTACAGTCCATAGGTGTGGGTGATAAATTACACCTGAAACCTTGGCCCTCCAAAGATAAGGGGTGGGACTGGGGTCCTGATTTGCTTTTCTCTGGGAACACTCTGCCCAAGCATGTTTGGAAAAGACAAAAAAAAATCTCCAATTTCCCAGCTCTTTTTCTTGTTCTCCCCTCTCCTAAGGTCAGGACAGTGATTCAGGTATTTTATTCTACTCACCCCAAATTCTTCTTGCTGGTCATCTTACCATTTTGAATGTGAAATGACTTTACTAAAGGCAATCTTTTACTACAGAAACTTTCAGAACAGACTTTCCCAGCTAAGTCTTATATAAAATATTTATGGTAAGAGGTAGAATTTCCAAGTGCAATGCAGTTTGGGAAGCTGACTTAAGAGAGAGTGATACGGGACTTTAATTAAAAAAAAAAATAGCACCAAGAGA
Organism: Tachyglossus aculeatus; assembly: GCF_015852505.1. Taxonomy (NCBI): domain Eukaryota; kingdom Metazoa; phylum Chordata; class Mammalia; order Monotremata; family Tachyglossidae; genus Tachyglossus; species Tachyglossus aculeatus. Next base: position 74,908,108 of record NC_052086.1, read on the forward strand.
TCAAAATGCTTCAAAAGTTAAATACTGTAAATAGAAAATATTTTATAGCTTCAGAGCAAAAGCATTCTACAATAAAGGCTGAACCCAATAGAAAGTGGAATCTGTCTCTACATTTGAGTCCTTTATTTCAATTCACATTCTTTGGGTCTGGAGTACATAATAATAATAATAATGATAAAAATAATACTCATGATGATTTTTTTATGGTTTTTGTTAAACACTTAGCACCATTCAAAGCTCTGGGGTAGGTACAGGTTAATCAGGTTGGACACAGTCCCCACTCTAAATGTGCTTCACAACCTAAGTAGTAGAGAAAACAATTGTTGAAGCTTAGCACTGAATCTCTGATAAGTGGAAATGATCTTGGAATGGTCTGCCTCTCTAACCCAATTTGTTTTATTCATTTAGGTGGATGGGAGTTATACATGAAACTGAGGATTATAGTGCAAAAGAGGCTTAAACATTACTGATGGTTTGCACAAAGTGAATCACGGTACTTCTTAAGTGTTTACTGTCTTATGCACTCTGCTACGGGCTGAGGTTCATCTTCAAATGCCATCGAGTCATTTCTGACCCATAGCGACTCCATGGACCCACCCTCTTCAGAACAAATGTCTCCTCTTCTGTCATAAAGTCATTCTGGTATAATAATAATAATAATGATGGCATTTATTAGGCGCTTACTATGTGCAAAGTACTGTTCTAAGTGCTGGGGAGGTTACAAGGTCATCAGGTTGTTCCACGTGGGGCTCACAGTCTTAATCCCCATTTTACAGATGAGGTAACTGGGGCACAGAGAAGTTAAGTGACTTCCATAGAGTTTTCTTGGTATAGATAGGGAAGTGGTTTACCACTGCCTTCTTCTGCATGGTAAAAACCTTAGTCTCTGCCAATGTCTTTGATCAACGTTTTGATAACTTGATCATCTGCCTTTGAGTCTTTCCCATGCTGCTGCTGCCCAGCACAGGCAAACTGAGTTGGTCTAATGTTTCTGCTTATACCTTTCCACTATGAGTAGCCCTATGTGGAATAGCTCTAAGCTTCATCAACATTCGCAAACTCTTCTGCCATGATAAAGCATTGATTCATAGGGCTGAGGTAAACACAAAATAATCAGTTCAGAAACAAGGACACCGTCTTGCAGTGTGGTGGAAGAGAAGATACTTAAAAGAGAGGAATCCATTGTCTGTCTTATGCCTTTGAGTCGTTTCCGACCCATAGAGACACCATGGACACATCTATCCCAGAACGCCCCGCTCTCCATCTGCAATTGTTCTGGTAATGTATCCATAGTGTTTTCTTGGTAAAAATATGTAAGTGGTTTACCATTGCCACCTTCTGTGCAGTCAACTTGAATCTCTGCCCTTGACTCTCTCCCAGGCCTCTGCTGCCTAGCATGGGTGAGTTTGACTCAAATTACAGAATTTGAGTATATTTAGAAAATTCAAAAATCAAACTGTAAGAACCACAAATGTGTTGATAAATAGTGCATGGACAGGGCAGTCCAGAGGATCCTCATCACTCCAAGCCCCAGATCTTGGTAATGAGCACCAAAACCTCCACAACATTCTAATCATTCTGGTGGTCCTGTGGTGTGTGTGTTTGTGTGTGTGTGTGTGGGGGGGTGGCAGTAGGGAGGAGGGGGTCTGCAGACACACCTCTGGGTACCCAGCAGCTGCCAGCAGCCACTAGAACTCACAGTGGCATGGCGGCTCTGTCCACGTGGATCCACATGGCAAAAGAAATCCATTTTAGCCAGGAGGAATGGCCAGATCTTCCTGCTAGGTCTTGGAAGAACTTTAGGACTGAACAAGAATTCAGGGAAGGAAGAGGAAGATGGGAGAAGGGAGGATAGTGAGGCACTTGCCTTATTTTTTATTTTTCTGGTAATTAAGCCAGGCCATTACCAAAAAGCTGGTTTACTTATATGTTGCTTTCTGTTGCTGCTGTGCCCTGCTCTCAGTCTTCTGCTCCAGCTTCTCTTTCCTATAGCAGGAATGTTCCCAACTCTAGCTCATATTTACCCCAGCACTTAGAACAGTGCTTGACACATAGTAAGCGCTTAACAAATGCTATCATCATCATCATCATTAAAGGTGTCAAACTATTCTTACAGCCCCCCATTTTATGCTAAGGAGTGAGAGCTTACTATGTTCCGGTCACTGAACTAAGCACAGAAGTAGATATAAGATAATCAGGTTCAACAGAGCCCCTTACCCACATGTCCAGCACAGGTGAGTTTTGACTTACAGCAGATTCCCTTTCACTCACTAGCCACTGCCCAAGCTAGGAATGGAATAGATATGCCTCTGCTTGACTCTCCCACCCATAGCCAAGACTGGTAGAGTACTGGAAACTCTCCAGGTGTGACCTTGAGAGGGGTTTCTTCTCCAGACTTTATTTTAATCTCTTGTCTCTCCTGCTAGACTGTAAACTCTATGAGGACAGGGATAGGGGGAAGCAGGGTGGGATTGAGGATAGAGCACAGGCCGGGAGTCAGAAGGTTCTAATCCCGACTTTGCCACATGCCTGCTGTGTGACCTTGGGCAAGTCACTTCACTTCCCTGGGCCTTAGTTACCTCATCTGTAAAATGGAGGTTAAGAGTGTGAGCCCCATGTGGGACATGGACTGTGTCCAATCTGCTTAACTTGTAGCTACCCCAGTGCTTAGAACAGTGCTTGGCACATAGTAAGGACCTAACAAGTACTATTATTATTATTTCTAATTCTATTTATTCATTCATTTAATCATATTTATTGAGCACTGCAGAGCACTGTACTAAGTACTTGAAAAGTACAATTCAGCAACAGAGACAATCCCTGTCCACAATGGGCTCACAGTATTGTATTTTTACAAGTGCTTACTACAGTGCACTACACAGAGGATGCACTCTTTAAATAGTACTAACTGAGGATTACTTCCCTTGTTGTTACTATTATGTTTGCTGTTTTAAACTTTAGTTTCTTATTCTGGTTCTGTTTTTTGCTGAATTTGCCCATTTCTCCCTTTCCCAATGTGTCTGTTCTCTCCCTGGCTTTTAGTCTGTGAACTCCCTTGAACCAAGGACAGAGCATGAATTATCCTTTATCCTTTTATCCAACACTTAGTACGGTGCTATTGTACCACTATCACTACTTCTAACAATAACAATATTAACATTCATGATTGCAGTTTCTGGAAAGCATGAATAACTGTCAATAACCTGAAACCAAAACGGTGACTGATTATAAAACATACTTTCCCTGATAAATCTCTGCTCTTTGCACTCTATTTCCTCCCCCAAAACACTCCAGAACCTCTTCATCACCTAATCACTGAATACTCACCCCTCTACTCTACCGTAGCACTTAGATACCTATATTTAGTACAGTGACTGGAACATAATAAGCTCAACAAATAACAATTATAATTATTATTATTATCATTATTATTTCTGCTCTGTTGGCCTTCCTTACAGTAAAAATAATGTGTTTTTAAGCACTTACTCTATGCCAAGCACTGTACTAAGTGCTGGAGTAGAGACAAGATAATCAAGTCAGACACAGTCCCTCTCCCAAATGGATTCGCAGTTTAAGGAGGAGGGAGAACAGGTATTGGGTATACATTATACTGGAAAGGTAACTGAGGCACAGAGATGTTAAGGGACTTGCCCAAGACTACACAGCAGGCCAGCGATGGAGCTAGGATTAGAACCCAGCTCTCCTGACTCTTACATCTGTGCTACTCCCACTTGGCCACTCTGCTTCCCAACCTACCCTTCCCTACCCATAATTTATTTTACTGACTGTCCCCCAGGCTAGATCGAAGTTCCTTGAAGGTAGAGATGGGGTCTACTAACTAGTGTACTTTCCAAGCACTTAGCATAGTGCTTTGACTACCCTCCTCCCACTCCCTCCTGAGCCACACTTTCACTTGGATTGCACCCTTTATTCACCCCACCCTCAGCCCCACAGCACTTACGTACACACCCATGATTTAAGAAGGTATCTACAACCTCTGTTTAATTTTACTCTCCCAAGCATTTAGTATAGTGCCCTGCAAACAGTGAGTACTCAATAAGTACCATTGATGATCATGATTCATTTATCAATCAATCAATTGTATTGTTTAATGCGGAGGTGGATGGGCAAACACTGGAGGTTCTTGAAGACTGGGGAAACATGGACTGAACATTTTTATAGAAAAATGATCCAGGTAACAGAGTGAAGTATGCCCTGGAATGGGGATTTAGTTATATTTAGCTATATTAATGTCTGCCTTCCCCTCTAGACTGTAAGTTCTATGTGGGTAGGGAACATGTCTACAATTCTATTATACTGTACTCTCCCAAGCACTTAGTACAGTGCTCTGCACTGGGTAAGTGCTCAATAAATACAATGGATTGATTGAATGAACAGACTAAGCATTCAGTAAATACTATTTGTTGATTAATTGAATTTGCAGCCAATGAATAACATCTTTCTTTTTTATTCAATTTCTCAAAATCAAAATGATCCTTATATATTCATTTCATTTGCTAATCGTGGGCTATCTAGTTACCCATGCCACTTAATTCATGCCACTTAATTCATAACTAAATTTTGTTAGGGTAACAGAATTCTCTGTGTGACACATCCCAACTGAATTTCATTCATCACATTTTCAATATGTCATCTTGATGTGTAACCTTTACAGAAATCTCCCACATTTTTTCTGTCACTGTAATTTTAAAAAATACATTTATACCCAATAAAGTCCATAAGTTTGCATATTTTCCATCATAAGCTCTGGAGAATTTGCCTATGATAATTAATTCTCTTTTTGAAGCATGGCACAGCTTCATATCACTTTAGTTGAAAAAAAACAGTCTTTATTATCATGGAGGTGTGGCCAAAATTTTTCTTAAAAATGATTCCTAGTAGCTTAATATAAATTTAGCTAACTGCTTAAATTTTTTTTTTTACATTCAAAGAAAAGTGTTGACACCTTCCTTATTTGAGAAGATTATCAGGATTTTCATAGAGCTATGTTTGTATGTCACTGGTCTCTAATTCTGATATCCCAACTAAATCTACTAACCTTTGGCTTTAAGTCTCTCTAGCAATTGACTCCCCCTTACCTAGCTCTTTTCTTCTTCCTCTACACCTAAATTTGTACTCTGCTCCTTCCAACTTAACTTCCAAACTGACTCTCTTGCCTCTGGCACACTGCTCAAGCAGCTGGAATCCCTTCGACCCTTAGCTGCAGCACATTCCAACCAACCTTCGAAAACATCCTAAAATATCATCTCTTCCTGAGACGTTTCCTTATTAGTCATCTTACATTTTGGCTCATGCTATCCCACCTCCATAATTAGGTGTTTATCTGTTAATTCACTTTGTATTTATGTGGATTTATTTTTAATATACATGTACATACACACACGTGCGCACATATTTATATATATATATATATATATATACATATATATGTATGCATATATAGATATTTATCATACATTCACACTTAACTATGATGTAGTCAATTTATGCCTTCTATCTCCCCACTCAGACTGAAAGCCCCTTGAGGGCAGGGAGAATAGTTTCCACTGGGTTTGTTTTGTTACATTCATGTAATAATGATAGTATTTATTCTGTGTCAAGCACTGTTCTAAGCGCTGCGGTAGATACAAGGTTATCAGGCTGGACACAGTCCCTGTCCCATGTGGAGCTCACAATATTAATCACTTTTTACAGATAAGATGACTAAGGCCCAAAGAAGTGAAGTGACTTGCCCAAGGAAAACACATCAGCCAAGTGGCAGAGCTGGAATTAGAACCCAGGTCCTCCTGACTCTCAGGTCCGGGCTCTACAGTGCTCTGTCTACAATAGCTTCATCAATAGATTATGTTGATGCTGACACTATGAGAGGCTTTGGGAATTCACACACAAACTAGCCTGGCAATTCTAGTACCACTATAAATGTATCTCGTCAGAGGTCTGCCTATTCTCAGTATTTTTTCTGGCATTTGTAATTCATTAAATTCCTCTATTTTAGTATTTTCCTTAAAAATTAAACTGTAATCCTTAGTGTTTTTATTATTGGCATTTAATCTCTTCTAAATTCAAAGTTATACCCGGCATGTAATTCTTTCTTTCATGAAATATCTTTTGATATCCTTTCATCAAAATTTATGCTATTTTTCTCTGGCAAATTATGCACTCTTTAAATGAACATACTCTTTAAATTAACCCAAGTACTGAAAGTATCAGTAATCTCCCAACTGCCATATGAATACCTCATCATGGCATAGAGGATAGAGCATGGGCCTGGGAGTCAGAAGGTCATGAGTTCTAATCCCGTCCACCATTTGTCTGCTATGTGACCTTGGGCAGGTCACTTCACTTCTCTGTGCCTCAGTTACTTCATCTGTAAATCGGGGATTGAGACTGTGAGCCCCACGTGGGACAGGGATTGTGTCCAACCCAATTTGCTTATATCCGCCCCAGCACTTAGTACAGTGCCCTGCACATAGTAAGTGCTTAACAAATACCACAATTATTATATCCATAGTTGTAATATTGGTGTCAGTGATCCACTCAGTGGCATTTATTGGGAGTTTATTGTGTGCAGAGGCCTGTTGTACTAAACGTAGGAGAGTACAAAACAACAGAGTTGGTAAACAAGCTTCCTGCCCACTGGAGTTTACTTTACATAGTCCTGAGTTTAATTTTCAACTTGTAATTTTGGTGGAATAATGTTGACTTGGATATTTGTATTTAGCAAAACTCTACTTCAGTTTCATTCTTCAATCTGGACTGTTTCCATTCATTTTTATATCTCCTACCAACACTGTCTGCTATTAAAAATCCATAGCTTTAGGGAAATTAGTATTCTGCATTCATTTTTAATCAGTTGCTGGTATTTAATCAGTCAGTGGTATTTACTGGGCACTTACTATGTATAGAGCACTGTACAAAGTTCTTGGAAAGTAAGCACAACAGAGTTGGTAGACATTATCTCTGCCCCTAAGCATCTTACAAATTAGATGGGGAGAGAGGAATTAACATAAATAAATAAATTATAGATTTGTACTTAAGTGATGTGAGGCTGAGGGTAGGGTGACTATCAAGTGCTTAAAGGGGACAGATCCTTTTGGATCCTGTATTCTTTTTGCTGTAACAAATGAGAGCAAAATGATTGTGTCCAATGCATCAGCAATACAGTTTTGCAGATGCAGTTACCTTTGTACTTTGTGACTCATGACAACGTTTTTACTATTTAATTTCCATTTCTTGTTTTTATTTGCTCTGCCTCAACCAAATTATGGTAATCCTCAATTACATAACCTTGTTTCTTGCTATTTCCCTTTGATTACTAATGAAATGAATTAGTAACGTATGCTTGACATGTAACTGGCTTAGTTTACCTACTTCATCCACTTAAAGTAGTGTTGTTTTCTGTGCAGCTACATTTTTTATTTCAGTCCCCATTTAATCTCTAATATGGTAGAGATCTAAAATTGCATTTTGATTTAAATTCTTTAGCATTATTAGTTATGTTCCAAATTTCACCTTCTGAATGATCGCTTACATGAAATTGGAATTTTTCAAGCATTTCATTGTCCTTGGGAAAATAGTAGTCTTGTGTGGATGAGCAGGTTTTGACAGCCTTTTCAGGTCATCTTTAGCTCCAGGCTGTTACTTCTCCGACAATGAGATTGGGTAATGCACAATTTATAGAGCTACAAATAACTGGCTGGTTAATGTCTTTGTAACTAAACTATTCACCAGCAATCTTCTGTTGTTAATTCAGCCCCCCCGCTTTTTACTATTTCCCCTCACTGTTTTGGAAATCCTTCCAGAGTTATGATCCAACTGGGCCATTCCATAGTTGTCAAAATGCTGGATTTTAATCCTGCACCAAAGGGATGCTCATGAGCTTGAGCAGATTCTCTTTAGTGTTTTGGTGTTGTATTTTCACTTCCAATCTCCATTTTCTTGGGAACCTGAGACAATGAATACAGAAATAGGAAAAGACAGAGGACACAAAACCCCTTCTTTTTCTAGATCAGCAAAAATGGTTGGAATTGACAGCTTCTATACTGCTTCTATAGAGAAGCAGTATGGGCTATCAGAAAGAGCCCCAACCTGGGAGTCAAAGGACCTGGGTTCTAATCCTGGTTCTGTCACTTGTCTGTTGTGTGACGTTGGGCAAATCACTTCATTTCTCTGGGACTCAGTTACCACATCTGTAAAACAGGGATTAAACTATGAGTGCTATGTGGGACCGAGACTGTGTCCAACCTGATTATCTTGTATCACCCTAGAACAGGGTCTAGCACATAGTAAGTGCTTAACAAATGCCATAAAAAAATTTATGCAGCTTCATAAATACTGAATTTCAAAGTTATAGGGTGAAATGCCAAAAACAACTGTGGGAGAATGGTTGAGTTGAAAGTTGCCACTTGAATGAGCCTGTCAGGAAAGAAATACATCTTAAGCTACATTACTGTTTCCTCTGACTAGTTTTTCTTTCAACAGAGAACTAAAGAAAATATTTTTGTGGAAATCAATTAATAAAATGCTGATGCCTTCTACTTTAAAAAACTACTTCGATATTTTTGACTTTGCTTTTAACGCAGTCTCACTTTAGAGTCTGACTGTCAGGCTATCCTGTCTTTGGAAATTTTATTTCCTTAAAAATTGGAAGAAATATTTTTTCAGAAGCAAAATAATAATAATAATAACCATAATAATAATAATAATAATAAAGGCATTATTAAGCACTTATTACAAGCCAGCACAGTACTAAGCATTGGGGCAGATTCAAGATCCCAAATGGGGCTCACGTTCTAAGTTGGAGGGACAACAGGGATTGAATTCCCATTCAGCAGATGAGGGAACTGAGGCACAGAGAAGTTAAATAAATTGCCCAAGGTGACACTGCAAACAAGGGGTGGAGCTGGGACTAGAACCCAGGTCCTCTGACTTCCAGGCCTGTGCTTTTTCTTCTAAGCCACACTGCTTTTCAAAAAGACTCTGCCGACAGGTATGTATTAATCCTAAATTCAACCATGAATTGGTCTGGCACATAGAAAAATACTGCATGGTCTCTCTGCCAACACGAGCAGTTCCACTGTCCTTTAAAGGTACTTGACAAATCCTCTCTTTGTACTGAAACCTCAAGCCTCTGTGGATAAAGCAGTCCTCTCCTGTCAGGACTGGACCCTTTGTTTGAAGCTGCGGTTCTTGTCTGTACAGTCCTCGGTTGTGTTTTATGCATGAGAACTTCCACTGCATGGTCTTCTGGCCTTGACTTGTGTTCAATCTTTCAAATTAAATTTCCTTCAGACATGTGAATTTTGTCCACAAAACAATTCCCAGCTGTTCATTCTTCTCTTGCAAAGCAGATTAAATTGGGCCGAGTGTTTTTTTTTGTTTCTTTTTTCTGATTCCCTTCCCTGCAGAGCAGAGAATTTCTTGTATTCTTCTGACAGGCTACACTCTGAAAGTGATGTTTTCATCAATATCACTTCAGAAAGAAGAAATCTTTTCAATCGTGACTTTTCCAAACACAGCTTGGGCATTTTTCACTCCAAATGCTCTTTTCTCTGCCACATAGTTTGATTTCTTTTTCTGATCATTGGTAAATGGAAAATTTGTAACTTGGAAATTTCAGGATGATTTAATAACATGCTGAATTTTATTTTCTTAAACCACTGAGATCAAATTAACAAATTGATCAGCACTTCTTCCTGTTTGCCATTAAAAATGCTTCTAATTTCTAGTTCTGTTTTATCGTGTATTTATTTAGACTTTCACTTTTAGAAGAAGTCAGTTTCTCAAAATGTTTACCTGTCAAATCAGCCTGACCAAATTTTATGTGAGGGAGCTCTCCCTTCAGGGTCGGAAGAAACAAGGCTAGAAATCAAATATCAGCACAAACTTTCTGCATGTATCCAAAATGCTTTATACTTAACAATAACTTTTGCTAGATCATGAACTTTTCAGTATTTCTGGCAGAAGGATGTTTCAGAGCAAGAGAGAGCTGCAGTATTTTTTCAGAAAACTAGAAGGGAGAAGAGGATAAAAATGATACAAAATCAATACTACTGCGTTAGAAAAGATCTGTAAAATCAAGTTTACAAAATCTCGACTTATCCTAATGCATATGTAGACACACACACACACGCACACACAGACTGCAACCTCTCACTTTGAGTCTCTTCACTTTTGAGAATGTATATATTTATAAATTTAAATGATACATATATGCATATCTTTATTATACTTATATTAATGATGGAGATACACATAAACATATTTAGCTACTCTAGATTTGGGAAATTTTTTGACATTGCTATGCATTTGAAAACTTCTTAAGATGTCAGAATAAAATTTTATATTATGGCTCCTGAGATCAAGGAACCAGCTTTTGCTTATGTTTGGATACAACTGGATGTTATAGTGGATCAAAATCATATACTGAGCCACTGATGCATTCCAGAAGATGTAATTTAAATTAATTTTGGGGGCAAAATAAAAGTTTCTTAGATGATATTGAAATTAATTTTCCTTCAAAGTAAAATATCCCAAAACATAATTGTAATGTATGAAAGTATAAGCATTTTTGGAAATTCAATTTTTTAATTGTAATTCCATCAAACAAGAGATAAGCATTTGAACTTAACTCTCCAGCTGCAAAGAGGGTAGGAAGATCTAGAACTGCCTAAAGACACAGTTACATTGGAATCATACCAGGAAGAGCCATGAAGCTTAAAGCTACTGAGACTATTGACTATTGACATCATGACTATTGTCATGTCAAAACAATCAAAGAATTGGGCAACCAAACTCGGTTGAAAACCCTGAAGAGATACAATTATAACCAGCTAATTAAAGGTTAAGAAGAGGAGTGTGAGAAGCTGCAGGGCCTAGCGGAAAGAGCACAGGCCTGGGATTCAGAGGACCTGCTTTCTAATCCCAGCTCTTCCATGGAAGGTCATGGGTTCTAATCCCTGCTCTGCCACTTGTCTGCTGTGTGACCTTGGGCAAGACACTTCACTTCTCTGGGCCTCAGTTACCTCATCTGCAAATGGGGGTTGAGACTGTGAGCCCTGCATGGGACAGGGACTGTGTCCAACCCAATTTACTTGTATCCACCCTAGCGCTTAGTAGGGTGCCCGACACATAGTAAGTGCTCAACAAATACCACAATTAGTATTAGTCTGCTGCTGTGTGACCTTGGGCTAGTTACTTAATTTCTCTGTGCCTCAATTACCTAATGTTAAATGGTGATTAGACTGTTAGCCCCATGTGGGATGTGGACTGTGTCCAACCTGACTAACTTGTATCTCCCCCAATGCTTAGTACAGTGCCTGGAATATAGCACGTACTTAACAAATACCATTTTAAAAAAGTGGCTTGCTAGACTAAGCAAAGAAGCACTACATTACAATACAGCATAAAAATTAAAAACACATTTGACCATGGAACAATGAGCCAAATCTATCATCTATCATTTGGATGTTCTTAATGACCCTTCTGCATCACATTTTTTTTTCACTCCTCAACTACACTAATCTCCTGCTCCACCCCATCTTCACCCACTAACCAATTTGGACACACAGTCATTCTCATCATCTCTAGTCACTGTACAATCTCTACACTCACCAGCTCTATCCAACTTCAACCTTCTTACCTACCTTCTCTCCCACAACCTCACCTTCCAGCACCCCACTGCCCCCAACAAACATGTCCTGTTTCCCAAGAGACATAACAATCTTTTTACCCCATCCAATTTTCTTGTCATCATTCCCTTCATGAACAAATTGACCCCCCTCAACACCACCATTTCTACTGAACTCAACACACTCTCTCCCCTATCCCCAAACCTTGGCATTATCCTTGAATCCTATCTCTCATTCAACCCACATATTCAATCCATCACTAAATCCTGTCAGTTCTAATGTCATCCCAAGACAAAGAGGGAGTCCTCCAGAAATTGTCAGAATACTTTGAAATTCACCTCAACACTCCTACTACCATTGAAACTAAGTGGTATGAAACATAGGAAACATTCTGACATGTGAAGCCCCAGCACTTATGCCAACTACTGGGACAAGGACAGTCAGCCTTGGAATGTGGAAAAAGACTAAGATACAATGGCACACCATACTGAAATCTACAAACCAGCAGGGGACATTCTCCTTAAGCATTTACACAACCTCTTCCTTACCATATGGACCAGAGGAAATGCCAAAGGAATTCAAAGCTGCCACCATCATCACCATCCCAAAGAAGAACAGTGTGATCTAGTGGAAAGAGCCCAAGCCTAGAAGTCAGAGGCCCTTGGTTCTAATCCCAGCACTGCCAATTACTCTGCCAATTGCTTGCTGTGTGACCTTGGGCAAGTCACTTAACTTCTCTGTGCCTCAGTTTCTTCAACTGTAAAATGGGGACTCAACACCTGTTCTCCCTCCTACTTAAGACTGTGGGCCCCATGTGGGATAGGGACTGTGACCGACCTAAATGACTTGTACCTACCCCAGTGCTTAGAACAGTGCTAAGCACTGGGGTGGATACAAGAAATTCAGTTTGGACACAGTTCCTGTCCTGCTTGGGGCTCACAGTCTTAATCCCCATTTTACAGATGAGGTAACTGAGGCACAGGGAAGTTAAGTTACTTGTCCAAGGCCACAGAGCAGACAAGTGGCAGAACCGAAATTAGAACTTATGACCTTCTGACTCCCAGTCCCATGCTCTGTCCACTACACCATACTGCTTCTCCAAGGAAGAACACTTAGCAAAGGCTGGTGCAGCGGTGCTCTCACTTGTAAAACACAGACTACAACATCAATCAATGGTATTTACTGAGTATCTACTTTATGCAGAGCACTGTACTAAGTACATGGGAAAGTACAATAGAGTTAGCAGCCATGATACCTGCCCTCAAAGAGCTTGAAATATGGTCGGGGAGACAGACATGAAAGCAAATTGTTGAAAGGGGAAGTAGCAGAATATAAGGACAATAATTCTTAATATAAGGACAATATAATTCAAGAGCTGTGTGATGGTATGAGTATTGAAGTGCTTTGGGAGTTTGAATCCAAGGGCATAGACATGGCAGAGGGGAGGGAACAAAGGATGAGGAGATGAAAGCTTATTTAGGGATGGTTTCTTGAAGGAGACATGGGTTTAGTAGGGTTTTGAAGAAGGAGAGCTGTCAGAGAGGGAAAAAGAAGGACTTCCGAGCAGACTAATGTGCATGAGTTAAGGCCACAGCAAGAGACAGACCTTTACCTCAGAAAAGGGATGAGTCAATTAGCTGGAAGATGTTGCTGGTTTCCTCCTACAAATGAACAGAGATTTTCTTTTTTCCTGTGGTATTTAGTAGGTACTTACTATGCACCAAGTGCTGCACTAAGTGCTGGGGTAGATACAAAATAATCAGGTACCACAATCACAGTCTAAAGTAGGAGGGAAATCAGGAGTTGAATCCCCATTTGATAGATGAGAAGACAGAGGCACAGAGAAGTTGTGACTTGCTCAAGTTCACACAGCAGATGAGTGGCAGAGCCCGCATTAGAACCCATGTCCTGAGTTCTTTTCATTAGATCACATTGCTTCTCTATAATAAATCAATGGTATTTATTGAATGTTTACTATGTGCAGAGCACTGTAGGAATATAAATGTAATACATTAATGTTGCTCTTTCGAAACACATTTATTGACATTATCAGGAAGCTAACAGAACATGGTTAAAAAGCTCTCCTAGCCTTAATGAGAGTACAGGAAAGGAAAGTTTTGGAAAGGCTAATTGAAACGGTCTCTTTCTCTTCAGACAACAGATAAATGACAGATCACTCCTTTAATCAGAATGGCTTCTGCAACCATTGATTATAAGACAGGCTTAATGTTTTAGGGCTGGCTGATTGACTTTTAAAGTTTAGAACTTGCATTGGAATTAAATAACAAAATGTCATGCATTTTAGCTGTATCAACCTCTATCAGATCAGGAGAACTTCACAGGATAAAATTCCTTTGTCCTTTTGAATTCAATTAATGAAAACAGCACCTGAATTTTCAAAACACCAACTGGCTATCATTGTATGCTGCCTTTCTTCAAAACACTCCCTTGTTTTATGTGGCAGAACAGGTCGTTATCCCAATGGATTAATCGGGTGGAAGTTCTGACTCTAGGGCAAATATTTATAAACCTAGACATTTTCCCAGAACCACTGTTCCACAGGTTTTCCAAATCAGGGATCCCAATCTTTTTCTCCACTTCATGTTGTATTACCCACCTACCTTATTTAGATTTGCCACGGAACTAACATGGGAAGCACGCATTTTCTCCACATTTGGTAAATCGTTGAAACAGCACTAGCCTCCAAACCAAGCTAAGGGTTATCCCATTCCAAAACAAGGCTCAAATTCCATGTGACATCATTCAAGTGTTTCTTCTTTTCATTCTCCCTTCCTCTTGGAAAATTTTACCTTAAACTTCAAGTGCAACATTAAATTAAACTATAAATTGTCTTTTATATTCCAAGGTTGATAATGGAAAACATTGCTAAAGGGCAGCTTTCTATTATGTAGCTTAAGGAAAAATTACAATAATTAATATTTTTTGAGAGGAAATCTACAGATAATTCCTAGAGTTAGGGGTTGTAAAGAATTATTGCCACATACTGTTACTGCTTTCACAGAGGTAATCAATTCCTGTTGTTTGGTTGCTTCTGTTTTATGCTCCTACAAAGGGAAGTCCACTTTCCGGCTTGGGCTTCTGTGCTAAAACTAAAAAGCAGCATCATGAGTCAATACCCTTTCCTAGTCCTGATTATTTTGCTCAAAGAGCAAACCCCTCACAATGCCTTACCCAAGAACTACTGGGCTAATGATCCAGTGTAGAACAACATAAAATTGGGTTTCCTGATTGCAAACCCCTTGACTGATATTCTTTCACTCAGGAGCAGTTTAAAGGATCTCTGAAATCTTTTCATCCAAAAAGAAGGAAGTCAGTGCACAATTATATCTGAGTGATCGCTGTATTCGGTTACATTAAACGTACAGGGAAACAAGACCTGTTAGCCTGTATGTCTCTGATAATTGGCTTGCACTGCGATGCCTGCTCATGTTTACCAATTTCCCTTGCTTTCTTCCCCAGAGGTAAGCAGAAGGCAGATCCAATTCTCCCAGAGTTCTAAAGTCCTTCATTTTCTTGGAGGGCAAAGGCAGAAACAGGAACATAGTACACAGAATGTGGGTAAACAAATGCATTACGCCGTGTTTGCTTAGGGATAATAAATGAGGTGGGAGGCTCTTTCTGGCAGCTAATGACCAAGAAGAGGAGCAAGGCCATGGGGAAAAACCAGTCAATTTCCAGAAACAGAAGCAATCCTGCCACACTTTGCATTTTCATTCTGCCTCAAGGTGGACTTTAAGGCTCCTGGGAGAGCTGAAAGCTGAGGAAAGCTAAGAGAAGGAGGGAGAAAAGAAGCAACATTGATAGTTTCCCTTGATCTCATCACATTCGGTTGTAGAAATGGAAAATCTCTCTTCCCCTCATCGGGGCCAGGCAATGGAAGGACCCAGGGAGTAACAGCAAAATGGTACCAAAAAAAAAAAAAAAAATCTGGAACTCTTTTGAGGTCTGTAACGTCCAGTCCCAGGTCTGGAAATTCTGACCACTGAATAACATTTGGGGATCTCAGAGCCATGGGGAAAGGAACACTGGCAGAGACAGGAGCCTTCCAATTCCAGCTTCCAAGTGGAGGTGTAAAGGGAGACGATCAAGAGCCACGGGCATTGTGAGAAGACAGTGCCACAAATGGACTGCTAGATTTACTTGCCATTTAGGAGCTGTCAATCAGCCAGGGACTCCACCGGCCTGGACAAGAAGCGTCCGTGTTAAGTGTGGTGAGTCTGGTTGGGTCTCTGGGTGGAAGTGGAGGGACCCTGGGATGGGACCATTCATTGGCAGGGAGCTGAGGGAGGCCAGAAGAGGAGCTAGCTTTCTGATTTCGGATTGTGTCTATCAACTGTACTGTATTGAAATCTCCCGAGCCCTGGAAGAACCCCTGTGTTTCTAATCCGAAATGTGTGAGTGTAGTTACTGAATAACGAGCCCTGGAAGAACCCCTGTGTTCTGAATCGAAATGTGTGAGTGTAGTTACTGAATACAATGGGAAAATGTAGATGCAGAGCTTCTTGAAATCTTGCCAGCCCATTTAACAGAATCCATTCACCTGCTCTCACTGCTGGTTTGCCATTCTACTTACTTTCATTTCCCACTATATCAAATTTGCTTTGTTAATCTTCATATACCTCTTTTGTTGGCTCCGATATCTCTCTTTGTTTTCAGAACTGTATCCTCCCTTATGAATTGTAACTTTCCTCTACAGTTTTCCAGTGTCATTAATTTCCTGTTTTACTGGAGCTTTGTTCAGTATTCTATTAGCCCAGGCTTTGCTGGCTTTAGCTTCACAATAATCCAGGTATTTCAGAGCACGTCTCTGAAAATGTTTCAGGGCACATTGTTTATTAAGAAAATTACTCAGCTTGATTTAAAATATCTTTCCCTGGATCAACTTGGGGTGGCTGAACATTCTCAGATGAATTAGTAAAGTTCATGCCGAATTACATGCTGAATGTAATCAGCCTATGGTTCCCTAATATTATGGCCCACTTCTCACCTGTTAAGCTTGAAGCCCCCCTTTCCCTTATGCTCTGCCAGTCATGGTTCTATTAAAATCAATCAATAGCCAACAGAGTCTACAGGAGAGCTTGCCTCCTTTATCTTCTTATTACCTTGTCTTCCTTTCTCATCTTCTCCTTCACCTTCTCCCCTTGAGGCCTTTTACAGATGGCATTTCTAGGCCAATCACAAACCTCCTTAGTCTGGCCATCTCATCAGTTACCCTAAGCACCATGTGCTTAACTGTTTATTTATCTGATCTATTACTTCGTATATCTACTCCTCCTTTTTTTTTGCTTTTGTTTTTATCAGTTGGATCCATTTTTACCCCTTGGTGTCATGAAATATATTTTTATCTGCCTATCTCCCACATTTGATTCTCAAGGATTAGGTCTTATTATTTTCTTGCTTGCTCCCAAGCGCCTGGTACAGTGCTCTGTACATAATAGGGACTCAATAAATACTGGTGAATGAATGACTGAATGAATGAACAAATGAAATAATCTGAGCCATCCTTTGTTTCCCCTCAATTTCCTCATCTTGCCTTTTTCCCTTTCCCATTTTTTTCACTGACCCTAGCTCTTGATAATAGTAAAAATATTCATTAATTGCATGTGTCAACTTAGAGTAAGTCCATAGATCCTTTTTCAGCCTGCCTACTGTTTCCTGTTTTATTCATTATGAATTGTTCATTGCTCACTTCACTTCCCTAGTCCGATTAGCCTCCACTCTAGAACAGAGTAGGGCTATCACAAAGGACTGCTGGAGGAGTTATAATTGAACACATTCAATAGCAGCAGTCAACACTCTCCAAACACATAACTCAACCACATTCAACAGGTCTGATGGCCAACAAAAATCTTGCTAGGACCTCAGGAGATAAAATCTGGCATTTAAATGAAAGCTTCTATTCTTCTGCACTGTTGGAAGTTAATGTGCATCTGTGAAATACACTACGAGTCAAATCAATATTCAGCCAGAGAAACAAATTAGGAATAAGGAGTTCCAAACTCAGCAAAGCTTACAAAACCCTTGAATGATGTAGAAATGAAATATTTCCTTGGTCCTTTCTCTATATATCTCAAAGAGTATCTAAATGCTCCCCGAGGTTAACTTTAAAATGAAAAAAAGGCCTATAGCAATTGTGATACTGTCAGAATTTCCATTAGATAAAGTTAATGGGATTTCTGAAGTCTTTCTTGCCCCCTATTAGATACGTGCTGGGAAAATAATGAAAAATCCTATAAAAATGCATTTCTCAATTAATGGAAAATAATCGAGGGATGAAAAAGAATTTCAAGCTGAAAGAATTGTTCTAATCTCTCCAAATGCCAATAGGGGATATCATGTCTTGCAGAATAACTCAGATGCTTACAAGGGCTAATGTTTGTAGTAATATGGAGAGCAAAAAGAGTCAGGGAGCTATTCCTAATAATCACCAAAATTGTCTGACTTTCTCAGTCAAGGTGTCCAATCACACGTTTGTCTAACAAGCACCTGAAATAACTAAGCACATGTTTTGTGGTATTTCCTAAAACATACTGCATTTTAACGTTAAAATACTTATCCCTCTGTTTTATCCCCCATTTTCCTGCTCTCTCAACTTACCCTTTCTTTTCTTACATTCTACTTTGCTTGTTGCTTTATTCTCAAACTAACCTACTCACTGGGCCTCTTTCTTATCTCTCTTGTTGTTGACCTCTTGCTTATGCCTTCCCTTGCACTGGCAGAGGACCTCTCATTCCATTTTCAACATCTTTTTGACACTATTTCTCTACCAGGAGTTCTTCCCTGATTACTGCCTTACTTTTCCAATCTATATCCCACCACAATGGCCACTTCAGCACTTCTGTTTCACCTATCAATCACTTGTATTTATTGAGTGCTTATTATTTTTTTAATATAGCATTTATTAAGCACTTACTATATGTAAAGCACTGTTCTAAGCACTGGGTGGGTTACAAGGTGATCAGGTTGTCCCACGGTGGGGCTCACAGTCTTCATCCCCATTTTACAGATGAGGGAGCTGAGGCACAGAGAAGTTAAGTGAATTGCCCAAAGTCACCCAGCTGGCAATTGGCGGAGTCGGGATTTGAACCCATGACCTCTGACTCCAAAGCCCAGGCTCTTTCCACTGAGCCACGCTGCTTCTCTTTATTGTGAACAGAGCACTGTACTTAGTAACAGTACTGCCAACAGAGGAAACAGCGTGGTCTAGTGGAATGAGCATGGTTAGCAGACATGTTCCCTGCCATAATGAGCTTATAGTTTAGAGAAGCAAGAAGGGATGCAAGAAGACATAGCATGAGGGGGCCAGAAGAGGAACTTGACAACCCCTTTCTATTCTTGCCTAGAGGATGGAAGGAACAAGGACCATGTCAAGAAGCACTGTGGCTCAGTGGAACGAGCCTGGGCTTTGGAGCCAGAGGTCATGGGTTCAAATTCCGGCTCCGCCAACTGTCAGCTGTGTGACTTTGGGCAAGTCACTTAGCTTCTCTGTGCCTCAGTTACCTCATCTGTAAAATGGGGATTAAAACTGTGAGCCCCCCGTGGGACAACCTGATCACCTTGTAACCTCCACAGCGCTTAGAACAGTGCTTTGCACATAGTAAGCACTTAACAAATACCATTATTATTATGTCAAGAAAGGGGCTGGCAACCTAGCAGATGCATTGAGTACCATCTTCTCTTGACTCCCTGCCTGGCTACTGCAAGGGGGTTTCGTGTGCGACATGGGATCAAATTTGGAATTCCAAGCAGAAACCAGCAGTGACCCAGGAGGGCCTTTTAGTCCAAAAATCTTTCTGGCCATGGATTTTGACTCATGAATTGAAAATTTCACTTAGTCCTGGGTCCCAGCCCCAGTCATGGGGTTAAAGAGATATTTTTCTATTTTCCCTGAAAGCAGGAGTGATCCACTTTCGACAACCTTTCCTCTTCTTCATTCCTCGCCACCCACTGCCTGACCGACAACTAATCACCGAAACAGCTTGATAGACTGACAGCCAAGCCGACCGCTTAACAAATGACAAAGCCAATCACTGGAGGAGTATTGCTTTCTGACTCCTCTGAAACTGCTTGGCAGGCCTAGGGAATCTGAAGCCAAATCAATTAAAGCAATTTCTCTGTTTTCAAACAAAGAACCACACGTGCTCCAGGTATGCAAGGAAGGCAGCCTCTGCTGGATTCATTCATGCCATGATTCAGGACAGGACCCTGAATTCAGGACCTTGGTGGGGGTGCAGATGAGGTGTGATGGCAGGGTGGGTGGAAGTGGGGGGCAAGGAGGATATGTTATTACTAATAGCACCTCCTTTTCATGCTTCTCACCCACACCTCTTAGCTCTGGGATGTATGTGTTGGGGAGAATCGGGAGAAGCACATGAGGAAAGATGATTTTTCTGTGAAGGGAAGGATGAGATAGCTGCTTTGCACCTGCAGTGGAATGAAGTAGTGACCCCCATCTCTCAGCTTAATAATTCCAAAAAGTGATATAGAGTGATGGGGAGATGTTGAGGAGGGAGTATGTCATAGGTGCCAAAAGATTCATTCATTCATTCAATGGTATTTATTGAGCGCTTTCTGTATGCAGGGTACTGTACTAAGTATTTGGGAGAGTACACTACAACAATAGACACATTCCCTGCTCACAACGAGTTTACAGTCTAGAGGGGTGGGGAGACAGACATTAATATAAACAAATAATTTATAGATATGAGCATAAAGATTTTACCCTAGCCACTGACTTGAGTCCTGATTCATTCATTCAATCTTATTTATTGTGCACTTATTGTGTGCAGAACACTTGGACTAAGGGCAATATTAGCAACAGACCATGAAACACTTTGTGTCTGTCATAAAAGACCCTACCTCTTCCCCAAAAGTCTTATCTATTCAAGGGATTCTCTATTCTTTTCCTCCCCTTCTCAAGGAGACCTTGCGAGAGTCCACCATCACTGCAAAAATCAATCATTTTTATTGAGCACTTACCATGTACAGAGAACTATACTAAGTGCTTGGGAGAGGATAATATTACAATATAACAGGCACATTCCCTGCCCACAAAGAGCTTACAGCCTAGAGGGGGAGACAGACATTAATATAAATAATAAAAAGTACAGATAAGGATGTAAGTGCTATGGGGCTGGGAGGGGAGATGAATAAAGGGATTAAGTCAAGGTGATGTGGAAGGGAGTGGGAGAAGAGGAAAAGAAGGCCTTGTGTTCTGTAGCACCATATTGCTGTCTATGCCTCTTTGAGGGCAGTGAACCTTGGCTTTCTTAATGATAATAATAATGATGGTATTTGTTAAATGCTTACTATGTGCAAAGCATTGTTCTAAGTGCTGGGGGGATACAAGGTGATCAGGTTGTCCCATGTGGGGCTCACAGTCTTAATCCCCATTTTACAGATGAGGGAACTGAGGCACAAAGAAGTTAAGTGACTTGCCCAAAGTCACACAGCTGACAATTGGCGGAGTCGGGATTTGAACCCATGATGTCTGACTCCAAAGCCCGTGTTCTTTCCACTGAGCCATGCTGCTTCTCTAGCCACGCTGCTTCTTATCCCTTATGGTTGGTGCATCATAGACAAGGTTGTCGTTTGCCTCTTTCTACTGCTCTTTTCTTCCGTCTCAGCTGTTCATTGACTATCTGGATGGCATTGCCATTTTCACTCCCGCAGACAACCCTTCTTTGTCAGGGTATTTCAGATGATGGACACTCAAGCGACTATCAGATATCTCCAAACCAACACTCTGTGGGAAATCTCTGGGCAGTCAGTTGGAAGCAGTGTGGCCTAGTGGACAGATTATGGGCGTGGTAGCCAGAAGGGCCTGGGTTCTAGTCCCAGCTCCACCACTTGTCTGCTGTGCAACATTGGGCAAGTCACTTCACTTCTCTGGGCCTCAGTAACCTCATCTGTAAAACAGGAATTAAATGCCTAACTCCCTTCCCCTTAAACTGAGTCCCATGAGGGCCAGGGCTTGTGTCATACTGGGTTGTTATATATCTACCCCAGCACTTTATCACAGTTGTTGACACATAGTAAGTGCTTAAAAGATACCATCATTATTATTATTATCATTATATCTGAGGATGAGCATGCAACATTATCATAATCATCATGACCATGTTTTTTTTAAGTGCTTATTAGGTGCCAAGCTCTGTGATAATATGCTGGGGTAGATATATAACAACCCAGTGTGACACAAGCCCGGGCCCACATGGGACTCAGTTTAAGGGGAAGGGAATTAGACATTTAATTTCTATTTTTCAGATGATGAAACTGAGGCACAAAGTTAGGTGAATTGACCTCCACTCCACAGGCAAATTAAAGAAATGGGATTAGTACCCAGGTATAATATTTAAGAACCACTAGAGAGAGAGAGAACTAGAAAGGCAGGCGTAGGGGCTAATGAGGGTCTTGAGTAAAAAAGTAGGGGCAATTACCCATCCTGCCAGCCTCCCTAGCATCTGCTCTACTCCATAGGCATTGCCTAGTAGATAGAGCAGAGCATGTGCCTGGGAATCAGAAGGATCTGGATTCTAATCCTGGCTCGACCACTTGTCTGCTATATGTCCTTGGGTAAGTCACTTAACTTCTCTGTGCCTCAGTTATCTCATCTATAAAATGGTGATGAAGACTGTGAGCTCCATTTGGGAAGGGACTATGTCCAACGTGATTTGTGTAAGAGAAGCAGTGTTGCTCAGTGGAAAGAGCACGGGCTTTGGATTCAGGGCTCATGCGTTCGAATCCCAGCTCTGCCAATTGTCAGCTGTGTGACTTTGGGCAAGTCACTTAACTTCTCTGTAAAATGGGGATTAAGACTATGAGCCCCCCATGGGACAACCTGATCTCCTTGTAACCTCCCCAGTGCTTAAAACAGTGCTTTGTGCTTAGTAAGCACTTAATAAATGTCATTATTATTATTATTATTACCCCAACGCTTGGAACAGTGCTTGGCACATAGTAAGTGCTTAACAAATACCATCATTATAATCAAATATCAAAGTTCTTGATTATCAGAGTGTTATTGTTAGGGTGGAAATACACTGTAGCAACAGAAGCAGCATGACCTACTGGAAAGATCATGGGCCTGGGAGTCAGAGGACCTGGGTTCTAATCCCTGCCAAATGCTTGCTGTGTGACCTTGAGCAAATTGCTTAACTTCTCTGTGCCTCAGTTCTCTTGTTCTCCCTCCTACCTTAGACTGTGAGCCCTATTCAGGACAGGGACTGTGTACAACCTAATTCACATGTATGTACCCCAGCAGTTAGAACAGTATTTGATACGTAATAAGTGCTTAACAAATACCTTATAAAAACCAGGGAAGAGATTGGATATGGGTCAGAGGGAGAGCTGTGATGAGAACTAAGCTTGTTCTCTTCTTGGAGTTGGGTCTGGAAGATTTAAGTCCTGTCTTCCAGTTGTCTACCCAAACAGCTGATAAAATAATGAAAATAACAATAATGATAATGACAATAATCACCATGGTATTCATTAAACACTTCATATGTGCCAAGCACTCTACTAAATGCTGGGGTAGATACAAGACAATCAGGTCTCACATAGGGCTCACAATCTAAGTAGACAGGAGAACAGGTATTCTGTTCCCATTTTACAGAGGAGGAAACTGAGGCACAGAGAAATTATGTGACTTTTCCAAGGTCACATACCAGGCTGGTAGTAGGTAAGTGGCAGAGCTGGGATTCCAATACAGGTCCTCTGACTCCCAGGCTCTTGCTAAACCCTTTCCACTTTCATTTTCCCACCTCAGAATTCAGTAATTCACTAGGAGGCAGGCCCAGTGCAGGTAAGGGCAAAGCCTCTGGGAACTGGAGGCTAAGGATACTGCTGAGGACATCCCTGCCCCTCCCAATCTGATGTCTTCCTTACAGACCTCAGAGATTTCCATTTGGAAATTGTATCGTTGGCAGCTCCTTCTGAAGTTCAAGTCTGCAGAGCAATTCTCTGCTTGCTCCAGGTGAAAATCAGAAAGGGTGCACACTTTCCTGAAATTCCACCTCCTTCAGGAGGCATTCCATGATTACTTTTCTTCTCCCAACTACCACCCCAGAACTTCCATCCTAACAGTCACCCATAGGATTAATACTACCCTACTATTTATGTGCTTTTTTATTCCCTCGTCCATATTTCCATTCTCCCTTTTCCTCCTCCCTGTAAACAACCATTTGTTGGTTTCCCCTGACAGACTGCAGACCCCTCAAGGATAAGGAGTGTGTCTTTGACATAGACTCTTTGCTCCCAAATGCTTAGAATTTACTGAGACTGGGAACCCTATGTGGGACAGGGTTCCCACACGATTATCTTGTATGTACCCCTGTGCTTAGCACAATGCTTGGCACATAGCAAGCACTTAACCAATACCACAATTATTATCATAATAATAAAGAATACTGATTGATTAAGGAGGTGAAGAGAGGATGTGTTTGGGAAGTTCCTTGGAAATGCAAGGGTAGAATTTATCTCTGAGTATATAATGTCTTCTGGGCTGGGCTTACTAGAAACATCACCAGCTCTCCAAAGAATGCACAGGGATACCTGCAAAAAACTAATGAAATAAATGCACATGTACTTCTTGGATTAGTTTAGCTTTTGCTCGCAAAATACAAAAATAGCGAAACTTATACCACTGTTCATACTGTGATATTTCACTGCAGTCACTATGCCTTTCATTTCAAAGGTGAAATTGCCCCAGTGATTTCCATAATATAATTATCAATATTGTTTCTTCATACACATTAGAATCATTTTTCAAGAGACTCCAAGACGCTGGAGAGCGCCTGAATCTTGCCCACTGTATCATGAGAAGACTGAAAAGGGAGAGAGTTGAACTACACAAAGCCATCATGACCATGGCAGTCTACTTGAACTTTATGAGTACGGAATGGCACATAAGAGAAGAATATCAGGGATAACAACAGAACAGGGGACAGTTCAAATATATCTCAGAGAATGAAAGAAACCCCTTTGGAAGAGCTGAAATGTTGCAAATCAACCAAGAAGCAGTGTGGGCTAGGGGATAGAGCCCAGGCCTGGAAGCCAAAGAGCCTGGATCCCAGCTCCACCACTTGTCTACTGTGTGACCTCAGGCAAGTCATTTAACTTCTCTGGACCTCATCTGTAAAATGGGGATTAAGACTACGAGTCCCATGTGGGACAGGGACTGTGTCCAACCTGATTAGTTTTTATCTACTCCAGTGCTGAGTACAGTGCCTGGCACACAGTAAGCACTTACCAAATACCATAAAAAAATCAGT
This sequence comes from Tachyglossus aculeatus, assembly GCF_015852505.1. Lineage (NCBI taxonomy): Eukaryota > Metazoa > Chordata > Mammalia > Monotremata > Tachyglossidae > Tachyglossus > Tachyglossus aculeatus. The sequence continues at coordinate 74,933,051 of NC_052086.1, forward strand.
GGTATTTATTAAGCACTTACTGTGTGCAGAGTACTTTACTAAATGCTTGGGAAAGTGCAGTACAACAGAATTGGTAGACATATTCCCTGCCCATAAGGAAAGAAAATGAAAAGAAAATGCCATGGGAAGAGAGAGTGTGCAGGCCTATGGTCACCGGGCATAGTGGATAGAGCATGGGCCTGGGAGTTAGAAGGTCATGGGTTCTAATCCCTGCTCCACCAGTTGTGTGCTGTGTGACCTTGGACAAGTCACTTCACTTCTCTATACCTTAGTTACCTTATCTGTAAAATACAGATTGAGACTGTGAGCGCCACGTGGGACAGGGACTGTTTCAAACTTGATTTGCTTATATCCACCCCAGCGCTTAGTACAGTGCTTGGCACATAGTAAGCACTTAATGAGTACTATCATTATTATTATTACTGAGGATAGTAATAATACTTTCCTTTGGACTTGGGAGGTCGCCCTGGAAGGGCAAAGGAAATTTCCTGTCTCTTTGGTGCATGTAAACTGCAACAAACCTTTTTAATCCATATAATCATTTGTAAGTTTAGTTTTGCATTCAGGTCTTCAATTTCTAGCTGGGATTTTAAAGCTTTCATTATGCAGTTATACATTCCATTAGAAAATATACGGCTCATACTCTATCCTAATCCTCCTTGACCTCTCAACTGCCTTCGACACTGTGGACCACCCCCTTCTCCTCAAAACGCTATCCGACCTTGGCTTCACAGACTCTGTCCTCTCCTTGTTCTCCTCTTATCTCTCCAGTCGTTCATTCTCAGTCTCTTTTGCGGGCTCCTCCTTCCCCTCCCATCCCCTCACTGTGGGGGTTCCCCAAGGTTCAGTGCTTGGTCCCCTTCTGTTCTCGATCTACACGCACTCCCTTGGTGACCTCATTCGCTCCCATGGCTTTAACTATCATCTCTACGCTGATGACACCCAGATCTACATCTCTGCCCCTGCTCTCTCCCCCTCTCTCCAGGCTCGCATCTCCTCCTGCCTTCAGGACATCTCCATCTGGATGTCTGCCCGCCACCTAAAACTCAACATGTCCAAGACTGAACTCCTTGTCTTCCCTCCCAAACCCTGCCCTCTCCCTGACTTTCCCATCTCTGTTGACGGCACTACCATCCTTCCTGTCTCACATGCCCGCAACCTTGGTGTCATCCTCGACTCCGCTCTCTCATTCACCACCCACATCCAAGCCGTCACCAAAACCTGCAGGTCTCAGCTCCGCAACATTGCCAGGATCCGCCCTTTCCTCTCCATCCATACCGCTACCCTGCTCGTTCAAGCTCTCATCTTATCCTGTCTGGACTACTGCATCAGCCTTCTCTCTGATCTCCCATCCTCGTGTCTCTCCCCACTTCAATCCATACTTCATGCTGCTGCCCGGATTGTCTTTGTCCAGAAACGCTCTGGGCATGTTACTCCCCTCCTCAAAAATCTGCAGTGGCTATCAATCAATCTGCGCATCAGGCAGAAACTCCTCACCCTGGGCTTCAAGGCTCTCTATCACCTCGCCCCCTCCTACCTCACCACCCTTCTCTCCTTCTACAGCCCAGCCCACACCCTGAGCTCCTCTGCCGCTAATCTCCTCACTGTGCCTCATTCTCGCCTGTCCCGCCATCGACCCCCGGCCCACATCATCCCCCGGGCCTGGAATGCTGTCCCTCTGCCCATCCGCCAAGCTAGCTCTCTTCCTCCCTTCAAGGCCCTACTGAGAGCTCACCTCCTCCAGCAGGCCTTCCCAGACTGAGCCCCTTCCTTCCTCTCCCCCTCGTCCCCCCTCCATCCCCCCATCTTACCTCCTTCCCTTCCACACTGCACCTATATATATGTATATATGTTTGTAAATATTTATTATTCTAATTTATTTATTTATTTTACTTGTACATATATATTCTATTTATTTTATTTTGTTAGTATGTTTGGTTTTGTTCTCTGTCTCCCCCTTTTAGACTGTGAGCCCACTGTTGGGTAGGGACTGTCTCTATATGTTTCCAACTTGTACTTCCCAAGCGCTTAGTACAGTGCTCTGCACACAGTAAGCACCCAATAAATACGATTGATTGATTAGAGAAGCAGCATGGCTCAGTGGAAAGAGCACGGGCTTTGGAGTCAGACGTCATGGGTTCAAATCCCGACTCCGCCAATTGTCAGCTGTGCGACTTTGGGCAAGTCACTTAACTTCTCTGTGCCTCAGTTCCCTCATCTGTAAAATGGGGATTAAGACTGTAAGCCCACCGTGGGACAACCTGATTTCCTTGTAACCTTCCCAGCACTTAGAACAGTGCTTTGCATGTAGTAAGTGCTTAATAAATACCATTATTATTATTATCATTATTATTATTTAGCCAGACTCCAAAAGATGCATTGAATAGCTCAAGATTTGAGGGGTCTTTGTGAAATGAGAGGTCTAGGGTGGTCAATGGCAACTGTCATTGACACTGAGCAGGCAGATACACATGATATCATATGTATTATGCCAAGCACAGAAATTAATATAATGACATCATAGGACATAGGTCCCATTTTATGGGAGTTCCTCCAAAGTCACCCAAACCTGATGCATTTCTGTTGGGGGAGCCCTGATCCTCCCACTTGTTCCAGAAACTTTGCGCTCCTCTTCCAACTCCCTATGAAAATGGGTGCCACTTCCAGTCATGAAACTTGGCAGTAGGAAGCAACGCAAAGGGAGGGTGGAAACAGAAAGTGAAAATACCAGACATAAAGGCAACTGGTGCCACATTAGTTTCAGACAGGAGATTGACCAGAGGAACACTGGATTTCCAGTATAACCAGGGTGTTGTTTTCACCTTATCTGAGGCTCAGATCTATAAAACTGAAAACTCAAGCAAGGATCTTAGATAAAACAGTGCAGTGGATTCCAATCATAGGATGTTATCCTCCCACTGAGACATGGATAAGTGCACTGGACCCTGTTTCATTCTTTCCCAATCCACGTTTCTGCAATTCCCATTTTAAAATGTTCTAACTCGCCTCTTGTAGGCTCCTTACAGACAGGGAACATTTCTTCCAACTCTGCTGACTGTACTCTTCCGAGTACCTAGTACAGTGCTCTGCACAAAGTAAACACTCAATAAATTTGATTGATTGATTCCTTAGCCTGCTATGCCTCCACTTCCCCATCTGGAATTCAAGTGGGGTTGAGGTGACAACTGATCCTTTAAGATTCCTAGATTCCTACTCTTCTCTGGATAGGAGGAAGCAGCAGATCACCCTGGAGAGTTGAAGCAAAGGAACAGGAATTCTCAGAGTGCATACTGGAAATGTGGAGTGAGAATAACAGCCCTGGGTAAGAGGAATAAAGAACAGTCCTACTGTAGCTACCAAAGGTTCTGATTGCCTGAGAACAAAGGCTCAAACTTGATGCCAGACAAGACCTATTGAAATTCCTTCCCACAAGTGTCCCTATTTACTTATTCATCCCATCCCCATCCCCTCCCCAGTAGATTTAACAAATTAGGCCTGCTTGCCACCACATTTGATAGTAAGCTCATAATGTGGAAAGAGCCCGGGCTTTGGAGTCAGAGGTCAAGGGTTCAAATCCCTACTCTGCCAATTGTCAGCTGTCTGACTTTGGGCAAGTCACTTAATTTCTCTGTGCTTCAGTTACCTCATCTGTAAAATGGGGATTAAGACTGTTAGCCTCCCGTGGGACAACCTGCTCACTTTGTAACCTCCCCAGTGCTTAGAACAGTGCTTAGCACATAGTAAGCACTTAATAAATGCCATCATTATTATTATAATGGGCATGGACTTTTAAAAATTTCTATTGTATATGCCCAGCTGCCTAGCACAGTACTCTGACACAGTAGGCGCTCAATAAATCAATACTGATGATATTATTGTTGAACTATTTTTTCCCTGGCTTCTGAAAATGGAGCATCTTAGTGGACAAATCATCTCTTGAGACTACTTTCCTCTTCTCCAAATACCCAGTCCAACTGAAACTATTGCTGTTGCTGTTGCTGAGCAGTGTTCTGACACTGCTTAGAAGAAAATCTAAGAGCCAACAGCTTTTAAGCACTTAGAACAGTGCTTTGCACATAGTAAGTGCTTAACAAATACCATAATTAATTAAATTTAAGGAAAGGAACCAGGAAATAAATACTACAATTATTAGTATTGCAATAATTGCATTATGCATTATAATAGTGTATCATATCATAATCATTGCAGTATTGTATCAAATAATACCTATGGTAAAATGTTTATTCTTGATAATAATAATAATAACAGCTTGGGAGTACCATACATTGATCTGAGATTCTAGATTCCTCACAACACAGGGCTCAGGTTGAGCCCCATATTGTAAACTAACCAAAAAAGAAACGGGATCTGCCTGCATTGAACTCTTTCCTGGCTCATTTCTTACCTCTGTATTCACAGCAGAGCCTCTTCGTGTTATTCTTGCTAATCTATGTTCTCTCTTCATTATTCATTCTGAGTGTAATTGCCTTATTGGGAAGCTTGTCCAAGGGAGATGTGAAATGGTCTGAGTTTGACTTGATGGTATTGAGCTGAGCACAGCACTTTACCAAAGGGATGAGAAGCTTTATTAACCAGTTCTTTGGTTATCTCCAAATACGATAACAATCTTAAACTCTTTATCCCTTGTTCATTCAGTAGTATTTTTTGAGTGCTTACTGCGTGCAAAGCAATGTCCTAAGTGCTGGGAGAGTAAATATAACACTGAACAGACACATTTCCTGCCCTTGTGCACATTCATTCATTCAATTGTATTTAATGAGCTCTCATTGTGTGCAGAGCACTGTACTAAGTACCTGGGAGAGTACAATACAATAATAAACAGACACATTCACAGTCCCTGCCCACAATGAGCTTAAAGTCTACAGTGGGGGAGGCAGATATTGATATTAATAAATAAATAAAAGATGTATACATAAGTGCTCTGGGGCTCGGAGGGGAGATGAAATATGGGAACAAGTCAGGGTGATGCAGAAGGGAGTGGAAGAAGAGGAAAGGGTGGGGCTTAGTCAGGGAAGGCCTCTTGGAGGAGATATGCCTTCAAAAAGACTTTGAAGGTTGGGGGAGTAATTGTCTGTAGGATTTGAGGAGGGAGGACATTCCAGAACAGAGGCAGGATGTTGGCTTGGGGCCGGCAGTGAGATAGATGAGATTGAGGCACAGTGAGAATGGTAGCATTAGAGGAGCAAAGTGTGCAGGCTGAGTTGTAGTAAGAGAGTAGCAAGGTGAGGATGGAGGGGGCTAGGTGATTGAGAGCTTTAAAGCCAAAAGGTGAGGAGTTTTTGTTTGATGTGGAGGTGGATGGGCAACCATTGGAGTTTTTGAGGAGTGGGGAAACAAGAACTGAACGTTTTTGTAGAAAAATGATACAGGTAGGAGGGTGAAATATGGACTGGAGTGGGGAGAGACAGGAGGCTGGGAGTTCAGCAAGGAGACTGATGCACTAATCCAGGCAGGTTAGAATGAGTGATTGTATTAACATAGTAGCAGTTTGGATGGAAAGGAAAGGACGGATATTGGCAATGTTGTGAAGGTGAGACTGACAGGATTTAGTGATGGATTGAATGTGCGGGTTGAATGAGAGAGAGGAGTCAAGGATTACTTCAAGGTTATGGGCTTGTGAGAAGAAGAATGGTGGTGCTTCTACAGTAATGGGAAAGTCGGGGGGAAGACAGGATTTGGGTGGGAACATAAGGAGTTGTTTTGGACATATTAAGCTTGAGGTGACAGGAGGACATCTAAGTAGAGGTCTTGTAGGCAGGAGGAAATGAAAGACTGCAGAGAGGGCTGGTGATATAGATTTGAGTATCATCCACATAGAGGTGGTAGTTGAAGCCATGGGAGCGAATGAGTTTTCCATGAGTGGGTGTAGATGGAGAATAGAAAGAGACCTAGAACTGAACCTTGAGGGACCCCCACAGTTAGCGGGTGGGAGGAAGAGGAGCAGCCCGGGAAGGAGACTAGAGCCCCAATTACAAAGTATGTTTCCCCACCTTTCTGTAGCCAAAAAAGATTCCAACATACTCCACCGACAGAGTATGCAGGATTCCTCTCTGCTTAAGGAAAAGGATCAAATAGCTCAAATCACTATCATATTGGGAGATATCCAAAATCCTGGTTAATAAGTCTTCTCATCCCTTTGGTAAAGTGCTCTGCTCAGCTCAATACCATCAAGTCAAACTCAAACCATCTTATACCTCCCTTGAACAAGTTTACCAATAAAGCAATTACACCCTAAATGAATAATGAAGAAAACACAGATTAGCAAGAATAACACGAAGAGGATGTGTTGTGAACAAAAAGGTAAGAGATGATCCAGGAAAGAGTTCAATGCAGGCAGGACCCAATTGTTTTGTTCAGTTTATAACATGGGATTCAACTGGAGTCTCAAGTTATGAGGAACCTAAAGTCTCAGATCAATGGATGGTACCCCCAAGCTGTAGTTATTATCACAATATTTCATATTACAATTCTATCTGCTAAAAATTAATATACAATGATAGAATTGACTTTTCTTGTTCTTTTCCTAAAAACCTGTTTGCTCTTAGCTTTTCTTCTGTTTAGGTTGTCCTGGCTTCAAATAATAATAACAGCAGCAGGAACAGCAGTAGCTTCAGTTAGGGTATTTCGTCAAGCTGCTTGTAACTGTAATTATTATTAACAATAATGATTACAGTAATAATGGTAATAATAAAGTACTTACTATGTGCTTGCCCTGTGGCAGAAACAAGATAACCAAATCAGACACAGTCCCTGTCCCTCTAGCGGCTCACCGTTTTAATATGAGGGAGGGTAGTCATTTAATTAAACCTCAGTTTATTGATGAGAAAATTGAGGCACAGGGAATCAATCGACCACTCATATTTATTGACACTGTCCTAAGCGCTTGGGAGAGAACAACACAATAACATAACAGACACATTCTCTACCCACAGTGAGCTTAAAGTCTAGAGGGGAAGACAGGCTTTTACACAAATAAATTATGGATAGGTACTGTGCTGTGGGGACAGAGGAGATGAATAAAGGGAATGAGTCAGGGAAGTTAAGCAGAGCAGAGATTAGAATCCAGTTCCCCTGTCTCCCAAGCCAGAATGCTTTCCACTAGAACACACTGCTACATTCCAGTTTCCCTAAAGCCTTCTTCATAAGCTCTCTCCAGGAATTCTTACAGGACTGTCTTGGGTAGAGAGAGAGACACCAGCGGCAAAGTAATCTGGAAATTTCAGTCATTCTCCCTGAGCTACGGCAAGAGCTAAGCAACTTCCTTCTGGAAATGGTTCCTTACACAGCCGTAACTCTTCAGTTTGTCCCTTAGCTGGACTTTCTGACTGATCAGTGTTACCAAGGAAGCTTCCAACATGCTGCTCAAGCAGATTAGCAGACAATACCTGACAACAAATTGGAAAGGCAGTGATTGGGCAATTTCAGGGATAATTTGAAAAGCCTCAACTGCAAGTTTCAAAGCCTGCTGACTGGAGGAGACCTGAGAAAGGTATCACAAGTATAAAGGACAGTTCCAATTTGAACTCTGAGAAATCTTTGGGACATCACATATAACTGCTATATCACACATATATCTTATGTCCACCGCACCCAGTCGAATCTCCTCTAGACTGTGAACTCATTATGGGCAGGAACGTGTCTGTTGTTATATTGTATTCTCCCAAGCACTTAATACAATGCTTTGCACACAGTAAATGCTCAATAAATATGATTGACTCCATCCTGGCTGTGAAGGGAAAAATGGAAGTAAGTCAAGGGGCAGAGGACCCTGCAAAGGATAGGCATTATGTTCATTTGTGAGAAGAGTTTGGAGTTTTGCTTGGTTGGGGATTTTTTTATTAATTTTTGTTGTTTTTTATTGTATTTATTAAGCACATACTAGGTGTCAAACACTGCTCTAATCACTAGGGAAGATACAGGTCAATCAGATTGGATACAGTCCCTGTCCTACATGGGGCTAACAATCTAAGTAGGAGAGAGAACAGATATTGAATCCCCATTTTTGCAGTTGAGGAAAATGAGGCACAGAGAGGTCAACTGACTTCCCCAAGATCTCAGAGCAGACAAGTGGCGGAGCTGGGATTAGAACCCAGATCTGGGGAAACAATGTGGCATAGTGGAAAGAGCACTGGCTTGGGAGTCAGAGGTCATGGGTTCTAATTCTGCCTCCAGCACTTGTCAGCTGTGTGACTTTGTGAAGTCACTTCACTTCTCTGTGCCTCAGTTACCTCATCTGTAAAATGGGGATTAAGACTGTGAGCCCCACACGGGACAACCCGAAAATCTTGTATCTCCCCCTGCTCTTAGAACAGTACTTGGCACATAGTAAGCACTTAACAAATACCATCATTATTATTCTGACTCTAGGCCATGCTTGTTTGTTGCTTATAAAATAGTGGAATCTTTTCTGCGTCCAATTTCTGTCTGCCAGGAATATTCTTCAGTGAGGGGAATCTTGCGTTTGGGGTTGCGAAGAGACATTGCTGCCTGCAGAGATTCTGTCTCCTGAGCTCCCCCCAGGAGAGGTACCGTAGCATGAGTATCCAGTGACTCTAGTTTAAATAATAAAGCATTCCTTCCTTTACTTTGAGTCAGGAGGTGTATTTCTAGTTAATAGTGATGGCAGGAACCAGCACCTTCAACTCCCCTAGCACGATGGATAATACAACCTTTACTGTATTCATATTTGGTGGTGGGAATCCAAACAGTTCTTGTGTAGTGGATGGTCTATGTACTGAAATCACTGTGCTATTCTGAACCCCAATAGGGATGTGGGTCACAGAGTAATCTCCTCCAAATACCAGGCTCCACAGTCACAATCGATCAATCGCTTGTATTTATTGAACACTTACTTTGTGCAGAGCACTGTACCAAGCACTTGGGAGACTACAATATAACGAATTTGGTAGATGTCACTGGTCATTAGTAATCAGATTCAGGGATCCTCCTTTCATGCTTGGTGTGAGCCAGGGTCAAAGAGACCAGCCTCCCAGCCCCACAGCACTTATGTCCTTATGTGTAATTTGTCTGGCCAGTGGCTATCGAGTGGAAGGCAGTCTGCTCCAAGTCAAAACTCACCCATGCTGGGCAGCAGTGGCCTGGGAGAGAGTCAAGGGTGGAGACTCAAGTTCACTCTGCAGGAGGCAATGGTAAACCACTTCTGTATTTTTACCAAAAAAACTCTATGGATACACCACCAGAATGATTGCAGATGGAAGTGTGGCGTTCTGGGAGAGATGTGTCCATGGCATTGCTATGTGTTGGAGATGACTAAACAGCATTAGACAAGACAAGACCCCAGCGCTTAGTACAGTGCTCGGCATATAGTAAGCACTTAACAAGTATCATATTTGTTATTATCATTCTGTTGCTATACTGTACTCTCCCAAGCACTTACTGCAGTGCTTTGCGCACAATAAACTCTCAGTATATATAATTGACTGCCTAGCTGGTCATAAAATACATGTTTCTTTATTCAGCCACCCAGTTTCTCAGTACCAGAGAAGCAGGAATATACACAAAAGAACAGGATCACTGATCCTCAGCACACTGGCTTGTTAAAGAAGCTCCTATTCCTCTCGTTCATCGGGAATACACTCGTTACAACACTGCCCAATTCATTCATTCAATTGTATTTTCTGAGTGCTTACAGTGTGCAAAGCACTGTAATAAGCATTTGGGAGAGTGCAATAGAACACCAAACAGACACATTCCCGGCCTGCAACAAGCTCACAGTCTAGAGGACTCTGGGCAGTGGCCAGGCTCACCTAGTTATCCAGTTTGCTAGCCTTCAGAGTCAAATTCGAGACCATCAGGCCCAAGACAGGGCTCAACTAGGCCCAAACACAATGCTACAAACAGGTCCAAAACACTGAGGTCTGAGCACACTAATTATGGAAGCAAATTAAACACCAGGTGCTTAAAGGACACACCTGTAGGTCAATTATGTGCACTCCAGCCTGAAGAGGGATACCTAGCTCTAGCCTAGGTCAACAGCAGGGAAGACTCAAATTCCTAGAGGGTTCCTCATGGTGCTACCAGTACTGGCCATCACAGAGTGGGCATTCCACACTCCAGGGAGGAGTGAGTGTCAGCACTCTCATTCTGGGCCCAATTTTTACAGGATAACTGGCCCATCTCTGCCCTCCGCTTGGGTGACATGCTGGAGGGATGGGAGGGGTGCATTCTTGGCAAATCAGGGCAGGCATGGTCAAATACCACCCTTCTGTGGACCCTTTCACTCATTATCAACAATACCAGCTGGAGAAGTAGCATTGCATAGTGGATAGAGCATGGGCCTGGGAGTCAGAAGGTCATGGGTTCTAATTCCAGCTCCACCACTTGTCTGCTGTGTGACCTTGGGCAAGTCACTTGACTTCTCTGTGCTTCAGTTAACTCATCTGTAAAATGGGGATTGAGACTGTGAGCTCCACATGGAACAGGGACTGTGTCCAACCCAGTTTGTTTGTATCCATCCCAGTGCTTAGTACAGTGCCTGACATAGAGTAAGTGTTTAACAAAGACCATCATTATTATCATTATTGTTATCAGCCAAAGTTTACAGCTTCACTCTGCTGACAGCACCTGTGGTCAGTCAGTCATTCGTATTTATTGAACACTTACAGTGTGCAGAGCACTGTATTAAGCACTTGGGAGAGTTTGATATAAGAATAAATGGACACATTCCCTGGCCACAACCAGCTCACAGTCTAGTGACGCATCACCCTCCATTTCCTGGGGGCCTTGCACTTGCTATCACCAATACATCGCTTCCTTGGCTTTTGGGGCCTTCCACTCGCTATCAGCAATAACAGTCTAGGGTTGCTCCCCCGATCTGCTGACCACACCAGTGGTCGGGATGTGCTTGCCTAGGCCTAATGGCATCTCGACTGACAAAATGGAGTTGGTCTGCTCAAGCATGGCCCGGTACAGTAGAAACATTCCCCATCCACAGTGATCTAATAGTCTAGAGGGGGAGACAGACATTAATGTAAATGAATAAATTACAGAAATGGATATAAATTTCATGGTGTTGAGGGTGGGGGTGAATAAAAGTGTAAATCCAGGGGAAAGGGTGATGCAGAAGGGAGTGGGAGAAGAGGAAATGAGGGCTTAGTCAGGGAAGACCTCTTGGAGGAGATTTGACTTCAGTAAGGTATTGAAGGAAGAGAGAGTAATCATCTTGTCAAATGAGAAGCAGCACGGACTGGTGGAAAGAGCACTGGCCTGGGAGTCAGATCACCTGGATTCTAATCCTGGCTCTGGCACTTTTCTGCTGTGTGACCTTGGGCAAGTTAACTCATTTCTCTGGGCCTCAGTTACCTCATCTATAAAATGGAGATTAAGGCCTTGAGCCCCATGTGGAACTGGGACGGTGTCCAACCTGATTGTTTTTATCTACCCCATCACTTAGTACAGTCCCTGGTTCATTGTTAGCCTTTAACAAATACCACTATTATTATTATTATCATTATCATGATTATTATTTTTATTATGATTAGGTAAGGAGTTCCAGGCCAGAGGCAGAAAGTGGGTGAGGGATCAGTGGTGAGATAGGATGGGGAACCGTAAGCTCCTCAAGGGCAGGAACTATGTCTTTTACTTCCGTTTCATGTTCACAGGAGTCCAATCTAGTGCTCTGCAGAAATTCAGTGCTGCTGTTCATAATGATGATGTTGAAGGAGAACAACGACTGCCCCTTCAGAAACAGGTACAGTAGAAAATAACAGCGAAGTAATTTCAGTGAATACACTGACAGCAAAAAAACCCATAGGATTGAGGCAATAAAGTATATAGGAACAAAAGCCTTCAGGAAGGAGGTGTGGGAAAGGATAGGTGGTGCAAAAAGGGGTGTGAGTTAGAAGCCTTTGAAAGTGGAAGGTTATTGACATAAATAAGGGGGTCAGCCTTTTAGCGGAGGTTATTAAATGTAGATTAAGGACAGTCTCTGGCAGGGAGGGTTAGTAAACTTTAGGAAGGGAGGCTGTTAAATCTTCCTACCTAGGAAACAGTGGTTTTTTATCTGTATAGAATGAGATAGATGCAAAGCTGTCAGACTCCAAGAAGAAGCAGCATGGCCTAGTGGATGAAGCATGGGCCTGGGAGTCAGAGGACCTGGGTTCTAATCTCAGCACTGCCACTTGCCTGCAGTATGGTCTTGGGCAATTCGCTTCATTTCTCTGAGCCTGTTACCTCATCTGTAAAATGGGGATTGAGACTGTGAGCCCCACATGGGACAGGGACTATGACCAACCTGACTGGCTTGTGTCTACTACCTCATTTAGCACAGTGCCTGACACATGGTAAATGATTAATAAAATACCATTTAAAAAATGTCAAAGGGATGGAACAAATGATCTTCAATCAAAGAATTCTGCGATTCTTCCCTTGGTGTTCCAAAATTTTAGCCAAAATTTTCTTTTCATTCATGGAATTCTAGCTGCCCTCCCTGCCAGGTCTCTGCTTCCTTATTTTAATTAAAATAATCTGTAGGTTAAATTCTAGACATGGTCCTTTAGGAGGAAAGAACCTTCAGGGCTGTCGAATTAGCTTTTTACGAAATTGCCAGATTCATTAGTGTGAAGTGGGTGGGGGTTTGGGGTAGAGATGAGGCAAAGGAAGATAATGAGCTTGACACATTAATGATCTTTTCGCCCAATGGATCTCAAAGCACTTAATTCATAACTGTTGAGATAAAGAGCATTGCAGATTAAGGTGTGCCTGTTCATGAAATTTTACAACACAATGAGGTCACGTTCATGTGTGTAATCAGCGGAAAATATCTTTGTGTGTGCAGTAGAGTAGAAATATCTAATAATATTATCAACTAATTATTTAATGTGATTCAGGTTGAACTATTAAGTATTAATTAACTTGGGTGTCAGATTTTAATCAAGGAATTGATTATTTCAGGAGACAGTTCTGGTGATTCTGCAACTCTGCCAAGATTGCAACTCATTACCTGCAACGACTAAGGAATTAAAATGCCAAAGTACAAAATGAGTTAATTTATTCTGAATCAGGAAAGATAAAGTTGGTTTTCCTCCTACCAAATGGGAAGCAAATTATATCACATAATTTCCTCTTTCACAGAGTTAAGATGACCTTCAGTCCTGGTATCACAACATTTCCTCTTCTTCCCTTGCTTCTCCTTTGGGTGAGGAGATGAAAGGGTATGGGGGGGCCCAGACACAAGGACAATTTCAGAGTAAGGTTATCAAATGATCCCCAAGAATGGGATGACAGAGGAGTAGGGGGGTTCTGGATGGGAGTGGACAAGGAGAGAGCCAGGGAAAGGAACTGAGGAGCCAGAAGTATAAATATGTTTCAATGACCAATGGGGAGTCTTTTTACTGAGGCCCAAGGAAATGGGGACTAATGATCAGAGCTCTCAGTTAATCTTAACCTCTACACGATGATGATGATGATGATGATGATACTTGTTAAGCACTTACTATGTGCCAAACACTGTTCTAAGTGCTGGGGGGGATAAAAGGTAAAGAGGTGTTCCCACGTGAGGCTCACTGTCTTAATCCCCATTTTGCAGGTGAGGGAACTGAGACACAAAGAAGTTAAGTGACTTGCCCAAAGTCACACAGCTGACAAGTGGCAGACCTAGGATTAGAACCCACGACCTGTGACTCCCAAGCCCGTGCTCTTTCCACTAAGCCACGCTGCTCAATATCCCCATCTCATCTCTCTCACTGAAAATACTGGCACACTATTTGCTAGCAATCCACAAAATCATAGCAAGAATTTGCATTTTTTCACATGGAAGAGGTAAAAAGCTTTTTTTTTAGCCAAGGCAAATCTAGAAATAAAAGCTGGATTTAGGTAATGTAGTCTTCCATACAGTTGGCATCAAGATAGAACGAGACAAACAGGCAAGAATCAAAACCAGGGGAAAGGAGTGGAATTTACCAGAAGTGATTAACAAAGAAGGGTAAGCTGTGGGAGGGAATGAGAGGAGGGAATGAATTCAAGAACATGGCTGCCTTGGTTTCTATTCCAAAAGATGAGTCATGCATATACTGAAATAAAACACTGGTTCCTTTGCTCGCTCTTGTATATTTTGGATTCAGGGAACATAACTGGAACTATCCCGTGAGTCTAACTCTGATCTGCTCATCAGAAGAAATAGAAGATCTTTCAGGATTCAGATTACATCATCATAATGGTATGATGTTAAGCAGCCCAAGTAAATCTTCGGTGACCTTGTTTTCCCTGGTTGATTCATCTTCAATTTAGGCAGGATGTGAAATTAATTCTGAAATAATGCCAACGAAAGAACTTTGTTCCTGAAAATTAATTACCCATCTCACATTTTCTTAGAGGCTTCAAGGATTCCACAGTCTGATAGTAAAAAAGCTCAATGTTAAACATAAAGCAGGATACAGCAGTCACCAGATGGTCCCAAACTCATCCATCCCCAAAGTGATAAGGAGATGTCCCCCTCCAGCTGAAGTTTTGTTGGAAAGCTGACACCAAAAACCTTATCCAACAGCTTGAGCATTTCCAGCAGTGTCACTTATGGGCTATACTTGACATTAAATGGCAAGCCAGGATCACAAATGACGATCCTGAATGGGACATAAGAGGAGACTGGACACCTGTGATATACCCAAGGGGACGTGACAGGAAAATGGACAACAGAAATACACCCAAACTGCTGCTATTATAGTAACAGCAACAAAAATGATAATGAACTGAACTAGGAAAATGAAAAGCAAGGAGTACAGAAGAAACACTCTAATTGTATGGGATAAACTAGTCCTCAGACTATGCCATAACTCATCTTAAAACCTGACCTTGGGCAAATCACTTATCTTTTCTGTGCCTCAGTTACCTCATCTGTAAAATGGGGATTAAGACTGTAAGCCCCATATGTGACATGGACGGTGCCCAACCTGATTAGCTTGTATCTACCCCAGTGATTAGCACAGTGTCTGGCATACAGTAAGTGGTTAACGGATACCACTAAAATTATTTTAAAAAATTGGGAGTCAATCATCAAATTGTTGCAGACAAACAAGTAGGGATGATTTCAATTAAAAAAACTAATTGCTCTTTCTGAGTGTAAGGTTTCTAAGGTTAATACAATGAGGCAAATGTGAAAACAGTGACTGGGGTCAAAAACAACAATATGCCAACGTAACAAGGGAGAGTCTTCATGTGGGTATAATGTGGTCAGGATTGTGGGTCTTTCTTGGCTTACCCAGTTACTTTTCCTCTCCCATCATGATTACTCATCAGCCTCCTTGCTAACTTCCTTGTGTCCTGTCTCTCACCACTTCAATTCATACTTCTGTCTACTGCCCAGATCATTTTTCTACAAAACTGTTCTATGTTTCCCCACTCCTCTAGAGCTTCCAGTGGTTGCCCATCCAATTCTGCATCAAACAGAAACTCCTTACCATTGTACTTTAGAGCACTCAATCACATTCCTACCCTACCTCACAACACAGCCCAGATACTTTGCTCCTCTAATATCAACCTACTCACTATACCTCTATCTTGTCTACCAAACCACTGACTCCTTGCCCATGTCCCGCCTCTGACCTGGAACTCCCTCCTCCTTCATAGCCAACAAAACATCACTCTTCCCACCTTCATAGGCTTATTAAGGTCACAACTCCTCCAAGAAGCCTTCCCCAACCAAACCCTCATTTCTCCTACTCCCTTTCCCTTCTGTGTCACCTATGCACTTGTGTCTGTGCTCCTTAATATTCACCCTGCATTACATTCCACAGCATTTATGTACGTATCTGTAATTTATTTATTTATATTAATGTCTATCTTCCCCTCTACTCCTTAACCTCCTTATGAGCTGGAAATGTGCCTAACAACTCTGTTGTATTGTACTCTCTCAAGCACTTAGTACAATTATCTGCACCCACTGAGTGCTCAATAAATGCGATTGATAGATTGATTGATTACTCAGCCACACACATACCATGAGGTGAATTTCCCCATCCACATATCTTCTTCAAACACAAGGGCCATAGTAGGCTTGAAGAAGATGCCACAGATGGTGAAATTCACCTATGGGCGGTTTTGTGATTGAAATATATATGTGGGCTCAGTTGTTAGAATATGCTTCCACATCTCTGGGAAACTCTTCCAACTCAAAAAAAAGACTTGGACAGAATCAACAGAATCAGTCCTTCAAGAATTGCTATGTGCAGTTTGCTTTGACCAATCAGTCAGAACCAAAAATTTATATTTGCAACACAGAGCAAAACAGTAACACAGAATTCTGTTACCTAGCCAACACATGAGCTGCTTAAGAGAAGCAGCGTGGCTCAGTAGAAAGAGCACAGGCTTGGGAACCAGAGGTCATGGGTTCTAATCCCGCCTCCGCCATTTGTCAGCTGTGTGACTTTGGGCAAGTCACTTAACTTCTCTGGGCCTCAGTGACCTCATCTGTTAAATGGGGATTAAGACTGTGAGCCCCACGTGGGACAATCTGATCACCTTGTATTCCCGCCCAGCACTTAGAACAGTGCTTTGCACATAGTAAGCACTTAACATGTGCCATCATTATTATTATTATTATTATTATTATATTATTATTATTACTCACCAGAATAATAGATAGAAAAGGAAGTAGAAAAACAATTTGGAAAGGCTAGCTTCCTTCTAGGAGACTGTAAAACAGAGTGTGTTGGCAGAACACTCTAGAATCCAGAACAAACTGACAGTCTACACACAGGTGCCATGCCATGAACAGTGAAGTTCGAGAATATAATCTGTGTCCAGCACTGAAGCTATGCTCATCTTCACCCAGCTATGTTAAGTGGGACAGATATGTGTGGTGGATGAGTAAGAGCAGGATACTCTAACAACTGCTGGACTGCTGAAATTGGGAAACCAGAAGGAAGGAGGGCAGAGGGAACTTTTTAAGTTCACGATGAAACAAAGCCTCAGACAGTGCTGTATCCCCACTGAAAACCAAGCGTTGAATACAGAGGATAGTAAGCCAGGCATGCTGCTATCAAGAAAGAAGTGGCTCTTTGTTATGTCCCAAAGAGGCCTATTAGGGATATAAGGGGGTTCATGACTCAGCTTTACCGAGGGAATAGACCATGGTATTCAGTATCATAGTAAGAAAACATTTATTAATATGCAGAAAACATTAATAATCTGGCATCCTGCTTCTGTTAAACCCTCAACCCAGGGGAGATCTCTGACACTATTTAAGCCCTCAAACTAGGGGCGCTGAGAATTTCCTACAACGGGATGATTAATCTCCGTGATGTTCGGTCTGAGTACGGGCTTTAAAACCAACATGGGCGGGCCCAGTGAAAAGTCTTCTCCAACTCCCCAGGTTCTCTCTATCCTCCCTTTGAAGGACAGCGAGCAGTGTTCCCCCCAGCCTTTACACTATGCTTGTTGAGTTTTTTCTACCTAATGGACCTAATCTACCCATTACAGTTCCATTGTCTTCTGCTCTTAGAAAACATCTCACTCTGCAGGTGTGTCAACATCTAGGTCTTAGCTTGGAGCCTATCCTCTGGCTCACCTGAAATCACAGCAAGCGATATATGGAAGGACATTAAGTTTAACACGGTTGTTTATATGAGGTGTGAACTGCACACCCTTTCTGAACAAAAGTTTCATAAGGAATGAGAGACAAGGAAGCAAATGAGAAAATGACACCAGGTGTAAGAGATATTAAGGATGACAGGACAGTAAGCTCTAGACTGTGAGCTCCTTGTGGGCAGGGAGTGTGTTTGATGTTATATTGTACTCTCCCAAGCGCTTAGTAGAGTGTTTTGAACTCATTAAGTGCTCAATAAATATGATTAATAATAATGATAAGGGACTATGTTTTTAGGTGTCCAGTGCGTAGCTGGTACTATTGATCCCCCTTGGGTGAAATTCACCATTGGTGGGGTCTTTTTCTTTAAAGAACTATTTACAGGCAGATCGTCTGCGGTGTCGACATGGCCATTTGCTCTCTGTTCCTGTCATTCTCCACCCCATGTTCTAACCTTTATCCCGCTGCTCTCCCAGATCCACATTTACCCCTCCCTATTTGGCCTGGAGCCAGACATTTGGTCCTTCATTAAAGCTGTCTTGGTTGGTGAATTTGCCATCATCAACCTGATGATAATTACCAAAATAAAATTCATAGCACACCTGCTGCCGATTGAAACTGAGCCTAAAGTATTTAAGGAAATGTGTCTAGGTTTAGGGCTTTATTTGTTCCCCCAGGCAATGAGAATGCCAAGGTTTATACATTTTAGATTCTTAACTGAGTCTCACAAGTACAGAAAGTGCTAGCTTTGGGAACCTTCAAAATTTACTTCTGCTTTTCATCAACATTCAATTTTTTGTGTGTGGTTTCCACATGATGGGATTGTTTTAGTAGCTAGGTTTGTGATTTACACTGATGTGCTCTGCTCCCACACTTTAGAACAGTTCTTGTTCATTTCTTTTGCAGCTCTCTATTCTACTACAATCAATTTAATTTTAAACATGAACTTGAGTCATCAGTCACTTCTCCATCTTGTTGGCTGCTCTAATTGTCATCACTTTCCTGCCTCCGCTGCTCATTCTCCTCCAATCAAACTTAATCTTGGGGCTGGGGAGTTTATGTCAGGTCTTTACTGCAGCTCCATCCTGTTTCTCTGGTGGGCTCTGGGCTTCATCATTCAGATGAAATTTTCTAGGGTCACAATCTCTGTAGCATAGGCTTGGCCAGACTTGGGTAGCAGTGGGGAGAAGGATGTTTGATCCTTTGAGCCAAGGAGAACCATGGAAGATGGGAGATAAGAGTTAATGTAGCCCATCCCTTGATGTCTGTGATGGACTAGTCTATGGGGAGGTGACTATTAGTCTGGTGACGGATGACCTACTTCATCGGCCTAAGATTCTGGAGTGGTCTAGTCCAGAGCTCACTGCCCCTGAAGCTCTGAGGCAGAAGTTACCAAAATGCATTATATTCATCATCATCATCATCAATCGTATTTATTGAGCACTTACTATGTGCAGAGCACTGTACTAAGCACTTTGGAAGTACAAATTGGTAACATATAGAGACAGTCCCTACCCAACAGTGGGCTCACAGTCTAAAAGGGGGAGACAGAGAACAAAACCAAACATACTAACAAAATAAAATAAATAGAATAGATATGTACAAGTAAAATAAATAAATAAATAAATAGAGTAATAAATATGTACAAACATATATACATATATACAGGTGCTGTGGGGAAGGGAAGGAGGTAAGATGGGGGGGATGGAGAGGGGGACGAGGGGGAGAGGAAGGAAGGGGCTCAGTCTGGGAAGGCCTCCTGGAGGAGGTGAGCTCTCAGCAGGGCCTTGAAGGGAGGAAGAGAGCTAGCTTGGCGGATGGGCAGAGGGAGAGCATTCCAGGCCCGGGGGATGACGTGGGCCAGGGGTCGATGGCGGGACAGGTAACGAGGGAACGAGGTACGGTGAGGAGATTAGCGTCGGAGGAGCGGAGGGTGCGGGCTGGGCTGTAGAAGGAGAGAAGGGAGGTGAGGTAGGAGGGGGCGAGGTGATGGAGAGCCTTGAAGCCCAGGGTGAGGAGTTTCTGCCTGATGTGCAGATTGATTGGTAGCCACTGGAGATTTTTGAGGAGGGGAGTAATATGCCCAGAGCGTTTCTGGACAAAGATAATCCGGGCAGCAGCATGAAATATGGATTGAAGTGGAGAGAGACACGAGGATGGAAGATCAGAGAGAAGGCTGATGCAGTAGTCCAGACGGGATAGGATGAGAGCTTGAATGAGCAGGGTAGCGGTACGGATGGAGAGGAAATGGCGGATCTTGGCAATGTTGCGGAGCTGAGACCGGCAGGTTTTGGTGACGGCTTGGATGTGAGGGGTGAATGAGAGAGTGGAGTCGAGGATGACACCAAGGTTGCGGGCTTGTGAGACGGGAAGGAGATATTCATCCTTATTCCTCTCTCTGGGCTTGGAAAGGTTCCGTGACTTACCTTTGGTGGTTTTAGGGAAAACCAAAAAAGAGCCTCCACCTTCCTCTCTCCTCTATTATATTTAAGAGGAAGATGGGTTCAGGCCACAGAGCCTGACTGGTGAACCCATCACCAGCATGGTGGCCATGTTACAGAAAGGCAGCACCAGGCCCAAAGTGACTGTGAGCCCCTCGTGGGGCAGGGGTTGTGTCTGATAGGGTTGAAATATATACAACTCAGCACTTGGTACAGCACATAACAAACACTCCACAAATACACCAGTTATTGCTATTATTACTTCTCCCTGTGGAAACACCAGCCTGGACTGTGAGCAGGGCCCAGGCAGACCCACCACGGCCCAAATCTCTCCAACATCATCCCTCTAAACCCCTGCCCAGCACAGATCATCAGGTGCCCAGTTCAAGAAATGGCTGGGCAGTTCAAATGACCATTGAGCTGATGGGTCCTGGCTTCTGACACAGAGACTCAGAGAGCAGCAAGGACCTACTCTGTAACTTCACAACAGCCTATTGTCCCAGGGAAGTCAGAGAATGAGGGGAAGGAATTGGGAGCACGTTTAACCCTTGAAGGATAGAGCTAAGTAAGTCCCCTGAATGAGCTCAAAAGATGCAGAAAATAGCCATGTGAGTCAATTCAGGATGCTGCAAATGAACATGCCTGCGGGCAATACAACTCAACTCTGGGTCTGAGGCTGCTGGCAGGGCAGGGAGCGATTTTTATTTGGGTTCTGATATCAGCCCACTGGGTGAGAAGAGGCAGGTGATGGGATGTGAGAGAGTAGCATGATGCAGTAGCAAAAGAAGCCCCAGCTCCTTTGGGTCTGCAGTAGTGAGGGAATGTGAGTGTCTGCATGGAGGACACAGACCCTTCAGAATGGAGGTGGCCATATTTCAGTTATGAGAGCACTGAACACTGGCTTCAATCCAGCTCTTTGTCCGCCTTTCCTGAACAGAGATGTGGCTTTTTTCTTAATTGGGGTATTTGTGAAGCACTTACTATGTGCCAGACACTGTACTAAGTGCTGGGATAGATACAAGCCAGTTGGGTTGGACACAGTCCCAGTCCACATGGGGCTCACAGTTTTAATCCCCATTTTACAGATGAGGTAACTGAGGCACTGAGAAGTAAAGTGACTTGCCCAAGATCACACAGCAGACAAGTGGCAGAATGGGGATTTGAATATAGTGCCTTCTGACTCCCAGGCCTGTACTCTATCCACCAGACCGTGCTGCTTCTACAGGACTTTGACCCAGATTTTGAAAATCACTGCTGTGTGAATTAGAGGCCAAGAGAAATCAGCACTGGACATTAAATTCAGAAAGAGGCCTGCTAGCAGGGAGGGGAAACAAACACAGCAAGTGGTTCCTAACTGGAGAAACTCAATATATTTCCTCTGCAGCAGAATAAAAGTCAAAAGCCTTGATGACTTCCTCACCTAGCTATTAGATAAGTTACTGGAAATGATGAAAGGTCTCTTTCCATTGGATGAGAGGAAATGGATGTAAACTGTAGTAGGGGACATTTAATTTAGATTCAAGGAGGGGCATTCTGACAGTGAAGAGCAAAAACCTCTAGGACAGGAAACTAGAAGAATGGACTTGCAGTCTCTTTTCCTGGAGTGGCGTGATCTTTCAAAACAGGTTGCATCCCATTTCTCTGTCCAATCCATTGGATTGTAGACCCATAGAAAGCAGTGATCATGAGCTTTATTCCTATTGCATGTTCTTCTGCTCTTAGTATAGTGGTCCATGTACAGCAGGTGTTCAAAAAATGAATAACATTAGTAATGGTGAGAAGCAGTTTGGAAAGAGCATGGGTCTGGGAGTCAGAGGATCTGAGTTCTAATCCCGGCTCCTCTACAGCATGGCTCAGTAAAAAGAGTGTGGGCTTGGGAGTCATGGGTTCTAATCCCGGCTCCACATGTCAGCTGTGTGACCTTGGGCAAGTCACTTAACTTCTCTGAGCCTCAGTTACCTCATCTGTAAAATGAGAATTAAGACTTTGAGCCCATTTGGGACAACCTGATCACCCTGTATATGCCATAGCACCTAGAACAGTGCTTTGCACTTAGGAAGCGCTTAACAAATGCCATCATCATTATTATTTGATTATAATTACTATTATTAGTAATAGTATATGCCTATGTGCCAGGCACTGTACTAAACTCTGGAGTGGAAACAAGCAAATTGGGTTGGACACAGTCTCTGTCCCACATGGGGCTCACAATCTCAATCCCCATTTCACAGATGAGGGAACCGAGGTCCAGAGAAGTGAAGTGACTTTCTCGTAGTCACACACCAGATAAGTGGCGAAGCTAGGATTAGAAACCATGACCTTCTGATTCCTAGGCATGTGCTCTATCCGCTGCGCCATGCTGCTGTGTAACTTTGGGCAAGTCACTTAACTTCTCTGTGCCTTAGTTGCCTGATCTGTAAAAGGAGAATTAAGACTGTGGGACAAGGACTGTGTCCAACCTGATTTTCTTGTATAGTCTCCTGTGTCTAGTACAGTACCTGGCACATAGTAAGTGCTTAATAAATACCATTGGTAAATGATATTTATAAAGGCAGGTTTGATTGCTGGAAACAGGAATAGTTGACCTTTAAAACTCCTATCAAATTATATCTCGAGGGCATTATTGAACACACCTTAGCCTCTCTTGGGCCTTTCTCCTAACAATCCTGAATATTGTTGGCTTTCATTATGGGCAGGGATCATGTCTATGCTCCCTCCCATGACCCCATGGTTACCTTCATTTATAGTAATAATAATAATAATAATGGCATTTGTTAAGCGCTTACTATGTGCAAAGCACTGTTCTAAGCACTGGGGAGGTGACAAGGTGATCAGGTTGTCCCACGGAGGGCTCACAGTCTTAATCCCCATTTTCCAGATGAGGGAACTGAGGCACAGAGAAGTGAAGTGACGTGCCCAAAATCACACAGCTGACAAGTGGTGGAGCCGGGATTTGAACCCCTGACCTCTGACTCACCCCGGAATCCTCCCTCTCTGGGGAAGTGCCCCTGATCCCCAAATTCTCCCTGTGGGGGTGCCCCTGCTCCCAGAATCCTCCCTGAGGATGTGTTCCCACGCCTGGAATCTTCCCTCTGGGAGTGCTCGTGAGCCCCAGAATCCTCGGGGAAGTGCCCCGATCCCCAAATTCTCCCTGTGGGAGTGCCCCTGCTCCTAGAATCCTCCAACTTGTACTTCCCAAGCACTTAGTACAGTGCTCTGCACACAGTAAGCGCTCAATACAATTGATTGATTGATTGATTGACTCCAAAGCCTGGCTTCATTGACTCTGTCCTCTCCTGGTTCTCCTCTTATCTCTCTGGCTGTTCATTTTCAGTCTCCTTCAGGGGATCCTCCTCTGCCTCCCACCCCCTAACTGTGGGGGTCCCTCAAGGTTCAGTTCTGGGTCCCCTTCTATTCTCCAATTACACCCACTCCCTTGGAGAACTCATTTGCTCCTAGGGCTTCAGAAGGACCCGGATTCTGATCCTGGCTCTGCCACTTGTCTACTGTGTGTCCTTGGGTAAGTCGCTTCACTTCTATGTGCCTCAGTGACCTCATCTGTAAAATGGGAATTAACAATGTGAGCCCCATGTGGGACATTGACTCTGTCCAAACTTCTATCTATCCCTGCACTTAGTACAATACCTGGCACTTAGTAATTACTTAACACCATAATAAAAAACAAAACAAAATCTGGTTATCTCAGAGTTTCCCATCCCATCCCAGGACTGCTTGCCTTCACCACAACCCAAACTATAGGGTTCTCCCATGACTTCTGAAGGGTCTAGGGTCAGGGATGTTCAACAACACTTCCTTCCTGCATCTAGTTCTGATAATGATGATGATGGTATTTGTTAAGTGCTTACTCTGTGTCAAACACTGTTCTAAGTGCTAGGGTATTTACAAGCTCATTAGGTTGGACATAGTCCCTGTCTCACATAGGACTCAAAGTCTTAATCCCCATTTTACAGATGAGGTAACTGAGGCCTGGAGAAGTGAAGTGACTTGCCCAAGGTCACACAGCAGACAAGTGGCGGAGCCGGAATTAGAACCATGACCTTCTGACTCTCAAGCCCGTGCTCTATCTGCTAAGCCATGCTGCTTACCACCTTGGGTCATTTCTTTCAGTGACACCCTGGGCCGGTTGCATTCAGTCTTCATTCTTCCTGAGTCTTTGCCCTCCTTTTTTCTTCAGCAAGATCTCTCTTGCTCCTCCACAGGAAGGTTCAGCCTGACCCTCCCTGACACCAGCGAGCAAGGGATTAATTGCCTGTGTAAGATAACCTGGTGTTAACCTGTTAAGGTGAAGCTCACAACTCATTCTTTGAGGAGGAGGGGGTGAGAGAGAGCAATTCTTAATTGCGATACTTAACCTCAATTCATCTCCTGGGCCCAGCACGGAATCACGTCCCATCCTGCCGGCTTTGTTGATTTGGCGCCGTGAGTTTCATTTCCTTGGAGCAGAGACAAACACATCCAGCAGGCGGCAGGGACGGAGGCTGCACTAATAAAATCAGCCCATGCAGAAAAAGTGAATGAAGCCAAAATAAATTACTGCTCCAGATAAGCCTGTATCATTCACCCCAGCCAGGTCCGACAGGGATGGAAACAAAAGTCGTTTGCACCCGAGGTTAATGCTTTATTCTTTCTCTGTCGAGATCGCTACAGACACAGGTATGACTCAGAGTCCTTCTCTTCAAAAATTGAGGCCGAGAATCAACGAAGCTATTTTGTTACCTCTCTGGAGGTATTTTCTTTCCTACTGTGCAGAAGGTATACTGACTTAATCACACTGCTTAGTGAATGAGCAGGCCAGATATTATCCTGCCCAAATAATCCCTGCATAAATGTTCATGTTTGGGTTAGAATGCAGGTCGGGGGAGCAAGGTTTGGAGATGTAGGGTAAATACAACCGATGGTTCCCCATGCACTCAACAGAATATCTTTCTCCTTGGTTCCCCCCTCCTGCCTACAGTTGTGCATTCTCAGAGTAGTGATCTGTTGCTAAATAGTCCTTTCTGAAGAAACCAGCATGCTGGTGAAATAATAGTTCACCCTATGTGTTTCTTTTAAGTTGGTCTTTTGAATGTAGCCTTTGAAGGTTATATTCCTTGCCTACATATCTGATTCCTTCAAATGAAGAACTGTATATCCGTTATATATTTTATTAAGCAATTAACTAAATGCCAAGTGTTGGAGTAGATAAGAGATGAACAGTTTGGGCATCTTTAAGAGGTAGGGGGAAGGGGTAACTTTATCCCATTTTGCATATGAGGTCAAATGGCTTGCTCAAGGCTACAAGATTGACTTACCCAAGGTCACCAAGTAGGTCAATGACACAGCTGGGGTTAGAATCTGCTTCTCCTAGCTCCCAGTTTCATGTTCTTTCCACTAGGCAATTGGCTTCCCCAACTTTTTATGGCATTTGTTAGGCACTTACTATGTGCCAGGCACTATTCTAAGTGCTGGGGTAGATACAAGGTTATCAGGTTGGACACAATCCCTGTCCCACATGAGGCCCGCAATTTTAATATCCATTTTCCAGATGAGGCAACCGAGGCACAGGAAAATGAAATGACTTTGCCAAGGTCACACAGCAGACAAGTAGCAGAGCTGGGATTAGAACCCAGGTCCTTCTGGCTCCCAGGTCCATGCTCTACCCACTAGGCTATCTACTAGAAAAGCAGCATTGCTTAGTGGATAGAGCAGGGGCCTGGGAGTCACAAGGACCTGGGTTCTAATCCCTGCTCTGCCACTTGTCCACTGTGTGACCGTGGGCAAATCACAACTTTTCGGGGCCTCACTTACCTCATTTCTAAAATGGGGATTAAGAGTGTGAGTCCTGTATGGGGTAGGGACTGTGTCCAACCTGATTAACTTGTATCTACCCCAGCACTTAATACAGAGCTTGGCACTTAGTAAGTGCTTAATAAGTACCATAATTATTATTATCATTAGACAACACAGCTTCTCTAGGACAAACTGCTTCTCTCTGACTTCTATCTCCTTCAAGTTCCATCAGGCTGGGAACTATGAAAATATTCCACGTGTGAGCATTTCATGCGCACCTCCTTCAGATGATCCTTGCCTTAGGACAGAATTCATTGCTAAAATACCTCTTGGCTATTATTGTCCTAATATGGATCAAAGACTTGCCAGATGATGAATGAACATTCCAGACGAATCCTGGGCAACCCAATCCTTCATCATTCCTCTGTTGTTTTGAGTGAAATAATGTCATACTTGTGCATATTTATCCAGAGAGCAAGCTCAAGGATAGGCATCAGGGATAAACACTTAAAAGGTTCCCTCAGTGATAGTCTGCAATAACCACATTGCAAAGGGGTGGCTTACTCTCTGAATATAAATGAAGATTTCAGAAAATGATTTAGGACCTGATTAAAACAAATTCTCTTCTGAATGAGAAAATACTGTGTGGCTTCCATTTCTAACAGAATTACTTGGTGGTGTCCAGGGAGTACCAAGGGCATAAAATGACACATGAATTCAGTTGGTATAACCAATCAATCCATGGTATTTATTGAAGTGCTTACTATGTGCAGAGCATGGTATTAAGTGCTGGGAAAGGTACAACAGAGTTGGTTGACACGTTTCCTGCCCACAAAATGTTTACAGTATAGAGGGCTAAGTAAGCATGGCTTAACAGTAATGAGACCTATTAAGTACCTCCTGGGTGAATCTACTGTGTCCACTACAATAGAAGTAGTGGATACACTCCCTCTTTGCAAGAGGAGTAATTGTGTCCAACCCAATTATGTTGTATCTGCCCCAGGACTTAGTACAGTGCTTGGTACATAGTAAGCAAAATACCACAATCATTATTATTATTTGGGGTAATTCTGCTTCTTCATGTCTTGCTTTGGGTTAATGTGCACTTTGCACATACAGAAACCTGTGTTTATGATGAGTAAGAATGTTAGGAGATATGAAAGGTGTTCTGTCAGTCAAAAATTAACACACATTCAGTCATCAAATTTTAAATAATTGTCCCACCAGGAGTTGCTCATATCAATTCTGAAATCCTAACCCTAATCCCAATCCTATCCCTAGTCAAAATCTTATCTGACCTTTGGCCTTATTTACCCAATATTGCTGTTACTGATGAGTGAACTGTGATTTTGAGCAATGCCAACTGCCTATATTTCAGTATTCAAATTAACAATATTTACTGAGCACTTACTGCATAGAGAGTACTCTAGTAGTCTTGGGGAAGAAAAAAATTAACTGAAATATTTAATCCCTCCCCTCAAAGAGTTTCCAATCCATCTAATTACTGATATGATTCTTTTTTTAGGATATTTTAAATGCTATTGAAGTGCTTATTATGTGTCAGGCACTATACTCAGCACAAGATAACAAGATGATCAGGTTGGACACAGTCCCTTTTATTATGAATGAAATTGTCGATTATTTCTGAGAAAGTAAAAGGGAGCAGGGGAGAAGTAGCATGGCCTAGTAGATAGAGCAGAGGCCTGGGAGTCAGAAGGTTGTAATCCTGGCTCAGCCACTTGTCTGCTGTGTGACTTTGTGCAAGTCAATTCATATCTCTGTGCCTCAGTTCCCTCATCTGTAAAATGGGGGTTGAGACTGTGAGCTCCACATGGGACAGGGACTGTGTCCACCCCAATTTGCTTGTATCCACCCCAGTGCTTAGTACAGTGCTGGCAGATAATAATAATAATAATAATAATAATAATAATAATAATAATAATGGCATTTATTAAGCACTTACTATGTGCAAAGCACTGTTCTAAGCGCTGGGGCATTTACAAGGTGATCAGGTTGTCCCACATGGGGCTCACAGTCTTAATCCCCATTTTACAGATGAGGTAACTGAGGCACAGAGAAGTTAAGTGACTTGCCCAAAGTCACACAGCTGACAAGTGGCGGAGCCGGGATTTGAACCAATGACCTCTGACTCCAAAGCCCGTGCTCTTTCCACTGAGCCACGCTGCTTCCCCGATAGTATGCACTTAACAAATCCCATAATTATTATTAAAGAGTGAGTCATTTAAGATGCTGGAATTTAACCAGATGGGTTTGTTGAGCCCTCAAATCAACCTAAAGTAAGAATTCTGATTATTAGGCTCATACACCAAAATAATTGAATCAGAGAACTGAAATTCACATCTTCTTCTTGCTGAAACACCAAATAAGCTGCCATGTCAGAGTTCATATGGTTACTCCCTGTGATTAGGAGCAAATCCACTGTCTACTATCCTTTCTATTCACTCATTAGTGAGGTTCCCCTATCAGTGCTAAATGGAAGTTGAAACAGTTGTCTGCCTTGGCTTTTAGTATCATGGAGGTTCAAGTCTGTCTCCAGTCCACTTCTTATTCAAATGCCTTCCTGATATCCACTGCTTTGGGAAAATCTTATTCTGTATTCGGTATTCACTCCACTCTCAGCCCCATAACACTTAGGTATATATCTCTAAATTATTCATTTATATTAATATCTGTCTCACCCTCTAGACTTTATGCACAAGTGGCAAGGGTGGGTGTTAGGTTGATGCAATTTTGGGTGTTGTATAGTAACAGGGTACATTTTCCTAGGGAAAGTGGAATTTTAGGAGGGTTATGAAGACAGAAAATTATGTCCTGGCAGATTTGGAGGGAAGGAAGTTCAGGGCTGGGAAACAGCAGGAGCTAGGGTTCAAGAGTGAGGCACAGTGAGCTGAGCTTAAGGAGAAGCAAATAATGCAAAGGGGAGTAGCAGGTGAAGAGAATCTGTATTTAAGATGGAGAGATCTGTGGAGTCTCAAAGCCACTAGTGAGGCCTTTGTGCTTTATGAGGATAGAGATAAATCTAGAGCACCTGCTATGTGCAAGACACACAGTTCTAGTTTCTGATAGAGTTTACAAAAAAAAGGAAAGCACTTCTGAGGAGTGAAAAATTTAGCAGGGGAACCAGAAAAACATAAAAACACATCATCAATTAGATGAAAGCCAAGAGGATAAAGACAAATTAACATGTATTAATGGTGATCGATATATACATGACGGTTGAGATGGCTGTAATGTAGAGAACAACAATGAGACCATTGGTGGTCAAGACAGTTTCCCTCCAGGTTTGGCAACATTCAATCAATGAGCCCTATTTATTTAGCGCTTACTGTGCGCAGAGCACTGTTGTAAGTGTGCGGGAGAGTACAATATAACAATATAGCAGACATTCCCTGCCAAGCTTACAGTATAGAGGGGGGAGTCAGACATTAATACAAATAAATAAATTGAGAAATGTACATAAGTGCTGTGGGGCTGGGAAGGGGGGAGAACAAAGGGAACAAGTCAGGGTGATGCAGAGGGGAGTGGGAGAAAAGTAATTGAGGCTTTAGTCAGAGAAAGCCCCTTGGAGGAGATCTGCCTTCAAAAAGGCTTTGAAGGTGGTGAGAGTGGTTGTCTGATTCCATTGCCATTAATTCTTTGCTTGGAGGTGGTGGAGGGCGTCCTATCTCTCTTCTGTTCCCTCAGCTTTCCAAGGAAAGTGTCTCCCCAGGATCCTGGAGCTAACCAAACTCATACTGTCTGCAGACGGAAAGGTTAGAACACTTAATGGACATTTAGTAAACTGATTATATCCTTATCACATTAATTAGGTAACAGAACAGAATTCTGGTCCAAAACATCTTTCCCTCTCCTGTATGTAACACTTTCCTCCTTTCTTTCCCCAGTACCCGTTCTACTTACCTGTAGGTATCCTAATGCACTTGTTCTTCAGGTTCACTCACCATCTCTTCTCTTGGGGATTCCCAAGTTTTGGTTCACCCCCTCTAGATCTTTCCCTCAGGATTGATGGATACCAGGTGAACTGCTGCCTATCCACACAATTTCCCCACCTTCACCCTCAGTTCCTCAGGTAGAGGAGATTGCTCTTTGGGATTCTAAATTTTCCAACATGGAGAACTTTTATTCTGTGTCCTGCCCTTCCACGGTTGCTTCCCAAAACCTTCCCTGTGTGTCCTGATATCCTCAGGATCATATTCCAAAACTTTCTGCCCAAAATGGCAGAGGGGTTTCTTTCCCAACTTACTATATGCCTTCCTCCTTAGCCATTCCTCCCCTGTGATTGACTATGGGCCACCTGGCGGCACTTGCTAAATACTTTGTACTTGAGCCAATTAGCCTTCCCTCAGGAAGTGGCTCATTCTTCCTTTTCTAGCAATTTCCACAGCATCTCTTTTCCCCCTTCCCCTGTGTAAGGGACTAACTTGGGGAAGTGTGACATGGAGGAAGGGAAGTTAATCTGGGCAGACATCAAGCAAGAGGTTTTCAGGCTTTTGAAGCTGGGGAGGAAAGCACTTTGAAAAGGGTTGGAGAGGGTATTTTGGCGATGAAGAGAGAGGAGAGCAGCTGACTACAAAATTGGCCTTTTGGTGCATCTTGGTGCTCATATAGGTACTTCGTAGGCCATGGAGCTAGACTGTAAGCTCGTCCTCTAGACCGTAAACTCACTGTGGGTTGGGAATGTGTCTGGTTTATTGTTATATCAAACTGTCCCAAGCACTTAGTACAGTGCTCTGCAAACAGTAGCGCTTAAAGAATGCAACTGAGTGGTTGATGATATGTTTGTAGCAGAGATGCATCTTCAAGGATACTGAAGATGATGTATTCCCTTGTAGTGCTAGAGAAACCATCACAGGAATGCCAGTGTTAGCCATGGAGTAGTGCCTCTTCCCACTTTTATGGTTTTTGAAGCAATTGCTTTGCTGAGTCTCATTTTCAGGGGGTCAGACCTCAAAAGGAGTTCCTTCCACTGCCCATCTCATGCCAACCTGCCAGCAGTGTGTGAAAAATGCCACCTGAAAACATAACCCTCATCAAAGAGTGACTGCTCTATGTGGAGGTCCCAATCAATTCTTGGGCTGCCACTTTCTTTTAAAAGAATGGCCTCAGTGGATTTTCCTTCAGTGAGAAAGTGGGTGGGTACTGATGGAAGGCAGGTCGGAGTGCTGGTTCTGGGGAAAATCCAAAGTTTGGACTCTAAAGTAGCTGTTCCTCAGGGCTCCATGTTCCCTGCTGAAGGTCTCAACTTTCAGGACAATAACCATTGTGACCTTAAGAAGCAGCATGACCTAATGGATAGAGCACGGGCTTGGAAGTCAGAGGACCAAGGTTCTAATTCAAGCTCTGCCAC
This sequence comes from Tachyglossus aculeatus, assembly GCF_015852505.1. Taxonomy (NCBI): domain Eukaryota; kingdom Metazoa; phylum Chordata; class Mammalia; order Monotremata; family Tachyglossidae; genus Tachyglossus; species Tachyglossus aculeatus. The sequence goes on from NC_052086.1 coordinate 74,964,210, forward strand.
TTGCCTGCTGGGTGACCTTGGGAAAGTCACTTTGCTTCTCTGGGCCTCAGTTCCCTTAACTTCAAAATAGAAATTCAATACCTGTTCTCTCTGCTACTTAGATTGGGAACACCTTGTGGGACTTAGTGATCTTGTATTCATTCATTCAATCGTATTTATTGAGCACTTACTGTGTGCAGTGCCCCCTCCCAGCACTTAGTACAGTGCTTGGCACATAGTAATCACTTCACAAATAGTATTATTATTACTGACAACAATGATAATAATAAAGTTCAAGGTGGAAGTGATGTCTGAAGCTGAGATCAGCAAGTAGTTGGCCTGTTCCCCCCCTCCCCAGCTCAGTGTTGACCTTGGTGAAGATCCTACACTTAGAGAACACACAAACAGGCAAAGACTGAATGAACCCAGGACATGAAATAACTGCATCACTCATGTCCCCACACTACTCTATGGGGCCCCTCTATAAACCTCTGACTTAAATTCAAAGGTTAAATTTAATGTGCATTAATTTTCCATCCCCTTCTGAGTTAATCAATCAATAGTCGTGTTTACTGAGCTCTTACTGTTTGCAGAGCACTGCATTAAGTGCTTGAGTGAGTACATTACTCCTTCCCCATTTCTCAGGTGTTTTTCTCTCAAGTGTTTTCTGGACTAAGTTCTAATCTGGTTAAAAATATTTTCCCAAATGGTCTCTGATGTAATCCAGTAAAATTAAAATCAAAGGCATTCAGGAAGAAGTCTTGTAAAGCCAATTGACTCAACTTAATTCCAGTTCTTAAGTTTGGGAAAATGTTTTATGCAGCTGAGAAAATAGTCTTATGTATCTTCAGCGTTTAATGGCTTAAATTTTCTAGTAGCACAATTCAGAGCCTAACAAGACATATTTGTTTACATTTACATTTGATGAATATAAAAAATAAAAACATAAAAAGGCAGAAATATTTCTTCAATAGATAAATATCCAGCAGCAGTCTAGTTCCTGGAATACTTTATTTGAGCCTGTATAGATTTTTTTTTGGTAACATACTGTGTTCACAATAATATCCTGAAAAAGCAATTTTAGGATGAAAATGCTGACAAGACACTATGCATTACTATGAAACTTACACATTTTTTGTAATTAGGTCTTGAAATATTGAGACCCATTTCTGATAACATTAAATGGATTTCAAACTGTTGTTTTCAAATTAGAAATGAAGTTGTGTTAATTTCCTCTCCCCCCTACACCGGCAAAAAGAGGATACTTTAGTGATTTTCATGTTCAATTAATTTGTTTCCAATAGATGACCATGTCTGCTGTGGAGTATGACTAAACATATACTATGGGTTCTTCACCTATGGCGATAATAGTAATAACGAACATATTTAAGTGCTTACTATGTGGCAGGCACTGTACTAAGTGCTGGAGAGGATACAAGCAAATTGAATTGGACACAGTCCCTGTCCCATGTGGGGCTCACAATATCAATCTCCACTTTATATATGAGGTGACTGAGCCCCGGAGATGTGAAGTCACTTGCCCAAGGTCACACAGTGGACAAGTGGCAGAGCTGGGATTAGGACCCATGATCTTCTGACTCTGAGGCCTGGGCTCTAGCCACTACACTATGTTTGCAATCCAAGTTGGAAAGTCTGTATGGGGATTTCAGGCTCAGGATCCCTTAGGGAGCATCATCACCAAATGATAATGATTAAGCACATAGATGCATATGAGGCTATGCTAAAATAGCACCTAATCTGTCTCTCTGGAGCCGACATCCTCAAAGGTGCAATCCACCAGTACTGGAGTGAGTGGATGCTATTTCCTGCACTGACTCTCCGGATGGGCTAAAATAGGTCACTGCAAGATTATGTAAGACTTTTTGCCAAGGCCAACATCCCTTTAGATGATGAAAGGCAAAACCTGCCCAAAATACCTAACCTGACCAGTCAGAAAGGAGAAGGGTGGATTCAGGGAGATGAATCATCCAAATAAGGTGAAGTATTTTTTCTTCGGTGTTTATGGGGAAAAGAGAAGGCCGGGTTAGAGCAGGGCCTAAGCTACGCTCTGCAGATGCACAAGGAGGAAATTGGTAATTTTGCACCACTCTGTCAGGCAAACTCTGAACGGAAGACACTCCTGATAACTTATTAGCACTGATTTGCTGCAGAACAATTCAGAATTCAAGAAAGAGATTTTCTAAGCACAAGGTTGAACATTGGTCAGACTGAGCTTTGTATTTCGTGGCACTAACTGGCTGTTGAACTGTCACAACTATGAGCTAACCCAGTTTAGATTTTTTTTACCTGCCCTGTGCTTCTTACTCATTTCTTTTTGATGCATTTCAGTTAGGGACACTTCCTTTACTGATGAACGGGCTAAAATTCCTGTAATAGCACATTTCCAACTCTTAAATATGTGAAACTATCCGGCATCAAGGTTGACAAAGCAGAATTTCAGTGATTCTGTGATCTGAGGACCGGAAATACGGAAACATTATTATGGAAATAAAATATGCATTGGCCCAGTGGAGAAGTTGAAACACACTTATTGCTGGAAGCGTGTGCATTTGGGTGATAATGTAAGCTCGTTATGGGCAGGGAACATATCCGCTAATTCTCTTATATTGTACTCTCCCAAATGCTTAGTACTCTGCACATAGTAAGCACTCAATAAGTGCTGTTGACCGATTAATTTATAATGGTCCTCGCCAAGAACCTACTTTGACTGCTTCGGTTGCAGTTTTTATTTCTGCTAATTCCAGGCACTGTAGTAAGCGCTGGGGTGGACACCAGCAAATCGGGTTGGACACAGTCCCTCTCCCACATGGGGCTCCCAGTCTCATTCCCCATTTTACAGATGAGGGAACTGAGGCACAGAGAACTGAGGTGACTTGCCCAAGGTCGCAGAGCAGACAAATGGCAGATCTGGGATTAGAACACACAACCTTCTGATTCCTAGGCCCGTTTTCTATTCATTATACCATGCACCATCTTCAGAGGGCTCCCTCCAGCCATCTGGGTGTCCATTCAGATAATCCAATAAATAATCCAATAACACTTCTTGCCCTCAACTCTTACCTCTGCTATGGCCGGTATTCTGCACTGGCCTTTGATTCAGATGAACCACCCATGGTTCTGCTGCCCTGGATCAATCAATCGATCAATCAGTGGTATTAATTGAGCACTTCCTGTGTGCTGAACACTGTACTAAATACTTGGGAGAGGATCCACTCAGATCCATAAAGGCAATCTTTAGAACGGGAGTGTGTCTGTTTATCGTTATATTGTGCTCTCCCAAGTGCTTAGTACAGTGCTTTGCACACAGTCAGCACTCCATAAATATGATCAAAATCCTTAAGAAGCAGGATTGGCTAAGTGGATAGAGCACGGGCCTGGGAGTCAGGAGGTCATGGGTTCTAATCCCAGCTCTGTCACTTGTCTGCTGCGTGACCTTGGGTAACCTTTCACTTCTATGGGCCTGTCACCTTGTCTGTAAAATGGGGATTAAGACTATGAGTCTGATGTGGGAAAGGGACTGTGTCCAACCCAATTTGCTTGTATTGCCCCCAGTGCTGAGTATAGTGCCTGGCATATAGTAAGAGCTTAACAAATATTACTATAATTATTATTATTACAATTGAATGAATTAACCAATTTCCCATCACACATTTCTTTCCCAGGAAAGTTTCAACCAAGGTCTAGTCAAGTTTTGTTATCAATCAGTGGTATTTATTGAGTGCTTATTGTGTGCAGAGTACTCTACTAAGAACTTGGGGTGGTAAAATTCAAAAGAATTGGTAGATGAAATTCCCTGCCCAAAGTGAACCTATAGTCTGCAGAGGCAAAGAGATATTTAAAAAAACCTACAGATAAGGAAATAGTAGAGTATAAGGATATTTTTATCAATCAATCAATCAATCAATCGTATTTATTGAGCGCTTACTATGTGCAGAGCACTGTACTAAGCGCTTGGGAAGTACAAATTGGCATCACATAGAGACAGTCCCTACCCAACAGTGGGCTCACAGTCTAAAAGGGGGAGACAGAGAACAGAACCAAACATACCAACAAAATAAAATAAGTAGAATAGAAATGTACAAGTAAAATAGATAAATAAATAAATAGAGTAATAAATATGTACAACCATATATACATATATACATATATACCATATATACATATATACAGGTGCTGTGGGGAAGGGAAGGAGGTAAGACGGGGGGATGGAGAGGGGGACGAGGGGGAGAGGAAAGAAGGGGCTCAGTCTGGGAAGGCCTCCTGGAGGAGGTGAGCTCTCAGCAGGGCCTTGAAGGGAGGAAGAGAGCTAGCTTGGCGGATGGGCAGAGGGAGGGCATTCCAGGCCCGGGGGATGACGTGGGCCGGGGGTCGATGGCGGGACAGGCAAGAGCGAGGTACAGTGAGGAGATTAGTGGTGGAGGAGCGGAGGGTGCGGGCTGGGCAGTAGAAGGAGAGAAGGGAGGTGAGGTAGGAGGGGGCGAGGTGATGGAGAGCCTTGAAGCCCAGGGTGAGGAGTTTCTGCTTGATGCGCAGATTGATCGGTAGCCATTGGAGGTTTTTGAGGAGGGGAGTAATATGTCCAGAGCGTTTCTGGACAAAGATAATCCGGGCAGCAGCATGAAGTATGGATGCAGCAGCATGAAGTATGGATAACAGCATGAAGTATGGTATTTGTTAAGCACTTACCATGTGCTAGGCACTGTACTAAGCACTGGGGTAGATATGGGCACAGTCCATGACCCACATGGGGTTCACAGCTTTAATCCCCACTTCATGGGTGAAGTAACTGAGGCATAGAGAAGTTAAGTGACTTGTCCAAGGTCACACAGTAGACATGTGGTAGCACCGGGATTAGAACCCAGGTCCTCTGACTCCCAGGCCCATACTCTTTCCACAAGGCCACGCTTGCTTCTCCCAACTCAAGTGTTAAGGTGTTACAAATATTTTTGATTGAGAAAACTGGGGGTAAAGAACAGGGAAACAATTATTTTCAACATTAAGGAAAAATGAAGAAAAGGTACTATGTGCAGTTGGTAAAGCTTCCTCAACCTTGGACAAGTACTTCACTTTTCTGTGCCTCAGTTACCTCATCTGTAAAATAGGGAATAAGACTGTAGCACCATGAGGGACAGGGACTGTGTCCAGCCCAATTTGCTTGTTTCCACCCCAGTGTTTAGTAGAGTGCCTGCCACATAGTAAGTGCTTAAAATACAATTATTGTTATTTTTGTTATCATCATCATTAATAATAATAATAATAACTCCAAAGACCACATAACTCTGGAGAGGTCATTAGAACAGTCTTTAGTAGAACTTCCTTCCCATCAACATTCAGAAAAGCATATTGGTTGCAGAGGAAAAGTTTGGTTCTCAAGAGGAGGGACAATTCTTGGGTAAATGAAGCCAGAGGTTTCTTTGCATTGGGATATGATTTGGCTTTTTAAATGAAAATAAAGCATCCTTGTTGATCTTTTTATTATTTATCCTTTGGACATCTACAGTTGCACCCTTAGCTGGATTAGCTCCAGGGTTCAAACGGAATAAAACAACACTAGTTAAAATATTAAAATGCATTTAAAGAGCACCCAGCGGAGGGAACGATAAAACAGAGCAAATTAGCATGAAAACAGAAAGAAAAAACATTATTTAGTGCCCTTTGGCATTGACCAACTTAAAAATGATAAGTTTTGTACTGAAAACCGAAGCTTAATTACTTATTTGGTTGTTTTTCAGCTTCCTGTGAGAAATGGAACCCCAAACTGGCTTTTTTTAAAGCAACATCTTTGCTCATGCTTTTGCTCTCATATAAATCAGAACAGTTATTGCACACTGTTGATTCCCAATGAACATGACATCATAGAACCTTGGAATATGAGTACTGAAAAGGACCTTAAGGTCAACTGGTCCATCACTCTCCCCACAGAACAGATTAGTCTCTCATCTTTTCTAAAAGATCTGCAGTTGATGGAGACTCTAAAATATTGTCCTAAAGTTCTTTCTGATGTCTAACTGAAATCTCTCCCACCTTAATTCACACTGCTTTCTTCCTGCTTTGAGTCCTATAAGCGTTGGTCAGAATTCTACTCATGAAATAAATTTCACCCACTTGTAACCATGGATTAAGTCACATTTTAGCCTTCTCTTCTCTAAATAACCAATCTGGATTCCTTAAGCATTCCCTAAAAGGCTCGAGATGCTACACCTTTTCTCCTTTAAACAATTTCATTGTTCTTCTCTGGACCCTATCCTGGATATTGTCATTTACTTCATTAGTAAAATTAACACCACCAGGTCTGAGCTCCCCAAAGTCACCCTTCCCCCTTCTCCATCCCCCCAGCTCTCAACGCTCTCCTCTACTTTCGCATCCTTCCCAGCAGTATCTTCATGAGATCTCTTCCCTCCTCTCAAGTGCCACCCCATCCACCTGTGTTTCAGACCCCATTCCCTCTCATCTTATGAAAACTCTCACCCCCTCCCTCCTCCCCTCCTAAACTTCCATCTTCAACTGCTCACTCTCCACTGGTTCCTTCCCCTCTGCCTTCAAACACTACCATCCTTCCCGTCTCACAAGCCTGCAACCTTGATGTCATCTTTGACTCTGCTCTCTCATTCACTCCACACATTCAATCCATCACAAAAACCTGCCAGTCTCACCTCCACAACATCACCAAGATCCACCCTTTCTTCTCCATTCAAACCTCTACCTTGCTGGTTCAGTCTCTCATCCTATCCCGACTGGATTACTGCACCAGCCCCCTTACTGATCTCCCATCCTCTTGTCTCTCCTTGCTTCAGTCTATTTCACTCTGCTGCCCAGATTGTCTTTCTGCAGGAGTGCTCTGGGCATGTCTCTCCCCTCCTCAAAAATCTCCAGTTGTTGCCTATCAACCTTCGAATCAAGCAAAAACTCCTCACTCTTGGCTTCAAATCTCTCCATCACCTTGCCCCCTCCTACCTCACCTCCCTTCTCTCCTTCTACAGCCCAGCCCACACACTCCACTCCTCTGCCACTAACCTCCTCACTGGGCCTCGTTCTCGCCTGTCCCACCGTCCACCCCTGGCCCATGTCCTGCCTCTGGCCTGGAATTCCAGGTCCCCCTCCACACATCCTCCAATCTAGCTCTCTTCCTCCCTTCAAAGCCCTACTGAGAGCTCACCTCCTCCAGAAGGCCTTCCCAGACTGAGCCCCCCCTTTCCTTCTCCTCCTCCTCCTCCCCTCCCCATCGCCCCCCCTGCCCTACCCGCTTCCCTTCCTCAGAGCACTTGTGTATATTTGTACATATTTATTATTCTATTTATTTTATTAATGATGTGTATACAGCTATAATTCTATTTATTCTGATGGTATTGACACCTGTCTACTTGTTTTGTTTTGTTGTCTATCCTCCCCTTCTAGACTGCGAGCCTGTTGCTGGCTAGGGACCATCTCTATATGTTGCAGATTTGTACTTCCCAGGCACATAGTACAGTGCTCTGCATACAGTAAGCACTCAATACGATCAAATGAATGAATGAATCTAATCCCAATATCTAAAGTGAAATAACTGAAACTGGACACAGTATTCTAATAAAAGACTGAGTAGTGCACAGTCATCTCTCAGGGTCACACCTGGAGAGTTTCCAGTACTCTACCAGTCTCCACTATGGGAGGGAGAGTCAAGCAGAGCCATAACCATTCCAAGCTTGGACAGTGGCTAGCGAGTGGAAGGCAATCTTCTACAGGCCAAAACTCACCTGTGCTGGGCAGCAGCAGCATGGGAAAGAGTCGAGGGTGGAGACTCAGGTTTTCTGCATGGAAGGAGGCAATGGTAAACTGCTTCCGTATTTTTACCAAGGAAACTCTATGGATACACTACCTGAACGATTGCAGATGGAGGTGGGGCATTCTTGGAGAGATGTGTCCATGGCATCGCTATGGGTCAGACAGGACTAGACAGCACAAGACAACAAGTGAACAGTACAACTGAAGTATAACTTGGCAACTCCTACATATGTAATTTTTATTAATACACCACACTGATTAATCATTCAATAACAATTGAGTGCCTACTATACAGAAAACACTGCACCAGTACATTGCTGAATGTCAGCTGTACTTGACTCTGATGACCAGATCTTTTTTTTTTTCTTAGTGGTATATGTTAAGTGCTTACTATGTGCCAGGCTATGTGCTATGAACTAAGCACTGGGTAGATCCAAGCTAATCAGGTTGGCTACAGCCCTTGTCCTACATGGGGCTCACAGTCATAATTCCCATTTTAAAGATGAGGTAACTGAGGCCTAGAGAAGTGAAGTGACTTGCCTAAGGTCACACAGCAGTCAAGTGGTGGAGCTGGGATTAGAACCCAGATTCTGAGTCTCCAAGCCCATCTTGTTTCCACAAGGCCAAACTTCTTCTGTGTCCCATGCCTATTCCATCTGACCATCCTATAATGGTGGTGTTTGGATTTTGTACATCTACATTGAAATTAAGCCAATTATATTTTATTCTGCTTCATGGAAAAGTTTTTCCAAATTTTCAGAGTCATTTGGGATTGTATTTCTGCCTTCTACCTTTTAACCTCATCCATTTGACTTTTATTTGCAGGTTGGGTGAGATATTCAATTTCTTCAGCTGGCTAAAAATAGAGATTTTGGAGAAAAATAAAATCCCTAGAACTAATCCTCGTAGACTATGACTTCCTAAATCCCTTCTCCTCCCCTGTCCCACCAGTGACCTTAAGCCATTGATAATTAACTTTTGGGTGTGAGTCACAGACTGCTCCCAGATGTAGGCCAAGACCCAGTTTGGTACTTGTTGATGCAAATATTATGAGGGGACAGAATCAAAGGCCTCACAGAAATCAAAAAGAAGCTCATTGTGGGCAGGGAATGTGTCTGTTTTACAGTACAGGGCCTGGCACATGGTAGGCACTTAAAAATTACCGTAATTATTACAACTCCAGGTGTGAACCAGAGCCGGTTTTCCAAATGGCCCTTCAGAATGCAGGTGACCAAGAGCAGTACCAGTCTTTGAAACATCTCCAGTCCCCCAGAATTGCCAGATTGACATGCCCATCCTGGGCTGGATCCAAGTCATACAGGCCTACAGGAGTGGGGACAGTCACTCACATACAATTAGTTGCTATTCTGCAACTTATTTCTATGACCATCTTGGCCTTTTCTAAATAAATAACACAAATAATTTCTGTTTTAGGAAAAAAATAACCAAAGGAAAGCTTGGTGTTGGAAACCTTATTTAATGTTATTGGTTAAGTGCTTGCTATATGCCCAGCACCGTACTAAATGCTGGGGTAGATACATGATAATCAGGTTGGACACAGTCCATGTCCCACGTGGGGCTCACAGTCTTAATCCCTATTTTATAGAAGAAGTAACTGAGGCATAGAGAAGTGACTTGCCTGCTGACTCCCAGGCCTGTGATCTATCCATTAGTCTATGCTGGGGGTTTTTAATGGTATTTGTTAAGCACTTATTATGTGACAGGCACTGTACTAAACACTGGGGTAGATACAAGGTTGGACACAGTCCATGTCCCACATGTGGCTTACATTCTTAATCATCATTTTACATATGAGGTAACTGAGGCACAGAGAAGTGAAGTAACTTGCCCAAGGTCACACAGCACACAAGTGGCAAAGCCGAGATTAGAACCCAGGTTCTTCTGGCTCACAAGCCCTTGCTTTATCCACTAGGCCACACTGCTTCCCCTTGTTGACTTCTCAATCCCAAATTATATGCCAAATGCTCACCATCACGTACCAATTCCATTCCCATAGAGTGTAAGTTCATTCAGGGCCAGGAACATGACTACCAACTCTGTTGTATTATAAACTCCCAAGTGCTTAGTACAGTGCTCTGCACACAGTAATCACTCAGTAAATAGCATCGATGATGATAGAATGCAAGGCTCTTGTCATAGTACTTGAACTGACTCCCGACTATAGACAATATTGAATAGTTTATGTAGGATTTAAGGGACTATGGCAGGGCTATAATGGAGTGGAAGTTGTTGAAGGTTAACAGGTTACAGGAAAAATTTTCTCACCAAGAAAATTAGTATGTGCATTGAGCATAGTAATTAGAATCCACTTGCTAAGTATATCCTCGTAGTATTCATTAGAAAGGATAAAACCCCTGACATTAGGAAGTTGCTTTAACTTGAGAGAATGGAAATGATCATGCATGACTAATAAGGTTTCTACTGAAGAAATAGGAGATAGCTGATAGAAAAAGATATAGAAGGAAATAACAACCGCTTCTCCTGAACATTAAACTCTCGTTTCTGGGGATAAAACCATCTAAAATCAATAACCGTGCATGTCAATCTGAGTCACCTCCAAAATTCTACCTTATTCTCCTTTCTGCATCCCTTTCTGCATCCCTGTTTTCTAAACACTCCTGACCCCGTTTGAGGCTATCAAACAATTATTTGTATTTATTGAGCAGTTACTGTGTGCAATGAACTGCACTTAGTGCTTGGAAGAGTTCAGTATAACACAGTTGGTAGACATGTTACCTGCCCACAAGGAGCTTAAAGTTGAGAGGACTAATCTCCCAGACTCCTTCATCTGTCCATATACTTGATCTATCCAAACTGCTCATAATTCCCACCATCTAAGATCACAAAATTTAAACTAGGCTGATCCAAATGATCAAGGCGAATTACTAATGTCTATTTTGATCAAAGTCATGCATAATGACATGACCAGTCATGGGGAAGCAACATGACCTAGTGGATAGAGCATGGGCCTGAGAGTCAGAGGACCTGGGTTCTAGTCCTGGCTCCAGCACTGGTCTGCTGTGTGACCTTGGGCAAGTCACTTCACTTCTCTGTGTCTCAGCTCATCTGTAAAATGAGGATTAAATCCTTCTCCTGACTGAATCCAACCTAATTATCTTCTTAGTACAGTGCCTGGCATAGTAAGCACTTAACAAGTATCATTAAAAAAAATCAGAGTTGAAGAAGCTTGCTTGACCCTTTTCTCGATATCAGTGGAGTAAATCAGGGTAGTGTAATAGGTCCACTAGTTTTCAGCCTTTCCTGGGCAGCTGTCTTTGAGGAGACAAAACACCTGGGATTAGACTATCTTTGGGAAACTTCTAAACCCATGCTAAATTCTAAGCATCACTGAAAGTTGAGACTACTGTGCAGTTTATGTTACTAAATATGATTGGGCCCCAGAAGCACTTATGCAAGGAGATACACAAATGATTACAAACCCCTTTATAGAATCATCACAATGCTCATAGAGGTTGGATGGCAACCGGATTTTTGGTAGGAGCTGTGTGCTTTCAAAATTCTCTGATCAGACCTGGAAAAGACTATCAACTCTACTAGATTTTAAACTCCTTGTGGGCAGGGATTGGGTCTATTAACTCTTTTAATAATAATAATGGTGGTATTTGTTAAGCACTTAATATGTGCAAAGCACTGTACTTTCCCAAGTGCTTAGTACACTGCTCTGCACACACTAAACACTCAATCAATTCCACTGATCAACTGATTGTGGAAGCAGTGTGGCCTAATGGAAAGAGCTTGGGCCTGGGAGTCAGAGGAATTGGGTTTTTATCCTGGTTCTTCCATATGTCTGTTGTATGACTTTGGGCAGGTAAGTTAGTTTCTCTAGTCCTCAGTTACCTCTTCTGTAAAGTGGAAATTAAATCTTACTTCCTCCTATATAAATTGTGAGCCTTATGTGGGATAGGAACCGTGTCCAACCTGTGTGCTTGGCACCTAGTAAGCACTTAAAAACACTATTATTAATAATAATTTTAACCAGGGAAAGATAGGGAAAAAACTACATGACACAAGAAGCAAAGGAGCTGGCTTGCCTACATTTTCCAGAGGCCACTTAGACTTTCTGGGAGAAGTTTGACTTCTTTGCTAGAGGTGGAAAGCTATATCCACCCTGGGGTGGAGCTCGGGACTGGTTTAGTTTTCATACGGGAAAAGTATATCTCTGTCTGTCTTTCTGTCTCTGTATCTCTCTCCTCCTCTCCACCCCCAAATAGGGGCATACAGAATCACAGTAATGAGGTTCAGATCTTTCTCGTGGCATCAGATCACTGTTTATCACAAAACAGCTTCTTGGATGACCTTGTGAGGAGGGTGAAAGTTAGCTTTCATGTCCATTTAACCACTTCATGGTGTGCTCAGTTCAGGGGACTGAAGATGAAAAAAACAAAATGCATGTTTCAAAAGGGCAGGGGCGCAATGTGGCAGTTCATTGCAGGAGTCACAGTGGAGGACAGATCAGCCTGGCTTGTGGCAATTGGGAAAGGGAGACTCTTTCAGAACAAAGGGAGGTGAACTGAAGAGGCAAGATGGAAAATAGTGCCAGGCACTTCAAAGAGCAAATGCAGAAAGAATTAAGGTCGACCTTTACAGATGCCTAACACATTTCCTGCCCACAAGGAGCTCACAGTCTAGAGGGGGTGACAGATAGTAATTACAGATATGTTCATAAGTGCTGGGGGGCTGAGGGAGGGGTGAATGAAAGGAAGCAAATCAGGACGATGTAGACGGGAGTAGGAGAAGAGGAAATGAGGGCTTAGTCAAGGAAGGTGTCTTGAAGGAGAAGTACCTTCAATAAGGCTTTGAAAGTGGAGAAAGTAATTGCCTATCAGACATGATGAGGGAGGGTGTTCCAGGCCAGAGGCAGGACATGAGTGAGAAGATGTACTCCTAAGTGCTTACTATAAGCAGGAGAAGCAGTGTGGCTCAGTGGAAAGAGCACAGGCTTTGGAGTCAGTAGTCATGGGTTCAAATCCCGGCTCTGCCTATTGTCTATGCCTCAGTTCCCTCATCTGTAAAATGGGGATTGACTGTGAGCCCCCTGTGGGACAACCTTATCACCTTGTAACCTCACCAGTGCTTAGAACAGTGCTTTGCACATAGTAAGCGCTTAATAAATGCCATTATTATTATTATTATAATGCTCTCCACACAGTAAGTGCTCAATACACATCACCAATTGATATTTTGAAGACCCATCACAATGTCATTGTGTGCATGTGAATATTGAAGAAAAACTTAGTGAGCGACTATGTGGCTGAAAAACCTACTGTGCATGCCCAAATGCTTTGTCCCATGTGTTGCACACAGCGCTTGATAATTATGATTGATGGATAGACATGTTGCTTGCCCACAAGAAGTTCTCCCTAGTAACTTCTTTGGAAAGAGTTGTTGGGGCCAGAATAACAGGCTATATCTTCATCCTTAACCCTATCACTCATCTTGTTATCATATCAGATCAACGGAACCCACCACAGTTTTTGAGTGCAATTTATCTCTACAGTTAAGCTTCTTTCCTCTTCCTTGGGTTCATGCTTATAAATGTTTAAAAATGCCCACTGTTACACAGTAGGGATTATATCCTCTCATTCCCAAAATGAAAAGCAACTCATGTATTATTCAGGAAAAAAATTTTATATTATTGAACAAAGGATATGTGTGCTTCCCTATTACATATTCATTCTTTCTTATTTTATGATCTAATTCTAGTCCAAGGTAAATCACAAACAAATGTAAAGATTAAAAACTGACCCATTCATACAGCAAAAGTCAGAGAGTATGGGTTGCAAGCCCATAATGAACTGAATGATCGAGATTTTTGTTTGTTGATCGGGGAAGCTGAGTTAATGTCAGGATTCATCATTACCCTCAGGTTAGCATCTTGATCAGAGGACTTTACTGGAGATTTAGCATTATTCCAGGGGAAATTACACAGACAATAGAAATGAACATGGTCACTGCACTCAAAAAATTGGCAGTCTAATGATGGGGTGGAGGTAAGCACTTTAGAAGAAAATTTTTCCCAGAAAAGAAGTTAACATGAAAAGATCATCCACTTGAAACTGGAAAAGCAGATCAAACAGTTCAGGTTCAAACTGCTCTTCTTAAGAGAAGGTGCCTACCAACTAGGGATGTCCAATCAATCAATGGTATTTTTTAAGCACTTACTGTGTGCAGAGCACTGTAATAAGTGCTTGAGAGAATCGGTACAGAGTTGGTAGACATGATCTGGGCCCATAATGAGTTCACAGTCTTGAGGGGGAGACAGACATAAATATAAATAAATAAATTACAGATATGTACCTGCATCCTACGGGGCTGAGGGTCGGGTGAATACTTCATCCTCTAGACTGTATGCTCACTCTGGGTGGGAAATGTGACTGTTTATTGCTATAATGTACTCTCTCAAGTGCTTAGTATATTGCTCTGCACACTGTAAGCACTTAATAAATATGTGTGAATGAATGAATGAATGAATGAATGGATACTAAGTGCCCAGAGGATAGAAATCCAAGCCAAATCCTCCTAACATTTTGAAATGTTTGCAACTTATTTATATTAATGTCTGTCTCCCCCTATAGTCTGTAAGGTCAATATGGACAGGGACTGTATCTTTGATATTGTTATAGTGTACTCTCCAAAGCACTTAGTATAGTGTTCTGCATACAGTGAGCACTCAATAAATACGACTGACTGACCCTCCCATCCTCTGCTCCTGGTACTACTACTACTATTCTTCAAATGCCGTCAAGTTGTTTCTGACCCATAACAAATCAATGGACTCACCCTCTTCAGGATGTCCCATCTTCTGTCATAAAGTCATTTTGGTTTGTGTATCCATAGAGTTTTCACTACTACTATTAGTACTACTAATAATGATAATCACTGTGGTGTTTGTTAAGTGTTTACTAAGTGCCATAGACTGAACGTGAGTACAAGATAGTCAGGTTGGACAGTCTCTGACCTACAAGGGACTCACAATCTGAGGGAGAGAGTGAACAAGTATCTTATTTCCATTTTACAGATGAGGAAACTGTCACAGAGAAATTAAATGACCTTCCCAGGCAAGCAGCCAAGCTGGGGTTAGAATCCAGGTTTCCCAACTCCCAGACCTGAGCTCATAACACTAATGATGATAAAAATAATAATAACAATTTTATTATTATAAATGGAAAGGTGAGGTGAGAAGAGCCTCTTTCTGGACTGAGTAAATCAATCAGACTGCCCTTGGAGGTCTTTGTAGATACTGGAGATTGAGTTACTTGTGATACTGTGTGAATTTTACTACACCTGTAGCTTTATATTTAAAGTCTTTACCATGATGGAATCTCTAAGCAGGAGAGAGTCAGCTGTCCTCGGCTATGGTGATCAGTGGCTGATAAGACAGGACTTCATGTTTGCCATGTTTTCAGTAAGTACTCCTGGGGACTTCCCGCTGGCATCCCTGAAATCCCCACTACCTCTGAATCGTTAAGAAGGCAGATGCTTCTGCTGGGCTTTATAAGTCCCCTTTGCTCTAAAGGGGACTTGGTGGTGCAAAGTGAGCTCATCCAAAAAGCTGTTTCCCATAAAGAATTATGTAATGAGCAGTGGGGACTGCCCAACTGGGAAGCAGGAATAGTGGCCTGGGAGTCAGAAGGTCAGGGGTTCTAATACCACTCCACCACTTGTCTGCTGTGTGACCTTGGGCAAATCATTTCACTTCTCTGTGACTCGTTTACCACATCTATAAAATGGGGATTGAGACTGTGAGTCCCACTTGGGACAGGCATTGTGTTCAACCCAATTTGCTTATAACTGTCATCATCATTATCAATCGTATTTATTGAGCGCTTACTATGTGCAGAGCACTGTACTAAGCGCTTGGGAAGTACAAATTGGCAACATATAGAGACAGTCCCTACCCAACAGTGGGCTCACAGTCTAAAAGGGGGAAACAGAGAACAAAACCAAACATCTAAAAAAATAAAATAAATAGAATAGATATGTACAAATAAAATAAATAAATAAATAAATAGAGTAAAAAAATATGTACAAACATATATACATATATACAGGTGCTGTGGGGAAGGGAAGGAGGTAAGATGGGGGAATGGAGAGGGGGACGAGGGGGAGAGGAAGGAAGGGGCTCAGTTTGGGAAGGCCTCCTGGAGGAGGTGAGCTCTCAGCAGGGCCTTGAAGGGAGGAAGAGAGCTAGCTTGGCAGATGGGCAGAGGAAGGGAATTCCAGGCCCGGGGGGTGACGTGGGCCGGGGGTCAATGTCAGGACAGGCGAGAGCGAGGTACGGTGAGGAGATCAGCGGTGGAGGAGCGGAGGGTGCGGACTGGGCTGCAGAAGGAGAGAAGGGAGGTGAGGTAGGAGGGGGTGAGGTGATGGAGAGCCTTGAAGCCCAGGGTGAGGAGTTTCTGCCTGATGCTGTCCTGATGCTTAGAACAGTGCATGGCACATAGTAAGTCCTTAACAAATACCATAATAATCATTATTATTAACTGGGTGATTCTGATTCAGGAAAATCCACATTTGCGCATCAGAATCTTACTCATCCCCAGAAATGCATCCTGGGGCAAACCTTTTCAAATGAATACCAGATGTGCAAAATGGCTTGCTATCACCTGTCCTCTGCCAAACTATGTCTGTTACTGGGGACTAGAGCATAATTTCTTCCAGGCCTCCGTGGGATTCAGCCTACAGTTAAGACAGACCTGCTGGTGGAGGAGTCCTGATGCCTGTGGGATGAAGCCCTGGCTTTTCATGGCAGACTGACCGGGTCAGCTCTGATGAATCCCAAGAACGGATGCACAGAACAGGGGTTCTCTGAGCAAAGTGGAGCTGAAGGCAGAGTGGAATTCCTACACCTGAAACCCCCATCTGGCTTCCAAGGAGATGTTTTAGTGACTGGGATGCTGGTATCAGCCTGAAGCACTCTGTCACCTCTCCTTGTACAAATTAAGCACTGCTGAAACTCACATTTGAATAGACCAAGACCAAGTTCAAGTCAGAACTACAGTACCATGAAACTGGAGTGAAGCCAGCAGCTGCTCAAAATCGGTTTTGGAATTGACCGTCTAAGGATACAAATGTCCCAGCTCATTGTGGGCAGGAAATGTATCTGTTATATTGTTATACTCTCCAAGTGTTTCATACAGAGCTCTGCACACAGTAAGTGCTCAAGAAATATGATTGATACATGAGCCCATTGTTGGGTAGTGACCGTCTCTATATGTTGTCATCTCATACTTCCCAAGTGCTTAGTACAGTGCTCTGAACACAGTAAGTGCTCTATAAATACGATTGAATGAATGAATGATTCTGATGACCCTCTTATCTATAAAACCTAGCTCTAAAATCAGAGAAAAACAGTCCTGTAAGTAACTGCTGGGCTATTAAGGGTTCAGTATAAGTTAATCAGGTTGAACCACAGAAAAAGTAAGTGGCTTGCCCAGGGTCATTCAGCAGACAAGTGGAGGTGGGGACTGTGAGCCCGCTGTTGGGTAGGGACCGTATCTATATGTTGCCAACTTGTACTTCCCAAGCGCTTAGTACAGTGCTCTGCACATAGTAAGCGCTCAATAAATACAGTTGAATGAATGAATGAATAAGAACTCAAGTCCTCCTGACCCCAAAGCCTGTGCTTTATCTATTAGAACATGTTGCTTCATGATTCTTCCCCTTCCAGTCCATCCTTGACTCTGCTGCCTGGATCATTTTTCTAAAAAAAAAAGTGTTCAGTTCACACCTCTCCATTCCTCAAGAACCTCCAGTGGTTGCCCATCCACCTCTACATCAAACAGAAACTCCCTTTTATCAGCTCTATAGCCCTCAATCAGCAGGCTCCTGCCTATCTTACCTGACTGATTTCCTACTGCAACCTAGTCTGCACATTTTGCTCATCTACCACCAATTTACTCATTGTACCTCAATTTCATTTATCTTAGCTCTGATTGCTTGCCCATATCCTCCCTCTGGGCTGGAACTCCCTCCCACTTCATGCATGTAAAACAACAAATCTCCCCATCTTCAATGCCTTTTTAAAATCACATCTCCCTCAAGAGGCCTTTCCCAACTAAGTCCTCATTTCCCCTTGAGTGGAGTTGGAATGGGGACCTCAGGCACCTAGAATCTCGGGAGTCTAGAAGCTCAGGAGTCTAAAACCTTGATGATCTAGAACCTCAGGAGGCAGTAACACCCAAGAAACCAGAAACTTGGAAGCCAGGGACATCAAGTACCTAGAACCTCAGCGATAGAAAACCTTAGAAATCTAGAGCCTTGGGGCACTGGAGCCCCCAGGTGCCGGAGCCGCCTCAGGAACCCAGAGCCTCCAGGTGCCAGAGCCACCCTGGGAACCTAGAGCCTCGGGGTGCTGGAGCTGCATCAGGAACCTAGAGCCACTGAAGCAGGAGTCTAGAACCTAAGGCACCTAGAACCTCGATGGTCCAGAACCTCAATGATCTAGAACCTCCAAGTCTAGAACCTTGGAGATCTAGAACCTCATGAGTCTAGAACCTCGACGATCTAGGTGCTAATGCTGGGCATGGGAGGAACCTAGAGCCTCCTAGAGCTGGAGTCTAGAACCTCAGGTACCTAGAACACCAACGATCTAGACCCTCGGGGATCTAGAACCTCAGTGATAATAATAATAATGGTATTTGTTAAGCACTTACTATGTTCAAAGCACTGTTCTAAGTGCTGGGGAGGTTAGAAGGTGATCAGATTGTCCCACAGGGGGCTCACAGTTTTAATTCCCATTTTACAGATGAGGTAACTGAGGCACAGAGAAGTTAAGTGATTAACCCAAAGTCACACAGCTGACAGTTGGCAGATCTGGGATTTGAACCCGTGACCTCTGACTTCAAAGCCCGTGCACTTTCCACTGAGCCACGCTGCTTCTGATCTAGAACCTCACGAGTCTAGAACCTCAACAATCTAGGCACTGATGTGGGCCATAGGAGGAACCTAGAGCCTCCTGGAACTGGAGTCTAGAACCTTAGGTGCCCAGAACCTCAGCAATCTAGAACCTTGGTGACCTAGAGCCCAATAATCTAGAACCCCACAAGTCTAGAACCTCGGTGATCTAGAACATCATGAGTCTAGAACCTCAGCGATCTAGGCGCTAATGATGAGCATGGGAGGAACCTTGAGCCTTGGGGCGCCAGGCCACCCAGGTGCTAGAGCTAACGATGATGGCATTTATTAAGCGCTTACTATGTGCAAAGCACTGTTCTAAGTGCTGGGGAGGTTACAAGATGATCAGGTTGTCCCACAGGGGGCTCACAGTCAATCCCCATTTTACAGATGAGAGAACTGAGACACAGACAGTTAAGTGACTTGCTCAAAGTCACACAGCTGACAATTGGCGGAGCTGGAATTTGAACCCATGACCTCTGACTCCAAAGTCCGGGCTCTTTCCACTGAGCCATGCTGCTTCTCTAAAGTTACTCCGGGAACCTAGAGTCTCCGGGAGCTGGAGTCTAGAACCTCAGGTACCAGAACCTTGATGCTCTCGAACCTCAATGACCTAGGGCCTCAATGATCTAGAACCTCCCAAGTTTAGAGCCATGGTGATCTAGAACAAACCTTGGTGATCTAGAGCTTTCCAAGTCTAAAACCTCGATGACCTAGGCACTAATATTGGGCATGGGAGGAACTTAGAGGCTCGAGGCGCCAGAGCCGCCTCAGGAACCCAGAGCCTCTGGGTGCCAAAGCCCCTGGATGCTGGAGCCACCTCAGGAACCTAGAGCCTCCAGACGCTGCAGCCACCTCAGGAACCTCAAACATTCAGATACTGGAGCCCACAGAGCCCCTGGATGCTGGAGCTGCATTGGGAACCTTGACCCTCCGGGTGCCGGAGCTGCTTTGGGAGCCTAGAGCCTCTGGGCACTGGAACCACCTCGGGAACGTAGAACCTCTGGGAGCTGGAATGGGGACCTCAGACACTTAGAACCTCGGAAGTCTAGACCGAGCCTGTTGTTGGGTAGCGATTGTCTCTGTTGCCTAATTGTACTTTCCAGGTGCTTAGTACAGTGCTCTGCACACAGTAAGCGCTCAATACAATTGAATGAATGAATGAACGAAATATGTTATATTGTCAATGCCTGCTTGAATTTAGAAGTTTCTCCAGAAAGGTCCCTTAATCTTCCCTCTTCCCCTGATTTTCAGCAGACTCTTCATATTCCCTTTGCAGATTCCTGTGAATATGGGCACTATTTCTGAGTCACAGAACTCAGCAACAGGAGGGAAGAGGAGGATTGAAAATGAAAATACTGGGCAGAAAGGCATCTGGTGCCCTGCCAGTGCAAGACACAGAAAAGGCCAGCTAAAAACTGGACTATTGGGTATGAAATTGGACGAATGGTCAGCCTCCAGAGGATGTGGAGGAAGGGGGAAAGGGAAGACTTTCTCTCTCTCGCTATATATATGTTCTCTATATGTCTCTATTTGTTGCTGACTTGTACTTCCCAAGCACTTAGTACCATGGCTCAGTGGAAAGATCCCGGGCTTTGGAGTCAGGGGTCATGGGTTCGAATCCCGGCTCTGCCACATGTCTGCTGTGTGACCTTGGGCAAGTCACTTAACTTCTCTGAGCCTCAGTTCCCTCATCTGTAAAACAGGGATTAAGACTGTGAGCCCCACATGGGACAACCTGATCACCTTGTATCCCCCCAGCGCTTAGAACAGTGCTTTGCACATAGTAAGCGCTTAACAAATGCCATTATTATTATTATGCTTTACACACAGTAAGCACTCAATAAATAAAACTGAATGAATGAATGAGACCCACCTCAGGCCCACATCATGGTAACTGCCCCCTAGTAGCCTAGTAGCCAGAGGGTGCCTGCCATAAACAGCTGAGTCCCATTTCAGGACATGGGGCTATGGCGAAATCTCAGGTCCTGCTTCATTCTGGATAATTATAGCTATATTTTTAAAGAATCAGGAGGCACCTCACGCTACCCTTTTGACATGCTTTCTTTCATTTTCAGGTGTTTCTACTAATCCATAGGACCTGACAAAACCAACATAATGGCTCTGGATTCCCATCCTAAATGTTTCTCATGCCAGAGAGTGTATGATATTACCAACATGAGAAGCAGTGTAGCCTAGTGGAGAGAACACAGGCCTGGGAGACTGAAGGACCTGGGTTCTAATCCCAGTTCTGCCACTTGTTTGCTGTGTGAACTTGGGCAAGTCACTTCACTTCTACCTGTGACTCAGTTTCCTCATTTGTAAAATGGAGATTAGGACTGGGAGCCCCACAAAGGACAGGGACTGTGTCTAATCTAATTAGTTTGTCTCTACTATCTACCCCAGTGTTTAGGACAGTGTCTGGCATATAGTAAGCACAGGGAATTTGTCCATTTATTGTTATATTGTACTTTCCCAAGTGCTTAATACAGTGCTCTGGACGCAGTAAGCAATCAATAAATACAATTTAATGAATGAATGAATACTATTAAAAAACAGAAAAAGAAAAAAACTTTAATAATTATGGTATTTGTTATGTGCTTATTATGTGCCAGGTATTGTACTAAGCTTGCACAAACATTTCAGGCCACTGCAGGAGTCTTCCTTGGACTTCCCCTGTAGGCTTTAGATCCTACTGTATTGTAATGACAGTATTTATAAGCATTTACTATATGTCAAACACCGTACTAAGCGCTTGGATAGATACAAGCACATTGAGTTAGACACAGTCCCTGTCCCATGTGGGACTCATAGTCTTAATCCCCATTTTACAGGTGAGGTAACTGAAGCACAGAGAAGTAAAGTGACTTGCCCAAGTCACACAGCAGACAAGTGGTGGACTGGGATTAGAACCCATGACCTTCTAACTCTCAGGCCTGTGTTTTATCTACTACACCACGCTGCTTCAACCTACCTTTTACCTACCCAAGGGCTTAGTATAGGGCTCTGCTCATAGTAAACACTCAGTGATACCACTGATTAATATCCCTGGAAGTGAAAAGAAGAAATGCTTAAATTCCACCTCTGGCTCACTGATGAGGACCAGTGGGTCTTCAGGACCCCCAAGACTGCATCACATAACAGTCCTCTCATGCCCTAGCAGAGTGGGATTTGGAGTGGAAGATCTATTAACAATAACTCTTTTATATGGTATATGTTAAGTGTTATGTGCCAGACTCTGTACTAAACACCAGGGTAGGTACAAGATAGCTTGTCCTCAGTTCTGGATATTACTGATAGCAACCTGATGGAATAATCCAAAAGTCACAAATTCTGGTATTTTTCCCTGCAGAATTGAGGGAGCAGATCACTCTACCCAGAAGGCTCAAGGAACTACAGACCTGTCAGGCAATAACTCTAGACATCATTTATCTGGCATTCAGCCCCTTCTACCTAACTGATAATAATAAGAACAACAATAACATATAATATCAATCAGTGGTATTTACTGAGCACTTACTATGTGCAGAAACTGTACTAAGTGTTTTTTTAAGTTAAGTGCTTACAGTGTGCCAGACACTGCAACTAAGTGCTGGGGTAGATACAAGTTACTCAGGTTGGACATACTCCATGTCCCACATGGGACTCCCAGTCTTAATCCCCATTTTACAGATGAGGTAACTAAGGCACAGAGATGTCAAGTGACTTGCCTAAAGTCACATAGCAGACAAGAGGCAGAACTGGGATTAGAACACAAGTCCTCCTGTCTCCCAGAGCTGTGTTCTATCTATCCACTGGGCCACTAGGAATGGGTGAATAAAGGAAACAAATCAGGACGATGCAGGAGGGAGTGGGGGAAAAGGAAATGAGGGCTTAGTCAGGGAAGGCCTCTTAGAGGAGATGTGCCTTTAAAAAGGCTTTGAAGTGGAGAGAGTAATTGTCAGGTATGAAGAGGAAGGACTTTACAGGCCAGAGGCAAGAGGTGAGCAAGAAGTCAGTGGCAAGATAGAGAGGAGATTGCGGTACAGTTAGTAGGTTAGGATTAGATGATCGAAGTGTGTGAGCTGGGTTGTAGCAGGAAAACAGCAAGGTGAGGTAGGAGGGAGCAAGGAGATTGAATGCTTTAAAGCCGATGGTGAGGAGTTTCTGTTTGATGTGGAGGTGGATGGGCAGCTACTGGAAGTTCTTGAGGAGTGGGGAAACCTGTATGTCTTTGTAGAAAAATGATCCAGGCAGCAGAGTGAAGTATGGATTGGAGTGGGAAGAGATAGAAGGCAGGGAGATCAACAAGGAGGCTGATATGGGAAGCCATGCATGATAGGATAAGTGCTTGGATTAACATAATAGCAGTTTGGATGGAGAGAAAAGCATGAATTTTAGCCATTAAGTGCATGTTCAAACAACAGGATTTAGCGATAGATTGAATACATGTACTGAATTAGAGAGATGAGTCGAGAATAACGACAAGGTTATGGACTCATGAGTCAGAAAGGATGGTGGTGCTTTCTACAGTGATGGGAAAAATCGGCGGAGGACACAGATTTTGGTTGGCAAGAAGTTCTGTTTTTGACATGTGTCAGTGGGACATACACTGAAGGCAGAAGGAAAAGTGAAACTGCAGAGAAATGGCAGTTGGGGGATAATAACTGAGGAAATTAGAAATCAATCTGGGTAGGCCTCTTGAAGGTGATGTGACCACAGAAGGGCTCTGGATGTGGGGAGATCAGTGCTCTGTCAGATGTGAAAGGTCAGGGAAGACGTGAGCAAGAATTCAGTGACAGGTGAGAGGAAAATGAGGCACAAACATAAGGTTAGCTTGAGAGGAGTGAAGATTGCAAGTGGATATAATGAGAGAAGAGAGGGGATAAGTAGGAGAAAGTGAGCTGATTGAGTGCTTTAAAGCAATAAAATACTCTTAGAATTGCGCAAATACACCCAAATCCATTAAAAAAGAGGATTCTTCCTTTCAGCCATATTTCAGGTCTATTGATAGATTGCCATTCCTCTCCGAACTAGCCCACAGGGCACTACAAACAACTACTATGATTCTGGGAACCAGACAAAGTAATCTTGAGTGTTAGCCACATAGAGTTTATCCATTTGTGGTCTCCATGGAAATGCACAAAAGCTTCCAGCTATCCAAGAACCAAGGTCTGCTCTAGAGAGACAATGAACTAAAAATGCTTAATCCAACGGAGAACAATGACCAGATTAAGTCAATTTTTTGACTTCTGCATATTGACTCATGAAAACACAAAGTATAGATGATTCTGGTTCAAAAGCTACCCAAGAATGTGTTAAATACTGCTGAATGAATTGAAACAAAGAAAGCAGGAAATTGGAAAAAGAAAAAGTGAGTCTTGAAATTAGACTAATCCCTGGCTTGGGAAAAAAATATGAAGGCAGGAGTAGGAGTCCCCGGTAGGACATTTTCAATTAACAGGAGTTCCCAAAATCCCAGGTCAGAGCAGGAGACTTGGGCCCTGGGCTTTTCCTGTTTTTGTTTAGTAATTCAAAATCACAGCAAATTTTGGAGTGATAATTATTGGCTCAGCCTTTGGGGGCCTTGAGAGAATCAAGTCTTCTATCTGCTTTTTTAAATGATCTCATTTAGATTTAATTCCCAAGGAAATCCAAGAGCCACTTCACCGTTAGTTCTCAACAAATCAAGTTAAAGTAAATTTTACTTTAGTTTACAGGTTCTCGAAAAAAAGTCTAGGATAATAAACTTTGTCTTTTCAAATCCAATTGTTATCTAAATTAACATTTCACCATGTCTCCTCCATCACTTTCAATCACTGCTCAGCTTTTAATAGATCTTCCAACTTTTCTGTTTTGTGAAAGGATTCTCCTCAGTAACTATTCTTCACAGGCATTAGAGGAGCAGGGTCAAGCTTTTGATTTTTCAATTGTATTGGGGAGGAATGAGTAGCTTTTAGGTTCATAGAATCATAGAAATTCAAGGCAGGCTGAATGGATGGAATCTCTTTGAAAAACAGCACACCATTCCTAGCCAGAGAAGTAAATGAGATGGACAGTTATCCTGGACACAGTCAAGAAGGGTGAAGAGAGCCCCATTGAATCAATAGGGTACCTGATTCATTAATTGTAGTTTTGATTGATGTTGGCTACAACCAAGTGAGGTTTCCTGGCCTCTGCTCCATGGAGGAGTGTGGAGACATGGTTGAACGTGTTGGACCTGAAGTTTTGGGAAGATTGGGATGCCCAGCCTGGCACACACCAATAAAGCCTTCTCAACAGTAGTATCAACTTCAAACCCAAGACAAGTGGGCTCACACATGTACACACACCTATAAATTGATATATACTGTCAGCAGAAAGCATGCAGTCGATCAGCTCCTCCAAGAGGCCACCATGTTAATGAAAAGGGTAAAATTGGTCAGCAGTGTGGTGTGACCCAACCCTTATAATAATTATGGTATTTGTTAAGCACTTACTGTGTGCCAAGCACGGTTCTAAGCATTGGATACTAACCTCTCCCAATTCTGCCATCAGCACCTCCACATACAAAACTGGACCAACAGTAAAATAGGAACCAACTATGCAGAGGGGCAGAAACAGGCAGAATATGTAAATTCCACCCCACTGTTACCTCATAAATAAAAAAAGGCATGATTTGCTTTGGATTCTTTAAGAAGATATTCATTTCACATAGTACATTTACTCGTTTATTCTCCAAGGATTCTGATTTCATTGACAGATTAATCTTCCTAGGCCTAAGGAGCAATTACCGTCTGTATTTTTCAGATGTCAAAGCTGAGGCAAAGCTGTTTACTGATAAGGTCAAAGAATCCTTATGGGGGAGGAGGAGGAGGGAAAGGATGTCTGGGTGAATACTGAAAAACAAGGTCTTCTGGTCTCCAGACCTTCTCTGAGGCCATTATAACCACCTATGACTCACATTCTCTCGTGGGCAGGGAATGTTTCTACTAACTCTATTATATTGTACTTTCCCAAGGTCTCAGTACGGTGCTATGCATACAGTAAGCACTCACTAAATACAACTGATTAATTGGTGGGTGAACTGCTGAAAGGAGATAGAGTCGGTGTGTTTTTAATGCAAATATTCCTCAAGGAACCACCTATTAACACAAGTTTCCAAATGACAGATTTGGTGTGCTTTTAATGAAAATATTCCCCATGAAACCACGTATTAACACAAGCCACCAAATGACATCATTTAGGCTTAATTAAATAGGTACATTCCAACAAAGTTAAGGTATTCGAAAGTTTTCTAGAAAAAAAATAAAATCAATTGCTTCTCAGGGTAGTGAGTGTTCTTTAAAATCCTCATTATGAGGCAGGGAGATTCAATTTACTGTAATCCCAAAAATACATTCTTGTGGTAAAGAATCTAAATTAAGATTCATGTTCTACTGATGCAAATAAATAAGGCTACTGCTAGGTTCTGGGGTTTATTGATTTTATAGAGATTCACTTAGAACCTCTCCCATTAGTTAACATGAAAGAGTGAATGTATTAAAGTTCATTGTAGGCAGGGAGCATGTCCACCAACTCAGTTGTATTGTACTCTCCCAAGTGCTTAGTACAATAGTCTGCATATAGTAAACAATCAATTAAATACCACTGATCATACAAGTACCTTGTGACCTCCAGATTCAGAGTGGTGAAGATTCTTGTTCCCCCTTAGCCTATTTGGATGCTGTATTGGGGGCAGGAGATTAAAGCTCCTTTCTTAGATCTGTGAATATCTCAAACTTCATTTCCATTTAATAATAATAATAATTATGATGGCATTTATTAAGCACTATGTGCAAAGCAGTGTTCTAAGCGCTGGGGAGGTTACAAGGTGATCGATAATAATGATGATGGCATTTGTTAAGTGCTTACTATGTGCAAAGCACTGTTCTAAGTTCTGGGGAGGATACAAGGTGATCAGGTTGTCCCACGTGGGGCTCACAGTCTTCATCCCCATTTTACAGATGAGGTAACTGAGGCACAGAGAAGCTAAATGACTTGCCCAAGGTCACACAGCTGACAAGCGGTGGAGCCAGGATTTGAACCCATGACCTCTGACTCCCAAGCCCATGCTCTTTCCACTGAGCCATGCTGCTTCTCTCTCTCCTGAATTTCTTACAATCAATAAATCAATCAATCAGTCATATTTATGGAGCACTTACTGTGTGCAGAGGACTGTACTAACCACTTGGGAGAGTAAACTATAACAATATAACAGAGTTGGTTGGCATATTTCCTGCTCAAGGCAAGCTTAGAGTCTAGAGGGAGAGACAGATATTAATATAAATAAATTATGGCAATACACTTGGACATTTGGTATTCACCTCACTCCTAACCCCATGGCACTCATGTACATATCTTTAAATTATTTGTTATAAGTTACATGTTCTTTCATATTGACTGTCTCCCCATCTGGGCTGTAAACTCATTATGGGCAGGGAACATGTCTGCTTATTCTCTTGATTTGTACTCTCCCAAATTCTTAGAACAGTGCTCTGCACTTAGTAAGTGCTCAATAAATACCTTGATCCACTGATTGAATACGTGTCACAATATTCCATGGCCTTTCTGATGGCATACATTAATCAATCAATCAATCAATCGTATTTATTGAGCGCTTACTATGTGCAGAGCACTGTACTAAGCGCTTGGGAAGTACAAATTGGCATCACATAGAGACAGTCCCTACCCGATAGTGGGCTCACAGTCTAAAAGGGGGAGACAGAGAACAGAACCAAACATACCAACAAAATAAAATAAGTAGGATAGAAATGTACAAGTAAAATAAATAAATAAATAAATAAACAGAGTAATAAATATGTACAACCATATATACATATATACAGGTGCTGTGGGGAAGGGAAGGAGGTAAGACGGGGATGGAGAGGGGGACGAGGGGAGAGGAAAGAAGGGGCTCAGTCTGGGAAGGCCTCCTGGAGGAGGTGAGCTCTCAGCAGGGCCTTGAAGGGAGGAAGAGAGCTAGCTTGGCGGATGGGCAGAGGGAGGGCATTCCAGGCCCGGGGGATGACGTGGGCCAGGGGTCGATGGCGGGACAGGCGAGAGCGAGGTACAGTGAGGAGATTAGTGGTGGAGGAGCGGAGGGTGCGGGCTGGGCAGTAGAAGGAGAGAAGGGAGGTGAGGTAGGAGGGGGCGAGGTGATGGAGAGCCTTGAAGCCCAGGGTGAGGAGTTTCTGCCTGATGCGCAGATTGATCGGTAGCCATTGGAGGTTTTTGAGGAGGGGAGTGATATGTCCAGAGCGTTTCTGGACAAAGATAATCCGGGCAGCAGCATGAAGTATGGATTGAAGTGGAGAGAGACACGAGGATGGGAGATCAGAGAGAAGGCTAGTGCAGTAGTCCAGACGGGATAGGATGAGAGCTTGAATTAGCAGGGTAGCGGTTTGGATGGAGAGGAAAGGGCGGATCTTGGCAATGTTGCGGAGCTGAGACCGGCAGGTTTTGGTGACGGCTTGGATGTGAGGGGTGAATGAGAGAGCGGAGTCGAGGATGACACCAAGGTTGCGGGCTTGTGAGACGGGAAGGATGGTAGTGCCGTCAACAGAGATGACCCATGAATAAGAGCAAAGCTGCTTTCTCTCTCTCTCTCTCATTAAATTAAGTTTAGAAATTAATTGAAATATCTCTAGCCTAACATCCCTTCATTTTTATTGGTTGAAGAGCATTAATTAGAAGCACCATGGTCCAGAGGAAAGGGCAAGGGCCCGGGTGTCAGAGGACTCTTCGCATTGACTGCTGTGTGACTGTGGGCAAACACTTAATTTCTCCAGGTCTCAGTTTCCTCAACTGTGAAATGAGGAAAATAATCCTACTTAGATTGTGAGCTCCATGTGAGTCAGGGATTGTGTCCAATCTGATTAACTTGGGCTTAGAACAGTGCTTGATGCATAGTAAATGCTTTCCAAAAACCAAAGCAGAACACATAACCCGCCCCATCCCGCCACCAATAATAATAATAGTAATGATTTCAGTATTTGTTAAGCACTTACTATGTGCCAAGCACTGTATTAAGTGCTGGTGCACATACAAGATAATCAGGTCCCATATGGGGCTCACAATTTAAGTACAAGGGCGAACAGGTATTGAATCCCCATTTTGCAGATGAGGGAATTGAGTCCCAGAGAAATTAAGTGGCTTAGAGGTAAAAAAACATAGGTAAACTGCTACAATCCCCACCCAAAGTTCGAGTCCTAATGTTGCCTCAGTCAGACTGTAGGCCCAAGTCTAACTTTCTTCCTACTCAGCGGAAATGTCTTTCTTTAACAGGCCTGCTGGAGAAAAAGGTGCTGGAGACGATACCCTAGAGACACTTCCCTTCAGGAAACGATGGGAGGTAAATTGTTTTTTTTCTATTTTCTGGCATTGGCTTTTGCTTTAATTCCCTCTGGAAAATTAGTCTGTTGGCAAATAGAAAGTAAAAATAAACAAGCTAAACCTGCAAGATGTAAAAGGGTTGGACTCTTTAGGGAGATAGCCAAGATAGAAAATGGTAGAAAACTGACCATTTCCCAAGATCCCTTCCACCATTTTAATTGGAATAATAATACTGATAATGGTACTTGTTAAGCACTTCTATCTGCCAAACACTGTTCTAAGTGCTGGGGTGGATACAAGTTAATCAGGTTGGACACAGTCCCTGTCCCACATGGAGTTCACACTCTTAATCCCCATATTACAGATGACGTAACTGAGGCCCAGAGAAGTGAAGTGACTTTTCCAAGGTCATACAGCAGACACATGGCAGAGCCAAGATTAGAACCCAGGTCCTTCTGACTCCCAGGCCCATGCTAATTGGAAGGAGGAGAAGGCAGTTAGGGCATTCCAGAAAGGTTTGCAAGGAGGCTACTCTTGTTGAATTTGAGTGCTCTGTCTTTGAAAGTTTAGATGTTGCTGATATGACAGTATTAGTATACTATGCCAAACTGTGGGCTAAATGCTGGGAGAGAAACAAAATGATAGGAACAGACACAGTCTTTATAATAATAATAATAATAATAATAATGTCGGTATTTGTTAAGCACTTACTATGTGGCAAGCACTGTTCTAAGCGCTGGGGTAGATACAAGATAATCAGGTTGTCCCACGTGGGGCTCCCAGTCTTCATCCCCATTTTCCAGATGAGGGAACTGAGGCCCAGAGAAGTTAAGTGACTTGCCCAAGGTCACACAGCTGACAAGTGGCAGAGCTGGGATTTGAACCCATGACCTCTGACTCCAAAGCCCGGGCTCTTTCCACTAAGCCACACTGCTTCCCCTTATCGCACTCAGGGCTCGCCATTTAAAATGATTAACTTCAATTTGAACACTCATTTCTCATTTTTGACATAGGGTGGCGGTCCAATTTCGATCTATCAATAATCCATTTCTCTGTGGGTAAAATCACCAGGTTGAATCCCCTGGTTTGGAAGGTTGGGAGGCGATGTGTCCTTCTCTATAATGTAAATTCCAAGACCTATTTGGATGGCAAGGTAATTTTGCGATTGGGCCTCCTGCCCTTTAATGAACAGAAATGGAGAAAAACAAAGAAGGCATCCCTCCAAATCCCAAATGCCTCTCCTTTCTGTCAGAGGAACAGATGGCCAATATATCATCATGTGTCAAGGGGGAAGTTGCTGCCCTTCTCCTAAAAACCTGAAATAAGCTACAATGAAGAAAGAAATTCCATGCTGTGCCACACCCTTTCTTCAGAGTCTGAGACAACTTTATGCCTAGGGGATTGATAGTCATTCAAGGATCTTAGTGTGAAAGAGGATGAAACAGAAATTAGGAAAAACCCCAGGTCAAGTAATGAAACTAATGGTGCCATTTTCTAGAGTCTACAAAGATTTACTAATGTTTCCCATAATTAGAGAGGTCAAAACTAATTTAGAGCTAAGACAAGGTGCTTATATCTAGAACAGATTGGGAATGGCCCCAGTGAACATCCTACTCTTTGCAATATCATATCTCACCAAACGGTCTCCTTGGCTCCTCAACTTGATGTTGCAATTGTAGTAGTAGAACGGCTGTTCTGATTGGCTTGCCTGGGAATCGACCAGTCAGTCAACTGTATTTATTGAGCAGTTACTATGTGCAGAGCACTGCACTAAGCACTTGGGTGACTACAATGCAACAGAAGACTCAAGAGATCCTTCTTTCAGGAACGGATGTAGCTTTCCCTGTGAATCTTGGTGTGGTCAACTTGATGACCAGCTGTTGTGGTATTTTTAATCATTGTGAGCTCTCCGCGGGCAGAAAAGACATTTAGGGGAAAAATCCTGCTGAAAGGTTGAGTGGAAAAGTGCTCCATTTATCCTTTAGCTTCCACAGGGCACTGATTGGCACTCAGACTGAAAAGGAGAGCCAACAAAGTAATTCACATTACAGGAAAATTAAAACCACCAAGAGGCATTGTTTAGGCACTACTGCTCTCTAATGGACAGAATCAGAGAGAGACAATGGCATCAACTCATTCCTTCATCTTAGACCCAGGTGAGAACTGTTTTCAACTACCAGCTGGTCTTCCAAGGATTCACGACTGTCATATATTTATGTAATTCACACAAACAATAATAAGAATTATTATGGTACTTGTTAAACACTTATTACATGCCAAACTCTGTTATAAGCACTGGGGTTGAACCAAGCTAATCAGGTTGGACACAGTCCCTGTCCCACATGGGGCTCACACTCTTAATCCCCATTTTACAGATGAGGTATAGGAAGCCCAGAGAAGTGAAGTGACTTGCCCAAGGTCATACGGCAGACATGCAGCAGAGCCGGGATTAGAACCCAGGTCCTTCTGACTCTCAGGCCCGTGCTTTATTCACTAAACCATGCAGCTTCTGGATCCCGAAGATGCCTTTGCCTAATAGCAGTAGAAAATTTGAAAGCTGTCCTTAAAGAGATAATTTAGAAAGAGTTCCCCTCACTTCTCCACCTTGGAATTTGCCACATGGATTCTCCTGTTGGGAATGGCTGATAAGCCTTGGTCCAAGCAAGAATCTGAATGGAGGAATCGATTTAAACAAGAGCAATTTAGCATCACTCTTAAATCACTGGCAGTAGGCCTGGAGTGCAATGGGCAAATAGACATGAGGAAGGTGATGCTACTTTGCTCCAAGCACTTTAAGTGGGGGACCTATTTACGACCAATGTGAATTCACTATAGGAATGATGCTGTGTCATTATGTTGTAACTCCAATGCCTCTGTAGCCACTGTGGTCACTGGCATCCACATTTGCCAGCTATTTTCAAGATTGATTCTGGGGCTGGAGAAATGCTCTAGCTAGCCCGTTAGTCAGATGCTCTAGCCCCAGCAGACAAAACTCGGACTAAAACCCAGATCTCCTTCTATCCAGAACAGTGCCTGTTTCACAGGACCAAACAGCAGGGCTAGTCAAAAGCATAGTATTCTTGAAATCCATCTCAACCTTGGGCAGTACAATTCCAAAAGGAATCTGTTCAGATGGCCATGCCATGCTTAGGCCTTGAATGTGTGGCTTGCCTTCTTTCTGACAAGTTAGACATCAGAATCCATAGGCATCCAGACTTTTTTCCCGGAATGGTTTGTTTGGTCCTTTATTAATCCAGATTGTTCATTCCCCAGCGCCTCATTAAACGCTTAGATGTTCTCTTTCCAATTAAAAATCCTTCCACTCCCTTTCTCCAACCTCTTATTCTCAACAGAAGGATCTTTTAAAAATCATGGAATAGTAAATCATGTTTCCCATTTTGCTTCAGAGAGCCTTAAAGAAATCCCAGCTAAAGAATCAAGCACTCCTAGAGTTTAGAGAGTTCTTCTGACTATTAACATTATCACGATTGATGATATATAATAACATAGAATAATAACAGGATTTACTAAGTGCTGCCTATGTGTCAGGCACTCTGGTAGATATAAGATTAATCTGATTGGACATAATGCCTATCCCATATAAGGCTCATAGTCTACAAGAGAAGCAGTGTGGCCTAGTGGAAAGAGCATAGGCCTGGCAGTCAAGACGACCTGGGTTCTAGTCCCGATTGCCAATTGCTTGCTGTGTGACCTTGGGCAAGTTGTTTAACTTCTAGGTGCCTCAGTTTCCTCATTGTAAAACAGGGATACTTGTTGCCCCTCCAGTCAGACCATGAGCTCCATGTGGGACAGGGACTGTGTCTGACCAAATTAACTTATAACTATCCCATCGCTTAGAACAGTGCTTAACAAATGCCATTTAAAACATTTTTTTAAAGAGATGGAGAATAGATATTTCACCCCATTTTATAGATGGCAAAACTGAGGCACGGGGTAAGTCACTTTTCCAAGGTCACACAGCAGGCAAGAGGAGGAGGTGGAGCTAGAACCCATGACTTCAGATGCCCAGTTCTCTATTCTTTCTCCTAAAACACAGTAGATTACATCTCTTCTAGAGTTGTCCTTTGTGGCATTTAACAGCTGCTTAGTGCCTTCATTCCAGTTACCACTGAGATCTTCTTAGACAGTTGTTCCTGAGCCTCCTCACCTCTGTCAGTGTTTTGTCCCCTCCCTCTTCCTCCCTTCACTGGCAGTAAAACCGAAGATCTGAAACTCCCTCTCTAGACTGTAAACTCACTGTGGGCAGTTGCATGTGCCTGCCAACTCTGTTGTAGTGTACTCTCCCAAGTGCTTAGTATATTGCTCTGCACACAGTAAGTGCTCAAATAAACATCACTGATGATAATGCTTGACTCTGCACACCAGCTGCTCAAAGCTATCATTTCTTTTGGCCCTCTGAGCAAGGTATATTACTTTATCTCTAATCATGAGTTTTCTAGACACAATCATCCATTTTACCATTATATTTATCAGTTCTTCAAGACCAAGGACCAGCTTGATCTAGAAAGGCAGACTTTTTTTCTAATCTGGAGTTCTGGGTGCAGGTGAATTGAGAAAATATTGTACACATCTCATGAGATGTTATTTTCATAACCCAGATCTGTTTCTCGGTTAGAAATCACTGTAATTGTGGGATACCCTTCAGAAATGAAGCCAGTTAAGAATTTGTGAACCAAATTCAGGTAAATTTCTACATTTAATCCCACTTTACCCCCAAAATGTTCCTTGACATTATGCACAAATATTTAAAGGAGACATGTATTTGGTTCTGACCTTTGCAAGGTTTTTACTAAAAGGGATTCTGTGACACACAAATAGGGCTGAATTATTTATAGGGCCAAGGGTAAATCAAAGTTGTCTTTTGGAAGTGTATCAGAAGAAGAAAATGCTAGTTTATCTTCAGATCTTCATGACTGGATTTAGCTAAATCACTGTGCTTATTTCAAAAGGCCAGAGCTTTCTGATTCTCCTTGGACCAGGTCTGACTGCATTCTCATTCTCAGTATTACTGTTCTTATTATTAAGTGCTTGCTATGTAGTGAACATGAGGGTAGATTAAAGATAATTGGACCAGCCATAGGCCCTGTCCCACATGGGACTCACGGTCTGAGAGAGAGGGAGAGCAGGTGTTTCAACCGCAATTTACAAATGAGGAAACTGAGGCACAG
Organism: Tachyglossus aculeatus; assembly: GCF_015852505.1. NCBI lineage: Eukaryota > Metazoa > Chordata > Mammalia > Monotremata > Tachyglossidae > Tachyglossus > Tachyglossus aculeatus. The sequence continues at coordinate 74,998,430 of NC_052086.1, forward strand.
AAAAGGTAAGTGACTTTCCCGAGGTCACAACTCAGGCAACTAGCAGAGCTAAGATTAGAACATAGTTCTCCTAACCCCCAGGACTGTGCTAAGGGAAGCAGAGTGGTTTAGTGGACAGAGCACAGGTCTGGGAGTCAGAAGGTCATGGGTTCTAATCCCAGCTCTGCCACTTTGTTGAGTGACTTTGGGCAATTCACTTTACTTCCCTGTGCCTCAGTTCCCTCATCTGGAAAATGGGGATTAAGACTTTGAGCCCTATGTGGGACAGGGACTGTGTCCAACCCAATTACCTTGTATCTACCCCAGCACTTAGTACAATGCTTAGCACAAAGTAAGCACCTGACATGTACTACAATTATTATTATTATTGTTTTCCCATTTTTCATGATGCTCCTCATATAGAACTTCTTTCTATGCCCCTGATTGTAGCCACAGTCCTATAATCTTGGAACTGAAATCTGGCTGCCTCTCCTCAGACAAAACTCTCCAGTGGTGAGAAGTGACTCTCTCTTGAGAGCTGGAAGCACCAGAGAAGAGTGTTTGACTTCATTCAATGGAGGACCAGAGTCACTGACATAAATGGGAGGCAGCATGGCTAATTTTCCTAATCTGTAAAAGGGGTAATAAATCCCTGTTCTCCTTCTCCCTTAGACTGTAAAATTCTTTGAAGACTATGCTACTTGTGAGGAAGGAATGCATCTACCAACTCTGTTGTACTTCATTTTACCAGGTTCTTAATACAAAGATCTGCACATAGTGGCCGCTCAATAATTGATGGATTGATTTTGAGACCCATTTGGTACCAGATCTGTGTCTGTTCTGATTATATTGTATCTACCCCAGCACTTAGTACAGTGCTTGGCACATAGTAAGTGCCCAACAAATACCATGATTATTTTGTTTTTTAATTGGCATTTGTTAAGCACTTACTATGTGCCAGGCACTGTACTAAGCACTGGGATAGATACATGCTGATCAGGTTGGACACAGACCCTGTCCCACATAGGGCTCACATTCTTAATCCTCATTTTACAGTTGAGGTAACAGGCACAGAGAAGTGAAGTGACTTGATCAAGGTCACCCAGCAGACAAGGGGCAGAGCTGGGTTGAGAACCTATGTCCTTCTGACTCCCAGGCCCGTGCTGTATCCACTAGGCACAATGTTTCTTATTACAGTATAGTTTCTCTGGCCTTTGTCCTTGTCCAGAGGAAGGATTTGTGTTCCCTACATTTGGAAAAATTATGCATCTCCTCCTGGAAGAGCTTTCCAGGAAAGGGGAAAATCAGTGTGGCTTAGTGGACAGAGCACAGACCTGGGAGTCAGAAGGTCATGGGTCCTAATCCTGGCTCCGCCGCTTGTCTTCTGTGTGACCTTGGGCACATCACTTCACTAGGCCCCAGTTACCTCATCTGTAAAATGGAGAATAAGAGTGTGAGCCCCATGTGGGACAGGTACTGTGTCCAACCTGATTACCTTGTATCTACCACAGCGCTTAGAACAATGCTTGGCAAATAGTAAGTGCTTAACAAGTACCATAATTATTAAGAGGCAATGGGAGTAAAGGGAGAACACATAAATCAATAATGTCTGGGAAACCCATCCAGTGATGCAGTAGTGGTACATGTTCTCTCCCCTTTCCCTCCCCCGCCCTCCCTGGAATAGTCCATTTTCAGCCTGGAGATTTTAGTCTCCCATAGAACACATCGATTCTTTTGAAATATGGTGTTGGAGAAGACTTTTGCAAATCCCATGGACTGCCCGAAAAACAAACAAATGGATTTTAGAGCAAATTAAACCAAAGTGGTCTTTGGAAGCCCAAATAACTAGACTTAGATTAGGATATTTTGGACACATAATCAGGAGGACTAATTCCCTGGAGAAGACACTAATACTAGGAAAAGTCCAGGGAAAGCATGGAAGAGGCAGACCAGCAGCTAGATGGAAAGAGACCATAACAATGATAACAGAAGAACTGTTAGTAAGGTTGTGGATTATGGAAGAGGACAGGACATGCTGGAGAAACTATATCCATAGAGTAGCGATGAATTGGAAATGACTCGATGGTACTTAATAATAATGATAATAATAATAATAATAGGTCTTCAAGACCTTAATGAGCTCCCAAAGGCTACTTGGGCTCCTGGCTCCCTCTTTCTAATTGGGGTTCATATGCAGAGGGATCAAAGGGAGCAGATACATTCATATCTCACCACAATCATCAGCCGCTAAACTGATGTATCAGTTTCCTTTAGGAGTTCACTTCTTAAAGTCCCAGAAATCTCATTGCAATCCACTAGGTTAGACCACAAATCCCAAGTGCCTGGGTCCTGCTGGGATAGGCCCCATATAAATGATCAATTGACCTTGACTACTTGATCTGAGATCCAAACAACGGCTTTAAAAGCTGTGTAAATACAGAGTGCATTTACACATTTGCTCAACTGGTATGTCTTCGATTAAATCAGTGAGGTTTATGAATCTGTACTAATTCACTTAGTCATCTAATTTTTTGATGTATGATAGCAATCAGTGTGGGCTCTCTGGTGAATACAAATCGGAGCCGATGTGATTCCACTTCTGATAAAACGCACACAGCCTTTCCCACCATTTGAATCTGCTCTCAGTGGATTCCCAGAACAAGGAACTGGTTTGTACAGTGTAGCCAAATGGAAAGACGTGAACTAATGACAAGAGATGCATGTGTTGATGTCCAATATACATTTGGTACCAGGGGGAAACATATATTTTCCTTGACATATTTCCTGGGAAGTGATACATTTTGGGGAGCCAAATCTTGGATAAATATTTCTCTTCCTCCAAATGGGTAGACAATGTTTTTTATTCAACATGCCGTTGGAACTAGCCCAAAATTACAACCTGGAGGTATGACAGCATGTTTTCCCAATCTCTAAAATCAAAAGGAAGAAAACAATACAGATTGTAAGCTCATTGTGGGCAGGGAACATGTCTACCAACTCTGTTGTATTGTCCTTGCCCAAGTGCACTTAGTACAGTGCTCTGCACAGGGTAAGCACTCAATAAATGTCATTGATTGATAGAAGGCTTACTTTTAACTTGAAAGCTTCCAATGTAACATAAAAACTCAGAGGGAATCTGAGTTTTGCCATCTGATAATTCCAGTTACATATCTTTTTCCTTTTACCCAGATGGCTGATTGTATTTGACATCTGTTTTTACAATCAAACCTCTACTGACATTTCCCAGGCACTTTTAAAATTCACAAAGTATTGTTGCTTTCCCTGTACTTGGGACCTTTCTAATTTTATCAGTTTCCTCATACTGTTTATATCTTAGTTAAAAGAAGGCATAACTCACCCAGAATAGGGCCAAGACTGCAGTGCACCAGAGATAAATCCAGCACTGTGGCTTCTCCAGAGAACAGAAATCCCTTTTGAAGCCCTGCTCCTAAATGTATCCCTAAATCAAACTACTTAGGGAAGTAGAAACCCCTCAGAGGATAGATGGAACTTGAAAACCTAGGCTCGTAGGTAGCCTACAATAGGATCTTTATAAGCAAGCAGATTGTGCAGGAACAGGAGGATAAGGAGGGGTGGAAGTGCTTTTTCCTTCCAGCAAACTGACCATCATCCATGGTGCTCAATAATAATAATAATAATAATGATGGTATTTGTTAAGTGCTTACTATATGCCAGGCCCTGTAATAAGCACAGGGTGGTTACAAGCAAATCAGGGTGGACAGAGTAACTGTCCCATGTGGGGCTCATAGTCTCAATCCCCATTTTACAGATGAGGTAACTGAGACCTAGTGAAATGAAATGACTTGCCCAAGGTCATACAGCAGACAAGTGGTGAAGCTGAGATTAAAACCTATGACCTTCTGACTCCCAGACCTGTGCTCTATCCACTAGGCCATAATGCCTGTATTTCTAATAGCAGTTGACAGGTGTTTTTTCCTCCCTTTGCCCATCCTTGCTTTTGCGGCAGCTGCTTCTGAGTCCAAAGCCCCAAATGTACAGATGTAGAATCATAAACTCTCCAGGGTAGGAGGAAAGGGGTTGAGCTTCGCTGCATTCGGTGTCATTCAGCCTTAGGGTGGGGAAGGGCAGGGCTGGGAGGAGGAGAAGGGAGGTAGTGTAGCCCAGGGGAAAGAACACAAAGATGGCAGGCAGCCACTGGCACAGGCCTGTTGTGTGACCTTGGGCAAGTCAACTTCACTTGGCCTCAGTTTCCTCATCCATAAAATGGGGATGAAATAGCTTTAGACTGGAAGCCCTGTGGGGGACAGGAACTATTTATCTTGAATCTGCCCCAGGGTTTTGCAGTGGTTGACCCCTAAAAAGCACTTCATACGATTGTAAGCTGGGACCCCTTCAGGGTATTAGGGCATGTCTACCAAATCTGTTGAATTGTAGTGCTCTGTATAAAGTCAGCACTCAATAAATAACATTCATTGAGTGGTTGATTGATTTCCTGGGTCCCCGGGCTTTCACTTCCCCAAAACTACCAATTTAAAACCTGTATAGATGCAATTTGCAAATTCAGTTCCTCCTGTATAAAACCACAGGATTTCTAACTAAACTAAATGCCTCAAGGACAATTCACTCATTCATTCAATCATATTTATTGAGTGCTTACTGTGTGCAGAGCACTGTACCAGGCACTTGGGAAAGTACACTACAACAATAAACAGACAAATTCCCACAATGAGCTTTCAGTCTGGGGGTGGGGGGAGAGACAGACATTAACCCAGCGCTGAGAAGAGCGCTTGACACATAGTAAACTGCATAGCCTAGTGGATACAGCTTGAGTCTGGGAATCAGGAGGGCTTGGGTTTTAATCCCAGCTCCGCCTCTTGTCTGCTGTGTGGCATTGGGCAAGGCACTTCACTTCTCTGGGCTTCAGTTACCTCACCTGTAAACTGGGGATAAAGAATGTGAGCCCCATGTGGGACAGGGACTGTGTCCAACCCAATTTGCTTGTAATAATAATAATAATCATGATGGCATTTATTAAGCGCTTACTACATGCAAAGCACTGTTCTAAGTGCTGGAGAGGTTACAAGGTGTTCCGGTTGTCCCGTGGGGGGCTCACCGTCTTAATACCCATTTTACAGATGAGGTAACTGGCACAGAGAAGTTAAAGAACTTGCCCAAAGTCACACAGCTGACAATTGACGGAGCCATCATCAATTGTATTTATTGAGCGCTTACTGTGTGCAGAGCACTGTACCAAGCGCTTGGGAAGTACAAGTTGGCAACATATAGAGACAGTTCCTACCCAACAGTGGGCTCACAGTCTAAAAGGATTTGAACCCATGACCTCTGACTCCAAAGCCGGTGCTCTTTCCACTGAGCCACGCTGTTTCTCATCCCAGTGCTTAGTTCAGTGCCTGGCACAGAGTAAGAGCTTAATAATTACTATTATTATTTTGGAGGATGGCTGCCTAGAGAGAACTACATATGGGAACTTTAAGGTTACTGAGACTTTGTCTCTATGGGGGTTCAAACCATAAATCCATTTATAAGTTAAATAAAACCAAGTCCCCCATTAAGCTATCCCCATTCTTTCTCTGAAACTTTCTTTCTAGTTTATTTTGAGCATGAATATTAGGAATATGGCAACTGACAAAGGTCACTGATGCAGTTTTATGAGATATGTAAGTCCCGGTAGAATTTATCAGTCTTTTCAAGTCCACCTGAATTTCTTCTATTTATCTTTTCCTTAGTCACAGATGATGCACTCCATTCAGTCCGTATCCTCAAAGTGAATAGGTGGGGAGTAAGTGAAATGTTTTCATATGCTGAACCTGGCCAGACCAAAGCAGAATGTGAGGGTGTAGCTCCTGGTCTGGATCCACACTGGCCTAAGGAGCCTGTCAGTAATAATAATAATAATATTAATTGTGGCATTTGTTGTGTGCTTACTACGTGTCAGGCACTATATTAAACACTGGTGGATACAAACAAATCAGGTTGGACACAGTCCCTGTCCCACGTGGGACTCACAGTCTCAATTCCCATTTGACAGATGAGGAAACTGAGGCACAGAGAAGTGAAGTGACTTGCCCAAGGTTACACAGCAGGCAAGCAGAGCACAGACCTGGGAGTCAGAAAGACCTGGGTTCTTATCCCAGCTCCGCCACTTATCTGCTGTGTGACCTTGGGTAAGTCACTTCAATTCTCGGATCCTCAGTTCCCTCAACTGTAAAATGGGGAGTAAGACTGTGGGCCCCATGTGGGACAGGAATTGTGTCCAACCTGATTGGCTTGTATTCACCCCAGTGCTTAATACAGTGCCTGGCACAGAGTAAGTGTTTAACAAATACCACAATTATTAAGTAGCAGAGTAAGGATTAGAACCCAGGTCCTGCTGACTCCCAGACCTGTGCTCTATCCATTAGGCCATGCTGTTTCTCGGATTGACAGCCGGTATCCGGGGATACTGGTGATAGTCAAAGATCACCCAAATTAAGTCAGATAAGAATGGATGTTAAATTTCAACTCTATCTGGGTTCTCTTGTAAGGATAAGTAAAGATTCACAATTTGGATAACAGCTAAGTAACCGAAGCCAGTGAGATTAGATGTAGTGTAATCAGCAATTTTTTATCCTTCTTCAGGATGAAAGATCAAAGCTGCAGGAGAAAGGAAAAGCTCTTCATGAGGTCTGACAATTGGGCAGTTGTGCTGAAATCATGGGGTCTATGGGGCCTGGGGGAAAGCGCGCAGGCCTGGGAGTCAGAGGACCTGTGCTCGAATCCAGATCTGCAACATGTCTGCAGTACGATCTTGGGTAAATCACTTAACTTTTCTGTGCCTTGGTAACTTCATCTGTAAAATTGAGATAAATCCTACTCCCTCCTTCTTAGACTGTGAGTCCCATGTGGCACAGGTACTGTGCCCAAACCCAATAACTTGTATCTATCCTAGTGCTTAGCACAGTGTTTGGCACAAAGTAAGCACTTAATCACAATTTTTATGAAACATGGATCTTTCTTAACTTCTTAACCATGTGCCCGTCTCAAGCCTAGGTGACCTCTAAGAATGAAAATGCTCCAGACAAAGCCTAGAATTATTTTTCCTTTTCAGAAGAAAGGTTGAGAGAGTAGATAAGGCCTTGTTGCTAAGCAAGCCTAAATACTGGCCATGACTCTTTGCTCAGCCAGATTAGGGGATGTGTAATTGGGGAAGGCAGAAAGAGATAGGAATGACTTTTTTTAAGGTTTTCAGGGTCGATATCCCTGAAAGATTTAATATATTCCTCCACAGTTGTACAAATGATCTCATTGTGTCAGAACAGCACAATCTGAGTAATCACTCAAACGGCTGGGGAAGTTTGGCACATAAAGCATCTAATGTTGGGAGATTCTGCAGCTATTTTCCCTCTCAGTGCACCCATGACTAGAAATCAGGTAGGAGCACCTCATCCTTTCCCGGCAAACTGGCCAGTGCAAACAAATTTATGAACCATGCAAAAGGAAATGGTCTCTGCAGCATCCGTTCCGAATCTTCGGGTTCCACCAGTGATTAACACCCCTGGTTTCTCAGCCACTGATCCCACGCCACTTGCTGCCGGAGGAGGACAAATCTGCAAGTCTCTGGAGAGTTACATGACACATACGCTCCTCTCTCTCGTCAGAATGATGCTGGTTCCATTTATAGCTCTCAGGTCAGGGCAGAGTTACAATCACTGTAGTTTGTAGTCCACACGACTCTATTTACTCTGCTGAGGCGTGCTGGGTAAGTCACTGTGGGTTCTGAGGAGAAGCACATGGGCCGTATCTCAGTGCATGACTGGATCTGGGCCCTTAGGGACCAGTCTAGAGAAACATGATGCCCCCCTGGGCAGTGGCTTCAGAAGGAGACATATTGATCAAAGTCTGACACTTGGGCAGAAGAGAGCAGTCTAGAGCAGCAGTGCCTGACTACTTCTCAGGTTTCTGTCTGTGTCTCAGCTTCCACTATGTGCTTTCGGTCCTGTTTGAGTGCCTTTTTCATTAATGGTATTCGTACCATTCGTACCATGTGCTGAACCCTGTTCCAAGCTCTGTTCTAACCCTGTTCTAAGCTGGCGTAGATACAAGTTAATTAGGTTGGACACAGTCCCTGTCCCACAGGGAGCTCACAAGTCTAAGTGGGAGGGAGAACAGGTATTTAATCCCCATTTTACAGTTGAGGAAACTGGGGCACAGAGAAGGCACAGCAGGTAATTGGCAGAGTCAGGATTAGAACCCAGGTCCTCTGACTCCCAGGCCTGTGCTCTTTCCACTGGGCCATGGTGCGTTTTTTTGCTAGGGAAGAGACATCAGTGAACTATTCTAACATTGAACGTGACAAAATCCTAATAACTACAAGCAGAAAAACTTGCTTGAGTTGATGTAGGGATTTCCTCTTTTGGGGAATCAATCCTAATGAAGCTTTCTGAGCCATGGCCTTGTCTCCTTTCCTGAGCTCAGTAGCATCCAGTTTTTGATTTGTCTGTCAATCAACCTCAGCAGACAGGAGGGAGGAAGAGGCTGCTGGTTGCACAGACCATCTGCTGGTATCAGTGCCTCAAGCAGGTCCTGCTAGAACCTGGGAAGGGAAGTTTTGTGCTTATTTCCCAGTCCTGATTCTACACCCTTCTGTTGCCCCATACAACCTGTTTGGCTACCTGTTTCCTGTTCTGGTCTCACCAATGACAACAGTGTGCTTTGAGAGTCTACTGGGTGCCAATTCCTGTAGCAGTAACTATGGGGAATTTCAAAAGAGGAATAAAATATGGGTTACAGTTTGATGGTATCAGGCACATAGATCTCATCTATCTCATTGCCCACGGACTACCATTGGCCTGGAACTTCTTCCCCCTTCTTATCCAACAGACCAACACTCTCCCCACCTTCAAAGCCTTATTAAAATCATAACTCCAGCAGAACTCCCCTGACTAAACCCTCATTTTCCTTATTCCTTCTGTCTTCTGCCTTGCCTAAATCCTTGGAATTATACCCTTTATTCACCCCACACCACTTATGTAAATATCCATAATTACTTTTAATGTCTGTCTCTCCCTCTAGAATCAAAGCTACTTGTGGACAGAAAAGATGTCTATCAACACTGTCAAATCTTCTAAGTGCTTAGTACAGTGCTCTAGTGAGCACTCAATACAACTGATTGATTCATTGATTGATAGTCAATGAGACAGAAGGAGGAAACTAGTGATAGGGAGTTGAATGGTGTATATACATACATTTTTTTACGGTATTTGCTAAACGTAAGGTCATGGGTTCTAATCCTGGCTCCGACCCCTTTCTGGTGTGTGACCATGGGCAAGTCACTTCCCTTCTCTGTCCCTCAGTTACCTCACCTGTAAAATGGGGATTGAGATTGATCCCCACATGGGACAGGGACTGTGTCCAACCTGATTTGCTTGTATTAATGCCAGTGCTTAGTTCAGTGCCTGGCACATAGTAAGAACTTCACAAATACTATAATTATTATTATTATTCCAGGAACTGTACTAAGCAACGGTTAATCAGGATGATTACAGTCCCTGTCCTATATGGGGCTCACAGCCTTAATCTCCATTTTACAGATGTGGTAGCTGTGGTGCAGAGAAGTGAAGTGACTTGCCCAAGGTCACACAGCAGACAATTGGCAGAGTTGGGATTAGAACGCAAGTCCTCTGGCCCTCAGGCCCATGCTCTATCCACTAGGCCATGATGCTTCTCAAGCAACAGGCCTTGTTTGAACCATGCATGCTCAAGCAGTGCTAATGGCGGCAGAAATCTGTACCCCAACCTCCGCAGGAATACCTACTTCATGCTTCCAGTACACACTTCTCCAACTCACAGAATCAGGACAGGGCCTCCTTGCATGCTTCTGAGAATGCCATTCCAGGGAAGCAGCGTGGCTCAGTGGAAAGAGCATGGGCTTTGGAGTCAGGGGTCATGGGTTCAAATCCCAGCTCTGCCAATTGTCAACTGTGTGACTTTGGGCAAGTCACTTAACTTCTCTGTGCCTCAGTTCCCTCTTCTGTAAAATGAGGATTAAGACTGTGAGCCCCCCGTGGGACAACCTGATCTCCTTGTAACCTCCCCAGTGCTTAGAACAGTGCTTTGCGCATAGTAAGCGCTTAATAAATGCCATCATTATTATTGTTGCATATACAACAGCTGAAATGCCTGTGATGAGGATGATTGCTCTTGCTTCCCTAAGATCCACAATGGGACTGGACAAGGAGACTGTGTTTGTCTGCATTATGAAATCTCCAGTGGTTGTCCATCCACCTAAGCAACAAACAGATACTCCTCACCACTGGCTTAATCACCTTGCCCTCTCCTTCCATAACTCGCTGATTTCCTAATACAACCCAACATGCTCACGGTGCTCCTCTAATACTAATCTACTCACTATACCTCGATCTTGTCTATCTCATCATCGACCCCCTCACCCATATCCTGCCTCTAGGCTACAACTCCTTCCCCTTCATATCTGATAGATCATTACTCTCCCTGCCTGCAAAGTCTTATTAAAAGCATATCTCCTCCAAGAGGCCTTCCCTAAGTCCTCATTTCCCCTACTCCCTTTCCTCTATGCACTGCCCTTGCATTTAGATTTGTACCCTTTATTCACTCATTCTTTCATTTATTCAATTGTATTTATTGAGCACTTACTGTGTGCAGAGCACTGTACTAAGCACTTGGGAAGTACAAGTTGGCAACATATAGAGACGGTCCCTATCCAACAGTGTGCTCACAGTCTAGAAGGGGGAATTGTTATTTTTTATTCACCCCTTTATTCACCCCTCCTTAAGTCCCACAAGACTTCTGTTCATATCCATAATTTATTTTAATGCTGTCTCCCCCCCTTGACTGTAACCTCCTTGTGGACAGGCAACATATCTGCTAAATCTCTTATAGGGTACTTTTCCAAGTGCTTAGTACAATGTCTGCACACAGCAAAGACTCCGCAAATATAATTAATTGATTGGAACTCCCTCCTTCACCAAATCTGCACATCACAGGTCTCTCCATATTCAAAGCCCTCTTGAAAGCCCATCTCCTCCAAAATCCTTTCTCTCATTAATTTCCAAAATACCTAATTGGATAAAAAATGATAGCATTTGTTAAGCACTTACTATGTGTAAAGCACTGTTCTATGTGCTCGGGGGTGGTACAAGGTAAACAGGTTGTCCCATATGGGGCTCACAGTCTTAATCCCCATTTTACAGATGAGGGAACTGAGGCGCAGAGAAGTGAAGTAACTTGCCCAATGTTAAATGTTCCCCCAGACAACCAATCCATCACTCAATTAATTGTATTTATTGAATATTTTGCACAAAGCACTGGATTAACTTGCCCAATGTCACACAGCAGACATGTGGTGGAGCCGGAATTAGAACCCATGACCTCTGACTCCCAAGCCCTTGCTCTTTCCACTGAGCCATGCCCATCAGTTATATCAAGAATTTATGTATTTACATATACCCATCCTCAGGGCATGCTCACATGTGTACACGAGCACGCGTGCACACACACACAGATTCACACACATATAGGAAACTGCATTCAGTTATTTACTTCGATTACTCAGTAAATATTTTTATGTCTATCTCCCTCATGAGAGTGTAAACACCTTGTGGGCATGCACTACATCACTTTCTTGTTTTGTACTTCCCAAGTGTTTAGACAGTGCATTGCCCTCAAAGGGCACTCAATAAATGTATTTTTCCCAGCATTCAATACAGTAATTTGCACACAGCAGGCTCTAAAACAATAACATTGCCAATATACTATTACTATTACTGCTTACTATAAAGAACACTGTGAATACTAAGCTCCTGGTGGGAGAGATTGTTCCCATACAGATAGATCTCCACTGTGCCTGCCCCAGCTCTAATAAACCTGAATAAATACTATTTGTTGATAATGATGATATTAAATCTAGCTCAGGGAGAAATTCCAATTTCCATTGTCCATTCTAATGGATGATTATAAACTCAGCGTGGCCTTAAACTGAAGCACAATGACAAAAAAAAATAAGAACCAGCTCATCAGAGCTATAAAGATATAATGGGCTCTCATTTCCAAAATGATCTTCCTCTCTTTACACCCCCAGAAGCCTGTGTGTGGCTGAGTGGTGAACTGAAGACCCTTGGATGCATTGACTGCACTTCGGGAGAAGAGTGTTATTTAATAACCATTAAACCAGCAGACACTTTTTAAAAAGGAGAGAACCTGATGGAATGCTGTACTCTTAACTTTTAAAAATTCCAGACCCCCTGGGGAAAACCATAGGTAGCTGAAGAGGGAATGTGTAGACTTTTCTGTGGGGGTCAACAGAGCCAAAACCCGTATATCATGGAGGGAGGGCTAGGACTAGAATGGAATTAAACGCCTGTCTCCCCGGCTAAATCGAAATCACCCTGTCATTCTTTCTTCTTCTATTATATTTTATCGAGCACTTTGGATAGTGCTCTGCTCAGAGTCAGTGCTCAATAAACACTAGATTGATTGATTTAAAAGGGGACAGGAGAAACTGCCTGCCTAACCCCAAACTATTGGTGAGTCCTCTCAGACCACAACTGTAAGTCCTCACATACCAAAGTTAACCCAAATCTACCAAAAACAAGTTCACTCATTCATTCAATCAGATTTATTGAGCATTTACTGTGTGCAGAGCACTGTACTAAAAGCTCGTGACAGAATAATATAACAATAAACACACATTGCTTGCCCTCAGTGAATGGGAGACAGACATTAATATAAATAAATAAGGAAACAGGAAACACATCACTGCATTGTAGAACATCAGAACCTTCCTGGATAATGAGAAGAGCAGTTGTCAAATGAGGAGAATAGTACACATCACAGGTATCCCAGCTTGACCTACTGGAAAGAGCACAGGACCAGGAGATCTGGGTTCTAGTCCTGGCTCTGCCCCAGCCTTCTGGGTGACCTTGGGCAAGTCACTTTACCTCCCTGGACCTCAGTTATCTCATCAATAAAATGATGGTAGCAATATCTGTATCTCCCTACCTCACAGGGATGCTGTGAGGATAAGTGAAATATGATAGCACCTTGGAAAAATAAAAGCCAAGTTATTATTGTCTGCCAGCCAGTTACAGAGTTAACACTGCAGCCCTGAGCGAAACAAGGTTTTTAGATGAAGAGCAGTTCATGGAAATAAGTGCCTATTTCCCTTTTTTCTGGAAAGGATTTCCCTCATCTTAAAGAAGGCTCATTAGTCAAAGGAGGATCCTCAAAACCTGCATTATGAGTGGAAATGGACCAGCCATTAAAAGGTTGGCAAGAACTGTTTTAACTGTTAGAGACGTTTTTGGGAGGAGGAAAGAGAAACAAAAATGGCGTCAGGTATTATGGGTAGCCAGTGCCGGAGGTAAATCAGGGATAAGTCAATATGGAAGGGATTATTGATCCACCAATAAAACTCTCACCTTGAAATATCTACCACCACCACCACCCCCCCCACACACACATATGTACTCATGTATACAGATTCATTCATTCTATCCCATTTATTGAGCGCTTACTGTATGCAGAGCACTGTACTAAGTGCTTGAAAAGTACAATTTGGCAACAGATAGAGATAATCCCTACCCAACAACAGGCTCACAGTCTAGAAGGGGGAGACAGACAACAAAACAAAACAAGTAGACAGGCATCAATAGCATATGCATGTGTACAGATGTGCACATATTACACAAACACATCTCCTCCAGAAGGCCTTTCCCCGACTAAGTCCTCCTCTCCTCTTCTCCACTCCCTTCTGTGTCGCCTTGAGTTGCTCCTTTCATTCATCCTCCTTCAGAGACAGCCCCACAAGCACTTATGTACATATCTATAAATCTATTTATTTATATTAATTTCTGTCTCCCCCCTATCTCATTATGGGCAGGGAATGTCTGTTATATTGTTGTACTATACTCCTTCAAACACTTAGTACAGTGCTCTGCATACAGTGAGCACTCAATAAATATGATTGACCTATTGACTGACCTTGTAGTCAAAGTGTCAGGTTGGAAACTAAGGAAACTCACTCCTCCAAGCTTCCTCACCCTGCGTCAGTGCACCATCCAGAGTTGGAGGTCAGCGGGTCACAGGAAATGAGTCCACCCACTTTGACATACTGTTACATTTTACTCTCCCAAGCATTTAGCACAGTGCTCTGTACAGTCTTCAGATGCCATCGAGTCTATAATTCTATTTATCTATTTTGACGCTATTGTTGCCTGTCTACTTGTTTTGTTTTGCTGTCCATCTCCCCCTTCTAGACTGTGAGCCTGTTGTTGGGTAGGGATTGCCAAATTGTACTTTCCAAGCGCTTAGTAGTAATAATAATAATAATGATGGCATTTATTAAGCACTTACTATGTGCAAAGCACTGTTCTAATCACTGGGGAGGTTACAAGGTGATCAGGTTGTCCCACAGGGGGCTCACAATCTTCATCCCCATTTTACAGTTGAGGTAACTGAGGCCCAAAGAAGTGAAATGACTTGCCCAAGGTCACACAGCTGACAATTGGCAGAGTCAGGATTTGAACCCATGACCTCTGTCTCCCAAGCCTGTGCTCTTTCCGCTGCGCCACACTGCTTCTCTGCACACAGTAAGCGCTCACTAAATATGACTGAATGAATGAATCGAGTCATTTATGATTCATAGCAACTTTATGGACTCTTTATCCATAGTTTTCATGGTAAAAATAAGGAAGTGGTTTACCATTGTCTCCTTCTGTGGAGTAAAAACTTAAGGCTCTGCATTGACTTTGATCAACATTTTGATCAATTGATCATCGGCTTTTGACTATTTCCCATGCCGCTGCTGCCCAGCATAGGTGAATCAACTTTGATGCTTCGGCTTAGACCTTTCCATTATGGATAACCCTGATGAGAGAGTATCTCTCAATGGCATAGCTCTAAGCTTCACTGGTATTTGCAAACTCTCCTTGCCACAATAAAGCACTGATTCATAGGAGAGCAAGCACAGTAAGCAATCCAATCAATCATATAATCAATGATTTGATTGACTCAGTATTTGGGGCCCTCTGGCAACTGTTTTGTTGAACACTGCAGGAGGGAGGGAGTGGCCTGTGACTCGTTGGAAAATTGTTGGCTGATCCACTGTGAACAACACTTTGGTCCTGCTCTCTGCTTCAGAGCCACCTTACAGGTGCAGTTCCTTTCAGGTTAGGTGGGGATTTTGCTGAGGAAGTTTTCCCAGGTGGCTAATTAGGTAGAGCTGAGGGACTGAAGAGTGGAAGGAAGAGTGGGGTGTGTCTAAGTGAATTAACCCATCAGTAATATTTATCAACTGCCTATTGTGTGCAGAACTCAGTGCTTAGAAACACACAACAGAAGTAGCAGTCACAGTCCCTACCCTCAATGGGCTTTCAGTCTAATGGGGAGTCCCTGAGGCAAATTGTTACAGCTAGAGGGAACAAGAGGAAATACATAGATCTTATTCAAAGTCAATCAACTGATGGTTGTTATTGAGCACAATCTGTGTGCACAGCACTGCACTAAACACTTGGGAGAGTACAGTAGAATTTATAGGCATGATTCCTGGTCTCAAGGAGCATACAATCTAGTGAGAGAATAATAATACCTTGGTTTTGTACAGCTCTTTTATTGACAAAGCACACACACATTACTTACTTTACTTTTCCCCTCTCAAAACTCAATACTCAGGGCCTGTCATTTTTGGGGGATCTAAGGTGAAACAGGCCCTACGCTGTATGCCTGGGAATTTGTCCAGTGCCAGGGAATCACTCTATCAATCAATCAATAATATATTCTGATCACTAACTGTGTACAGAGCTCTGTACTAAGCACTTGGGAGAGTACGATAAAACAGAGTTGGTAGACACATTTCCTGCCCAGAACGATTTTACAGTCTAGAGGGGGAGACAGGCATTAAAATTAATAAATAAATTACAGATATGTACATAAGTGCTTGGGGGCTGAGGGAAGGGTGATTAAAGGGAGCAAATCAGGGTGATGCAGAGCGGGTGGGAGAAACAGAAATCAGAGGAAGACCTCTGGGAGAATAGTTGCCCTTCAGCTATGAACAGGGAGGGTGTTCCAGGCCAGAGGCAGAACATGGGCAAGAGGTTGGCAGTGAGATAGATGAGACTGAGGTACCATGAGTAGGTTGGCATTAGAGTAGCTAAGTGTACGGGCTGGATTATAGTAGGAGAACAGTGAGGTAAGGTAGGAGGAGGCAAGCTGATTGGGGGATGGGGAGAAGGGGTGTATGGCTTGGAAGCCACAGAACTACTTAGAAGGACAGCTAGAGGGCTGGGTATCATGAAAAGAACGAAGAAGAGTGGGGACACAATCTCTCTTCTTTTTAATGGTATTTGTTAAGCACTTACAATGTGCCAGATATCATACTAAGCGCTGAGGTTGAAACAGGCTAATCAGGTTGGACACAGTCCATGTCTCACATGGGGCTCACAGTCTAAATCTCCGTTTTACAGATGAGGTAACCGGGGCACAGAAAATTTAAGTGACTTGCTCAAGGTCACACAGCAGACAAGTGGTGAAGCCAGGAGCAAAACTCAGGTCCTCTGACTCCCTCCCAGGCCTGTGCTTTTTTCACTAGGACAAGCTGCTTCCACTGAGCTTCTTCTCTCTTTTCTGTGTTTTGGTTATTTGGTTTTCCTGGGCTTCGGCTATTGTCATGAGAAGCAGCTTGGCTCAGTGGAAAAAGCATGGGCTTGGGAGTCAGATGTCATGGGTTCTAATCCAGGTTCCTCCACTTGTCAGCTGTGTGACTTTGGGCAAGTCACTTAACTTCTCTGTGCCTCAGTTACCTCACCTGTAAAATGGGGATTAAGACTGTGAGCCTCACATGGGACAACCCGATTACTTTGCACCTCCCCCCGAGCTTAGAACAGTGCTTGTCACATTGTAAGTGCTTAACAAATACTATTATTATTATTACTATTATTATCATCATGGATTGATGTTTGCCTTTAGACTTGCCTTTATGATGTTAGAAACAAGTAGGGGGCTTTTCAGAAGTCATATGCAGTAATCCTGGCTGGATAGGATGAGTGGTACATGTAACATGGTAACAGTTTGGATGGAGAGGAAAGTGTGGATTTTAGCAATGTTGTGATGGTGGGACCAATAGGATTTGGTAATGGATTGAATATGTAGGTTGAATGAGAGGGAGGAGTAAGGATAACGCCAAGGTTATGGGTTTGTGAGACAGGAAGGATGACAGTGCCATTTACAGTGATGGGAAAGTCTTGGGGAGGACAGGTTTGGGTGGGAAGATAAGGACATCTTGGGTGAATTTGTTTTGGATGAGTTAAGTTTGAGATGATGGGAGGACATCCAAGTAGAGATGTCGTGAAAGCAGGAGGAGATGTGAGACTGGAAAAAGGGAAAGAGATCAGGCCTGGAGATGCAGATTTGGGTATCCTCCGCAGAGAGGTGGTAGTTGAAGCCATGGGAGCAAATGAGTTCTCCAAGGGAGTGGGTGTAGATGGAGAATAGATGGGGACCCAGAACTCAACTTTGAGGTACTCCCACAGTTAGGGGGTAAGAGACAGAGGAGGAGCCTGCGAAGGAGACTGAGAATGAATGGCCAGAGAGTTAAAAGGAGAACCAGGAGAGGACAGAGTCAGCGAAGCCAAGGTTGGATAACGTTTCCAGGAAAAGGGGGTGGACCACAGTGTTGAAGGCAAGTAGCATTAGAGGAGCAAAGTGTGCAGGCTGGGTTGTAGCAGGAGAGTAGTTGGGTAAGGTAGGAGGGGGAAAGGTGATTGAGGCCAGTATCCACTGGCTTTGTGCGATTTTGGCCCACAAAACCTCCTTTATGCCTGCCCTCACATACACCCTATCTCTCCCAGCCACTTAAACACGTCCCGCCTTTCAAAAAAAAAGCACGGATTAGTCAGTTCACTGGCCTTTAAGGAAAAATACGCAACTCCAACGAGAAAAGTCATTTGTTTCAGAAAGTCCAGAAAGCGAAGTGGCACCTGGCTCCCAGCCAAGACTTCCAGCACTAAGTGGCACTTACAGATACCTGGGTTTAGCCATTAAGAGGATTATAAGGAGACCAAATCAGCCAATTGAACTCAGAGGTCTTTTGTTTTCCCAATGAAAGAACAGGAGCAGTTGGAAATTATCAGCTGGGTAGACCAGACAGCCAAGTCCGAATGTTCCATTTCCTAATGAAACTCTGTCAAAGGGTAATTAAGTGATCAGCTATTATTGTCTATCAGGAGAGGAGGGAATCTTAATGTTAAGATTTCCTATTATCTTTGCAAAGATTAGTATTAAGGTATTTCCTTCATGGTCAAAGCTGAAAGCCCTGCAAATAAATATGTCCTTAAGGATGAAGAGTGTTTAAGAAAGATATTCAATCAGGGCACTTAATCACTGCCCACAGAAAAGACAGCTGCTTGTTCATGGCTCTGTGGGATTTATTCTGAATAGGAAGGGGTTTGTTTTTCTGTGACCTCTAATGACCAATTGAAGTTGAAAAGCAGCATGGCCTTGTGGATAGACCACAGACTTGGGAGTCAGAAACACCTGTGTTCTTATTCTGCTCCACCACTTGTCTGCTGGGTGACCTCAGGCAAGTCACTGCACTTCTCTGGGCCTCAGTTACCTCATCTCTAAAATGGGGATAAAGACTGTGAGTCCCATGTAGGATATGGTCTGTGTCCAACCTGATTATCTTGTATCTACCCCAGTGCTTAGTACAGTGCCTGGAACATAGTAAATGCTGAAAAAATACCATAAAAGATAACAACTTCTGTGTGCCTTAGTTACCTCAACTGTAAAATGGGGATTGAGACTATGAGTCTGAAGTGGTCCAAGGAATGTATCCAACCTGATTAGCTTGTATCTACCCCAGGGTTTAGTATAGTGACTGGCATACTTTAAGTGCTAAACAAATACCATTAAAAAAAAAAAAAAGTTGAAGAAGCAAAACTGAACCCTTTCCAATTTGCCCCAGGCAATGTTCACCACACCTCATTACTTTATCACCTCTACTGGTGATAAACAAACCAAATAAGCCCAGATTTCCTCTTGTCAATAAAACATGATGCCTGTCAGCCTGTTAGCTAGTAGTCAGGAAGAATAATAATGATGGTGCTAAGCACTGTACTAAGTATTGGGGCCTATACAAGATAATCAGTTTGAACATAGTCCCTGTCTCACATCAAGATCACAGTTTAATTATGAGGAGCACAGGTAAGCTCCATTTTACAGATGAGGAAACTGAGGCACAGAGGAGTTAAGTGAGTTGCCCAAGGTTCCACAGCAGGCAGGTAGCACAGTCAGAATTATAACCCAGATCCTCTGACCCCCAGGATGGTGCTCTTTTCACTACTAGGTTATTCTGCCCTAAGGCAGAGTGGAGGATTAAGACTGTGAGTCCCATGTGGGAGAAGTGATTTACTTGTATCTGCCCCTGGCACATAGTAAGCTCTTAACAAATACCATAAAAATCTCTCTCTTTCTCTTGTTCTCTCTCTCTCTGTCTTTCTCTCCTCCCTCCCTTCTCCAAAATACAGGCAAATGTTCCCCCAGACAACCAATCCATCATTCAGTGAATTGTACTTATTGAACATTTTGAGCACAGTACTGGATTAAGCATTTGGGAGAGTTCAGTAGTTAGGTAGATATGGTCCTTGCCCTCAAAGAGGAAAGGGGAAGGTCGACACTCTAGTAAATTCTAGGCAGGGGAAAGCAACAGGGTTTAAAGATATAGACATAAGTTATAGGAGGGTAGAGGGAGGACTTTTTCCATTCACTGCTGCTTATTGCCCAGAGAACCCCTTCTTTCCCCTCTCACTGGAAGCCCCCCCAACAATCCCCCCCCAACAATCTCCGCTACAGCACAACCTCCATGGCTCCACTTTGTGGCTCTGCACCCCTGATAAAGTCAGTCAGTCAATCATATTTATTGAACATTTACTGTGTGCAGAGCACTGTGGTAAGCACTTTGGAGAGTACATCACAGCAATAAACATACACAATCCCTGCCCACAACGAGCTTACAGTCTAGAGATGAGCTTAAGGTCTAGAGATGATCTTACAGCCTAGAGGTGATATAAAACAGAAAACAACATGAAAAGACAAGGACAAGAATAAACAACATAGGAGCTAAGTTTTCTTGCTCCTCACCACCCAGGCAGGGCTGTTTGGAGTTGAGAGTTCTAACAGCTAGTAACTCCATGACTCTAAACCCTGGAGTGCACAAGCTTCCAGAAGGTCTAGAGCTGCTACTTTTTCCATGCTGTGTGTTGAGGGGATCCACTTTGAGAGACCTAGTAGCTGCAGTGTGGTTTCCAGGGAGGCAGGGGGTGAAGGTGGAGTGATTGGACCCTGTTACCTGGTGGATTTTTTCCCCTAACTTCCCAGCAAATCTTCCAGAAAATGCCAGGCCGGTTGGCAGCATCATTATCATTATAATTATTATTACTGTTATCTTCCTTGTTGGAAGCAGCGTGGCCTATAATAATTGTGGTATTTGTTAGGTGCCAGGCACTGTACTAAGTACTGGGGTAGATACAAGTAAATCAGGGTTGGGTATAGTCCCTGTCTCCCTTGGGGTTCACAGTCCTAATCACCGTTTTACGGATGAGGTAGCTGAAGCCCAGAGAAGTGAAGCGACTTGTCCAAGGTCACACAGAAGACAAGTGGTGGAGGCAGAATTAGAACCCACATCCTTTGGACCCCCAGGCCCTTGCTCTATCCACTAGGCAATGCTGCTTCTCATGGAAGAGACTACTGGAAAGAATTTGGGCCTAGGGGTCAGAGGACCAGGGTTCTAATCCCAGCTCTATCATTTACCTGTGTGTGATCTTGGGCAAGTCATTTCATTTCTCTATTTCTTAGTTCCCTCATCCACAAAATGGGGATTCAAAATCTGTTTTCTCTCCTACTTAGTCAATCACAAGAGAAGCAGTGTGGCCTAATGGATAGAGCACAGGCTTGGTAGTAGAAGGACCTGGGTTCTAATCTCTTTTCTGCTATTTGTGTGCTGTGTGACTTTGGACAAGTTACTTAACTTCTCCTTGCTTCAGTTCCCTCATTTGTAAAATAGAGATAAAGACTGTGATTCCCATGTGGGAAAGGGACTGTGTTCAGCCTGATTAGCTTATATCTACCCCAGCTCTTAGAACAGTGTCTGACACATAGTAAGTGCTTAATAAATAGCATTATTATTATATTTATTGAGTGCTTAAAGTAAGCAGAGCAATGTACAAGTGCTTGGGTGAGTACAATATAACAATATAACAGAGTTGGTAGACACATTCCATGTCCACAGTGAGCTTATAGTCTGGAAGGGGAGACAGACATTAATAAAAATAAATACATTATTGAGATTTACATAAGTACTGTGGGGCTGAGTGGCGCAGTGGGGGAGGTGGTGAATAAAGAAACCAATTCAGGGCAACGTGGGAGGGAGTAGGATAAAAGGAAATGAGGGAAATGAGAAGGGAAATGAGATCCCAGTGGGACCTGATTATCTTGTATCTACCCCAGGGCATAGAACAGAGCTTGGCAGATGGTAATTGCTTAACTAATAGTAATATTCATTGTTATCATTATCATTATTATTATTTATAGCAGGGTGCAGAGAGGAGCAGGGAGGTGAGCAGTTTGGATTACAGTTTGAAAGCTCCAGGATAACTGGGGGCATGGATGGGTGGTCTCCTGAGGGGCAGACCTGTGGTGGTGGAAATCCCACTGTGCCTCCTTCCTCCACCCTACCCCCTCCTCCTACCCCCTCCTCGTTAGCAGAGTGGAAACCAAGCTTTGAACCCCTGAGGAAAAGAGCTGTTGCTCTGACAAACCGCCTCAAATACTGTTGATCTTTGGGGAGTTTGCTAAACACAAGGATCTCTGTCCAGAAAGTTGGAATGACTTCCTGGTACTTTTGGGAATCCAGGTTAGCTATTAATTATCATTAAATCAATCAATCATAGTTATTGAGCACTTACTATGTGCAGAGCACTGTACAAAGTTCTTGGGAGAGTACAATATAACAATAAACAGACACATTCCCTGCCCTTATAATTATCTGTCAGAAAATATGCATTACCAGCACCAAGGTGTGCTAGGAGTCTGGCAATTATTCTAAACACAAAAGCTTGGGAAGAATTGAGAACTCCTACCATCTTAATTTACTTAGTTGGAATGGGCTGATTGGGGGAAAGGGAAGACAAGTGAGGCATTATTTGCTGCAAAGTATTCATTAACTCCAGGTCTACCTGCCATGTTTCCTGATTTACAGAGGATTTGAACCTATGGTTCTGATGTTTTTTCACAGACCGTAAGTGAAGTGATAAACAAATGTGTTATTTTTTTCACCGTTCAGGATGCCTTTTCAAGTCCAATGTTTAGAAAGAGAAAATTAAGTAGGCATTTCTTACCTTCAATATTTCAGTGATCATAATTCAATTCTTTAATTCTTCAGGAGAAATTGGCTTAAGATCCTTCTTACTGGCCAATAGTATTACTCTAAAATGACTTAAAACAATTTGTAGTCCCTTAATTTTGTAAACTGGCACCACTTTCTTTTGTTGCTGTTCAAGAGACGCAGTCCAAAATGTCATTGTCATCTCTCATGTTGGCCACTTGAGTTTCTGCCATTACAAGGAGAGCCAAGAAATCTCTTTCTGTTTCACTAGCTATAAAGTGCTAGTGAAATCCTGGTCTTTTTTTCTGAATATATTCAACATCCCTAAGCTAGGTTCATCACACAAGGCTACTTACTACCATTATAGCAACTGAAAGGATTTCTTCTCTAAAGCAGATTTTACTTCCAAAGGACAAACCTCGACCTAATTAAGTGGAAAGTTCACTGTGAAACTTTTGTATTAGCCTTTAGAGAATTCTAATTGTATTTTAATATTTGATATGCTTTATAATTCTGAGAAATTGGTTTTATTCCTGAAATATTATTATATTCTGACATTTGATATGGTGTTAAAATTGTGTGCTCATGAAAGTTTTTTTTAACTTTTCTCTTTAATTATGATATGAAGTGAGAGTGTCCCCTCATCCCCTCTGGAACAGCTAGAAGTAAGAAATGCCTATTAGCCTATGCCATCAATTAATTATTCAATTATCATACCCTGTATACTGTAAACCCCTTGTGGGTAAGGGTCACACCTACACTTTTGTCTACCTACTTAATTGTTGCTCCCACTTCCCCAGAAGGAATATGATTGGCAGGTCAATAATAATAATGATGGTATTTCTTAAGTGCTTACTATGTGCCAAGCACTGCTGTTCTAAGCACTGAGGTAGATACAAGGGAATCAGGTAGTTCCACATGGGGCTCACAGTCTTAATCCCCATTTTACAGATGAGGTAACTGAGTTACAGAGAAGCAGTGTGTGTGGTTCAGTGGAAAGAGCCTGGGCATTGGAGTCAGAGGTCATGAGTTCAAATCCCAGCTCTGCCAATTGCTAGCTGTGTGACTTTGGGCAAGTCACAACTTCTCTGTGCCTGTTACCTCATCTGTAAAATGGGGATTAAGACTGTGAGCCCCCCGTGGGACAACCTGATCACCTTGTAACCTCCCCAGTGCTTAGAACAGTGCTTTGTACATATTAAGTGCTTAATAAATGCTATCATTATTGTCATTATTAAGTCACTTGCCCAGAGTCACACTGCTGATAAGTGGCAGAGCCAGGATTGAACCCACAACCTCTGACTCCCAAGCCCATGCTCTTTCCACTAAGCCATGCTGCTTCTCAATAATAAAAGCAGTTACCAAATGCTTACCATGGGCCAAGAGCTGAGTTAGATCTAAGTTAATTGGGTAGAACACAGTCGCTGTCCCACATGGGGACCACAGTCTAAGTGGAAGGGACAACAGATATTTCATCCCCATTATGCAGGTGAGGAAACTGAGGCACAGAGAAGTCAAATGACTCACCCAAGGTCACCCAGCAGGCACGATTAGAACTCAGATATTCTAAATTCCAGGCCATTGTTCTTTCCACTAAGCCACACTAGGATGCTTACAAGAGAATGAGAGAGGCCCTGCACAAGCCACAAACAATGCAGTTAATGGAGGATTTTGATCTGTATCTTTCAGGACTAGACAGAGGCTCATACACCGTTAATGAGAAAAGACTCCATCACTGCGAATGACATGGGATGAATACTGATGATTCCCTGGGGAGCCTTTCTGAGATGCAATTAAGCAAATGGTTAAAATCAAATCTGCCCCTCTTAAGATAGAGTGATAATTTAATATTCCCTGGGATAACAGTTATTTGTCACTAGCATCAGTCTAGGGGCCAGTGGGCAAGACTCAAACTCCTACATCGACCCAAGTAGCTTCCTCTAATACATTTGTGCATTTAACAGCCATTTTGTCCATCATCTGTTAATGGGGACCTCAATTAAGTGTCAATTTTTGAAGGTGCCTTATCCAGTCAGTTTGATAGGTTTGTCTTCCCTACATATCTAATCTTGGCATCTACATCTCTAGGACTCAATTGGATGATGTTATAAAAGCATAAATGATGTAGGTTTTCTGACACTGAGGGCAAAGGTTCTGAACATCCTGTGCTTCAAGGTAGTATGTTACTTTCCCTAGATGAGTTCACCTTGACTCCTGTCACTTCCTAGTTTATCAAATTTTATTTTAAAGCTAAAAGGAATAAATTATTTTCCCCATTATAAGCCCCAAAAGGCTTAATTCTGAAAATCCACAGAAACTGATATTAGAGAGATACATTATCATTCATTAGTTCTGCCTCTGGGCTGTTCATATCCAACAATTATTCTCCCTACTTTCAAAGCCTTATTGAAGGCACACCTCCTCCAAGAGGACTTCCCTGACTAAGCCCTCTTTTTCTTTTCTCCCACTCCCTTCTGCTTTGCCCTGACTTCCTTCCTTTATTCACCACCCCCAACTCAAATCCAGTCCCACTGCACTTATGTACATATCCATAATTTATTTATTCATATTAAGTCTGTCACCCCTCTAGACTGTAAGCCAGTTGTGGGCAGGGAATGTGTTCTATTGTTATAAATGCTTAGTACAGTGCTCTGAACACAGTAAGCGCTCAATAAATACAATTGAATGAATTGTTCTCTCCCAGGTGCTTAGTACAGTGCTCAGCATACAGTAAGTGCTCAATAAATACAACTGATAGATTGATTGGTTGATTAATTAGCATATCAGAGTACCAGACTGATTAAAGAAACACCACAAAGTAATTGCAAACACTGTTATACTTAGAGCAGCTCTGTAGTCACTCACCTGAGCTAATAGACTGAGAATTCCTAAAAATAAGTTGGAACAAATGGTACTTCTTAGAATGAAGTCTAGGAACATGTGTATTGAAAACAACACATAAAGGAGGACTGGAGGAGGCATTTTAAATTAAAATTTCACAATGAAAACTGGTTTCTCAAGGGATTAGCAATGAGAGAGAGAGATCTTCTCCTAGAGATCTTCCCCAAGTTCTCATTTTCCCTACTCCCTCTCACTTCTGCATTTCTCTTGCACTTTGATTTGTACCCTTTATTCACCAAACCCTCAACCCTACAGCACTTACATACATATTCATAATTTAATGTCTGTCACCCCTTCTAGACTGTGAGCTCCTTGTAAGGAGGGAACATGCCTACCAACTCTATTATATTGCATTTCTACTAGTGTTCGGCACACCATAAGTGCTCAAAATATTATTGAGAGGAAGGGGGGGGGGAGAGAGAGAGAAAGAGAGAGAGACTGATAATGATAAGCTGTGAGGCCTAGTGCATGAGCCTGGGAATCAGAGAACCTGGGCTTTCATGGTTGGTCTCCAAAGATAGGAAATCAGTCTTCAATCTCTATGCTGTTCTGGTGGATAGAATGTGGGTTTTGTCCCTGCTGTTCCAAAAATTGGGTCTTCTCAATCAATCAAATTTATTGAGTGCCTACTGTATGCACAGCACTATATTTAGCACTTGTGAGAGTTGCAATAT
This sequence comes from Tachyglossus aculeatus, assembly GCF_015852505.1. Classification (NCBI taxonomy): domain Eukaryota; kingdom Metazoa; phylum Chordata; class Mammalia; order Monotremata; family Tachyglossidae; genus Tachyglossus; species Tachyglossus aculeatus. The sequence goes on from NC_052086.1 coordinate 75,024,377, forward strand.
AACCGGGTTGGTTGGTAGGAATGTTCCCTGCCCTCTAAGCCCTCCTGCAATCATACAATTTATACTGCAATCAATCAATCAGTGGTACTTATTGAGCACTTACACTGTGCAGAGCACTGTACTAAGTACTTAGGAGAGAACAGTAAAATAATTAGCAGACACATTCCTTGCCCACAACGAGATTGGAGCTAAAATTGAAAAGGATGCAAGACAGGAAATTAAACCAAGATTTTGAACCCCAAACTAAGATATACAACTCGCAGCTCCACCACTTATCTGCTGTGTGACCTTGGCAAGTCACTTAACTTCTCTGTGCCTCAGTTCCCCCATCTACAAAATGGGGACTAAGACTGTGAACCCCACGTGGGATAGGGACTGTTTCCAACCTGATTAGCTCGTATCTACCCAAGCGAGCTTAGAATGATGCTTCACACATTGTAAGCACTTAACAAATATCATTATTATTATTATTATTATGATTATCCAGGAAGATACTGGAAGAGAAGCAGCGTGGTTCAGTGGAAAGAGTATGGGCTTTGGAGTCAGAGGTCATGGGTTCAAATTCCGGCCCTGCCAATTGTCAGCTGTGTGACTTTGGGCAGGTCACTTTACTTATCTGTGCCTCAGTTCCCTCATCTGTAAAATGGAGATTAAGACTGTGAGCCCCACATGGGACAACCTGATCACCTTGTATCCCCCAGCGCCTAGAACAGTGCTTTGCACACAGTAAGTGCTTAATACCATCATTATTATTATTATTACTAATTGTATAGATTTATTACCCTATTTATTTTACTTTAACATAATTACTATTCTATTTATTTTGTTAATGATGTGCATATAGCTTTGATTCTATTTGTTCTGACGATTTTGACACCTGTCCACATGTTTTGTTTTGTTGTCCATCTCCCGCTTCTAGACTGTGAGCCCGTGGGGTAGGGACCATCTCTATATGTTGCCGATTTGTACTTCCCAAGTGCTTAGTACAGTGCTCTGCATACAGTAAGCACTCAATAAATACGATTGAATGAATGAATGAATTCATGACCCTGAGGGAAACTTTTCTTCCTCTTGAGGAAGAAGATTATGTTTAGAGAGTGTGGCCCTGCCACAACAATGAATAAGGTTGTCTTCCCTTCCCTGCTTTATGATAGGCATGAGGATCCTAGACTTCCTATCTTACCCAGACTGAATTGGATCACTTGGGTCTGGGTCAAACCACAGGGCTCTTAAAACAACATTGCCTGCACTTAATTGAAAGGAACACACAAATACCAAAGTCTTAACATGCTAGAAGAGTCAAGAGGTTTAAAGAACCTCCTCCCTGGCATGCAAGGAAACACATTAGCCCTTTGAGCTGACTTTCAGAAACATAACCCATAAAAGAGCCTTGATAATGGGGAGCCTGATGCCAGGGTCTTTGTGCCAAATACTGAAAATGCAGACTGCAGCAGTATCCCCCGGCTAAAAATCTCGAAAGGCTTAGCAAACAGTGGCCTGAGTTGAGGGCTGCTTAATGCCAATTTTGTAAGTGACAGCATCACTCAGGGTAAAAAGTCCAACGTCCCCCAAAGAAAGGGACAATTTCACACCTGCAACAGGAAGAAACGTGTCCCCAGAGAGGGAATGAGGAGCTGAGGATTTACTATCACCTATTACTAAAGCCACAGAGTTCATGCTTGCTGCCCATCTTGACAGATAGCAGGGGATAAGGTGCTACACTTCTGATTGTAACAACGCTAGTCCGACCAAATAGCATTTGCTCTTGCCTGCCTATTAGCTAAGAGAGCAATGACCATGAGCCCTGGAACATTTATCATCCAACAAGCAGAACCTCCAGAAGACATCTTGACAGCATATCGTAGTTTTCTATCAGAAGACCTCTAAAATTAGACTTGTCAGCTCCTGATTTTAAAATAAAGAGAGCCCTTGCAGAAATCTCAGTCGAAGGAAGCAAAGGTGAACAGTCCCATATTAACAAGAAGGCAGATACCATCCAGAGTCCCAGGGCAGCCTGCACTTTGGGAAAGAGAAGCAGTGTTGCCTAGTGGAAAGAGCAGGGGGCTGGGAGATAGAGGACCTGGGCTCTATTCCCAGCTCTGTCAATTGATTGCTGGGTGATCTTGGGCAAGTCACATGACTTCTCTGTGTTTCCTCAACTGTAAAATGGGAATTAAATCCTAGTCCTTCCTACATAAACTGTGAGCTCCGTATGGGGCAGGGACTGGGTCCAATCTGATAAAATGGTATCTAAGCCAGTGCTTAGAAGCATGCATGATGCATAGTAAGCATTTAATAGGTACCATAAAAAAGCCAATCTGAAAGCAACTTTCATTGATTAATAGTAATAATAATAATAATAATTGTGGTGTTTGTTAAGCACTTACTATGTGGCAGGCACTATACTAAGTGCTGGGATGGATACAAATTGGGTTGGACATCTTCCCTGCCCCACGTGGGGCTCACAGTCTCAATCCCCATTTTACAGATGAGGTCATTGAGACACAGAGAAGTCAATTAACTTGCCCAACAGCAGATAAATGGGTGGGGCAGGATTAGAACCCATGACCTTCTGACTCCCAGGCTCGTGTTCTATCCACAAGGCTAATAAAGAAGCAGCATGGCTCAGTGGAAAGAGCACGGGCCGTGGAGTCAGAGATCATCGGTTCAAATCCCGGCTCTGCCACTTGTCAGCTGTGTGACTTTGGGAAAGTCATTTAACTTTTCTGGGCCTCAGTTACCTCATCTGTAAAATGGGGATTAAGACTGTGAGCCCCACGTGGGACAACCTGATCACCTTGTACACTCCCCAGCGCTTAGAACAGTGCTTTGCACATAGTAAGTGCTTAATAAATGTCATTATTATTATTATTAGGCATGCTGCTTTTCTAGCAAAGTTTTGATTAGCAAAGCAGAAGCCCAGCTCCAATCATTTGAGACAGCTTTGGAATTCTGGCACATACCTTCTGCGGCATTTCTCCTTCCTAGGTGATAGGGTGATTTTGTGAACAAACTAGTGCTGGTCAAGCCTGAGGATGACAGCTTTGGGCAGCTACTTTCTTCTGAGATCCTCAGTGTGCTTGCAAGACACCACCTCATTCGCCTTCCCCACATCCCTGTCAGTCTAGGGGAGGTGTAAAAGTTATTTATCCTCCTCTAAGGCTGTCTAAAAAGATACACAGAGAGGTTAGAGCAGAAAAGTTAAAACAAATCTCAGAACAGTTCCAGATCCAGTTTTCCAGAATGGATGGTAGTCAAGATGGAAGCCTAGCTTGTTGGCCTGTTGTTTTTTATTTAGCTTATTCTTATACAACTTAAGCCTCAGGACTGAGGCTCACCCATCATACCCATGGGAAATGACATCACAATTATCAATATCATCAGTTAACTAGTTCATTCCAACCCCCACGCTTTGGGACTGAGCCTTCCCGATAGGCCTAGCCAATCAATCAATGGCATTTACTGGATACTTCCTGTGTGTTAAGCACTGTACTAAGCACTTCGGAGAGAATAATACAAGAGAGTTGGTATGCACTATCCCTGCCTACAAAGAGCTTACAGTCTTGAGGAGGAACAAACACACAAATAATCTTATCGTTGCCTTGGTATTTATTAAAGTGCCTACTCTGGGCCAACCACTGTGCTAAGTGCTGGAATAAATATGTGATCATTCAGTCAAATGGGAACCTTGTCTACAATGGGATCACAGGGCTCACGGTGAGAATAGAGAAATACATCGAGCAATAAATATTGCCCAGTGCTCCAGGGAAGCAGTCTTTACCTTCAAACTATCACAGCCATCCCACCTCCCCAAGGTTTTGAAGGCTGTAAAGTACTGATTCCCTCAGGGTTGCACCTGGAGAGTTTCCAGTACTCTAACAGTCACAACTATAGGAGGGAGAGTCAAGTGGAGGCATATTCATTCCATTCTTAGCTTGGGCAGTGACTAGCGAATGGAAGGCAATCTGCTACAAGTCAAAACTCACCTGTGCTGGGCAGCAGCAGCATGGGAGAAAATCGAGGGCAGAGACTCATTTTCTGTGTGGAAGAAGGCAATGGTAAACCACTTCTGGATTTTTACCAAGAAAACTCTAAGGATACACTACCAGAACGATTGCAGATGGAAGTGGGGCATTCTAGGAGAGATGTGTCCATGACGTTGCTATGGGTCAGACGTGACTCGACAGCATGAGATAACAACAGGAGCCATTGGTTTCACTACTTACACAGTTACAGGAAGACACTTTACTACTGAAAGCCACAGTGCATTAGTTGGAGTGAAAGGCTTTACATTTTGCTCAATAAAGTTCGTGGTTTCCCCCTGTGGAATTTTTTTTAAAACTTAAATGATCAGTCATCTGTAATTTTCTTGTCTGGAAAAGTACCACACCTGACTCATAAGACTCAAACCCCAGTTCTGCTTGGGTTGGAACCCCTTATATCAATTAGTCAATTAATAGTATTTCTTGAGAGCTTACTGTGTGCGGAGCACTGTAATAAGTGCTTGGGAGAGTACAATTTAGGTAAAAGGGACACTCCCTGCCTTCAAGGACCATGCAGACTAACTGGTTTGCCCCACCCATAGATAAGGAGGAAAAAGCCAGGAGTTTCTAGAAGAATGAAACTTTTATTCTTATTTGTGAACAGTGTGGGAAAGTTAGTTGATTCTACATGGGTCTTTTCAATCACATTTGTTTCACCATTAGTAACATCATTTTTATTACAGAGGGCAGCCATATACACTTATGATGTGTAATGCGCTGTGGTACATGACTGTGTGTAAATACATATAGTAGATACTCTGTTAATACTGTTGTGGTGAACACATTCAGAAGAGGTAAGATGGCACTGCCTGGTGTTGGCAGGAACTGTCTCTCTTTATTGCTGAATTGTACTTTCCAAGCGCTTAGTACAGTGCTCTAAACAGAGTAAGTGCTCAATAAATACGATTGTTGAATTTCACTCTTCCAGTATCTTTTCTTGGCCTATGCATACTTTGATTTCTGTAGTCAATTATTTATCAGCCAGTTCATCCTAATGTATTCGTGCTTACTTGTTTTGGATCCCTGTTTTTCTGTTATTTGTAAATAATTTTTATCTTCCACATTAGCTGTAGGCTCCTTGAGGGCAGTAAACATGTACCTTCTTTCCATTATACTATCCCAAGTGCTTAGTACAATATTCTATACTCTAAAGGCAGTTGATAAATACCTTTGATTGATTCAATGATTTACTGATTTAAGAGTGTAGAATGGTTATTTCACTTGGGAAACAAAAATTTATCTTTGCATGATGAATTCTCTTTAAAGAAAACAATCCATGAGTCAAGTATTAGGAAATACAATATGGTTCTTAGAGGTCAGAAGTCACCTGTCAGGATTGAAGGAGTGGCAATTTGAGCTCAGAGGGCCCTGACTGTGAACAGCCAAAAGGAATATTGAGCAGGGCAGATGAAGGATGGAATCAGTATGGCCTTGTGGATAGATCACGGGCCTTAGGATCTGCTCTGAGACCTTGGGCAAGTCACTTAACTTCTCTGTGCTCCAGTTTCCTCATCAAATAGGCACTGAATACCTGTCCTCTCATCTACTCAGACTGTGAAGCCATATGGGACAGGGACTGTGTCTGACCTGATTATCTTTTATATATTACAGTGTTTGGCACATAGTAAGTGCTTCACAAATACCACTATTATTCGAATTGTAGTACTAATTTGCAAGGAGGAAGAAAAGAAAACAGAAATGGAAAAAAATCCCAGAAAATCCATTTTAAAGGGCAAAAAATAAATCGAGAATGCCAGAACACATAAGGGAAAGTAGTTCCTCAGGGGCTGAGACCTGTATGGAAGAGCATTATCTGAACTTATCTGTCCATGGTACCCAGTGGGAAGCTGAGGCAGTGGGAACAAAGTCAATGTCCTGAGGAAAGCTGGTGGGAAGGTGGAAACACATGCCTTTCTCAGGAAATGAGGAATGCCAATGGGCAGCTGATGTGATAAGGGGCTCATTTTCACTCTGACCTCTTATAAACTTGGGACCAAACACTAAAGAATGTGGAAATCACTGAAGATAGATAATGGGACATGAAATCTTTACACACCTGGCCTATTGCAGAGGGAAGTTCCTAAAGTCCCTGTCAATCACAGTTTGATGATTTTATCTGGCAGGTAATGACAAACCAAAACAAGCTGTGAAATCAGGAGATCACTGAGTTTGGGGAAAACTATTCAACCCCTATTTCCAGATTGGCCTGTTTTTATTAAAAGATGCACAATGGATAAAGCAGATTCATTTTATACTAAAACCCGTATTTTAAAATAAAACAATAAAAAGTTCCCAGTTCTGGCTGCAAGATTAATCCCCAGGCTTCAGGGTAGGACCTGATCAGAGAGAAGGACAGGAAGGAATAACCCAGACAAAAGCTGGGGATTGAGAACCAGACAGAGAGTTCCCCTAAGACCTTTTGTAGGCAGGCTTCCCTAACCCCCACCGGAGCCAGACATCTGTCTTCTATAGTCACAGAGGCAATATTTTACCCGAAGTCTGTGAAAGGACAAACTTTCTAAATGCTCCCTGACCAGAATGAGTATCAATAAGCTTTATTAAAGAGAATTGTGCCTGCCTAAGGTAAAAATGTTATTTATGCAGACTGGCCAACTGAATTCATGATACTTTCCCTTGACTCAGTTCTTGAATCATCTGCTGGGAGCCTTTATTTTCCCCTCTAGACTGCAAGCCCATTGTGGGCAGGGTATGTGCCTACCAACTCTGTTTTACTTTACTCTCCCAAGGGCCTAGTACAGCGCTTTGCATATCATAAGCACTCAATAAATACCACTGATGGACCAACTGATTTTACTGCTAAGGAGGGATGACAGTGATGAACTGGCTCACTTTACAGTGGATGACTATGGAAATCCATATGTTATTTAGCAAGGCCTAGTGGATAGAGCATGGACCTAGGAGTCATAAGGACCTGGGTTCTAATCCCAGTTATGCCACTTGTCTGCCATGTGACCTTGGTCAAGTCTCCTAAGTTCTCTGTACCTCAGTTACCCCTTCTGTAAAATGGGGACTAAGACTGTGAGCCCCATATGTGACAGGGACTTTGTCCAACCTGATTATCATGTATCTACCCAGCGTTTAGTACCGTGCCTGGCACAGAGTAAGTACATAAATATCATAAAAAATAAACAAACAGCTCTAGATTTACATAGATCTGTTCTGCACACTGAAGTGGTCCTTGTGCTGCTGCTGCTGTTGACAATCAGGCTATGTTTCCCACACCTCAGGAACCTCCACACCACATCCACCTCCACATCAAACAGAAACTCCTTACCATCAGAACTTCTTACCTTCAGTTTTAAAGCAATCACCTTTTCCTCTCCTACCTCACTTCACTACTCTCCTACTACAACCCAGCCTGCACTTTTTGCTCCTCTAGTGCCAACTTTCTCACTGTACCTCAGTCTGGTCTCTCTCGCCGCCAACCTCTCTCCCCTATCCTGCCTCTGGCCTGGAGTGTCTTCCCTCTTCATATCTGACAGACAAACCCTCTCCCCTCCATCAAAACCTTATTGAAGGCATATCTTCTGTGGCTCAGTGGAAAGAGTATGGGCTTTGGAGTCAGAGATCATAGGTTCAAATCCCGGCTCTTCCAATTGTCAGCTGTGTGACTTTGGGCAAGTCACTTCACTTCTCTGTGCCTCAGTTACCTCATCTGTAAAATGGGGATTAAGACTGTGAGCCTCTTGTGGGACAACCTGATCACCTTGTAACCTCCCCAACACTTGGAACAGTGCTTTGCACATAGTAAGTGCTTAATAAATGCCATCATTCTTATTATTATTATCTTCCCTGATTAAGCCCTCACTGATCAGCGAGAAGGACAGGAAGGAATGTGTAGTCTGAAATAACCCAGACAAAAGACAAAACCCAGACTTCCTTTTCAACCACTCCCTTCTGCATCACCCTGACTTGCTCCCTTTATTCACCATCCTCCCACGTATGTGCAAATCCATAATTTATTCATTTGTATTAAGGGCTGTCTCTCCCTTTAGACCGTAAGCTCACTGTGGGCCGGGAATATGTCTCAACTGTTGTATTGTACTCTCCCTAGTGCTTAGTACAGTGCTGTGCACACAGTAAGCACTTAATACGATTGACTGATTGTCTGAGGTGAAAGGGAGCAGTCAGTAAAAGGGTCAGTAATCCCCTCATAAATCACAGCTCCCTCCTCCATTGCCCCTTCCCTCCTGGAGAAGTTGGATAGGGGAGTTAGGAGCAGATTAGTGGGTGTTTGCTGTGGCCAAAGGTGGCACAGAGTCAGGGCTCATTGGAAGGGACAGCCTAAGTCAACCTCCACCCCTTCCACCCTGGACCCTCTCTGTTACCTCTGCTCTGAGGTGCCAGCTAATGTGGCTAGCTAGGCCTTCCAAGTCAGGGATTGGGGAGTGGTGGGGGAAAGAGAGGGGTGGAGAGGGATTTGACTTCCCTGCAGAAACTGGGGGTAATGTCAGAAGTGGGGCTTACAAACTCTGGACATGGTAGAAATTAGTACACAATGTATCTCCATGTTTTACACATTATGGGGTGTTCAAAAGCCGGGGTACACCTGTATGCATATGGACAGGGATGGATTTCTAATCACAGGGCCTATAGATGCTGAATCATCATCATCTTTGAGAAGCAGCATAGCCTAGTGGTTAGAGCATGGGCCTGGGAGTCGGAAAGTCATGGGTTCTAATGCCGGCTCCACCACTTGTCTGCTGTGTGACCTTGGGCAAGTCACCTCACTTTTCTGGGCCTCGGTTCCCTCATCTGTAAAATGGGGATTGAGTCTGTGAGACCCATGTGGGACAAGGTCTGGGTCCAACTGGATTTACTTGTACTCATCCCAGTGCTTAGTACAGTGCCTGGCACATAGTAAGCACTTAACAAATACTGTAATTATTATCATTTTGATCCCTCTTACCCTATTAGTAACTACATAATTGCTATTTATTTGAAAAATTCATAATGAAACATAGATATAAAACACCAGGTTCCTTGGCTTAGTGCTAAAAGAACCAGACCATGAATCAGGAGACCTGGGTTCTAGTCCTGGCTAGCCACTTGCCTGCTGTGTGACCTTGGGCAAGTCATTTACCTCAATTCCTCATCTATAAAGTGGGGATAAAAATTTGCTTTTCCTCCCTTTCAGACTGTGAACCCCACGAGGACAGGGATGTGTCTGATCTGATTATCTTGGATCCATCACAGCACTTAGTACAGTGCTGAATACTCTAAGTATTCAGCTTTATTATAATAATTATAATATTTCTTAAGTACTGACTATGTCAAGCACTGTACTAAGTAGTGGCATAGATACAAGAGCATCAGGTTGGACACATTCTTTGTCCCATATGGGGCTTACCTTTCTCTGAAATTTACCCTTGCCTTTATTTCAGCTGAGTACGGGCAGTGATTTAGGAGAATGATGAAAATAAATCTGTCCAATCTGCCATCTTTTTCTTTAACACTGTTTTCCTTAGCTAGTTTCTGATATTGGGTTCTACTCAATCTTTGTCATCCAACAATCTTTACTAAAATAAATGAGGACAATTCTCAAAATCAAAAAGTTTTGTTTTGTTGTCTGTCTCCCCCTTCTAGACTGTGAGTCCATTGTTGGGTAGGGACTGCCTCTATATGTTGCCAACTTGTACTTGCCAAGCATTTAGTACAGTGCTATGCACACAGTAAGCATTCAATAAATATGATTGAACGAACGAAAAAAGTGCTCAAAATGCATGCAGCACTTTTGTATTGCTTAGCTCATTTTGCTCTCACAACCTCTCTGTGAAGTAAATATTGCCCCCTTTTGATAGATGGGGAAACTGAGGCCCAGAGAGGTTAAGTTGCCCAAGGCCACACAGCATTCCTATAGGCCCTATCAGTTAATCTGCAGTTACATAAAAAAATTACAGATTGTGGACCCCATGTGGGACAATGACTTTGACTGGTCTGATTATCGTTGTTACCACCCCAGAGTTTAGCAGAGTGCTTGACACTGAGTAGATGTTTAATAAATATCATGGCTAATTCACTAAGGATTAAGCAATCAGTCAATCAGTGCATTTATTGAGAATTACTGTGTGCAGAGCACCATAATAGGCACTTGGGAGAGTATAATATAACACAATGAGCTTACAGTCTAGACTCAAGGCTCAGATCTAATCTGCTGTTCTGTGGAAAGATTGGGTAAGGAGCCTTCTATCTGCAGGAGATCAAATATCAGGGGAACCTGAAAAGCTTTAGTTTTGTTTTTATTAATAATAATAATAATAATAATTATTATAATAATGGCATTTATTAAGCACTTACTGTGTGCAAAGCACAGTTCTAAGCACTGAGGAGGTTACAAGGTTATCAGGTTGTCCCACAGGGGGCTTACAGTCTTAATCTCCATTTTACAGATGGGGGAACCGAGGCCCAGAGAAGTTAAATGACTTGCCCAAAGTCACACAGCTGACAATTGGCAGAGCCGGGATTTAAACCCATAACCCATGCTCTTTCTACTGAGCCACGCTGCTTCTCACTGAAGCTTTTGCCTTCAGTCCCCAGAGAAGGTCAAATACACTCCCTTAGCATGGCTTTTTGGACTCTTGCTCCATGCCTCCTACTGAACCTCTCATTTCCTACCCAAAGATGAGATAGTGGCATGAAATCTCTTTTGGGTGTTGACTTTCAGGTGCCCACATTTGAAAGCTATGTGTCAGTTGAGAAGCAGTGTGGCCCAATGGAGAGAGCATTTGCCTGAGAGCCAAAAGGACTTGGGTTCTAATCCCAGCTCCGCCAGGGCAAATCACTTATCTTCTCTGTGCCTCAGTTACCACACCTGTAAAATGGGAATTAAGACTGTGAACCTCATGTGGGACAGGAACTGTGTCCAACCTGACACCCCAGTGCTTAGTAAAGTGCCTGGCAAATAGTAAATGCTGAATACATACCATAAAAAAGACAAAAACATTACATGTTAAAATGCTAAAGGAAGGACTACAGTCCAGAAAGCAAAGTTAATCAAAAAATGGAGAAATTCTTCCTGAAGTGGGCCAAGTTCTCAAGTGAGAATGTCACTAATTTCCCAGCTGAAATGTTGCAGCTGACTAGAGTATAAATACATATGACATCCACGTTATTACCCAATCCATTTGTTAGCAATAATGCCACTGCAGTGAAGAGGCGGAGAATTAATGGTGACAGCACAATAAATTAAAGTGCTATACTAAGGCATCTTACTCTTTATAAAAGTGACCCTCACCTTAAACTTGGATGGTAGACACAAGCTTTACGGTCAGGCAACTGGGATTTTCGAGGAAAATAATGGGAATCTCATAGCTCTGTAATTGCAACTTACCATTCTATGGAAATGTGCTGTTCCTGGGTGAATCTTCATTTCCTAGGACATACCAACTGGAGAGGCAGCACTGATTTGTCCTCAGAGAAGATTCAAACTTTCCCTGGAGGGTTATTCTGCTTCAGAAAAGAATGAAGCATGGTGATGCAGTGGAAATGTATCCTTCTTTTGCATTAGAAGACTGACACTCAACTCACTTGGTGGGAGAATGTGAAAGACGGGACCTGAATAATTCACTGTGAAGAGGAAATGAGTCCTCGCACATAAAAATAATAATTATGATAGTAGCAGTAACAATATTTGTGGTATTGCACTATGTGCCAGGCACTGTACTAAAGTGCTGGGTAGATAAAAGCTAATCAGGTTGGACACAATTCCTGTCCAACATGGGGTTCACAATCTTAACCCCCATTTTACAGATGAGCCAACTGAAGCACAAAGAAGTAAAGGCAGTTTCTGAGCCAGACCTCAGAGCACAGAGCAGGGCATGCAGGCTTATGGTGCTCATCAATATCACTTCTGCCTCCCTCCAGCCCTGATAAGAATTGGAGAACTGTTGAAAGGGCAGAGGACTGAGTCACAAGAAAAGCCTCTTCTCTTTCACCCAGGTGATCCTGCTAGAAATAACGTGCCTATTCTGGGAAGCATTAAAAATCTGATATTTGGGTGTTTTTTTTTATTTTCATTCTCTGCTGCTACTAATTAAGGCCCTACCTGCTAATTAAGGCCCTAGGTTGAAGCAAATTTATCCCTCCATCACCCATGTTCAGGATATTTAGTCCACTGATAGCACTCCAAACGAAACTTTCTGACATGAAATTTCCTGCACTGCACTTAATTTCCCTGGATGAAATTTTACTTCCCAAATTCCTCACCCTACCTGATATTGTACCTCCTCCTGGGGACTATAAGATCCTTGAGAACAGGGATTGTGACTACTGAAATCTCCAAGCTCAGTACATTGTTCTGCCCACAATGAGGACTCAATAATTACCACTGATTGATCGATTGTAAGCTTCTTGAGGTCAGGAATCATGTTTACTAGCTATTGGACATGTGCAAGTCCTTAATACAGTGTTCTGCTTAAACATTCAATAAAATTATTGATTAATTGATTGCTAGGCCAGATGCTGTTTAAAGTCTCACTTTAAATAGCAGGCAATGATTGCTCCACTAGAACTCCAATATGAGATTTCCTTCAATTGTTTAACTAAAAGGGATATGCATGTGAGTTAGTATTTAAAGGTATGTAAGATACGTATATAAATGCTATGGAGTTGATTAAGTTAAATGATATCACCGATGACCTGTGAGAGGATGGTTTCTGTGCAGTGAAGGGCATGGAAGTCAGACTGGAAGGGGTCAAGGAGAGCATTGGAGGAGAGAAACTTGAGCCAGAGGAGGAGTTTGGAGAGGAATGATAGAAGAGAGGTAGGGTGATAATGAGGGAGCCATAGGTTCAAGGGAGGATTTTTTTAGAATCGGACAGGCATGAGCATGTTTGAAAGAAGTGAGGAAGAAGCCATTGAAGATCAAACAGTTGAAGATGGTTGTCAGGGATGGAAGAAGGGAGGGGGGCAAGTATTTTGATAAGGTGTGAAGGGATGAAATTGGAGGCGTAGGTGGAGGGAATGGATTTTGATAGAAGGTAGGAGATCTTTTGAGATACTGCTGGGAAAGATGGGAGAGCTGAAGAAAGGGCAAAAGGAGGGAGTGAATGCTGTGGAGCTGGGGAGATTTTAGGGAGATCATGCCTGATGGTTTCAGTTTTCTCAATTTTCCCAAGTAAGAGTCCAGGTCATTAAGGTAATTAGGTCATTGGGTCATTATTCATTCAGGCATTCATTTATTCAATCATATAACAAAACTGCCTGGTGGTCCCTTGGTAGGAAAGAATGAAGTTTTAATCTTGTTTCCAGAATTCCAGACATGTAGTAGACAGATTCTAGGGTCACAATTGGCTGGGACTTGGAGAAATCACTTATTCCAGTCCCTGCCTCCAGGTAAAACCAGAGTCAATGGGATTTCTAAGCAGTGTAAGAATAATGTTAATAAAATATATACTCTTTGAACTATAGTTACACATTTAAAATTCTGAAGTTTCAGACAGTCTTCTGATTCACCCATTTTCACCATTTTTTGTATTATACCAAGTCATAAAGATACAGTATATAAACCTAATCTGTGTTCTACAAATTCAGAATATATTTTTAAGCATTTTCACCAACAGGGAACTGAGCAACAAAACATTACAAGGGGTACCTAGAAATCTTTAGCTGCTTTCTGGAATCCACTTCCAGCTATAAGCAGAGTTGTAGCAATGGAGAGAGTCTCTGGAGAAACCAAGGAGATCTTACAGCTATCACTACAGCCAAAAAAAGACTGGGTACTTCTATTGCAAAAATGGAAATGCATCATTTCTTCCCCACTGCCCAAAACAATTATGGTACAAACACACAACAAATATCACCAAACTAAATTCATCTGATACTCTCAGACGAAGAAAGAGAATGCGATTAGGGGAGAGGGAAAATAAAAAGAGGATGAAAAGGGCAGAAAGAGTGAAGGGATGACAAAGAAGGAAGTATGAGGTGAAAAAGGGAAGGAAGTGATTTTTCCCTTTGAAAGATGAATTGAGATTTAAGGAGCTTGGGATATGGGAGGGTCTGAAAACACAAAGCAGATTTGCCTAGTGGATAGAGCAGAGGCCTGGGAGTCAGAAAGACCTGGGTTCTAATCCCAACTCTGCCACCTATCTGCTGTGTGACCTTGGGCGAGTCACTTAACTTTTCTGTGCCTTAGTTACCTTCGCTGTAAAATGGGAACTAAGACTGTGAACTGACAGGGACTGTGTCCAACCTGCTTAGCTTGTATCTGCCCCAGCGCTTAATACAGTGCCTGGTACATAGTAAGCACTTAACAAATAATTAAAAAAGAACCCTATATAGTCCTTGCTGGCAACTGCATTTGATTTATGGACATGACAATTGTTGACTTACTAATTGCTTGGGGAGGGGTATTTGGAGAAGTCCAGTTTGGTGGTTGAGATGATAGTCCTCTCCATTTTATTTCACTATCTCTAATGATGGTTTCATTTTTCCAACTCCTCATGAAATGTTTGTCCTCTTTCAATGCCTTAACACGGCTGTTACATATTTATATTTACACTGATGGGGATGCAGGTTGAGAATGCACTGTCATATTATGAATGTTTTATGGAAGTGGCTGTTCATTGCCCATTTGAAAGACAAATGGGAACAGAAGGTGTTTTCCTTTCACTCCACACTTTGTAAGGAAATCATCACTGTGCAGATGGAATCCAAGGACAGAAGTCTCAGCGGGAGTCATGCTTAAATGGTTGAAGGTCAAGGCTTGATGGGAGAAAAGGTTAAGACTCGATTGGAGCAACGGTCAGGTTTCAATGGGAGAGAAAGGTAGGCTTCATTCAGAGGCCTAGATTCTGATTCAGGTTTTTCTCTTTCTCTATGTTTTAAACATCAGTGCCACCAATCAATGGAATTTACTGAGAGCTTACTGTGTGCAGAGCACTATATTAAAGGTTTGTGAGAGTGCCCAAGGGAATGCAATGAATTAATCAATCACATCTATTAAGCATTTACTGTGTGCATAGCATTACACTAGGTGCTTGGTGGAGTACAATATAACAGAATGGGTAGACACATTCCCTGCCCACAAGGAACTTACAGTCTAGACGAGGAGTCAAGAGAGTAAAATAATTTATGACTGTACATAAGTGCTGTGGACCCGAGGGTGAGGTGAATAAAGAGTACAAATCCAAGTGTCAGGGTAACACAGAAGGGTGAGAAAGTAGAAATGAGGGTTTAGTAGAGGAAGGCCTCTTGGAGGAGATGGTGTGATTTTGATAAGGCTTTGAAGGTAGGGAGGGTGATCATCTGTCAATTATGAAGAAGGAGGAAGTTCCGGGCCAGAGGTAGGAAGTGAGCAAGGAGTCGGCGGTGAGATAGATGAGATCGAGGTACCTGATATGATCAGATTGAACCCCTTGGGTAGGGGTTATAGCTTCCTATTTTGAAATTTCCCACAGTACCAGGTAGGTTCTCAGTGCACACCACTGTCGATGGTGAGATCAAAATAGACCCACTTTCTTCCCATCAGTCTACATTAGAGTGCCTCAAGGGTCAAAGAAGTATAACTTCACAGGTTCAATCAATCAGCCAAATGTTGCTACTACATCACTGCTGTTTTCTCTAAAATGATTGATAGCCCAGGGTGAACATATACCATGAAAGATAGGAATGCTTGTCTTGGATCTCAAACTGAATGTAGCATTACTTGGCTGAGGTTGCTTCTTCCCTTGCTCTCCAACTTGGGCCTTTGGGATTTATCTTGGGGAGGCAAGCAGCATTTCCAAACTCTTCAAGGACCACTTGGGGCCCTCTGGAGAGGAGATATGTCAGAGGAAATTGCCTTCTCAATCCTTAGAAGATTACAGTGAATAATGGGAAGCAAGCTGTCGGAAGCAGCATGACCTAGTGGAAAGATCATGGGACTGGGAGTCAGAAGATCTGGGTTGTAATCACAGCTTTAACATTTGCCTGCTGTGGGACCTTGGACTAGTCATTTAAATTCTCTATGCCTCAGTTTCCTCATTGTAAAATGGGGATTAACTCCTACTCCCTCCAATTTATACTGAGTCCCATGTGGGATGGGGATTGTCTGACATGATTATCTTTTATTTACCCCAGCACTTAGAACACTGCTCAACTCATAGTAAGCATTTAACAAATGCCATAATTATTAACAAATAGATTATGCTTCATATTTGCCATCACTGGTCAGTGGAGACGAGAGAGACTTCCCATATGGAGAATTATGGGCAAAAATTGTTTAAGGGCTGAAGTCAACTCTCACAGCAAGTCTGATTTTCTCTAGGGCAGTGAGGCTGAAGGGAAAGAGCGTGGACATGGGAATCAGAGGACCCGAGTTCTAGTCCAGGCTCCACTGCTTGTCTGCTGTATGAGCTTGGGCAAGTCACTTACTTCTCTGTGCCTCAGTTCCTTCATCTGCAGAATGGGGATTCAATACCTGTTCTCCCACCTAGTTGGACTGTGAGCCCCATATAGGACCGGATTATCTTGTATCTACCCCAGCACTTAAAATACTGCTTTGCGTGTAGTAAATGCTTAACAAATGTCACTATTATTATTATCATTATTAATGCAGGCAATTTTTACAGTCCTGGAAGGGCACAGGAGACCAGGAGACCTAAGATTTTATGTTCTCCTTCTCTGAGAGAATGTAGTAACCCAATTTGTTTGCCTCCACCCCAGCGCTTAGTGCTTTACCTGGCACACAGTAAGCACTTAATACCACAATTATTATTATTATCACTATATAGGCAAAAATTTTCCTTCACACAAGGAGTTTGCAATCTAACAGTTGTAAGGTAAAGAGCCCTATGCTCCTCCCACCTCCAACCTTAATCCACCCCTTAACTACATCCTTCCTCTGGCCTGGAATTACCCTCACCTTCAATTATGACAAACCACCAGTCTCCCCACTCTTAATTCTTATGGCCCTTGTAAAGTGCTCACTATGTGCAAAGTACTGTTCTAAACTCTGGAGTAGATACAAGCTAATCAGGTTGGACATAGTCCCTGCCCCACATCAGGATCTCAGTCTTAATCCCTATTTTACAGATGAGGTCACTGAGGTACAAAGAAGATGAGTTGCCTAAGGTCACACAGCAGACAAGTGGTGGAACTGGGATTAGAACCCAGGTTCTTCATACTTCCAGGCCAGTGCTCTAACTACTAGCCCATGCTGCTACTCAAAGCTTTCCTAAAATTACATCTCTGCCAGGAGGCAGCCCAATAAATCCTCATTTCTCCTACTCCCTCTCCCTTCTGCATCATCTATGCACTTGAATCTTCATCCTTCAAGTACTTGATATTCACCCCATCCTCACCTCTACAGCACTTATTCATTCAATTGTATTTATTGAGAGCTTACCGTGTGAGAGCACTGAACTAAGCACTTAGCACTGTTTCAGTCCTTTATTTTAGTGTCTGTTTCCCCCCTATACTGCAAGCTACTTCTGTCATACGGTACTCCTCAAAAGTGCTTAGTACAGTGCTCTGCACACAGTAAGTGCTCAATAAATATTTTTGATCAGCTGATCCACCACAGGGTGAGAAGCAACATGGTCCAGTGGATAAAGCATGGGCAGGAATCAGAAGATCTGGGTTCTAATTCCAGCTCTGCCATTTATCTTCTATATGACCTAACTTCTCTTTGCCTCTGTTACCACATCTGTAAAATGGGGATTAAGTCTGGGAGCTCCATGTGGGACACAGACTTTGCCCAAACTGATTAGCTTGTATCTACTCCTGCAGTTAGTACAGTGCCTGACACAGAATAAGCACTTAACAAATACCATTAAAAAATAGGGGCTCAATCTCAGTTTATTCTCCCAAACGTTCTTAACCATGCTTAGTTGGAAACATCAGTGCCTGACTGAAAAGTCATCTGTTATCAAGACTACTGCAGATTTCTATCCAGACTCTTGAGCAGAAACAGACCAAAACAGATGTCCATGCAGCTCATTTTCTTCTCCAGAAATATCACTCATCAACCTCACTCATGATTTTACAGCTAGATGATCAGGAAAGAGGATCTTGCTTACCATAGGAAACACAGCTGATGACAACTAATATCTGTTTGGCTATTATTTATGATCAATCAATCATATTTATTGAGTGCTTACAATGTGCAGAGAACTGTACTAAGCTCTTGAGAGAGTGCAGTACAATGGAATTAGCAGACATGTTCCCTCATATAACAAACTTACATTCTAGAGTGGCAAGGCAGACATTAATATGATGGAGTGAAGTTCTACTTCTTTGCTTCTGTCACTTGTCTAATCCTTAAATTACTCCCTACCAGAGCAAAGCTTTCTCAAGCGAACTAGTTGAAGAGGTCTAGGAATGAGACACTGAATCCATGCTCTTGTTCTTGGCATGTGCCCTAAGAAAGATACTCAGCAGCTGTGATGGTACAACAGGCCAGTCAGAGAAGGGCCTCTCATGGCACTATACTTGGGAGAAGCACGGCCTAATGGAAAAAGCAAGGGCCTGTGAGTAGAGGACCTGGGTTCTAATCCCAACTCTGCCACTTGTCTGCTGTATAATCTTGGGTAAGTCACTTAACTTCTCTGTGCCTCAGTTACCTCATCTGTAAAATGGGGATCAAATACCTGTTCTCCCTTCTCATTAGACTGGGAGCCACCATGTGAGACAGGGACTGTGTCTGATCTGATTGACTTGTATCTATCCTAGTGCTTGTTACAGTCCTTGGCACAGAGTAAGGGCTTAACAAATACCATTGTTGTGACAAGAAGCAGTGTGGCCTAAGGGATAGATCATGGGCCTGGGAATCAGAAGGGCCTGGATTCTAATCCCAGCTCTGCCACTTGTCTGCTATGTGAACTTGGGCAAGTCACTTCACTTCTCTGAGCTTCAGTTCCCTCATCTGTAAAACGGAGATTAAGGCTGTGAGCCCCATGTGGGACAGAAACTGTGTCCAACCTAATTTGCTTGTATCCACCCCAGGGCTAGTACAGGGCTCTTGACACAGTAAGCACTTAACAAATACTATCGTCATTATCATCATTATTTTTATCTTCATTCCCCCAGTGGAATTCAAACAAGAGGCCACAAACTGTATCACCCAGCTGACCCTGCTTTTCAATCCCATGGGGTAGTTTTTTCACCCTTCTAGCTATGGAAATGCCATGAAATATCTATGACCTAACACACAAAATAGCTACGAGCACGCAAGCAACTTATTTCTCTCATGGATGCCCCACATCATATCTTGGCCTCTGCTCTTATTTCCAAGTATCAGAAGGGAGAAAACAGTGTGCAATGACAGTTTACAATCTGCAGCAGGCCCCCACCAAAATAAAATATAGACTCTCCCAAAATTCTCTGCTGCCCCAATGTACACAAACACACACACACACACAAAAACCCAAACCCAATTTCTCACTCACTCACAAGAGTCCAGTAAAATCACAAGAAATGAATCCTGCACACACAGTCTGATGAAGAATGCAAGATGGATCACAGATTCAAAACTAGGCCACTTTTATTCATGTCAGGTACGGTAAAACCCTGCAGGCTTATCACAAACCAACAGTTTTTCTCCTCTTCCAGAACACCATGGTATTAGAATCTATCTCTCATGATATCACTACTTTCTGGTTTACATCTATGCTGAACATTCCCACCCACGATCACAACCAAGCATTTATCACAAGCCAAGTCTACCTCCACCCTGTGCATAAGGAGTTTCCTGGGTTCCTTGATATATTCAATTTTCACATTCTCTCTCCATTTCTGTTTCCCCTTCTTGCTCCCTGGTTTTAAAGCTGCTGTTTCACCACCATTCTACTTCTCTGCCTCCACCTTACCTGGTTATTTGGAAGGGTGGATTCACATGCCTGCCCTAACAATGGAATGCCGTGGAAGGGAGATGCCAGCTTGCATTTTTAGATGGCAGACATGTCACAGAAGTATGTTTTATGTTTTAAGGATTGGGAGAGGAAAAGAATTAGATAAATCCAGGAGAAAAGAGGAGAAGGGCAAAGGGAAATGTCAGAGCCATGAGAGAAGGACAAAATTAGACTGGACAACTGGGCAATGATCTGATCTTTAATACCATCATCTGCTCTAAGAGCCCTGAGGATAGTGTTGCCTCAGAGGGGCCCAAAGGACTTATGGGGAGTTTGGGGGCTAGTGAGGAAAGCACAGAAGTCACTCAGATTTTTTTAAACAGTATTTGCTAAGTACTTACTATGTGCCAGGCACTGATCTAAATGCTTGGGTAGATTCAAGCTGATCAGGTTGGACACAGCCCATGTCCCACAAGGGGCTCACAGTCCTCATCCTACAGATGCAGTAACTGAGGCACAGAGAAATGAAGTGATTTAACCAAGGTCACACATGGAGAACTGGTATTAGAACTGGATCTTTCTGACTCCCTGGCCCATGCTTTATTCACTAGGCTACACTGCTTCTCAATTGTACCAAGTTCCTCCCCAGGGTATTTAGCAGAGCTTTATAGAATAGAGAGATGGTTGGTCTCTGGTCTCTGAATGCTATCAAATGCATTGTATTATACTCTCTGTGTCACACAGTCTGCTCAAGTTTCCTTAGCCTCCTCCCTTTCATTTAGGAGAAAAATCTTTCCATGTACTGGTTCCTTCTTGGCTGCCTTCTCAAGATGATGGTTCCAGAAAATTCCTCTTACGATCAGGAGCAATGTAGGATCTGGAAGCAGCAAGCCAAGACTATCCAAGGCACTAACACAGTCAAGGTTCCCCAGTGGCAACGAAGAGATAAATGCTGGCATTTAATCCAGCTACCTGGGCAGCACAATAATAATAATTGTGATATTTGTTAAGCACTTACTAAGTGCCAGACACTGTACTAATCTCTGTGGTAGATACAAGATAATTGGGTTGGACACAGTCCCTGTCCCACACTGTGCTCACAGTCTTAATACCCATTTTACTGATGATGTAACTAAGGCACAGAGAAGTACAGTGATTTGCCCAAGATCACACAGCAGACACGTGGCAGAGCCACGATTAGAACCCAGGCCCATGCTCTTTCCACTGGACCATGCTGCTTCCCCAAAGTTGGACAAAGAGGAAGAAAGGCAAATGAAGTAGGAGAGAAATGTTCTTTAAAACACTTATCAGAGTTAGACCACCCAAATGATATCAAGATCCAGGCAAAGACAAAGGCCAAGAGAGCATCCAGTCACCTTTATGTCAGTTAGTCCTGGATTGCTCAAATGTCAGATTTAATTTCTAAAGCAGGTTTTTGTTTTGTTTTTATACTATTTATTTAATGCTAACTATATGCCAGGCTCTGTACTAAGCACTAGGGTAAATACAAGCTAATCAGTTTGGACACAGTCCCTGTCCCACATAGGGCTCAACAATATTAGTCCTCATTTTACAGAGGAGTTAAGCATAGAGAAGTTAAATGACTTGCCCAAGGTCACACATCAGACCTGTGATGGAGCTGGAATTAGAACTCAGGTCCTTCTGGCTCCCAGGCCCATGCTCTATCCACTAGGCCATGCTGCTTCTATCAACACCACATACACTACAAACTAAATATCAGTGGTAAAACAGGAGCTAAAGCAGAAAACCCTAGAATGCAGTCAATCCATTAGGACTGAAGTAAATGCTCATCATAATCCCATTTTTATTTTTATTACAGATGCAATTATTATTATTATATTCTGCCAACTTTCATTAAGTGCTTACAATGTGCAAGGCTTTGACTAAGCCCTGGAGAACCCACAAGAAAATCAAATTAATCCACGGGATTTTGCCAAGCGGGGGCTCAAAATCTAAACAGAAACATATAATTTGAACACAATGATATTATTTAAAGGTAAATAATAAAGACGTTGACATAAAATTATATTGAATAATCAGTTAAAAAGGAATCTAACAGTATGTGGAAGAAGAAGTCTTTCAGATCCTCTCTGTTCCAAATACAAGATCCTTAGTTATCAACCGAGATGAGCATGCGAGAGGACAGGATAATCAGAAAATTTTTAAGCACCTGTGGATTAATCAGCCAAAACGGGGTAATCATCTACCAATTGATCATATTTAGTGAGCATTTAATGTGTGCAGCGTGATGCATGGAGAGCTTGAGGGAGTTCTCTATAACAGAGTTGGTAGATACATTCCCTGTCCAAAACGAGCTTATAGTCTATAAACAGATGAAGCTAAAGAAATGCTCTGAAGGCACAACTGAGCAAAATCTCACAAGACATAGCTTAACAGGTGACATTTGGGAGTTTGCAACAGAGGACAGACCAGAAGGGTGTATAGAAATTAGAATGGGAAAGGGTTTTTTTGTTTGTTTTTTAATGAAATTTGTTAAGAACTTCCTATGTTCCAGGTACTCTGTTGAGTCTTGGGGTAGATACAAGATAACCAGGTTGGACATACTCTATGTCCCACATGGGGACATAGATATACCCACACAATTTAGGTCATCCTGGGGACTGCTTTCTCATACACATGCTGAGAAACAGTGTGGCCTTTGCCCCTTCCTACCTCACCTCACTATTCTCCTACCACAACACAGCACACACACTTCACTCCTCTAACACTAAACTATTCACTTTATCACAATCTTGTCTTCTCGCTGCCGACTTCATGCCCATATCCTGTCTCTGGCTTGTAGTGCCTTCTGTCTTCATGTCAGACAATTACTCTCCCCACCTGCAAAGCCTTATTGAAGGCTCATCTCCTCCAAGAGGCTTTCTCTAAGCCCTCCTTTCCTCTACTCCCACTTTCTTCTGCACCACCTGACTTTCTCCCTTCATCCATTCCCCCATCCCAGCCCCACAGCACTTATGTACATATCTGTAATTTTATTTTTTTGTTCATTCATTCATTCAATAGTATTTATTGAGTGCTTACTGTGTGCAGAGCACTGTACTAAGCGCTTGGGGAGTACAAGTTGGCAACATATAGAGACAGTCCCTACCCAACAGCGGGCTCACAGTCTGTTTTGTTAATGTCTGTCTCCCTCTTCAGACTGTAAGATTGCTTTGGGCAGGGATTGTGTCTGTTATATTGGACTCTCCCAGACTACAAGCCCGTTGTGGGCAGGGATTGTCTCTCTTGCTGTATTGCACTTTCTAATTAGTGCAGTGCTCTGCACACAGTAGGTGCTAAATCAATACGATTGAAAAACTGACATTGCCAAAGATACCTTTGAACTAACCTCATAAAACAATCTCGTTGGTTCAGGAGGATTCCGTAACCATGTTGGGAGCCTAGATGTTCTGCCTTGCCAAAGTCTACAGAGACTTCTTAGTTATGTGAATTCTGGAAACAAGTCCATTTCCTGGAACTGAGGGAATTTTCCCAAGGAAGCATGGGGCACCTGAAGGTTTTGGAAGTGTTTGGTAGAGGGAAGTGTTCTACAGGCCAGTCTGCTTCAATTAGTACACTCTTCAGGTGTGTACATATGCACAGGATGGCTTAGAGGACAGGCCTAGAGCCAGGAAATACACATACTAATCTAGACTAGGATTGCATGCAAAATTAATTTTGGCAAGTCACTTCTCTATAATAATAATAATAATGATTCTTGTCAAATGCTTATTATGTGCCAAGCACTGATCCAAGCACTGGGGTAGATACAAGTTAATCAAGTTGGACACAGTCCCTGTCCCACATTGCGCTCACACTCTTAATCCCCATTTTTTTACAGATGAGGTAACTGAGGCAGAGAAAAGTTAAGTGATTTACACAAAGTCATGCTTAGCACAAAGTAAGCACTTAAATACCACAATCACTATTATTATAATCATTTTTATTAATAGTAGTAGTATAGTGTTTGGCATTTAATAAGCACTTAAATACCACCAGTACTTTTAAGACCATAGGAACTCTAGGTCAGGCAAATCTGGAAAAACTCCAAACCTAATTCTCTTTAGGTTATAATGAGGCTTTTGATTCCACTCCAAAGATATGAGAGAGGACAAGGTAAAATAGTATGGCTTTGACTTTCATCCTGATAGGTGAATGCACAGTGGACTCATGCGTTGTAAAGAGAGTGGGAAAATCCAAGATCAGTGTCTCCCTGGCATCCCGTGAGGCTCAGTCTATATCTTTATCACTAGAATGGAGCAAGATATCATGTGGTCTATATCTTTATCACTAGAATGGAGCAAGATATCATGTGGATTCTCATCAGAGTTGCAGATGATGTGAAATTGTGCCGGACTGCCAACACTAAAGAACCGAGGAATAAAATTCAAAGCAACGAGAGAAATTTGAAAAACTATTACAGAAAAACAGGAAGGAATTCAATAGGGATTAGGGCCAGATGAGTGGCAGATAATGCACTAAGGGAAGAAATGTCCATAACAGAAATAAAGGTTATAGACAAACTAACAGGTAGGCTAAGCAGACGGGGAGTCACATTTGACCAGACACTAAACAGGAGTCAGAAAATATGTGCCATTAGAGAAGAAATGTCAGCATGGTATGGGGAGATATTAACAGAGGTAATATCTGTAAAAGTAGGGGTGTCACACTTCTGCAATATTTTCTATCAACCCATCAATGGTATGTATTGAGCTTGACACATAGTAACTGTTAATTATTATTGAGGTTTGTTTATTCATTTATTTATATATAGTCTCTAGATCGTAAGCTTCTATGGATAGGAAATATGTCTATCAAGTCATTATTATGTTTGTCAAGGATCTACTATAAGGTTAAGGACTGTTCTTAGTGCTAGAGTACGTGCAAGTTAATCAGGTTGGATACAGTCCCTGTTCCAAGTAGGAGGGAGAATAGGTTTTGAATCCTCATTTGGCTGTTGATGAGACTGAAGCCCAAAGAAGTTAAGAGACTTGTCCAAAGTCACACAGAAAGCAATTGGCAGAGCTGTGATTAGAACCCAGGTCCTCTCACCACCAGGCTCAAGCTCTTTCCACTAGGCCAAGGCTGCTTCTCATTGAACTCTCCCAAGTGTTCAGTGTTCTGCAGGAAGGATTGAATAATTATCCTTTATTGATTAATTGAGCAATTACTATGTGCAGACCGTAAAAGAGGGTTGGAAGACACAATTCCTGTCCTTGAGGAGCTTGTAATCTAATGGAGAAACATACCAGGCCCAGAGTAGAGCACCTGGTCCACTTTGGGTCCTTCAAAAATAATGCCAGGAGACAGAACGGGGCCAAGGTAAAAGCAACAAAAATGATGAAAAGGATGGAGCTATCAAGGAGTTGGGATTGTTTAGGCTAGAAAAGAGAAATGTAAATTATAATAAGGGATTTCGAGTCCAAAGGGTTTCCATAGAGAAGAAATTCACCAGTTCTTTTCCCTACTTCCAAGGTTTGAGTAAGACAAAATGGGCTCAAAGAAAAGTAGGAGGGATTTTGCTACGATGCTGGGAAGAATCCTTTGCCTCTTAGACAAGCAACACTGCAGAGGTCTACCAAGAGAAGCTGTGGAGCTTCATCTCTGGAAATCACCAGGGGAAACATATTTCTTTGATGAATGATGTGGAGTAGGGGGCTGGATTAAATAGTAATAATGGTGTTTGTTAAGCGCTTACTTTGTCCCAGGCAACGTTCTAAGTGCTGGGATGAATACAAGCAAATCATGTAGGACCCAGTTCCTGTCCCACAAGAGGCTCAAAGTCTAAAATGACCAAGGAACCAGAAGAACCTTTAGAACTTCCTAGCATTGGTTTGACCTCTAGGGTAGAATTCATTCTGAAGGGCCACCGGAGGACAGGAAGTCTGCCTCAACCACAATTGTGGAAGCACTTCTGAAATTGGGGCTACCTAGATGCCTTTTTACTCAGAAAAGAAGAACCAATTTTGGGCTGAGTTCACACAGGAAATGTGAATTTGGGACACAAGAGTGTCACTTCACAAGAGCTAATCTTCTCCCAGTTTTTGTATGATACAACAGTTTCATTTCTGCCCAATTTCACTGGTTCTTCAGGGTAATCTGAAATTGGAAGTTTGTCCTTGAAATAAGAAAAGCTCCCTGAGTTCTGTGATAGCAATTTTTTTCTACAAAATCATTACACCTAACATCAGAGCTTTGAGAAACTCAAGTATATATGTGTGTATGTGCATACATATGTGTATATATACATATACACACATACATACATAAATATACCTATATATACACCACAGTGATCCTCATGAGGGACAGGGAGACATGTTTAATTCCCATCTGTGCATTTTCTCCCAATGCTTAGTACAGTGCTCTGCACAGTTGGCACTTGATAACTATTACTACTACTATATGCAGAGAGAGAGAGAAGTGTTACATCAATTTATCAATGGTCTTTATTGAGCTCATATTGTATGCCGACTACTTGAACTAAGTACTTAGTAGAGAACAATACAAGAAAGTTGGTAGGCATGTTCCCTCACATGGAGCTTATGGTCTGGAGGGTATATGTATTAAACATTCACTCATCCTAAAAACACACACACACAGCTGGTGAAATTTTCAGCTATATCTTCCGGGCATTCAGGACTCGGGCCTGGGAATGCTCAGATGGACAAGGAGCTGAAACACAAACTCTCCCTCAGTAGAAAAGCAGCATGGCCTCATGGAGAAAACACAGGCATGGGAGTCAGAGGACTGGCTCTGCCACTTGCCTGCCACGGGATTCTGGGCAAGTCATTTAACTTCTCTGGGGCTCAGCTTCTTCATCTGTAAAATGGGAATTTAATACCTGCCCTCCCTCCAATTTGTCCTGTGAGCCTCCTGTGTAACAGGCACATTGTCTGACTTGATTATCTTGTACCTATCTTGGTGACGGGCCCATAGCCAACACTTGAAAAGTTCCACTATTTTTAGTAGGTTCCGAAATAGCACTTCCACTTTTAAGGCCAGGGTAGAAACAATATGGAAAATGAGCTGTTCTGAACATGGGTCAGATATGTTTCCATAAATCATGCATACCTTTTACAATTTATAAGCATCTTAAAATGCTTTTGACAGAAAGGATTCCACTTTGATTGAACTGAAATATTACTGGACATCTCTATCATCTTCTCTCCCTAGGCTAGCCCCTGTCTTAGTAGAGGACGGCTGGAGAGGAGGTGGAATGTTTCCTTCTATCTTGTATAGTACAGCTCAGAATTACATATTTTGCCAACTGGCCTCAGACTAAATCTTCTCTCGAAGCATGGTTTTCAGAGCAACATTCTCATTATGGGCAATGGCAATATTGGGCTAGAAATCCTTTGAAGGGACCCAAGTTCATCACAGAAGCCACTGGCTTCATCTGAGTAATTCAATATCCCCCACCATAATGCCTGCTAGCCCTTTAGTCTATTTCTAATGACAGAACTCTGCTTCCAGAAAATATCACTTGCAAAAGTTATTGAAACCTAATACTCCCTGAATTCAGGAATGGGATATTGAATGCTCTTCAGAATGGACAGTTCATAGGATTCAGGCCAGCTTCTTCCAAGTGTTTATTCCAGTGCAGATTCAGTATTTCATTCCTGAAAATCTAGCTTCCATCATAAACATAACGAGAAGCAGCGTGGCCTAGTGGAAAGAGTACGTGCCTGAGGGTCAGAAGACATGGGTTCTAATCCCAGCTCTGCCATGTGTCTGCTGTGTGACCTTGGGCAAGTCACAACTTCCCTGTGCCTCAGTTACCTTATCTGCAAAATGGGGATTAAGACTGTGAGCCCTGTGTGGGACAGGGACTGTGTCCAACCTGATTACCTTGTATTCTACACTGGTGCTTAGAACAGTGCTTGGCACATAGTAAAGCACTTAAAAATACCATTATTATTATTATAATAACCAAATGTCTTTATCCATTTTAACTGCAGTGAAGCCCTTACCCACCTCAGCCCTGAACAGGTGCTAGGTGTGTTTGGTAAAGTCATTAAAGGAATTTGGAAAAAAAAAATATGATAGAAGAGCTATGCATCTTTCTATAATTTAAGTAGATTTTGCCATTCCTACAGAAATCCTTCCAAAATAGGCAGATTAATCAATGATATTTATTGAGCACTTACTATATGCAGAGCACTGTACAGAAGAAAGTCTTTCTTGAGGTTAAAGATTCCTCCTTGATCCTTTTGCATATTTTCTACAGATGTTGCTTTGGAATTTTCATTTCATTTTTCAGAAGCATCCAAACTCCCCTAATCAATATAAAAACATTATTTTTCACACCCAGATCATTTTTCGGCTCCCAGCTGAGACTGACTCCTCTCCTGGAGTTTGAGAAACGATACAAACAAGCCCGTTGTCTGTCAATTCCAAGCTTTTAGGTTGGGGGAAAAAAAAAGAGCCATCCTTCATTCCTCTCACGGTTCAGGGGAGTAGAGATGGCTGGTCAAGGAAGATGAATGAAGTGAAATGCTAAAGAAAGGTCAGTCTGGTCTCTTGATATTTTTGACAACCAGAAATCAGAAAGAAATTCAAATCCTACCTCTCTGCTTTTGTGAAAAGAATGCTTCTCTCTCAACAACAATTTTGACCATATTTGACAAGCAATATTGATGCGGCACTAATGTAGCTGCCTTGAGCTAAATATTTATCCCTGTTGATGTCTAAAAGGGTAAGCAGCTAGAGAGCAGGTGCCAGCTTTTTTCAGTTCTATCATATGACAACCAGCAGAGTACAACGTCATAGCTAAGAAGGCACTCATTCCATGCTTTTTAATGGCACTGCTATGTTCCACATTTTATTTCAGGCTTTCAGATTCTGAAGTCGACATTCCTTAACAGAAGATTATTCATGGAATTCACCAGAAGATTGGGGGTTTCCTGCTCCGGGGAAGAATACACCCAATTAGAAAGTGCCCCTATTAACTTTCACTTTTTCAAGAAATAGAATGAGATGTACTGAACTGGAAACCTGAAACAAGAGCCCTGAAACAGCCTGTTTTGCACTATTTCCAATAGCATTGTTCAGTCTGGGAAGGTTAGAGAGACCAGAGAGTTTCATAAATGTGACGGCCATTTTCAAGACAGAGTTTGGGGAAACTCAGAAAATTAGATATGAAGTGATGTTCTAGACTCATCGCAAGGCAATGAAGGAAATGCTTTGGAAGAACCAATAGGGAAAGAAATAACTGCTTCTCCTCAGGGGATGATAGGAAATGGATGTTGTATAATTCAGTCGCTAAGACAAAAAAAAAATGACACAGCTCAGGCTGAAAAAAGTGCCATTTGGTAATTTAAACTGGGTATAAACCAACCTTGGGATCCATACTGACATCATCTAGGCCCTTCTTATGTGTGATATATGATAATATTTTAAAATGGTATTTGTTAACTGCTTACTATGTGATGATGGTGATGAAGGTATTTGCTAAGTGCTTACCAATGTGCCAGGCACTGATCTAAGCTCTGGAGAAGATACAAGTTAATCAGGTTGGACACAGTCTATGTCCCATATGTGGGTCAGAGCCTTAATTCCCATTTTACAGATGAGGTTACTGAGGCACAGAGAAGTAAAGTGATTTAACCATGGTCACTCAGTTGACAAGTGGCAGAGCTGGCATTAGAACCCATGTCCTTCTGACTCCCTGGCCTGAAAACTTGGTGTTATCCTTGATTCCTTTCATTCAACCCATATATTCAATCCATCACTAAATCCAGTTGGTTCAACCTTCACAACATTGTTAAAATCTTCCCTTTCCTCTCCATCCAAACTGCTAGCACATTAATACAGGCCATTATCCTCTGCAGCCTTGAATACTCTATCAGACTTCTTGCTGAACTCCCTGGCTTCTGTCTCTCCCAACTCCAGGCCACACTTCACTGTGCTGCCCAGATCATTTTTCTACAGAAATGTTCGGTCCCTGATTCCCCACTCCTCCAGAACCTCCATGGCTACTCATCCACCTCCCCATCAGAAATTCCTCAGTCACTCACTTTGCCCCCTCCTGCCTTATCTCACTGCTCTCCTACCACAACCCTGACTGCACAGTTCACTCATCTAATGCCAATCTATTCACTATACTTCGATCTCATCTACCTCACCACCTACCTCTTGCCTACGTCCTGCCTCTGGCCTGGAAACCCCCCCCCCCCCCACCTTTTCATATTCAACAGACATGTACTCTCCCCACCTTTAAAGTCTTACTGAAGGCAATTCTCATCCTAGAGGCCTTCCCTGACTAAGCCCTCATGTCCTTTTCTTCCACTCCCTTCCGTGTCACCCTGATTTGTTCCCCTTATTCACCCCTCCCTCAGCCACTCAGCACTAATGTACATATCTGTAATTTATTTGCATTAATGCTTGTTTCCCCCTCTAGACTGTAAGCTCATTGTGGGCAGGGAATATGTCTACCAACTCTGTTATATTGTTATATTATATTCTCCCAAGTACTTAGTGCACATTAAGTGCTCAATAAACACATTGACTGACTGATTCTGTCTCCCAGGCTTCAGCTCTTTCCACTAGGCTATGCTGCCTCTCAATATGCTGCCTCTCAATTACACAAACCTACTGGAGACCTCCATGTATTTAACTCGGCATACTTATGAATTATTTCCTGATAGACCTAATGTGCTTTCCTTCTTTTCTTTATCATTAAAATATTTGCTTTTGAATTGACTTTACTGATTTTATCTACTTTCCTGTGCTCAGGAAATAACTGTTCTCTCGGTCTTAGCATTACTCTGAATCGGGCATTTTTAATGATTTTCAAGGGGTGCTGAGAGGCAGAGAAGCAGCAAGACACTTTTTTTTCTTGCTTGGCCATGTAAATTAAGATAAGTGAATGAAAAAGCCAAGTCTCTAAGACAGATGTGCAAAAAAATGAAAGTCATTACTTATTCCCCTCCGGCATTAGAGTGATTATTCATTGGTTTTGCACTGGAAAGTCAGATTTTCAGCTGGTCTGTCCTCTCGTTGGTAGCATGTGTCTCAGCCATGCTGTAGGTATAGGGGCAAGACTGTTACTCTGGCAGTTTGGACACCTAGGTTCTAGCTCTGGCTCTGCCAACTCTGGCCCACATTGCCCTCTCCTACCACACACACCTCACTACCCTCCTGCTACAACCCAGCCCACACACTTTGCTCCTGGGATTCAAACTCAGGTCCTCTGACTCTGGTACCTGTGCTCCTTCTATACTGCTTCTCTGGGATGCTGAAGGGTGTAAGCAGGAAGGTCTGAGAGTAGAGAAGGGACCAGAGGATAAGCTGGGCAATCAATCAAGCCTTCAGTGGCATTTACTGAGCACTAACTGTATGAAGAACACTGTACTAAGCACTTGGGACTAAGCAATATTGCTTAGCAATAGTAGACAACACCCTGCCCTCACGGAGCTTATGACTTCCTCCCCACACCCCCAGGGATCACCAGAAACATGGGGCAGCAATAAAGCAGGTGGCTACCAAAGTGGCAATTTTGGTGGCAAAGATTGCCAATTCCAGGAGCCTGGAAGCCAATATTCATTTTACAGCCTTGAGATTCTCCCGGGCCTTCGTCAGTTCTAAAGTCACACCACCTCTTACTCTGGGAATCTCCTGGAACATGTCATCAGGGAATGTGTTTACCAACTCTGTTATATTGTACTCTCCCAAGCGTTTAATACAGTGCTCTACACATGGTAAGCACTCAATAAATACCACTGATTGATTGAGTCTCTGGGTCAGACCTCTAACCCACCAGAAGTGTAACCTGCTTTAACTGGATTCTCTCAGTCAATCGTATTTATGGAGTGCTTACTATGTGCAGAACACTGTGCTAAGTGATTGGGAGAGTACAATATAGCAGACACAATCCCTGTCCACAGTGAGCTTACAGTCTAGAGGAGATATCCTCAGGAGAAGGGTATCACCTTTTCTGGAAACCTATCGACCTCTGAACCATTTTCCTCTTAGAAAGAGTTTATGACTTGGGGAATCCTGCTCCAGTTTACAAAGAGTGAAAAAAATGCTGCCTACTCTTCCTTTTGCAAGCTAATCTTCAAGATGAATAATTGTTCCAGTAATAGCATCGCTTTGTCTTCTGGCTCACTTTGTTCCTGAAGCAGGTGTGTCTGCTGGGAGAAATTACTCATCTTGGAGATTAGTGTACAGACAGCTCTTCTCCTTTTCCATCTCCTAAGGGGAATGGAGAAAAAAAGTCTTAGGAGAATCAGCCCCGCCTCATCAAATAATTCCTAATGGCAGAATAGGGAAAAGCAAGCACTTAACACAAACTGCAGGTTCCTGTCCATTTCGAGTAGCTGCCTGAACTTTTCCTGTGGAATGATTATGAACTTTTATGAACCCATTCAATACATTTGCTGGAACACTGAAACATGAACCTCAGTTGGAATTTTTTTTTTTGGTAATCATAAAGTGCTTACCATGTGTCAAGCACGGCTTCAAGCTCTGGGGTAGATACGAGTTAATCAGACTGGACCAGTCTCTGTCCACACAGCGCTCACAGTCTAAGTGGGAAGGGAAACAAGCTTTGGATCCCCATTTTACAAATGAGGAAATTGAAGCACAGAGGATTAAGGTGGCTTTTCCCAGGTCACATAGCAGGAAAGTGGTAGAAGCAGGATTAAAACCAGTCCCTTCTGACTCCCAGACCCATGCTCTTTCCTCTAGGATTTTCCATCTGGACCTACTTCCACTTGTGGTTGCTCTAGTTGAGCTGCAATATGACGTTTTTCCCCAAAGCTCTGTCAGCATAAGAGGTGCAAAAACAAATGAATTTCCATGTTGTTTCTTTGATAATCATGAGGATGAGGGTATTTATTCACTGCTTACACTGTGCCAAGCACTGTGTTAACCGCTGGAGTAGATAACAAGATAACCAGATCTGATCCAGTCCCTTCACAGTCTAAGAGGTTGGGAAGACAAGGGTTAGGGGTTGAGAACACAAGGGATGAATACCTTCGGGCAAGAAAACTGAAGCCTAGAGGAGCTAAATAATTCGCCCAAAGTCACCCAGCAGTGGCAAATGGCATCATCATCATCATAGAGGGTATTTATTGAGCATTAACTGTGAGCAGAGCACTGTACTAAGCACTTGGGAGAGCATATTGCAACAAAGTTTGTAGACAGGTTCCATGCCCACAATGAGCTTACATGTTGTGTAAAGGCCAGGGTGCTTACAATCAGATGATGTTTTCAGTTCTACTTTTTCTGGGTTGGAACAGTTTTTCTCCCTGTAATTCCTCCTCTTTTACATTCTACACACTTTCCCTCATAGTCAAGCCGTAAAATCTGAACTAAACAGGAATTCTGCTTTTCAATGTGGACTTTTTGTTCACTCATACTGATCAAACATCCTGGGTTATTGTTTGCTCTTCCAAGTGTGTAAAGTGTCACTTACAGCCAATACTCATCCTCAAGAAAGGCTGGCAAACAAGGAGGTCCTGTAACAGCCAGTCAGCACTGAAGATTGATCCCATTAATACTGCTTTGCTGGGAGAAATATGGGAGGAGAATGGATTAACAGTACAACTTCTGAAGCTGTTGCAAGATGAGCTGAAATTGGGCAACTACAAACAAGAAGAAGTGTGGCCTAGTGGAAAGAGCATAGGCCTGGGAGTCAGAAAGGCCTGGGTTCTAATCCTCGCCTTCACATCTGTCTGCGGTATGACCCTGGGCAAGTAACTTAAATTCTCTATATCTCAGTTACTTCATCTGTAAAACGGGGATTAAGACTGTGAGCCCCACATGGGACATGGACTGTGTCCAACCTGATTAGCTTTCATCTACCCCAGCGCTTAGTACAGTGACTGACACACTAAGTACTGAAGAAATGTCATACAAAAAATAAAAGAAAAAATCCAGTGCTATTTGGCAGGAGATTGAATGTGAGAGTTGAAGGAATTGAGGATGATGATGAGGTGGCAGGCTTTTGCATCATTGTGGATGGGGATGCTATCATCCGAGACAGGAAAGTTAGGAGAAATATATTTAGGAGGGAAGATAAGCAGTTTGATTTTAGAAGGATCTTGGCCTAGTGGATAGAGCATGGGCCTGGAAGTCAAAAGGACCTGGATTCTAGTCGTATTTCTGCCACTTGTCTGCTGGGTGACCTTGCATAAGTCACTTAACTTCTCTATGCTTCAGTTAACTCATCTGTAAAACGGAGATTAAGATTGAGAGCCCCACATGGAACATGGACCATGCTCACACTGATTAGCTTATATCTACCCAGCACTTAGTAAGTGCCTGGCACAGAGTAAGTGCTTAACAAATACCATTAAAAACAAGACATGTTAAATCTGAAGTGCCTTGGGCTGGGTTATCCTGGCCTAGGGATTGGTTATATGAGAATAAAGAAGGGGGCAAGGGAGTTGAGCTTGATGGAGAAGGAAGAATCATGGGTGTAGATTATCACCTCGGGGTCCCGGGGAGTGGTAAGGAATTCTCAAGCGGGGTGAAAACCTTGAGACAGGAAGAGTGGGCCTAGAACAGAGAAGTCACATTAGAGAGTAAGTACTGAGTTTTTAAAGAAGAGAATCAATCAAATTTATTGAGCATGTACATAGCACTGTATATGACAGAGTTGGCAGAGATGTTCCCTTCCCATAAGGAGCTTATGGTCTAGGGAGAATGTGGATGAGATGGCAGGTTAAAAGGTTGTGGTCAGAGCTGGTGAGATTTCAGAGATCTTGTGGTATTTAGAGGGGTGAGATCTAGTGAGTGTTTATTTAGATGGATGGCTGAGACGGAGTGAAGCAGGAGGTCGGATGCTCAGAGGAATCATCAGCAAGGAGGTTGGTGGGGCTTTTTGGAACAGAAACTTCAAGAGGATAATCAATGGTATTTATTGAGCACTTACTTGGGAGAGCACAACACAATGAAGTTGGTAGAGAAGTTTCCTGCACAAAATGAACTTACTGAATAGAGGGGGAGACAGACTTTCATATGAATAAAGAAACTATGGATATGTACATAAGTGCTATGGGGCTGAAATTAGCGTATCAAGTGCTTAAAGAGTATGACAGATTCCATGCAACAAAGAGGCAAGCACAGCAACACCTTGAAGAACAATCACCATGTCTGCACAGGGAGTGAACTTTCTTTTAATTATAACTATAATGCCATTGTGGTATTTGTTAAGTGCTTATGTGTCAAGCACTGTTCTAAGCCCTGGGGTATATGCAAGTTAATCAGTTGGACACAGTCCCTGTCCCACATGGGGCTCACAGTCTAAGTAGAAAGTGGCAACTTCGACTTCAAAACCTTGACTATGCAAGGCTTTTGAAGCTACAGCAAATGTGGGCCTGGTCAAATTTGACAGCTCATCTCTTCCTGTAATGCTGGCATCAGCAAGATCTGCAGATACGATTACTCACCTGTCATTACCCTAAACAGCTATGCCTTCAGAGTAGGGTAGTCAACAAGCTGTGCAAATTGACAGCTCTCATAACCTGTTCCAGACAAAAAAATTTAGGCATAACACCAAAATCCACTAGTTGATTGTTGCCTCATGTTTGTACCATGAAAAAGCCATTTAGAAAATATCATTCCAGATTGTTTCCTCATTAAATACAGCTTTTCTCCTGTCACCTCTTAATACGATGCCTTCATCTGTCAGTGTACATTAAATATAATTGCACAATATGAGCACACCCCTGGATACAGGGAATGTGTTTGTTATATTCGTACTCTTCCAAGTGTTTACTATAGTGCTGTGCATACAGTAAGTGCTCAATAAACATAATTGACTGACTGGATTTCTTAAATGGTACTATCTTGTCCTATCATGAGTTATGTTTCATTTACTTGCTTGTGTTGATGGTTTGTATCTATTCTCTCACTTTTCTCCATTGTCTATTAACAGTCCAGGCCCTTATGTCTCTCCCTAAAATGTGAAGCTCCTTTCTTTGGCTTCTATTGGATGCTTCACTTCTTTGGGCCTCAGTTCCTTCATCTGCAAAATGGGGATTTAATACCTGATCTCCCTCCTATTTAGACAGAGCTCCATGTGGGACCTGATTATCTTGTATCTTCCCCAGTGCTTAATACAGTTCAAGGCACACAGTAAGCACTTAAAAGGGATTCAAACCCATGACCCTCTGACTCCGAGGCCCATGCTCTCTATCCACTACACCACGCGGCTTCTTGATGTACAGACCAGAGATGGGAGACAGTGTGTAGGAAGACCAGTGAGGAAGTGGATACGGTAATCAAGCTGGAATATGATGATCATCAGGTCCAGGTCAGTAGCCTTTGTGATGGATCTGATCCAGGAAATATAAAGGAAAAGCTGACAGGACTTAGTGACAGGCTGAATGTGAGAGTTGAAAGGTGGGCTTCCAGTGCCCCAGAGAGTGACCTGGTTGTATTTCATCTGATACAGTTGTCACCTGAAGACCTGAATCAATTCATCGCTCATCTCAAAAGAACCATGATCTAATCTCATACCTCATCTCAAGATAAACACTTCAAATTCATTGATTTGTTTTTCCAACTAGTTTTCCGATTTTATTATTCTGTGAAAACAGGTGTGCCGGCCCTTTTCACATGATTTAAATTTATTGCACTGTTGTCTGGTGATAAATTCCACATCAACTAAATGGTAAGTTCTCAAAATAGCTACAGAAATTGATAAATATTTCAGGAGGTGCTAGGGCCCACATGTGCCAATTACCCCACATGGTGAAAATTCTGACCATCCACACAATGCACTTGTTTGGAGTTTTAATATCAGTAGTTATTTATGCAATCTCAACACCTGGGAAAATTCTGGCAGAGTACAGTTAGAAGACAAATAACACTCACATTATTAGAAAAAAAGGTACAAGCTGAGCCAAGCAAGCTGTAATATTTCATAAAAACCACTGAATCTTTTAAGGTTGGAATAAAGGAATTTTGTAACTCTTCAAATGAGTTTTGTGGCTTACCTTCTAAGGTCTGATCAGCTTAATACTGTGCTGAACCCAGCTATAATGATAGGAAATAAAGAATACTTCTGTCAGTATTTATATTCTGGGTGTTTCAGCAACCTTGATCAGAATGAAAAATGTCCCAAAGCATGGAGAACTATGATTTGGGGAAGGTTGCCGTAACTGTTAAAACAAATGGATATCTTTGGTGTTTTGTTATGGATATTTTTGTGATTGTTGCCTCATGTTTGTACCATGAAATAGTATAAGTAGTATACCTTTCAAAGTATTAAGGGCAATGGAACCACTGGAAAGATTTTGGAATTAAGTCTGTTCAAAAAAGGAGTGAACTGTAGTAGGAGTGAAAGATTCCCCCCAAAGGAATATTCGTTGCCGCTAAGACCTTACACTTGAAAAGTGCTTTTACTTTAAGCGGCCTTGCAAATAAAGGCACCCTGCTTACCAGTCCACATATACCAGCCCATAGAGAAGCAGTGTGGCTAGTGGATAGAGCACAGGCCTGAGAGTTAGAAAGACCTGGGTTCTAATCCCAGTTCTGCCACATGTCTGCTGTTTGACCTTGGTTCAGTCATTTTATTTGTCTGTGTCTCAGTTACCTTATCTGGAAAATGGGGATTAAGATTGTGAGCCCCTTGTGGAACAGGGACTGTGCCAACCCAAATACTTTGCATCTACCCCAGCAGTTAATATAGTACCTGGCACATATAAGTGCTTAATACCACAATTATTATTATTAGTCTCCTTCTAGAGGGTAGT
The DNA here is from genome assembly GCF_015852505.1 of Tachyglossus aculeatus. Taxonomy (NCBI): domain Eukaryota; kingdom Metazoa; phylum Chordata; class Mammalia; order Monotremata; family Tachyglossidae; genus Tachyglossus; species Tachyglossus aculeatus. The sequence continues at coordinate 75,061,940 of NC_052086.1, forward strand.
CAGGAGCAATAAAATGCATTCAACAGTGCTCTTTGCCCATCCTGGTCCCTCACTTTGTACACAGCCAACAAAACACTGCTCTCCCCATGTTCTAAGACTTATTTAAATTATGTCTCATCCAGGAAAGGTTCCCTGACTGATCTCTCATCTCCTTATCTTATTTTACCTCCCTGCTGCATCACATATGTACCCGTGTCCTCCAACACCCACAGAGAGCATTTATGCACTTATCCTTATACGCCCCTACCTGTAATTTATCCATTAGACTGTAAACTCCTTGGGGAACAGAGATCATGCCTAGATACTCAATCATTCATTCAATAGTATTTATTGAGCACTTACTGTTTGTAAAGTACCATACCATTCATTCATTCAATCGTATTTATTGAGCACTTACTGTGTGCAGAGCACTGTACTAAGCACTTGGGAAGTACAAGTCGGCAACATACAGAGACGGTCCCTTCCCAACAACGGGCTCACAGTCTAGAAGGGGGAGACAGACAACAAAACATGTTGACAGGTGAACATGTACCAAGCACTTGAACAGTGATAATCTCTAAAACAAATTAGTACAGTGCTCTGCACACAGGAAGTGTTCCATAAATATTATCGATTGATTGACTGATTGATAGGTAGTTATTCACAAGTCTGGGTTAAAAAAAAAATTGTTCAAGCTGTCGGTCCCCAAGTCTGATTGACTCCACTATTGTGATTCTTGGCTTTTTCCTCCACCAATCCCTCTTCCCTTTCTAACCTGGGTGTCAAAGTTTCTAGTTTAATAAACGGAGTTACAGGCACTGTACTTGCAGAAAGCTACAACAGAAGGAGAACCCAGAAAATGGGTAGCTTAATCACCAAATACCTGAACTCCTAACAATATTTAGGATGAGTTAAGGTACAAAATGTGAAATTTTCAAATTCCCTCAGTGGGTAAAAACACAAGCCTAAGCCCAAGATAAAAAGTTTCTTGCCCTGGCTTGTAAAATGTAAAACAAGGAAAGCTACTAACACTAGGCACTGGGCTTCAGGAAGGTGAATTATGTCCCTTCATATGAAGTTAAACAAATTAAACAAAATTGATGAGCAAACAGAGGAACACTTTAATATGAAAGTTTTGGAGTACAGCACGGAAAGTAGTTTAGATGCGATCAGTAAGCCCTCCTCCTCTGTCAGCTCCTTATGAGACGGTGCTACTGCTGTAGCAAGGGACCATGTTTTAACACATGAGCTCAGTGAACTGGCACTTTCCTCTGTGCCTGGTGAAATTTGAAGGCCGCAGTTGCACATCTTCACCAAGCAGCAAACTAGATACTGCAAAGCCTATAAAGCAAATATCTTGTTCAGTTTATTAACCTACTAACCAGGGAACTTAGATCAAACATAACATCGAAACTATGCTCACCTTCCCCCAGCTAAACTGGGTGGAGGTTGTGAGAGTGAGCGATGTCAGGACATAATGATAATAATAATAACAATGATAGTATTTGTTAAGCTCTTACTATGTACCAAGCACTGTCCTAAACATTGGGGTAGATCCAAGGTAATCAGGTTGTCCTATGTGGGGCTCAAAGACTTAATCTCCATTTTACAGATGAGGTAACCGAGACACAGAGAAGTGACTTGCCCAGAGTCATATAGCTGGCAGGTGGTGGAGCCAAGATTAGAACCCATGACCTCTGTCTCCCAAACCTGTGCTCTTTCCACTAAGCTACACTACTTCTATCCAAGCAGCTGCTATATGGAGTGCTGAAATGGGGAAACAAAGCAAAGAGAACAGGTGAAGTGTTTTAAGGACCCCATAAAACAGTCTCATAACAATGTTGCATCCCAGAAGAAAATTGGAGTCAATTGCTGAGGATATATCTGTCAGCAGGAAAGGAATAGCTGTCTTTGAGCAAAAGCTTTGAGTGGAGAGACAAGGAGACAAAAGAGAAAAGAGCACCAGTCACTACAAACACTACAATTAACGCAAATAAGGGACAACTTTTTGAGTGCCAAGTGTGGAGTGTGAATCCCACTACTCACACACTTATAGATGAGCCTCCCTGTCAGTGATTGCTCTTTGGAGGACAAACGTGTGCGTGTTTGTGTGTGAAACTCCATTCTGATTTTTTTTATGATATTTATTAAGCACATTAATTCATTCAGCTGTATTTATTGAGCGCTTACTGTGTGCAGAGCACGTTAGTAAGCACTTGGGAAGTACAAGTTGGCAACATATAGAGATGGTCCCTACCCAACTACGCATTGTACTAAACACTGGGGTAGCTACAAGCTGATCGGGTTGGACACAGTGCATGCTCCACATGGGACTCACAATCTTAATCCCCATTTTTCAGATGAGGTATCTGAGGCCCAGAGAAGTTAGATGACTTGCCCAAGGACACACAGAAGGCAATGGCAGATCCAGGATTAAAAACCAATTCCTTCTGGCTCCTAGGCCTATACCCTATCCACTAGGCCAGGCTACTTCTGTTGGTCTGGGTTGCAGTACTTTCTGTTTCTATTAGAATATTCTGCTTTAAAGGTGCACTATTTTAGGAATGACCAGGTAGATGCAGTGATTGGGTAATCAGCTGGATCTACAAAATTATTTATTAAGCACTTACTATGCAAAATATTGTGCTAAGTGTGGGTTCGTTATAAAGTCAGACCAGTCCCTGCCCCACATGGGACTCACAATCTTAGAGGTGGACATTTTAGTCCCTTTTCACAGGTGAAAACACTGGGGCCCAGAAAGGCTAAGTGGCTTGCCCAAGGTCAAACAGCGGGTAAGTGGTGAAGCAGGTATCAGAACCCAGGTCTTCTGATTCTAGGTCTTGTGTGCTTCGCACGGTACCACCCTGCTTCCCATTGGCTAATATCACAGCTTTCATCCAGGGGCACAACTGGTTGTGCTTGGCAATTCACCAGACAGCTCTTACCCTGAAGCATAGGGATTACCATCAGAGCTGTGGGATTGTCAGAGTTTCCCTCAGTTGCAACAATCTAACCGCTCCACATTGCCCATTCAGTAAACCCATATTCCTAGCGCAGGCAACATCTCTCTTCATTTTGCTTCCCTGCCAGACCTTGCCAGCTGGCCCTCTATGGGGAACAGCAGATCCAAAATTTACCTATGATTCTCTTTGTTGGCTTTTCACGAGGTCCGTTTCTCTTCTCCTCTGACACTACCCAATCCATCTCCTCAAACCTCTCTGGCAAATGTATGATTTATTCCTGCCCTTCCCATCTGGTCAGAGGGCAGATGGGAAATTAACCTGACTCGGTCTTCCAGGTAATGGGGAAGATTTATAAAGACATTTACAACATGAATGCCACTGTCATCTGACACGTCTTCAAATTTGTTTCATTTATCAAACAAATGAATCTTGATGCATTGGGAGATCCACAACTGTTCTAATGCCAATCTGCCAAGGTGATGCTGAGCGAAGCATGTGGTCCGTTTGCTGGGCTGGGTGAGGAAAGGCTTCACTTTGATCAAGCTAGCTGGGCCCAGAAGCTTTGCACCACCTGGTCTATTTCATTCTCTTCCCTGGCAGCGGGGAGATGTGTTTTAACAGTCAGGGGGACTGGGTGAATGAGCCAGGAAGCAGCATGGCCTAATGGAAAGAGCATGGGCCTGGAAGTCAGAGGACCTGGGTTCTAATCCCAACTCTGCCCCTTCTCTGCTGCGTGACCTTGGGCAAGTCACTTAACTTCTCTGTGCCTCAATTCTTTCATCAACAAAATGGGGATTCAATACCTGTCCTCACCTCCTGCCTGGAATGTAAACCCCTGAGGGATCTGATTATTTTCTATCCACCCCAGTACTTGATACATAGTAAGCACGTAAATACCACAACTATTATCATCCGCCACTTCTCTGCTGTGTGACCTTGGGCAAGTCACTTAACTTCTCTGTGCCTCAGTTACCTCTTCTGTAAAATGGGGATTGAGACTTCTGAGCCCCATGTGGAACAGGGACTGTGTCCACCCCAATTTGCTCGTATCTATGCCAGTGCTTAGTACAGTGCCTGGCACATAGTAAATGCTTAACAAATACCAGAATTATTATTATTCTTAATGAGCCAAGATTGGTTTCAGGTTCCTTAATTAATACTGAAGTATAAGGGCCAGTGCCCTTCTTGTTGACAAAATTACCTCCCAGCTGTCTTTCTGAAATTGACTTTCTGCTAATAATAATAATAATAATGATGGTATTTGTTACACGCTTACTATGTGCCAAGCATTGTTCTTAAGTGCTGGGGTAGATACAAGTTTATCAGGTTGGACACAGTCCCTGTCCCACAAGGCACTCACAGTCTTAATCCCCATTTTACAAATGAGGCAACTGAGGCACAGAGAAGTGAACTGACTTGTTCAAAGCCACACAGCAGACAAGTGGTGGAGCCAGGATCAGAACCCATGACATTCTGACTCCCAGGCCTGTGCTCTATTCACTATGCCCTTCGGAGGTGCTTTGCTCAGTAGCTCAGTCATCTTTGCTTTGCTCCACAAGGCTGCTTATTCCCGACTCCAGGTTTTCGCCACCAAAGGATTAATAATGCCATCTCCCACCAAGTCAGTTAGGCCTGTAAAAGTTCTGAGCTTCCTTTGCATCCAGTAGGAGGAAGAGATGAACGTTTAAGACCTGCAATTAGTACGATTTTAGGAACATGACTGAAAACCACACTGCGTTTCTCACGAAGTGCAGCACTTTATTTTCCTAAAAATAAAAAGAGTCAAGAATGGATTGGCATTTTGGAAACATGTAGAGCACTCTTCTATTTAGGGAGCTTATACAAGTTAGTGATGGGTGAGCTGATCTAGAAAACACTTCCAATTCTGCTTTAAACTTGTAAATATGAGAACAAGAATGAGACAGGAGGTGAAATTCTTGCATCTACAGGAACAGACACAACCTTTGCATATCCACTCATTCTGTTGTGCTGTCATTTGCCTATTCTAGCATTCATTTTTGCAAGGCAGAGACATCCTTCCTGTCCCCATTTCCTCCTGGACATTTTGATGTCCTTTAGACCCCCAATTCCTCTAATAATTGCTGCAGGATGTAAGCCCCTGAAGAGAGCCACTGTTGGTTTATTCTGTCCACCTGAATTAAGACTGAGTTCATTATTATTATTACTATTACTATCAAGCAAATCAGGTTGGACACAGTCCCTATCACGTGGGGCTCACACACAGTCTCAATCCCCATTTTACAGATGAGGTAACAGGCACAGAGAAGTAAAGCGACTTGCCCAAGGTCACCCAGCATATACGGCACAGCCGGGATTAGAACCCAGGTCCTTCTGACACCCAGGCCCATGCTGTATCAACTAGGCCATGTCTCCCTCTCCTGCTCCCTCTTCTACTGTCATTTTAGTTACTGTTTCAGCCTCATTTTCAGTGAATCTCTCAAGAGAATTCTGTTTCTGAACCTTTTCCCAAAGGGTACGTTTGCAGGTTTGTTTCCACTGTCCTCAGCATCTGCTCCTACTGAGAACTGTTCTCCGAGAAAGTCACTGATGGGAGATTCAGTCCTCAACCCTTCTCTTCTAGCAAATCAATCAATGGGATTTATTGAGGGCTTACTATGTGCACAGCACTGTACAAAGCGCTTGAGAGTGTCCAATCTAACAGAGTTGCTAGATACATCCCCTGTATACAGTGAGTTTAGTGTCTGGAGGGAAGTTAGCCTCTTGTCAATCCTCCAATCTCTAGGCATTCACTAATTTGGTGTCTGTTTTCAGCACTTTGTACAGTGCTTGGCATGTAGGAAGTGCTTAACAAATACAATAATATTGTTATTATTAGATAGGTTGGGCATTTTCAGAAATTGAGTCATTATCGGTCTGGGTTCTGCTCTTTCCCGTTGCTTATTTGGAGATGGATACGTGAGAGAGTAATTTGAAAACTATCTCTTGAAACTTCATTTGCTTTGCCCACCTAGACAGCAGTACTGATGAGCTGTAATATTGCATTACTTTATCCTTCCTGTAACTCTAAGGGACTCAGGAGTTACTTGGAATCATAATCACATAATGTATATTAAGAATGCTTGACACAAAGCAGTTGGAGAAATCAAAGCTCGCCCCCTCCTTCCTGGCTTCAAGGCCTCCTTCGAGCTTTTTTCTCCTTTGTCATCTCCTTTTGTTCCAGATAAATGATCTCTCTCTCAGACCTCTTTTCCCACCTTCCTCCTATTTCTTCCAGGGAAAATCAAACCTTCTTTCCTTCCTCCCTCCCTCCCCACCTCATAGGTACAACTTAATCAGGTCAGACATGGTCCCTATCCTAGATGGGGCTCACATTTTAAGTAGGAGGGAGAATGGGCACTGAATTCTCCATTTTACAGATGAGGAAACTGAGGACCAGAGAAGTGAAATGACTTGCCTAAGGTCACAGATCATGTAAATGACAGAGCTGGTATTTGAACCCAGTCCCTATCTCTCAGGACTGCGCTCTTCCCACTAGACCAGACGGCCTGGGTTTGGTCAGAGGGAAAAGAGAACTGGTGCACATTTTCTAGATATAACACAAAAAGTATAATATATACTCACATATGAAACCTATAGATGTGCTTCATATTTGAAAAAGACATCACCAAAAGTGAAATACAACAATGGGTGCATGTGTGGCTGAGAAGGGAAGTTAAGGATCCATAGACTCTCTCATACTGTACACCCACAGAAACTGTTCTTTATGGTACTGTAGACAATGTCATGTACAATAGTCATTTTTGGTTGTTTCATCTTACCTGATTAGACAATTCTTAACAGGTAAAATAAAACAACCAAAAAGGATATGGACGCAATTCCTCAGAAATTTGGACCCAGACCTTTAGAACATTTCTGTCCAGTCTTCCTCCCATCCTCCAAAATAATACTAATAATGATGGCATTTGTGAAGTGCTTACTACGTGCCAAGCACTGTTCTAAGCATGGGGGTAGATACAAGGTCATCAGGTTGTCCACATGGGACTCACAGTCTCAATCCCCATTTTATAGATGAGGTAACAAGCACAGAGAAGTGAAGTGACTTGCCCAAAGTCACACAGCTGTCAAGTGGCGGAGCTGGGATTAGAACCCATGACCTCTGATTCCCAAGCCTGTGCTCTTTCCACTAAGCCACGGTGCTTCCAAAATCCACCAGCCCCTAAACAATCTCCCGGATTAAATGCACTCACATGTCTGCAGACACACAAACGTGTGTACACATGTGCACACATCCAGAGACATTTGACTCTCCTTTGGTTTAGAAATTCATGCTAATGTTGATAAACTTGCAACTGAATATGTGAATGTCATTGTGAGAAAATCTCATACACTGAGCCTAGGTATATGTGGTAAGGAATCATCTTTTGTCCCTTAGCATTCAAAGTTATTACTGTATCTCTAAGGAGAGCTGCTCAGATAATGATGGTATTTGTTAAGCACTTACTGTGTGCTAAGCACTGTATTCAGCAGTGGGGTATTCATTCATTCAATTGTATTTACTGAGCACTTACTGTGTGCAGAGCACTGTACTAAGTGCTTGGGAAGTACAAGTTGACAACAGAGACAGTCCCTACCCAACAGTGGGCTCACAGTCTAGAAGGGGGAGACAGAGAACAAAACAAAACATATTAACAAAATAAAATAAATGGAATAAATATGTACAAATACAATAAATAAATAGAGTAATAAATATTAAGAGCTTACTATGAGCCAAGCACTACGGTGGATACAAGCAATCAGGTTGAACACAGGCTATCATTAATTCAATCGTATTTATTGAGTGCTTACTGTGTGCAGAGCACTGGACTAAGCACTTGGGAAGTACAAGTCAGCAACATATAGAGATGGTCCCTACCCGACAATGGGCTCACAGTCTAAAAGGAGAAGACAGACAACAAAAAACATGTAGACAGGTGTCACAATCATCCCATGTGAGGCTCACAGTCTCAACCCCCACTTTACAAGATGAGCCAACTGAGGCAGAGAAGTGACTTGCCTAAGGTCACACAGCAGACAAGAGGGACCTTGGGCATTGACTCCCTAACCTAGGCTCCTTCCACTAGGTCATGCAGACTGTCTAAACTATGAGCTCCTTGTGGGCAGGGAACACTTCTATCAACTCGACTGTATCGTTCCATCCCAGACACCTAGTCCTAGTTATCCGGTAAACACTCCAGTTCCATCAACCAATTCCATTGCCTGATTGACTCCAGTTCCAAGCAGAACTAATCCCACTCTGCAACGGGCCCAGCTGTTCCATCTCCAAGGGTGCCAAGCATAGACAGGAAACTAATAGTCCTGGTGCCTGTTAGGCGCTCTCAGCTCGAGTGTAGAACCAGTTCTCGTCATAAGGTGCCAATTCGTTGTGTTTGGCTAGCTTGACTGTGTCCACCCATTCGGGGACCTTTAGCTTCCCTGACTTTTTGAGGAAGGCAGCCAGGGCTCGGACGAACTCCTGCTGGTTCACGTCCTTCACGGTGACTCCTGGCATCGTGCAGCCTTGGCGCTGCCGGGCAGGGAAAAGGGTAGGGTAGATACAAGATTACCAGGTTGGACCAGGCCTACATGAGTCTCACAGTCTAAGTGAGAGGGAGAACAGGAATTGAATCTCTATTTTAGTGGATGAAACTGATGGACACACACAGTGTGGCTCAGTGGAAAGAGTTCGGGCTTTGGAGTCAGAGATCATGGGTTCAAATCCCAGCTCCGCCAACTGTCAGCTGTGTGACTTTGGGCAAGTCACTTCATTTCATTGGGCTTCAGTTACCTCATCTGTAAAATGGGGATTAAGACTGTGCACCCCCCGTGGGACAACCTGATCACCTTGTAACCTCCCCAATGTTTAGAACAGTGCTTTGCACATAGTAAGAACTTAACAAATACCATCATTATTATTATTATTATGGACAGGGAAGTTAAGTGACTTGCCCCAGTTCACTTAGCAGGCAAATGACACTTTTTCCACTTGGTCATACTGCTTCCCAAATGCCAAGGTCACAAATTATATATTGTAAATTATTTATTCATATTAATGTCTGTCTCCCCCTCTAGATGGTAAGCTCATTATGGGCAGGGAACATGGCTGCTAATTCTGTTGTATTGTACTCTCCCAAGTGCTTAGTACAGGGTTCTATGTATAATAAATGCTCAGTAAATACGATTGGTTGCAGAAAGAAAGAAGAGTGGTATTGCCTTTTCTTCCACATACTTTAAGTTTGGGAGGAAAGAGGGGAGAGATGTAGCCTGTTGCCAGTAGATCATGCTCTTGAGTTGTTTTTGCTGTAGTAACAATGATTTGTGTGCAAGTACGCAGTGTGCCTAGTGGATACAGCATGGGCCTGGGAGTCAGAAGGACCTGGGTTCTAATCCCGGCCTTGCCACTTGTCTGCTGTGTGATCTTGGGCAAGTCACTTCACTTCTCTGTGCCTCAGTTTCTTCATCCATAAAATGGGACTAAGACTGTGAGCCCCTTGTGGGACAGGGACTGTAATTCAATTATCTTATATCTACCCTAGAGTTTGGTACAATGCCAGACACATAGTAAGCACTTAAATACCACAAGGTTATTATAATTATTATTATCAGTTGACACTTTCGTGTGCCCATTGGCATGCATCGTAAGATGGCTAGTAAGGAGACCAACTGCAGTCAATGGCCATGGCATACAAGAGCTCTGTAAGACCATAGCCACAGTAATGACCGCTATGTCCTCACCAAACCTGGACTGTATCTCTGACTGTAAATTCATTCTCTAGACTGTAAGCATGTCCTCTAAACTGTAAACTCATCCCCTTGGCTTTAGGATTGTCCTCTAAACTGTAAACTCATTCTCTAAACTGTAAGCTCCTCCTCTAGACTGTAAACTCATTACAGTCAGGGAATGTGTCCGCTAATTCTGTTGTATTGTACTCTCCCAAGTGCTTAGTACAGTGCTCCACACAAAGTAAGCACTCAATAAATACTATTGATTAACTGATTGATTTATCAGCCATTATTGAGCATGGCACTCAGGTTGGCTTCCCAGCTTCGAGCAGATTCCATAAATAATAGTAATCAGTGACTAATATGGACCTCCACAGTCCCATAATCCTTTCCCTGTTTGAACATGATCAGATTCACTCATTCATTCAATCATATTTACTGAGCACTTACTGTGTGTGTGCAAAGACTAATCACTTGGGAGAATACAATATAACAACACACAAATTCCTGCCCACAACAACTCACAGTCTAGAGTGGGAGACAGACATTAACAAATTATATATATATATATATATATATTCCCCACAGACCACATTTTTCTCTTGGGAAAAAAGAGACTCTGAAATCTACCACCACCCCAAGAGGCATCATTTCTCTTGAAAAAGCCAATAGGAAACTTGATCTTACCTGCTGCCCCTCATCTCTCTGTTTGCCTGTCTCTCATTGAATCTATTTCTGTTCATTCACAACTCTTACTCCCCTTGCCTTTCTCTGCTAGCTTCCCTCAGCCTTTCCCCCGACTCACACATTATAATCTATCAATTATGATCACTTACCTTGGATTTGGGGTGGGGGGAGGAAAAATTCTAATGTGTCCATCATTCTTGAAAACTAATGCCTTGATGACCATCACCCTCCCCACCTTCAAAGCCTTATTAAAAGCACTTTTCCTCCAAGAGGCCTTCCCTGACAGCCTCATTTCCTCTTTTCCCACTCCCTTCTGAGTCACCTTTGTACTTGGATTTATACCCTTTATTCACCTCATCCTCAGCACCACAGCACGCATGGGCATATCTGTAATTTCTTGATTTATTTTACCATCTATCTCCTCCTCTGGACTCTAAGCTTGCTGGAGGAAGGGAACACATTTGCCAACTCTGCTATATTATACTCTCACAAGTGCTGGGCTCTGCACTCAATAAGTGTGCAATAAATACTTTTGGTTGATTGATTGACAGAGACTGTGTTTTCTTAGATTTGCTTCAGTTCAGTCTTCACAAAGGTGGCATATCCTACATTTTAATTCCAAATAAAGTTCAGCCCAAATGGAAAAATGAGTCACTGTGAGTCATGAACCTGTTTCATTCACTTTCTTTCCATTCTAATATCCCATCTTCCAAGTCTGAGCTTTTCCCTGATAATCCGAAGTAGATGAGAGAGAATGCAAAAAGAGGTCTCTCTGCCAGGATATGACCCAGATCTGAAGACATAAATCTGCTCCTATGACTTTTTAGCCAGTCCCAGTGGCTTAAGAGGCTTGGATCATTCAGGCTGTATTTGACACAGCCACTAAATTGAATGCTCTCTCTAGGCCTCTGGAACTTTCACTACAACTAATATTAATTAGCTGCCATTAGCATTCCATGAAGAACAGGCTGGAGGAAATGTTACCTAGTATTAGATTCCCAAATAGAATGAATTGTCACCATGGTTTAGTGTTCCAAAGGCTTCCAGCTGGCTCTTTTCATCCAATTATTCCTCCTGCAATGTACAGAAGCAGTATGGTCTAGGCGGAAATAGCGCCGGTCTGGAAGTAAGAGGACTTGTATTCTAATCTCAGCTCTTCTATTTGCCAGCTGTGTGACCTTGGGCACGTCACAGTCTCTCTGGGCCTCATTTTCCTCATCTGTAAAATGGGAATTCAAAACCTGTTCTACTTAGACTGTGAGCCCCATAGGAGACTGGGGTTGTGACTGACCTGATAACCTTGGATCTACTGCAGTGCTTAGTTCAGAGCTTAGCATGTAGTAAGCACATAACAAATACCACCATCATTATTATTGTGCAGATGGCTGAGTTTGGAGATGAAATCCAAATACTTGGTACAGTAAGGTGACCAATGAAACCCTCTAACATAAGACAGTCCTGAATGTTGAGCCTCATGTGGGACAAGGACTCTGTCCAACCTGATTAGCCTGCATCTATCCCAGAGCTTAGAACAGTGTTTGACACATAGTAAGTGCTTAACAAATGCCATCATTATAATTTTCAGCTACTCAAGACTCATCCTGTAAGAATGTTTTCAGCCCTGCTTCTAGATGGATGATAGAAGAAAACAGTAGCTACCATGCCAGAGACACACTGCCATTCTTTTCACCATCATTCTCCCCTCAACTGCCATCACCACCTTTTCTATCATGATTGGTGTACCCCTGCTGACATTCTAAAATCTTTCCCATGTGGCCAGGAATGTGTGAAAGTAACCATGCTGGAAACTTTTGTGCCTTTGTTTTTCTAACGGTATTTGTTAAGTGCTTTCTCTGTGCCAGACATTGTACTAAGCTCTGGGGTAGACACAAGCTAATCAGGTTGTCCATGTCCCTCATAGGGCTCACAGTTCTTCATCCCCATTTTACAGATAAGGTAACTGGCATTCAGAGCACTGAACTGCCTTGCTCAAGGTCACACAACAGACAAGTGGTGAAGGTGGGATTAGAACCTACGTTCTTCTGCCTTGGGGGATCAGAGGGATATAATTTTTTCCCCCAATCTCAGATCAACTCTCCCACATTGGACTACTTTATAAATACAACATGACATTCCTCAGCAGCATCCGAAGACTGAGCGGGTAGAAATGCTCTGAGCAAGGATGCATAGCATCCTGCGTGGAGATGGGATGAACTAATGGAAAGAGAACAGACCTGGGAGTCAGAAGACCTGGGGTGGAATCCCAGTTCAACCACTGCAATGCTAGGTGATCTTGGGTAAATTGCTTTAGTTCTATGGGCTTCAATCTCGTCATATCTAAAATGGGGCTCAGGTTGATTGTGAACCCCGTGTTGGACAAGGACAGCATCCAATTCGATAACCCCAGCATTTACCACCTACATGGCAAGAGCATAATAAATATCTTCATAAATAAATAAATGAATTAAGCTGTGTACTGACATTTCAAGCTTGGTGGAGCCATAGCTGTAAGTCTGAAATGGGTGGTATTCCTTTCCCCAAATAAAACACAAAATCAGCAAATGGAAAAATCTTCTGATGAGTTTTTTTCCTACTTAGCATAACAATTAGACCTGATCACCTTGGAGAAACGTATCCGAGCTCCAAGTTTGCTAATTTCATTTATAAAATAGCTCTAAAGGCTTACAAGTGTATGGCAATGATAATTAAAACTAATGAAGTGAATTTAGTGAAAACATTAGTGCCCGTGCAGGGAAAATCTTACCGTGATTACAGATGCAACAGTTTCTTTGAATGTAATTATCCAACAACCTTTTCTTCATGTGTGCCTGAAAATAAAGGGTTCTGTTTTATAAGTGGTAAATATTTTTGAGATGTAGTGCATATGTACTTTATGATTTTGCATTAAGAGCTCTAAATGTTTGAGTGTGAGCTACTTCTCACACTACTCAATTATTCAAGATAATTTAATCATTGGATCATTCATTTTCATCATAATAAAAGGCATTATTGAGCATGTCACTGTAATTAGGCAACTGGAGAACATACAATAGAAGCCAAAGGCACAGTTCCTCAAAGAGCTTACAGTTCAATGGAGGAGACAAGTACAAATTTCCAAATATTCAATGTGAGTAAAAGCATGAACATAAATAAATTAATACATGCAAGGGAGCTATTAAATCAATCAATTATAGATAAAAAGCCAGATATGCACATGACTGTTGAGGTAACTGATGAATTGGGAGGTCTCTGATAGTGGGAGATTAACACTTTTATATTGCCTAAGCACTTGGGTACTTTCCTCTAGACTGTAAGCTCCTTGTGGGCAGGAAAGCAGCTCCACCACCACCACGATATTTGTTAAGTACTTACTTTGTGTCAGGCACCGTTCTAAGCACTGGGGTAGATACAAGGCAATCAGGTTGGACATGGTCCCTGTCCCATATGAGGCTCAGAGTCATAATCCTCATTTTACAGATAAGGTAACAGGCACAGAGTAGTTAGGTGGGACCCCAGTGATGGCCTGGACCAGTCACATGCTCTCTGACAGATGCCATTTAGAAGGAGGGAGCTGGGTGGGAGTCTGTGGCTCCCTTTTATATGGTATTTGTTAAGAGCTTACGAGGTGTCAAATACTGTTCTAAACACTGGGGAAGATACAAATTAAACAGGCTGGACACAATCCCTGCCCCATATGGGGCTCACCAAGTAGACAGGAGAACAGGTATTTAATCCCCATTTCACAGTTGAGGAAACTGAGGCACAGAGAAGTAAAGTGACTTGCCTAAGGTCACCCTGCAAGAAATTGGCAGAGGTGGGATTAGAACTCAGGTCCTCTGACACCCAGATCCATGCTCTTTCAACTAGACCATGCTCTTCTCAATACCATTCAGACATCCATGGCACTTATCTCCGATTTCCAGGGACCTTAGGGTCACTCTGCCCTCTGAAAATCCATTTTGATCCATCAGTGGGGCAGAGATGAGAGTCAGAAGTGGAGCTGTTTCTGGTTACTCCTTCTGCTTGCCACTGTTCCCCCCCGGAGACCATACAGTGCTCAAATGCCCTTCAGTGGAGGCAGACTCTATTCTGAGTAGAAACTCAATCAATCAATCATTGTATTTAGTGGAAAGAGAATGGGCCTAGAAGTCAGAGGGCCTGGGTTCTAATCTCTGTTCTGCCACCTCTGCTGTGTGACCTTGGGCAATCATTTGCTTCTCTGTGCCTCAGTTACCTCATCTGTAAAATGGGGATTAAGAGTGAGAGCCCCATGTGGGACATGGACTGTGTCCAACCTGATTAACTTGCATCTACCCCAGTGCTTAGAAGAGTGCTTGGGACATAGTAAGCACTTAACAAGTACCATAATAAAAATAATAATAATAATTATTAAGGCAATATATAGCTTGATACAGTTTGGCTAGTTAAGGGACATTAGGTGGCTAGGTATGGCAGCAGCACTGTTCAGAGTTTGAGATATTTTTCCAATGATATTTCAGTTTCTTGCTTTTGCATTTTAAATGTGAAGATCACAGGCTGGGATTAGAACCCAGGCCTGGTCTCTAGTCACTAGGCCACTCTACTTCTCTACTAGGATCATGCTGGACATTTCCTCTCAAAGAAATCTCCAACCCAGCTTTCTTGCCTCCCAATCTAAGTATCTTCTGCAACAATGCCTCACATACTGGATAGAACATGAATTTGAAGAGTTGATTCTGGTGGGGGGTTTTGCCTCATAATTTTTCTTGTGGTATATTTAGCAGTTGTGTGGGCACTCAGCTGGTGTTGAATTCAACTTAGTACTTTAATTTGTGTTTTGATAAGATGGTTTTTTATCGAGGGTGAAGAACTGTGGTGGAAAAGGAGCTGAAATATTTATTCTGTTCCATACATAGCTTTGTGCAGGTGGCTAACATTTGTTCCATATAAAAAGGTGTATTGAAATCTGCCTCCTGCCAAGGTAGAAAGTATCATGCCTCCAGCTGTCTGAGAGATAATGAAGAATCTGGATCTTACCTCAACCCTTCAGATTTGATAGAGGGGGCCAGGACATGGGGTGAATTCCAGGGGATCAATTAGTAGGTTTTACTGATAATTATGGTATTTGCTAAGTGCTTACTAGCTGCCAACCACTGTACTAAGCACTGAGGTTGGTACAAGATAATCGGGTCCAACACAGAGCTAATATTCTAAGAAGGAGGGAGAACAGGTACTTAATCTACCTTTTGCAGAGGAGGAAACAGGCACAGAGATGTTAAGTGATTTGCCCAAGGCCACACAGCAGACGAATGGTGGACTGGAATTAGTACCCAGGTCCTCTGATTCCCAAGCTCATGTTCCTTCTACTAGGCCATGCAGCTTCGTTGTACTGAGCACCTATTGTGTGCTGAACAATATTTTAAGCACTTGGGAGAGGAGAGGGGGAAAAATCATGCCAACAACTATTTATGTGAATCCAGGAGCTGCAGGAATTTAAAAGACAGACCCAAAGTGGAGTGCTGTATTTCCAGTGGTTTATAGATCTTTACTTGCCCTTTGCCTGACTTCATTCAGATCAGAGGCTTCTGGGCTGAGGTGCTAAATGGCATCAAAAGTGGTTAACAAAAAAATGGGAGGTGATAATGGAACTACAAAATACATCCCCTGAGAACTGAATTGAGATTAGGTTCACCTGGTGCTGTAAATTCTGTCTGATTACAAGATCTGTGGGTCTCCATTTAATCATGATTGCAGCCTTCATTGGGATTCTGAGAATGCCATGGGATACCATAACCCCATTCCCAGATTTTTTTTTTTGGTACGGTATTTGTTAAGCACTTACTATGTACTCAGCATTATACTAAGCACTGGGGTCGACATAAGCTAATCAGGTTGGATGCAGTCCCTGTCCACATGGGGCTCAATCTTAATCCCCATTTTACAGATGAGGGAACTGAATCACAGATAAATTGTCAGTCAGTCAGTTATTGAGCACTTACTGTGTGCAGAACACTGCACTAAGCTCTTGGGAGAGTACAAAACAATAAATGGACACATTCCATACCCACAACTAGCTTACAATATAGAATGTAAGTCTAGACTTGCCCAAGTGACTTAAGTGACTTACCCAAGGTCATACAGCAGTCAAGCCCCAGGAGCCAGGATTAGAAACCCAGGTTCTTCTTAGACCCAGTACCATGCTTTTTCTGTCTTGTGGACCTTCGATTGGGTATGGAGTTTGATGCCACTTATCCCCACTGCTTCTTCTCCTACCATTCCCACTTCAGTGCTCCCGTAAACATACTGCTTGTACTTTCAGCCATTTTCTAATACACCTATGGGCTTGTACACTCATTATGGGCAGGGAACATGTCTGCTAATTCTGCTGCATTGCCCTCTCCCAAGTGCTTAGTACAGTGCTCTGCTTTTAGGGAGGGCACAATAAATACCATTGATTGAATGATTGTACTGGAGGTGGAGTAATCAATCAGTGGTATTTATTGAGTCCTTATTACATGCAGAGCACTGTTATACGCACTTAGGAGAGTACAATGCAACAGAGATGTCCAGTCCCTACTCTATTATAATTATGGCATTTATTAAGCATTTACTATGTGCCAGGCACTCTAAGCACTGGGGTGGATAAAAGCAAATCCAGATGGAAATGGTCCCCTGCCCCACATGGTGTTCATGGTCTCAATCCCCATTTTACATATGAGGTCACTAAGGCACAGAGAAGTGAAGTGACTTGCCCTTCGGTAACACAGCAAAGTGTCGGAGCCGGGATTAGAACCCATGACCTTCTGACTCCCAGGCCCGTGCCCTCTCCACTAAGCCAGCCTCTGGAAACTCTGGTCACTTCTCCAGGCAGGGGGCGAGCCAGGGTCTTTCCAGGTCAACACATGAATGCATCTGCAGGTGGCTTGAATACGTGTAGTGATGAGATAGAGCTCGTTAATTTAGCAGTATAAAGGAATACTCAGCACTCCCGAACAGACAATAAAGACCATAAATACAAAACTTTCCAGGTTGGTAACACCCAACTTCCCAGATCCACGTATCTTCAATATGGCTTAAGCTATTTCATTTCATTTTCACAAAAGCTGAAATGGACGGCACAGTGAAAAAATCGACAGGGACACCATACCTACTTTGCTAATACCAATACCTGCTGCTAATACCTGTTATGAAACTGTTTGCCAATAGATATTTGTCCAATCGGCATGTATTTTTTGTGACAAATATATTACAATGTTCCACTCTACAGAGTTTAGTGCAGTGCCAGTGCTTAGTACAGTGCCTGACACATATTAAGCACTTAAATACCATAACCATTATCATTATTACAGAGGATCCTGAAATCATAAAAATTTGTTTTCCATTCCCCTCCTCACCCAACATGGCACCTCCTTTACCTAAGACTGTGGTTTTAAACTGAGGAAGGTTATGTAAAGGTGACTTTCCTTCATGCCCATCCCAGGCCGTCCTCAGACTGTGACACGATTAGCTCCTGAAAATTTCATCTTGAATGAAAACATACACTGGAACCAGTTTTCTCCAAAGGACAGCTTTGTAAGTGAGGAATTGGTGCCTGAACCAAGACTGGATATGGGTGTTTGCCCAAACTATCTTGAATTAAATGCCCAATCAACTGAGCAAAATAATTGAGGTTTCACAATACAGCAGATGACTTTTACTTCATCTGAATCAAAATGGACATGTCGACCCCTGTTCTCTTTTAACTCTCTCCTTTCCCAGCCACCACAGATGTTGAGCTTGTTTTCCTATTTTCCCATGGTCCTTATCCCCTTCTGCCCCGCTTCACTTCATTCCTCTGAATCTGCCTCCCCAATCCTCATTGTCCCCAAATGGAGTCACCTCACTCACCGGACTGTACCCCTTTATGAACTTTTAAAAAATGTATTTCATGGCTGAACCAGCCCTTTTCATCATCATCATCAATCGTATTTATTGAGCACTTACTATGTGCAGAGCACTGTACTAAGCGCTTGGGAAGTACAAATTGGCAACATATAGAGACAGTCCCTACCCAACAGTGGGCTAACAGTCTAAAAGGGGGAGACAGAGAACAAAACCAAACATACTAACAAAATAGAATAAATAGAATACATATGTACAAGTAAAATAGAGTAATAAATATGTACAAACATATATACAGGTGCTGTGGGGAAGGGAAGGAGGTAAGAAGGAGGGGATGGAGAGGGGGACGAAGGGGAGAGGAAGGAAGGGGCTCAGTCTGGGAAGGCCTCCTGGAGGAGGTGAGCTCTCATAACCTCTTCCTTCTGAGCCTGGCAGAACTGTGGGAGCATCACTTGATCCCCCACATCAGGTAGGGAAATCTGGAAGAGTCCAGCACCACCATCACCTGCCAGAAATGACTGTGTGGGTCACGGACCTGCAAACAGGAAAAATGAGAAGGGGGAGATAGTGGGCCCCGTCAGCCTGATCACCCCAAAGCCATGACGATCCTGGTGGGGGCAGGTTGCCCCAGCCATGAAATAAGAACAGTCATAAAAAATGGAATTTAAAAAGCAACTCTAGGCAAGATAGGAGAGAGAAGCCATGAGGGAGCAGGGCTATGGGAATGGGTGAAGTGGATATTGGAGTTTTGAAGAGCTCAGGGGCCAGGAGAAAACAAGGAAACAATTTAAAGGGAGGGGAGGAGATATTTAAAGAGGGGTAGCAGGGAAGAGTGAGAGATGCTGGAGCTTGTGGCAAGAACTGAAGTGATTTGCCCAAGGTCATACAACGGACAAGTGGCATGACCTCCTGACTCCCAGACCAATGCTTTATCCATTATGCCACACTGCTTCCCCACTGCTTACCCCTAGAAACATCCTCTCCTTCAGGTGATAGACAAAGGTAGTGTCATGAGGCTTGTGTTGTCAAGTCAGAAGAGTTGTGTTGTAAAGCTGACAGGGTATAAATTTAGAAACATCTTAAGAGTTGCCATTACAGCTGCAAGCGGAAGTTGGAGTGAAGCGTTGCTTGTAGTACTCAAGCATGCATACTTGGAGAGAAAGCTCCTGGAGGTTCTGGTCAACTGCTCTCCTGACCCTGGTCAGAATCCCAGATTTCCCAGTGATAACCCTGATGTCCCTGGCACTGAGCCAGACAGTTCCCTCACTTACAGGTTTATGCTCTTTCCACTGGGCTACACTGCATCTCAATTGCTGGTTTTCACACAGCTTGGTTGGTAGGAGGTAACTAGTGTGAGAGGGTACAGTTTATTCCTCTTTATGATCCTTTCCTAGAGGTCTGGGTTTCAGTACTGGTAATATGGAGATTTGGGGTGGACATGTGGGGGTATCTGTCAGTCCATGGAAGACTGATCAGCTCTAGATTCCTAAAGGATGGGAACTGCTTTGTTTAGCACTTACTATGTGCCAGGCACTCTACTAAGCACTGGGGCAGGTTGGACACCAGGGGCTCACAGTTTTAATCCCCATTTTATAGGTAAGGAATCTGAGGCACAGAGAAGTTCAGTCAATAAGTCAATCGTATTTACTGAGTGCTTACTGTGTGCAGAACACTCTATTAAGTGCTTGGGAGGGTACAATATAACAATAAACATGCATTTCCTGTCAATAACGAGTTTACAGTTTAGACTTTAAATCTAGACTTGCACAAATGACTTCAGTTACTTGCCCAAGGTCTCACAGCAGACAAGTGGCAGAGCCAGGATTAGAATCCAGGTCCTTCTGACTCCCAGGCCCATGCTCTATTCAATAGGCCATGCCAATCTTCTTTGCATCTTGTATATTGTATTAAGCACTAACTCATGTAAATATCCCCCTTTCTCCCTTTTTTCACTATCTGTTTTATTGTAGCATCCACCTCCTCTACTTGATTATAAGATCACTGAGGTCAGGGATCATATCTACTAATTACTGCATGCTCCAAAGCTCTCAGTAGTGCTCAATAAATAGTATTTATTGACTGTAATCACCTTGAGGACCAACTGTACCGAACTCTCTCAAGCTCTTAGTATAGTGTTCTGCACACAGTAATGCTCAATATATGTCAGTAAAATGGATGACATTGACTTCTTATATCTTCTGTGCTACTTCTGTTGTTTGCCAGGGTTAGGATAACTGACACCCTATAGCAGCTGCTGAGCATGGGGGAATTCCCTTGACGTGTCATCCATTACTCAGAGCCAGCAGATGGGATGCTTTCAGTCATGCTTGGGGCCTTAGTTTCAGCTCTCTCTACTGGCAAAATTATTTTTCCAATTTTGCTGTCTCTCTATGCTACCCTTTTCTTGAGCTCTCAGACCAGCATCTAGTGCACTCTTACCAAATGTGAGGTTGGCATTAAAACCTTCACAGATCCTTGCTGTAGTAATTCAACAGCATGCTTTTTCTGAATCAAACAGAAGAAGAAACTCCTTACCACCAACTCTAAAGCATTCAATTAGTTCTTCCTCTCCTACATTACCACCCTGATTTCTTACCACAACCCAACCCACATACTTCACTCCTCTAACGCCAACCTACTCACTGTACCTCCAGCTCATCTATCTTACAGTTGATCCCTCCCCCTTCATTGTCCAACTGACCACCACTCTTCTCACCGTCAAAGCCTTATTAAATTCACATCTCCTCCCAGAGGGCTTCCCCGAATGAGCTTTCATTTCCCCTTCTCCGTTTTTCATCACCTGTACATTTGGATCTGTATCCTTCAAGCACTGGATATTCACCCCACTTCAGTCTCACAGCAGTAACGGACGTATCCGTAAATATATTTTAATGTCTGTTTTCCCCTGTAGACAGTAAGCTCTTTGTGGGCAAGGAAAGTGTCTACCAACTCTATTGTCTTGTACTCTCTCAAATGCTTAGTACACTGGTCTGCACACAGGAAGTGTTCAATGAATACCAATTGACTGATTTAATCATCTCTGAATATTCTAAAGAAGTGCCCCATCCTCACCTCACTCTCCTTATTCAAGTACACATACACAAAACACACTTACATGCACTCCTATGAGAAGTAGAATGGTCTGGTGGATAGAGTACGGTCCTGGGAGGCAGTAGGACCTGGGTTCTAATCCCCACTCCACCACTTGTCTGCTGTGTGATCTCAGGCAAGTCATTTAACTTCTCTGTGCCTCTGTTATCTCCTCTGTAAAATGGGGATTAAAACTGAGCCCAGTGAGGGAAAAAGATGGTGTCCAACCCAATTACCTTGTATCTACCCCAGTGCTTAGTACTTAGCCCTAGCATATAGTACGCATTTAACAAATACCCCAATTATTACAATTATTGTCTCTAGCTTTACACCTAACTCTAAAAAGAGGCTTTGCCTTGTTTCTTTACGCAACAGGGTTCTCCAACTATTCCTCTTTACTGTTCTGTGCTTTACAGTACTGCTTGTAGCTTAGCTGAAATTAGCATGACTTGTCCTGACATGATCCCACTACTAACTTGCAAGGAAAATTGAAGTTGGGGGGCAGGGAGCCATAGAATTATATAAATTCCAAGTGTCACTTGAAGGATTTCCTCTGGGAAGACCAAAAATGGTTCACATCCCAGCCTCATTTGTAAAGTATAACCTCCCAGTGATTAGCCCTTGTAACTGTTTTTGCTCTTCTGTGACATGACCGTCAAAAGCAGAGCGCGTGAGTCAGCCTGAGTCTCTGGAGCCACTCAATCTGGTCCCTGTACATCCACAGAATATTTCAATCTGGTTCTGAGCTGTCAAACACACACCCAGGCACTTTCCAGGCTGACTCTACCTCCCACTTTGCTGAATCACCGGTAGTGGAACCAGTGGGTGAGGGTCACCAACTCCAGCAGAGGACAAGTCTGTCTCTAGGTGGCAATGGCACATTAAAAAAAATCCTGAAACTTTGAGGAAGGAGCATGGCCTAGTGGAAAGATAACTTGCCCCGGAGTCAGAGGACCTGGGTTCTAATCCCAGCTCCGTCACTTGTCTACTGGGTGACTTTGGGCAAATCAGCTTCTCCATGCCTCAGTTTCCTTATCTGCAAAATGGGGATTAAATCCTACTCCCTCCTAGTTACTGTGTGACTCATGTGGGGACAGGCACTATGTCAAACCTGATCTATCCTAGACCTTAGTGCAGAGCTGGGCACACAGTAAGTGCTTAAGTTGTGTTGCCAACTTGTACTTCCCAAGCACTTAGTACAGTGCTCTGCACACAGTAAGCACTCAATACGATTGATTGATTAATGATTGATTGACTGAGGAAGCAGATTGTGAGGGATGGAGGCTAAGAGAAAGGGACTGGGGAAAGATGAGTAAGTTCCCTCTTTCCCAGTACCAGGTAGATTTCGGGGAATGAACCAAGGGGACTAGGCAGGTCAAGGTGGCATTAAAAATAGAAACTCCAAGAATCCCTCCCTGTCTAGACCGTAAGCTTGTTGTGGGCAGGAAATGTATTGTACTCTCCTAAGCATTTAGTACAGTGCTCTGCAGGTAGTAAGTGCTCAGTAAATAAAACTGATTGACTGGCTGTTCCTATTAAACTCTCCACATCCAGAAAAAGCCAGAACAGTGTGTTCCTCTCTCTGATATCCACCTCATCTCTGGAGAAGCAGTGTTGCTTAATGGATAGAGCACAGACCTGGGAGTCAGAAGGACCTAGGCTCTAGTCCCGGCTCCACCAAAGAATAATAATGGCATTTGTTCAGCAATTTACTATGTGCCAAGCACTATTCTAAGCTCATGTCTGCTGTGTGACCTTGGGCAAGTCACTTAACTTATCTGTGCCTCAGTTACCTCATCTGTAAAGTGGATTAAGAGTTTGGGGCAAGCTCAAGAGAGCTTTGAAAATAAAGTGCAACCTGGTGAAAGCTCAGATTTGGAACTATTGGAAAATTGAAATTTAAACACTGGAACTATGTGTGCATATATATGCATATCTATATATAAAATTATCTATATTACCGTATAATAATAATCATAATGTTTAGGTCCTTACTAGGTGCCAGTCATTGTACTAAGTGCTGGGATAGTGCTACATGTGGGGCAGACACTGTGTTTAACCTGATTAACTTGCATCTACCCCAGCATTTAGAACAGTACCTGGCACATAGTAAGTGCTTAATAAGTACCATGATTATCATTATTGTTACTGGAGAGCAGCTTGAGGATGCTCTGGGTTTAAGAGAGCTCCTCACTCTTCCCCTGATTACCCCTCTCATCACACCCCTGACACCCCTTTAATGAGCCCTCTAGTCCTTAGGAGTGGATGCTCTGGGGGAGGAGCTGCAGAATGGGTTTTCTGCCCCATGACGTGCACTAAACACAGTTTGTAGAACATTTTTACCTCCACATCAGTCGTAGGCTGAGTAGCACAGAGCAGCTTGAGGCCCCAATGCAATACACAACTGAAAAGGATGGGAGCCAACCTGTATGTGTTTATGGAGCATCTATTGTGTTCAGAGCACTGTACTAAGGCACTTGGGAGCATATGATCATATAACCGTTAAGCTGAAATAAAAACTTCCAATGTGAAATGAACTCCTAACCATTGGCTGAGAAAGAAGAGGAAAAGGAGGAGGAGGAGAGAGGAGAAGATGGGGAGGAAAAGGA
Source organism: Tachyglossus aculeatus (assembly GCF_015852505.1). Taxonomy (NCBI): domain Eukaryota; kingdom Metazoa; phylum Chordata; class Mammalia; order Monotremata; family Tachyglossidae; genus Tachyglossus; species Tachyglossus aculeatus. The sequence continues at coordinate 75,085,869 of NC_052086.1, forward strand.
GGAGCAAGGGGAAAAGAAGAATTAAGAGGATAACAAAAATAACGATAAGGAGGAAGAGGAGAGAGAAGGATGAAGAAAAGGAGTAGGAAAGGTGGAGGACAAGAATGAGAAGGAAGAGGAGGAGGAGAATGAGAGGAAGACTAAAAGGAGGAGAAGAAGAATGAGGAAGAGAAGGAAGTGGAGAAGTGGTGGGGGAGATGAGTCCCTCAGGAGTAGGGTAAGATTATTTTTTTTTCCTTTGGAAGGTGATGAACAACAGCAGAGGAAAGCTTGCTGATTCATCACGGATGATCTGCCAGTCTCAAGCCTACCTAATCCTCCTGACTTGGTGGTTCTCAGTAATCAAGCAGTCATGCTGCTCAGAAGATGATTTTTTTTTTTTTAACCTGACATTAGGGTGATTCCAACTAAAATGACTGGGTTACAATTATCTCCCTTGATGGCACTTGCCGGTGTCATTCCACTCAGAAGAAAGTGGTTGATGGTGCATAATGACTGAACTCTGGTGTACGCTGTCATTTGAACGGGGGCGGAGGGGTGTCACCCCCAAGGGAGATGAGGATAAATACTGCAGCAGTAATGATGGTGTGAACTGGAGAAATATATCAAAGCAAACTGCTCTGTCAGCTCTTCCCATAATCTTCAAGGTCAAAACTGCTGTTCGAAGGAGGAGGAAGAGAGGAGGAGAAGAAAGTTCCCTGAAGATCCACTGAGGGGATCAGGGTGGCCAGATGCTTGGAATTCTTGCTTGCTTCCCACTAAGCGCCTGCCTAATCCCACCTCTTCCAGGGAGTCTTCCCTTACCATGCATCATCTCCCGGTAGTTGTAATAGTATTTATGTAAACACTTCGTACATAACATTGTACTGAGAGCTGGGACAGTATATTTAGGTGAGAATTAGACATGGTCCCTGTCCTTATATGGAGGGTCACATCAGCCACTGTGAGCATTTTTTTGTTTTTATGGTATTTGTTAAATGCTTATACTGTGCCAGCTACCTTTCTAAGCACTGGGGTAGATACTTGATTCATTCTTTCACTAATTCATTCATTCAATTGTATTTGTGCACTTACTGTGTGCAAAGCACTGTACTAAGTGCTTAGGAGAGTACAATGTAACAGACACATTCCTTGCCCACGATAAGCTCACAGTCTAGAGGAGGAGACAGTCATTAATATACATGAATAAATTACTGATATACATACTAGATAATCAGGTTCATTCATTCAATCATATTTACACACATTGTACACAGTCCCTGTCCCAAATAGGGCTCACTGTCAATCTCCATTTTTCAGATGAGGAAATATAAGCACAGAAAAGTTAAGTGACTTTCCCAAGGTCACATAGCAGGCAAGTGGCAGAGCTGGGATTAGAATCCAGATCCTCCGATTCCCAGAGGATTTATGAATGTAATTATTTATACCCATCCTCTGCACCACCACCACTACTACTACTGAGTTTGTTCTAAGCAGGGACTGTGTCCACTAATTTTGTTGTATTGTACTCAAAAAATTAGTACAAAGCTCTGCACATAGTAAGCACTCAAATACCATTGATTGATTATTACTAGGACTACTACCACTGCTACACCAATTACAGCCAAAGATGGACAGAAAAAGAGGGAGAAAGGTGCAAGGCTCAAAAACACAGTCCCTTCTACCCAGGATTGCTCTTTGCTTGCCTTTAGCCATGTCAAATTTGACCTCCTTCCTCCTCTTCAACCCCCATTTATATCACAAGATCCTCAAGGGACCGGGTTTTTTTCCTTTAAATGAACCCTCATAATACCTAGAATTGGGCTGCGCAGAAGCATATGCTAAGTATTGGGAGAAAGAGGAAGCACAATCAATCAATCAATGATATTTACTGAGAGCTTACTGTGGGCAGAGCTCTGCACTAAGTGCTTAGGAGAGTGTAATACCTACTGTTGGTAGACAAACTTCTTGCACTCAAGCAGCGTACAAGTCTAGTCAGGGAGACAGTGTTAAAATAAGTTAGAGAGGGGAAATAGGAGAGTATAAAGATTCATGCATAAGTGCTGGTGGTGTGGGGTGAGTATCAAAGTGCTTAGGAGGTACAAGCTCAAGTGTATAGGAGACAGAAGGGAGAGAGAAAAGAGTGGGGAAAATTAAAAGTTAATCTTGGGAAGGTTTCCTGGAGGAGATATGATTTTTAGGAGGGCACTGAAGGTGGAGAGAGTGGTGCTCTGTCAGATATAATGTGTGTGGGGGTGGGGGGAGCAGGAATTCCAGGAAGGAAGGAGGGTGTAAACAGTTGTGAGGGAAATTAGATCAAAGCACGGTAAATAGTTGGTGCTAGAGAAGCCAAGTGTACAAACTGGGATATAGTGGGAGAGGGGCAAGGTTAGATGGGAAGGAGAAAGCTGGTTGATTGCCTTAAAGATGTTTCTGTTTGATGTGGAGATAGAATGGCAGCCATTGCAGATTTGAGGAGTGGGGTGACATTCCTGGAATATTTTTTTTGGAAAAATAATCTGGGTTTCATACTGGAGTTGGGAGAGACTGGATGAAGGGAGGTTAGTGAGGAGGCTAATGCAGTAGTCAAGGTAGGATTTGACAAGTGCTTAGACCAGCCAGGTAGCAGTTTGGATAGAGAAGTGGTGGATTCTAGAAATACTGGATTGGAGAACTGACAGGAGTAGAGGAGGAAAGGTGGAAATTGAGGTAGAGGGAGAGGTGGAGGGAGACGATTGTGGAAAGTTTCCCTGTCACTTAATTCACCAGTGATTTCCTAGGGACACCATGGATATTTTCTTGGCAATAACCATTGAGGTCCTTTCCCCTCCAGAACTGCACAAGGACAACCTGGCTCTTTGCCATTAGGCTATGCACCCAAGCATTACCTTGAGACTCTCCCCTGATTCTTAGCATCAACTATTTGATAAAGGAAATAATTGCCTGGAGCAGAGAGAACATGGCCTGTCACCCTGCCAAAGGATTCTCTGACAGCTCTACAGGCTGCCAGAATGAATGTGAGGGAATCCTGCTCAAGAATGAGCCCTTCCTTCACCATTCTTGTCTCCACAGTGTTTTCCACTCCATCAGTCCATTCATGTTATTCACTAAGTGTCTGTCATGGTCAAAATGGTATTTGTTAGTGCTTGGTTTAGGCCAAGCACTGTTCTAAGCACTGAGGTAGATACAGGTTCATTAGGTTGGACACAGTCCCTGTCCCACATGGGGCTCACCATCTTAATCCCCATTTTACTGATGAGGTAGCAGAGGCAGAGCAACAGTGAATGATTTGCCCAAGGTCACACAGCAGACGTGTGCAGAGCCACGATTAGAACTCAGGTCCTCTGACTCTCAGGCCCAAGTTCTTTCCATTAGGCCACACTGTTTCTCTAAGCAGAGCACTGTACTAAGCATTTGGGAGTGTAGAATTGTGACAAGACACATCCCTGCCCTCAAGGAGCTTCCATTCTAATGAGACAGAAAGACAATTATTTACAGCTAGAAAAGGAAAGATAATTGGAGATAAGGAAATACATTCATGCTTAAATAGTAGCATAAATCACTATGTATGTATTCAAATACATATTCACATTTTGATAATTTACCCTGACAGTCATACTATCATATCTTCATTGTTTCTCCTGATCTCACTATTTGCAAATAATCTGTGTCCATCTCCTCCATTAAAATATAAGTTCTTTGAAGGCAAGATATGTGGGCTTTGCTTCTGCTGTACTTTCTTAAATTCTCAGTACAGTGCTCCCTAGTCAGTAGATTCTTGGTGGTTGATCACTTAATTGAAAAATACCTGGTCTTTGGAACTTAGGCTCTCCTTCAGCTGCCATATTCTTATGTGCCTACTCTCTTCTCCACTTCACCCTCATTACATTCCTTGTTCCTCCCCAACTCAACTTCTTACTGTGCCTCATCTATATTTTAAGGTATTTAAAGGTATATTTTAAGGTATTCCCGGGCCTGGAATGCCCTCCCTCTGCCCATCTGCCAAGCTAGCTCTCTTCCTCCCTTCAAGGCCCTACTGAGAGCTCACCTCCTCCAGGAGGCCTTTCCAGACTGAGCCCCTTCCTTCCTCTCCCCCTCGTCCCCCTCTCCATCTCCCCCATCTTTCCTCCTTCCCTTCCCCACAGCACCTGTATATATGTTTGTACATATTTATTATTCTACTTATCTTACTTGTACATATCTATTCATTTATTTTGTTAGTATGTTTGGTTTTGTTCTCTGTCTCCCCCTTCTAGACTGTGAGCCCGCTGTTGGGTAGGGACTGTCTCTATGTGTTGCCGACTTGTACTTCCCAAGCGCTTAGTACAGTGCTCTGCACACAGTAAGTGCTCAATAAATACAATTGATTGATTAAGCTATTACTATGAGCCAAGCACTGTACTAAGTACTAGGGTAGCGCTAATCAGGTTGGATGCAGTACTATCCCTGCAGCTCATAATGCCCTGACCCACCCCTGGAAAGTCAAGGTTTTCTTCAGTCTGAGGCTGGTGGCTCTCCACTTCTGCAGACTGTAAGCTTGTTGCAGGCAGGCAATGTGCCTGTGTATTGTTAGATTTGTACTCCCCCAAGAATGTAGGACAGTGCTCTGGGCACAGTAAGTGCTTAATATGTTTGAGTGAATGACCATAGGGCTTACAACCTTAATCCCCATTTTACAGATTAGGTACCAGGCACAGACAAGGTACGTGACTTGTCCGAAAGTCACACAGCAGACAAGTAGCAGCTATGGGATTAGAACCCATGTAATCTGACTCAAAAGAGGCAGCATGGTCTAGTGCTCCCAGAAAGCCCCGTCTCCATCTGCAATCATTCTGGCTGGTATCCATATAATTTTCTTGGTAATAATAATAATGATAATGGTATTTGTTTAGCACTTACTATGTGCCAAGCACTGTTCTAAGCACTGGGGTAGATACAAGGTTATCAGGTTGTCCCATGGGGGGTCTCAGAATCTTAATCCCCATTTTACAGATGAGGTTAGTGAGGCACAGAGAAATTAAGTGACTTGCCCAAAATCACAAAGCTGACAAGTGGCAGAGCTGGAATTAGAACCCACAATTTCTGACTCCCAAGCCTGTGCCCTTTCCACTAAGCCATGCTGCTTCTCTAAGCAGCGTGAAATACAGAAGTGGTTTACCATTGCCTCCTTCTGCGCGGTAAACTTGAGTCTCTGCTCTCGACTCTCCCATGCTGCTGCTGTCCATCACAGGTGAGTTTTGACTTTTAGCAGATTGCCTTCCACTCAGTAGCCACTGGCCAAGCTAGGAATGGAATGGGTATGCCTCTGCTTAACTCTCCCTCCCAGAGTCAAGACTGGTGGAGTACTGAAAACTCTCCAGGTGTGAGCCTATTACTACTACTACTATTAATGCTACAACTATTATTACTACTACTATCACTACTACTGCTATTACTACCACTACTTTACTATTATTAATAATAATAATGGCATTTATTAAGCACTTACTCTGTGCAAAGGACTGTTCTAAGAGCTGGGAATGTTACAAGGTGATCAGGTTGTCCCACGGGGGGCTCACAGTCAATCTGCATTTTGCAGATGAGGGAACTAAGGCCCAGAGAAGTTAAGTGACTTGCCCAAAGTCACACAGCTGACAATTGGCAGAGCCATGATTTGAACCCATGACCTCTGACTCCAAAGCCTGTGCTCTTCCCACTGAGCCACACTGCTTCTCTCATTACTACTGCCCCAAATCCAGCTATGACTCCATCCCCTCGAAACAATTTGTCTACATGCCTTGAGCATATCCCACAAAATTTAGCATTTTCCAAAATATGGACAGAGAGATATGCAGTAACATACAGAGGACTAATAATTGAGTCTTCATTTTCTCCAAATGGTAAACACATTAATTATGCCTTTCATTAAACTGTACTAATAGGAAGAATAACTTTTTTAAACTGTTGATTTTCAGCTTTGCCTGTCATGAAATTTGTTGCAGTTGTTTTGAGAATTAAAAAGTTGAGCATGAAAATGCATTATTGATTCTTCTCTGTTCACCTACCTCCTGCACTATTGATTAAAACACTCAGCAACCCTAACCTTTCACTGAATCATCCCAAGGTATTTTTTTTTTCCTGAGAGCAGCCAACAGTCAGTTGTCTAGGTTTCTGCTTACAGGGGAGTTGAAGTAATCAGTGGGGCACCTTTGGTGAAGAGACATAAAAGGTTCTTGTCAATAACACAAGGGATCCATGAATGAAAAATAGCCCGTTTACAAAGTCCTATAGCCTTGTGAAATATATCTTAGCCATTGTGGGTTAAAAGTCCTTCCTTTCAAAATGAAGTAACAAAATCCTGAATTGGAAAGGTACTGAAATCATTTGCCTGAGGACAGAAGAAGGTAAGGAAAAGACTCGTTGTCAGCTTGTCATCTGAAACCTCCAAAAAAATTAGAAATCTGCGCTGCAGGAGAAATCTGAACGAAAGTCTCATTTGATACCTTGGAGGTTCTCCGATTGGCTGAGGCGATGGTCCCTTCTACAGAGTCCCTTAGGTTTTCCGAATGTTTGAATTCATCTGTGTCAAGAATAAAACCCGTGGACCAAAGTGGCTTAGAGACGTGGGTAGAATAGATCCATAAATGCAACGTTTATGTCTTTAGAACCTGTCATGAATAAGTGTTCAGAGGAGCTGGGGAAGACCAACTCTAGTACACGAGAAACCAGAATTGAGTTTGGAGTTTCAAAGAAGTGAAGGTGTCAGGTTTCTTTGTGTCTTAACCCACAAAATAGGCACCATGGCCTAGTGGGACAAGCACAAGCCTGGTAATCAAAGGACCTGGGTTCTGATCCTGGTTCTGCCATGTCTGCCATAGGACCTAGAGCAAGCCACTTGACTTCTCTGTGCCTCAGTTACCTCATCTGTAAAAAGGGGATTAAACTGAGTTCTATGTGGGACTGGAACTGTGTCCATCTTAACTTGTATCTACCCCAGCTTTTGGTACACAGCTAGCACACAGCACTTAAGACCATTAAGGAAAAACAAACAAACCCACCCAGAATGGGTTTAGAGAGAATAAGCCAAAGATTGAATGGAGAAAAGATAATGTAAAGAAAAACAAAGATAAGAATAGGTGTGTGCCTGAAAAATCAATGGCACTTGACAGGCATGAAACATAATCCACTCTGCCTGGTAGCAGCTTGGAAGAGTGAAGAATAAAGCCAAACATGCCAACTGCTACAAAAGTCCTGACAGATGTGAAGATCTATGCCACCAGCTGGAACCTAGAGATTATATTTATGACACCTCCCCCCCCCTACCCCCACCACTTTATTGGTCAGCAAAAAAACCACTCTGGTTTTATAGTTCTGTCATTTGCAATTTGAAAAAAGGAGCCTTGCCTTTATTGACTCTGATTAATTGTCCCGGACAAATATGCCAGGGTCAAATGAGAGCCACAAGAGAGGAGACTGATTCCTAGCTCTTCCAGTAGATAATGCGGGGCAAAGAAAATCAGCCCCTTCAGAAAAGACTGATGTTACATAAATGCAAAATCATTAACATTAACCCCACTAGCAGAGTCAACCAAAAGAGACATGCAGGTCTCCTTGGTCTTTAACTTGCAACATTTGCAAGTAAATGTGTTGAGTACTGAAAATGACACACCGTGGAGAGCATTTTAATATGCACACAGACTCCCTCCCCCAACTCCAGCCCCACACACTCAGAATGAGTGTCAAGAACAACACTGATGTGATGACAAGGGGAAAGATGAGAGTGGCAGGGACAGGCGGTGTGATTGATGCCATGGGCTGGAATTGCCGGTCTTTGATGAATCACATATGTCCTAGTAGTGTAGAACAGAGTAATTATTGGGGTCCCAGTTGGCATCTACCAGCCTGGCATGTTACTAGGGGTTCTGCTGTGCTTTCTAACAGTGCAACTACTCTCCTCAAATTCAAATCCTTAGTGAAGGCACATCTCTAAGAGGTTTTCTCTGACTAAGCTCTCCTTTCCTCTTCTTCCACTACCTTCTGCATTGCCCTGACTTGCTCCCTTTAATCATCCCACTCCCAGCACCACAGCATTTATGTAATAATAATAATAATAATAATAGTGATAGTATTTATTAAGCGCTTACTATCAATTGTATTTGAGCGCTTACTGTGTGCAGAGCACTGTACTAAGCGCTTGGGAAGTACAAGTTGGCAACATATAGAGACAGTCCCTACCCAACAGTGGGCTCACAGTCTAGAAGGGGGATACAGAGAACAAAACCAAACATACTAACAAAATAAATAGAATAGACATGTACAAGTAAAATAGAGTAATAAATATGTACAAACATATATACATATATACAGGAGCTGTGGGGAAGGGAAGGAGGTAAGATGGGGGGATGGAGAGGTGGGTGAGGGGGAGAGGAAGGAAGGGGCTCAGTCTGGGAAGGCCTCCTGGAGGAGGTGAGCTCTCAGTAGGGCCTTGAAGGGAGGAAGAGAGCTAGCTTGGTGGATTGGCAGAGGGAGGGCATTCCAGGCCCGGGGGATGACAAGGGCCGGGGGTCGACGGCGGAACAGGTAAGAACGAGGCACCGTGAGATTAGCGGCAGAGGAGCAGAGGGTGCGGGGTGGGCTGTAGGAGAGAAGGGAGGTAAGGTAGGAGGGGGCGAGGGGATGGAGAGCCTTGAAGCCGAGGGTGAGGAGTTTCTGCCTGATGTGCAGATTGATTGGTAGCCACTGGAGATTTTTGAGGAGGGGAGTAACATGCCCAGAGCGTTTCTGGACAAAGACAATCCGGGCAGCAGCATGAAGTATGGATTGAAGTGGGGAGAGGCACGAGGATGGGAGATCAGAGAGAAGGCTGATGCAGTAGTCCAGAAGGGATAGAATGAGAGCTTGAACAGCAGGGTAGCGGTTTGGATGGAGAGGAAAGGGCAGATCTTGGCAATGTTGCGGAGCTGAGACCGGCAGGTTTTGGTGACGGCTTGGATGTGAGCGGTGAATGAGAGAGCGGAGTCGAGGATGACACCAAGTTTGTGGGCTTGTGAGACGGGAAGGATGGTAGTGCCATCAACAGAGATGGGAAAGTCAGGGAGAGGGCAGGGTTTGGGAGGGAAGACAAGGAGTTCAGTCTTGGACATGTTGAGTTTTAGGTGGCAGGCAGACATCCAGATGGAGATGTCCTGAAGGCAGGAGGAGATGCGAGCCTGGAGAGAGCAGGGGCAGAGATGTAGATCTGGGTGTCATCAGCGTAGAGATGATAGTTGAAGACGTGGGAGCGAATGAGGTCACCAAGGGAGTGAGTGTAGATCGAGAACAGAAGGGGACCAACCACTGAACCTTGGGGAACCCGCACAGTAAGGGGATGGGAGGGGGAGGAGGAGCCTGCAAAAGAGACTAAGAATGAACGACTGGGGAGATAAGAAGAGAACCAGGAGAGGATGGAGTCTGTGAAGCCAAAGTCGGATAGCATATTGAGGAGAAGGGGGTGGTCCACAGTGTCGAAGGCAGCTGAGAGGTTGAGGAGGATTACGATAGAGTATGAGCCGTTGGATTTGGCAAGCAGGAGGTCATTGGTGACCTTTGAGAGGGCAGTTTCCGTGGAATGTAGGGGACGGAAGCCAGACTGGAGGGGTTCGAGGAGAGAGTTGGTGTTGAGGAATTCGAGGCAGCACGTGTAGACAACTCGTTCAAGGAGTTTGGAAAGGAATGGTAGGAGGGATACGGGGCAATAACTAGAAGGTGAGGTGGGGTCAAGAAAGGGTTTTTTTAGGATGGGAGAGACATGGGCATGTTTGAAGGCAGAGGGGAAGGAACTAGTGGAGAGTGAGCGGTTGAAGATGGAAGTTAAGGAGGGGAGAAGGGATGGAGCGAGAGATTTCATGAGATGAGAGGGAATGGGGTCAGAAGCACAGGTGGCCGGAGTAGCACTTGAGAGGAGGGAGGAGAGCTCCTCTGAGGATACTGCTGAGAAAGATGGGAGAGTAGCAGAGAGTGTTGAGAGCCGGGGGGTTGGAGAAGGTGGGGGAGTGACTTTGGGGAGGTTGGACCTGATGGATTTAATTTTGTTAATGAAGTAGGAGGCCAGATCGTTGGGGGTGAGGGAAGGAGGAGGGGGAGAACCAGAGGCCTGAGAAGGGAGTTGAAAGCACTGTTCTAAGTGCTAGGGAGGTTACAAGGTGATCAGGTTGTCCCATGGGGGGCTCACAGTCTTCATCCCCATTTTGCAGATGAGGTAACAGAGAAGACAAGTGACTTGCCCAAAGTCACAAAGCTGACAAGTGGTGGAGCCAGGATTTGAACCCATGACCTCTGACTCCAAAGCCTGGGCTCTTTCCACTGAGCCACGCTGCTTCTCCATATCTGTAATTTTAGAATAATAATAATAATAATAATAATAATAATGATGATGATGATGGCATTTGTTAAGTGTTATGTGCAAAGCACTGGGGAGGATACAAGGTGATCAGGTTGTCCCACGTGGGGCTCACAGTCTTAATCCCCATTTTAGAGACGAGGTAACTGAGGCACAGAGAAGCTAAGTGACTTGCCCAAGGTCACACAGCTGACAATTGGTGGAGCCACGATTTGAACCCACGACCTCTGACTCCCAAGCCCGTGCTCTTTCCACTGAGCCATGCTGCTTCTCCTAATAGTGCTTGGCACATAGTAGGTGCTTAACAAATATTGTAATTATTATTAATTTTATTTATTTGCATTAATGTCTGTCTCCCCCTCTAGACTGTAAGCTCACTGTGGTCAGGGAATGCGCTATATTGTTATACTGTGCTCTCCTAAGCACTTAGTACAGTGCTCTACACACATTAAGTGCTCAATACAATTGACTGATTGGGTGGGGATAGTTACATGCATGGTTTTGCCAAGATGGTTATAGTCATGAAAGGTGCAAAGACCAGGCACACAAAACATGAATTCTGAGTTCACAGAAGGAGAAAATTCAGGCTAACTGCATCATAAGTCCTATTTATTAGGGTTCATGACCTGTCATTCTGCAGAAACTATATCCCCACCCCAGCACACACTGAAAGGAGCAGAGCACTCTGGGATAGAGTTGGCAGGAGTTTGGTACTGGGCCTAAGACACCATCATGATATCACTGAAGGTCCCTAGCATTCCTGGGTCTGGAAGCCCCTGTGTAAGGCAGAGTCACCCTAAGGAGTAGCATGGCACGGGCCTGGCAGTCAGAAGATCTTGGGTGCTAATCCTAGCTCTGCCACTTGTCTGCTGTGTGACTTTGGGCATGTCACTTCATTTTTCTGGGTCCCAATGACCTCATGTGCAAAATGGTGATTGAGACTGTGAGCTCCATGTGGGACAGAAACTATGTCCAACCTAATTTGCTTTGTATCCACCCCAGTGCTTAGTACAGAGCCTGGTACAAAGTAAGTGTTAACAAATACCCTTATTATTATTACTATTATTATTATGGCATGGGGGAGATGGACATCTGAGGTGGTATAATCCCAGACCTGGACTGAAGAGAACAGAGGGGTCAGTTTGAAGATGGTCTTTGCCTCGGGCAGCGTCGGACCTGATCTGGAGACCTGACTGGGACCAGAGAAGACCTCTGGTATTTGAGTGCTTACTATGGTCAGTTAATAATTGTGGCATTTGTTAAGCACTTACTGTGTACCAGATACTGTATTAAGCACCAGGCTGAATTCAACAAAATGCTGGGGTAGATACTAGCTAATTGGGTTGGATGCAGTCCCAATTGGGACTCAGTCTAAGAACTTGTAATCTAGCAGACACTAAGATAAACTACAGTTAAGGAGAAGCAACAGAGTTTAAAAATATGTACATATGTGTGGGGAGGTGAGGGTGCTCTGGGGACTAAATTCTGAAGTGCGTGGGTCGGACAGTATGGAGGGAGAAGGGGTAGAGATAAAGGGAAGGCTTCTTGGAGGAAATGAAATTTTGGAATGCCTCTGAGGATGGAAAGAGTGGTGTCTGGTCAGAGGTGAAGCAGAAGGGAGCTCCGGGCAGGAAGGAGGATATGAACAAGAGGGTGACGGCAAGAGAAACAAGAGCAAAGCACAGTGAGCACGTTGACCCTTCATAGTTCAGCTCTAGGGTATTTTCCCCCTCTCCTTATTACCCCAACTATCCCAGCATGGGAGAGAGTCGAGGATGAAGACTCAAGTTTACCATGCAAAGGAGGCAATGGTAAATCACTTCCACATTTTTTAAACAAGAAAACTCTATGGATACACTACCAGGATAATAATGATGACATTTGTTAAGTGCTTACTATGTGTGAACAACTGTTCTAATTCAGCTCTCCCATTCACCCCTCACATCCAAGCCGTCACCAAAACCTGCCAGCCTCAGCTCCGCAACATTGCCAAGATCCGCCCTTTTCTCTCCATCCAAACCGCTACGCTGCTCGTTCAAGCTCTCATCCTATCCCGTCTGGACTACTGTATCAGCCTTCTCTCTGATCTCCAATCCTCATGTCTCTCCCCACTTCAATCCATACTTCATGCTGCTGCCCGGATTGTCTTTGTCCAGAAACGCTCTGGGCATGTTACTCCCCTCCTCAAAAATCTCCAGTGGCTACCAATCAATCTGCACATCAGGCAGAAACTCCTCACCCCTGGCTTCAAGGCTCTCCATCACCTTGCCCGCTCCTACCTCACCTCCCTTCTCTCCTTCTACAGCCCACCCCACGCCCTCCGCTCCTCTGCCGCTAATCTCCTCACCGTGCCTCTTTCTCACCTGTCCCACCATCGACCCCCGGCCCACGTCATCCCCCAGGCCTGGAATGCCCTCCCTCTGCCCATCTGCCAAGCTAGCTCTCTTCCTACCTTCAAGGCCCTACTGAGAGCTCACCTCCTCCAGGAGGCCTTCCCAGACTGAGCCCCTTCCTTCCTCTCCCCCTCATCCCCCTCTCCATCCCCCTCATCTTACCTCCTTCCCTTCCCTACAGCACCTGTATATATGTATATATGTCTGTACATATTTATTACTCTATTTATTTTACTTGTACATATCTATTCTATTTATTTTATTTTGTTAGTATGTTTGGTTTTGTTCTCTGTCTCCCCCTTTTAGACTGTGAGCACACTGTTGGGGAGGGACTGTCTCTATATGTTGCCAACTTGTACTTCCCAAGCGCTTAGTACAGTGCTCTGCACACAGTAAGTGCTCAATAAATACGATTGATTGATTGATTCTAAGCACTCTGGGTGGGATACAAGGTGATCAGGTTATCCCACATGGGGCTCACAGTCTTAATCCCCATTTGACAGATGAGGTAACTGGCTCAGAGAAGTTATTTGCCCAAGGTCATCAGAATGATTGCAGATGGAGGTGGGGCTTTCTGGGAGAGATGTCTCCATGGCATTGCTATGGTCGGAGACAACTTGATGGCATGACAAAAATACTTCTAGCTCTGGTGAGGTAGAAGTGCATAGGATGATGGGAATTTTATGGAGTATGCTCAGTTGAAACTCACATCAGTTACAAACCTTCTGGGGAGCATGGGAGCCAAAAATCTATTGCTGACTTTCAGCCAGTCAGATGGAAGAGATAAATGACAATTACTCTGTCTAAACAATGACATTCTGATTTTTTTTTTATTAACTCACCTTCCCCACAGAGTGAAATAAAAAGATGAGAGAGAAACTGAGAAAGGAAGGAAAGATTTGAAGCCTCAATGCTAGGTAAAGTATTCAGCAGAATTTTCTAGTGTTTAGGGGCCAGAACAACATGTTAGAAAACCTGACTGAAAATCCAGGGGAAAGGGTCTGATTCACTGAGAAGAGCTGCACCATGGGATAGGAGAAAAAAGAGCAATGGAGGGAAATTTCATTCTTGGAGCCTCAGACACTGCAGACTAATATCACAGGCTATAGGTCTGAACCTCTGGTTCGGGAGAGCAGAGCAAATCAGAGACAAGTACAGGCCAAAGTAGATAAACAGGCAAAAAGACAAGGAGAGAACTGTAGAATATCTTCCTGGGAACCCAGGTCTTCAAACCTTTGAGTCTCTGCCTTTCATTTTGATTATTTAGGACAACATGGTAAAAGGTCAGAGGACTCTTCCACTGAGAAACCAAATAAAATATTATTGCCTGTCAAGTATTTCCATTGCTGCTCTTTAAATTAGCATTAATTTCCCTGGTTTGGAGACAACTGCTGAAGAGACTGAGTGCCTGTTAAGAGGTGTGGTGTTCCTTCCTCTCTCAATAAACCAGGCTCTTCAGGTTTCCAAGAGGAAAAGGGAGGAGAGAGAAGAGGGGAGGGATTTTGGGATTCCCTACCATCTGCTGGGTTATGCTCCTAAACGGACTGATTGATGGCCATTAGGAAGAAGTCCCTGCAGCTGCCCTCAGGGGCCAAGGTGAAGCTGAGGAAGGAATGGGGTGAAGCATACATGGCTGAGTTTGTTGGGATTGATATTGGACAAGAGACAACACAAGTAATCCCTCCTCATTCCCATCATTCCCATCTGTGAAAGATGCACAAGTCTGAGGAGGGCTGGCAATGACTATCTTTCTCCATATTACTGATTCAAGTTAGGAGTTGGGTTGGGTTCTGACTTCACGTGGAGATTTAATGGACTTTAGGAAGCTAACATTTAACACTGCCAATCCAAGGGGTGATTCTCACAAGGATCAGTGAATCGATCAATCCATCATATGCATTGAGCAGAGAGATATATTAAACTCTTGGGAAAGCAGAGTACAACAGATCCCTGAAGACATGATCCCTGTATACATGGAGCTTACAGTTTAGATAGGAAGACAGACATTAAAATAAGTAACAGATATGTACATAAATGCTGTAGGCCTGAGGGTGGGGTGAATAAAGGGTACCAAGCCAAGTGTGAGGGTGACACAGAAGGGTGAGGAAGTAGCAGAAAAGAGGGCTTCACTGGAGAAGGCCTCTTGGAGGAGATGTGTTTTAAATAAAGCTTTGAAGGTGCGGAGAGTGATGGTCTGCCAGATCTGAAGGGGGAGGGAGTTCCAGGCCAGAGGCAGGACACAGGTAAGGGGTCAGTAGCAAGATAGGAGAAATTGAGGTGCAGTGAGTACGCTGGAATTAGAGAAGTGAAAGAAGCATACTGGGTTGTAGCAGGAAAATCAGCAAAGTAAAATAGGAGGGGGGAAAAGGTGAGTTCATGCTTTAAAACCAATGGTAAGGAGTTTCTGTTTGATGAGGAGGTGGGGAGATATGAACTGAATATTTTTGTAGAAAAATGACCCAGTCATCAGTATAAAGATTGGACTAGAATAGGGAGAAACAGGAGACGGAGTCAGCAAGGAGGCTGATGCAGTAAAGTGGGATGGGATAAGTGCTTGGATTAACACAGTAGCATTTTGGAAGGAGAAAAGGGTAGATTTAAGTGATGTGAAGGTAGACTCAACAGGGTTTGGTGTCATATTGGATAGGATCCTGCAGGGCAGTTGATGTATTCATTCACAGGGGATATCTTCATATGGGATTATCAATCCACCTTCCTGGCCAGCCCTGCCTAAAATATCCACTAAGTAGAAAACCGAGGGCTTTAAAAGTCTCATCCCCTTAATCAATGAACTCAAAGCCAGTGTTGAGACTGGTCTTTGACCACTTAAGATTCCCCTGCTTTCTCAGGCATCAGGCAGGTTTGTTGAAGGAGGAAGTGTCGGTTTCCTTCTCGCCCCCCAATGTCGCTTTCGCACTATCCCTCCTCCCCCTTCCCTTTCCTTCCTTTGAAGCCCACATTATTCGCCTCTACCACCCCCTTCAGATTCTTGTAGCTGTCATCTACCGCCCCCACCCCCCCGCCCCACTTCCAACTTCTTTAACGATTTTGACCTCTTCCTCACCTTCCTTCTCTCCTTTTCCATGCCCACTCTGATCCTCAGAGACTTCAACATCCACATGGATATACCTGATGACTCCCATGCCGCCCACCTTCTATCTCTCCTTGACACTGCCAACCTCTTGCTCCACCCCACCTCACCCACTCACCAACTTGGTCATACCTTCGAACTCATCTCCTACCGCTGCACTGTGTCCACCCTCACCAACTCTGAAATCCCTCTCTCTGATCATAATCTTACCTGCCTCCTCACTCACACTCATTTCCCCTGTAAATCCATATTACTCCCTCACAGAGATCTCCGCTCTCTTGACCCCATCCATTTTTCTGAGCACCTCACACCCCACCTCGCCTCCCTCTCCTCTCTACCCACTCTTGATGATCAGATTACTGCACTCAACTCTACCCTTTCTACTCAGCTAGACTCACTCGCTCCCCTTTCCCTTTGCCGCTCTCATACCACTAACCCACAGCCCTGGATCACTGCCACTGCCCGCCTCCTTCGCTCTTATGCTCGAGCTGCCGAACGCTGCTGGCGAAAGTCTAAACACCATGCCAACCTCGTTAACTTCAACTTTATCCTTTCCTGCCTTAACTCAGCCCTCTCCTCTGACAGACAAAACTATTTCTCCTCCATTATTGACACCCATGCCCATCATCCCCGTCAGCTCTTCCATACATTCAACTCCCTTCTCAGGCCCCCGGTTCCTCCCCCTCCTCCTTCCCTCACCTGCAACGATCTGGCCTCCTACTTCCTTAATAAAATTAAATCCATCAGGTCCGACCTCCCCAAAGTCACTTCCCCCCACTTCTCCAATCCCCCGGCTCTCACTCTCTGCTACTCTCCCATCCTTCCAGCAGTATCCTCAGAGGAGCTCTCCTTCCTCCTCTCAAGTGCTACTCCGGCCACCTGTGCTTGACCCCATTCCCTCTCATCTCATGAAATCTCTCGCTCCGTCCCTTCTCCCCTCCTTAACTTCCATCTTCAACCACTCACTCTCCACTGGTTCCTTCCCCTCTGCCTTCAAACATGCCCATGTCTTTCCCAGCCTAAAAAAACCCTCTCTTGACCCCACATCACCTTCTAGTTATCGCCCCATCTCCCTCCTACAATTCCTTTCCAAAGTCCTTGAATGAGTTGTCTGCACGCGCTGCCTCGAATTCCTCAACACCAACTCTCTCCTTGACCCCCTCCAGTCTGGCTTCCGTCCCCTAAATTCCATGGAAACTGCCCTCTCAAAGGTCACCAATGACCTCCTGCTTGCCAAATCCAACAGCTCATACTCTATCCTAATCCTCCTCGACCTCTCAGCTGCCTTCGATACTGTGGACCACCCCCTTCTCCTCAACACGCTATCCAACCTTGGCTTCACAGACTCCATCCTCTCCTGGTTCTCCTCTTATCTCTCCGGTCGTTCATTCTCAGTCTCTTCTGCAGGCTCCTCCTCCCCCTCCAATCTCCTTACTGTGGGGGCTCCCCAAGGTTTAGTTCTCAGTCCCCTTCTGTTCTCGATCTACACTCACCCCCTTGGTGACCTCATTCGCTCCCATGGCTTCAACTATCATCTCTACGCTGATGACACCCAAATATACATCTCTGCCCCTGCTCTCTCCCCCTCCCTCCAGGCTCGCATCTCCTCCTGCCTTCAGGGCATCGACATCTGGATGTCTGCCCGCCACCTAAAACTCAACATGTCCAAGACTGAACTCCTTGTCTTCCCTCCCAAACCCTGCCCTCTTCCTGACTTTCCCATCTCTGTTGACGGCACTACCATCCTTCCCGTCTCACAAGCCCGCCACCTTGGTGTCATCCTCGACTCCGCTCTCTCATTCACCCCTCACATCCAAGCCGTCACCAAAACCTGCTGGTCTCAGCTCCGCAACATTGCCAAGATCCGCCCTTTCCTCTCCATCCATACCGCTACCCTGCTCATTCAAGCTCTCATCCTATCCCGTCTGGGCTACTGCAACAGCCTTCTCTCTGATCTCCCATTCTCGTGTCTCTCTCCACTTCAATCCATACTTCATGCTGCTGCCCGGATTATCTTTGTCCAGAAATGCTCTGGGCATATTACTCCCCTCCTCAAAAATCTCCAGTGGCTACCAATCAATCTGCGCATCAGGCAGAAACTCCTCACCCTGGGCTTCAAGGCTCTCCATCACCTCGCCCCCTCCTACCTCACCTCCCTTCTCTCCTTCTACAGCCCAGCCCGCACCCTCCGCTCCTCTGCCGCTAATCTCCTCACCGTGCCTCGTTCTCGCCTATCCCGTCGTCGACCCCCGGCCCACGTCATCCCCCTGGCCTGGAATGCCCTCCCTCCCAACATCCGCCAAGCTAGCTCTCTTCCTCCCTTCAAGGCCCTACTGAGAGCTCACCTCCTCCAGGAGGCCTTCCCAGACTGAGCCCTCTCCTTCCTCTCCCCCTCGTCCCTCTCTATCCCCCTGTCTTACCTCCTTCCCTTCCCCACAGCACCTGTATATATGTTTGCACATATTTATTACTCTATTTATTTTACTTGTACATATCTATTGTTTATTTTATTAATATGTTTGGTTTTGTTCTCTGTCTCCCCCTTCTAGACTGTGAGCCCACTCTTGGGTAGGGACTGTCTCTATATGTTGACAACTTGTACTTCCCAAGCACTTAGTACAGTGCTCTGCACACAGTAAGCGCTCAATAAATACGATTGATTGATTGAAGGAAGGGCATTACACAATAATAATAATTGTACTATTTGTTAAATGCTTACTATGCACCAAACACCGGGGTAGGTACAAGATAATCAGGACCAACATGGGGCTCACAGTCTAATCTGGAGGAAGAACAGGTGGAGAAGTCACCACTTTGAAGATGAAGTAACTGAGGCATAGAGAAGTTAAATGATTTGCCCAAGGTCACATGGCAGAGCAGTGGAGGAGCTGAGATTAGAATAATAAAATAATTGTGGTATTTGTTAAGCGCTTACTGTGTGCTAGGCACTTTACTTAGCACTGGGCGGGGATGAGGGGGTACAAGCAAATCAAGTTGGACACAGTCCCTGTACCACATGGGGCTTTTAGTCTCAATCCTCATTTTACAGTTGAGGTAACAGGCATAGAGAAGTGAAGTGACTTACCCAAGGTCACACAGCACACAACTGGCAGAGAGGGATTAGAACCCATGACTGACTCCCAGGTCTTGGCTCTATTCACTATAACATGCTGCCCAGGTCAGTACTGGGGTCAGTCATGTTTTCATGGACTGTCTCAGACGGCCTGTCTGGAGCAGGACTCTACCATGCCAGCTCATTCGCCAGTGAGATAAAACAATGCGGAGGATTTTTTGGAGGAAGTCTCTGCTAGGGAAGGTGCAGGGTGAATTACAACTGTTGTGACTACATCAAGATACAGTCACCAATGAATCCATCAATCAACGGTATTCATTGAGTGCTAAGTGCTTGGGTGAGTACAGTACAATACAGTTAGTGGACCTGATCCCTGCCCACAATGAGCTTATAGTCTAGAGGGGGAGGCAGACTAACATAGTACAGTGCTTTGCACACAGAAAGTGCTTAAATACAATTAAATGAATGAAAATAAATTACAGATAGGGGAAATGGCAGAGTATAGGGATGTATACTTAAGTGCTTTGGTGCTGAGGGTGTGGTGAATTTTAAGAGCTTAAAGTTTAAGAAAAGTGACTCCAAGTTGTCTGTAACCCATTATTCTCACTTCACTCCTCTAATGACAATCTACTCACTGTACTTCAATCACTTCTATCTTGCCACTGATCCTTTGCTCATGTTCCGTCTCTGGCCTGGAATCTACTCCACCTTCATGCCCAGTAGACCATCACTCTCCCCACCTTTGAAGTCTTATTCATAACAATAATAATAATAATAATGATGGCATTTGTTAAGCACTTACTATTTGTCAAGCACCATTCTAAGTGCTGGGGTAGATATAAGCTAATCAGCTTGGACACTGTCCCTGTCCCACATTGGGCTCACAGCCTTAATACCCATTTTACAGTTGAGGGAATTGAGGCACAGAGAAGCAAAGCGAATTCCCCAGGGTCACACAGCAGGCAACTGGCAGAGCCAGGACTAGATCGCAGGTCCTCTGGGTTCCCAGGCCCGTGCTCTTTCTACTTGGCCATGCTGCCTCTCCAAAAAGGAAGATTAATATATACATATATATATATATATATATATATGTACATATATATATACACACACACACACACACACACACACACAAATACACACATAGGATGGGGGAATTGTGTATCAATGTGTGTTTGGGAGTGTGGATGTGTATATGTTGAGCTATATATGTATGCATATATGTTGCCACAATCTAAGAGGTAGGAAAAGCACATATTTGATTCCTATTTTACAGAAGAGGAACTGAGACCCAGAAAGTTAAAGTGCTTTACCCAAGGTCATCCAGCAGACAGGTAGCAGAGATGGAATGAGAAGTCAGGTGCCTGATTAAGCCTTGCTATATCCCCTATATCACTATTACCAAAATGCACCAGATGTACCAAAATGAGAAGCAGCACATGGTGTAGTGGATTGAGCACTGGCCTGGGAGTCAGAAGGTCTGGGTTCTAATCCCAGCTCTGCCATTTATCTGCTGTGTGACCTTGGGCAAGACACTTAGCTTCTCTGTGCCTCTGTTACCTCATCTGTAAAATGAGGATTGAGACTGAGCCTCACATGGGACAGGGACTGTGTCCAACCTGATTTGCTTGTATCCACCCCAGTGTTTGGTACAGTGCCTGGAACTTAGTAATTGCTTAATACCATTTATCTTTTATATATATATATATATATATGTATATATATAAATGGTATTATAGTATATTATATATAATATATAATTATATATTATTATATATAATCCATGACCACCAGCTCCTTCCTGAACCCCTTTAACAACTGCTCTACAATGGCTGTGAAAACCTCATTTATGAACCTCTCTCTCTCCTCCAGGCCTGAACTGGAGTCCAAGCATCCGAGCCTGTAGAGAAAATGCTTGTCTTCTAAGAACCGTGAGCATCTCTCCTGGATACATATAAGTGAAAATTTATACACTTAGACCTGGTGCAATATGTCACATCTACCTAGTTAGTCCTCTAGCTTGTCAAAATATGAACCCTCTAGTTTAGAGTTTAATGCTGTGGTTTCGTTTTCCTTCTATGTACATTCAAATTGTTAGCCCATTATGTGCACCACATAGCTGCAATATAATCTGTAACATTTGGGAACAGTGCTCGCCACTGCCGCTTCGATGTTTAAACATTTAAATGTTTCATTTTCCCTTATCCCATATTCCCAACGGTTGCCTTCTCAGTATGAAAGCATGAGTAGCATTTGACATTTTCTACTGAGATAATTTTATAAGGAAATTCTAAAATTAGAAGTATGACCTAAATGAATCGGTTTGTGTATTTTAATGCTCTCACCATTCATATTCAAGAGCCCGGGGAGTCAGGGGTGAGCTCTTCTGAACAAAAGGCAGAGAGAGAAGAGCACACATTAGGAAAGACTAAAGGACTCTTCTTGGAGCAGAAAGCACAGGATCTGGGAGTCTATCCAAAGGCAGAGACATCTGCACTAAGAGAATAGTGCCAACAATGAGGAGAGCGTGCCTGAGCCAGAAGGAAAAAGGTTAGGCAGAGGGAGCTCAGAAACAAGGTGAAGGAGGGAGGTGAGCAGAGAGAGGGAGTAAGTAACATCATGGCTTTGCCAGGACAGAATGATTCATTTTGAAGACCTTCCATTCGGAGTCATTTTGGATGAATTGCGGTTTTCAAAAGGAGGGATGTCCTGAACCACAATCTACCAATCGTGTATGCTCCCTGCACACAAGCCAGTGTTCTCAAGTGAAGGATTCGCCTTTGGGGGAGGAGGCTCTCTACCCTTCCCTCACTGCCTCCAGTCAGATTTCTGGCATCTTTGCGGTCTCTTTAGCAAAACAGGAAGGGCCAAACATTGAAGAACAAAGTTTGCAGTCTAAGACGTGGACTCTTCTACATTTCCCTTCTCTGATTTGCAAGCAAAGAAGGGGCCAGCTGGAAAGAGAGGTCATAATCAGGAGGCTGGAAATTCAAGCATATTATACTTTATATTTTTATAGTATACATTAAGTGTTTACTAAGTGTCAAACGCTGTTCTAAGGGCTGAAGTAGATACAAATCAATCAGGTCAGGCACAGTCCCTATCCCACATGGGGCTCAGTCTACATAGGAGAGAGAATGGGCATTAAATCCCCATTTTAAAGTTGAGGAAACTGCACATATAAGTTAAGTGACTTATCCAAGGTCACACAGAAGGCAAGTGGCAGATCAGGATTAGAACCCAGGTCCTCTGATTCCTGGACCCATACTCTTTCCAGTAGGTCACACTTCTTCAAAGGGAAGCAAGGCCATGCAGGATTTGGTAGCAAATCACCAAGTGTGGTGTTAGAGCTCACAGTAGGCCTGGGGTTTCAGGAAACAGTCAATCGATCCATCAATGGGATTTATTGAGCAGTTACTGTGTATGGAGCCTGGAACTTGGGAGAGTACAATGCAGCAGAGTTGGTTGATACAATCCCTTCCCTCAAGAAGCTTACAGTCTAGTGAATGTGAGCAAAGGAAGATGTGAGGCTGTAAATCATTTTATATCTGTGTCTCCCTTTAGATTAAAAAATCTTTGTGGGAAGGTTCTTGTCTTCTACTCTCCCAAGTCCTTACTCCAGTGTGCTAATCACAGCAGAGACTCAAATTATTTTGCTTAGCAACCCCCAAAATAACAGAAGTCCAGTCTGTAGTGGGAAGACTCTTCTAAGACGAAGTGCTGGGCACTAGAGGAACTAGTCAATCATATTTATTAAGTGCTTACTGTGTGCAGAGCACTGTATTAAGCACTTTGAAGAGTATAATACAATAAACAGACATTCCCTGCCTACAATGAACTTACAGTCTAGAAGGGGAGACAGATATTAATATAAGTAAAGTTACAGATATGGGGGGCTGGGGTGATGAATAAAGGGAGCAAGTGAGTGATGCAGAAAGGAGTGTGAGAAGAGGAAAGGAGGGCTTAGTCAGGGAAGGCCTCTTGGAAGAGATGTTCCTTCAATAAGGCTTTGAAGATGGTGAGAGTAATTGTCAGATACGAAGCGGGTGGGCATTCCAGGAGAGAGGCAGGACTTGAGTGAGAGGTCCGTGGCGAGAGACAGGAGATGGAGGTACAGTGAGAAGGTTAGCATTAGGGGAGTGAAGTTTGTGGGCCCATTCTCTAACCACTACGCCATGCTGCTTCCACATTAATACAATAACTTATCCTTTCCCATCTAGATTACTGCATCAGCCTCCTTTTTGACCTCCCAACCTCCTGCCTCTCCCCACTCCAGTCCATACTTCACTCCGCTGCCTGAATTATTTTTCTACAGAAACATTCAGGACATAGCACCCTGCTTCTCAAAAATCTCCAGTGGTTGCCTAACCACCTCCATAATCACACAAAAACTCCTAACCATTGGTTTTAAGGAACTCCATCACCTCGTTTCTCTCCTCCTACAACCCAGTCTGTACACTTGATCCCTCTGGTGCTATCCTTCTCACTGGGCTTCAATCTCGCCTGTCTTGCCACCGACCCCTGGTCCACGTTTTACCTCTGGCCTGGAATGCCCTCCCCCCTTAAATCCTCCAGACAATTACTCTCCCTCCACTTCAAAGCCTTAATGAAGGCAAATCTCCAAGAGGCCTTCCCAGACTAAGCCCCACTTCCTCATCTCCCACTCCCTTCTGCATCACCTTGATTTGTTCTATTTGCTCTTCACCCCTCTCCCCACCCCACAGCACTTGTGTATATATCTGTAATTTTATTTTTATTGATGTCTGTTTACTGGTATTGATGCCTGTCTCCCCCCAAGACAATGAGCTCATGTGGGCAGGGATCATCTCTCTTTGTTGTATTGTACTTTCCCAGGCACTTAGTACAGTGCTCTGCACATAGTAAGTGTTCAATAAAGTTTGAGTGAATAAAGTTGCAAAGCTGGGATTAGAACCCATAACCTTCTGACGCCCAGAGTGTGCTCTATCCACTACATCATGTTGCTTCACCAAATCTTCTTCAGGCAAGGAACCTAACAAATTACATGCAAGGCAATGAGAAAATGGACCCCTGAAACAGCCACTCACAGTACAGGCACTTTGTGAGAGAAACCCCATGATATCAGCCGTGAGGTAAGCCTACAATGGCAATTCATTCATTCAGTCATATTTACTGAGTGTTTACTGTGTGCAAAGCACTGTACTAAGCACTTGGGAAGTACAAGGCAATGAAGTCACGGGAACTAGACTTGCCCTCTGCCTAAACTATTCTTGAGAAGTAAGCTGGACTTGCTTTAGGAAGCTAAGTTAACTATTCAGGAAGTTTCCGGGAGGCTGAGAAAATGAACATAGCTTCAAAACTGTCTAATTTATTTGCAGGCAGAATTTAGATGCTCAATGAAACTACCTCATTAAGACACCAGAATTTTTTTGTCACAATGTACACTGTTTAGCTCTCCAAATGGCTCTGGATTTTTTCTTTGCACCTTTATTCAAATTTCTTTTACCAAAGGATATGTAACTAAATGTTAAATGTAATACAAATGTATTTATATTAATAATGCATGGTCCGCTAATAATTCATGTTTTATAAGCATAAATAAAACATGTTAATTAGGGTTTCACAATCAAATAATTCTTTTCCAATCTTCTCCTGACACCAGTCTTATTTCCAGAGATGGTAGAATAGAACTTCAATTATCTGCTATAAATCATTTAGTACAATCCCTCCAAAATAGCAGTGTCTATAACCTTGCATGGGATAATCTTCCAGATTCCCATACTCTAGGAGCATCCATCCTGAGAACTCATCTTGCATCTCTGAACAAATCACTTCTGTGCCTCAGTTACCTCATCCTTTTAGATGGGGATTAAGACTTCGAGCCCCATGTGGGACAGGGACTCTGATCAACTTCCTTAGCTTGTATCTACCCCAGTGCTTAGTACAGTGCCTGATGTCGTAAGCCCTTAACAAATACTATAAAAACAAAAGATTTCACTACTTTCCTCGTAAACAGGAATGAAAGTCATTCACATCAAAATAGCCTGCCAAACAAATTGAATTAGCTAGCTTCCCTCATCCCTCGATAGTTCAATATCCCATGTCAATCTTATGATTGCACATCATATTGCTCTTGGATAGAAGACTTGTCCTATTTGTTAAACTATAGATTGACTCATAATATGAACATGGTTTTGAACACTCTTACCTGCGGTCTTGGACTAGCATAATTGGGCCCTGGCTGTTTCCTTCACTACTGAGGAAATAATGGAGTCTCTCAGGAGTTTGTAGCTTCAGGATATATGTGTAACCCCAGTACAGACTTCATTTGGCCCCGCTGGGAACATATTAATTTGGTCCAATTCTAGAAACCCTTATTGGATTCATCTGCTGGGCCTGTACACTGCAGCAGAAGGAAACCCAGAAAAGAGGGGGAGTAGAAAGAACTAAAAAAGTGTCTGTTTTCACCACCCCTATTTTCACCACAAGCATCCTCAAGGATTGAAGCCAGCTTTTCAGGACACCAACTTCTATAAAAAGAGGCTGAGGTGCTCTTCCCATAATAATCTGAATGTCCTTTCAATGATGATGATTTATAACATTTCAGGAAAAAACCTAGGAAACGTACCTCTAGACATAACCTCAGACTGAATTATCTGTGTGACCTTTGTTTCCATTCTCTAATCTTTGGAAAAAAAAATAAAGAAAACCAAGGTTTTGGTTGCAGTCAAATGAAGCAGCTACAAGAACTCCCTTCCACCTCTATTCTTAGTTTTCTACAGTTGATCAGTAATAGTATTTACTGAATGTTTTCTCTAAGCATATATCTGTACTAAGCACTTGGGAGACTACTATAGTTAGGAGACATGATCCCTTCCTTCTAGGATCTTACAAATTAACAGGTAGACCAACACTAAAATTATAGGTAGGAGTATGCAACAAAATGTAAATATATTTACATCAATGCAGTTGCAGGAAGGGGCAGTGAGCCCCATGCAGGACAGGGACTCTGTTCTACCTAATTAACTTGTATCCACCCCAGCACTTAGAACAGTGTTTGACACTTAGTGTTTAACAAATGCCACTTGGGCGGGGAGTATCTGAGTACATGGTTTAGTGGAAATAGCACAGGCTTGGGAGTCACAAGTCGTGGGTTCTAATCCCACTCTGCCACTTGTCAGCTGTGTGACTTTGGGCAAGTCACTTAACTTCTCTGTTCCTCAGTTACCTCATCTGTAAAATGGGGATCAAGACTGTGAGCCCCCAGTGGGACAACCTGATAACCCTGCATCTATCCCAGTGCTTAAAACAGTGCTTGGCACATAGTAAGTGCTTAACAAATATCATTATTATTATTATAATTATTACTTAATGGATGAGGACACAAAACCATAAGTGATGCAGGATGTGGAGGAAATAGGATGGGGAAATGAGAGATTAGTAGGGGAAGGCTTCCTGAAGAAGATGCAATTGAAGAAGGGCTTTGAATATGGGGAGAGATGGAAAGCTGGAGAGATAGAAAGGGTGAGAGAGTGAACAAGAAGTCAATGGTGAGATGAGAACAAGGCACAGTGAGCAGTTTGACTTTTGAGATGAGAAGCATGAAGGCTGGGTTGTAGTGGGAGGGGAGCAAAGAGATGGGGGGAGAGCTGAATGAATACTTATTCTTCATCATTTCATTCCAAGTCGGTCAGCATCATATCAAATTCCACATTGCAGAGAGGCTCTTCTCTTAAAGAAATACTTTGTGCTTGTGTTCTTTTTTATGTTGTTTTGTTTTATATGGTGTTTGTTAAGTTAGAGAAGCAACATGGCATAGTGGATAGAGCACAGGCCTGGGAGTTAGAAGGTTGTGAGTTCTCATCTTGGTTCTACCACTTGTCTGCTGTGTGGCCTTGGGCAAGTCACTTCACTGTGCCTCAGTTTACCTCATCTGTAGAATGGGGATTGAGACTTGGAGCCCCATATGAGCCATGGACTGTGCCCAACCCAATTTGCTTGTATCCACCCCAGTGCTTAGTACAGTACCTGGCACACAGTAAGTGCTTAAATACCAGTTATTACTCTTACTAATGTGACAGGCACTGTACTAAGCACTGGGGAGATACAAGCTAATCACCTTGGACACAGTTCATGTCCCACAAGGGGTTCACCATCTTAATCCTCATTGTCCCAATGAGGTAACTGAGGCACAGCAAAGTGAAGTCACTGAGCAGGCAAGTGGCAGAGCTGGGATTAGAATGCCTGTGATCTAGCCATTAGGCCCCAGTGTTGTCCGAAAGTCTAAATGAATAAACCCAGTGTCTAACAGGAGTTGAGTCAATGGTAGACCCAGATTCCACCCAAAGGGCTCTGGTGAACTAATTGTCTGTCTGGGGACTGATCCACACAGTCTCCTTTTGGCTGTGGCCCTGTCCACAAGGACTTGCTGACACTGGAGTTAGCCCGCCTAAGTCAAGCTCTCCTCCATGCCAGCACCTCAAGCCCTGGTGGGCTGTTGAAGTGCCCTGACTTGAGTCCCATGGAAGAGCAGAGTAATCAATCAGTCAATCATATTTATTGAGCACTTCTTGTGTGCCAAACACTGAACTTAGTGGTTGGGAGAGTGTGATGTAACAATATAATAGAGTTGGCAGATACAGTCCCTACCCATGATGAGTTTAGAAGAGGAGACAGGCATTAATGTAAATAAATTACAGATATGAACTAAGTTCTGTGGGGCTGAGGGAGGGGTGAAATCAGGGTGACAGAAGAGTGAGAGAACAGGAAATGAGGACTTTGGAAGGCCACTTGAAGGACATGTGCCTTCAATAAGACTTTGAAAGTGGGGAGAGTAATTGTCAGATATGGAGAGAGAGGACATTCCAGGCCAGAGGCAGGACATGGACAAGAGATAAGCAGTGAGATAGACAAAATTGATATACATGTATAGGTTGGCGTTAGAGGAGGGAAATGTGAGGGCTGGATTGTAGCAGGAGAGCAGCAAGGTGAGGTAGGAGTAATAGAACTTCAGTCCATCTCTACCTAGGGGTTTCCATATTCTCTAAGCACACTATGTTCTTCTGGGAGTTTGCTGTGTGTATAATTAGCCAGAAATTGGTTCACTTAGCACAGGTTGATTAAGGCCTGCCCAGATGAGATTTTGTGAGTAGACAATGGTTCTCCCTGAGCAACTGTCTGTGAGCTTTCTCTTCAGGTGTGCTTTCACATTCAATGACTTCCTGTCCCCCAATATCTGAGGCTGAGAGAGGCACTACAGTATGTGGCCTAGTGGAAAGAGCACAGGCCTGGAAGTCAGAGGATCTGGGTTTAGATCCCGGTTCCACCACCTGCCTGCTGCGTGACCTTGGACAAGTCTCTCAACTGCTCTGAGCCTCAGTTTCCTCATCTATAAAATGGAAACTCAATACCTGCTCTCCTCCTTAGCCAGTGAAGGACTGGATCTGATTATCTTGTATTTACCCCATTGCTTAGTGCAGTGTTTGGGACTTATGAACTAATACCACAATTACCATTATTGTTACTAGCAACAGCAAGTCACTAGTTTTCTTTGGAAATCAGTGAGTTCATTCTAGCACCACATCTCCAGGGCTGCTGATTGTGATTCTAGCCCTTCCTGAGCATTTGGGCTAAAATAGGACAACTGAACTTAGTCTCTTCACCTGCAGGACAAGGATCAACATCCCAATATCAGTCCCACTCCAGGGGAAATTATGTGGCATCTAAATAGGGCCACATCCCTACCCAGTTCCACATTACACAAGCCTGCAACCATCCAAATAGGCCAATGACACTCAATAATAATAATGGTATTTAAGCATTTACTATGTGCCAGGCACTGTACTAAGCTCTGGGGTGGATACAGTCAAATCAGGTTGGACAGAATCCCTGACCCTTGTGGGGCTCAGAGTTTCAATCCCCACTTTACAGATGAGGTAACCAAGGCACAGAGAGGTAAAGTGACTTGTCCAAGGTCACAACACACCTACAACCAAGGCTTGGGGCTCTATTAACTACAACTAAATACCTGGCTTTAACCCATCCCTGCAGACTTTAAGCTCTTTGTGAGCAGGGAACATGCCTACCAGCTTTTTTGTACTGAACTCTTTCAAGTGCTTAGTACAGTGCCCTGCACACAGTAAGCACTCAGATACCGCCGACTAAAATGTCATTGATTGAATCATGCCCAGAGTTGTGTTCCTGCATTATTCCTTATTCTTGTTCTGTCCATTACTTCACTGGCAACTCTAATCTGGGCCAGTTAAAGTTTAGCTCTCCACTGTTGGCAGGTAAGTCCCAATTTATAATAATTATTGCTATTACTATTATAATGGCATTTGTTAAGTGCTTACTATGTGCCAGGCACTGTACTAAGGGCTAGGGTAGATACAAGCAAAATCGGGTTGGACACAGACACTGTACCACGTGGGGTTCACATTCTCAATCTCCATTTTACAGATGAGAAAAGTAAGGTGACTTTCCCGAGATCACACTGCAGACAAATGGAAGAGCCAGAATTAGAACCCATAACCTTCTAACTCCCAGGCCCATTCTCTATCCACTATGCCAGGCTGCATCTCAGCACAGACGGACATTTTGGGAACCAAGAAAGGTAAGTAAGCGGAGGTGGGAATGTGGGCTTCATAGGGGCCCACTATTTTCCCTCCTGAAAAGAGACTTTGGACTCCACAACCAAGAGGTTCAGGTCAAACCTGCTTCTAATTACAAATAATTCTGAATTGAGAAGCATCATGGCCTAGCGGGTAGAACATGAGCCTGGTAGTCAGAAGGAACTGGGTTTTAATCCCTGCTCTGTGACTATGGGCAAGTTACTTAACTTTCTGTACCTCAGTTACCTCATCTGTAAAATGGGGATTAAGACAGCGCTCTACATGGAATATGAACTGTGTCCAAGCTGATTGTATATACCCCACAGCTTAGTATAGTGACTGACACATATTAAGTGCTTAACAAATACCATTAGAAAAGAATAGTTTAGGCCACCATTTTCCTCTTTGCAGCTATTGGTGTTGGCAGCAGTCCTCTCCCTGTTTGAGTTTTCCAAGCAGTGTGGCATAGTGAAAAGAGCACAGGCCCAGGAGTCGGAATGACCTGGGTTTTATCCCTGCTCTGCTACTTGTCTGCTGTGATCTTGGACAAGTCACTTCACTTCTCCATGACTTAGTTCCCTCATCTGTAAAATGAGGATGAAGACTGTGAGCCCTAGGTGGGACATGGACCATGTCAAACTTGATTATCTCATATCTACCCCAGTGCTTAGTACAGTATCTGGCACATAGTAAGTGCTTAAATACTACAATTCTTACTATTATTATTGATACTACTATTCATTGTTGTCTTACGCTGTCAAGTCATGTCCAACCCATAGCAACGTCACAGACACATCTCTCCCAGAATGCCCCACCTCCAACTGCAATCGTTCTGGTAGTGCATGCATAGAGTTTTCCTGGTAAAAATACTATTCATTAAGGCTGTATTAAGGCTCCCCAGGACCACAGGTTTCTTCCACCTTCCTTAATGGATCTTAATGCCTAATTCAAAAGAAGCAAGGTCTTAAGTCTCCTGGACCTGATCATAGGCTGAGATAATGCCTTTCAAAGAAGAAGCAGTGTGGCTTGGTGGAAAGGACACAGGGCTAGGATTCAGAAGACATGGGTTCTAATCCCAGATGTATAATTTGCCTGTTGCATGACCTTGGGCAAGTCACTTACTTTCCTGGGCCTCAGTTTACTCATTTGCAAAGATAATAATAATAATAATACTATTATTTATTAAATGCTTACTATGTGCCAAGCACTGTTCTAAGCCCCAGGGTGGATACAAGGTTATCAGGTTGTCCCACGTGGGGCTCACAGCTTTAATCCCCATTTTACAAATGAGGTAACTGAGGGATAGAGGGGTTAAATGACTTGCCCAAAGTCACACAGCTGACAAGTGGCAGAAGCAGGATTAGAACGCACAACCACTGACTCCCAAGCTCGTGCTCTTTCCACTAAGCCATGCTGCTTCTGTATTACTTGCTTGAATGTGAGCACTATGTGGGACAGGGATTGTAGCCAATTGCATTGTATCTACCACAATGCTAAGTACAATACTTGGAACAAGCAAGTGTTTACCAAATATCACTCTTATTGAAAGCGTAGTTGGGGTAGGTCTCATTTCCTCTTCTCCCTGCTTTCTTCCGTGTCTCCCTTGCACTAGGATTTGCAGGCTTTATTCACCCCACCCTTAGAACCATAGCACTTAAGTACATTTCCACTGTTTGATTTATTTATTTAATGTCTGTCTCCTCTAAGGTATAAACTCACCATGGACAAGGAATATGTCTATCACCTCTATTATATTGTACTCTCCCAAGCATTTAGTACAGTGCTCTGCACACAGTAAGCACTCAAATAAAATTGATGATGATGATAATTACTGTGATCTGTTGGACCAGCCTTTCCAAGACCTCATGGGAATGTCCTGCACAGAGATCTATACCCACTTTAGACCAAAGAGTTTGAGAAGCTTCATCTCCTCGCTCTTTTCACAGCTGATTTCTTAAAAATTATTTAAAAGATAGCAGAAATTCCTCCCAAAAAGATCAGCAACCTTGATCTCTGGGACTCCCCCAGGAAGCTTCCTCCATTGGAGTAGGGGAGGGAGACAAGACTTGGAAGTAAATAAAAATATTCACAGGAATTTATTAGTATTTGCCCTCAAGCCTGACAAGTCTTTTGACCAATATTATTTACAAATAATTTACATTCCCACAGATTTATCATCTTTTCTTCCCGACGGGTTCATTTTCTTTTTTTTTTTCCAGCCCCAAGAAGCCTCTTGCCCAAGCCAAAACAAGATTTTTTGCCTAAAGCCACCAGCTCAGTCATAAAAATGCCTGCTAAAAGGGTGACAAATGGAATTAAGTGGCTGATGATATTACAGTGAGTATAAAAGACTTGTCATTTTAGGACTTCCATCATTCTGCAGTGAACGATTTTCCTGAGCAGAGTTAAATGGATATAATTAAAAGAATATTTCTTTTGGAATGGGACAGGCAGAACTGGTACATAAAACAACCACCGTCAGCCACACAGTCTCGCTCCCACCTTGCCTCTCAGACATAACAAAGTCTGGAGAAGGGCTGGCCAGGCCTGGGGCCTTGGTTTGGAGCCAGGAGAGACACTTGAAATTGGCTGTGATGGTGGTGCCACTCAACTGTGATATAACGGTGGCATTTCTGGGTTGTAGTTCTGAGAAAGTTTCCAAAGAACTGCCACTACCCTTTTCCATTTCCCTGGACACCCTGACCCCTGGACCCCTTTCTGTTCTACAGACAGGAATTCCCCAGATCTGGCCCAGCCCTCAGGTGGGGTGTACAGGTCTCTGGAGAAGCCCAGATCCCAGAAGAACCTGGGGTCTAATCCCAGCTCTGCCCCTTGTGGGACAGGGACTGTGTCCAACCTGATTAGCATATGCCTGGCACATAGTAAGCCCTTAAATACCATAGAAAAATATTCTGAAATGCAATAACAAGGAAAGAATTGCAGTGAGGAAGGTTCAGTGATAGGCCATGGAAGAAAAAACCCAACCACTTATTGTCAAAGTGCCTTGGACTTCAGGTCAGGAAGTAGGGGTGCAGACAATTCTGCTCCTGCCCTGTGGAGTTTGTGGGTTCAGCCTAAGTAGTTAGACGTAATACAGTGCTCTGCACACAGTAAGTGCTTAATGAATGTGATTGAATGAAGTAGCACTCATGCAGATTTCAGGCTGGAGGTCTTGTCTTCCTTTTCCACCCTGGCACTGCCATCTCCCCATCTTCTCCCCCACCCTCCACCAGCCCCAAAGCACTTATGTACATATAAATAATTCTTTATGGATATTGTCTGGCTCCCCCTCTAGACTGTATGCTCATTGTGGGCAGGGAATGTGTTTCCCAGTTGTATTGTACTCTCCCAAGCGCTTAGTACTGTGCTCTGCATACAATAAGCACTCAAATGAAATTGATTAATTGAAGAGGCAAAGAGAAGCTCCTGTGGATGTGGAGTTTAAAAACCTAGGAATTGAAAGTTCCTGGGTCACTCTAGCAGTCCTTGGAAAAGTGAGTGTTCTGTGGATTCTTACCTCAGGGAAATAACTAAGCAGAAGGAAAAAAAAAAAACCAACAACCATCAGCTGAACTCAGGTATGATGGGGCAATACTGTTTGGAGACAGGGGATGGAATTATTGACCCCTGGGGAATTCCCCAAATCCTAGCATTTGGGAAAATGTATTTTCCTTTGCAGTTGGATTGGGCAACCAACACTAACTGATGACTCCAAAAGGAGTCCAATCTAATCCTGTTGTGTCATAAAATGTCCAGGGACAAATGACTCCAAAAGGAGGCCAATCTAATCCTGTTGGATCATAAAGTGTCCAGAGACAACTCCTCAGTGGCATCTGCAATGTCTAAGACTTTAAAACAAACTCCCAAAGCAATGCTTCCCCCTTCCTAATCCCCCTACCTTATTCCTTTCTCTTTTTTTCTTCCCCATCCCTTCTCCCTTCTCTTTCCTCACAGGTCCCTATCCAAAAGTCTCTGGCCCGAATGACTCCTCCATCCCAACAGAGTTATGACAATCAATCACATTTATTGAGTGCTTACTATGTGCAGAGCACTGTACTAAGCACTTGGGAGAGTACAAATAACAGATTTGCTAAACAAATGGCCTCTGCCTTCCAGCACTCCCTAAAAGCAGCACTGCCTAGTGGATAGAGGATGGGCCTGGGAGTCAGAAGGACCTGGGGTCTAATCCTGGCTCCACCACTTGTCTGCTGTGTGACCCTGAGCGAGTCATTTAAGTTCCCTGTGCCTTATTTCATCTGTACAATGGGATCAGGGAATGTGTCTGCTAAATCTGTTATGCTATACACTCCCAAGTGATTAGTGCTGTGCTCTGCACATAGTAAGAGCTGAGTCCACTCTAATAAGCTTGTACCCACTCTAGCACTTAGAACAGTGCCTGGCATACAGTAAGCGCTTAAATGCCATAACAAAAAACTTAGGGCAGAGGCTCTAAGCCAAGGACAGGCAAGAGCAGACTTCGTCCTTCTAATGCTAACCTTGTCACTTTGCCTCGATCTCATCTATCTTGCCACCCACACCTTGCCCATGTCCTGCCTCTGGCCTGGAATGCTCTCCCTCCTCTAGTCAAATGCAACAGACAATTATTCTCCCCCATTTCAAAGCCTTATTGAAGGCACATCTCCTCCAAGAGGCCTTTCCTGACTAAGCTCTCCCTTTCCTCTTTTCCCACTCCCTTCTGCATTGGCCTGACTTACTCCTTTTGTTCATCGCCCCCACCTCCAGCTCCAAAGCACTCATGTCCCTATCTGTAATTTATTTACTCAAATTAATGTCTGTCCCTCTTGACTATAGGCTTATTGTGGGCAGGGAATGTGCCTGTTTATTGCACATCACTTTAGTATTGCCCTCTGCGTACAATAAGTGCTCAATAAATATGATTGAATGAAAGGATTCCATGTGGTGATTTCAAAGAACCTGTGGTCTGCTGTAGCACAACCATCCAGGCTGTGTTGCATACAATCAATCAATAGCATTTATTGAGCACTTTTTGTGCACAGAGTACTGTACTAAGCACTTGGGGAGAGCTCAATTTAATAGAGTTGGTAGACATGCATCCTCTGCCTTCCAGCACTTGGTAGATGTAGTTACAGGAAAATGACTGGAAAAGAATAAAGGGGACCAGAGGGGGCTGAAAATAACAGCAAATGAGTCTCCCTTTAAGGAAAAGTCTTCACACGGGGTCCTGCTATTCGCCATCTGGGTGCTTCTGTTCATCACTATAAATTTGAAATGGAGACTCCTTCCTTGCTTTCATTATATTATTAATTAAGCACATGGGTTAGAGCACACCCTGGGTGCATCTGATAGTTACATTTTTCATAATGCGGCCGCCAGGCTGGTGGGAGGCTGGCTTGGAGGATGGAAACAAGGATTTTTCTTTTTAAAACTGCTTTAAGTGAGGAAAAAGTTTTTTTTCCCCCCACACTTTAGAAAACCAGGGTAAGAGGTTTTGAGCTAAGGTTTCTCTAAAAGGAAGAAAGGTGCAGTGTTGCTTTCATATTTTCAAAGAAAGTTTAAAAAAAATGCTGTTCTTTTTCTCCCCCCACAAAATTGCCCTCTTTTCACAGAGCTTCAGCTGGCTCAGAAAAATAGTGATCTTAACAACAATACAGGTGGCATTTGTTAAGCGCTTACTTCATGCTAAGTACTATAGTGCAGGGATAAATACAAGGTAATCAGGCTGGACACAGTCTCTATCCCAAATGAAGTTCACAGTCTAAGAGCAAAGGAGGATATGTATTTTATCTCCATTTTACACGAGGAAGCAGGCACATCACAGTTAAGTGACTCACCCAAGGTCACACCAGGCAGGTGGCAGTGCCGGAATTAGAACCCAGGTCCTCTGATGCCCAGACCCATGTTTTCATTCAATCAGTCCATCAATTATATTTACTGAGCACTCACTGTGAGCACAGCCCTGTACTAACTGCTTGGGAGAGTACAATATAGCAGAGTTGGTATACACATTACGTGCCCACAAGAAGTTTATGGTGTAGAGAGGCTTACAGTCTGCAGTCTCTTGCCACTAGGCCACTCTTCTTCCCCAACATACCGCCAAACACATCATTACAGCACCCCTAAAAGTTAGGGGCTCCTTGTCTTCCCTCCCAAACCTTGTCCTCTCCCTGACTTTCCCATCTCTGTTGACGGCACTACCATCCTTCCCGTCTCACAAGCCCGCAACCTTGGTGTCATCCTCGACTCTGCTCTCTCATTCACCCCTCACATCCAAGCCGTCACCAAAACCTGCCGGTCTCAGCTCCGCAACATTGCCAAGATCCGCCCTTTCCTCTCCATCCAAACTGCTACCCTGCTCATTCAAGCTCTCATCCTATCCCGTCTGGACTACTGCACCAGCCTTCTCTCTGATCTCCCATCCTCATGTCTCTCTCCACTTCAATCCATACTTCATGCTGCTGCCCGGATTATCTTTGTCCAGAAACGCTCTGGGCATATTACTCCCCTCCTCAAAAATCTCCAGTGGCTACCAATCAATCTGCACATCAGGCAGAAACTCCTCACCCTGGGCTTCAAGGCTCTCCATCACCTCGCCCCCTCCTACCTCACCTCCCTTCTCTCCTTCTACTGCCCAGCCCGCAACCTCCGCTCCTCCACCGCTAATCTCCTCACCGTACCTCGTTCTCGCCTGTCCCGCCGTCGACCCCCGGCCCACGTCATCCCCCGGGCCTGGAATGCCCTCCCTCTGCCCCTCCGCCAAGCTAGCTCTCTTCCTCCCTTCAAGGCCCTGCTGAGAGCTCACCTCCTCCAGGAGGCCTTCCCAGACTGAGCCCCTTCCTTCCTCTCCCCCTCGTCCCCCTCTCCATCCCCCCCATCTTACCTCCTTCCCTTCCCCACAGCACCTGTATATGTATATATGGTTGTACATATTTATTACTCTATTTATTTATTTATTTTACTTGTACATTTCTATCCTATTTATTTTATTTTGTTGGTATGTTTGGTTCTGTTCTCTGTCTCCCCCTTTTAGACTGTGAGCCCACTGTTGGGTAGGGACTGTCTCTATGTGTTGCCAATTTGTACTTCCCAAGCGCTTAGTACAGTGCTCTGCACACAGTAAGCGCTCAATAAATATGATCGATTGATTGATTGATTGATAGTAAATGGAATCTTATTCTTCACAAAGAGGTATTTCTACCCAGAAGGGAGAGGTCACCATCTTGAATTCCAAAACTGACTTCCATCATTGAGGACACTCTAAACAGAAAACTGGTCAGCTTTAGGGGACAGGACCCCCAAACAACATACGGATAAGACAGTTCATGGTATCGCTTCACCCAGATCCTGAGTACTCACTCTTTAATTACCAAATCACCTATGCCCTTGAGTCCTCTCCCTCCAACCACAGCATCACCTATGCCCTTGAGTCTTCACCTTTCAAGCTCTTTGATACTTCACCATTTCTCCCCACAGCTCCTCTGGACATATCTACAAATTTCATTGCTTCTCCCTATTTGTAATTTTTGTTTGTGTCACCCCCATTACATTGTAAGCTCCTTGAAGACAAGGATCAAGTCTCCTAATTGTACTGTAATCTCCCAAATGCTTAGTAGAGTGCCCCAAAATACTATCCAATCAATCAATTGTACTTATTGGGCAATTACTCTGTGCAGAGCAAGCACTGTACCAAATGCTTGGGAGAGTACAACACCATAGTATAACAGACACATTCTCTGCCCACAATGGGCTTAGTTCTGGGACAATGTGTTGAGAGCTTGAGAATTTATTCACGATTTCAAGACTTCCTTTTAGTATCCTGAATGCCATGCCACTTCTGCTTAAGGAGAATAACCTTTCTGCTGTTTGCTGCTTAGACTGTATACTGTAGTAATCTTCCAAAAGTCCAATACATTACTAGGTGTGAGACTGTCTCCCTAAAAAGGAACTCCTGTTCTAGAGAACAGTTAATTAGCTCCCAACCTGTCTAGACAAGCTCTTGACCAAGTTATGCTGCTTCCCTATTCTTCATGCATCTTGGTTTTCTGCTGCAATCACATGATCCCAGGGCCTGATGTCATCTTACACAAGATCCAAAAGCATCTCCGTAAATCGTTTTCTCCAATAGAACAATATATGCGGCATTCCAACTGGCTGCCCACCAGGACTCATTAATGAAAAAGTGAGGAGGGAACTTGGAGGGTGGAATTAGCCAAGCTGGTCAAATTAGAGAATATTAGACTGATTAATGCTACATTGCTCATTTACACAACTGAAAAGTCAGATTCTCCCCAGACCTAAGTTAATACCAGGGAATGGGAGAGGCTTTCAAGTACAAAGGGGGCCTCTGCTGAAGGAGGAATTTGTCAAAATAATTTTAATTTCAGAAGCCAAGGGGACTGAGCCAAAGTTTTCCGGAAGGAAAATGATGTAGTGAAATGGGACAAATTTTCCCACCCTTGCTGGTTAGCTTTGGATTGCCTCTGTGGTCTTTCCTAAATCAGTTTGCCATCTTGATTGCCAGGTAGTGGTTTAAGTATTTTCCTCTCAATTGTTCAATGTGAGCATTCTGATTACATTCTCAGCATCCTAATGAGTCAGGCTCTCTTGTGCCTCAGCTACTCAGGTTGAAAGTTAGGGACTTTAGAAAACTAAGCAAACATTTTCAGGCCACTAAGTCTCCTCCTTTCCACTCCCATCCAATTCTGGCTTCCTCCTTTCCTTCACCTTTTCTTCCCATTCTCCCTTCCTCTTTGCTCTCCTGTCTCCCCTCTCTCTCCACTACTATTCCCACTTCCTCCCCATTCCAGCCATACCCTTTCGCTTTCAACTTCAGGATCCAGGAGCCTCTGAGAAGCTGCAATTATCCCGAGAAACTTTCCCTTCTTAAACAGATGCATGGTAGTTAAAAATGATTTTCTCATGCAAATGACAGTATAATATAATCTGTTACAGATTAAGTATATGGTTTACATGTTCTCTTCCATATATAGATTATTGTGTATACACATGGGAGAGCACACAATCTGTGAGTCCCATATGGGACAGGGACAACCTGACAACCTTGTATCTACTCCAGTGCTTAGTACAGCACCTGGCACATAGTAAGCACTTAAATACCACAATTACTACTATTATTGTTTCAGGGCAACACTGATGATGGAATTGACTCCAAAGCATCCATGCCATTCCCTTTCAGGCTTCAACCAAAAGGTGGTCCTTTGCTGGGAGATTGTATATGCTGTCTGCAGTTTCTGGTGTTATTTTTAATTTTGCTTCTTGGGATCATTTTCTTTCAGAGGTCTCCTCTCTACAGTCTCACCACTTTTCTGGCAGCTATTTACCAAGCCAGTGGACAGCTGCTTCTGTTTTCTCCTAGTGGGACTGAGAAACACTTGTTCACCACAGGTCAGGCTCAATTCAGGGCACAAGTGTTCGCCCAGTGGCCTGAAAGAGACATAAATGTTTACTCAAAGGGATGGTCAGGGTGAATTTAAGAGGTTCCCATATGACCCACAGAAGTCCACACAAATGTGAAAGACTTCCTCTAGGTATTTGTTAAATTGCATCATAAAGGAGCTTGCCAAATCCAACTGATCTCAGAGTTTTGTAACAGTTTTGGTATCCATTTAGCCTTTAAATATAAGACAACCATTTTAAAATTGGCCACCAGAAGCTCTGAAAATGAAACTCCAAAAGAGGATGTAGTCAGTTTGAATGGTTATTAGAATGAAGACTTTTACATGTGTAATATTTCACCCAGAGAAGAAACTAGGAAAGACCAACAATTTGAAATGTTTTCTATCCTTCTTCTGGTCCCCAATCAACCAGCCAATGGCATTTATTAAGCACTTACCATGAGCAAAGCAGTGTACTAAGCACTTGGGAGAGTACAATATAAAAGAGTACTCACTTTCCCTGCCCACAGGAGCTTACAGTTTAGAGGGACCTGCAATATAACATGGTCAAAGTGACCTCTACAAGAATTTATAACAAACCCAAAGCAAATAACAAGTCCTAAGATGACAGGCCAAAAAGAATTGGGATTGCTTAGCCTGAAGAGTGTAGTGAGTCTTCTAGTATAAGAGACAGAAGCTTCAAAATCTTGACAGTTTAAGAGATTTCACTGGCATTTGAGGCCTTTATATGCTATATAATGTATATATATGTGTATATACACACACACACACACACACACACACATCCCTCTCGATATATTTTTCTAGACTATGAGCTCATTGTGGGCAGGGATTGCCACTGTTTATTGTATTGTAATTTCCCAAGTGCTTAACACAGTAAGCGCTTAATGAATACAATTGAGTGAATTAATATATCACTGTCCATTGTTTTTGAAGATGACATTATCAACACCCATTCTATTCCCACTCCCTTGGAGAACTCATTCACTTCCATGGCTTCAACTACCACATCTACCTGGATGATTATCTACCTCTCCAGCTCTGATGCCTCTCCTCTTCTGCAGCCTAGCATTTCCTCCCACACATCTCTACTTGGATGTCCCACTGACACCTCAAATGTTTCCAAAAACAGAACTTATCTTCCCACCTGACCCTGTCCTCCCTATCACTATAGACAACAACCCTGTCCTGCCTGTAATTCACACATACCTGGACCCTCGGCATTATCCTCAGAAAAGCAGTGTGGCTCAGTGGAAAGAGCCTGGGCTTGGGAGTCAGTGGTCATGGATTCTAATCCCAGCTCCACCAATTGTCAGCTGTGTGACTTTGGGCAAGTCACTTAACTTCTCTGTGCCTCAGTAATCTCATCTGTAAAATGGGGATGAAGACTGTGAGCCCCCAGTGGGGCAACCTGATCACCTTGTAACCTCCCCAGTGCTTAGAACAGTGCTTGGCACATAGTAAGAGTTTAATAAATGCCATTAAAATAAACAAATGCTATTATCATCATCATCATCATCCTCAACTCAACTCTCTCATTCAACTCATATACTCATTGTCACCAAATCTTGTCGGCTCTACCTGAACAACAGTGCTAGATGCAGATGAAAATGCAGATGAAAATGGGAAGC
This sequence comes from Tachyglossus aculeatus, assembly GCF_015852505.1. Classification (NCBI taxonomy): domain Eukaryota; kingdom Metazoa; phylum Chordata; class Mammalia; order Monotremata; family Tachyglossidae; genus Tachyglossus; species Tachyglossus aculeatus. The sequence continues at coordinate 75,126,377 of NC_052086.1, forward strand.
CAATGGAGGTTTTTGAGGAAGAGAGGTGTTTGCTGAGTGACGCTTCAAGAAGATGATCCATTCAGCATACTGAGGTGAGCTCCTTGTGGACCAGGAACATTTGTTTAATTTCACCCATATGAAAGGAAACAATCTCAAAGTTCTGTAGTTCAGCCAACTCTATTATATTGTACTTCCCCAAGCTTTTCGTACAGTGCTCTGCACACAGTAAGTGTGATATATATTATGGATTGATTGATTGGAGTGACGAGAAGCTAAAGGCAGGGTGGCCAATGAGGAGGTCGATGCAATAATCTGACATCAACTGGTGCTTAGATCAAGGTAAGTAACAGTTTGGGTGGAAAGGAATGGTCAAATCTGGGAAAATGTTATTCAGACTGTAGGACAGGGTCTGTGTCTGACCTGATTAGCTTATTTGCTCCAGTAATTACTACACTGCTTGACAAATAGCAAGCACTTAAGTATCATAATAATGACAATGTGTTGTGTACACTTGCTCAGTTATTTGCTCATTACCAAGTGGCAACAAGTGCCAAGTTTGAGAGTAACTCTCTATTCAAGGCACTCTCATGATCAAATCGTGCAAATAGAAAGTTTCAGTCCTAAAGCCTTAGGACTGAGCCTCATCCATTATTCATCATTGGTATTCGAGTGCTTACTGTGTGCAGAGCACTGTACTAAGCACTTAGGAGAGCACAATATAACAGCATTGGTAAACATGTTCCCTACCCACAGTGAGTTTACAGTCAAAGAAAGACTCCATCGTCATCATACCCAAGTGTTCAATTAAGATGATCGATGCACAGAATGTAAATAGGAAACTCCCTCACTGGTGCTAGTTTGGGTGAATTTTTTTTTTTTTAATTTGACCCATCCCAACCAGTCTTCCTGTCCTGAGCCAGCCAGAGATCCCTGCTTTGGTGATCTCAGGTTTCTAGTCCTTCTACCTGGTGGATAGAGCCTGGAAGTCAGAAGGTCATAAATTCTAATCCCAGCTCCGCTACTTGTCTGCTGGGTGACCTTGGGTAAGTTCGTTCGTTTATTCAATTGTATTTGAGTGCTGTGTGCAGAGCACTGCACTAAGCACTTGGGAGAGTACAATATAACAATAAGAAACCCCGTTCCCTGCCCACAATGAGCATACCATCTAGAATGGGAGGCAGACATTAATGTAAATAAATTACAGATATGTACATAAGTGCTGTGGGGCTGACAAGTGGGGATGAATAAAGTGGGAGAAGAGGAAAGGGAGGCTTAATTAGGAAAGGTCTCAGAGGAGATGTGCCTTCAATAAGGCTTTGAAGGGGAGGCAGTGGGCAGGGAAGGAGGAGAGAAAGAGTAATTGTTTGTTGGATTTGAGGCGGGAGGGCATTCCAGGCCAGACGGAGGATGTAGGCAAGGGATTGGTGGTGAGATAGAAGAGATCGAGTCGTTTCACATCCTTGGGCCTCAGTTACCTCATTTTAAAATATGGGGATTAAGACTGAGCCCCAAGTGGGACAGGGACTGTGTCCAATCTAATTTGCTCATATCCACCCCAGTACTTACTATGTGCCAGGCACTAAGTGCTTAATAAATACCACCGTTATTAGGGATGACCCTATATCCGGGTCCACTCTAGATTGTCAGCTCACTGTGGGCAGGGACTGTGTTATTATACTCTCCCAAGCATTTACTACAGTGCTTTGCAAACAGTAAGTGCTCAATAAATGAATATCTGGGCCTCTGTCTCTGTTGGATTCCTTGCTTGTTCCCTAAGATGACCTAGAGTCATCTTATAAACTAATTCCCCAGCCCAGCATTCAGAAGGCAAAATAGATGAATTGTTTTTGTGGTATTTTTTTCCACCATTCATGTTTCAGTCTAGGAGGGTAGCAGACAAAATTAATTCATTCAAACCTTTTACCCCGTGCATAGTTGAGAACAGTGTCAATACAATTTGGGAATAATAATAATAATAGTGGTATTTGTAAAGGGCTTACTCTATGACAAGCACTGTATTAAGCAGTGTGGTAGATACAAGATGATCAGGTCAGGCAGTTCCTGTCACACTTGGGGATCACAGTCTAGGAGGGAGAGCAGGTAACGAAATCCCAATTTTAGATGAGAACACACGCACAGAAAAGTTAAGTGACCTTGCCCCCAAGTCACCCAGCAGGCATGTGGCAGAGCCAGATTTAGAACCCAGGGTCCTCTGACTCCAGCCCCAAGCTGTGTCCTCCAGATCACATTGCTTCAATAGTACACTACTGCACCAAGCTATATGACCTCACTGTAAGCCAAGAGGCTCGTTCACGTAACCGCTTATTTGGTTAAATAGCTGGAACGGATTCTTTAGCAGGCTGGACTGTAAAGAATCTATACATTGTTACCTTCACTTCACATGTTCCTAAAGTAATAAATCCTTCAATCCAACAGCACTTTATTGAATACTTACTGTGTGCAGAGCACTCTACTAAGTGCTTGGGACAGTACAATATAATCCTATCGCGGGCCCAGCTCAACTGAAGGAGAGCCCCATCTGCCTCCATGTTCACCACTGAGTTACTTCTCTTGGAGAAGTGCAATGTAGGCAACAGGTTTTAGAAGGGGAGGAGCTAATAATAATAAAAATAATAGTGAAATCTGTTAAGCACTTAATGTGCTAGGCACTGTACTAAGCACTGGAGTAAATACAATGTATTCTGGTTGGATACGGTCCCTGTTCCACGTGGGGTTCAGGGTCTCAACACCCCGTTTTTACAGATGAGGTAACAGGCACAAAGTGGTGAAGGGACTTGCCTAGGGTCACAGCAGATACGTTGCAGAGGCAGGATTTGAACCCAGGTCCTTCTGACTCACAGCCATGCTCTAACTACTAGGCTAAGCTGCTTCTTCTGTGTGCAGTGGTAGCAAAGTGATCTACATGAGGGGCACAGGGGCATACTGGCATGCAGATCTGCTATCTTGGCCAAACAAATGCTTGTCACTGAAATGGATGTATGGCCCTGGACATGGGCACTAGGCCAATCCAGCAAGTGGGGACTGAATGAAAGTGACCTAGAGGAGAGTTTGGAAGAGCAAGTGTGGGGGCTGAGGACCTTAAAGCGTGTCAAAACCGATCTAGTAGGTGCACAGAGTTTACAATGAAGAAGATAGGCCATCCCTGGTGCAGGGCTGATCTGCATCAAAACTGCGAATCAAAGAGATGTAGGGCCAAGGACTATGGAGGACAGAAGTTCTGTTTCTGAAAGATACAAACAGTAAAGGAAAGAGATGGAGACAAAGGCTAGAGAAGACCAACTCCTGTTCCCCCCCCCCCACCCCCCAAAAAAAAACTGTGAAGGAAAGACAGAAAAAGGGCTAGGGAGGACAGAAATTCTGTAGGAAAGAGACACAGAAAAAGGGCTAGGGAAGACAAAAGTTCTATTTTCCTAAGAAATGAATTGTGAAGTAAAGAGGAGAACAAGAGTTAGGAAGAACAGAAGTTCTGTTTCCCTAAGAATCAGTCTTCAAAGTCCAGAAAGAGTCAAAAGAAGAAAAATATACTTTTTAAAGAGAACAATCATTTGATAAATGGTACTTACGGTGTGCCCAAGCACTGTACTAACCACTTGAGAGCACAATGTAACAGAAATGGGTAGACCTATTCCCTGTCCACAAGAGGGATAGTCATACATTTAAAAGCAATTATGGATGATGTAATAAATTGCTGTGGGGCTGAGGGATGGAAGAATATCAGGTGCTTAAAGGTACAGATCCAAATGCATGGGTGAGGCAGAAGCGAGAGGGAGCAGGAGAAATGAGGGTTTAATCGGGGGAAGGCACTCTCAGAGGAGATGCACTTTAAATGAGGCTTTGAAAGAGGGGAAGGTGGTGGTCTGTAAGGTATGAAAGGCAAAGATTGTCCAGGCCAGAAGGAGGACATGGGCAAGAGGTCGTGGCCAAGACAAAGAGATTGAGGTACAGAGAGTAGGTTGACGTCAGAGGAGAGAAGGGTGTGGGTTGGGTTGTATCAGGAAGTCAGTGAGGCAAATTAATCTGGTCTCTAGGCAGGTAGACAAGGAAGTAGCAGCATGGCACAGTGGATAGAGTGATGGCTTGGGAGTCAGAAAGTTCATGGGTTCTAATCCCAGCTCCTCCCACTTGTCTGCTGCATGAACTTGGGCAAGTCACTTCACTATTCCTGTGCCTCAGTTCACCCTCATCATGTAAAATGGGGATTGAGACTGTGAGCCCCATGTGGGGACAGGGGGCTGTATCTGACTTGATTTGCTTATATCCAGCCCAGTACTTAGTTACAGTGCCTGGAACACAGTAAGTGCTTAAATCCCACAATAATGATAATAATAATAATATTATTATTATTATTAAGTTCCCTCCACACCCCTCCATGCCAATGGCTTTCTTCACAGTTTCATTTGCTGCGGTCTCCAAACCTTGACCCCTAGGGGCCCCAGAATTCCCCACAATGCTGCCTAGAGAGGACAGACTGACCACTTCTACATTCCTACCTTCTTTTCCAAAACGGGCTTATGACTCACCCCATCTCAGAACACACACCTTGTCCTCTAGCAGGTAAGCTCATTGTAGGCAGGGAATGTGTTCTGCTAATTTTGTTGTATTGTGCACTCACAATCACTTATAAGGTGGGTGCTCTACACATAGTAAGTGCTCAATAAATACTATTGATGGATCACCTATTTAATAAAATGCTTAATCCTAGAAGTGGTCCAGGCCCCCAATCTCTCCTTCTTTTTCCTCCTGCCCTTCCACTTGGCTAGCATCCTACTTCTGGTATCCTGCAGTGACTCTAGGGGTCTTTCTTTTTCCAACAGTACTTTTGTGACAAAATGTATAAGTCAAACCCTTCAACATAAGTTAATGTTTTCTGGTGCCTCCAGGGAAAATTAAAGCTGGAAGTGATTTCTCAACTCTTATGAGTGTTCTAATATTTCCCTTCTCTGTAATCTTTTAGCATCTGAGGAGCAGCCTGGCCTGGTGGATGGACCACAGGCCTAGGAGTCAGAAGGTCAAGGGTTCTGCTTTCAGCTCTGCCACTTGTTTACTGTATGGCCTTGGGCAAGCCATTTAACTTCTCTGTGCCTCAGTTACCTCATCTGTAAAATGGGGATGAAGATTGAGCCCTATGGTAGTACAGTTCCTGTACACAGTAAGCACTTAAATACCATCTGTCTCTCTCTGTAGGCTGTAAGCTCCTTTGGTGCAGGGATCATGTCTACCCATTCCATAACGTTGTAGTTTTCCAGCGTTTAGTACAGTGCTTAGCATACAGTAGTCACTCAAAAATACCATCGATTGGACATAACTTATGAACTAGGTAAGTGTCCTATAGGATTTGCTGCCTGAAGAGCTTATTATTATTACTAGCATCACTATTATACTTAAGTGCTTACTACAAACCAAGCACTGCGCTAATGCTGGGGAAGATACAAAAAAAAAAAGTCAGATCAAACACAAGCCTAGACAGCAGATCCTTTTGACAAACACTATTAGAAATGCATTGCTCTCCCCTGATAGAGCAAGAAAGTTACTAATCAATAGCTATTTATTAAACCCGCACAACTGTTTGCAGAGCATGTCCTAAGCACTCAGGGGAGTACAATAAAATTTAGGAATTTCCTGCCTCAAGGAGCTTACAATCTAGCAGAGGAGGAAGACATTTAGAAAAGTTAGAGATAGGCACCTCATTGGGTTTCCACGTATACAGAAACCATCCTATTTAGGCCACACTGATACACGTAGATCAAATTCCCACAGCAGCAGCCTGTTTGAATATAAAAAGGAAACTCTTCCAGAGTTCCAAAAGTGCCTCAAAGAATGGAGAACCTGGACTTTAATGGATAACAAACCAGTTTATTTCACAGCCTTCTGAGAACCCAGCTACTAACCCACCTTCCAATTTTAGCTTCCTCTGAAACCCAGAAGACTCAATGCTAAAACTTCCCACCTGAGTTCTTAGGATATATACCATTACACATGTTCAGGAATCTCCAATTCTGAGTGATGAAAGCGGGAATAAGGTAGCCACAGCTTTAATGACAAGACCATGAAAAGTTGCGATTTAAAGCATTAAATTTACAAACACAAACCTTCTGTTTCCCTAGCCTGGCCCAGATCGCAGCTACAAGCACTTCCATCCTCTTGAAGGTAATTTAATGTGCACTTACTGTGTGTGCAAGCACCTGTACTAGGGCTTGGCATAGTCAAATTACAACAGAGTTAGCAGAAACATCCCTGCCCCACAGTGAGTATTAAAATCTACAGGACTTTTGAATTACGAAGGCCTGAGGTTCCCTGCCCAAAACACACTTACAATCTAGAGGACTTTCAAATTAAGAGCACCCAAAGTCATTTTCCACCCCAGATTGGCTACCAAACACCATCATTGGTGTTATTTCTTAAAAGCTTACTATGTGCCTGTCACTGTACAAAGTGCTGGGGCGAAGCAGTGTGGCTTAGTGGAAAGAGCATGGGCTTGGGAGTCAGAGGTCATGGATTCTAATCCAGCTTTGCCACTTATCAGCTGTGTGACTTTGGGCAAGTCACAACTTCTCTAGGCCTCAGTTACCCCATCTGTAAAATGCAGATTAAGACAGTTCCACATGGGTTCAACCTGATTACCCTATATCTACCCCAGTGCTTAAAATAGTGCTCTGGCACATAAGTGCTTAACAAAATACCATCATTATTATTATTACAAACAAATCTGGTTGGACAGAGTACCTGTCCCAACATCGGGGCTCACAGTTTTACTCCCATTTTAAAGATGAGGTAACAGGCACAGAGAAGTTAAGTGACTTGCTCAGGGTCACACAGTAGACAAGTGGAAGAACTGGGATTAGACCCCAGGTCCTTTCAACTCCCAGACCCATGCTCTATCCACTACATCAGCTCTAACTCATCATTTGTATTCTAAGTTTTTGGCCAGACAGGAAGGGAATTGCATGGGGTTTTACAGTGGTAATTTTGCCTGTGATCACCGCTCCTAGAAGGAGAGGACAGGTTCCATTTGGATTCTAATTTTTGGATCACTGAGAGTGCTATAGCCCCCTCCTACAGCCAGGACAGGAGTTGTAAGGGGTTTAGAAGCAAGTTGTAGGGGGTTGAGAAGCAGCATGGCATAGTGGATAGAGCACAGGCCTGGGAGTCAGAAGGTCATGGGTTCTACTCTCAGCTCTGTCACTTCTGTGCTGCATAATCTTGGGCAAGTCACTCCATTTCTCTGTGCCTCAGTTACCTCAATTTGTAAAATAGGGATTGAGACCGTTAGCCCCATGGGGGACAGGGACTGTGTCCAACCCAATTTGCATTGTACCTACCCCAGCACTTAGTAAAGTGCCTGAGCCACATAGTAAGCACTTAAATGTCATAATTACTATTGTCTAATGGTAGTAATTATAGCATTGACCCTCTTCAGCAGAGGGAATGGCTCCACGGTCCTATGGGAATGAGCCTTATACTCATCTTCAACTCCTACCTCACTCGGGGACCCTACCTGTTTTCAGTGGACCAGTCACAAACTTAAGAAAGTTTATTGGGTCTTGCAGGTCTGCTAAGACCCCATGTTAGTATTTCCAAACAATAGCCGCCTCCATTTATAGCTGCCCCTTCACACGTGAAGAAGGTTCTTCTGATGGTAAAAGTCTCCTATCAATGGTATTTATCGAGAGCTTATTGTGTGCAGAGCACTGTACTAAGCTCCTGGAGAGTACAATATTGCAGAGTTAGTAGGAATGTCTCCTGCCTACAATGAGCTTACAGTTTATGGTTGTATATGTTCCAGTCCAGTCACCAAAAGCTGTCGGTTTCACCTTCAAAACATCACCAAGATCCCACCTTTTTTCTCTTCATCCAAACTGCTACCATGATAGTACTATCATTCATCAGATCCCAACTGGGATTACTGCATTAGCATCCTTTCTGATCTCCCAACCTCCTGTCTCTCCCCACTTCAGTCTATACTTCACTCTTCTGCCCAGATTATCTTTCTACGGAAATGTTCTGGGCATGTCACCTCCTTCCTCAAAGATCTCCAGTGGTTGTCTATCAGCCTCCATATCAAGCAAAAAGTCCTCACTATTGGTTTCAAAGCTCTCCATCACCTTGCCCACCTCCTTCCCTCACCTCCCCCATCTCACCTACTACACTCCAGTCCACATACTCCACTCCTCTGGTGCTAACCTTCTCACTGTGTCTCTTTCTCACCTGTCCCATCATCAACCCTTCCTACCTCTGACCTGGAATGCCCTCCCTCCTCAAATCCACCAAACTAGCATGCTTCTCTCCTTCAAAGCCCTATTGAAAGCTCACCTCCCTCCAGGAGGCCTTCCTGGACTAAGCCCCCCTTATCCTCTGCTCCCCTTCCCCCATCACCCCCTACTTGCTCCCTCTGCTCTACTCCCACCCCTGCCCTCACAGCACTTGTGTGTATATGTACCATATTTATGATTCTATTTATTTTGTTAGTGATGTGCATATATATCTATAATTCTATTTATTTATATTGATGCTATTGATGTCTGTTTACTTGTTTCATGGCTGTCTCCCCCCTTCTAGACTGTGAGCCCATTGTGGGTAGGGATTGTCTATATGTTGCTGAATTAGACCTCCCAAGTGCTTAATATAGTGCTTTGCACACAGTAAGTGCTCAGTAAATACAAACTGAATGAATGAAAAGCTCGATGTGAAATCCAATTCTCTACCACCATATTCTCTCATTCTCTCTCTCCCTCCCCAGTCTCTCCCCTCCCTCCAACCCTCTTCATGAAGCAGCACGCTTAGCGGGTAGAGCCTGGGGCGTCAGTCTGTTGTGTGACTTGGGCAAGTCACTTAAGTTCTCTGCCTCAGTTACCTCATCTGTAAAACGTGGATTAAGAGTGTGAGCCACATGTGGTCAGGGACTGCGTCCAACCTGATTAACTTTTATCCGGCCCAGCTCTTAGAACAATGCTTGACACATAGAAAGTGCTTAACAAGTACCATAATTATTGTTTTGCTGCTACATTTGTTGTTTGAACTGCTAGGCACTCCCCCCCACACCCTGTATTTCTTTACCACAATCTAAAAGCTGCTTCAAAAAGGATCACTCCTTTCCCCATCTTAGCTCTCCAGCTGAGGCAGTCTCTGCCCAGTTTTCAGTCAAGATATGACATCATCTCCAACTTAACTTTACTGCATCTTTAAACATTTTCCTCTGCCCTCTTTGCTTTGGGTTTTCCAATTCCAGCTCATCAACTGTTTCAGACTCTGGATGAGTTAGAAGAAATTTCCCAGAGGAATAGAGGTGTGTAACACCTGTGTCCAGATTTCTTGCTGCATCTAACATAGTAGCATAAAATAAATTGAACAGACTCACTATGCATCTCTGCTCTACATCATTTGTGATGACAGGCCCCCCTGCAACATATCTAACCAGAGCATCACAATCATTTTTCTTTTTTTTTTTTCCTTTAAATGGTATTTGTTAAACACATACCAAGTGCCAGGCATTGTACTAAACTCCGGGGGTAGATACAAAATAGATTAGACACAGTCTCTGTCCCACATGGGGCTCACAGTCTTAACCCTCATTGTACAGATGATGGAACTGAGGCACAGAGAAGTTAAATAACTTGCCAAATGCGACAGCACATAAGTGGCAGAAGTAGGATTAGAACCCAGGTCCTACCACTCCCAAGCCCATGTTCTCTCCACTAGACACAATACTGCTATTCACATTTCAGGAAGCAGCCACATTCACTAATTTCCCTGGTCTAATTTATTGATGGTGTCAAATACATCTGTAAGGTCACTGAAAGCCAGAGGGCTTGGAGTTATTCTCTGCACCTTCCCCTCAGGATGCAGAGATCACGGACTGCTGTTGATTCCCTGCTAGACTGCAAGCTCATTGCGGGCAGGGAACATGTCTTTCAACCAGTTCAATCTCTCATCCTATCCCAACTGGATTACTGCATCAGCCTCCTTTCCGATCTCCCATCCTCCTGTCTTTCCCCACTTCAATCTATACTTCATGCTGCTGCCTGGATCATCTTTGTGCAAAAATGCTCTGGGCATGCTACTCCCCTCCTCAAAAATCTCCAGTGGCTGCCTGTCAACCTACGCATCAAGCAAAAACTTCTCACTCTCGGCTTCAAGGCTCTCCATCAACTCAGCCCCTCCTACCTCACCTCCCTTCTCTCCTACAGCCCAGCCCGCACCATCCACTCCCCTGCCACTAACCTCCTCACTGTACCTCGTTCTCTCCTGTCCCACCATCGACCCCCAACCCACATCCTCCACCTGGCCTGGAATGCCCTCCCTCCACACATCTGACAAGCTAGTTCTCTTCCTCCCTTCAAAGCCCTACTGAGAGCTCACCTCCCCCAAGAGGCCTTCCCAGACTGAGCCCCTTTTTCCTCTCCTCCTCCCTATCCACCCCACCCTACCTCCTTCCCCTCCCCACAGCACCTATATACATGTTTGTACAGATTACTTTATTTTACTTATACATATTTACTATTCTATTTTGTTAATGATGCGCATTTAGATTTAATTATATTTGTTCTGACACCTTGACACCTGTCCACTTGTTTTGTTGTCTGTCTCCCCCTTCTAGACTGTGAGCCCATTACTGGGTAGGGGCCATCTCTATATTTTGCCAACTGGTACTTCTCAAGTGCTTAGTACAGTGCTCTGCACACAGTAAGCACTCAAGTGATTGAATGAATGAACTCTATTATATTGTACTCTTTCAAAGCTTTTAGTACAGTGCTCTGCACACAGTAAGAGCTTGATACATAGGATTGGTTGATCCAAAGCCAGATTGTCATTAAGAATGTTTGGTCAACAATATTTTTCATTGGTAGGTTAGGTTATTACAGCATTATACCCATGTTAAAGGAATGTTGACCTAGTCCCATTAGTGTAAGACTATCCCAGACATTGCCTTCACCACTTGAAGTAGTAAGGATATTTATGAAATAGAAGAAGCAGCGTGGCTCAGTGGAAAGAGCACGGGCTTTGGAGTCAGAGGTCATGGGTTCGAATCCCGGCTCCACCACAAGTCTGCTGTGTGACCTTGGGCAAGTCACTTAACTTCTCTGAGCCTCAGTTACCTCATCTGTAAAAATGGGGATTAAGACTGTGAGCCCCACGTGGGACAATTTGATCACATTGTATCCCCCCAGCGCTAAGAACAGTGCTTTGCACATAGTAAGCGCTTAACAAATGCCATTATTATTATTATTATTATTATTATGATTATGAAATAGAGCACAGGCCTGAGAGTCAAAGGACCTGGGTTCTAACCCCAGCTCTGCCACTTGTCTGCTGTGTGATCTCTCATGTCAAGTTCTCCATGGCTCAGTTCTCATCTGTAACGTGGGGATTAAGACTGAGCCCCATTTGGGAGTACTTAGTACAGTGCTCTGCATGTAGTATGTGCTCAATACAATTGAATGAATGAATGGAGACTGTGTCCAACCTGATTACCTTGTATCTACCCCAGCATTTAGTACAGTACCTGACACAAAGTGCTTAAATACCACAAAAGAAAAAAAAAATAGAATCCTCCTTCTGAGAGGTCCTTTCCTACCAGCCCCATTTTGTAACCAAATTTGCTTGTATTCACCCCAGTGAATAGTACAGTGTCTGACACATAGTAAGTGCTTAACAAATACCACAGTGGTGGCGTAAGGTGATGTTCTTTCCTTATCATTCCTGTAGCTTCTGCTTTTTTGAACAGGGCTTCACCTCTGGCCAATATCTTGGCTTATTTGGACACCAAAGAAATGTTTGGGCTCCCACTCAAGAAATGGTTGGCAAATCAGAGGATGGATCGGAGATCCTGGTCAAAGGTGCAGTCCCCATTAGAACCCAATTTAATCACTAGGTGGCAGCAAAAGCCCCCTAGCAATCCCTCTTATGCAATATATGGTGACCAGATCATATATAGACATCAGGAAAGCAATAAGATGCTTAGAGAATCTACAACTTTTTTTTCTTTCCCCATTTACAGAACTGGTTTCTGAAAAAAGCTAACCAACCCAATTATCCTGACCTAAAAAAAAAGAAATTGGTCTCCTTTGCTCTTTACCTTTGTGATTGTGGCTCAATACACCACAGCAAATAGAGTTCTTGACCAATGTGCTAGCCTCACTTTTCTTACAGGGCTACTTCTCTGAATAAAGTGCTGGGGGTCCACATTGCTTGCCCCTTACTGGTCCACAGATGAAGAGCCCGATACCATCACCTATTTTCTGTGTAGGACACCACCTCCAATTTGGAGCAAGCTCTCTCATCCTGTTCCAGAGAAGAACGCTCTTCTCAGTCACGACACAAGTTTCCAGATAAAAATAGTCCTGGATGCATACATAACATCCCTTCAGGGGAGCTGGAACTGAAGGCAGGCCTCCCCTGGACCAGGAACAAAGTCATTGTCTTGCAAAAGGACCCTCTCTTTAATGATTATAAAAAGTCACATTCTGATGCTGTTTCCCTGGTACATCTTTGGACAGAAACTTCCTGTCTTAGTTCCTTGCTATCACGTGTTGAGTGTTGTGAATGGTAAAGGCCAGGTGGCCTAGCTAATGTTGCAGACTCTATGTCCGACAGGATGTAGTGTGGTGGTGATGACATTCAGGGATCATAGTCTCCCCATCATCAATGGTATTATTGAGTGCTTACTGTTTGCAGAGTGCAATACAATAGAGTTGGTAGATATGTTTCTTGACCACAGTGAGCTTACACTCCTCCTCCTCCTCATCGGTACTGATTAAGCTCTTACTGTGTGCAGATGACTGTACTAAGTGTGTACATTCTCCATGGTACTTCGCTTTGGCACTGACAAGGTTTGCTGGATCCCCTTCATGAAAATAAGCTCAAGTGCTAATAAGTGCTTGAAAGGGGGACTGATGAAATGAGTTAAAGTAGGATTCTAAATCTACAACTCAGACATATTTGCTGCAGGTGGGAGGGAGAGGGGATGCATGCAAGTGAATAGGTAGGCAGACAGAGATGCAGATGAAAAAGAAGCAGCATGGTCTGGGATTCAGAGGACCTGGGGTCCAATCTCTGCTCTACCACTTGCCTGCTGTGTGACCTTGGCCAAGTCATTGAACTTCTCTGTGCCTTAGTTTCCTCATCGGTAAAATTTGATTCAATATTTACTACTACTACTGGTAATTAAGCAATTACTATGTGCCAGCACTGTTCTAAGTACTGGGGTAGATACAAGCAGCGTGGCTCAGTGGAAAGAGTGTGGGCTTAGAAGGCAGAGGTCATGGGTTCTAATCCCAGCTCCACCACTTGTCTGCTGTGTGACTTTGGGCCAAGTCACTTAACTTCTCTGTGTCTCAGTTACCTCATCTGTAAAATGGAGATTAAGACTGGTGAGGGCCCCACTTGGAACAACCTGATCACCTTGTATCCCCGCCACCCTCCCCCAGCGCTTCACACATAATAAGTGCTTAAATACCACTATTATTATTACAAGGTAATCAGGTTGTCCCATGTGGGGCTCACAGTCTTCATCCCCATTTTACAGATGAGGGAACTGAGGAAGAGAAGTGACTTACCCAAGGTCACACAGCAGACAAGCGGCAGGGATGGGGTTAGAACTCATATCCTTTGACTTCCAAGTCCAGGTTCTTTCCACAAAGCCATGCTGCTTCTCCTAGACTGTGAGGCCCATGTGGGACAGGGCTTCATTAGTGAGTACTAATCCAATGCCATTATTATAGGAAGGCCTCAAGCACTTAGTTTAGTTTTCTGAACACAGTAAGCGCTCAATATGATTGACTGAAAAAAGCAACTTAATAGATGTCAAATCCATAGTCCAAAGTAAGCAGACCTCCTCTTACCAAGAAAGTTCCACTGCACCTGCCCCAATTCCCAATTATCAGAAGCTCATTGTATTTTAAATAGTGGCCTTTGTTAAATACTTACTATATCCCAGCTCTGTCTCTGCTGTGTGACCCTTGGACAAGTCACTTCACTGTTTCTCAGTTCACCTCATCTGCAAAATGGAGGATTAAGACAGTGAGCCCCGTGTGGAACGGGGACTGTGTCCAGTTTGATTTGTTGGTATTCATCCCAGCACAGAGTACAGTGTCTGACAAATATTAAGCACTTCAATATCAAAATTATGTGCCAAGCACTAGTATTAAGTGCTCAGGGAGATAAATAACTAGGTCCCACATGGGGCTCTCAAAGTAGGAGGGAGAACAGGTATTGAACTTCCTTTTCGCAGATGTGGGAACTGAAGCATGGAGGAGTTAAGTGATTTGCCCAAGGTCACACAGCAGTCACATGGCAGAACCAGCATGAGAACCCAGGTCCACTGAATCCCAGGCCTGGGCTCTATCACTAACCTACACTGCTTTCCCAATTTTATAGTCACAAACTCTGTTGTATTGTGCTCTCCTAAGGGCTTTAGTACAGTGCTCTGCCCACAGTAAGCGCTCAATAAATACAATTGACTGACTGGTGATGTCACAAAATGAGGCCTGTCCTTCCTTCCCTCCCTATTAGGAAAAAAAAATCCAGGATATTGAAAATAAAGGTTCATTAAATACCACATAAAACTATGCTCATTTAACAGACACTTAAGATCAGCACAGCCTAGTGGATCAAGCACAGGCAGAGGACCTGGGTTCCAATCCCAGCTCCACCATTTTTCTGCTGTGGGACCTTGGCAAGTCACTTCACTTATCTGTGCTTCAGTTCCCTCACCTGCAGAATGGGGAATTTCAATGCCTTTGCTCTCCCCTCCTACCTAAATTTGAGTCCCATGTTGTATCTACCCAAATGCTTAGTACAGTTCTTGACACATAAGCAGCTAAACACTGTAATTATTTTTACTACTATTACCACAGTTTATATTTTTATGAACTTCTGCCATTTTCTGTAGACTGTAAACTTTGTGGGCAGGGAACATCTCTACCAACTCTGTTTTATTATTACTAATAATGATAATAGTAATGGCATTTATTAAACACTTACTATGTGCAAAGCACTGTTCTAAGCGCTGAGGAGGTTACAAGGTGATCAGGTTGTCCCAGAGAGGGCTCACAGTCTTAATCCCCAATTTACAGATGAGGGAACTAAGGCCCAGAGAAGTGAAGTGACTTGCCCAAGTCACACAGCTGACAATTGTCAGAGCTGGGATTTGAACCCATGACCTCTGACTCCAAAGCCTGTGCTCTTTTCACTGAGCCACACTGCTTCTCTAATAATAATGATGGCATTTATTAAGCACTTACTATGTGCAAAGCACTGTTCTAAGTGCTGGGGAGGTTACAAGGTGATCAGGTTGTCCCATGGGGGGGCTCACAGTATTAATCCCCATTTTACAGATGAGGTAACAGGCATAGAGAAGTGACTTGCCCAAAGTCACACAGCTGACAATTGGCAGAACCGGGATTTGAACCCATGATCTCTGACTCCAAAGCCCAGGCTCTTTCCACTGAGACACACTGCTCTTACCCAAGCACTTAGTACAATGTTCTGCATGCAGTAAGTACTCAATAAATACCATTGAGGATGATGAATCTTCCAAGGGTGAAATTCCCTAGCTCCCCTTGAAATGCCTGGGATAAGCAAATCATTGCTTGATCTCACCCTAGCATTATTTTCATTCATTCCATCGTATTTATTGAGCGTTTACTGTGTGCAGAGCACTGTACTTACTGCTTGGAAAAGTACAATAGCAATACACAGACATTCCCTGCCCACAGTGAGCTTACAGTTTAGAGGACAGTGGCATGTGTCTTTGATGCTTGTACTGTTATATTCAGATGGTCAATGATGTCCTGCCCTCAGAGGACCAGAGTTCTGGTCCCTGCTCTGTTGCTTGCTTGCTGTGTAATCTTGGGTGGGTCATTTTTCTTTGCCTCAGTTCCCTCATCTATGGGATGGGAATTGAGACTGTGAGCCCCACGTGGGACAGAGACTGTGTCTAACCCAATTTGCTTGTATCTACCCCAGCAGTTAGCACAGTGCCTAGCACATAGGAAGCCCTTAAAAAATACCAGAATTAAGTAAAATTAATTTAATCTTCCTGAGAAGTATAGCCTAGCAGAACAAGCACAGTCCTGGGAGTCAAGAGACCTGGCTTCTAAACCTGGCTTTACCACTTTCCAGCTGTGTGACTTCAGGCAACTTCTTGATGCCTCAGTTTCCTCCTCTGTAAAATGGGGATTAGATACCTGCCCTCCTGCCCCTTTAGAATGACTCCCATGTGGGACAGCAACAGATCTGATGGTACTGTATCTGAGCATTTAGCAAATACCATCATCATTATTATCTTTTAATTTTGGCTTTACCTTCACCCTCTGTTCTTGCTTTCAGTGGTATAAAATGGTGGCTCTTTCCCTATGCATGCCAAGCTGATGATAATTCAAGGTTGGAGTTTTAATGTTTCTGTAAATTCACTTAGAATAATGAGAGCATCATAAATGTCTATGTGGAACCTATTGTCAGGGTAAGCTCACCAACCATATGAGACTGGTGCTGGGTTTCACCTCATTTAAAATGTACAGCAGGAATTGTAGCTTGCCTCTGGGCCTTTTATGAAATGCTTTTCAATAAAAGTGATTTTATTTTTTCATCAGGAACTGATTGCCAATTAATTCAACATCAGCTGATTTCAGTTGCAGGAGCCTCAAAGGAACTACCAAGTGGATACCAGTTAACAGTGATATTCCATTTCCTTTTTTCCAAGAGGAAGTGTTTCATTTGATTATATTTATTAAGCACTTACTGTGTGCAGAGCACTGTACTAAGCACTTGGGAAACAACAATACAACAACAGTGACAATCCCCTGCCCACAACATACTTGTTAAGCAATTACGAAGTCCCAGGCACTGTACTAAGTACTAGGGTATATGCACAATCTCATCAGGTGGACACAATCCATGTCCCTCATGGGGCTCACCCTCAATTACCATTTTACAGATGAGGTAGCAGGCACAGAGAAGTGAAGCAACTTGATGGAGCAGAGATTACAACCCAGGTCCTTCTGACTCCCATTCTCATTTTCTAGCCCCTTGGCTATACTGCTCCTCCTCCTCAACCCAAATGAGTGAACTCTTCTCTTGTTTTGACTTAACATCTTGTTAGGGATTTTTAAACTACACTGAACATTTGCACACCCTGGGCCCTGAAAGAGAACTCCTCTCTGAGTGGAATAGAAGTGGTTTCTTTGAAGTCAGAGGGAAGCACGATAGCATATTGATAGAGCACAGGCCTGGGAGTCGGAAGGTCATGGGTTCTAATCCCAGCTCCGCCACCTGTCTGCTGTGTGGCCTTGGGCAAGTCACTTCACTGTGTCTAGGTTACCTTATCTGTAAAATGGGGATTAATACTGATAGTCCCACATGGGACAAGAACTGTGTCCAACCCAATTTTCTTGTATCCACCCCACAGCTTAGTGAAGTTCCTGGCACACAAGTGCTTAACAAATACCATTATTATTATTATCCCAATGCCCTGGAAGGGAAAAGCAAAATAATCACCACCCTCTTGGGAACTGTTTTGCCATTTCCAAATCTGTTAAACTACTCACTACCTGTTTTAATGAAAAACAAACTGGTTTATAGGATTTAGATGATGGATTAGCAAATCTGTCCTGCTGTATGACTCCCTTTCCTGTATATTTTTTTATGGTATTTGTTAACCACTTACTGTGTGTCAAACTCTGCTCTAAGCCCTGAGATAGAAAGAAGTATTACATTGGACACTCCCTTTTTCACTTGGGAGTCACAATCTTAATTGGAGGAAGAAAAATTTAATCCTCATTTTGCAGATGAGGCAACTGAGGCACAGAGAAGGTGACTTGCCCAAGATCATACAGCTGATAAGTGGCAGAGCTGGGATTAGAATCCATGCCTGATCTCTTTCCAATAGTGCACGCTGTTTTCCTTGCTACCATACTTCCTGGATCCTTCCAGAACTTCTCCTTTAAGAGTAAAAAAAGCTGAGCCCATCACCATCTTCCCAAATCCCAAGCACATGTGGGCAACCACACTAATAAGCTATTTGCACAGATCTTCGTTATGATTGTTGTACAAGATTAACTGCACACACGTCCCATTTTCGAACAGGGGTCACACTAGGGAAGGTTTTCAATTCTAACCAGTTTTATTTCTTCCATTAAAAAAGATCCCTGATGCCATTCCACATTTGGCAGCTCTGAATATTAAACAAGAGAATGAGAGGGCAGCAAAGGAGTTCTACAGTCAAGAACTCCAGAAGCTTTTCGACATCTAAGAGGAAAAAAAAAAAATCCATGCTTTGACTCCAACTGAATATCAAGTAGAATCCAGCGGCACTCAGCGAATAATAAATGCAAAACAATTAACATCCCATAGAACTCCCAAGATTGGGGTACAGAAGCAAGCTTCTTTCAGCATTTCAATCAGGCTCGTAGCCCCTAACGAGAAAGGGGCTACATTGGAGCACAGGGAATCTCTGCTCCAGGGCTGTATTGAAAAGCTGGGAGCTATTCCTGAAAGTCATGGCCTAGGTGAATTTGCCTAAGTGTGTCTGTCTCTAAACTGTGAGCAGGAATGTGTCTGCATTTTCTGTTTGTATTTCTACCAAGTGCTTAGTACAGTGCTTTGCACACAGTAAGCACTCAATAAATATGATTGAATGAATGCTTATCCAGAACTAAAGGAAACAGAGGTAGAAAGGCAGTTACATATTCCAAAAAAGGGTGGGGTGGGGAGAAAAAGTGCTCAGTAATGTTGAAGAGAACTGCTTCTGATGGGAAGCAGCATGGCCCAATGGAAAGAGTATGGGCCTGGGAGTCAGAGGACCTAGGTTCTAATCCCAACTCTACAACTTGTCTGTTGCGTGTCCTTGAACAGGCCACTTCACTTGTCTGTACCTCAGTTAACTCATCTGTAGAATGGATATCAGCACTGTGAGCTCTGTGTGGGACCGGGACTGTGTCCATCCTGATTGCCTCTATTCACCCCAGCACTTAAAACAGTGTTTGGCCCAGAGTAATTACTATTATGATGATGACAGCAGAATGTCTCCAATCAAGATTAAGTGTGGTATTAATTAAGCTCTTGCTATGTGCCAAGAACTGTACTAAGCAATAGTGTAGATACAAGCAAGTCGTATCTAGACGTTTTCCTCCCTGAGGTATGAAATGCAACAAGCAAGTGTGCAAGCAGGGGTGCAGTGCATTGTGAACAAGAGAGGGATTTTTCTGCTGGCAGAACCCAACCATAAGCTTGTCTTCTAGACTAATTGTGGTGGGCCTGCAAAATGTCTACCAACTCTGTTGTATTGCAATCTCCCATGTGCTTAGAACACTGCTCTGCACACAGAAAGTACACAAATATCATTGATTGATTCATGGCCAAAATGATGGTAACAGTGCTGAAGCTGTGTTAGAGCTCCAGAAGTTGGTTGCCTTAGTAATCAATGATGCTTATTAATGCTTACTATGTATAGAGCACTCTACTAAGTAAGCACTTGAGAGAGTGCCATAAAGTCAACACAATCACCAATGTTTAGCATGGAGCCACTGCAGTCTTTGCCACTCACACTATCCAAATATTTTTCAAGATTTCTGTTACACCTACCCACTTCACGTAATGGACAGTGAAGCATTTAGTACAGTGCTTTGCACACAGTAAGCACTCAATACATACAATTAAGAGAATGGGCAAAATGCCCTAAATAGGTTTTTCCAGTCATAAGTCTTCACTACTGGTGGTATAGCCAAAGCAAGCATCTCCCTGCTTGTTCAGTCAGGCAAGAAACCAGGTTTCCAGATTCCTAGAACTGCATTCTTTGCATTGGACCAACAGCAGTGGTAGATCTACATCAAAAGGCGATTGAGAAGTGTGTCACAAAACACTCTAGAATTTGTCATTGCATTTTTAATTGTGGATTTTTGTTGAATACTTACTAAGTGCCGAGCACTATACTAAGTGCTGGGGGGTAGACACAGGATATCAGATTCCACATAGGCTTACAAAGTAGGAGGGAGAACAGGTAGTGAATCCCCACTTGTCAGATGAGGGAACTGAGGCACAGAGAAGTGAAGTAACTTGCCAAAGGTCAAACAGCAGGTAGGTGACAGAGCCAGAATTAGAACTTAGGTCTTCTGACTTGTACATATTTACTATTCTATTTATTTTGTTAATCATGTGCATCTAGCTTTACTTCTATTTATTCTGATGACTTGACACCTGTCCACATTTTGTTTTGTTGTTGGTCTCCCCCTTCTAGACTGTGAGCCCATTGTTGGGTAGGGACCATCTCTATATGTTGCCAACTTGTACTTCCCAAGCGCTTAGTACAGTGCTCTGCACACAGTAAGTGCTCAATAAATACGACTGAATGAAGGAATGACCCCAGGCCCGGACTCTTCCCAGTAGGCTATGCTATTTCATTAATGGGGGAAAAGGAGTAGAGAGAATGAATGATTGGACTTCAGATCAGCATGGCCAAGGACAGCTCAGCTTAGACAAAGTTCTATGTTTCATTATGTTAGAGTTCTTGCTTTCCAAGATGCAGCCCCTTGCTGCTCTTGCTTCCTCTAGCCTTCTCAAAAATAAGAGCTGAGTTTGCCCAAAAGAAGCTACTTAAATGAAGTTGTTTTGGTGTTCATTTGTGGTTGGTTTTTTTTTTTAAAAAAAAAAAGGTGGTGGGGGATTGAGAGGGGCTAAGAGCAACACAATACAGGGTTGTTAAAGAATCCACAAGTACAGAGATGTGTGAAATGATGAAACAGGGTGCTCAGACTCCCAGAATCTGGGAGTCTGAGGACCTGTGTTCTAATTCCAATTCCACCACTTACCTGCTATGTGACTTTGGGCAAATCACTTCTGTCAAGTCCAACAAGACAAATCGAGTAGCAGCAACAGAACACAAAGGGTTTATTACTGCACTACTAATACAGATCTGGATGGCTGAAAACAAAGTCTGCTACTCCCAAAAGCAAGCTCATTCTCCACACCAGAAGGTGGGGCGGGGGGGGGGGGCTTGTTACAGTCAGTAGCCATCCTAATCACATAGGCAAGGAGTTTGCTCAATTGACAACAGAGTATGGCTGAAATTGACAGGTGAGGGTGTGGTTCAAGCATGATTAAGGAAAACAAGCTAGATTAAAAGCAAAATGGAGTGTGAAAACCAAGTGAAGCAGAACTGCTCAAAAATTGGCTTCCACACCTCTCTGGGCCTCAGATTCCTTTTCTGTAAAATAGGGATTCGTTGCGGTTAGGGAACGTGTCTACCAACTCAGTTATACTGTATTCTTCCAAGTGCTTAGTACAATGTTCTGCACAGAGTAAGAACTCTATGAATACACTGATTGAGATTAAATCCTTCTCCGTTCTACTTAGACTGTGAACCCCATGTGGGACAAGGACTGTGTCTGACCTGATTAGCCTGTATCTACCCCAGTGTTTAATACAGTGTCCACCGTACGGTAAGTAGTGTTTAACAAAGCACTTAAAAGGAGCATAGCTTAGTGGATAAAGCAAAGTCCTGGGAGTCAGAAGGTTCTCACTTCTTTCCTTCTACAGCCCAGCCTGCATCTTCCGCTCCTCTGCCGCTAACCTCCTCACTGTGCCTTGTTCTCGCCTGTCCCACCATCAACCCCCAGCCCACATCCTTCCCCTGGCCTGGAATGCCCTCCCTCCACACATCCACCAAACTAGCTCTCTTCCTCCCTTCAATGCCCTCCTGAGAGCTCACCTCCTCCAGGAGGCCTTCCCAGACTGAGCCCCCTCCTTCCTCCCCCCACCCTACCCCCTACCCTCCCCACAACACCTGTATATGTTTGTACAGATTTATTACTCTATTTTACTTGTACATGTTTACTATTCTATTTATTTTGTTAACATGTTTTGCTGTCTATCTCCCCCTTCTAGACTGTGAGCCTGTTGTTGGGTAGGGACCGTCTCTATGTGTTGCCAACTTGTACTTTCCAAGCACTTAGTACAGTACTCTGCACACAGTAAGTACTCAAATACTAATGAATGAATGAGACCCTAGTTCATACCAACCAGGACCTTTCTGGACTGGGGAAGCCTTAGGGACACATAGTTGAAGTCAAACCACACCTCTGATCACCAAGGTTACTGTGAAAAGTTTTTTTACTTACTTTTAGCAGTATACAAAGGAGCAATACGTACACATACTCACTCCACTCTTCCAAGGATCTAGTACCAGTCTGTGCTCAAAGGAGCCCATTCTACCAATGCTTCTTCTTTCTACAGATCACCTGCTACTCTCAACATGCTGGTTTCTCTAGCTGCTTTTTCACCGCTAAGCCTCCATGCTGTTTCCACGTGCCCCCTTTTTACCTGCCTTAGGCATTGCAGCTGTGGCTCTATGTGGCAGTCATTGATTGGCCCAGGCCTGTTACCCTTTAGAACAGGGAGAGAAAGCCACACCTCCCTCGGTGCTCCACTCCCACAGGCCAGCAATCACGTGTCTCAGATGCAGCCCATCAGTGGCTTTGCAAAGTCTCTTCCTTGTTGTTGTTTACAGTATCACTAACAGTCTGTAACAAGGCAGCTCGTTGTGGGCTCAACAAACTGTGGATCCTTGTAAGTGAGAAACTGATGCTAAAAATGATAAGGTTGTCTACAGTTCTACCCCACAGTATTCAAACCAAACCAAGTAAAGGGGCATGCCTCAGAGTCATTTATTCAATCATATTTATTGAGCACTTACTGCGTGCAGAGCACTGTACTAAAAGAAGCATCATGACACAATGGATAGATAACAGGCCAGGGAGTCAGAAGGTCAAAGGTTTTAATCCCGGCTCTAACTTGTCTGTTGTGTGACCTTGGGCAATTCGCTTCACTTCACTGGGCCTCAGTTATCTCATCTGTAAAACGGTGGTTGAAACTGTGAGTGCCACATGGGACAAGTACTGTGCTCAAACCGATTTGCTTATAACCGCCTCAGTGATTAGTACAGTGCCTGGAACGTAGTAAGCATTTAACAAATACCATCATTATTATTAAGTGCTTGGGAAAGTACAATATAACAACAAACATATTCCCCATCCACAATGAGTTTACATCTAGAGATGAGCTTACCAGATGCACCTGTTAGGTCAGGTCAAATGTCTTTCCATCAGTGGAGAAAAATCAGGTGGGATGAGCTTGTTGTGAGCAGGGAATGTGTCTACCAATTCTGTTAAACGCTGTTCTATTGTACTCTCCCAAGTGCTTAGTACAGTGCTCCTCACACAGCAAGCTCGCAATAAATAAGATTGATTTATTGATGACCTATCTGTAGAAACTGCGAAAAACTTAATTATTCTAATAATGCTCAGTGTGTAGCAGCATGCTTCTATTGGACTAGCTGAAGAGTGTTTTTCACCTGGTGAAAGGAAAACGAGCAGATGAAAAACTGGTCAGCTGGGTGAGCTGAGAGGAAGCTAAATACATTTTCTTCCTGAAGTCACTCGTCACATGCCCAGATGTTACATCACCTAAGGACAGAAGGGAACAGAAACAAACACATGCCCCAAAAGCTGGGTTAAAAGAGTTAATTTTTTAGATCTGGGTCCATTTTCCACTCGCCCCCTCTCCCCTCTGCAAATCCCACATTTCAAGCAGCTGAATATGAATCACCATAAACATATATACCCAAAGTTCAATTAGATGTCATGCTCTTTAACAGTTAAATCAGTTTGTAACCAAAAAAACTCCACTAATTATATGTCTGTTTTTCTTCACTGTTATTATTTGTCAAAGGCACCTGCAGCATTAATTATGCCCTTTTAATGAACATCTCCAGCCAAGCAAATGGGAATGCATTCTTGTATCTGGTCCTAAAACTTTAATTTCGGCTACTGCATACATTAGCAGGCAAATAGGCTTACCCCTGAGAGAAGTAGATTTCCTTTGTTTAGGAAAAAAAAATGTATGACCCTGGTACTTCAGATGGGACTTTCAATTGTCTTGCTCAATGGCAGAGAGACAAGGATATGGCTGGAGCCACCTGCTTTCAAAAAGGATCAGCATGGTTTAATGGAAAGGGCCTGGGGCTTGGGAGCCAGAGGAGTGGAGTTCTAATCCTGTTTCCTCCATTTGTCTGCTGTGTGACCTTGGGCAAGTAACTTCACTTCTCTGGGCCTCAGTGACCTCAACTGTAAAATGGGGACTGAGACTGTGAGTCCCACATGTGTTCAACCCAATTTGCCTGTATCCACTCCAATGCTTAGTAGAGTGCCTGGCACATTGTAAATGCTTAAATCATTATTGTTATTATTATTATCATCATGTCATGCCTAACCTGATGGATGTGGCTTCACCCTGATCTGTTACGCTGGCATTCTCGAGTGGTGCCCGAAGTCAGTCTAGGCCTGCTTGGCACAAGCTGTGTGGTCAGTGCAGAGCAGTGGGTCCAGTTATGGGTGTGGGCTAGACTGATGGGGGATAACTTGGGCACAAAGGAGGGGCAAGGGAGTGGGCGAATAGCGGTCAACAGCCAGGGTGGGAGTCAGGTGAGCAAATAGGACAAAATGTGAAAAAAGTCGTGCACGCATCATCCCATACTGCTGCCCTCATTCCTCTTCTGAAGGTACCAGAAAGCCCTCTTTCCTGGAGGTTTCCAACCCCTGAATAAACAGAAATACAAGATTGTCACTTGTCACATGGGGATGGGTTCGAGGATTGGTGCAGCGAGAGGGAGGGACTGGAGTCAGAAAGGCAGAGCCATGCAAAATTTACTCTATGTGGCAAATTGAACTTCCCTTTCAGGTGGAATACACTTATTTTAGTTATTCACACGTGGCAAATTGAACTTCCCTCTCAGGAGGAATACGCTGTTACAATACTCGCACTGGGTGAAGCACCTAGCCCCAGACCATGAGTGCTTCCCACTCCGAAGGAATTTATTTATGCATTACTTGCATATGATGAAACATGTAGCACCTGACCATGAATGCTTCCAATTCAGGAGGAATCCACTTACGCGTTACATGCACATGGAGACTGTCTCTATATGTTGCCAACTTGTACTTCCCAAGTGCTTAGTACAGTGCTCTGCACACAGCAAGCGCTCAATAAATGCAATTGATTGATTGATTGATTGATTGATTGATTGATACCCTAACTCCAGAAAGCATCATAGCATAGTTGATAGAGCATGGGCCAAAGAGTCAGAAGGTCCTGGGTACTAATCCCGGCTCTGCCACTTGTCTGTTGTGTGACCTTGGGCAAGTCTCTTCACTTCTCTGTGCCTCAGTGACCTTATCTGTAAAATGGGGATTGAGACTGTGAACCCCATGCTGGGCAGGGCACTGTGTCCAACTGGATTTGCTCGTATCCACCCCAACGCTTAGTACAGTGACTGGCACATAATAAGCACTTAACAAATGCCATAATCATTACTATTCCAACCTCTACAAGCATTCAGCAGGATACTCACCTGTCCTACAGCTCCTCACACATTATTCTTATCAGGCACATTTGAAGAACTGTTACTATTCTCGGCATTAGTAGCATCTTCCCCATCTTAAAATCTGAATGACATTAATGCAAAAAGTCATTACATCAATCAATCAATGGTACTTATTGAGTACTTACTGTGTGAAGAGCACTGCACTAAGCGCTTGGGCGAGTACAGTGCAATAGTTAGTAGACATGATACGTGACCAGATCATACCTTTGTATCAATGTGCTACATATAAAACAGTTACCAAATTGTCACTCCCTTAGACCTAAGACTTACACAGAAGTATAATGATTTATCTCCAGGATCTGTGCAGGATATTCCTTTCAGCAAATTTCAGATGTCAAAAACACAGGATAGTTTTTCCTGTGGATTCCACTGTAGTAATAACATTATCCATCCTCGGCTCTTTCATTCAATCATATTTATTGAGTGCTTACTGTGTGCAGAGCACTGTACTAAGTGCTCTTGTGAGAACTATCTCGTAGAAGCTGGGAAAATACCTCTATTTGAGAAACCAAGCCTAGGAATATCATTGATTATTTTAGCTAGTGATAACTTTATATTATAACAGGAAAAATAGTAAGTTGCTATAAGATTTTATCCAAGGTATTGAATTTAGGTGGGGAGCCTAAATGTAAAGTCATTCTAATGAAGACATCCCCAAGTTTGGGAATTTTCAAATGGGCAATGCTTAGCCAGGTTTAGCTGATTAGCCAGGACTAGAACCCAGGTCTTTCTGACTTCCAAGACAGTGCTCTCTATCCATTAGGTCACATCTCACCATGCCTTGATAGCCTCTATCATCTTCACTTCCCATTCTAGGCAGTTTTTTTTTTCAGGATTCTGGCAGAGCCTGCTACCTTGTAAAAAGCCATGTGTGGTTCTAGGGGAAAAAATGCCCTCCCTTTCCATATCTGACATTCAGTTACTCTCCCCACTTTCAAAGACTTATTGAAGGCACATCTCCTCCAAGAGGCCTTCCCTGACTAAGCCCTCATTTCCTCTTTTCCCACTCTATTCTTCATTGCCTTGACTTTCTCCCTTTATCCACCTCCCCACCACACAGCCTACAGCACTTATGTCCACAACTGCCATTTATTTCTTCCTACTAATGTCTGCCTCCCCCTCTAGGCTGTAAACTCGTTGTGGACAAGGAATGTGTTTGTTCTACTGTTGTGTTATACTCTCCCATGTGCTTAGTACAGTGCTCTGCACACAGTAAGTGCTCAATAAATATGATTGATTGAGTGATAATCAAAACCTTTATCACTTTTGGCATAATCCCAGAAGGAAGAACCAGAACTAGAATGCCGGTCCCCTGATTCCCAAATCTTTACCTTTTTTTAAAAATGGTATTTGTTAAGCACGTACTATGAATCAAGCACCATTCTATGTGCCAGGCTAGATACAAGTTTATCAAGGTGGATATAATCCCTGTCCCACATGGGGCTCACAGTCTAAATAGGAAGGAATAGGATTTAACTCCTATTTTTAAAGTTGAGGAAATCGAGGCACAGAAAACTTAAGTGATTTGCCCAAGGTCACACATCAAGGAATGGTTGGAGCTGAGATTAGGACCCAGGTCTTCTGGCTTCCAGGCCCATTCTCTTTTCACTAGGTCACATCGCTTCTCTACTCGGCCCGTGTTCTTCCCACACCATCAGCCACAGGTTAATATCAGGACAGCTCTTCTGGATGTTTTAGATATCCTGGTACTTGAAACAGACATCAATCAATGGTGTTTCTTGAGGGTTTGCTGTATGCATTTATTTATTTATGTTATTTGTACATATCTATTCTATTTATTTTATTTTGTTAGTATGTTTGGTTTTGTTCTCTGTCTCCCCCTTTTAGACTGTGAGCCCACTGTTGGGTAGGGACTGTCTCTATATGTTGCCAATTTGTACTTCCCAAGCGCTTAGTACAGTGCTCTGCACATAGTAAGCGCTCAATAAATACGATTGATTATGATGGTGATGATGATGCAGAATACTGTTCTAGGTGCTTGGGAGAGTTCAATAGAGTTGCTACCCATTGCCCTCAAGTGATACATATAGTTGCCTTTTGGGTTCGCTTACTGTTGGAGTTTAATTAGTGCATCTGGTATTCTGGTGTGGCTGAAAAGACCAATGTGAAGCTGCCAATTCCTTCCTTCCACTTCATATGCAGGAAAACATGTCCTCCTCCTTCATCAATCACCTGCAGTCCTTGCTACCATTCTTGTTTCGCCCTCTTTGGGTTGCAATCTCCTCAAAGAATCTGCTCTAAAGCAGTCATCCCATTTTTATTTGCTAAAATTTAAGCTTCTCTCTTCTGCTGTATTCTATTTCCCAATTGCCAAAGGCAATGATACATTGTTTGAAGTTTCATTTCTTTGCATCCCTAAACTGTCTTTTCGATTCTCCCTGTTTACAGTTCCTCTATTTCAGCTTGCCCTAAAGCATCTATTTTGATATCCACATCCATCCCTCTCCTTTCAGATGTGATGTGCCAAAGATTGCTTAGATCCTAGTGGATCCACTGTTTAATGAAGTGTGTGTGTGGCATCGGTGGAACTACTCTAGAAGTCAGATAGTGCATTTGCTGATGGGGAAAATTGGTTCCCAGACATCAGCATGTCTTTTGCGTACGTGTCCTTCTGAAGCACAGATCAGTATCTAGGCGCTTCTAGGTGCTTCTGAACACGTGATTTACTAGATTCATTCGTTCAATCGTATTTGTTGAGCGCTTACTGTGTGCAGAGCACTGTACTAAGAGCTTGGAAAGTATAATTCAGCAACAGAGACAATCCCTGCCCACAAGAGGCTCACAGTCTAGAAGTGGGGAGACAGACATCAAAATGAGTAAACAGGCATCAGTAGCGTCAATACACATAAATAGAATTGTAGATAGA
The DNA here is from genome assembly GCF_015852505.1 of Tachyglossus aculeatus. Classification (NCBI taxonomy): domain Eukaryota; kingdom Metazoa; phylum Chordata; class Mammalia; order Monotremata; family Tachyglossidae; genus Tachyglossus; species Tachyglossus aculeatus. Next base: position 75,154,696 of record NC_052086.1, read on the forward strand.
TACACATCAAAACAAGTAAACAGGCATTAATATAAATAAATAAAATCATAGATATGTACATATATACACAAGTGCTGTGGGACCGGGAAGTGGGGTAGAGCAAAGGCAGCAAGTCGGGGCAATGGGGAGGGGAGGGGAAGCTGAGGAAAAGGGAGGCTTAGTCTGGGAAGGCCTCTTGGAGGAGGTGAGCCTTCAGTTGGACTTTGAAGCAGGGAAGTGTGATTGTTTGGTGGATTTGAGGAGAGAGGACATTCCAGGCCAAAAGTAGGATATGGGCCAGGGATCGATGGTGGGACAAATGAGAGGAGGTACAGTGAGAAAGTTAGCACCAGAGGAATGGAATGGAGTGTGTGGGCTGGGATGTAGAAGGCGAGAAGAGAGGTGAGGTAGGAAGGGGCAAGGTGATGGAGAGCTTTGAAGTCAATAGTGAGGAGCTTTTGCTTGATACAGAGGTTGATAGGCAACCACTGGAAATTTCTGAAGAGGGGGGTGACATGCCCAGAATGTTTCTGTAGAAAGATAATCCGGGCAGCTGAGGGAAGTATAGACTGAAGTGGGGAGAGACAGGTGGTTGGAAGGTCAGAAAGGATGCTGATGCAATAATCCAGTCGGGATATGAGGAGTGATTTTACCAACATGGTAGCGGTTTGGATAGAGAGAAAAAGGCGGATCTTAGTGATGTTGTGAAGGTGAGACCAGCAGGCTTTGGTGACAGTTTGGATATTTGGGGTGATGGTAAGCTCCCTGTGGGAAAGGATCATGTCTACCAACTCTATTGTATTGTACTCTCCCAAGCGCGTAGTACAGAACTCTGCACACAATAAGCATTCAGTGAATACAATTTTGATTGTGAATCTTGATTCAAGATTATGTAATCATATTCTTAGCCAATAGATTAGATTTTGTATAGTATTTGTTAAGTGTTATGTACCAGGCCCTGTACTAAGTGCTGTGGTAGATACAAGCTAATCAGATTGGACACAGTTCATGTCCCACATCAATCAGTTAATCAGTCAATCAGCCAACCATATTTATTGAGCACTAACTGTGTGCAGAACACTGTGCTAAGCACTTAGGAGAATACAATACAGCAGAGTAGATAGGCACAACAAGCATAACAGTTTAGAGGGTACAGACTTTAATATAAATAAATAAAATGGGACTCAGCATAGGGCTCACAGTCTTGATCCCCATTTTACAGATGAGGTAACTGAGGTCCAGAGAAATTAAGTGACTTGCTTAAAGTCACCTAGCAGAAAAATGGCAGAGCAGGAATTAGAACCCAGGTTCTTCTGACTACCAAGTCTGTGCTCTCTCAATTAGCTCACACTCCTTCTCTTTGCATATATTCTGAGCCATTGCCTGTTCTCTGCCCTTCTTAAGCTGACCAGTGTGGGACAGGGACTGTATGTGACCTGATTAACTCGTATCTACCAAAGTGCTTAGAATGTAAATGTATCAGTTTATTATTATATTGTACTCTCCCAAGTGCTTAGTACAGTGCTCTTCACACAGTAAGTGCAGTAAATATGATTGAATGAATGAACAGTGCTTGACACAAAGTAAGCATTTTAACAAATATCATTATTATCATTATTGTTATCATTTTTATTAAAGAAAGGAATCAGTAAACTGGGGAGGGCAGAATAGGCAAGAGAAGCGAGAGGGTTCTTTGAGACATCGGCTATACCTTAGATTGAAAATAGACAACTCTGAACAAAAGAATTTATTTCATCTTTAAGATCCCAAGAGATGAAGGTTCTTAATACTGAGGAAAAGTAATGCATCTGTGAAAGTATCTATATTAATGTTCCAAAATAAAAATGAAAATTAGCCAGTCATGGGTGTCTGTACCCTCCAGTGAAAACTATTTTCATTTAAATGAAAATAAAAAATCCAGATCAGCTAATATTCTTATCCAATACCCGTTCTCCCTCTGACTTAGATTGGAAATGGGACAGACACTTGGTCCAACCTGATTAACTTGTACCTACCCCAGCTCTTAGAACAGCACTGGACATGTATGAGCTGAACAAATACCATAATCGTTATCATATATAGTGAGAGAGACGGAAGTGAGGCATTGTAACTAGGTTGACATTAGAGGAAGGCAGTGATTCAGCTGGGTTGTAGTGGGAGAGGAACCAGGACAGATAGTGAGGAGAGCTGTGCTTTAATGGGAAGACAGACATCACATACCCAACAACACTAAGAAATAGGCCAATCAGAACAAATAAATTGTCTGAACTGTTGATTATATACATATATATATAATGTTTATGTATATGTATGTGAGTGTTTGTACATATATACTTATATGTTGAAGTAGAGTATAAATTTGTCAGTCCTAGATGTGGCTTATGGTTGATGTATGAGTTCATGATTAAGGTCACATCTCCTCCAGGAGGCCTTCCCTGATTCAGCCCTCTTTTTCCCATCTCCCTTTCCCTTCTGCATCCTCTATGCACTGTCTCCCCTATTTGCTTCCCCCTCTAGACTGTAACTCACTGTGGGCAGGGAAGGGGTCTACCCGCTCTGTTGTACTATATTCTCCTAAACAATTAGTACAGTGCTCTGCACAGAACTACATTTAATTGATTGATTGAAACAAGATGATCAGGCTGGACACAGTCCCTCTCATTCATTCATTTATTCAATCATATTTATTGAGCACTTAAAGTGTGCAGAGCACTGTACTAAGCAGTTGGGAAGTACAAGTTGGCAACATATAGAGACTCACAGGGGAAGGAATTGGAGGTTCTATTTGAGTGTCATTCCCCACCCCCACCCCCCCGGTGTTAACGAGAGGGCTATCTAATCATCATGTACTCTCACCACTCTTTGCTGACAACTTCTCCCTAGATGCAATCATTGTCTACTGCTAAGAAAAACTATGCTCTCAGCTCAACAATCCAGTTTGAATCCGAAAGGGCTGGACTGGAGATGAATCTCCAACCGGCATTTCAATTTCTGGCAGGAATTCATCCTCAACCATCCATATCTTCCTGCCCACCCTGGTCAGCAAAGGTCTCCCCATCAATTTTGGCTGTCTAGTTATCTTGTACTCTTCCAAACGCTTAGTACAGTGATCTGCATGCAGTAAGTGCTCAATAAAAACATTTGACTCACTCACTGACTAGTTCATCTGTACACTGCATTTTTTCAATGGGCTGTACAGAAGCAGTGGGGCCCAGTGGAAATAGTCTAAATCCAGGAGTCAGAACACCTGGGTTCTAATCCTGGCTCTGTCACTAGCCAGCTGTGTGAACTTGAGCAAATCCCTCAACTCCTCTATTCCTTAGTTTCCTCATCTGTAAAATGGGGGTTCAATATCTGTTCCCCCTTCTCTTTGGACTGTAAGCCCCTTGGAGGTCAGAGATTGTGTCCAACCTGATTATCTTGTAACTAGCCCAATGCTTACAACAGTATGTGGCACATAACAAGTGCTGAGCAATTATTATTACAATTATCATTATTGCTATTATCTGTTTTATCTTCATAGCAGAAGGATTATTGCCAGGCAGAGGAACTTTAATTGTTGGAAAGGTTATGTTCCAGAAACTGCACTTATAAAGAGTCATGGGAATAACTCTTCCCATGTGAAGTTGTGTGTAGCACTCTAGTTCTGCATTTCAGTGATTAATCTGCTCTCCTCGTTCTCTTCAGGAGATGACGTCAGAGCTGTAGTGCCTGCTGAATTCTGCGGAGTACAGCAATGTTCCATATGGCCTTGCACTTTTCAATATTTAATATTTTGCTTTGATTAGGCTTCTACTCATCCCTGGTTTACAGCTAAGCTATTAAACTGTGACCCAGAGGGTGAAATTGCCAACAATTTAATGCAAGCATTAATAAGGCAAAGTGAATCACATGCACTACTCAAATCTAATAGCCGGCTGAACTGCGTTGCTGGTCTATCTCGATATTTTGGGGAACTGTAATTAAAATGTATGAAACTGGGCGATCTTCCCTGCAAACACTATCAGTAGAATAGAAACATCTCAGAAGACAGACTTCTTGTAATGGTGATGGTTGCAATATGATAGTTTCTACTTACAATGGGCTACATTTTGGACTGCATCACTCATGAAGGCGCATCTTTGGAGTTCAGAGTAGAAGGCAAAGGTGTAGTTATAATACTACCTTCTAGCACAATCACTATACTAAGCATTTGGAGAAGCATAACAGAAACAGAGGCAAAGCTGGAGAGGTTTAGAAGAAGTTTAGAGCAGTCCCCCTCTACCCTGTGAGCTTATTGTGGGCAGGAATGTGTCTGTTGTTATATTGTACTCTCCCAAGCCCTTAGTACAGTGCTTTGGACACTGTAAGTGCTCAATAAATACGATTGAGTGAATGAATGAACAAAGGAGGAGGAGGAGAGGAAAGAAGAATAAGAAAAGAAGGAAAAGGGGGAGGAGAAAGAGGAGGAGAAGGGAAAAGAAGTAGGAAAAGGAGTAGAAGGAGACAGAGAAGGGAAAAGGTATGGGGGAGGATTAAAAGAAAAGTAGCTTGGCCTGGGCATCAGAGGACCTGGTTTCTAATTCTGGCTTTGCCACTTGTCTTCTGGGTGATCTAAGGCAAATTACTCACTTCTCTGTACCTTGGTTACCTCATCTGTAAGTTGGGGATTTAATCTCCCTCCTTCAGACTTAGACTGTGAGCCCCATGTGGGACAAGGACTGTGTCCAGCCTGGTTACCTTATATTTACCCCAGCACTTAGAACAGTGTTTGACACATACTAAGCACTTAACAAATGTGGGGAACAGCAGGGCCAAGTAAACAAGGAACTGAGAGGAGAGCTGTGGCCAAAAGGCTGGTCTCTGTTATCACAGCCTTGTACAGGCAAGAGTTATTTCTTATCGGCCCTACGGCCTTGCATAGATGGGTGTTGCTTGTTACTGGCTTTGAAGGTTACAGAATTGCTGTGTTAGTTATAAACACAGGAACATGGAAAAATACAGAATGTGACTGAAAGATATAAAAGTCTTGCTGCTTAACCCAATAAACGATTTCGTGCTTACTCTAGCCGGAGTCCATGCCTTCATACACCACAAATACCATTATTATTATTATTTGAATGAAGAAGAGGAGGACAAGGAGAAAGAGGAAAATTTATTGAGATTGCACTTGGTACAGTCCATTATACTAAGCACTAGTGAAGTAAAGAATAACCAAGTGACACATTCACTACTCATAAGGGGTTCACACTCAAAAGAAGAACATCAGTACTGTTCCCTCTTACTCTTGTTCATATATCTATTTTTGTATGGTCTTTGTTAAGTGCATATTTCATGTCAACAATAATGGTATTTGCAAAGCTCTCAGTACAACCAAGTACTGTACTAAGTGCTGGGGTGGGATATGAGCAAATCTAGTTGGACATAATCCATGTCCCACACAGGGCTCACATTCTTCATCCCTATTTTACAAATGAGGTAACTGAGGCACAGACCCATAGAATGAAGTGACTTACCCAAGGCCACACAGCAGACAAATGGCAGAGCTAGGATTAGAACCCATGACCTTCTGACTCGCAGGCCTGTGCTCTATCCACTATACCATGCTGGATAGATACATATGTGTCAGGTTGGACACAATCCCTGTCCCACATGGGGCTCACAGTCTGAGTGGAGGGAGGAAGATTTAATCCCTATTTTACAGGTGATGTAACTCAGGCACAGAGAAGTTAATTAACTTTCCAAGGTCTCACAAAAACCAATTGGCAGACCCAGGATTAGAACCCAAGTCCTCTGAATCACAGGCTTATGCTCTATCCACTAGGCCATGCTGCTTCACATTTTTGTTCTTTATCTTTTATTCTCGTATTTTTATATGCTCCCATAGTCTGCAGTTTATTTATCTTTTGTATGACTCAACAGCATAAGACAAGACAAGATATGCTTGTCCTCTCAGTCATTTGTGACCCTGTTCATTCTGCTTATTCTTTTTTTGCCCTACTACTTAGCACGTTTCCTGACATATATTGAGTCCTTAATAAATACCATAACTAAATATCTTCGGGTATCCATTCCTCCAGAAGCAGTGTGGTGTAGTGAATACAGCATAGGCCTTGGAAGTCAGAAGGTCATGGGTTCTACTCCCACACCCCATTTCTTGTCTGCTGTGGGACCTTGGGCAAGTCACTTCACTTCTCTGTGCCTCAGGTACCTCATCTGTAAAATGGGGATTGAAACTGGAAGCTCCACATGGGACAGGGACTGTGACCAGCCCAATTTGCTTGCATCTACCCCAGCAATTAGTACAGCACCTGGCACATAGTAAGTGCTAAACAAATACCATAATTGTTATTATTATTATCAAGTAATGGAGTTCCTAGGAAAATGCAGGTTGAGGAGTGATTTTCCAATGTAATTTAACCATTTTGAATATTTTAGAATATTCCTCCATATATCCCCCAATTGTAACTTCACCCTTTCCTTACTCTGGTCCCCTCTGACCTAAAGATGTTCCAGGCAATTGCAGGCAGGACCTGTATTTTCTGGAGAACTATACAACTTTGCTAGTCCATCCATAAAAAAACCTCCCTTCCTACGGTCAAATACTTAGAGCCAATTCAGGCATGTTTCTTTCCATTTCTTTTCCTTCTCCTCCTCCCCTTACACTTCCTCCTCCTCCCTCCTCCTCTTCTTTCTTCTCCTTTTCCTTTTTCCCCCTTCCCCTTATGGGAAGAGTTGATTGGACACTGACTCAATGGCTAAATGAGTTATACACTGCAATGGCTGAATTCCTGCCAAGCCAGTCAGGAGAGCCTCTGGAAACTGTGAGAGCTTCTCGTACAGAAGCAGAGGGCAACTGGATCCAAATACTTTCTATCCTTGCAGGCAGCCAAGCAAGGCTGAAATCGGTTCAGAGGATTTTCCTAGAAACACAGCACAGGAAATACATTATTTTATCTGGGCTGAGGAAATCCTTGGACTCTGCTTCCTGGGACCCAGGTCGGGTAAACTGGCACAACTGGTAGTTGCTACTTTCAGTGAATTCCCAGCAAGACACGCTCAGCATCTTTCCTGAGTCAGCTGAGTTCTAGTATCAACTCTGCCACGTGCCTGCTGTGACTTTGGGTGAGTCACTTTACTTTCTCTAGGTCTCAGTTTCTGCCTCTGTAAAATGGGGATTAAATATCTGTTCTCCCTCTCCCTTAAATGTGAGTCCCAAGTGGGACAGAGACTGTGTTCTGGTTGTATTGTGTCTACCCTAGCATTCAGCACAAAGTGAGTGCATTGAAGGCAGGGAATGTGTCTATCAACTCTGTTATAATGTATTCTCCTAAGATCTCAGTACAGTGTTACTCACACAGTAAACACTCCATAAAGACAATTGCTTGATTGATTAGTTGCCACATAGTACACACTCAACAAATATTCTGATTCTCATTTGCTGCTAACGATGTTGGTTACTTGGAGGGAAGAGCCTTGTTGACCCCGTCCCAAGCCCATACAGGAATCAACTTTCACATATTTTCAGGAAAGTGATTTAGCAAGCAGGAAAGGAAATACCTTTTTATGAAAGAGTGTTAAGTGTTCTCTTGGCAGAGCCTTTTGGTCTCCCTCTAGATATCAACCAGAAACCTCCCAACTCCAGGATTGTCTGAACATCTGCATGTGATTTGTAAATGATAATGTTTCTCTAGTTCATCCATATTTATTGCTCTCTGTCATTTTCTTTTCCATATGAAAATAGAACTGCCATACAAACATGCCAGGCTGCCCTACCTTTAATAGTGCTAATAAGCAGAAGAATATTATGTTCTGGGAGCAATTTTACTGGAATCCAACACTATTTCTGGAATGATGAACTCAAGTTTGGATTGTTTTGGCTACCTACGGCAGTTAATAGTCTCATTTTCTCTTAAACTTTCTTTTGTGTAAAGGGAAGAGGACTTAATGTCTCTCTCCCTACTCCTCAAAATCTTCCAACGGTTGCCCATTCCTCTCCTCATCAAGCAGAAATCCCTGACCATTGGCTACCCAATCAGCATCCTCCCATCTCCACCTCACCTCAGCTTATACCCTTCACTCCAGCTGTCTGGCTTTGCTTTGGCCACAAAGTAGCTCCAGTGTAGTGCTCTCATCAATCAATCAATCAGTGGTATTCACTGAGCACTTACTGTGTGCAGAGCACTTTACTAAGCACTTGGGAGAGTACAATAGAGTTGGTAGATACATTCCTTGCCCACAAGGAGCTTATAATCAATCTATCAATATCCACCTGAGAGCCCTGAAGTTACTGTTTTAGTTCATCTGCCTTAGGATGTTCGTCCTTTTATTGATCCTGAAACACATAATAATAATAATAATAATAATAATAATAATAGCTGTGCCATTTATAAAGCACTTTCTATAGGCCAAGCATTCTTTCATTCATTCAATCATATTTATTGAGCACTTACTGTGTACAAAACACTGTACTAAGCACTTGGGAGAGTACAATATCACAACAGACACATTCCCTGCCCACAATGAGCTCACAGTCTAGAGGATTTAATGCTGTGCTTTGCAAACAGTAAGCACTCAATAAATACAATTGAAAGAATACTATGCACTGAAGTAGATTGAAGATTATCAGGTCCCATATGGAACTCATATTCTAAGTAGGGGGAAGCACAGGTATTGAATCCACATTCTGCAATTGAGGGAACTGAGGCACAGATAAGTTAAGTCATCTAAGGTCATGCATCGAGCAAGGGTAAGAGCTGGAATTAGAACCCAGATCTTTGCTCTCTCCATTTGACCACGCTACTTCCAACAGAACAGATGAGAAAAGTACCCATGTAGCCCAGGAGAATTGTAAGAAATGCCTTCAAGAAGAGGGCTGAGAGCCACTGAAATTGGCTACTTCCCAAGTGAAGTTGAGCATTTATAGGATGAATTGTGCAGTGTAGATAGTCCATCTGAATCAAGAACCCTCTCTCCATCCCCTCCCATTGTGGATCATATTAAAAGGTACTGCAGATCAGGAGTAAGGGTGGTAATAATCATGTTTAACTATTTACTATGTACTAAGCACAGGGGTAGATGAAACAGCATTGCCTAGTGGATAAAGCATGGGCCTGGAAGTCAGAAAGACCTGGGTTCTAAATCCTAACTCCACCACTTGTCTGCTGTGTGACCTTGGGCAAGTCACTTAACTTCTGTATGCCTCAGTTATCTCATCTGTAAAATAAGAATTAAGACTGTGAGCCACATGTGGAACATGGACTATGTCCAACTTGATTAGCTTATATCTAACCCAGAGCTTAGCACAGTGCCTGGCACATAGTAAGTCCTTAATAAATGCCACTTTAAAAAAAAATCAGGGCTTGTTGTCCAAGTAGGAAGAAGGAAAGTTATTTTATTCCAATTTTAAGGATGAGGAAACTGAGGCACAAATAAGGTAAGTGACTTGCCCAGGTCACACAGGAGGCAAGAGGCGGAGGCAGTATTTGAACCCAGGTACTCTGGCTCCCAGGCCCAATCTCTTTCCACTAGGCAACACTGCTTCTGAGAGGAAGAGCTGAGGAAGGGGAGAAAGAAGTCTGAAAAGCAGAAGTTCCCTTACTTCTGGCACACCTGGCTTTTACCTGGCAGTCCCAGTACTTGGCTCTAGTTAAAGTAGACCTAACTAGACTGGAGACCTAGAAAAGCACTTTGGCTTAGGATTTCTCCTGTGAAATCAATTGCAGTTTAATACATCTTATCCAAACCTGAGGGTCCTAGCCCTTCTGAAAAATCCACCAGGAATGAGAAAGTGGGCTTCAAGGCTATCTGTCCTGTGCTTAGTGGGCAATCATAATTATGGAACTTGTTTATCTGTCAGTCATATTTATTGAGCACTTAGTATGTGCAGAGCACTGTACTAAGTGCTTGGGAGAGTGTAATATAACAGAGTTGATAGACTCATTCCCTGCCCTCGATGAGCTTATGGTCTAGAGGGGGAGACGTGCTTACTGTGTTCCAAACACTGGGGTAGATACAGGTTAATCAGGTTGAACATAGTCCCTGTTCCATGTCAGGCTCCCAGTCTTAGTGGGATTAAATCCCCATTTTGCAAATGAGGTAACTGAGGTATTCATTCATTCAATTGTATTTATTGAGCACTTACTGTGTGCAGAGACAGTTCCCAGACTGAGCCCTCTCCTTCCTCCCCTTCCTCCCCCTACCCATTCCCCCTGCCTTACCTCCTTCCCCTCCCCACAGTACCTGTATATAAGTATATATGTTTGTACCTATTTATTACTCTATTTATTTATTTTACTTGTACATATTTATTCTATTTATTTTGTTAATATGTTTTGTTTTGTTGTTTGTCTCCCCCTTCTAGACTGTGAGCCTGCTGTTGGGTAGGGACCGTCTCTATATGTTGCCAGCTTGTACTTCCCAAGCACTTAGTACAGTGCTCTGCACACAGTAAGTGCTCAATAAATACGATTGAATGAATGAATGAATGCAGAGCACTGTACTAAGTGCTTATATAAATAGCAGCATGGCTGAGTGGAAAGAGCATGGGCTTGGGAGTCAGAGGTCATGGGTTCGATTTCTGGCTCTGCCACTTGTCAGCTCTGTGACTTTGGGCAAGTCAGTTAACTTCTCTGTGCCTCAGTTACCTCATCTGTAAAATAGGGACTAAGACTGTGAGCCCCACGTGGGACAACTAGATAATCTTGTATCTACCCCAGTATTTAGAACAGTGCTTGGCACATAGTAAGTGCTTAACAAATACCATCATCATCATCATAGAGAAGTTAAGTGTCTTGCCCAAGGTCACCCAACAGTCACGTGTCAGAGTGAGGTTAGAACCCAGAATCATACATCTTGTTTCCTATCCCTGCTACTAACTGCTGGGGCAGGACAATTAGTTGAAGCTCCATGGTAGAAGTAGAAGTGGTAGTTGTTGTGATAATAGCAATCACTAATTTCTTACTGTATGCACAGTACCGAAGTGCTGGGAGAAAAGTACACTGGTGAGAATTAGACAAAGTTCCTGGCCCTCAGGGGCTGCCGATCTACTCACATAAATGGGGAAGGGGGACTGGTGACAGCACATAAGGAAAGATGAAATAATAAAATCCTAAAGCACCAAAAAAAGACAAGGACAATGACTCCTCAGTCACATGGAGGAGAGCCAGTGTGAGATCCCTGGGAAGCAGTCAATCAGTCAATTGTATTTACTTAGCCCTTAACTGTTTGTAGTGTACTGTACTAAGTGCTTGGAAAGTACAGTACAACAGTATAACAGACACATTCCCTCATCACAGTGACTTTACAGTCTAGACGGGGAGACAGACAATAATATAAATAAATAAAGAGCTGGGAGGGGGATGATTAAAAGAAGCAAGTCAGGGTGACACAGAAGGGAGTGGGAGAGGAGGAAAGGAGGACTTTTGCAGGGAAGGCCTCTTGGAGGAGATGTGCCTTCGATAAGACTTTGAAAGGAACTTTGAAGCAGCATGGCGGTTCAGGAGACGGTGTCACTGAAGGCCCTGAGATCTGTGATGGAAGGCCAGCAGTCTTGGGAGTCATGATGTGAAGCCTCCAGGATCCCATTTTTTCACTAAGATGAGCCACCGTCACCCTGTGAAGCGAAGTGAAACAGGAGCCACAGAAGGAATGAATGGACTGCCGACTCAAGTGCTTGGTGGCTTCTGTTCCTCCTTCCTACTGTTTTTGTTTGTCTCTGCTCTGTGGAAATATGTGTGTGCATATGTGTGTTTTTGCATGAGTCTGTCTGCGCACTGTGACTGAATGTGGGTGTGACTGACAGTGGGGTTTTTGATAATCTCCTATGTCCTGCTGTCTTCAGTCTCCCTTTTCTGTCTCCCTCTCTTGCCCTCCTTCTTGGACAATTAGATAAGACTCCCTGGAAGGTTTTCCCATATTCCGTTTTGAGCTCTAGGCAATCTGGTCACTCTAGCGAAAGAGACAGACATAAATAGTTGCCGAGTCTTTGGTGGGAGAAAAGAGTTTGGAAGAGGGAAGAAATTCCTAGGAAGCAAGGAATGGCTTGAAAGTTTTCATTTTTCAAGTTCCTACTCAAAAGCAGCAACCAAGCTTCCTTCCATTCCCTTGCAGGTTCCCAGGACCCTCTACTTCAGCCAAGCTTTGCTGTCTGCCCTGGGGCAAAGGAGACCTTATTTTAAATGACCAAAAAGATGCAGTTTCTTAGTTTAATGAAATTCCCATTAAAAGCAGGCCATTGAGTTATTGTTGACCACCATTTGAAAAGAGAATTGGAAATCTGCCCATAGTACTGTACCCTTGAAACCAGTATGAAAAATGATCATCTGCTTACTATCCAAATAGTTGAAGCCCTAATTAAATGAACAGTTTCTTTTCTCTTAGTTGAAAATCAGCCTGAAGAAGCCAAGCCAGGACTATGCTGTGGTGAAGAAAGTCAGGAAGTCAGATTCCTGCAAAAGGGTCATGATTTTCAGTATTGTTTTGTTATATATTTTTGTTCAGTCCGGACAGCCTGCACTTCTGACATTCTTTTGGTCAAAGAACAAGGGCATTAGATTACTTGTGACTTTCATTTTGAATGCACTCATTCTCGAGTGAAGTTTAGTCAGGATCGCATCCTGACAGATGTAAGAAAAGATAGAATCTAGGACAGAGAAGCAGAGGAAAGCAAACACAAATGAGAACCTCTCTCTCCTCAGAGGAATCATGCTGTATTTTCTCCTACTTGGTGGAGAAAATCAACCAATCATGACCACTAACTGTGTGCAGAGCACTATACTAAGCACATGGGAGAGTTGGTAGAACAGAATTGGTAGATACATTCCCTGCCCACAAGGACCTTACCATCTAGAGGGGGGAGACTGACATTAACATAAATTATTGATGTGCAAGGAAGTGCCGTGAGGCTGAGGTGAATAAAGTTTATAAACCCAAGGACAAGAGGGACACAGAAGGGAGGAGTAGGGAAAATGCAGGCTTAGTTGGGGAAGGCCTCTTGGAGGAGACATAATTTTAATAAGGCTTTGAAGGTGGGGAGTATGTTGATCTGTAGGATAAGAAGATAGAGGGAGGTTCAGGTAAGAGGTGGAACATTGGTGAAGGGTTAGCGGCAAGAGAGGTGAGATCAAGGTACAGTGAGTAGGTTGGTGTTAGTAGAGCTAAGTGAGCATGCTGTGCTGTACTGGAAATTAGTGAGGTAAGGTAGGAGAGGGCAAGGTGATTGAGTGCTTTAAAGAGTTTGATGTGGAAATGGATGGGAAACCACTGGAGGTTCTTGAGTTATGGGGAATCATGGACTGAACTTTTTTTAGAACAATGATCTAGGCAGCAGAGGGAATTGGACTGGAGTGGGGATAAACAGGAGGCAGGGAGGACAGCAAGGAGAACAGCAAGGAAGCAATCGCATTTGTCAAAGAATTGTAGAATATGTGCTTGGATCAGTGTGGTTGCAGTTTGGGTGGAGAAGAAATGGAGCTTTTTAGCAATGCTGTGAAGGTAGAACCAACAGGATTTGGTGACAGATATGTGGATTGAATGAGAGTGATGAGTTGAGGATAATGCCACGAATAAGTGCTTGTGAGACAGGGAGAGTGGTAGTGCTGCCTACAGTGATGGGAAAGTCTGGGGGAGGGCAGGATTTGAGTAGAAAAATGAGGAATTCCATTTTAGACATGTTTAGTTTGAGGTGTCATTGGGACATCCAAGTAGAGATGGCCTGAAGGCAGGAGAAAATAGAGGAGAAAAATGATACAGAGATAAAGATTCGGAAATCCACATAGGGATGGTAGTTGAAGCCACGGAAGCAAATTCTTCCACCCCTAGACTGTAAGTTTGTTGTGGGCTGGGAAGGTGTCTGTTTATTGTTGTAGTGTACTCCCGCAAGTGCTTAGTGCAGTGCTCTGTATACAGTAAGCATACAATAAACACGATTAAATGAAAATGGAGAATAGAAAGGGACCAGAACTGAGACTTTGGGGGTTCCTTCACCTAGGAGGTGGGAGACAGAGGAGGAGCCTGTGAAAGAGACTGAGAATAATAATGATGGTATTTGTTAAGCACTTACTATGTGTGAAGCACTGTTCTAAGCGCTGGAGGGGATACCAAGTGATCAGGTTGTCCCACGTGGGGCTCATAGTCTTAATCCCCATTTTACAGATGAGGTAACTGAGGCACAGAGAAGTTAAGTGACTTGCCCAAGGTCACACAGCTGACAACTGGAAGAGTGGAATTCGAACCCATGACTTCTGACTCCCAAGCCCGCGCTGTTTCCACTGAGCCACGCTGCTTCAAAGGAGTGGCCAGAGAGATAGGAGGAGAAACAGCAGGGGAAACAGCATGGTCTAGTGGTCTGTAGGCTGAGAACTCATTGTGGGCAGGGATTGTCACTCTTTTATGCTATGCTTTACTTTCTCAAGCACTTAGTATAGTGCTTTGCACAAAGTAAGTGCTCAATAAATACTACTGAATGAATGAATGAACAAATGAATACAGAACAGGCCTGGGAGTCAGAAGGACCTGGGTTGTAGTCCTGGCTCTGCCATCTGTCTGCTGTGTGACCTTGGGCAAGCTACTTAACTTTTCTGGGCCTCAGTTACCTCACCTGTAAAATGGGGATTAAGACTGTGAGCCCCACGTGGGACAACCTGATCACCTTGTATCCTCCCAGCGCTTAGAATAGTGCTTTGCACATAGTAAGCACTTAACAAATTATATTTTAAAAAAGTGCTTAGTACAGTGCTTGGCACACAGTAAGTGTTTAATAAATACGAATTAATTAATTAATTAATTTAAGGACTTGCTATTCACCCCATCCTCAGTCAAATAGCATGAAAAGCTTGTGCACCCCTGGCCAAGAGGGACTTGGCCTAAATGAAAGTTCTTTGAGAAGCACATGGGCCCTCATAACGCTCATCAGATAGCAACTCCAATCATGGACATGGCCAATCAGCTTTATAGAATCCCATACAATCAATCAATCAATCAACCAATGACATTTATTGAGGGCTTACTCTGTACCAAGCATTTGGGGAAGGACACACCAACAGAGTTTGTATACCCAACCCCTATCCCAAAGGAGCTAGCAGACTAGAGTTTTGGCAAGATTTTCAGGGACATCATTTCCCCATTCACAACTAGATGACACATTGCTCTCTCCCAAGAAAATGAAGCTCATTGTGGGCAGGGAAAGTGTCTGTTATTATAATGTACTCTCCCAAGCACCTAGTACAGTACTCTGCACACAGTAAGCACTCAATAAATACAACTGATTGGCTGACTGACTCCTTTCCAAGAGTCCTTGAAAGTGTTCCAAGTGTTAATTCCAGGCCACATTCCAGAGAACCAGACAGCCATTCAGTGCTGACTTTTGTTTTAAACCCCCCCCCAAAGCATAAAAAGTCCACACTCAACACTTCACTAACTGTGTTGGAGAAGCTGTGACATAAATTCGTGGGAGACTGACATGCCAGTCAACGTTTGGAGAAGGGAACTCAGTTCTAAGGAATGAGATTGTGGAGAAATCCACAAGTGGAAAAGCAACAAATTACCAAAAGCAGTAAAAACTAAGTAGGACCCTCCTCCTTTTCCCCAAGACCTCTGCATGACCTGAATTACACTAGGTGACGTGTGGAGGAATTGTCTTTGAAGCAGGAACCACAAGATGCTAGAGCTGGAACAAAGTTCTTTAGGTCAATTAGTCGGGGTCCCAGTCCTCCAGAGTAGAATGTGCTTTTGGAAGCCCAGTTCGATGGGTTACCAAGTAATTCTTTGGAATTTACAGTGAAAGAGAGTGATGCCACACCCCACATTTTAATGGTATTTTTTAAGCCTTTGCTGTAATAATAATAATAATTGGGGTATATGAATAAGCACTTACTATGTGCCAGGCACTGTACTAAGTGCTGGGGTAGAAACAAACTAATCAGGTTGGGCACAGTTCCTGTCCCACATAGGACTTAATCCCCACTTCACGGATGAGGTGAATGAGACACAGAGCAGTTAAGTGATTTGTCCAAGGTCACACAGCAGACAAGTAGCAGAGGCAGTGTATATAGGCAGTATATATAGAACCCAAGTCCTTCTGACTCCCAGGCCCATTCTCTATTCAATAGACCACACTACTTTCACATCCTCCTATTTCCATATCCCCCTCTCCACCCTTTCAATCCCTGGAAGTCAGTCTCAAGAAAACAAGGCATAAAGAATGCATTGAAATGTAGTTGAAAATCGCTATTCCAGTGATTGACAGCTGATGTTAAGTGAAAGGCAAAGGAAATCCAAACGGCTCTAAAACATCAGGTCAGGTTGCGTCCAAACTAATTAACTTGTATCTACCCCAGTGCCTACAATAGTGTTTGACACATAATTAGCACTTAACAAACACTACTGTTATTATTATTTTCAGCCCAGTCCACAGATGGAAACACGATTATTTAATAACAACAATAACTGGGGTATTTGTTGAGCGCTTATTACTTTGCCAGGCACTATACTAAGTGCTTGGGTGGATACAAGCAAATCAGATTGAATGCAGTCCCTGTCCCATGTCGGGCTTACAGTCTCAATCCCCATTTTACAAATGAGGTAACTGAGGCCCAGAGAAGTGAAGTGACTTGCCCAAGGTCACAGCAGAGAAGTGGTGGAGCCAGGAATAGAACCCATGATCTTCTGACTCCCCAGCCTGTGCTCTATCTACTAATAAAAAAAAAAATGGAAGAAAGGCAGCTGTCTGCTTAAGGTGGGGACAGTTCATGGCTCAGACTCCAAGGCACAGCCGTAGCTACAGCGACTGCTAAAATAGCCACCAGCCTTTCTGAGGTTTTGTGGAGGCCTCTTTCCCGCTGGAGCAGTGGAAGGCCGGATGGGATGGAGTCTCTTCGATGATGTGGATGAGAGCCGTGAGGGTTCCAGGAAGGAAGTGTGGTTGTCCTTTGCAGGGCAAGGCAGGGTTGAACTGTGGCTGCTTAGAGTAAGGGTGCACGTTACAGGACCTCTTTGGATTTTTTCAGTTGGCCCTGGGTTCTGCAACTTGTTCTGCCACTGGCCTGATGTATGACCTTGGGAAAGTCAATTATCTCCATTTTATAGATGGGAAAACTGAGTCATAAGAAGGTTAATTGACCAAATGCTTGCCATTCATACCCCAAAGGGATCTTGTGAGGCCTAGATGAAAGAGTGTGGGTCTGAGAGTGAGAACTGGGTTCAACACCAGTTAGCTGATCCCCACTCCAATCCAGGCCAGCGCCCCTTACAAACCCCACCCCACAAGGCTTCCTCCAATTCCCCCTCTTCCCCTGAAACTCATTTCTCCCATGACCCTGCCTACTTTTGGCTGCAATTCTCACCTGGACAATTTGTGTGTTCTCTCATTTGGGAGCAGTTTGCTGCTTAGAGTGCAGAATTCAGTAACAGGATTTAGCTCTGTGTTTCCAGAGAGTTCCTTGACTGTACCAGGTCAAACTGGTAAACACTGCAATACAGTAAGCAATTGAAAAATATGTAGGTGTGCAAAATCCAGAAGGAGATTTTTCTAGAAATTCCCAATAGGAGTGGAAGAACCTATTAACACTTGAAGGAATATGTTCCTCTGGATTTTCCTCTCAGCCTGTAGATAGTGCAAATATCTGTCCCAGTACCCCAGTTCTTTGCTTAGGAAAATTTTAAGAAGTCTGTTATTGAGTTGCAAAATAATGAGCAAATTAGTACTTCTTATTTCTTTGTCAGTATCTTAGGTACTTTGATCTAACAGGCTAGATTCAGTGATTTCCACAAGGAAAAACTGACAATTTAGAGGGAGGAACTGACTTCTTGTACACACAGGACAATCTAATATTTGGAAATTCTAAGCTAATCCTCCTCAACCTCTCAGCCACTTTCTACACTATCGTCCATCCGCTTCTCCTGGAAGCATTATCCAAACTTGGTTTTGCTGACACTGTCCTCTCCTGGTTCTCTTCCTATCTCTCTGGCTACTCATTCTTAGCCTCTTTTGTGGGCATTTTCTCTGTTTCCCATCTCTTAACTGTGGGTGTCCCTCAAGGTTCAGTTCTGGGTCACCTTCTATTGTCCCTTGGATAAGTTATTTGCTCACATGACTTCAACTACCACCTCTATGCAGATGATTCCCAAATCTACATCTTCAGTCTTAATCTCTTTCCCTCTCTGCAGTGTCACATTTCCTCCTGCCTTTGATGTCCTGCTGTCACCTCAAACTTAACATGTCCAAAACAGAACTCCTTCTCTCCCCACCCAAATCTTGTCCTTCCCCTGACTTTCCCATCACTGTAGAAGACACCACTGTCCTTTCTGTCTCACGAGCCCGTAAGCTTGTTATTATCCTTGACTCCTCTCTCTCATTCAACCCACATATTCAATATACCACTAAATTCTGTCAGTTCATCCTTCACAACATTGTTAAAAATTGCCCTTTCCTCTCCATCCAAACTGCCTCCACATTAGCCCAAACACTTTTCCTCTCCTGCTTTGATTACTGTTCCAGCTCCCTTACTGACCTCTCTCTCCCTTCCAGTCCATACTTCACTCTACTGTTTTCTACAGAAATGTTCAGTTCATGTTTTCCCACTCCTTGAGAACCTCCCATGGTTGCCAAACAGAAACTGAGGTATATACAAGATAATCAGGTCCCACATGAGACTCACATTCTAAGTAGGAGGGAGAATGGGTATTGAATCCCTATTTTTCAGATGAGGGAAGTGATGCACAGAGAAGTTAAGTGACTTGCTCAAGGTTATACAGCAGGTGTGTGGAGGTGGCTGGATTAGAACCCAAGTCTTCTGACTCCCATTTCTTCCCACTATGCCATGTGCTTTGAAGATGAAAGGAGATAGCTGTCACTGGAACCCTGAAAATTCAGGAAAAATGCCACCTTGGGGGAAGGGATTCATCCTGGGGAGATGTCAGCAAGGGCATATCTTCAGCCCAGGGAGGTCCATCCATTGGGAATCCAGATTGCACAAGGCAGGTCAGTTTTAACTTCTTTGTTTTCCTTCCCTAGGTGGATGGGAAAACCTCTATAATACTTCCCAACGTTTTTCTGTTTCACTGATCTCGGAGGAAAGTCATTTCAGCCAAATGCCAGTGACTTCATTTGTCTCAAAAAAGCCAAGAGCTGAACGATCCACAAATTAAACTCACAAATGTCAGAATAAATTAAATTGCTAATTGAAGAAAAGAGATTAGCCAGGTACCTCAGTGAGTTTGCAACCAAATCTAATAAGCTTTATATAATAAGAGGGAAAACAAACAAACAAATAAGGATGAAATGGTTTGAAGACAGGTCGAGAAACTGCGGTTTGCAGATCTCAGCACTGGGTAGAGATTGCAAAGCAATCTCTCTGTTTTTCAGTGGACTCTTAGAAATTGCTTGAGGCAGGGAACCAGGGATAATAGGTTTAGGGATGTGGATTCTGGAGTTGGGAATTAAAGCACCTTCCCCTTGTATAACCTGAAGTCAGTATTTGGAACACTTGTGATTCATGGTCAGCCAATGATACTACCCCCATCCCCCCACACACACCTCTCCCCCCTAGCCCTTACTTGTAAGACCAAATTTGCCTACATTCCAGAAATAAGGAAAGAGGCACAGGGATCTCTTCCATAGAATTTTCTCAACCTCTTCCTCAGACCTCCCTGCTAGCAATGGCTGGATGATATTGGAAGTTCAATCCATCCATCTTTTCTTCTTGTACTGCTAATGAGCTGTTCGGGTTCTTTCTTCATGTCTTCCTCTGTCTATCCTTATCTGAAGAGGGAAGGATTCACACTTGTGAGGTGATCTGAGGTCCAACTAAGACTTTTATTCCCCAAAACCTTCCAAATATATCTTCAGATCTATTAAAGATGAAGGGGCCAGGGTCTCTGTCCACTGTTTAGCCATGTATTCTCTCCCAGCATGCATTGCACACAATAGCACTTACTAAATACTAAATACAATTCACCCACCACATACTGATCCATCATAGGCCATTTGTGTCTTTGGTTTAACAGCTCTTTCCACTTTTCCAAGCTCTTAGTACAGTGTTTTGTGCACAGTAAGCACTCAATAAATACACTTGAATGAGTGTGAGTGAATTCATGACCTGAGACAATGAGATGTGATAACCTGGAATGGAGAAGGAGATAATGATTCTGGACCAAAGCCAGAGCAAAGGGGTATACTTAAGTTTCTTAGAGAAAGTCGGTTTGAAAACTCTATCATATCTTCCCAAAGCCCTCCATTAAGAGAAGGGGAAAAGTACCTTTGACAGGGATGTTAATAAGGAATGGCTTTGTGGATCTGAGTTGTGGGAAATGAAGAAAAAGTGACCCTTGGAAATAGAAGCTTGCCACACTGACAAGAGATAGAAACAGTTGTCCCCAAATTGGAATGCTAGCCTTCCCCCAAGCCACCTTTCCTCTTATAGGGCCATTAAACTTCCTTCTATAACCCTGCAGAATGCTAAAGTCTTTGGTACTGCAGGAGTTGGCCCCACCTAGTACAGGGGCCAGAGCCGATGGTGAGTACTGTCATCGACATTGTCCTCTCCAGGTTCTTCTCCAATCTCTGTCACTCATTCTCAGTCTCTTTTGTCGGCTCCTCTTCTGCCTCCCACCCTCTGACTGTTGGAGTTCCTTCACGACTCAGCTCTGGGTCCCCTTCTTCCTCCATCTTCACCCACTCCCTTGGAGAACTCATTTGTCCCCACAGCTTCAGCTACCATATCTATCCAGGTATTCCCAAATCTACCTCTTCAGCTTCGAAGTCTCTTCTTCTTTCCAGTCTAGTATTTCCTCCTATCTTCAAGACATCTCTACTTGACTGTCCTAACAATACCTCAAATTTAATATGTCCAAAACAGAACGCCTCATCTTCTCAGCTGAATCCTGTTCTCCCACTGGCTTTCCCATCAAAGTAGAAGGCATCGCCATCTTGCCTGTCTCAGTAGAACATACCCTTGGCATTGTCCTCCACTCTTCTCACTCTTTTAACCCCCATATTTACTCTGGCTCCAAATCTTTTAGTTCTTCCTTCATAACATCTCTAGCATCTGCCCTTTCCTTTCTATCCAAACTGCTCCCACTCTGGTTCAAGGATTTATCCTAACCCAACAAGACTACTGCATCAGTCTCCTCACTGACCTCCCTGCTTCCATTCTCTCCCCCTTCCAGTCCATGCTTATCTCTGCTGCCTAGGTTATTTTTCTAAACACTCATTTTGCAAACATCTCCCCACTCCTCAAAAACCTCCAATGGTTGCCCATCAATCACCACATCAAATAAAAACTCATTACCATCATCTTTAAGGGACTCAATCAGTTCTCTTCCTCCTACCTAACCTCATTAATCTCCTACTACGTCCTGGCTGTACACTTCATTCCTCGATTGTCAACCTATACTCTGTACCTTGAGCTCATCTCTTTTGCCACTGTCCTCTTGCTTAATTCCTCCTTCTGGCCTGGAACCCCATCCTCCTTCATATCCAGCAGAATATCACTCTCCATCTTCAAAGCCCTATTAAAATCACTCCTCCTCCAAGGAACCTTCCCTCACTAACCTTTTATTTCCCCACCCTAATCGCCCTCCTTTCTGTATCTCCTAACCACTTGGGTGTTTACCCCTGAAGCACTACGATACTCACCCCACCCCACCCCTGCAGCTGGTATTTATTAAGCGCTTACTCTGTGTAGAGCACTGTAATAAGTGCTTGAGAGAGTACAACAGAATTAGCAGATATGTTCCCTGCCCACAACGAGCTTACAGTCTAGAGGATGAGCTTACATTCTAGAGGATGTACCTATCCTTGAACTCTGCCCCTTCCCCATCTGTAATTTATTTTAATTTCTGACTCCCCCAGTAGATTGCAATTTCCTTAAGGATAGTGTCTACCAACTCTATCTCATCATACTTTCCTAGGCTGTTAGTACAGTGTTCTGCATACAATAAGCATTCAGTAAATACTATTGATTGATTGAAAGGATACAGGGGAATTTAGGAAGCAATTTAGTGTACTGATAGTTCAACAATAAGAATAATAATGATGATAATTGTGGTATTTGTTAAGTGCTTCCTATGTGCCAAGCACTGTACTAAGCACTGGGGTGGATACAAACAAACTGGCAGTCCCTGTTCCACATGGGGCTCAGTCTTAATCCTTAAGACTGTGAGCCCCATATGGGACAACCTGATAAGTCCAGTGCTTAGAACAGTGCTTGGCACATAGTAAATGCTTAACAAATGCCATTATTATTATGAGAAGCAGCATGGCTTAGTGAAAGGAGCACGGGCTTCAGAGTCAGAGGACATGGGTTCTAATCCCGGCTCCACCACTTGTCTGCTGTGTGACCTTGGGCAAGGCATTTAACTAGAAGCAGCGTGGCTCAGCAGAAAGAGCCTGGGCTTTGGAGTCAGAGGTCATGAGTTCTAATCCCGGCTCTACCATTTGTCAGCTGTGTGACCTTGGGCAAGTCACTTCACTTTGTGCCTCAGTTCCCTCATCAGTAAAATGGGGGTGAAGACTGTGAGCCCCACATGGGACAACCTGGTCACCTTGTAACCTCCCCAGCACTTAGAACAGTGCTTTGCACATAGTAAGCGCTTAATAAATGTAATTATTTTTATTATTATTACTCTGTGCCTCAGCTACCTCATCTGTAAAATGGGGATTAGGACTATGAGTTCCAAGTGGGACAACCTGATTACCTTATATCTATCCCAGTGCTTAGAACAGTGCCTGACACATAATAAGCACTTAACAAATACCATTATTATTATTATTTTTTTGGCACAGAGAAGTTAAGTAATTTACCAAAGCCCACACAGCAGAAAGGTGGCTGAGCCAGGATTAGAACCCATGACCTTCTGAATCCCAGGCCTGTGTTCTAGCTACTATGGCATCCTGCTTCCCAATGTATCGGCTGCTCCTCCAGGAGACTGAAGGAGTAATGACATTGCACAGAAAGCAGGATATGCCCCTTTGTACAGAAACCAAAATATCTGTGGTAGGTGGGTAGGGCGACTGAAAGGGGAATCTATGTCAGTCAGGGGCTCTGGGCTTCAATTAATGGATTGATTCTGATTCATATGCCTAATGCTTTGTAGCATTTGTTTATTTTTTTAAAATTTAAATTCGGTTTCACTACAGGCCCAATAGCTGCCTTCATTATGGCTGTTGGGGCTCTGATCAGACCCAGACATAACACAGAACATATAAAAAAATAAAGTGGAATGAAGCAGCATTCTTCGATGAAGTCGGCTTTCGGGCAACTTAATAAATGAAAGTATTATCTCCACCTGTCCCCCTGTCCACCGGACTTGAGCATCTTTAATCACATGCTCTGTTTACTGACAGTTCAGTTATCTGGCATAATGAGTCAGTCTAGCAGGCTTTATGTTCATTGGTGGCCTACTTTCAAAGTCCCTTTGAAATCAGAGTTGGGCATTATCTAAACGGGAAGATTTTGTCAACAGTCATAAACAGGATGACTCTTATTGCATGGAGATAGTTTTGCTTTATTTAACCTTTATGAAAGTTGCCCCTATCGAGTTAGTGGGAACCAGTCAGCTCCGAGGTAAGAACACATTGCTAAGGCCACTGACTTAGAATGTCATCTAAATGGAGGAGGGCATAGCAAAGGCTGGCTCAGGGGTGTCATTGTGAGAGAAAGTAAGAACTCTTTATGGGACCACAGTAGGCTTTGGCTGAAGTGCCCATGACCCTTCTCTCTCTGTGAACCGAAGAACAAGCATCCGCTAATTGCTGCTACTTGGTCTGGTTTCACCTTGAAGGATGTGAGATTTGATGGAATGAGTGAAGCTGAGAGGGCGCAGATAGATTCTGTATGGATTGCTTTCCCTGGCTTTGCTCTCCCTAAGCTGTGAAACCTTAGACCAATCTGAAAACCCCATTTATTAAGTACCAGGTACAGTACTAAGCACTGGGGTGGGTACAAGATAATCAGGTTGGACACATCCCCATTTTACAGATGTAGAAACTGAGGCCGAGAGAAACTGTGACTTACCCAAGGTCACACAGCAGACAAGTAAGCCATAGCATAATACTAAGGATGATGGTGAAGATGATGATAAAAATAATTGTGGTATTTGTTCAGCGCTTAGCATGTGCCAAGCATTGTAGTAAGCACTGGGGAAGAAATGAGATAATCAGGTCCCACATGGAACTCACATTCTAAGTAGAGGAAGAACTGTAAATCTGTTAATCTCCTTTCTACAGATGAAAGAACTGTCACAGAGAAGTTAAGTGACTTGCCCAAGGTAACACAGCAGACAAGTGGCATAGTCAGGAGTAGAACCCAATTCAAATGAACGCAGGGAACACAGAGAATGCAGCATGGCTCAGTGGAAAGAGCACGGGCTTTGGAGTCATGGGTCATGGGTTCGAATCCCGGCTCTGCTAATTGTCAGTTTTGTGACTTTGGGCAAGTCACTTAACTTCCCTGTACCTCAGTTCCCTCATCTGTAAAATGGGGATTAAGACTGTGAGTCCCCCATGGGACAACCTGATCTCCTTGTAACCTCCCCAGCGCTTAGAACAGTGCTTTGCACATAGTAAGTGCTTAATAAATGTCATCATTATTATTAATATTATTATTATTAAATGACAGGGAGCCAATGCAATTGAAGGCAAAAAGGAGTATAGAATCCAAGCAATGACTAAAGTGACAAAAATGAAGTGCCGTTTTTCATGTCCAATTTTTGTGTCCTGTTGGAACTTAAAATTCTAGAGCAGACCATGAGAGAAAATACCTTGGCACTGAATTTGAAACCAGAAAGCAACATCATTTATCTGCTTTTATTGCTCCAATCTTCAAATGCTTGTTCTTTCTGAATGTTAAAAAGCAGGCTTTAATGTTTGCACCAACAGAGGTAAGTAACGTGTCATGGAATCTCACTTTCAACAGTGGGTTAAAACGCACAGTCAGGTTCTCGGGATCTTGAAGTCATGGGGATTTTCCTCTCCCACTCCAGAGCATGCCAAATACCCAGACTATGTGCTCCATGTTAACTGCAGTGGCTACCATTCAACCTACGCATCAGGCAAAAACTCCTCACTCTCATCTTCAAGGCTCTCCATCACTTCGCCCCCTCCTACCTCTCCTCCCTTCTTTCCTTCTAAAGCCCAGCCCGCACCCTCCGCTCCTTTGCCGCTAACCTCCTCACTGTGCCTCGTTCTCGCCTGTCCCGCCCTTGCCTCCCGGCCCACGTCCTCCCCCTGGCCTGGAATGCCCTCCTTCCACACATCTTCCAAGCTAGCTTTCTTCCTCCCTTCAAAGCCCTACTGAAAGTTCACTTCCTCCAGGAGGCCTTCCCTGACTGAGCCCCCTCCTTCCTCTCCGCCCCACCCTCCGCCCTACCTCCTTCCCCTCCCCACAGCACCTGTATGTATGTTTGCACAGATTTATTGCTCTATTTATTTTACTTGTACATATTTACTATTCTGTTTATTTTATTTTGTTAATATGTTTTGTTTTGTTGTCTGTCTCCTCCTTCTAGACTGTGAGCCCACTGTTGGGTAGGGACCATCTCTATATGTCGCCAACTTGTACTTCCCAAGTGCTTAGTACAGTGCTCTGCACACAGTAAGTGCTCAATAAATACGGTTGAATGAATGAATGAATGAAGAAGCAGCATGGGCTAATGGCTAGAGCATGGACCTGGGAGTCAGAAGCACCTGGGTTTTAATCCTGGCTCTAACACTTGTCTGCTGTGTAACCTTGGGCAAGTCACTTCACTTCTCTGAGCCTCAGTTACCTCATCTGTAAAATGAGAATAACTTTGTGAGCTCCATGAGGGAAATGGACTGTGTATAACCTGATTATCTTATATCAATCTCAGCACTTACTACAGTGCCTTGCACATGGTAAACACTTAACAAATACCATAAAAAAGGGCATGAGTCTAAAATGTTAGGAAGTAGCAGCAGTGATAATTATGCACTGTCTCCCTAATAAGGATAATCAATCAATTGAATTTATAAAGCACTTATGGTGCCCAGAGTAATGTACTAAGCATTTGCGAAAGTACAGTGCAGTGGCGTTGGTAGACTTGATCCCAGTTCTTAAGGAATTTACAGTCTAATGGGGAAGAAAGAAATGGGAATAAATTTCAGAGACAGGAAATGAGAGAGTATAAGGATATGCTTCGCATGTAGTAAGCACTTAAATGCCATTATCATTATTCATTCATTCATTCAATTGTATTTATTGATCACTTACTGTGTGCAGAGCACTGCACTAAGCACTTGGGAAGTACAAGTCGGCAATTATTATTATTATTATTATTATTATTATTATTATTATTATTATTATTATTATATATATATATGTGTTGTGGGGCTAGAGGTTGGGTGACTATCATAGTATTTAAGGGGTACAGACCCAAGTTTAGAGATGACAAAGATGGGAGGGTATATATGGTAAAGAAATGAAAGGCTAGTCAGGGAAGGCCTCTTGAAGAAGGTCTGATTTTAGTAGGGTTTTGAAGTTGGAGAGAGCTGCGGTCTGTTGGAGAACAAGGGGGTGGCAGTTCCAGACCAGAGATAGGATGTGGGCAAGGGGTCGGCGTTGAGACAGACAAGATCATGGTACAATGAGAAGTGTGACTTTAGAGGGGTGAAAAATGAGGGCTGAGTTGTAGTAGATTTTTCCCAATTAATGCCACTTGTAGCCATTTGTTTTTCAGAGGGATTATCCAAAGTGAGGAGGCTACCCTTATGTGAGCCCCTTAGACTGTAAGCTCATTATGGGCAGGGAATGTGTCTGTTAATTCCATTGTATTTTATTCTCCAAAGCGTTTAGTACAGTGCTCTGCACATGCTAAGCACTCAATAAATACCCTTGATTGATTGACTTTCCATCTCCCACACTTGCAGGTATTCTTGGCAGCTGCAGTAAAAACCCCTTTCAGACTCCAAATTGGGAGCACAAATGACAGTTTTTAGCAAAGTGGACAATTCAGCAGGACAATGTCTTTCCTGCCTTGGAATAGTTAAAAGAGGTTTTATATATATATATATATATATTTGGTCCCCTGAAACACGTGACCTTGTCTTCAGGACTCAGATGCACGGGACAGACTGGGTGAAGATGCAACATGATTTCTTAGAAAGAGTCGTCTTCACATAATCAGCTCCACAATATTCATCTGTGAGCTGGAAGTACCAGACTGATGAGCAAAAAATGGCCTCTGGCAAAATTAAGACTGGAGTGGATTTGTCCCCCTCCTACAGAGAAGAGCCTAAAGTCCATGAGAAAGTTTTTTAGAATCCAGAAAAAAAAAGCCAATGAGACTGGCTTGAAATGTTTAAAAACCTGGAAAATAGACAACCCCTGCCCCAGATTGGCATTTTTCTTTCCAAAGTGCCTTGTGCTCACTGCCACCCTATAAATCAGTACTGTGGTATGACACATAGGAGAGAAAGTTAGTGAATTTTGCAGGATGAAAAGAAACTTTGGCAAGTCCCAAAATAAAATCAATTAGCCCACTGTAAAGTTACATGGACTCCTCTGACAAGATTGCCACCACAACCTGAATCAAATTAAACAGTGATTGCCTAATCAAAGAGATGAGAAAGATCCAGTCAACAATCTCTTTCTTTCCCTCACTCTTTCTCTCTGTCTCTGTTTCTGTCTCTCACTTCCTCTCTCTATTTCTCATGTTTCAGTTGTGACAATCAAGTGGTGGACATGCAAAACTCATTGTGTGTATTTCTGGGTTCAGCAAGACTGTAAGGTCATCCACTCGACTATAAAGTCGTTATGGGCAGGGAACATGTCTGCTAACTCTGTTGCATTGCTCTCTCCCAAGTGCTCAGTACAGTGCTCTGTTCATAGTAAGCACTAAATAAATACCATTGATGATGAGCAAGGTGGACTCACATCACCTTTTATGAGAGTCCTGAGGGCTTTGCACATTGCTTGCTGCCTGCATATTCCTTTAGCTATTGAACACTGAACCTTTGGAAACAAAGTAGTGTGACCTAGTGGTTAGAGCATGGGCCTGGGAGTCAGGAGGACCTGGGTTCTAATCCCAGCTCCACCACTTTTCTGCTTCTGTGACCTTGGGCAAGTCATTTAACTTCTCTTTGCCTCAGTTAACTCATCTGTAAAATGGAGATGAAGACTGTGGGCCCTCTGTGGGACAGGGACTGTGTCAAACCTGATTTGTTTGTACCTTCTCCAGTGCTTAGCACAGTGACTGGCACCTAATAAGTGCTTAACAAATACCATAAAAAATATGATTGGCCCAAAATGTCTAGTCATAGGGATCAGAAATTGATTCCTCCTGCTCAATCTGTAGGGCATCAATTTAGAGGGAACATGGCAGGAACAGAGCTGAAACTTCCCTGAATTTTGTTTATAAGGTTCATTCATTCATTCAATCGTATTTATTGAGTGCTTACTGTGTGCAGAGCACTACACTATAAGGTTCCTAGTAATAGAGAAGTCACATATAAAGCACTTAACAAATACCATTAAAAATTGTATTTATTGAATGTGTACTGTGTGCAGAGCACTGTACTAAGCACTTTGAGAGTACAACATAACAGAGTTGGTAGATACATTCCCTGGCAGGCCAGGAACTGCCCATGTACTAGTGAGGGTGTAGAGTCCAAGGGCAATGGAGCTTCTGATGCTTGAAAAACACTTTTCTGCTATACAGAGATGAAACTATCTAAGGATCTCACCTGGAGAGTTTCCAGTATGCTACCAGTCTTGGCTATGGGACGGAGAGATGGCAAAGGCATATCCATTCCATTCCTAGCTTGGGCAGCATCTAGCAAGTGGAAGGCAATCTGTTATAAATCAAACCTCACCTGTGCTGCGCAGCAGCGGCATGGGAGAGAGTTGAGGGAAGAGATTTGAGTTTACTGCACCGAAGGAGGAAATGGTAAACCACTTCCGTATTTTTACCAAGACAGTACTACCAGAAGGATTGCAGATGGAGGTGGGGTGTTCTGGGTGAGATGTGTCCATGGAGTTGCTATGGGTCAGAAACAAGTCAACAGCATAAAACAAGACAATAGACAAGTAAGCCTCCATTTCTTTGACCCCTGAATGGAAAAAAGATGCTGTATTTCCATATCTGTACAGGGATTGTTATTCCTAACAAGTTCCTTCTCACTGGGTCTGCACAAGAAGTGGCTTTCAAAAGGAAAGGAGTGAAAGTGACAGGAACAGAGCTGAAACTTCCCTGAATTTTGTTAATAAAATTCCAAGAGAAAGAGAACAAAGCCTCAATTTTCTTGACCCTTGAATGGAGAAAAGATGCTGTATTTCCATATCTGTACAGCACTTCTTATTCCTAATATATTCCCTCTCACTGGATCTGCACAAAGGAAATGACTTTCAAATTGAAAGGAGAGAAGTGTCAGGAACAGAGCTGAAACTTCCCTGAATTTTGTTTTTAAGTTTCCAAGTAATAAAAAATTAAGCTCCCATTCCCCTGACTCCTGAATGGAGAAAAGATGTTGTATTTCCGTGTCTGTACAGGGAGTGTTATTACTAACATGTTCTCTCTCATTGGATCTGAACAAAGAAATGGCTTTCAAAAGGAACGTCCTGCCAGTTGTTCAGCCCTTAGGCTATCAGTTTGCATCTTGGTAAAATAACCCAAGAAGAATGAGATCAACTAGCAAATACATTAAAAACGATTTGCAGACTCCCTGATTCTTCCTCCTAGGCTCCTGACCTTTTGCACTCGGCCAAAGACTATAACAGCCTCCTCCTTCTACACATATGGGTCATCTTTTGAAAATAATCAGTTGGGTCCTCAAAACATTGGGTCCCTAATGCCCATGACCATAAGGAGATGCAGTGTCCCATTGAGATACTCTTTTGTCTTGGCTTAATATCACATTGGTTTGGAAGAAGAATTTGTCAATCCATCAATCAATGACATTTATTGAGCACATATCCTGTGCAGAGTTCAATCAATCCTTTGATAAATGGTATTATATTATGGTATTTGATAAGTGCTGAGCTTGTGCCAGGCACTGTACTAAGCACTGGGTTCGATACAAGCTAATCAGGTTGGACACATGAGGTGCCCAGTCTTAGTCCCCATTTTACAGAGAGGGAATTGAGACACAGAGAAGTTAAGTGATTTGCCCAAGGTCACCCAGCAGGCAAATGGAGGAGCTGGGATCAGATCAAATACCAAATACCATTGTTGTTATTATTATTATTATTATTATTATTATTATTCTGACTCCCAGGTCTGCACTCTATCCATTAGATCACACTGCTTTTGATTTGCAGAGTGCTTTACTAAGCACTTGGGACAGTACAATACAACAGAGTTGGTAGACACATTCCCTGACCACAATGAGCCTACTATCTGGAGGGGAATGATTATGGTATTTGTTAAGCATTTATCAATCACTCTTCTAAGCGCTGGGGTAGATTCAAGTTTATCAGGTCAGACAGAGACTTGATCTGGGCACTTGGGAGAGTACAGTACAACAGAGTTGGTAGACATGCTCTCTGCCCAATTACGGACAAATAAATCAAATGAGTCATATTTGTTGAGTGCTTACTATGTGCAGAGCATGGTAATAATAATAATAATAAAAATACTACTACTACTAATAATAATAATAATAACAATGGTATTTGTTGAGGGATTACTCTGTGCCAGGCACTATACTAAGCACTGGGGTTGATAGAAGCAAATCAAGTTGGACACAGATAGTCCCTGTCCTACGTGGGGCTCACAGTCTCAATCTTCATTTTACAGATGCACAGAGGCACAGGAAAGTGAAGTGACTTTCCCAAGGTTACACAGCAGACAAGTGGCAAAGCTGGGATTAGAACCCATGACCTTCTGACTCCCAGGCCCATGCTGTATCCACTACGCCATGCTGCAGATTTGAAAGACATATTCCCCACCCACAAGGATAAAAATTGAAAGCTACAATAAAATCCCCTTAGACGTCTTCGCCAAGCTGACCCATACTTAACAATGTCAGTGTGATGTGGCTGTGGAGGTCAGCAGGAATCTGAAGCATCAGATTAGGAAACAGTTACCAAAACTAGGTCCCCCATTTGAGGTCAATTGCCTGGGAAAGAGGCAGATTAACAATCAGTAGTCCCTGGAAACAGTGGTGTGTTTATAGCAGCAAACTGTAGGACTGAATGTAAGCATATACTAATATGTGATGATTGACGTATCCAGAATAAAAAAATAGCTGGTGGAGCCACAGCAATCAATGATATTTATTGAATGCTTTTTATGTTCCAAGCACTGTACTAAGCATTTGGGATAGTACAGTAGTATATATGTTGCCTACTTGTACATCCCAAGTGCTTAGTACAGTCCTCTTCACACAGTAAGCACTCAGTAGGTACGATTGAGTGAATATGATCTCTGCCCCTCGGGAGCTTGCAGTCTAGTCTGCATAGTTACACATTCCAATAAATTCCAGATAGGGGACAGAATGGATAAAGATAAGTGCTATGGGAGCGAGGTAGGTACCAAAGAGTTTAGGGGGGTACAGACCCAGGAGCATAGGTGATGCAGAATAAAAGGAAAATATAGTGATTAGAAGAGAGGTTAGTCAGGGAGGAAATATGGTTTAGGTATTCAACATCTCTCTCTCTCTCTCTCTCTCTCTCTCTCTCTCTCTCTCACTTTCTCTCTCTCCTCCTCCTCCACCCATTACAGATACCCTCAACCATGTAGGGTCAGCACTTAGTCCAGTCCCTGGCATAGAGGAAGTGCTGAACAAATACCAAAAAAAAAAAAAAGCTCAAGACAATTAGCAGCAGTATCTTCAAGCAGGCAAGTCAATAACTTCCGTGGGTTTATCACCAAGAGAAGCAATCACAGCAGTTTGTGGCCCCTTTTAAACCAAACTCCTTGCATGGGTCATTAGGTCCTTCACTTGATTTTTGTGTCTTGTGTGTCTTGGACTGTAATTCGATTGTTGTTTTAGGGGAGAACAAACCCCCCAATCCCTGATCCAGAAAGAACCAAACTGCTAATCCAATCATCCTGTCCCAACTTGATTACTGTATCAGCCTCTTTGTTGACCTCCCAGACTCCTGTCTCTCCTCACTCCAGTCCATATTTCACTCTGCTGCCTGGATCATTTTTCCACAAAAACCTGCAGGACATCTTTCCCCATTCCTCAAGAAACTCCAGTGGTATTCCATTCACCTCTGCATCAAATAGAAACTCCTCACCTTTGCTTTAAAGCACTCAGTCACCTTACCCCCTCTTACCTCACCATGTAACTCTCCTACTACAATCCAGCCTGCACACTCTGCTTCTCTAATGCCAACCTTCTCACTGTACATCGATCTCATCTTTCTCACACTGACCTCTTAACCACATTCTGCCTCTAGCCTGGAATGCCCTCCCTCCTCAAATCCAACAGACAATTACTCTCTACCCCTTCAAAGGCTTACTGAAAGCATATCTTCTCCAAGAGGCCTTCCCTGACTAAGCCCTCCTTTCCTATTCTCCTACTCCCTTCTGTATCATCCTGACATGCTCCCTTTATTCATCCTCCCCAAGCCACACAGCACTTATGCTTATATCTGTAATTATTTATATTAATGTTTATCTCCCCTCTAGCCTGTAAGCTCATTGTGGGAAGGGAATGCGTCTTTTTATTGTTACAGCATATGCTCTCAAGTGCTTAGTACAGTTCTCTGCACACAGAAAGCACTCAATAAATATGAATGAATGAAAAGATCCAGGAGAATTCCAGGCCCCACTCACAAACTGATAATGCAAGTGGTTTCAGGCTAAATCCTGGCCCAAATAATGCCCCAGGCAATGAAAATGTCCAACGCCCCTTCCCTCATACCTCTTCTGAGCAACAGAGCTAAAAGTTAGGGTGGAGGGGAAAGAAGCCTCAGTCTGCTGAGTTGCCCAGTGCGCACCAAACCTAGCGTCCCCACACACCCAGTTACCTGGGTATCTTTCCCCCAAATCTGAGACAATTTTCTCTACATTCCAGACTCTGGTACTACTTTTGGGTTTTCTTGTTTGTGATCACTGATTATCTGTTCTGCTTCATGACCCACCCTCAAGAAAAGAAGGAAACACTAGAAGAATCTTGGATGCCTACTCTGTAAATTTTCCTTTGATGAAAATTACCTTGGAATAGCTAAACCACTCTTCACCCACTACTGTTATGTGGCTGGAGATCAAAGCCTCATTTCCTAGAATTGTTGGCTTCAGCAGAGGACATTGGTTTCCAGTTTCCTGCTTGGCACTTTCATCAGCACGAACCTTTAATCAATATGAATGTGTCACAGTTCAATCAATTTCCAGCTAACACAGTCTCTCTATATCCACTGATGTACTAAGTCTTGATTCTCTGACTTTATCAGTTCACCTGCTGCTACTGCTACAACGAGTGCTATTTGATTACAAAACAACTGTGCATGCCTCCAAAAACATGTACACAGATTTCCTTTACCCCTAACCCTTATAATATCTCAAGATTAATCCCATCTCAAGAGTCACTCCACCAAAGGAACTATGGGTACCCCACATAATTTTCCCCTAAAGTCTCCATGCCAGACACCTATTTATATCTTTATTATCTATTCATCTGCCATCTTGGAAAGAAGGACCAGGATTCTAAACCCAGCTACTCTTCTTGTTTGTTGTTTGACCTTGGAAAGTCATTTCACTTCCCGGTGCCTTGGTTCCCTCATCTGTAAAATGGGGATTACATCTGTGAGCCTCATGTGGGACGGAACTGTGTCCAACCTGATTAAATTGTATCTGCTCCAGGGCTTAGTACGACTGGCACATAGTGAGCGCTTAACAAACACTGTTAAAAAAAGTCTGATTTGGAGTTAATTGATGCACTGAGGAGGGTAAAGGGAGCATATTTCAATCTGAACTATTTAGTTATTTATGATACTGCTATACACCAGTTAGCTCTCTTAAATGGTTCCATGAAAACAGAATGCTAAGTAAAGATGCTAAATGAGGTACAGTTTCTCATAGGAATTGATGTGAAATGTAAACATATTTTTAAAACGTGATGAAACATAATATAATTACATGATCAAATAAAAATGTAAATATGTGTTAATTGAAGGGATTTACAATGAGTTTTTTATGTATATGCATGAAAATACTTACTTTTTAAAGTATTATTCACATCCTATTCAGGAAAAAGTCACTTTATACTAATATCCTACAATAATAATAATAATAATGGCATTTATTAAGCGCTTATTATGTGCAAAGCACTGTTCTAAGCACTGGGGAGGTTACAAGGTGATCAGGTTGTCCCAAGGAGGGCTCACAGTCTTAATCCCCATTTTACAGATGAGGTAACTGAGGCACAGAGAAGTTAAGTGACTTGCTCAAAGTCACAGCTGACAATTGCTGAAGGTTGGATTTGAACTCATTACTTCTGACTCCAAAACCCGTGCTCTTTCCACTGAGCCATGCTGTTTCTCTATATGTCATTATCTATGCTAAATAGATCTGCCATTACCTGAAGCCCAGGGGAAATGGGCTTTAATCATTCTTTTCAAGTCTGTTCAAACATTTCAAAGGTTGAGTAGAAGAGGAGAGGAGGTGATTAAGCCAAAGTTCCTTGGCAACCTCAAGTTGAAATGAGAGAACGCTGAAAGAAATACCTGCATTTAAAATTCAGGTAGAAAATTGGGAAATAAAGTTATAATAGGGGATGGTTTTACAATTAGGTCAGATAATCAAATCAACCTTAGTTTCTGCCTCACCCAGCGCTCACAATCTAAGAAGTAATAATAATAAATTAATAACAACAATAAAAATAACTGTGGAATTTGTTAAGTACTTACAATGTGCCAAGAACTGTACTAAGCATTAGGGTGGATACAAGCGAATTGGGTTGGACACAGTCCCTGACCTACATGGGTCTCACAGTCTTAATCCCCATTTTACAGCTGAGGTAACTGAGTAGCAGAGAAGTGAAATGACTTGCCCAAGACCTCACATCAGAGAAGTGGAGGAGCCGGGATTAGAATCCAGATCTTCTGACTTTCAGGCCCATGCTGTATCCACAAGGTCTCACTGCTTCTCTAAGAAGTAGGGAGTATGGGTCTTGCTCCTTTCTACAGATGAGGAGCCTAAGGCCCAGAGTGTAGTAGTAGCAGCAGCTGTAAGAATATTTATTAAGCACTTACTGTGAACAAAACACTCTACTAAGCACTAGACATGGTCCCTGTAGCTCAATCTAAGAATTTCAGCTGGAAGAAGGTATTAGAGACAGAAGCATAGGGAGTGATGAAACTTTAAAACATACTGCAAACGAATACACGGAATAAACTCATAATCTCAGTAGTGATGGAGGAATCTGTTAACATGTGAGAGCAGATTTTATACCTGGCCTGGCAAGCACGGAGCATAGAGACAAGTTAAGAAACATGTGCAAAGAGAAAGAGCCTGGGGCCTAGGGCCTGGGAATTGAAGAAGAGTTAGAAGTACATTACAGGGTCTCCCAGGCTCTCTGATCACAAAAGGAGCAGAGCCATCTTTTTATGGTACCCAGTGGTGGCTGCTCTACTGAGGATGTCCATGTGCTAGAGGGCATCATACCTCCGGAGCATGGCATAGTTAATAGAGCATGGGCCTGGGAGTCAGAAGGTCATGAGTTCTAATCCCATCTCAGCCACTTGTCTGCTGTGTGACCTTGGGCAAGTCTCTTCCACAGTGAAGAAAAAATTCTTACTCAGATTCAAAATTTTCAGGCCTCATTTTGACCCAGTGGCAATAATAATAATGATAATCATCATCATCATCATGATACTTACTAAGCATTTACTGTGTTCCAGGCTCTGTTCTAAGCACTGGGGTAGATACTAGTTAAGCAGGTTGGACACTGTCCCTGTCCCATATAGGGATCACACTCTTCATCTCCATTTTACAGATGAGGAAACTGAGGTCCAAAAAAGTGAAATGACTTGCTCAAAGTCACACAGAAGACACGTGGTTCTGATTGCAGGCTTCCAGTAACCAGACAGAACTAATCCTTAAATCCCATCAACGCATACTGCCAAAATAGCCTGGGGATTTATAATCAGTATGGAGGAGTTGTAAACTAAACTCCCCAGATATCAATCTTCATTTTTCCAATAAATTTTCCCCAACCTGATTATCGCACTGTCTCTGAGGAGGATCCCAGCAGGAAGAGAAGAACCTGCCTTTTCAAAGAGGGCCCACAGAATCCAAACTGGAATCAATATTATTCATTTTGTAAGATGAGAAAGTTCTAAATCCTGGAGGATACGTTCTGTACTTCATTTATTCTACCTCAGCCCCAACTCAAGAACGTTTGAGTTATACTGGGGTTAGAATCAGACAGAATGTTACACTATATGGAAAACTGAATGGGGTATACAAATCCCAATTTTAATGATCAAAATTCTTCTCTAGGGGTTGAGTTACCATCTCTGGGATGTGCTCTACCATGACTCCTGACCATGGTTAAATGAGTTCCATTGGTTTAGGTGGCAGGATATATCTCACTGTAATCCTTATTCCCTTGTCAAACTTAGCAGGCTGTAGGGCCCTTATTGCTCTTATTTTAGCAAAGAAAATTAGCTAGAGTATTATATCATCCTGATCTACTTATGCTTCTTCCTAAGCCCTTATTTCCCCTACTTCCTCTTCCTTCTACATTATCCTTGCATTTGGATTTGTACCCTTTAAGCACATGAAATTCACTCTTCCCTCAGTCCTACAGCACTTATGTAGATATCTGTAATTCATTTTCACTTTCAGTCTCCCACTCCAGACTGAAAGGTCGCTGTGATCAGAGAATGTGTCTACCAGCTCCATTGTATTGTACTCTCCTAAGTGCTTAGTATAGTGCTCTGCCCACAATAAGCACGCAACAAATATGATTGATAGATTGTCTCTTTTTTCCTACTCCTCTTCCTGTCATTGGCTGACATTCATTCATTCATTCAGTCATATTTATTGAGCACTTACTGTGTGCAGAGCACTGTACTAAGTGCTTGGGAAGTACAAATCAGCAACATCTTAGCAAAGATGTCTTCCTTCTGTTGTTCTCTCCCAAGTGCTTCATAGAGAGCTTTCATTGGCTGACATTCATTCATTTATTCAGTCGTATTTATTGAGCACTTACTGTGTGCAGAGCACTGTACTAAGTGCTTGGGAAGTACAAATCAGCAACATCTTAGCAAATATGTCTTCCTTCTGTTGTTCTCTCCCAAGTGCTTCATAGAGAGCTTTCCTAAACAGGAGGCACTCAAACAATATCACTGATTGATTGGGAGAAGCAGTGTGATTCAGTGGAAAGAGCATGGGCTTTGGAGTCAGAGGTCATGGGTTCAAACTGTGGCTCTGCCAATTGTCAGCTGTGTGACTTTGGGCATGTCACTTAATGGGGATTAAGACTGTGAGCCCCCATAGGACAACCTGATCACGTTGTAACCTCCCCAGCGCTTAGAACAGTGCTTTGCACATAGTAAGTGCTTAATAAATGTCATTATTATTATTACTATTATTATTAATTGACTGATTAGTGATCCCCTGGGGGCCAAGGAATGCAGCCACTCTGAAGCAGAGTGTCCTACTGCACACAACATGGGCCTGGAACTCGGAAGGACCTAGGTTCTAATCCCAGCTCCACCACTTGTCTGCTGTATGACCTTGGGCAAGTCACTTCACTTCTCTGTGCCTCAGTTCTCTCATCTGTAAAATGAGTGTGAGCCCCTCATGGAACGTGGACTGTGTCCAACCTGATTAACTCGCTTTTACTTCAGTGTTTAGTACAGCACCTGGCACGTAGTAAGTGCTTAACAAATACCATAAAAAACACAATGACTCCTTTATCCAGGCCTAAACAAAGTGTTGCTGATGAGAGATGCTTTTGAAGTGAGTTTGATTAAAGTATAGTTTAGCACTTTCTCCATATGGCTAATAGAGTGGCAAACACCCTGACAAACATATGAGCTGAAGTATTCCAATTTAATGCTGCTCTTCCTCCTCTAATCACACACCAATCTCAACATAATGAGAAAGATGACAAATGAGCCCAGGGCCTGCCTGAAGGAAACAAACCCAGCTGATTTTTTTATGGTATTTGTTCAGCTCTTTCTATGTTCCAGGCACTGTATTGAGTGCTGGGGTCGATACAAGCTAATCAGGTTGTACCACAGGTTGTTACCCATATGGGGCTCAATGGTCTTAATCCCCATTTTACAGATGAGATAACCAAGGCCCAGGAAATTAATTAATTATAGTATTTGTTAAGCGCTTACTATGTACCAGGTGCTGTACTAAGTGCTGGGTTGGACAAGCAAATCGGGGTGGACACACTCCCTATCCCACGTGGGGCTCACAGTCTTCATCCCCTTTTTACAGATGAGGTAACTGAGACCCAGAGAAGTGAAGTGACTTGCTCTAGGTAACCCAGCAGACAAGTAGTGGAGCCAGAATTTGTTCGGTTGTGAAACAGAAAGAAAGTCCACTCCTTCAGCTTTTGCTGTCGTTGTCTTATGCTGTCGTGTTATGTCCAACCCATAGTGACACCATGGACACATTTCTCCCAGAGCACCCCACCTCCATCTGCAATTGTTCTGGTAGTGGATCCATAGAGTTTTCTTGGTAAAAATATGAAAGTGGTTTACCATTGCCTCCTTCCACACAGTAAACCTGAGTCTCTGCCCTCGACTCTCTCTCATGCTGCTGCTGCCCAGCATGGGTGAGTTTTGACTTGTAGCAGATTGCCTTCCACTCGCTAGCCACTGCCCAAGCTAAGATGGAATGGATCTGCCTCCGCTTGACTCTCCATCCCATAGTCGAGACTGGTAGAGTACTGGAAACTCTCCAGGTGTGACCCTGAGAGGGTATTCCTACAGCTACAAGTTCTTGGATAACATCTTCCCAGAGTCCAATCTGGTAAAAAGCTATATCCAAGACAGAGAGTATCCACTTCTCTGACCCAGGAAAAACAGGTGTTTAAAATCAATCAATCACCAGTATTTATTGAACACTTACTGTTTGCAAAGCACTGTACGAAGCACTCGGGATAGTACACTATAACAGAGTCATAGATGTGTTCACTGCTCACAGTGAGCTTATAGTCCAGAGGGACTATATTTTGTAAGCACTCAGCAAAAACAATTGGCTGATTTAAAAGCCTCTGGAGATGATGAGTTAAAATGGTTATAATGAGACAAAGCTCATCATTACGGTTTCATGGAATTATCATTAGGACTAGTTCAATTCTTAAAATGCAATTAGAATTCCAGAATTAAGTGACCGATCCTTTGTTCCGAGTGATTTTTTGCTTTAGCTCGGAGAGTGGTTGGTACTATTGGCAGAGCAATTAATCTCAAAATGCACCTTACAGTACATTCCTTTCACGTACAGGTCATATAACAGAAGCCCTGTGGTTGGAACAGAGATGAAATTAAGTTAAGAACTCCATGGAGCTGCACAGATCTTTGGGGCTCATTAATATCCTGCAGAAAGTCAAGTGGCCTTTGCGGGATAAAGCAGTTTAAATCAAAATACTTTTTCCCTTATGAATGGGGCTTGTTTATTTTTTCAAGTTGGCTTTGTCCTTGGGCCATTGTTTCTAGGACTATGCAATTTCTCAAACAACCAGTGGTATTTATTGCATTTGACAATTGCCTAACCCTCAGCTCCACAGCACTTATGTACATATATATAAATTATATATTATAAATGATTACTATATATTAATGTCTCTCCCTCTAGACTGTAAGCTCATGGATGGAGAATGTGTCTACCAACTCTGTTGTATTGTACCCTCCCAAGTGCTTAGTACAGAGTTCTGCATACGCAATTGCTCAATAAATACCACTGATGATGAGGATGATAATGACTGAGCTCAGATTGTGAGCAGAGCACTGTATGAAGAGTTTGGGAGAGTGTAAAATAATAGAGTTGGTAGACAAGATCCATGCTACTTGGCTATGACTTTGATTCCCCTCGATGACTTCACAACTCTGGCAATGGCTCCAATTTCTCTTTAGTTTCCTGGTTTTACATTCTTCTTGTCACTGACATTATCAAAGACTGAACCAAGGTGGAATTTTCCCCACTTCTCTTTCCTCAGTTTACCTTTCCTTTTCAGACAATGGTATTTATTGTTTACTGTGTGCAGAGAACTGTACTAAGTGATTGAGAAAGCACAATATGATCCCTGCCCACAGGAAATTTGAAGAATCTCATCTGAGTCAGTTAGATGCAGAATCCCTGTGACTTGACTTGGAATTGGTTCAGCTATGACAATCTTTGGTATCACTGACAGAGAAATTGGGTTGGGCTGGATGAAAAATTGACTGTTATATATGCACACTAATTAATGACTTTGCCACCCCTACAACTAACACCCTATTTGAGTGATCCAATAAAATTAGGTCACTGTCCTGGCCACCACTTATAACCTCCATGTCTCCAGAATCCCTGACTTGTTGAGACTCCTGCAAGCCAGGGGAATGTTCTCTCCATTTTACTTGTCAATTCTCTTCCACCACCATACCCTAGCTCACATTCTTCATTCTTCTCAAACACACCTTGGCACTGTGCCTCATTCTTCCCTCTCCTACCTCTAACCACTTACTCATTCCCTTCCTCCTGCCTGGAATGCCCTCTCACTTAAAATTCAACAGAACACACCTCTCCCCATCATCAGAGCTTTTTTCAAAATCCCATCTCCTCCAGGAGATTTTTCCAGGTTAATTTTTCTTCTCCCCAAATCATTGCCTCCAAAATGTCACCTCAGCACATATATATTCATGATGACCCATAGCACATCTATATACATATATTCTCTATTACCTATGTGCTATCTTATACCACATATATATTTTTCCTTCTAATTAATTCTAATTATTTTATGTCTATCTCCCCACAAACTCCTTGAGGGCTTGAGGGATTATGTTTTTTTAACTCTACTCCTTCAAACTCTTAGTAAAGTGCTATGCACACACTAAGCTCTCAGTGAAGCAATGTAGATTACCCTGGGAGTCAGAGCACCTGGATTCTAACTTCAATCTTCTATTTATCTGCTCTGTGACCTTGGACAAGTCGCTTGCCTTCTCTGGGCCTCAGTTTCCTCATTAGTAAAATGGGGATTAAATACCTGCTCTTTCTCCCCACTAGCATGTGATCCCCAGGTGGGACAGGGATTGAGTCTGATCTGATTTTATATACCCCAATTATTATCATTATTATTATTGATTTCTTGAATTCAAGCCCCAGACCTGCTTGAAGGCCTCACACTCATAACACAGACCAAAGGGAGGGATTGGTGTCCAACATTTCATTTAAAAATGAGCCAAATGATCCAAGGCAGCACTGTCTAGCATAGTACGATGGAATGCCTCCAAAAGTGATCTAGAAGCAGTGCTCCTAATGGATAAAGCACATACCTGATAGTCAGAAGGACCTGACTCCTTCTGACCATCATCCCGGCTCATCCCTTTCATCCCGGCTCCATGACCTTGGGCAAATCACTTCACTTCTCTCTGCCTCAGTTACCTCATCTGTAAAATAGGGATTAAGACTGTGAGTCTCCATGGGACAGGGACTGTTTCCAACCTGAGAACGTTGTGTCAATCAATCAATCAATCAATCAATCATATTTATTGAGTGCTTACTGTGTGCAGAGCACTGTACTAAACGCTTGGGAAGTACAAGTTGGCAACACACAGAGACGGTCCCTACCCAACAACGGGCTCACAGTCTAGAAGGGGGAGACAGACAACAAAACAAAACATATTAACAAAATAAAATAAATAGAATAGATATGTACAAGTAAAATAAAGAAATAAATAAATAGAGTAATAAATATGTACAAACATATATACATATATACAGGTGCTGTGGGGAAGGGAAGGAGGTAAGATGGGGGGATGGAGAGGGGGCGAGGGGGAGAGGAAGGAGGGGGCTCAGTCTGGGAAGACCTACTGGAGGAGGTGAGCTCTCAGTAGGGCCTTGAAGGGAGGAAGAGAGCTAGCTTGGTGGATGGGCAGAGGGAGGGCATTCCAGGCTGGGGGATGACGTGGGCCGGGGGTCTACGGTGGGACAAGAGAGAACGAGGCATGGTAAGGAGATTAGCGGCAGAGGACCGGAGGGTGCGGTCTGGGCTGTAGAAGGAGAGAAGGGAGGTGAGGTAGGAGGGGGCGAGGTGATGGAGAACCTTGAAGCCGAGGGTGAGGAGTTTCTGCCTGATGCGCAGATTGATTGGTAGCCACTGGAGATTTTTGAGGAAGGGGAGTAGCATGCCCAGAGCGTTTCCGGATAAAGACAATCTGGGCAGCGGCATGAAGTATGGATTGAAGTGGGGAGAGACACGAGGATGGGAGATCAGAGAGGAGGCTGATGCAGTAGTCCAGACGGGATAGGATGAGAGCTTGAATGAGCAGGGTAGCGGTTTGGATGGAGAGGAAAGGGAGGATCTTGACAATGTTGCGGAGCTGAGCTGAGTCTATCCCAGAGCTTAATATAATGCCTGACTGATAGTAAGTGCTTAACAAATGCCATTTTTTTTTAAAAAACGCTGTGAAATCAAGGGCCCGCAGCCCAATGGTGGGAATCCAACATGAGACATGGTCCATGGCTAGAAGCCTCCCCCAGCTCACTCACCGTCTCACCAATCTCCCTGAGAAATGCTCCAGGCTGGAGTGGGCAATTTACTGAAAAGGAGGGAAGGTGCAAGAGAAATCCTTCTTTCAAAGCCATCTCAATCCGTGGTCATCTCAATTCCAGTCTCCTCAGTCCCTGGCCAACTATTAGACTGTAAGTTCCTCAAAGGCAGAGATTGCTAGCTGCATTATACTCTCCCAAGCATTTAGTACAGTGCTGTGCACACTAAATATTCACAGTAGGTATACACAGTAAGAGCCCCATTGATTGATTGATTGATCTTCAGATGGTTAAGCATTTCCACACTTCTGGTCCCACTCCTTTACAAAGTCATTCTCACTCCAAGCTATCAATCTATCTATCAATCAGTGGTATTTATTGAGTCCTGACTGTGCTAAGTGTTTGGGAGAGTACAGTATAACAGAGTTGGTAGACACATTCCCAGCCCACAACAAGGTTACAGTCTAGAGTGAGCACAGGTGGAAGCCACCCTCCGTTGACAAATTTCCCATTCTGGCCTACAACTCTAGATTCCCATAATAGGAATGGCCATACCCACCTGAAAGTAGGAGCTCAGACAGAATCAGAAACCTCTAGACTGTAAGCTTGTGTGGGCAGGGAACGTGTCGGCCAACTGCTCTATGTTGCTCTCTCCCAAGTGCTTAGTACAGAGTTCTCCACATCGTAAGTGCTCAATAAATACCATCGATGATAATAATGAGAAGTGACGGAATTCAGCTTTCTCTAGGAGCAGGTGAAAGATAAGAGAAATAGAACTGGCTAGCAGATATGAACTGTTATATTTTCATAAATGTATTTCTTTAGGGTAAATAACAACTTATACAGAAACCAGATTTCTGATTCCAAATAGATAAATTTGGCTTTCTAATTGTTGTGTCCAGATGGGCAATGTTTTGGGCTTTCTTCTGCTCCACACTAAAATACCTAACTGGGATTTTGGCTTCTCAAGCTTTCTGTAAAATCAAGCTACGTCTATACAGCGCTAATTAGAAATCCCTGTCATGCATGCCTTTAAGGGTACCAGGAAAACGTTTTCTATTCCAGACCCCTGTGAGTTCTGGTCTTCGTCAATGATTGTTTTTACTGTACAAGAAGTAGTTTGTTCCATTAGCGAAACCTCCACTAACTCCTCA
Organism: Tachyglossus aculeatus; assembly: GCF_015852505.1. Classification (NCBI taxonomy): domain Eukaryota; kingdom Metazoa; phylum Chordata; class Mammalia; order Monotremata; family Tachyglossidae; genus Tachyglossus; species Tachyglossus aculeatus. Next base: position 75,198,426 of record NC_052086.1, read on the forward strand.
CAAGTAGATTTCTTTGGGTACTTTTTCTACACTGCAGAATCATCAGATGGATAAAATTCTGACATCCTCAGTTTGACAGTGAGGAATGATTTAAATATGAACCTCAGTCCCCAGAGACTTGATTCTGGAAAAAGTCATAATGATAGTCCTGACCTACAAATCCCTGGCAAAACACACCCAGGGACGCAGCAGCCTCTGCTAGAGGAATCACCTGAATCACAACATCAGGGAGGACAGAGAATGGCCATATTCAGCTTAAAGTCCCCTGGGCCTCAATGGGACATAACCAAAACATTAACCTTCCTTTCTGAACAGTTATCAGTGCAATTTCCTCCTAGGTTAGTTTCTAGGTTAGTGATGCACTGGGGCCTTTGATCAATCATTTCTTTTTAAATAGTTTTTGTTAAGCACTCGCTATGTGCCAGGCACTGTAATAAGCACTAGGGAAGAACAAATAAGTCACCTTGGGCACAGTCCATTTCCCACATGGGGCTCACAGTCTGAATGCCCATTTCATAGATGGGGTAACCAAGGCACAGAGAAGTTAAGTGACTTGTCCAAGGTCACACAGCAGACATGCGGCTGATCTGGGATTACCTGCTGGTGGATTTGAGAGATACAGGATTGTAAATGAAGATACCTGAAAGGACAAAGACAAAGATACCATGGAAAAGAATAAAAAGTAGGAGGACAAGACTCACTGTGGGTTGTCACATACAGTCCCTGTCTACAGCAAATGAGGCTCCCAAGCTAAGTAGGAAGGAGTAGGACTAGTTCCACTAGTTAGATTCCAGGAAGAGAACATGCTTCGTTTAGAAGAAAGAAGGGGATTATCTGATGGTCCTTTACCAAACCTGCCCCTCACCTCTTTGCTACCACGTGGGTTAATGGCCCAATGCCCATCCATGGTAGCACACAAGATGTCCCTTAAAATGGAAAATCTTGAGAAGCAGCATGGCCTAATGGCTAGAGCATGGGCCTGGGAGTCAGAAGGACCTGGATTCTAATTCTAACTCTGCCACTTGTCTGCTGTGTGACCTTGAACAAGTAACTTCACTTCTCTGGGCCTCAGTTACCTCATCTGTAAAACGGGAAAAAAGACTGAACCCTGTGTAGGATAGACTGGATCCAACCTGATTAGCTTGTACCTACCCCAACACTCAGCACAGTGCCTGGCATTAAGTAAGCACTTAGAAAATAACAAAAAAAATTCCTTCCCTACCCTGGAGCTCTGTGGTGGTCACTGGGTAGCCTGCCATTGGTCTTTCCCATCTGTTTCAGTGCTGCCTGCTGTTTGACCTTGGGCACATCACTTAACTTCTCTGGGCCTCACTTACATTATCTGTAAAATGGGGATTAAGAGTGTGAGCTGCAAGTGAGACAGATTAACCTGATTAATTTGTATCTACTCCAGCACTTAGAAGAGTGCTTGGCACATAGTAAATGCTTAACAAGTACCAATATTATCATTATTATTATTATTATGGGGAGAGAGAGTTGCACTCACTCAGGGCACCAGTAAAAGCCATTCCAATTGACATGAGCCCAGCTCTTGTTCACCATGGACAGATCTGTCTCTTGCCTACCTGTTCCATCTAGACTCTAAGCTCACTGTGGGCAGTGCACAGGTCTCCCAACTTTGTAATACTGCACTTTCCCAAGGGTTTAGTGCAGTGTCTGTATACAGTAAGAACATGACCTAGAGGATAAAGAATGGGCCTGGGAATCAGAAGGACCTGGGTTCTAATCCCAGGTCTGCCACTTGTCTGCTGTGTGACCTTGCCAAGTCACCCTCAGCACTTAGAACAGTGCTTGGCACATAGTAAGCATTTAACAAATACTATTATTATTATTATTATTATTATTATTATTGTTCTCTGTGCCTCATTTACCTCATCTATAAAATGGGGATTAAAACTGTGAGCCCCATGCATAGACTGTGTCCAACCTGATTATCTTGAATCCAGAGTTTAGTATGGTGCCTGGACCATAGTAAGTACTTAACAGGCATCATGAAAAAAAGGAAACAGTTTGTCAACCAGGTTTCCAGGGCCAGCAGTGAAGTTATGGAACTTTACAGCTTCAGCAGCAGGGCCTGGGCCTCTGTGACAATACTGGAGCTAAAGCTTCACCTGAATCTTCTGGTCTGGACTCAGCTCAGCCACAAGGAGCCTCTGGACTTGGACAAAAGTCAATGAAACTAAAATGAATGACATTCTTCTTTCTCCTTTGCTGGTGCAGAATTTCAATATCTCTTCTTCTCCCCCCTTAAGCTGTGAGCCTGTATGTTCCTGGAACTGTGTCTGACTTCATTATTGCGATATTTGTTAAGCACTTACTATGTGCCAGGCACTGTACTAAGCACTGGGGTGGAGAATCAATGGATCCATCAAGCAAATAGGGTTGGACAGAGTCCCTTTCCCCCCGGGGCTCACAGTCTTCATCCCCATTTTCCAAATGAGGGAACGGAGGCACAGAGAAGTGAAATGACTTTCACCACCAGAAGACAGTTGCCAATCAAAGTAGCAGAGCTGAGGTATCCATGAAAGCACTGTGTGAGTCTCCTGCATTTTAGAATCCCCTCTAGAGGGTCCCACCCCCCTGAGACCCACTGCTACTTCTGAATCTGAGCCTGGAGAAGCATCATGACCTTGTCGATAGAGCACTGGCCTGGGAATCAGAAGGACCTGGGTTCAAACCCCAGTTCTGCCACTTGTCTGCTGTGTGGCCTTGAGCAAGTCACTTCACCTCTCTGTGCCTCAGTTACCTCAACTGTAAAATGGGGATAAAGACTGTGAACCCTATGTGGACTTGGTTATCTTGTATCTACCCAAGGGCTTAGTACAGTTTTCAGTACATAGAGAATGCTTCACAAATCATTATTATTATTATTATTGAACTTACAATAAATCAATCAATGTTATTCACTGAACACTTACTATGTGCTGAGCACTATACTAAGCTCTTGGGAGTGTACAATACAACAGAATTAGCAGACACATTCTTACATTCCAAAGAGGGAAGTAAACATGAGCAGCAACAAGGCATAGTGGATAGAGCAAAGGCCTGAGAGTCAGAAGGTTTTAATCCAGACTCTACCACTTGTCTGCTGCATGACCTTGGGAAAATCACTTCACTTCTCTGGGCCTCAGCTTCCCCATCTGCAAAATGGAGATTGAGACTGTGAGCCCCTCATGAGATAGGGACTGTGTCCGACTCCATTTGCTTTTATCCACCCTAGTGCTTAGTACAGTGCCTGGTACATAGTTAGCACTTAACAAACACTTTCATTATTAATATTATTATTTTTTACAGGACTCACTCCCTCTACAACCTTAGTCTCCTTGGACAAATTCAAACCTTGCTAAGAGTCAAGGTGAAGAGTCTGTTTCCTTCCAGCAGCTAACTTGGCCTGTCCTGAGGTCTGAACAGAGAGGGAGATGACCCTAACAGTGCTGCCTGGCCCACGATGAGACCACAAGGTATTCTGGGATAAGCACTCCTCAGAGCCCTGCAGATAATTGCAGGTTGATTAAAAAGGGATGGAAAAGAGTTGGTGCTTACATAACAAGATAGACCAGATATGTACAGAGGCTCTCTGGGGTTTTGTGGGTACACAAGTGCGTAGGTGGTGCAGAAGTGATGAAATGGCAGTTGGGGATGATACAACGTGAGCAGAATAGAAATTAAACGGGGGACGTCTTCCCGAACTGTACTTTCCAAGCGCTTGAATAAATGAATGAATGAATGGAGATATTCAGAAGATGTTCACCCTCTCTAATCTGGCTTCCAAACCTTTCACTCCATGGAAACCACCTTCTCAAAGGTCACAGATCATCTTCTTGCCAAATCCAATGGTCTCTTCTCCATCCTAATCTGCCTCAACCTCTCAGCTGTCTTTGACCCTGTCGACCAACCCCTTCTCCTGGAAATGTTATCCAAACATAGTTTCACTGACACTGTCTTCTCCTGGCTCCCCTCCTATCTCTCTGGCTGTTCATTCTCAGTCCCCTTCACAGCCTTCTCCTCTGGCTCTCACCACCTAGCTGGGGGGTCCCTCAGGGTTAAATTCTGGGTCCCCTTCTATTCTCCATCTACACCCACACCCTTGGAGAACTCATTCACTCCCATGGCTTCAACTACCATCTTTATGTATATGATTCCTAAGTCTACAACTCCAGCCCTCATCTCTCTACCTCTCCACAGTCATGCATTTCCTCTTGCCTTCAAGACATCTTTAATTTGATGAACTGCTGTCACTTCACACTTAACATGTCCGAAACAGAACTCCTTATCTTCATGCCCAAATCCTGTCTTCCCCATGACTTTCCCATCACTGATGATGATGATGATGATGGTATTTGTTAAGCACTTGCTATGTGCCCAGCACTATTGTAAGTGCTGGGGTAGATGCAAGGTAATTAGGTTGTCCCACGTGGGTCTCACAGTCTTAATCCCCATTTTATAGATGAGGGAACTGAGGCACAGAGAAGTTAAGTGACTTGCCCAAAGTGACAAAGCTGATAAGTGGCAGAGCTGGGATTAGACCCACCACCTCTGACTCCCAAGCCCTTGCTCTTTCCACTAAACTATGCTGCTTCTCACTGTAGACAGCACCACCATCCTTCCTGTCTCACAAGACTGTAACCTTGGTGTTAGCCTTGATTCCTCTCTCTCTCATTCAACCCATATACTCAATTTATCACTAAGTCCTGTTGGTTCAACCACCACATCATCAATAAAATCCAGCCTTTCCTCTCCATCCAAACTGCGATCACATTAATTCCAAGCATTTATCCAATCCTTCCTTGATTATTGTGTCAGCCTCCTTGCTGTCCTCCCTGCCTCCTGTCTCTCCATACTGCACTCTGCTGCCTGGATCATTTTGCTACAAAACATTCAGTCCATGTTTCTCCACTCCTTAGGAACCTTCAGTGGTTCCCCTTTCACCTCCGCATCAAACAGAAACTCCTAACCATCAACTTTAAAGTACTCAATCACTTACCTCCTCTTACCTCACCTCACTGCTCTCCTACTACAACCCAACCTCCACACGTCACTCCTCTAATGCCAACCTACTAACTGTATCTTAATCTCATCTATCGCTCCCCCAACCTCTCATCCATGCCCCGCCACTGGCCTGAAATGACCTCCCTCTTCATATCTGACAGATGATCACTCTTCCCACCTTCAAAGCCTTAGTGAAGGCTCAACTCCTTCAAGAGGCCTTCCCTCACAGGACCCTCATTTCCTCTTCTCCCAGTCCTTTCTGCATCACCCTGATTTGTTCTGTTTATTCACCAGCACCCTTAGCTCCACAGCTTTTATGTCCATAAGAAAAGCATTGTGGCTTAGTGGAAAGAGCACAGGTTTGGGAGTCAGAGGATGTGGCTTCTAATCCCGGCTCCACCACTTGTCTGCTATGTGACCTTGCACAAGACACTTAACTTCTCTGTGCCTCAGTTACCTCATCTGTAAAATGGGGATTAAGACTCTGAGCTCCAAGTGGGATAACCTGATTACCTTGTATCTACCTCAGTGCTTAGAACATAGAAAATGCTTAAAAAATACCATGATTATTATTATTATTACATTCATATTTTATTTATTTAAATGAATGCCTATCCCGCCCTCTGGACTGTAAGCCCATTGTGGGCAAAGAATATGTCTATTATACACTGTTGTATTGTTCTCTCCCAAGCTTTTAGTACAATGCTCTCTTTAGATGAATGCTCTACTTTGAAAAGAGAGGGAATTCCAGGGAGGAGGAAGGGCTTGAGCAATAAATTGGTGGCAGGAAAGATGAGAACAGGGAGTTGTAGGAGGAGGAGGAATAACAGTAGTAGACTAAGCATAGTACTACTAGTAGAGGCAGTAATAATAACCACATTTATTGAACTCCCACTTGGCATGGTACTCTGTACTAGGTGCTTGGGAAGTCTTGTTATGCTGTTGCGTCATCTCCAATGCATAGCGACTTCATGGACACATCTCTCCCAGAATGCCCCAAGTCCATCTGCAATTGTTCTGGTAGTACAACCACAGAGTTTTCTTGTTAATAATATGGACGTGGTTTACTATTGACTTCTTCTGTACAGTAAACTTATGTCTCCACCCTTGATTCTCTCCCATGCCACTGCTGCCCAGCATGGTGAGTTTTGACTTGAAGCAGGTTGCCTTCCACTCTCCAGCTACTGCCCAAGCTAGGAATGGAATGGGTTTACCTCTGCTTGACTTTGCCTCCTATGACTTTGACTTTCCCTCCCATAGCCAAGACTAGTAGAGTACCGGAAACTGCGATTCTGAGAGGGGAGGGTTTGGAAAGGACAGAATAACAAATTGTCATGTTCCCTGCCCATGAGGAATCAGCATGCCCTAGTGGAAAGAGTGTGGACCTAGAAGGAAGGGAACCTGTGTTCTAATCCCAGCCCCTCCTTGCATACTGTATGACCTTGGGCAAGTCACTTAACTTCTCTGTGCCTCAATTTTCTCACCTGAAAAATGGAGTTTCAGTACCTCTTCTTCTTCCTCATTAGACTATGACCCTATGTGGGCCTAGGACTGTGTCTAACTTGTTCATCTTGTATCCACCTCAGTGCTTAGTACGGTTTTTGGCACATTGAAAACGCTCAACAAATACTACTATTATTATTATCATTAAGATTTTACTTCAGCGGGGGAGGGAAAATAACACTTTCTACAACTAGAGATGTTAAAAATAAATAATTTGAGCTGTTTCATTGTTTTTCACGTGTGGTTTTATGATTTCAGAACCAACTTCAATTTCAGGTGCTATTTCTGTTGCTTGGTTCTTGGTTCAGATAAATCCAGAGTTTTTCTATTTCCAGAGAAAGTCAATCAGTCTTTTAGGCATGAAATAACCACATTAATTGCATTTCTGAGGATAGAAGAATCTCATGGTATTTACAGAAGACATAATGTTATATCGCACAATCATTGCAAGTATGGATTCAAAATTGAGAGACTTCAGAATTTACCAAAGATCCTCACTTTTCACTTTTATGTTGTGGAATTCTTCAGCAACTTCAATGAAAGTGTTCTTGATATTGTTTGCCCAGTAAAATTGATTTTTACAGCCACTACTTGAAACCCTTCATGTCTGACAATGGTTTGGGCATTAGAGAGGGACCATTTGCTCTTGATATTTGTCATCTGTTAAAGCTACAAAGGTAATGTAAATTCACTATTCTACTCCCCAAAGTATCATTGCTGAGGCTCTACACTCCCATACCAGATTTAAACTGAGGCAATCACATGGAGTCAGCACTTAATAAATACCTTTGATTAATTGATTGACTGAAAAAGGCTCAGTGTTTGATCTGAAAGATGCCTGTCTTTGTTGCTTTATCCATACACACCCTATTGCTGTATTCCTGATCTAAACCAAGAATAAAGCAGCCAAGTTCATCCAGGATCTGATCATCTTATTTCCGCTTTCCATTTAAGCCAGAAATGAAAAAAAAACAACAACAAAAAACTATTCTTTGCCTTCTTTATTTCTTCAGAAGTCATGTCGAGGAACTCAGGCATAAAAAAGCAGCTCAGCCTTGTGGAGAGAGCACAAGCCTGGAACCTGGGTTCTAATCTCAGCTTTGTCAATTGCTTGCTCTGTGTGCTTGTGTAAGTCACTTCATTTCTCTGTGCCTCAGTTTTCTGAACCATGATATAGTGTTACCTGTCCTCTAGATTGAAAGCTCGTTGTGGGCAGAGAATGTTACTGTTTATTGTTGTATTTTCCTTTCCAAAGCACTTAATACAGTGCTCTGCATGCAGTAAGTGCTCAATAAATACGACTGAATGAAGGAATGAATGTTCTCCCTCCTATTTAGACTGTGAGCCTCTTGAGGGACAGGGATTGTGTCCAATCTAAGTAACTTGTACCTACCCCAGTGCTTAAAACAGTGTTTGACTCACAGTAAGCTCTTAATACCATAAAAAAGGGAATGAAAAACCAGACTTCTGTTGGCCCAGAGCAAGGTTACCTGCAAATTTATTTGCTGTCTTTACCTTTCCGAGAATAGTTCTTCTGCACTGGCAATGCCATATTGGGATTAGCTTCATTTGCACACTAAATCCAAGGGCTTCTTCATTTTGGGTGCTTCAGAAATGTTCTTACATGACAGGATCAAATTTAGATGTGATCTCAATTCACCCAAGAAAGTGGCCATTTTTGTGTTTATAAATATTTGTTCCTCAGAATTATAATCATCAACATCAACAGTGTTCATTGAGTACCTCGTGTAGGCAAGGCACTCTGCTGAGCTCCTGGGAACAGCTGAATGCTCGTTTATTCTAAACTAGGTACTGTATGACTTTATAACATGTTAACATCAATTGTCAGTGATTCCTATCTTTATTTACTTTTTCAGTGTGAGTTTAACCACTGTCTTTATTGCACTGCCTTTATTCCAGTCCATTTTGTTGGATTTAAAAATGTAATCATTAGGTAATTCATTAGATTATAATCTTCTATTGGTAACCTTCTGCTCCTGTAACCTTTCTTTACTAATCTCTGTGTTCTTTTTGAGCCATAGAATTGGCAGCAAAAACAAAAAGAGGCATCAGCTTTCCTTCATTCTGTCAGAGACTTATTTTCAACCCATTCTCTATTTGGCAATCCTTACTCATTTAAATCTTCTGAAAAGCAGCAATTGTTATCAGTCTTTGGAAAAACAGTTACAAGAAAATTTCCTTTTCACAGGCCCTTTTTCTGCTGAAATGTCTATTGTCTTGTCAAATAAATCAGACCTATTTGGATGAATTGTACAGATCATCTTGAGGAGAAATAGTATCAGAAGAAAGCACTCTTTACACAGCCTAAACACATTTTGCACTTTTATCCTCTTCCTCAGAACGAGCCTTGATTCAGTACTAGAATCCATTCATTCAGTCTTTTCCTTACTAACCAAGCACTAAATATATTTTTTTTCCAGAGAACATTTCTTTGTTTCATCCAATTATTTTCATCTGTGTTCTGACTTCTCTCCACTGTTGAGCTATATCATCTCTCTTCATCTCTGTCCCTGTAACTGGTTTCAGCCACAATTGTTGTAGATATCAAAACAATCAACACATTTATTGTCTACTATGAATCAAGCACTGACTCAATCACCTTGCCCCTTCCTACCTGACTTCCCTGATTTCCTACTACAAACCAGTCCACACACTTCACTTCTCTAATGCCATCCTACTCACTGTACCTCGATCTCACCTATCTCTCCGCCACCCTCTCACCCACATCCAGCCGCTGGTTTGGAACGTTCACCCTCTTTGTATCTGACAATCACTTTTCCCATGTTCAAAGCCATATTGAAGGCACAGATCCTCAAAGAAGCCTTGCCTAACTAGGCCCTCATTTCCTCTTCTCCCACTCCCACTTGGATTTGTACCATTCAAATGGTACATTCATCCTTGCCTCAGTCCCCCAGCACTTATGCACATATCCATAATTCATTTATATTAACATCTGTCTCGCCTTCCAGACTTAAGCTCATTGTGGGTGGGAAATGTGTTCATTGTTGTATTGTACTCTCCCAAGCACTTAGTACAGTTCTCTGCACACAGTAAGCAGTCAGTACATACGATTGATTGATCTATTGATTGATTGGCCTACGTGCTTAAGGGACATAGAAAGGAAATACAAAACCTAATCCCATCCCTAAAGAACTTAAGGTCAAGTGGAGGGGAGAGTCAACATAAATAAATTAATATACCACAATTGTGAGAAAGAGAATAGTTATAAATACTAAATACTGTTGCCAACAACTTTCCTCTGCTGAAAATATATCAAACTCACTCGAAGAGAACCTCCCAAAAGCCGTGACCCTCTGACCTGAGCAGTCCAACTCTGTTACCCAAAGAATGAGCCGATATGTGGAGAGGTGGGAAGCAATGCTGTTTACCTGTGGCAGATGGATTGGATCTCAGCCATCCCTGGATCTCTGGCCCATGGTCCCATTGAATTGCATAGTGGAGTTTGGGAGATCCCACTCTCCCCCAAATTCTGCCTTGTATTCTATCCAATATCCCTCTCCCCTTCCCAGTTCCATCCCAGAGGTGGGCTACTTCATCTCAGAAGTCATTTCTGAGAGATCTAGGGCATTCTTGTCAGTCAGTCAGTCAGTCATATTTATTGAGCACTTACTGTGTGCAGAACACTGGAATAAGAGCAGAAGTGTGTCTTAATGGTTAGAGCATGGCCTGGGAGTCAGAAGAACCTGGGTTCTCATCCTGGTTCCGCTACATGTCTGCTGTGTAATTTTGGCCAAGTCACTTATCTTCTTTGTGCCTCAGTTACCTCATCTGGAAAATTGGGATAATAATAATAATAATAATGGCATTTGTTAAGAGCTTACTATGTGCAAAACATTGTTCTGAGTGCTGGGGGGATACAAGGTGATCATGTTGTCCCACGTGGGGCTCACAGTCTTAATCCTCATTTTCCAGATGAGGTAACTGAGGCTCAGAGAAGTTAAGTGACTTGCCCAAGGTCACACAGCTGACAAGTGGCGGGGCTGGGATTTGAACCCATGACCTCTGACTCAAAAGCCCGGGCTCTTTCCACTGAGCCAAGCTGCTTCTCAAGAGTCTGAGCTTACATGGGGCAAGAACTGTATCCAAGCTTATTAACTTGTATCTACTTCAGTACCTAGAATAGGGCTTGCCACATAGTAAGTGCTTAATGAGTACCCTAATTTTTATTATTATTACTAAGCACTTGGGAGAGTACAATATAAGGGACACATTCCCTGCCTACAGTGAGCTTACATTCTAGAGAGGGAAACAGACATTAATATAAATAAATAAATTCCTGAGCTGTATCCCCATAGATTGGGGTGCTCACTGGACAGGATTTTGTCCTCATATCTATTTATCAGCCTGCTGATTCCTGCAATTTGAGGACACATTCAAATCCCAGCCTATTCATTAATTCATGCAGTGCATGTGTGCAGAGCACTGTACTAAGCACTTGTAAAGTACAATTCAGCAATGAGAGAGACAATCCCTGGCTTACGGAAGGAGGGAGACAGACATCAAAACCCAGTGTGAAATATGAATGAATCATTGCTTGAGCAGGGCTGCACTTGAGCACAATTTGGGCCCCCCATGCTGCAGGGCTCACCACAACATGGTGCTCAGACCAATTCACCCCATCATAGAAACTCCTCGTCATCTTGACCCCCTCCTACCTCACCTCTCTACCCTCCTACTACAACCCAGCCCACACACTTGGCTCCTCTAATGCTAACCTTCTCACTGTAACTCAATCTCATCTCACCCAAGTCCTGCCTCTGGCCTGGAAAATCCTCCTTCCACATATCTGATAGACAATTACTGTTCCCCTATTCAAAGCCTTATTGAAGGTACATCTCCTCCAAGAGGCCTTCCCTTATTAATTCCTCCTTTCCGGCCCTCCCACTTCCTTCTGCATTACCCTGGCTTGCTACTTTAATTCACCCACCCCTCCCAGCCCCACAGCACTCATGTACATATCTGTCATTTATTTATTTATGTTAATATCTGGACTGGACTGGCCTTGCTCAAGTGGCAAAGCCTGGACAACTGCAGCAGTGACATCACGACTGCCTCAGAGGCCGCCTCCTCTACAACCAGGCCACCAGGCATCTGGCAAATCTTACCTTCCAGCCCTGCCACTTGTCTACTGTGTGACCTTGAGCAAGTCACTTGACTTCTCTATGCCTCAGTTACCTCATCTGTAAAATGGGGATAGAGACTGTGAGCCCCTTATGAGACAGGGACTGTGTCCAACCCGATTATCTTGCATCCACCCCAGTGTTTAGTACAATGCCTGGCACATAGTAAGTGCTTAACAAATACCACAGATACCTTCCTGATGAACTAGCCCAGTAATGGGAAGAAGAAGGGTTAGGAGAAAGTATTTTGCTACCTATCAGATGCCTATATGCACCATAGTTTTAAACCCGGGTGTACCAGAGGAAACCTGACCTCTGCAGAAAAAGAGGGTTAAATTCAAAAGTGGGGTAGGGGTAGGCATCAGGTCCTGGTGTGACCACAGTAGAATTTAAGGAGGAAGACCAGGTTATACTTAAGGGGCCTGATGAAACGTGGCCTAATGGAAAGGGCACAAGTCTGGGAGTCAAAAGTACTTGGGTTCTAGTCCCAGCTCCACCACTTGTGTGCTGTGTGGTCTTGGGCAAGTCACCTAACTTCTCTGTCCCTCAGTTACCTCATCTGTCAACTGGGATTGAAGACTGTGAGTCCCATGTGAGACATGGACTTTGTCCAACCTGATTAGCTGGTATTTACCCCAGAGTTTTGTACAGTGCCTGGCACATAGTAAGCACTTAAATACCATTTTAAAAAAAAGGCCAATGAAAGCAGATGAAATATAAGGGGAAATCTGGGTGTTAGATGAAAGGCCAGGTGGGCAAAATAGGAGGAAGGCCGGCTGTTGTACAAAAGATACTGTGGAAACGAAGAGAAGACACCCAGTTAGGAGGTGCTGATGAATGAACATGACTTTGAGACCAGGCAGTGGGATTAATCGAAGAGGACAAAAGTTGAAGGAGGAGGGAGTATCCCTTTAGCCTATAAATACCGGAGTCATTTAGCCTGTATTAAGTCTCCTTGCCCACTGTAGGTTGGGTTGAAGAGGAGGCTCCCTTGGGATAGCATCTGATGTTAACAGGGGAAAGTAGCAATAACAGTTATTTTTGTGTCAACCATGGGGCTCAGTTTCTTCGCTATGGAGGGAGATGTTTTGGGAGCTTTTGGCAACCAGGATAGGTTTTCCAGAAACACTGGGTAAGAAAAGAAGGAAAAACCATTGAATGAAATAAACTGTCTGTGGTTCTCATTGATCCAAGCCATTCGTGAACCCATTACATGGTTAATTCAAACAACGGGGCTTTGAAAGGTGCATTTTCTCTTCTTCTCTCAGAGTAAGCTAAACAAAGAGACCTCAGTGGCTGAACCAATATGTTATGTTTCCCTCTAGCAAAAAAGTAATGAAGATCCAGTTTTCCATTTTATTTACAGAAGATGCCCATCTGATGACACCATATTTGTAATTAAATGAGACACTGAGGTCTTATTCAGTGTTTCAGGGTCCTGACAACATTTCTTGGTCATATGTGATTTCGATAATGTTGCCTAAAACGACCTGATACTGTTTCTGTTTTTGTATGTGTTTCGAGCCACTGCCATCTGCTCAGCATTTCAGTCCAAACGTGCATATAGCAATTAAACCTCAAGCAATTAAAAATCATCCGCAATAAGGTTGAAATTACTCAGTCAGATGATTGTAATTTGCTCTGTTCCAGAAACATGCTTCCTACATACTAATAATTCTTTCCTTCCTCTAAGGTTCAGAAATTTAGCTTCAGAAATCAAGCCAAAGGATGAGCATAATAATAATAATGATAGGATTTATTAATTGCTTGTCATAAGCCAAGCTTGTACTAAGATCACTGGACCAGGCATCTCTGAAAAGAAGTGAATTTAAACCTCCTCTTCCTCCTGTTAGGGGAAGCAGTATTGCCTAGTGGAAAGAACACGGGCCTGGAAGTCAGAGGCCCTGGGTTCTAATCTGAGCTCCATGGCTTGCTTGCTGTGCAACCTTGGGCAAGCCACTTAACTTCTTTATGGTTCAGTTTCCTCAACTGTAAAATAGGGATTTTCAATATCTGTTCTCCCATCCTACTTAGACTGTGAACCCATGGGGGATAGGGACTCTGTCCAACCTGATTATCATGCAATTAGCCCAGTGCTTAGAGCACTTCTTGACACAGAGCAATCACTTACTAATAATGATAATTATGATGATGATGGTGATGAAAAATATAATCTTTTCTACAGTAACAATGACATTAGGCCATCCTTTATTTATAGTAGACTCTGGATTTTGGGGGGTTTTTTTAATGTTATTTGTTAAGTGCTTGATTATGTGCCAGGCACAGTTCTAAGTGCTGTGGGTAGATATAAGGTAATCAGGTTGGACACAGTCCATTTCCCACAGTCTTAATCCCCATATAACAAATGAGGGAACTGAGGCATAGAGAAGCTAAGTGATTTGCCCAAGGTCTCAGAACAAGCAAGTAGCAAGAGCTGGGGATTTAGAACCCAGGGTCCTTCTGACTCTTGTATCTTGTATCTCTCCGGAGTGTGAGCTCCTTTGTGGGATAGGGAGTAAAGTCCTGCATATATAGTTGTGTTGTACTCTTCCAAACACTTTGTACAGGTGCCCTACATATAGTATGTGCTCAAAAAATATTGATAATTCATCCCCATTTTACAGATGGGTGACTGAGGCACAGAAAAGTTAAGATGTCTTGCACAAGGTCACACAGCAGAAAAGTGGAAGAGCTGGGATTAGAACCCTGGTCCTTCCGACTCCCAGACCAGTGCTCTATCCACTTGGCCCTGACTGATTTATGATAAACAAATCCACACCTCCATTATACCTCATTATCCAATTCCATGTGATTAACTTCATCCCCACTTACCAGCAATGAGCTCAAATGGACATCTCCAGTTACCCTGGGTTTACACAGTTACACATATTATTGGGGGATCATAAATGTTCCATTATTTCCTTAGTCTAAGCTCCATTTGTTTGGGGTGCCCTCCTGGGACACTGCATTTCCTCAAGCTGACGAAACACCACTCGTCAGAATCGTTCCTCACTGTTAGGCTGCAAATTATTTGCCCTGTGGCTGGGGGGGGTCTCCCTCACCAAGGACAAGGGTATGGAAAGGCTGACCATGATAACCACCACCAAGCTCCTCTCCACAAATCATAACTCCGGCCACGCTTGAGTTGGATTTATTTGTTTTATAGCCTACTTCGTTTCTAAGCCCCTCTTCCATAAACCAAAACTGTCTTTTCACTCAACTTCTAACCCTGACACCTAGTCCCCTCAGGACAAACTTTCAGATTCTCCCCCAACCCTCTCTACTCCCTCACTTACTAGAGAGAGATTCTGACCCTCTTTGAGAATTGCTTTGCTACTGAAAGGCCAACATACCGAGTTTACCTCCGGCAACTCTCCAGAAAGGATTGTTTCAGTCCTTGAGATTCCCATCGGAGAACAGACTGGCTAACCCTTCTCCCTAAAGTAGCTCTACTTTCAGAGAAGGAGCCCAGCAGGCCTTTGTTCATACTTCAACTCCATACCAGGATTTTCCCCCTCCACTTGAATTGGCAGGGACTTCTGGCTATTTTCTACCCTGAGGAACTTCTTCCTCCTCATTGACCCTTCGGAACTCATCTTGGCTAGGCTGCTCTCCTCTTCAACTCAACAGGAATAGACCATCTGCAGGGTGAATAGGCAGAGCAAGAGGACCCATGGGGCTCAGCACTTACTCTCCCCCTCTAGGACTGTAAGTTTGTTGGGGGAAGGAAATATGTCCATTTAATGTTACATTGTACTCTCCCAAGTGCTAAATACAGTGGTCTGCACACAGTAAGGGCTCAATAAATACGATTGACTGACTGACATATATTTTTATTTATTTGTCTATTCAATGATTGATTCAACTATTTCATCTATTTGGCATATAAATAAATATGATTGATTGATTGGCATAGTTTGTGTCCCTCACAGAGCTCACAGTCTAAGTAGGAGGGAGAACAGGTATGTATGTACTGTACTGAGCACTTACTGTGTGCAAAGCAAAGTACTAAGTGCTTGCGCTGAACTAAGGTACTGAATTCCTGTTTTATAGATGAGGTAACTGAGGCACAGAGAAGTTAAATGACTTGCCCAAGTCACACAGCAGGCACTTGATGGAACTGGGATTAAACTCCTAGGCCTGTGCTCTTTCTATGAAGTGACACTGCTTCTCTAGCACCAGCAAATAGTTTTCCCCAGCCATCTTTATCCTAGAACCAAGTGAGTTCAAGCTGGTTACCTATCTCACTCCTCTCCTATAAAAATGACATTCTTTTACCTAGAGCACCCTGGGAAAGAAGATGTAAAACAGGCAAGATGTCACCGGCCTCAGATGTGGGAGCTGATTTTGATGGTCATTTGGAGAGGAGACTGGAAAAGGACCTTCAACTGGCACTCATGGAACATCATCCAAGAGACTCTATTTGAAAAAAAAATCATGAAACACTAACTGGATTTTGGAGAAAAACCATCCAGGGCAATAGAGGCCTTGTTGTTCCCATTTGATTTGAAAAATGGAGCTGGGCTAATGGACTGAGACTTCAGGGAAGGGAGAGAAGCTAAGGCAAAAGGAGGAAGGCAGTGATCTCCGATTGCCCCTCTCTGATTTCTTCATTCATTCAATCATATTATTGAGTGCTTAGCTGTGTGCAGAGCACTTGTACTAAAAGCTTTGGGAAAGTGCAACACAACAATAATAACGATGGTATTTGTTAAGTGTTTACTTGTGCCAGGCACTGTACTAAGTACTGGGGTAGGACCACAAGCAAATTGAGTTGGACATGGTACTGTCCCATGTGGGGCTAATCCTCGGGGCAAGGAAAAGGGACACATGTGGAAATGAACCAATACGCCTCCGGGTGCTAATTTCTAATTCCACAGGTGATGTTGTTCCCATAGCAGGGCTCCTTTCTGCCTTATTCATTTTATATGTCTAACTGCTCCCCAGATGTGGCTCCTCTGCCCCCGTACTACCAGGGGGAGATCACTGGTGGGCCTTAGGAAGGGTTTTTTTTTGGATTATGCTTCAATCTGACAGCCACATAAGGTAGATTTCCCCCTATGGTTCTTATCAGTCAGTAGTTCTTTAAAGTAGGATGTGTGGTGATGATGTTTCCCATCAAAATGATGGGCAAGTCTCAGTCAATTAAGAACTTGCATGAGATGTTAGAGGTTTCAGTGAATTTCTTGGTTTTCACATTCCCCAGGGTGATAAATTCAATTGTATTTATCAAGCACTTACTGTGTGCAAAGCACTGTACCTAAGTGGAATTTGTACATTGAATTGGCATGGAATTAGAGGAAAGAGCCAGGGTTTGGCAGTCAGAGGACCCTGGGTTTTAATCCTGGCTCCACCACTTAGCCTGCTGTGTGACCTCAGAAAAGTCAGGTTAACAACTCTGGGCCTTGGTTTCCTCAACTGTAAAATGGGACATTGAATCCTACTCTCTCTTCCTTAGAATAATGAGTCTATGTGGGAAAGGGATTGTGTCCAATCCTGATTATCTTATATCTACCCTGGTCCTTAGTACAGTTCTAAGCACATGGTTAGGTCTTAATAAAATGATAATTTTTATTATTTTCCCACTCTACTGAACTCTGCTTTGCCCAGTGTACCCTGCTCCTTTTAAAATTTGATGATCATTTCAATCTCAGTTGAAACATCTCTTGGCTAGCGTTCCAGCCCTCTTGTTGTATTCTGGTTATGAATAATACAATCGGTACAGATAAAGTGAGCAGGAATCAAGTTGTATATAAAAGGTTGAGAGGAGAAAGAGGGAGTAATGCTCATGATGAAAGCATGACAAGAAATAGACAGAGAGACAGAAAGAGACAGTTGAGAGAAAGTATTAGGCTGGAAGTTGGCACATCAGCTTCAATTCCTATTCTTTCACAGATGTGTGGCTGTGGATGTTATGAAAAATCAATCAACTTCTCTGGGCTTCAGTCCCTTTTTCTTTTCTGTGTCCTTGCTCTCCTCTTAAAGCACTCAATAAATACAATTGAATGAATGAAATGAATGAATCACCCCAGAGAGATGGTGAAATAAAATGCTCTCACAGTTATGAAAGAGGCTGTGGCATTTGGAGAAAGGTGGCTCCATAATAATAATCATTATGATGATGATGATAAATAATATGCATTAAGTGATTACTAAGTGCCATTTACTAGGTGTTGGATACAATATAACAATCCAGAGCTTAGTACAGTGCCTGGCACATGGTAAATAATTAACAAATACCTTTAAAAATAAATGATACCAATGGTTTGACTCATTGATTAAAAAAATGTTCACGAGCTGTCTGTAATAAATGGTTAGACTTTAACGGCATTCCCTTCAGCCCCTTCAGTCTCTAGGCTGTAAGCCCATTTTTGGGTTTTGTTTGTTTTTTGGCCTGGTGGGACTTACTAAGCACTTACTACGTGTCAGCACTGTACTAAGAAGCTGGGATAGATACAAGCTAATCAGGTTGAACACAATCCATGCCCCAAGAGGTTCATCACGGTCTTAATCCCCATTTTACAGATAAGATAGCTTAGGCACAGAGAAATAAAGTGACTTGTCCAAGGTCACACAGCAGACAAGTGGCAGAGCCATGATTAGAACTCAGGTCCTTTTGGCTCCCAAGTCCATGCTCTATCTCACTAGGCACTCTCTGTTACTCTTGTTTGTGGCAGGGGAACCTATCTACCCAACTCTGCTGCATTGTACTTTTCCAAGCACTTAATATAGTGCTCTGCACACATTAAGCACTCAATAAAATTGATTGATTGATAGATTCTCTAATATCCTCCTCCTCCCACCCTCTTTCTCTCTCCGCTTCCACCCAAGAAGAAATATCCTCACCACTCTTCAATAATCTCACAATCCTGCAGAGTTCCCTTGGGTTCTTGCAAATTTCCTCCCAGAAATAAAGACAAAAGGAGATGTGGGATAACAAAATTCTCCTTCCCAATTAAATATCCTTTAAGGTTTTATACTAAATCAATCAACCAATCAGTGCTTACTTAGTGCAGATCACTGTAATAATAATAATAATAATAATAATAATAATAATAACTATGGTATTTGTTAAGTGCTTACTATGTGCCAGGCACTGTACTAAGTGCTGAACTAATCACTAGGGCGAGTACACTACAATAAGTTTGGTATATATATTCTGTGGCCACAAGAACCTTATATTCTAGAGGTCAAATAACCAAACAGCACTACAGGAATGCTCTGGGAAATCTCAGTGTCTTCATAGCCTCTCTCCCTTATCTATCTGCAAACTCCTTCTAGCCTTTAAGCTCCTCAAGGGAAGGGAATGTGTTGACCACCACTGTTGGATTGTCCTCTCCCAAACACTTAGTACAGTGTTCTGCATCCAGTAAACCCTCAATAAATACCATCGATCAAATGATTCCTCCCATCGTCCTCACTCTCCATCTTTCCCAATCTAGAGATGCCCATTTTGAACACTGGCACTAATTTCCCTACTTAATCACTTCACTGATTCAAACAGATTTATTGAGGGTTTCCCCGTGTGCAGAACACTATACTAAGCACTTGGGAAAGGACAATACAACAGAGGTGGTAGACACTTGAGACCCCTCAGTTCCCTGTCCTTCACAGGATGGTCTTCTCACTAGATAAAATCCAGCAAGAAATCATTTATTGGGGCGACAGAAGTTTCACACCACAAAGGCAGGGCAGAGACAATCCCAGACAGATCTATAACTTATCACGAGAAGTCCCAATAGAATAAAATGAGCTATTTATCTCAAAGGATAACCAAACACCTCTGATTACTCTGAGTATCCTCTCATTCATTCATTCATTCATTCATTCAATCATATTTATTGAGCGCTTACTGTGTGCAGAGCACTGTACTAAGCACTTGGGAAGTACAAGTCTCCTTCCTCTCCCCTGGATTTAGCAGTGCCTGGATATAGATGTCAATGTCAGACTAGAGCACTTAGGAGAGCACTCCAGGGAAGTGATCTCCCACCAAGGTTCTCTGACTATTCGGATCTCCATCAGTAAGAGGAAAACCACACTTCATTTGCTGCCATTTGGGTCAACACAAATAGCATGGTAAATTTTTGGCTGGATCAACCCTTCAGGGCTCCAAATTGAAAACCAAATGAGAGGTCACATCTCCCCTAAGAGGCTTTCCCCAATTAAGCCCTCTTTTCCATGGCTCTCTCTCCCTTCTGAGTCATCTAAACACCTGGATCTGTGGTCTTTGGACTGTTGAAATTAATAACAATAATGGTATTTATTGAACACTTACTACGTGTCAGGCACTGTATTAAGTGCTGGGGTGGTTACAAGAAAATCATGTTAGACACAGTCCCTGTCCCACATGGGGCTCACAGTCTTAATAGCCACTTTACAGATGAGGTAACTGAGGCAGAGAGAAGTTTAACTGACTTGCCCAAGGCCACAGAGTAGACAAATGGTGAAACAGACATTAGAACCCATGACCTTCTGACTCCCAGGCCAGTGCACTATCCACTGCACCATGCTGCTTCCCACCCCACCCCCACCCCCAACCCCACAGCACCTTTGTGTATATCTTTAAATAATATGTTATAAATTACTTATTTATTCATATTAATGTCTATCTCCCCCTCTAGACTGCAAGCTCACTGAAGTCAGGGAACATATTCTATTAACTCTGTTCTATTGTGATAATAATAATAATAATAATTATAATGGTATTTGTTAAGTGGCTTACTATGTGCCGGGCACTGTACGAAGTGCTGGGGTAGATACAAGGTAATTGGGTTGAACACAGGCCCTCTCCCACATGAGGCTCACAGCCTTAATCCCCATTTTACAGATGAGGTAACTGAGGCACAGAGAAGCTGAGTGACTTGCCCAAGGTCACCCAACGGACAAGTGAAGCAAGGGGGTTTAGAATCTATGTCCTCTGACTCCCCAGCCCATGCTCTTTCCACAAGTCTCCCAAGCTCTTAGTGAAGTGCTCTGCATACAGTAAGAACTCAATAAATACCACGGATTGATTGATTGATTGAAAGGGAATCCATGTCCCAATCTCCATTATTTTTCCCTTCTCTTTCCTTTTAAATTGCAAAAATCTTCTGTGTACTGCCAAGTCCAGCCTCTGCTTCCTGGAAAACATCTCCAAGATCTCACCTTCCTCTCCTACCAATCGAACCCCACCCTGCTCCGAATTACTACCAGCTTAGGGTGGTAGGACTAGTGTCCTTGGCAATTTGATTTCTGAGGGGACTACTCGTCCAGAATCCATTCTAACATGTTGGATGCTCTGAAAGTCCTGAAAGAGGGGTTGCTTTGTCAGGGGGATTAATAAGGGTAACAGGTTTGGAGAGAATTCAGCTCCTTGGAGGTACATGAAAACTATATCAATGAAGTTCTGGGAATCAGGATCTCTGGGAGCTATTCCTAGATCATCCCAAAGTTGGCTAATGTGAGGAAAGACCACACACTCAAAATACTTTGCAACGCTGCCCACCTACTTGCTTGTGTCTCTCCTTTCTGCAGCAGGAATCCTCCTGCCAGGCAGGGACAAGAGTATGAGAGTGGTGTTGTCCAAGGCCTGAACACTATCCTTCTTCCACACAGACTCTCGATCCTGCAATCCCAAGGCCAGCACTCATCCACTGCTCCTGACGGGGGATACCATGTGGCTCAGTGGATAGAGCATGGGCCTGGGAATCAGAAGGTCCTGGGTTCTAATACAGGCTCTGCCACATTTCTGTGGTGTGACCTTGGACAAGTCACTTAACTTCTCTGGGTCCCAGTTACCTCATCTGTAAAATGGGAATTAAGAGTGTGAGCCCATGTTAAGACAGGGACTCTGTCCAACCGATAAACCTGTATCTACCCCAGTGCCTAGAACAGTGTTTGGCACTTAGTAAGCACCTAATGAGTATCATAATTATTAATCAATATTACTATTAGCCTGAGAACAGAGGTTTGAGACACTAAGAGGGAAAAATGAAAATGGTTTCAGAACTGCAGGTAACAAATGCAAATGTGCAGCATGGTGCCATCTTTCATGCACACCCTGACAAAGATCTCACCGACAGCAACGTCGTGAACAGCTGAGTGTGTGAGTGTGTGTGTGTGTATGTCTTTGTGTTTGTATTTGTGTATTTGTATATGTGTGACCTAGTCCTGGCTCTGTGCAGTATAGCATCAGTCAAACAGCCAACAAATTGCTTGCCCATTCTTGCGGGAAGAGAAGAGAGAAGTGAAAAAGTTAATTTAACAATAAATTATTATTGATCGGGGGACACAAGTGAAGCTCAATTGCTAGACGTTTTCCGCCTGCCGCTTGGCTGTGGGGTTATTAAATGTCTCAGCTTCAATTCATCCTTTGGAATGCCTTCCTCGGGAGAGAGATAGGCCAAATGTTCATAACTTTCCCGAATCCCCAGGTCTTAAAGCCGCAAGTGACAAAAGCTCATTATCATTTCAGGAATGAGGCAGCACAAGGGGTGAAGAGATGGCAAGTTATCAAAAGTTGGGAGAAATCTGGGCTGCATGCACCCAGAGCCGGCTTTCACCCACAGCTAAGATGACTGGCTTTTTTTTGAGGATGGAAGTGTGATCATTCAGAAAAAGCAACCTGATTGCTCCTTACTGTAGCCCTGAAAAAAAATGACATCATTTTCCTGCCAATACCACTGTAATGAAGATGTCTAAACTAACATGCTAGTCCTGTAAGCTTGCTGTGGGCTGGGAATGGTGTCCTACCAACTCTGTTGTATTGTACTGTCCCAAGAGGCTTAGTACAGTGCTCTGCACACCATAAGCGCTCAAAGGAATACCATTGATGATGACGATGACACTAATCATGGAAACTCTTAACAGCTGGCAACATCTTGGATCCTCTTCCCCACATCTAGAGGAAGATGATTTGGTGCCGTCTACAGTGATGGTGAAAGTCAGGGGGAGGACAGGATTTGGGTGGGAAGATAAAGTGATCTGTTTTGGACCATGTTTAGTGGGAGGTGGTCGGTAAGACATCCCAGTGGATGATGCCCTGAAGGCAGGAGGAAATGTGAGACTGCAGGTAGGGAGATGAGGTTGAGGGCTGGAGATTTAGATTTAGGAATCCATCTTCATAGAGGTAGCTGTTGAAACCCCGTGGGGAGTAGATGAGTTCTCCAAGAGATGTGGGTGTTGACAGAGAATAGAAGGGGAGCCCAGAACTGATGCCCTGGGGGCTTTCACGAGCAAGGGAGCCCCAGGCAGAGGAGGAGCCCATGAAGGAAACTGAGAATGAGCCAGCCAGAGAGGTAGGAGGGACAACCAGGAGAGGAATAGCATTAAGTGAACCCCAAAATTGGACAATCATTTCAGGAGAATGAGGTAGTCAGCAGTGATGAAAGGCATCTCAGCTACTAGGCCCCTCCTTTCCTCTTTTCCCACTCCCCTCAGCGTCACCCTGACGTTGCTCCTATCATTTATCCGCCACCCTCCTGCCCCACAGCACTTATGGACATATCTATAATTTATTTATGCGTATTAATGTTTGCCTCTGTCTCTGGACTGTAAGCTTGTTGGTGGGGCAGGGAGTTTGTCTGTTTATTGTTATATTGTACTCTCCCAAGCGCTTAATGCAGTGCCCTGGACATATTAAGTGCTCAATAAATATGACTGAATGAGAGAATACTAGCCAGCCTGGACATTCAACTCTTTTTATATTAATGGTTGTCTCCATCTCTAAGCTCACTGTGGACAGGGAACCTGTCTCCTGACTCTTTTGTACTGTGCTCTCTCAAATGCTTAGTACAGTGCTCTGCATCAGTACATACCACTGAAGGTATCCTTATTCATTCGTTCATTCAATCATATTTATTGAGCGCTTACTGTGTGCAGAGCACTGTACTAAGCGCTTGGGAAGTACAAGTTGGCAACATATAGAGATGGTCCCTACCCAACAATGGGCTCACAGTCTAGAAGGGGGAGACAGACACCAAAACAAAACATGTGGACAGGTGTCAAGTCATCAGAATAAATAGAAGTAAAGCTAGATGCACATCATTAACAAAATAAATAGAATAGTAAATATGTACAAGTAAAATAAATAGAGTAATAAATCTGTACAAACATATATACAGGTGCTGTGGGGAGAGGAAAGAGGTAGGGCGGGGGGGAGGGGGAGGGGGAGAGGAAAGAGGGGGCTCAGTCTGGGAAGGCCTCCTGGAGGAGGTGAGCTCTCAGTAGGGCTTACCAACCTGTCACTTTATGATGTTCATTCTCTGGGCAAATCCTCTCTGATTAATCTGCCTGAGACCCATCCTCCCTTCTGCCAACTCTAGCAGTCAGGAACTTACTTCCATGCTGTAAAGCATTCATGCATTTATGTCTGCCCAGTTTATTTTATTCACTCTGGTTGTAAATATTTTTATGTGTGTTTCCCCTATTAGAATGAAAGCTCCTTGTGGTTGGGAAATCAATGAATCACTCGTATTTACTGAGCACTTACTATGTGCAGAGCACTGTCCTAAATGTTTGTAGCGCTGGTAGACACGTCACTTCATTATTCTGTAAGTACTTGGTACATTGCTCTGCACACAGTAAGAGCCCAGTTAATACCACTGAATGATAATACTTTCCAAGCAGCTAGTACAGTTCATTATACAAAGTGGGCACTCAATAAATGCTGCTATTACTACTACTATTATCACTACTGCTAATACTATAACCTAGTCAAATGCCAACCAAATACTAAAACCATGAGAAGCAGCATGATGTAGTGGATAGAGAATGGGCCTAGGAGTCAGAAGAAGGTCATGGGTTCTAATCCCAGCTCTGTTTCTTATCTGCTGTGTGACCTTGGGCAAGTTGCTTCACTTCTCTGGGCCTCAGTTACCTCGCCTGTAAAATGGGGATTGAGACTGTGATGTGAGCCCCTCTTGGGACAGGAACTGTGTCCAACCCAATTTGCTTTTATCTACCCCAGTGCTTAGTACAGTGCCTGGTACATGGTAAGTGCTTAACAAATACCACAGTTATTATTATTATAGTTAAGTCTCAGTACAAGTCAATGTGGGGAGGGTGGTTCACCACCTAGCTAGAAGTCAAATGAGGGAATTGTCAAACATAAAGGTGGGAAACTGTAACCAGGTGACGCTTATTTTTTTTTAATGAAATTTGCTAAGCGCTTACTATGTGCCAGGCAGCGTATTAAGCACTGGGGTAGATACAAGCTAATAGGTTGGGCACAGTCCCTATCCTCCATGGGGCTCACAGTTTTAATCTCCACTGTACAGATGAGGTAACTGAGGTCCAGAGAAGTTAAGCGATTTGCCCAGGGTAGCACAGTAAACGAGCTGCCGAGTTGTAATTACAACCCAGGTCCTTCCGACTCCCAGGCCCGCACTGTATCTGCTAGGCCACTCTGCTTCTCTAAATAACATGCTATGAACTCTCCTCTATGCTTTCTGGCTTGATCTATTCTAATATTATTAAGAAAATGCTTTTCTAGCCCACTCATAAGGGCTCTTTGGACTAACCCCTAGTTATGCTGTGCTCAGGGTGAGGAAGATTTTGAGGTCGAGTGTGATTTCAGGAGATGACATCACAAACCACATAACCTTAGGTTCTTCCACCAGATGGGGAAGCCCTGAGGAGTTCTAAAGACAGGAAGGGGAACAACCTAGGCCCCTGACACGTGTAACCCCCATATGGGGATAGGGACTGTGTCTGACCTCGCTTTATCTTCTAGCTATCCTGGAACTCATTACAGTGCTTTTTTTTATGGTATTTGTTAAACACTTACTATGTGCTAGGCACTGCACTGAGCACTGGGCCTGATTGCAGTGGACTGATTACAAGCTAATCAGGTTAGACACAGTGCCTGTCCTACAAGGAGCTCCCAGTTTTAATCCCCACTTTACAGATGAGGTAACTGAGGCAAAGAGAAGTGAAAGTGATTGGCCCCAAGTCACACAGCAGGACAAGTGGCAGAGCTGGGATTAGAGTGCAGTTCCTCTTGATTTCCAAGCCTATGCGCTATCCAGTAGGCAACATCGCTTCTCAAATAGTAAGCACTGTAACATATAGCATTAATTTATTTTAATTATTATTATTATTATTATTGTCATTTTTACCGCTATGTCTAGTGAAAAGAGCACAGACCTGGGAGGGAGGAGACCTGGTTTCTAATCCCGGCTCTGCCTACATGCCTGCCATGAGTACCTTGGAACTAATAATAATAATAATAATAATAATGGCATTTATTAAACGCCTACTATGTGCAAAGCACTGTTGTAAGCGCTGGGGAGGTTACAAGGTGATCAAGTTGTCCCACGGGGGGTTCACAGTCTTAATCCCCATTTTACAGATGAGGTAACTGAGGCCCAGAGAAGTTAAGTGACTTGCCCAAAGTCACACAGCTGACATTTGGTGGAGTCGGGGTATGAACCCACGACCTCTGACTCCAAGCCCGTGCTCTTTTCCACTGAGCCACGCTGACTAGTCCTCTTGTATCTTCTCTGTGCCACAGTTTCCTCATCTGTAAAGTAGGGAGTTAAATACAAGTTCTACTCTCCCTCTTAGACTGTGTGCTCCATGTGGGACAGGGACAATGTCTGACCTGATTGTACCGGGGGCTAGTACAACACTTGGCACAGAAGAACTTATTAACACAGGCCATTATGATAATCACCATTGTTATTATCACTATTATGAAAAGGACAGATAAATATAGAGCTTCAGTGGGCAAGGGATTTACAGATGCAGGAGCAATGGAAGGAAAAAGGGGTTTCTTTAAAAAGGGGAGCAATGCATTCTTGGCCCCACAGAAAGGGGGAGAATGAAAAGCATACAAGGGATTCCTGTCACAGCATTGACATCATGCCAGTTTAGCCTATTTCCTAGGGGGCAAGGCAGCTTAGTGAGCAAGGCACATTTCCCTCCCACTTGCCGGCCCCAATTAGCACAGTACCATAAATAACGCTCAATCTGTTCCGTAACGTGGAGCTGGCTCCCGGAGAGATTAACAGGCCTGGAAATGTTCTTCTGGTATGTTAGCAGATGTCCTTCAGTGCCTATGGATACTCTTCATGCCTGTAGAATTCAATATATTTTTAATTACCCAACTGTAAAGAAGTGTAAATCAGAGTCCTACGTAAACACAGACCCAGTGCTCAGCAAAAACTGGGTCAAGAAGCCACTAAGTGCAAAGAGAAACTCATTCCACCGTGCATATTGAGCACTTCCTGTGTGCAGAGCACTGTACTAAACATTTGGGAGAGTACAATACAACAGAGTCGGTAGGCACATTCCTTGCCCATATTGACTTTTCAGCGTAGAGAGGGTCAACTAGGGAGAGTCAGATGTCAAAACTAATGTTCCAGTTGTGTATGATCATATTTACCAGAAACAGTAACATATTTAACAGAGGTATATTGTACTCTTCCAAGCGCTTAGTACAGTAAGTGCTTAGCACTAAGTAAGCACTCAATAAATACCATTGAAGGAGTGCTCAGATTGCATGCTTCACTGCACCATGAGAAGCATCCCAGCTGGGAAAGGAGAAGTGTGACGGGAAAAGCAATGAGTTGTCAATTAATGAATTGGAATTTTTTCCTAGAGAACCTAAATGTTGTTCCAGATCTTTAGCCCTCTCATCCCCCATTCCATGCCTCTTTCCCACCCACTGCTGGAGACAAGACAAAGTAGTGGTGGGAAGAAGATGGGGAAATGGAAAAACACCATAGCCTAGTGGAAAGAGCAGGGACCTGGGAGTTAGAGGACCTGGGTTCTAATTCTGCTCTGACAATTCTTTGCTGTGTGACCTTGGGCTAGTTGCTTAAATTCCCTGTGCCTCAGTTTTCTCAACTGTAAAAGGGGGATTCCAGGTCTGTTCCCCCTCCTACTTAGACAGTGAGCCCTGTGTGGGACAGGGAGGGTGTTCAATCTGATTAACTTGTATCTACCATAGTCTTTAGAACAAGCTTGACACATAGTAAGTGCTTAACTCTGTTACCTCATCTGTAAAATGGGGATCGAGACTGTGAACGCCATGTGGACTGTGTCCAACCCAATTTGCTTGTATCTACAACAGTGCTCAGTACCGTGCCTGACACATAAGTGCCTAACAAAAACAATAATAATAATAATCTTCCAGTTCTGGGACACCCCAATTGCCCCCAAGTTCCTGTGACCTTGGGCTAGTCACATAACTTCTCTGTGCCTCAGTTTCCTCAACTATAAAATAGGATTAAATACCTGTTCTTCCTCCTACTTCTGCCCCCTAAGGGACAGGGACCTTGTCCAACCTAATTAACATGTACCTTCCCCAGAGCTTTAAACAGTGTTTGACATATAGGAAGCACTTAACAAATACCACAAAAAAATGCCACTTTATCCTTCCCTAGATTCTTCATCAAAGTTGCCACCACAATTTAGAACAGTGCTTTCCACATAGTAAGCACTTAACAAATGTCATCAATATTATTATTATTAACTAATGAACAAATGTGCAAAACAAACACAACAACCCCCGCAGTGAGTAATGGCTGTCTTCCTCTCAAATTGCCCAGGGGTGGACAAGATAAATTAAAGCTGATGGTTATCGGATTGTCTGGATATGAATAATTAGGTGTAGAGCAGAAGCTCCTGGAGCCATTTTCATTTAAAGCTAAATTCCCACTGCTAGATCAAGAACATCTGCACTGACTTGTGTTACTACCCCTCTTGGTCCTTTGCCAGAGGCAAAAGCCAGCCAAGATCAATCTACACCAAGGTGACACCGGAAACTTAAGACATTTCTTCCATGAAGAGTGACTTAGTCAAGATCACAAGGACAGGTAGGGCCTGAGGTGAGGCTGGATTTCAGCTCTGCTGATTCTCAGAGTGGCTCCTAGTCTTCTCAAGAAGCAGCATGGTCTAATGGATAGGGTAAGGGGCCTGGGAGTCAAAGAACCTGTGTTCTAAACCTGACTCTGCCACTTGTCTGCTGTGTGACCTTGGGCAAGTCACTTGACTTCTCTGTGCCTCCCTGTAAAATGGAGATTAAGACTGTGAGCCCCATGTGGGACATGGTCTGTGTGTCCAACCAGATTAGTACAGTGCCTGGCACATAGTAAGTGCATAACAAATACTATTAAAAAAAAAAAACTCTTTCAGATGACCATTGTCCTGATACTTATTTTTGTGTCCTGGTTATGGAAACAAGTCTTGGAGATACAGAAAGCAGTGTGATCTAGAGAAAAAAGCACAGGCCCAGAAGTCGGAGGACTTGGGTTCTCATCCCGGCTCTACCATTTCTTTGCTGTGTGACCTTAAGCAAGTCACTTAACTTCTCTGGTCTTCAGGTTCCTCAGCTGTAAAGTGGGGACTCAATAGCTGTTCTTCCTCCTACTTAGACTATGATCCCCATGAGGGACAGGCACTCTGTCTGACCTGATTAACTTGTATCTACCACAGCACTTAGAACAGTGCTTGACACATAATAATAATAATAAATGGTATTTGTTAAGCACTTACTATCTGCGAAGTGTTGTTCTAAGTGCTGGGGGATACAAGGTGATGAGGTTGTCCCACATGGGGCTCACAGTTTTAATCCCCATTTTACAGATGAGGTAACTGAGGCACAGAGAAGTTAAGTGGCTTGCCTAAGGTCACACAGCTGACAAGTGGCAGAGCTGGGATTCAAACCCATGACCTCTGACTCCCAAGCCTAGTCTCTTTCCACTAAGCCACGCTGCTTCTCTAGTAAGCGCTTAATAAATGCCATTATTGTTATTGTTATTATTATCATTATTATTTATTAGGAAGAATTGGGAAACCAGGGAGGGTAGGGGAGGTTAGAGAAGAAGAGGATCTTCAGATACATCGGTGATACCCTATATTGAAAATACACAATACTGAAGTAAATAATTTACTTCATCTTTAAGAGTCCAAGAGATGACAGTTCTTAATATCAAAGAAAAATAATGCATCTGTGAAAATATCTATATGCATCTTCTAAAATAAAAGTGAAAAAAAGAAAGCTAGGCAAGCCTATATCCTCCAGCCAAGCCTATTTTTATTTTAACGGAAACTAAAATTCCAGATTAGATTGCTTATTCTTTGGGTGAGGTAAAAGCATTTGTAGTGCAGCTGCAGAGGAAAAGAAAAGCAGTTGAAAGTGGTTAAACACTGTTTTATATTCTGGCTTCTACCCAACAGCACAGAACCCTCATGCATAAGTCTTTCACTTGGGAGAAACTTTGAATCCTTAACAAATATTTCCAAAGAATTTCCTCATAAAATCTCCTTTCCTTACTCACTAGGACGCTTTCTCCATCAGAAAAGGGAGGATGTACTCTTCCCATCCTGGTGACGCACTGATATTTTTCAGTTGAGGAAACATGCAAGTTGAGATTCAAAATGAATGGCCTCCTGTTTGGCTTAATGGTTTTTCTGAATCTCCTGAGGGCCTCAGCTGGGTTTCCAGATACAGCGTAAGGTAGTGTCAATCCAGTGCAAGATCCCAAAGCTCTTTTAGGAATTGTAGCTGAGCTAGTGAATCCGGTAGCAGCCTGCATTCAAACCACCCTGGATTTCAGTCATCTGTTCCCTCCCTACTGCTTGAATGTGTTCACTGCATGGAAGGAAATCATGTTCTTGAGGGTTTTACAAGACCTGAATGGTAAAGAAGGAGAGCAGCTCATTATCACCATATGCACTGCTTTCCTCTCCATATCAACTTGCCCACCAATTTAGCTTGGAAGATGGAAGATCGCCATCTAAAGGACTTGGGATCCCAAATAAATCTGAATGGGTTTTGAAATAGTCTCTGGAAAATCTGCTCCACTCCTGTTGAAAATAAATCTCAGTTCCAAAATGGGTTTCCTTTAGTGACCTCATCTGGAAGTCACTCTTTTTTTAAAAAAACAGTATTTGTTAACCACTTACTTTGTGCCAGGCATTGTACTAAGGACTAGGGTAAACACAAGCTAATCACGTTGGACACTGTTCCATGCGCATGTAGGTTCTCACAGTATTTTATCCCCATTTTACAGATGATTATAACTGAGCCACAGAAAATTTAAGTGACTTGCCCAAGGTCACACAGCAGACAAGTGAAGTCAGGGTTAGAACACAGGTCCTTCTGACTCCCACTCTTGAGACACAACTAACACCCAATTGAGCAAGAGTGATCCAGTTTAATGGTGCATTTTACAGTTATTAGTCACCTCCACAAACATCGCCAAGATCTGCCTTTTCTCTCCATCCAAACCTCCACCTTACTGGTTCAATCTCTCATCCTATCCAGACTGGATTACTGCATAAGCCTCCTTTCTGATCTTCCATCCTCCTGTCTCTCCCTGCTTGATTCTAGACTTCATTCTGCTGCCCGGATTATCTTTATACAGAAACACTATGGGCATGTCACTCCCCTCCTCAAAAATCTCCAGTTGTTGCCTGTCAACCTTCGAATCAAGCAAAAACTCCTCAGTCTCAGCTTCAAGGCTCTCCATCACCTTGCCCCCTCCTACCTCACCTCCCTTCTCTCCTTCTACAGCCCAGCCCGTACACTCCACTCCTCTGCTGCTAACCTCCTCACTGTGCCTTGTTCTCGCCTGTCCCGTCATCGACCCCTGGCCCACATCCTTCCTCTGGCCTGGAATGCCCTCCCTCCACAGATCTGTCAAACTAGCTCTCTTCCTCCCTTCAAAGCCCTATTGAGAGCTCACCTCTTCCAGGTGGCCTTCCCAGACTGAGCCCCCCCCCTTCCCTCTCCTCCTCCCCTCCCCATTGCCCCCCTCCCTCCCTCTGCCCTACCCCCTTCCTCTCCCCACAGCACTTGTATATATTTGTACATATTTATTACTCTATTTTATTTCATTAATGATGTTTATATAGCTATAATTCTATTTATTCTGATGGCATTGACACCTATCTACTTGTTTTGTTTTGTTGTCTGTCTCCCCCTTCTAGACTGTGTGCCCATTGTTGGGTAAGGACTGTCTCTATATGTTGCCGATTGTACTTCCCAAATGCTTAGTACAGTGTTCTGCACACAGTAAGCGCTCAATAAATATGATTGAATGAAATGAATGAATCACCAAGTTCCAGAGAACTCAGTTACCTGTCTGTAACAGTGGGTTACCTATCAAACAGTAAAATGAATAAAAATATTTCTCCTACCTCTCTTCCTCTCCCTCCCTCTTTACCCCTCTCTCTCTATCTCCCTTTCTAATCTCTCTTTCTCTCAATCTCTTCGTCTCCCTCCCTCCTGTAAGTCATTTCCTCTTCCCCCAGAAAGAACTAAAATGGCAAGGATACCAGGAAGGAGCTGCAACCCAAACCATTGCCTAGGCGACTTCCCCTTCTTCAAAGTAAAGAAAGAGCTCAATATTTTAAAGTTAACATCTCATTTTACATTTATACCAAAAACAGATAGGTAAAAAGCCAGAACTAGAGTCCACCCAGATTAGAAAAAAATTATTTTCAAAGAAGCACCAGGAAATGGACTTATTGAGGCAGCTGTGATCAAGAGTGTGAGCCAGAGCAGGAGCAGGAGTTTGTGGTCTTGTTGTACATCATATTCTGTAATTGCCAGATAGTTTGCACAATGCCCAAGGAATTAATTTTGCCTGCAGCAATCCTCAGATCTGCGTATTGAATCATTTGGGGATTTGGATGCGAGAAGCGACCAAAATTATTCCTCTGAAATGAGAAGAATCAGCAAAACACGTGGAAAAGATGAAACAAAAGAGAATTGAGCAAAGTGAAATGAGGGAAAAACCGTTGGTAGCAAGTGTGCTGATTACTTCTGATGTACGCAGCTTTGGGGGCTTGGGAAAAAAAGTGCATTTCTAAAGGAGGCTTTTAAACAGCAGCTCTGACTTAATACAGAATCAGCTGTTTACTCTGTTGAGGATTTATAGCTAACCGAAGGAAAGCAGGTGGAAGGGTTTGATCTCATTCATGCTTCCTTTAGTGTGGTCAGAGGAAGCCTCACTAAGGTTCGCTGGCGGCCTGAGATAATAAGGTCCAAGACTCCTTTCTCTATGGCAGAAAAGTGTCCAGTCACCGATATCCTATATAAACTAGAAATACCAGTGCCTAGGACTTGATTTCCAGACCAAATAATAATGGAATTTGTTCAGTGCTTATTACATGACAGACACTGTAGTAAGCGCTTGGGTGGATGCAAGTAAATAGAGTTGGACACAGCCTGCAGAGCCTCCTGTTTTTTCCATTGTGGGCAGGGAATGTATCTGTTTATTGTTGTATGGTACTCTCTCAAGCACTTAGTACAGTGCTCAGCACACAATTGAATGAATGAATGAATGAAGGTCCGAATGCATGCCCCAAACCTGGAAGAGGCCAGGAAAATGTAGAAGCTGGAAGATAATGGTGGTAGGGCCGGAAGATGGAGAGAAAGAGGCTTTTAATAAAATTCATCGTTTTGTAACCCCCTGTTAACCAAACCCTCACCTGTTAGGAACATGAAAGCTGGAGAAATTGTGTCGATTTATGCAGTAAGTGGAGTCCGAAAAAGATAATTAATGAGAGGTTCCCATATAGCTTCAGATTTTCTTTTCCCCTGCTACAAACTGAATTCACAGTTCTTGGGTGGTTGGTAATCATGACGCTTCCCTGGAACTATAATTATGTGCACAGGACTGGCTCTGTCTCTCCCCTTTGAGGTGCTGTATTTTCAAAGTGCACTTGTCAAATCTGATTTTTCCTTTAATGAAGTCATGCTGGCTGACTTCCCTCCAAACTGCACCTTTCTGAATTGTGGGCAGGTTTCAGTGCTTCCCCAAGTGCTGCTGGAGGACAGAACAAATCCTGGGAAGGACAGGGTCTTCTCATTCATTCATTCGATTATACTTATTGAGCTCTTTCTGTGTGCAAAAAAACTGTACTAAGTGCTTTGGAGTGTTCAATATAACAGTGAATGGGCACATTCCATTCCCTGCCCACAGTGAGCTTAGAGTCTTGTTCTCATCTCATCCACGTCCTACCTCTAGCCAGAAATGCCCTCCCTCTTCATATCCGACAGACGACCACCCTCCCCATCCTCAAAGCCTTTCTGAAGGCACATCTTCTTCAGGAGTCCTTCCCTAAGCCTTCATTTCCTCTTCTCCCACTCCCGCTTGTAAATGTGGGAGAGACATGTGGATACATTCACAAATATGTAGAGAGCAGCATGTCTTAGTGGAAAGAGCACAGGCTTGGGAGTCAGAGGTCATGGGCTTTAATCCTGGCCCAGCCACTTATCTGTTGTGTGACCTTGGGCAAGCCACTTAACTTCTTTGTGCCTCAGTTACCTCATCTGGAAAATGGGGATTAGGACTGTGAGCCCCACATGAGACAACCTGATTACCTTGTACCTACTCCAGCACTTAGAACAGTGTTTGGCCCATAGTAAGCACTTAATAAATACCATAATTATTATTATTATTGTTATCCCACCCTGATTTGCTCCCTTTATTCACCAATACCCTCAGCCCCACAGCACTTATGTCCATATCCCCCTTTTATTTATTTATATTAATGTCTCTCTCCCCCTCTGAATTGTAAGCTTGTTGTAGGCAGGTAATGGGTCTACAAATTCTGTTATATCGTTGTATCATACTCTCCCAAGTGCTTAATACAGCACTCTGCACAAAATAAGCACTCAAAAAATACAATTGATTGAGGGCAAGAGTGAGCTCATGCCAGCACCTGTGATCTGGACCCATGTCTAAAGGATGTGGGTAGAGGGAGGAGGAGTTGGGTGAAGTTTCCTCATGTATTGATGGCTACCACTTTGCACCCGAAGTCTGACCCTTGTAACTCAAATCAATCAAAGGCCGATCAATGGTATTCATTGAGTGTTTACTGGGAGTGGAACACTATACTACGCGCTTGGGATAGTACAATGCAACAGAGTTGGTGGACATTTTCCCTGCTCACAACAAGCTTACAGTCCAGATGGGGAGAAGCAGAGGGAGAATCAGATGTCGGAACTAATTTCTGGCTCCATTTTGCATCATCATATTTATCAGATTACATGCCACCCTTCATCATAGGAAGCAACCCAATATAGAAAGGAGAAATATGACAGGAAAAGCAATGCCTGGGGGATCTGACCATCAGCTTTAAGGCACTCAGTAAGTTCTCTCCCTGCTATTTATCTTCATTCCTCTCCCAGCTGGCACACTTCACTCCTCTGAAATTAAGCTATACACTGCCTCCTTCTACTTTCTCGCTGTTCTCTTGGTCACACCCTCCCCCCTATGTACAGCTCCCTTTCCCTTCACATCCGGTGACCACTGTTCCCCCTATCCCCATAAAAATCACCTCCTCCCAGAGGCCTTCCCTGATTAATCTCTCATCTATCCGCCTTGTTTTTTTTAATTACATTTATTAATCAATCAATCAATCCATGGTATTTATTGAGCACTTACAACATGAAGAGCACTGTACTAAGCACATGAGAATGTACAATGTAAAATAATTAGCAGACATGTTCCCAGGCCATAATGCGCTTAAAAGCTAGAGACTTATTAAGTGCTTACTATTGTCAAACACCATTCAAAGCACTGGGGTAGAAACAAGTTAATAAGGTTGGACACAGTCCCTGTCATTCAGGAGGCTCACGGTTCAAGTAGAGAAGAGGATAGGTATTGAATCCCCATTCTTAAAATGAGGAAACTGAGGCACAGAGGATTTAAGTGACTTGTCCAAATTCACACAGCAAAAAATTGGCAGAGTCAGGATTAGAACCCAGGTCCTCTGACTCCCATACCTGTGCTCTTTCCACTAGGCCACACTAAGGCCACTTCATCATCATAATAATAAATAATAATGATGGCATTTATTAAGCGCTTACTATGTGCAAAGCCCTGTTCAAAGCGCTGGCGCACTGTTCATCATCAGTGGTATTTATTGAGCTGTACTGTTGTGCATGACTATCCTATTAAGTGCTTGGTAAGTACAACAGAGTTCGTAGACATGCTCCCTGACCGCAGTGAGCTACAGTCTTAACAGGAGGCAGCAGACATTAATATAAATAAATAATTTATAACATACAATTTAAGGATATGTACATAAATACTGTAGGGCTGAGGGTGGGGTGAATATCAAATGCCCAAAGGTCACAGTTCCAGATGCATAGATGACACAGAAGGGAGAGGGAGCCAAGGAAAAGAGGATTTAATTAGGAAGGCTTCTTGAAGAAATGTGTGGCTTTGGGAGGGAAATGAAGAGTTCAGTTCTAGGTTGAGCTTTGGGTGTTGACAAGACATTCATGTGGAGGACATCCTGCAGGAATGAGAAAATGAGAAACTTCAGAGGGAGGTGAGAAGTTGAGAGTTGGAGACAGAGAAGGCAGCATTATTTAGTGGATAGAGCATGGGCCTGGGCAATCAGAAGACCTGGATTCTAATCCTGGCTCCACCACATGTCTGTTATGTGACCTTGAGCAAGACACCATCACTTCTCTGTGCTTCAGTTACCCTATCTGTGAAACAGGGATAAGAGCATGAGCCCCAAATGGGTCAGGGGACCGTGTCCAAACTGGTTAACTTGCATCAACCACAGTGTTTAGAACTATGCTTGGGAATGTAGTAATCGCTTAACAGTATAATAATAACTATAATAATAATAGTAATACTAAGATTTGGGGATCACCCACAGAGAACTGAAGACACTTGGGAATAGATGTACTCTCCGGGGATGTGAGGGTAAATTGAAAGAGAAGGGGTTCTCAGACAACCCTTTAGGGCCACCTACAGAGGTGAAAGGAAGAAGAAGAGCAAGCCAGACTAAGAAGGAACACAAGAGACGTAAGAGGCAAACCAAGAGAGAATTACATTGGTAAAACCGAGATCAATCAATGTGGATTTGTTGAGTGCTTTCTGTAAGCAGAACAATGTACTAAGCACTTGGGAGTGTATAATCCAACGGAGTTGGAAGACACATTCCGAGCAAGATTAGATTAGTTAATATTTCCAGGAGAAGGGAGGTGATCTAAGATATCAGCGGGCAAGGAGGAGTGGGATAGAAGAGCCCACTAGGTTGGGTAAGAAGGAGGTCCTTGGTGATCTAGACTAAAGTGAGGCAGAAACTAGTGGAAGCAGAATGACCTAGGAGAAAGCGGCATGGCTTAGTGGGATAGAGCACAGTCTGGGTTCCAAAACCAGCTTTGCCCAATTGTCTGCTGTGTGACCTTGGGCAAGTCACTTCACTTATAACTTAAGAAGAAGCAGCATGGCTTAGTGGCAAGAACACAGGGCTTGGGAGTCAGAGGCTGTGGGTTCTAATCCCAGCTCTGCCACTTGTCAGCTGTGTGACTTTGGGCAAGTCACTTAACTTCCTCTGTACCTCAATTACCCTCATCTGTAAAATGGGGATGAAGACTGTGAGTCCCACGTGGGACAACCTGATTACCCTTGTAATCTACCCCAGCACTTAGAACAATGTTTGGCACATAGGAAGTGCTTAACAAATACCATCATCATCATCATTTTATTACTACCTTGCCTCAGCTCCCTCCTCTGTAAAATTAGGATTAAGACAGTGAGCCTCATGTGGGACATGGATTGGTCCAAACCCTAATTTAGCTTGTATCTACCCAGTGCTTACTTCAAGTGTCTGTCACATGGTAAGTGCTTAACAAATACCATTAAAAAACACAATTCCCCCTGCCACTCACACAAAAAACAGATTGCTTTGGGTCAAAAACCGAGGGGGAGAAGAGGAAGTGGAGGCAATGGAAGTATACAGTATGGGAGGAAGTGTTTTTTAGAAGGTGAAGTGATGGAAGTCAGAAGGAGAAGGTGAAGATTTTGAAATCAGGGAAGAGATTTCTTGGGAGATAGCTGCGAAGGATGAGAGTGGACAGACGAGAAAGAGGAAGCTGAAGAGGTGAAAATGGATGTTCTCAATTGTCAGCAAAGTAGCTGATTGTGGTATTTGTTAAGCTCTTAATATGTGCCAGGCACTGTACTAAGTGCAGGGGTGAATAAAAGCAAACTGGGTTGGACACAGTCCCACTCCCCGGTCTCAATCCCCATTTCACAGATGAGGTAACTGGGGCACAGAGAAGTGAAGTGACTTCCCCAAGGTCACACAGCAGACAGGTGACAGAGCTGGAATTAGAACCCATGACCTTCTGACTTCCAGGCCAGTGCTCTATCTGCTACCTCATGCTAGTTGTTATGACATAGTTATTAGGGGCAAGAGAGCAGTGCACAAGGGACACAGGAGAGAGTGAAAGATTTGAAATAGTTGACCCGGGGCAATGGTGAAAGGAGTAGATAACAGAGAAGAAGTAATGTTACAGGCCATTTTGAAAAGATGGTGGATTTAGACCGGGAAAGTGAAGCAGAGAGCGTGACCCTAATTCATTCATTCATTCAATCATATTTATTGAGCACTTACTGTGTGCAGAACACTGTACTAAGCGCTCGGAAAGTACTGCTTTTCTCCATGATTTTATTCATAAATCCTGTTGGCAACATAGCAGGCGAAGGAGACATTTAGTGTGTCAGACCCCAAAGCAATGAACTTCATCCCTGCAAAAGGCAGGCTTAATTTAACACATTTCTCTAACACTTACACCCCTGACATTTGGTAATCTGGTTCACAAAGGTGAAAATGAATCTCCAGCCCATTTGAGGGAGAAGATTAATTTCTGATAAGATCTAAAGTGTCATCAAGCCAGGAACAATTTGGTATCCACATTTTTATCAAGGCAAGCCTTCCCTGGAGGTCACTGTGTCTGCTTCAAGTTGATCGACAATCCTAATTAATCGTGGCTTTAACAAAACCCCAGTTTGGCTACTTAATGATTAATTTAATCTTTCAAAGGCATGTAATAGGTGAATGAGATAAATAAGGGTGAAAAAAGCCGGCATTCGATGACTTCTCCACCTGGAGTCAGCAATTCTCTGAGAGCAAAAGTCATAGGAAAGAGGGTTACTAACAAATCTGGCAAAAATAACTCTGGCTAAAGAAAAATTCTCAACATGTATTCCCCTGATTGTTCTCCATTAAAATACAATCCTTCATTGTCAAGAAGTGATTGCTAGTTAAAGAATTTTATGTGAAATAAATAGGAATCAAATTTCCCTGTTCATTGTCCTAAGGAATGAGAAGCAGTGTGGCCTAGTGGATAGAGCGCGGGTCTGGGAGTCAGAAGGACCTGGGTTCTAATTCTGGCTCTGCAACTTGTCTGCTGGGTGATCTTGGGCAAGTCACTTAACTTCTACTCTGTGACTTCTCATCTGTAAAATGAGGATAAAGAATGTGAGCTTTCTGCAGGACAGGGACTGTATCCAACCTGATTAGCTTGTATCTACAACCCAATTTGCTTTCATCCACCCCAGGGCTAGTAGAAGGACACATAGTAAATGCTAAACAAATACCACAATTATTATTATTGTTATCCTAACCTGGCACTTAGTATAATGCTTAACAACTACCCATAAAAATACCACATAATCATTAGAATACATATGAACAAAAGGACCCAGATGATACCCAAATCTATATCTCCAGCCCTGATCTCTCTCCCTCTCTCTAGTCTCAAATCTCCTCCTACCCTTCAGGACACCTCTATTTGGATGTCCTCCCCAACCCTCAAACTTAACATGTCCAAACAGAGCTCCTTATCTTCCTACCCAAAACCCTGTCTGCCCTTTGACTTCTCCCACCACCGTAAACAGCACCACCATCCTTCATGTCTCACAAGCCATTACCATTGGCATTTATCCTTGACTGCCTCCCCTCTCATTCAATCCAGACTATTCAATCTGTCCCCCAAATCCTGTCGGTGTCCCACCTTCACAACATTGCTAAAATCTGCCCCTTTCCTTTCCATCTAAACTGCTACCACATTACTATAATCACTCATCCTATCTTGCCTGGATTACTGTATCAGCCTCCTTGCTGACTTTGCAGCCTTCTGTCTCTCCCCACTCCAGTCCCTACTACATTCTGCTGCCTGGATCATTTTTCTACATGTTAGGACACGTCACCCCGCTCCTCAAAAAACTCCAGTGGTTGCCCATCCATCTCCGCATCAAATAAAAATTCCTCACCATTGGCTTTAAAAGCATATCCATCAACCTTACCCAGTCTACCTCACCTCACTTCTCTCCTTCTACTACCCAGCCTGCACACTTCACTCCTCTAGTGCTAACCTTCTCACTGTGCCTCTGCCTTGCCTGTCTAACCACCCAACCTCTAGCCCACATCCTGTCTCTGGCCTGGAACACCCCCTCCCTCCTCCAATCCTACAGATTATTGAAGGCACATCTCCTCCGACAGGCCTTCCCAGACTAAGCCCCAGTTTTCCTCATTTCCCACTCCCTTCTGCATCACCCTTTGCTCCCTTTGCTCTTCCCTCCTCCCAGCCCCACAGCACTTATATACATATCTGTAACTTCATTTATTTGCATTGATGTCCGTCTCTCCCCTCTCTAGACTGTAAGCTTGTTGTGGGCAGGGAATGCCACTCTTTATTGCAGCAATGTACTTTCCCAAGTGCATAGTACAGTGCTCTGCACTCAGTGTGTAAAATAAATAAAACTGAACAAATGAATGAAAGGAGGAAGAGAGAGGGGAAGAGAAGGAGGATGAAGAAGAGGAGGAGAAGGAAGAAATGGAGGGGGGAGGAAGAAGAGGAGGAAGAGAAAGAGAAGGAGGAGAAAAAGAAGGAGGAAAAAGAGGAGGAGGAGGGTTCCTTGCCAAGGGAACCTGAGAAGAATGAAGGAGAGGTGAGAGGGAGGGGAATAAAGAGGGAAAATGAAGCTAAGAGTGCAGGGCTATCCAGGAAGGAGGGTGGAGGGAAAAAGAAAAAGGGAAAAGTAACAAGATTTGGGAAGACTGTGCAACAGCAAGCAATAGATGTAACTCCACAAGAAGCTCTGCTGACAGAGAAATACAGCCTGAATTTGGGGGCTTGGGGGGGTGTAACCAAAGTTTCAAAAAATAAACCAGGAGTAAAGTTGTGTCATATTTGGTAACCCCCCACCCTGCCAAGCTCACAAAAACTAAGATATTCACCTGACAATGGGCTCTCCCAAAGGCTATTCAGTGCACTACCCCTTAGGTTGTGGTGTGTTCAGCCTATCAATCAATCACTGATATTTTTGAGCACTTACTATTTGCAGAGCACTGTACTAATCACTTGGGAAAGTATTATTATTATTATTATTATTATTAATAATAATAATAATAATAATAATACTTAAGGTACTTGCCAAGCGCTTACTATGTGCCAGGCACTGTTTCTAAATGCTGGAGTAGATACAAATTAATCAGGTTAGACCTGGTCCCTTGTCCCACATGGGGCTCACAGTCTTAATCTCCATTTTAAAGATGAAGGTAACTGAGGCCCAGAGAAGTTAAGTGACTTCCCCAAGGTCACACAGAAGACATGTCGGCAGAACCAGGGATACAGGCCCAGGTCCTTCTGACTCCCAGACCTGTACTTTATCTCCCTAAGTCATGCTACCCAGACAGTAGAGTTGGCAGACATGATCCCTGCCACAAGAAGCTAGGAGGCACCCTAGACATCGAATGAGTTGAAGACGCCAAACAGAAAACTTGCTTTCTCTCTCCTAAAGTTCATACCTGCACCATCATGACCAAGTAAGAGAAGCAGCATGGCCTAGTAGACTACAGCACGGGCCTGGGAGTCAGAAGGACCTGGGGTCTAATCCCCGGCTCTGCCACTTCTCGGCTGTGTGACCCTTGGGCAAGCCATTTCACTTCTCTGGGCCCTCAGTTACTTCATCTGGAAAATGGGGATTAAGACTTTGAGCCCCATGTGGGACATTGGACTGTGTCCCACCTGATTAGCTTGTAGCAAATCCAGTGTTTGGAACAGTGCTTGGAACAAAAAAGCACTTAAACAAATACCAATTTTTAAAAAAGGGTGCAGTGAGCATGCCCAGCTGAGTAATGGATGACAGGGACCAAGCCCCGGTTTTTCTCCCCACTCCCACTTCGAGCTAACATCCACCCCTCTTCTACCATTGGGTGGGTGTGTGGCGTTTCTTCTGGCCTGTGATTCTGTGTCACCTAAAGAAGACCTTTTTTCCTCCCTTTCCAACTGAGCCACTGTCTTCCATTTGCTTTAGTCCATGTGGTTTAATTTTCATTGAGATAAAATGAGGAGCAGAGTGGCCTTAGTGTAAAAAGCATGGGCCCTGGGAATCAGAGGATTTGAGTTCTAATCCTGACTCGGAGAACCTGGGTTCTAATTTTGGCTCTGCCTCTTGCTTGCTTTGTGACCTTGGGGAAGTCGCTTAATTTCTCTGGGCCCTCCGTTTCCCTCAAACTATGAAATGGAGACTTAAATATCTTTTTTTCCACTTTACTTAGACTGTGAGCCCCCATGTAGGACAGGGACTGTGTCCAACCCTGAGTATCTACCCACGTGCTTAGTACAGTGCTTGGCACATAGCAAGCACTTAACAAATACCATAAAAAAAATTAAAAGAAGGAAGGAAAGCCTTGAACTGCATTGTTCAGATGGACCAATTACTGGAGACTGAAGTCTTAGAAGCAGAGATTTTACCTCAGTTATTCAGCCGGGAGCTTAATTTTGAGGATTAACGAAGGATGCTGACGAGGGAAAACAGAATCTGATGAGGGAAAACAGAACAAGTGATTACGCTTTTCATCGAGTAGAAACTCCGATGCACTTTTGAAACCAAAATGTGCTGGTGATGATTACTGGAATTTTAGAAATTACTTCAAATTATTGATGTTGCATTCCACCATCTCAGGGACATACTTCCTTGTCTAAAAAGAGAAGTCCAAGTCAGCTAGGACTTCTAAGTCAGCTAGGAATTTTCCTTTCACTACCATCTCCCTCTGGCCTGGAATGCCCTCCCTCTTCCTACCCGACAGACAATCACTCTCCCACCTTCAAAGCCTTATTGAAGGTATATCTTCACCAAGGGGCCCTCCCCCACCTAGGCCCTCATTTCTCTCTTCTCCCACTAAATCTATCAATCAATCAATCGTATTTATTGAGCGCCTTACTATGTGCAGAGCACTGTACTAAGCGCTTGGGAAGTACAAATTGGCATCACATAGAGACAGTCCCCTACCCAAACAGTGGGTTCACCAGTCTAAAAGGGGGAGACAGAGAACAGAACCAAACATACAAAACAAAATAAAATAAGTAGGATAGAAATGTACAAGTAAAATAAATAAATAAATAAAATAAATAGAGTAATAAATATGTACAACCATATATACATATATACAGGGCTGTGGGGAAGGGAAGGAGGTAAGACGGGGGGATGGAGAGGGGGACGAGGGGGAGAGGAAAGAAGGGGCTCAGTCTGGGAAGGCCTCCTGGAGGAGGTGAGCTCTCAGCAGGGCCTTGAAGGGAGGAGAGAGCTAGCTTGGCGGATGGGCAGAGGGAGGGCATTCCAGGCCCGGGGGATGATGTGGGCCGGGGGTCGATGGCGGGACAGGCGAGAGCGAGGTACAGTGAGGAGATTAGTGGTGGAGGAGCGGAGGGTGCGGGCTGGGCAGTAGAAGGAGAGAAGGGAGGTGAGGTAGGAGGGGGCGAGGTGATGGAGAGCCTTGAAGCCCAGCGGTGAGGAGTTTCTGCCTGATGCGCAGATTGATCGGTAGCCATTGGAGGTTTTTGAGGAGGGGAGTAATATGTCCAGAGCGTTTCTGGACAAAGATAATCCGGGCAGCAGCATGAAGTAT
The DNA here is from genome assembly GCF_015852505.1 of Tachyglossus aculeatus. Classification (NCBI taxonomy): domain Eukaryota; kingdom Metazoa; phylum Chordata; class Mammalia; order Monotremata; family Tachyglossidae; genus Tachyglossus; species Tachyglossus aculeatus. The sequence goes on from NC_052086.1 coordinate 75,241,763, forward strand.
GGATTGAAGTGGAGAGAGACACGAGGATGGGAGATCAGAGAGAAGGCTAGTGCAGTAGTCCAGACGGGATAGGATGAGAGCTTGAATTAGCAGGGTAGCGGTTTGGATGGAGAGGAAAGGTCGGATCTTGGCAATGTTGCGGAGCTGAGGACGGCAGGTTTTGGTGACGGCTTGGATGTGAGGGGTGAATGAGAGAGCAGAGTCGTGGATGACACCAAGGTTGCGGGCTTGTGAGACGGGAAGGATGGTAGTGCCGTCAACAGAGATGTGATAAGTCAGGGAGAGGACAAGGTTTTGGGAGGGAAGACAAGGAGCTCAGTCTTCGACATGTTGAGCTTTAGGTGGCGGGCGGACATCCAGATGGAGATGTCTCCACTCCACGTGTCTCCACTCCACTCCACTCTGGAAGAACACACTCCCTTCTGTGTTGCCCTTTTACTTGGATTTGCACCTTTATTCACCCCTCTGTCATCCCCCCACAGCATTTTACATACTTGTCCATAATTTATTTACTTATATTAATGTCTGTTTCCCCTTCTAGGCTGTAAGTTCATTGTGGGCAGGGAACATGTCTACCAACTCTGTTATACTGTACTCTCCCAAGTGCTTAGTACAGTGTTCTGTACACAGTAAGTGCTCAATAAATGCCATTGATTGATACCATATTTTAAAAATTGTTTCAAAAATTTAAAACATCTTTTTGCTCCATTGTTTTTCAAGACCTTGGTTTCTCTCAAATTCTGAAAACCAATGCAAAAGACAAAGAAAAAATTAAGATGCTGCCAGAGAAAACACTATTTGTATAGAGAAAAATCGATGAGGTATCTTCTGCGGTTTTAGTAGTTTGACTATGCTTGACCTGCTAGCATATGACTAGTGACCTTCTAGGAGTTGTCAGAGTGCTAGACAGAACCTGCAAAGTGAGGCAATGCTCTGAGACCAGGCTGAAGTAATCATACAGAACAAAGGCCAAAGGAAGCAGTGTGGTACAGTGGATAGAGCATGGACCTGTGAATCAAAAGGCCTGGGTTTCTAATCCCCGCCTCCACCGCTGGGCCTGCTATCTGACTGCTATTTTCTGTGCTTCAGTTTTCTCAACTGTAAAATGGGGATTCGATACCTGTTCTCTCTCCTATTTGACTGTAAGCTCCATGTGGAAGGACTATGTCCCACCTGATTATCTTGTACCTACCCCAGTGCCTAGAACAATGCTCGATACAAAGTAAGCACTTAACAATTGCCGTTAAAAAAAAGGCAGAAGCACTGGGAGATAACCAGAGAAGCAGAGTTGCCTGGTGGATAGGGCACGGGTCTGGGAGTCAGAAGTTCCTGGGTTCTAATCCCAGCTCTGCCACTTGTCTCCTTTGTGACTTTGGGCAAGTCACTTAACTTCTCTGTGCCTCAGTTCCCTCATCTGTAAAATGAGGATTAAGACTGTTAGCCCCATGTTGGGCAGGGACTGAGCCCCATGTTGGGCAGGGACTGTGCCCAACCTGATTTGTTTGTATTCACACTAGCTCTTAGTACAGTGGCACATAGTAAGTGCTTAATAAAACCCACAATTATTACTATTACTATGTTTGCAGCCCATTCCGAGCTGAATAAAATGCCAGGAAAATGACTGTTAGAATGTATCCAAGGGAATGGATGGCTCTCTGGTATGGTAATGTCACCGAAGATGGTCACCAATTACTATCAAGCACAGATTGGTGAAGATACTATGAGTTTTCCCTGCTCTGACATGCCAGCAATTGACACAACCCCTTGGCAGACTCTAAGAGCTGATTATTCCATGTCCCTGCCTAAGATCGCCATTTCCATTTGGCTCCCACACAACCCATTTCATTCCTTCATTCATTCAATCATATTTATTGAGCACTTACTATGTGCAGAGCACTCTACTAAGTGCTTGGAAAGTACAATTCAGCAAGAAAGAGAGACAATCCCTGCCCACATCGGACTTACAGTCTAGAAGGGGGGAGACAGACATCAAAACAAGTAAACAGGCATCAGTATGAATAGAATTATAGATATATACACATCAAAACAAGTAAACAGGCATTGCTTGTGTCTAACCCCAGCACTTATTACAGTGCCTGCACATAGTAAACATTTAACAGATATTATTGTTATTAGTATTATCACTTAGTGAAGTTAAAACATTTCAATGATTGTTATATTATTATTACTAATTATTATTTTTATTGTATTTGGTAAGTGCTTACTATGTGCCAGGCACTATACTAAGCACTGGAATCTCGGATCCACTGCAGCTAATGGATTTTGTTGGGATTCCCCCATTGATATTTGACACAACTCCATCATACTGTGTATGATGCCACTGGTACCATTTCTCCAGTGCTCCTTCCCCATATACCCAGTCAGGTCTTCCCTTACCCGACTCTCCCAGCCCTGGAAAGAAAGAGGAATTACAAAGAAGCCAGTGGAAGAGAAAGAGGAAGCTGAAAAAAAAGGGAGAATGGGTGGCCCACTGGGAGAAAGGGAAGTAAAGCTAAAGGGCCAGAGAAAAGCAAAGCAGAAGAGGATCAGTCAGTCAGTCAGTCAATTGTATATATTGAGTGCCTTCTTTATGCAGAGCACTGTTCTAAAAGCTTAGGAGAATACAGTATAACAATGAACAGACATTCCCTGCCCACAATGAGTTTACAGTTTAGGGGGGAGACTGACATTAATATAAAGAAACAATTTTCAGATATGTACATAAGTGCTGTGGGGCTAAGAGGGGGATGAATAAAGGGAGCAAGTCAAGGTGATGCAGAGGGAGTGGGAGAAAAGGAAAGGATGGTTTAGTCAGGGATGGCCTCTTGAAGGAGATATGTTTTCAATAAGGCTTTGAAGTGGGGGAGAGTATTTGTCAGATATGAGGAGGGAGGGTGTTCCAGGCCAGAGACAAGATATGGGAGAGAGATCAGAGGTGAAATAGCTGAGGTGGAGGTACAGTTGAGAAGGTTAGCATTAGAGAAATGAAGTGTGAGATCTGGGTTGTAGTAGGAGAGTAGCAAGATGCCTTTTCAAAGATAGGAACCTCTAAGAGAGGGTGTCACGGAAGGAAGGAGTGGTTTTTTAAAGATTTGCAAGATTAGGGAAGTGAGTGTAGCTTTCAAGTTTCTTAAAATTCTTAGAATCTAATCTTTTTCCATTTTAAAGGCTCAATTGAGCCGTTGGAATAATAATAGTGGTATTGGTGAAGTGTTCACTATGTGCTAAGCACTCGGGTAAGATACCCCTGTACACTGAGAGCTCCTTGTCTAGCATATATCTAGCAACTCTATTAAATTGAACTTTCCCCAGCACTTAGTACAGTTCTCTGCACACAGTAAGTGCTCAATAAATACCACAAACTGATTGATACAAGATAATCCACTGGACACAGCCCCTGTAATTCATGGGTCTCACAGTCTAAGGGGGAGTGGGAATGGCTATTTCCTCATCATTTTACAGATAAGGAAACTGAAATGCAGGGAAATTAAGTGTTTGCCCATGGTCACATAGCAAGCAGAGCCAGAATTAAAACCCAGGTCCCCTGACTCCTAGCCCTCTGCTCTTTCCACTCTGCTTCCCTGACCCTCCTGAAGCCATGCTTCCTTTAGGGGCTTGGTGTCCCTTGCCCTATCTGCTCTAGAGCATTTAGTACAGTGCTCAAGATAGAGCAAGTGCTTAACAAATGCCACAACTATTAATAATCCCCTTGCTTCTGAGGATCAGGTGCCACGTACCTTCAGGGCAGGCTTTTATTAACGTCCTCAGTGGCCCAGTTAAAGGCTTAATGGAGTAAAGCAGGACTCTTATTCTGTAGGCGTCCAGAAGAGCGGGATTCTGTTTACTGTGGAAAAACACCAAGTAAGGGCTCAGTGAATACCAACAGCCAGAGCACTAGAGCAGTGCAGTTCAGTTTGGGAGAAAAAGCATTGAGACATTTGAGGGAAATAATTTTTTTAAAGGGCCAGATCCACCAAGCAAATGCTTAGAGCAGGTGCTCTGCAGGACCATCCTCACTGAGGGAATCTTCCAAAACTGTCTTTCTACATCATCTTCCCTCATGCATCTGCTCTTCTCCTACCTTACTGGTCTCATAACCAGGCTCAGAATTCAAATCTACAGACCTGGGACACTCTTGGGGGAAAAAAGCACTTGAAATAATCAACCAATCAATCATATTTATGGAGCACTGTACTAAGTGCTTGAGAGAGTACACTAGAACAGAGTTAGTCGACATGTTCCCTGTCCACAATGAGCAGGCCCTACCTAGCCACTCTCTTCCCTTCTCTACTGTTCTCCAGCCTCCCTAGTTTCCAATGAGATCAGGCAGTTTCCAAAGAAACAGGAAGTTAATTAAGTTCTGGAGGTTGTTGGGTAGGCTATACAGGTCTCACAGAAAGACAAGCTGCCCCAAGATTTGAGATTTGTTGGTTTGGAATCCAGGAGAGGAAGTTTCTTTTTACCAAAACTATCTTGGAACATATGTTACATTGTGAGGCAGCTTGGTAACCGACAGAGAAAACTCACTGTGAGTTATTTCCATTCATTCCGGAAATGAAATTGGTATTCTCCCTGGATGTCAAAGGAAGTTCCTTCCTTGGGCCTTTCTAGAAAGTGATACTCTTTTGTATTTGCTTGGTGTCCCAACTGAGATAACCTGACATCACCAAGGAGAGCAGAGCAGCTACTCACACACTGAGGGCAATGGACTACAGACCCTGCTGGTTTCTGATTCGGTTAAACTTCCTTTTGATCACGATTCTACAAAAATATCCTACTGCCTCACTCTCACTCTCAATCCTCTGAAAATTACTATGGGATTCTTGTTAATAAACATTTCTCCTCTTGGGAAGAATTCTTTCAGAGTAGTCCTGAATCTCCTATAACACTCTTCTGGGAGAATCAATCAATCAACTTCTTGAGTGCTTACTATGTGCAGAGTCACATCGTAAGTACAATACAATAAAGTTGTGGGCATGATCCCTACCCTCAGGGAGCTGACAGTCTAGAGAGCTAATAGGAATGTGGTTAGCAGGACTCAGAGTGAATATGGGTCTTAAAATGCTATGCCTACCTCTTCTGAAAGGGCATGGCAGCATTAACACTTTAGCTTCTCCTCCATACTGTTTTGCCCAGACAGGATAATTGCCTGAGAATTCTCTGGTTTCTTCACACTAAATAGATTCTTAGGCCAAGATTTATTTTTTAAGTGGGAATCCTACTAGTAGGTAGATATGCTGTAGCTAAACATTCTAACCACACCAAAGAGTATTGAAAAGCATCTTGATAAAGAATATGTGATTAAAGTCCATGCCCGTTCCTGTTTTACAGCCAACAATATCTGTACTGTTTCTAGTAACATGAAAGATTAGCATTTTACTAATGTGCTGGATTGACTTCTTGGAACATTTCTTTTTTAATGGTATTTGTTAAGCACTCATCATATTCCAGGTACTGTACTAAGCAGTAGGGTATATACAAGATAATCTGGTTGGACCTGATCTCTGTCTCACAGAGGCCTCGCAGTCTTAATTCCCATTTCCTAGATCAGGTAACTGAGGCAGAGAAGTTAAATAACTTGCCCAAGACCAAATAATAATAATAATGGTATTTGTTAAGCACTTACTATGTGCCAAGCACTGTTCTAAGTGCTGGGGTAAATACAAGGTAATCGGGTTGTCCCACATGGGACTCAGCCTTAATCCCCATTTTACAGATGAGGTAACTGAGGTACAGAGAAGTTAAGTGACTTGCCCAAGGTCATACAGCAGACAAATGGCAGAGCTGGGACTAGAACCCGTGCTGGGGTAATTACAAGGTAATCGGGTTGTCCCACATGGGACTCAGCCTTAATCCCCACTTTACAGATGAGGTAGGTGAGGTACAGAGAAGTTAATTGCCCAAGGTCATACAGCAGACAAGTGGCAGAGCTGGGACTATAACCCACATCCTCTGACTCCCAAGCCCGTGCAGTTTCCACAGAAACTTCCCATAGGTAAGTGGTAGAGCTGGCAGTGTTGCCTAGAGGAGAGAGCACAGGCCTGGGAGTCAGAAGTACCTGGGTTCTAATCCTGACTCTGCCACTCTTCTGCTGTAGGACCTTGGAAAAGTCACTTTACTTCTTGGTGCCTCAGTTACCTCATCTATAAAATGGGGATTAAGACTGTGAGCCCCACATGGGACAGGAACTGTGTCCAACCTGATTATCCTTTCCTGTCCAATGTGATTAGCTTGTCTCTTCCCCAGTGCTTAGTACAGTACCTGGCATATAGTAAACACTTAACAAATTGTATTTAAAAATAAAATCTAGGTCCTCTGACTCCCAGGTAGAGGCTCTTTCTACTAGGTCCTGTTGCTTCTTCAGAATCCTACCTCTCTCTTGGTCTCACATCCCCTCTTCCTCTCTTCTTAAAACTGCTTACCACTATTGAAAAATAAATAGTGGTATCTAGTAGCATCTTATACAGCAGATAGAATCTTTTTTTAGGAAAAGCATGTAATTTACTTCAAGAGTTTAAGATGAGCAAATCAACACATAGTCACATTCCCAGAGCCTAAAAGCAATTAAGGGAATCCTCAAAGAAATTAGGCAGCAGTCTTAACAGAAACTTATATGACATCTCTTTCCCTACTCTCTTCTCATTTAATGTTTTGCATAACTTGGGTTTTTACAGTGTGTTTACACACTTAGCAAAACAATTAGGGGAGTGTAGAGATGGGGGATGAGGTGCCTTGGTAACTGTGGGGAAACCATTTCAGGGGTTGGGTGAGCCTGAATGCCTAGCAAAATAGAATTGCAGTTCTAGGTGTCCGGGCCAGAAATCAGCATAATCCATTAGTTCCATTCCCAGGTTAAGTCGATCAGCCAGGTAACAGTATTTTTTGAGTACAGAGTACAGGTAGACCCTAAGGGGGATGTTGGAGGGGAAGGACATGGTTTCTGCCCTCAAAACGAATCTAATCCACTTGGTGTGGAAACCCATCAGGGTTTCTTCTCTCCAAAGCATGAAAGCTTCTCTTCCAAGTAACTTCCATTAATGCAACATTTTCTTTTTAAAGCTCGAACCCCCGGGGCTAGCTTATGGAGTTCCTTCTTCCTGCCCCGGTTTCCCAAAAAGAATGCTCTTCTGTTCCACTCCTCATCTACTCTGAGAGTTCTCCTTTGATATTTCCTTTCTAAGAACATTTTGGGGATGGGGGATACACCTTTTAGGTGTATCCTGAAAGTGATACCTAAAAAGCTCACACACTTTGCTCCTCCCAAGTCGACCTAGTCACTGTGCCCCATTTCATCTCTCTTGCCTTTTCTCACATCCTCCCCACTGCCTGCCACTCTGTCCCACTTTGCAGACCATTACTCTCCTCATCTTCAAAGCCCTTCTGAAATCTCATCTCTTCCAGGAAGGCTTCCCTGACTAATCTCTCTTCTCTACACCCGATTTCCCCTTCTACTACCACTACAGCATTTCTGTGTCACCTAAACACTTGGGTACTTTAATCTGCATCTCACTACTTTAATCCCCACCCTTAATAGCATTTATGTACATATCTTAATACATTATTGCTTCACTGTACTTGTAATTTTAATGTCTTTCTCTCCAACTACAGTGTAAACTCCTTGAAGTCAGTGACTGCGTCTCCCAAGTGCTTAGCACACAGTAAGTGCTCATGGTAAGTGGAGAAGCAGAGTGGTTTAGTGGATAGAACATGGCCCTGGGAGTCAGAAGGACCTGGGTTTTAATTCTGGCTCTGCCACTTGTCTTAATTTCTCTGTGCCTCAGTTCCCTCATCTGTAAAATGGAAATTAAGTCTGTGAGCCCTGTGTGGGACAGAGTCTGTGTTCAACCTGGTTATCTTGGATAATAATAATAATTATTATGGTATCTGTTAAGCACTTACTGTGTGCTAAGCACTGTTCTAAGCACTGGGGTAGATACAGGGTAATCAGGTTTTCCCAAGCACTTAGTACAGTGCTCTGCACAAAGTAAGCACTCAATAAATATGACTGAATGAATAATCCCCATTTTACAATTGAGGTAACTGAGGCACAGAGAAGTTAAGTGATGTGCCCAAGGTCATACAGCAGACAACTGGTGGAGGTGGAATTAGATCTCATGTCCTCTGACAGTGTGCTCTTTCCAGTAAGCCATGCTGCTTCTCTACTCCAGGATCTACCCCAGGGCTTAGTACAGTGCCTTCTTCATTCCTTCCTTCAATCCTTTTCTGAGTGCTTACTGTGTACAAAGCATTGTACTAAGAGCTTGAGAGTATACTATAACAATAGACACAATCAATGCCCACAATGAGTTTACAGGCTAGAGGGGGAGACAAAGATTAAAATAAATAAATTCAAAATAAACAATAAACAAATAAATAAATAAAAGAACTACAGGTGAATTACAGTGTCTGGCACATAGTAAGCACTTAACCAATGTCATAAAAGGCAATAAAAACAATTACCATTGATTAATTGAAAAGAATGGATGAAAACTTCATTCTTTAGGGAGCAGCGGAGGCAGCTGAAGGTCGGAGGTCTCCATCCAGCCTACCTGTGCCCCGATGGGGGTGTTTCTGACAAACGGCTCTCAGCCACAGAACACTTTCCTGTCCTGCGGGAGGCCCCCACTCCTGGACTTTGAGCCTGACTACCCAGTGAAAAGCCCCCAGAAAGTTGGAAAATGGTTGAGCTCAGAGCCAGAACTACGCTTGGCTTCCTGGCTTGATGACTTTTTCTGGTCTGTTTGTTTGTTTCTTTGTTTTGTGTCACAACAGAGAAGCCCAGATGCTGCACGTCCCACTGGGAGCATAATTTACTTGTGTGTATGTTCGAAAAGCTTCAGAAATAGAAAGCCCTCCCCTTGTCAGCCCAAAGGGGCTCATCTTATTGGCAGGGGGTGGAGAGGAACAGGCAGAGGACAATGGGAAAGGCTCTAGAGACAGAAAGTGAAGACAGTTCTGATCATCTTATGGGCTGAGAGTGTGTACTGTCTAACGAATGGCCACAGAGATGCTCTTGGCCATCAGAAATGGAGATACCGTCAGAGTTAGCCACTGGGGACAAGTCTTTTTGAGGGAGGCCAGGAGACTCAGCCAGTGGCAAGGGGAAAAAAATAGTGTGGATGTAGGGAAGCATTCATTCATTCATTCACTCATTCAATCATATTTATTGAGAGCTTACTGCATGCAAAGCATTGTACTAAGAGCTAGGGAGCATTCGGTATAGCAATCAACAGACACATTCTCCGCCCACAATGAGCTTACAGTCTAGAGTCATTGAACAAGTCCAGCTTTAAGTCTTACTCTTTTGATTTGTTTGTTTTTGATGGTATTTGTGAAATGCTTATTTTGTGTCAAAAACCGTTCTAAGCACTAGGGTCGGTACAAGTTAATTAGATTGGAAACAGTCCCTGTCCCCCTAGGGCTCACAGTCTAGGTAGGAGGGAGAACAGGTATTGAATCCCCAGTTTACACTTGAGGAAACTGAGACACAGAGAACTTAAGTGACTTGCCCAAGGTCACAGAGCAGACAATTGGCAGAGCTGAAATTAGAAGTCAGGTCCTCTGACTCTCAGGCCATGCTGCTTCCACACCTCCTTTTCTTCTTCCCTAAACCTTCATCTTATCCCTGTAGAATGCCCAACTGATAGACAATCAATAATCAGCACTAGTTATTGAGCACCAACTCTGAGCTGTACAATACATTGTGTTATAACAAAATTAGCAGACACTATTCATGCCCTCAAGGAGCTTACAGTCCAGAAGGGGAGACAGACACTAAAATACTTCTTCAGCAGGGCAAAGCAAAAGAGTTTAAAGATAACTATCGATGGTATCTATTGAGCATTTGTTGGTTGCAAAGCCCTGTACTAAGTGCCTGGGAGAGTACAATACAATGGAGCTGGTAGACACATTCCCTGCCCACAATGAACTTGCAGCCTATAATAATAATAATAATGATGATGATGATAAAATTGCTATATGCCAAGCACTGTGCTAAGCACTAGGGCACATACAAGGTAATCAGGCCCCACATGAGGCTCACAGTCTAAGTAGGAGGGAGAACAGATATTGAATCCCCATTCTGTAGGTGAGGGAGGAAACTGAGACCTAGAGAAGTTAAGTGACTTGCCCAAGGTCATGGCATAATGGATAGAGCACAGGCCTGGGAGTCAGAAGGACATTCGTTCTATTACCAGCTCTACCACTTGTCTGCTGCATTTCATTGGGCAAGTCACTTCACTTCTCTGGGCCTCAGTTACCTCATCTGTAAAATGGAGATTAATACTGTGAGTCTCATGTAGGGGCAGGGACTGTGTCCAATCCAATTTGCTTGTATCCACCCCAGCGCTTAGTACGGTGCCTGGCACAGAGTAAGTGCTTAACAAATATGATTATTATTATTATTATTAAGTGGCAAAACTGCGATTAGAACCCAGATGCTCTGACGCCCAGGCCTGTGGCCATTTCTTTAGACCACACTCCTTCTCTAGATGTGGTCATCAGTTTGGGCAGATGGTGGACCCAAGCACTTAGCAGTGAGTACCCCAGTGCTTCCAGTGACACAGAAGTGATGGTGGCAGTAGTGAGTCTGGGGAGGGGGGAGAGAGTTCGTTCGGGCAGAAGTCTTGGAGGAGATGTGATCGTAGAAGGGCTTTGAAGATGGGGAGAGCAGTGGTCTGCCGGATATAATGGAAATGGAATTCCGGGCTTAGAGGGAAGGTGTGAGCTAGAAGGGGACATTGAGAGAGGCAAGAATAAGTCCCAGGGTATAGTGAGTGAAATCAGAAGTTGGTGCTTTCTGAGGTTAATAGATCTCTGTTGCTTAGCAGTCAGCAAAGACAATAAGGGACAATTAAAAAGCCAGCTACAGGAGTACAATCTACCAAAAACACAGAGCAATTTTACACCAACTTTACAAAGAATGAAAACAAAAAAATGATGGATAAAGCATTTGGCTGAGCCCTCAGCCAGCAGCAAATACTGAGCTCAAGGAGCAGAGCAGGGGTTATGTAAGTGGGAGCAAATGGCTCGTCTGTAGACTGCGCACTTTATGCTGAAACCATTTAATGGACTATTGCGTTGATGAATCCCCACGGACACATCTTCACCCTGTCTGTCCTTATTGATCCCTGAGGGTCCCTGGAAGCTTACTGTTGCTAGGGTCAACATGGTCCGACAAGGTCTTCAGTGCCACATTACCTGCAAGGTTACTTAAGGTCTTCTGTGGGAGCAAAGCATTCTGGAGTGGAGGAGAGGGGAGGGTTTGAAAACTGCAGAGCCTTCCTAGCCCTTTCTTAAATGGGAAACAAATTAGAAACGCCCCAGTTAAATCGACTGAGTCACGGTATGCCTCAGAACTAGAGGCTAGTCTGGGTGCTGGTGGGCAAGCTTTGAGCAGAGGCAGGTCACAGAGAAAAGCAAAGCCTCTTCTCACCATCCAATCTAAGATGGAGTGTTTCTTCTCAATCAAGTTCATGTCTGTCAGTTTTTTGGACTTAAGAAAAATGGTTAACCAAAATTTACAGAAAAGAGACCCTGCCATCACCCACTCATGGTATAGGAGAATAGGAAAATTAAACAATCAGCGTTATCGATATCCATTCTCTCTGTCAGTAACGTACTGGGATCCCAGGAAGGGAGGCCCCGAAAAGTCACAACCTCCCCCCCACTTCTAGTTCCCCAGCATACTTACCCAAAGACTGTAGCAATGCCATTTAATGGAAGCAGGTATATTTCATGGCCATTCCACTGCTACATGTAGCCCTTTAGCCCCCCCTCCCACATTCCACGTTCCCCACTTAATCAATCAATGATATGCATTGAGCTCTTACTGCATGCAGAGTACTGTACTAAGCACTTGCAAGTGTATAATACAATAGAGTGGGTAGACATGATCCTTGCCCATAAGAAGTTTACGTTCCAGTGAGGGAGATATTGTAAATCTGGAAAGCAGCAGAGGATAAGGATATGTACATAAGTGCTGTGGGGTGAGGGTTGAGATGAGCATAAAAGTGCTTAAAGGGTTTAGGCCCCAGTACATAGGTGAAGCCGAAGGGAGAGCAAATAAGGTGTGGAAGTAATAGGTCAGTCAGGGAAGGTGGCTTGGAGGAGATTTGATTTTTGTAGGGCTTTGAGGGTGGGGAGAGTGGTGGTCTGTTAAATATGGAGGTGGGGGTGGGGCGAATTCCAGATGGGAGGGAGGGGGTGAGTAGGGGGGTCATCAGTGAGATAGGCAAGATGGAAGTACAGTGAGTAGATTAACATTGGAGAAGAGAGGGGTTCTGACTGGGTTGTAGAGGGAGTTGAGCCAAGTTAAGTAGGAGGGAGAGAGATGATTCAGTGTCTTAAAAGAAGCAGCATGGCCTAGTGGCAAGAGCATGGGCTTGGGAATCAGAGGACGTGAGTTCTAATCCCAGCTCCACCACTTGGCTGCTGTGTGACCTTGGGCAAGTCACTTCACTTCTCTGGGACTCAGTTACCTCACCTGTAAAATGGGGATTAAGGCTGTGAGCCCCATGTGGGACAATCTGGTACGTTGTATCTACCCCAGTGTTTAGAACAGTGGTTGGCACAGAGTAAACATTTAACAAATATTATAATTATTACCATAATTTCTGTTTAATGTGAGGATGGACAGGTAATCATTAGAGGTTCCTCTCCAGCTCTTTCACCAAAGGCAAGTCTCACTGTCTCCATTGTCACTTCTCCCTTGGTATGGATGTTTCCATATATCCTAGGATGTGTCTGAATAACTGGGAGAGTCTCATTGGAGGGGGTGGGTACAATAGCACCTTTCTCTATCCCCACCCCTGGTGGTTCTGCACATCTCTTTAAAATGGTAAGCATCACCTCAGCTTATATGAGCTTTGCACTCAGAAAACTGCCTTATCTGGCAGCCTCCGAAGGTAATCTCTTTGGGCCCTGTGTGACTGTAATCTCGACCACCATCTGAAGATAAATTTAATCCCTTATTCCAAATGCCCCCAAATCTTGCATCCTAACTGCTTCCAATTATAGGAACTTCTAACTTGGCTGTCTTCAAGGAAGGCTTTATTTTTTGCAGGATTGGCTGTGGTTTTTCCCCTTCCAGACTGTAAATCTTGTTGGGGAATGTTATCTACCAACTGTTATGTTGTACTCTCCAAGTGCTTAGGACAGTGCTCTGCATGCAGTTAGTGCTCAATAAATACAACTGATTGATCGATATTTGTTTCCTGTCATAATATCACAGTAATTATCTTGGGCTACTATTTTATGCTTCTTTCAAAGTGATCAGCACTCTTTCAGATTTCATTCATCCCTAGAGAAAGGTCAAGATTATCATACCCAATTTACCGATGAGAAAACAGAAGAACAGAGAGGATGTTTTTTCTGGCATTTGTTAAGTGCTTACTATGAGCCAGGCACTGTTCTAAACACTGGGGTAGATACTTAGTACAGTGCCCTGCACACAGTAAGCACTCAATAAATACAATTGAATGAATTCACGTTAATCAAGTTGGACACAGTCCATGTCCCACATGGGGCTCACATTCTTAATCCCCATTTTACAGATGAGGTAAGTGAGGCACAGAGAAGTTAAATGATTTACCTAAAGTACCACAGCAAACGAGTGGCAGAACCAAGATTAGAATCCAGATCCTTCTGAATCCTAGGCCTGTGCTCTAACCACTGGGAAATACTGCTTCTCAGAGGTAAGGTTAAGTCACTTGCTGAAAATCACATAAATCAGTGGCAAAATCAGAACTAACACCCAAGTCACCTGACTCCAAAGTTAACTGTCTACCAGGCCATGCAGCCTCTCAGAGAGGGGCAACCTGAATCTCAACAAACAAGGGAGTTCCTTTGGTATTTTAGATTTGCCGTTCTGTGATTTTTTAAAACTAGAAAGCCTTCATTACTGAGAATTATGTTCAAGAGAGAAACCACCGAGCATACGTAGATAGCTTCTGTTGGCTACCAATGGGCAAGAAAACAATCTCAACAAAATGAAATTACCGTTTGTACAGCATATTTGTAAGAAGTCAGTAGCACTAACTATTCATATTTTATAGCACTGCTTGCCCACTCCAAAGAGGGAACAGAGCAAAAGGGGGTAAATCTGAATCATCTCCCTCCAAGCTCAACGGAACTCTAGTTTAAACCTTTAAATATCATCAAGTCTTGGAAGCATAATAAAAAAATCCCCAAAGCCCTGATAAATGTTCTTAATATCTCTGTGAAATTGTGCCCCTAAGCAGAGACATTTTATAGAATGGTATTAGGTCATTTAAATGGAGACATTCAAGTCCAACATGGAACCAAATCCTTAGAGTAGCATTTTTACCTTGGTATTTTTTATTTTCTTCATAATCACTAAGTTATCTAGTGTCCCATGGTGGTGGAATTACTACAAGTGCCCAAATGCCAAGCAGGAAAGACAACCACCTCACCAATACCCATCTTCCAACTTCCCATACTACCCATAATTGACTTTTCTCAGCACCCAGTTACTTTTCTGGCACAACTCTGAGGTTCAACATTTACAGCTATCCCTGTTAACTCTATCAGGTAGAGTCAACCTCAACCTATATAATCTGTGAGCCCGTTGTTGGGTAGGAACCATCTCTATATGTTGTCGACTTGCATGTCCCAAGTGCTTAGTACAGTGCTCTGCACATAGTAAGTGCTCAATAAATACGATTGAATGAATATAAATAGCCCTATTGGTTTTGTCTGTCGTCATAATTAGTGGCATTTATTGAGGGACTTACTGTGTGCAGAGCACTGTACTTGATGCTTCCAATATTCAAAGCCATCTTGCCCTGTTTAGTCTCCATACCCAAAGGAGCACCCCTTCTTCTTTCCAACCATGCCCCCTCCTCCGCCCTCTTTGACTCTCCCTCTATTCCCTGTAGTAACTCAAGATGAGATTTCTTGCCTCCTCTCTACAAATATCCACCAACATGTGTGCCTGGCACATAGTAAGCACTTAACAAATCCCATTATTATCATTATTATTATTTTTGACCACATCCCTTCATACTTATTTGAAACACTCAGCCCCCCCTTCCCTCTTTGCTGTTACCTTTTACCTGTTCACTTTCCAATGGCTTCTTCCCCACTGCGTTCACGTGCTTTCATACCCCCTATCCTAAATGTCTGCCTCCCTTGACTCCATAGCTCCCTCCAATTATCGTCCCATCTCTGTCCTACCATTTCTCTCCAAACTTCTTGAGTTGTATATTCCTGCTGTTTCCACTTCCTCTGCTCCAATTCTCTGCTTGATTCCCACCAATCTGGCTTCTGCATCCCCATCTAGACTCTAAGCTTGTTATGGGCAGGGAATGTGTCTGCTAATTCTGTTGTACTGTATACTCCAAAGCATTTAGTAAAGTGCTCTGTACAGTAAGTGCTCAATAAATATCATTAAATGATTGATTTCAGTACCATGGGTGGTAAACACATTCCCAGCCCACAACGAGTGTATAATATTTCTAATGCATCTAACATATATTCCTCTTTCAATTTGTTCCTTCAAAATTAAATGTGTATTTCCCTGACTGGAATGTAATCTTTGGTAAGATCAATTTTATAGCTCGTGTGTAATTAATCTGGGCCTTCAGATCTGTCTTATCTACAACATTACATCATATTCCTTTTGCCATTCATATACTTTTTAAAATTAATGTAAGCACTAAATCATTTGTTAATCTCAAATTGTCACACCAATCTCTTTTAACAATAAATTGAACAATCTCCTTAACTTTAAATTATACTGTTGTATTATGAGAACATCTTAGGAAAGAGCATGGGCTTGGGAGTCAGAGGTCCTGGGTGCTAATCTCTGCTCCGCTGCTTGTCAGCTGTGTGACTTTGGGCAAGTCACTTAACTTCTCTGTGCCTCAGTTACCTCACCTGTAAAATGGGGATTAAGACTGTAAACCCCACGTAGGACAACCTGATTACCTTGTATCTACCGCAGAGCTTAGAGCAGTGCTCAGCACATAGTAAGTGCTTAACAAATACCGTAATTATCATCATTATGAGAGGCCATGGTTAGATGTTTTTTTTTCCTGAATAGTACTGCTGAACATTTGAAGAGTTTCAATTTCACATTTTAAATTGATATATGTTGTGATTATTTGTATTGCTTTATATGGTTGTATAATATTAACTTGAGCATCCCTGTTCAATAAAAATTTATTTTTATTCCATTAGTTTTATATTTATATCTGAACTATTTCCAATTATTTTCATATTTCTTATTATTATGGCCATCTTTATGAATCCACAGTTGTCTTCTTTATTCTTCATTTTAAAGTGTTAATGCGCTGCTATCTATTCTAATTGTTCGCACATGAAGTATTAAGACCCATGTGAGGACAAGGGTTATGTCCAACCTGATTTGCTTATATCCACCCCAGGCACTTAGTTCAGTGCCTGGCACATAGTAAGTACTGAACAAATACCACAGTTATTATTAATCAATCATATTTATTATTATATCTTTACCTCTTTTTTTGTTCCCATATAATTTTTATGGTTGCAAACCAACACAAAATGATTACATCCTTTGGAAGAGTAACAGATTTCTGCAAGTCTAAAACACCTGGAAGATCACAAACCTCTGTCCTGTCTTCGGCAATGTAACTTTATTCCCATTTTCATTCACTTGAATTGTTTTATTTGATCCACACTGACCAAATTCTAACTATCCTCTCTTCTAAAAACTTGTGTGTCATGGTTCCCCATTGGTTATAGAGGTAATAGAATAGAATAGATAAAATATATATCTGCTTGATATATTTTATTGATTTTGATTAATATCAGTTGAGCTACGCCAATCATTTTCCCTATGTCCTCAACTCTTAATTACTATCTGTTCTCTGATTAAGGAATCTGATAGTTGCAATTTTGACTTACATTTGATAAGAGCTGATGTGCCATCTGCTGATGTACATTTGATGTGCCAACCACTGCTTCAAGCACTGGGGTAGACACAAGGTAACCAAGTTGCTTACTACTTGTCAGGCACTGTACTAAGCACTGGTGTGAATAAAATAAATCAAATTGGACCCAACCCCTGTCCCACATGGGGCTCACAGTCTTCATCCCCGTTTTACAAATGAGGTAACTGAGGCCCAAAGAAGTGACGTGATTTGCCCAAGGCCACATAGCAGACAATTGGCTGAGCCAGGATAAGAACCCATGACCTTCCGATTCCCAGGTCCGTGCTCTATCCCTTATGCCGTGACCTTGGTCAAGTCATGGCACTTTTCTGGGACTCAGTTTCCTCCCTCATCTGCAGAATTGGGATTCAATATCTGTTCTCCTTCCTACTTAGATTGTGAGCCTCATGTGGGACCTGATTATCTTGTATCTGCCCCAGTGCTTAGTACAGTGCCTGGAATGTAGAAAACACAACACCAGAGGAAAAAAACCCCTCCATGCCTCAGTTTTTCACGTGTAGAAATAGGGATGATATCCATTCACCCTCCCGCTTAGATTGTGAGCATCATATAGGGAAAGGACTGTTTTCAAACTGCTTATGTTGTATCTACCCTGGTGTTTAGTCCAGTGCTTGGCAGATCATGACAAATGGCAACATTTTTAATTTTTGTTATTTGTAAATCTCATGAAAGAGAAAGGAATATATGAGCATCGTTTCAAGGTATACAGACCACTGACATTCAAGATTTCTTTCACTGCCTCACTCACTGCATACCCCAATCTTTAGCCAAATTCAAGAGCACTTGAGCTATTTGTGTCAGAATTGACCACCTTAATAAAAAGGAGACGGCTGCCCTTCCTAGAAAGTTCCTAATAATTCTGCTTGGTACTTCCCCCACCTCTGTTAGCCGTTATCTAAATGGCAAAGGGATTAATGGCTTTGGAAAACTTTATCACTTTAGCCTAGAAGGTATAAACTGCGTTTTAGCTGAAATATTCACAACTATGTTATAAAACCTTGTCAAACACAGTCATGAAGACTGACAAGAAAGCAGTGAAATGTACTTTTTAGTGCGGTAATTTAGTGGGGTATTACGGTACTAAAAATGACAGTGGATTGTAGTCATCGCCTCTAATACAGTTCTGAAAGGCTGCTCAGTTGTAGGTCACTAGCAGCTTTCCTGAGACTTCTCAGATTTTTATAATAAACAGCTTAATTCTAGCATACATGAAGGAGTCCTGCTGCTTACAGTAATTCCTAAGGAATAGAGCAGATGCCAACTGCCACAACCTCAAATCAATAAACACAACTGTCTTTGCAACCTGGTCAACATGGCCCAGTGGCAAGAGCACGGTCTTGGGAGTCAGAGAATGTGGGTTCTAATCCCAGCTCCACCACTTGTCTGCTGTGTGAAATTGAGCAAGTTACTTCACTTCTCTATGCCTCAGTTACCTCATAGGTATTGTGGGGATTAAGACTGTGAGCCCCATGTGGGACAGGGACTGCGTCCAACCTGATTATCTTGTATCTACCCCAGTGCCTAGAACAGTGCTTGGGACATAGTAAGCATTTCACAAATACCATAATTATTAACACTGTCAGGGTCAGCTACATTTCCAAGCCTAGTGAAAAGCCAATCCAATCGGGAGGCTGCAGACAGAAGCTGATGAATGTATATTTGGGAGAACAGCAATACGCAAACTGGCTGCTGAAGATGAGGGATACTCCCTTTCTCCAAGAATCTGTCTCTCCTCCAATAAGCTCACTACCCATCTTGTATGTTCTTAATTGACCCTCTGTTGGTGAAACTAACTTGGAGTCACTTCCTAATATGTTTTGCCTTGGGGGAGTTTTAAATTGAGTCTCCTATTTTTTTCCTGTCTGTCCATCCTCCCCCCTCATAGATTGAAGGACTCTGTCAGCAGTCCCTGCATACTTTTTCTTATGCTTAAAACAGGGCATCACATACTCGTTTGCATTTAATCATCAAGTATTGATGATGATGATTCGTATTGAGCTTTTAGGTGACGATGCTGAAGAAAAGGAAGAGAAATAGAGAGGCCTAATGCAGAGAACGTGGGCCTGGGAGTCAGAAGGACCTGGGTTCTAATTCCTGCTCCTCTACTTGTCTGCTGTGTGACCTTGGGAAGGTCAATTCTCCTCCTCTGTGCCTCATTACTTCATCTGTAAAATGGGGATTAAAACAGTGAGCCCCATGTGGGACTTGAACTGTGTCCAACCTGATTAGTTTGTATCTATTAAAGTACTTTGTACAGTGCTTTGCACACAGTAAGCAATTAAATGCCATTTGAAAAAAAAAATCAGGAGATATGCCTGAGTGATCTGAGTCTTTTTTGTCATTGCCATGGTCACCATTACAAGGTTTACTTAGCAAGAATAAAAAAGTCAACCAAAGAAATGTTTTCATTGATTATTCATCTCTCTCTAGTGCTGCAGGATGATTGAGCAGGGTTAGAATAGTTTCCACCATGTAGAAGCTCACAACAGAGAGCTTGGGAGTACGAAGAATCCTGAGGAAGCAAGGTGGAGTATTTGTGTAATGAATTGCCACATTCTCCTGCCAGGGTTTTTTTCAATGTTCAGAATTAAGACTTGGAAAATGTTCAAGGAATTGTGGATGCAAAAATTCTACATTTTTCAATTCTACCTTTTCACACTCACACCAAGGGGTCATCTTCTAATAGTTGGTGTTGAAAAGAAATCAACAAATCCAAAGTCATACATTAATATGTGATTTTTAGGATGGAGGTCAAAGGGTGAGCATGGAGAATCCTGCTGCAAGTACAAGTGTGTTGGTAAAGAGCTAGGCAGTGCTCAAAACACCAGTTCTGTCAATCAGAGGGTCCTAGGTGGGACATGGACTGTGTCCAACCTGATTTGCTTCTATCTACCCCAGTAATAACTTCAGTGCCTGGCACATAGTAAGTGCCTAACGAACACCTTAAAAAAAAAAAAGGGGGAGGAGATGAATTGGCAACAGATACTAAGGAAAGATGAAACAATAAAACACTAAAGCAACATAAACACAATGATAATTACAAAAATAAAAACAGCAAACAGTAAGGTACTATGAGTAGAGGAGCAGAATTTCAAGCTCCTCATCGCATAGACCCCTCTCAGGGTTGCACTTGGAGAGTTTCCAATACTCAACCAGTTTAGGCTATGGGTGGGAGAGTCAAGCAGAGGTCTACACATTTCATTCCTAGTTTAGGCAGTAGCTAGTGAGTGGAAGGCAACCTGCTACAAGTCAAAACTCACCCATGCTGGGCAGCAGTAGCATGGGAGAGAGTAGAGAGCGGAGACTTGAGTTTACTGCGTAGAAGGCGGCAATCGTACTTCTGTATTTTTTGCCAAGAAAACTCCATGGATACACTATCAGAACGATTGCAGATGGAGAGTGGGGCATTCAAGGAGAGCTGTATCCATGATGTCACTGTGGGTTGGAAACTAAGGCATGGCATAGAATCAAAGAGTCCCAGCTGTAGCCACAATGACCACAATAGAAGCAATCATCGCTGTTCCAAGGTTCTAAGGATTGTGGAGGCCTCAGGCTGCAGCTGCCTTTGTTCTTTCCATGACGGTGTTGCAAAGCATGCTGGAATTCGGGCTCCACAGTTGCAGACATCACCTGGTCTGTAGAGAGGGGCCAGTTGGTTCAACTTCTCATTTGGAAAGTGGGAGTGAAATGAGGGCAAGGTCTTCAGGAGCTGTGAAGGCTGGGAGGGACAGTCTCCCTTCAGAGAGCTAAGGAGCTGAAGAAGCATGGGGTAATGGTTAGATTATGGGCCTGGGTTCTAATCTCGGCTCCAACACTTGTCTGCTGTGTGATCTTGGGCAAGTCACTAGATTTATCTGTGCCTCAGAAACTTCATCTGTAAACTGGGAATTAAGACTGAGTCCCACGTGGGACATGGACTGTGTCCAACCTTGTTTCTACCCCAGCACTTAGTACAGTGCCTGACTCATAGTAACTGCTTATTAAATATCATTAAAAGAAAAAGTTTAGTCTCTCCATCCTCAAATGGAAACTCACAGTCTTGTCAGGGGCAAGCAATAGAGAAGCAGCATGGCTCAATGGAAAGAGCACAGGCTTGGGAGTCAGAGGTCATGGGTTCAAATCCTGGCTCTGCCAATTGTCAGCTGTGTGACTTTGGGCAAGTCCCTTAACTTCTCTGTGCATCAGTTACCTCATCTGTAAAATGGGGATTAAGACTGAGCTCCACGTGGGACAACCTAATCACCTTTTATCCTCCCCAGCACTTAGAACATTGCTTTGCACATAGTAAGCACATAAATGCCATAAAAAAATGGAAATTCATAATAATAATTTTGGCATATAATAATGGTATTTTTTAGGTGCTTACTATGTGCCAAGCATGCTTACTATGTGCCAAGCACTGTTCTAAGTGCTGGGATAGATACAAGGTTATCAGGTTGTCCCACTCGTGGCTCACAGTCTCAGTCCCCATTTTACAGATGAGGTAACAGGCACAAAGCAGTTAAGTGACTTGCCCAAAATCACACAGCTGACAAGTGGCAGAGCCAGATTTCAAACCCATGACCTCTGACTCCTAAGCCTGTGCTCTTTCCACTAAGCCATGCTGCTTCTCATGCCTACCATAGGCAAAACACTGTTCTAAGCTCTGGGGTAGGTATAAATTAATCAGGTTAGACACAGTCCCTGTCCCAAATGGCAGGGAACATGTATACCAACCCCATTGTTTTAGTCCTCCCAAGCATTTAATATAGTAATCTGCACACAGTAAACACTCAATAAATACCATTGATTGGTCAAATGAGCACAATTCAGTCAGGACTTTGGGTCCCACAAAGAATTCTTTCAGTCACATATGCACCCATAAGTGAATTTCATCATCCTTGCTGTCTTTGAGTGTGAAGGAAAATGTATGAAGTACACCCCAAATAAGTTCCAGTTAATGAACTCGAATCAACTTGCATTGATGTTATCAATAGACATCATGTCATCTGGTCTTCTCACCAACTGTTGAATTTAAAAACTACCTGGAAAAAGTTTTTATTGAACCAAAGCACTAAAAACAGTTAAAGACAACTTCAGAAAATTGTAAGTTCAAAAAAAGATTGATGTTATCAGGTTCAATTTGGTTTCAGTAATTCAAGCACTGAACCATCAGACTTCATTAGAACCAGTTGATCGTTGCCCAGGTTTTTCCATCCATAAGTTGACGATTGTGTTTTTGCAGAATAAGAAACAGCAGTAGGTGATGCGTTCTTGGAAACTGAGGGAGTTTTCAGCCCCAATTTCTAGCAGTGAAAGTTGACCTTGCTGACCTCAGCAATTCAGATTCTCTGAATCTGTGCAAGGCAGCTGGTAGGTGCATTTAAGGCAGCTTTATTGACTCAGGAGAATGAAGCTCCCAAAGGTGGGAAATGGTCACCTCAGGAGCCTGGACCTGAGCTGGTAAAATAAAAAAGCCTAGTGAAGTTGGTTTTCTGAGGTCTTCATGTCTGTCTCACCTTCCAGACTGTAAACTCCTTCAGATCAAAGATCTTATCTATTTACTCTATTTTATACTCCCAAGTGCTTAGTACAAATAATGATTTTATTTGTTAAGCACTTACTATGTGTCAAGCACTGTTAGAAGTGTTGGAGTCGATACAAGATCATCAGGTGTGGCACAGTCCCTGTCCCACAGAAGGTTCACAGTCCTAATCTCCATTTTAGAGATGAGGTTACTGAGGTTCAGAGAAGTGACTTACCCAAGGTCACATAGTAGGCAAGTGGCAGATCTGGAATTAGAATCCAGGTCCTTCTGACTTCCAGGTCCATGATCTATCTACTAGGCCAAGTTACTTCTATAGTATAGTACTTAAAGAGCCCAGGCATTGGAGTCAGAGGTCATGGGTTCGAATCCCAGCTCCCCTACATGTATGCTGTGTGACCTTGGGCAAGTCACTTCACTTCTCTGAGCCTCAGTGACCTCATCTGGAAAATGGGGATTAAGACTGTGAGCCCCACATGGGACAACCTGATCACCTTGTATTCCCCCCAGTGCTTAGAACAGTGCTCTGCACATAGTAAGTGCTTAACAAATGCCGTCATTATTATTATTATTATTAACAAATGCTCAATAAATATCATTGATTGGATAGGATTTGAGGGGCCCACATGTGTGTCTAGAGGCTTTAAAGTTTTTTCAGGTAGTGCTGTGATCACCCCGCTCCCCTGATTCATACCAACCAGGACCTTCCTGGACCCGGGGAACCTTGGTGACATGTAGTAAAGTCAAGCCACACCTCTGGTCACCAAGATTACTGTGGAAAGTTTTTTACTTAGTTTTACCAAGGTGCAAGAAACAGACACATACACACACACTCACTCCACCAAAAGTCCAATACCAGTCCATTGTCAAGGGAGCCCATTCTGCCAACACTTTTTTCTGCTTCCAAGTACTGCTGTCTTCTGCTGGTTCTCTGGGTATTTCTGCTGCTCCCTTCTTCAATGCTGCACCTGCTTCAGTGCTGCACCTGCTTCTGTGCTGCTTCTTGGGTACCTCTTCTAAGTGTTACTCTGTGCTGCTTCCCTCTGCATGCTTCAGCGTGCCACCACACAATTCAAAACAACTGCCTTTAATCTGCCTTAAGCATCGCAGCCATGGCAGCCTGATTGGTCCAGGCCTATTACAGGGTAGAACAGGGAGAGAAGGGCAAGGCTCTCTCCATGCTCTGCCTGCACAGGCCTGCAATCACATGTCTCAGATGTAGCCCATCAGTGCCTTTGCCAGTCTCTTCCGTCTTGTTGTTTGCGGGATCACAAATCACTAATAAGGCAGCTGTTGTAGGCTCACCACAGGTAGCTTGATGGTGAACCGCAGATTCACCTCAGTCCAGCAACAAGCTTCCTCATTTCCAAATTTTCTGCAAACGCATCGTGGGAAAAGGAAGGTGCATGAAAGCACTCACAGCAAATGGGCAACAATAAAGGAATAGTCACTGTATCGTGGACTGAGCCTGTGTCGTCATCATCATCATCATCATGGTATTTCCTGAGCACCTACTGTGTGCAAAGCACTGTACTGAGCACTTGGGAGAGTACAATTTGACATATAACAGATATATTCCCTGCCCACAGCAAGCTTATGGTCCAGAGTAGGAGACAGACATGAATATAAATAAATAGTGTGTAAAATATAATTTTTACATGGGTACATAAGCGCTATGGGGCTGAGCCTGAGTCAAATAGCAAATGACTAGAATATCAAATTCCCTGATCCAAGTGCACACACTCAAAATGGAAAGGGAGCACAGGAAAAGATAACTTAATCAGGGAAGGCCTCTTGGAGGAGATGGGGCCTCAGTAAGAGTTTTAATGTGGGAAGAGTGGTGGTCTGACGTACATGGAGGGGCAGAGAGCTACAGGTCAGGGGGAGGGTGTGGGAAAGGGGACAGTAATGACATAGATGGAATCGGGGCATACTGAGCAAGCTGGACCTGGAGGAACAGAGTGTGCCCACTGGGATGATCAGTGAGTTGAGATAGGATGGGGTGGGCTGATATGACTGCTTTAAAGCTGATGGCAAGGAGTTTCTGTTTGATGCAGAGGTGGATGGGCAACCACTGGAGTTTCTTGAGGAGGGGGGAAACTTAGAGTGAATGTTTTTTAGAAAACAAATCTATGCAGCGGAGTGAAGCATGGACTCAAGTGGGGAGAGGCAGGGAGGTCAGCAAGGAGGCAGATGCAGTGTCAAGGCAGAATAAGTTATGCACTTACCTTACATATGAGGTAGCTGAAGCACAGAGAATCCACGGTCACACAGCAGATGAGAGGCGGAGCTGGGATTAGAACCCATGACCTTCTGACACCCAGGCCCATGCTCTATCCACTAGCCCATGCCTCCTTTCTCCTTTTCCCTCAGACTTAGAAGACTTTCTTTATACCCACTGCTTCACTAAAAAAGCTCTGTTCACTGGGGTTTGCCAGAGCCTGGACCTGCCCAGTCAGAATCCTGCTGGGCTTCAGAACAATCATTTTTGGTCCATAGAAAGCTTGGCAGGGAAGCAAAGCTTCTCTCTGTGGCAGAGGAAGGAAGGAACTGATCTTCCTCCCCTCAAATCCCCCCAAAGGCTTCCCATTTCCCTCTTCATCCAGCAAAAGCTCCTCACAATCTGATTCAAGGCTCTCCACCGACTCTTTCCTCTGTTGCCTCACTCACACTTTCCACCAGCCTGGAACCCCCTCCCCGGCTATTCCAACAGACTCCCAGCGATCCCCAACTTTAAATCCTCCTAAAATCCCACCTCGTCCAATAATCCTTCCCCTATTAACTCCCCAAACCGCAAGTCAAATCAACCCATTAGCCACCTCTAGCACTTACAGGTTTATGTGTTTATTTATCCTTTCCCTTAGCAGTTATAGAGATATGTATGATCATATGTACAATCTATTATGATTATGCTATTTGTAGATATTTTTAATTTATATCTCCCCCATTAGAATCCTTATGGACACAGAATGTGTCTCATAATCTGTTGTCCATTTCCAAGAACTTAGTATACTGCACTGCTGCTGCTGGACACTTAATAAATGCCTCTGCTACTATTACTACTACTACTACTACTACTACTACTACTGCTCTCATTATTACTATCACTCCTACTACTATTACTACTATTATTACAATCCCAGGCATCACAAAAACGCTGGGGGACTATAGCTGTAGCATAGTCAGCCAGCCAGCCTACCAGCCTTGAGAACTATTGTAAGTTGAAATCCTGGGATGGGATTCCATCTCCATTCATGTGTCCCTGAAGACTCATCATTACATCCCCAATCTTCCTGTGCTCCCTGTCACTCTCCCCGTGGCTTGGGTAGGATAAGCCCTTGGCTGGCATTTCTTCTCCACATGACCAGAGAAGACTGTAAAAATAGGCCAGTCATTAAAGGAGCAAATGTGGAAAATCTTGAATTAGGATAAGCACTAAAATCTGAACGGAGCTAATAGCAAATAACTAGTCAGTGCACAGTACTGAGTCACAGTGTGCGAGGAGTGAATATCAACCGCACGGTATTTTCCGAGCAGTTTCCAGACTGTTGCTTTCAATTATTTTTTGATAGGTTTGACTGACAACTGTACTAGAGAATGAGCTCATCAGATAAGACAAATAACCTATTTCTGACATATAGAGACTTTAAACATTGGTGTTAAAGGGGCACTTGACACATTTGAAAAGTCCCGTCAACAGTATCATATTTCACCTTAGCTACAGAAAGGTTTATTTGCCTTTGACAGTTACGGTTTTATCTTCACGTGCCTTGTTTGAAGCGTGCATTGTGTCAGAGCTCAAATAGAAAGATATGGGCAGACACTAAATTAATCACCAATCCTCTCTTACCACTGGTTACTGAAAGAAACACAAACATTTGTACCAAGATATGGTACATTTTACATCCTGAAATTCCTGGAATTAGTTAAAAACACAAATATCAAAATAGGCTTCACTAGGAAAGCAGACCCCAAGAAGAGGCAATAATAAAAACAACTATGGCATCTGTTAACCGCTTACTATGTGCCAAGCACTGTTCTAAGTGCTGGGGTAGAGACACAAGTTAATTAGGTTGGACACAGTCCCTGTCCCACATGGGGCTCACATTCTTAATCTCCATTTTACAGATGAGGTAACTGAGGCCCAAAGAAGTGAAGTGACTTGCCCAAGGTCACACAGCAGACATGTGGTGGAGCCGGGATTAGAACCCAGATCCTTCTGACTCTCAGATCTGTGTTCTAGCCACTAAACCATGCTGCTTCCCCAAGAAAGGAGAGAAAGCATCTTTACCAAAATTGAAAATAATGTTTTAATTTTGATCCATCTCTTTATCCTTCAGTGAGTGTGCTATCTGTGATTGGATAATTAAATATGGTCCAGACATCCCAACTATTCCCCCTTCTAGCAGTCTTCTCTGGTTAGTTGGAAAAGAAATCCAAACCAAGGACCTAACCAAACGTAAGCCACAAGGATAGCGACCAGAAACAGGCATGACCTGGAGTTAAAACATGAGGATTGGCAGAAACAGGGCACACACAAGAGCTGGAAAGGCTGCTAATTATTTAAACTGGATCTTTAGGTTCCTTGTTTGTTATTGCCGCACCCTTATGGACTTTACTGGTGTATTTTGTAGTTGGATGTTTTCTACAATGCAGCATAACTTCCTACCTTAGACTGCAACTCCCGGAGAGCAAGTACTGTTCAGTTCATTTCAAAATCTCCAGGCCTAACAAGGCTGAACACATTATAGTGCACTTGTTTAATCGCTGTGATGGTGTTAACAAGAAGGAAGAAGGGGAGGAGGAAGAGGAGAGGGATGTGAAAGAGAAGGTAAAGGAGGACAAGAGGGAGAAAAAAGATGAAAGAGGGATAGTAATTTACATTTCCTTGACTTGTTCCCCTTGGAACAAAGGGTTATGAAAGAGCAAGAGCATTTATATTTTCTTTGGGGTTTTGGTGAAATTCCACCTCAAGAATTTAAGCCAACCTCATTATACCTAACAGCAATCCACCCCATAACAAAGCTGTAAAACACAAAAACCTCCCGCTGTTCTCGGAGATCTAAGAATTAGAATTTGGCTCTTGACTTAACAGATTCTGTCATCAGATCTGAGGCATGTGAAATGTGTCTTTCTCTAATGTGGGGTGCCCATCAGCTTTGAGCCTGGGCTATAAGATCAAGGAATCATCCATTTGTGAAGTGTCATTCAGGTTATCAATGTTGCCTGGTTGGCTCAGGGGGAAATTTGTGGTTAGCAAAGGTTTTCAGGTATAAAAATAAACTGGAGCTGAAGGCCCATGAAAATAAGTAGTGTTCTTTTTTTTCAGAGAGAAGCCAACAAAACACTATATATTTTATGAATCAATAATAATGGAGTGGACATCCTCAGTTCTTCTGTGTGTCCCTGAGCTCGGATTTCCTACGCCCTTATGGAACATTCCCTCTCTTAGCGGAAGGTGGAGGAGAAGCGAAAGGGACACACCCTCCCACCATCCCACCCAGCCTTAGCTTACCCAACTGCTCACTTCAAGCTTCAAATCAAAAACAAAGGATTATAGGTAAAGTGGGGTTAGGGAACCGATCATTTAATGGTAATTATTGGGAACTTACTATGTGCAGAGCACTATATTAAGTGCTTGGGAGAGTACAACAGAATTAGCAGACACGTTCCCTGTCCATAGCGAGCTTACAGTCTAGAGCTGAGTAATTTGAGTCATCCTGCAGATAGCCAGTGGCCCCACTGCTGGATTGAGAAGGTCATAGCCAGAGGGAATAGGTTAGGGTGGCACAGTCTTGATAAACTACAAGTAGCCACCCTCTTTACTGAAGTCCTTCTGTATCCACAGAATCAAGGACGTTTCCCAAGGAAGGGAACTCCAAAACAGAACTCTCTCTTTTCCCTATCCTTGTCAGCCAGAAGACCTTTTGGATTCTGAGAATGGGTGTGTAAGTTTGGAAGAACAGACACATGGAGAGAAATCACTCTTCATGCCAGCAAAGAAATATTATAAAAGGGACCAGAAAAATTGCAGAAGAACAGGATGCCAGTGACCTAGTGGGAAAGAACATTAGCAAGAGTGAAATTCCATAAGTACTTTGGAAGTCAAGTAGTTTCATCTGTTCTTTTTGTCCTACAAACAGCCTAGGGACAGGTCTAGAGATGGAGCAGGGAAGTTGAGGCAGGGACTTGCCCAGCTTGTGGGTTTTGACAGGAAAATTCCTATTCCAAAGGCATTTAGTGAGAGATTAGAGTCTGAATTATCAATGGAAGAACTGCTGGTGCCAGCTGAGAACTTTGAATGGAGTAAATCACTGAGTCCAGATGGCCAGCAGTGGAAGACTCTGGTGGAAATGAACTGGGAAAGCAGCAGCAGCCCTGGCTGAAATATGGAACTCATCCAGAAAACTCAGCAAGAGGCCATGATCATCACAAGTTGTTCACCGGGAGCTAGATTTTTAGAGAAGAACTAGGGGAAGAGATGAGAGAGAGTCTTGAATTGGCCTGAGAGGAACTGATGGAGGACCTGGTTAAAAGTAGAACAGCATGGCACTTCAATAAACATAATCTTATCAGGCCAGAAGACTGAGGCTTCTACAAGCTATTAGCCAGCTACAGTAATGTGAGAAAAGCTAAGAAAATGGTTGAGAAAAGGGCCTAATGGAAACAATTTATTTGGATTTTGTTCTGACATGCAATTAGTCAGCAATCTGTAACAAATGGCTTTGTAGGAAGTAAGAATGCTGGGGACAACTCCTCCTAGGATGCATCTCTTCTTTGTGGTCATAAAGCTAATCTCCTCACCTGTGTTTTCCCCATGACCATTTTAGCCCTGGGTTTTTCTGAAAGGATTTAATTTTTTTTCTTTCTTTTTTTATGAGAACAATACAACCCTTAGATGTCAAATTCAGGATTCCAGTTGTGGGTAACCTTTGGAGTTGTGGTTTTCTATCAGAGGAAAGGCCCTAGAGAAAGCTCACAGTACCTGAGGTGAGTCTTAGTGTATTGGCTAAAATTTCAAAGATACGGAAAGGAGGTTTTCTTGCTTTATTTCTTTGCTTTGAGTAGATGTTGGATCTTTTTATTGTGAGGGATTGTTTACTTTTAATTATAATAACAATGCTATTTTTTTAAGTGTTGACTATGTGCCAAGCACTATAGTAAACTCTGAGGTACAGACAGCTCCAATCTCTGTCTCACATGGGGCTCACAGTCTAAGTAGGAGAGTGAGTAGGTATTGCATCCCCAGATGAGGAAAATGAAGCACAGAGCAGTGAAGTGACTTGTCCAAGGGCACACGCAATAGGCAAGTGGTCCTTTTAAGTGTTGTGTCAATTCTCTATCCTGGATCTATCAGCTGTTCCCCCCTTCCAAGGTGAAGGAGGAGAGAAGCAACATGGCCTAGTGGGATATGCACAGGCCTGAGAGTCAGAATAATCTGGGTTCTAATCCCAGCTCTACCAATTGCTTGCTGTGTGACCTTGGACAAGTCACTTAACTTCTCTGTGCCTCAGTTTTCTCCACAGTAAAATGGGATACCTGTTCACCCTCCTACTTGGACTGTGAGCCCCATGTGAGACAGAGACTGTGCCTGACCTAATTAATTTGTACCTTCCCCAGCATTTAGATCACTGTTTGACACATGGTAAGCTCTTAATAAATAACATAATGAAAAAGAAAAAGGCCACCCAGCTGATGTTGGGAGGGCAAACACTATAATGCTTTCCTGGTGAGGGTACAGAATGGAGTAAAGCTCACTGAACTGTGAGCTCAAAATAGGTGGCGATAGCTTGGACCAGACTTCTGGTCTCATTCTTGGATCCAGCCCAACTTGAATGCCTGAGGAAAATAGCCCCCCAAGTTTTATCAGGGTGGTGGAGCTTTGGGGGAATTATATTTAAATGGCAGTCTACTAAATGTCTCACTTTGCTTTTTCAACTTGAAAGGCTTCTGATTAGTCTGCTTGGTGTAGTCTGGGAAAATGGTGCAGAGAGAAGACTAGCCTATCCTGATGAGTTTGGCCCTCTGATTAGTTGCCTTACTCTGGCCGAAGATGTTTCAGGAGCAATGTTGTGGATTTTTGGTTTCTCTCCCACTCCCTTCTGCATCACCCTGATTTGCTCCCTTTATTCATTCATTCATTCATTCATTCAACTGCATTTATTGAGCACTTACTGTGTGCAGAGCACCGTACTAAGCACTTGGGAGAGTACAATACAACAGTAAACAGACACATTCCCTGACCTCAACAAGCTTACCATTTAGAGCGGGGGAGACAGACATTAATAAAAATAAATAAATTACAGATGAGTACATAAACACTGTGGGGCCGGGATGAGGGATGAAAAATGGAAGCAAGCAGAAGGGAGTGGGAGAAAAGGAAAGGAGGGTTTAGTCAGGGAGTACCTCTTCCCCAGCCCAACAGCACTTATGCACATATCGGTAATTCATTTATATTAATGTTTGTCTCACCCTTTAGATTGTAAGCATGTTGTTGACAGGGAATGCGTCTGTTACATTGTTAGACTGTATTCTCCCAAGCACTTAGTACAGTGCTCTGCTCACAGCAAGCACTCAATAGATACAACTGATTGACTGATTGGTTGAAAGCAACTTGCGGTGTCACAGGAGAACAAATGATTGAAACAGCCTCTAACATTCACCGGGCATTCCAAAATTTGACAACTTGAATTGGGTGCAAAGTGGCAATCCAAGGAGCAGATGCCTCAAAAAGACCCAGGCTTGTACATGCATACTCCCACATGTCTCCATTTTCCAAGGCACACAAGTATTTTCCCTTAGAAATGCAGAGAAAATAGAATTCAGCAGCAGTGCAGCTAGCAGCCTAATTATACCAATGCATTTAGCTTACTGAGCGATCAGAGAGATTGAGGTAAGAGTTGCATTGCTCTAACTGTAGAAGCTCTCCCCACCTTTCTCCCCACTTCCCTGACCTGTCCTGGCCACCTAACTACCTGGCAGCCTTCCAAAGTGACAAGTCTCTGAAGCAGAAAGTGCACCAGCAGGGCACTAGGGAAAATCATGAAGGCTTCAACAGTCCTATAATAGAAGACAATTGCCTTTCCCTCCAGACGACCAGAAAGAAAAGACTCATCTTGTTTTCTGTCTGTCTTTTTGCTTCTCCTCCATTGTCTCTCAACGGAGCATAAGCAAATCTAGAGGAAACTGATCACGAAAGATGTCTGGCAGCTCCATCAGTAGATGTGGGGATTTACTTCAAACGGTGCAGTCTCACTGCAGTGTCAGGTATCATCATCGCATCCCACGTAATAAAGCATCTCTGTGGTTGCCAAGTTTGGCAGGAGTCACAACTGCATAGAACAACCTGATGATTTGCAAGTTTTCCACAGGATTTGGCTGGAAGGAGGACTGGAGAGAATTTAAGATACAAGAGGTAGGAGCTCCTCTCTCCGTTTTTTTTTTTAAGGTTATTTGTTAAGCTCTTACTAAGGGCCAGGCACTGTAATAAGCACTGGGGAAGATACAAGCTAATCAGAGTGGACACAGTCCATGTCCCACATGGGGCTCACGGTATTAATCCCTAATTTACAGATGAGGAAACTGAGGCACAGAACAGTGAAGCGAACAACCCAAGGTTACACAGCAGACAAGTGATGAGAATAAGACAATGAGTTGATGCCATTGAGTGATATTTTAATTCTGAGGAATTAGCTCCCTTATTCCCCCTTTTCTGACTGCCCTGGCATGAAAATGTTTTGGCCTGTCAGGGAGTGAATCTAGGGCACTTGTTCCCAAAATAAATGTGGAATAGGAAAGGATGGAGGTTAAAATTTGCATCCTTTGCATTCCTATTCACTCACTCCTTCACCCTGCTTGTTTCCAGGTTGCAACGTGTGCCAGGCAGCACTGACTGCCGTTCAACCCCCAAGTTCTGCAGAGCCAGGAATTGAGCACAAACCCCTTCTCTGATTGTTCCAACCTGGAGGTTAGTGTGGTCTAGTGGATAGAGCACGTGCCTGGGAGTCAGAAGGACCTGGGTTCTTATTCCGTCTCCATCCCTTGTCTGTTGTGGGACCTTGGGCAAGTCACTGCATTTATCTGAACCTCAGTTTTGTCATTCATTCATTCAATCATATTTATTGAGCATTCACTGTGTGCAGAGCACTGTACTAAGCACTTGGGAAGTTCAAGTCGGTAACATATAGAGACGGCCCCTTCCCAACAATGGGCTCACAGTCTAGAGGGGGGAGACAGACAACAAAACAAAACATGTAGACATGTAAAATGGGGACTGAAACTGGGAGCCCCATGTGGGACAGGGACTGTGTCCAGCCTGATTAACTTGTATGTACCCCAGCACTTAGAACAGTGCTTGACAAATAGTAAGCGCTTAACAAATGCCACCATTATTATTTTTATTATTGTTATTATTATTACTATTACTTTGTGGTGTGGAAAATGATCCTGCTTGATGTTCAGGTGAATGTCAACCCTGACCTCAGGAAAATTGAGATGTGCCATGGTCTAGTGGAAAGAGCATGGCTTGGGAGTCAGAAGACCTGGGTTTTAATTCTGACTCTGCAGCTTCCCTTGGGCAAGTCACTTAACTTCTCTGTGTCTCAGTTCCCTCGTCTATAAAATGGGGATTCAATACTTGTTCTTCCTACTTAGACTGTGAGGGCTGTGTGGAACTTGATTATCTTGGATCTACTCCAACACTTAGTACAGGGCTTAGCATATGGCAAGTGTTTAACAAATATCACAACTGTTAATTTTTCTGTAGCTCAGGGAACTTCATTCCAGGACTGGCTGCCCTAAAGTTCGCTCTGCTCCATGCTGTAATGCCACACTTACCTCGTCACTGGCCAAGGGTTCTAGAAACCACTGTTGGATTTTACTGTGAAAAAGGGAAGTTATGGTTCATTACTGGATTGACTTTACATCTTCTTCCCTCTCAGTAACCACTTGGCCAAAACCTGCTCCCATGATGGCATTATATCATTTAAAAGAGGGCCTGACAGGGTCATGTAGTGAGATTTACTGAAAGCACAAACACAACCTGGGTGGTTTCTTGGTTAAGTTATTGTGAGTGGAATCTTGGAAGCTGGTTTTAACTGATTTGGAAATTACTTATGGAGATTTCCAATAATTCCATCCAATCCCAGGGTACACATACATCTTTGTGAGAGACTCAGCTTTCTGGATCCCAAATGAGCCTGGACCAGACTGTTTCCAGGCAGCTCATTCATATATTGTTTTAATTTCAGAATAAGTCTCTGGGAACCTAGAGTGGCACCTGGTCTGGAGACTGGCCCTTGGCTCCTACCGGATGGGAGCCCCTGGGCAGGTGGAATGAGTCCAGGCAAGGTGGGCTTGGTTCAATTCCTCTGGTCCAGACCTTCTTGACACTGCTTCTGGCCCCTTCCCATTTGGGAACCATGGCAATGTTAAGACTACGCCAGCCTGGAATTGGTTGGGGTCTAGTAATAATAATTTAATAATGGTATTTGTTAAGCACTTACTACGTGCCAAGCACTGTTCTAAGCACTGGGGAGATACAAGGTAATCAGGTTGCCCAAGTGAGGCTCACAGTCTTAGTCCCCATTTTACAGATGAGATAACTGAGGCACAGAAACATTAAGTGTTTTGCCCAAGGTCACACAGCAGACAAGTGGTGGAGTTGGGATTATAACCCACTTCCTCTGACTCCCAAGCCCATGCTCTTTCCACTAAGACATGACTTGGAATGGGGACTGTGTCCAACCCGATTTGCTTTATCTACCCTAGTGCTTGGCACAGTGCCTGGCACATAGTAAGCACTTAACAAATGCCATAATTATTATTATCCAGTAATGACCAGGACTTGGCATGGGCATGCGAAGGAACAGGGAAGACTAGGCTGGGCCCTGGTTGTCTTGGTTTTGCAATGTTCTCTTGGGAATTAGGAGAAGCAGTATGACCTAGTGGATACAGCACAAGCCTGGGAGTCAAAAGGACCTGGGTTCTAATCCATGCTCCCTGCCATTTCTGTTCCTATTTCCACTGTCTACCAATTCATTCCTCAGCTCAGTTCCCCCTTGCAGGTTCCTCTGCTCTTCTGCAGTGTTAAAATTCAGGAGAGGAGGAGGAAGAGGAACAGGGGAACAAGGGAACTGTTGGCTTTCTCTGGGAAGTTTGCCTTCCATGGTGTGTAAAAGAGCATAGAGTAGTTTTGATGATATTCTCTCTCCCAGCATCCCTTCATCTCAAGCAGCATCTCTGCTTTCTTGTCTCGCTATGAAAGAAGCTCGAAGATCCCCTTTGGCATAGCACTTGGCCACAACAAACACCCAAGATAGAAGAGGCAGCAAAGGAGTGATTTTTTCCTTAAGCAAAGACAGTAATTGAATTAAGTGAAGAAAAAAAATCTGTGCAAGGCTCAGAGCATTTTCCAGCAGAGGAGAGGCTTCTGAAATGTTGTAAGGGAACAAAGTGCTTTTCTTTTCCAAGAATGCACAGCCAAACCACCGAATTCAAACAGGCAAGTTCTTCTAAAACTTTTCTGCAGAAGGAAAGACACAGTCGAGTGTGTAGAACAGCACAAAAGAGTGTCACCTACCAGCTCTCCTTGCAGATCTCTCTCAACTGAGTCTACAAGGGACATCAATGTGCTTTAGGCAGAGCTGTTGGCTAGTTTGTCCAAGGGGCAGGGACACAAATTCTCCCTTTCCCCTACAACAGGTGGGAGAATGGAGGGAGAAGAGAGTGGAAGATGGTGGACAGTCTTGAATCCACTGTGACAGAATTAAATGAGGTGGGAGAAGGGCTGAGGAAGTTGTCATTTCTCCCCCTCCCCAGACCTGGGTTAGGAATAGGAATGGTTCCCTGGCCCATGACCTCAGGTTCCAGGGGTCATTCTAGGTCCACTCCAATTCCTCTTGGGAGTTACAGGTTAATTTGAACCAGCCTGGGGACATTGGGAGGAAGGAGGGAGGGGGGAGGTCTCCAAGAACTGAGGGCTGGGGTGTCATTGCTACCCTAATTAGTTGCAAACACCAACAGTTTTCTCTGCTGAGAAAGCCATTTAAAGGGACTGCTGGATACATAGTTGGACTTCTTAGGAAACTCCTGGAAATTTGACTTCATGGCTTTCATGTAGTGATCACCCTCTTACCTTTATGTTCTCTTTTACCACAACACTCCAGCTCATGCTCTTTGTTCCTCTCAAGATCACCAGCTAACTATACCTTACTCTCAAGTCTCCTATCGCTAACATCAGTCTACCTCACTGTGTCTATTTCTTATGTCTGTCAATATTGTCAGCTTGCATGCATCCTCCCCCTGGCCTGGAATTTCTTCCCCCTTCATATCTGACAGACCAACACTCTCACCACCTCCAAAGCCCTACTAAAATAATATTTCCTCCTAGAGGCCTTAACCTACGATTTCCCTATCCTATTCTCCCTTCCTTCTTGCCATCTATGATCATATGCTATGCTCTGCACATAGTAAGCGCTCAATAAATACGATTGATGATGATGATGATCATGGAACTCTACCCTCAAGTCCTTTGATATTCACCCTAGACTGGAAGCTCACTGTGGGTGGGGTACATGTCTACCAACTCTGTTGTATTATACTCTCCCAAGTGCTTAGTACAGTGCTCTCTCATTCAACTCACATATTCAGTCCATCACTAAATCCTGTCAGTCCCACCTTCACAACATGACTAAAATCTGCCCTTTCCTCTCGTTCCAAACTACTGCCATGTTAATACAATCACTCTTCTGATCCCACCTGGATTACTGCATCAGCATCCTTGCTGACCTCCCAGCCTTCCGTCTCTCCCCACTCCAGTCCACACTTCACTCTGTTGCCTGGATCATTTTTCTACAAAAAACATTCAGATCATTTCACTCCACTGCTCAAAAATCTCCAGTGGTTGCCCATCCACCTCCACATCAAATAAATCCTCCTAATCATTAGCTTTAAAGCACTCCATCACCTCACCCCCTCCTACCTCACTTTGCTTCTCTCCTACAACCCAGCCCACACACTTTGCTCCTCTGGTGCTACCCTGCTCACTGTGCCTTGATATCACCTGTCCCACCTGTGACTCCTGGTCTGTGTCCTACCTCTGGCCTGGAACACCCTCCCTCCTCAAATCTGACAATTACTCTCCCCTTCTTCAAAGTCTTCAATGCTGTGGGGCTTGGAGGGGGTCATAGAATAAAGACAGCAGATCAAGGGAGTGGGAGAAGAGGAAAGGAGGGCTTAGTCAGGGAAGGCCTCTTGGAGGAGTTGTGCCTTCAAGAAGGCTTTGAAGCTGGGGAGAGTAACTGTCTGTTGGATATGAAGAGAGAGGGTATTCCAGGCCAGGGGTAGGGTGTTGGCAAGAGGTCAGTGGTGAGCTAGATGAGACTGAGGTAGAATGAATAGGTTGGAATTAGAGGAGAGAAGTGTGCAGGCTAGGTTGTAGTAGGAGAGTAGTGAGGTGAAGTAAGAGGGGGCAAGGTGATTGAGTGCTTTAAAACCGAGGGTGAGGAGTTTCTGTCTGATGTGGAGGTGGGTGGGCAACCACTAGAGGTTTTTGAGGAATGGGGAAACATGAACTGAATGTTTTTATAGAAAAATGATCTGGGCAGCAAAGTGAAGTATGCACTGGAGAGGGGAAAGACAGGAGGCAGGGAGGTCAGCAAGGAGACCATTAAAGTAATCAAGGCAGTATAGGATAAGTGACTGGATTAATGTGGCAACAGTTTGTGTAGAGAGGAAAGGGCAGTTTTTAGCGATGTGAAGGTTGAACTAATAAGATTTAATGATTGATTGAATATGTGGTTGAATGAGAGAGGAATCAAGGATATTATCAAGTTTACAGGCTTATGAGACAGGAAGGATTCATTCATTCATTCAATCATTTATTTTGAGCGCTTACTGTGTGCAGAGCACTGTACTAAGCGCTTGGAAAGTACAAGTCAGTAGCATACAGAGATGGTCCCTACCCAACAATGGGCTCACAGTCTAGAAGGGGGAGACAGACAACAAAACGAAACATGTAGACAGGTGTCAAAATCATCAGAACAAATAGAATTAAAGCTATATGCACATCATTAACAAAATAAATATAATACTAAATGTGTACAAGTAAAATAGAGTATTAAATCTGTGCAAATATATACAAGTGCTGTGAGGAGGGGAAGGAGGTGGGGCATGGGGATGGGGAGGAGGAGATGAAAAAGGAAAAAGGAGGAGGAAGGATGATGATGCTGTCTACTGTGATGGGAAAGTGAGGGGGAGGACAGGGTTTGGGTGGGAATATAAGGAGTTCTGTTTAAGACATGTTATGCTTGAGGTGACAGCAGGACATCCCAGGCAGGAGGAAAGAGGGAGAGGGAGAGGGAGAGAGAGAGAGGGAGAGAGAGAGAGGGAGAGAGAGAGAGAGAGAGAGAGAGAGAGAGAGAGAGAGAGAGAGAGAGAGAGAGAGAGAGATATCAGGGCAGGAGTTGTAGATTTGGGAATCATCTGCATAGAGGTGGTAGTTGAAGCCTTAAGAGCAAATGAGTTCTCCAAGGGAGTAGATGTAGATGGAGAATAGAAGGGGACCCAGAACTGGACCTTGAGGGGTGCCCAAAGTTCCCCCAATTAGATAGTAAGCTCCGTGGAAAACATGTTCCCAATCACCTAGTGTGGCACAGCATAGAAGTTTAGTCTTTTGCTGAGAATGATGATACAGTATTTCTGGACTTGAGATATGGATTTCTTTGGATTTAGATAGCAATGAGCTGAAAAGAGCCTAAGCCTGGGAGTCAAAGCACTTGGGTTCTAATTCCAGCTGTGCCAGTTGCCTCATGTGTGACCTTGGGCAAGTCACTTAGCTTCTCTGTACCTCAGTTCTCTCATCTGCAAACTGGGGATTCAATACCTATGCTCCCTCTTACTTAGAATGGTAGCCCCATATGGGACCTGATTATCTTATATTTAACCCAGTGCTTAGGACAGCGGTTGGCATATAGTAAGTGCTTAACAAATATCACAATTATTATAATTATTATTATGATTAGTGACTTAGCTCTCTATAACCTGAAGACTCCAGTCATATCACCCTTCCTCTACAGATACTTTATGCTTTTTTACCTTGGGTCATGAAGATCTCTGATAGGACGGGCACATTTCCATCTTCTTTCATGTTAGTTACACACTGGATTGTAGCCACTCTCACTGAGAGATTGTGAAAATTCCCAGCTATTGGGCCGGAACCATTTCACAATGAAGTCCACTTTACACACTTGGCTGTTAAATCTCCTATAATAATAACAATGGTATTTGTTAAGCACTTACTATGTGCCAAGCTCTGTTCTAAGCACTCAGTGCCCCAGGTGGCAGGAGGGAAATGGTAAGGCTGCCTGTTCTCTGGGAGAGGAAGTCACCAGTGGAACCCAATGACATTGGTGACAGTCATAAATTTCCTCCTAATTAGAAAATAATTACATTCCACAGCGTGGCTACATGGGTGTAAAGCTGCCTCGCAAATTGCCATTTAGTTGCATAGCAGCAAATGGTATTATTAGTGCCACTTCAGTTCATGTAAAATGGGCCTAAAAGGTCCAGGAGACGACAACACTCAAGCAACAATGGACAGGCTCTAGGTGAGTCAGAGATCTGGGGATGAAGTTGTGGAAGGGGAACATTATTGGGAGTATAAGGGCAGTGAGCAGGATGGAGTCTAACTGAGCTGGGCTCTGATGCGTTCTTCCATATACAGACTGGAGGTAAAATGATTGCTTGTGGAAATGTTGCCCTTATGCTCTTGATGCAATTAAAGAAGGGCTGATAAGAGCAAAAGAAGAGGAAGATGCCATGTTTGTCCTATTCAGTCCCACTTCTACCAGAAAGGTACGGACCTCCAAAATTCCTCATTTTTCCCTGACATTGATCCATTGTCCCCTCGATTAACGCAGTTAGGGTGAATCATCCATGAATATTTAATCCTTTCTTGTTTTAGGCTTTCAACAGTTCTCGTTTCTCCCTATGGTTACCCTGAATTTACGTAAATCCTATCTGAGATTATTGGTATTTTCTGCCAGCACAAATTCTCATCTAGTGTCTTGGCTCACATCATTCCCCAAGCCTGGAACTCTGCCCCATTCAAATCTGACAGACTACAAGTCTTCCCTCATTTCAAGAGCTTACCTTAAATCCCAACTCCTCCAAGAAGACTTCCTGATTAATTCCCAATAAATCCATATTTCATCAACCCCAAAACCACCTGTAGCTTAATTTATGCCTGCCCACCCTCGGCACTGTTGAATACAGAATATTCAACTATTTATCTGGTTATATCATCCCGGCACACCCTGGATCTTACTATTTGTCAGATCCCTTCTTCCCTCCCTGACCTCCAGCTTCAACTGTTCACTCTTCAATGGCTTCTTCCCCTCTGCTTTCAAACATGCCCATATTCCCCCTACCCTAAAAAAAAACCCTCTCTTGACCCTACAGTTCACTCCAGTTATCGCCCCATCTCCCTCCTACCTTTGTTCTCCTAACTCCTTGAATGAGTTGTCTACACCCACTGTCTCAAGTTCCTCTCCTCCACTTCTCTCCTTGACTCCCTCCAATCTGGCTTCCTTCCCTTTCACTCCACAGAAACCACCCTTTCAAAGGTCACAATTACCTCCTTCTTCCCAAATCCAACGATCTCTTCTCCATCCTAATCCTCCTCAACCACTCAGCTGCCTTCGACACTATCAAACACCCCCTTCTCCTGGAAACATTATCCAACCTCAGCTTCCCTGACATTTTCCTCTCCTGGTTCTCCTCCTATCTCTCTGGCCTCTCATTTTCAGTCTCTTTCATGGGCTCCTCCTTTCATTCATTCATTCAATCATATTTATTGAGCACTTACTGTGTGCACAGCACAGTACTAAACACTTGGAAAGTACAGTTCAGCAACATATGGAGACAGTCCATACCCAACAATGGGCTCACAGTCTAGAAGGGGAAGACAGACAGCAAAACAAAACAAGTAGACAGGTGTCAATACCATCAAAATAAATAGAATTATAGATATTTACACATCATTAATAAAATAGAGTAATAAATAAGTACTTAATAGCATCATTATTATTATTATTATTACACTTCCAGGATGGCCATAAAGGTCAAAGTCAGACTGAAAAATAAAGACTTTTCCAACAGTTGTGTTCAGTTTTCAGGAGAAACTCTTCACCGTTGGCTTTAAGACACTCAAACAAGTCTCTCTCTCTTACTTATGCTCGCTCCTCTCCTATTTCAACCCAGTCTTCCCACTTTGCTCCTCTGACACCAACCTACTCTCTGTGCCTTGCTCTCCCCTGCCTCACCATCAACCCCTTGTTCACTTCCTTCCCTCTTGCCTGGAACTCCCTCCTCCATCACACCTGTCAGACTACCACCCTACCTGTTCTTCAAAGCCCTACTAAAATCACATCTCTAGGAAGCCTTTCTTGACCAGTCTTTCTTCTCCCCATCCCATTTTCTCTCCCTACTGCATCATTCTTGCCCTGCATCAGTACTCCTTAAGCATTTAGGTACTCACCCTAACCGCACAGCATTTAGGTACATTTCCTTATAGTCAGTCCTTTCCCCCTCCTGAAATTTATTATAATGACTCTCTCCCCTGTTTAGAT
This sequence comes from Tachyglossus aculeatus, assembly GCF_015852505.1. Taxonomy (NCBI): domain Eukaryota; kingdom Metazoa; phylum Chordata; class Mammalia; order Monotremata; family Tachyglossidae; genus Tachyglossus; species Tachyglossus aculeatus. Next base: position 75,282,868 of record NC_052086.1, read on the forward strand.
GGTAAACCCCTCAAGAGCAGAAATGGGATCTTCTACTCTATTGTTCTCGCCCATACAGTGCTCTGTGCAAACTAAATGCTCAATAAATTCATCAATTGATTGCTTGGTTTTAAGAGGATGTTCATTATGGGCCGGGCCTTCACAAGTTCTTGGGGAAAATGCACTAGCACCTAACAGTCAACTTCCTCCAAGTCATGTGAGAAATTCCTGCAGATTAGCCAGAAGAAGACTGTTTGTTTCAGGCTCCTGCTAGGCTGTGGGGCAGGATCTGACTCCCAAAAAGGTCTTGATTCTCCTCCATGGCCACGGGGGAAGCATAGCCACAGGGAAAGTGGATTGAATGGAAAACGAGGGAAAAATCCTGTCGCATTTCACATTTCAGGAAGAACACAACTGATGAACGTGCCTTGGGTTTTCATTTTCATAGCAATTGGCAGAAATTATCTTTATTAGAAAAATGAAATTTTCATTTATTTACATTTTTACATCATATTACTCGGCACCTCTGTCTTCTCCGAGTTATATACATTTCAGGACACACAGACACTCAAAACCCCATTCCCTTAACATTTTTCTACACATTGAACAAAAATGGTAACACAGTACAATAAGACAATCATATCATATTTTTCTATCATAAAAATTAAGCAAACATATAATTGTGTAGATATGTCTGAAAATATTTATACAGTATTAGCACTTACTCATGCAGTGGATTAAAATGACAGGAATAAATGCTGTGGTAAGTGAATATCTACTCTGGAAAATAAAAGTATTAAATAGAGCACAACTCAGTTGTGTGGTAGTGTGCTATTAGACATAGTCCAACTACTGTTATAGGATTTGAAACACATATTCAAATGTGGGGGAAGGAGGTAGAGTGTATGGAAAACAAGGTGATTTTGTTATGTCAAGTCTACCTGGATAGTAATGGGCTTGAAATTAGAATTTTTTAAAGCTCTTCTTTTTTCATTCCATTTTCATGAATTTTGGGGGGAGAGGTGCTCATGTTACAAATTACACAGCCAATTGATAACATCAGTGGTAATTGAATTATTAAGCCATTTTTTGCCATTTGAGAAAGAAGCTATTTTTTCTCATTCACTCCCCGTTTACTTCCCACAATGGAGTTTAGTAAACCTCAGTTTCCATTATGCTTTACTGAAAATCCTGTATAGTTATTTCAACTTAAAGCACCCGGCAACATCAAGCATGTGTAATGAACTCTGCTGGTAAATGATCTGGCAGGAATTCTCTTTCCCATCTTGTTTGCGCACGGGAAAATGGCTGAAGTTTGTCAGCGAGAGTTACTGATACACGATGCCAAATTCTCCTCGTGCACAAAACCAGGGGTAAATAAGGCCTTTTGGGAAGTACAGGACCATTTAATTTAATTATGCTTCCAGGCACTATGTGCTTCTCTTGAGCCTGATAGAACAGAGGGAGACATTTCTGGCCGGGGAGACCATCAGATCATCAGGTTTCAGACCATCATTGGCCTTTCCCCCTGCCATTCCATTCCCTATGACACCATTACCACAGGTTGCTCATGCAGCAATTGCATAATGAACCCCCAAATCTAGAGCATTTCACCAGCAGAGTGGTGAGCCTTAGCCATTAACCTCTGGCTGCAGAGCAATTACACCCTCCTCCCAGGTTCCTGTTCTTAGAGGTGCCGCTTCCAACTCTGGCTGGACACTTTTAAATCTTAAGTCACCACCGCCTTGTTGTTCCCACTCTGAGCTTGTGCTCTGAGGTGGTTGCCTCCTCTGCTTCCTTCCAAAGGCTGCCCTAATGGAGAGTCTGGTTCAGTGGCTAGAGAATGCAGGATTGTTATTCTATTTGGACGGTTGGGTTTTTGTTTTTTGTTTTTTGCTTCTCCTAAACCAATTGCTCCCTGCTCCTTGAGATTTGATTGCTATCATTACAAACAAACAGGTGATTTCCAGCCAATCCTGTCTTCTTGGAGCCAAATGATGAAAAGACTCAGGAAATTCATGTTTCAACTGCTTTTCTTTTGCCAATACTGTATAATAAGCGCTATCCAATAAATAGGTCCGGATGGGGCCCACTGACTTCCCAAAGTCCTCTGTTTCTAAAATGGAGGAATTTCCTGTCAGAGCCTAGGCTCCCACACCTAAAAAAGTTAAAATATTTTTGATCAATTATGTGCAGAAATCGATTTTGTTCATTCACTTGAACTGACAGCAAAGAACATGTTTCGATAATAACTGCTTAGGAACTCATATTGAAATAATCAGGCTTAGTTCCCAATTAATTTTTCCCTCTGGAAAATCAACACCATGTCTTCAAATTTTTGGACCTTCTCTGCACACTCAGATATTAATATTCTTTTATTCAAGCCCATTAAAAAAGCTTAAAACAGCAACATTCCAGATCAATGAAAGGCATCCTGAAATGGTGTGAGAGGACATCTGACCATGCTGGAAAGAAATGAACCTTATTAACTCACTGATGCTGAAGAATTGCTACATGCTAGCTTAATGTCCTTTTAGAGCTTATTTCAAATCCTGTGCAGACAGGAAAGAGCTTGAATAGGTTATGGACTCTAGCTTTTGCTTGAGGAATATGATGTAACAGTGCAGATCCAGAAATGTATCATTCCATGGAACTGTCACTAGGAAGCCTGAAGGCTTTTTTTCAAACCTTTGATTAATTTGGTTCTGAGTGGTGGGCCTTAGCAAAGGGTTATTGCAATGCCGAGGGGAAGGTAAACTTTTTAAGTTCCCTAATGCATATAGCAGGGCTAGTGAAGGAGATTTCTTGATAAAGCAGATGGCCAAGCATTCTCCCATGCATTCCTGAAGGGTTTTTCCCCATGAGAGTTTCCTTTTTTTTTTTTTGCATGCAGTCATATAAGATAAAATATCGGGGGTGGGGCAAACAGCATTCTGGAGCCCAAAGCTCTTGCCCCAGAAGAAAGCTCCACAGAAAGCCCTCTTTAACTTTTTTTTTCCTTAGGTAGGGATTAGGGAACACAGTTTAGATGAAGGCTTACAGTCTCAGTCAGAGATAGATGCTGTTTGTCCTTCCCGCCTACAAACCAATCAATCATTGGCATTTGCTGAGCACTTACTGGGTGCATAGCACTGTACTAAGTGCATCAGAGAGTAGACTACAACAGAGGTGTATACAACACCTTGTCCACCAGACACAGTGGGGGCATCTCTGATTGGTGGGATCACCTTTCATTGGGGATCCTCAAGGGCTTTGGGTGCCTTCCTCTCATTCAAAGTCTCATTTTGCTGCACGAGAAAGGCATATCGCCCTAAGGTTCCAGTAGCCTGTTTCCACAATCTGAAAATTGTGTGATCATTTCAGCATCCTTGCATGCCAAGCCTAAACCTCTCAGTGAAATGCTCTTGCACAAGCATATGCTGAACCAACATGTCACATCTTAGTATCCAAGACGGACAAGCAAATGCACTGTCTTCTGAATGGATAATTCATCTATGGGTTTATTAGAATTTTGAAAAAAAAAGGGCTGTTTGATGACAGCTTTCTGCATTGTTTTTGATGAGTTACTTAAAAACAGCATCTCTCATTCCCTGTCCTAGCACAAAGTGAAGTTATCCTAATAGAGCCAAGTTTATTAAAAAATGTAGATGAAGGGAAAGAGGTAGGTGTCATATTATGATTTCTTGTAATGTCTTAAAGACTCATTCAAGGAGATTAGACATTGTTAGTATCTATTCACACACACACACACACTAACTGGTTAATTCAATCTCAAAAAAATCCCTTTGGCTTTAACTGCCCAAATACATCAGGCCAAGAGGATTTGAGAGTTTGAAATATCCACATAAAAGTCAACCCAAAGTAAGTTGAATGGCCTCGATTATCTAGATAGCTTTCAGGTCTAGAGCAGTGAATAGAGCAATATTTCAGTGAGTATATAGTTGGATAAAAGTAATAAACTGAACTTAATTTTGTTCCTTTTTTCCACAGATCCCATCAAAACTGGGTCTTTTAAGAGCCAGTGCATGTAACGGGTAGAAATTGTGCCTCTGGCTTAGAAGAAAGGAAGGCCAAGATGTGATTTAAATAACAGTCTTCAAGTCTCTGAAGGAAAAGTGTATAGAGGAGCAGTGGAGGAAGTGGAGGCCTCAAAATAATTTTCCAAATCTACCATGGTCAGGGTAAGAGGGATTGATCTCAAACTGGATTAATATCAAAGAACTTCCTGATTCTAAAGCTTGTAAGATTGGAGCAAGGTGGTTACTAAGAAAAGGCAACTTTCCTCAATGGTTTGAAGCTCAATCCTCCCCAGAGATAAAAGAAGGATCTAGCCTCCCCCTGAGGGCTTCTTCATGAGATTATTCCATCTGGAGCCTTGTTGTATGCACACTCCTCCTCTAACACCAGGGTTGTGTTCTTACAAAATGTTGTTTTGAGGAAGACATGCACTTTAGTACACACCTATTCCAATTTTGGGTGCATGCTCATAAGTGTTTGGGGTTTTTTTAATTGCATGGCACTTGGAGTGCAAAAGGGCAGATCTTATTGGAAGAACGATCCCTAATTCTCTAACAGTGTTGTAGTCAACTTGTGCATCGAAAACACACCATGTGGCAGAACTGAATTAAGTACCATGTATGGGCTGAGTTCATCAAAGTCACCCTTATCTAAAATGAGTTCCCAGGTCAGAGAGAGGAGGTAAGACTATATCCCTGGGGACAACTGAAATGGATACCTGGCTATTAATTTATTATGGTATGTTTAATTATGTGCCAACCACTGTACTAAACCCTGGGGTAAAAACAAGATAATCAGGTTGGACATAGTCCTTGCCCCTCAAGGGGCTCACAGTCCTAATGGGGAGGAAGAACGCGTATCTAACCCCTGTTTTACCAATGAGAAAGCTAAAGTCACACAATAGGCAAGGGGCAGAGCCAGGATTACAACCCAGGGCCAGTAGTCTTTCCACTAGGCTTATCCCTGCTTCTCCCTGCTTAGGAGTTATAAGGAATATAGGGGCCATGACTTCATGTAAAATGTGAAAAGAAAATTGGATAATTATCCAGTTAATTTGATCTGTATAGACAACTCAACCATATCATCCAAGCCAAAATGTTCACAATGGAGCTTGAACTGGGTTGGCTGGCTACCGACTGGTACATTCTAACGTAGACATTGCCCATTAGCTCTTTGACCCCAGGGCAGATACACCTGGCCCTAATGTTCCAATCATGAATAATCATCACACAGGTATCTGACAGTGGACATACCCTCTCTAGCCAGACTTTTGGGAGACAAAGTTGCAGGTCTTTCCATTCTCCCTGAAATGGGCCTCTGTATTCTGATTTTATTGTTGCATTTTGCTATATGAAATCAGACACTTTATCACCTCCTATAACTGATTTCGAGCAGTTATGACATGTCAGGAGATTCCTCTTCTCATCTAAGTCCAGAGCAATTGCACTGAGAACTTTGTGCATTTAACATAAAAAAATCTGTTGAATTCACCAACTACAGGTTGTCCCTAGGGCAAAACTTTTTAGGGTTTTATCTGATGTGGGTTCATAACTAACCTCCAAATTGATTTATTTTTATTTTTTTTATTTTTTCAAAATGCAGTTACCTCCACAAAAAAAAAAGATTAGACTGCTAGAATTTTTTTCAATTTTACTTATTATCCTTGCCAAAATGGACATAAATTGACCACAGCAAAATTAGGATAATTTGAAAATCAATTTAATACATTTTGTGAAGAACTGTCGATAATTCGACTTTGTCAATAATAGAATCAACATGTATTTTGGGATGTGATCTCTAAAAAGTGGACTTATTTTCAAACTTTATTTTTCTGTAGGATTTTGTTTCCTTTCCCTTGGTAAAGAATATGGAATTTCCTAATATAGCTGGCACCTGTGGTCAATTTTATACTTTTCTGAGATGATCATTTCCCTCCCGCTTACCTCAAAACCACCAGTTAGATACTATTAAATTGAGAAATGATAATGAAGTCCAATAGCCAACCATCAATCAAGACTACTGAGTGGTGATTACTCTGAGCTACCAACTTTGTGCATTGGTATAGATGCCAACAGGTAGCTGGAAGATTAGGCATCCTTTCAGCTATTTCTGTTATTGCCTAACACCAGAATGAAGAAACACTCTGCCATATAGTTATTGTTATTTGAAAACTAAAAACTGAATTTCCTGTAACTCCAACCTGACTTTTATCTACATTAGAAAAGAAAAAAGATTAAAACACCCAAATGACATTAAAAAAAACCTAAACCTAAATCCGGTAATCTAGTTATCCTGCCCTCATTTCTAGGACACATTACATTTCATTTAACACATCCAAAATATATTTGATGCCTGTCAGTGAGTAGAATAAAACATACACCTTCACACTGGGGGTGCCTACACAAGGCATGTGAAATCAAATCGGTGTCATTACTCAGATTACAAGAACTAAACCATCATCTGGAATTGCCGGGAAGCCTGCAGAACAAATATGGGGGTCCAGATCCTGGGGAAATTGCCCCCAAACTTGCCATACCTTAAGTTTCCCAGAGCCAGTGGGGCACTTACTGATCCTACCACCTTATTGACTTTTTCTGCTGTACCTGTGAGGCAATGCAAAACTTGTGCTGCCCATTCGTTATTAACATTCTAAAAACTGGCTTCTAGTATAGTTGGACAACAGATGTCTGCAGAGGTGATGGCTGACTCTCAGGCCTCCTTCCAACATCTAGTCCAGAATCCACAAATCTAGATGACTACATTTTCTGGATCTCCACTACTCCAAGAAAGGTGTTTCCACTGTATTTCTGCAGCCATTGAATCCCTTGTGACCAAAGGTATGGAGATTACTGCTCCCAAAAGACTTAACCTAAGTCCTGGACAACTTTTGGAACTTGGTTGTCTGGCAATTGGGGCTTTGTGCTGGATAGCGACTTTATTAACTGGCATCCATTTTCATAAAGAACTGGGTGAGCATGTAGCCATATAGCCATGAACTAGATCCATGAACTGTCTATTTTCCAGTCGTAGGAAAGGCAACTGGAAAAAAGTTTTGATGAATGTGTCAACACTGTCCATGTTCTACGCAGGAGGAACTCCCTGAACCCTCCCCCGCCTCATCCATCTTTCTTGTTGAGGGAAAGTGATGTTATTTCTGACCAATATTCAGGGGATGAAAAGCAACACTGAATGGCAAGTTCCCATTCAACTCAACTGGGTTTTAATTATGGAATAAACCAAACCAATCCTAAACAGGGCTGGGCGGGGAGGGAGGGGAGTTCAAAGACCCTTCATACCAACCTAAGGCTGACAAAAGAACCAGGAATTAATCAATCAGTCATAGTTATTGAGCATTTACTGTGTGCAGAACACAGTGCTAAGCACTTGGGAGAGTACAGCATAAAAATCACCTCAGCGCTCTCTTCTGTTTTCCAATTCACAGGCAAAGGTGGGTGGGAAAGGACCAAGGCACCTAGCATTTGTGGTTGCCCTGTGACTACTCAATCAAGACTTGAAGACCGATTGGCTACATATAACATTCCCCTCTGGGCACTGAACCACTGAAGGGACAGGTCTCCCAAGATTAGACCTAAGGGGAATGCAAGGGGAAAAGGAAAAGAATGTTTAAGTACCACAACTGCTCACTCAGGACTTTTCTTAGGTTGGCATGACTGTGGTTTAATCAACAAGCTCGGAAAAGACTGGATCTGTATCAAACCCTCAGGCCTCTAGATTCCTGCAGGTGGAGGGTATTTTGCCAACCCTGCTCTCATGCTGTACCCCTTGTAATCGAGGGTCTAATCCTTAATGGCTTTATCTACCTCAAAGAGCCAATGCCCATTAATATAAACCAAGAAAAGTCACAAGACAGCAGTCATGATATTGAAGGGAGCCGTGAGAAAAATAAAAGTGCCGTTTGACCACAAACTTCATTCAGTTTAAACGACAAGAATGGGTATTCCAGGTGCTGATACCAGAGCAACGGTTTAATTTTAATAGGAACTTTACAATATGTACATTTTTTGTATAATACACTTCTGTGTGAATTATAGAAACTTAACATGTATAGTACATACATGTGTATACTAGCATTCTGATTCACCAGCATTCTGATTCACAAGATAAGTGCATTTGATTATCTCTGCTTTTCTCAGTGATCAGTCTATTTTTCCTACTACAGTGAAACATTACTACAGCACAGTGAAAATGGCAAATCAAATGGGGGAAAGAGCTCACAGAGTCATTTGATGAACTGTGAAAGTACAGTACCTTTTCAGGTTTCAGCCCTGCTCCGTAAGAGGAAGGTGAGTAATCTGGAAGAGATTCTCATTGCGGTCTTGAGAAAGGGAAACAAAATTAAATGCATATTTGGGAAATGATCAGGAGAGAGAAATACCTCACATTCTTCAATCTAGCTGAATATGTTCCAGTTTGCACAGACTGTACATTTTTTTTAGTCAAGAGCACATTATTTCTGTACCACTGTTTATCATTCCAGCAGTACAAGATTCTGCTTTTTGTCCATACTAAAGTGCTATGTTCCTAAACCACTCTTTTTTTTCAAGGACATTGAATTTTGTGTGGCAAATAACAAGCCTACAAAAACATACACACACACAAAAAAAACAAACAAACACGCTAACAGAATACATTTTAGCGCCTCTAAACGGTACTGAAGTCCCTCAAATTAGTATTTATTCAAGGTTTGAAACACAGCAGATTTTAGCGTACAGGGTAAATGTCAACTGATTAATGAAGCTGGGTTTTTTTTAGCTTAAAAGGTAATTAATTCTTAATTACCTCTCAATTAGCTCACACACATTGTTTTTATTAACATTTCAATTTGCAAGAAATCTCAGCCATTTGTCATTTCCCCAGAAAGACCGTCAAGATCAAAACCCATCAACAGCAGAAATACCTCATAAATTTGAACACTCCTGTTTAGCCCAAATCTGCTGTGTATCTTTTTTCAGGGGCAAATTAAATGCCTGAGCTATATATCTCCTTTGAATAAAAACAACTTAATTTGCCAACAAGATTCATATAACCCTTTTTTCAGAGGTGAACTGAAATGGATTAATAATTGTAATGATAATAATACCTGTAGGTTTGTTAAGTGCTTACTTTTTGCTAGGCACTGTACTGAGTACTGGGGCAGGTACAAGAAAATAAGGTTTTACACAGTCCCTGTCCCTCATGGGCTCACAGTCTTAATCCCCATTTTACAGATGAGGTAACTGAGGCACAGAGAAGTTAAGTGACTTGCCCAGGTTCACACGGCAGGCAAGTGGTGGAGCCAGGATTAGAAGCTAGGCCTTTCTGACTCCCAGATCCGTGCACTGCCATTAGGCCACACTGCTTCTCAGCCATCAATGAAGTTGCAGCTTTCTCTGCTCCCGTTGTATCAGCTGGAGCAGGAAGGTGTTGTGAACTCTGGGTCTACAAGTCTGAAGAGGCAAGAGTAAACAAAATAAAACCTAGGAAACCGCTCAGTTGAAAGTGCTAGGCCAAGTCAGTACCACCGACAACTTTAATCTTTAAAACCAGAGTCCAACACCATCCAGGAAAAGGCTTTGGAGCAGAACCGAAATCCAGGGGAGTAAGCTAGGCTCTTTTGAAAAGTATATACCCCTACTGAAGGCCCTGAAGCAGGAAAATATTTATGGTGGGACAGAGTGATTAGAGACTGCTTCCAGGGTCCAGCATAGTCTAATAGAAAGGCTTCCTTTGGGAAAAAAAAAAACAGGCTCCATTTGTCCTGAACATGTTGCACAAAAGCATCACAATAAAGTGCTGTGGAAAATTGACACACAACTACATTTCTGACGAGTTTTTTGGCCTTTCAGAAATTCCTTCCCCACTAAAAGTGATGTCTCAATCATTTTATCAAGACACTGAAGACCAAAAAGTGCTTATGTAAAAGCTGGAAGAGAGTGATGTGGGAGTACAACAAGCGCATGCGTAGCGAGAACTTTGCTTGCCTCTGAACCCAAACTGAGCAGAACGCTGAGGTTGCCATCACACACAGCAGGTAGAGATGGTTGAGATGACAGCTGAGGCCTCAGAAAAGCAAGCAAACAATATTTGCCCCCAGTAGGACAACCTCACCACCCTCGAGAAACTACTCATTGTTTCGAGTTCTGATATGAATTTGCTTTTGAAGGGAAAGGAAGTATATTAGGACTTCTGGGAGAAGGAAAATGTGGTGATGGCAGGGAACAATTAGAGAAGGAAAGAATTTTATAGTGAGATGGATAATGGTAAAAGCCGTTGTGTTGGGGGCATGATGCTGTGGCACTTAAAAGACCCCGGTACCGAGGGCAAAGAGTAGATATGTCAGTATTTCTCTTGTCTCTGTGTCCTTCGTGGCTGCCCTTCACTGCTCCAACCCTCTTCACAGTAGCAACCCTTGAGTCAAACCAGCTAGAGAGGTACCAAGACCAACAACGGGCCTGGGCTCGAAGAACATGAAGGAGAAAAACAGAAACCTACAGATCGACATTTCCCCCAAGCCCCCCTGCCACCGAGGAAGGGAAACAGTTTCTTAACTCATTCCCCATGAGAACAAGAAGTGGGAGGGCTTCTCCCATTTAAGGCTTCCCCTTCCTCTCTAATGAGGAGACGATGGGAGGGAACATAGAGGGAGGGGACTTTCTTGAGTCAACTTTGGCTGAAAGTGCAGAGGAACATCATGTCGGGTCCTAGACCCCAGACTTTGGTCTTCCCGACAACAGCCCATGCTCTGGCCTTTGGCCACAATTCCACTTCTGGTACTGGTTTGCCCTATAGCCCGTAAGGTAGGCACAGGAACATATCGGGGGGGGAGGTGGGAAGAGGGATCATGAGAGGCAACATCACCACCCCATTCTAGTCCCACCTATTGACATGACAAACCCTCCGAAGCCCTAACCCCAGAAGTCCCCTGACGTTTCCCATATTGGGGCTCCAATATGGAATTCAGTTCCAGATTGGCCTCTTCCTGATCTAACTGATCTTGAGCCTTAGGAGAGATGGGGGTGAGGTGTGAGCCAAAGTCAGCCGATGAACCTCTCAACTCTCCTTTGGCTTCCCTGATGTGGGTTATCAGGTCGATAACCACGAAAACAAGACCAAAAAAAAAAAAAGATTTCTCCTCACTCTCGATACTGTCCACCTATTTTTGGAACAGAAGAATAAGGGGGGAGAGAGAAAGTAGGAGCAGTCAGGGTGAGCAGTAAAATTGAATAAACAAACTGTAGATTCCTTTTAATTCTGCAGCTTTCCCTGACTTTATATTAACACTGGGATCCCTAGAGCTTCACTCTCAATACTGTCCACCTATTTTTGGAACAGAAGAATAAGGGGGAGAGAAAAAGTAGGAGCAGTCAGGGTGAGCAGTAAAATTGAATAAACAAATTGTAGATTCCTTTCAATTCTGCAGCTTTCCCCGACTTTATGTTAACACTGGGATCCCTAGAGCTTTCTACTGTAGAAGGGGAAATGCATAGTTCAGACACTGCTTATGCCTTTCTACCCACCTAGAAACTGAAAAGGTGAAACCCGAGAGGGGAACCATGTCTCACACATGCAACAGCAATCTGGCAAAATGGGAGAACAAGACTCAATGCCTGGGCAGAGGAGTCAGCAGTTTCAGTGACCACGGATGGGGTGGGGGCTCAGTTACAGAGAAGAGATGCTGGATGGACTTTAAAGACACATGAGGCTTTCTTCTGGAGCCGGAAATGCCCCACCCCAGAAATGTCCCACATTGACAGGTCAATTCTCCCTAAGCCTTGACTTTCTCCACCTCCTGGGGCAAAACCTGTCCTCACATTTCTCTCTCTCAGATCATGTGGTAATAACTAGGAGTAGAGCCTCACTACTGTGCCGTCTCCTTCGAGCCCTTTAAACACTCCTTCCATCTGTCTCCGGTGAGCTTTGTTTGAGAAACTCCAATGGTTCACAATTGCCCCCAGAGTTCCTCAATGTTTTTCTGGAAGCTTCTGGGCCATAATCTGGCATAAAGTATAGAGGTAAGAGAATCATTAGGCAGGCTTGTAAACAGCTTTGCAAGCCCATACACCCAATCAACTACCAGTTTAGATGTCACTGTAGTAGAGAAAGCTGATTTTATTCACTTTCCTACTACTGTCATTCTCTAAGGAGGGCAGACTGCTGTTCTGTTTTAAAAGAAGCACTGGTATATCTGTGCTTTTTACTTGCATGGAAGAGAGAAGAGGGCACATCCCAAAAAAGGTGGTAGCAATTGTTTTAGAAAATTAAAACAGGGGACCTAATTTAAAGCTATTTTTACTCCTACAGGAATCTGGATTATGATTCTTCCAAAAGAGCTACCCAGAGAAGTTCAGAAAAGAGTAAGGGAGATTCAGATGATTAGTGCTCACCAAGCCATTCCTTTCAAATTTATAGTAGGTTTATCATAAGTTCATTTACTCTTTTTCTTTTGTATTTTGCCCCTATGGAGGCAGAATCTAATAAAGTGCAGGTAGGGTAGAACATTTTCCTCCCTTTTCTTTCTTTCTTTTTATGAATTTTTTTTTAAATTTTCTCATCATGTGGCAAGACTCTATGAAGTGAAAGCTGAATAAGATGGTGGACTCAGAAATCATCATTGCTACATATTCTGAAAATGATTTGATACCTCAAGATGGCTTTGCCATTAGAAGGTTCACGTTGTCACGGAAAAAGAACCAGGACGCTGCTCCTTATGATACGAGAACTGCTGTGTGACTTTGAATCCTTGTATTACAGGCAGATTGACATCTCCTAACCCTTCAGGTTGACAACTCTTAAACCTAAGCTTCAAGAGGGGGAAAGATCGTGTGTTGGCTCGACCTAGGAGGGAGAGAGTCCTAAACTGTTTTAGCTTACTGAAAAACAGATGGCATTGCATCCCTTATTGATTCCATCAAACATATGGCAGATGGTGATTGAAACAACATAAACAACGTTGAGAACACCAACATACAGTTAATTAGATGCGGCCACGACTGCTTGGTGAATAATGAATTACAGTTACTTGGGGAGTAAAGGGGTAAGAGATACTATACAGCCCTGAGTAGTCACCAGAAAGGGGCAAATGCAAACTTACGGACATATTAGGCTTCAAGATAAATCATGAGGTCCATTGCTTCAGAGATGGGAGATCCATATATTGATATCTAAAAATATATATTTTCGGTTATGCAGCTGTGAACGCCGACTGCACAGTAAGACAGCTGAGTCTGTGAGTATCTGAGTTACAGTAAGTGCCTGTGAAATACAACGAAAGCATTTAAACAGCAACAAAACCCAATATCCAAGTGGCTTCCTCTGGATTCCTAACCAGTAACAGTTTGGGCCTATAGTTCCTCATCCATCCCCCATGACAGACTAGAGTGATGGGAGCCGTGTTTGTGCTTATGCACCGGTTTCCTTTTTCTCCTTCAGGGCCCTGAGCTTCGGGGTCATTTTTGATGGTGATCAAGAGCGTAAGAATGAAGTGGGAACTGCTGCAGGCTGCCTTCTAATCTCGTGCAATGGATCCATCTCAGAGCGGCAGAAACACATTCTTAGCTTATTTTTTTCCCTCGTCGTAATCTGTGTCGAATGACATGCATACCCTATTGCTTATTTGGAAGTAGAAAACCACAGACGTTTTAGATGAGAAAAATACACCGAGTGACCTTACCCAAACTCAGACAATCAGAAAATCATAAAGTGACGCATCTGAAGAGACAGGAACATAAGCGCCAACATACAAGGGGAGGAGCCCCACGAGACCGTCGTTGCCCGGCAACGATCCATCCTCCAATCGTGCCCCACCCTCCTCACCAAGGGGTTTTTTGTTTTTTTTCTACACGAGGCAGACCGAGAGCTCTGTCATGGGGTGACCGGGAGGCCTGACCCGTCAATTCCCAGCCCCCAGCCCAGAAGAACTGCCCCAAGTTGCCTTTTCGACTTGGGAGATGTTGGCAGTTATGTTTCCCCATAGCTAGAGCGTCAGTGGAAGCTTTAAACGTCGGATTCGATACTAGGCATTTTCTTATATACGCGTCTATTGCTGCAGGAATTTAAAACCCTGGGAGCAGAGTACACACTATTCTTATTGGCAACGTAAGGCATCGCATGCTCCGAAATGTACACGTCGTTATGGACCCGGCTGTCTCTGGAAGAGTAGGAGGCCGTGGACCTTAAGGACGACCGCCAGTAGTTCTCATTTCTGGCCTGGGACGGCAAGGACTGCCGGTAAGGGTCAGAGGGGCATCTCCCGATAACAAGGTGCTGGTCATCCCGATAGGAGCGCAGGAACGGGTTGTCCAAGGAGTGGTCGGGGTACAGGGATTTGCTCCGCCGGCCATCCTCCAGAGTCTGGGAGAAGAGCAAGCTCTGGTTGCCTGCCAGTTGGCTCTGGGGGACACCAAACAGGGTGCCATATGAACTGCACTCCAGAAGCTTCTCCTTATCCTTCAGGCTGATGCTCCGGGAGGGCCTCCCCAGGTCCAGCTCCCGGGGCTTGTCGAGGATGTTGTCGTATGAGTGCTGCCTGTTGATCCGCAGCTTGTTCTTCTGGAGCTGGAGCGTGCTACTCCGCCCCCAGTCTGGCTCAAACGCGACCTCCGGCGGGGCCGGGTTGCCGGACTCCTGGAGCATCTGGTCTTCGTCGATGTCGTACAGGTTCCCCATGCGCAGGCAGGCGTCACACTTGTAGGGGGAGCGGCTCGAGTGGGGGCCTGGATAGCTGGGCAGGTTGGACAGGCAGCTGCGGCAGTGAGTGGAGTTGGACCGGAACCGGTCATTGGCCTCGCCGTGGGGGGCATTCTTATCCTTGGTGCCATAGTGCTTGGGGTACAGCTTGTACTGGTCATTGTCCGGGGGGACGTCGGCATTGTGCAAGGGAGTCCTGTTGGCGGGAAGCGGAGAATCCCCCCCGGGCCGGAAATTGTCGTTGGGATCCCGATAGACGTCGGGGAATGCAGGGTCTTCTGGCAGGACAACGTTCTCAGCATACGGCGGCGGGTCAAGGTTGAAGCCCGGCTCCTGGTCGGTGTCGATCGTGTAGATTTGCTCCCGGGGGGTGCTGGATTGGGTTTTCAGATATGTGAGCTCCACCTCGCTAGAGTCCTTGGGGAATTTGGAAGCCACCGACCGCTTCTTGAAGTTGTCCTTGGTTTTGTGGTGCTTATGGTTGTTCTCGGGCTCCAGGTGGCACGGGGCTCGGCTCGAGGTCTCCGAAATGTCCGAATGTGCCACCTCTTCGGGCAGGTATCTCGGGCTCTTCAAGGAATGAGTCCGATTCTCCTCCGAGACATTCTCCCTTAGGGAGCCGTGGTTCTGATGAAGGGACTCCTGCCGCAGGGACTCCTGCCGCAGGGACTCCACAGATTTCTTCCAAAGCTGCCGAGGCCGGGAGTTTGGTTTGGACTCTGCGCTGACTGCCACCTCCACGGTGTTGGGGTTGGACTCGTTCAAGGTTAGGGGGTGCTGTCCTTGGAAGACATAATTGTTGAGATTGTCTTTATGCCGGTTGGCCACAAACGTCTGCAGTTCGCTCATGTCGTCCCCAAAAATGTTCTCCTTCCCCTGGAAGGATCTGTTGTCAGAGTATACCAGATTCCCTTTGTCCATGACCATGTCCATAATGAGGGAACCTCTCTGGATGAAATCGGCCGTTCTCTTGGGAGAATTCATTCTTGATGGGTTCAGGTTGGACATGTTTGAGATGTTTTTGGCTGAGCGCAGGAGTTTCAACACGTTGGTCTGAGAGCCGGTCAAATTGAAGTCAGGGGACTTCTTCTTCTCTTCGATGTGCACCCCATGGATGCAGCTGTAAATACCCTGTAAGTGGGAGATATCATGAAAAACAAGGTCATCGATGGCAATCTAGAAATCATGTGACCCTATTCTTAGCCTGAGAATGATCGTTCTGACCATTTACCTGCTCTAGCCTGTAAGCTCGTTGTGGGCAGAAAAGATGTCTATTATACTATTATAATGTACTCTCTCAAGCACTTAGTACAGTGCTCTGTACACAGCAAGCGCTCAATAATGACTGACTGCTCAGCAGAACTGTGCATTGTTGTTAGCAGCTTACCTCAAGCCCTGTCAGAACACCTGCACTTGCACCATTCTCTTGTGGGGCAGCCTGAAAGATGTTGGCTTCTGTGTAAGACCTTTAATGGACAGCGGAGGACCGGGAGGCCCATCTTGTCACCATTTCCATAGAGCCAAGCTCAAGAGGTGCTGCTCTCGCCTCTCTGATTCCTTCTGTCTTTACACAATTCTTTATGGAAGATCGATGGGATCCCTGTTTTCTTGTCCTGTCATCAACTTGAGCTCCATCTGTCTAAATCTGACCTCCTCATCTTCTCTTTCATACCCCTCCTCCTCTTACGTTTCCCATCGCAGTCGACAAAACCACCAAAATTCTCTTTTCCAACTTTGATATTTTCCTTCCTTTTCTTTCAACCTCTGCATTTAGGCTGTCACTAAATCCCACTGGTTTTTACTCCATAAGATTTCCAGGATCGGCCCCTTTCTTCCCATCCTGGTGGCTCCAGCACTGGTCTAGGCACTTGTCATTTCCTGGTTGGATTACTGCATCGGCCTCCTTCACTAGGCTCCTGGCTGATTCATTCATTCATTCAATTGTATTTATTGAGAGCTTACTGTGTGCAGAGCACTGTACTAAGCACTTGGGAAGTACAAGTAGGAAACATATAGACGGTCCCTACCCAACAGCGGGCTCACAGTCTAGAAGGGGGCCTCTGCATGAGCAGAAATTAATCTTGAATCCACTGACAAGACCCCATATGTCTGACCTGATCTCTCTTGAACGCAAGAGGACACGCAGACGTAAATGTTCTTTAAAAATGAACTTTCGGGGTTTTGTAGCTTACCCTTCATTCATTCCTTCATTCATTCAATCGTATCTACTGAGTGCTTACTGTGTGCAGAGCACTGTACTAAGCGCTTGGGAAGTCCAAGTTGGCAACCGTCGGGGATGGTCTTGAGAGCCAGAGGTCATGGGTTCTAATCCTGGCTCCGCCACTTGTCAGCTGTGTGACTTTGGGCAGTACCAAGTGCTTAGTACAGTGCTCTGCACATAGCAAGCACTCAATAAATACAACTGAATGAATGAATGAAGTCACTTCACTTCTCTGGACCTCAGTTCCCTCATCTGGAAAATGGGGATTAAGACTGTGAGCCCCCCATGGGACAACCTGATCACCTTGTAACCTCCCCAGAACTTAGAACAGCACATAGTAAGCGCTTAATAAATACCATCATTATTATTATTATTATCTAACACTCTGTGCATGGTAAGCGTTCCAGAAATACAAGCGATTTGCCCAATTTGAGAGATGGCAAGAAAGTAGAGATTGTACGCCACTCAAAACTACGGTGGTTTTCTGCTCACGAATCATTACATTTTATTACTCACGTTTTGCACCACAATATTGTGACGTTTTGTTTCCTCTGTCCCCAGCATACAGGGGAACTAACCGTAATACACTCAGTGATGATTATCGGTATTCGTTAAGCATTTACTAGGTGTCCAACACTGTAGTAAGCACTGGAGCAGATTGAAGATATTCAGTTCGGACCGAATCCCTGTCCCCCATTGGGCTCACAGTCTAAATAGGATGGAGAGCAAGTAGTGACACCCCCGTTTTTACAGACGAGGCTGATCCAGTCCATATATTCACTCTGCTGCCAAGATCATTTATAAAAAAAACACCCATTTTCTGCAAGTCTTCCCCACTCCTCCCAAACCTTCAATAGCCTTACTGTATCACTTAGAAACTTCTGATCACTGGCTTTATGTCAATTAATCAGCTACCTCCATCTGATTTTCTCATTCCCTTTTCCCATTATACCTAGCTTGCATACTTCACTCTTCTGAAGATAACCTTCTCATTGTGCCTCAAAAATCTCCAGTGGCTACCAATCAACCTACGCATCAGGCAAAAACTCCTCACCCTCGGCTTCAAGGTTCTCCATCACCTCGCCAGCTCCTACCTCACCTCCCTGCTCTCCTTCTACAGCTCAGCCCGCACCCTCTGCTCCTCTGCCGCTAATCTCCTCACTGTGCCTCATTCTTGCCGGTCCCGCCATTCACCCCTGGCCCACGTCATCCCCCTGGCCTGGAATGCCCTCCCTCCGCACATCTGCCAAGCTAGCTCTCTTCCTCTCTTCAAAGCCCTACTGAGAGCTCACCTCCTCCAGGAGGCCTTCCCAGACTGAGCTCCCTCCTTCCTCTCTCCCTCCTCCCCCTCCCCATCCCCCCGCCTTATCTCCTTCCCCTCCCCAAAGCACCTGTGTATATGTATATATGTTTGTACATCTTTGTTACTCTACTTATTTATTTATTTGTGCATATTTATTCTATTTTATTTTGTTAATATGTTTTGTTTTGTTGTCTGTCTCCCCCTTCTAGACTGTGAGCCCTCTGTTGGGTAGGGACTGTCTCTATATGTTGCCAACTTTGTACTTCCCAAGTGCTTAGCACAGTGCTCTGCACACAGTAAGTGCTCAATAAATACAATTGAATGAATGAATGAATGAATGAATGAGGAGGTTAGTGGCAGAGGAGTGGAGTGTACCTCATTTTCATCTCTCCAACCTCTGATCTTTTGCTCACACCCAATCCCCTGCCTGGAACTCCCTTTCCTATCATTCCCATCAAACCCTATCTCCCCATCTTCAAACCCCTTCCTCCAGGAATTCTTCCCTAATTAATTTTTGTCCTCCCTGGTTTATATCCCCTTAGTTGCCACATCAATATTTCTGCACAAACTGTGCATTTGCATACTCCCAACTACCTATAGCACTTTAGTACTTATATAACGTACCTTATTCCTTCAGCATTTACTCATATACATATCCACTTTTCCTTCTTTTCACTGTAAATTATATTAATGTCTCTATTCCATGCTACATTCTAGCCTCCTTGAAAGTAGGGTTCTTGTCCTCTAGACTGTAAGCTTCTTTATTCACTCATTCATTCAATCGTATTTATTGAGTGCTTACTGTGTGCAGAGCACTGTACTAAGCACTTAGTACAGCAGCAGATAAAGTCTCTACCCAACAACAGGCTCACAGTTTATAAGGGGGAGACAGACAACAAAATAGAACAAGTAGACAGGTGTCAATACCATCAGAATAGATAAATAGAATTATGGATATATACACATCATTTATAAAATAGAGTAATATATATGTACAAATATACAAAAGTGCTGTGGGGAGGGGGAGGGGGTAGGGCAGAGGGAAGGAGTGGGGGCAATGGGTAGCAGAGGAGGAAGCAGAGGAAAAGGGTGGGGCTCAGTCTGGGAAGGCCTGGAGGAGGTGAGCTCTCAGTAGGGCTTTGAAGGATGGAATAATAATAATTATGGTACTTAAGTGCTTACTATGCGCCAAGCACTGTTCTAAGCACTGGTGCTAGTTTGGCAGATGTGTGGAGGGAGGGTATTCCAGGCCAGGGGTAGGACATGAGCCAGGGGTTGACAGTGGGACAGGTGAGAATGAGGTCCCTTCCCCCCACCCCATCTTCCCATCTTACCTCCTTCCCCTCCCCGCAGCACCTGTATATATGTATATATGTTTGTACATATTTATTACTCTATTTATTTATTTTACTTGTACATATTTATTCTATTTATTTTATTTTGTTAATATGTTTTGTTTTGTTGTCTGTCTCCCCCTTCTAGACTGTGAGCCTGCTGTTGGGTAGGGACCGTCTCTATATGTTGCCAACTTGTACTTCCTAAGTGCTTAGCACAGTGCTCCGCACACAGTAAGTGCTCAATAAATACAATTGAATAAATGAATGAATGAATGAATGAATGAGGAGGTTAGTGGCAGAGGAGTGGAGTGTGTGGGCTGGGCTGTAAAAGGAGAGAACGGAGGTGAGGTAGGAGGGGGCAAGGTGATGGAGCGCTTTGAAGCCAATAGTGAGGAGCTTTTGCTTGATACAGAGGTTGATAGGCAACCACTGGAGATTTCTGAGGAGGGGAGTGACATGTCCAGAGTGTTTCTTTAGAAAGATAATCCGGACAGCAGAGTGAAGTATAGAATGAAGCGGGGAGAGATGGGAAGATGGGAGAGCAGAAAGGAGGCTGATGCAGTAATCCAGTCAGGATAGGATGAGAGATTGAACCAACAAGGTAGCGGTTTGGATGGAGAGGAAAGGGCAGATCTTGGTCATTGCATGTCTACCAACTCTGATATAGTGTACTTTCCCAAGCACTTAGTGCAGTGCTTGTCACACAGTAAGCGTTCAATAAATATGATTGATTGATATTAACGCTATTGTACTCTGCCAAGTACTTAGTACATTGCTTTGCACAGAGTAGCCCACCTATGAAAATACTCTAGTTTGAAAGCAGAAGATAGAAGAGTTAGGGATGAGAGGATAAAGAAAAAAAGAAGGAATGCTGGATGGGTAAGGATTGGGTAGGAATGTTCATTAGAAGGCCTAGGGTCATAGTTGACCACAAGCTGAATAAGAGATAACATTGTAGCAATGTAGTGCTATTACTTATAAGGCTAATAAAGAGAAAAGCAACAAAGTTTCAAAAATAGGTCCTTGGTGGATCAGTTAAAGAAATTGAAGTTGTTTAGAACAGAGGAGGGAAGCTTAAGGTTTGTTTCCATGAGTATCACCAAGTGCATAAAGCGTTTTTTTTTTGAAGGATATAAAGGATTTTATTAAGCCAATATTCTCCAGGTTATTGCCCTAGTCTCCAGGGACTAAGCAGGAGGATATGTAGGTTTCAATTACAATGAGAGAGAGTTTAGTTGGACATAAAGAACTTCACCACCAACATGATAAAACTTTAAAAAAGCCTAAGGAAAGGGATAGTGGAATCTTAGTATCTGGAGATGTTTTGAAACAGGAGTAGGCAACCATCAGTCCCATGGTAGAGGCACTGTCCACTAATTCTGTTGTATTGTGCAGCTTAGTATGGTGTTCTGCACACAGTAAGCACTCAATAAATAGCACTGTTTGATTAATCCATCTAAGCAGTTGACATTTGCCATCAAATATGACACTATTAAAAGTGAGGTGTTGTCCCTTGCTGCACTTTGGATCTGATACCCACGATGCCTGATGCTGATTTCAAATCACCTTCTTAATCCCCAAATCTCTGCCCCAAGATGGTCATTCCATTTCTGACTGCTGTATGCAAGGTTGACCTATCTCCCTACTGTCCACATCGATTAGGTTTTGCTTCAGTATGTCTTTAAGATGACGCCTCTGTCCATTCTGTTTTCGGTGCTCCATCCAACATCAGATTTGAAATCCTGTTGTTGTCCATTCTTTTCATGTGCCTTACCAAGGTGAAGGTGTGCTGTGATGGATGTTCTTTCAATACTAGTCATTTAACTACATTCCAAGACCTTTGGGTTTATGATTAACCAATCAACCAATTAATAGCATTCATTGAGTGTCAACTGTGTACAGAGCACTGTTCTGAACACTTGGGAGAATGCAATAGATTTAGTAGACATTCTTCCTGCCCATGAGGAGCTTGCAATTTAGTGGGGGGAAACAGATACTAAAATGAAATACAGAGAGGAGGCAGTAATAGGGTATAAGGATATTCATTCATTCATTCAATCATATTTACTGAGTGCCTACTGGGTACAGAGCACTGTACTAAGTACTCGAGAGAGTGCAATGTAACAATTAAATGTATTATACATGAGTTTTTCTAGGGGATGTTAACTACCCGATGCTTAGGAGGCATCAGAGTCCTAAAGTGGCAACTGGAGGCAGGGGGGAAAGGGGGTGGAAGCCTTCCTTGAAAGGGCGTGCTCTCAGATGGGTTTTGAAGGAGAGAGCAGCTGTCTGACAGATTGGGAAGGGTGAGGGAGTTCCAGAAAGGAGGGAAGGAATGAGCAAGAGGTCATTGGTAAAAGGAAGCAGTGTGTTCTAGTGGAAAGAGCCCGGGCCTGGTAGTTAGAGGATATGGGCTTCAATCCCAGCTCCATCACTTACCTGCTGTGAGACCTTGGGAAAGTCACTTCTCTGCACCTCAGTTTCCTCATTTGTAAAATGGGGGCTCATTACCTGTTCTCTCTCCCCCTTAGGTTGTGGGACCAATGTGAGACAGGGCTTATCTTGAATCTACCCCAGTGCTTCCTACTGTGCCTGGCACATAGTAAGCACTTGACAAATACCGCAATTGTTTCTATGCTTATAGTCGATGTTCAATGAATACTAATGATTGTTTGATTAATCTGACGATAAGGAAAATTGATGAATGTGTCCTTTTACTTGTTTTATACCTGCCACCCTTAAGGTTCAACGGAGCCCTCATCTGGGTAGATTAGGATTTGGTGAACAACTACTCCACAGTCAAATGACAGCAGGCTATCCCGTCTGGCTTCCACCTCTCTGGGATGAAAGATTCAACATCTAGAAAAGTTCCACCAATGCCACATGCCAAGTGGCAAGTCAGGGGCTCTCTCTCTTTCTCTCTCTCCCTCTTTCTCTCCCTATCTCCCTGTCTTTTTATAGTATTAAGTGCTTACTATATGCCAGGCACTGTACTAAATGCTGGGATAGAAGACAAGGTAATTAGGTGATAGATATAAGGTAATTAGGTTGGACACAATCCCTGTTCCCACCTGGGGCTCCCCATCTTAATCCCCACTTTACAGATGAGGTAACTGAGGCACAGAGAAGTTAAGCAACTTGCCCAAGGACACACAGGAGACAAGTAAGTGGCAGAGCTGAGATCTGAACCGAGGTCCTCTGACTCCCAGGGCCCTGTCCTAGGCCTTGCTGCTTCTCTTCTTCCTATTGATCCACACTCTTATCCCACTCTACCTCAGCTCACAACCTTGGTTCCTCTTATGCCCACCCACTCACTGTGCCTTGTTGAATATGTCTTCTATAGGTCTTAATCTCATAGCCATAAAGGAAATTGAATCCGATAATATACTTTCAGGCAGGCATTCACATGTAATCTAGAGTTACTAAGTTGCTGGTTGTATGATGTATCAGATGTAGGCTGCCACAAAAAATCAGACTGTCAATCCTCAACCCTTTGCTGATTGTGAGAAGTGGTGCAAAACCATCCCCTTTTCCTCTTGTGTGTGAGCCTGCTTTCAGGGCTTGTCATGAGCTTGGAGATTTCCTTTAAGAGTGATTCAAGTGACTCGAGAAGCAGTGTGGTCTAGTGGATAGATTGGATAGGATTCAGAAGGACCTGGGCTCTAATCCCAGCTCTGCTGTTGGTAGGTTTTGTGACCTTAGGCAAGTCACTTCACTTCTCTGTGCCTCAGTTACCTCAACAGTAAAATGAGGATTAAGACATGAACCCAATGTCAAACAGGGACTATGTCCAACCTGATTAGTTTGGGTCTATTTCAACACTTATTACATTGTCTGGAACACAGTAAGTGCTTAACAAATTCCATAAAAAAGGGGTGGAATGAAGTCAAAGTCTTTTCCAAGATTTGGATTCTTCTAAGCAATGAGAAACCCTAAACAATGAGAAGAAGTGTAGCCTAATGGAAAGAGCACAGGCCTGGGAGTCAGAGGACCTGGATTCTAATCCTGACTCCACCACTCATCTGCTGTTTGACTTTGGGTGAAACGTAATTTCTCTGGGCCTCAGTTACCTCATCTGTACAATGGGATTAAGACCATAAACCCCATATGGGACATGGATCCGGTCCAAACTAATTAGCCTGTATCTACCCCAGTGCTTAGTACAGTGCCTGGCACATAGAAGTGCTTAATAAACACTATTAACACAAAAACAAACCCTTGACCATTCCATTCACTTGGGGAAAGTAGAAGGGAAAGTAGGAAAATGTGATCAATTGAAGCATTCATACTTCTGTGCATTTGGCCTGGGAGTCAGGGGACCTGGGTTCTAATCCCAGCTCAGCAACCAGCCTGCTGTGTGACCTTGGGAAAGTCCCTTAAGTTTTCTGTGCCTCTGTTACCTCATTTGTAAAATGAGGTTTAAATCCTTCCTCTGACTTAGACTGTGAGCCCTACATGGGGCAGGTACTATGTTCAACCCGATTATTTTGTATCTACCCCAGTGCTTAGCATAGTGCCTGACACATAGTAAGCACTTAACAATTGCCATTAAAAAAAATCCTATGGGGGAAATGGGGTTTAGGAGATGCACCAGCAGGATCACAATTCCTCCCTGGCAAGCAGATGAAACTAAGGAAAGCACCATAAGTCAAAGTTCACTGTGGAGCAAGATGGAGATTTTGTGCTCTCCACACTATGTCCCTTAAATCTAGACATTCATGTACAAGATCTCGAGAGAGATTGGGTTAGGACATAGGAGGGAGGCATCGCCTCATTTCCGTTGATGATATTCTAGAAACATTGCCTCTTTAGAGAATTATCCAGGGTATCAGAAAATAAGATTTCAAGAAAAAATACAAATGAGAATTTGTGAAGAAATGTGATGAGATATTTTTGCTTGCATTATTCAAACACAAAAAATGCACTTAGTAATCGGTAGAGAAAATGATCCTTAATTTGCCACAGTGTTTAACTAGATGCCTATACGATGTTATTTTTAGGCAATCTGTTTACTTGGAAGATACAAAATCAATCAGAAAATATGTATTTGTGCCGCCCCCAGCTTCAACGAATAATTATATGGAGAAAACAGATCCTCCTATTAAATGTACTATGAGGAATTAATATTCATCTTTTGATTAGCCCAAGTCCTTTAAATTTCCCAACACTCCTACAGAGCTTGTTTTTTCTTAAAGAACAAATTTTTGCTAGTACGAACCTCAAAACCAATGGTTCCCATTAGGTTGTGCCCTTGATTTCACATTCTAGTGCCTGTCAGGAGTGACCAATTGGATAACAATGTAACTACTGTTATACTGTCCTCTCCCAAGTGCTTAGTACAGTGCTCTGCACACAGTGAGCCCTCACTAAATACCACTGAATGAGTGAATAACACAATGGGGGCAACAGGTTGCAGAGTGTGTGTGTGTGTGTGTGTGTGTGTGTGTGTGTGTGTGCGTGTGCGCGCGCGTGCCAAGTCCAGAAAGCCTTTGAAAAATGCCTTGGAAGAAAGTGAAAGAAATGTAAAGATATTTCCAGGCAACAAGCAAGCACTGATCCAAGGCCAGTTTAAGAAGCTCTGAAACTTTACTGTTTGTCTGTTTGTTTGTATGTTTGGCAAGGGAGGAGGAGAGGGAGATTGGGTGGTTGTTTCATCAGGGTCCCAGAAAATACCAGAGAGTTTTACTTACCCTGCTAATGGAGAACAGCAATCCCGGCCTGTCGGTGCAGACCCCGGTGAAGCAGAATCTGAGTTTCCAGTAAAACAGATGTTCCCACACGAAGGTGATGAGACTGAGGGCCATGGCCGCAGCCAGCATGTAAAAGACGCCTGCCATGTTGTCGATGTCCAGCTGGCTGCTCATCACTTCATTCTTCTCGCTGTGGCAGATGCCTGTCAGCCAAAGGGTCTCCAGCTCCTCCATCTCTCCTGGGAGAAGCAAAACATCAGGTAAGATGGAACAGTTTGGCTTCCCCTGAACATCCGGAACAGGACCAGTCCAGTCGATAAATCAATCAATCAATTGTACTGAGCTTTTACTGTGTGCAGAGCACTGTTCTAAGCACATGGAGGATTAAAATAATAACAGACACATTATATGCCCACAAAGAGCTAGAAGTCTAGAGAGGGAACCCCAAGCATGCTTTATGAACTTCTACCCATCTATCTACCTATCTATATTCTGTACTTATGACTTACCAATCATATTTACTGAGTAATTACTATGTGCCGAATACTACAGCAAACACTTCAGATAGTATGATACAACAGAGTTGGTAGACAGTCTGGTTTCAAAGCAAACAATTCCATTTGCCCATCTCATGCCCATCCTCCATCAGCCTCCATCATCCTGCATCAGCCTCCTCTCTGATCTCCCATCCTCGTGTCTCTCCCCAATTCAATCCATATTTCATGCTGCTGCCCGGATTGTCTTTGTCCAGAAATGCTCTGAGCATGTTACTTCCCTCCTCAAAAAGCTCCAGTGGCTACCAATCAATCTGCGCATCAGGCAGAAACTCCTCACCCTGGGCTTCAAGGCTCTCCATCACCTCGCCCCCTCCTACCTCACCTCCCTTCTCTCCTTCTACAGCCCAGTCCGCACCCTCCGCTCCTCTGCCACTAATCTCCTCACCGTGCTTCGTTCTCGCCTGTCCCGCCGTCGACCCCCAGCCCACGTCATCCCCCTGGCCTGGAATGCCTTCCCTCCCCATATCCGCCAAGCTAGCTCTCTTCCTCCCTTCAAGGCCCTACTGAGAGCTCACCTCCTCCAGGAGGCCTTCCCAGACTGAGCCCCCTCCTTCCTCTCCCCCCCCTCCCCCTCTCCATCCCCACCATCTTACCTCCTTCCCTTCCCGACAGCACCTGTATATATGTATATATGTTTGTACATATTTATTACTCTATTTATTTTACTTGTACATATCTATTCTATTTATTTTATTTTGTTAATATGTTTGGTTTTGTTCTCTGTCTCCCGCTTCTAGACTGTGAGCCCACTGTTGGGTAGGGACTGTCACTATATGTTGCCAACTTGTACTCCCCAAGTGCTTAGTACAGTGCTCTGCACACAGTAAGCGCTCAATAAATATGATTGATTGATTGATTGATTGATTGATCCTCCCTGGCATTTCTTATTCACGCTGCTGACTCTCCTTCCCCCAGCACAGCAACCCATTTAGTCTGCTCCTATGCTTGCTGTGCTGTTCCTCCTATCTGAGGAATGCTTTGAAGACAAGAACAGGGTCTCTTTCTTAACCTAGACCCCAAGTACCAGGTACAGTTCCATGCATATGCTGAATGGCTTCCAAGGTACATGTGATCAAAAACTTTATTCCCCTTAAAATTTTCAGGACATAGTCCAAAGCTCCCATTCATTTCTTTGTTCCCTGCAGGTTAATGCTCCCTCAGGAACTGGTGCGTGGAAGGAGGGAATTCTCCCTCTTCCAAACAAACATTTGAGGTGGTGACAAGGAGGTAGGAAGGCTAGAATCTGCAGATGGAGGAGGGAGGTGTATGGTAATAATATTTTCATGGGTCTTCACCGAATTCACCCAGAGAGGATTCTGGGACCTGCCTTCACATTTCCCCCTGCCACACTCCTCTGGCTCCTGATGAGTCATGTGACTTCGATGCTTTTTCCCACACTGAGGCAATGTCAGTAGGGATACTCTAATTAGCGTTAACATCTTGTAGATCCTTTCAGGCTTCCAGCCACCACGTGGTTCTCTGTGTACACTTTTACACTTCCTCTCCACAAAACAACAGCAGCTGCCATCATTTTTTAAACTAAAATATGTTGCTTATCCTTGTTTGAAAGTTTGTTGATTCTTGAACCTATAGCTTTCCAGGAAGAAACGATGCACAATGAATTGGAGGGAGAATTGGAGCTATGGTTCTGTGGATCATGCAGTTCTAAAAGAAATGAACATTCTTGTCTCCTGCAAAATGCTTTTCTCTCTTTTTTCCTCCAACTGGAAACTTGCTGTTTACTTTTATAAACAGAAAACTCCCCAGACCACACCAGATCCCAACATTGAGACAATCCCCCAGTTTTCTTTCCAGTGAACACACTTTGCTCCTCTAACACCAACCTACTAGCTGTACCTTGTTCTCTTCTCTCTCTCTCCATTGACTCCTGGCTCCTGCACTCCCTTCTGCCTGGAATTCCCTCCCTCTTTATATCTGACAGACAACCACTCTCTCCATCTTCAAAGCTCTATTGAAATCACATGAGAAATAATAATAATAATAATAATTGTGGTACTCATTAAGTGCTTACTATGTCCCAAACACTGCACTAAGTGCTGGGGTCATTGCAGGAAAATCAAGTTGGACACAGTCCCTGTTCCCATATGGGGCTCACAGTCTTAATCCCCATTTTACAGATTAGGAAACTGAGGCAGAGTGGTGAAGAGGAGGAGTCCATGAAAGAGGCTGAGAATGAGCAGCCAGAGACATAGGGGGAAGAACCAGGAGAGGACAGTGTCAATGAAGTCAAGGTTAGATAACGTTGCCAGGAGAAGGGGTGATCCACAGTGTCTTAGGCAGCTGAGAGGTTGAGGAGGATTAAGATGGAGTAGAGGCTGTTGGATGCATGCATGGCTTCAGCTGGCCTTTGAGGCAGGAGAATCCAGGATCAGGAACACCCTTCACCAAAGCCTAGTGAACCACCCCAGTCTTTCCCAATTAGGAGAGAACTGAGTTTGACCTCGCACCATGATATCCAACAGATGAGACAGCCTATGTCCCCATTGAACAACTGCTGGGAAGAGTCACTTGTTCAGTACACTTGCTGCAGGACAAATTGTCCATGATCCCCTGCACCACAATCCCCTTGGATCATAGGGGTCAGTCAGTCTGTCAATTACATTTACCGAGCGCTTACTGAGTACAGAGCCCCATACTAAGTGCTTGGAAGAGTACAATATAACAATAGGACAGATAAATTCCCTACCCACAGCGAGCTTGCAGTCTAGAGGTGGAGACAGACATTAATATAAATAAATAAATAAATACATAAATAAATAAATAGCAGATATATATGCATTACAGGTGTGTAGGAGATGCTGATATGCCCTGGACAAGCCAGGCTGAGCAGGAATCGTACATCTCACGTTTGGTGGGGACCAGGATGGGGAGTGGGCAGTCGTTCCCACCCCAGCTTTGCCATCTATTGGGAGTTGGGAATCTCAGAATAATAATAGTAATAATAATAATAGTAATAATAATAATAATAGTAATAATAATAATAATAATAATAATAATAGTAATAATAATAATAATAGTAATAATTAAAATGGTGGTATTTGTTAAGCACTTACTGTGTGCCAGGCACTACTCTGAGCACTAGGGTAGGTACAACTAATCAGGTTGGACACAGCCCCTGTCCCACATGAGGCTTACAGCCTTAATCCCCATTTTGCAGATGGGGCAACTGAGGCACTGATAAGTGAAGTGGCTTGCCCAAGGGATACAGATGTTTCCTTGATGACTGAAACCCCATTAACCAGTTCCCCATTTCCTTCAGCATCCCTGTATAGTACTCCCTGGGGGCTGCAGAAATGCTGTCCCTCTTTTCACATTGGTTTCATTCCACCTAGGACCAAGAGTCTAGAATTACCAGAATGGCCACCGGAAAGGACTCTGTATCACCTAATATGACTGTTCCTTTAACTTTTTTAGCATCCTCCCTTCCCTTTCCCAAAGTGCTATCTGAAAAATCCATTTGGAACCTCCTCACTTTTACTGCAAAAGCCGTTTGGGGAATTAAACCTATTTTGTGGCTTTTGTTTATCGTTCCTTGTCTTCTGAGAAGACCGAAGACTCTTTGGAGAGGCCCAAGCAACAGCTACCTGTGGTTCATTAATATGAGATTCAGGGAAACCTCCTGATAAGTCTATGAAGAATTAGCTACATTGGAGATGCATTCCTTTCTCAGGGTGTATTCGCCAGGAAGCAGCTTGATATATCTGCCCGTGGTAGGGATATCTTGGAAAAATATGCAAGATTCTGTGCCTGAACAGGCTGGAGGCTGTTTCCCTATTTCTCTATTTAAATGCCTGCATATCTCTTCCTCACATAGCACTGGGAAGGCAAATCGCTAAGCTAAAATAAAAATGGTAATGATGGGATTTGTTAAGCGTTTACTTTGTGGCACATGTACTGTGTCCAACCTGATTTGGTGACACAATGAATAGTTGAATTGAATAACAGATAAATTGAGGATAATCCCAAGACTACAGGCTTGTGAGACAGGGAGGATGATGGTGTTGTCTACAGTGATGAGAATCAAGAGGGGGAGCAGATTTGGGTGGGGTGATGATGAGGAAATTACCAAAATTTGTAGATCAGTGAAAAATATTCTATCAACATATGTGTTCTAGCCACACATAACATCCTGCAGACTGTAAGCTCTTTGTGGTCAGGGAGTGGGTCTATTTATGGGTGCATTTCACTCTCCCAAGTGCTTAGTACAGTGCTCTGCACACAGTAAGTGCTCAATAAATATGATTGAATTGAATGAATAAATGAATGAAGGTCTGACTTCCCAGTTTTATTTTAAGCTTTTCCAAGTATTGGCATCTCATCACAGGGTTGCCAATCCTCCTCAAAATGGATCTGATCTAATCTTGGAGTAAAGATGGGGTAAAACAGCTCAACTTGGGCTCTAGATTGTCTTTTCAGGTCACTGACAGTGTTCATGCGAGGGTGGAAGCCCCCAAAGCCTGTCAATCAATTGTAATTAGGGTAGGGATGTGTGTCTTAGTATTGTCCTCTGCATGTCATACTTCTTCAACAAATATTATAGATCAATAATAGCTGGAAATGAAGGGACTTAATGGATTTTTAGCATATTTATGATTTTTTCTCAGTTCCTTAACTAGGTAGCTCTTTGATTAGGAAAGAGCAAGCCTAATTTTTTTAATGATTCTATTTGGGCACAAACTGAAAAAGAAGTGGTAAAATATTTTATGGCTAATGTTAAGTACTTACTATGCACCAGGAACTGTACAAAGCACTGGAGTAGATACAAGCTAATCAGGTTGGACACAGTCCCTGTTCTTCATGGGGCTCACAGTCTTAATCCCCATTTTACAGATGAGTTCACTGAGGCACAGAGAAGTGAAGTGACTTGTCCAAGGTCACACAGCACACAAGTCAAGGTCACACAGCAGACAAGTGGTAGAGTGGGATCAGAACCCACCAGGCCCATGCTCTATCCACTAGATCACATTGCTCAATTTAAGTCTTTCAACTTCTATCTTTTCAAAACGTTAACTGCACAGATCCTAGGGAAGAGACTTACTATGCTATCATAGACAGGTTGAGCTACTGAGGCTATCCAGGTTATGCTTATACTGCTTACTAACTGGTCTGACTCTACATCATCATCTATGAAATTGTTTGGTGGATGCACAGCTGTTCTACGTGCATGAACATGAGTAACGGAGTGGTGGCAAATAGTTTTCTGTGTAGATTTCAGGGAAACAATCAGGCAGCTACTGAAAACCTGACAGTACTCTCTCAGTGCCTTTAAAAGCTCTCCACCGGACATCCCTCCTCTACTCCAAATGAGGAGAAAGCAGGTTCCTTTGCTCCAAATTAGACAAGTGAGTAAGAAACATGGAAAACCGGCTTTCTCCAATTTGGCCCCTGCTCTGGACAGACCTGTGTTAGGTCCTGGAGGTTGGCAGGGTTGAGGAGCAGACAGTCCTGCAGATCCTCGATTTCTTTTTCTGAAAGGAAAATGAGGTCTCTGGATACGGCCAATGCTGCATGTCTATTTCAGTTCCAGCTGAAATGAGGAGACTTGGCATTCAAGCCAGAGTTGCCTAATACCTTGATTCACATGCTGGCCATTTCCCACTTGTTCATTTCCATTAGTGTGGCTTATTCTGATGCAGGGCTGTTTGCCGTGATTTATTTCCAGGATTTCAAAATGCAACACAGCCAAGGTCTTTGGAATTGGGTCCCGAATTAGAAAGCGCAGTATATTGAGAAGTAGCAGAATACGTGTAGCATGGTAAACAACAAGACTAATTTATCTTCTGTGAAAATTGGTTACTGTTTTTACAGCTCTTGTCATCGAATAAAGCTTCTTCCAAATGAATATCTTTATAAATATAAATAATTCACCTAATTAAGATAATGGTTAGGAGTAAAGCCTTAGAAACATTTCACTTCTATATCCACAAGTCTGTTCCCACCAGGGTTTCTAATCATTGGGGATTCACCACAACTGGTATAACTTGTCTTACACTGCCATTTGACATTAAATAGATCAATCAATGGTATTTATTGCATGCTTACTATGTGCAGAGCACTGTACTAAATACTTGGGAGAGTACATTAAATGTCAGATCCTAGAGGGCCGGGACCGTGTGTTCGGTTTGCTATCTGGAGCATCGGCCCTGTAATGTGGCACAAAGAACAACGATGATGTCTTCAATACCTTTTTACATTTTAGCTCAGCCTGCCCCCAAATCTCAATCTCAAATGTGAACATGGATTTGGTTGCAAAACCCATTTGCTGAAAATAACATCTTGAAATGCTGAGAATTTTGCAGCTCAAATGAACTCGGTGGGGAATTTTCAGAATCCTCATCAGCAGCACGGTGGCCTATGTGAATTAAGAGATATTGGATCAGTCTGCAGGTTTAGCAACTGTCGTAGCTCCCTTGTTACATAGTAATAATAATAACAATAATAGCATTTATTAAGTGCTTACTATGTGCAAAGCACTGTTCTAAGAGCTGGGGAGGTTACAAGGTGATCAGGTTGTTCCATGGGGGGCTCATGGTCTTAATCACAATTTTACAGATGAGGTAATTGAGGCACAGAGAAGTGAAGTGACTTGCCCAAAGTCACACAGCTGACAATTGCCAGAGCTGGGATTTGAACCCATGACCTCTGACACTAAAGCCCGGGCTCTTTCCACTGAGCCACGCTGCTTCTCTAATCCCCTGCTGTTCCATTTACCTCTTCAACACCAAATTCTTTCTCCTTTTTAAAGAAAATTTAAACTCACCCCAGCCCCATAATACTCATGCAATTTATCTTACACTCCCCATATCTCCTATTCCTAATCTATTTGAATGCCTGCCTCACGCTGTGGACTATAAATTCTCTGTGGGCAGGGATCTCATCTGCCAACTGTTGTATTTTCCCAAGTACATGGTACTCTTAGATACCATCGACTGATTGATTGATTATATGTTTACTTCAAAATAAGAAGCTAAAAATTAGGTTAACTGTTTTTTCTTCTCATCTCCAATCCTCACTTTGTGGCCTATGTGGCCTCAGATGCCTGATAACAACAGACACTGCTGTGTCATCTCAGGCACAGTACCAGTGTCCCAAATAGCTGCTTTATTATTAATATTAATATTAGTATTATTATACTTGTTAAGCACTATGTGCCAAGCACGGGTCTATGCGCTGGGGTAGATGCAAGCTAATCAGGTTGGACATAGTCCCTGTCCCAAATGGGGTTCACACTCTTACCCTCCATTTTACAGAAGAGGTCACCGAGGTACAGAGAAGTAAAATGACTCCCCCAAGGTCATAGAGCAGACAAGTGGCAGAGCGGGGATTAGAACCCAGGTCCTTCTGACTCCCAGGCCCGTGCTCTATCCACTAAGCCACACTGTTTGTTGGGGAAGCCAGCCAGACACAAGTTATGAGCCACTAATAAATGAGTCAGCAAGTGTAGCCTACAAGGCCGGGGGCCTTCACTGAAAGCTCAGTTCCAGACTGATGTGGGACTAATTACTTGTGTTTAATGCAGTCATTCATTCAATCATATTTATTGAGTGCTTACTGTGTGCAGAGCACTGTACTAAGCACTTAGGAAACTACAATACAGTAATGAGCAGCGACATTCCCTGCCCACAGTGAGCTCACAGTCTAGAGTGGGGAAGACAGACATCATCACAAATAAATAAAATTATATATATATATATCTGTATATATATATAAGTGCTTGGGGCTGGAAGAGGGGAAGACCAAAGGGATAAATAAAATTACAGTTATTTATGTACGGAAATACTGAGGGGCTTGGAGGAGGGAATTACAAAAGGAGTAAATCAGAGTGGTGCAGAAGGGAGTGGGAGATGAGGAAAACCAGCACTTGGTCTGTGAAGGCCTCTTGGAGGAGATGTGCCTTCAGTAAGGCTTTGAAGTGGGGAAGAGTAATTGTCATATTAGAGGAGGGAGGGTATTCCAGGCCTGAGGCAGGACGTAGGCTAGGGATTGGTGGTAAGACAGTCGAGACTGAGGCACAGTGAGAAGGTTAGCACTAGAGGAGCGGCAAGGCTCCATCTGAACCCAAACCTGGGTGTTGACTCCCTTGTCAATCTCAGTGTCTCCCTCCCTCCCCAAGCATCCAGCTTTCTGCATCCCTGCTCCTGCCTCTTGTCCTATGAAAGTCCCGGCCCTCAGTTTTGTCTCTAGAATGAGGACCACAACCAAACCTGAATGACCGGCACTGGAAACCCAACAGAGATAAGCCTGGATTACAGCAGTAGGCTCTCACTTGCTCCTCCTCAGCTATCCTTTCACCCCCACAGTCCCTGGCCATGGTTTTGCCAAGTGCCACTTAAAGAGGACACCAAAATATACCAGAACAGGTCTGATAAAAGACATATGCCTTCACCCCAGAGGATACAAGGTGACAGGAGGACTCATTTAATTTGACAACAGCACTATCCAAAACATCCAAACCCCAAAGTTGGAACAAGTAGGGGGGATCCCTTGCTTTGTAATAATAATTACATTTGTTAAACATTTACTATGTGCCAGTACTGGGGTGGATACAAGTAAATCGAGAGGGACTCAGACCTTGTCCCATGTGGGACTCATAGTCTCAAATCCCATTTTACAGATGAGGTAACTGAGGTACAGAGAAATGAAGTGACTTGTCCAAGGTCATGAAGCAGACAACTGGTGGAGCCAGAATAGAACCCATAACCTTTCTAACCCGTAACTCCCAGGTCTGTGCTCTTTCCACTTGACCATGCTGCTTCTCTGCATACATATCAACTTCTCTCCATTCTCCTCTCTGTGGTCTTGACTGCCAGAAGTGCAAGTTGGTAGTCTGTGAGGAACTGATTCAGTTCCTAGAGAAAGGAGTTATATTGTTTATTGTACATTATTATATTGCTATACTTTACTCTCCCAAGCACTTAGTACAGTGCTGGGCAGGGAATGTGTCTGTTTATTGTTAAACTGTACTCTCCCAAGTGCTTAGTACAGTGCTGTGCACACAGTAAGTGCTCAATAAATACAATTGACATACAAACTGGGGAAGACTCTGCTGAATTAGCCTGGGCTTCCTCCAAAACCCAAATGGGAATCTGTTGATTGTATCTCTCTCCTTGAGAAAACTGGAGTATCAGTCAATCAATCAACCAATTAATCAGTCAATAGTATTTATCGAGCACTCACTCTCTGTGGTGCACAATACTAAGCACTTGGGAGAGTACAATTCCAGTGCTCAGAACAGTGCTTTGCACATAGTAAGCACTTAACAAATACTATTATTATTATTATTATTCTTAAAATAGAAATAGAAGCAGTGTGGCTTAATGGTAAGAGCCCAGGCTTGGGAGTCAGAGGTTATGGGTTCTAATTCCAGCTCTGCCACTTGTCTACTGTGTTACCTAGGGTAAGTCACTTAACTTCTCTGTGCCTCAGTTACTTCATCTGTAAAATGGGGATTAAGACTGTGTACCCCACATGGGACAACCAGATTACCTTGTAGATACCCCTGTGCTTAGAATAGTGCTTGGCACATAGTAAGTGATTAACAAATACCATCATTATTATTATTATTATTAAACATGATCCCTACCTTCATGGAGCTTACAGTCTAAATGGGAAGGCAGGTACAAAATTAAATTACAGGTGGTGGGAAGTAACAAAGCTTAAGAATAGGTATATAAAGGCTATGAAGGAATGGGGAAGGTGAGTATCTGAGTGCTTAGGTGGCACAAATTTTCTGGAGTGGCAGTACAGAGGAAAAATGTGGGAAATGAGAGATTAATCACAGGAAGCATCCTGTAGAAGATGTGATTTCAAGATGGGCAGATGGCATGCCGGATGTGAAGGAGGAAAGAGACCCAAGCAGGAGAGTGAGTGTGAACAATCGTGTGATGTCAAGAGAGATGAGAACAAGGCCCAATGAGTAGGATGGTTTGAAAGGAGGAAAGCGTGAGAGTTGGTTTGAGGTGGGGGAGGAGCAAGGATAAGTAGGGGGAAGGAGCTGTTTGATTGTGTTGAAGCCTGTGGTCAGAAGTTTCTGCTTGATGTGGAGAGGAAGGGGAAACCATTGGAGGTTTATGAGGAGTAGGGAGAGGTGCAGAAATTGCTGTATTAGAGGAGAGAGGTTGGAGGCCTGGAGGTTGACAATGAGGCAGGATGTGACATGCAAAGTGGATGGAGAGAAAGGAACAGATTCCAGAGATACAAAGAAAGACCTGACATGATTTAGGGAGTGATTGAACATGCAATTTGAAAGAGAGAGAGGAGCCAAGGATAATGCCAAAGCTGTGGGCTTGACAGACAAGGAGGATTGTGGTGTAGTCAACACATGGGAAAGCCAAGTGGAGGGGATGATTTGGGAGGGTAAATGAGGAGTTCATTTTTGGACATGTTGAGTTTGAGATGTCTGTGGGATATCCATATCTAGATGTCCATGAGGTAGAAAGATGTGCATGATTGCAGAGAAGGATAGGTAGGAGAGGTGACTTTGGAGAGAACAGTTGCAATGGAGAAGTGACTAGAACAGGCCAAATAGATACTTTTCCCTTTGCACAATCAATCATTCATTCATTCATTCAATCATATTTATTAAGCGTTTACTGTGTGCAGAGCACTGTACTAAGCACTTGGGAAGTACAAGTTGGCAACATATAGAGACGGTCCCTACCCAACAGTGGGCTCACAGTCTAGAAGGGGGAGACAGAGAACAAAACCAAACATATTAACAAAATAAAATAAATAGAATAATAAATATGTACAAGTAAAATAAATGGAGTAATAAATCTGTACAAACACATATACAGGTGCTGTGGGGAGGGGAAGGAGGTAGTGCAGGGGTGTGGGGAGGGAGAGGAAGGAGGGAGCTCAGTCTGGGAAGGCCTCCTGGAATAGGTGAGCTCTCAGTAGGGCTTTGAAGGGAGGATGAGAGCTAGCTTGGTGGATGTGCGGATGGAGGGCATTCCAGGCCAGGGGGAGGACGTGGGCCAGGGGTTGATGGCGGGACAGGTGATAACGAGGCACAGTGAGGAGGTTAGCGGCAGAGCAGCAGAGGGTGTGGACTGGGCTGTAGAAGGAAAGAAGGGAGATGAGGTAGGAGGGGGCGAGGTGATGGAGAGCCTTGAAGCTGAGAGTGAAGAGTTTTTGCCTGATGCATAGGTTGATTGGTAGCCACTGGAGATTTTTGAGGAGGGGAGTAACATACCGGGAGCATTTCTGCACAAAGATGATCCGGGCAGCAGCGTGAAGTATAGACTGAAGTGGGGAGAGACAGGAGGATGGGAGATCAGAGAGGAGGCTGATGCAGTAATCCAGTCGGGATAGGATGAGTGATAGGATAGGATGTACATTACATGTACATGT
The DNA here is from genome assembly GCF_015852505.1 of Tachyglossus aculeatus. Taxonomy (NCBI): domain Eukaryota; kingdom Metazoa; phylum Chordata; class Mammalia; order Monotremata; family Tachyglossidae; genus Tachyglossus; species Tachyglossus aculeatus. The sequence goes on from NC_052086.1 coordinate 75,320,031, forward strand.
TCGGGATACATGTTCGGGGTAGGATGATAGATATCAATCAATATTATTTATTCAGCACTTACTGTGTGCAAATAGTAATAATAACAATCGTGGCATTTGTTAAGTGCTTACTATGTGTCAGACAATGTACTGAGCACTGGGGTGTATACAGGTAAATCAGAATGGACACAGGCCCTATCCCACAGAAGGCTCACAGACTCAAACCCCATTTTACAGGTGATGTAACTGAGACACAAAGAAGTGAAGTGACTTGCCCAAAATCACACAGCCGACAAGTGGAAGAGCCAGAATTAGAACCCATGACCTTCTGACTCCCACACCTATGCTCTACCCACTACACCCACCCATGGTTTCTCCCAGAAGAGCAGGCATCCCAAAAGAGAAGCAGCGTGGCTCAGTGGAAGGAGCCCGGGCTTTGGAGTCAGAGGTCATGGGTTCAAATCCCAGCTCCGCCACTTGTCAGCTGTGTGACTTTGGGCAAGTCACTTAACTTCCCTAGGCCTCAGTTACCTCATCTGTAAAATGGGGATTAAGTGTGTGACCTCCACATGGGACAACTTGATTACTTTGTATCTACCCCAGCTTAGAACAGTGCTTTGCACATAGTAAGTGCTTAATAAATGCCATTATTATTATTATTATTATTACACCATGCTGATTCTAAAAGCAAATCACCATGCTAAGCTGTTGGAAGAGTATAGTACATGCTCCCTGCCCTCAGTGAGCTGACAGTCAGGAGAAGGAGACAGATCTCGATATAATTAAATAAATTACAGGTCTGTACATAAATGCTATGGGATGAGGGCTGGATATCAAGTGCTTAAATGGTACAAATCAAAGTGCATAAGTGGCGCAGGATGTAGAAGGAGAAGGGGAAAGAGGGCTTAATTGGAGAAGACCTCTTGGATGAGATGTGACTTGAATAGGCTTTGAAGATAGGAATATATGGAGGGGAAAGGATTGCCAGGACAGAGGGGGTACTTGAGCAAGGGATCGGCAGCACAATAGATGAGATCAAGGTACAATGAGTGCATTAGCGTTACAGGATGACTGTGTTGAGTAGGAAATCAGTGAGGTAAGGAAGGAGTGGGTGAGTGGATCAAGTGTTTTAAAGTTGATGGCAAGGAATTTCCGTTTGATGCAGAAGTGAATGGGCAGTCACTGGAGGTCCTTGCGGAGTGGGGAAATGTGGACTGGACTTTTTTTTATAAAAATGAGCTGGGCGGCAGAGTGAAATATGGACTGGAATGGGAAGAGACAAGAGTCTGGGAGGTCAGTAAGGAGGCCAAGACAGTAGGCAAGGCAGGATATGATGGTTGCCTGGATCAGTGTAGTAGTAGTTTGGATGGAGAGGAAAGGATGGATTTCAGTGATATTGTGAAGGTAGAACTGACAGACTGACTACGTGGGTTGAATGAGAGAGATGAGTTATGGACTCATGAAATAGGGAGAATAGTGGTGTTGTCTACAGTGATGGGAAAGTCATGGGGAGGAGAGGACAGGTTTTGGGTGGCAAGATGAAGAGTTCTCTGAACCACTCCTTCAGCACTTTCCAACTTCAGACTTAAGTATTCACAACCATCGATTGCACCTCTGCTATAATGTAACCACTAACTCTTACACACATCCTCTTAACCTTTTTCCTCCTATTGGGAAATTATTCTAGTGTCTGCCTCCCCATGGAACTGTAAATTCCCCAAGGTCAGGGGTGGAGTTTACAAACCCGATGCTCCCGAGTGCTTAGAAAGTGCTCTGCACACAGCAGATATGCTCTATGTACCACTGACTAACTGATGGAGTGAGTGAAAATGGTAGGATTCTTGGGGCTGGCAAATATCCTCAGAAACACTACTGCCAGCATGACAGAATCCCAGAATCACCTGCTGGAGGACCTAAGACGTGTAAATGGCAGGGTTGCTTCAGACATCTGGTTGTCCTGAGGCACTTGTGCACATCTACTTTCTTGTTGCACTCCTAACAAGAACATAACTGGCTTGGACAAGAATGTTAGTGGCACTGCACAAGCCCCTGTCACTCAGCCACTGCCATCTCTACTCAATTCGTTGGGACTGATTCTTGTTCCTGAAACCTCAGCACTAAGGTTTAGCCATTATTCCCAATGGAAAATTTAGAGAAGCAGTGTCACCTAGCAGGTAGAGCAGGGCCTGGGAGTCAGGAGGACCTGGCTTCTAATCCTGGTCCCCCAAATGGTCTGCTGTGTGACCTTGGGAAAGCCACTTCGATTCTCTGTGCCTCGGTTACCTCATCTATCAAATGGGGATTGAGACTGTGAGCCCCATGTGGGACACGGACTGTGTCCACCCTGATTAACTCATGTCTACCCAAGAGCTTAGAAAAATGCTGGTCACAGAGTAAGCACTTAACAAATTACAATAGCAAAAAAAAAAAAAGGATTCCATTATCATCCATAGGTCAGTCTGAACTGCTTGTAATAATTTAAATAGGCGATACCACGTCTTTACACTAGGACAGGGTGATGCCTTTAGCTTTGTTTTTTCCACAACCTTGCCCTTCTTGATGATGCCCTTCACTCAGGGGCCAAGGAACACTTCCTGTGAGAAGAGCTCCTTCATTCACCAAACACTCCACTCCAAAGGTTGTATTTGCACAGCTCATTAGGAATTTCCAAATGCTTTTGACACTCATTAAGCTTCCAATCGCCCACTGAAACTACTCCATAACAAGAGATAAACGTTCCATTCTAGAGGGTGAATAATAATTAGCCATTGCTAGGCATTTTGTTCTTTAACAGGTCTAATTTGGGAGCATAATTAATCCTACAGAAGCTGCGTATGATAAGTGAAATATTCATGCAGCTGTGTTCATTTGTGTATTTACTCTTTTGGAGGCAGTCAGTAATGGACATTGTTTCCCAGTGAGGTTATCTTAAGATGCCCCTTGAAACAATGTTATTTCCTTCCTTTTGTCTGTCTCCAGCTGACTTCTAAGTATGGGACCACGAAAGAAGCTATTTTAGTGCCCCACTACAGGATGAGGCAGTGGGCTTATGGGATGGGAGAAGCAGGGGGAAGGGATTTCCCCTTCAGTGGAGAAGTAGGAAATGTTGTTAGCACTTACTGCCTAGGCAACGGGGAAACTGGCCTTTTCCTCTCTTCTCTAATTTTAGCCTTTCACCTTGGCAGCATTCGCCTCCACAATAAAATAAGATCCATTAATATGTGTTCAAATTGTACGATGTGGTTTTTGCACACCAACAGCCCAGCGGTATTACGCCAATTCTTCTGCACAAAAAAGGTGCTGCCTCGAAGAACCTCGAAGAACAATGGATCTCCTGCTCACCAGCCATTAGAGGACTGGATCCACTGTTTGGACTCTGAAATCTCAGAGTCAATCGAGAGGTCAATCATTCATATTTATTAAGTGTTTACTGGGTGGAGAGCACTGTACTAAAATGGTGATTAAGACTGTGAGCCCCATATGGGGCAACCTGCTTACCTTATATCTACCTCAGTGCTTAGAACAGTGCTTGGCACACAGTAAGCGCTTTACAAATGCCATGATTATTATTATCACCATTACTAAGCACTTGGGAGAGTATAGCGGAGTTGGTAGATATGTTCCCTGCCCACAATGAGTCAGAGACGAAAAGGCCCAGGAAGGGCTGTGAGGTACTGGAATGAGATAATAATAAAAATAATAATGATAATAATAATAGTATTTGTTAAGCACTTATTAAGTACTAAGTGTTCAGGTACATACAAGCTGATGATCAAGTCCCACAAGGGAATCAAAATTTCAGTAGGAGGGAAAACAGATATTAAATTCACATTTTGCAAATGACAAATGTAGGAACTGAGGTACAGAGAAGTGAAATGACTTCACCAAGGTCACACAGAAGATGTGGCAGAGCTAGGATTAGAACCCAGGTCCTCTGACTCTCAGGACCTTGCTTTTTCCACTAAGCCATGCTGCTTCGGAATGTTCTTCCCTGGAAACTTTTACTAAGTAAAGTATTGAATGTAATCAGATTGGGATTACGTCAGGAGAGTCTGTCCTAATGCTGGGGGATGGACAATATGATCTCTCTGCGTGTTTTTCATTCATTCATTCAATCATATTTATTGAGAGCCTTCTGTGTGCAAAGCACTGTACTAAGCACTTAGGAGAGCATAATATAACAATAAACAGACACATTCCTGCTCACAATGAGCTCATAGTCTAGAGGGGGAGACGGACATTAATATAAATAAATAAATTACAGATATACACATAGTCTGAGGAGTCTGATTCAACTGGCTTCCTACAGCACAGGACATTAAGGCCCAAGATCCCACTTGATGTTAGGCTGGAAAGCCTGCTTATTGTTTGTTGTGTCAAGAGATGTTGTTGGTTTCGCACAGACCCACTATCAGGTCACTGACCTGGAAACACTGATCCATGTAGACCCATCAAGGGCCACGTTGAAGTGTCACAGTGGAATTTCACAGCCAGGTCATGGCCCTTTGTCCTCCTTGTGGCTTCCCCCTTTTAGACTGTGAGCCCACTGTTGGGTAGGGACTGTCTCTATATGTTGCCAACTTGTACTTCCCAAGCACTTAGTACAGTGCTCTGCACACAGTAAGCACTCAATAAATACGATTGATTGATTGATTGATTGATTGTGACTTGGGGCTGGACAAATTCCAGGCTTAGGCCCCAGTGATTTTTATTTCAAGTAACAAAGACAGGTGTTCAGTCACTGGGTGTTACTAAGAAAACCACAGTGCATGAAAGACAGACCAGCAGCTACTTTTTGCCTGGAATAAGAGTCTGAAAACATGGAAAAGGAGCATTTTTGATACTCGGTGAGAGGTGCAAAACCTGTTGAAACTCACGTCCAAACAGGTAAACTTCAAGGTTACTTTCTTCAAGATCAAGAATGTGGTTTGGGTAAAAGTATGCAAAGTTATTATAAAAACTATTGCTTACACATGTTATAGGGTCAGGTGGAAAACAGGAATCTTTATGGACTTCATGTACTTTTTTAAAAATAAGGAAGGCTTTAAGGCCCTCTGTCAGCCCCTCCCTCCTACTTATCCACTCTCTTCTCCTACCACATCCCACATCACACTCTTCATTCTTCTCAAGCCAACCTGCTCAAGATGTCTCTTGTCTCTCTCACCACTGACCCTCCCCAACCTCCCCACTGTTTGGAATTGCTCCCGCTTCACCTCCAACAGATCACACAGCTCTCTCCATCTTCAAAGCCCTTCTGAAATCGCATCCTCTGAGAGATGCCTTCCTTATAAATCAGTTAATCAGTGAAATCATATTTATTGACTGCTTACCTGGTACAGAGCACTGTACTAAGTGGTTGGGAGAGTACATTCATTTCTGATCTCCCTGGCTTATATCCCTCCTGTTTCCTTTGCAGCTCTTCTACATTATTTGAGCACTTTATGTACTTAGAATCTCTGGTATCACTGATATACATCTCTTATATAGCCTATTATGAAAAACTTACCTCATGTAAAAATCTTTTTTTCTTTCTTTTTCCTACTTGAAATTTAGTGTCCCCTCCACTAAATGGCAAGCTGCTTGAAGGCAGGGATCAACTCTACCCATTAGATAGCACTCTCCCAAGAAATTATTACATTTCTCTGCATGCAATAAATTTTCAATAAATACTACTCCCTGATTGACTGATTGATTGATTAGGGAATGTTTCATAGGAGACACTCTTATTTTGACATGAGTTACATTTGGAATTCAGTGCTAAGAAGACCAGGAAGCAAGGTTGCCTAGTGGCTTAGTGGAAAGAGCAAATAACTAGGAGTCAGAAGACCTGGATTCTAGTCCCAGCTCCACCACTTGCCTGCCGTGTGACACTGGGCAAGTCACTTCTCTGTGTCTCAGTTTCCTCACTGATAAAATGGGAATTAAATACCTGTTCTCCCTCCCCCTTAGACTCTGAGAGTCATATGCTGGGGGGATTGTGGCTGATCTATTCCTGGATCTACCCCGAACACGGCACGGTATTCGAGATATAGTAAAGGCTTAACCAATACCTTAAACAAGACTCAAGGCTCACACCTTTTCTCCTGCATGGATGTCCCTCCGCACTTAGATCCGCCAAATCTCCCGCCTCCCACCATTATCTGCCCTTTCTAAAAACCTCCTTTTCTAAGGGGTGTTCATTCAATCGTATTTATTGAGTGCTTACTGTGTGCAGAGCACTGTACTAAGCACTTAACCTGACTAGTCCCTCACCCTCCTAGTCAATCAATCAATCAATCAATCAATCGTATTTATTGAGCGCTTACTATGTGCAGAGCACTGTACTAAGCGCTTGGGAAGTACAAATTGGTATCACATAGAGACAGTCCCTACCCAACAGTGGGCTCACAGTCTAAAAGGGGGAGACAGAGAACAGAACCAAACATACCAACAAAATAAAATAAGTAGGATAGAAATGTACAAGTAAAATAAATAAATAAATAAATAAATAAATAGAGTAATAAATATGTACAACCATATATACATATATACAGGTGCTGTGGGGAAGGGAAGGAGGTAAGACGGGGGGATGGAGAGGGGGACGAGGGGGAGAGGAAAAAAGGGGCTCAGTCTGGGAAGGCCTCCTGGAGGAGGTGAGCTCTCAGCAGGGCCTTGAAGGGAGGAAGAGAGCTAGCTTGGCGGATGGGCAGAGGGAGGGCATTCCAGGCCCGGGGGATGACGTGGGTCGGGGGTCGATGGCGGGACAGGCGAGAGCGAGGTACAGTGAGGAGATTAGTGGTGGAGGAGCGGAGGGTGCGGGCTGGGCAGTAGAAAGAGAGAAGGGAGGTGAGGTAGGAGGGGGCGAGGTGATGGACAGCCTTGAAGCCCAGGGTGAGGAGTTTCTGCCTGATGCGCAGATTGATCGGTAGCCATTGGAGGTTTTTGAGGAGGGGAGTAATATGTCCAGAGCGTTTCTGGACAAAGATAATCCGGGCAGCAGCATGAAGTATGGATTGAAGTGGAGAGAGACACGAGGATGGGAGATCAGAGAGAAGGCTACTGCAGTAGTCCAGACGGGATAGGATGAGAGCTTGAATGAGCAGGGTAGCAGTTTGGATGGAGAGGAAAGGGCGGATCTTGGCAATGTCATTACCTGGTTCACCATTAACCCAAGTACTCCTGTGTTATCCCTCTACTTACTATTTATTCAGGTGCTTATCCTCATTTCTATCAAGGGTGTCTCTACCTTTACACTTTTACCTATGGCTTGTTTGCAATTCATGTCTGTTGTCTGCTAGCATACTGTATGCATCTGTGAAGGTAGGGGCTGTTTTGCTCCTAAGCACTTAGTTCATTGCCCTGCCCCTAATGAGGGCTGAAGACAAACTGATGTTGATAATTACGGTGATGATAATGTGCAGGATTAGGACTGAAATCAATCCCAGGCTTCCAGGAAGACAGTTCTGAGAATGAGTGGTAGAATACCTAATCCTCTGAAGGCCCACCGCGAAACAGAGAACCCCCCAACCCCTGCCCCAGAACAGAGGAAGATAGAAGGGAGAGATGAAACGGAGGCCTACCATCCCCTACAAATTGAAGGAGTGCCAGATCGATCTGCCTCTTCCATGGGGAGCCTTTCTGGAGGGCAATGCCGTAGCCGGTGGTGGCAAAGACGTAGCCACTCCCAATGGTCACGAGCTTGCAGCCTTCGTCTCTCCCAGCCTTGTAATTCAGAACTGCGGCATCGTAGATGAAAGCATCCAGTTTCCTAAAATGAGAAGACAATGCCAGATAACAGAAACCACAAAACGTGGTTACACTGTGCCAGAGACGTCGATAGTAGAACACCAGAGATGGTGGCCCATCGTTTCTGAGTCCCTCCATCTCTATTTTTAACAAACGAACAAAAGTCCAGGAGCCACAGCTTCAGTTTGCTTTACCTAGCAATAAACTGCTAAATAAGACATGAAAAATCCATTTCTACAAGCTGGTAAATAGCCAGGAGTGCTGACTCATCAAAATAGCTGTGAATGACTCTGAATTTGAAGTAGTTTAAACAATAAACAGATGATTAGACAGGGCAGGCTCTGAGGGGAATGAAGTTGGGAAGACCCAAAGTGATGTATTTAAAAGTCAAGGGAACCAGTTTTCCCCATGCTTTCACAGCTTTAATGTCTCCACCTGAACACCATAAAATAATGAAACAAAGAACAATAGATGTGCTGGGAATACAATGGGATGGAGACAATTATATCTGAACATAAACAGCTGCATAAGTGTTCCCAGACTTAGAGGTTCTTAAATTTCCGCTCCTGTTTTGTCGGATCCTGGTCAGGGGAGGAATTGAGAAACGTGACTCACCGAAGTTCTAATATCTAATTCTATGTCCTAAATCCTTAGAGAGGAAACTTGGGCTTGGGTTGTGTTGAGATTAGCTTAGAGTCTCGGAAAAACAGAGGTTGGTGTGATCGATGAATGACTAGACTGTAGGCTCTTTGAAACGTTGAGGGAGAGTGATGTGGATGGGCAAGGGAGAAAGGGGAGGACTAGAGTTGCAAGAGGTGGCCATGGAAGACCAGCCTTGAAACACCCGGAGAAGAAATAGCCACTGGCATCTCCCCAGCTCCCCCAACAACCAGACTTATCCAAGATCCCTGCTGATCCCCTGATAAGGCAGCAGAATTGGTGATGATTGGTTGAAAACTCTGGAGGATGCTCAGGGGCTTCCTAGCAAGCTAAGAGTATCCTTTCTGGATTGATAGAGTAGGAGATCGAAGAGCAATGCAGACAAGGGGAGAGCACCTGAAGAGAGGAAGATCTGGGGAAGAAAGTGGGTGCTTTGTGAAAAGGATCGTGGCTTAGTGGGTAGAGCAAGGGCTTGGGAGTCTGGATTCTAATCCTGACTCAGCTACATGTCTGCTGTGTGACCTTGGGCAAGTCACTTAACTTCTCTGGGCCTGAGTTCCCTCATCTGTAAAATGGGGATTGAGACTGTGAGCCCATGTGGGACAGGGACTGTGTCCAAACTGATTAACTTGTATCTACCCCAGTTCTTGGAACAGTGCTTGGCAAATAAGAAGCACTTAACAAATACCATAAAACTAAAAAAAAAAAAAAAAAAAAAAAAAAGTGGAATGAAAGAAGCCCCGAAAATGTTCGCGATGGCACCTATGAAGAGAAAAGCAGTGTGCTTTAATGGAAAGAGCACAGGTCTGAAAGTCAGAAGGACCTGGACTCTAATCCTGGCCCTGACACTTGCCTGCTGGGTGAACTTGGTCAAGTCACTTAACTTCTCTCTGCTTCAGTTACCTCACCTGTAAAATGGGGATTAAGATGGTGAGCACCAAGTGGACCATGAACTGTGTCCAACCTGTAGCTTGTATCCGCTTGTATTAGCTTGCATTGTATTGCATTAGCTTGTATCCGCCCCAGGGCTTATTACAGTGCCTGGCACATAATAAGCGCTTAACTAATCCATTTTTTAAAAAAACATTCTTTGAGGCCAAGAAGGCAAAAGCCATGCTCTTGAGGGTATGATACAAAGATGATGGAAGCTCTAACAGTGGAACAACTTGGAATTAGAAGGTTTTCCTATTCTTGGTGATTTGGGTAAAAGAGGGGATGTTTGCCTGAAATGTCCCTTGTTACTGAATAAACCAGTCTTTAATAAGACCATGAAGAGCATGGGAAATTTTATACTCATGACACATCAGAGGCACAAAATACTTTCAGTTATTCCAGTCAGTCCGCTTTCTGCATCTTTCCTCTCCCAGCTTCCCGAAATAAATTACAGTGTTAGTTTAATTTATATATATATTACAACTAGCCATTCACTGCTTCTTTTGCATCCAAGAGGGCTTATAGCTCAAATCTGCCTGTGAATTCTGGAGCTTGACCAAAACTCTGAGGTCGAGTTGGATTGTGATTCCCGAAAGACAGTGACTCGAGTCTGTGACTCGGAGTCACTCTGCACTAATGCTGAGTCAATCAAACCTCCTCCTCCTCACATGGAGTCAAGAAAGAGAGCCCAGTACGTATGCTCTTCCCTAACTTTGTCTGCTCCAACAAATAGATGTGAAACTGTGGCTGCCACGGCCTCTTTTGCTCCATTGTCTATTCATAGAAAGTCATCTGCTAGCTGTCACAATTGAATAGCTACACCTACGACACAGTGGAAGCTAAATTTCAGGAGTTGAGAAACTGCAGATTTTGCCAAGGATCCATCCAGGGGCCCACCCACAAGGGGTATCATCCCTCTGCCCACAAGGAAGTCACAGTCTAGAGGGAGAGACAGATCTTAAATTCTAGATGGGTGATGGGAGAGCTTAGGGAGGTAATAATAATAATTATGATATTTGCTAAGCACTTAGTATGTGCCAGGTACTATAGTGAGCACTGAGGTGGATACAAGCAAATCAGATTTGATGCAGTACCTGTCCTGCATAGGGGTCTCAGTCTTAATCCCCATTTTAAAGATGAGGTAACTGAGGTACAGAGAAATGAAGTGACATGCCCAAGGCCACACAGCAGAAAAGTGGCAGAGACAGGATGTATGAGACGTACTTAAGTATTTTAGTGAGAGTGGGGTGAATATCTATTTATTAAGGGATACAGATCCAAGTACCTTGGCAACTTAGAAAGGAGGGTGAATGGGAAAAATGAGGGCCTAGTTTTGGAGGAGGTGTGATTTTAGAAGGGCTTTGAAAATGGGGAGAGAGGTTATCTGTCGGATATGAGGGGGAAGTGAGTTCCAGGTCAGAGGGAGGATGTGGGCAAGGTGTTGACAGTTAGGCAGGAAAGATGGATGTACAGAGAGTAGGATGGTGTTAGAGGAGCAAAGTCTGTGGGTTGGGTTTTAGAGCGAGATCACGGAGATAAGGTAGGATGGGGCTAGGATAAAGCAGCATGGCCTAGTGGAGAGAGCACAGGCCTGGGAGTCAGAAGGACCTGGGTTCTTATCCCAGCTGTGCCACTTGCCTGCTGCGTGACCTTGGGCAAGTCAATTCACTTCTCCATGTCTCAGTTCCCTCATCTGTAAAGTGAGGATTAAGACTGTGTCTTTAATCTACTTGAGTGCTTAAAACAGTCTTGGAACGTAGTAAGCACTTACCAAATACCACAATTATTAGTAGTTGATTCATTGCTCGCTGTGGGCAGGGACTGTATCTGTTATATTGTTCTATGGTACTCTCCCAAGTGCTTAGCATAGTGCTGTGCACACAGTAAATGCTCAATAAATACAATTGACTGACAGAATAAAGTGTTGGCATCCTGAAGTGCCAGAGACCTGGTTTCCAATCTGGATGAGCCTTCAACCCTTGGCAGGCCTCCAGGTTGCTCAGTGAATTCACAACTAGCCAAGTGTTCTGCTTCCCCACTTCCTATAATAATAATAATAACAATAATAATAATGATGGTCTCTGTTAAGCACTTACTATGTGCCAGGCACTGTTCTAAGTCCTGGGGTGGATACAAGCAAGTTGGACACAGTCCCTGGCCCATGTGGGGCTCACAATCTCAAAGCCCATTTTACAGATGAGGTAACTAAAGCACAGATAAATTAAGTGACTTGCCCAGGGTCACAAAGAAGACAAGTGGCAGAGCAGGAATTAGAACCCATGACCTTCTGACTCCCAGGCCTATTCTCTATCCACTATGCCATGCTGCTTCCTATCCTCACCAATCCCATGAGATAGCAAAAGATGAAAAATCACCAGCCCGTAGACTTGCATGAGGATTACAGGGTAGGGGAGAGGGGAGCTTCTGTCTCAGTTCCCAAATAATCAGGAGGATTCCATGGCCCACCACCCTATGCTGGTATACAGCAAGGCCTAGATGGAAAGAGTATGGGGCTGTTCCTATTGGCTGGCTGAAAATGATCCCTTAGGTCTCCTTTTCTGTCATTCTTGCATCTGTAAGGAGAGACAAAGCCCATTCTGCATCTAAAATGGCTCTCTCTGGCACACTGGACTCTGACTAAGTAGAATGAAAGATGCAGGCCTTCATCACGTTAGTATTCATCCCATCCTCAACCTCAAAGCACTTATGCACATATGCATTATGAATGTACATATCCATATTCCTCTAGTCTGTAAGCTCATCATGGGCCAGGAATGCATCTGTTATTATCATAATGTACTCTCCCAAATGCTTAGTACAGTGCTTTGTACACAGTAAGTGCTCAATAAATATGATTGAATGAATAAATGAATGAATCCATTATTTGCTTATTTATATTAATGTCTGTCTCCTCATCTAGACTGTAAGCTCACTGTGGGCAGGGGACGTGTCTGCCAACTCTGTTGAATTGTATGCTCCCAAGCTCTTAGTATAGTGCTCTGCAAACAGTGAGTGCTCAATAAATACCAACTGATTGATTGATCAAGAGTGGGCTGAACTCCACTGTACTGTTTGTATTAAGAAGGATTGTAGGTTTCCAGCTCTGAACTTTCCTTTTCATTCTCATTGTGTTTTTTCCCATGTTTTAGGTCCCTCTCCTGGAGTCTTGGTGCATTTAAAAGCTAATTATATAGCTAAGGTTAATTATTCATTCATTAACATTCAAGAAGTCATTAGCAAGGCACCTTTTCTTCCGCTGACTTGTTTCGTTGAATTGATGAAAGCTGAATCTTTTTGTGTTGGAAGCTTTAACTAAATCGTTCCCCCAAATTGAACAAGCATCCTTGTGGTAATTCTGCCATGTTTAAAGAGGGGGAGGGGGTCAGAACTCCCAAAGAAAGGTGAACTCATTTAGTCAAAGTGAGGTCTATTTACCAGAAATAGCTGCTTCCTGTCAATCTACTTGGGTATCATTTCAGAAGCAGCAGCAGCAGCAGCAAGTCGTACTAGTGAGCATCAATTAATGGGACAAGTACACCATGGGACTCTATTAATGGGAACACAGTTCACAGTGCTAAAAAAACTGAACATTAATGTTGAACGACAACACCGAGGGGCTCAGTTAGGCAGAGAAACCTCGATGGGAGCCAGGAGATTTTGATCCCACTGGCTCAGTGGCTATTCTAGTGGCCTAATGGGTTCTAATCTCAACTCCACCACTTGTCTGCTGTGTGAGGCCTTGGGAAAGTCATTTCACTTCCCTCTGCCTTAGGTATCTCATCTGCAAAGTGGGGATCAAGACTGTGAGCCCCTCATGGGACAGGGACTGTGTCCAACCTGATTTGCTTGTAAAAATAATAATAATAATAATAACAATAATAATAATAGCATTTGTTAAGGGCTTACTATGTGGAAAGCACTGTTCTAAGCGCTGGGGAGGATACAAGGTGATCAGGTTGTCTCATGTGAGGCTCACAGTCTTAATCTCCATTTTACAGATGAGGTAACTAAGTCACAGAGACGTTAAGTGACTTGCCCAAAGTCACATAGCTGACAAGTGGTGGAGCTGGTATTTGAACCCATGACCTGTGACTCCCAAGCCCATGCTCTTTCCACTGAGCCATGCTGCAGAGCTTAGTACAATGCCTGGCACATAGTAAGTTTCTGACAAATACCAAAGTCATTATTATTATTACTGAAAGAATGATCGTGCCTTCCAAATGTCTCAAACTTGCAACTTCGAGTAGCACTGGCCAAGGGGAGAACTGGCTTTGCTAATGGAATAAGATGGGGGAAGGCAGTCTGAGGGCAAGAGGGATGGGGAGATCAGAAAGCAGGAAGTCTCAAGTGCCTGGGTTCTAATTTGACTCTCCCAGGGTCTAGCTTTGGTGCTATTCCCAAGCTTCGAACAGCTCGTCTTAGCCATAAGCCAGCACAGACCTTTGTTCTCAGCTTTCTGGTCCAGTGTCTTCCAAACAGAACTCTCTGCTCCCCATTCAGGGAGGAGTTTGCAAAAGAAATGTGCAAACTGGGAGTTCAATTCCATGAGGAAATCAGCATCTGAATCGATGGAAATTCATTTTAATTTTTATTCTCTCCAGAGAGTTGGGGACCTGCCAGCATATCTTCTTGCTTACGGAACAGAATGTCATTCTCTCCCCGAGCATTTGCAGCTCTCAAGCTGGCATGCCTCTGGACTTTTTTTTCCCTTGATTTACCAGGGAGGGTAGGGACAGAGTTTGTCTCTGAGCCCCTTTCCCTCAGAGGTAACTTTCCCCCCCAGTCTCCCCATCTGTTGTCATTCTCTCATCTATCCCCAGGAGGAGAAACGTGGAAAATTAAAAATGTCTCTGGCCTGCTAAAATGTAAACCGACAAATAAAAAACAAGCACTAAAGGATCTTCACATAAACAAGGTGAAGGAAGACAACAGAGGGAAAATAATCCCTATGTGGTGGGATTACACTGGGCATGATTTCGTAAACAGGAACTGTTGTCCCTTTCGCTGCTTCTGGAAATAAAATTATCCAAACGGACGTAGGAGGTCAGACTAACTCCACTGCTGATCACAGCAGCTGGAAAAAAAAACCTATTGGAGATTGGGACTGAATATTTGGATCTGGGTCATCTATTGTGAAAATTAACCTCTGTCTAAAGCCAAGTCCCTCTTTCTCTCTTCTCCTTCCCTCCTGGGGAATCTACACCCCAAGAGAGTGAGAGAGTGCTTGGATCTGTTCAGCTTCTTGGTTCTGCAGGCACTGCAAAACACTGCATAGGTCATTTTCTGCAGTGAGATGAAGAAAAGACCCTCAGAGTAAACCACACTGCTTCCCACCCTGCCAGACATACACAGGCAAACCCAAAGGCAAAATGAAGAAGTGTCACGAATTCCAACAGAGTCTTAATGGCGCCGTTGATAACTGCCTTGAAAGCCAGCTATTGCTAGGGGAATTTGTTACTAGTTTGCTGTGCCTCACTTCAGCATAGTGGGAATAAAAAGCATGAGTTTGAATGGGTGAAAACAGAAGAATTTTCCTAGTGGTACTGTGTCCTCTTATAGATCTCTTCGTTGGACCGAGAGTGTTGGCCAAATCGCACTCACATTTCATGGGTGGCAGTTGGGTGAGGGAACAGAATTAGGGAGTGGAAAACCCTGGACTGTAGGCAGCCCCGCTGATTGTAGGAATTACAGATAGGATCATAGGCCAGAATATTGTTAATTCAATCATATTTACTGAGAGCTTACTGTGTGCAATGTCATGCAGTTCTTAAAATGCTCATCCTGCTTGTTTGAAGTAATCTCTGCTAAAAGCAATAATAATGGGGGGTATTTATAAAGGTCTCTTGCCTATTTATTGTCATATTGTACTCTTCAAAGCACTTAATGTGGTGCTTTGCACACAGTAAGTGCTCAAATACACTGGAATGAATAAATGCTGAACACTGTGGTGGATGCAAAACAGTCAGATCAGTCCCAGACAGGGCTCACAGTCTAAGGGGGAGAACAGGTATCTTATCCTCATTTTACAGATGAGGAAACTGAGGCACAGAGAAATCAGTTGACTTGCCCAAGGTCATACAGCAGGCAAGTGACAAAACTGGAATTAGAACCCAAGTCTTCTGCTTCCAGTCCTGGGTTCTTTCCATTAGGCCATACAGTTCTGTTTCCATTAGTTTGGAGTTTAATGTTAAATTGTTCCATGTAGATTAGAGTCAAAAATAGAACTTTCTCCTGGACTGATTCCTCCTCAAGTATAAGAAGGGTTTTTTTTTTTCTGTTTAATGAATGCTTCCAAACTCTAAGTACAGGGTTCCGTACACAGGAGTGTTTGTTAGATGCTGATTTCCAGCTTTGCAGCGTGGCTTAGTGGAAAGAGCTCGGGTTTGGGAGTCAGAGGTCATGGGTTCAAATCCCAGCTCCACCAATTGTCAGCTGTGTGACTTTGTGCAAGTCACTTAACTTCTCTGTGCCTCAGTTACCTCATCTGTAAAATGGGGATGAAGACTGTGAGTCCCACGTGGGACAACCTGATCACCTTGTATCCTCCCCCAGTGCTTAGAACAGTGCTTTGCACATAGTAAGTGCTTAACAAATGCCATCATTATTATTATTATTATTATCTTTCTTCTTATCTGCAGTCATGTATTTCCTCCTACCTTCAGGATATCTCTACTTGGATGTCTCACTGATACCTTAAACTTAACAAGTCCAAAACAGAACTCCGCAGCATCTCACACAAACCCTTCCCTCAGCGTGACTTTCCCTTCACCGTAGACAGCGCCACCACCCTCCCTGACTCACAACCATGTAACCTTGGCATTATCCTTGACTCATCACTCTCATTCAATACACATATCAATCTGTGACCAAATCCTGTCACTTCCACATCACAAAAATCCACCCTTTCCTATCCATCCATAATGCTTCCACATTAATCCAAGCACTTATCCGATCCCGCCTTGACTATTCCATCAGCCTCCTTGCCAATCTCCCTGGCTCCTGTCTCTCCCCACTTCAATCCATACATCACTCAGCTGCCTGGATCATTTTTCTAGAAAACTGTTTAGTCCATGTTTTCCCACTACTCAAGAACCTCCAGTGGTTGGCCATCTTTCTCTGCAATGACAGGAACTCCACACCATTGGCTTTAAAGCACTCAATCACCTTGCCCCTCCTACCTTACCTCACTGCTCTCCTACTACAATCCAGCCCACACAAGCTAATCCTCTAATACCAACCAACTCACTGTACCTCAATCTCGTCTATCTCACTGCTGGCTTCTCGCCCACATCCTGCCTCTGACCTGGAATTCCCTCCCTGTTCATATCTGGTGGGAGAGCACTCTCCCCACCCCAAAGCCTTATTAATAGCAGGAGAAGCAGCACTGCCTAGTGGATAGAGCACAGGCCTGGCAGTCAGAAGAACCTGAGTTCTAATCCCGAGTCTGCTATGTGATCTTTGGCCAGTCACTTTACTTCCCTGTGCCTCAGTTACCTCATCTGCAAAATGCGAATTAAGGCTGTGAGCCCTGAATGGGAAATGGACTGTGTCCAACCTGATTACTTTGAATCTAACCCAGTGCTTAGAAAGGTGACTGGAACATGGTAAGCATTTAACAAACATTTTTTATTTTATTTTATTTTTTAAAAAAGAGGCCTTCCTGGGCTAGGCCCTCACTTCCTCTTCTCCCACTCCCTTCTGCATCACTCTTGCACTTGGATTTGTGCCCTTTATTGACCCATCCTCAGCCCCTCAGCACTTATGAACATATCTGTAATTTATTCATTTATATTAATGTCTGTTTTCCCCTCTAGACTGTAAACTCCTTGTGGACAGGAAACGTATCTATCAATTCTGTTATATTGTACTCTCCCAAGAGCTTAGTACTGTGCTCTGCACAAACTAAGTGCTCAATAAATATGACTGATTCATGATGGGAAAATTATCCTCAAAAATAGGCTTGGCCTGTATAGCTACAGGCAGGTGTCAGAGTAAGTACGGCCTTAAAGATAATTCAACACTCTAGATAAGATGCACATTAACCACTGAAGAGATGAATCCACTTAAATTCCTCTGACAAACCACAAAGAAAACTAGAACAAAAGCAAGCTAAGTGAAATAGCCCAGCTAGCTTCTAACCTTGGAGTCATTAGATAATACAGTGACAACAATAGAAATTATCTGGGCCAAGTGAAGGACATGAGGAATTGCAGGCCTGAAGCTTACAATGTAACCTGGGAACTTTTAATAACTCTAGCTAACTTTTGGCTGAAATAAATCAAAGAGAAGCAATGTTATGTCAGATCTTGCAATCTCCTGGCTCTCTGTGTCCTGGCGATGACCCCATCCTCTGTTCGTTTGAAATCTCTCTTCTGGTGTTTCTGAAAGGAACCAACAGGTGTTGTGTTCGACACTCAGTCCACTGACAGAAGAGGAATTTGGGATACCCTGAAATCCATGCCAGCTCATAGGTAAAACTACAGTTCACCATTTTGTCTGAAGCCCTTGGGTTATCACCACACCCTGCAACTGGATCCCCCATGAAGGTAATGAAATTCCAGAAAGTCTTTCAACCCAGGTGACCCATTATAGTATCTGGAAAGTTCAACAAGCCGAGAAAGTCATGGAGTAAAGCCCGTCCTAGATTTCCTGTTTTCCTGATGGTGTTGTCTTAATTTGCTTCGCTGACAAATAAAACTTGCAACGGAAAGGAATTACAGTGGTGACCTCAGTCTCCGGGGCCCAGGGAGATAATCAGCCAATCAATCAATAGTATTTATTTCATGCTTACTCTATGAAGGGAACTGTTGTAAGCATTTGGGAGAGTACAACACAAAAATATGAGGTATGATCCCTGTCCACAATGAGCTGACAGTCTAGGGATAAGGAGCTCATTCTCTAATACATGTATGCCTGCTATCATGCACTAGTTGCCCATCTGAAAATCACCACATTGCCAAAATAACATGTTGTGCCAACCTTTGTTTCAGTGTGAAGCAGTATAGCCTAGTGGACAGAGCCCGGGCATGGGAGTCATAAAGACTTGGGTTCTAAACCTTGTTCTGCCACTCATCTGCTATATGAAGTAAATTCACTTCCCTGTGCCTCATATCCTCATCTGTAAAATGGGGATTAAGACTGTTAGGTCCATGTGGGGCAGGGACTGTGTCCAACCTGATTATCTTTTTTTTTTTTAAATGGTATTTGTTCAGTGCTTCCTATGTGCCAGGCACTGAACAAATCGGGTCAGACACAGTCCATGTCCCACATGGGACTCACATTATGGGCAGAGCCTTCGCCTGCTACGATTGTGTTTTAGCTAATTCTCAGTTGCTTTCTGGCAACGGTGTTCCCCCGTTCTCCCACTGTGGCCTAACTAAATCGCCAACTAAAATGTTGCCATAAAGCAGCGGCCACTGTTCCATGAGTGGGTTGTGGCAGTACCCACAGGGGTCCTTATGACTTTTAGTGGAGACTAAGTCCCAGCAACCACAGTCAATCAATCAATGGTATTTACTGAGCATTTACCATGTGCAGAGCACTATGCTAAGTGTTTGGAAAAGTACAACAGAGTTGGCAGACATGTTTCCTGTTCACCAGAAAGTTATCCTAGACATCAAACCTGGGAAACCAACTGTATGACAGATAATTGCTCTTCCTTCTACTTCAAATACTTATTGAAGGTACATTCATTCATTCAATTCAATCATATTTATTGAGCACTTACTATGTGCAGAGCACATCTTCTGTGTGCAGGTACATCTTCTCCAAGAAGCCTTCCCTGACTAAGCCCTCCTCTCCTCTTCTCCCACTCCCTTCTGTGCCACTCTTACTTGCTCCTTAATTCACCCTTCCTCCCACCCCCACAGTACATATGGATATAGCTGTATATAATATATCTATTTATTTGTTGATATTAATGTCTGTCTCCCCCTCTTGACTCTGAGCTCACTGTGGACAGGAATGTGTCTGTTGCCAGTAACACTCAATAAATATGATTGATTGAATGAATGAATGAAAGTTGCACTGTAGCATGATTCACTGCAGCAGTGCTTCCTATGCCATCAACCCAGGAGGAAGTCAATATGCACTATTAAAGAGGAAAGTCATGATGGTGTTTGTAATGCGCTTAGACAGTGCTTGACACAGAGTAAATGCTTAACAAATACCATTAAAAAAAATAAGTGCTCATGAATCCCCTGGACAGTTTACAGCAGATGGGAAGTTCAGTCAATGGAACCTAACTGACCCAGCTAATTGGCCCACTGCTCCACACATGTGGCAGTCATGGGGCAGCAGTCTGAGTGCTCGAGCTGGTTGGGGCGGGAGATTCAGAGGCTTAAGTGAAAAATTGAAGATAGAGCCATGCAGCTCAGAAGAGACTCTAGATTGGAATGAGGCAAACTAGCAGACACCATAAACAAAACCAGGTCACAGGCCTGAGACTTAGGGAGGAAATCTTCCCAGAGTTTCCTCTCCTTGACCGTTCAGTAGTGGGGGTAACATTTGGTGTCAATTTCATTCATTCATTCATATTGAGTGTTTACTATGCTGAGCATTATAATAATAATAATAATGATAATGATGATGGTATTTGCTAAGCCCTCACTATTTGCCAAGCATTGTTCTAAGCGCTGGGGCAGATACAAGGTTATCAGGTTGCCCCTCATGGGGCTCAGAGTCTAAACCCCCATTTTACAGATGAGATAACTGAGGCACAGAGAAGTTAAGTGACTTGCCCAAAATCACATAACTGACAAGTAGCGGAGCTGGGTTTAGAACCCACAACGTCTGACTCCCAAGCCCATGCTCGTTCCACTAAGCCACACTGCTTCTATACTAAGCGCTTGGGAAAGTACAGTACAATAATAAACAGTGAAATTCCATGCCCACAGTTTCATCCTCCTGTGCCTTTAGTGACTGGCTTAAGTGTGGCAACCCACACCAGGCTGCACAAGAAGGCCAAATATAGAGCAAAGCTCCCATCTGCTTAAGCTTGTCAAGACGGATGAAGCAATTAAAAATATGGTTTCCAGAAAGCAATTGGTTCAATTCATAGTTGGATAAGGGCCTTATTACTCTATCCCTTGTTCTTTAACCTTTAATAACAGCACTCCAGGAAAACACACACACACACACACACACACAGAGAGACACACAGACACACAGACACACACACACACACACACACACACACACACACAAATATGTCTGGGGGTATAAAGCAAGCAGATGGAACTATAGCACTCCTCCATAAAAGATAGAGGCCCAAAGAAAACAATCCAATTCTACCCCTTGGTCCTCATCTGAATGGTTTTACAGCAACAAACACCATTCTTTCTGGATTGGACTTCCTTCCACTCAAAATACTAGCTCTCAACCCTTCAGCAATCTGCTTCACTGAATAAAAGCCTCACTAATGTAAATCTGCCACTTAGAAAAAATTAAGCTGGCTGCACGAATACGGAGTGAATAGAGTTCTTTATTACTTAAAGAGAGTGCTTTCTTTGACAAGCATTTTCATCCCATTAGAGAGGGCCTCAAATCCTTGGAAGAGAGACATTCCAGGAAATGTTCAGAAATCTGACCACTGGTAAGTGATGTACGTAACCCCTCCAACCATAAGAGCAATGAATCCAAGGCTCCTGCTGAACAGCAAAGGTTGACCAGTAGGAGTCTGAACTGTTTATTAGGCAGTAAAGCAAATATAATATTAGAAAATCTCCAGATGTGCCCTTGGGTGAAGTTGATTCAGGAACAGTTTGAGCAATAAACAGACCAAGGAAACTATGAAATCTCTCTAGGTGGGGTAACTGGGCTAGTGCAATCACAAGATAGTGTTGTCCCAAGATCAGTACTTAAGCTAGACTGTAGGTAGGGAACAGGCCTACCAATTCTGTTACACTGTACTCTCCCAAGCACTTGGTGCAGTGCACTGCATTTAGTAAGCACTCATTAAACACAACTGATTGATTGCTCAATCTTGACTCTCAGCACTGTGAGGAGAGGCATCTGTGTTGCAGTATCTTACAGCTCAACCTTGCAGTTTGCCACACTGGACTGATGACAGTAGCAATTCCTGACTGGCCAAGAGTAATTAATGTTTACTACATTTTGAAAATTTTCTGTGTGGTATAATCTTGGCAAAGGAATTCTGGTAAATTTCTCACAATTGCAGGGCCAAATTATTGGGCCAAATATGAAGGCTAAGGGAAAAAAAAGAGCAGCTCTTTGGTGAAACATGAGAAAGTTTCTGGGAAACAGTGTGGCCTAGTGGAAAGAGCATGGGACTGGGAGTCAGAGGATATGGATTCTAGACTTGATTCTGCCACTTGTCTGCTGTGTGAACTTGGACAAGTCAGTTCACTTCTCTATGCCTCAGTTACCTCATTAGTAAAATGGGAATTAAGACTGTAAGCCTCATGGGTGACGTGGACTGTGTGCAACCTAATTAGCTTGTATCTTCCTCAGGGCTTAAAACAGTGCCTGGCACATAGTAAGTCTTATCAAGTACCATAAAAATAACTAGCCAGCCTCCCAGAAGCCTCTTGGGATCTCAGGATCCCTCTCCCAAAAGCAATAGAACATGGACACGAAGCATGCTATCAAGATGGGCATCTATCTTTCTTGACTTCTTTATCGGTGGGAAGAAAGAAAAAGCAAAAGTCCTTACCCAGTTTTCAAGCTGACCAAGGCATCCTCTACCCCTTTCTGGTTGAATTTGGTCATGTACTGATGCATGTAAGGGTAGTTGTTCCTGATGTTCCTCTCGGTGCTGCCATTGGGCACTGTGCCAAATCGAAACGGCGGTGAATAGTCATGAGGCTTTTGGAACTAGGGAGGAAGAGAAGAAAGAGCAGCCATTAGCTCCCAAATTCTGAAGACATATGCATCTCCAAGGGGAAAAGGGAAATCCAAGGGTGAGAGGTAGAGCATGGGGAAGAGGGAAATCCCAGGGTGAGAGGTAGAACATGGGGGGGAAAGGGAAATCCAAGGTTGAGAGTAGAAAATGGGGAAAAGGGAAATCCAAAGGTGAGAGGTAGAACCCATCACCAAGGCTGAGGTCCAAGTGAAGAATGTCTGCAACCAAGAGATTTCTGGAAACTATCTGTAAGGCTGGACTAGTTTCCATAGCAATGAATGATTGAGCAACACTCTCTGAGTTAACATCAGTAGGGTGTTCCAGAGTCAAAGTGCTTAGGCTCCTTATGAGTGGGTCTGGGTCAAAACTTCCTGTTTCACTCTATGGGCTTTCCTTTTCCCCCATCAAAAAGGGAGGTGCCCTGGGGGACTGGGGAAAACTGATAAAGCCATTGGTGAGAATGGGGAGAAACTCAAGAGAACAAATTCCAGAGCTCTCCAGTCCCTTTAGAATGCAAGTCATTACACAGCAGCAGAATCCCACTTCTCAGAATCAACACATTCCATTTATACCTGGGGCAGATAGTTCTGCACCAGAACTAAGAGAAGGGAGGCAAAGGACAGCATGGAGAAGAGTGAATGGGTACAGAATGGGGGCACTGGGGTGCACCCCCAAAGGACAGAAGGAGACAAAGAAAAATCCATCTTCTTACTGAGCATCAATGGTAATAATAATAATAATTGTATTTGTTAAGTGGTTATTTTGTGCCAGACACTGTACCAAGCACTGAGGTAGGTAACAAGGTAATTGAGTTGGATGCAGTCCCTGTCCCGCATAGGGCTCACAGTCTTAATCCCCATTTTACAGATGAGGTAACTGATGCACAGAGAAGTTAAGTAACTTGCCCAAATCACACAGCAGACAAGTGGCAGAGCTGGGATTAGAACCCAGATCCTCCTGACTCCTAGGCCTGTGCTTTATCCACTAGGCCATGCTGCTTCTCTAGAATTTTAGTGGGTGGTTGGTAGAATACAGTAGATAAAAAAAAAATACTCCCTGCCCTCAAACATTTTACAATCTGAGAAGACGGACACAAAGTGATTTACGGTTAAGAGGAAAAGTGAATGGAAGGATGGTCTAAATAGTAGATTGTACAAATAAATTCCAAAGGCCTACTGATGGTTGTGCATACGTGAGAGAGTGAGGGAGACAAGACCTCATCTTGTCTTTGCTGTCGAGTCGTCTCTGACCCATAGTGACTCTATGAACATATCTCTCCCAGAATGGCCCAACTCCATCTGCAATCTTTCTGGTAGCGTATCTGTAGAGGTTTCTTGGTAAAAATACCAAAATGGTTTACTGTGTGGAAGAAGGCAATGGTAAATCACTTTGGTATTTTTACCAAATGGTTTACCATTGCCTTCTTCCACACAGTAAACTTGAGTCTCCACCCTTGACTCTCCCATGCCGCTGCTGTCCAGCACAGGTGAGTTTTGACTTGTAGCAGTTTGCCTTCCACTCGCTAGCCACTGGCCAAGATAGGAATAGAATGGGTATACCTCTGCTTGACTCCCTCCCACAGCTGAGGTTGGTAGAGTACTTGAAACTCTCCAGGTGTGACCCTGAGAGGAGAGACAATACCTTGGGGGAGGAAAATTAATCTAAGGAGGCTTCCTGGTGGCATTTCAGAAGGACACTCCATGCTGTAGACTGTAAACTTGTTGTGGGCAGGGATCATGTCTATCCACTTTATTGTATTGTACTTCCCCAAGTGCTTAGTGCAGTGCTCTGAATGAATTAATTAATGCTCTTCATAGCAAATGTTCAATGAATATAATTGACTGTTTGATTGATTGATTGACTTTCAAGATGAGGAGCACTCCAGTCTGGTGGATGTGAAGAATGAGGGAGTTTCAGCAATAGAAGCAAGGGGCTGGCAGATCAGAGGTGAGAGTGTCAAAGTGTGATAAGATGCACTTGGGAGAAGCATAGAGTTTAGAGGGCAAGGTTGGGAGTAGAGGGTGAATAAAGGCAGATAAATAAGAAAGAGTGAGTTGCTAAAAGTTTCTTGAAGCCAGTGATGATGTTTATGGTACTTGTTAAGTGCTAAATGAGCCAAACGCTCTTCTAAACATGGTAGATATACAATCAGGTTGGACACAGTCCCCATAATAATAATAATAATAATAACAATAATAATAAATAATAATAATAATAGCATTTGTTAAACACTTAATATGTGCCAAGCACTGTTCTAAGCACTGGGGTAGATACAAGGTTAACAGGTTGTCCCACTTGGGGCTCACAGTCTTAATCCCCATTTTACAGATGAGATAACAGACACAAAGAAGTGAATTGCCCAAGGTCACACAGCATACATGTGGCGGAGCCGGGATTAGAACCCAGATCCTGACTCCCAGGCACGTGCTGTATCCACTAGGCCATGCTGAAGCCAATGGTCAGATGTTTTGCTAGATATAGAGAGAAATGGTAGGCACTGGAAGATTTTGTGGAGAGAAATGATGTGGGCAGAATGATAGTTTAGGAAGATGCTTCAAATGACAGAAGCATAGTATAGACTGAAGAGAGGAGAGTTTTGAGCCAAGGAGACCAGTGAGGAGATTGATAACAGAATCCAACTGGGAGGTGAGCAGAGCTTAAATGATGATAATAATAATAATAATCATATTTGTTAAGCACTTACTATGTGCCAAGCACTGTTCTAAGTGCTGGGGTAGATACAAGTTAGGTTGGACACAGTCCCTGTCCCACATGGGACTCACAGTCTTATCCCCATTTTACAGATGAAGTAACTGAGATACAGAGAAATTAAGAGACTTGCCAAAAGTCACACAGCAGAAATGCAGCAGAGCCGGGATTAGAACCCAGTCCTTCTGACTCCCAGGCCCGTGTTCTATCCCCTAAGTCAGGCTGCTTCTCATGGCCACTTGGTGGACAGGAATGGGAAAATACTGTGAAGATAAAACTAGCAACATTTAAGTGGCAGACTGAATGTGAGAATTAAAGGATAGCAACAAGTCAAAGGTGACACCAAGACTGCAGGCTTTTGAGACATGGAGATTGGCGTTGTTGTCTATATGGAATAATTTTTATGCCTGTCATCCTCCATTAGAATGTAAGCCTCCCTGTGGGCAGGGGATGTGACTTCAGCTTCAGCTGTACTTTCCTAAGTGCTTAGTACAGTTCACTGCACCCAGAGGATGCTCAATAAATACCATTATTATTATTGTTGTCAATAAATATGGGGCAGTTAGGAGGAAGAGCGGGATAAAGAGAAAAGATGAGGCGTTCAGTTTCAGACAAATTGAGTCTGAGCACCACTAACACTCACATAGCTGGGTGGAAGGACAAGATCAATGCTTGGGTGTTGCAGGTAACACACAACCAAAACCAATCCACAAGTGTTAAAATGTCCAGGCCTTTGCCCTGGTTACAAACTATTTCCCATCTAGCAAAAACCCACCCAGTTGAAGAGAATATCCGTAAAATCTGTGTAAAAATATGCAAATCATTTTTGTTCCTCTGCCTCCCCCACTAGACTGTAAGCTTCTTGAGGGTATTTACTGACTGCACTTAGAGTGTGAACAACACTGTATTAAATGCTTGGGTGAGTGCAATACAATAGAGTTGGTAGATCCCTGCCCTCAGAGAGTTAGCACGTCCTGTCCCTTCCTTCTTCCTTCAGCTGTGCCATTCCAAGCACATAGCACAGGGCTTTGCGCTGTCAGTATTCATTTATATATTCAATCGTATTTATTGAGAGTTTACTGTGTGTAGAGCACTGTACTAAGCGCTTGGAAAGTACAATTCAGTAATAAAGAGAGACAATCCTTGCCCACACCGGGCTGATCAATAAACACCACTGGTAGATTGACAGTTCAAAGACACTTTCCTACTTTTGAGCAGAGGGGTAAGGGAGTGTGGAGCAAAGCAAGGTCATTTAACTAAGAACAATCTCAGGTAAGAAGGAATTAACAGAGGGGAAGTCCCAGAGGTAAACACAAACAGAGAAGTTGCAAAAAGGCCAAGGTGCCTCATGTCGGAGGGGCTTTAAGGAAATGTACTTTTAAGCAACCCATGAAAGTGTTTCGGTCTAAAAAACTGAAAACATCATGCTTTTAACAATCTAAACTTGGCTTCAAGGTTAATTAAAATTTTCAGTGGAAATTAATTTCCACTCAACGAGTTGTGCTGTTAACTAATGAGGAGCTAGCTTAATTTTAGAAAGAGCCCTTCATTGAGGAAGAGTGCTGTCACTCTAAACAGAGTTTAGAACTTCTCAGAGGAATCAAAATTTTCATCTATTTTTTATTAGAACATCAAAAGAAGATGGTAGAGATGAAAAATAGCAAGGGTTTTTTTTATAGAGAAATGGGTGGGGACGTAAAAGGGAGAGATAAAAGGATTCAGCCATAATTCAAAACTAAAATGCTGCTCTTTGGCCAAAGAAATAGGCCATACCATAAAGCTATAAATACTACAACAGTATATGCTAGGTGGAAACCAAGAAAGATGGATTGAACTCGGACAAATGGTGGACACACAAATTATTTGACTATGTCCAAAATAGAAGCATGAAGAGCAAAAAATCCATCATCTGTTAAAACACTTTATTACAGCAGGGTCTAACATTGCCTTTAAGGCACTTAATAATAATAGTAATAATGATAATAATAATAATAATAATAATAATGGTATTTGTTAAGTGCTTACTATGTGCCAGGCACTGTTCTAAGTGGCCCTGCAACTAACCTTGCTGATCTCCTACTACAACCCAACCACTCCTAACACTGACCTACTCTATGTACCTCAAACTCATCTATCTTGTTTCCTACAATTTTCCCATGTTTTCCTTCTGGTCTGGAATTCTCTCCCCCACCTCTTTTTCGTACATGACAGTCCATCCCTCTCCTCATCTTCAAAACCCTCTTAAAATCACATCTTCTCCAAGAAGCCTTCCCAAAGTAAGGCATATAATAATGGCATTTATTAAGAACTTACTAAGTGCAAAGCACTGTTCTAAGTGCTGGAGAGGTTACAAGGTGATCAGGTTGTCCCACAGGGGGCTCACAGTCTTACTCCCCATTGCACAGATGAGGGAACTGCGGCACAGAGAAGTTAAGTGACTTGCCCAAAGTCACACAGCTGGCAATTGACAGAGCAGGGATTGGAACCCATGCCCTCTGACTCCAAAGCCTGTGCTCTTCCCACTGAGCCATGTGCATTTTATTCCCTTATCCACACACCCCCGTCTGTTAACTATGCATTTGGCCAACATCATATAAATAATCATATAAATAATCTACTATTTCCTCTCTCCCTAATAATAATAATAATGATGATGGTATTTAAGTGCTTACTATGTGCCAAGCACTGTTCTAAGTGCTGGGGTAGATGCAAGGTAATTAGGTTGTCCCACATGGGGTTCACAGTCTTAATTCCCATTTTACAGATGAGGTAACTGAGGCCCAGAGAAGTGGCTTGCCCAAGGTTACACAGGAGGTGAGTGGTGGAGCAGGGATTAGAACCCACATTCCCTAATCTATATTCAAGTCTGTCTCCCTCTGTAGACTGTGGGCAGGGATCACATCTACCAATCAGGTTACATTGTACTTACCCAAATGCTTGGTGCAGTGCTCCGCACCCACATAAAAGCTAAATAATAATAATAATGACATTTATTAAGCACTTACGACATGCAAAGCACTGTTCTAAGAGCTGGGGAGGTTACAAGGTGATCAGGTTATCCTTCGTGGGGCTCACAGTCTTCATCCACATTTTACAGATGGGGTAACTAAGGCACAGAGAAGTTAAGTGACTTGCCCAAGGTCACACCGCTGACAAGTGGCAGAGCCAAGATTTGAACCCATGACCTCTGACTCCAAAGGCCGTGCTCATTCCACTGAGCCATGCTGCTTCACTGATTGATTAGGGCTAGGAGTCCAAGATTGGTTTCAGTCCTGGGTTGGACTTGATGAGAATATGCATTAGGTTGTAAGTTCCCTGAGGGAGGAATCCTGTCCTATTGAATTACACTCTCTCAAGTCCTTAGTAGAGTGCTCTGCACACAATAAGTACTCAATAAAGCCTTATTAAGGTCACATCTCCTCCAAGAGGCATTCCCGGTTTAAACCCTCTTTTCCCTCCCTCCCTCTCCCTTCTGTGTCATCTATGCACTTAGATCTGTGGGCTTTTGATATTTGCCCCAACCTCAACCACACAGCACTTAGCTACATATCTATAACATATATTAAACATTACTCATTTATATTAATATCTGTCTCCCCCTCTAGACTCTAAGCTCATAGTGGGCAAGGAATATGTCTACCGACCGTGTTGTACTCTCCCAAGCACTTAGTACACCACACACAGAGCCCAGGCTTGGGAGTCGGAGGTCGTGGTTTCTAATCCTGACTCTGCCACTTATCAGCTGTGTTACCTTGGGCCAGTCACTTGACTTCTCTGGGCCTCTGGGTCACTTCATCTGTAAAATGGGGATGAAGACTGTGAGGCCCCAAGTGGGACAACCTGATCACCTTGTTATCCCCCTCAGTGCTTAGAACAGTGCTTCACACATAGCAAGCGCTTAACAAATACCATCATTATAGAGAAGCAGCATGGCTTAGGGCTTGGCAGTCAGAGGTCGTGGGTTCTAATCCTGGCTCCGCCACTTGTCAGCTGTGTGACTTCGGACAAGTCACTTAACTTCTCTGGGCCTCAGTTACCTCATCTGTAAAATGGGAAATAAGACTGTGAGCCCCATGTGGGACAATCTGATGACTTTATATCTACCCCAGCGCTTAGAACAGTACTTGGCACACAGTAAGCACTTAACAAATACCATTATATTATTATTATAATTTTTATAACAAATACCACTTATGACTGATGATGATGATGATAATGAATACCATTGATTAGTTGATTGGATATGTCTGTACTTGGTCACCCATTGTGTGACAGTGTACAATTTCTTTTATACAGCTGTTCTTCATGTTCAAAGAAGACACCACTGAGACTCACTTATGTGAGGTTGAAAAGGTTAATGCAGAACACACAGTTCTGGCCACATTGTATACATAAAAAGGCTGTTGCTTGGCAATAATAATGACAACTGTGCTATTTGTTAAGCATTTAAGATGTGCCAAGCCTTGTACTAAGTGCTAAGGTATATACAAAATAATCAGGACCCACACAGGGCTCACAGTCTAAGTAGGAGCTGTGGTTATAATTCTATTTATTTTGGTAATGATGTGTATATATCTATATTTAGATAATAAAGATATTTATTTATACTGATGCCTGTGAGCCCGCTGTGGGCAGGGATTTTTCTCTTATTTGTGGCTGAATTGTACTTTCCAAGCACTTCGTACAGTCCTCTGCACACAGTAAGCGCTCAATGAATACGATTGAATGAATGAATGAGTTATGGGTGATTATGCTTGATGTTTGCAGCTCCTGCTGCTGTTTTCTCTATAGACTGTCTTTTGCTTCTATTGAAGCTTTTGCTCAGAAAGAGTCTGTCCTTTCTTGACAACAGTGTGTTATGCTGTTCCGTCCTTGGCAATTGATTTGGTTTTCATCTGGTACACAGCCTTGTCTGAAACTTCATCGTACTGTTTTTAAAGCATCTCCTCTGTCCTCTTTACTGTTAGCTTCCCAATTTAAGATTCCCCATAAGGCAGTTATTTGGGTATCTTGCTAGGAATTACTCTCCTCAGAAGTCCCACCCCAGGACAGCTGTGTTGAGGTGAGCATAGCTTTGATTCTAGGAGACCGACTATGTTTCAGAACATCCTTGCTTATCATCTTCTCTAGCCATTCAATATTGAACACAGACTGAAAATTAGCCCGATGGAACTGAGCAAGTTGCTCAACATGGGGTCTAGTTGAGGTTGTAGAAAAGAGTGGACAACACTACAGCTCTGTAGACTTTGAGTTTAGTCTTAAGTCTGATACCACAAAGCCACCACATTCTTCTTCCAAAGGATGCTCCGGCCTTCCTGATTAGATTTTCTACTTCCTTGCTTATTGTTTTGTTCTGGGCAGGGAATGTGTCCGCCATCTCTGTTATATTGTCTTCTCCCAAGAGCTTAGTCCAGTTCTCTGCACACGTTAAGGGCTCAATTAGTATGATTGATTGATCAATTGGTCAGGCAACCAAATTCTGTGAAAGAGTTTAGCTCTGTGTTGCCAATTTGAATTTTTGGCTGTGGATATGGCTTCCCTAGTGCAGGCTGATTCATCACCTCAGTTTTTTCTAGACACCGTCAGCCTGTGATGTCCAGATGATCTGGTGAAACAGTTTACAGTCATTTGGCTGACTCCTTGGGCGTCAGTTCTTAGGGCACAATCATCTGCATAAAGCAATCCTTGAATCTAGGACTTAGGATAATGCATGATATCTGCCAGATTGAAAGAGTGACCCAGAGTACAGACATTTATCTTAACACTTGCAGAAAGATCTCTTGCTGTACTGTCTTCCAGCAGGTCGTGGAGTCTAAATTGAACAGGTTTGGACCTACTATGTGTAATTTTTTTTTCCCCTCCACTGGCACTGGGGAATAGATGGGACAAAGCTTCCTCGGCACTGAGCCAGCCAGTCATGCCTCCATAAAATATTCATTCATTCATTCAGTCCTATTTATTAAGTGCTTACCGTGTGCGGAGTACTGAACTAAGTGCTTGGGAGAGTACCATACAATGATAAACACACATATTCCCTGCCCACAATGAGCTTACAGTCTACTGGAGGAGACAGACATTAATGAAGTCTCAGAATCTCATTGTACTTTTCAGTGCAGCCAAATTTGCTTAATAATTTCCAGAGCCCAGATCTACTGATGGTATCAAATGCCAACGAGAAGCAGAATGGCCTAGTGGAAAGAGCACAGTCAGAGGCTAATTTGTGGGCAGGGAACATGTCTAACAACTCTCTTATACTGCACTCTCCCAAGTGCTTAATACAGTACTCTTCACCCAGTAAGTGTTCAATAAATACCATTGATTGATTGATTGATCTGCATTCTAATCCTGGCTCTGCCACTTGTCTGCTGAGTGAACTTGGGCAAGTCACTTCATTTCTCTGTGCCTCACTTACCTCATCTGTAAAATGGGGATTAAGACTTTGAGCCCCATGTGGGACAGGGACTGTGTCCAAACTGATTTGCTCACATTGACTTCAGCTCTTAGTACAGTGCCTGGCACATAGTAAGCGCTTAATGAATACCATCAAAATATATATATATATATATATATATATATATATATATATATATATACACATATATATGTTCTGGGAAAATTATGGAAAGGCCTTTGAGCTGTTCCCTGAACTTTTCTTGGATCTGATGCCAAGTTCATGTCCGCTTTTCCACACTGTGTTCTGAAGTCACATTGTTAACCCATGAGTGTCTGATGATATTCTTTAGTAGCCAATCCAGGAGAACTCTCATTAGGATCTTGTCATCAATGGAGAGACCTTAGCCTCTTTGCAATTACTGCCATTTGACCTTTTGCCATTCTTCTTGAACATGGTGATGATCTTTGAGATCCCGTGGCATTTCCTCAGTGACCCATCTCTTAAGAAAAAAATCTGCAGGATGACCCCTCTTTCACATCTCAGCAGGTTATGACAACAGTGAAATGTTCTCACCAACTCTGGGGGATTCCTTTCCTGTCTAGATTGCACCTAGAAGCAACTTCTTCACAATCCAGTGGTACCGAAATGGTGTGAACAGGGCAATGTAATGTCTCTAGCAACATGTAGAAATTTTTGGTTTTGTGGTTGTCTACAAGATTCTGGATTTCTTCTGTCTTTGGCATTCTACCATCTATGTGCATGTTCCTTAATTTGATTATGTTTTCTTATAATCACCGAAGAACACCTTTAAAAGGCAGCATCTGGGAATACTGCAACCTTCTCCAGTCCATGTTTCACTCTGCTGTTTGTAAAAATGCATTCTGTGCACAACTCCCCACTCCTCAAAAACCTCAATTAGCACATGGTAAAGTCTCAATAAGTTCAATTAGTGACCCTGAATGACTGAGTGATTGATTGGACCCTCTTCTTTTGAGGCACCATGGATCATTGATTTTTGCTTGTTTTTTGTAATTAATGCAATCTGATTCCAGGCAAACTTACTAAGTGGTTGGGGGGCGGGGGGGGGAAGGGGGGGGAAGTGTCAAGGACATGATTGCTGAGAGCCAGATGAGATGATCCATACAGGCAAATAGTTGGTTTTGTTTGTTAGTTTGTTGCTTTTTTGGAATTTGTTAAGCTCTTACTATGTTCCAGGCACTGTACTAAGTGCTGGGGTGGATGCAAGCAAATCAGGTTGGATGCAGTCCCTTTCCCACATGGGGCACACAGTCTTAATCTCCACATGAGGTAAGTGAGGCACAGCGAAGTTAGGTGACTTGCCCAAGGTCACAAAGGAGACAAGTGGCAGAGCCAGAATTGGAACCCAGGTCCTTCTGACACCTGTGCCCGTGCTCTATCCACCAGGCCTTGCTGCTTCTTGAACAACATCTGCGGAAGGAAGATGCCGAAAAACCTAAGCACGTGACCAGAGCCACCAAGCAAACACCCACAGCAGCAGAGATCTCCATGTCTTTTGTGCTGTCCTCAGTTTGCACTTTCCAAAATCTGCAGGACCCACTGCTTGGAGAGATCGAGAGTATACAAGTGTTCCAACTGCAATGTCTTGCCCCAAGTTTATGTCTTCAGCAGAAAGTGTTAATACAGTCAAAACTTCTAAAATACTTCATGCAATTTAAATTTCCTGCAAACACACTTTATTACCCAGGTATTCACAGAGAAAACCTCTTGGGTAGCGTATTAAAATAAATTGAGTCGATATAGATTTTTATTTTGCAGGCATTCCTAGCACATCTACTATTAATCTTGCAGTAGCATTCCATTTATTTACTCCAAGAATTCAACTGTCGGTTTAAAAGTATCAAACATTTAATTAAAAGATCTGTCTGCTTTCTTATAGGAACTGTGAGCTCTGAAGCAAATCTCTGTCTCACTACAATCTGTAAAGTCTCACTAGGTGTTTTCAAGTTGTAGCAGATCAGACAAATTATTAGCAGATTTAATGAGTTTTCCTAACAACTATGAAATTATTCACACCTACGACCTAATGACATTCAGAAAAGGAGCATGGTACTTTCTCCTACCTTTTGAAATATTAAGGACCAAAGAAAGGAAAGATTACTTCTAATGTAATCCTTTTTAATCAAATTCTAAGCAGCGTGGCCTAGTGGATAGAGCACAGGCCTGGGAGTGAGAAAGGCCTTTCTAATCCCAGCTCTGCCACTTGTCTGCTGTGTGACCTTAGGCAAGTCACTTCAGTTCTCTGTGTCTCAGTTACCTCATCTGTAAAATGGGACTAAAAACTGTGAGCCTTATGTGGGGACTTCGACAGTGTCCAACCTGATCACTTTGTATTTACCCCAGCGCTTAGAAAAGTGCCTTGTAAATAGTAAGTACTTAACAAATACAGAAAAAGCTGTATGTCAGTGACAATTGGAATTTTGCCAAGTTTATCCTTCCCCCATAACTGTAAATCTTTGTGACAGTAAATTATGTAGCTGATGAGCATATTATGTTTGAATTTGTGTCCTAAAATTCAATAGGCTGTGGCAATTTAATTTCCTTCCTTACTTCCTCTGTAAATAAGCTTGGTTAGAGCTTAAGCACGTTATATTAATCCTCATAACACCTCAGTGAGGAAGACAGTAGGTAAAAATCATTATTCCCATTTGGTAGACATAGAAAACAAGTAAAAAGGAGGGAGCCTTCAGAATTTGTGCAAGATCTCTTAGACGTCATGTCTACATAGCCAAAGTGGAGGGATGAGAAATTTTCTAGGGAACTGGAGTCTGTGCAGGGAGAGCCAATGGGGATGTTTCAGCAAAAAAAAGTGCTCTTTCCCCCCAAATAAGAGAGATTCTGGCCTGAATAATTGTGATAATTGTGGCTCTGATGACTGGCGTAGATGGGGTGGGGATGTCAGGAACAGAGAAGAGAGTGGCCCCAATCATGTAGCTGTACTTCCCAAGCATTTAGTACAGTGCTCTGTGCACAGTAAGTGCTCAATAAATATGAATGATTGATTGATTGATTGTGGTAGTGACCTCTGTCCAAGTCATGGCTGGGAAAAGGTCATTTGGGCCTTAAGCATTGTTTACTTTGAAAAGCTATCCAGAATCTGATTTTAGAGCAAAGGAGACTAAAGGCTGGGTATTTCAGTTTACATGACCCTCTGAAAATGGCCAATTCAAGCTGTAGAGAGAACTCTGTCAAAATCATGACTGGGAAGAGGTCGTTTGGGCCTTAAGTATTGTTTTCTTTTAAATGCTATCCAGAATCTGATTTCGGAGCAAAAGAAGACTAATCCTTATGTACCCCAGTTTACATGATCCTTTGAGAATGTACAATTCAAGCTGTAGCAGTGAACTCTGCCAGGGTCATCACTGGGAGAGGGTTGTTTGTGTCTTAAGTATTGTTTTCTTTTAAAAACTGTACAGAATCTGATTTCAGAGCAAAGCAAACTGAACTAGAGAAGCAGCATGGCCTAGTGGATAAAGCACGGGCTTGGGAGTCGGAAGGATCTGTGTTCTAATTCCAGTTCCACCACGTGTCTGCTGTGTGATCTTGCTGTGTGTCACTTAACTTCTATAACTTCAGTTCCCTCAAATGTAAAATGGGAATTAAAACTTTCAGCTCCCTTAGAATAAACCTGATTAGCTTGGGTCTAACTCAGTGCTTAGAACAGCACTGGATATGCAGTAAGTGCTTAACAAATACTATTATTATTATTATCGTTATTATTGTCATTATTATTTTTGTTAATAATGCTGAACATGCTGAACATCCTAGTTTACATGATCCTGTGAGAATAGCCAATTTTGTTGGGCCAAGCAGCCTGTGGGCTGAGAGCAGAGTCTTTGACTACTTTGTTAGTACTAGTTGGACAGGTTCATCAATTCATTCATTCAATCGTATTTATTGAGCACTTAGTGTGTGCAGATCATTGCACTAAGCACTTGGGAGAATATGATACAATGATAGACAAACTCGTTCTTTGCCCACAATGACCTTACAGCCTAGAGGACAAGTCAGTCTAGAATTACATTCACAAAGTTCTACATTTATCCTAAATAAGAGAGTCTAAGAACCGTGGATAAAAAGAACAGCGATTCTTTTGAAATATGGTGTTGGAGAAGGCTTTTGAGAATTCTATGGACTGCCCAAAAAACAAACAAATGAATTTTGGAGCCAATTAAACCAAAGTGATCTTTGGAAGGCCAAATGACTCGACTTGGATTGGCATATTTTGTACACATAATCAGGAGGACTAATTCTCTGGAGAAGACATTAATGCTAGGAAAAGTCCAGGGAAAATGTGGAAGAGGCAGACCAGCAGCTAGATGGCTAGAGACCATAACAAAGATAACAGAAGAAGCATTTAGAAAGGTTGCGGATTATGGCAGAGGACAGGACGTTCTAGAGAAAGTATATCTATGGAGTCGCTGTGAATAGGAAACGACTCGACAGTACTTTAATAATAATAAGAAGAAGCATGGACCGCACCAGAAAGCTTACCTTCTTATCGCTCAGCCCGGTCACCTGATCCACAAATTCTTCTTGAATCATGAAAGCAGCCAGGTTGGCAGTGTAACTAGCCAGGAAAATGACTGCAAAGAAGGCCCACACTGATACCATGATTTTGCTTGTGGTCCCTTTGGGATTCTGAACGGGCACAGAATTATTGAATACCAAGCCCCAGAGCAGCCACACAGCTTTGCCAATGGTAAAGGAAGGTCCATGGGGATCTGAAATGCCAGAGAACAAGCTGTTAGGTTGGTCTGCCCTCAGAGAGAACTAAGATGATATAAAGTGTGCTGTTAATAATTCTGCCTTAATAGAATTCACGGTTGACCATAGATCCAACAGCCAAAATGATCTGCCAGTTCTTTGCAATCAGTACTAGGGCCTTAAGTTGTCATTTTTTTCCTGCTTAAAAAAAAAAACAAAGGAAGAAAACTCTGCCTTCAGGCTGAATTCTATCCACGTTTCTACTATAAAGGAAAGAGAAAGCAGATATGCCAAGTCTAAGATGACGTGAAGGTAGAGCTATGACCTGATTTAATGATGGATTTATTTTTCATTTGAGAAAAACCAATCTTCTTAATAAACTCAGAGCAAGGGTTCCTTCATCAAATTCCTCTTGGAGAGTTTTTCCCATTATTATTCTAACTCGCTGTCATTTAGAGAATAGCTCAGCTGGGCTTGTATTTGGTATGTTAATCCACATATTACTTATTCTTCCTATCAGTCAGGCTCAGATGCCTGATGCACAGGATGGGGGATTAAAACCTGAGTTAAATGGAGGCTACATTCAAGAATGGAAAAATATAGTTTAACTTCTTTCATTCTAAAGCTAGAAAACATGAGGATTCAGCTGTGTTGGCAACACTGTATATTTACTTCTTCCTTTTCTGTTCCCTTCACTGTTCCCTTCGGGGAAATTTTTAATACATATAGGCTCAGCGGTTTGAAAATGTTTTCATCATAAGATCCTTTAGAGAACTTTCCTGATTCCTTTCTGCCACACATCAGGCAAAAACTCCTCACCCTCGGCTTCAAGGCTCTCCATCACCTTGCCCCCTCCTACCTCACCTCCCTTCTCTCCTTCTACAGCCCAGCCCGCACCCTCCGCTCCTCTGCCGCCAATCTCCTCACCGTACCTCGTTCTCGCCCATCCCGCCATCGACCCCAGGCCCACGTCATCCCCCTGGCCTGGAATGCCCTCCCTCCGCACATCTGCCAAGCTAGCTCTCTTCCTCCCTTCAAAGCCCTACTGAGAGCTCACCTCCTCCAGGAGGCCTTCCCAGACTGAGCCCCTCCTTCCTCTCCCCCTCCTCCCCCTCCCCCCGCCTTACCTCCTTCCCCTCCCCACAGCACCTATATATATGTATATATGTTTGTACATATTTATTACTCTATTTATTTTACTTGTACATATTTATTCTACTTATTTTATTTTGTTAGTATGTTTTGTTTTGTTGCCTGCCTCCCCCTTCTAGACTGTGGACCCACTGTTGGGTAGGGACCATCCCTATATGTTGCCAACTTGTACTTCCCAAGAACTTAGTACAGTGCTCTGCACACAGTAAGCGCTCAATAAATACGATTGAATGAATGAATGAATGAATGAAATCAACTTTTCACCCCATCAAACAAAAAAGCAGAGGATTTCCAGGTTATTCAATCATATTCAATTCATTCAATCAAATGTACTGAGCACTTACTGTGTGCAGAGCACTGTACTAAATGCTTGGTAGAGATTAATGCCAGGAGGTCAGAGGGTGGGAGTTGGGAAGAGAATGGAAGGAAGGGGAAAAAAAATCCTTTTGGTTCCACCAAGTGATTACTGGGATGGAAGGCTGGGAAGCATGATGTTAATGGTACTCATAGAGGAAAATATGAACAATGAACTTGAGAGAGGTTATGTGGTTGATTGGCATGAGGAAGGATATGAGAGAAGGCAGGTACTGGGGAGTGGGAGAGTATGGAGGGATGAAGAAGCAGATCTAGGCAGCTGGTATCTGTTTAGTTCCAGATGCTGAGGAAGGGCCAAATGAGAAGCAGCATGGCCTAGTGAACAAAGCCCAGATCTGGGAGTCAGAAGGAGCTGGGTTCTAATCCCCTCTCTGCCACTTGTCTGTTGTGTGACCTTGGGCAAGTCACTTCACTTCTCTGGGCCTCAGTTCCCTCATTTGGAAAATGGGGATTGAGACTGTGAGCGCTATGTGGGATAGGGACTGTGTCCAATCTGATTAGCTTGTATCTACCCCACTGCTTAGCACAGTGCCTGGCACATAGTAAGTGCTTAACAAATGCCATCATTGTTATTACCATTATTATTATTATTACTACTACTAATAATAATAAAATGGATCTGGGATTCCCTCATACTTGGACTGAGAGCCACACGTGGGAAGCTCATTGTGGGTAGGGAATGTCACTGTTGTATTGTACTTTCCCAAGCACTTAGTATAGTTCTTTGCACACAGTAAGTGCTCAATAAATACGATTGAATGAATAGGAAACATGCCCAACCTGATTAGCTGTTATCTACCCCAGTGCTTAGAACAGTGAATGGCACATAGTAAGCACAACAAGTACCATAAAAACGACTAGGCTATCTAGCACCATGAGCAAACAGCTGTTCAGAGCTTAGCTTGTCTGGCTCCTGAAACCCTCCTTCTCTCCAACCCCTCTAGCACCCACAATTAGAGGTTTTAAGTCCTAAATGAAGAAACACTGCTAATGTCAAATATTGAACACAATATTTAGGGAGGAAAACAGTCTGTAAAAGGAATTTTTTAAAGCAGTAAACCCTTCTATCAGTTTTGCCCAGGAATCAATTTACGTCCTTGCTTCATGAAAAACTCTCCTGTAGGTTAATTGTTTTGTCATTTAAGTAAATGAAATAGAGCTGGGGGGGAAGGCCTGCTTTGGCTGGCAAAATAAGCAGGATGCAGTAAGCTAAGGCCCTGCAGCTGTAGGCTTGTCATTAGAGGTTGATCTAATAGTCTGAATGAAGTGCACTGTCTTAATCCTGAAGACAAAAACAAGTGTGTGAAGAACGATGAACAGGATCAATTGGGTTGTTGGTCCCTCAGGGTTGGCGGGGCAGGGAAGGGTAGGAGGGGATCCAGAAAACCATGCCTGCTGACCCAACTACCCCCAGAAAACCTCCCTGCACACACAATTCTGTGGGGAGAGGCAGGGACACTTGGTTTACTGACTGGCTTTCTGTTAGTCCTAACCTTCCCCAGAGCTTAAACAGTTAAAGGAAAGCCAAACTTGAAGTGACTCAGAATTGAAGTAACTCAAAATTGAAGTGACTGACTGCTAGGTTTGATCAGGCTCAATTCGCCCAGGAAGAAAAGAAACATGCATTCAGTGGGTTTTAAGCTATTTGCTGTTATAGACTATAAGCTTATTGTGGACAGGGATTGTGTGTGTTTGTTGTTCTACTGTACACCCCCAAGTGCTTACACCCCTCCTTAACTTCCATCTTCAACTGCTCACTCTCCACTGGTTCCTTCCCCTCTGCCTTCAAACATGCCCATGTCTCTCCCATCCTAAAAAAAAACCTCTTTTGACCCCACCTCACCTTCTAGTTATTGCCCCATCTCCCTCCTACCATTCCTTTCCAAACTCCTTGAACGAGTCATCTACAAGCGCTGCCTTGAATTCCTCAACACCAACTCTCTCCTCGATCCCCTCCAGTCTGGCTTCCATCCCCTACATTCCACAGAAACTGCCCTCTCAAAGGTCACCAATGACCTCCTGCTTGCCAAATCCAATGGCTCATACTCTATGCTAATCCTCCTCGACCTCTCAGCTGCCTTCGATACTGTGGACCACCCCCTTCTCCTCAACACGCCATCCAACCTTGGCTTCACAGACTCCGTCCTCTCCTGGTTCTCCTCTTATCTCTCCAGTCGTTCATTCTCAGTCTCTTTTGCAGGCTCCTCCTCCCCCTCCCATCCCCTTACTGTGGGGGCTCCTCAAGGTTCAGTGCTTGGTCCCCTTCTGTTCTTGATCTACACTCATTCCCTTGGTGACCTCATTCCTCATTTTGTTAGTATGGTAGTATGTTGTCTGTCTCCCCCTTTTAGACTGTGAGACCACTGTTGGGTAGGGACTGTCTCTATATGTTGCCAACTTGTACTTCCCAAGTGCTTCGTACAGTGCTCTGCACACAGTAAGCGCTCAATAAATACGATTGATTGATTGATTGATTGGTGACCTCATTTGCTCCCATGGCTTCAACTATCATCTCTACGCTGATGACACCCAAATCTACATCTCTACCCCTGCTCTCTCCCCCTCCCTCCAGGCTCACATCTCCTCCTGCCTTCAGGACATCGACATCTGGATGTCTGCCTGCCACTTAAAACTCAACATGTCCAAGACTGATCTCCTTGTCTTCCCTCCCAAACCCTGCCCTCTCCCTGACTTTCCCATCACTGCTGATGGCACTACCATCCTTCCCGTCTCACAAGCCCGCAACCTTGGTGTCATCCTCGACTCCGTTCTCTTGTTCACCCCTCACATCCAAGCTGTCAGCAAAACCTGCTGGTCTCAGCTCCACAACATTGCCAAGATCTGTCCTTTCCTCTCCATCCAAACCCCTATCCTGCTCGTTCAAGCTCTCATCCTATCCTGTCTGGACTACTATATCAGCCTCCTCTCTGATCTCCCAACCTCTTGTCTCTCCCCACTTCAATCCATACTTCATGCTGCTGCCCGGATTGTCTTTGTCCAGAAACGCTCTGGGCATGTTACTCCCCACCTCATAAATCTCCAGTGGCTACCAAACAACCTACGCATCAGGCAGAAACTCCTCACCCTTGGCTTTAAGGCTCTCCATCACCTCACCCCCTCCTACCTCACCTCCCTTCTCTCCTTCTACAGCCCAGCCCACACCCTTCACTCCTCTGCCGCTAATCTCCTCACCATGCCTCGTTCTCGCCTGTCCCTCCATCGACCCCCGGCCCACATCATCCCCCTGGCCTGGAATGCCCTTCCTCCCCACATCCGCCGAGCTAGCTCTCTTCCTCCCTTCAAGGCCCTACTGAGAGTTCACCTCCTCCAGGAGGCCTTCCCAGACTAAGCCCCCTCCTTCCTCTCCCCCTCCTCCCCCTCTGCATCCCCCCACCTTACCTTCTTCCCTTCCCCACAGCACCTGTATATATGTATATATGTTTGTACATATTTATTACTCTATTTATTTATTTTACTTGTACATATCTATTTATTTTATTTTGTTTATATGTTTGGTTTTGTTCTCTGTCTCCCCCTTCTAGACTGTGAGCCCACTGTTGGGTAGGGACCATCTCTATATGTTGCCAACTTGTACTTCCCAAGCTCTTAGTACAGTGCTCTGCACACAGTAAGCACTCAATAAATACAATTGATTCATCGATTGATTGATTAGTACAGTGCTCTGCACACAGTAAGCACTCAATAAATACGATTGACTGACTGATACGATATTCGGAACGGCTTGATCATGTAATTTCTTTTCAGAGTACACAAAAACTGAGAGCCTCTCAGCCATTACAATTTCTGCTACTCTGTAGATATTGTTAATTCTCCTTTGAAAGATACAAACTCAAAGCACTTATACTATGGTTTGATATTTGCCAAGCAATTGTAAAATTGTCCAGACATCACTGCTGCTTGGGTGTACAATAAAAGAAATTTTAACCAAATGAATTTGGACATCTAAAACTCAAGACTGGCTGAAGTGGGCAATTGCTAATGTCCAAAACATGGTCATCGGTCTGTAATTTCCATTTCATAGTAATCATCACTAGCCATCTCCACCAAACAATTTTCCAGAGCTCAAAAGTTCTGATTCCTGGAACTATTCCCACTGACTCTCTCCATCCCAAGATCTCAGTCTGAGAAAAACTGATAAAATAAAGACCAGAATATTTGGGGAAGAAAACAGGCTGTAAAAGGAATACTATAATATTAACCATGATAACGGTGATATTTGTTCAATGCTTAACTGTGGCAGCGGAAGGTAAATGGGAGGGCTGGGATTAGAACCCAGGTCCTCTGACACCCAGGCCTGGGCTCTTTCCCCTCGACCGGACTATTACTTTCCTACTTAGACAGTGAGGCCCGTGCAGGAGAGGGACTGTGTCCAATCTAATTAATCTGGACCTATCCCAGCACTTAGAACAGGATTTGATACATAGAAGCTGTTTAGCTTCTAGACACTTCTAGACTGTGAGCCCACTGTTGGGTAGGGACTGTCTCTATATGTTGCCAACTTGTACTTCCCAAGTGCTTAGTACAGTGCTCTGCACACAGTAAGTGCTCAATAAATACAATTGATTGATTTAGCAAATAGCTTTAAAAAGCTGTTGTGCACAAAATGCAATTGATGTCATTGTTCATGAAAGACCCTCCTTTGACTGATACTTTTTTTTTGCCATTTAAGTAAAAAAAAGTCTGGGTCATGGGGGAAATACTAACTCCCTGAATCACTGTTTATCACTGTGTTGAACTTCAAAGTGGTGCAAATATGTGACTATGTCTATATTCGTTCGATGGCTCAGCAATCTGGAAATAAACTACACCCATAGAGCATGAGCCTGGGAGTCAGAAGGAGCTGGGTTCAAATCCCGACTCCACACATGTCTGCTGTGTGACCTTGGGCTAGTTACTTAACTTCTCTGGGCCTCAGTTATCTCATCTGTAAAATGGGGATAAGTGTGAGCCCAATGTGGAACAGGGACTGTGTCCCTTCTAGACTGTGAGCCCATTGCTGAGTAGGGTTTGTCTCTATTTGTTGCCAAATTGTACTTTCTAAGAACTTAGTACAGTGCTCTGCACACAGTAAGTGCTCAATAAATACGATTGAGTGAATGAAAAAATAAATAAATACAATTGAATGAGTGACCTGATTAACTTGTATCTACCCCAGTGCTTGGAACAGTGCTTGGCACATAGTAAGTGCTTAACAAATACCATTATTACTGTTATTATTGTTATTGTTATTATTATTGTTATTACTATTATTATTAACAGAGTGTAGTAGAAGACCATTGGAAAGTAAAAGATAAGGTTCACTTTTAAAATATACTCAGTTTGCAATCAACCACTTTAAATATTCAAGGATTTCATACTAATATAACATTGCCTGGTTTATTTCAAATTTCCCTAGATTGCTATTCTCAATCACTTAATACCCCTGGACCTTTACCATTTCTATTACTCTATATAAAAACATACATTTTCAAACCAGGAAAGAGAGTTTTAAATAAATGAACCATTCTCACCATTTGTACTCTTTTAATTCCATAACCAGTGTATACTAAAGGCTTTTTAGTTAAAAAGAAGTACTTACCTTTCCCTTGGGCTAAATTCCTGTTATATCCTACCGGACTGAAATACTCAAAGATAAAAACAGCCATGGCTGACACCATAAGAAGCATCACAAACATCATCACCCAGACAGATGCACTAAATGGCTCTGAAATTAAAACGGATAAAAGAAATAGGAACACAGTTCATTAAACCAGTCATGGCACAACAAGAATCCAACAAGTCAGGTATTGTATGAATTTAGAAATTTTCTCTAAATTTGAATCTGAAACTCTAAGAAAAATAGCAAATAAGGTGGTTACAAAGGGATCCCATTTGAGAGAACTAACACCCATCATAGAATGACAGAATCACATAAAACCTCATGGTATTGATTAAGTGCTTATCAAGTGTCAAGCACTATGCTAAACTCTGGGGTGGATGTAAGATAAGCAGATAAGAACCAGTCCCTGTCCCACACAAGGTTCAAGTCATCTCTGTACTCTAGTCCACTTGCCTTCTGCAAGTTCACCCCTAAACCAATTCCAGACAGGTGAAACTGTCCTATTTTTAAGGACTGCTATAGTTGGGTCAAGTTGCATTTCACCTCTGGGAAGTTGTTTTCCTGGATCTTTCGCATACAAAATATGTGCCTAATGATTTCCATAAACCTGCTATGAATCTATTGATTAGGCTTCAATGAGGCAAGAAAACATCTGCTTGGCAGAGGAGTATTTCAACTTGAAAGAATGAACTGAGAAGATTAAAATGGCAATGGGGTTAAAAAAAAACAATGAAATTTCATAAAGAATAGTACATAGGAGAAAGGAAGATTTGCCTTTATAATGATGGTACTTGTACTTCCTAAGCACTTAGTACAGTGCTCTGCACAGTTAGCGCTCAATAAATACTATCAAATGAATGAATTTATTAAGCTCTTACTATGTGCCGAGCACTGTTCTAAGCACTGGGATAGATACAAGCTTATCAGATTGTCCCACGTGGGGCTCACAGTCTTAATCCCCATTTTCCAGATGAGGTAACTGTGGCACAGAGAAGTTAAGTGACTTGCCCAAAGTCACACAGCTGACAAGTAGCAGAGCCTGGTTTAGAAACCACGACCTCTGACTCCCAAGCCCATGCTCTTTCCACTAAGCCACTTTATCACTATATAATTATAGGAATTAATAGATAAAATGGTTCTGCACAAGTGAGTGATGGGTAAAATTGAAAGTCTAATACCTCCATAGTACTTATTGCTCAATAAATGATATTAGTACTGAGGAAAGTAATCATATTTCAGATAGGCAGTCCCTGCCTTCGTGGCATTTATAGCCTACCTGGGGAGCCTGACTGAGACAAATTATAGGTAAGAAGAAGAAAAAGAAAGATAACAGAGTTCATAAGATACGTACAGAAAGGCAACAGGAGTTT
This sequence comes from Tachyglossus aculeatus, assembly GCF_015852505.1. NCBI lineage: Eukaryota > Metazoa > Chordata > Mammalia > Monotremata > Tachyglossidae > Tachyglossus > Tachyglossus aculeatus. Next base: position 75,364,556 of record NC_052086.1, read on the forward strand.
AGAGCACGGGCCTGGGAGTGGAAGGACCTGAGTTCAAATCCAGGTCCAAAATTTGTCTGTTGCAGGACCTTGGGCAAGTCCCTTAACTTCTCTATGCCTTAGTTTCCTCATCTGTGAAGTGGGGATTCAATATCTGTTCTCCCTCCTACTTTGACTATGAGCCCCATGTGCGTCAGGGGTTGTGTGTGACCTGATTATCTTGCATCTACCACAGCAATTAGTACAGTACTTGGCATATAGCAAATACTTAACAAATACAATTGTTATGATTATTATTACTGGTTGTAATAGTATGCGTTTAATTGGCACAGTTCTACTGAAGTGATAGTTGTGGGGGACATAAGGTGGGGAAAATTAGAGATCAGTAGATCAGGGGAGGTCTCCCAGATTTCAGAAAGGCTTTGAAGATGGGGTGAGCTGCCATCTGTAACATGAAGTGGCAGGGAGTTCCGGGTAGTGGGAAGGGTGTGAGTGAGAAGTCAGACGAAGGAAAGAATGAGAGACCTGTACCAGCATAAGTGCTTAGTACAATACAAAGTGCTTAGTACAGTGCTCTGCACACAGTAAGTGCTCAATAAATACGAATGACTGAATGAATGAATGTTTGATGGAGAGAAGAATCCCAGAGATGCCATGGAGGAATAACTAAGAGAATCAGTATGGTGCAGTGGATAGAGCACTGGGAGTTAGAAGATGATGGGTTCTAATGTCAGCTCTGCTGCTTGTCTGCTGTGTGGCCTCGGGCAGGTGACTTCACTTCTCTGGGCCTCAGTTACCTCATCTGTAAAATGGGGACTAAGACGATGAGCCCTGTGTGGGACAGAGACTGTGTCCAACCCAATTAGCTTGTATCCACCCCACCGCTTAGTACAGTGCCTGGCGTATAGTAAGTGCTTAACAAATATCATTATTATTGTGACCAAGAGGATTTGGTAGCAGACTGAATTTAGGGGTTGAGAGAGGAGGAGGAGAATCTAGACTGTAAACACCTTCTAGACTATAAGCTCCTGGCAGGCAGGAGCTCTCTCAAGTGCTTATCATAGTGCTCTGCACCCAGTAAGTGCGTACTCAATAAATGCCAACAATTGATTGACTGAGGATTATACCAAGGTTGTGGCGTGAGATGCGGAGCATGGTAGTGTTTCAATGGTGATAGGAAGGTTAGGTAGTGAAGAGTATGGCATAGTGGACAGGGCATGGGGCTGGAAGTCAGAAGGTCATGGATTCTAATCCCAGCTCTGTCACTTGTCTGCTGTGTGGCATTGGGAAAGTCACTTCACTTCTCTATGCCTCAGTTACTGCATCTGTAAAATGGGGATTGAGACTGTGAGCCCCATGTGGGACATGGACTGTGTCCAACCTGATTTGCTTGTATCCACCCTGGCACTTAGTACAGTGCCTGGAGCATAGTAAGCCCTTAACAAATACCGTACTATTATTGTTATTATTAATAATGAGAGAATTTGGGAAAGAAACTAAGGATTTCAGTCTGGGACACATTGAGCTCGCAGTGCCTGCAGAACATCAGTAAAAGGAATTCCTGGGTACAGGAGAAAAAGGTAGATAGGTGAGAAGGAGATATGCTGGGGCTAGTGAGGTAGAATTGAGAATCACCTTAATAGAGGTGATAATAGAAGCCATGGGAGTGGAGGAATTCTTCAAGAGAGTGAGTGTAAGAACAGTATGCAAAAACTTCTTCTAGAACTTTCTTCTAGAAAAGTATCCAAAAAAGAGAATGGAAAATAGATTCTATGAAGAAAGCTGAAAAAAGTGAAAAGGTTCAGGATTGCTTCCCCTGGAGAAGAGAAGCATAAGGACATTGTGGGCAGGAAATGTGTCTGTTATATCGTACTCTCCCAAGAACTTAGTAGCCTCTCAGGGTCACACCTGGAGAGTTTCCAGTACTCTACCAGTCTTGGCTACACGAGGGAGAGTAAGCAGAGGCCTACCCATTCCATTACTAGCTTGGGCAGAGGCTAGTGAGTAGAAGGCAATCTGCTACAAGTCAAAACTCACCCATGTTGGGAAGCAGCGGCATGGAAGAGAGTTGAGGGTGGAGACTCAAGTTAACTGCGGGAAGGCAGCAAGGGTATACTGCTTCTGTATTTTTACCGAGAAAACTCTATGGATACACTACTAAAATGACTGCAGATGGAGAATGGGGCGTTCCGGGAGAGATGTGTCCATGGTGTCGGTATGGGTCAGAAATGACTCAAAGGCATAAGACAAGCACTTAGTAGAGTAGGAGCTGAAAAAATGCCATTGATTGATTTATTAAGGGAAGACTCAATCACTGAGTCCTGTGTGTAGGAAATTACCAAGCAAGCAAATGTTCACCCCAGGACTTTAGACAGAACAACAAGAGAAAATGACCTCAAACAAAGCCAGGAGGGGTTTCAGTTTGATCTCTGGCAGAGTACTGAACAACTGGGGATCATAAAATGCCCAAATATCCTCCTGAGGGTATGTGGTGAGACCTCATCATATTGGATTTTTCAGAAAAGTTCAGAGGATCATCTGTCCTGCTGATCCTATTCATCCTCCTGACTAGAGGCAGGGGGCTAGACCAGGAGATCTCTCAAGATATGTTCCAGCTCTATAATTATATCACTCTATTAGTCAACACTTGAAGGTACCAGGGGTTCAGAGGAAAGTCAAAGAAACTCAGGAATGAAAGTTACTTCTTTAAATTCACCTTTGGAGAAGCTCTTTGACATCAATGAGATCATTATAGCTTTCATTACAATGAATTCTGTTAGACTATGGCAAGAAACAAAGTCTTAACTCTATACTTTGGTACCAAGGATTTCATTTTTTCTATTCTGAGCAAACCAATAATGGCATTAAGAAGATGTCTTTCCAGAGATAATCTGACAACAGGTTATTACAGTTGGAGTTTTTTTCTGAAAATATAGTTGCTCTTTGTATTCCAAGATGAAACTTTAGATTTTTAAATTTACCCATGAGTAGAAGTAAGGTTTAAATGACCGAAGCGGAACTGACAGTCCAGAGCACACCATGCACAAAGAAAGAATGTTCTTTATCTGGAAAATGTGTTTGCGGTGTGCAGAACCTTGATCTGTTTTGGTTTTTTTTCTTGGCCTTGTGATGCTCTTTGCATGGTCTAGTGAAAAAAGCATGGGCCCATGAGACAGAGGACATGGGTTCTAATCCAGCCTCTGCTACATGTCTGCTACATGTGACCTTGGGCAAGTCTCTTAACTTCTCTGTGCCTCAGTTACCTCATTTTTAAAATGGGGATTAAGACTGAGAGCCCTATGTGGGACAGGAACTGTGTCTAACAGTTATCTTCCATCTACCCCTGAGTTTAGAACAGTGCCTAGCACATAGTAGGTGCTTAACAAACAAGACAATTATTATTATTGTTATTATTATTAAAGTTTCTGTTGAGATGAGCTACTCCTCCCTTGATTCTCCTGATTACCAATTTAGTAAATCTCAACCTTTATGACCTTAATACACAGTAAAATAGTCCTAAGATCGAGGCAGCCCAATCTACAAGGACTGATTTGGAATCCCAAGAACAAAAAATATTACAACAGAGAGCAGTAGGAGCAAATTGACCTAAAACGATCAGTACGAACATTGTCTCCAGAATCAAGTAGTACCAGGTAATTCGCAATACCCATTCCTTGGTCCTCAAGAGGCCACAACAAAAATTTGTCTCTGTTAATTCTAATTAGAGTAAAGGGCAAAAGAGAGCAATATGGTCAAACTGGGTCATAAACAATATTATTTCTGAAACTAGAAGCAGTTGGATATTGAGGAGAAGAATCAATTAAGGGAAGAGAGAGAGAAAAATAAGAGGACAATTGAGTGATTGAAAAGTGTTTACTGCCCAAGGGTAGAGAAGCAGGAATGGATCCCTGATTAGGTAAACTGAAGGTGCAGTAAATCTCCTCTGAGGAGAAAGCAAAAGCGCTTAGTACAGTGCCCTGCACACAGTGACCACTAAATAAATATGATTGATATGGCAGCGAGAGGGAATCAGTTAAGATGCGAGAAATGTTCCAGCTTCTGAAAATATTCCACACTCAAAAGAAGCTCTTAGATCAAGGTTCCTAGAGAATAATTTCAGGCTCTGTAACTCGTTTGGAAGTGACGGAATTTAGACCTGGAATGGTAAGGGAGTTGCATAAGAAACCTTCAGCCCAAGGTGTTTTATGAAGTTGTAAATTCCCATTATGCTCCACATTGGCTATGTTGCAGAATAGCCACTGCAGTACTATTCAGAATCACATGCCGTTGGGAAGAATGATCTTAAGTGGATCCACTTTAACCTGCAGAAGAAATATAGATTTGTGAAACCCAAAAATGTGGGCTATTTATTGCACTCATATGGAGGTTGTGCTTTCCAAGAACAGTTAAGCCTAGTGGAAAGAGGACAGTACTGGGAGTCAGAGGACCTGGGTTCTGATCTCAGTTCTGCCAGTAGCCTGCTCTGTGACCTTGATCAATTCACTTAACTTCTCTGTGACTCAGTTTTCTCATCTGTAGAATGGGAATCCGATGCCTGTTCTCCCTTCTCCTTAGACTATGAGCCCCAAGTGGGATAGGGACTGTGCCCAACCTGATTAACTTGTATCTACGCCAGTGCTTAGATTAGTGTTTGACACATAAGAAATGCTTAACAAATTCTATAACAAACAAATATATTTACTCCTAGAGAGGGTGTTTGGTAAGGGAAGCCCTAGTTAAATACTGGGATCTCTCCAATGCAGCTGAAGGGAAATAATTCTTGCAGGTTTTTTTGTTATTTTTTTTAAAAGGAGACAGAAAAAGATATCTCATCACTGTCTAGCAAGAGCCATCAGTTAAATTTTTCCAGGGACAATTTATCAGTATTGCATGTACACACTTAGAAGGTGAGTTAATGGAGTTTGAGAAGGAGAAAGCCTAAGGAATAATGAGAAACAATGTAATCAGATTCAGAGTGATCTGGATCTTCCAGCTGACTGGACCAGTGAATGGAAAAAATGTAGTTTAGCACAGCTCATTATGGGATTCAGAGCCCAGAGCTAATAGCCCCAACTAAGACTGTTCATATAATGGAACAAAGTCATACTTAAACAACCAGGAAAAGAATATTTGGCCAATTGGATGAAAAGGGCTTTCAACAAGCAGCCTTTTGGAAAACAAGAATGATACAATGGACAGAGAGAAAACTTTGGAGAAGACTCACAACATATTTAGCAGAATCCAATCTAAGTTGCAATTTGGGAACCTTTCAAGAGACAGCAATTCACTGTTCCAGAAAGAGAAATTAAGATGGCAACCAGAAGGAGTTCAGGTGTAAAATGTCATCCCTTTATCCTGAGCAAAGTCAGTGGAAATTTACTAACTTCTACTTCCTTGAGGAAGGAAGATCTCATCCAATTAGAGAGAGGCTCTAAAAAGTTCTATTTACTTTGGGAATAAGGCAAAAGAAAACTGGTTTTTAAACTAAAAGAAAGATGGAAAGAAAGATGATTGCAAAGTGGAGAAATTAGTTGCTTGATTTGCCCCTTTTCCCCCTGTGGTGGTAGAGATTTCTGGCTGTTCTGATAGTCAAGGTCTTTGGGCCTTTAGCCCAAATCCGAATTAGGTCCAGATGACAGACTTTAGTCATTTCACAAAGTAGGTATCAAGTCACAATGAGGAATGAGTTGGTGTTAGGGACAATGAGCGAAATCCGGTCACCAGCGTTGATTTCGACAGCTCACTGTGATAGTGAAATGGAAAACAATAATTTTGTGGGACTTCCTGAGGAAAGCCGGGTATGTAATTCCATTAGTCAACATTTCACGTGGGACTAGAACCCAACATTTACTTGCCCAAAGCTAACATTGCATAGAAATGAAGAAAGGTGGAGGCATGGAATACCTCTCCTGTTGTTTGTGGTGAGGTGCATTTAGCTAATAGGTTGAACTTGCAGCATCTCTAACCAGCACATAAACCATTGAGGGGAACCATGCCAGCAAAGTGAAGCAGAAAAATGTGACAGTAATCAAAGTTATCCAAATAAAAAAGTCTCCTTTTCCTCAGTTATATGAATATTTCAAGCAAAAGACTTCTTTGACCTAAACTATCTGGGAAAAGGTTTCAATGTTCCAATGTTAATCTCTTATTCTGCAGCTATCTGTTTCTGTTTAGTGTTATATTGTACTCTCCCAAGCGCTTAGTACATTGCTGTGCACATAAGAAGCACTTAATAAATACGATTGACTGACTATAATGTGCTGGTGAGTCTGAATCCAGCACATTCTGGGTGTTAATTCTCCTGAATCCAGTACATTCTGGGTGTTAATTCTCCTCTCCCAGCTTACTTTGCTGATTTCCTACTACAACCCAGCACAAACACCAAACTACTCACTGTACCTTCATCTCATCTATCGCTCTGCCAACCCCTCTTCCACATCCTGCCTCTGGCCTGTAACTCCCCCTTCCCCCTTCATATCCAACAGACAATCACTCTCCCCACCTTCAAAGCCTTATTAAAGAAACAAATCCTCCAAGAGGCCTTTCCCAGTTAAGCCCTCATTTCCCTTACTCCCTCTTCCTTTTACATCTCCCTTGCCCTTGGATTTGCACACTTTATTCGCCTCACCCTCAGCCCCATAGCACTTGCATATATATCCATAATGCATTTTAATGTCTCTCTCCCTATTTAGACTATAAACTCACACTGGGGAGGGAATGTGTCTACCAACTCTGTTATACTGTAATAACAATAATAATAATGGTATTTGTTAAGCATTTACTACGTACCAAGCACTTTTCTAAGTGCTGGGGTAGATATGAGGTAATCACGTTGTCTTTCATGGGGCTCACAGTCTTAATCCCCATTTTACAGATGAGGTAACTGAGGCACAGAGAAGTTAAGTGACTTGCCCAAAGTCACACAGCTGACAGGTGGCAGAGCTGGGATTAGAACCCACAACCTCTGACTCCCAAGTCCATGTTCTTTCCACTAAGCCACACTGCTTTTCACTGTACTAAGTGCTGAGGTGGAAACAAGTAAATCAGGTTGGACACAGTCTCTGTCCACACGGGACTCACAGTCTAAATCCCCATTTTACAGTTGAGGTAACTGGCACAGAGAAATGAAGTGACTTGCCCAAGGCCACATAGCAGACAAGTGGAGAAGCCGGGATTAGAACCCATGGCTTTTGAATTGCCAGGCCCACGCTCTATCCACTACGCCATGCTCTGGGCATGTTACTCCCCTCAAAAATCTTCACTGGCTACCAATCAACCTACGCATCAGGAGAAACTCCTCACCCTCGGCTTCAATATGTATATGTTTGTACGTATTTATTACTCTATTTATTGTACTTGTACATATTTATTCTACTTATTTTATTTTGTTAATATGTTTTGTTCTCTGTCTCCCCCTTCTAGACTGTGAGCCCACTGTTGGGTAGGGACCGTCTCTATATGTTGCCAACTTGTACTTCCCAAGCACTTAGTACAGTGTTCTGCACACAGTAAGCACTCAATAAATATGATTGAATGAATGAATGAATGAATGGCAGAGGGATAGAAAGGGTGGGGGGGGGGGGCCTGCAGATGGATGGCCGATGTTTTCCATCCCTCTTTGTGTAACTTTCAGCCATCTGACTTTGGGGTTTGGTGATCTGGTGACCTAGACGGTTAGCGGGTCAGGCTTACTGAATCATCATCCCTTTGGTGACTTTTCTAAAGGCGACTAGGGGGATTCCTGATGCTGCTGCACCTCTTCCCTGCTTAAGGTACGAAGTTAAATTGACGCCCCACATTTTGCAGCATACAATCCTTCCAGGATAGATCGCCCCAGCTCGATGAGGGCAGGAAACTTGTCTGCTATATTGTTGTAATGTACTCTCCCAAACAGTGTTCTGCACACACTAAGTGCTCAGTAAATACAATTGATTGATTGAATTAACTGAGAAAACTATTCCAGTATGCTGGTCATGGAAGCAGGAACATGAAGTCTGGAGGGGCAGGGTAAAGTTATCAGTTTGCCCCATACCTCTTCGGGCAAGGTAGGCACCTTGCTAGGCAGGGTGGGCAACCAAAGCTGGCTCCTTGGAGTCAGATGGGAAGTGAAAGCAGAGCCAGATGGTGGCTATGCTTTTTGATCCAGCCAGTAGTCATGACCACCTTCCTTGCCTGGTCCCAATATCTTGCAGGATCTCTGGGGGAGAGCCAAGGGCCAGCTTCCAGTTTCAACTGGCTCAACAGCCTGGGAAGTGGTCCAGAGGCAAGACGAGGCAAGTCTCAACCCGGATGAGGCTATCTGCTAGACCCTGACTGCTCTCCTTGTTTGTCCTCCAGTCTTGTGCTTCTCCTTCCTCAGTTCCTTCCCTGTGCCTCTTTCAGACATCTAAATTAATTTTGAAGGGTGAATGAATGAAGTGTTGCCTAATGAAAGAGCACGGGCCTGGGTTCTAATCCTGGTTCTGCCAGCTGCTCTGCTGTGGGACTTGGGAAAGTCACTTAACTTCTCTGTGCCTCAATTTCCCCAACTTTAAAATGTGGATTAAACTACCTGCTCTCCCTCCTGTGATACTGTGTTCTTCCTGATTAGAGAAGCAGCATGGTATAGTTGATAGAACACGGACCTGGGAGTCAGAAGGAGCTGGGTTCTAATCCCTACTCCGCCACTTTCATTCATTCATTCATTCAAATTTATTGAGTGCTTACTGTGTGCAGAGCCCTGCACTAAGCACTCGTGAGAGTGCAATACAATAATAGACAAATTCCCTGACACAACAAAGAGACCGACAATGTAAATAAATTACAGATATGTACGTAAGTATATAGGTACATAAGTGGTTTGGGGCTTCCCTCTGGAGCCCAGGTTACTGGTCTGCTGTATGGTCTTCGGCAAGTCACTTCAATTCTCTGTGCCTCAGTTACCTCATCTGTAAAATGGGGATTAAAACTGTGAGCCCCATGTGGGACAGGGACTGTGTCCAACTTGATTACCTTGTATCTACCTCAGCACTTCAGTGCTTGGCACATAGTAAGCACTGAACAAGTACCATAATTATTATTATTATCAACAATTTGTATCTACCCCAGTGATTAGAACAGTGCTTGACACATAGTAATAATAATAATAATGAAGAAGAAGAAATAAGAAATAAATGAGCTAACATACTGTACTGTATCATGGTCAGTCTTTAGTGTTATGTGTGTGCTTTAAACTTCCAAAAGGTCCCGTTGACAGTTGATAAGGTTAATTACAGAGAATAAAAGTAGAAACTATATTTCCAAGGAAGCAAAAGGGCTGAATCATGACCTTTTATGCATCACAGGAAGGGGTGGCCCTGGGTGGGTGGGAGGGAACCAGCCACCTGAGTTCTGCTGATGGGTATGAAGAAAAATCTCTTTTCTTTCACTTTCTCATCTGGTGCAAGCTGATAGAAGGGGTGGTTCCACCTGGCTCTGCTGAGCTGGCATCAGGTGGGTAGGTAAATCCCTGGCCCTAATTTAGCTTATAGAAAAGAAAACCACAAAAGCATTGGTTGGTTTTCTTGTGTAAATATTAAATTGTGGTTTTAAATCTCTACTTGAATTTTCTTTCTTGCATTCTTTTCCGTTGTATCTCTGATTAAATTATTTGCTTGCAGACTTCAGCAATCAGTTCCATTGTTTGTCTAAGGGTGTACAATAGGTCTGTAGTTTGCTCAGCTAAGACGTCTGTGACTCCCACAGTGAGCGAAAAGCTTCTGGGAAAACTATATTGTTCTAATTCTTCCATTTAAAAGATTGCTTTATTATCCTCCTGTTCTGGCCCCTCCCTGATTAGTTACCTAAGGCAAGATGGGCAAATCTGCGTGTGGAGTGACTGCCATGATCTGATTTGGAGGAATATGTCTGCCTATTGAGTCAATCCATCAGTGGGAGTTATTGAGAGCTTACTGTGTAAACAGCATTGTTCTAAGTGCTTGGAAGAGTACCTCTAGACTGTAAGTTTGTCCTCTAGCCTGTAAGTTCGTTGTGGGTTCAAAACCTGTCTACAAACTCTCTTGCATTGTACTCTCCCAAGTGCTTAGTACAGTGCTCTATACTAAGTTTAGTGAGTTCCCCAAAGACTATTTTCGAAGTGGCTTACCAAAGGGATGGCTTCCTTTTTTAAAATGTACTAAGGCTCCATTCCAGTGCTGCTAGTGGGGAGGAGGAGAAGACTCCCTCTGCAGCCAGGTCAGCAGTGGGTGGTTAAAGGTTTGGAGCAGATTGCCCCACATTTCCCAGGAAATTAACTTTTTCCTGGAAAGGCCTCCAAGGGCCCTGTTTGGGTTCCAGGCGGACGCAACATGGTATAGTGCACAGAGCACGGACCTGGGAGTCGGAAGGTTATGGGTTCGAATCCTGACTCTGCCCCTTGTCTGCTGTGTGACTTTGGGCAGGTCACTTTACTTCTCTGTGTCTCAGTTACCTCATCTGTAAAATGGGGATTGAGACTGTAAGCCCCAAGTGGGGCAGGGACTTTGTCCAACCCAATTTGCTTGTATCTACCCCAGCACTTAGTACAATGCTTGGCACATAGTAAGCGCTTAATGAATACTACGATTATTATTATTACTGCTCTGCACACAGTAAGCGTTCAATCTCCTGACCACTAGTCCTGTCCTCTTTCTATAGCCAAAACAGGAACTGTGGGAGGCAGAGATTGGGGGACATTTTTGATGTGACCTGAGCTTGCTTGAACTGAGTAATGCTGGCACCCTCATATCCTCCCCAGGCCGGCCCGGAATTCAAGTAGAGTTCCCAGCTCCATGGGGTTATGGGAAGTGGGGAGAAGACAGGCCTAGAACTCTAGGGGACACCTTGGAGACCCCTCCAGGAAGAAGTTGATTGTGAGGAAATGTGGGGCAGCCCGGTCTGAACCCTCAACCGCCCACTTCTGACCTGGCTGCAGAGGGAGTCCCACCCTGTCTCCCCCTTCTCCCGTCTCCCCATCCCCACTAGCATGGCTGGAACTGAGCCTTAGTACATTGAAGAAAACAAGCTGTCACTTTGATAAGCCACTTTGAAAATAGTCTTTGGGGAATTCAATAAACATTCACTCTTTGAGGTACTCATGAAATGGGAGGATCTCTGTCCACTAGTAGCATGGCCTAGTGGAAAGAGCACAGGCCAGAAGTCAGAAGGACATGGGTTCTAATCCCTGCTCTGCCAATTGTCTGCTGTGTGACCTTGGGCAAGTCAATTCACTTATCTGGGCCTCAGTTCCCTCATCTGGAAAATGGGGATTAAGACTGCAAGCCCATGTGGAACAGGAACTGTGTCCAACCTGATTAGCTTGTACCTACCCCAGCACTGAGAACAGTGCCTGGCACATAGTAAGTGCCTAACAAAGACAATTATAAAGTTGATTGGGCTCCGTGATATCTTCGAAAATATCCAGGAGCAGAGTTCTCTTTCAGATTCTTCCCAGATTCCACATTTGTTTCCATCATTTTGAATGCCAGGTTTGGGGAAGGGCGCCTAAGATTTCTTATTTTGGCAAAGCGACTCCTATACAACATCCAAAACCTGCAAGAGTATGGGCAAGTAAAATAACAAATGGACAGGCCAATCAAACACTAACGAAGAAGGAGCCGTGTGGCCTAGAGGAAAGAGCATGGGCCTGGGTGTCAGTGCGACCTTGGGTTCTAATCCCAGTTTCACCACTTGTCTGCTGCGAGACCTTGGGCAAGTCACTTAACTTCTCTGTGCCTCGGTTTCCTCAACTGTAAAATGGGAATAAAATTCTACCTCTTCCTACTTAGACCATGCGCCCCTTATGGGCAGGGACTATGTCCAACTTGATTATCTTGAATGTCCCTCAGGGCCTAGTACAGTCACTAGCCTTGGCACATATAAGTACCATAATCATTAGTATTCTCCAGAAGTATCGATTCTGTAACAGCAATAATTTGGAGGCATTTTGTAGTCTGGTAGAAATTTCCGTGAGCTGCCTGATAAACTCAAAAAGCATCGGTTCAGCAGACAAGTCTGAATCTGTCTCATCACTTAGGGTGGGAGCTTCACAGACTAAACTCTAGTGGAGAGCTGGCAGAAAGTTCCAGAAAAAGTAAATTCCCTTAGGATATTCTAGACCTGGCCATAGAGTGCTTCTCCAGGAATGAAATGATGGCTGTGTCTTCTGAGCATGAGGTGACGAGGGGATTTGACAGCTGTATGGTTAATCTGATCAAAACAATTGATCTGAATGATTATGATCTCAGATGGGTTTGGAATTTACAAAAAAATCATCTTCAAAAGCCTTTCTGATGTTTCTGAAGTCATGCTGAAACCCAAGAGCCTAGATTATTGATTAAATTGCAATTTCCTTATCTTTATCCCCACAACTGCCACTTGGGCACTTTTGTAGCACCTAAGCACTTTAATACTCACAGAATTTATGAACATATCTTCATACTTACCATCTCATGCCAATAATTCATCTTAGTACCTAGTCAACACCACTACACTGTTAACAGACCTAATAGAGCACAGCCTGGGAGTCAGAGGACCCGGATTCTGATCCCAGCTCCCCCCACATGCTTGCTGTGTGACTTGGGCATGTCACTTCTCTGCACCTCATCTACCTCACCTGTAAAAAGATTTTGAGCCCTATGTGAAACAATGACTGAGTCCAACCTACCCCAAGGCTTAGTACAGTGCCTGCAACATAGAAAGCACTTAAACACCATAAAAAAACTCTTTAAGGGTAAGTATAATGTCTATAATACTATTTTATTCTTCCTTGGATTCAGGACAGTGCTTTGCACATGTAGGCACTCAATACATCTCAATAAATACTACCTACTAATCAGTCATTTGGATTCCTTCCCTACACTGATCAGATTAACTGGAAAACAAAGTCATCTCCATTTTCTGGGCAGTGAAGGCCCAGGCATTCAGAGAATACCCTTCTTGCCATCAATCAATGGTATTAATTGAGCACTTACTATGTGCAGTCAGCACTGAACTAAGCGCTTGGGAAAGAACAATACAACAGAATTAGCAGACACATTCCCTGCCTGGAATGAATGTACAGTCTAGAGGACTCTCACTTTGCTAGAAGGAGGCCTAACAGAGCTGGCCAGAACCGGAAACTCGAGTAGGAAAAGGAAAACCCATACCTAGGAAAGCGGAAGGCGAGACAGTGCCATTACTACGGGACACCATGACGCTGATCCCCGTCTCCACAAATGGCACCGAAAAGTCCACCACCTCCGAGCGCTCTTCGTTAATCGTCAGGGACCCCACGGCCATCACGGCCCGCTGATAGACCACCTGATCCAGGAAGAGAGTGGATGGGGACAGAGGGCCACGGGCTTGTTAGCCACACAAAATAGTCTTTTAGCGGCTTCCAAATGAATTCACGACCCTTGACCCCAGTTGCGCCCCACGTCACTTACTTCACCGATCATGCCATTCCACACGTTGTTGACTTTCTTGCCATGTTTCCCATTGGTCACCAGGTAGAGGTCATATGTGAACTTCACGGTCCTCGAGAGTTTCTTCAGGATGTCGATACAGAATCCCTTGCAGCATTTCTTTATGTTGGTCCCCTCGTTGGTTGAGTTGCTGTGAAATGAAAGGCATAGAATGGAGGCTTAAAACCAGAGCTGTTGACTTGAGGATTTAGGTTTCAATGGACTGTAGGGTGACAGAAAGGAGGGAGGAGGGTGTCAGTGGTGTTAGAATGTCTCACAAAAACACACAAGCCATCCCTGTGTATATGAAGCAGTACCCTACCCCCTTGCTAGCCATCACCTCTTGGAATAACTCCTTGTGAGCAGGGAATGTGTCTGTTATATTGTTAAATTGTACTCACCCAAGTGCATAGTACAGTACTCTGCATACATTATGCCCCCAATAAATACGACTGCCTGACTGACTCTGGTGTGGAGGTGATAAGGACAAGGAGAGTGCGTGGATGACATGCAGCCCAAGGCCTCACCACTTTATTTCATTCCACACAAGCCAGGCTTGAGGGGTTACAAGCTCCAGCAGCCTCCTCTTTGACTGGAGCAAAAGCACATTGTCTTGCCAATCAGCTACGGTATAACTGACCCAAATGGCTCAGATACCTTACATCAGAAAGCTGAACCAAGCCAATTCTTCGTTCCTCTGGGCACATAGCCATCCAATACACATTCCACCAGTTTTAAGTCCAACTCAGTGTCTTGAAATACGTCCAGTAAAAAGTGCATATTAATTAAAAATGCTATCATTTAAGGCAGATCTTTTTTGCTATACAACTGAAGTTCCCTTGGGCCATCCTCTGATTTTCTGAATAAATTGCCCAGTAATATTTCACAAAGGGTCTTAAGTAGTCACTTTAATACACGTAGCTCTACTAGACGTAATGTAGGTCATTAAAAAATATCCGGGCAGGCACAAAATCCACTTTCCTTAAGAAGATCAATTCTTAATGTGGAGGCTTTCTGACCACATTTAGCAAATGAGATCTGTTATTGATACTGCCACAATCCAGGTTATCAAAATTGGATCCTTAGGTAGATCCCAAATTCCCTATTCCCTCCCCAAGGAAATCCCATCCTGTGCTTCAATTTTCTTTCTCCAAAATCTGAACAGACCTATTGACACCAGCCCCCAGATGATCTCATAAAGTTTCCTCAAGAGCCGGAGGGCAAATCCTTCACCCCTGCTCCCAACACCCCACCTTGGGCAACCATCTTGCGAGCTCCATGTGAGACATAGATGGTGTCTCACTTGATTAGCTTGTATCTACGCCAGAGCTTAGTACAGTGCCTGGCACATAGTAAGCAATAAACAAATACCATAAAGAAGTCAGCATTTTTTTTTTGAGACCGACCAGAAAAATGGGGCCAAGGTGCTTCCGTGAATCACTGAGACAGATAAACTTTCAGGGTGTCTTCCTGCTACTAGACCTTCATAAATTAGATACACATAAAGCCGTGTCACACACATACAAATCAAATGCAGTGTGACACAGTCCCAGCACTGGAAGTTTATGGCTTCCTTCAAGAATCAGAAGGAGATTAAAGAAAGAGTTAGCAGAATGACCCCTTTTCTGGACTGGGTTAGTTAGACAATGACATTCCCTTTTCTCATTGTGTCTGAAAAAGTGTTACCTTACTTTTGTGCACATTCATAGGTTTGCTCAAGTGTGCAGTGACACACATAGACACAAGTTCATGGTACAGTGCTCTGCACACAGTAAGCACTCAATAAATATGATTGAATGAATACCTACATATGCACATACACTCATTTCCCCCGTTAAACACCCTTACACACAAACTGATCATTCCCATACAAAGTCATCCTCACAGGCTCACAAAATTAATCATATTTATTGAGTGCTTACTGTGTGTAGAGCACTATACTCAGTGCTTGGGAGAGTACAATATAACAGTAGAAACAGATACATCCCCTGCCCATCCATCCATTCAAAAATATGCCCCCAAAGACAGAACTTCCTCTATAGTCCTTATAGTCTATACTGTAAGCTTGTTGTGGGTAGGGAATGTTTCTGTTTGTTGTTTCATTGTACTCAGCCAAGCTCTCAGTGCAGTGCTCTGCCCACTGTAAGCACTCAAATACAGTTGAACTTCACTCACACACATATACAGTCTCATATTCAGGCAAACATATCTTCCTTCTGTTGCAGTGAGTCTAGGAAAGATCAGGAGAAGACTGTGTTTCGGAAGAAATTGAGCTAACTAAAGAGGAAGGATATCAGAAGGATATCAGCTATGAGGAAAATGGTCTCTAGGAGAAAGGGAAGGTCTGGCGGGGAAAGAGGGTTAGGGGAAGGGAGCAGCTAGGAGGAGAAGATAACCAGGTAAAGCAGAGTTTGAGGGGAGAAAGGTGTCTAAAGAGAGGTTTGCTGTAAGACAAACTCACGCTTCCACTCTAACCCCGATTCCTGACTCCAGTGAAACCAAAATGGTACTCATTATTTTTATTTCAGAAGAGACAGGGTAGCAGTGGGAGAATGAGGGTGTTGGCAGAAAATCCACCCCTACAGCTATGCTACGCCTCCTTTCCACAGACCCTGGCTGCCTTCCCATGAACACCAGTGCCCACACCTCTCCCTCCCTCTCACTCAGTTTTCTGAGGGTCACCAAGAGAACAGGCTGAGTCAAGACCTAGAATATGGGGGAGGTCTTAACTGTAGCCACTGTGGCTCTTTTAGGGGAGTGGAGAATTAGTACTTGTGAGGAAGGATGATTCACCAGCATTACCAGAGAGGGGTCTGCTACCTTGAAGGCTGGGGTGGTCTGCCACCACAGCAGATGATCAAGGAAGCTGGGATCTAAAGACACAGCTGGTGACCAACTACCCAGAACTGTATAAAGACAAATGCTATTCCTCTCCCTCTCCACCCCCACAATGGATTGATTCTTTCTTCTCTCTGACAGTCCAGCTACCTAGAGATGATCAATGAACCAAAATCCAGTGATTTGAGGCCAAGTTCACTTTATGTCCTTCAGATCCACTCTTGAGAATGTACATTGCTGGGCCAGAGGGGAGATTTTCCCAATTCTTCCCTGCTCCCAAGAGAAGGACAACTATTTAAAATGTAGATGTGAAGCAGGTGGCCCAGGGGAAAGAGACTGTGAGCCCGCTGTTGGGTAGGGAATGTCTCTGTTGCCAAATTGTACTTTCCAAGTGCTTAGTACATTGCTCTGCACACAGTAAGTGCTCAATAAATATGACTGAATAAATGAATGAATGAATGAGACCAGGTCTGAGAGTCAGAGTACCTGGGTTCTAAATCTGGCTCCACCATATACCTGCCCTGTGTCCTTGGGTAAGTCACTTAACTTTTCAGTGCCTCAGTTCCCTCATACCTGTTCTCCCTCCTACTTTGACTCTGAGTCCCATGAGCCCCATCTACCCCAATGCTTAACGAATACCACATTGATCATTATTATTATGTAAATATGTTCTCCTCCTATGGACTGTAAGCTTATTATGGACAGGAAGCATGTCTACTGATTCTGTTGTAGTATACTACAGTGCTCTGCACATAGTGCTGAATAGCAATCAATTTATCAATGGTATTTATTGATTGCTTACTATGTACTGAGCACTGTACTAAGCACTTGGGAGAGTACAATGCAATATAATTAGCTGACATATTCCGTGCTCCCTGATTCCCTAATTGATTGATTCTGGCCAGAGGACTGTCTCATTGATGGGTAGAAGGTGGGACTCAGCTCTCTCTATTAACAATTTCTTCCTGACACTTCTCCTGAATGTCCACATGGAACTGGTGTGCTTGAACCCTCTGCCTTCCCATTGGAGCAGGAAAAGTGGAGCACACTGTATTTCTGGGAAGGAGAAATTGAGTTCAGGCTTCTTGCTCTTTACCATCAGTAAGAGACACTGGGTTGTGGCTAGTAAAACCATTTCTCTTTTCACTGAAAAAGCATATCAGAAAAGAAATCATGTTGTGCCACAGGTAATAGAGCCAGCCTGCTTCTGAAACTTCTGATAGGAGATGCATTTGACGTAATCCTTGTTAACATTTTGGACAAAGGATCCTAATTATTTTCAACTCCCCCAGATGTCACCATTTTTTATTATTACTTAGCTTAAATTCATAAAAACCCTTGCTGACCAAGTGGAAACACAGGTTCAAGGTCATGAAGTTGAGGACTGAAACTTGACTCTAAACCTATCTAGTTCTTTTTGGTTTCCAGACTAAAGACCTAGTTTACGGTAAGAACACCACAAGCTGTTCTTATCTAACCAAGGGTGTGGATAAAGACCCTAAATTTGGAAAAAGGCACAGGTCTAGCAATTTTCATTTTTTCAACCTCAAATTCTGGTCTTATCTTATGCTGTTGAGTCAATTCCAACCCACAGCAATGCCATGGACACAGCTCTCCTGGAATGCCCCACCTCCATCTGCAATTATCCATGGAGTTTTTTTGGCTAAAAAAAGGAAGTGGTTTAACCATTTCCTACTTCCACACAGTCAACTTGAGTCTCTGCCCTTGACTCTCTTCCATGCCACTGCTGCCCAGCGCAGGTGAGTTTTGATTTGTAGCAGATTACCTTCCATTTGCTAGCCACTGACCAAGCTAGGAATGGAATGGGTATGCCTCTGCTTGACTCCCATAGCCGAGATGGGTAGAGTACTGGAAACTCTCCAAGTGAGATTCTGAGAGGGGACCAAATTCTGGTACTTTCTTCCAAATTGGCTCTCTTAAACCTTCTCAGCTGTTGATTTTTAACACAGAGTGACACTGTATCCAATTGCCTTTATAAAATCAAATTTATATTGTCCTAAAATTAGAGACCAAATAGGTTGTATAAAATGACTCCTCACCTTCCTAAGACTTATGATTTGAAATCTAGTTCAGCCAGTTAATGAGGTCTCCCACTAAAAACCTTGTACAGGTCTAGAAGACTTTGTTGAACTAGAGCACTTTTCCTCAAACCCCCCAAAATATCATGATAAACATGTGCCTTCCTATTCCCTATTTATAATACAGGATGAATCTACAGATTAAACATTCATGGGAAACTAATTAACCTGGAAACTGTCAAATGATGAATTGTATGCCACCTTCAGCCTTATCAGAAAATCTAATGTTCCATGCATAAGGGGGGGAAAAGGGGGAGAAAGACAAAGAACAGCTTAATGGGGAAGAATGGGGTGAAAGGCCTATAAAATCATTTTTAGAGGAAAAACACTCTGGATAGGAGAAGGGGAGAGAGCGGTTTCTGATAATAACCCAAAGAGAAATTCTGCCCTTACTTGATTTTGATGAATTTGCGACAGGGGACAGTGTTTCTGACACACGTCTCCGTCAGGGGGTCCATGTCCTCCACGATGACGAATGGTGCCTCCTCCAGCGTGACGATGTTCAGGTGGTTATCGTCTGGTTCACTGTCCACGAACGAGCTGAACCGTGGCCACACGGAATGCCTCAGGCTCAAGGACTTATTCTCCCACTTTCCCACCTGCAGGGTAAGGACAGAAACGGACACACGCTTGTTCCTTGCTTCAGGTCTCAGTTGGAGATTGTGTAAATTGGGGAGCAGAGCTATGTCCTGGAGAACAAGTTATTTTTAATATTTAGTCACTGCAAACTCTCCCAAATACTATGCTACTACTAATAAGGGAAGCAGCATGGTCTAGCTGTTAGACCATGGGCCTGGGAAGCAGAAGATCGTGGGTCCTAAACCCCACTCTGCTACTTATCTGCTGTGTGACCTTGGGCAAGTCACTTCACTCCTCTGGGCCTCAGGTACCTCATCTGTAAAATGGAGATTGAGACTGTAAGTCCCACATGGGACAGAAAGCACGTCCAAACCTACATATACAGGTGCTGTGGGGAGGGGAAGGAGGTAAGGGGGGGAATGGGGAGGGGGAGAAGGGGGAGAGGAAGGAAGGGGATCAGTCTGGGAAGGCCTCCTGGAGGAGGTGAGCTCTCAGTAGGTCTTTGAAGGGAGGAAGAGAGCTAGCTTGGTGGATGTGCAGAGGGAGGGCATTCCAGGCCAGGGGGATGAGGTGGGCTGAGGTCGATGATGGGACAGGCGAGAACGAGGCTTGGTGAGGAGATCAGTGGCAGAGGAGTGGAGGGTGTGGGCTGGGCTGTAGAAGGAGAGAACAGAGGTGAGGTAGGAGGGAGCGAGGTGATGGAGAGCCTTGAAGCCGAGGGTGAGGAGTTTTTGCCTGATGTGTAGGTTGATTGGTAATAATAATTGGTATTAATAATAATAGAGGTGTTCAGTAAGTAGTTAGTGTCAAGAGCTGGGGGACATACCTGGTTATCAGATCAGATACAGTCCCTATTCCACATGGGACTTCCAATCTAAAGCGGAGAAGCAGCATGGCTTAGTGGCTAGAACATGGGCCCGGCAGTCAAAAGGACCTAGGTTCTAATCTGGTTCCACTACATGCCTGCTTTGTGACATTGGGCAAGTCACTTCCCTTCTCTGGGCCTCAATTCCCTCATATGCAAAAATGGGGATTAAGAGTGGGAGCCCCATGTGGGACAAGGACTGTGTCCAACCTGATTGATCTGTATCTACTCCAGTGCTTAGTGCATGGTGCACAGTAAGCACTTAACAAGTATCATTATTATTATTATTATTATTATTTAGGGGAAGGTGAACAGGAATTTAATTCCCACATGAGGAAACCTAGGACCACAAAAGTTAAATGTCATGCCCAAGGTCATACACTTAGATTGTGACCCCCAAGTGGAATGGGGCCTGTGTCTGACTGGACTATCCTGTGTTTACCCCAGTGCTTAGTAGAGAGCTTGACCTATGTTAAGCACTTAATAAATGCCACCATTATTAGTGATAATATTAGAGGAGATATTAGAACCCAAGCCTTCTGACTGCTGGGCCCATGCTTGTGCCACTAGGCTACACTGCTTCTCTCCATTTGCACTCAGGGTGGGAGGGTCTTGTGAAAGAGGGAAAGAGGAAGAAAGGGAAAGGAAAGAGGAGAAAGGGAAAGGAGGCTGAGATAGAACAAGAGAAGGGTGGGAAAGATGAGAAAACCTGAGATAGGCATCCAAATAAATGTCTGGTTTTAAAGTTGAAGATTTAGGTGAACACTTCTTAACCCTAGAAACTTTGGGGACTTTCACTGCCTAGGACTCATTTATTCCTGTCAAAGTAGAATCAGTTGTATTTCTGGTAAATGATGGTTTGGAATCCCAGCCAAGTGAAATACAAGGTTTCTGGTTTTCAACCTTTATTTTATCTGATAGGTTATTGGCGCTACTCATTTAAAGACCAGGCTGGCTCTCCTCCAGCTCTCCCTATTTTCATTCCTCCTCTATCTCCTACCCACAATAATTTGGCACTGGAGGTCAGATTGTATTTTGCAATATCCACCTGAAGCGAAACTCTGAATCCAAAATGTAAGTACCAGGGATAGACTTGTTTGCCTTGATGTGACCTCCTCAGAACAAGAGAAATCACCACCTCTGCTCAAAGGAGGTTTGAAAATTCCAGAAACCAGAATAATCTTTGGATCCAATTTCTCCACTGGGAGATTAATTCCTAAACTTAATCAGACCTCCTTTCTGGGTGGAGGTATGGTCAACTAGAATGTAGCTGAGCTGGGCACATGGAAACAATGCTTAGACATACATGTGCCTTCTGATTTTTCCACATGGCTCTCTTTGCTGGCCAACTGCATGCCAAATGTCATCTCACATGCGGACACATGCCCACCTGCTCAAGCTAATGCAATTTCTTATGGTCATACTATTTACTTTTTTTTAATGGTATTTGTTAAGTGCTTACTACATGCCAGGAACTGTTATAAGCACTGGGCTAGATATAAACTAATCAAGTTCATTCATTCATTCAATCGTATTTATTGAGCGCTTACTTTGTGCAGAGAACTGTACTAAGCACTTGGGAAGTACAGGTTGGCAACATATAGAGATGGTCCCTACCCAACAGCGGGCTCAGGTTGGACATAGTCCCTGTCCCACACGGATTTTAGTTTTAATCCCAATTTTACGGATGAAGTAACTGAGGCCCAGAGAAGTGAAGTGATTTGCCCAAGGTCACACAGCAGACAAGCAGAAGAGCTGGGATAAGAACCCAGTTTCTTCTGACCCCCAAGCCCGTGCTCATTCAACTCAGGCTGATGGTCCTGGAAGCAGGACAACTGGAGAGGAGAATTAAGGAGCAGCAGGGTCTAGTGGAAAGAGCACAGGCCTGGGAGTCAGAGGACATGGGTTCTAATCCTGGCTCTGCCATATTTATGCTGTGTGACCTTGGTCAAGTAAGTTAACTTATCTGTGCCTCAGTTACCTCATCTGTAAAATGGGGATAAAGACTATGAGCCCTATGTGGGACATGGACTGCATCTAACCTGATTAGCTTGTATCTACCCCAGCACTTAGTACAATGCTGGCACATAGTAAGCACTTCAATATCATTAAAAAATAAACCCAAACAAACTGGAAAATGCCCTCTGCCGGTCTAAAAGGCTGAATGAGGGGGCATATGCCGTATGTGCTTATGAGACTGGGGAAACTCTCTTCCACATCCCCTTCACATGAGTGACTCAACAGGTAGAGGCAGTTGGGCGGTGAGTTTTGGCTACTCGCTGCTAGCTCAAGGTTTGGGTTTTCCATGGATTTCTGTTCCCAATCCTCTGTCTTCCTGTCACTTGGAGAAATGATTGATAGTGTCAGGAGCAAAGCCTCCCAGAATCACTTATGAGGATTGAGTAAGGCAGCTAGGTAAGTAGTCAAGTGGGACGTGGGGCCAACTCTAACGTATCGTCAATGGCCCACAGTTCCATCAGGTTACTGGTTCCTCTTGTCCCTTCTGACTTCTACTTCTCACCTCATGGTTAACTTCTACATTCCTTTCTCTAGCCTAGGATTCCTCAATGTCCCACACTGATGGGGAATTGGTCCCAATTCCTGGTGGGAAGTGTACCAGGATTTGAGACAGGAGACAGATATGCAGCTCACTTGCTGTTTGACCTTGAACAAGCCATACAGACTCTCTGTGTTTGTTTCCACCACCATAAGAGGGCCGCCTGGAGCCAAATTCTCTCTCAGTGACTGAAGTACTTCTTGATTGTACATGATAACCCTGAGTGAACTGGGTTCACTTCTAATACTGTGTTAAGTGCTTAGTACGGTGCTTTGCTCACAATAAACACTCAATAAATATGATTGAATGAATGGAGTGAGTTACTGCTATAGGGTTCTAAGTAGCTCCTTAGAGACCAGGAAAATGATGCCCCTACCAAAACTGCTGAACTTCCTCCAAGGACATTGTTTAGATAAAGAATCAATCAACCAATCAAGTATAATTATTGTGTGCAGAGCACTGTACTAAGCACTTGGAAGAGTAAATATTACAAAGTTGGTAGACACATTCCTGAGAAGTCAGCTCAACACCACCACCTCCTGTCTATCTGACAGCCAGAAATTAAGGGGATAGGGGTTAAAATGGCTCTAAGCATTTCAGAAGAAAGTTACTGTGGAAATTTGAGGGGCTGAAATTATCATCTCTCAAAGCCAACTTTGACCTTGTTGACTTCTCACTCCTCTCCTTCCTGTTTTCCGATAACCTGTTTTCTGTTATCCAATCATCAGATTGTTCAGAACAAGTTCTTCACAGTTTACACTAAATACAAATGAAGCTACCAAGCAACTCAGAGGGCTTTCTGGGGAAGATTCACCAGCCCAGAATAAGTGAGCACACTTCAGCCCTTACATGCTCGGGACCAATATCCCTATTTCCGAAGGAAAACGAAAAATTTGAAATTTCACTTCAGAACTTTCCATCAAGCCCCTGAAAGGCTAAGATGACCATTTGGCCCCTAGGATTGCTCAAGGAAACATACTCTATCTGATCCTTAATGCAATAGATGTGAACTGGAGTGAGGAGTTCAAGTGCTAATAATTAAATTGCTATCAATAGAGATCACTGGCAGTGAGACAGGGACATCATAATTTGATATCTATTTCTGGATTGCAAACAGATGGTGTGACCACCTGGGAAAATGATCCAGTGAAAACCATTAAAGGAGCAAACCTACTCTCAAGTCGGAAGCCTGAGAAAAATCTGAAGAGACAAGCACGTGTGCCAGTGAAGGGAGTCGGTAGTTTGACAGTCCACTGGGCCTCAAGGATACAGCATCAATGAATCTTATTTACTGAGTGCTTATTCTGTGCAGAGATCAGCACTAACTATTTGGAAGAGTACAACAGATTTAGTAGACATAATTCCAGCACTTAAGAAGCATTCAATCTACAATCTAGGATGACAGATACCAAAATAAATTACAGAAAAGGGGAAAAAATTGAATTTAAAGAACATCCATATCATCAGTCAGTAGTATTTATTGAGTACTTACTTTGTGCAGAGCACTGCACTAAGCACTTGGGAGAGTACAATATAGCAATATAAGAGACATGTTCTGTGCCCACAACAACCTTAGAATCTAGAGACAAATTAATGCCATGGAGGGTGGGTTCAGGGGGCACAGACCTGACAAATGGAGGGTTTTGAGTACTCAAGAGCTGAGGTGTTACAAAAGTGCTGGAGAGGTAGTAAGTGGGGGAGAAGAGAGGGTAACATCAGAAACCAATACAAAACCAGTCCTCTTCCCTTTACCCTAATATTACACCATTCTTTACCTCTCTCTTTACCTCTCTGGAACCCCTTAGCTTCTAAGCTTGAGGATAGAAATCATGCCTTCTACAAGAGTCTAGCACATCACTCTCTGCACAGAGTAGAAACCCAAAAATGTTGACTGTACAATGCCCTTTCCCTCTCATTCTCCTCTCTGCTTTGGGGTTCAGACAGGGATGCTTCAGAAGTATGTGGGAAAGAGCTTTTAGTTTTTCTAAATGGTATTTGTTAAGCACTTACTATATTCCAGGCACTGTACTAAGCCCTGGTGTAGATATAAGATAATCATGTTAGACACAGTCCTTGCCCCATATAGGGTTAATCCCCATTTTATGGATGAGGTAACAGAGGCCCAGAGAAAGCAAGTGATTTTGCCCAATGACACACAGCAGATGGGTGGGAGAGCCAAAATTAGATTCCAGGTCCTTCTAACTCCTAGTCCCTTGCTCTCTCCACTAGGCCATGCTGCTTCTCCACTTCCAGGGACATCAACCAAACTACCCACAGGAAAATGCTGGGACTCAAGATCTCAAGAGCTAAATACACTCCATCCTCCCATTTGATAGGAGTTGGGCGAGATCTGTCGCTGCCAAGACAAGAAGGGAGGAGAATCGATTCATCAGGGAATGTTAAACAACTAAAAATCAAGGAATGCTGTGGAAACTTGGACCCTCCTGACATTTCCAAGTATCACAGTCAATGTTTAAGGCCATCGAGCCTGCTCCTTCCCATTGCTCATTTTTAGGATAAGATTCACTTGTAGCGAGAGGCAAAGCCCCTTCTAGATGTTGACGTGAACATGTTAGTCCTGTCAGGAAGGTTGAGTGACGGTAAAAAAGTTGATGGAAAGGACAAGTTGCCCATCAGCTCTTAAGCTCCTCCACTGGCAAAAGATAAAGCTTCAGGAGATAACCAGCAGATGCTGGAAAAATGGTCCATTGTGAGAGGAGAATAATAATAATAACAGTATTTGTTAAGTGTTTACTGTGTGCCAGGCACTTGTAGTGAGCACTGGGGTGGCTACAAGCAAATTGGGTTGGACACAGTCCCTGACCCATGTGGGCCTCACAATCTCAATCCCCATTTTACAGATGAGGTAATGAGGCACAGAGAAGTGAAGTGACTTGCCTAAGGTCACAGCAGACAAGTGGCATAGCCCAGATAAGAACCCATGGTCTTCTGTCTCCCAGGCTTATGCTCTATCCACTACACCATGCTGAGAAAAAAATTCTCCAGAGACTATAGTGGTCTGGTGGGAGATCACCAAGGCACTATGCTGATGCCTTGTTGACTTTACCAGGAAAGAAAAAATGAGTCAGGAGTTTATAATCTATGAGCTGATTCTGGCAGCCGTGGGGTCTGATCTCACATGCAACAAATATGTAATCCATAGGATGTCTTTTAGACCCCCAGTTTAACACTGCCCATCCATTTCTGTTGATAATTCAGAGTCACATGCTTTCTAAATTCTATTCTTTTGAGATGTACCCCCTCTCCCCAGAACTTATTTTAATGCTCTGCTGATGGTAAGCTTGCTTTAAGTCCTATCGATTGATAATGTGGAAAAATCGGCTTTTCTTCTTAAGTACTTCAAGTGTGTGAAGCTGTAACTTCATTTCACTCCAGATAATAGTATTTTGTTCACAAGCTGAAGGTGATGGGAGTCACTGGTTCTTTAGGGGATGAAAGATTGAGGGAAGGAAAATATAAAAGAGGTGCTAGTTTCCTTTCAACCTGTCAAGGCAGTCAACTGAAGGGTTTCAATCAATAAATAAATCAGTGGTATTTACAGAGTGCACTGTACTAAGCACTTGGGAGACTACAATATAACAGCACAGTCATGAAAGAACCTTGAAATGATTTAGTTCCACTTTTTAGCATAAGCAGCATCTTCTAGGAGCATCACTTCCACGACTCAAGATTTCTTACATAAATAGAATGAGGAAACAAGATGATGGCAGGCTTGTACAGAACAGCAGAAATCATGCAATTTAGATAGTGCTGTCATATAGATTTAAAACACCACCAATTTCTGATTGATTTGTAACTCCAGTAAATAACATTACACAGTTCTACTATTTTATATAAGCAAATGCCAAAGTTTTTCTCATCAGCCTAATGTCTTCATGAAACCAGTCTTGGTTTGCTGTCAAGCACGACAGGAGCCGGGAATGTTTTTGTTTCCTCATCCAGGGGATTTTTGGTTTCCAGACTGGGCTTTCCAAGGCACTGCTGTTTGAATCGTCAAGAAGTTAAGAGCTTAGCAAAGCAAAGAGGAGGATTGGGGTAAAAAAATCTCCATCATTCAGGTGAAATATTCTGCTTGCACATGAAGAAACAGGGTGCAATGGGGTTGCCTTCTACCTATATTTCTTTTTACAAAAAGTACCAAAAAAAGGTGACTGACACAGATTTTTTTACTGATATTATCACATAATGTATGATGGTGTTGGGACATCAATTGAGACAAGAGAGCCCAGCAAACAGGGCAGAGATCTGCAAAACACACAAAACTAGGCTTGAGGGAAGGAGATTTGGAGAGTTAGGAGGAGAAGGGGACAAGAGGATAGGCAAGAGGAGGGTGGGGAGAGAGAAGGGAAGAGAGGAGGGAAAGAAAAGAGGAAGAAGAGAAGGACAAAGAAGAGAAGGAAAAGGAGAAAAAGAGAAAGGGGAAAGATTGGGGATGGGAGAAGAAAAGAAATGAAAAAGAAGAAAGAAGAGGGAAGATGGGAGAGTTTTATTCTCTTCCCACCTTGAGCTGGATAGGTGCAGTGTTGGGAAAACGGGGTGAGATGAACATCTAACGTAAGCTGGGGAATTGGATAACCCACAAAAGATTGTGAAGGGTGCCTGTGAAAAAGGAAGAACTAGTAGGTTGTTCACTCACCCCAGATGCAGTTGTTACAACAGATAACTTGCTCCCTCCCAAGTGGGGGAGAAGAAGGGTTCACTGTACCTCAGGTTCTGGGGCTGGAGCTGGAGCCATCACTGACTGATCAGGGAGAAAAGAACTCCTTCCCTCTGAGAAATGGAGCTCAAAGTTGCTCTGCTTAAATACAGGGTCATTCTTGTAGCTAGCATCACTGGAAAGATGGAATAGCTCCACCCTTCTCCCATCATCTCTTATCAAAGTGATTGCCAATTGAATTGACTGATTCTAATTGGCCATTAGAGCCTTTGTTAAATTCCCCACTGTTGACATTCTTAAATGACCTAATAGTAACCCAGTTCAGGTTTAGTTATACTTTTTTTTCACCGTAATTAACACCCAGCAAATAATCAAGTGCCCTTTTGGAGAATCTTGCTAGCAGTTAGAACTAAATTTGAAGCCAAGTCAATTACATAGGAATTCTTCTGGTTCCAATTATAAGGGCAAATTTCTCTTGTGGCATCAATATATGCCCAGATGAATGGCTTAAAGGACAAACTCTAATTATGCCCATCTCCACTTATCATGTCTACCAAATATGGAAAACAGTGCTTTCTTGCCTGAACATTTTCAATGCTTTTGTCAATGAAATCAGTGGAAATGTAAACAGATCCTCAGAAAGTTGATGCTATGCTTAAGCCCTTAAATGACTTAAAATGATTTAATTCATAATTGAGAATGATCAAATATTGAATGATTTTTCAAGGATCTAATATTTTATCAAACCCAAACACAAACATGACAGGTACCATATTTAGCCCATTTTCTGGCTGTCAATAGGATTTCCAGGAGAAATAAACTATCCAAAGCAATCAGAGGAAACGTGAGGTTCACCAGATCTAGCTGAGGCTTGTCAGTGATGCTATAAAGGGATGCTTATTTTCTCCTGCGGCTTCAACTACCACCTCTATGCCGATTATTCTCAAATCTACATCTCCAGCCCTGATCTCTCTCTCCCTCTGTGCAGTCTCACATTCCCACCTGCCTTGAAGACATCTATATTTAGACGTCCTGACACCTCAAATTTAACATAACCAAAACAGAACTCCTTATCTTCCCTCCCCAACCCCGTCCCCCTGTGATTTTCCCATCACGGTAGACAACACCATCATCCTTCCTGTCTCACAAGCCCTTTACCTTAGTGTTATCCTCCACTCATCTCTCTCATTCAATCCACGTATTCAATCTGTCACCAAATCCTGTCAGTTCAACCTTCACAGCATCACTAAAATCTGCCCTTTCCTCTCCATCCAAACTGCTAACACAATAATCCAAGCACTTATTTTATCCTGCCCTGATTACTTTATCAGTCTCCTCGCTGACCTCCCAGCCTCCCGACTCTCCCAACTCCAGTCCATACTTCACTCTGCTGCCTGGATCATTTTTCTACAAAAGCATTTAGTTCATGTTTCCCCACTCCACCATAACCTCCAGTGGTTGCCCATCCTCCTCCATGTCAAACAGAAACTCCTTACCATTGGCTTTAAATCACTCAATCACCTTGTCCCCTATTCATTCATTCAATTGTATTTATTGAGTGCTTACCGTGTGCAGAGCACTGTACTAAGCGCTTGGGAACTCACCTCACTAGTCTCCTACTACAACCCAGCCCGCACACTTCAATTCTCTAATGCCAACCTACTCACTGTACCTCGATTTCATCTATCTCACTGCCGACTTCTCACCCACTTCCTGCTCTGGCCTGGAATGCCCTCCCTCTTCATATCCGATGGACAATTACTCTCCTCACCTTCAAAGCTTTATTAAAGACCCATCTCCTTCAAGAGGCCTTACCTGACAAAGCCCTCATTTCCTCTTCACCCACACTCTTCTGTGCCACCCTTAGACTTGAAGTTGTACCCTTTATTCGCCCCTCCCGCAGCTCCAAAGCACTTATGTGTAAATCAGTAATTTATTTATTTGTACTAATGTCTGTCTCCCCCTCTAGACTGTAAGCTCATTGTGGGCAGGGAATGCATCTACCAACTTTGTTTTATTGCTATATTGTACCTCCCAAGTGCTTAATACAGTGCTCTGCACACATTATGTGCTCTGTAAATATGATTGACTGATTGACCGGAATACCACAGAGACCTTGGTTGTAGCCACTGTCCCATCATTCCTGATGAGTTTTGCATAAATCCTGGGAGAAATGACTGTGGCTCTTGTGGAAACTCACCACAGTCACGGTTTCTGAATCTACAAGGAATGAATTCCTTCTGCCCTTAGGAGAAACGAAGCAGTATGACATAGTGGTAAGAGCACAGGCCTGGGAGTCAGAAGGTCATGGGTTCTGATCCTGGCTCCACCACTGGTCTGCTGTGTGGCCTTGGGCAAGTCACTTCACTTTTCTGTGTCTCAGTTACCTCATCTCTAAAATGGGGATGGAGAATGTGAGCCGCACATGGGCCAGGGACTGTGTCCATCCTGATTAACTTGTATCTACCCCAGTGCTTAGAACAATGTTTGACACATAGTAAGCACTTAAATACCACAGTCATCATTATTAAATGGAGCAACTGTTAATTGAAGTAAAAACTCACTTTCATCTGAACCATTGCCCTGATAGGATACTAACTCTGTTAGTCTAGGTTTCCAAAAGGCTATTAGATTATCATCTGGGTGGTTGTTATGGGAAAAAATGAATTTAACTGCTGGAATCTGAGCTCTGAGGTTTTTCTAGACTTTAACCCGAGAAGAATTTAATTAAGGTGTAAATGGCTGAATCAGTTAACTCAGTTGGCGATCACCATTTGTAACCCAAGAAATGTAAGCAGGAAGCTTTCCATTCAGGGCCATATTACTACAGATATAAATGCAAGAACAATCTCATATTTACATCGTTGTTTGTTCCTCCCCAGTTACTTCAGGCAGAGTTTAGTACACCAGCGGTGGCTCCACCCCTCTAGTTAGTGGTTGGAGAATCTGGGTTGGGGACCCCATCTTTCTTGGACTTGGATGATTCGGAGAGAGGGAAGTGCAATGTTTTTTCCCCCCAAATCAGCCACCTCACTACCAGTCTCCCCTCCCTTCCTCTAGGACTTCACCCATTCTCAAGCCCCCTTCCTCCATCTGCCACCCAGTTCCACATGCTGTGGCTCCCCCGCGCTTAGTGTTGTCTCATCTCAGAACCCAGAAATCCCTTCCCCACACTACAAGGTTTAGGAGGAAATATGAGGGGAACACTATGGCCAGAGAAATGGGAGTTAAAACTGGAAAAAGAGGAACTGGAGACAACCTGTTATGGTTAAAAAAGAAAGACTAAAATCAATGACTAGCCTGATGTCTGTCATTAGGCATGCTAATGTTATTATTATCATTAATTATAATAGACTACGAGCTCATTGTGGGCAGGGAATATGTCTGTTTGTTGTAGTATTGTACTCTACCAAGCGCTTTCAGCCAGCAAGCGCTTAGTATGATTGAATTGAATAATAATGATAGTGATATTTGTTAAGCGCTTACTATGTGCCAAGCACTGTTCTGGTAGCCCTACTGAGAGCTCACCTCCTCCAGGAGGCCTTCCCAGACTGAGCCCCCTTTTTCCTCTCCTCCTCCCTTCCCCATTGCCCCTCCAGCCCTGCCCTTCCCCTTCCCATAGCACTTGTATATATTTGTACATATTTATAACTTTATTTATTTTAGTTGTACTTATTTACTACTCTATTTTATTAATGATGTGCATATAGCTATAATTCTAATTATTCTGACGGTTTTGACACATGTCTATTTGTTTTGTTTTGTTGTCTGTCTCTCCCTTCTAGACTGTAAGCCCGTTGTTGGGTAGGGACCGTCTCTATATGTTTCCGACTTGTACTTCCTAAGCGCTTAGTACAGTGCCCTGCACATAGTAAGCGCTTAATAGGATTGAATGAATTAATGAATATTCACTAAATTTTTACTATGCATCAAGCACTATTCTAAACACTGGGAAAGATACAAGATAATCAGGTCAGACACAGTCCCTTTCTCACACAGGGCTCACAGTGTAAGTAGGAAGGAAGACAGGTATTGAGAATCTCTATTTAACAGAGGAGGTAACTGTGGCACAGCTAAGGGACCCACCTAAGGTCACACAACAAGCACATGGCAGGGCTGGGATTAGAACCCAGGTCTTCTGACTCCCAGGCCTGAGCTCTTACCACTAGGCCATGCTTCTCTTCAATAAATATACAAAAATAATACCAGCATTTATTAATCTCTTACTCTATGCCAAGCACTCTGCTAAATCCTGGGGTGGAGATACAGGTAATCAGATTAGACACAGTCCCTATCCAACCCCAGCCAGGTTCACAGTCAAAGAGGGTGAGAGGAATAGGTATTTTATCTCCAATTTACAATCAATCAATCAATCAATCAATCGTATTTATTGAGCGCTTACTATGTGCAGAGCACTGTACTAAGCGCTTGGGAAGTACAAATTGGCATCACATAGAGACAGTCCCTACCCAACAGTGGGCTCACAGTCTAAAAGGGGGAGACATAGAACAGAACCAAACATACCAACAAAATAAAATAAGTAGGATAGAAATGTACAAGTAAAATAAATAAATAGAGTAATAAATATGTACAACCATATATACATATATACAGGTGCTGTGGGGAAGGGAAGGAGGTAAGACGGGGGGATGGAGAGGGGGACGAGGGGGAGAGGAAAGAAGGGGCTCAGTCTGGGAAGGCCTCCTGGAGGAGGTGAGCTCTCAGCAGGGCCTTGAAGGGAGGAAGAGAGCTAGCTTGGCGGATGGGCAGAGGGAGGGCATTCCAGGCCCGGGGGATGACGTGGGCCGGGGGTCGATGGCGGGACAGGCGAGAGCTAGGTACGGTGAGGAGATCAGCGGTGGAGGAGCGGAGGGTGCGGGCTGGGCAGTAGAAGGAGAGAAGGGAGGTGAGGTAGGAGGGGGCGAGGTGATGGAGAGCCTTGAAGCCCAGGGTGAGGAGTTTCTGCCTGATGCGCAGATTGATCGGTAGCCATTGGAGGTTTTTGAGGAGGGGAGTAATATGTCCAGAGCGTTTCTGGACAAAGATAATCCGGGCAGCAGCATGAAGTATGGATGAGGAAATGAGGCGTAGGAAAGTTAAGTAACTTGCCAAAGGTCACACAACAGCAAAGTGGTGGAGACAAGAATAGAACCCAGGTCTCCTGATTCCAAGTCCCGGGCTCCAACCACTAGACCACCCTGCCTCCCACTGCCTCTTATAATGGAGGATCCGGCAGAAGTAGTTCAGGTATATTTCAAAGATCAATGGAATGTCTACTGATTGAACATGTGAAATACCAGTTCTAGGATGCCGAAGTCAGCTACTCTTTCCAGGGTTCCTGCTTGAATTATATGATGCAACTTTCAATCCCTCCACAGGCCAAAGCCAGTTAAAATTGTAATGCTGATCCAATAGGCGAGGATGCATTTTTTTTTCTAAGGAATATCAATAAATGCTTATCAGGCTGCAAATGAAGATAAGGCAAGGCTGTCATTAACCTCAAGGGTGGTTCACTTAAGTTACTTGCACCTGTTTCTGGTGAATAAATTGAAAATAGTGGATCTTTGGTGGACTTGCAATTGGGTGAGAATGCTACAGTTCATGAAAGGAGATAAGTACCAAGTAATTAAATTACAGACTGAGTGCCCTACTCTTATTGCATCAGGCAGGATTTGGAAGACAAAGCTAGCCAATCGCTAATGGACTTCCTCACTCAGCATTTCAAAAAAGAGCCAATTCCATTTGGGTACAAGCCCTAAACTCTCAGAATTAACCTCAGTGAGAGTAACGGTGGACCAATAAATAAGGAGCAGTTCACTTAAGTCACTGAGTATTGATCGAATGAAAGTTTTTTCTTTCTTGGAATGGGAAAAGTTCTTTTGTTAAAAAGTTGAAATGAGGAGGATTTGGTATCGCACTTTGAATATGCTCTCATTCCCACCCCCACCCCCATTTCAATCCTCAGGATGGAGGTTTTGTATTTATGATAAAATATCTCTAAGTGAGCCAAAGGTCAGATCTTGAGGTTTCTTCTGGTTTGGAGAAGACACTTACTGAAATTTATCAATGTACACATTAAAACCATCACTTCTCAGAAATGCAGAATGAATCCCAAGTCAGAGATGAATGTCAGCCAGGATTTGGCTGAAAGCAAGATGGTGAGTTGATAGTCCCTATTTTTTTCACTTCTTGGGATGAAATTATCACCATCTCTGGGTTCTAGGCTAACAGCCTAGCTGAGCCCTGCAAGAGCCCCAGGGAGA
Organism: Tachyglossus aculeatus; assembly: GCF_015852505.1. Lineage (NCBI taxonomy): Eukaryota > Metazoa > Chordata > Mammalia > Monotremata > Tachyglossidae > Tachyglossus > Tachyglossus aculeatus. Next base: position 75,397,853 of record NC_052086.1, read on the forward strand.
GACGGCTTCAAGATACTTAAACCAAAAGATGATTAAATAGTGAGGAGGTGCTAACGAGCACAATTAACAATAGCTTTTTCTAGTTGCACAGTGCAATTACTGAATGGGATCCCCAAGAGAATGGGCTGAGTTAATCAAACTATTAGGGAAAGGCGGTGCGGGGAATAATGTTCACAGGTTGTCAGTTGTCCCCCAAATCATTTATCACCCTGGAGACCACTCCCAGCCTTCCCTTGTATTGGACAAGGAGATGCACACAGCATAAAACTGTGGTTTAGAGGAGGCACAAGGCTTGGGAGTCAGAAGTCCTGGGCTCTAATTCTGGCTCTGCAAAATAATAATAATGATAATAATAATTGTGGTATTTTTTAAGCATTTACTGTTTGCAGAGTATGTACTAAGTGTTTGGGAGAATACAACAGAATTGGTAGACACATTCCCTGTCCACAAGAAGCTTACAGTCTAGAAGTATGAGAAACAGGGGTTAGGTGAGATGGACAGTGGATTGTCTGGTAATGAATCCGAGAGGTTGCCCACACTACTATCATCATCACAGATATTCACTCAGCCTCTCTGTCAAGCACTTTATTAGGCATAAGGGCAATTTTGGGGAATTCATTATACAAAGTCCCTGCCCTAGAGGAGTTAATGATCTGAGACACCAGAAATATATGATTAAAAATTTCTAATTCAGGAAGGTTTTGACTTCCAACAGGGCGAAACCTGACAAAGATTCAAAATTCAGGCATGAGCTAGGACATCTCTTTCCTGGACACAAAGAACAAGGGCCTCCTATCAATAATAATAATAACTGTGGTAATTGTTACCTGCTTACTATGTGCCAGGCATTGTACTAAGCACTGGAGCAGATACAAGATGATCAGGTCCCACATGAGGCTCGCAGTATAAGTAGGAGGGAGAACAGGTATTGAGTCCCCATTTAGCAGATGAGGGAACTGAGGAACAGATAAGTTAAGTGATTTGCCCAAGGTCACATGGCAGGCAAATTGTGGGATTGGGACCCAGGTGCTGTGACTCTAAGGAACATGCCCTTTCTACTAGGTTATTGATTTGTCCAAGGTCACATGGCAGGCAAATTGTGGGATTGGGATCCAGGTGCTGTGACTCTAAGGAACATGCCCTTTCTACTAGGTTATGTTGCTTCAATCCTATGCATTCTCTTCAATAGCCCAAAACCATCTCAAAGCACTTCACAACCAGCATCAATGAAATTTCAGTAGCAGCTCAAAGTAACCACTGAGAAAGGCTTCCATTACCTTCTGCATTACCTTGACTTGCTTCCTTTATTCATCCCCCATCTCAGCACCACTGTACTTCTGTACATTTATGCAATTTTATTTATTTATATTAATGTCAATCTCCCCCTCTAGACAGTGTGCTTTTTGTGGGCTTGGAATATGTCTGTTATATAACAGTATGTTATACTGTATTCTCCCAAGTGTTTAATACTGGGATGAGAAGCAGCATAGCTTAGCGGATAAGGCACGGGCCTGGGAGTCATAAGGACCTGGGTTCTAACCCCACTTCTGCCACTTGTCTGTTCTGTGACCTTGTGTAAGTCACTTAACTTCTTTGTGCCTCAGTTACCTCATCTGTAAAATGGGTATTAAGACGGTGGGACAGGGACTCTGCCCAACCTGACAACCTTGTATCTACCCCAGCACTTAGTACAGTGTCTGGCACATAGTAAATGCTTAACAAATATTATTTAAAAAAAATACAGGTCCTTTGGACTCTCAGGCCCACTCTCTATCCACTAGCCAAGCTATTATGTTGGTAGCAGAGCTGGGGATAGGAAATCATAGGTGTTTATTTTCAACCCATGAGCATTTTAGTCCCCCTAGCCCATTAGTGACTGGGGCCAGGTTATATCCACCCTGCAACTGGGTAGGTGTTTGATTTCATGATCAATAATCACAACAGCCTTATTAAGATCACATCTTAATAAGGTCTTATTAAGGTCACATGGAAAGCAGCTTGGCATAGTGGGTAGAGCACAGGCTCTGCCATTTGTCTGCTGGGCCTCAGTTCCCTCATCTGTAAAATGAGGATTGAGACGGTGAGTCCCTCATGGGACAGGGGCTATGTCCAACCCGATCTGCTTGTACCCACCCCAGCGCTTAGTATCAATCAATCAATCAATCAATCAATCGTATTTATTGAGCGCTTACTATGTGCAGAGCACTGTACTAAGCGCTTGGGAAGTACAAATTGGCATCACATAGAGACAGTCCCTACCCGATAGTGGGCTCACAGTCTAAAAGGGGGAGACAGAGAACAGAACCAAACATACCAACAAAATAAAATAAGTAGGATAGAAATGTACAAGTAAAATAAATAAATAAATAAATAAACAGAGTAATAAATATGTACAACCATATATACATATATACAGGTGCTGTGGGGAGGGGAAGGCGGTAAGGCGGGGGGATGGAGAGGGGGACGAGGGGGAGAGGAAAGAAGGGGCTCAATCTGGGAAGGCCTCCTGGAGGAGGTGAGCTCTCAGGAGGGCCTTGAAGGGAGGAAGAGAGCTAGCTTGGCGGATGGGCAGAGGGAGGGCATTCCAGGCCCGGGGGATGACGTGGGCCGGGGGTCGATGGCGGGACAGGCGAGAGCGAGGTACAGTGAGGAGATTAGTGGTGGAGGAGCGGAGGGTGCGGGCTGGGCAGTAGAAGGAGAGAAGGGAGGTGAGGTAGGAGGGGGCGAGGTGATGGAGAGCCTTGAAGCCCAGGGTGAGGAGTTTCTGCCTGATGCGCAGATTGATCGGTAGCCATTGGAGGTTTTTGAGGAGGGGAGTGATATGTCCAGAGCGTTTCTGGACAAAGATAATCCGGGCGGCAGCATGAAGTATGGATTGAAGTGGAGAGAGACACGAGGATGGGAGATCAGAGAGAAGGCTAGTGCAGTAGTCCAGACGGGATAGGATGAGAGCTTGAATTAGCAGGGTAGCGGTTTGGATGGAGAGGAAAGGGCGGATCTTGGCAATGTTGCGGAGCTGAGACCGGCAGGTTTTGGTGACGGCTTGGATGTGAGGGGTGAATGAGAGAGCGGAGTCGAGGATGACACCAAGGTTGCGGGCTTGTGAGACGGGAAGGATGGTAGTGCCGTCAACAGAGATGGGAAAGTCAGGGAGAGGACAAGGTTTGGGAGGGAAGACAAGGAGCTCAGTCTTCGACATGTTGAGCTTTAGGTGGCGGGCGGACATCCAGATGGAGATGTCCTGAAGGCAGGAGGAGATGCGAGCCTGGAGGGAGGGGGAGAGAGCAGGGGCAGAGATGTAGATCTGGGTGTCATCAGCGTAGAGGTGATAGTTGAAGCCGTGGGAGCGAATGAGGTCACCAAGGGAGTGAGTGTAGATTGAGAACAGAAGGGGACCAAGCACTGAACCTTGGGGAACTCCCACAGTAAGAGGATGGGAGGGGGAGGAGGAGCCTGCAAAAGAGACTGAGAAAGAACGACCGGAGAGATAAGAGGAGAACCAGGAGAGGACGGAGTCTGTGAAGCCAAGGTCAGATAACGTGTTGAGGAGAAGGGGGTGGTCCACAGTGTCAAAGGCAGCTGAGAGGTCGAGGAGGATTAGGACAGAGTATGAGCCGTTGGATTTGGCAAGCAGGAGGTCATTGGTGACCTTTGAGAGCGCAGTTTCCGTGGAATGAAGGGGACGGAAGCCAGACTGGAGGGGGTCGAGGAGAGAGTTGTTGTTGAGGAATTCTAGGCAGCGCGTGTAGACAACTCGTTCAAGGAGTTTGGAAAGGAATGGTAGGAGGGATATGGGACGATAACTAGAAGGTGAGGTGGGGTCAAGAGAGGGTTTTTTTAGGATGGGAGAGACATGGGCATGTTTGAAGGCAGAGGGGAAGGAACCAGTGGAGAGTGAGCGGTTGAAGATGGAAGTTAAGGAGGGGAGAAGGGATGGAGCGAGAGATCCAAGTACAGTGCTTGGCACATAGTAAGCATTTAACAAATTACATTGCTGTTATTATTACCTCCTCCAAGAGGCCTTCCCCAATTAAGCCATCTTTTCCTGGACCCCTTCTCCCTTCTGCATCATCTATGCACTTGGATCGATACCATTCAAGCACTTCATTCATTCATTCACTCAGTTGTATTTATTGAGTGCTTACTCTGTGCACAGCACTGTACTAAGTGCTTGGGAGAGTACAATGCAACAATAAACAAACACATTCTCTGCCCACAACAAGCTTGATATTCACTCCACCCTGAGCCCCATAGCACTTATGTACACATCCGTGATATTTATATTAATGTCTAAACTGTAAGCTCACAAGTTGAGGGAATGCATTCTCCAACTCTACTGTATTGTACTCTCCCAAGTGCTTAGTACAGTACTCTACACCAAGTGCTAATGAGTATCACTGATTGAGAAACAGCCAGACTTTGTTCTAGGATCATATTTTTAATACACAAGGAGTGAGCATTTGTCCTTTCCTACACTGGCCTGAATTGGGATGCTTCTCATTCACACAACTTTTTCATTGACTGAAACTTAGCCATTGGTTTCATCAATACAGTTAAGCTGTCATCATTTAAACCGCAATGATTCCAAAATCTTTGGTGGCTTCTTTTCCCAAGAGGAAGACTGATCACTCCTCACTCGCTATCTTATGTCCAACTGATATTGTCTATTAATAAAAGTTCCATGCTAAGAAAGAAACTCTGCCATAAGATGCTTGTTGCTATTTTAGCTCCATCAACAGCTCTGAAGAGTTGGCAATTTCTTTTAAACCCATTCGCTGGTTTGCAATCCTGTGTGATTAATGCAGCTGTTAATTTCCTACCATTACCGGAACCCATTTGTTCGTGAAGCCTCATGCCAGAAAATGGCCATAGGATCAATACTTGCGGGGATCCAAAAACTCCCTGAAGAGTCAGAAAGGTCAAATGCATCATGAGTCAGGAGAAATCTCAGGCTCACTTGGTTTAGCACCCTCACCCAAAGACTTCACCTGTAGCCTGAATTATCCTGTTTCCTCTCTAAATTGGGAAGATCCCTGAGGAAATGCACAGCCAGGCGGCTTTTAGGGTGTCTAGTCTTCCCATTTTTAGCACTCAGAAATCCTCCTGATGTGACTCCTGCTGTTTGGAAAAGGCGTCCATTTTCAGAGGTATGTGGGAGGGAAATGTGAAGCTGCTGGAGATGTAATTTATTTTAATGTCTATCTCCCCCTCTAGACCATAAATCTCCTCATGGGCAGGGACTGTGTCTACCAGCTGTACAATATTGAAGCAGCATGGCTTAATGGAAAGAGCACAGGCTTGGGAGTCAGAGATCACGGGTTCTAATCTCTGCTCCACCACTTGTTAGCTGTGTGGCCTTGGGAAATAAAAAAACAGCCGGGAAAAAAATAATCATAACTGAACTTTCACTAGCACATGCATGATCAATCAGCCAGTCAGTCAATTTTATTTACTGAGTGCTTACTATGTGCAGAGCACTTTACTAGGCACTTGGGGGAGTACGATATAACAATATAACACACATTTCTAATTACAGCTCTGCCACTTGTCTGCTGTGTGAACTTGGGCAAGTCATTTCACTTCTCTGGGCCACAGTTACCTCATCTGTAAATCTCAATGGGGATTGAGACTGAGCCCCACGTGGGTCAGGACTGTGTCCAACTTGATTTGCTTGTATCCACCCCAGCTCTTAATACAGTGCCTGGCACATAGTAAGTGCTTAACAAATACCGTCATTAACATTCCTTGTCCACAACAAATTTACAGTCTAGAGGGTGACACAGATACTAATATAAATAAATGAATAAATAAATTACAGATATAATCACTTCCTCTACCCTGTTTGAATGGTCATGGGTCAGCACTGCAGAGGATAAGGTGGACTCATCACAGGTCACTGGCCAAACTGGCTACCAACCTTCTTCAGCACCCAGGTAAATGCTTCTCATGCTCAAAATCCCCCTCCAGCCCAGGCCATGTCCAGCATTCTGTTTAAGCCCACCTCCAACATGCTTCATAGCACTAGTCGGATCTTGGACAAGACTTCATAGGGGAGACCCAAACTGAGATGTCTTGACATCACGATGCTGCCGTTTGTGGCCATGAACAGATTGCTAAGGTGAAAAGCAGTGTGGACTACTGGATAAAGTTCTGGACTGCGAGACAGAGAAACTGGGTTCGAATCAGGTCTGCAGTGTGACCTCAGGTAAGTCACTTGACTTTCTCTCTGCCTCAGTTACCTCATCTGTAAAATGGGGATTAACACTGTGAGCCCAATATAGGACAGGGATTGTGTCCAAGTCGATTTGCTTGTATTCCCCCTCCTAGCACTGAGTACAGTGTCTGATGCATAGTGAGTGTCACAATTGTCACAATTATTATATCTCTGCACCTCAGTTCCCTCGTGCAAATGGGGATTCAATAGCTGTTCTCCCTCCTACTTAGACTGTGAGCCCCCTGTGGGACCTGATGATCTTGTATCTACCCCAGAGCTTAGTACATCGCTTGGCACATAGTAAGCACCCAACAAATACCACAGTTACCAACAATTAAGTTGCAGTCTCAGCTGTCTTTTCCCTCAGCTTCCAAACAGATGCCACACCAGCCTACATGGTTCAAATCTAAACGAAGAGAAGCAGGCCGATATAACTGCATGTGATGTGGATGGCTTTGTGAAAGGTTCCGGGCTTCAGACTATGGCATGCAGCCACCCTGACCATATGGGAGAGGGGATTTCTAGCCCCCTTAATGGATTGGTCAAGGCAGCTCAGCTGCTGCTCACAGATCAGAGTGAGAAGGAACCATGCTCCAGATTGGTGTGCAGGTGGTAAATAAAGCAAGACAGGTGGACTGTTCATGTGATTCTAAATCAGTATTTGAAGACTAACTGCAAAAACATCCCCTTAAAAACATCCAACTGATTGAGTCTAACACTAAACCAGTCGCCTGGGTTGTATATATTATCTGAAAGGAGAAGGAAGAATGCTTCCTTCTACATATTGCTGGATATACTTCACCTGTCCAATGTATTATTCTTTGAGCATGAAGGAGAGTTTATACCTACAGGCATATTTCACCATTACGCCTTTATGTGATCCTTGAAAGTGTGGCTGTATCAGGAATGGCTGTAACATGAGCTGTATTTTCCCGTGGACAAAAGTATGCTAAATTGGATTCTGTTTCTCAAACCTCTAGGGAAATATGGAATTCCTCTATGTGTAATATATACCATTATATCAAGTACTGCTAAGTTCTGTTAAAGTAATTCAAGGATTAACATCACTAAACATTATTAGACTTTGTAGGTAGCTGGGAAAGTAGAAGCTTATTCTGTTAGCTGTGTGGTGGTTTTTCAAACTTAGAGAAGCAATTGTCCAATTTGGATTGAATAACAGTCTTTTTCTTGTTTTCAAAGTATTTTGTAGTAGGCCAACTCCTTCAGAACATCTCCTTTTTATGGTATTTATTAAGTGATTGATATATGTCAAGCACTGTCCTAAGCGCTGGGGTAGAGACAAGTTAATCAGCCCACATGGGGCTCACAGTCTTAGTAAAAGGAAGAACAGCTAGCGAATCTCCATTTTACATTTATGGAAACTGAGGAACAGAGAAGTTAAGTGACTTGCTCAAGGTCACAGAGCAGGCAAGTGGCAGAGCTAGGATTAGAATCAACTGATCAATGGTATTGACTGAGAATTTACTAGGTGCAGAGCACTGTACAGAGTGCTTGGGAGAGCACAGTACAACAGTATTAGCAGGCACGTTCTCTGCCCATAATTAGTATCAGTCTAGACCCAGGTCCTTTGACTACATGGCCTGGGCTCTTTCCACTAAGCCAAACTCCTCTCTCTATCAGAGGCTCCAATCATTTTTACATATTAATTTGCTTTCTTTACTATATAGGCAAGATTTCTTAATAACCAAATTTCATCTAATGGTGGAGAGACAGGGCATAACTTCTTCATCTGTGCATCTAGTGCATTTTGAAATGATGTATTGCATTATCAAGGTATCAAACTAAGCTCTCCTGTAAAATGTAAGCTTCTCGTGGGCAGAGATTACATATGCCAACTCTGTTGCATTCTATTCACTCTACCTTAGCATTTAGAACGAGACTTGGTACTCTAGTAAGTGGTTAACAAATACCATTATTATGACCGAGATAAAATCCCCTAGTCCATTTACCTTCCCCCTCTCAGGGTCACACCTGGAGAGTTTCCAGTACTTGACCAGTCTTGGCTATGGGAGGGAGAGACACGCAGAGGCCTATTCATTCCATTCCTAGCTTGGGCAGTGGCTAGTGAGTGGAAGGCAATCTGATACAAGTCAAAATTCACCCATGCTGGGTATCAGTGACATGGGAGAGAGTCGAGGACGGAGACTCGAGTTAACTGTGCAGAAGGTGGCAATGGTAAACCAATTCCGTACTTTTACCAAGAAAACTCTATAGCTATGCTAGCAGAATAATTTCAGATGGAGAGCTGGGTGTTCTGGGAAAGATGTGTCCTTGGTGTCGCTATGGGTCAGAAATGGCTAGACAGCATAAGACAAGACAATTGACGTAGCCTAAATGGATGGATCATACTGTACGAAACAGATATTTCTAGTCTGTATATTTCCTCGTAAAATGTTGCTATTTTGCATCTTGTACTTGCTTTACTTTTAAGGTAAGTTAACTTAGACAAATACTTTGGCTGGGCTCTACTGCTCTGTTCCATTCAGGTGTGCAAGCTGTACTCATGCTTTTGAAAAAAGCAGCATGAGGTAAGAAGCAAAAATATACTGAAAGGCACAGCTAGACCACTTGTGCATGCTAATTATCTAGCTATGGCCAAGTTTTTGCATAATGTTGTCAATTGTTCTGTGTGGCTCTTTGAATTAGTAAATATGCAAGAATCACTGTTTTGATCAACACAATCTTAGTTTTCTTTTCTACCATTTATGTGCTCCAGAGAGGTTAGTGCTCATTATAAAAATTAACAAATTCAATTTAACCGGGCCCTTATGAGGAAGGAAAAGCCTAAACCCCTCGCCCCATTTCTTAAGGAGGTAAAATAAATCTATAGTATAATTGCCTCCACCTAAAAGCTCTCCAAATCCCAGCTTCATTGTTACTTATTACATTCTTAGTAAAAGTTTACTATATACCATGCACTGTGCTAAATGCTGGGGTTGAATAAAGAAAAGGTAATATAAGATAATCGAATAAGGTAAGTCCCAATCCACAGAGGATCTCCCAGCCTAAATGGGAGGAAGAGCAAGTATTTTATCCTCCATTTTACAGATGAGAAAACTGAGAGGTAAAGTGACTTGCCCTAGGTTCCACAGCAGGCAAGCAGCAGAGCCAGTCCTGTACTAAGAGTGGGGTAGATAAAAGCTAACCAGGTGGGCCACAGTCCCTGCTCCATGTGGGGCTCACAGTCTTAATAAAAGTAACTGATGCACAGAGAAGTTAAGTGACTTGTTCAAGGTCTCAGAGTAGACAAGTGCTGGACCCGGGATTAGAATCCAGGTCCTCTGACTCCCAAACCCATGCACTTTCCACTAGGCCATGCTGTTTCTCAAAGTTATGGCCCGCAAAACTAAGATTTCTAAGCATCAGAGTTGGTGGGGAAAAGCTAGATCACAGCTGGTGACAGGTAAAAATCTAGCAAAAGTGCTTTCGCAAATATTTATGGAATGAGTTGTAGTAGTTTTTTGTTGTTGTTTTCATCAAGAGTCTTCATTTGTGAAGGTTCAATCTCTAGAAGGATTAATGAATCCATGCAAATATTGTCTTGGCTTTCACCTCAGCTCACATCACACTAAATTATTCCATAGGTAGAAATCTGGTGCTCTAGGAGTAATATTAACTTTTTTTGAGGACAAGAGATCAGCTGTTCAATGGTACAGCAGAAATCCTGGGTATAGGGAAGCAACTATCCAGCTTCCTCTCCTAGTAGGTTCTGGTGCCATTGTTATATAAAGATAGATGGATCTTGAAAAGTCATGCCTTCCCAAATTGATTTCAATAACGGCAATAGCTTTGCAAAAATAAAGTCAATGCGCAAAATGGTGTAAACATCGCCAGGCACCTGGAGAAGCTCTAAACACTTTGATCGTTTTGCATAATTGTACTATTGTTATTTCTTTTTCAACAATCTGCCTCAGTTCACAAGGTACATTGTGAATTTTCATGCAAGGTTTCACTCACCAGAATAATTTGAGTGTGATGTTTACAGAGTGAGGTGAAAGCCAAGGCAATATTTGTATGGATTATTTAATCCTTCTAGAAATTGAAACTTTACAAATGAAGACTCTTGATATAAAAAAAAAACTGCTACAACTCTTTCCATAAATGTTTGCGAAAGCACTTTTGCTAGATTTTGGAAAGCATCATGAATTCAAAAACCATGCAATTTACATCACATAATAATTGTCCCTCAAATTTGTTCCATTGTTGATGAAAGATTCATTAGACTTGCAATCGTTTTGCAATGATACATGCAAGACCATCATGCTGAAGAGAATAACCCATCTATTCTTTCCAAACTTATCAGTCTTATTTCTCCTTCATCATCTCAATTGTGTGATTTTTTTTTTAAACTGACATCTACCTAATTGTGCATGAAATTCAAAAGCAAGGCACATTTGGTTTCCTTTCTTATACAACCTGGAAGATGGAGCTGTCCAATAGCAAACAGGACACAATGGATTTGGTGAATGCTCCAGCCTCAATTTCAAATGAGGTGGGCTCAGTTCAAGTCCTCCGTAAACAATCGAAGGCACTAGAATGTCCCAGAAAGAAAGCCTTTTTGTTTCCAGCTGGGGAGAAGTTCAGGCTCCTTTGCTGTGTACTGAACAGCTGGACTTCAAAAGGTGAGAAGTAGCATGGCCTAGTGGATAGAGCACCGGCCTGGGATTCAGAAGGACCTAGGTTCTAATTCCAGCTCCAACACTCGTCTGCCGTGTGACCTTGGCCGAGTCACTTCACTTCTCTGTGCCTCAGTTACCTCTTCTGGAAAATGGGAAGCCCCATGTGGGACAGTGACTGTCCAATCTGATTGCTTATATCTAATCAAATGCTTAGTACAGTGCCTGGCACATAGTAAGAGCTTAACAAATAGCATTAAATGAAAAGGTGCCACACTTCCTTTTCACTTGCCCTGACCCCTCTTCAACTCTCCAGCTTCCTTCTGCTGGCTCCTGTTGTCGTCCTGGCCCAGCTTCCCCCCCTCCTCCCTGCAAACCCACCAAGCCACAGCCTTACAACTTCAAAGACCTCCTAAAATCTCACCTTCAGGAAGCCTCCCCCGATTAATTCACAACACCAAGCCGGTTCAACCCAACTCCCACTCTTTTTCTCATCCCCACTGCTTATCTACAGGTGGACAGTCAACTGTTCAGTCGATTATTTATTGAGTTAATTTCAACCAGACATGTTTTTACTCCAAATTATTCCTACTCCTGCTCAAATGATTTATCACTATTTATAAACTAAGTGCTACTGATGAGAAGCAGCCTGGCCTAGTGGATAGAGCACGGGCCTGGGAGTCAGAAGGACCTGGGTTCTAATCCTGACACCACCACTTGTCTGCTGTGTGACCTTGGGCAAGTCACTTCACTTTCATTTGATCGTATTTATTAAGCGCTTACTGTGTGCAGAGCACTGTACTAAGCACTTGGGAGAATACAATCCAACAATAAACAGACACGCTCCCTGCCCATAAAGACTGCCCATACAGTCTGTTCCTCAGTTACCTCATCTGTAAAATGGGGAAGCCATCAGAGAAACCTCCAGGGAAGCTGTCTCCAGGGTCATCATTTGTCCCGCTGATACTGTCTCCAGCTTCTGTGTTAAGAAGAGTGTATCTTCCCCAGTGCTTAGTACGTTGCCTGGGACATAGTAAGTGCTTAACAAATACCAGTAAAAAAAAAAAAATTGCAGGCTCAGGGTCCTGGAGCAGAACAACAGATGGGAATGCCCACACATGTAGTCAATCAATCATATTTGTTGGGTGCTTACTGTGTGCAGAACATTGTACTAAGCACTTGGGATGGAGCAAAACAACAAAATAACAGTGTAGAGGATGGGTTTATAGCCTAGAGGATGAGTTTACAGCCTAGAAGAGGAGCTTACAGTCTAGAGGATGAGCTAGTCAAAAAAGAAGACTAGCTATTAGCAGTTGGGGATGGGGTCCCTGACCCTGCATTGGGGGAAGGGTCAGGATGAAGGACAGGTCAGTCTGCTGGCCCACCATCTTCTCTGTCCTGCTTTCCATGGCCCCAGATAAATGCAACCTCCAAAGTGGAAAAAAAAATGTCCTCAATCATATTGAATAATTGCTGTTCCTCCCTCAGATTTATCTTCCTTTTCCCGAGCCTTTGTAAAACTGGTGGTGCCATGGCTGGTTCTGGGGAATAACACAACGTCTATTCACCTGCCTCACTACCTTCTCCTCCCTCGGGGACTGAAATGCAAGGAGTTATTCTGAAGGGCAAATCTCCAAAAGAAAACAGACTACAATTTGGCATAATTTCAGCTTCTACAGCTAAAACTAAATTCTAAGTCATGAGGGTTTTGAGTTTTGATTTTTGTATTTTTGAGGAACTTGACATTTCTCAACAGGAATTGGAAAACTGACACATCAATAGTAACCAATTTGTGGAAACTTCAAATTCCAGGCCATTTTTCATTTTGTTACATTATTCATCTGGAAACCAACCTATTTCCTTCACAAAGAGACTCCCAGCAATCAAAGGAGATCAAAATGGGGCCACAGAAGTGAGTAAACTGGAATCAAGGACAGACCCAATTTTGTTCCTGAGACATACAACCCTTTCTCGGGGATGCCAATATCTTGGCTATATCTCCTTTCTTTTCCTATCAATCCATTGCTGTTTTTCACTGTTTTCCTTGCTAGCTCCCAAACTTCTCCTTTTTCTTCCTAACTGGTTACCACCCCCTCTCTATATTCCCATTCATTCTTGTGCCTACCATTCATTCCCTTGAGTTCCAGATTTCCAGTGATTTGATTTGGAGGCCCCTGGTTTTCTCTGGAGTCTTCTGACTGATCCTTCTTTCCAACCCTGCCATCACTGGAGCTTCTGGAAGCCTTGGGGGGAGTGGGGAGGGGGGGCAAACCTGCTCTCTCCATAACCACTAGCCCACTGATGCCCTTATTTCTCTGCCTACCTTCCCATCCAACCACACCCAGCCTCATGTTCCATACTACGCTATAGAATTCCACATCTGCACTTGACCTCGGCCTTAATGGTTTCCTTCTGTCCATTTCCATCTCCCCCCTCCAGCTCCCCTTCCTATTGGGCATTCAGGCACTCTTGAATTCCAATCTATTTGTCTAGAGTTTAATTTTTATTTTAAATGGTACTTGTTAAGCTCTAACTATGTGGCAGACTGGGGTAGATACAAGAAAATCAGACTGGACACGGTACTTGTCCTACATGGGGCTCACAGTCTAAGACAGAGAATTTAATACCCACTTTACAGATGAGGCAACTGAGGCACAGAGAGACTACCTGACTTGTTTAAGGTCACCCAGCAAAAACATAGTGGAGCTGGATTAGACTCCAGGTCCCCTGACTCCCAGGCCTGTGCCCTATCCACTAGGCCTTATTACTTTCCTAATCTATCTTTAATCCATCCTTAGTTAAGGTTCCCCTCCTCCAAGTTCTTTGGGTTTTTTTCTTAAATGGCATTTCCTAAATGCTTGCTATGTCCCAGGCACTATACTAAGCACTGGGATGAATACAAACTAATCAGGTTGGACACAGTCCATGTTCCATGTGGGACTCACCATCTTAATCGCCATTTTACAGATGAGGTGACTGAGGGAGTTAAGTGACTTGCCCAAGGTCACACAACAGACAAGTGGCAGAGCTGGGATTAGAACCCACATCCTTTGACTCCCATCCCCCTGCTTTTTCCACTAGGCTGTGTTGCTTCTCTGAACTCATTGTTCATAGTTTTGTACAATCTAATGAGAAGGTGGAAAGGCCAGATTATCGTCTGGAACCTCTGGATAAGTAAGTCTTTGATTTTTTTCTGTGGCAGATGGGAGACCTCCAGACCCTCAGCCAATTCCGAGAGGAGATTTGAGCACATCGGCTGGTTCAGAAAGCTATGACACACACCCGGGGTCTTCAGGTATGTGGAAGCAATGAACAGGTGGAAAGAGCAGGGCTTGGGACTCAGAGGACAGGGGTTCTAATTCCGATTCCACCACTTGTCTTCTGTATGACCTTGGGCCAGCCACTTAACTTCTCTGTGCCTCAGTTCTCTCATATGTAAAATGGTGATTAAGACTGTGAGCCCCTCATGGGACAACCTGATTATCTTGTATCTACCCCAGCACTTAGAACAGTGCCTGACATATAGTAAGGGCTTAACAAATACCATTATTACTATTATTATCATTATTCATTGGAGAGGGTTTTTTTTTCTGTTTTCATGTTCAGAGCAAAGACAGGATAGTAGGCTTGGTAAGTGTGTTAGATAATCCAAGGTATCTGAAATCACATCTCCAGGAGGCCTTCCCTGATTAATTTCTCATCTCCCCTCCCTGTAGTCTTCCCTACTGCTACTTCAGCCTTTTTGTGTCATCTAAGTACTTCAGCCGTTTTGTGTCATCTAAGCATTTGGGTCCTCACACACCCCTTTCCCCAGATCTGTGACTCCCCATCACCTCTGCCCCCCTGAACTTGAGTACATATACTTATATTTTACTTTTTCCTCGTACCTGTAATTGATTTTTGTGTCTGTTTCCTCTGCTAGATGTTAAGCTCCGTGAGAGCAAGGATCATGTCTACTAACTCTTCCAAGTGCTCAGTACAGAGTTCGGCACTCTACTGATAGAGCACAGGCCTGGGAGTCAGAAGGTCAAGAGTTCTAAACCCGGCTCAGCCACTTATCTGCTGTGTGACCTCGGGCAAGTCACTTCACTTCTCTGGGTTTCAGTTACCTCATCTGTAAAATGGGGATTGAGACTGTGAGCCCCATGTGGGACAGGGACTATGTCCAACCCAAAATACTTGTATCCACCCCAGTGCTTAGTACAGTGCCGTAGTAAGTGCTTAACAAATACCATAATAATAATACTAATCATTATTAGGAAGCAGTCAAGAAATACTGTTGATTAATGGGGAACACGCAGGAAGGAAGTTGCACGTTGAATCAGTTGTCTATTCACATTATATTGGTTGTTTTAGAGTCAAAATTCAGGATTTTCTTTTTGCTCTATTGGCAAATAAGGGTGACTCCTGATTATGTCGAGATCCTGTTTTTTAAGCTGACACCTGTGGAAGCAACATTCACTCTTTTAGGCCTCTAGTGGACAATTTTAGCAATTTCAGCTTCAGTGTCCTACAGTCCTCTAGTGGACTGAAAGAGTAAGAGTCTCCTTTTCATTATTATTATTATTATTAATTATTATTATACTTGTTAAGCAGCTACTATGTGCCAGGCACCGTACTATGCATTGAATGGATACAAACAAATCGGGTTGGGCACAGTCCCTGTCCCAGGTAGATCTCACAGTCTCAATCTCCATTTTACAGGTGAGATAACTGAGGCACAGAGAAGTAAAATGACTTGCCCAAGGTCACAGAGTAGAAAAGTGGCAGAGCAGGGAATAGAGCCCATAACCTCCTGACTCTTTTTCCTGTGCTCTATCCACTACGCCATGCTGCTTCCTCCGTTCCCTTTGCAACTAATACCCCAAGCGTCAGTACTTAGGCCAGAGGTCGGGTATCTATGGCTCGCAACTGAGTTATGTGTCATTGGTGTCAAATGTGGCTCTCGAGCATAGATGCCAATAATAATAATAATTGTGGTATTTATTAAGCGCTTACTATGTGCCAGGTACTGTACTAAGCGCTGGGATGGATACAGGCAAATGGGGTTGGACAGAGTCCTTGTCCCATATGGGGCTCTGGGGCTCAATCCCCATTTTACAGATGAGGTAACTGAAGCACAGAGAAGTGACTTGCCCAAGGTCACTCAGTAGAGAAATGGCGGACTCCCATGCCTGTGCTCTGTCCACTATGCCACGCTCATCTCCCTCTGTGTGCAGATTGGGGGAGAGGATTCTCGAGCCCAGGAATGGTGAGTTTTAGTCCTGGGGGTCTCAAGGGTATTACAGGCAGAGGATTGGGTCAGGGGACCTGCCCCACCTGGCATGCTACCTGATGCCAGTTGATGCTCCAGGAGCCAGGCACCTTCAGAAGACTTCTACCAGTTTAGGCTATTTGTCATTAAATAGAATTCATAGAAGACTATCTTCCTAGTTCTTTTAATACTTCCCGCTTTCTGCTCTCCTTGCCCCTCCCTTTTCTGCCCCCTCTCCTGTCCCCACCTATTTCCTCCCTTTCCCTCATCTCTTCTTTTCTCTTTTCTTTTTCCTAAGCAGCAAGGCATAGTGGATAAAGCATTGGGCCTAGGAGTCAGAAGGTCATGGATTCTAATTTCGGCTTCGCCATTTGTTTGCTTTGTGACCTTGGAAAGTTACTTCACTTCTCTGGTCCTCAGTTACCTCATCTGTAAAATGGGGATTGAGATTGTGAGCCCCATGTGGGACAGGGACTGTGTCCAACACAATTTGCTTGTTTCCACCCCAGGGCTTAGTACAATGGCTGGTACATAGTAAGTGCTTCCTATTATTATTACAAATACCACAATTATTATTATTATTGTTTCCACCTCCCCAATCAAATGCCTGCCAGAAGCAATGACTGTTGCTAAGAACTGTTGTTACTATGAAGCAGTCTCATCGCTCAGTGACCTCACTACAGTGTATGTACTTTGCTCCATGTGACATAATGAAGTCTTGGGTCATACAGAAGATTATACAATCTTGGCGCACCACTTGATTAAAGGATTTATCTTCTTTGGCTCTTCTGCATAAAAAGTTTGTTGACCCTGAACCTAGACAATGGGGACAAGAGATCCACTTAAGAGACATCTAGCCCAGAGAAGCCTTTGGAAATCCCACAGACATCTCAGATTGCCCAGAACATTCTGGAACAATAATTGGACCCCAAGTTGTGAACCACAAAAACTCTGGATTCCCCACAGCTGCTTTTGCTCATAACATGGCTACTGAATCCAAAGCTTGCAGGGTGATATGGGGGGCAGAAGGAGGGTGGGGTTGGAAGGTGGATTTGCAGTTTTGATTACACAAGTGGAGGTAACAATAAACAGATATATCCCCTGCCCACAGAAAGACCTGGGTTCTAATCCCAGCTCCACCTCTTGTCTGCTGTGTG
This sequence comes from Tachyglossus aculeatus, assembly GCF_015852505.1. Classification (NCBI taxonomy): domain Eukaryota; kingdom Metazoa; phylum Chordata; class Mammalia; order Monotremata; family Tachyglossidae; genus Tachyglossus; species Tachyglossus aculeatus. The sequence continues at coordinate 75,415,115 of NC_052086.1, forward strand.
ACGCTGTGCAAGTCACTTCACTTCTCTGGGCCTCAGTTTCCTCATCTGTAAAATGGGGATTAAGACTGTGAACCCCATGTGGCCAGAGACTGCATCCAAGCTGATTATCTTGTATCTACCCCACCGCATAGAACAGTGCCTGTCACATAGTAAGTGCTTTAACATATTCCATAAAAATAAAAATCTCAGAAAGTTTAACCCTCCCTGACTGTTACAGTAGGGAGTTCTCCAGACAGTGTGGTTTCTCAGGGCTATTTTCCCTGAGCTTCATCTTCTCTAAGCACCATCAGCCTACTCTGGGAGAAAGCTTGCCTTGCCCCACTGGATTCCGCTCCTAGCTAACGATTCCAGAATCAGAATTCCAGAATCAGCAGGTATCTCAAGGAGTTTGGAGCAGACTGAGACATTCCAGAAATAATGTCTCTGCTCCTTCGAGCAGCGGCGCTGAGATGCCAAAAGTTGCTCACCTTTTCCCATTCCCGGTCCTTGTTCAGCACAATCACCACCAGCCTGGGCTGGGCCTGGTAGCCGTCTTCTGTGAAGGACAGATCTTTGCCTTCCCATGTCACATTTATCATGAATCTAGGAGAAAAAAAAAAAGATGTTCAGTGAAAAATAAATGAGCTGCCCGGCGGTTCACGAGCTAGTTAATTTCAGTCCTCATCTGAACGCTGAAGAACTGTGTCCCAGAAATGCCCCAATCTGTAGAACTGAATCCGGAGGTGGTGGGCGAGGGAGAATAAGACCGCTTTCAAAGAGTAGGCAGAGCATCCTGGCATCTGAGTGCAACTCATAATCAGTAACTTTGCTTCAGCTCTTTGCTTCAGAATTCTTATTCTGCTTTCCAGCTGTTTGATACTAATAACACCTCCTGAAGTAGCAGCAAGCAACCAAAACAATGCTGAGAGAGAGAGAGAGAGAGAGAGAGAGGGAGAGGGAGAGAGAGAGAGAGAGAGAGAGAGAGAGAGAGAGAGCATGTGCCTATGTGTGTATGTGTGTGTGTAAGAGAGACAGAGCCCATACTTCCAGAATATGCAGCCTGGGAAACTTTTCGGGGCAAGCTCCATGCTTTGAGATTGAAGGTAGATGCCCAGTATTAGGTAATAACAATAATAACCGTGGCATTTGTTAAGGGCTTTCTATTTGCCCAGCACTGCACTAAGCACTGGAGTGGACACAAAATTATCAGGTCAGATAAAGTCCCTGCCCGGCATGGGGCTTACAGTCTCAGTAGGAAGGAGAACAGGTATTTAATCTCCCTTGCACTGATGAGGAAACCAAGGTCCAAAGAAGTTAAGTGACTTGCCCAAGGTAATACAGCAGGCAAGTGGCCGAGCCAGGATTCGAACCCAGGTTTGCAGACTCCCAGGCCCATGCTTTTTCCACTAGGACATGCTGCTGTAACTAGGATGTGTTAAGAACCACCAATGAATCCCTGCCTGGATTACTGCAAATTCTTTGTATTTCTCTTAGTCTTAGGCACCTCTTGCTAGAAGCTAAGCAAGATAATTAAAATAATAATGATGATGATAATACTACTAATAATAATGATAATAAAAATAATTGTGGTATTTGTTAAGCCCTTTCGATATAAACTGATAGAACTAATTTAAAAGTAATTGAATTTAAATTAGAAAGAATAATTGTAGAATTCACTTTACTGTAAAAGTCGGATTTTTTTGTTTCAAGTGCTGTAATTTAAAATGTTAGTTGTGATGAAAAAGCAGCCGAAAAACTGTTTCGTATTTTTTGCTGCAATTTACCGTATAACATAAACCTAATAATTTTGTCATGGCTTTTCAATTTTGCATATTTGCTTTACTTTTATGCTGATCTTTTTTACTGACTTGGTAAGATTTGCTTTATCTAAACAATTTTTATGTGGTGACTTGCCCTTAAAATGAAATTTTTAAGATTTTTATAGGTTTTCAGGTTATTGTACTAAGCACTGGGATAGAAACAAGACAATCAGGTCAAACACAGTTCCTGTCCCACAGTCTAAGTAGGAGGGAGAACAGGTATTTAATATCTAGTCAGCACCAACAGAAAAGTTTCCACATTCGGCCAGACCCAGAAACCAAGGTTTCCCAAGTGTGACTATTTTTCCAGAACTCTCTCTGTCAACTTGGAAAGCCTCACTCTAGGTTGGTGAAAATCAGGGCCCTCCTCCAACTTCAAAAGTGAAGAGAACATCAAGATATGTGACTTGCTTTGCTAATGTCGAAAGGCAGTGGGTGGATTATAAGTAATAATAATAACAATAATAGTTCTGGTATTTGTTGGGCACTTACTGTGTGCCAAATACTGTTCTAGAATAAAACAAGGCTGGGAAATTATTATTATTATTATTATTATGGCATTTATTAAGCGCTTACTATGTGCAAAGCACTGTTCTAAGCGCTGGGGAGGTTACAAGGTGATCGGGTTGTCCCATGGGGGGCTCACAGTCTTAATCCCTATTTTTACAGATGAGGGAACTGAGGCACAGAGAAGTTAAGTGACTTGCCCGAAGTCACACAGCTGACAATTGGCGGAGCTGGGATTTGAACCCATGACCACTGACTCCAAAGCCCGTGCTCTTTCCACTGAACCACACTGCTTCTCATCACTGAAATCACTGAGGTGACATTGTCAACTCTTTTTCTCATTTTCAACAATGTACATTTTACATTTTATAGCCATGGTATTATTTCTTCCCCTCTTTTCCAGGATTTTACAACTTATTCCTGGTGGCTGCTATCTGACAATTTTAAAACATTTTTTTTCCTACTTCTGCAATGTCAGGTAAACCTCCTCTTCATTTACTATTTCCCTTACTCCTTGTGCAAATATGTGGCTCCACAGTTTCCCTCAACTGCTTTTCAATTGCCTCATAGGCCTACAGATGTCTCCCCTCTCTTTTCCCTTGGAGAAGATGGCAAATTGTCTTTTCCTTTGGAAATCTGATTATTTCACATGTTCTCTAGCATTTTAATTACATTTTATTTCCCCTTAGTCTCTAATTACTTCACCGTTTCCAAAAATGTCTCCTTTTGTCCCCTATTTACCATTTCTCAATTTCAGATTAATTTTCCCTTCTCTTTATCATTCCCTTGTTCCAAATACCGCTTTCAGAGTTAGGCTGTCCCTCACTGCTTTCCTTCGCTGTTTGGGGTAATCGTTTTCATTTGTCATTTCATTAAATCATTTTGAAACCAGCTATAATTTCTCACATCTTCAGGCACTTTCAGATCTCTCTGTCTCTCTTTCTCTCTCACTTTAAATCTTTTCATCCTTTGATTCCTGTCTCCAGTTCTCTTAGCATCTCATTAACCATTTCCTTTCCTAATGATAACGATAATAATAATAATAATAATAATAATAATAATGGTGCTTGTTAAGTGCTTACTATGTATCAAGCACTTTCAGATCACTCTCCTCTCTCTCTCTCTCATTTTAAATCTTCTGATCCTTTGATTCATGTCTCCAGTTCTCTAATCATCTGATTAACCATATTGTTTCCTAATAGCAATAATAATGATGTAATTTGTTAAGCACTTACTACCTCTCAAGCACTGTTCTAAGTGCTGGGGGAGATACAAGCTAAATAGGTTGGACAGGGTTCTTGTCCCAAATGGGGCTCACAGCCTTAGTCCCATTTTACAAATGTGGGAACTGAGGCTCAGAGAAGTGAGGTGACTTGCCCAAGGTCCCAGAACAGAAAAGTGTTCACCAGAACACTTTCTCCAGAAAGCAGACGCATTTCCAACAAATTGCATCTGGAGGTAGCTCAGGGAAAGCAGAGGAGAAAGGAAAAGATGGTTCTTATGGACAGAACTGGAGGGGAGGTAAGGCCTGGCACTACTCATCCTAACCAGGGACCTAGAGAACTGCCCTCTGCCCCAGACACAGATGTTCTAGCGTTCCAGACAGCGGGAGCACCATGGGCGACTGGCATGAGGATGGGAGCCCAGGTAGTTAGCTCCTGGCACTGTCACCCCCTGCTCTCTCCAGCGATATCTCTGGGGCAGTTCCAGCAATCAGCAGCGGGCAAACTGAGGTAGGGGTGGGAGGTTTGGCGAAGGGGGAAGCCGCAGAGAATGACAGTCAACAGTCTGGACTAAGTGGCAGGGGAGGGACTAGGGGACAGGGGACCCAGGTTCTAAGCCTGCTCCATCACGTGCCTGCCCTGTGAGCATGGACATCAGCCTCCTCTCTGATCTCCCATCGTCCTGTCTCTCCCCACTTCAGTCCATACTTCATGCTGCTGCCTGGATTGTCTTTGTGCAGAAATGCTCAGGGCATGTTGATCCCCTCTTCAAAAATCTCTAGTGGCTGCCAGTCAACCTATGTATCAAGCAGAAACCCCTCACTCTCGGCTTCAAGGCTCTCCATCACTTCGTCCCCTCCTACCTCACCTCCCTTCTCTCCTTCTATAGCCCATCCCGCACCCCCAACTCCTCTGCTGCTAACCTCCTCACTATGCCTCATTCTCACCTGTCCCACCATCAACCCCCAGCCCACATCCTCCCCCTGGCCTGGAATGCCCTCCCTCTGCACATCCACCAAGCTAGCTCTCTTCCTTCCTTCAAAGCCTTACTGAGAGCTCCCCTCCTCCAAGAGGCCTTCCCAGAGTGAGTCCCCCTTTTCCTCTCCTCCTCCCCATCCCCCCCGCCCTACCTCCTTCCCCTCCCTACGGCACCTGTATATATGTTTGTACAGATTTATTACTCTATTTTACTTGTACATATTTACTATTCTATTTATTTTGTTAATGATGTGCATATAGCTTTAATTCTATTTGTTCTGACAATTTTGACACCTGTCTACATGTTTTGTTTTGTTGTGTGTCTCCCACTTCTAGACTGTGAACCTGTTGTTGGGTAGGGACCGTCTCTATATGTTGCCAACTTGTACTTCCCAAGCACTTAGTACAGTGCTCTGTACACAGTAAGCGCTCAATAAATACTATTGAATGAATGAATGAATGAAGTGACAGAGCTGTTATTAGAATGCAGGTCCTTCTGTCTCCCAGACCGAGTTCTATCCACTGGACATGCTGCTTTTCCTGTCCATGGTATAAAGCTCTCTGCCTTTTAACTAGTTTCAATTTCCTGTTAATCTCTCCCGTCCAATCCACTTTGCTTTCTCCTACTATGGCTTTGTGTATTTACAACATCTTTTTGGCCTTGATGCCCCATTACTTGGGATGATTTGTGTAGAAGAAGTATGGTGTAGTGGATAGAGCATGGGCCTGAGAGTCAGAAGGTCATGGGTTCTATTTCTGGCTCTACCCCTTGTCTGATCCATGACCTTGGGCAAGCCACTTCACTTCTCTGGATCTCAGTAACCTCATATGTAAAATGGGGATTGAGACTGTGAGCCCCATGTGGAACAGGGACTGTGTCCAACCCAATTTGTTTATATCCAACCCATTGCTAAGTACAGTGTCTGGCACACAGTAAGTGCTTAAAAAATACCACAATTATTATTATTTCCTGACTCTACTGAACAGACATTAAAGACTCTGCAGGCACCATGGCGAAAAGCATGCCATGATGTGATTTTAGCAACTCTTCTATGTGCAGTTCATCTTAGGGTGGGCAAGCTGAGAAGCAGCATGTCCTAGAGGAGGAAGCAGGAGCCTGGGAGTCAGAGGACCTGGGTTCTAATCCCAAATCTGTCATTTATCTACTGTGTGACCTTGGGGAAGTCACTTCATTTCTCTGAGCCTCAGTTCCCTCATTGGTAAAATGGGGTTTAAGACTGAGCCCCATGTGGGACATGGACTGTCCAACTTGATTAGCTTGTATTTACCCTGTGGCTTAGTACAGTGCCTGGCACATAATAAGTGTTTAACAAATAACATAAATAAAAAAGATACCTCTAGAAGGGTAAACCTCTCAGTACGGTGCCTTGCACATAACAAGTGCTTAACAAATGACGTAAAAAAAATGCTACCTCAACAAGGGTAAACTTCCTCAAGAACACATTAAGAAAGAAAATACTGGAAAATATTCTGAGTCACCCAAATATGGGCTTGGAAAAGAACCTTGGGCTGCATTCCTAGAGATGTGCAAACCAGATTCAGAGGAGTAAACACTTTTTAGGCCTGTGTGAGTTCAGCAAGGACTGCAGAAAATCATCAGCAGGATGAAAAAGCTCACTTCGAGCTAAGCTACAGTTTAGAACCTGTCAGAACAGAGTTAATTGCTATGCCCTAACCTAAATGGGAGCATAAGCATTGTCCAGAACCAGTTATGTAGCTTGACAACATGGTACAAATCTAGCACTAGCAATGGTGCACATTATGCCTTGGATTTGTGGGGTGGAAATAAATTCTCAGAGAGGACTTAACTTTATTAGTCACTTCCCAGATATCTATCTTTTTCACTGATAAGTGTAGAGCCACTTACAAATGCTAAGCATTTTATCTAAATAACTCATCACCTCTTTGTTAAGAATTCTATGTGGGGAAACCAGTAGAGAAACAGTGTGGTCTAGTGGAAAGAGCATAGGCCTGGGAGTCAGAGGACTTGGGTTCCAATCCCAGATCTGCCAATTACCTCATCTTTAAAATGGGGATTAAGATTGTGAGCCCTGCGTGGGACAGGGGCTGTGTCTAGCCTGGTTGCCTTGTATCTACCCCAGTGCTTGGTATAGTGCCTAGCTCAGAGTTAGAACCTAACAAATACCATTAAAAATAATCTAAATAACTAAAGGAGATTGTGGGAACCAATTTTCCAGAGTAAATGGCTGAAGAGCTTGTTACTTTGCTCCAATGACATTTGTCAAAGTAATTAGAGAGTTAATAATATAACCACAACCATCATTGTCATCACCACTGACAAGGATTTATTGATAGCCCTCAGGGGGGAAAGTAAGATACAAACACCTTTGAGTAGGAGCTAGGAAAAGAATGAGCCATGGACGTTAAGGAAAGGGAGAAGAGACATACTGTCAAATTAGATTTGCATCAAAATTATGTCTGCTGAGAAAGCAGCCCACTGAAATGTTGGAGGTAGCATGGAAGTGGCTCCGCTTCCAGTCCTATGGCACTTAACCAGTCAGTCAGGCAATCATTTTTATTGACCATCTACTATGTGCAGAGCACTATACTCAGCGCTAGGGAGAGTAGTGCTTTGTACACTCCCTGGAACATAGTAAGCGCTTAACAAATGCCAGAATTATTATTATTCTTATTAAACAGACACACTTCCTGCCCACTTTATTTATATGAATGTCTGTCTCCCCCTCTAGACAGTAAGCTCCTTGTGGGCAAGGAATATGTCTGTTATATTGTTATAGTTTACTTTTCCAAGCACTTAGTTCAGTGCTCTGCACACAGTAATAAATTTGATATCCTGACTGCCTGAGACCTCTCCATCAATAAAGGGAAACTGTATAACAAGATGGAACCAATCCAATATTACACAAACAGGGAGAATAGGTGACAGTGGGGAGAAGACCCATCTTGCTTGACACTGAAAGAAGGCCCTTGTAGGAGTTTAAAACACAAGTTCACTTTGAACTAGGATCTTAATAATAATAATAATAATAATAATAATATTTGTTAAGGGCTTACTATGTGCCTAGCACTGTACTAAGCGCTGGGGTGGATTTAGCAATTCGAGTTTGATACAGTCCCTGTCCCACGTGGGGCTCACAGTCTTAATCCCTATTTTACAGATGAGGTAACTGAGGCCCAGAGAAGTGAAGTGACTTGCCCAAGGTCACACAGCAGACAAGTGGATTAGAACTCATGACCTTCTGACTCCCAGGCCCATGCTCTATCCACTATGCCATGCCGCTGTCCATGAGAGGGCAGTCAGGGAAGGCCTCTCTTCAGGCTAAACACATTTATTGAGCACCTTCTGTGGGCACACTCCTGTCATAGGTGCCTGGAAAGCAGACGAAAGAAGTAAAAGACAAAATTCCTGTCACCGAGTTGCCTACAGTCCAATGGGGGATACAGTGACAAATTGTTACAAATAAGAGAACAGATATAAATAATAGATAGGAGAGAATAAATGAATAAAAAATGAACAAGTAGATAATTGTAAACCCCTAGGACGAGTGAAATGCATGATTTGATTCTGTTGAACTCCCCTAAACTTCTAGTTCAGTGCTTTGCATTCAGTAGATGTTTAAAAAATTCCACAGTCTAATGAACACTGAAGTAGCTCTTAATTAATTAATTGTGGGTTTTTGTTAAATGCTTACTATGTGCCAAGCACTGTATTAAGCTCTGGGGTAGATACAAGCTAATCAGATTGGACACAGTCCCTGTCCCGCATGGGACTCACAGTCTCAATCCCCATTTTACAGATGAGGGAACTGAGGCACAGAGAAGTGAAATGACTTGCCCAGGGCCTCATAGCAGACAAGTGGCAGTTCCAGGATTAGAAGTCCGGCACATAGTAAGTGCTTAACAAATACTATAATAAAATAAAATGAGGATCATCATTAAATTCTAGGTTGCCAATGAAAATAATGGGTTGTATATGGAGGTTCCAGAGAGTAGGTTGGCACAGAAAATCAGTTTTCACCATCTTATTATCAGCCTGAATCTACAAAGCAATTCATAAATCTGAACAGTGTCTGACATCCATGCTTCCTGAGACATCCATTGGCATTCCACAACTTCTGGGAAATTCTCTCAGACTTGCAGTGATGCATGTAACCCATTGGCTTGGAAGGGACTCCAGAGAACCCAAATATGATACTGACACAGCTTCCAAGAAGCATGCTTTGGGGTCAAGGAAGGGTTATTTTAAAATTGAGGATACATTGGTGTGTTTGAAAGAACTGGTGAAGGGGCCATAGGGGAGTGAGTTTTGGAAGGTGGCAGTCAGGGAGGGAAGGAGGGAGAGGGCAAGAGTTTTAAAAAGGGCATTGGAGACACTGGTGGAGGGGGGAAATTTTGAGAAGAGGCAAGGAATCTCTTGAGATACTGCTGGGAAAGATGGGAGAGTCAATGAGGTAGCAGGATGAGGTTGGGACTGAAAAGGTTCAGGGTAGATAATAATAATGATATTTGTTAAGTCCCCCCTCAGGATCACACCTGGAGAGTTTCCAGTACTCTACCAGTCTTAACTATGGGAGAGAGAGTCAAGCAAAGGCATATCCATTCCATTCCTAGTTTGGGCAGTGGCTAGTGAGTGGAAGACAATCAGCTACAAATCAAAACTCACCTGTGCTGGGCAGCAGCCGCATGGGAAACAATAGAGGGTGGAGACTTAAGTTGACTGCTTGGAAGGAGGCACTGGCAAACCACTTCCGTATTCTGACCAAGAAAACTCTATGGATACACTACCAGAACGGTGGGGCATTCTGGGAGAGATGTGTCCATAGTGTTGCTATGGGTTGGAGACAACTCGACAGCATAAGACAAGATTTGTTGTGTCAAGGACTGTTCTTAGCATGGGGGGTAGATATAAGGTAATTAGGTTGGACAAAGTCCCTGTCCCACATTGGGCTCACATTCTTAATCTCCATATTTTACAGATGAAATAACTCAGGTAACAGAGAAGTTAAGTGACTTGCCCAAGGTCACACAGCAGACAAGTGGCAGAGCAAGGGTTAGAACCCACATCCTCCAACTCGACTCCCAAGCCTGTGCTCTTGCCCCTAGACCATGCTGCTTAGGTAGTTCACGCCCAATGGTTTAAATTATCGAAGAAATAGATGGCAAGATCATTAGCGATGGGGGAAATCTGGGAACAAGGAGTTTAAGGAGGAAGTTAAAAGTCTGAAATAGCTGACATAGGCTTGGGCATGATAATTGATAACAGCATTGCTGGGTGGAGGAGAAGATGAATTTGAGAAAGCCAAGGTTGATTTGAAGTCTGTATTTCCACCAGCACAGCTCTGTGACAAGAGCATATGACTGGTAGAAGTGTATATTATATGAGATCCAGAGCTACACAATGGTGGAATGAAGCTGATGGAGGGACAGGGGGAATTAAGGTAAGCTGAGTTCAGTGGAGAGAGCAGAGTTGAGGGCAGGAATTTGTGAGTCAAAAGAAGGTAGTTTGGGGCCAAATGGGGCAAGATGACTTTAGAAGATTGGAGGAGGTAGACAGATCAGAAGTCCCTTTTGGGAGGCAGGGGAGAGAAGAGCTGTGCATGGAGAGGGTGTGTGGGAGACAAGATGGGTGAGGAAGTTCTGCTCAGAGAGAGGAATTCCAGAGTTGGTGAGGTTAGAGAATGTACAATGACTAGAGATAATGAGATCAAGCGGGTGTTCACTTTGGTGAGGTGCTGAAGTAGAACAGGAGGTCAGCGGAGTTGAGGAGTGAAAGGAAGCTGGTCGCTTGGTGGTCATCGGGAACATCCACACGGATATAGAAGTCTCCGAAAATCAGTGTAGGGACAGAGAAGGAGAGAAGGAATGTGAGAAAGGCATGAAAATAGTTCAAACTTTGGAGGTGGGGACTCAGGAGTGGTAAATATCTGATGGCAACACTAATTGAGAAGCAGTGTCTCTCCGTGGCTAGAGCACAGGCCTGGGGGTCAGAAGGACCTGGGTTCTAATCCCGGCTCTGCCACATCATCATCATCATCAATCGGATTTATTGAGCGCTTACTGTGTGCAGAGCACTGTACTAAGCGCTTGGGAAGTACAAGTTGGCAACATATTGAGACAGTCCCTACCCAACAGTGGGCTCACAGTCTAGAAGGGGGAGACAGAGAACAAAACCAAACATATTAACAAAATAAAATAAATAGAATAGATATGTACAGGTAAAATAAATAAATAAATACAGTAATAAATATGTACAAACATATATACATATATACAGGTGCTATGGGGAAGGGAAGGAGGTAAGATGGGGGGATGGAGGGGGGAGGAGGGGGAGAGGAAGGAGGGGGCTCAGTCTGGGAAGGCCTCCTGGAGGAGGTGAGCTCTCAGTAGGGCCTTGAAGGGAGGAAGAGAGCTAGCTTGGCGGATGGGCAGAGGGAGGGCATTCCAGGCCCGGAGGAGGACGGGGGCTGGGGGTCGATGGCGGGACAGGCGAGAACGAGGTACGGTGAGGAGATTAGCGGCAGAGGAGCGGAGGGTGCAGGGTGGGCTTTAGAAGGAGAGAAGGGAGGTGAGGTAGGAGGGGGTGAGGTGATGGAGAGCCTTGAAGCCCAGGGTGAGGAGTTTCTGCCTGATGCGCAGATTGATTGGTAGCCACTGGACATATCTGCTTTATGATCTTGGGGAAGTCACTTAATTTCTCTGGCCCTAAATTCCCTCATCTGCAAAATGGAAATTAAGAGTGTGAGCCGCTTGTGGAACAGGGACCGTGTCAAACCTGATTAACTTGTATCTAGAGAAGCAGCGTGGCTTTAGTGGAAAGAGCACTGGCTTTGGAGTCAGAGGTCATGGGTTTGAATCCAGGCTCTGCCACTTAGCTGTGTGACTTTGGGCAAGTCATTTAACTTCTCTGTGCCTCAGTTACCTCATCTGTAAAATAGGGACTAAGACTGTGAGCCCCACATGGGACAACCTGATAACCTTGTATCTACCCCAGTGCTTAGAACAGTGCTTGGCACATAGGAAGTGCTTAACAAATACCATCATTATATTGAGAAGCAGCGTGGCTCAGTGGAAAGAGCACAGGCTTGGGAGTCAGAGGTCATGGGTTCTAATCCCAGCTCCGCCATTTATCGGCTGTGTGACTTCGGGCAAATCACTTAACTTCTCTGTGCCTCAATTACCTCATCTGTAAAATTGGGGATTAAGACTGTGAGCCCCACATGGGACAACCTGATCACTTTGTATCCCCCCAGTGCTTGGAACAGTGCTTTGCACATAGTAAGCCATTAACAAGTACCATAATTATTATTATTTATTATTATTATTCAGAATCAGGCCTACTCTCCCTTTTCTCAAAGAGTGTTGGAGAATAGTAAAAGATGAGATCTCATAAGGAGAGAGCGGTGGGGGAGGGAGTGTCATATGGAATGTGAGCAGTCACTGGGTCAGAAACAGGTTGAGGGTGATGGGAAGATTTCCCAAGTGGAGACGCAACTGCCACAACAGCACTTTTTATGTTGCAGACCTGTACTTCCCAAGGGCTTAGTACAGTGCTCTACACACAGTAAGTGCTCAACAAATATGATTGAATGAATGAATGAAATGGTTTGGGTTAAGTGCTTACTACATGCTAGACACTGTACTAAGCACTTCAATGGCACCCAAGCATCTGGGTAATCCCGACACACTTAAATAAAAATCTTTACCTTCCACTGCTTCCTCCTTTCTGTACTTTATATTAGTATATGTCTCCCCCATTCAATTATAAGTCAATCAATCAGCCAATGAAGCGCTTATCGTTTGCCGAGCTCTGTACTGAGCACTAGGGCGAGTCAAATAAAACAGAGTTAGTGGACATGTTCCCTGTTCACAATAAACTCTCTGAGGGCACAGATGATGCCCTCAGGGCGTGGATAACGTCTACTAACTCAATTGTACTCGCCCAAGTGCTTAGTACAGAATAAGTGCGATTATCTTTGTCACATCTTCAAGCCCTGTGACCTAGAGAAGTTTGCAAGGGGACTCGTCTACTACACAGTTCTGCTTTGCTCCACAGGGAATGGGGAAAAGGCCAGTTAATCTGGCATGAGCTCGCTGTGGGAAGGGAATATGTCTGTTCATTGTTATATTGTACTCTCCCCCATGCTTAGTACAGTGCTTTGAACACAGTAAGCTCTCAATAAATATAACTGAACAAATGAATGAAAGGCAGGAGTGAGAATGGTGCATGGGTGATCAATCCTAACCTAGGAGACTGTAAACTCCTTAAAGTTAGGGATCGTTTCAACCAACTCCACTGTATTGTATGCTACCAAATGCTTAGTACAGTGCTCTGCACTACACACAGTAAGTGCTCAATAAATACCATTGAAACCGTTCCAGTTTTTCTCCTCCCTACTCTATAGACCCTGTCCTCTGCAGTTGGGGACATCAGACCAATTTCCTGCACTAAGCACCTCAAAGTTAGAGCTGTATTTGGGGTTGAGAAGATAACTCCAAGCTTTTTTCCTGAATCTAGGAAGGCAATACAACTTCAAAGTAGAAGCAATTATTCAAATCGGGAAAAAAACAGGATCCTGGGGAAGCGAAGGGAGAAAGAGGTGAGAAGATCTGAAAAATGCCAATTGGCTACCTGAATTGAATAGAATCTTAGAGATAATATCTCAACTTTCCATAGCACTCCACCTGCCTCCAAGAAGTTGCCTCACCCAAAACTTTTCTGCAGCATAGCTTTATTTCTTCAGAAACCCAAAGAGATGAAGTTCAAACATTTCCATCATTACACTCAGCTCAACAAAAGGCTCCTTTTAAAGATCTATCTGAGGATCCAGTTGACTTTCAACCAGGAAATCATGTTTTGTCTGCAGCCACTTGAGCCCCCCAAGGGTCCATTTCTGCTTAAAATATACGAGGCAAGGAAAGGGGCAGGAGGTTTGGGTAGAGAATCAATTCTCACTTCTGCTTTGGAGAAAGTCTGAGGGGAACTGCATGCTTTAATTCAAATGGGTTTATAATTCCTCGTTCCTCATTTTTATCAGCTGGAGTTTTAACAGTCTTTTATGCGGATGCCTGTCTCTGAATGGGGAATTAGAGGAGAGTGTATTAAATCAAGGATCATCCTTCAACTTGGGCTGCCGCTTGGCCAAAGAGAAATTGCTCTTGATTTTTTCAGAAGGTCAAAAATGATTTCCCTTTAGATCTATCCTTTTTCCTGTATGCACATTTCTTGGCCCCAGACAAAGGCTGTTAAGGATTAGAAAATGACAGCTTCTAAGATTTCTGGCCTGACCAGAGATACCTGTATGGTGAGCAAAACTGTGTAAAACTGCCACTTCCTAGGGATTCCCAGTCAGTCAGCAGATGAACCAGAACTAGAGATCTGAGGCATTGTTCAGCAGCTTAGCATCAGTGAGGTGATATCAGAATCATACATAGAGGTGCAAGGTGTCAAAGATGTGATCAACTGCATAGACGGAGGACTGCACCTACTCTCAACAGTAGTAGTCCATTTCTGGACAAATGGTACCTCAGTTTCTCTGGGAGTCATTTCCTATCATAAGGCAGTGTGACCTAATGGACAGAGCACGGGCCTGCAAATCAGAAGGACCAGGATTCTAATCCCAGGTCCACCACCTGTCTGCTGGCCAACCTTGGGAAAGTCACTTCACTTCTCTGGGCTTCAGTTACCTCATCTATAAATTGAGGATGAAGACGGTGAGCCCCATGTGGGACAGGAATTGTGTGCAACCTGCTTAGCTTAATAATAATAATAATGATAATAATCATGGTATTTGTTAAGAGCTTACTATGTGCCAGGCACTATACTAAGCACTGGGGTGGATACAAGCAAATCAGTTTGGATACAATCCCGTCCCAACCTGAGGCTCACAGTCTTAATCCCCATTTTACAGAGGAGGGCACTGAGGCACAGAAAAGTTATGGGACTTGCAGACTTAGGTCACGCAGCAAACAAGGGGCGAAGTCAGGGTTAGAACACAAGTCCTGCTGACTCCCAGGCCAATGCTCTATCCAATAGGCCATGCTAGCTTGTATCTACCCCAGCACTTAGTACAGTGCCTGGCACATAGTAAGCGCTTAACAAATACCATGGAAAAAATAAAAATAAGGCAGGACCACTTTCCAACTTGTGCATGCACCTGGAGATGTAGAACGTGGTTAAATGGAGAGAACCAAAGTTGACCCTTTGACACCTTGCTCACATCTTTTCTCCTGCCTTAAGTCCTTACCCAGTCACGTCTGTTGGCCCACAGCTCTTGGCATCTTCAAAGCTTTCCAAAATTAACTGAAGCCTTCCAGGATTCATCTTCAGATCATCTTTTCACAACTATCACCTCAGCACTTATATACTCCAGATACTCATAGCACTTCTGTACATAATCAGTGTTTTGAAGTTGACTATTTAAGCACTTATTCACCTTTCCATCTTTTCATTCTTTTCTCCCTCCTTTCTGTAAATGACTTTGTGTAGGTGTCTCCCTCATTATTCATTCAATACATATCTTTGAGCACTTACTATGTGCAGAGCACTGTGCTAAGCACTTGGGAGAGTACAAACAAAACTAACAGACACATTCCTGGCCCATAAAGAACTGACAGTCTAGATCACCATGCCAAATGTTTAGTAGAGAACTGGCAAACACATTCCCTGCCCACAAGGAGCTTACCGTCCAGTAACCACCGCTGATTGTTTGAGTGATTGACAAGCCTTGGTGCCAGGCAATAGGAATCAAAATAGACAGGGACTTTGGAAAACCAATTCATTTCCAAGCTGCAGTTGCAGTTTGCATGTTATTACATATTCATGGAATTCTGTACTTGGTGACACATATTTATTTTGAAGTATTTGTGAATTTATAGTTGTATGGGTTCTGTTTGCATTGAAATTTATGCTATTGCTGCTATTTTTATGTATCCTTGCAATCTGTTATTTGCTACTCGCATAGGAAAGATAGCAAAGCATAAATAGGTTACCTAAGAGCAAAGCAAAAGCGTGCAAAAATATATGTAATATATTTAGCAATTTCAAGGGGTTTGAAATCAGGAGATGCATCCCCGCCTTGTGGATATTTACAGAAGGTGTAAATCAGTACGATAAATGTGGAGATGAGTGGGTTAGGATCTCCACTGAGGAGTCTCTGGGCCACCAAAACCAGTGACTTGGTTTTTTTTTTTTTTGATTGCTGGGAGTGAAGGAGGGGCTTCACTCCTTCCTCTCTCTCAACCTCCCATCCTCTCTTCCGGCCTGCTGGAGCAGCCCTCAAACTACAATTTGGGCTTTCACAATCCTCCAGAGGAAAGGGAACTCCTGCCAGAACTGGGAATGTCCCCAGGGCTGCTGTGAAGTCTTGGGTGCCACACAGGAGATGAGTGGTGGGATTGGCGATGGGGATTTTAGCTAAACAACACCCGAGATTTGCACACATTGTAAATTGTGTTTTTCTCATTATAACCTGTTTTTCTTCAACCCCCGCTGTTGTGGAGGAAGCAGTCCATTAGCAGAGGACTAGATCGGCCTGTTCCAAACCTGTCTTTAAGATTCCACTCATTGCAATTAAGGAAGGAATTTGCCTTCAGCTATATTGCGGCGAGTCAATAGAGACATCTAGTGTACGGAGGAGGAAATGTTATATTAGACTTCCTGCTCTTCGACAGGCTGGTTGTACAAAATAACCCCATGTAGGGTTAACAAAATAATCCCATGCCAAAGTGCCTATTTGTGGCAACTTTATTTTCTGATTCTGCTCCCATAGCTTCCTCCCCATCCTGTTCAAAGCCAAGGCCCACCTTTCCTGACTCACACTCTCCCCACCTTCAAAGTCTTATTAAGAGCATATCTCCTCCAGGAGGCCTTTCCCGACTAAACCCTCATTTCCTCTTCTCCCACTCCCTTCTACGTCACCCTTGCACATGGATTTGCTCCCTTTATTCACACCTCCCACATTCCCACAGCACTCCATAGCCATAATTTCTTTATATTCATGTGTGTAACCCCCTCTAAGACCAGAAATTCATTGTGGGTAAGGAATGTGTCTAACCAACTCTGCTATATTGTACTCTCCCTGGCACTTAGTATCGTCTTCTGCACATAGGGGGCACTCAATAAATACCATTGTCTGATTGATTACCAACTCTGTCATATAGTACTCTCCCAAGTGCTTAGTACAGTGCTTTGCACACAGCAAACACTCAATAAGTACCATTGATTGCTTGATATGTTCCTGTTCTTCTAGTTTTTCTTTGGTATGTGGAGCTTCAGACTACAACAGAGAGCCCATTGTCTATTCCCTTGAGGGGAAAGCTTTACCTTTCCTGTATTTCCCAAGGGGAGGAAAGAGAAGGAAGCAGCAGGCCATGCCTGCCGTATACCAAAAGCTCACTGTCACATCCTGAAAGCTCATTGCCACATACCAACAACCACTGATGACCAAAGGCTCATCCTTGAAATCACTGCCTGGCAGCCTGCTACTCTGGGACAATCTTTCCAGCCCTCTGGCTGGAGGTAGTCCAACCATTAAGTGGTATTTATTGAGCACCTATTGTGTGCAGAGTACTGTACTAAGTGCTTGAACCTTGGGAACGATTTGATTGGTCAGATCCTGAGCAATAATACCTTTTTTCTTGGGGATAAGGCACGCAGTTTGGGAGGGACTTCCATTTTCCTAGGCCAGGTGAATTTTATTTGTTTTCTCTTCAAGGTCTAGCCTTCTAAATGATTTCAGGATGCTACATGGCTAGTGGAAAAGTAAGGGGCCCGGGAGTCAGTAGACCTGGATTCTAGTCCCAGCTCTGCCACTGGCCTACTGTATGTCCTTGGGTAAGTCACTTATTAACTACTCTGTGCCTCAGAGTTCTCATTTTTTTATTGGAGATAAAAGACACTGTTGTCCTTCCCTCAGACTGTGAGCCCTGTGGCAGACAGGGACTCTGTTGGATCTGATTACCTTGTATCTATTCCAGCAATTGTTGTATAGTAAAGTGCATAATCAATCTATCAGTGGTATTTTTCATTAAGTGCTTACTATGTACAGAGCACTGCACTAAGTACTTGGGAAGATACAGTTCAATAGAGTTGGTAGACACAAACCCTGCCCACCAGGAGCTTACAGTCTACAGTCTAATAAGTATCATCATTATCATTAGATTCCGTCCTGAAGGAACCCTGCTTTTATCTCTCTTTCCTTCATAGCCTTTCCCTTCATAGCCAACACCAACTCCATGCTCCCTGACACTCCTGGGAGAAACTTACTCCATGACATGGTCTGACTGAACTGTCAAACTCTTCCCTGAAGCATTCATATTGGTGCTGTTATTCTGATCTGGTCTCACCATCTCTCCCACTCCTTCCCCCTTCCTTCCCCCATAACCAATCCACTTCCCTAATTATCTCTTGCCCACTCCCACAGCCAGGTACCTGATTGTTAACTCCGATTTTGAAAGTGAATCTTTAAAAGCTACCACTTTGGAGAGCTAAAAGAAAAAAAGCCATCCAATTAAAATATTTTGATTAATCCTAGCTCTAGATTCCTTCCAAAACTTTATTTTCTTCATCATTCCTGCCATTGCTTTGCTCTTCTAAATGTACTGTGGGCAATGCCCAGAGCAGAGAATGCAACTAAGAAACAATTTTGGGGGCAGAAAGGGGGGAGCTTAGGGGAGAGAATTAATAAAATTCCAGATGTATAAGCAGCTCTGATGTTTTTTGAACATAGAACACAAGCTATTGCCAACAGCTCAGTTTCTTCACATATCTATGAGTCAAACACTTTAACAATCAAGGAAAATGGCCCATTATGGTCTGGCAGCTATCCAATACCACTCTAAAATCTTGGATTCCCTTCTATTCCCTTTTTCCCTTTGTTTCTTCATCCTGGCTCCAAGCTCCACTTACCGATGTTTCCATTCAATTTTTTGTATTTGGAGTAATATTTATTGGCCCACCCCAGAGATATTCATAGCAGCAGAGACAGCAACCAAAACTAATTTAAAGTTAGTTGATGACTCGGCATGCTGGCTCTCTGCTAGTCTCTTGGGCATCCACCTGGAGGGACCAGGCTAATTTTCTTTAATGACTATTCTCCTTTGCCCTCAGCTTGCTTTATTGCTGGCAATGCCAATAATAGACCTCAAAGAATAATGGAACTTCGAAGCAGAAACCCATCAGAATAATGGGGCAATCCCAATAAATTACATTTTGGAGCCATCCCACAACTCAGCGTGGCCTAACAGATAAGGCATGGGCCTGGGAGTCAGAAGGTCCTGTGTTCTAATTCTGACTCTGCCAATTGTCTGCTGTGTGATCTTGAGCAAATCACTTCACTTCTCTGGGCCTCAGTTACCCCATATGTAAATAATAATAATAATAATAATAATAATAGTATTTGTTAAGCGCTTACTATGTGCAAAGCACTGTTCTAAGCGCTGGGGAAGTTACAAGGTGATCAGGTTGCCCCACAGCGGGGGGGGTGGGGGGGAGTCACAGTTTTAATCCCCATTTTACAGATGCGGTAACTGAGGCACAGAGAAGTTAAGTGATTTGCCCAAAGTTACACAGCTGACAGTTGGCGGAGCCAGGATTTGAACCCATGACCTCTGACTCCAAAGCCCGTGCTCTTTCCACTGAGCCATGCTGCTTCATGGGGATTAAATGGGGATTAAGACTGTGAGCCCAGTGTAGGACAGGAACTACGTCCAAAATGACTATCTTGTATCTAACCAGAGCTTAGTATAGGTGCCTGACACATCATAAGTGCTTAACAAATGCCATTTTTGAGAAAAAAACAACCCTTTAATTAAAAGCCCAGATGAGTGATTTTTCCTTTATCCTGTGGGCACCCTTTTTCTTTCCTTCCCCAACTCCATGCAATTCCTAAATTCTAACATCCTTATTAATAATAATAATAATAAGAAGAAGAAGAACAGTATTTGTTAAGTGCTTACTATGTGCCAGGCACTCAGCTAAGCACTGGGGTGGATAGAAGTAAATCAGGTTAGACACTGCCCTATGTGGGACAGGAACTGTGTCCAACCCAATTATCTCGTATCTGCTCCAGTGCTTAGAACAGTGCCCTGCACATAGTAAGCACTTAACAAATACCATTATTATTATTTGGGACTTCAGCATCTTCTCCTCCTTGATCCCATAGAATTGGAATGTTTGCTCCTATCCACTGAGACAGATTCTTTGAGGACCTAGAGTATCATTATTCAGTACATTTTTCTTTCAGTGCATTAAATAATCCCCTGACAGACTGGCAGAGATAATGCATCACTCAAAATGAGCTCTCCTTATTTCCACAGCAGAACAAGGGCATTGAGAATATGGCATTCTGTTCCTTGCTTTAGTCACTATGTGGATTGCCAGATCCAGGATCTGGGGTTGGTCACTCCTCTCCAACTTTCCCCACTCCTCAAGAAACTCCCAGGGGTTGCCCATCCACCTCTGCATCGAACAAAAACTCCTCACTATTGGCTTTAAAGCTCTTAACAGAAGCTATTAACAGAAGCACTTAATCAGAAGCAGCATGGCCTAGTGGAAAGAGATCAGGACTGGGGGTGAGAGGATGTGGGTTCTAGCTGGACCTGATTCAGAGATTAGCCCAACTCAAAAACAGAAAATGAATGAGGCTAATTTCCCCAATAATCAGAAAGTGGACCAGAGGAATAGTAAATCAGAATATAAAGAAGAGTTTTTTCAATAATAGTAATAATAATTATTATGGTATTTGTTATGCGCTTACTATGTGCCAAGCACTGTTTTAAGCACTGGGGTAGATACAAGGTAATCAGGTTGTCCCAGGTGGGGCTCCCAGTATTAATCCCCATTTTACAGATGAGGCAACTGCGGCACAGAGAAGTTAAGTGGCTTGCCCAAAGTAACGGAGCAGACAACGGGAAGAGTCAGGATTAGAACCCATGTCCTCTGACTCCCAAGCCCGTGCTCTTTTCACTAAGCCACGCTGATTGTATTGGCTACATTTATGGGGCTAACCTCTCAAAACCTGGGAAGAGCAAGTGCACTAGGAATTAAAACGTCTTGAAAATGAGAGAAGGAAGGAGTGAGTACACTCAAATGGAAGTTTGTTTTTTTCTATTTTGCATTAAAACAAAATAAATCTCTCTAAGTGTCTAACCTACCATTAATTCTGATGCAATTTGCATCTAGTATTGCACTAAATAATACATTAATAGATGGGTGATTCATAATAGGTGATTACAGGAAAATTTAGGGATGTAAGAAAATACATCCCTAACCAAGAATTTTTTTTAATACTACAAGCTCTTCGATACTTTTATGAATGGCTTTGCCTGTGAAACCCCACCCTGTTAGATTCTATGCTCCTTTGAAGGAAGAGACCATGTTTCTTACTCAACTGTACTCTTAGCACAGTGCATTGTACCCAATAGGCACTCAACAAATACTTTTGATTGACTGATTGATTGATTGGGCCGCTGTCAAAGAGTATACCCAACCATCCATCATCCAATTCCTCCAAACATCCTTTGAGATGAAGCCACTGACAGAGACAGAATCCTGTGCTGAGGAACCAATATGGGCTAGCCCAATATGACATTTCTTCTGTTTCTGCGTTCTTAAAACCTCATGAATAAAAGAAGCTTACCATCCCTGGCTGCAATATTCAGTGAGGGGCCAACCTCCACAGCATCAGAAGCTGAGCGATATTCATTTTCACTGTTTAGATGGAATTAGCCAAATGATCCAAATTGTCCAGAAGCAGGCTTTGGGGATACAGACAGTGGCATGCAAGCAATCAACAGACTTATTAACTTATCCATCAAACCTCTGTGCCCACACAAAATCTGATTCAACTCTAGCTTACAGACAGACCTGAGGTGGCACCAACAAGCCGGGCTTTGAGTCAGTCAATCAGTCGTTCATATTTATTGAGTGCTTACGGTGTGCAGAGCACTGTATGAAGCACTGGGGAGAGTGCAATAGGACAATATGACAAACACAAATCCCTGCCCACAATGAGCATAGTCTAGAGGGCAGTGCCTACGGGGTCGGTGCTGGATGCAGAGGTACTGAAGATTCTACTGAATCAGGAAAAGAATTGTTCCACATCTCCAGTCTGACTGAGTCCTTTCGTTAAGAGCGGGCCAATGGAAGGAAGCAGGCCTGGAGATGAGGGCTATGAAGAAAGCAGGATATACATCTAGGCTGGAGTTAGCAGTAAATCTGCAACCAGACTAAGTCTCAGCTGTGATCAATCAGTCCATCAGTGGTAGCATGGACTAGAGGATAGAGCACAGGCTCGGAGATCAGAAGGACCTGGGTTCTAATCCCAGCTCCACCACTTTGCTGTGTGACTTTGATCAAGTCATTTAACTTCTCTGGGGCTCAGTTATCTCATCTGGAAACTGGGGATTAAGACTGTGAGCCACACATGGGGCAGGGACTCTGTCCAACCTGATTAGCTTGTATCTACCCTAGCATTTAGTACAGTGCCTGGCACATAGTAAGCACTTAACACCATAATTATTATTATTATTATTATTATAGTGCCTTCCTTGTACGTGGTTTAGAAGAAAGAGCCTGGGGTTGGGAGGCAAAGGTTGTGGGTTCTAATCCAGCTCCACCACTTGTCAGTTGAATGACAAGTCACTTAACTTCTCTGTACCTCAGTTACCTGATCTGTGAAATGGGGATTAAGATTGTGAGCCCTAAGTGGGGCAACCTCATAACCTTGTATTTACCCCAGAGCTTAGAATAGTGCTTGGCACATAGTAAGTGCTTAACAAATACCATCATCATCATCATTATTATTATCATTATTAATAATAAAGAATACCAATAAAAGTCAACATAAGGATAATAACAAAGATCTATAGTGTACTGTGGCTAGATGGGTAGACTTTGAGCTCACTGTGGGCAGGGAACATCACTGTTTATTTTTGTATTGTACTTTCCTAAGTGCTTAGTACAGTGCTCTGCACACAGTAAGCACTTAATAAATATGATTGAATGAATTAATTTCAGGCCCAAGTTCAGAAGGAATGGCCATCTTGGTGCTACCCTCCAACGGTCCCATGTTGCTCTCATAAATGACGCCGCGGTAGGACTCTTGACCCTTCCATCTCCAATTTGCTATCTGAGCATCTATGTTTCCTGAGGTCTCTATCATGGTCAGCCAGGACACAAATCAGTTGATAAAGCACTTGGTCATATTTATGGAGTGCCTCATATTTAAGGCCCTGTTGAGAGCTCACCTCCTCCAGGAGGCCTTCCCAGACTGAGCCCCTTCCTTCCTCTCCCCCTCGTCCCCCTCTCCATCCCCCCATCTTACCTCCTTCCTTTCCCCACAGCACCTGTATATATGTATATATGGTTGTACATATTTATTACTCTATTTATTTATTTATTTATTTATTTTACTTGTACATTTCTATCCTATTTATTTTATTTTGTTGGTATGTTTGGTTCTGTTCTCTGTCTCCCCCTTTTAGACTGTGAGCCCACTGTTGGGTAGGGACTGTCTCTATGTGTTGCCAATTTGTACTTCCCAAGCGCTTAGTACAGTGCTCTGCGCATAGTAAGCGCTCAATAAATACGATTGATTGATTGATTGATTATGGAGTGCCTACTAAATGTTAAGCACTGTATTCAGTGTCTAGGAGGGTATAAAAGAAGAAAGAAATATATTCCCTGCCTTCACCCTTCTTTTAGACTGTGAGCCCACTGTTAGGTAGGGACTGTCCCTATATGTTGCCAACTTGTACTTCCCAAGCGCTTAGTACAGTGCTCTGCACACAGTAAGTGCTCAATTAATATGATTGATTGATTGATTGATTCACCCAAAGCAGGGAGGCCTACATTGTACAGTAACAGCTTAGTGCAGGGCTAAGTGTTTTGCACAAAGTAAATGCTCAATAAATACAATTGAATTAAATGAATGAAAATGTATTTACAAATTGTGGAAGCAGGAGAAACAACATAGCTCTATCAGGATGAATTATACATATATCACCTTCAATCACCACCCTGCTCAGTCCCACAGCACTTATGGCTTATGTCCATATCTACAATTTATATTAATATCTGTCTTGCCCTCCAGACTGTAAGCTCATTGTGGGCAGGGAACATGTCTAACAACTCTTTTATACTGTGCTATCCTAAAGGCTTAGAACAGGGCTTTACACATAGTAAGCACTAAATAAATATGACTCATTGATCAGAATTAAATAGATGAATTAATAACTAGATGCATATATATGTGTGTATATATATGGGCATGTAATAATAATAATAATAACGGTACTTGTTAAGTACTTACTATGTGCAAGCACTGATCTAAGTGCTGGGGTAGATATAAGTTAATCAGAATGGACACAGTCCCTGTCTCACATGGGGCTCACACTCTTAATCCCCATCTTACAGATAAGGTAACTGAGGCCCAGAGAAGTGAAGTAATTTGTCCAAGGTGACACAGAAGACATAAAGCAGAGTAGGGATTAGAACCCAGGTCCTTCTGACTCCCAGACTATGCATATGTATATATATATATATACATGAATAGATATACATTCATATATATATATATACACACATATATTCATATGTATATATACACATACATTCATATATACATATATTCACATATATACAAATACTTATGTATATACATATATATGAATAGATGTTATATATATATGCACATGCATGCACACAAATAAATGAAGATTGACATGTGCCCATAAAGTGCTGAGAATAGGAATAAAATTCATGTGTTAATTAATTGGGGAAGGCTTCCTGTATGAGGTGGGATTCTAGAATGTTCCAGAAAGCCCTACTTCCAGAGTAACTACTTTGGCCTCCCTTTTGCCCTCGTGAAAAAGAGACATCTTGCCCTCCCTGGCCCTGCCTGGTGCGGAGCTACCCAGCACCGACTGCCAGACTTTCAGCACACTGAGATAACTCAAATCATTTCCCTCTCTCGACAAGCAAATATCGATCTGGAGCACCCAGACATGCATGCCAATGGACTTGGTGACACCACGGACCTAAGCAGGTCTGGGCCACATCGAGACCCGCGAACCAGCCTGGGTCTCCCAGTCTTTTGGCTGAGCCGGAATTGATTCCAGGAAGCAGCTGGGGCCTCGGCCATCCAGCCATTTTTGAATTCCGTCCTGCAAAAAGCCATAGAGCTTGAGACAGTGAACCTCAACGGATTCGTCAGGGTCATTTCCTCTAGCTAGAGCTCTGCTGGACAACAGCGCTGCCTCCTTTTTTGGCTGTAGGTCAGAGAAGCCCATATGCCATCCCGGTGATGCAAGTCAATCACTTCAAATCGTTGCAGCATCGGATGAACAGTTCGGTGAATAATACGACTGACCAGAACAGACTTGTGCCGCAGGTTAATGGGGATTTCGTCTCTCTCTGGGGTCACGCACAAGCATAATTATTGCCCAAATGGGAAACATGACCTAAACAATGAAATCAGCATTCAGATATGGTGCATCTCTAATGAGGGATTTATTGATCTCTCTTCCCTTTCAGGCTAAAAACAGAGAGAGACTCAGTTTTGAAATTTCCTCCTTCTGGTGATTAAAATCCTATGAACAGAAGCGGCATGGCCCAGTGGAAAGAGCATGGGCCTGGGAGCCAGAGGACCTGGGTTCTAATCCCAGCCCTGCCACTTGTCTGCTGGTGACCTTGGCAAGTCACTTAACTTCTCTGTGCTTCAATTCCCTCATCTGTAAAATGGGGATTAAGACTGTGAGCCCCACAAGAGACATGGACTATGTCCAACCCTATTAGCTTGTATCTACCCCAGTGCTTAGTACAGTGCCTGGTACATAGTAATAACGTAAATGCCATTAAAAAATTAGAGTGGGTATTCCTGCTTAGTTTCAGAGGATCAATGATTTCGTAACTAAAACATTTCAAATAAATAACATTTGAGTTAGAAGGGGCAGCAGAGGGGCAGAGACCATATCTAATTCCCACTTCCGTATTCTCTCCCAGTGTTTAGTACAGTGTTCCACCCACAGTATCTATTATGACTACTACTAGTGAAAGGAGCATGGAATTGGGAGTCAGGAAACCTGGATTCTAGTCCCAGCCTTCCAATTGGCCTGCCTTTTGACCTTGGGCAAATCACTAGTTCTCTGTAAAATAGGTCTTGCTCCCTCCGCAACTGTGAGCTCATTCATTCATTCAATCATATTAATTGAGCACTGACTGTGTGAAAAGCACTGCACTAAGCAGTTGGGAGAGTACAACATAGCAACAAATAGATATTCCCTGCCTACAATGAACTCATCTGATTACCTTTATCTACTCAGTCCTTGGCATATAGCAAGAGCTTATTCAATACCATATATTAAAGGAAACAGTTACTTTTTCTGCCATTCAGCACTAACTAAAGGGATGTGCTAAGAGTTAAACTTACAAGATTGGCACAGAAATAAGCTCAAAATTCTGTTTCTCACCTAGGTGGACTCTTATTTCTACCCTTCTTTTACTGAGCGAGTCCTCGATTTCTAGCTTACAGAAGAGAGGTACGCACAACTTAATAAACAGCTGATTGAATGTCAAGCAGCCGGAAGCCACGGACGACTTCATAATGTTTTCAAGAATAGGAATAAGGGGAAGGGAATTGCTTTTGTCTTTTACCTCCTCAGGCTTATGCCTAGATGTCCTAGGCTCTAACACAATTGGCTTACTGAGCCTGAAACTGATGTGTCATCCCAGGGTGATGAGGGATGACGGTAAGGAAGGTAGGGAATAGAGGGTGTGCGTTCTATCCTTTAAGCCATGCTTCTTATAGATTCCCCAAACTAGGCAGAAGCAGTGTGGCCTAGTGAAAAGAGCATGGGCCCATGTGATCTTGAGCAAATCACTTGACTTCTCTGTGCCTCAGTTTCCTCATCTGTAAAATGGGGATTAAATACTTTTTCTCCCTCTCCCCCTTAGACTGTGATCTCCATGTGGGACAGGGATTGTTTCTGACCTGATTGATCTTGTATCGATCTCAGAGCAAGCAGTGAGGCCTGGTGGAAAGAGCCCAGGTCTAAGAGTCAGAGGACCTGGGTTATAAAACTGGCTTCACCACTTGCCTGCTCTGCGACCTTGGGCCAGTCACTTAGCTTCTCTGTGTCTCAGTGTCCTCATCAGAAAAGCGGGGATTCAATACCTGTTCTCCATCTTGCTTAGACTGCGAGTCCCATGTGAGACAGAGGCTGTGTCTGACTTGATGAACCTGTATCTCTCCCAGTGCTTTTGTGCTTGGCACAAAATTAACGCTTATCAAATACCTCAATTATTATTATTAACAAACACCACAGCTAATTTCATTTGATTAATTTACTGGGCAGATGCCTTGCGGCTGTCCCTTTCTCCATCAACCGACACAGGCTTCATTTGCCATCTTGTCTTCTTCAGACCCGATCTTGACTGATGTCCTTCAAGGAGAAATTGCTCAAAAATTACAAACAGGCCTAGCTTTCTGGGGAAGCTGAGCAGGCCATACTACATTTGGGTCCAGTCTCGCTGGAGCTGGTAGCTGTTTCCATCTGCGTTAATGAAAGTCACTATGCTTGTCCGCAGCGCTTTGGCTAGAGAACAGATGTTTTGTATTTTGCCATAGTAAAGCGGGTATTGCATAAAATGATAGAGCTATTTTTGAACTTCAAAAAATGCTGACTGCTCTCTTCATGATCTTTTCAAAGTCCTCTTCTGGAAACCAGGAATATTAACCACAATACTTTTTTTTATCCCTCGCTTGTCCTTTCTCTGAAAACCCCAGGGACACTGTTAGGGCTGTGCCTGATGCATTACCACACATTTTACCATTAGGCACTTAGAATTTAGATTTTCAGCCCCACATGTGGCAGTTCAGGACAACAGAGGCAGCTCTGTGGAAGGGACTGACGCCAGTTGCCTTCGGCCCAGGGGAGGTGGCCGAGCTGGGAGGGAGGCAGGGAAACGGCTGTCCGGTTGCCATCCAGCTACCCACACCATGTGGGTGTGTTGTCTCCCTTCCCCACCCCCGCCCACACCCCAAGAATGACATTTCATTAAACATCGGCTCAGGAGATTCTGCACTGGAGCAGATGATTCACGGGACTTGAGATATTGCTTCTCCGAGGCTGAAATGTCACTGATGGAATTACTGCATTCAAAGGCGGCACCTCTGGAAATCATCTGGCAGCAATTCCCATCGGTGAGGACTTGGGTTGAGAGCCAGGGGGTTTTCCCAGTGTGAAAAGATCTGAATGGCAGAGTGATTTACCCATAACCAGCTCTTATTTGGGGTTTGTTGGGGTTTTTTTTAAAGCCTTTCAAATGACCACAAGTTAACTAATGTTTCTACCCTAATTAGAAATATTGAAAATTCCAGCTTCAGCCTCAGTCTCGTTTTCAGTACTTCCCGTTTATTAGGTTGGCATTTCTCGATTTTTCTCTGCATGGAAATATGCCATTTCTACACAAGACCAACCCCCACACCATGCCACATCTGATTTTTCTCTGCTTGCCAACTGAAGATCCGAACATAATGCAGAGCAGCAGGAGGAGAAGAACTAGACAACCGTCAACTTCAGGAACAACAACCCTGGTTTTAGAACCCGGTGACGCCTCTATTTCTCAACTCCTCCTGCATGACATCAGGGCACAGGCAAAATCATGTATAGTGACTTGTTCCAAGAGAGAACATCCTTAAGTGCTATTGATTTAAAAATCTGACAAATCTTTTTAGGGGAGAGGCAGTTTAGTGATGAAACATCACTGCTTCCTTAATGAACTGTATCTGGCCTGACAGCTCATTTTACAAGAGGGCGGAGTCACAAGTCACTGAATTTTCCTCACCCAGCCCCCAAATGCAGTGAAGTCCGGGGTAGAATGCAGCAATTACATAACTGCTGCAGAGAGACACTTTGAGACAAGTATTTGTCAGGGTGTTAAGGACACAGAGGCTGCTTAGCTTTGTAAGATAGGACCACGGGGCTAAGAATCAGCCTCGTGGAAAGTAGCATGGCTTAATGGGAAGAGCACAGGCCAGAAAGTCAGAGTTCTAACCCCTGCTCTGGGTTCTAACCCCTGCTCTGTCAGTCGCCTGCTGCATGATCATGGGCAAGTTACTATACTTCTCTGCCTCAGTTTTCTCAACTGTAAAATGGGGATTTGAAATTTGTCTTCCTTCCTACTTAGATTGTGAGCCAACATGTGGGACGGGGACTGATCAATTGGTGTCTACCCCAACGCTTACAACGGTCGCTCGACACATAGTAAGCACTTCAACACCGTAAGAACAAAGATGCCCCTTTCCACCAAGCTCTGGTTACAGGGAATGAGGGTTTTCTGCAGGCTTTTTCCACATAGGAGATATGGCCCATGCAGGTTTCTCTCAGGGTCCCTTTAGAGTGTCCCAGTTGCTCTACTGCCCCGAGTCAAACCAGTACATGAATAAAGCCACATTTCAGAGAAGCAGAATGCAGATGGCTCATGTGATTGACACATCCCCACAGCCCTTATGTCCATATATGTACATATCTGTAATGCATTTATTTATATTAATGTCTGTCTCCCCCTCTAGACTGTAAGCTCCTTGTGGGAGGGGAATGCATCTGCTTATTGTTGTATTGTACTCTGCCAAGCTGTTAGTACTGTGCTCTGCACACAGTAAGAACACAATAAATACAATTGAATGAATGAATCCCAAAACGTTCAGAGTTTCACTTGTCCATTCCCAAAAGGCCCTGCAGGGACTCCACTAACTGGCCTCATTCTGTTTGGGATGAAGAACATGGGATCTATTCTGGTTTTCCAGGGGAAACTCAAAACAACGGGATGGGATGAAATGATTTCCAGGTCACTGTGGATATTTATATTGGGAACATGAGATTTTCTATTACTGAGTAAGAAAAATGTTTTTTTCCATCCTAGGATTCAGCCTCCATTAAGAGCAACTAGTGCTTGAAGGAGCAGAGGAGTAATGGCTACTCTCCTTGACCACCATCCTATTAGCTATCAATCAATCATATTTATTGAGCTTTCCAGGCAAGAGGTAGGACATGAATGAAAGGTTGGTGGAGAGACAAAAGAGACTGAGGTACAGTGAGTAGGTTCATTCATTCATTGATATTAAGCGCATATTGTGTGCTGATCACTGTCTTGGGAAAGGACAATACAACAATTAAGAGTGGCAATCCCTGCCCACAATGAGTAGGTTGGCATTAGAGGAGCAGAGTGCACAGGCTGGGTTTTAGTAGGAGAGCATTCATTCAATTGTATTTATTGAGTGCTTACTGTGTGCAGAGCACTGTACTAAGCAGTGAGGTGAGGTAGAAGGGGACAAGCCATTGGGTGCTTTAAAGTCGATGGTAAGGAGATTGTCTGATGCAGAGTTGGATGGGTAACCACTGAAGGTTCTTGAGGAGTGAGGAAACATGGTCTTAATGCTTCTGTAGGAAAATGATCTGGGCAGCAAAGTGAAGTATGGACTGGAAGCTAAAGCTGAAGGACGCTATTTCCTTAACTTTCCCTCTAAAAACTCATCATGAACTCATTTTGGCAGCATCCCCAGTCCGAGTCTCCCCAACTGCCAACCTAGCCCTTGTGCCTCTATCGATTTATGGCTCCCACTTATGTATTCATCTCACTTTCTCTACTCTTGCCATGGCCAGTACTATCTGCTTTTACTCCTGCTCCCTCTTTTTGCCAATAATTTATGTTTCCAGATGGTAAGTGCCCTGAGGGGAGGTCTAGTGTCTTTAATTTCCATTGTTCATTCCCAAACACTTGGTATCACACTCTGGCCATTAAGGGACTCAATTAATTCTACTTATTGATGTGGTCTGCTCTACTCTCAATTTATGCCACCTCCCACAGAAATCTATTGATATTTTTGGCCTACATAAATTGCCTGAGAGAACTTCCAAATTCTGACCACCTTCTGAGAGACATATTTCCTTAGGTTTATTTCAAACCTACCACCCCGAAGCTTCAATGGTGCTTCTTCAGCCTAGGATGATGGGAAGTTCTAGGTTTGCCTTGTCATTGCCTGGCTTGGTTCTGAGAATGTTCATCCTGTTCCCCTCAGCCTTCATCTTTCCAGGTTGAAGAGCCTTTTCAATCTAGCCTCAGCTCATCTCTGTCATCACCTCAGTCTTTCTTCTTTGAACCTTTCCTGTTGCATCACAGGCTGCCCTTGTTTGACAATGAAATGGGTTCCTGAAAGTGGTGTCTCATTGAAAAGTCATAGGTCAGAACCAAGTTTCTCATAAGGAATGATAATTTTAGTGAGGGATTGGTTCCTGAACTAAGATTTGACACCTGATGTTTATCCCAATTATCTAAAGTGCTCAGTCAGTTATAAGTGAGTAACACAGGATTAATACTATGACAGAGGGATTCTTTGATAAGGCAGCCAACTTTTGCTTCAGGGATATGTCAAGTAATCGCTGCCATTTGGCCTCTTCCTGCTCCATCCCACTCACCCTCTTTTCAGCTTTATTCCTCTTCCTTCCCATCTCAGCTTGTTTCTCCATTTCTCCTGGACTCCTGTATTCCTTCCTCCTCCACCTACTGTTCAACCTTCCAGAGCTGGTACCATAAAGGACGCAAGGGTTGTAAAGTGGAAAACAATGTGTCATAAAGCTGAAGTATGGCAAATATTCAGAAACACCAGAAGTGCTGATTATCTTAGCTCAAAACATGTTTAACCGAGAACTGCACTGAATATCTTTTCTAAGGTGTGGCACGCAGACCTGCACACAAAACTGAAGGTATGGACGTAACATGACTTAGTAAAATAACAAAACAAAGTGTTTTTGGTGTTTTCTAACCCTTTCCTGATGATGTACAGCAGGTTGTTGGCCCTTTTGGCTGGTGCCTCAAATTGGACCAATTTTAGCATCTAAAATTTTGGAGATTTTAAAATTCCCTTCCTAAATCACAAATGATAGCTCAAAGACCATCATCTTGTACTATCTTGGATTTTTTTTTTTTCTTGAGATGGATTTGTTTGTTTGTTTATCTTTTGGTATTTGTTAAGAGTTTACTCTGTGTCAAGCCCTGTTCTAAGCACTGGGGTAGATACAAGTTAATCACGTCAGGTACAGTCCCTGTGCCTATAGGGCTCACAGTCTAAACAGGAGGGAGTAGTATTTAATCCCCATTTTACAGATTAGGTAACTGAGGCACAGAGAAGTCAAGTGATTTAACCAAACTCTCACACAGCCGACCAGTGGTGGAGCCAGAATTAGAACAAGGTCCTCTTACTTCCCGGCCTGTGCTCTTTCCACTAGGCCCACTGTTTCCCCAAGTACAAGTATGCCTTCCTTGCATTTGCTCACTTTAACATCATCTCTACTTTTCTGCCCTCTCATTCAGCTTTCCAAATTATTTTCTTTCCATTGCTTAGCATTCACTTCATAGGAGGGGTTAGTGTACTATGCAGGTTTGGAAGTTTCACTGCACAAACTGTCTTCCCCATCACTTAGTGGAAAGAGCACAGGCTTGGGATTCAGAGGACATGGGTTCGCCACTTGTCTGCTGTGTGACCTTGGGCAAGCCACTTAACTTCTCTGTGCCTCAGTTACCTCATGTGGAAAATGAGGATTAAAACTGTGAGCCCCAAGTGGGACAACCAGATTATCCTGTACCTACCCCAGTGTTCAGAACAATGCTTGGCACATAGTAAGCACTTAATAAATACCATAATAATAATAATAACATGAGTTTGTTTAATAAACCCGGTCACAGGACTGAGTCCTGGGGAAATCCACTTCTCTATTCCACACAGTGGATATTTAACCCAACATTTTATTTCCTAACCATTAGTCATTTTACAGTCTGTCCCAAATAATATAATAATAATAATGATGATGGCATTTGTTAAGTGCTTACTAGGTGTGAAGCACTGTTCTAAGCACTGGGGAGATACAAGGTAATCAGGTTGTCCCATGTGAGGCTCAGTCTTAATCCCTATTTTACTGATGAGGTAACTGAGGCACAGAGAAGTTAAGTGACTTCCTCAAAGTCACACAGCTGATAAGGAGGAGCTAGGATTAGAACCCATAACCTCTGACTCCCAAGCTCATGCTCTTTCCACTAAGCCACCTCCTGTCCCATGATGACTTGGATTTTTTAAAATCTAAATACATATGATCCACAAGTTCTCCTCCATCCACATGTTCCATTCACACTCACAAGAAGATTGGTGAGAGCTGATTTACCATCAGTCAATCAGTGGTATTTATTGAGCTATTACTATGGACATAGGACTTTCTGCCCAGAAAATTGTGGTTTTTTAAGTTTTCATGGAACCTATATTTAATCCCAGATTGTGCCAATTTGCCAGGTATAAACATGAGGTCACCTCTGGAACCCATCTTTAAGAGAGGATTATACTGGAAGCCATCCCTCTGATCGACAAGGACAAGTTTCATGCTCATGCCAGAAGTTTCTCTACTTCCCCAACAAATTCCTTCAAAACTTTCAGAAGCATGCTCTGCATCCACAGATATTTTCACAAAGCAGTTATCAATATGGTCTAAAAATCCTGCCCGACTACCACAATTTCATCTAGTTCCTTGGAACTGAGTACTTAAAAAGCAGTTAGCAAGTGGAAGTGTTCATAATGTGTTTCTCAGTACAGGGTGAAATAAAGAATTCATTGAGCCTCCGGGACCTCTCCTTTTTAATTTTGAGGCCATCTTTGACACCTCAATGTTATACACAGTTGAGTAGTCAGAGCTGGATACCCTGCTCATACTCTCCAAGCTGCTCAGCTGAATTCATGTGCAAGATTTTGAGGATTCCAGAGCCAAATTTAGTACTAGTTGGAGAGATTTAAATTAAGGATCAGTAGCCAGTCTTAGCAACCCTCTGCACCTCTAGCCATTGGAGAAATGAAGATGATTTCAATCCTTGGCACTTACTGATCACTTACTATGTGCAGAGCACTGTACTAAGCACTTGAGAGAATACAACAGAATAAACAGTCATGGTCCCTGTCCGTAATGAGCTTACAGTCTAGAGGGAATTTACAGTCCATCAGGCAGAAGGAAGCATTCCCTCTATATGGTAAAGGGAGGTTATATCCCAGGATAAAACCTAAATTAAGGAATGACGATGTGTTATGGATAGGAAGCTGAGGGAAATGCTGATAGTTATTAAACTGCAATGAGAAACACGAACAAGCCCCAGTGAAAACTCTCGCCCCCACCGCCCCAAACCCAAAGAGCAACAAGGATCTCATCTTACTGGTGCAGAGTATGGAGTGGAAGCTCAGTCTTTTCTGGTTGCCCATAGCAGCTGGTCTTAGCTTCTGGGATGAAGGAATACTTTTCCAACATTGATGAGGCAGCAGTGGTGATTATCCCGAGTCCATCTTTCACTCTCGACTCCAGGGTGTAGTCCCAGTCATCATAGGAGACCGAGATGAGCCCAGAAGGAAACTCTTTAGGGATGGTCTCGGTGTTTCCCGAGACCAGGCTGGGGACTATCCAGAAATAATCATACCCTGTCAGGCCCAGGGAACGGGCCTCGCTCAGGATGAAAATGGCTTCCTCCTTGGAGCAGTAGAGCAGGATGACAGATGAGTGGATTTTCTTCATCTGGACCTGCGTCTTGGCATCCCCAATGGTAGTATCCAAGGTGATCACGTTCTGCATGTCCCAACCCACAAAGCTATTGTCCACCGTGACCTTGACGAAGCTTATGAAGTCCCTGTACCCAGGAAAGGTGGTGGTCACTAAGGAGAAAACGTGCCAGTCGTAATCCTGCATCATTTTCAGCATGACAATGGCTTGCTGTTGGATAGAGGCCCCGAACTGGAAAAAGGTGGACATCTCATCCTGCAATTTGCAAAAGGAAACAAAATGTAGGATAAGCAACAGAATAGGGCACAGGGAATCAATTGCCTGCCAATTAATTAATCAGAGGCACTTAAAATGAGCAGAGAACTGTACTAAGCACCATCCAGAGAGGATGCAGACAGGAGATAAAAGGCTGGACTAGGTGGGAGCTCAGGCTTCTTTGATTCTCTGATTTTGTGGAGCCCCACTGTTTGTAGGCTAATAAAGCTGTAGACCTGATCCTGGATTTTACATGCTCAATTGGAAATGCTCGGGGTTTTCTCTGGTTTGAAGACCACTAGAAATCTAAAATGACCTTTAAGAGACTGCTGACCATGCCTTTATTTTACATTCTTGAATTTACTGTTCCCTAACCTTGTGCAGCATCGGAATATTGGTTTGAACTAATTTGCATAAGGAGAGTAGGATTCAGGCACTGACATTTAATAGAATCAATTATGACTCAGATTTTCAGCTCTCTGGATAAACAGAGCATGTACTCACAAGATTAGCCCATTTCTCTGGGTGGGCAAAACTGCTCATTCACCAAAGAATACTTTCTTTACCAAAACAAAGAGAAAAAACAGTGTGGTCTAGTGGGCAGAACATTGGCCTAGGAGTCACAGAACCTGGGTTCTAATCCCAGCTCTGCCACTAGTCTGCTGGGTTACCCTGGGCAAATCATTTCACTTCTTTGCACCTTAGTTACCTCATCTGTGAAATGGGGATTAAGACTGTGAGCCCTATGTGGGACAGAGACTGTGTCCAACATGATTATCTTGTTTCTACCCCAGCGCTTAGTAGGTCCCTGGCACATAGTAAAGCACTTAATAAATACCATTAAAAAACAAACAAACCAGAAAGCAGAAATCTCACAGATCATTCAAGTGACTGGAGGCAGGGGCCTGGCCAAGATGACCTTTAGACAATACTCTTCAGCCTCTGGGTTTTTAATGAAGTTCCACTCTAAAAGCAGTTTTGGATGTTAATAGCTTTAATGTGATTTGCAAATTATTTATTTTCCCCTCAGCCTTTTTAATGGAAAAATCCAATGTGTTTTTGTTGACTACTCTATTTTTAATCACTTCCAAAATTTCATAGCTCTGTCCATAATTCTCTCTCTGGGTCTCTACGATTTTTACACCAAAAGGAAGTGAAAGGCAAGAGAAATTGGCATAATTCTGTTTTGAAAGTTATCAGATGTCAGAGAAGCTTGACAGCTAAATACCATTCCCCAAAACAGTGCATTCAATGAACAACTAATAATAGGCATATCACAGAAGAATTTCCCAACAGAGTCAACAACGTGCCGGGAAATAGAGGCAGAGATAGCATCAGGCAGCCTCACTGGGGAGAATGAGTGCCCTCTTCATCAAAGCATCACACTGAATTCTGGAACCGCTCAATTTAGCGAGTAATGAAAGCCTCGGGTCCTTTTACAAATCATACCAGAGGCAACACAAAACCCAATCTGGTATAAAAAGGGAAACTGAAATTTCCCCATTCACCATATCCATACATGATGATTTGTTCCAAAAGCCTGAGCCAAGAGCTTTAGAGGCTTCAGAACTTCTCAACCCATTTCACACTGCTGTCCATAGAGCAGAACTAAACTCTTCTTAAATCCCTGTACTATTTCCCAATTGTTCCCAATCACTGAGTCTTCTTCATGCCTCTGGGCTACGTTCAGCAGTCCTTGATCAAGGACTTGACCAGTCTTTGCATGGATCAAGTAGTGAAAGGGGGGGACATCTGAGAAACAACTGGGGAAAACCTTGCTCTTTTTCCCAGGCTGGTATAGACACAGCTTCTCTGGTGGGGATACTGTCTGATGAAATCCTTATTTACAGAACCAGATTACTAGAATCATGCTGACTGGGTTCCCCCTCTTTTTCATGCTTTTAGGCAGGTAAATAGTGAACAACCAACCAAGAGGGTAACAGACCTCCAGGGAAACAGAGAAGCCCACTTCATGAACTCATTTGGAAGCCAGTGTTTCAATTAGTCTTCTATTTGTTTTTTATAGCTCATATCAAACAGCATGTTTTAGTGCCTTTGCAAGACAAATCCAGGCATTTACAAAGGAAGAACCATCAGGAAGAATTCAATTAAATTAAATGGAATATTTTCCCAGGAAAAGCCTAGAAAAACTGAACAAAGAAATTTAGGCTGATGTATATGAAAGCAGGTTGCCCCATTTAATAATGATGGCATTTGTTAAGTGCCTACTATGTGCAGAGCACTGTTCTAAGTGCTGGGGGGGGGGAAATACAAAGTGATCAAATTGTCCCACATAGGGCTCACAATCTTAATCCCCATTTTACAGATGAGATAACTGAGGCTCAGAGGAGTTAAGTTACTTGCCCAAGGTCAGGGCTAACCACCAGAGGAAATTTAATGTGGGCCAAAAATATCAGCTGATTCAAGGGGATTTGGATTAATCCATGAATGAGGGTCATAGTGGGAATTGTTAGGAAAGTTAGAAGGTTCATTTGGAACCGTAGGATGGGTGTGGAGAAAGGCAGCCATTGGAAGCATCCCCTTCTTAATGTCAGAGATACAGGACTGGATTGAATGATAGACTACAAAGCACTCAATAAATACAATTAGTTGATTAATTGATTGATTGAAAGAGGTTTTTTCCTCAAGAAATGAAAGTTAGGGCTACTTCTCCTTATCTCACCAAACGAGGGCTAAAATTACTCACTACCCCATGTTCCCTATTATTGAAGGCACGGCCAAGTGGAAAGAGCACAGGCTTGTGAATCAGAGGGCTTGGGTTCTTATCCCAGCTCTGCCACTTGCTTTGCTACATGACTTGGGCAAGTCACTATAGCTTCCTGTTTCTCAGTTTCCCCAACTGTAAAATGGGGATTAGACTACTCATTCTCCATCTTACTTAGAATGTAAGCCCCATGTAGAACAAGAAGTTTGTCTGACCTGATGAACTTGTAGCTACCCCGGAACTTAGAACAATGCTTGACACATAGTAAGCATTTAGCAAATATAAGGACACTAATAATGATAATGATAATAATAATAAAGATATAGCTAAAAATCATGTTTGACCAGTGGTGGATTGTCTCTTCTGATGCAACACTATTGTATTTTACTTTCTCAAGCTCTTAAGAAAGTGCTCTGCATACAGTAAGCTCTCAACAAATATCATTATTTGGTTGATTGATTTTATGTTAATCACCACCAAACCAAGAACTATTCCTCATCCTCAAAAGCTATATGACTCCATCCACCCTAGTACAAAACCATGGAAAAGTACACCTATGGCCACTCCTAATGCAACAACGAAGAAACCCTATACTAAAAGCTGGAACACTCCAACTATCTTGTGCATCGACCTTCAGCCCTTGAGGAGACTCTTTGAAGTACAGAACAAAGAGCCAGAATGTGAAGACATAATCTTCATTCCAGTTTTTGAGAAATCCACCAGCGTGTTGAAAAGGATAAGGGATTGAAATCCACTGACATTCCTTCAAGACTCTGTAAGCAAGGAGAAGCCCAAGTCATCAAGTGGCTCCATGCAATTTTCCTCAAGATATGGACCACCAAGGAATTGGCACAGGGCAAAGTTGGCAGCAGCATTACCATCATCAAGGAGAAAGGAAAGTCAGATGACCGACTCATCTCTCTGTACTACACATCATACTTGAGAAGCCGTTACAGGGATTTGAAAACTGCAGTTAACCTATGCTTCAAATCTACTGGGAAATGTGTTATGAGGACCATTCATTCATTCAATCATATTTATTGAGCACTTACTGTGGGCAAAAGTGCTTGGGAGAGTACATTATAATAAATAGACACATTCCTGGATCATAAAAAATATTTCAGGATATGGAGTATGCACATGATTAAGCTACCTATACTTACACGAGAAACCTAAAGCCAAAATGATAATATGCCTTAAGAGATTTAGGGTACACCTAGTTCTCCTATAACATGGGGATTTTTCATGCTTTTTTTGCAAAAAAAAAAAAAAAGCCACCATTAAGGAAAACTAATTTTGTAGCAATTAACCATGTCTGATCCAGTGAACATATGGACA
The DNA here is from genome assembly GCF_015852505.1 of Tachyglossus aculeatus. NCBI lineage: Eukaryota > Metazoa > Chordata > Mammalia > Monotremata > Tachyglossidae > Tachyglossus > Tachyglossus aculeatus. The sequence continues at coordinate 75,453,526 of NC_052086.1, forward strand.
GATTGTTTACTCTGATCTAGAAGCGAACCATTTCTAACAGGAGCACATTGTTGGAAGAACATGTTCTTATTCCCTAGTACTGTCCCACTCGAAACATATAGTGCAATACTGTGTTTTGTCAGGATGTTTGTCAGGAGTTTCACGGCAAGTCAGTTTTTGCTAAAGCAATAGTAGGGACCAAACTTCTAAATAGCTGTGAATCCTTGACCTACTAAAGAAAATACGAACAGCTTCTTGAGCAGTTTCATCATAGCAGGCACCCAAATCATCCCCAACATCAAATGACAGGACCAACCATATCCTGGAACACAGTCCAGCAAACCAGCATCGAAGTGATTCATTCATTCATTTAATTGTATTTATTGAATGCTTACTGTGTGCAAAACACTGTAGTAAGTGCTTGGGAGAGTACAATATAACAATAAACATACACATTCCCTGTTCACAACAAGTTTACAGCATAGAGGGATGCTCTCATTTTAATCCCCATTTGTTAAGCGCTTAACAAATACCATAAAACTGAAGTGCAGAGAAGTGAAGTGACTTGCCCAAGGTCACACAGTAGACAAGTGGCAGAGCTGGGATTAGAACAGGGTTAAGCTACTACTGTGTAGTCACCTACAGCCAACAAGTTAACCATCTTGATATAAAAGGGAACTCACCTATTGGGTTGTTCATGACCCCTCTGCCCAAGCCCCCACCCAAAGATGGTAGATTCAAGCTTGTTCATTTTAAATAGTGAAAATACATTCTCAAACTCCCTCCCCACACCCCCTCCACCCCCAAGGGAGGGCTGGAGACAGACAGAAAACCCTAATCAAGCTACAGGTTCTAATTAATCACTTCCCATTAATTCATGCAGATGAACGGAATCTGCTCTAAGGAACAGTCCAGACAGGATAAACAGAGTTTATAAGGTGGTGTCAGAGAGACATAGAGAGAGAGAGATAAAGAGAGTGTGTAAGAGCATAACTCATTAATTATGACTGCCTGAATTCTCCAGAGGCCAGAGGATAAATAACCCCAGCAGAGACAGGATTTGAGGGGAGGGGAAGGGAGAGAGGAACCCTCTTAACTAGTTCCCAGAAACAAATCACTGGTCTCCTGGTGTGGCAGGTGGCATCTGTGAACCCCAGCAGCAATAATAAGGGCAGAGCAACTAAAGCAAATTCCATTTTGAGCAGCTTCCCTTGATTTCCCCAAGTACCAACTACCTCCAGTTCTGCCCTTCTCCTACCTAAAGGCATAAAGGGGTTCTGATAACAGGTAATCTAGTAGAGGCTAATGGAGTGAGAATTGCCTGTGCAAAGAATAGCAGTAGGAGTAGCAGTGTATTAGCTCCCTTTGCAGGGTGTTGACTTGTCTGGACCAACAGAGTCTTGTGACGTTTTGAAGAGAAGCCCGGCTTCAGTGGAGATTGGTGCAAAATTTCTCCTCTGCCTTCCCCACTCACTCCCAATTCCCAGCTTCTAGTCCCGGCTCCACCATTTGTTCTCTATGTGATCTTGGGCAAATAATAATGATGGTATTTGTTAAGTGCTTACTATGTGCCAGGCACTGGACTAAGCATTAGGGTGGATACATGCAAATTGGATTGGACATAGTCTCTGTCCATTTCCCAGATGAGGTAACTGAGGCAAAGAAAAATTAAGTGACTTGCCTAAGGCCACACAACAGGCAAGTGGTGGAGCTGGGATTAGAACCCATGACCTTCTGACTCCCATGCCCATGCTCTATCCACTACTCCATGCTGAACTTAATTTCTCTGTGTCTCAGTTACCTCATCTGTAAAATGGGGATTAAGACTATGAGCCCCATGTGGGACATGGACTTTATCCAACCTGATTAGCTTGTATCTACCCCAGTGCTTAGTACAGTGCCTGGCATGTAGTGAGTGCTTAACAAATACCATTAAAAATCAACAACAAAAAAACCCCTCCTCTTAGTTAAAGCAACCACTCTAGGGATGGAGAATTCTCTCAAGAGAGGTGAAGAGATTTGATTTAGAGACCTAAGGAAGGTTTCTGCATGAATTTAAAGGATCAAAGAATAAAACAAAGTTTAGGGCACGTAATTGTGAAGGATGTTAGGGAGGATAATTATAATGAAGAGCTATACAGATTAAAATTGAGAGTGAGAAAAAGATAGAGAAAAAGTAGAGAGGCTAAGGTGAGGAACGATGAGAGAAGGGTGCAAAGTTATTGGATCCTCTCCTCATTCATCTACATTTGCTCAATTTATTTTGACAGTGCTGAAAGTATTTTAAGCTTGTCTCCCCTGTTACAGGCTAAGCTCCTTGTGAGCAGGGAAATAATCACTTCGTTATTCTGTAGTTCTCAAGAACAGCAACCACATGTTGCTGTTGTTCAATAAATTTTGCTGCTTCTGCTTCTACTACCACCATCACTACTACTATTACTACTACTTCTACTATGGCTTTTCCCAATCAATTAGTCAGTTAATCAGATATTCATTGCTTGCTCACCCGCTCATGCTCAGAGCACTTTTGAAAATACAGACATCATGCTGACCTCATCCTTCTCACTCATCCTCACTTGCTATAAGTCTGCTCTTTCCTCTGACAGCAACACAACTTCTCCTCCCTCTTTGCCTCCCATGCCCATTGTCCCTATCAACTATTTCTTTCTTTTAACTCTTTCTTTAAGCAACCAGTACCTCCACCTCCCCCATCTCTTGCTCCAGACAACCTTTCCACCTATTTCATTGATAAAACTGAAACCATCAGGTGTGAACTCCCCAGTTCAATCACCCTCCTGCCCTCATCCACTCTCTCCCTTCACTTTCAAACACGCCCACATGCCACCTTCTCTCCCTTCACTTTCAAAACACCCACATAACACCTATCATAAAAATCCCCTCCCTCAGCCCTACCCTCCAGCTCTGACCCCACCTCCCTCATATCATTCCTGTTCAAACTCCTGAGCAAGATGTCTGTACCCCCTGTCTCCATGTCCTTCCCTCCAACACGCTCCTGAAATCTGGCTTCCAGCTCCTACACTCCACTGAAGCATCTCTCTCCAAGATAAATCAATCATATTTATTGAACATTTACCCTGTGCAGCACACTGTCCCAAGCACTTGGGAGAGTACACTATGACACATTCCCTACCCACATCTTTCAGACTAAAGGATCATCTGTGACCTCCTCCTTGTTAAATCTAACGGACTTTATTCCACCCTCTTTTTCCTTGACCAATCAATAGCCTTTGATAACATTTCAGGACATCTCTATTTAGATGTCCCACCAACACCTCAAACTCACCATGTCTAAAACTAAACTCCTCATACTGAACTCCTCATCTTCCCACCAAAACCCCAATTACTGTTGACATCACCATCCTCCTTGTCTTACAAAACCATGACTTTGGATTTATCCATAACATCTCTCTCTACCCACATATTCCTTTACCAAATCCTGCATTCTATCTTCATAACATTGCCAGAATCCACCCCTTCCTCTACATTTAAACTGCTGCTACCACCCTTATCCATGCACTTGTCATATATTGTCTTTACTACATAATGATAATAATAATAATAATAATGGTATTAATTAAGCACTTATTATGTGTCAAACAATATACTAAGTGCTGGGGTGAGTACAAGATAATCAGGTTGGACACAGTCGCTGTCCCACATAGGGCTCCCATTCTTAATCCCCATTTTACAGATGGGGTAACTGAAGCACAGAGAAGAGAAGTGACTTGCCCAAGGTCACACAGAAGGCAAATGATGGAGCCAGAATTAGCACCTAGGTCCTTCTTACTCCCAGGCCCATGCTCTTTCCACTAGGCAACGCTGCTTCTCAGTCCCTGTGCTGACCTCCCTACCACCAGCCTCTCCTCTTTTCAGGCAGTACTTTGCTGTCTGAATCATTTTTCTGAAACAACATTCTGCACCTATCTCTCTATTCCTTCAAAGGCTTCAATGGATGTCCATCCATCTCCACATCAAGCAGAAATTCCTCATCATTTTGCCTTGTCTTATGCTGTCGAGTCATCTCCGACGCATAGCGACTCCATGGACACATCTCTCCCAGAAAGCCCCATCTGCAATCGTTCTGGAAGTGAATCCATAGAGGTTAGTTGATAAAAATACCAAAGTGGTTTACTATTGCCTTCTTCCGAACAGTCAACTTGAGTCTCTGCCCTCGACTCTCTCCCATGCTGCTGCTGCCCAGCACAGGTGAGTTTCAACTTGTAGCAGATTGGCTACCACTCACTAGTCACTGCCCAAGCTAGGAATGAAATGGGTAGGCCTCTGCTTAACTTTCCTTCCCGTAGTTCAGAATAGTAAAGTACTGTACATTCTCCAGTTGTGATTCTGAGAGGGATCCTCACCATTAGCCTTAAGGAATCCAATCAACTCTCTTCCCCATGCCTAGCCTCATTATTATATTGTACTCTCCCAAGAGCTTAGTACAGTGCTTTGCACACAGTAAGCGTTCAGTAAATACCACTGATTGATATTCCAAATCTGATATTGGAGGAGCACAGTGGCTTAGTGGAAAGAACATGGGTCATGGGTTCTAATCCCAACTCTGCCACTTGTCAGCTGTGTGACTTTAAGCAAGTCACTTCAGTTCTCTGGGCCTCAGTTACCTCATCTGTAAAATGAGGATTAAAACTGTAAGCCCCATGTGGAACAATCTGATTACCTTGTATCTACCCCAGTGCTTAGAACAGTGCTTAGCATATAGTAAGTGCTTAACAAATACCATCATTATTATTAATCCATGTCACGACTGGATCATTGTCGAAAATGGAAGCACCATTGAGATTTCCTCAGGAGCACTGGCTCATGTTGAGTAAGAGACAAGAGCTACATTCTTCCACAACCTACTATGTGGATCTTTGGGCTCAAATGATGTAGGAGAGAGAATGTGTAAGTGCTGGAATGTTTCATAAGCAAATATTGTTCTTCCCCTGGCTCTCTTTCTATGCCAGCCTTCATTTCTAATGATTGGAGAGAATTGAGGCTGTGAGCCCCTTGTGGAGTAGGGATTGGGTCCAACTTGATTATCTTGTACCTACCCCAGTACTTAGAACACTGCTCGGCACACAGTAAACGCTTAACTGTACCCATAATAGTAATAATTGTGATAATTGTTAAGTGCTTACTATGTGCCAGGCACTGTACTAAGCACTGGGGTAGATACAGGCAAATCAGGTTGGACAAAGTCCCTGTTCCAAATGGGGCTCACAGTCTAAATCCTCATTTTACAGATGGGATAACTGAGCCATAGAGAAGTGAAGTGACTTGCCTAAGGTCACATAGCAGATAAGTGACAGAACAAGGATTAGAACCCCCAGGTCTGTGCTCTATTCACTAAACCATGCTGCTTCTTATTGTTGTTATTATTGTCTCTGTGCTCTATCAGGTCCACCAAACATTCCTAATCCCTTGATTGCCCCTGGAAATCAGACATCTGTCAGCAGCTAGGTCTTGGGCCGAGTTCTGGAGTCACCCCATTTCATCATCCTGAGCCCAGGCTTGCATTCTCCCAGACAAAAGAGCCATTGTCTACTTTGTGACCAAGGGCAAGGCACTTACCTCCTCTATACCTCAGTTACCTCATCTGTAAAATGAGGATTAAATCCTGTTCCTTATGATTTAGACTGTGAGTCCCATGTGGGACTGGGATTGTATCCAATCTGATTATCTGGTATCTGCACCAGTGCTTAGTACAGAGCATTTGTCACATAATAAGTGCTTAACAAAAAAAAGTGGGATGCACTAAAATAAGGGGCAGTTCTATACAGAGGAGGAGCAACCAAGCCTTTTTGACAAACATGACTCCACTTTATTACTATTAAAATGCCTTGGCACCCTTAGCGTGCTATTTCCAAACTGAACCTGATTTCTGTTTCCTTTGGAACTGCCATACTAATGGCCAGATTTTTCTCTAGATCTCAGTACTCTTATTTTGGAGTCAGAGAAGAGAGACAGAGGATGAGAGAAGGAAATGGAGAAAAAGAGAGGGAGAAGGAGAAAAGGAGTTCTGTGATGATCCTAAGAGTTTGTCTAGGAGTATGGGTGTGCTTGGAAACCCATGATATAGGTTTTATATGTAAAATTCTTCCATGCACTCTGCACCCCCCCACCCCCCGCCACCCCCTTGCCCACCTACTCCCTTGTTATATCCACTGCTCCAGAGGGAAACTGACTGGCAGGGACAGAAAGTGCAAATTGTTCTGCCCAAACCCCTAGCACTCTAATCAATTTCTTCCCACATATTCCCCAAATCTTTGTGACTGAACTGAGTTGATTCATCTTTTACAAGAGATGCTATCATCGTCACCTGCTTCCTCCAATGGGACCAGAGATGACTGAATTGTGTTATTCAGGGAAACATCAGCCCCTAGATCTGTCCCAGAAAGAGCAATGGCTTCTTGTCCTCAAAACTCTTTCCAGAGGAGATCAAAATCCAGACCTGAACTTTACTGGCTTTTTCTCATTCCTTATTTCCCACTTTGCCATCACAGCATGGCGTCTGCCCTAGTCCATCTTTTTCCCAAACTGCATTTTTCATTCATTAAAAAAAGTATGATAAAGTCCCCGCAGTGGAGAATGGTTTCCTTTCAGCCAGCCAGGAGAAGTGACAAGTTTCATGTTATAATAGTCCCCTGTTATCTGAATCAGTAAAACCACCCCTCTCATTAAGGAAACTCCCCTGATGAGCTGCGTGTGTTCCAGGTGCAATGGCAGAGAGGTTCTTCTGCCATAGAACTAAAGGAATCTACTCTTCCTTCTCAACTGCAAGGGCCCCTTGGATTCACTCAGAGCTCCTGGGCTGATGAAATCTTTACAGTAAACATTAGAGTAAAGATGCCCAGGTCAAGAAGGCTTTGCTCTTAGAAATGATCTAATAAAGAAGCCTGAGAGCTGACCTACAAATGGAAAAACATCATCAGGAAAAACAAAAAAAGACCCAGGAAAGCATGAAGCCAAATGGCTGAGTTGCCTAAACAAATCAATGGTGCAGTGCAGAAAACTTTATCTCCAGAGTTTTCCTAGATAGCGATTCCTTGTTGAATTTTTCCTCCCTGCAGCTCTTTAGTGGAAGAGACTACGGAGCAATTTGAGATTGTTATCTATTGCCAGATAAATCTCACCTTTGGGAGGCTCCTGTCAGGCATTACCCAGCCATGACAGCTTTATATCATAGTATTTCATTCTGTTCCAACATGTCATAAACCGTTCCTGGGAGAGACAGCTCTGAATGGGGAAGCAAACATAGAGGGAGGCAGGGGTGGAGAAGACACTCTGGAAGTGAATCTTCTCATATTATGCACCATTATGGAGAGGGGAATGAAAAATAATGAGTTAGATGACAATGAGATTTATCATTTGTCCTAATTACTTGTAGGTCAGTGCAGTGCCCAGACAGACGAAGGCCCAAGGTGAAAAATGATAATAATAATAACAATAATGGTATTTGTTAAGTGCTTACTATGTGTCAAGCACTGTACTAAGCACTTGGGAGAGAACAGTAGAACAATATAACAGACATGAGCTTACAATCTAGAGGGGATCATTTCCAGTTAGGAGGAAGGGGTAAGCAGTAATGGGGATATCTCATTCAATCGCATTTATCGAGCACTTACTGTGTTCATGGCACTGTACTAAGCACTTGGGAGAGTAAAATATAACAATAACAGACAAATTCCCTGTCCACTATGAGTTTACAGTCTAGAGGGGGAGATAGACAGTAATCTAATCTTGCTTAAGGTGACATGGCAGATGAGCGGTGGAGCTGAGATGAGAGCGCAGGTCCTCCGACTCCCAGGTCTGTGTGCTTTCTGGGGGTTCCTCTTTGGGCTCAGGCCTTCTAGAGGCAGAAGCCCCAGCCAGAGGCAGGGTGGGGTGGCCCCTTAGCCAATGTGGGTGTGCTCAGCAAGGCCGAAATAATATTAGTGGTATTTATTAAGTGCTTACCGTGTAGCAGAAACTGTAGTAAGCACTGGAGTAGATACAAACGAATTGGGCTGGACACAGTCCCTGTCCCACACGGGGCTCACAGTCCCAATTCCCCCTCTACAGATGAGGGCTCGATGAGAAGCAGAGTGGCTCCGTGGAAAGAGCACGGGCTTGGGAGTCAGAGGTCATGGGTTCTAATCTCAGCTCTGCTACTTGTCAGCTGTGTGACTTTGGGCAAGTCACTTAACTTCTCTGAGCCTCAGTTACCTCATCTGCAAAATGGGGATTAAGACTGTGAGGCCCACTTGGGACAACCTGTTCACCTTGTATCACCCCCAGTGCTTAGAACAGTGCTTCACACACAGTAAGCACTTAACAAATGTCATCATCATTACTATTATTATGAAAGCACCAAGGACCAGAGAAGGCAAGTGACTTGCCCGAAGTCCCACAGCGGACAAGCGGCAGAGCCGGGACCAGAACCCAGGGACCTCTGACTCCTAGGACTGAGCTCTAGCCACTAGGCCATACTGCTTCTCATGGTTCCAAAAGAGGGACACTGGGACAACCTCCTGACCCTCAGGGGTCCTCTCCACCCTCCCCCTCCACACACCCACTACATGCTCAGACAGAGTCTCTCTCTCTCTCTCTCTCTCTCTCTCTCTCTCTCTCAGTTGCAGAGAAGCCAGGGGCTGGGGAGGAGGCAGAGCCAAAAAAAAGGCCTGCAGAAGCCAGCTCATTTGCAAGATCGATCATCTTGGCCTGGACTGCTAAGTTGCTCTTGCAAAGCCATTACCAATCCAATGCCCATCCACCCCCATCCTCCCCATCACTGCCCCTGGGGACCCTCAGTGGAAGGAAGAAAGAGCCTCTTCCATTGGGGGAGAACTTGGGGACACTGATACTCTTGGGCTTTGGCTGATCACAACAACATCAGCAACAGACTGCATCACCTCTAGACGGTCAGCTCGTTGCGAGTACGGAACATGTCTACCAGCTCTGTTGCACTGGACTCTCCCAAGTGCTCAGGACAGTGAGTGCCCAATCAATACCACTGATTGATTAATAATAATAATAATGGTATTTGTTCAGCTCTTCCAATGAGCCAAGCAGAGTACTGAGTGCTGGCATTGATCGAAGATAAGCATCCCTGTCAGCTCCATCTAATAATGAATAATTATGGTATTTGTTATGAGCTCAATATGTGCCAAGCATTGTTCTAAGCACTGGGGTAGATACGAGTTAATCAGGTTGGACACAGTCCATATCCTACATGGGGCTTACAGTCTTAATCCCCATTTTACAGATGAGGTAACTGAGGCCCAGAGAGGTTAAGTGGCTTGCCCAAGGTCACACAGCAGACACATGGAAGAGCCAGGATTAGAACCCAGGTCCTTCTGACTTCCAGGCCTGTTCCCTATCCACTAAGCCACGTTTCATCTCATACTGCTGCTAAACTCTGTGTGTGTGTGTGTGTGTGTGTGTGTGTGTCCCCATCCACCCATCCGCAGTCCTCTAGACTGTAAGATCATTGTGGGCAGGGAATGTGTCTACCAACTCTGTGGTACTGTACTTTACCAAGTGCTTAGTATAGTGTCTGCACACAGTAAGTGCTCAAAAATACCATTGATGATGGTGATGATGGTATGCAAGAAAAAGGCTGCCAGAGCACATTTGAGAGAGAACCTTTGCTTGAAAATGGGTGAGAGAGAGTAGGGAGTAGGTGTGCATGTGTGTAAATGTGAACGTGTGTGTGTTTTTTCTCTGTGTCATTCCATTTATTGTCTTATTCTCACCCCAACTTTCCTTCCCTCTGTCCCTGTGCCCACTAGCACCATTACTGGCCAGAAATAGGTGAATAGAATGATTTTTGTTAATTTCATTTCCTTCTGTTCTATTTAATAATCATGCATTATGTACTACGATGTACTAGGTGGCTAATTGGTAATTGGTAGAATTTATGAGTAATCTGCAGCTTTTTAAAAAACGCAGCCCACGTACAGCTGTTTAACCTCATCAGTGTTCAGGCTCTGACTTGTCTTGTCTGTTCTCAGTTTGAGATGGGGCAGAATTAAGCTTTGGGACTTTCTCCATCTCTGATGAGGTTGGGTAGTTTTGCACCTTTCAGGCCAGAAGAATTGAAGATTCAAATAACAACTTGGCATTTATCAACCCTGAGTAAGGAATTTACTGATGGCACTGGTTAGCTGAGAACAGGTTGTGCACAAAGGTGCTTAATACATTCAATGTGTGACTGTTCAGTGTAAAAGCATGTAATAAAGTAAAAGTGTAATGGAGGTCTAAATATCAGAGTTTAATCCTTCTTGTTGCCTTCATCTAAAACCTGAAAACACAAGTTTCATCATTACCTGGTGAAGACTTTCTTTGGCATTAGGTGGTATGTTATTCCTAGAACCAGAAAAAACAAATTTTCTCTGTAGCTATTCTGATAGGATTTCAGTACATACTTCCTCAGAGCAGATTACTATTTTAAGGTAATAATTAGGCAAGGAGTTGGAGATGCGGACACGAAATATTGACTAATGCTTGAACTGCTCACCAAAGTTTTGAAATGCTCTGTCAACTCTCCTAATGTCTCAAATAATTGTGGTATTTGTTAAGTGCTTACTATGTGCCAGGAATTGTACTAAGCACTGGAGTGGATACAAGCAAATTGGGTTTGACACAGTCCCTGTCCCACTTGGGGCTTGCAGTCTCAATCCTCATTTTGCAAATGAGGTAACTGAGGCACAGAGAAGTGAAGTGACTTGCTCAAGGTCATACAGCAGACAAGATGAAGAGCCGGGATTAGAACCCAAGACCTTTGGAAGATGTGTTAGTAGTGAGGAAAATATCCTTACAGCGCGCCTTACTAAAGGAATGAACCACCCGCCAAAAGTATTGATTGAACCTCTACATTGGGAAATGCACTGTACTAATAATAAGAATAATAATAACATTTGTTAAGCTCTTACTGTGTGCGAAGCACTGTTCTAAGCTCTGGGGGAAATACAAGATGATCAGGTTGTCCCACATGGGGCTCACAGTCTTAATCCACATTTTACAGATGAGGTACCTGAGGCACAGAGAAGTTAAGTGGCTTGCCCAAGGTCACACAGCTGACCCATGACTTCTGACTCCCAAGCCCGTGCTCTTTCCACTGAGCCATGCTGCTTCTCGTGTACTAAGCACTTGGGAGAGTATGATAGCTGTGAAACATACATCCCCTCCCCTCAGGGAGTTTGCAATCTAATGGCAGAAGACAGAGAGACCAAAATGATTTATATATAGTGGACAGGAGAAAGAACAAGGATATAACAGGCAGTAATATGAGCATATCAGGATGAAGGAGCTGAATAAATAACTGAATATACAGTTGAATGTGCACATTTTAGGGAAAGGATGAGGTTGCCAAAGTGGTAGAGCATCCTTGAGTTACCTGAATCACCAGTCTTCCTGTTATGTGCCAAATACATTCTCCCACTGGAACACAGGGATAGCTGACTGGGGATACTACCATATGCCACTGATGTATACATATAACTAGAAGCAGCATGTTCAAGTGGATAGAGCATGGCCCTGGGAGTTGCCAACTTGTACTTCCCAAGCGCTTAGTACAGTGCTCTGCACACAGTAAGCGCTCAATAAATATGATTGATTGATTGATTGGGAGTCAGAAGGACCTGGGTTTTAATCCCAGCTCTACCACTTCTCTGCTGTGTGACCTTGGGCAAATCACTTCACTTCTCTGGGTCTCAGTTACCTCATCTGTAAAATGGGGATTAAGGCTGTGAGCCCGGTGAGGGATAGGGACTATGTCCAACCTGATTAGCTTGTATCTACCCCAGCACTTAGTACAATACCTGGCACATAATAAATGCCTAAAAAATACCATTTTAAAAAAAGATTCACTCGAACCCTCTTCACTGCCTTCCCAGAAGCCTCTGCTTCAACTAAAAAGTTGGCAAAGCTGCAAACCTCACAAAAGCTGGTAATCCCCCCTTCCCATGCTCCATATCCCCCTTGGCTGTCTGATCTTAATAATTTGGTAATAGCCCCCTGCTTATCAAAGCCTTTCTTCAGGCTTTCGTGTCGAGCTGGATTGTCCCTTCTTATTTTATCATGTCCTTCGATGTAATTGCTTTTTAGGAAAGAAAAATGCAGCTGGAGCGTGCCTTGATGTTGCTGACATTCAGCGTATTAAAGCAAGGGCTGGTGATTACCCATTCCAGAGCACGGCTTTAGTCACCACTTCCCCGCTCCCTCTGAACAATGATCTCTGCAGGAGAAAAATGAGGTCAGAAATTGTGTCGAGAGATTAGAAAATCTCAATCTGCACAAGATTATGCATATACAAAATTCTGTTTGTTAATTCCTTCCCCGCTGAAAAGCATACTATGCAGTTTTCCTATAGTTTATAGACATCACTTTTCTCTCCAGATTCATGTCCAATCCAATGCATCTGATGAAAAGCTGATCTGTTAATCTCCAGCCTCCCTACAGACATAGGAAGATTTGGAATGAAGAACTACACAAACTTGTTTACCTCTAGACTGTAAACTCATTATGGGCAGGGAACATGCCCTCTAATTCTGTTGTACTGTACTCTCCCAAGTGCTTAGTGCAGTGCTCTGCACCTAGTAAGAGCTCAGTAAATACCATTGATTGATTGGTCACTAAAACACCAAATTGGGTAGATTTGGAACATACACAAACACAAATCTGGACACACACACAAACGTGTACACAAGCCTTGAACAAGCAACTCATGATCACCATGTGCCTTATATAAAGATGTATATATATTTACACAAATGTTTATGTAGTTTATACATATATATATATATATATATATTATACATATCTGCATTTATAGAGAGATAGACTGAGAAAACATGGCTCACATGAACTGCTTATTCTTAGGGTCAGTTATTCCGCTGAGGAGAGAGCAAGATCCAATCATTAACAAACTTCACCTGTAAGTTTGAACTAAAAAAAGCAGAAATTAGAAACACAAACAAGGTGGGAAGGAAACACATGGCAAAATAGATTCAATCATATTTATTGAGCATTTACTGTGTGCAGAGCACTGTACTAAGCACTTGGGAAGTACAAGTTGGCAACATATAGAGACGGTCCCTACCCAACAATGGGCTCACAGTCTAGATGCAATCCGTCATGTTTATTTAGTGCTTCCTATGTACAGAGCAATGTACTAAGCACTTGGAAGAGTACAATATAACAAAATTAGCAGTCACATGCCCTGCCCACAATGAGCTTCCAGTCTAGAGGGGAAGAAAGACAGAGGGGGAGGTGCACTGAATGCTTTTGAGATGTGATAAAAGGAATAAAATTGTCAGCCCCTGAAAAGGCCTTCAATTTACTATTTTAGAAGGTGAAAAACAAATCAATAAAAAGCCCATTTATATCTTTACTGTCTCTATCTGGTGCCTGTCACTACTGGATCTTGCAGTCATTACCCCAGACCACATAGCTGTTATTTTGCTGTGGGAGAAATATCTGCCAATGACATGCCTAAATCAGCCTATATGTAAAGAGATAATGAGTAAATGTGTACCCTCTGCGTTCTTCTCTAACACATACACTGAGTCTTAATTTAATTCAGTAAGGTCAGAGAAGAATCTGTCCTTAAGCCTCATCGCTTAAAAACAGGAATAAAGAAGTTGTCGTGTGACTACAGCACATTTACCAAACTGGTTTTCCCTTCCTTCTCATCCTTTTCCCAATCTGTATCCCCATACCTAGTCAGGAGTACATTTAGCTAGTAATTAATTTATCAAATGCTTACTAGGGGCTGAGCATTGGGGCAGATGGAAAATAATCATACTGACCCCAGCCCTTGACCTACACAATGTTCACAGTTATTATTATTATTTATTATATTTGTTAAGTGCTTAGTATGTGCCAAGCACTGTTTGAAGCACTGGAATAGATACAAGTTAATCAAGTGGGACAAAGTCTTTGTTCCACGTGGGGCTCACAATCTCAGTACGAGGGAGAATAGGTATTTAATTCTGATTTTACAGTTGAGGTAACAGGCTCAGAGAAGTTAAGAGACTTGTCCAAGGTCACACAGCAAGCAATTGCCCTGGTCCTCTGACTCCCAGGCCTGTGTACTTTCCACTAGGGTGGGATAAACAGGTATTTTATCTTCATTTTTACAGAAAAGGAAACTGGGGCACAGTGAGATTAAGTGACTTGCCCAAAGGAAGAGTTGGAAACCCAGGTTTCCTGACTCCCAGTCCTGTGTTCTTTCTATTTCTGGGGTGGGAGGTGGAAGGTCGGCAGAGTAGCAGGGAGAAGAGACAATGACAATAAAACCCAAAATATGGCCTATGGTAGGGAAATAAAGTCATAGTAACCTGAAAATCTACCTGGAAACACATGACAAAGTAACTGAGGAAATGCAGGTAATTAATTTGTATCTGCCAAATCTATAAATACATAAATCATCCACAGCCCTTCTTTCAATCTTATTCACAGAATGGCCTCGTGGAAAGATCTTGGGCTAGGGAATCAGGGGATTTGTGTTCTAATCCCCCCACTCCATAGCTTGGTTGCTGTGTGACTTTCAACAAGTTACATAACAGCTCTGTGCCTGAGTTTCCTCATTTACAAATCGGGACTAAACACCTGTTCTCCCTCCTCCTTAGACCGTGAGCCCCTGGTGGGACAGGGAATGTTTCTGGCCTGATTGTCTTGTATCTACCTCAGCGCTTAACAAATACCATAAAAAATACCACAAAAATCACCATCATTATGATTGTTAATTATTATTACCTCTGAGAATGACCTTCCAGAAAATGCCAGTGAGGATCACTAATTAGAAAATGGAGCCCAGCAACACTTCCCAGCATAAACCCTCAATAAATACCATGAGTTGATTTGGAACTGTTTCTTATTCTCCAACAAACCTAACAATAATAATAATAATTGTGGTATTTATTAAGCATTTACTATGACCCAGGCACTGTTCTAAGCACTGGGGTAGATAAAAGCTAATCAGGTCCCTGTCCCACATAGGGCTCACAGTCTTAATCCTATTTTACAGATGAAAGAACTGAGGTGCAGAGAAGTGCAGTGACTTGCAAGGTCACACAATGGATAAGTGGAGGAGCCAGGATTAGAACTCATGACCTTCTGATTCCCAGGCCCTTGATCTATCCACTACGTCAGGTTAGGTTTATCAACTTAACTGCTTTTAGTAACAGTTCAAAGTTGGAACTTATTCTTTTGCATTATGCTGTGGTCAAGTAGGCCAGGAAATCATGACTCAGCCACAGTCTGTTTTCTGTAGGTTCTATAGCCAGTGTCCTGACTCCACTTGGCCTAAGGACCATCTCCATTTTTCTAGGAAGAAAATTGTGTGGATCAAATAAATTGAACAAGCCAATTCCTAGTGAGGTAGAGTATGAACCAGGAAGCTGCTCAAGCATTAATCTAAACATCCTGATTCCAGTTAATCCATCAATAGCATTTTTAAGTGTTTACCCTGTGCAGAGTATTACACTAATTGCTTGAACCTGTACAATACAGTGGGCAGGACCTATCCCTGTCCTCAAGGAGTTTAGAGTCTGCTTACTTACTGGGCAGGTACTACATTATGAGTTCTTGCTGGGATATGTGCTCCTGTAACCTCCTCAGGTTTTCAATCATGGGGGTCCTGAAATCACAATATTTTTCAAGAGGCCACAATTTTGAATTTTCCCAATTGTAGCTGCATGGCCTAATGGGTAGAGTCAGAGGACCTGGGTTCTAAAACTGGCGCTGCCAAGTGCCTGTGTGACCATGGGCAAGTCACTTCACTTCCCTGCCTCTGTTTCCTTATCTGCAAAATAGAGACAATGACTGTTACCCCTCCTAGACTGTGAGCCCCATATATGACAGAGACTTTGTCTAACCTGATTAACTTGTATCTACCCCAGAGCCCAGACCAGTACTTGACACCTAGTAAATGCTTAACAAAATGATAATAATAATAATAATAATAATAATAATAATAGGATATTCCTGAAATTACACCTCTTTCTTCCAAGGAACAGTACTTGACTCTTTGCACTACCTTGTATTCGCTAGGAAAGAGACCAGCAAATCTTCAAGAGAGACCCCAAGCACAGAGAAGCAGCGTGGCCTGGTGGATAGAGGATGGGCCTGGGAGCCAGAAGGACCTGGGTTCTAATCCAGGCTCCACCACGTCTGCTGTGTGAGCAAGTCACTTCACTTCTCTGTGCCTCAGTTCTTCATCTGTGAAATGGGGATTAAGAGTGGGATGGGGACTGTGTCCAACCCGATTATCTTTTATCTACCTCAGTGCTTAGTACAGTGCCTGACACATAGTAAGTGCTTTACAAATACCATTATTATTAGCATTATTAAAATCCTTAGAAGGCTGAAGTTACATTTTGGTGGAGAAACAGAGTGGGAGCTTGCATTTTGCTGTGGGAAGGGATAGAAAGTGAGCAGACGTTGAGGGGGAATAAAAATCCGATGCCTCAACTCCTCCAGCACCCAGTGTTCTGAAAATTCCCTCTCCTTGCCCCACATCCTTCTGAAAAATCCAAAGGAAACATCAGCACTCCATCACCAGATCTTGAGGTGGCCTAGAATGAACAGCTTAAAACTTCTTCTCTCAGTACTCAAATCGCTTGCCTTAGAATAAGGTGATTGTGAGATTTTTAAGAAATGAAATAAAAAAAGACAACAAAGGAGGTCTTGAGAGCTAGCGAGCCTATTAAAAATTCATGAAAACTATTTTTTCAAAATGAACATTTGAAACATAAATTGAGAAACATGAAAGCCCAAAGAAATCCTGAGCAATTCATATGAGTTCTTTTTCCCTGTACAAAGACCTCCTACTCCTTGTAGAGCAGAAGGAAAGCAAAGGGTACGTTTTGTGCACATGGCAGACAGATTGAGATGGGCAGATATACATAGAATTTTTTTTAAATAAGAGAATGGAAGTTATCAACTTATGCCCACTTTATTCTCATTCAACTGAATTGCCCCTCAAACTGCTTTAGCAACCTTTCATTTGACGAGACAAAGACCCACACCTGGGGTAAATCTCAGACCTGCTATAGTAATTACCACTGGATCCATTCACAGAATTAACTTGTAACTCTACAAAGGCAACTTTCCTTTTAAAAGCTTGAATAAAATGAAAATTATGATAACCCTGAGAAGAGAACTGCAGCTGTGCTAATTCCTTTATCACCTACCAGGAAAACCTTTGAGGATATTAATTGTCTCATAATTGGAAGAGCAAGGCCACTGCAGGTAGAGAAATATTTTTACTGAGATTTTAATAAGCTTTCTCATTCTACATTAAATTTATCTGCCAAAGACTCAAATACCACCTCCAGTCTTGGGCAAAACAACTCAATGAAGAGCTCACAGGATATGATGCACCCTGAATACAACCAGCCGATATTTCCTCTAATCGAGGAAGGCTGAAGAAGCAAGAGCAATTAGAGGCTTACTCAACTTTTAAAAAGTTGGGAAGGCTTTGGTTGAACAAAGCAGAGCATGGCATGGCGTAATGGATAGAACACAGGCCTGGAAGTGAGAAAGTCATGGGTTCCAATCCTGGCTCTGACACTTGTCTGCTATATGACCTTGGGCAAGTCACCTCACTTCTCTGTCCATCAGTTACCTTATCTGTAAAATGGGGATTAAAACCGTGAGCCCCACGTGGGACAGGGACTGTGTCCATCCCTATTATCTTGTACCCACCCCAGCATTCATTCATTCAATTGTCTTTATTGAGCTCTTACTGTGTGCAGCGCACTTTACTAAGCACTTGGAGAGTACAAATAGGGACAATCCCTACCCAACAATGGGCTCACAGTCTAAAAGGGGGGAGACAGACAACAAAACAAAGCAAGTAAACAGGCATCACCAGCACTTAGTACAGTGCCTGTCACATAGTAAGCACTTAATAAATACCATAATTATTATCATTATCGTATTTTCCACCCAAACTTTCACCACTCTGACAGTGATGACCCAAGGTTCAGACTGGGAGCCCGAGAACCTGGGTTATAACCCCAGCTCCTCCACTTGACTGCTTGTGTGACCTTGGGAAAGTCACAACTTCTCTGAGCCTCACTTACTTCATCTATAAATTGGGGATTAAGACTTTGAGACCTATGTGGGATAGGGACTGTGTCCAACCTAATTATTTTCTATCCCCTCCAGCTCATATTACAGTGCGTCACATAGTAAGTACTTAAAAATACCTTAAAAAAATAACTCTAACTTGATCAATCATTCCACCATGGAGTGGCCTAAAAATCTTGGTGAATTTCTCTGCCAAGCTGAATTTGTTTAGCCCCATTCCAGAGTCCCTGGTGTGCCAGTGATGTGAAATGATGTTGTCAAATGCTTACAAAAAATGTAGCAAATTAGCAGTTGCTGCTTTTGGAAAACGAGGTTTGACCTGTGGCATACACACAGGTTCAGCATTCAGGTTGAGAAGCAGTGTGGCTTAATGGAAAGAGAACAGACCTGGGAGTCAGAGGACCTGGAATATAATCTTGCTTTGCCAATTGCTTGCTGTGTGACCTTGGGCAAGTCACAACTTCTCTGTGCTTCAGTTTCCCCAATTGTAAAAAGGGGATTAAATGCCTGTTCCCCCTACTTTTTAGACTGTGATCCCCATGTGGGACTAGGACTACATCCAACCTGATTAACTTGTAACTATCCCAGTGCTTAGAACAGTGCTTTATATATAGTAAGTGCTTAACAAATGTAATAATAATAATAATAACAATAATAATCAAGGTCCCAGAATACCAGATAATATCTATTACTGCCCTCAGCCACACAACAATTATTTATTTACATTAATGTCTGCTTTCCCCTCTAGACTGTAAGCTCACTGTAGGCTGGGAATATATCAACCAACTCTTGTTGTACTCTCCCAAGTGCTTAGTACAGTGCTCTGCATATAATAAGTGCTCAATAAATACCACTGATTGATTAATTAATATGCAAAAATGAGGAGTTCTGTTTTGGATATGTTAAGTTTGAGGTGATGGGAGGACATCCAAGTAGAGATGTCTTGAAGGCAGGAGGAGATGCAAGACTGGATAGAAGGAGAGAGATCAGGGCTGGAGATCTAGATTTGGGTATAATCTGCATAGACATAGTAGTTAAAGCCATGGGTGTGAATGAGTTCTCCAAGGGAGTGGATGTAGATGGAGAATAGAAGAGGACCCTGAACTGAACCTTTAGGGACCCTGACAGTTAGGGGATGGGAGGCAGAGGAAGACCCTGGGAAGGTGACTGAGAATGAGCCACAAGAGAGATAAGAAGAGAACTAGGAGAGGGCAGTGTCAGTAAAACCAAGATTACATAACATTTCCAGAAGAAGGAGGTGGGTCCATAGTGTTGAAGGCACCTGTGAGGTCAAGATGGATTAGGATGAAGTAGAGGCTGTTGGATTTAGCAAGAAGGAAATCTTTGATGACCTTTGAGAGGGCAGGTTTGGTGATGTGAAGAGGGCAGAAGCCATATTGGAGGGTGTCAAGGAGAGAATTGGGGGAGAGGAAGAGGAGACAGTAGATGTAGACAACTCACTCAGAGTTTGGAGAGGAATGGTATGAGGGAGATGGGGTGATAACTGAAGGGAGCTGTGGGGTCGAGAGAGGGGTTTTTTTTAGGATAAAGGAGACATAAGCATGTTTGAAAGCAGTGGAGAAAAAGCCATTGGAGTGTGAACAGCTGAAAATGGCAGTCAGGAAGGGGGCAAGCACTTGGATAAAGTGTGAAGGGATAGGGTCTGAGGTAAAGTCGAAGGAGTGGATTTTGACCAGGAAGAGAATGTGTCTACTAACTCTGTTACACTGTACTCTCCCAAGCACTTAGCATAGTATTCTGCACACAGTAAGTGTTCAATAAATACCATTGATTGACTGATTGATTAAATGACTTGTTTAAGGCCACACTGCAGGGAAGTGGTAGAGCCGGGATTAGAACCACGTCATCTGATTCTGAAGTCCATGCTTGTTACACTAGGCCATGCTGCTTCTTTTGAGGTGGTCACTTTAACAAGTGCTGTAAGAATAACCACAAATTCTAATTTTTTTATTATATTTGTTATGCACTTATTATGTGCCTGGCACTGTACTAAGCACTAGGTAAAAACAAGCGATCAGGTTGGACGCAGTCCAATGTCCCACTTGGGGCTCACAGTCTTAATCCCCTTTTTACAGATGAGGTAACTGAGGCTCAGAGAAATTGAAGTAACTTGCCCAAGGTCACACAGCAGACAAGTGGTGGAGCCAGGATTAGAACCCAGTTCCTTCTGACTCCTAGGTCAGTGTTCTTTCCAGTGGGCCACGCTGCTTCTCTAACTGAGAGTTTGTTACCACTTGGTTATGGCCGTGAAAATGTGTGCTTATTCTGATGGTCCACCAGTGAATTGCTACTCTAGGGGCCAGCTGGACTCATGGGAAGACATTTGATCGCTGAAACAGAAGCAAAATGAACACTTAGAACAACCTATCACCTCCACTATTTTGCCAAAGTGTCAGTGAAAACCAGACCCATCTGTGAACAGAAACAAATAATCTAAAGTTTTAACATGTTCCCCTGACAATTTAAGAAGGAAGCCAGAACTCACAGGAATCATGGTTACCCACACTTCTTAATGAACAGATGAAATCTTCCCAAGTATTCGCTCCAACATATCAATCAAGCAGAAACCCGTTTCCAAAAGATCTGCTTTATAGTCGATAGGACATATGAACCATTAAATTTGTTGATGTGAGACTGCAGAACTTGAGCGATTTATTTTTGCAGGTTAAAAAAAAAGGAATCATTTAGATTTATTAAGACACCACTAGGATCTGTGCATCACCATTTGGCCATTAGCTACTTAAGGTCAATAAGCACATATTTGCAATGCCTTTGAAACTAAAATATTATGCACAATCAGTGCTCATTAAGTACCTACTACCTCTGAGAAACCCTACCCCAAACCAAAGATCTTCCCAGAACATAGAATTTAATGTTACTGTTGAATTCTGCTACTTAGACAGTACATTATCTAACAGTGCATGATCAGGCAAAATGAAAAGCAAAATCCACAAGGTCTCTGCCAAATTGGCAGACAGAATGTGGCAGGGCCAGGGTATAAAGCTCCAGCTGGGATATAAAGCTCCATATCCAGTTGAAAGTCTATAAAATGGTTGAATTGGCTGAGACAGCAAATGAACTCCACCACATGGGCTATTTAAGGATGATGGATGACAGTGATCATCTGTCAGATATGAAGAGGGAGGGCATTCCTAGTCAGGTGCAGGACGTAGGTAAGAAGAGAGCAAAATAGATGAGATCTAGATACAGTGGGTAGATTAGCATTAGAGGAGCGAAGTGTGTGGGCTGGATTGTAGTAAGATAACAGGGAGGTAAGGTAAGAGGGGGCAAGATGATTGAGTGCCTTCAAGCAGATGGTAAGAAGATTCTGTTTGATGCAGAGATGGATGGGGTTCTTGGCTATCCTGTTTCATCCATCCTTCTCACATATCCCACCCAGTGGAGTTCTGTTGCTCAAAGCCAACTCTGTTTCACTGTCATATTGTACTCTTCCAAAAGCTTAGTATAGTACTCTGCACACAGTAAGCTCTCAATAAATACGACTGATTGATTATGCATAAAAAGGATAGACAAACACATCAATCAGTGGTATTTATTGAGCACTTACTGTGAACAGAACACCTTACTAAGCACTTGGGACAGTACACTATAACGGTGTTGGTAGATACGTTATTAAAGATATAGTGCAGCCCAGCCGCATACAATGCAACACAGGGGTGGATGTGAGAAGTGGTTCTGCTGGGGTGATGAATTTGAGAAAAATCAATCTTAAACAAAAGCAGGCCCAGGATGGGAAAAACCCACTTACACATCACAGAACTATCCTTATGGGCAAGCATGCAGGAGGGATTTTCAGAGCCCTGCATCAACTGGTTTTTATCAATCCACCTGCACGCATGGGACCTTACCATCCATAATGCCACTTTCTAAAATGGATAGCTATAAATATGCATGTATGTATATGCATGACATACATCGTGGTTAGTATTCTATTACACATATACTATAAATTGTACATACATTGAAGAGTGTGAATAGTATATAAAGTATATATTATATATAGTCTATTATATGTCACTCAATCATATTTATTGAGCACTTGTGTACAGAGCACTGTACTAAGCTCTTGGGAGAGTATGGTATGACAATGCAACAGAGACACATTCATTTATTCATTCAATTGTATTTATTGAGTGTTTTCTGTGTGCAAAGCATTGTACAGAATGCTTGGGAGAGTAATGCAACAAATAAACAGACACATTCCCTGCACACAAAGAGCTTATAGGCTAGAGGGGGAGACAGACATTTATATGAATAGATTATGGATATGTACATAGGTGCTGTGGGGCTGAGGTGGGAAGGGTGAATAAAGAGCTAATCAGGGTGACACAGAAGGAAAATGGAGAAGAGAAAATGAGGGCTTAGTCGGGGAAGGCCTTTTGGAGGAGACGTACCTTCAAAAAGAATTTAAAGGTAGAGAGAGTGATCGTCTTTCGGATGTGAAGAGGGAGGGCATTCCAAGCTGGAAGCAGGAAGTGGACAAGAGGTCAGTGGTGAAATAGAGGAGCTCAAGGCACAGCGAGAAGGTTAGCATTAGAGAAGCAAAATGTGTTGGCTGAATCGTAGTAGGAGAGCAGTGAGGTAAGGTAGAAGGGGGACAAGATGATTGAGTGCCTTCAAGCTGATGGTAAAAAGTTTCTGTTTGATATGGAGGTGGATAGGTAACCACTGAAGTTTCAAGAGCTTAGTACAGTGCTTTGCACATAGTAAGCATGCAATAAATATGATTGAATGAACGTTTTGTTGGAAAATTAACTGGGCAACAGAGTGAAGTTTAGACTGGAGAGCAGGGAGACAGGAGGCAGGGAGGTCAGAGAGGAGGCTGATCCAGGAATTATATATATTGAATCTATGCAATTCTTAATAGAAAGCAGACATTCTAGCAATAATTTTACAACCATTGGTGCTCTTGCTATAAAACATTTAACAAAAACCTAAATTGTTGAGAATAGGCAAATTTGATTTTCAGTGATGGCTGATGAAGGTTGCAGGCAAATGTTTTCATTTACCTACTTTGAATCGAAACAGATGTTTTAAATCAATTGATAGGTGAATGTTATTTACCTACCGCTCACTGTGTGCAGAGCACTGTATTAAGCACTTGGGAAAGTACGATGCAACAGAGTTGATAGACACAGTCCCTGCCCACAAGGAGTCCACGGGGGGAGATAAGACACGTTCAGATTCTATATTGCCATCTCACAACAGGTTATTTATGACATTATTGAGATTATCAAACCTCATGTTAATCTCAACCTGCTCAGGGCTTGCAAATTCCCTATAACCTTTTCCCAACTCTTCTCCCTTCATCACTGGCCATGCTGCTTCTTAGTATGAGTACCTACTCCTGTGACTAACTGATTCTACCTTGTCCTTGTAGGGCAGGGACTGTGTTTGACCTGACTATCTTGTATCTACCCCAGCACTTTATAAGTCCTTGGAACATAGTAAACGCTTAGCCAAGGCCACAATTGTTATTTTCATGGTATTTTTTAAATGCTTACTATGTGCCAAGCACTGTTCTAAGCTCTGGGGTAGGTACAAGTTGATCAGGTCTAATACAGTCTCTGCCTCTCATGGGGCTCCCTATTAGGAAAAGCAGCATGGCTTAGTGGAAAGAGCTTGGGAGTCAGAGGTTGTGGGTTCTAATTCCCACTCCACCACTTGACTGCTGTGTGACCTTGGGCAAGTCTCTTAATTTCCCTGTGCCTCGGTTACCTCATCCGTAAAATGGGAATTGAGACTGTGAGCCCCACATGGGACAACCTGATTAGCATGTATCTACCCCAGCACTTAGTACAGTGCTGACATTTAGTAAGCACTTAACAAATACCATAGTGATTAATAAGGAGAACAGAAATTAAATCCCCAATTTGCAGTTGAGCAAACTGAGCCACAGAGAAGTGACTTGGCCAAGGTCACACAATAGGCAGGTGGCAGAGCTGGAATTAGAACCCAGGTCCTCTGGCTCCCATTATCAAGTTGGTGGTTTGAGTTCTTTCCTTTGTCCAGCTCTTGATTCTGCCCCTTGTGCCACCCCCACACTACTTCCATCTCCAAATGGCAGGATTTCTCTGCCTGCCCAAGCTGGGAGCTCCTAAAACACACACCATCTTTCTTTATCCCATCCCAGGACCTTAATATTTACCTGAGTTTATTAGGGATCTTCAGTTTTCACCAACTTGCAATTGAGCTGTGGCACTTCTTGCTTGTCACTATTTCAATCTGTTTGCATAATGGCTCATTAGTATTTCCAGGGAGCACTGGAGCTGTTTGCCACTACGGAACTTCTCACCCGGAATGATGTGTTCTGGGCACTCCCATTCTAATTTATCACACCTGCTACCCATTGTGCTGAGTCAAAGACCTCAAAGAGCTTAGACAGTGAATCTCTGGGATCAGTGAGGAAAAGCCTACCCTTTCTTTTCTTTTTACTGGATTAAAGCAAATAGGAAATCCCAGCCATTCATTACCTCACTTAACTAGCAGCAGCTAAAGTGGGAATGGGAGGATCTGAGATGCAGGATTTGGAGATCTTAAATATTCTCCAAGGCAACAATGAGAAAAATTATAGACCATGTCTGAAGCACCGAAAAAAAATCACCTAGAAACAATGGCAAGTGCAGAAAGGAGCAACAGAACTCAGTATTCCAGTAAAAATATGTGACTGAGAACTGAAATACTCTGAAACCAGATTCAAAGAAGAAGTCTGAAATTTACTCAAAATCTAGAATTTTTTAAAAAAATTACCCTACAAAATCCTCAAGAAAAGGATCCCTTCCTTTTGGACACCAATAATAGTAATTATTGGGGTTTCATTAAGCACTTACTATGTGTCAACCATTGTACTAAGCACTGGGGGGTAGAAACAAGATCATCAGATTCACTTAGTCCTCACTCCACAGGGGACTCATGGTCTAAGGGGGAGGAAGAACAGGAATTTAATCCCCATTCTGCAGGTGATTAAACTGAGGCACAAAGAAATTAAATGACTCGCCTAAAATTACACAGCAAGTGGATTTGGGATTAGAACTCAGTTCTCCTTGCCCCACGGCTATTTTCCAAGGAAATGCTCCACATTATTCAATCAATGGTATTTATTAATAATAATAATGGTATTTATTAAGCACTTACTATATGCCAAACACTGTTCTAAGCGCTGGGGTAGATAAATTAATCAAGTTGTCCCATGTGGGGCTCACAGTCTTAATCCCCATTTAACAGTTGAGGTAACTAAGGCAGACAAATGAAGTGACTTGCCCAAAGTCACACAGCTGACAAGTGACGGAGCTGGGATTAGAACTCACGACCTCTGACTCCTAAACCTGTGCTCTTTCCAGGAAGCCTCGCTGTGCAGAGCACTATACCAAGCGCTTGGGAGAGGATAATACGATAGAGTTGGCAGACCCATTCCTTGCCCATAATGAGTACACTGTCTAGAGGGAGAGACAGACTTTTGTATGAATAAACAAGTAATTTATAATAAATAATTTAAAGATTTGTACAAAAATGCTGTGGTACTGGGGGAAGGAAGAATATCAAATGTCCAAAGGCCACAGATCTAAGTGCATAGACCACTCTGAAGGGAGAACGAGCCAGGGAAAGGACAGCCTAATCAGGGAAGGCCTTATGGAAGAGATGTGACCTTAAATACCATTGGTGGTATGTTTTGAACACTTGCTGTGTGCAGAGCACAATTGGTAGACACTTTCCCTGTCCACACCCAAATGGAAAGAGCAAATTCTTGTCAACTCGGTGGACATTCTGAGATAGCCCACTTGATAATAATAATTAATAATCATGGTAATCTAAGTGCTTTCCAGATACTAGGCACCGAGAAAATCAGATAGACTAAGCAGATTAGACACAGTCCCTGTTCCACACAGGTCTCACCTCCTAAGAGCAGGTATTTTACCCCACACTTTATAGAGACACAGAGAGGTTAATTGACTTGCCCATGGTCACACAGGAGGCCATTGGCAGAGCTGGAATCAGAACTTGAGTGTCCTGACTTCCAGTCCCCTGCTCTTTCCATTAATAGGGAATCAATTGGGCTTCAGTGAAAGGAGAAGAGGCCTTGGGGTCACCGGCCAGGAGAGAACTATAAGTTTTTCAAAATCTGTAATAAAGGTATTGTAGTGGGTCAGCTTCAAAACAAAAGCATCCTGCTGAGCTGACGTTATGGGCAAAGGTTCTTCCATTTTCAAGCAATGTTTTCTTTTCAACTCAATGGCAACTGGCAGCCACAATGAATTCGCTGCAAGTCACTGATGCCCTTGCTGAGAAGGGTTTTTTTCCTAGACCCCCGGTGACTTATGGGGAGATACGTGGACCTCGG
Source organism: Tachyglossus aculeatus (assembly GCF_015852505.1). NCBI lineage: Eukaryota > Metazoa > Chordata > Mammalia > Monotremata > Tachyglossidae > Tachyglossus > Tachyglossus aculeatus. The sequence continues at coordinate 75,479,987 of NC_052086.1, forward strand.
CCATTTGCCAAGGGTGATTATCTGCACAGTCATTTAAAGCCAGGCTTCACTGGGGCCTTCGGGTGCCTTTTATGGTTGAAAGAAAGTTAAGCGCAAACTTCCATGGCTGCTTCTGGGTTAAAGCTGTTATTTCTGTGTCTTAAAGTGCAGCTCCTCAGAGGCTTTATATGACCTCTTTTTGCACTTGATTAAATTGTTGCTCCAGTGGAGTGAGGGAGTTAAGGTAGAAGTTTCAAGACTTTTAAATGGCAATAGCAGGAAATGGAGGAGTATTTTTCACAGGCACACAAAGGTAGCAATACTATCGACATCATCTTTCAAACACCCAGAACAATTGGATGACGATGCAAAACACTCCCTTTTTCTTCCCTTTCCCAAAAAGGAATTTCCGAAGAATGTATTTTCTTTTCTAAACCATCCTCTGTCTTCTTGCCCCAGAATTTATGCCTCAGCACTTAGTATAGTGCCAGGCTAATAGCAAATGGTTAACAACTACCATTTTAAAAAAAAGGCAGAGGAGATGAAAATGTCAGAGAATGAGAGGTTGAAAATGGTGTGAGGAGAGGCATTTGTATTTATTTTTATTTTTAATGGTATTTGTTAAGCATATACTATGTGTCAGGTAGAGGGGTGGAATTGGAGTGAAAATAGGAGATCTCAATCAACCAGTGGTATTTATTAAAAGTTTACTATATGCAGAGCACTGTTGTAACCACTCTTTAAAAGCAGCTGGGAAGCAAGAATGAATGAAAGGCAGAGAAAAATTCTAGAGAACCATCTCTAATGCACCTCATACTTTAAGGACCTGACCTATGGATTTTCTTTCGCTTGGATTTGTATCCTTTTGTTCATCCCTCCTTCAGCCTCATGGTACTTATGTACAGATCCAACTGTGATACTGTACACTCCCAAGCTCTTAAAACAGTGATCTGCATACACTAAGTGCTCAGTAAATGATTGATATTCATAATTTATTTTAGTGTCCCCTTCTGGGCTGTAAGCTCTTTGTGGGGAGGGAATATGTCTACCAACTTCATTTTATTGTACCCTCCCAAGCACTCAGTACAGTACTCTGTGCACAGAAAATACCACTGATAGATTTGTATGACAGTGAGAAATCGTGCCAAGTGAGATCAGGTTCTGATTGCTGATAGACCACGGAAACCACAAACTCTAGGTTCAAGCTCAAACTCTCTGGGTGCAGGGACCTTTGAAGAAATCAGTGCACCCTAGTGGAAGAAGCATGGGACTGGGAGTCAGGAAACTTGGGTTCTCGTGCCAGGATTGTGCCTGGCTTGCTTCATAATCTGACCCAATTGGCTTCACCTCACTGTGCCCCTTTATCCTCATTTGTAAGATGGGGGCAAAAGCCCTGTTCTCCCTGCCTCTTAGATGAAGATTCCTGGGTGGCACATGGCCTGGGCCCAATCTGATCATCTTCTATCTACCCCAGCCCTCAATAAGTACTCAATAAATACCACTGTTCACCCTCTAGATTGTAAACTCATTGTGGGCAGCAATTGGGTCTGTTTATTGTTATCCTGTCCTCTCCCAGAAGCTTTGTATAGTGCTCTGAACATGGTAAGCACTCAATAAATACAATTCACTGATTAACTCTGTTGCCTCTTCCCCTGTCTGTAATTTATTTTACAGCTGAATCCCAACCAACAGGTTCACCCAAGGCACGGTAGGCAAACAGAGAGTGTTTTGTTGCGCAGGGAAATGGGAAAAACCTGCAGGAACAACACTTGCAGCCTACACAATCCATTTCCCACACTAAAATAAACTCAAGACAGTGCTGCTAAATGGTTATATACATGATGCATGCCTTCTAGGAGCCTTTAGTAGAAATGACTTGATAATTTCTAAGACTTGGAGGGAAACTATTACCCGTCAGATAGTGAGATGCTGCAAAAAGTGAGGAATGAGTTTCTTGGGCCGGAATCTTATCAGGCAAATGACTTCCACAATAATGGGTTACAACAAGAGCATTTCTTCCTTCTGCTTTCTTGATTTGTCTGAATGTATTTTCTTCTGGCCTATATGGGGTAGAAATCGGACCTGGGCTTTTCTAATCACGCAGGGAGAATTATCTTTCCATCTTTGCCATGGAGTCACTGTTATTAGGGAGGGCTTGGAATCATTACTCCCACTCAACCTACTTCCTGGGACTCAGATCAATACTCCGTGGGGCCCAGGAGATGAGCGAAATGGCCTTTAACCCAGAAGCTTAACCATCCGAGACTCCTTCCCCTCAATCTGCATGCGAGGCTAGTTAGGACCACCATATGCCCTGCCTGGCCAATAAGCACTCATAATTATGGTATTTGTTAGGCACTTACTATGTGCTAAGCACTGTACTAATAATCATAACTGTGGTATTTGTTAAGCCCTTACTATGTGCCAAACAGCGTTCTAAACGCTGAGGTAGATACAAGGTAATCTTGTTGGATACTGTCCCTGGCCCACAAGGTGCTTCACAGGCTTAATCCCCATTTTACAGATGAGGTAACCAAGGCATAGAGAAGTGAAGTGACTTGCCCAAGGTCACACAGCAGACAAGCGGTGGAGGCAGGATCCGAACCCATGTCCCCTGACTCCCAGGCCCGTGCTTTTTCCATTAGGCCATGAGCTCTGGGGTAGATACAAGATAATCAGGTCCCACATGGGACCCACAGTCAAAGTAGAAGGGAGAACAGGTATTGAATCCCCATTTTGTAAATGAGGGAACTGAGGGACAGAGAAGTGAAGTGACTTGCCCAAGGTCACACAGCAGAAAAGTGGCTGGTATTAGAACCCGGGACCTCTGACTCCCAGGCTTATGATCTATCCACTAGGTCACAGTGCTTCCAAAGGCTGGGTTCTGTGTGGGAGACACTGGAGTTTGAATTCAGACAATGGAGTTTGATCTGTGAATTGAATTGTCCTCCAGTCCATGAGGAACAGTGAGCAGGCTTGTAGGCACAAGACCAAGTAGGGCTGACCTTCACTGGAGAGATTGAAATTCCAGTCTGTGTCCAACAGACCACCAACTTGCCAACCCATCTTCCTTTCTCATACTGTTTACTTCTCAGATTAGTGAATTCCCAAATCAATAAAGTCGATTAGGCATGCAGTTTTGCTGGGCAGATACACAATCCAAAGCCTGGCTCATAGCTGGCTAACCCCAGTTCTTTAATTAAACATGGCAGCCACGCGCCGAGCAGCTGGGCTGAGGGATGTTTATGCTAGACCCCATTTAAGGTATTTGGGTGTGCTCTGCACACAGTAATACTTAGTGAATAATACTGATTGATCTTAGCATTCATTCTCACTTGTCTCACGTTTGACAAGCACTTGCCTCTATGCCGGATAACTGAGTCTACTCCAGGATTTCATTAAGGGTGAAGCTGAGAGTTGGAGAAGTTAAGTGTCTTGCCTAAGGTCACATAGCAGACAGGTGATGGAGCCAGAATTAGAACCCTGGTCCTCTGATTCCCAGGTCCGTGTTCTTTCCACTATGCCATGCTGTTTCTCTTGGGACAGAACTGCTACTTCCTAGGAGAAAGTAGTATTAATTTGCTGCAAGTGATGCCGATGGAGTCCAATAGACCTGATCCATCAATCAGTGGAATTTGTTGGGTGCTAGCTCTGTGCAGAGCACTGTGCTGAGTGCTTGGGAGGATGTCTTATAATAGAGTCGGTAGGCGCAACTCGTTGCCTAGTGTAGCAGGTCCAGGTTTCTGTGCTTTGTACCTGTTTAACCTACTCAGGAGCAGTGTGACCTAGGGAAAGGGCACAGTCCTGGGACTTAGAGGACCTGGGTTCAAATTCCAACTCTGCCACTTGCCGGCTATATGATCTTGAGCAAGTCATTTTAATTTTCAAATGTGTCCATTTCCTCATCTACAAAATGGGATTAAACACTTGTTCTCCTCCACAGGCTATGAGCCCTATATGGGATAGGGACTTTGTCTGAACTGATTGTCTAAACAGTGTGGCCTAATGGATAGAGCATGGGCCTGGGAGTCAGAGGACCTCGGTTCTAATCCCAGCTCCGCCACCTGTCTGGTGTGTGAGCCCTTGAGCAAGTCACTTAATTTCTCTGTGTCTCAGTTACCTTATCTGTGAAATGGGGATTAAGACTCTGAGCCCCATGTGGGACAGGGACTATGTCCAACCCAATTTGCTCCACACTGCTCAGTACAGGGCCTGGCACATAGTAAGCACTTAACAAATACCACGATTCTTACTCAGCGCTTAGTATAGTGGTTGGCACCTAATAAGTCCTTAAGAAACACCACAATTATTATTATTTCAGAATGTGGATCAAAACTCTACTTCAAAGGCTTCTAGTATCCCATTCCCTCCCAACCCCAATCTGAGCTTCAGCTAGAGGCTCTATCGGGCCTCGCTCCGTGCAACAAATCAAAAATTTCTTTCGGAAGACCTGCCATCCCTCTTCCCGCTGATGAATGGCAGGAGAATAAAAACATTCCTCTGATTGGATTGTTCAGACGATGAAAACTAGTTTCTACTGAAGCTGAACCCCAGTGACACTGAGATACTAATGGGCCCTGTTTTAATCAAATAATATTTGTGCTTCTGGCTCTCAAGAATTCAAATGGCAAGTTATTCAGCTCACTCAGTGGGATAGAACAGACAGCACCAGATGGATGCTACAATAATGTCTGCTATGTACCCAAAGACTCTTCCAAGACATTAAAAAGTTGGGCCCACATCTCATACACCCACACCGAAACATGTGAAGAATTTCTGACTTCCATCCAAGGAGCACATCAGAATATTCACCTACTTTAATTCTTGCATGCAAGTAGCTTCACTCTGCTGTGTGTTGTATCATCATCATCAATGGCATTTTTTATGCACTTACTGTGTTCAGAACACTGTACTAAACACTTGGGAGAGTACAACAGAGTCGGTAGAGCTTACAATCTAGAGACAAGCTTACAGTCTACAGTATCAATATTAAGTCCCCCACTCTATCTGTGGAGGCAAAGATGTTGGGGAGGAAACAATGATTGAGTACTCTGTGAGGTGTTCAATCAATACTATTGATTGATTTATTGATGGAGCCAGTATTGTTTTGGCATCGAGACTGGGTTTGGAATACTGCAGTCTCTTAGGAAAAGCAGCATGGTTTAGTGCATAGACCACAGGCCTGGACGTCAGAAGATCATGAGTTCTAGTCCCGGCTCTGCCACTTGCCTGCTGTGTGGCCTTGGGCAAGTCACTTCACTTTTCTGGGCCTCAGTTACCTCATCTGTAAAATGAGGGTTGAGACTGTGAGCCCCACATGGGACAGGGACTGTGTCCAACTTGAATTGCTGTATCCACCCCAGAGCTTATTATAGTGCCTGGCACATAGTAAACACTCACCACCATAATAATAATTATTATTACCTGGAAGTTTTCCAAAAGAGTTGAAATAGCCTGGCATGGTTGCATGCCTGCCTGGTTTAATAATAATAATAATAATAATAATGGCACTTATTAAGCACTTACTATGTGCAAAGCACTGTTCTAAGCACTGGGGAGGTTACAAGGAGATCAGGTTGTCCCATGGGGGGGCTCACAGTCTTAATCCCTATTTAACAGATGAGGGAACTGAGGCACAGAGAAGTTAAATGACTTGCCCAAAGTCACACAGCTGACAATTGGCAGAGCTGGGATTCGAACCCATGACCCCTGACTCCAAAGCCCGTGCTCTTTCCACTGAGCCACGCTGCTTCTCTGGTTTGATAACAACCTTAGATTCTGACTCCTAGGTCCGTGCTCTATCCACTAAGCCACATTACTTCCTCACCAACACTCCTTTCCAAAGGCATGAAGGTCCTACGCTTCCACACCATCCTGTCTACTAAACTCAACTCCATTCTTCCCTAGTCCTACCTCCACTCTGCCACTACCAACCCGCAGCCCTGGATCACCACCACAGTCCCTGCTCTTCCTCCTAAGCAAAACTGGGGAAAATCCAAGCATCAAACCAACCTCTGTCAATGTAGTAACTTTGTACTTTCATCTGCTCAGCAACACTAAGTATTGCTCTCACATTGGACTTCATCGCCCAGACTCCACACCGACTATTCCAAACCTACACCTCTCTGCCAAAGTCCTTCGTGTCCATCACCCCCACCTCTATCCCTTGTCAATCATGCTGACTTCTTTGTTGGCAAGCTAGAAGCCTAATGTGAACTTTCTTAAAGTGTAAATCCTGAGTCTTGCTTCTGTTGTACTCTCCCAAAGGCTGAGAACAATGCTTTCCATTCAAAAAATATGACAGAAAATGATAATGATGAAGTCTAAACCCTTTCCTCTCCCCATTTCCTCTTTGCCCAGAAAGTCCCTGTTTCCTCTTTAAATTTAACCCTGATAACTGCCAAGCACACCATCCCATTTCACCCCTTAAAAATATTTTGTACTACTCTCCTCCCTTTGGCCTTCAAACATGCCCAAGTCTTCCACATTCTCAAAAAGCCTTCTCGACTCCCACTGCTCCCTTTGGTGATCACCTCATCTCCTTTGAACTCTCAGTACGTCAAAAATTGAGCCTCTCACCACCCCCACTAAACTTGCCCCTTCCCCTAACACATTCCCAATATGATTGAAAACTCCAACACCTTCCTTGACCCAAAAAGCTCATAACCTCGGTGTCATCTTCACCTTCTCTCTTGTCTTTCACCTCTAAATTTCCCTCCTTCTCTATTACACATGGCTGTTTTCTCCTCACTTTTTCCTTGGGTATCTACTCTTTCCTCCTCACCTTTCTAGCCACCACCCAGGATCAAGACCTTGTCACTTTGCAGGATTACTGCCTCAACCTCTTTATTGGGTTCGATGCCTCCTGCCTCCTCATCATTCCAACCTAAATGCAGCTACCTTCAGTATTTCCTAAAATCCATTTAGAATACAGAAGGTTCTCCTGAAGAACCTTCAATGACTACTCATTTCTCTCATCATCAAACAGAAATACCTAATCACATCTAGCATACCATAGCTTTCCCCATCTTCACAGGTCTTCTGAAATCACTTCTCCACCAGGAAGCCTTCTTTGATTCACCTTTCATCTCCCGTTCTATTTTGCACACTACCAAGTAACCTAAGTACTTGAGTCCATAACCCCAAGCATTAAAGTACTCACCACACCTGTCTACCCCGACAGCATTTTGTACATAGCCTGTTCCTTGGTTGTGTCCCCTACCTGTAATTTAATGTCTGTTTCTTCCTCTAGATTGCAAGTTACTTGAGAATAGGAATCATGTCTACCTGTTTTACTGAATTCTCCCAAGTGTTAAATAAAATGCTCTGCACACAATAAGGGCTCAAGACATACCGCCGATTAACTGTTAGAATGAACCTGGAGAAAATTATAGCAACCGGTTATAAAATGAGCTAGAATGGACTTCTTTGGTTCAGCTAACCATTACTCTTGCAAAAGCTTCATAATTTGTGAACAGAGTGGAAGAACCAAAGGAAAGCTTGTCAACAGGGAGGTCTTCTGAACCTAGATGGAGCAATGACCCCAGGGAATAATTAGGGCATTTTTCAAGTGTGTGCTCTGTGTCCAGCACTGTTCTTTTTACTAGGGTAAGTACAGGTTAATCGGGTTGGACCACAATTCCTGTTCCATCTCGGGCTCCCAGTCTAAGAAGAAGGAAGAAGATATATTGAATCCCCATTTTACAGTTGAGGAAACTGAGACACAGAGAAGTTAATTGACTTGCCCAAAGTCACATATCAGCAGGCAAGAGAAGCAGTGTGACTTAGTGGGTAGAGCATGGGCCCGTGAGTCAAAAGGTCTTGGGTTCTAATCCTGGCTGTCATTCGTCCACTGTGTGACCATGGGCAAGTCACTTAACTTCTCTGTGCTTCAGTTACCTCATCTGTTAAATGGGGATTAAGACCATGAACCCCATGCAGACTATAGACTGTGTCCAACTTGATTAACTTGAATCCACCCCAGCAATTAGTACAGTGACTGGCCCACTGTAAGCGCTTAACAAATACCATTAAAAAATGGTGGTGTAGCAGGATTAGAACCCAAGTCTTCTGACTTCCAGGCCTGTGTGTTCTTGCCAGTAGGCCACACTGCTTCTATCTTTCTAACCCCACCAGTTACTCCTTACCTTGGGGGTGATAAAATGGGATGCCAGCCGAGTGTTGGCAAACTACATCTTCCTTGTCCTGTGGACCCAGGCAGAGGAACAACGCTCTCCAGGAGCCTCTACCAACCAAGTTTCATTTGCAGTTGAAGCCTCATTTACCAACACAACTGCCTGTGTGCTCTCCAGCTGATTTGCATCCAACCTTAGGGAGGTCAATTACCATGTTGACGACAAAGAATGCATCTAATGGCGTTATTAAGAAAGTTAGCAAAGGAGCCAAATGTTTTATGTGCACATTTCCATATGGTTCCTTGCACTGAATGTGAAGAACTTTCCATTTATCCCTCTGGCTCTTGCTTACCCTCACCATTAGAGAGTGATGTTTATTAGTCAGACTTTTTAAAAGGAGAGTAAATCATGAGAATGTTACAATTCTAACAAAAAGAAATTTATATGTGCTGCTCGTAATTTGATATCTGGTAAATGGAGAATTTATAATCACGCATGTATTTAGCCGAGATGATATGGGAGGAGTGGCATGGTAAAGTGGCAGAGCGCAGGTCTAGGAGCCGGAAGACCCGGGTACAAGTCCAAGCTACACCACTAACTTGCTGTGTGACCATGGCTGAGTCACTTAACTTCTCAGTACCTCAGTTTCCTCATCTGTAAAATGGGGATAATAATACCTGACCCCTCTACCTACTTCAGAGGGTTTTTGTGAGGGCTGAAATGAACAAGCACTTAGTACAGTGCTAAGTGCTTGGTACAGTACTCTGCATGTAGTAAGTGCTCAGTAAATACCACTGTTTAATGGTAGAGCTTTTCTCCATGGGAGATGAAAGAGGCTCTATTTCCATCTTCGGATCAACTGAATCCTGTTTCAGCACACAGGAAAGGAGGGGGAAATTTCCCCTCTGAATCCATGGCCCCATAAGCTCCAGACTCCCTGTGTTCTTACTCTTCACTGACAGCCCTTATGCCATATCTTTTGAAAGGCAAGCATTCCTCCACAGCTGCCTTAAGGGACATCAGAGGCAGCTCACTTTTAAAGTGAAAGGGCCTCAGAGACTGGGATTCTGCCTGAGGGCATTAAGCCAGGGTAGTACTCTCCCAAGAGCTTAGTACAGTGTCCTGAACAGAGGAAGCGCTCAATAAATATGATAGATTGATTGGCAGAGCTTTGCCCAAGCCAAGGGATGGAAAGACAACTGCATTCCTCAGCAGTTTCTGGCCAAAGAACCAACTACAGCATTCACTGTCTCCCCCTCTAGACTGCAAGCTCATTGTGGACAAGGAATGTGTCTGTTATGTGTCTGTGCCACAGTATGCAGCATGGAGCAGTGGATAGAGCATGGACCTGGGAGTTGGAAGGTCATGCTTTCTAATCCCAGCTCCACCACTTGTCTAATATGTGACCTTGGGCAAGTCACTTCATTTCTCTGGGTCTCAGTTACCTCATCTGTAAAATGGGGATTACACACGGGACAGGGACTGTGCCCAACCCGATTTGCTTGTATCCTTCTCAGTGTCTGACACCTAGTAAGCACTTAAGAAATACAATTATTATTACAATTATTTTATTGCTATATTTTACTCTCCCAAGCACTTAATACAGTGCTCTGCACATGGTAGGCACTCAGTAAATACGAGTGACTGACTGACTGACTGAATGGCTGCCAGATGGACAGGCTTAGCAAGAAATCCTGTAAAGTAATTGTCTAACATGGGCAACCCAGACTATAGCAGCTACTGAGGCAACCACCTGTTGGTTGGGTTATGATGCCACGGCCCAGCATCAGTTCCATGCTGTGGACACTTTTGTCATACGTGGGTCCTGCACACGAGAATCCTTTGCATGCTTTTCGGGGCATGCAGCACTCCTATCTGGCTGCTCACTCGTTGCACTCTGTGACCCAGGAAGAATGTAATCCGAGAGTTTAGACACGCAAACTACTATCACAATAACCATAGCTTCTCATGGGCCCTCAATCCTGAAGTCTCAGGGTCAAGCTTTTTCATGTTTTCAATGTGAAACTCTGTCAGTAGATGGGTGTTGAGAAATAATTCTGCCCTATTGATGGGGAGGTGGCACTCTAGCAAAGAAGCAGTGTCCCTCCCTTTATCCCTGCCAAAACAGAGTGCCCTGGGTCAAACTGTGCAGAAGGAACACAGATCTACCTAGGAAATCCTTGCCTAGCTGCTCCATTTGTCCCAGGTGCCTGGAACTGGGCAGGACCGGTTTATATGAGGTGAGAAGCTGGTTCATGGGAGGAGATTGAGAGAAGGCTGAAAATTAGGCTCAAAGCAATAGGATCGCTGCTGGTCTAGATTCCCCGTGAACCTGCATTCTCACTGTGCCATTGCCATATAAGCGAAGGTCCAACTGAGTAGTAGTCAGTCGTGTCAAGCCTCTATGTTTATTGCTTTCACCCATTAAATACTAAAACACTCAATTTCCCAAGTAAATTAAGAGTGTTCCCTAAGTAGCTCAGAGAACATCTTCATTAGCCTGGGAAAAATTCAGAACCAAGCTTTGGGCACTGATTGTTCAAGACTGAACTTGCTTTAAAAATATTCCCCAAGAAGCCCAAAGAACATCTTCATTGGACTGAGATAAATTCAGAACTTCAAGCACTGATTTTTCATTCATTCATTCATTCATTCATTCAATCGTACTTATTGAGCTCTAACTGTGTGCAGTGCACTGTACTAAGTGCTTGGGAAGTACAAGTCAGCAACACATAGAGACAGTCCCTACCCAACAGCGGGCTCACAGTCTAGAAGGACCTAGACTTGTTTTCCTTTCACCAAAAGCAGGGTATCTGGGCTGTAGTAAATGTGTTGAAAGTATTGGCTGTGGAAGCAGTATGGCCTAGTGGAAAGATCACAGGCCTGGGAGTCAGAAGACCTGAGTTCTAATCCCGGTTCCACCACTTGTCTGTTGTGTAACCTTGGAAAAGTCACTTAACTTCCCTAGGCCTCAGTTCCCTCATCTGTAAAATGGGGATTAAGACTCTAACCTCCATGTGGGATATCGACCGTGACCAGCTCGATTAGCTTGTATGTACACCAGCACTTAGTGCCTGGCACATTGTAAGCACTTAACAAATCCCACAATTATTATCACTATTATTACTATTATCATTAGCATTACTATCTTCTTTTGGCATACCCTTTTACCCCACTGATCTCTCTGAGAATTAGTGTGAATTCAGGTACATTTTGGCTTCACCTCAATTTCTTCTGCCATAAGAACACACCACACTCTTTTACTCATTAGATGGTTTTTCCAACAGACTGATCTTCTTCAGGTAATGGGCAACTTCCCAATTACATGCAGCTTCTTCTCTACTTCAAATTTGCATCAGTGACTTTCTTTGCAACAATTTGGAGAGGGAAAATATGCTCTGGGGAACATCAAAAATGGATGAACAGCTTATCCGTTCCATCATGGTTAGATTTTTCTGACATTACTGCATCTGGAAGACAACCTGAAATCCTACCCCTACAAGCAAGGGGACCTAGAAGAATTATTTCTTCTCCTGGACCCACAGCAAGCACTGCTTTCCCTCTCTGTAATTTATTTCACAACTGCCTCACCCATGAGATTGTAAGAAACAGCATGGCCTAGTGGAGAGCGCACAACCTTAGGAGTCAGAAGAACTGGGCTCTAATTCCAGCTCTGCAACTTGCCTGCTGTGTGATCTTGGGCAAGTCAGATAACTTCTTTGGGTCTCATCAGGAAAATGGGGATTTATCAGGAAAATGGGGATTCAATACTTTTTCTCCCTCCTACTTAGTCATCGTGTTTATTGAGAGCTTACTCAATTGAGTGTGCAGAGCACTGTACTAAGTGATTGGAAGAGTACAATATAACAATCAACAAACACATTCCCTGCCCACAGTGAGCATACAGGCTAGAGGACTGTGAACCCCTTGTGAGGCAGGGACTGTGTCCAACCTGAATATCTTGTATCTACTCCAGACCTTTGTACATTGCTTGGCACATAGTAATTGCTTAACAAATACCACAGTTATTGTTTCTTGAGGGCAGGAATTACGCATATCAGTTTTGTTGTGATCTCCCAAGTACTTCTTATAGTGATCTGTTCACTGAGAGTGCTCAGTAAAGACCACTGATTGATTGATTGGTCAGCGCTGCCAAAGGACAACTTCCAGAGAAACTTCAAGAAGCAGGGTGGTCTAGTGGATAGAGCATGGGTCTGGGAGTGAGAAGGACCTTAATTCTAATCGCTACTCCACCACTTGCCTGCTGTGTGACCTCAAGCAAGTCGCTTAACTTCTCTGTGCCTCAGTTAATTCATCTGTAAACAGGGATTAAAAATGTGAGCCCCCATATGGGACATGGACAGTGTCCAACCTGATTACCTTGTATCTACCCCAGTACTTAGACCTATGACTCAGTTACCTCATCTGTAAAATGGGGATTTTAAGACTTTGAGCTGTGGGACATGGACTATGTCCAACCTGATTTGTTTGGATCTACCCCAAGCAAAGACAGTGCTTAGACAGTCCCTGACACGTAGTAAGTGCTTAACAAATAAAAAATATTGAGGAGTCTCCTCCAAAACAAACTCTACCATCATTAAAATAAGTAGATTTATTCTTCCAAAGAAGGGGAGCAGAAATAAGGAGGCAAGTGGGTTCTTATTCCAGTATCAAAGACTTTTACACATTCATTTCCTAACTGAATTTCAGTATTGCACCCATTTCTCTTCCCTTCTCCCTTCCCAATTTCCATTCCCCCTCAGATCCTTCACCTAAAAAGTAAAAATAAATGACCCACATACTTCTTGGTGGATTCTGTTCTCTGTTTCCTACCATCCTGATCTGATTTCCTACCTGTAGTTGCCTCATTGTAAGCGTGGAACAAATACCATCAACAAACAAATGAGTGTCCTCTTAAGTCCACAAAAAACAACACCCCGGCATCTCCAACCAAAAGGAGAAAGTGAAAGACATATTGTGGGCTGGGAGATGTTGGGGCAAAGGCAGGAGCAACCTTGCTGGAAACTGCTCCTGCATTCAGTCGACACTATTTTTCCCCTTCCCGATCAGTGTCAGCGGGCCAGATATCCCCTCCCAGCCCCACAGCACTTATGTCCCTATCTGTAATTTCTTTATTTCTATTAATATATGTCTCTCCTTCAGGACTGTAAGCCTGTTGTGGGCAGGGAATGTGTCTGTTTAGTGTTATATTGTACTCTCCCAAATACTTAGTACAGTGTTCTGTACTCAGTAAGTTCTCAATAAATGCTATTGAATGAATGAACAAGATGTTACAGTGTCTCAGAATCAACCCATGGTGTTCAGTCCCATTTGTTTCCATCTTGAACACATGATTTGCCGGTCTTGTCTAAATGGAAATAATAATTCTTATTATTATGGCACTTACTATGTGCCAACCACTGTTCTAAGCACTGGGGTAGATACAAGTGGATCAGAATGGACACAGTCCTCCCACTTGAGGCTCACTCTCTTAACTCCCATTTTACAGATGTGATAACTGAGGTACAGAAAAGTGAAGTGACTTACCCAAGGGCATACAGCAGACAGGTGGTGGAGCCGGGATTAGAACCCAAGTCCTTCTGACTCCCAGGCCCGTCCTCTATCCACTAAGCGATGCTGCTTCTGCTACCCATTGGGCAGGGTACTCAGGCTGAGTAGCCTGGTCCCAGTGTTCTTCCAGCCCCAGGAGAAACTGACCTTTAAGACTTGTCTTGTCTAATGCCATCAAATCATTTCCAATCCACAGCGACATCACAGACACATCTCTCCAGAATGCCCTGCTCTCCATCTGCAATCATTCTGGTAGTGGATCCATAGAGTTTTCTTGGTAAAAGTACGGAAGTGGTTTACCATAGCCTCCTTCCACACGGTAAACTCGAGTCTCCGCCCTCCACACTCCCATGCCGCTGCTGCCCAGCATGGGTGAGTTTTGACTTGTAGCAGATTGCCTTCCACTCGCTGGCCACAGGCCAAGCTAGGAATAGAATGGGTAGGCCTCTGCTTGACTCTCCCTCCCATAGCCGAGACTGGTAGAGTACTGGAAACTCTCCAGGTGCAAGGAAGAGGGATGACCTGTTAGACTAAACTTCTCTTATATTATAAGCTCCTACTGCATCTTACTCTCCAAAGTGTCCTGGGCTCTGCTTTGCTCTGCAGGAGCAGCATGACCTAGTGGAAAGAGCTCAGGCCTCGGATTCAGAGGACCTGTGTTCTAATCCTAGCTCTGCCAATTGCTTACTGTGTGCTTTAGGGCTCTGGGCTTCAGCTCTGCTGTTCTCCTCCTTCTTAGACTTGTGAAACCCATGCGGAACAGGGACTGTGTCCAAACAAATGAACTTGTATCTACCCTAATGCTTAGAACAGTGTTAAACACATAGTAAGCACTTAACAAATAGCACTAAAAAATGTCATTGATCAATATTATTTATTGAGCACTTACTATTATGCAGACTAAGCCCTTGGGAAAGTCCGAAACAACAGATTTAGCAGACATGTTCCCTGTCCATAACAAATTTACAACCTAGAGAGGGAGACAGACATCAATATGAAGAATTATAATTATATAATTTAATTATAATTATTGACAGACGTCAACATAAATAAATCATTCATGATATACAATTTCATTATAATCGTTGATCAGCTGAATCTGGTAGTGCATTATCTTACCCTTTTCACAGGGGATTTGGGAACTTGTCAGAGAGGACTTTGCTCACCATCTGAATAGTTGTGACCCCAGGTAGGGCAAAGAGTCTCTATAAGGATGAGGTTCACAGAAAGAGTCACAGCCCAAGGACCCAAATGAAAGAGCAAATAGGCAGAGGTGCATAGGAAACTCTCAGTAGGGAACCTTAGAAGACAGGTCTGTTTTGCTTCCTGGTCACTGCCCCTAGGAAAATTAACCAGAGCTGGGAGTTCATTCTGGTAAACATTTTGGATTTCCCACCATGGGAAGGCAGAGGCTGACTTCAGAAGAGGCAATTACAGCTCAAACAAGGCAATGTAGAGGCAATTCTTCAAGAAGCAGCAGGATCTAGGGGAAAGAGCACAGGCCTGGGAGTCAGAGGACCCGTGCTATAATTCCAGCTTCGCCACATGTCTGCTGTGTGACCTTGCTGTGTGACTTAGTCTCTCTGTGCCTCACTTACCTCATCTGTAAAATGAGGATAAAGACTGTGAGCCCCTTGTGGGACATGGACTGTGTCTTAACCGATTAGCTTGTATCTACCCCGGAGCTTAGTATAGTGCCTGGCACATAGTAAGTAAGCTCACTGTGGGCAGGGAATGTGTCTGTTTATTGTTATACTATTCACCCCCAATTGCTTAGTATTGTGCTTTGCACACAGTAAGCGCTTAATAAATATGATCGAATGAATGAATCAATTGAAGTGCTTAACAAATACCATTAAAACAAACAAAAAAATATTTTCTGCTGTTCTTCAGTCCATTTTTCTAGTCTAATACTTACATCAGGATCTTCCTCTCAGCCCCAAACCCTGTTCTACTTGGATTCTGAAAGTAGATGTCTAGATTTGGGCTTCCATCTTCTCTGGCAGAGCAGCATTAGGTGGGAGGTAAGTCTTGAGGTGTTGGGAATTTCCTCCTTTTGCCTTTCTCAAGCACTTAGTACAGTGCTCTGCACACAGTGCTCAATAATGCAATTGACTGATTGACTGAATGACTACCTACAGTTCTTGGTAAAAGGCAGAAACATCTTGCCGGGACATTTACAGTCAACAGGGGTGGACAAGTACCTCAACAATGTCATTACTGGGTTAGTTAAGCCCTGCATTTGGGTTTTGGCAGCCAGAATAGGATGCTTGGAGAAACCATGTGATGACTGCCCTCACTGACATTAATCCATCCATGAGAAGCGGCATGGCTTAATGAATAGAACACGGGTCTAGGAGTCTGAAGGACCTGGGTTCTAATCCCAGCTCTTGCCACTTGTCTGCCATGTAAACTTGGGGAAGTCACTTCATTTCTCTGTGCCTCGGTTACCCCATTTGTAAAATGGGCATGAAGACTGTGAGCCCCACATGGGAGAGGAACTGTGTCCAACCCAATTATCTTGGGTGCTTAGTACAGTACTAAACACTGGGCTTAGTAATAATGATGGCATTTATTAAGTGCTTACTATGTGCAAAGCACTGTTCTAAGCACTGGGACTAAGTGCTAGTACAGTGACTGGTGCATAATAAGCACTTAACAAATACCATGAAAAAAATCAATCATTGTTATTTATTGAGCACTTACTCTCTGCAGACCATTGTCCTATGCTTGGGCTAGAACAATAAAGTAGACATGATCCCTGCCCTGAAAGAGCTTACAGTCTAGCAGAGGAAATAGACATTAAATTAAAGGCAGGGGAAGCAACAGGGTATCAGTTTATGAACATAAGCGCTGTGGAAGTTGGTCGAAGTGCACAGGTGAAGTGCATAGTTTACTTCCCAAGTGCTTAGTACAATGCTCTGCACAGAGTAAGCACTCAATAAATACAATTGGATGAATGAATGAAAGAATAGATAGGGAGACTAGAGTGGGGAGATGACAGGTTAGGCAGGGAAGGCTTCTGAGAGCAGATGGGATTTTAGTAGGGCTTTGAAAGTGGAATGAGTCAGATATGAAGTAGGAGGGAGTTCCTGGAATGAGGGAGGATGTGAACAAAGGTCAATGGTGAGTGATTCAAGAATGAGGAGCAAAGAGTAGGTTGGTACTAAAGGTGTGAAGTGTGTGGGGCAGGGTCATAGTTGGAGAGGAGCAAGGAAAAATAGGAAAGGCTGACTGAGTGCTTTAAACCTGATGGTGAGGTGTTTCTCTTTGATCCCCAGATGGATGGGAAACTACTGGAAGGCCTCGAGAAGTGGGAAGACGTGTGCAGAATAATTTTTTAGAAAAATGATATTGGTATCTTCATGGCAATGGAAGAGCCCACTTTATGGCAGAACTGATTTTTTGCCTGGCCAAGTCTCCTTCATGTAAAGGGGAGCAGTCCTAATGAAACACAATGTCTCTCTCTTTTTTACAGTTAGATTGTGAGCCCCCCAAGAACAGGAACCATGTCTAATTCCCATCTGCCTATTCTTTCCCAGTGCTTAGAACAGTGCTCTGCACACATTCAGTGCTTACTAACTCCTCCTCTTCTTTCACTCAATCATATTTACTGAGCGCTTTCTGTGGGCAGAGCACTGTACTAAGCACTTGGAAGAGTGCCGTTGTTCGTTCACGAACACTTAGAAAAGCCAAGATGGCAGAGTCATGACCAGGAATCTGTGGACCCCCAAGTGGATGGTAACCATGGGAACGAGAAGGCGCAAATGGTTGTGTTTACCGCTCCTCCAAATGGCATTTCCGCACATCCCTCAGAAGAGAGTCAGTAACTGCCCGGTTCAGACACCCTGGTTGTTTCCATTTATAATTCTGTGTTCATGCAGGCCACCTCCCTGGGTGTTAGCTCCTGTCTTATTATAACCGAGGCTGGCTACTTCCATCGAGGCTCTGGGCTGGTTTCTGGTGAGTAGTGCCCAACACCTGCCACACTCAAGCACTACAGAACATTTGAAGAGCCCAAGATTCTGATTCCATTGCAAGCTTTCCCACCCAGGATTCCTTTTATGAGCACCTCCTCCTACCACATGCCTGGTTGAGATCTAGAAGCAGCGTGGCCTAAGGAAAGAGCGTGGGCCTCGGAGTCTGAAGGAGCTGGGTTCTGCTCCCGACTCTACCGCTTCTCTCCTGGGTGACCTTAAGAAAGTCACTTCACTTGTGTGTGTCTCAGTTAGTTTATCTGTGAAATGGGGATTTAGACTGTAAGCCTCATGTGGAACAGGGACTACGTCCATTCTGACTATGCTGTAATTACCCGAGCCACCTGATTGGAGTTGTTTTTTTCCTTAATTCAAACTTTTTTCTCCTTTTTCTCCCTCACCCTCACTGTCCTTCTCCCCTTCTCCATAGGTTCCTCTCTCCCTCTTTCCACCAGGTCTTCTTTTGCTTCCAGTAAGGGCTTGGGGAAGGCTGGAGAAATGACCCTATCCGTGAGGCATGCCACCCAGCAAGCTGGATCGCAGTGGCAGGCAAACAAGCCAGCAGGCACAATAGTTAAGAATGTTTGTACATTCACATGTTATCAGCTTTGTGTGCACAATGTTTTTGGGACAGTAGGTCCCAGGTTGACTTTTCAGTCACCTAAGGGTAAATTTCAACATCAGTGATGTCTTCGAATATTAAGGACAACTATGTTTAGTTGTCCTGTGTGTGTGTCTGTGTGCATGTGTGTGTGTTGTGTGTATTGTCAGCAAAGGCAAAAAGGTAAAGTCTACTTGCTAAAGCATACCTCGTTCTCACCTGTCCCTCCATTGACCCCTGGCCCACGTCATCCCCCTGGCCTGGAATGCCCTCCCTCCCCACATCCGCCAAGCTAGCTCTCTTCCTCCCTTCAAGGCCCTACTGAAAGTTCACCTCCTCCAGGAGGCCTTCCCAGACAAAGCCCCCTCCTTCCTCTCCCCTTCCTCCCCCCCCATCCCCCCCACCTTACCTCCTTCCCCTCCCCACAGCACCTGTATATATGTAAATATGTTTGTACGTATTTATTACTCTATTTTACTTGTGCATATCTATTCTATGTATTTTATTTTGTTAATATGTTTTGTTTTGTTGTCTGTCTCCCCCTTCTAGACTGTGAGCCCATTGTTGGGTAGGGACCGTACCTCTGTATGTTGCCAACTTGTACTTCCCGAGTGCTTAGTACAGTGCTCTGCACACAGTAAACACTCAATAAATATGACTGACTGACTGAATGAATGAATAAAGCACCTACTTATCCATCAGCTCTATATTAGACAGAAGCATATTCCAATCTACCCTGGTCAGAAGCCAAGGACTCCTAGTTCAGATTTCTAATTCACCACCCCTACCCTTGTTCTGGGGCAGAGAAAAGGAGAGTGTGCCAAGTCTTTTGGGAGTGTTAATCTTCAATTAACTTCTAGCCAGCATTGCTTCTGTAGACAGCTACCCTAACCCTAGTCACAAATATGGCTCCAAGAGATTGCTTTCCCCTCCAAGGGCAAAGGGCCTCCAGGAGAGAGGAAGCCTAATCCTCCCTGGATTCACTTGGAATGGGCAGGGTCACAGGAACACTTGTGCACCATCAGAAGAAATGATGATGCACAAACCAACACAACAGTACTCGGAATCCCTGTCTGAGAGGTCATCCTATCCATCCCTCTGCACCCAGGTATGCATCTATCCAGACAGGTGGGATCTCTCCTTATTTTGTAGAGTGCTTCAGAGATAGCAACTTCTCTAAATCTCCTTCCATCAGTCCTTCCGGCAAGCGACAACCTACATCATCAGGATGTTTTTCCCCATAACTAACCTAAATTCCCCCATTCAGCTGTTTAAGTTCGCATCCCTCTGTTCAGCAAGTGATCACTCTCCTCTAAATAGAGTTCTGTGGTTGAGATAGTAGTGAAAATCTTGACGGAAGGAGTATAAAGACCTATGACTGGAGAGGTGCATGTCTTCTTCTGTCTACATTACTAATGAGTGCACATTTCATCGCAAACAGTTGACACTGTGAAGACCGCTTAGTGACCTTAAGCCGAAGTCATCACGGTCCTGTGAATTTGAGCAAGCCCGGCTTGTGCAGAACAATGCACTGTGGGTAGAAGTCATTAGGCTGCGGGGAGCCAGCGTTTACCACTAATGGAAGAAAATAATACTCTTGCTCTCTGAGAACGCCAGCTCTGGTGAAGGTTGTGCTTTTTCAGAGGTGCCCCTTCCTGCCCCTATTGTTTCTCCCCTGCTTGCATTTGTGCTTCAAACAGTAAAACTAATTTGGTTGTGTCAGACTGAGAAATCCATCTATTTGGCACTCTGGAGTCTAGTGCAACCACAAAGAATCAAGACGAACTTCAGGAAGCCTAAACAATACGTGACCACATCTGCTATTGCAGTCCTGAGCCCAGGAAGGGGATAGGGACAAACCATCTTGAGCACCGGAAAATGAGGGGAAAGGGTAGCACAGATCACTATTCCTTGACTGCAAGCAAAGTAAGATCTGGTGGAATAAAAATAATAATGATGATGGCATTTGTTAAGTGCTTACTATGTGTCAAGCACTGTTCTAAGAGCTGTGGTAGATACAAGCTAATCAGGTTGGTTGGACACATTCCCTATTGGAAATGAGGTTCAC
Source organism: Tachyglossus aculeatus (assembly GCF_015852505.1). NCBI lineage: Eukaryota > Metazoa > Chordata > Mammalia > Monotremata > Tachyglossidae > Tachyglossus > Tachyglossus aculeatus. The sequence continues at coordinate 75,500,318 of NC_052086.1, forward strand.
TCACAGTCTTAATCCCCATTTTACAGAAGAGATAACTGGGGCACAGAGAACTTAAGTAACTTGCCCAAGGTCACACAGCAGACAAGTGGTGGAGCTGGGATTAGAACTACTAGGCATGCTGGGAGGAGGAAGAGAGTGACAGAGGGACCTATGGAGAAAGGGAGGACAGTGAGGGTGAAGGAGAAGAAGAGGGGAGGAAAGTTTGCATTAAGAAAGAAAACTCCCTGCAACTGGCAAACGATCCAGTCCCTGATCACCCAGTGATGGAGATTGAACAATTTCAGGAAGAGCAGGGTTGTCAGGGAGCACGGGCCTGGGATTTAGAGAATCTGAGTTCAATCCTGGCTCTGCTGCTTGCCTGCTGTGTGTGACCTTGGGCAAGTTACTTCACTTCTCTGTGGCTCAGTTACCTCATCTGTAAAGTGGGGATTAAGAATGTGAGCCCCCCGTGGGACACAAACTCTGTCTGACCTTATTAGCTTGTTGTATCTATCCCAGCACTTCGTACAGAGCCAGGCACATAGTAAGCACTTAACAAACACCATTTAAAAAAATGAAAAACTTTCCCTGACCATTTCTGCCACCTGGTTCATCCCAAGTGGCTGGTGATGAAACTCTGGTTGCTTTGGCTGCCACAGATTGGAAAAGGTTCAGAAAACAGAACCAGGTTGATCAGGAAGATTGAGGAGGAAATATCAGGATAAACTGAAAAGGGTTGGGACACCTCCGTTTAGAATGATAATTGCGGTATGTATTAAGTGCTCACTATGCTCTGAACACTGGGGTAGATATGAAACACTCAGATTGGATCCGGCCCCAGTCCCACACAGAGCTCATAGTCTATGAGGGAGGGGGAATAGGGATTTAATTCCCATTATGCAGATGAGGAAACTGAAACACAGGGAAGTCAAGTGATTGTCCAAGGTCACACAGTTGCTTAGTGGGAAGGAGAGAAAGTAGAGCTGGAATCAAAATAATAATTGTTGTTAAGCACTTACTGTTCATCAAGTACTGTAGTAAGTGCTGGGGTAGATACAAGATCATCAATTAATCACTCATATTTATTGAGCTCATACTATATGAAGAGTCAGTCAGTCAGCAGTATTTATTGAGCCCTTACTGTCGGCTTGGGAGAGTACAATAGAACAATAGCACTGTACTAAGCCTTGGGAGAGAACAATACAACATAATTAGCAGACACATTCCCTGACCATAAAAAGCTTACAGTCCAGAGGGGGAGACAGACATTAATGTGAATAAATAATTTAAATTATATAATTTAAAATATATAAAAAATATAATCAGGTCAGACACGGTCCTTATCCCACACGGGGCTCTCTAATTAAGTATCAGAGAGAACAGGTATCTTATCCCCATTTTCCAGATGAGGAAACTAAGGCCCAGAAAAGTGATTTGGCCTAGGTCACACAGTGGGCAAATGGCAGAGACAGGACTAGAACACAGGCCTTCTGACTCCCAGGCTGGGCTTCTTTTCACACGCCCACACTGCTTCACTATGTATAACCGATGAAGTTCTAGAGAGGTTATGACAGAAATTTACAAAATCATGAAAACTGTGAGCTGGTCTAATGTGGAATCGTTGTGCCTCTCCAACCACAACAGAAACGAGAAGCAGCATGGCCTACTGGAAAGACCACAGGCCTGGGTGTCAGAAGACCTGAGTTCTAAACATGCCTCTGGCACATGTCTGCTCTGTGACATTGGGCAAGCCACCTAACTTTTTATTTTAAAGGTATTTGTTAATAATAATAATGATGATGGCATTTGTTAAGCACTTACTATGTGCCAGGCACTGTTCTAAGTGCTGGGGGAATACAAGGTACTCAGGTTGTCCCACATGAGGCTCACAGTCTTAATCCCCATTTTACAGATGAGGGAACTGAGGCACAGAGAAGTTAAGTGACTTGCCCAGAGTCACACAGCTGACAAGTGGCAGAGCCAGTATAAGAGGCCATGACCTCTGACTCCCAAGATCGTGCTCTTTCCTCTGAACCACACTGCTTCTTGTTAAGCACTTACTATGTGCCAGACACTGTACATAAAACTGGGGTAAATTCAGGATATTTGGGTTGGACGTGGTCCCTATCCTACATGGGGCTCACAGTCTTAATCTCCATTTTCCAGAGGAGGGAACTGAGGCACAGAGAAGTTAAATGACTTGCCCAAGGTCCCACAGAAGACAAGTGGCAGAGCAAGATTAGAACCTAGGTCCTTCTGAATCTGAGGACCATGCTCTATTCCTAGACCATGCTACTTCTCTGTACTTCATCTGTACAGGGACTGTGTCCAACCTGATAAATTTGTATCTACCCCAGAACTTAGAACATTACCTGACACATAGGAAGTGCTTAACAAATACCTTAAAAAAGTATGATTGTAAGTCACAGTGCCTTTCCCTGACAGAGCAGGATATTCTGTTTCAGGAAAGTACCATTTGGCCAGTCCAGTGGCCTTACCATCTAACGGGGACTAGAGAATGTAAGCTCGTTATGGGCAGGGAATGCAACTGCTTATTGCTACATTGTAATAATAATAATAATGATGGCATTTATGAAGCACTTACTATGTGCAAAGCACTGTTCTAAGCACTGGGGAGGTTACAAGGTGATTAGGTTGTCCCATGGGGGCTCACAGTCTTAATCCCCATTTTACAGATGAGGTAACAGAGGCCCAGAGAAGTTAAGTGACTTGCCCAAAGTCACACAGCTGACAATTGGTGGAGCTGGGATTTGAACCCATAACCTCTGACTCCAAAGCCCGGGCTCTTTCCACTGAGCAATGCTGCTTCTGAAGTGTTTATTACAGTGCTCTACACTAGTAAACAGCAATCCATAAATACGATTGAATGTACAAATTGAGTGTGCACAGTTCTCGGCTTTTAAACGTGGCATAGTTGACTATGCTGCTGCTGCAGCTGCTCCTCTATGCAAATAGGGCTGGAAAGCCTAATGGCTGGCACAGGTCGACCAGGTGCTAAACTGTGACACTTTCATTCATTCATTCAATCGTATTTATTGAGTGCTTACTGTCTGCAGAGCACTGTACTAAGCGCTTGGGAAGTACAAGTTGGTAACATATAGAGACGGTCCCTACCCAACAGTGGGCTCGCAGTCTAGAAGGGGGAGACAGAGAACAAAACAAAACATATTAACAAAATAAATAGAATAAACGTGTACAAATAAAATAAATAGAGTAATAAATACGTACAAACATATACATACATATAGGTGCTGTGGGGAGGGGAAGGAGGTAAGGCGGGGCGGATGGAGAGGGGGAGGAGGGGGAGAGGAAGGAGGGGGCTCAGTCTGGGAAGGCCTCCTGGAGGAGGTGAGCTCTCAGTAGGGCCTTGAAGGGAGGAAGAGAGCTAGCTTGGTGAATGTGCAGAGGGAGGACATTCCAGGCCAGGGGGATGACGTGGGCTGGGGGTCGATATTTGCCAAGAGGTAATGGGTAATGGGTCAAGCCTGGATCGCAAGACAAGACCAGCAGCACTTCCTACATTTAGCCTAAAAGTGCCATTAGTCATACTGGTAAACTGCCTTGGGTCACTGAAGCCTAATAGGCTATGATGAATGATCATAACTTCAAAGAAATGCTGTTCTCCGGGAGAGCTAGCCCTGATTACCCACCTCCTCCTGGCAGACACCCGGTGGATCCACCTAGAGCATGCCTGGACCAAGTCCCGGAGTGAGTACGGGGCTGAAGATCTGGCCTCTCCCCAGAACCGTCACAGAACTTCTCTAAGCCCCCCATGCTACCTCAGCCCCCGAGTCAGGTCAGCTCTTGCTGTCTCCCTGTACTGGGAACCAGGGTGATTGAACCACCTGAAGACCCTGGCAGAGAGTCAGCTCTGGGAACAGTGGCTTGGAAACAATCAACACCTGAGGCCTGAAGATAGGGGGTGGGTAGAAATCATTCCAGGCCCCATATCAGCTTGCTGTGGTCAGGGAATGTATTGTTATATTGCTAGATTTTACTCTCTCCAGTGCTCAATACAGTGCTTTGCACACAGTAAGTGCTCACTAAATACGATTGACTGACTAACCAACTAACGCAAGTCAGGCCTTGCGTTTGATGTTTGACCCAAGATTTGCCAACTGGGGAACAGGCAGCAGTAGTGGAGGGGCAGAGGGCCCTGCCTCTTAATATTATTATTATCAATAATAATAATAATAATAATAGTACTTGTTGAGTGCTTATTGTATGCCAAGTACTAATTTAAACACTGGTAGGTACAAGGTAATCAGTTTGGACACAGTTCCTGTCCCACATGGAGCTCACACTCTTAATCTCCATTTTGCAGATGAGGTAACTGAGGCCCAGAGAAGTGAAGTGACTTGCCCAAGGTCACACAGCAGACAAGCGACTGAGCCAGGATTAGAACCCAAATCCTTCTGACTCCCAGGCCCGTGCTCTATCCACTAATTCAGTTTCATAACTGGGTTTCTAGATCGAGTACCCTTTCATTTGATGTTCAGAACTGAACACAGAGTAGATACAAGATAATCAGGCTGGGCACTGTCCCTGTCCCACACAACATCCACAGAGACAGAGAACAGGCATCTTATCCCCATTTTGCAAATGAGGAAACTGAGGCCCAGAGAAGTTTAAGTCTTCCCCCTCTAGACTGTAAGCTCACTGGGGTCAGGGAAGGAGTCTGCTAATTCTGTTGTATTGTTCTCTCCCCAGCGCTTAGCACAGTGCTTTGCATATAGTAAGTTCTCAATAAATATGATTGATTGATTGAAGTGATTTGCCCAAGATAATAATAATAATAATGGCATTTACTAAGCACTTACTATGTGCAAAGCACTGTTCTAAGTGCTGGGGAGGTTACAAGGTGATCAGGTTGTCCCAAGTGGGGCTCATAGTCTTAATCCTCATTTTACAGATGAGGTAACTGAGGCCCAGAGAAGTTAAGTGACTTGCCCAAAGTCACACAGCTGACAATTGGCAGAGCCGGGATTTCGCACAGCAGAGGCAGAGCCGGGATTTAGAACCCAGGCCCATGCTCTCTCCACTAGGCCATGCTTCCTCTTGGCAGGTGCAAGAGTCCTGCTCTGGAACAGTAAGTTTCAACGGCCCCCCACTCCTCCAAATCTACAGCTTCCATGCTCCCTCTGCCAGGACCTTTGACACCTCTCCCCCACCTCCAGACCTGACATTTTCCCTGGACCTATCAAAGAGCCCAAGGGAGCAGTTGAAGGGGAGGAGATGACACACTTCCCACCTCCCGGAAAAAGAGCTTCCTCCCACGCTGCCTTACAGCTCCAGCTCTTAAGCATGTCCCCCTGCAAAGCTGGGGCCACCCACCTCAGCACAGAGGCTGTAAGTTCATTTTGGGCAGGAAATGTGTCTGTTTGTTGTTATATCGTTCTCTACCAAATGCTTAGTACAGTGCTCTGCATGCAGTAAGCGTTCAATAAATACAATTGAATGAATGAACCAGCAGGCTCAGCCAGCCACAGCCACCTTGCCCATGCACCAGTCAATCAATCATGTTTATTGAGAGTTTACTGTGTGCACAGCACTGTACTAAGTGCTTGGGAAAGTAGAATATAAGAATAAACAGACACATTCCCTGCCTACAAAGAGCTTACAGTCTAGAAGCATGGAGATACCACAGCAAGAAGGGGTCACCAAGGAGGACCAGGAAGATAGAGCTGACAATGTCAAGTCTTAGGACCATCCCTGAATTTCCCCAAGGCTGACACCAGAGGGTCAGCTGAGCTGAAGGGGATCCAGGAGCTCTCTCCCAAGGTGAGTCATAATGGATAAGCACCATGGCCTGGTGGGTAGGGCACGGGCCTGGGAATCAGAGGATCTGGGTTCTAATCCCAGCTTCACCAGTTTGCTGTGGGGTCCGTACCTCAGCTACTTCATATGTAAAATGGGGATTAAAATTGCAACCCCCTTGTGGGACCCGCTTCAGTCTATACTTCACGCTGCTGCCCGGATCATCTTTGTGCAGAAATGCTCTGGGCATGTTACTCCCCTCCTCAAAAATCTCCAGTGGCTAAAACTCCTCATACTCAGCTTCAAGGCTCTTCATCACCTCACCCCCTCCTACCTCACCTCCCTTCTCTCCTTCTACAGCCCAGCCCGCACCCTCCGCTCCTCTACTGCTAACCTCCTCACTGTGCCTCATTCTCGCCTGTCCCGCCACGACCCCTGGCCCAGATCCACACCCTGGCCTGGAATACCCTCCCTCCGCAAATCCGCCAAGCTAGCTCTCTAGCTCTCTTCTTTCCTTCAAAGCCCTACTAAGAGCTCACCTCCTCCAGGAGGCCTTCCCAGACTGAGCCCCCTTTTTCCTCTCCCCTTCCCCATCCCCCCCGCCCTACCTCCTTCCCCTCCCCACAGCACTTGTATATATTTGTACAGATTTATTACTGTATTTATTTTACTTGTACATATTTACTATTCTATTTATTTTGTTGATGTGCATCTAGCTTTACTTCTATTTATTCTGATTACTTGACACCTGTCCACATGTTTTGTTTTGTTGTCTGTCTCCCCCTTCTAGACTGTGAGCCCGTTTTTGGGTAGGGACCGTCTCCATATGTTGCCAACTTGTACTTCCCAAGTGCTTAGTAATAATAATGATAGCATTTATTAAGCACTTACTATGTGCAAAGCACTGTTCTAAGTGCTGAGCACTATTCTAAGCGCTGTATAGTACAGTGCTCTGCACACAGTAAGTGCTCAATAAATACGATTGAATGAGTGAATGAATGAATGGGACTTGGACTGTGACCAACCTGATTAGCTTGTATTTATCCCAGTGCTGAGAACAGTGCCTGGCACATAGTAAGCACTTAACAAATACCATAAAAAAAAGAACAACGGATATTTTCTGGTTTGCTGCTAGCCAAGCTGCACTGCAGCATTTTAACGAGGTACTTGAGTTTTGCTACCAGCAGACTTCACCCCAGAACAAGCCCCTGCCGGGATATGCAAGACTCGGCCAAACCATTTACCTGAGCTCCCAAGTTGCAAGCATTTTCCTGGGCCAGCTAGCTGTCCTGGCCAAGGTGGGAAAGGTCCTGGATAAATCCTAACCGGGTACAACTTTGCATCCCCGAACAGAAAGCTGAGCATGGAGAGATCTTTCTCCACCAAGTTGGAACAATCAGCCCTAGCGCTTCAGAAAAAATGTGTGATGCAACCATCTTTGGCAAGACACACAACTCTAGCAGATCTGCTGAGACCAAAGTTAATCGTTTCCTAGGCAACTGGAACTGGCGGGACCACAAGATGCCACCTAGTCCTACCCCTTCCCTCCAAGAAGCTCAGTGCCTTAGCCACCTTTCCTTTCCTTTTTTTTCTTTTTTTAATGGCATTTTTTAAGTGCTTACTGTGTGCCAGGCACTGTTCTAAGAGCTGGAGTAGATAGAAACTACTCAGTTTGGACACAGTCTATGTCCCAAATGAGTGTCATAGTCTTAATCCCCATTTATAGATGAAGTAACTGAGGTACCGAGAAGTGAAGTAGCTTGCCCAAAGTCACACAGCAGGCAGATGGCAGAGCAGGGATTAGAATCCAGATTCTTCTGATGCACAGGTCTATGCTCTATTCCCTAGGCCACTCTGCTTCTCTGCTAAAGGAAAGCCATTCTGGGTCTTTGTTGGGGAATAGTGGTTTGTGAGTGCCGGTAGAAGAAGGGAGAGGAAGGAAATTTGAGAAAACAAATCCGAGTTAGCTTGACTGCAACATTAGTTATGTGTTTTCCAATGTCCAGTTTTCCTGGAGATCGGGGGCTGGGCATAAAATGCCATTGCCTTGTGTATAATAAAGTTTCCAGTGTTCCCAAGAAATGACCCATATGGTGTCCTTCAGAGTGCAATGACTAGCCTCTATCAAGCTGGAAAAAAACAACATATGGGCAAGGATAATTCTCCAAAGCAGGCTCAGATCGGCAGGCCACTTGCTGTCCTTCACTCTGAGCAACGTAAGGGTCTTTGGAATTGGGGAAAGAGTTCCTTGTGTAGATGCTGTTGTCATGACAGTGTGTCGAAGGAGCATGGCTCTGAGGTGGTTTATCGGGGGCCATGACCAATTCCCATCAAGAGGTTTATTTTCCCCATCCTAAGTGGCCACCGGCCTGGGCTCGTGGGGCCAGGGATTCCTAGGGTGCATCCAGGCCCTCCTCCTCCCATTGAATTAGAACTTAGTCCAGGACCATTGTTCCTCAGATCCCTTCCCCATGATCTCCCGCTCACCAGCCAAAGAGCTCCAGCACTTTTGTCTCTCACCTAGGATATGTGTTAAACAGCTTACCAAGCAGCCGCAGGCTCATTAACATCTAATCAGCTCTAATTGGATGCAATTCAGCAGCCTGGATTCTTGGTGGATCTCGTTTCAGAGGAAGGCTGGTGCCAAAAGCACCAAGTCATCTTTCTCTGGGGCCTCTGAAGGACTGGGGTTTGGAGACCGGAGAGAGGAAGGGAGGGAGAAGGAAGGAGGTGAGGCTTACTGATCCCCCTTTTGGAAGTTTCCACTGTGACCTACTCAGACTCCTCTCTTGATCAGTCCTTCCCTCCTGCATTGTCTCCACCAGCTTCAGGGGCAAAAATCAAATGGTTTCAGGGATGAGAAATGGGGCTGAAGCAGAGCTGGAGGAGCTAAGCCCTGAATCCCAATTTTGAGGGAACTCATACCCTGTGTTTGCAAGCAGAAACAAGAGTCACAAGATGTAAGCTCCTTGAGGTCAGGAATCCTATCAACTCTACTGCATTGTTTTCTCCCAAACACTTAGTACTTACTTTATAAATACCACTGATTGGTGGATTGATTCACCCATCCCAAACCTTAAGACAAACAAAGAAAAGATGCAAACCATTGAACTGAAGTGATACTGCCCAATATCTAGCTCACTTGGTTTGATCCCATGTCTTCAACTATCATCTCTACACTGATGACACCCAAATCTACATATCTGCCCCTGCTCTCTCTCCCTCCCATCAGGCTCGTGTCTCCTCCTGCCTTCAAGACATCTCCATCTGGATGTCTGCCCACCATCTAAAACTCAATATGTCCAAGACTGAACTCCTTATCTTCCCTCCCAAACCCTGTCCTCTCCCTGACTTTCCCATCACTGTAGATGGCACTACCATCCTTCCCGTCTCACAAGCCCGCAACCTTGGTGTCATCCTCGACTCTGCTCTCTCGTTCACCCCTCACATCCAATTCGTCAGCTAAAACTGCCGGTCTCACCTCTGCAACATAGCCAAGATTCACCTTTCCTCTCCATCCAAACCGCTACCCTGCTGGTTCAATCTATCATCCTATCCCAACTGGATTACTGCATCAGCCTCCTCTCTGATCTCCCATCCTCCTGTCTCTCCCCACTTCAGGCTATCCTTCACACTGCTGCCCCGATCATCCTTGTGCAGAAACGCTCTGGGCATGTTACTCCCCTCCTCAAAAATCTCCAGTGGCTACCAGTCAACCTTCGCATCAGGCAGAAACTCCTCACTCTCGGCTTCAAGGCTCTCCATCACCTCACCCCCTCCTACCTCACCTCCCTTCTTTCCTTCTACAGCTCAGCCTGCACCCTCTGCTCTTCTGCCGCTAACCTCCTCACTGTGCCTCATTCTCACCTGTTCCGCCATCGACCTCCGGTCCACGTCCTCCCCCTGGCCTGGAATGCCCTCCCTCTGCACATCCGCCAAGCTAGCTCTCTTCCTCCCTTCAAGCCCTACTGAGAGCTCACCTTCTCCAGGAGGCCTTCCCAGACTGAGCCCCCTCCTTCCTCTCCCCCTCCCCATCCCCCCGTCCTACCTTCTTCCCCTCCCCACAGAACCTGTAAATATGTTTGTACAGATTTATTACTCTACTTTACTTGTACATATTTACTATTCTATTTATTTTATTTTGTTAATATGTTTTGTTTTGCTTTGTTGTCTGTCTCCCCCTTCTAGACCGTGAGCCCGTTGTTGGGTAGGGACCTTCTCTATATGTTGCCAACTTGTACTTCCCAAGTGCTTAGTACAGTGCTCTGCACACAGTAAGTGCTCAATAAATATGATTGAATGAATGAATGAATGAATAATAAACTTCATTTCTGGAACGGCTCTCACCTCCAAATCTGGAAAAACTGAGCATCTCTGGTTTTCAGATTTTTCAGGCCTTAAATTTGAGCCCTGCTTAGTACAGACTTGTTGCTTCGAACAGTCTTTTTCTGAATGGACAACAAGTCAAGTTTCCTTCTTCGCAACCACCAGCCATTCAATTAAACAGCATGTGATCCTGGGAAGGGAGATGATCTCAGCCCACATCAGGACAACCAATGTTGGTGAGCAGAGAGGGTTAGGTGGCACTCTTGGGGTCTTGTCAGAGTTTGAGGAAAAATGTACAAAAAAAGGCAGTGTTGCCTAATGGATCGAGGTTCTAATCCCCGCCCTACCAATGACCTGCTGGGTGACCTCTAGCAAGTTGCCTAACCTCTCTGACATGTGTTGTCATCTGTAAAATGGAAAAAAAAAATGTTCCCCACAGCACTTATGTACATATCTTTAAATTATATATTATGAATTATTTATTTATAGTAGGAATAGTTCAAGGTGCTAATATGCTATTTTGGCAAAAGCTCCTCTAGTTCTAATCTCTTTTATATACCCCTCTAGACTGTAAGCTCATTATGGGCAGAGAATGTGACTGCTATTTCTGCTCTACTGTACTCTCCCAAGAGCTTAGCACAGTGCTCTGCACATAGTTAAGTGCTCAATAAATACCATTGATGGGTTGATTGACTGACTAATGTCTGTATCCCCCTCTAGGCTATAAGCTCAATATGGGCAGGGAACTCCCCTGATTCTGTTATATTGTACTCTTCCAAGCACTTAGTAGAGTGCTCTGAACATAGTAAGTGCTCAATAAATACCACCGATTGATCGATCGATTGATTACTTTGCCAATTGTGGGAGCCCTGAATGGGTCAGGGATTTTGTCTGGTCTAATTATCTTGTATCTATCCTAATGCTTAGCACAGAGCTTGGCACATATTAAAAGCTTTACAAATCCTGTAACTTGCTGAAAGACAGCACTTCATGACAGTCAGTATTGAAAGTCTTCTGATTGGGAGAATGCAAGAGTTTGGGAAAGTTCCTTCTCAGAAACAGGATCAGTTCCTACCTGCTTGGAAGAGTTTCATCCCCTGTAGCAGACTCATCATCCAGCCTTCAGTAGGGTGCTCTGCACAAAGTAAGAGCTTAATAAATGCCGTGACTACTGGTGCCATCCAGAGGACCACTCTTTTTAAACTCTCCAGTTCTCTGGTCTGTCCTATTAACTGGCATCCCAGACAATTAAACTTGACGATCTTCTTCCCCAGGGAAGATCTCCTTGGACTTGGGATCACGGGTTAAAAAGAGATAAAGCAGAAAAGGCCAGACACGAGCAAAGTCCAGATAATAATAATAAATGTGGTATTTGTTATGAGCTTACTATATGCCAGACACTGTACTAAGCACTGGGGTGGATACAAACAAATCAGGTTGGACACAGTCCCTCTCCCATGTAGGGCTCACAGTCTCAATCCCCATTTTGCAGATGAGATAACTGAGGCCCAGAGAAGTGACTTGCCCAAGGACACACAGCAGACAAGGGGTGGAGCCAGGATTAGAACCCATGACCTCTGACTGCCAGACCCATGCTCTACCCATTACACCATGCTGCTTCTCTTAAGCAGATGAGGCACTATCCAGAAGCTGAGCCCTCCGGGGTATCAGTTTAAAATAAAAAAATGAAAACAGATTTCCTGCCTAAATGGGATATTTTTTAAAGCCACAGAAACAGAACCATCGTTAGCCATACTAGCAGGGATTCTGTAAGCAACCCATACCTTTACCTCTCTGAGTCAGAAGCCGAGAGAGTACCTTGGGAGGGAAGCGATAAGCCCACTGAAGATGCCTAGCTCAATTCCATGTGATGGCTTTAGTGCTGGAGGCAACTGATTCACTCAATAGTCAGAGCAGATAGAGACATACAAAAAGAAGTATCCCAGCCAGTTAAAGACATCCACAGACATCTGGAGGGTGTTTGGGCTCCCAGATCCCTCTGCGGGAAGTTCAAAGCAGGTGACCCGAGAGCAGGGCCAACCTTATGGAAACTGTGAGGTGTTCGTTAGTGACCAGGGAAGTGCCATGCCCACGTCAGAGCTGTGAAAAAGGCAGGGACTGAAAGATTATTGCAGGCTGGGAATGTGCCTGTTTATTGTTGCATTTTACTCTCCCAAGTGCTTAGTATAGCACTCTGCACACAGTAAGTGCTCAATAAATACAAATGAAGAAATGGTGGTCAGAAGACTGCCTGCTTCACCCACACGGGGCCAGTGAGACAGTACATGGACCTGTCCCTCTCGGAAATATTCAGTGTCGGTAAAAAATGATGTGAACGTCCAGATTCAAGATTCTTTGGAAGGGAATAACCCAGAACCTCACACTCTTTGGGCCTCAGTTTTCCCTTCTATAAACAGATGGCTGTGCAGCTGAGAATCCCTTTTCCCCAGGTAACAGGTATGAGGATGAACAGATTTGGACTGGCCCATTGAGCAAAGATGCAGGTGGCCAGAAGGAATGCCTTGGACATCGTCTGTGGTCTTAGAGCCTTTTCTCCAGGAGAGACTTTTCCTGGTCAGATATCAGCTGGGCCTCACTGGTGGAGTCTAGCACACTCCATCTCGATCCAGGGGCTTGGTTAGACCATGTCATTCCCTTTGAACCAGTTTGGATTGGTCCCATCATTCCCAAGGTCTCAGAATCACTCCTTCCCTCCTTCCCTCATCCAATGAGGGCTACATTTAGGCAGTGGGGTTCATTCATTCATTCAATCGTATTTACTGAGAACTTACTGTATGAAGAGCACTGTAATAAGAGCTTTGGAGGGTACAAAATAACAGTATGACAGACACAATCCCTTCCCACAACAAGCTTACAGTCTAGAGGGGGAGACAGACATTATTAGAATTAAATAAATTATGGATATGTATTAAAGTGCTGTTGGGCTGGGAACAGGGATGACTAAAGGGAGCAGAAGTCAGGGTGTCACAGAAGGGAGTTAAAGAAGAGGAAAAGAGGGCTTAATCAGGGATGGCCTCTTGGAGGAGATGTGCCTTCAGTATGGCTTTGAAGGCGGGGAGAGTAACTGACTGTTGGATTTGAGGAAGGAGGGCACTCCAAGCCAGAGGCAGGATGTGAGTGAAGGGTCGGCAATGAGCTAGACAAGGTAGAGGTTCAGTGAGAGGGTTAACATTAGAGGAGTGAGGTGTGTGGACTGGGTTATAGTAGGAGAGCAGTGAGGGCTGTTATGTAGCAGCTGGTGGGCTGGGCCCTGGAAGTTGCTGAGACTCCAGTTCCCAGTCTCGAACATACACCTTACATGGTGACAGATCTCTTGAGAAGCAGCGTGGCTCAGTGGAAAGAGCATGGCCTTTGAAGTCAGAGCACATGGGTTCAAATCCCAGCTCTGCCAATTGTCAGCTGGGTGACTTTGGGCTCAGTCTCTGGACCTCAGTTACTTCATCTGGAAAATGGGGATTAAGACTGTGAGCCCCACGTGGAACAACTTGATCACCTTGCAACCTCCCCAGTGCTTAGAACTGTGCTTTGCACATAGTAAGTGCTTAATAAATGCCATTATTATTCAAAGCCCTACTGAGAAATCACCTCCTCCAGGACAGCTTCCAAGACTGAACTCCCTCCTTCCTCTCCCCATCCTCCTCCTCCCCATCCCCCCGTCTTACCTCCTTCACCTCCCCATAGCACCAGTATATATATATATATATATATGTGTGTGTATGTATATATGTTTGTACATATTTATTACTCTATTTTGTACATATTTATTATATTTATCTTATTTTGTTAATATGTTTTGTCTTGTTTTCTGTCTCCCCCTTCTAGACTGTGAGCCCACTGTTGAGTAGGGACTGTCTCTATATGTTGCCAACTTGTACTTCCCAAGTGCTTAGTACAGTGCTCTGCACACAGTAAGTGATCAATAAATATGATTGAATGAATGAATGAATCTCTCCCAGAAATGAAGCCCAGTCCTCCCTCCAGCCCTGACTGGACCCAGGCTGAACTTAGCTGCTCGGGTCCCCAGACTCTGCTTAGCCAAACGAATCCAGCCCACACAGGACTCTTCCCACCTCATCTTCCGTGGACACTATCTAACCCCAATCAACCACACTGTTGAGATTGATGGGTCTGGGAGTCAGAAGGTCTTGGGTTCTAATCCCTGCTCCACCACTTCTCTGCTGTGTGATCTTGGGCAAGTCACTTCATTTCTCTGTGCCTCAGTTACCTCACCTGTAAAATGGGGATTCATTCATTCAATCGTATTTATTGAGCGCTTACTGTGTGCAGAGCACTGTACTAAGCACTTGGGAAGTACAAGTTGGCAACATATAGAGATGGTCCCTACCCAACAGTAGGCTCACAGTCTATAAGGGGGAGACAGAGAACAAAACAAAACATATTAACAAAATAAAATAAGTAGAATAAAAATGTACAAGTAAAATAAATAGAGTAATAAATACATACAAACATATATATATATATATATATATATATATATATATATATATATATATACAGGTGCTGTAGGGAAGGGAAGGAGGTAAGGCGGGGGGGATGGAGTGGGGAGGAGGGGGAGAAGAAGGAGGCGGCTCAGTCTGGGAAGGCCTCCTGGAGAAGGTGAGCTCTCAGTAGGGCCTTGAAGGGAGGAAGAGAGCTAGCTTGGTGGATGTGGGGAGGGAGGGCATTCCAGGCCAGGGGGATGACATGGGCCAGTGGTCGATGGCGGGACAGGCGAGAACGAGGCATGGTGAGGAGATTAGTGGCTGAGGAGCAGAGGGTGCGGGCAGGGCTGTAGAAGGAGAGAAGGGAGGTGAGGTAGGAAGGGGCGAGCCTTGAAGCCGAGGTTGAGGAGTTTCTGCCTGATGTGTAGGTTGATTGGTAGCCACTGGAGATTTTTGAGGAGAGGATTAACATGCCCGGAGCATTTCTGGACAAAGACAATCCAGGTAGTGGTGTGAAGTATGGATTGGAGTGGGGAGAGACAGGAGGATGGGAGATCAGAGAGGAGGCTGATACAGGAATCCAGATGGGATAGGATGAGAGCTTGAACAAGCAGGGTAGCGGTTTGGATGGAGAGGAAAGGGCGGATCTTGGCAATGTTGCGGAGCTGAGACCGGCAGGTTTTGGTGACGGCTTGGATGTGAGGGGTGAATGAGAGAGCGGAGTCGAGGATGATACCAAGGTTGCGGGCTTGTGAGATGGGAAAGATGGTAGTGCTGTCAACAGTGATGGGAAAGTCAGGGAGAAGGCAGGGTTTGGGAGGGAAGATAAGGAGTTCAATCTTGAACATGTTGAGTTTTAGGTGGCGGGCAGACATCCAGATGGAGATGTCCTGAAGGTAGGAGGAGATGCGAACCTGGAGGGAGGGAGAGAGAGCAGGGGCAGAGATGTAGATTTGGGTGTCATCAGCGTAGAGATGATAATTGAAGCCTTGGGAGCGAATGAGTTCACCAAGGGAGTGAGTGTAAATCGAGAACAAAAGGGGACCAAGAACTGATGAAGTGAGCCCAATGTGAGACAGGGACTGTGTCCAACCCAATTAGCCCAGCACTTAGTATAGTGCCTGGCACATAGTAAGTGCTCAACAACACCACAGTGATTATTATTCCAGCCTGCAATTCAACCCTGGAGCTGAAGGACATCATAGTTGATCGCAGAATTAGACATCATCATAAACGATCACTTTCCCAACCTTCAAAGCCTTATTGAAGGAACATCTTCTCCAAGAGGCCTTCCCTGACTAAACCCTCATTTCCCTTTCTCCCATTCCCGTCTGCATTGACCTTGCCCTTGAATTTGCTAGCCTCTCTGTATTTGCTGTATTGTACTTTCCAAGCGCTTAGTACAGTGCTCTGCATTCATTCATACGATTGAATGAATGAATGAATGATTGAATTCATTCATTCAATCATATTTATTGAGCACTTACTGTGTACAGAGCACTGTACTAAGTGCTTGGGAAGTACAAGTCGGCAACATATACAGTCCCTACCCAACAATGGGCTAACAGTCTAGAAGGGGGAATCAGTAAGTGCTCAATAAATATGATTGAATGATGAATGAATGAATTTGCTCCCTTTATTCACCCATCCCTCAGCCCCACAGTTCATATCCTTAAATTTTTCATTCATATTAATGTCTGTCTTCCCATCTGGACTGTGAGCTTGCTATGGACTGGGAACATGTCTACTAACTCTGTTATACTGTACTCTCCCAAGAGCTTAGTATAGTGCTCTGCATACAGTAAGCACTCAATAAATATGATTGATTGATTGATTGTCCAATCCCAGCAGAAACAGAAACCTTTGGAATGAGAAGCAGCATGGCTTAGTGGATATAGCACAGGCCTGGGAGTCAGAAGGTCATGGGTTCTAATCCCGGCTCTGCCACTTATCTGCTGTGTGACCTTGGGCAAGTCACTTCACTTCTCTGTGCCTCAGTTATCTCTTCTGTAAAATGTGGATTGAAACTGTGAGCCCTAAGTGGGACAGGGACTGTGTCCAATCTGATTGGCTTGTTTCCACCCAGGGCTAGTACAGTGCCTGGCCAATAGTAAGCACTCAATAAATGCCATTATTATTATTATTATTGTTATCTGGAAGTTTTCTGAAAGAGCTGAAACAGCCTGGCATGGTTTGCATGCCCACCTGGTTTGATAACAACCTTAGATTTATTCTTTGTAATATTAGACTCTCACAAAGCCTAAGAGGAGGGATTGTTGTCAGAGTACTTAGCAGGGCTGAGCTTTAGTCTCATCTTTCTTATTTGTGTCTTCCTGCTGCCTCTTTCATCCCACTGAGTGGCAAGAAGATTGACAGAGAGCACACTCTGGTTTTGAAGTAACTTGGTTTTGGAATCCATTTCTACCCTGGGGGTTAAAATCGTGCAGGCAGGAGAGAGCTGTATAAACAATGAAACACCGCACCCAGTCCTCTAGTATTCTCCTCACACAGATAATGAGACCAAAGAAGCAGTGGCTTTTTTCAGACCACTAAACATGGATTTACTGAGCTGCAGAAGAAATAGGGGAAGAATCCCACGCAAGCAGGTTATTAACATGATACTAGCTACCCTCAATCAACCGAATTGCTGAAAAGCAGCACGGCCTAGTGGATACAGCTTCTCCACTTGTCTGCCATATGACCTTGGGAAGTCAAATCACTTCTCTGTGCCTCAGTTAACTCATCTGTAAAATGGGGATTAAGATTGTGAGCCCCATATGGGACATGGACTGTGTCTACCCGGTTTAGCTTGTTAGGACAGTGCCTGGCACATAGTAAGTGCTTACCAAATACTATTAAAAAAATTGATCATTGACATTTATTGAGTGCTTACTGTGTGCTGAGCACAGTACTAAGTGCTTATTAGAGTTCAACAGACAATCTCTGCCCTGAAGATGCTTTCAATCTCCTTCCTACATCAAGATACAGAGTGAGGATGAGGGGTCGAGAGAAAGGGGGAAGTGGAAAAGGAAGAACAAGACAGGGAAGGAAGAGACAACGAGGATTCTCTGCTAATCCAGCTGGAAGTAGAATTCCTGGCTGACTGATCACCTGGTCTGACCCAGGATGGCATTTATTAGGTCTTTAGATTATAGGCAGAACAGAGTTGATACCGGTGGTTGAGAAGCAGCATGGCCTAATGGATACAGCACGGGTCTGTGAGTCAGAAGGACCTGTGTTCTAATCCCTGCTCTGCCTCTTGTGTGACCATGAGCAAGTCACTTCACTTCTCTGTGTCTCAGTTACCTCCTCTGTAAAATGGGGTTTAAGACTGTGAGCCCCATGTGGAACAAGGTGTGTGTCCAAACTGATTCGCATATGTCTACCCCAGCAACTAGTACAGTCTCTGGCACACAGTAAGTGCTTTGCAAATACTATGAAAAACACCTCAAAAACCAGTGCAGCTGAGCCATCAAACTTCCATTTGCACTGGTAACACTCCGTTCCAGGAGCCAACTGAGTGTTTGGAAAGTAATTTACGGAGCAAGATGGAGATACCTTCTGATGAGTCTCCAGAATAGGCATAACTTTCCCTGAGAAATGGAAGTTTGGATACGAGCTTTTAAAAACAGCCATTGATTCTGCCTCAGCCAAATTCTGCCTCATTAGGAGAGCGGAATGTAGGACAACAGAGGAGGCAAGTGGGTAGAGGAACTGGACCCTTTCAGACTCCTCCCCCACAGCCTGAAGCCCTGCCAATTCAAACTGTGTCTGGGGGGAGGGAAAGGGGGCTGCATCTACAAGGCTAGCCTTCCTTCTCTGTCAGAGGCCAGAGGCAGGGCTGCCCAGAGGTTACTGTGTCTCAGCCAATCCCATCTCTGCTGATCTGGAAAAGATGGCTAAGGCAAGATTGAGAGTTTGGCAGCTGGCATGTCATTATCAGTCACAACCCAGACTTTTGCTTTTCATGCCCACACAGCTGAGACTGCCGGGAATAATTAGGGCCCTGACTCAGCCAGGAAAGAGCAGCGAATAAACTGGTGTGTAAAGGGAAGGACTAACTGAACCAGAGTCAGCTGAGGACCAATCAAGGAGCAGTATGGCCTAGTGGATAGAGCACGGTCCTGGGACTCAGAAGGATCAGGGTTTGAGACTGCTTGTCTCCTTTGTAACCTTGGGCAAATAACTTCACTTCTCCGGGCCTCAGTTACCTCATCTGTGAAATGGGGATTATGACCGTGAGTTCTGTGTAAAACATGGACTGAGTCCTGCCAGATTACCTTGTATCTTCCCCAGCACTTCATGCAGTACCTGGCATGTAGTAAGCACCTAACAAATACCATAAAAAAATCAATCAATCCTATTTATTGAGCACTTACTATATGCAGAGCACTTACTAAGCACTTGGGAGCGTACAATAAAATAGAATTAGCAGTTACGTTCCCTGCCCATAACGAGTTTACAGTCTAGAAGCAGATGGGGCAGAGTGGTGAAGATAGTGAGGAGCAAGGATGGACTTTGGTCTTGCTTAGGAATGTGAGCATGTTACTAAGGGATTTTGAATCCAATTGGTCTGGGCTAGGAAAATCAGTCAGCCAATTGTATTCATTGAGTGCATACTGTGTGCAGAGCATTGTACTAAACGCTTGGAAGAGTAAAATACAACAACAAACAAAACACATTCCCCGCTCACAAGCACCAGCAAAGCACCAGATTAGGAGAGGCCAGAGCAGGATTAGGAAGGGGCCTTTCCCTGACAAGGGCTCATGTGAGGCCACTGGGAGTTCTTAGATTCCTTCCCTCATCAGCTTCACTCACTAGGCAAGGACAGGGGAAGCTGTCATAGTGAGTGACAAATGCTGCGGAGGAATGCGAAAACCCAAGAGTACAGGTTGTGGAAAAACAAAATGGAAAAAAAAGTCCTTTCCTCCACCTGTTTCTCCCACTCATCATCCTCTTTAGATCCTGTGTCTTTCACTCTCCTGTGGTCTCCTTCCCACTTGACTGGATGCTTGTCTTCCCTGTGGGCACTTTGGGAAACACCCTCAGCATTTCCACCCTGCTTCCTTCCCCCCTGTCACCCTGATAGCAGAGGGCTGGACTAATAGACTGGGATGAGGAGCTCAACTGGCTTAGTTTCTCGGCTGGGAAAACAAGAATGGCACACGAAGGGGAGGGGAAAGTGTCTCCTAATAATTGATAATAATTATGATATTTGTTAAGTGCTAAGTGCCAGACACTGTACTGAGCACTGGAGTGGATGCAAGCAAATCAGGTTAGACGCAGTCCTTGTACATTATGGGGCTCATAGTCTCAATCTCTATTTTACAGGTGAAGGAACTGAGGCCCAGAGAGTGAAGTGACTTGTCCAAGGTCACACAGCTTTGCTGACTTCTGCATTCAACTGAAGCCCAAGTGAATTTTTTTATGGTATTTGTTAAGCACTCACTGTGTGTCAAGCACTGTTCTAAGCATTGGGGTAGATGCAAGTTAATCGGGTCGGACACACAGTCCCTGTCCCATACGGGGTTCACAGTCTAAGCAGGAGGGAGAACGGGTAGTGAATCCCCATTTTTTGCAGCTCAGGAAACTGAGGTACAGAGAAGTGACTTGCCCAAGGTCAAACTACTGTTGACCTTGATTAATGGCAGAGCCAGTATTAAAGCCTAGATCTTCTGTCTCCTCTGCTTTTTCCACAAGGCCATGCTGCTTCCAAGCTCTTCCAAGAGCTCCTATCAACCACCATTCTCAAAAAGAATCTTTCCCAACTTAATCAATCCTTCAGTTCAATGAACTGAACACCTTCTGTACACAGAACACTGTCTTAATGATGCCTGTGATATTTGTTAAGTGCTTCCTATGTACCAAGCCCTGGGTTAGATGCAGTAGAAGCAGATCAGATGCAGCCCCTACTCCATAAGGTTCTAACAGGGTAAGGAAGAGGGAGGACAAGTATCTTATCCCCATTTTACAGATGAGGAAACTGAGGCAGAGAAAAGTTAAGTGACTTGGTCAGGGTCATTCAGCAGGCAAGGGCCAGAGCCAGGATTAGGACCCAAATCTCCCGACTCCCCGTCCTGCACTCTTTCCACTAGGCCATGCTGTAACATGGAGTCACCATCAGACTTTCAATCCAATGATCATGTATGGCCACCGTGCTACCGAGAGGCAGCCAATGATGGGCTGAAGGTGGAGTGGAGAAAACCTGGAATAATGTCATTTACTGAACTCCCAGGAAAGCAGTGTGGCCTCGTGAAAAAAAACCATAGACCCAGGAGTCAGAGGCCCTGGGTTCTAATCTAAGCTCCACCTCTTACCAACTCTGTGACCTTGGGCAAGTCACTTCACTTGTCTGTGCTTCAGTTCCCTCATCTGCAAAATGCAGATTCAATACTTGTTCTCCCTCCTACTTGGACTGTGTGCCCCATGAGGGACTTGATTATCTTGTATCTATCCAAGCAGTTAATATAATGCTTGGCACATAGTAAGCACTTCATATTATTGTTATGCAATGCATTGTACTAACGTGATTGGGGAATAAGACAAAAAAGTGACATCCTCCCTACTCACAAGGAACTTGCAATCTAATGAGGGGGTCAGGCATAAAAATACTTAAATAGAATAATCAAAATAAATCATTGAATGTGCTTGTGAATTACCTTATAAACGTAAGCGCTGTGGATGGGAATAAAAAAGTACGTAATGTGTTGAAGTATAAGCTTCCAGTGGACAAGGAACACGTCATCTTTATTCTGCGCTCTCAAATGCCTAGTCCAGGGTACAGCACCAACTAGGTGCTCATAAAATAGTAGTCCTGCTGATGAGCTTATACCACTCTAGTACCTGGGAATTAATCTAGGAAGGCATGTTGGAGAGGGTGGGATTTTAGACAGGCTTGGGATGTGGGGAAGACATGTGGCCAGTTGCCTTTAGGGAGGAAGAGAGTTCTAAGCCCGGAAAAACAGCATGAGTGAGGAAGCAGAGACAGGAGAGATGAGGTATCGTGAGAAGGTAGACTCGAGAGGAATGAAGGCAGCGAATTGCACAGTAGTGAGCAAAGAGGAGAGCAAAAAGGCAAGCAGGGGTGAGTTAGTGGTGAGGCTTGAAGTCATTTGGGATGCAGTTTAATGGAGGCACACAGGAAGCCGCTGGAGGGTTCTGAGGAACAGAGAGATGTACGCTGAGCAGCTCTTCAAAAAGATTATCTGTGAAGCAATATGTAATAGAGATTGCCTGCAGCAGAGGCTGGAGCTAAGGAGACCAGAGAGTAGGCAAATATAATTGTCTGGCTGCGGTATAGCCAATGTCTTTTTTTTTTTAAGTGGTACTTTTTAAGCACCTATGTGTTGGGAACTGGACTAAGCGCTGGTGCTAAGGTAGAAATAAGGTAATCAGGTTGGACACAGTCCCTGTCTCACATGGGGCTCACAATCTAAGTTGGAGGGAGAACAGGTATTGAATTCTCATTTTACAGATGAGGTAACTGAGGCACGGAGACATTAAGTGATTTGTTAAGGTCTCACAGCAGGCATGTGGTGGAGTCAGAATTAGAACCCAGGTCCTCTAACTCCCAGGCCCAGGCTCAATCCACTAGGCCATGCTGCCTCCAGGATGGCAAATGTTTGAGTGGGGAGAAAGGGCAAGAGCCAGGAGATGTGTAGAAAGAACCAGTGGGACTTCGGCAGTAGAATGAATGAGAGAGATGGAGGACAGGACCAAGTTGAGGATCACAAGCCTCCTTGGACAGGATGGATGGAGGTGTCCTTGGCTAGTGTAGGAAAGGAGAAGAAGAAAGAGAGAAGCAGGAGGAAAAGAAGAAGGAGGGAGGAGAAGGAGAAGGTGGGGGGAGGAGGAGGAGAAGGCAGGAGGAGGAGGAAGAGGAGAGGAGGAAAGAGAAATAGGAGGAAGAGGAGCAGGAAGAGGAAGAGAAGGAGGAGGGAGGAGAAGTAGGAGGAAGAGGAGGAGGAAGAGAAGGAGGAGGAAGAGGAGGAGGAAAAGGAGGAGGAAGAGAAGGAGGAAGAGAAGGGGGAAGGAAGAGAAGGAGAAGGCAGAAGAGGAGAGGAGGAGAGGGGAGAAGAAGGAGGAAGAGGAGGAGGAGAAGAGGTGGTGCTGGTTTAAGAAGCAGAGGTGAAGAGGTGAAGGAGTGGGTTTAGGATGTGAGAAGAGTAACTCTGTTTTAGACATATTGCATCTGGGAGGAGAGTACCTGAGGAGGCACCGTTATAGAAGTCCGCAGCCCCCTCCTCACTCACCCAGGCAGAATATGAACCCTTGTGAAGCCTGAATGCTGCAGCCTGGAAACAAGCATGAAAAGGAGACTGAGAAAAAAGTGAGGGCAATCATGTCCAGTGAAACATTCAAAAACTCCACAGAGCAATACAAAGTTAATCCTACAGTGTTTGTTTGGAGTTGATACAGGTGGCTCTCCTCATCTGTGATTAGATCCTGGCTCCACCACTTGATTGCTGTGCCACCTTGGGTAAGTCATTTCACTACTCGGTGCCTCATTTACCTCATCTGTAAAACGAGGATTGAGACTGTGAGGTCCACATGGGACAGTGACTGTGTCCAACCCGAGTTCATTCATTCATTCATTCAATCATATTTATTGAGCACTTACTGTGTTCAGAGCACTGTACTATGCACTTGGGAAGTACAAGTTGGCAACATCCACCCCAGTTAGTACAGTGCCTGGCACTGTACTAAATAAGCACTTAACAAATACCATAATAATTATTATTATTATCCAGCCATCAATCAATCAATGGTATTTACTGAGTGCTTAGTGTGCAGAGCACTGTACTAAGCACATGAGAGAGAAATAGTACAATACAATGGAGTTTGGAGATTATGTTCCCTGACAGTCATAGAGTCCATCATATTTATTGAGCACTTACTGTGCGCAGAACACAGTACCTAGAGCTTGGGAGAGTCCAGTACAGCAATAAACACACACATTCCTTGCCCACAACAAGCTAACAGTCTAGAGGGAGAGACTCGCTCGTGGGGCTAGCTCATTGCTAGAACAACACATTCCCTGAAACAAGAAACTAAGAAAGGGCTGTACAGTGAGGGGAACAGAATACTGTTCCCACAAACCAGAAGAAATTTCTGTCAGTGACTCCTCAGAGTATCTTCATGGCATGGTTATGCGTGCCCTCGAATGACGTTAGAAGCAGCATCTCCCTCCTCGTTCACTACGGCTCTAACCCCTCTTTCAATCTCTCCTGGTACCCAAGGTGGGATGGATTTCTTTAGCGCTGTGTACTGATTGCATTAGCAGTCCCTAATAATAATAATTATGGCACATTTTAAGCACTTACTATGTACCAAGCACTGTTCTAAGAGCTGAGGTAAATACAAGTTAATCAGGTTGGACACAGTTCCTGTCCCACATGGGGCTCCCATTCTTAATCCCCATTTTTCAGATGAGGTAGCTGAAGCCCAGAGAAGTTAAGTGACTTGCCCAAGGTCACACAACAGACATCCCTGTAACTGTGCTGCTCTCTGCACGTAACACATGATGATTTTATTTTCATTCTCGGAATGTCACTGTTTATTGTTGTATTGTACTTTCCCAAGCACTTAGTACAATGCTCTGCACACAGTAAGTGCTTAATAAATGCGATTGAATAAATGAATGAATGAATGAATGAATGAATACCAGTACACCTGAGGGGGCCTTTGGCTTTGATTTCCTGCCTCTATTCCCTTTGTCCCACTCCCTCAATCTATCATTTTTATTGAGTGCTTACTGTGTACAGAGCACTGTACTAAGCACTTGGGAGAGTACAGTACATCACTATAACAGACACATTCCCTGTCGATCACTAAGATCACTCTAAACAACATGCCTCCCCGCTGTCAATCCCCCAGGAGAGAAACTTCAGGGCAGACCGATTGGAGAGTAAGTACCACCACCTTTGTGCCTCAGTTACCTCATCTGTAAAATGGGGATTAAGTCTGTGAGCCCCACATGGAACCAGGACTGTGTCCAACCTGATTAGCTTGTATCTACCCCAGTGCTTAGAACAGTGCTTGGCACATAATAAGTGCTTAACAAATACCATTTTAAAAATAAATTAAAAAATGGGGAACTGCTGTCCTACGTATGTGCTTGAGCTGAAGCAAGATCCCTCTGTTTCCCTTTGCCTGAGCAGCCAAGTCTGTGCTGCTGGCAAAGGATTCAGCATTGCTAAGCAAAAATTAATTACGCAAGTAATTATGCAGCGTACTGACCTAGTTTAGCATTTTTATGGAGGAGAAGTGCTTCCATCCACATGGAAGGATCAATACGTCGTCATGATAACTCTTTCAAATTCAGAATTTTCTTATGAAAATATTTAGGAAACGAATCTTTTAAAAGATAAAAGAACCTGAGTGGCCTAGTGGATAGAACATGGGCCTTGGAGTCAGAAGGACCTGGATTCTAATTCAGGCTCTGCCACCTCTGCCACAGGTCTGCTGTGTAACCTTGGGTAAGTCATTTCACTTCTCTGGACCTCAGTTACCTCATCTGCAAAATGGGATTTAGGACTGTGAGCCCAATGTGGAACAGGGATTGTGTTCAACTTGATTAGCTTGTATCTACCCCAGGTCTTAGTTCAGTGTCTGGCACATAGTAAGCACTTAACAAATACCACTATTATTATTACTCTTATTATTTGGGTACATGCTTTCTCATGTGGCCATTTCTCCTTCCACTTAAAGTCGTACCAGCTTCAACTTAGAGCAGGGAAAGCATAATCACAGATGCCAACAACCTGCTATCTATTTGATGGTGCTTTTCTCAATGAGGTCTCAATCGCAAGTTATAATAATAATAATGGTATTTATTAAGTGCTTACTATGTGTCAAGCATAGTTCTAAGCGCTGGGGAGGTTACAAGTTGATCAGGTTGTCCCACGGGGGGCTCACATTAATCCCCATTTTACAGGCGAAGGAACTGAGGCCCAGAGAAGTTAAGTGACTTGCCCAAAGTCACACAGCTGACAATTGGCGGGGCTGGGATTTGAACCCATGACCTCTGACTCCGAAGCCCGTGCTCTTTCCACTGGGCCACGCTGCTTCTCTAGCATTATGAGATCAATAAAGTGATACTATATTAATATAAAAACTCTGATGTCAGTTTTTAACTTGCAGAGGGGAAGAAAAAAAGGGGGGGAAGAAAGAGCAGATTTTAAATGGTTGGATTGATGCTAATCTCACCTAGTGAGGGAATGAGATAAAGACTCATCAATGCTGCCACCTACAGAACGCTGAGGCTGATCGGAAGAAATGCAAGGGAACGAGACTAGGCCTGGCATCTGTGACAATCTATACTGGGGACACCCCTCCCTGGGAGGGAGACCCCCGGCCCTTAACTTTGCGCTGAATGGGAGGGGGAGGAGGGAAGGCTCTCCAACTTGCAGAGACTCTACCACAAGGTTACAGAAAAGTCCAATTCATGCACGCTCACTCTCCTCTCTATCCTGTATCTCCCCATTTAGACCCTAAGCTCGTTATGGGCAGGGGATGTGTCAGCTAATTCAGTTGTACTGCACTCTCCTAAGCACTTAGTATAATGCTTTGCACGTAGTAAGTGCTCAGTAAATAGTATTAATTGACGGATTATTCAAGGATGCTGCTGTTGTTGCTAGCAATGCTATTATTTGTGTGCAAGACAGTGGCTTTGAAACTCAGTGCCTGTCCCACAATAGTCTTTGCAGTTTTGACTTACAGGGAGTGGTGGTCAACCACATCTGGGAGGTGTGACAGCTGCTCATTGTAGCTCCACACTCAGAGGAAGCAGGGAGGAGAAACTGGGGTGAGGAGGATGAAAAAGGAGAAAGAAGAGGAGGAGGGAGAGGAGGAGGAGGAATAGGAAAAGAGGAGGAAGGGGGTGGAGGAGGAGGAAGAGGAGAAAGAGGCAGAAGAGGAGGAGGAAGAAACACATTCTGACGGGCCCCATCTCCCTGAGGGAAGGTTGGAAGGACCTCTCAGGTGCTGCCACCTGGAACACGGAGATTGGAAAAGGAGAAAATTGGTTGTGGGGATGCTAGAGTGCAAAGCCCCTCGACCATTTAATAATAACTGCGGTTTTTGTTAAGTGCTTACTGTGTGTCAAGCACTGTACTAAGCACAGGGGTAGATACAAGATGATCAGGTCCCACATGGGGCTCACAGTCTAAGTAGGAGGGACAATGGGGAGGGAATCCCCATTGTCTAGATGAGGAAACTGAAGCACAGAGAAGTAAAATGATTTGTCCAAGATCACACAGCAGACAAGTGACAGAGCAAGGATTAGAACCCAGGTCCTCTCACTCCCAGGCCCATGCTCCTTCCACTACACCACACTGCTTCTTGGGGAGAGAAGTTTCTGAGATACATCCTGGAGAGGGAAGGCCCACAGAGAGCACTGGAGATGTGATTTGGGAGTGGCAGGTGGCAGAAGAAGCATTCTCCTGGGGATCCCAGAGGAGAGAAAATGATCATGAGAATAATAATAATGGTAATAATAATAAAAATTGTGGTATATGTTAAGTGCCATACTATGTGCCAGGCACTGTACTAAGCACTGGGGTAGATACAAAGTGATTGGGTTGGACACACTCCCTGTCTTACATGGGGCTCACAGTCTTAATCCCCATTTTACAGATGAGATAACTGAGGCTCAGAGAAGTGATTTGCTCAAGGTCACACAGCAGACAAGTGACAGAGCAAGGATTAGAACCCAGGTCCTTATGACTCCCAGGCCCATACTCTATCCACTGGGCCACGCTCCTTCTCTGATGTCTGCCTCCCCAGCCTGTCCCCTCAGAACCTCAAGATCTCTGCCCACTAAAGGCAGTAGAAGCCCGCTGAACCCCAAGATGCCTTTCAGTACAGCATCACCTCTTCCAGGGCGCACACACTGCCTCTGATGGCTACGAGAATGTC
Organism: Tachyglossus aculeatus; assembly: GCF_015852505.1. Taxonomy (NCBI): domain Eukaryota; kingdom Metazoa; phylum Chordata; class Mammalia; order Monotremata; family Tachyglossidae; genus Tachyglossus; species Tachyglossus aculeatus. Next base: position 75,527,782 of record NC_052086.1, read on the forward strand.
TGTCCAACCCTGCCGAGAGTACTAGGACTAGTAAGATGTATTGAACCCCCTTTTGGTGTGATATGCTATACTAAGCACTTGGGAAGGACCGAATAACAAAGGGACATATTCCCTGCCCACAAACAGCTTACACTTTCATGGGAGAGACAAAAATAAAAGTAATAACAACTATAGATATCAAAAATAAAATAGAGCAGGCATATAAAACAGAGTGCTAAGGAAAGGGTAAAAAAAAGGTCCATAAAGCCACGAATTTATTGAAGGGATGGGATTACTCAAGTGCAGGAAATTGGGGAAAGTTTGTTGGAGGAGGTGGGAGTCTAAGGAGGGATTTGGATTCATTCATTCATTCATTCAAGCACATTTATTGAGCGCCTACCATGTGCAAAGCACTGGACTAAGCGCTTGTTAGAGTACAACAAAAAGACACATTTCCTGCCCACAACAAGCTCATAGTCTAAAGGGGGAGACAAACATTAATATTCATAAATAAATAAATAAATAAATATGGATGTGGGGATGGCTGGAGCTTGGACCAAGCTGGAAGGATAGTGTGAGTGAGGGAGTGAAAGCCCAGAGGCAGGAGAGTAGAGAACATGGTAGAGCAAGGAAGTGTTTTTTTTATTTTGTTTTGGGTTTTTTTTATGACATTTGTGAAGTGCTTACTATGCACCAGGCACTATACTAAACACTGTACTGATCAGGTTACACACAGCCTCTGTCCCACATAGGGCTCACAGTCTTAATCTCCATTTTACAAATGAGATAACTGAGATGCAGGGAAGAAAATTGGCTTGGAAGGGGTGAAGGCAATAGGATGGAAAATAGCAGCAAAAGGGACCAGTTAGGTCAAGTGGGACAGGTAGCAGGCAATCTTAAAGATGATTGTGAGGAGTTTTCATTTCAAGCAATGGAGTATTGGCAGCCCCCTTGCTGGGTGTAGATTTCTGCCCTTGGGACAGTGGCACCAGCCGGTGATGAGGATCAGAAACAGACTAGACCCTATTCTCCCACTCATTGAATTCCTGCTTGGGGGACACCTCACCCCAACCTGTTCGGCACCAGTACATGATCAATTTTCCAGAACAGTCAAGAAATCAGTTTTGTGGGGTTTCTATTGAGCATAGGATCGCTGTGGATTGTACTACAGTGCTCTCAATGCAGTGTCTTGCAGTGTGAAAGCCCCGAGCCTGTGGCATCAGAAGACACATGGAGAGGTGGAAAATGGGGCAGGCTCACTAATGCAGGCACGCACACACACACACACACTCTCTCTCTCTCTCTCTCTCTCTCTCTCTCTCTCTCTCTCTCTCTCTCTCTCTCCCCACCCCCCCCCACAGCTAATCTGTATTCCATTTCCACCAGCTACTTGTTCCCAGCCTCCATTACCGCTCATGGACTCCTCACTGCTGTTCAGGAAGTGGTCCAAAAGAGAAAGAAATCTATAATAGTATTGAAATTTTTGAAGTGCCACGCACTGTTCTAATGATACAGCCACCTTACGCTAGCCCAGAAATGCGTGAGAAGCAGCATGAATTAATGGAGAGAGCACAGGCCTGGGAGTCAGGTGGACCCGGATTCTAATCCTGGCTCTGCCACTTGTCTGCTGGGTGACCTTGGTCAAGTCACTTCAGTTCTCTGGGCCTCAATTACCTCATCTGGAAAATGGGGATTTAGACTGTGAGTTCTATGTGTTAAAGGGATTGTGTCCAATGCAATTATCTTGTATCTACCCCAAAGCTTAGTACAGTGCTGGCACATAGTAAGAGTTTGACAAATATCAGTTATTATTATAATAGAGAAGCAGCAGTATGGTCTAGTGGCAAGAGCCTGGGTCTGGGGATCAGAGGACCTGAGTTCTAATCCCACCTCTGCCAATTGTTCTGCCAATTGCTTGCTGTGTGACCTTGGACAAGTCACTTAACTTCTCTGTTCCTCAGTTTCCGCAACTGCAAAATGGGGATTCAATACCTGCTCTCCCTCCTACTTAAAAATGTGACTCCCATGCAGGACAGAGACTGTGTCCAACCTAATTGACTGTACCTACTCCAGCACTTAGAACAGTGCTTGAAACCAACAAACCAAATGCTGAATATCATCAGGCTGCCAATAAACATTCTCCAAACTGATACAAGTTCATTGATGAAACTTTTTCGAGAATAATGGACCAGCTTCAATCTGAACTCTGGCTTCTCCCTGAAGCCAGAAATTGGGGACCTTTTCTTACTTATATGAAATGCTCGAAACTAGCCTATGAGTCATTTCTCATTTCCCAAAACCATTTCCCAAAGGGCTTTTGTCCTCCTACCTTGCTGAACAATGGCTTGGGATGTGAAGTGATTTGCCCAAGGCCACAAAGCAGGCAATGACAGAATTGGGACTAGAACCCTCTAACTCTCAGGCCCATGCTCTTTCCACTTGGCCAAGCTGCTTCCAAGAGTATTCCAAACTGAAGAAAAGCACATATTATATATTATTCATGAATCAATCGATTGATAGAACAATCATATTTTTTGAGCTCTTACTACGTGCAGAACACTGTATTAAGCGCTTGGGAAAATACAATACAGCAGAGTTAGAGATAGTGAATTGATCAGCTTTGGAGTTGACTGTCTGGCAATGATTTCTAGTTTGGGTCCTGTGCTCCTCCCCGACTCCACATCTTTACGCTGACTTGCTCTCAACTCTCCTATCTTCGATCCCTTGCTCAACCCGCTCTGCTGCCTGGAATTCCTTCCCCTCCTCTTGAAATCAGCCAGGCTCTGGTTCTATCCATTATCAAAGCCCTCCAGGAAAACTCATCTTCTCCAGGAAGTTTTCCCTGGTTCGATTCCCACCTCCTCAGATCGTCTCTGGGAAGCAGAGAAGCAGTGTGGCTCAGTGGAAAAATCGTGGGCTTTGGAGTCAGAGGTCATGGGTTCAAATCCCAGCTCCACCAATTGTCAGCTGTGTGACTTTGGGCAAGTCACTTAAATTCTCTGGGCCTCAGTTACCTCAACTGTAAAATGGGGATGAAGACTATGAGCCCCCTGTGGGACAACCTGATTGACAACCTGATCACCTTGTGACCTCCCCAGTGCTTAGAACAGTGCTTTGCACATAGTAAGCGCTTAATAAGTGCCATTATTATTATTATCTCTTCCCAAGAGCCAACCTAACACCTATGGATATACAGGCACACTTTTCTCCTATGTTTCTAGCAATGTGACTTTTCTCTTCCAGGTGTAGCTACATTTCTTCTCCTGAGTCCACTATCTGTGAATCATTTTTGTCTATTTCCCTTACCACTAATTCACCTTAATGATGACTCCCCCTATGGACTGTAAGCTTCTCATAGGCAGGGGTTGCTACTAAAAACTCTGTTATATTGACAGAGAGGTAGCAGGGCCTAGTGGATAGAGCACGGGCCTGGGAGTCAGAAGGACTTGGGTTCTAATCTCGGCTCCTCCAGTTGTATGCTATGTGACCTTGGGCAAGTCTCTTCACTTCTTTGTGCCTCGGGTACCTCATCTGTAAAATGGAGATTAAGGCTGTGAGCCCCTTGTGGAAGAGGGAACTGTGTCCCCAGTGCTTAGAACAGTATCTGGCACATAGTAAGCACTTAACCAAAACCATAAAAAACCTTTCCCAAGTGCTTAGTATAGTGCTCTGAACACAGTAAGCACTCAAAAAAATACCATTTGTTGATTGATTGATTTTACTTCTATTGTACTCTCCCAAGCACTTACAATAATGCTCTGCCCAAAAAATGCCATTGATTTTGCTGAAGGACATGTCATGGAAAGCTCTTGAAAGTTTGAAAATCAAACGATTATTAATTTCAATTAATCAACTGCAACTGGTGAGAATCTAATGACACTACACCTCACTCCCAAACAGAAAAGACAGGTTACAATTGCCTGCATTTACGCCCCCTCTCTGATGCATACCAGTGAAGAGAAAGGAAGATTCTCTGAAGATCTCAGCACAGACTCATCACACAGCAGTGCCACTATCTGCCAAGCTAATTGTTATGAGAGTTCAACTCAGGCACAGGCTGTGATGTTGAAACATGGACAGAAAATAGAATTGGACTACATAGGATTGGAAAGCTAAATAACAATCAACTCCTCTTGCTCTATGAATGGGTCAAATGTCAGCTTATAATTGCCAATCCAATCATTCATTTCCTATGTAAGAGAAAAACAGAGTGCACATACCCAAGATCAATCAATCGATCGATCAATCACTGGTATTTATTGAGCACTTACTATGTGCAGAGCACTAAACTAAGTGCTTGGGCAGGTACACTATAACAGAGTTGGTTCCCTGTCCACAACAAGATTATAGTGTAGATCTAAAAGGTGGTTCCTGTAGCTTATATTAATGCAGAACAGCAAGGCCAGAGATATGTTCATATTACTGGCACTGTGTGTGATGCCACAATACCTAACTCTAACAAAACACTTGTTTTCCCCCAACATATTGAGAAGCGGTGTGGCTCAGTGGAAAGAGCATGGGCTTGGGAGTCAGAGGTCATGGGTTCAAATCCTGGCTCCGCCGCTTGTCAGCTGAGTGACTTAGGGCAAGTCACTTAACTTCTCTGTGCCTCAGTTACCTCATCTGTAAAATGGGGATTAAGACTGTGAGCCCCACGTGGGACAGCCTGATTACCTTGTATAGCCCCCAGAGTTTAGAACAGTGATTGGCACATAGTAAGTGCTTAACAAATGCCATCATTATTATTATTATTATATTCTCACTGTGGGCAGGGAATGTGTCTCCCAATTCTGCTGCATTGTACTCTCCCAAGCGTTTAGTATGGTGCTCTGCATACAGTAAGCACTCAATAAATACCATTGATTGATTGATAGTCTGTTAGCAAGTTGGGGAACTTCGATCCGATGTGCACTTCCCAAACTCTTAGTACAGTGCTGTGCACACAGTAAGCGCTCAATAAATACGATTGAATGAATGAATGAATGAATGAATGAGCACAGGCCCTGTGAATCCCACAACACAATTACTTCTCTAGACTGCAAGCTCCTGGTGGGCACGGAACATGTCAACCAACTCTGTTGTACTCTCCCTAGTTCTTAGCGCGCTCTGCACTGTAAGCACTCAATAAATACCACTGATTGACTGGCACTGAGTTTTGCAAGAATGCCACTTCCACATTTTGGGAGGACTGCATTAGAATAAATATCTCTTGTTGTGATCCAAATTACAACCAAAAACTTCCAAAGAGGTGTCCGAGCCATTTGTATAACAATGTCAAACTTCTGGAGAATGAAGTCACTTGCACTAAACTTCGCAACAGCATAAAAGCTGTCCAGATAGAGCAGGAAATTTCACCAGCTTCTACCAAAACAATTGGCACACACTCGGGTCTATCAGAAAGCCAATTAGCCTGAGGTTCTTTTAGAAGCGATTATTTTTTTAATGGTATTTGTTAAGTGTTTATTATGTGCCAGGCACTGTTCTAATTGCTGAGGTAGATATGAGCTAATCAGGTGGGATGTTGCCCCTGTCCCACATGGGGTTTACAGTTTTAATCCTCATTTTACAGATGAGGGAACTGAGACCCAAAGAAGTGAAGTGTCTTGCCCAAGGTCACACAGTAAACAAGTGGGAATTAGAACCCAGATCCTTCTGATTCCCAGGCCGGTGCTCTATCCATTAGGCAACATGGTTTGCAACCCTGGTAGAGACTCTAAGCAGGGAAAGAATCTTAAAGAGATGCAATAATACTTTAATGATCTCTTTAACACACCCTTCGGCACAGGTGATGTGGTCCCCAAGGACCTGGTCAGCCTATGAAGATACCATCTTTGCATCAACATTTTAGGATGTCACCCACCACTATTACATATCATTATATTATTATCATTGTTATTATTGCATTAGTTAAGCATTTACTAGAAGTCAAGCACTATTCTAGGCACTGGGGAAGATAAAGATTAATTAGGTTGGACACAGTCCCTGTCCCAAATGGGGCTCGCAGTCCAAGTAGGAGGGAGAACAAGTACTGAATCCTCATTTTTGAGGAACAGGCACAGAGAAGTTAAATGACTTGACCAAGCCTCACAACAAGCAATTGACAGAACAAGGATTAGAACCCAGGTCCTCTAACTCCCAGGCTCATGTTCTTTTCACTAGGCCATGCTGATCCTCTATTATACTCTACTATACTCGAGTACTTCCTCTTCTCTTATTTAAGGCTCAGTCTCCCCAGCAAGATTGTCAGCTCCTTGAAGGTAGGAACTGGGTCAATCTGTGTTCTCCCAAGTGCTTACTCCAGTGTTCTGCATACATAAGTGGTCAGTGAATGCTACGGATTTATTGAATCTGATAGCTTACCCTCCAAGATCTGCAAGTACAAAGGGTTCTTCAACATATGGAATCCAAAGGAAATAAGAGTGGAATTTATTGCAGGCTAAACCTAATGACAAGGACTATACTAACTAGAACTAGAACAGTGCTTTGCACATGGTAAGCACTTAATAAATGTCATTATTATACTAAGAGGAGAGGTAAATAAATGATAACCAGGTTGGAAACGTTCAGGGGGAGAGAGTACAGGTATTTAATCACCATTTTACAGATGACAAAACTGAGAGACAGGGAAGTTAAGTGATTTGCCCATGGTCACGTAGTAGGCAAGTGCTTAGTACAGTGTTCTGCACACTGTAAGCACTCAGTAAATATTGTTGATGAATTGGTTGATTGTAAGTTCCATGTGGGAGAGGGACTGTACCTGAATGCTTAGCACAGGGCTTGCCATATAGTAAGAGCTTAATACTGTAATTATTTTTAGTAGTAGTGTTGTTAGTATTATTGCCCTACTTAGACTCTAATCATACCCATAATTTATTTATTCATATTAATGTCTGTCTCCCCATCTAGACTGTAAGCTCGTTGTGGACAGGAAACATTTCTTCCAACTCTGTTACATTGTACTCCTCCAAGTGCTTAGTACAGTGTTCTGCACAAAGTAAGTGCTCAATAAATATGATTTATTGATTGACTGAATGATTGTAAGCCCCATGTGGGACAGGGACTGTGTCCAACCCAATGACCTTGTATCTACCCCAGTGCTAAGTACCGCCTTGACACTGAGCAAGCACTTAACAAATATAATAATAATAATAATGATAATTTAGAATCCAGGTTCCCTGACTCTGTCTAGTGCTTTATCCAGTAAGTGACTATGCTTACCAATAAATGCCATGAGATTTTAGAGGTGACATTATCATTGCTACTTTCCAGAAGTTACTGAAAAAGCTAAATTTAACAGTAGTTAATAGCAGCATTTAAGTGCCCACCTGGTACAGTGTACTGTACTGGGCACTTAGAAAATACAGAACAATGAAGTGACACATTCCCTGCCCACAAGGAACTTACATTCCAGTAGGGGAGAAAGACATTAATTATTTACTACTAGTCAATAATAAATTAAACAGATATATTTACACAGGTGCTGAAGGTATAAATAAGTTCTGAAGTGCTAGAGTTGGCTGAAAGGATAAATTGTCTACCAACTCTATTGAACCAAACTCTCTCAAGTGCTTAGGGAAGTGCTGTGCACACAGTAATTGTTCAAGACACATAAATGATTGATTGACATGGCTCAGGGTGTAAGGAAACTGAGGGAAGCATGTTGGAGGAGGTGGGATTTTAGAAGGGTTTTAAATGTAGGGAGAGCTGTGGTCACTGTAGACAGCACTATTTTTTATAGTAGTTGTTAAGCACTTACTATGTGCGAGGCACTGTACTAAGCACTGGGGTAGATTCAAGTTAATCAGGTTGCTCACAGTCCCTGTCCCACATGGGGCCTCACAGTCTTAATCCCCATTTTACAGATGAGGTAACTGAGGCATAGGGAAGTGAAGTGACTTCCCAGGGTCACACAGCAGACAAGTTGTGGAGCCAGGTTTAGAACCTAGGTACTTCTGAATCCCAGGCCTGTGCTCTATCCATTAGGTAACACTGTTTCACTACCATCTTTTCTGCCTCACGAGTCCACTACCTTGGCTTTATCCTTGACTCATCTCTTTCATTCAACTCACACATTCAATATGTTACCAAATCTTGCTGATTCAGCCTTCACAACATCACTAAAATCCGTCATTTCCTTGGCATACAATCTGCTACCATGTTATTGCAAGCACTTATCCTATCCCACCTAGATTACTTTATCAGCCTCCTTGCTGACCTCCCTGCCTCCTGTCTTTCCCCACTTCAGTCCATACTTCACTCTGCTGCCCTAGTCATTTTCCCACAGAAATGTTCAGACCATGTTTCCCCTCTCTTCAAGAGCCTCCAGTGGTCATCTATCCACCTCCGCATCAAAAAGAAACTCCTTACCAACTGACTTTAAAGCACTTAACCATCTTGTCCCCTCCTACATTACCTCACTGCTCTCCTACTATGACCCAACTTGCATACTTCATTTCTCTAATGCCAACCTACTCACTGTACCTCGATCTCATCTATGTCACCGCCAACTTCTCACCCACGTCCTGCCTCTGGTTTGGGAACAGCTTCCCTCTTCATAGTTGACAGACAATTACTCTCCCCACCTTCAAGGCTTTAGTGAAGGCATACGCCTCCAAAAAAATCTTCCCTAAACCGTCATTTCCTCTTCTCCCACTCCCTTCTGTGTCACTTGGATTTGGTCTCTTTATTCATCTCCCTCCCAGCCCCACAGTACTTATGTTCATTTATTCATATTAATTTCTGTCTACCCCTTTAGACTGTAAGGTCGTGGTGGATAGGGAACATGTCTACAACTCTGTTATATTATACCCTCCTAAGCACTTAGTACACAGTAATCAGTAATCAGTAGTACACAGTACTAAGTTTGACTGATTGATTGATTTGTCAGATGTGAGGATAGAGGAGGTTCCAAGTCAGGGGAATCATGTGAGGGAGGGGAAAAAGGGATGGTCTAGTGGATAAAGCAGGAGCCTGGGAGTCAGAAGGGTGTAGTTTCTAATCCCAGATTTTCCACTTGTCTGCTGTGACCTTGGACAAATCACTTCACTTCTCTGTGTTTCAGTTACCTCATCTGTAAAATGGGGATTAAGAATGTAAGCCCCATGTGGGACAGGGATTGTTTCCAACTTGATTATCTTGTATCTCCCCCAGAGCTTAGAACAGTGCTTGACACATACCACTGTTATTATTATTATTATTATTATGATGATGATGATGATGTGCAAAGTACAGCTACAATTACAGAAACAATTATGGGATGTCTGCTCACTAAAGCAGGCAAGATCTAGCCAGGATTCTCCTGGACTAGTTACTGATGAATGTCTAGACAGAGTATGGGCTGAAGAGTCAGAAGGACCTGGGTTCTAATCCCAGCTCTGCCACTTGCCTGTGTGTGACCTTTGGTAAGTCACTTAACTTCTCTGTGCCTCAGTTATCTCATCTGTCAAATGAGGTTAAAACCCTGAGCCCGGTGTGGTACACAAACTCTGTCCAACCTGATTATTTTGTATCTATCCCAGCACTTTTAGTACAGTGTCTGGCATATAGTAAATACTTAACAAATACCATAAAAAAAGATAACCCAGTGCTCCCAGAATCAGTGTGACTTTAGAGCACATCTGGGTCCTGGAGACATGATCAAGGCAGCAAACCAGAAATACAGAGAATGATACTGTGACTTCTATATGTGCTGCTCTCAGATTTAATGACAGAAAACATGTTCCAAAAAGCTGTCTCACAACCAAACCTAGGAAGTTGGAACCAATTTTATTATTAGATCAGTGCTAAAAGTCAATCAGTCAGTCAGGCAATCACATTTATTGAGTGGTTACTGTGTACAGAGCACTATACTAAGTGCTTGGGAGAGTACAACACAACAATAAACAGATATGAATGAGTTTACAGTCTAGGGGTACTGGTTCCTGAACCAAGGACAGATGCCCGTTTTTTACCCAAATGACCCAGAATTGTGTAATCGGTCAATTATAGATTAATAAAATTGCAACTTTAAAGTATTGATAGAGTCAGAAAGACTTTACAGTATGGGAGCTGATTTTGCTTCCTCAAAAGTAAAATGAACACCTCACTCCTCCCTGATAATTCTTTCTGGTGAACATGTAAACTCTTCATCCTCACTCCCTGGATCCTCTCCCCATTACTCACAGATCATTTTGTGGCTTTTAAGCATCTTTCCATTTCCTCACACAAACCTAGATTGTAAATCTAAATCAATGCCTTGTAACCCTAAAGCAAAGTGTAAATACTCTACTATTCTCCCTATCCCCAATCTATTTTAATATCCATCTCCCTCTGTAAACTCCTCTTGGGAGGGATTATGCCTACCAGCTCTTCCAAGCTTTTAGTGCAGTGTGTGCTCAATACCACTGACTGACTGAATGAATGTTGAATTGTTGTCTCATTTGTCATAGCCCAGAATTTGTTAAATTGAAGACTGCCTGTGAACTGTGTTTGTAGTTTTACACCAGCATCTGGCACTGTAAGGAGACAGGAGATCTGGCAACTTCTAAACAAGTTTTGCTGCCTTGAAAAGTTCACCGGGGTCCCAAGGTTTCTTCACCATGTGGCTGGCCTTGTTAGAATGGAGTGATCCTCAACATACTGGAAGCATCCTCCTTCCCTGAATCAGTAATTCAGTAAATCAATCGTGTTTATTGAGTGCTTGCAGTGCAGGGCTGTACTAAGCTCTTGGGAGAGTATGACATAACAATATAACAAGCCCATTTTCTGCCCACAACAAGCTTACAAGGAGACCTCCCGGAGGAGGTGGCTTTGAAGGAGGGCTTTGAAAGTGGGGCAGGACAGGAGTTGATGAATTTGAGGTCAAGAGGAGCGGTGCTTAGGGAAAAAGCTATGAGCAATTGGTCGGACTCAAGTGTTGCAAGTGAGGCAGAATTAAAAGGTTGCTTGGGAACTGTGAAGACTGAACTGGGCTATACTGGGAGGAGAAAGCAGAGAGGGAAGCAGCATAGCCTACTGACTGGAAAGAGCACAGGGCTGGGAGTCGGAGGACCTGGGTTATTATTAATTATAATAATTAATAATAATTATGTTACTTGTTAAGCACTTACTGTCTGTCAAGCATTGTTCTAAGTGCTGGAATAACTACAGATCAATCACGTTGGACACAGTTCCTGTCCCACATGGGGCTCACACTCTTTACCTCCTTTTTTACAGTTGAGGGAACTGAGGCCCAGAGAAGTGAAATGACTAACTCACAGTTACACAGAAGGCATGTGGTGGAGCCAGAATTAGAACCCAAGTCCTTCTAACTCCAGGGCATGTGCTCTATCCACTAAGCCATGCTGCTTTTCTGATCCCAACTCCACCACTTGTCTGCTGTGAGACCTTGGGTACTTCACTTTTCTGGGCCTCACCTGCAAAATGGGGATTAAGACTGTGAGCCCCACTTGGGAACTGGACTGTGTCCAACCTGATTAGCTTGTATCTTCCCCGATTCATAGCTACTCCATGGATATACTTTCTCCAAAATGTCCTGTCCTCTGCCATAATCCGCAACCTTTCTAATAGTTCTTCCATTATCATCGTTATGGTCTCTATCCATCTAGCTGGCAGTCTGCCTCTTCCACGTTTTCCCTGGACTTTTCCTAGCATTAGTGTCTTCTCCAGAGAATTAGTTCTCCTGAATAGGTTTCCAAAATAACATAAAAAAAAATAAAATAGGTAGAGGGGAACATCTGACGGTGAGCCATAATGCCAGTGGTTAAATAGTCATGTACTTGGATCTCTTTGCCAAATTTTCCAACCAGAAGAACCAATTGCTGCCTGGTATTTGAAGCTCACCGTCATCAGAAAAGATGAGGGAAATCTATTATGTTACTTGTTTACACTAGCCAACTGTTAGGTCTCTAAGAGGGCTTTATAGACTGCAAGTCCTGTTTTCATTCTCCATTTAGGTTGTGTGTCCTACTTCTTAGAAGTCTCCAGTGGTCCAGGACAAGGTTCTAAGTGATAATCTCAAAAAGGGTCAGCAAACCCTGCTCTGGAGCCCTCAAGGATTTTACTCAGCTCCTGAGAAGTTGTTCTGCCACCAGAGTGCTGGGGTTGAGGCTCTGGGAGAAACTGATGGGATTACTTCCTCTTCTCAGACTGTCATTATATTTGCAAAAGCTCTTTCCTTGGCCTGATGTGTTTGTAACCTGTTTATTTTTTTATGGTATTTGTTAAGCACTTACACTGTGTCAAATGCTGTTTTCATAACGAGGGTAATTAATTAGGTTGGACATAGTCCCTGACCCTCTTGGGGCTTACAGTCTAAGTAGGAGGGTGAGCAGGTGTCCCCATTTTTTAGTTGATGAGACTGAGGCCCAGAAAAGTTAAGTGACTTGTCCAAAGTCACACAGCAAGTAATTGACAGAGTCTGGATTAGAACGCAGGTCCTTGAGACTCTCAGGCCCATGCTCTCTCCACTGGACCACACTGCTTCTAATTGGCCCCACTGCTTCTGTCCTTGCTGCTTCTTCTGTGGGACAAAAACCACAGAAATGAATCTAGCAGAACACAGGCTTCCGGAGGTTAGGACATGCATTGGCCCTCCTTGGACTCCGTATCATGGGATTCTAGGTGATTATAATAATAATAATAATAATTAATAATAATAATTGTGGTATTTGTTAACCGCTTACTATGTGCCAGGCACTGAACCAAGTACTGGGGTGGGTACCAGCAAATCGGGTTGGACGCAGTCCCTGTCCTGCACAGGGCTCGTAGTCTTAATCACCATTTTACAGATGTGGTAACTGAGGAACAGAGGAATGAAGTGACTTGCCCAAGGTCACACTGCAGACAAGTGGCAGATCCTGGATTAGAACCCATAACTTTCTGACTCTCAGGCCCATGCTCATCCGCTATGCCACGCTGCTCATGGTGAGCGTTTATGAGGACTATTCGCAGGAGAAAAGAAGAAAGAGGCATATAAAGCTGAGAGAGCTGAAGGGAATGTAGGCCAAACACATCTCTGACACAAAATCAGCCAAGACAGGTGCTGTTCTACCTTTTTTTTTTTTTTAACAAATCTCCTAGGGTGGAGGACCTAGAACGATGCCCTGTTAATGAGGTACATTGTTTAAAGTGACCTGTGAAATCTCGTTTAGGATTTTGACATACCTTTCGTCTAAAAGAAAGTCACTTCATTTGAAATCAGTCAATGCTATTTATTGAGCAGTTACTATGTGCAGAGCTCTGTACTAAGCACTTGGGAGAGTACAATACAACAGAGATAGTAGACACATTCCCTGCCCATGACAAGCTTACAGTCTAGAGGGAAGCTTACAGTCTAGAGGGAAATGCATAGACCATACTTGAGAGCCCATTCCAGCATGTCATGAGGTTCTTCCTCATGTCTACCTCAAATCTCTCCTGTTGCAGGTCAAGTCCATTGCCACGGATAGGTCTGGGAGAAGGAGGAGAAACCAATAAACCAAAATCCAATGGAGGTTATTCGAAGGTATTTGCCATTTGAATGAAATAGTTCACTAAATTACCTGCCATTGAGAGAAAGCCAGCAGGCCTCAGAAAGAAAAAAGTCTCAAGCTCTCAAAGAAGCTATGTACCATGACAATGACTGCGAGAGATGGGAGTTTAAATCACAGTCTTATGAGAAGATCTCATTATAAAAAGCCAGTGGTGCTTTACTCGGGGTTTGTAAGTTATTTAGCAAGCCCCATAGGAAACTATAAGCTGGTAAAATAAGAAGAAGGAGAAACAGAAGGAGGAGAATAAGGAGAAGGAGGAGGAGAACAAAGAGGAGGAGAAGGAAGAAGAGGAGGAGGAGAAAAAGGGAGGAGGACGAGCAGGAAGAGGATTGTTAAACAATGACCTTGTACCAAGCCCTGTAGTAAGCACTGGGGTGGATAAAAATAAGCCAGTCACACAAAGTCCCTGTCCCTCATGAAACTCCCAGTCTAAGGGGAAGGGAGAACAGATGTGTTATCCCTATTTTACAGATGAGGAAACTGTGGCACAGAAAAAGTTAAGGGACTTGACCAAGTTCACACAGCAGGCAAGTTTTGGAGTCAGGATTAGAACCCAGGTATATTCACTCCCAGTCCTGTGCTCTTTCCTATAGATCACACTGCTATATGTTGAGCCTTGTACATGGACATAGTACTGTAAGCAAGAGAGGCAAAGATCAGTGAGTGCAAAGCCAATGACGAAACTGCCAAATACACCAGATCTGCCACAGGTTATGCAAAAGCCAATTAGTGAAGCCAGGATTGGATCTCTGATTCCCAGGTCTGTATTCTTTCCACTAGGCCACACTGCTACCCAAATGGTTTGACTCTGAGAAGTAGGGCTCTTTGTTTACACAAGGAATTGTTTTTGGTGTTCGGCTATGAACTATTTTGCCCCCCCAATTTTCTCTAGAAACTCTCCTCAGAAGAAAAGCGCTGGAGAGGAGGAGGAAGGTCAAGGGTAATTTAGATCCTAACACTTTTAACACTTTTCTGGACCCCAGGATTAGATAAGATCTCATCTGAGTGAAAAGTGAGGTAAGTTTTGGGAACTCCTAAAGTGCTTTCAGGCAATCTGCATTTAATGAGGGGAATTTAGGAATTATGGCCCAGAAATCAATCAATCAATCATATTTACTGAGTGCTTACTGTGTGCAGAGCACTGTACTAAGCACTTGGGAAGTACAAGTCGGCAACATATAGAGATGGTCCTAAGCAGAGGCATTAAGTATACGAGACAAATGGATGTTAAAGAGTCTCCCACCTGTCTTGCTTCTCCACAATCAGTGTGTTATTCTCATGTCACATCCTGGATGACAAATTGCTCTGTTTATACATTTTTCCCAGTGTAATCAATCAATCAATCGATCGTATTCATTGAGTGCTTAATGTGTGCACAGTACTAGCTTTTGGAAGGGTACAATACAACAGAGTTAGTGGACACTTTCCCTGCCCACAGTGAGCTCACAGTCTAGATGTGTGCAGTTGAAGGGGTGGATACCCACTTCTTCTTTACCTGATGGGGGAAGAAGTCATTTTCTTCAGGGCCCTTGAACTCCAAATACAGCCCATTCTCCCTCCTTCTAAACTCTCCCTTTATCCACTGGTCAGGTGACCTTTTACTATACATTCTAAGCCACCAGGGATCACAGAAGCCATTGCCCGGTCTCTCTTCCCCTTCCAATAGGCTGACCTGCTTCTGAATGGCATAATAATGGTGGTATCTGTTAAGCGCTTACTATGTGCCAAGCACTGTTCTAAGCATTGGGGTAAGTACAAGGTAATCAGGTTGTCCCATGCGGGGCTCACAGTCTTAATCCCCATTTTACAGATGAGGTAACTGAGGCACAGAGAAGTTAAGTGACTTGCCCAAAGTCACATAGCTGATAAGTGGCAGAGCCAGGATTAGAACCCATGACCTCTGACTCCCAAGCCTGTGCTCTTTCCACTAAGCTAGGCCTCTCCCTTTCCAACTGAGGCTCTCACCTGGTTGCTCTAAGAGTCTGACCCAGTTGGCAAGAAAAATGATCACAGAACAGCAATCTGGGAAGGAACCCCAATATGTCAAACACGCCAGTTGCCTGCTTCACAGCAGGAGAATGATATGGAGCCCCAATGACTTCATTTCTATCTCTAGATTGTAAGCTCATTGTGGCCAGGGAATCTGTCTACTAACTCTATAGTATTGTACTCATCCAAAAACTTAGTACACTGCTCTCTGCACATAGTAAGTGCTCAATAAATGCTATTGATTGATTAAGCAGCTGGTCTAGTGGAAAGATCATGGGATTGGGTGTTCTAATCCTGGCTCTGCCATTTGCTGGCCGTGAGAATTTGGGCAAATCATTTAACTTGTCTTTGCTTCAATTCCCTCATCTGTAAAATGGGGATTAAATGATCTGTTCTCCCTCCCCCTTAGGCTATAATTCCCTCTTAGGGCAGGGACTATGTCTGACCTGATTGTGTTATATCTACCCCAGCATGTGGCATGTAATAGGTGCTAAACAAATTCCATAATAATTACTATTATTAGTACAGAGCTGTACCCTTGCCTGTTTCAGTTCTTCATCATAAATACAAGACAGAAATCATTCCTCATGTCTCTAACTGAGCTCTCCTGCTGCAGTTTCAGCTCAAGCCCTATTCTTTGGCCATTTGAGGTAGAGCAAGCAATTAAAGCTGAACAGTTGTTACTCAATGTAGGCTGAAGCCATATGCTCAGATTTAGACACTTATTTCTATCATCCATGACCATTCTATTTCTTGATCCAGATTCTGTTACAAAATTACAATTATATCGAATGTTGATCAAATGCCCTCAGACTTATGGCCCTGACAGGAGGCAGAATCCCTGACTTATGCGAGCTTGTGTTCTGGAGAGAAGGAAGACCAACAAACCTGGATACATACTTCCGGCCCTCAGCTGCTGACTGAATATAAATCCCACACCTGAAACATTCTACCAGACATCTTCTTTTTTTTCTCTCCACCTTCAAAGCATTATTAAGGTCATATCTCCTCCAAGAGGCCTTCCCTGATTAAGCCCTCCTTTCCCTGCTGACTTTCCCTTCTGTATCACCTATGCACTTGGATCTGCGACCTTTAGACATTAGATATTCACCCCACCTCCAACCCCACAGTGCTTATGTATGTACCTTTAAATAATACATTATAAATTATTTATTCATATTATTGTCTGTCTCCCTGTCCAGAGTGTAAACTCATTATGGACAGGGAATGTAGCTGCTGATTCTGTTGTACTATACTCTCCCAAGCACCTACTACAGTGCTCTGCACATAGTATGTGCTGGATAAATGCCACTGATTGACTGACTGATCTTTTCACTGGGCGGAGATTGGTTGAATGGGCAGTTACATCATTCATTCATTCACTCAATCATATTTATTGAGCGCTAACTTTGTGCAAAGCACTGTACTAAGCACTTGGGAGAGTATGATATAACAATAAACAGACACATTCCCCGCCCAAAACAAGCTTACAGTCTAGAGGGGTGTGTGTGTGTGTGTGTTTCTCTGCTCATAAGAGAATACAAGATGTAACATTTACAAGTCACAAATACAAGACAGAAAACTCAGTAAAGATCAGTTGTTGGTTTGACTGCTTGAGCAGATGCCCAAGGATATTTCACAATCAGGTCTGAGCTTTATATTCATTCAGCAGCTGTGATCTGAAGAGGTCATCTAATCCATTCCCTTGCCTCTAGACTAGCATCCATTCATGCATGCATGCATGCATGCATTCATTCAATCATATTTATTAAGTGCTTACTGTGTGCAGAGCACTGGACTAAGAGAATGGAAGAATACAATATAACAATAAACAGACACATTCCCTGTCCACAACAAGCTTAAAGTCTAGAGGGGGAAAAAAGACACCAATATAAATGAACAAATTACAGATATGAACATAAGTGCTGTGGGCTTGGAGTGGGGGTAAATAAAGGGAGCAAGTCAGGGTGACGCAGAAGGGAATGGGAGCAGAGAAAAGAGGGGCTTCGTCAAGGAAGGCTTCTTGTAGGAGCCGTGCCTTACTAGCCTGGATCTAGCTATTGCAGAAGGATATCTACCCACCCTTCTTAAAAACCTCTAGAGAAAGGGAATCTGTTGCTCCCCTTGATAACAGGTCAGAGATCTCAAAACTTAGGGCCAGGAAATCCTTCCTCGTGTCTAACTTAGAATGCTTTTACTGCAAAGCAAGGGAGGTTCCTTTTTCTCAGTCCTCAGGTCTGTCCACCACACCTCTAACTCATTAAAAAAAGAAGCTCCTCTGCTCTTCCTGGAGCATTTCATTCTCCCAAAGTCAGGGCTGCACCTTCCGATATCATAGCCAAGTCTTCGAAGTTGGGAACTCGCCCTGTCTTTGCCTCCTAGGGGTCTTTACTTCTACAGGATTGCGCTTCATGGGAGGGTTGACAGAGCAGAAGCCCAGACAGCTGTCCCCTGGGCCCTTTCCCGCCTATGATCACGCCTGTCTAATCATTCCCTTTTTTCTGAGGGATGGCTCAGCTATTTATCTTTCTGTCATAAGGAGAGGCAGGAAAAAAGTTTCAAGGTCACCCAATGTACTGTAAATTAAAAGCCACGGAATAGTTTCCTTCCCTTGATGGAGAAAAATGCACTCACAACTGCTTACTCTGATTAAAAGGTTTTTCAACGATCAATGCAGTATCCGGCTGGGGGACATTTAACAAGTCAGGATGACACAGAAGGGAGTGGGAGAAGAGGATAGGGAGGCTTAGCCATTGGACACCATCCACTCTCTATGTTCATGTGGAAACAAGTAACCCCAAACTGCCTGCTGAGCACCTTGTGGCTTATCAGGATGAAGATTCTGTCTTGGTTCACGATATGTGAGTCTTCCAAACTTCCTCCAGCCTTTGATGTTGTGCTTCAAAATGATGGTTACAGAGAATCAAGGCCCAGGAAACAGTGACTTAGTGTCATCATTCTCTGGTGGGTTCGGTCAATCAATTAATGGTATTTGTTGAGGACTTACTGTGTGTAGAGAACTGCACTAAGCACTTAGGAGAGGACATTGCAACAGAGCTGGTAGACACAATCCCTGCCCATAAGAAGCTTACAGTATAGAGGGAGAGACATACATTAAAATAAATTACCTTAGTGACAAGGGATATGGACAGCAAGGAGACAGGAGGAAAAGAGAAGAGGGGGAGGGAAGAAGGGGAGAGAGGGTGAAGAGAGGAAATGAGGACAGTTTTCCATGGTATTTCTTTAAAGTTTCTTCTCGGATATGTCCCACCGCCACCCACGCCAGGGAATAAGACCTTAGGGGAAATTCCTGAGTTTTCCACAATCTGGGAATGATGGAATCTAGATTGCCATTCTCCAGGAAATGAAGCAAACGAGAAAGGACGAAGATAATTTTAAGACACAAAGGAAATCCATCTCACCAGGAGTTCTCCTGCAATTTCGCTAGACTGCAAGTTCCTGGAAGGCAGGGATTGAATCTACTAAATCTGCTGTACCCTTCCAAACACTTTCTACAGTGCTCTGCAAAGACTCAAATACAGCTGTTGATCGATTTCAGGATCTAGCTTGGTCCTGGTAGTAGAAGGGGAGCCAGCAAATAGGTAAAGACACAGAGCTTCATAGATGTGGCATCTCCCTCCTGCCTAACCTCACTCATCTCCTGCTACAACCAACCTGCACACTTTGCCCCTCTATCCACCCCAGAGCTTACTACAGTGCCTGGTACCTAGAAAGTGCTTAATATTATTATGATTATTATTATTACCACAAACTACTCAACTGTTATTCAATTTCTTCTCTTTTGCTCACACCCTCCCTCCTGCCTGGAACTTCCCAAGCGCTTAGTACAGTGCTCTGCACACAGTAAGCACTCAATAAATGTGATTGAATGAATGAATGAACTCTCTCCCACTTCATATCTGACAGAACACCATCCTTCCCATTCTCAAAGGCCTACCAAAATCCTATCTCCTCCAAGAAGTTTTGCCTCAGTAACTTCTCATTTCCTTACCCTATTCAGCCTTCCTTCTGCATCACTTATGTATATGGGTCTGTACCCCTTAAATACTTTGATACTCACCCCACCTCCCCCAGCCACAAGGCATTTATGGACATATCCTTACCCTCTTCTGCTTCTCCCATCTGCCATTTATTTTAATGTCAATTTCCCTAATAGTTTGCAAAATCTTCGAGGGCAAAGATTTTGTTGTATTCTCTCAAGGGCTTAGTATAGTTTCTCTGTACACAGTAAGCACTTAATAAATACCATTGATTGACTGATTATTGTCAATACGACTTTTTTTAAGTATTGTTGAGGATTCATACATATTTCAAAGAAAATAGCTAAGATTCATATATATTTCAAAGAAACTAGCCGAGATTCATGGGAATTCAGTCATGGAAACGAGGTATAAATTTGGTACAAACCTTTGACAACAAACAATTGTAAAAATCCTTTGGACAAAAAAAGTTGTAATTCCTGTGATAAAAGGAATCTGATAAAGGGAAGCAGTGTGGCCTAGTGGAAAGAGCATGGCCCTGGGAGTCAGAGGACCTGGGTTCTAGTCCTACCTCCACCACTTACCTGCTGTGCGACCTTGGGCAAGTCACTTAACTTCTTTGTGCATCACTTCTCCTGTTCTCCCTCCTACTTAGACTGTGATCCCGATGCTGGACAGGGACTCGGTACAACTTCTTTAATTCGTATCTACCCAGTGCTTAGAACAGTGTTTGACACATAGTAAGTTCTTAACAAATACCACATTAAAATAAACAAAAACAAAAAACAAACATGTTACCACTGGAAGCTATCCAGTGTAAAAACATCAGGGGTCCAAGAGAAGCCTCTAATAGGTCACAAGAAGGAAAGATCAGGATATTATAGCTCCTCTCCTCTTTTCCCACTCCCTTCTGCAGCACCCTGACTTGACCCCTTCGTTCATCCTCCCTCCAATCCCCACAGCACATATGTATATGTATGTATATAATGTAATTTATTTTTGTATATTAATGTCTGCCTCCCCCTCTAGACTGTGAGTTTGTTGTGAGCAGGGAATTAATCTGTTTGTTGCTATATTGTATTCTCCCAAGTGATTAGTAAGTGGGAAGAGGAAAGAGCCTGGGCTTTGGAGTCTGAGGTCATGGGTTCAAATCCCGGCTCCGCCAACTGTCAGCTGTGTGACTTTGGCCAAGTCACTTAACTTCTCTGGGCCTCAGTTACCTCATCTGTAAAATGGGGATTAAAACTGTGAGCCCCCTGTGGGACAACCTGATCATCATGTAAGCTCCCCAGCGCTTAGAACAGTGCTTTGCACATAGTAAGCGCTTAATAAATACCATCATCATCATCATTAGTACAGTGCTTTCCACACAGTAAGCACTCAATAAATACAACTGATTGATTGATTGATTATATGGTACAATAATGACTATAAGGATTAATGTCAAAGAGGGCAGCCAAGTGTTTTGTTGCCCCTCTTAAGGACAGGATACTGGGTTGGATGTATTTCAGTTTACCAGTAGTGCAAGTAATGGCATTGCTCAAGTCCTTACAAGATGTTGCTCAAGCAGTAGGTTATGAGAGGGTCTTGCCTAGACACCTACAGATCCAGGTCACCCAAGAAGGCCACTGAGACAGGCTCTGGTTGGCACCTAGATTGGCGTGATTTGCCAAGGGCCAGTCACTGGCTTCCCTTCACCTAACACCCCTCCAGTTTAATGTTACTTCCCTTAAGACACAACACAGCATGGCCTAGTGGAAAAAGCACAGACCTCGGAGTCAGAGGACCTGGGTTCTCACCCGGCCTCTGCCACTTTTCTGCTGTGTGACCTTAAGCAAGCCACTTCCCTTCTCTGTGCTTTGGTTACGTCATGGGTAAAATGGGGATTAACAGTGTGAGCCCCATGGCATACATGGAGTCTGTCCAACCTAATTAGCTTGTTTCTACCCCAGCATTTAGTACAGTGCCTGGAACATAGTAATCAATTAACAAATGTCATTATTATCATTATTATTATTATATTATTTGCAGGCACGAAACATGTTATTTATTCATTCCGTTCTTCCCAGAGAACCTAGCATAGTGCATAGCATTAACTGGAGAAGCAGCATGGCTCAGTGGAAAGAGCACAGGCTTTGGAGTCAGAGGTCATGGGTTCAAATCCCTGCTCCACCAATTGTCAGCTGTATGACTTTGGGCAAGTCACGTCACTTCTCTGTGCCTCAGTTCACTCATCTGTAAAATGGGGATTAAGACTGTGAGCCCCCGTGGGACAACCTGATCACCTTGTAACCTCCCCAGTGCTTAGAACAGTGCTTTGCACATAGTAAGCACTCAACAAGTGCCATCATTATTATTGTTTTTATTAACTGGGTGTTCAATAGATATTACTAAAGTGGAGAGTGCAATCATACAGAACACTGACTGCAGTGTTCATGTACTCAACACCCTATCATGCTGTAGCCAAACAGATGTGTGTTGTCAGAAGAATTTTCTCTAATTCTAGCCAAACACATTATAGCCAAAATGCCTAGTGAACACACATAGAGATTTCTGCCAGAGCACATGACACCCTAGAGAGGCATCGCTCCAACTTTTCCTTAGATGAAGTTTTGGGAAATAGTTTTCTAAGGATAATGACCAGCAGTAGGAAGAGAAGTAGCATGGCCAGTGGATGGAGCACGGGATTGGGAGTCAAAAGGACCTGGATTCTAGTCCCGGATCCACCATTTGTCTGCTGTGTGACCTTGGGCAAGTCACTTCACTTCTCTGGGCTTCAGTTACCTCATCTGAAAAATGGGGATTAAGACTGTGAACCCCATCTGGGACATGGTCTGGGTCCAACCTGATTACCTAGTATCTACTCCAGGGTTTAGAACAGTGCCTGACACATAATAAACACTTAACAAATACTACCAAAAAAAAAAAAAAAAACCAGAGAGAAGCCTGGGAGTGAGAGAAGACAGTTCTGTCACCTTTCCTTGGAGAACTATTTCCTAAAGATTTCATCAGGGAGGGATTCATTGAGATAAGACGGTCAAAAGAGGGCTCAAAATATTAGTGATTAATAATTACTGTGGTATTTGTTAAGTTCTTACTGTGTGTCAAGCACTGTTCTAAGTGCTGGGGGAGATACAGGATAATCAGGTCAGGCACAATCCCTGATCCACACAGGACTCACAATCTAAGTAGGAAGGAGAACAAGTATTGTATTCTCATTTACAGATGAGGTAATTGAGGCTCAGAGAAGTTAAGTGACTTGCCCAAGGTCACACAGTAGCCACATGGTAGAGCCAAATTAGAACCCAGGTCCTTCTGATCCTTCTGACTTATCCAGTATGCCACGCTGCTTCTAGATATTCTTAGCGGGTGTTTCCCTAGGCCTCCTTTTCCCCACAATGGTGCATAACCTCTCTCCCCTTCTCATCATCATCATCATTGCCACTGGTATTCAATGTGCACTTTCTATGTGTAAAGCACTGCACTAAGGGCTTGAGAGAGTACAACAGAGTTGGCTTTCCACACAGTTTTTCAAAATTCTGCCTCTCTTGATCACAGACTTCAAGTCAGTCATATTTACTGAACACTTACTGTGTGCAGAGCACTGTCCTAAGCGTTTGGAAGAGTACAGTATAACAACAAACAGACACATTCCCTGCCCACAATAAGCTTACCCTCTAGAGGGACTGCAATTGCTTTGTTGAAACGTGGAAACCAGGAGACAGACTGTCACAATAACCCCTGTGGATTTAAAGCAGTCGGGGACCTAAATCCAACTGTCTGGTCGGCAAGCCGCAGAGAACACGCATACTAAAATTTAAATTGGGCGATGGGGAATTTTGAGTAACCAATGGCCACCGGGCTGTGGATGCCTTAAAGTCTTGTCCCACCCTCCTTTATAGGCCATGAAATGCTAACTGGCACCCACTTATCGCTGCCAGGCATGGGGTAACATTAAGAAAGAGGAATAACCATCCCGTGTCCCGTGCAGGGTGTGATAGAATTGTTTCATTTCTGACCCAGAATTCCCCTGCCGGTGACTGAGAGGTAATGACTCTGCAGTAAGCTGTCCCTAGGTTTCGGTCAACCGTAAGGAAATCTATGATTTGGAGTCTGGCAAGATCCTGGAACTACCAGCCTGACCCGAAGGCCACTTCCAAAGAGTCACGCTCTGAGCTGTCACTTTTAAGGCACCCCTCAGGCCCCCCCCGGCACAAACCTGCTTGACCTTTTGTTTAAAGCCATTTTGCACGACTCCTGCTTTCTCCTGGTCCCTGGGGCTGCTGCTCATTGCCACAATCAAACCCCAGAACAGAAGGAGCAGATACAAAGTGGGTGGTGAGATTTGGGAGCAGCAGGAAGTGTCCCGTACTGCAATAGCTCCCTGATGTTCGAATGAACCAAGCGCCAACGGAACACGGAGAATGGGGGGCTGCTTTCCTCTAGAAGGAAGGAGATGTTTGCTGACCCTCCTCTACTCCTCGCACACACACACACACACATATACACATACGTATATATGTATATATGTTTGTACATATTTATTACTCTATTTATTTATTTGTTTATTTTACTTGTACATATCTATTCTATTTATTTTATTTTGTTAGTATGTTTGGTTTTGTTCTCTGTCTCCCCCTTTTAGACTGCGAGCCCACTGTTGGGTAGGGACTGTCTCTATATGTTGCCAACTTGTACTTCCCAAGTGCTTAGTACAGTGCTCTGCACACAGTAAGCACTCAATAAATACAATTGATTGATGGATTGATTGATTGATACACATACACAATCTCTCTCTCTCTCTCTCTAATGAAAGGAAATGAGCTTCCCATGTGGAAAGCATTTTCTCTCCACATAAATGCTCCACAGATCCTTGAGGCTGAGGAGTCAGCACTCTCCCAGGTACTGTCAGGGGAAAGGAACACACATACACTCACATATGCAGAGTTCATGGCTACAAAGTGCCCTAACCCTATAATGTAGATGCCAGACCCAGCACTGTGCCCTGACCCTGAATCTGATCTCTGATCAGGTACAGCAAAGATGCAACCTGCTCTACTGGAACAAGCACAGGCATTGAAATCAGGGAACCCGTGTTCTAATAGCTCCAGGACCTGCCTGGTCTGTGACTATGGGCAAGTCACTTAACTTCTCTGTGCCTCAGTTTTCTCATCTGTAAATGGGGATAAGATACTATTCTCCCTCCTCCATAGTTCGTGAGCAGTGTGTAGGAGAGAGATGACTGTTTCTGACTTGATTATCTTGTATCTCAGCATATGTAAGCATTTTACAAATACCACAATTAGTATTTAAAGCCAGATTGTACCTAATTTGCAAAGGACTAAAGCAATGGCCTGTCAGAAGTTAGTCCTATTCTATAGCAGAGAAGCTAGGAATGACCAATGCTACATGGACTTTTTTTTTTGGGGGGGGGGGGGGGGTATTTGTTAAGTGCTTGCTATGTGCCAGGCCCTGTTCTGGGCGCTGGGGTAGATACAAGTTTATCAGTTTGGACACAGTCCCTGTCCCACATGGGGTTCACAGTCTTAGTCCTCATTTTACAGATGAGGTAACTGAGGCACAAAGAAATGAAGTGATTTGCCCAAGGTCACACAGCAGAAAAGTGGTGGAGCCAGAATTAGAACTCAGGTCCTTCTGACTCCAAAGCCAGTGCTCTATCCACTAGGCCACTCTGCTTCTCAAGGCCATGCTACTTCTCACGCTGCTTTGATGATGTATCCTCGCAAATTGCTTAAGCTTGTGCCCCAACTTCCCAACCCATGACTATTTAGCCTAAAATCCTAGCTTTATGTCAGCATCAAGTGGATTCAGCTTTCTATCCCTTCCAAAATTGACTGAACACGTATTTTAAGTAGGGAATGCTAGACCTGCAATTTTCCCCCTTCATTCTGATAAGCTCTGGACTGTAAACTTATTGTGGGCAGGGAATGTATCTGTTATGTTGTTATATTGTACTCTCCCAAGCGCTATGTACTGTGCTCTGCACATGGAGAAGCAGCCCGGCTCAGTGGAAAGAGCATGGGCTTTGGAGTCAGAGGTCATGGATTCAAATCCCGGCTTCACGTCAGCTATGTGACTTTGGGCAAGTCACTTAAGTTCTCTGTGCCTCAGTTACCTCATCTGTAAAATGGGATTAAAACTGTGAGCCCCCTGTGGGACAACCTGATCACCTTGTAACCTCCCCAGCACTCAGAACAGTGCTTTGCACATAGTAAGTGCTTAACAAATACCATCATTATTATTATTATGGTGAATGCTCAATAAATACAATTGACTGACAGTAATGAAATCATTGATGACATTATTGCGGGCTTACTGAGCACTAGGCCCTGTACTAAGCACTTGTGATTTACATCACATACATTCAGAATGAAATGCCCAGTAAGTATCCATCACTTCCTCTTTCAAAAAAAAAAAAAAGGAATTTGGGGGTTTAGGGTATATTATGGAAGTATAAGTCTGTTGTGACACTCTCTCCCTCAGTCTCTCCATGCTCCCTCCATAAATAACTTGATTTACAGGATAAACAATTAGATGTGCTACTTACACACCCCAAAAAAGTATTACAGATTTCGAAGGAACGGTGCTGATGAGACAGAGCATCAGAATGAAGGCTTGATGCCACATAAAGTAGCAAAAGTAAATGTTTATTGCAACATTTGGAACCTCATGATCCGTTTGTTTCAATACCAAGGAGTATTGTGAGGGATGCGCGGAGAGCCTGAGTAAGGAAGATTTAGAAGGAAAAATGACATCTCTTTGAAAGAAGTTCAAAGGAGGGTTGTTGTGAGGGGAGGGAGAGGCGGGGATTTATTTGGTTTTTAAAGAAGCGAGATAAGGCTCAAATCTGTTTCTCTGCTGACTCCAAAGTGCTGACATTAATTTCAGGAACTTCTGGACTTCTTTTCATGGAGTTCTTTGTGGGCACTGCTTCTCTCATCAACTAGCTTAAGCCCCTCATAAAAATCTCCCTAGATTAAGAAGCCATAACTCCCTTTGGCAACATTCCTCCTTCATCCTTTTTCTTCCCCTCAATTGCTTCAGAGTAGGGAACAACAAAAAAAGCCCAGAAAGAGGGTTCAGAGCGCTACCACCTGGACAAAAATTCTCAAGACCTCAAGTGCATAGGCATGTGATCCCTGCCCTCAGGGAGCTAAATTCAAGGGACCATTGATTGCTCAGATGCCAAGGATTAACAGGAGAAATGTTACCTGGAGTGTGAGACATGCATTTCAGATGTTTTTGCAGTAAAGGTAATGTGTTTAAGCCATCCACACTCTAATAATGGTGAAATTTCTTCTTTGGATACTTGGTATTTATGGTATTTGTTCATTCATTCAATTGTATTTATTGAGCGCTTACTGTGTGCAGAGCACTGAACTAAGTGCTTGGAAAATACAATTCAGCAACAGATAGAGACAGCCCCTACCCAACAATGGCTGTTAACCACTTACTATGTGCCAGTCACCATAATAGATGCCCCGGGGGGTTTGTTAAGTGCTTACCATGAGCCAAGCCCCATGCTAATCACTGGGGTAGATAATCAGGTCAGAAATAGTCCCTGTCCCTCATGGGGCTCGTAGTCTAAGTAGGAGGGAGAACAGATATTGAGTCCTCATTGTACAGATAAGGAAACTTAAGCCAAAAGAAGTTAAGTGACTTGCTCAAGGTCACACGGCAGGCAAGGAAACAGCAGAGCCTCCAGTCTTTCCACTCCTCTTCTTGCTCTCTCGACCAGTCAGTCAGTCAGTCAGTCAATCGTATTTATTGAGTGCTCACTGTGAGCAGAGCATTATATTAAATGCTTGGAAGAGTTCAATATAAAAATAAACAGACACATTCCTTGCCCATAACAACCTAGAGGGAGAGACAGACATTCCTAAAAATAAGTAAGTAGGCATTGTCAGACTGGTGGAAGCATAGCTGTGAAGGAGCAGATGCTGCAGGGAAGATGGGGCAATATATGCCAGATGCCCAGGTCACCCCAAGAATAGAAGGGGGCTGGGACCGGCTGTTTATTTGCCAGATTCACCTACAGAGCCGTTTATGGAAAAGGAGTCCATTTGACAGCATGCTGTCAGATTGCAGGACAAATTTGAAGTAGTGGGGATAGAACACAGGCCCGGGAGTCAGAAGGACCTGGGTTCTAATCCCGGCTCCTCCACTTGTCTGGTGTGTGACCATGGGCAAGACATTTAAATGATCTGTGCCTCCGTTAAGTTATTTGTAAAATGGGGATTAAGGCTCTTGTGGGACATGGACTGGGTACAAATTGATCAGGTCATAACCACCCCAGCTTCTGGCACTTAGTAAGTGCATAATAATAATAATGATAATAATGATAATAATAATAATAATAATAATAATAATAATAATAATTGTGGTACTTGTTAAGCGCTTACTATGTAAAAGCAAATTGGGTTGGACACAGTCCCTGTCCCACATGGGGTTCACAAGCTCAATGCCCATTTTACAGATGAGGTAACTGAGGCCCAGAGAAATTAAGTGACTTGTCCAAGACCACACAACAGACAACTGGTGGAGGAGGGATTAGAGCCCATGACCTTCTGACTTCCAGGCCTATGCTCCAGCCACTTTGCCATGCTGCCAGGGCACTGCTAACTTATAGATCCGGTCCCTTCACCTGAGTGGCCTTCTGGGATTAAGGGTGCTTGGGAGAGCCCAGGCAGGAGGGAGCCCTCGGAGGCATGAGAACTTGACCGCCCACTGCTGCAGTCCCCATCTGACCCCTTGTCTCTACAGCTGATGGTTCTCCTTTTCCCCTCCCATGACTTCGGGCACAGCAGCTCCGCTGGGCAAATGAAACTCTGAGAGATTCTAGCCGTCTGCTACATTTGCCATTGATTTAATTTTTTCAAACAAAATAGCCTGAAAATGAACATTCTTGACTCACGGGTGCAGAATACATCCAGCTCCTTAAAAAAAAACAAAAAAGAAGAGCCTGTGCTTTGTTACTTCTAGAGGAGGTTTGGACCAACCGAGGCCAGAAAGACAGTGGCGATTAAGGTAAATGCAGGAAATTTAGGGTCTATTACATCCCCGTAAAATGGCTTCTGAATGAAATGCTAAAGGATCCTTAGCACCAAGAAGATGAAACTCCTGTGTCATCTCTTCTAGCAGCGCCATGCTCTTCACGAAGCTGAAACGTATGAGGAGAATGCATGATACAGGATTTGAAAAGGTGCTGCTCTATGGAAACCTGAAAGGGGCCACAGGCAGCTAGGTGGGTGGAATAAACCATGTGAAGACATGATGGAGCCCAATTTCTAAACAATGGCATAATTGTCTGCCCCTCTAAACTGTAAGCTCATTGTTGGCAGGGAATGTGTCTGTTACATTGTTATACTGCACTCTCAAAAGGGCTTAGTACAGTGCTCTGTACATATTAAGCGCTCAGTAAATATAATTGACTAATTGACTTAGCAGTGGGCTGTTGGAAGGCAATGGCAATTGTCAGAGCAGTTTGGAGAAAAGCCATCAGGAGAAGGCTTCCTTGCCTCAAACAAAGGCTTTCCGGGATCAGGACACCAAGATGCAGGTTTGAAAAAAGAGTCTAATCCTGTAGGGGATAAACTCATTAAGCAGCATGGTTTAGTAGAAAGAACATGGACCTGGCAGTCAGAGGACCTGGGTTCTAATCCCAGCTCTGTCAATTGCCTGATGTCAATCTGCACATCAGGCAGAAACTCCTCACCCTGGGCTTCCAGGCTGTCCATCACCTTGCCCCCTCCTACCTCACCTCCCTTCTCTCCTTCTACAGCCCAGCCCGCACCCTCCGCTCCTCTGCCGCTAATCTACTCACCGTTAGGCCTCGTTCTCGCCTGTCCCGCCGTAGACCCCCAGCCCACCTCATCCCCCTGGCCTGGAATGCCCCCCCTCTGCACATCTGCCAAGCTAGCTCTCTTCCTCCCTTCAAGGCCCTACTGAGAGCTCACCTCCTCCAGGAGGCCTTCCCAGACTGAGCCCCCCTTCCTCTCCCCCCATCCCCTTCTCCATCCCCACCGTCTTACCTCCTTCCCTTCCCCACAGCACCTGTATATATGTATATATGTTTGTACATATTTATTACTCTATTTATTTATTTATTTTACTTGTACATATCTATTTTATTTATTTTATTTTGTTAATATGTTTGGTTTTGTTCTCTGTCTCCCCCTTCTAGACTGTGAGCCCACTGTTGGGTAGGGACAGTCTCTATATGTTGCCAACTTGTACTTCCCAAGTGCTTAGTACAGTGCTCTGCACACAGTAAGCGCTCAATAAATACGATTGATTGATTGATTGATTGATTGATTGATTAAGCAAGTCCCTTTACTTCTCTACGATTCAGTTTCCTGTAAAACGGAGATTCAATCCTGTTTTCCTTCCTACTTAAACTGCGAGCCCCATGTAGGATGGGGACTGTGTGCAACCTGATTAAATTTTATTTACCCCAGCCCAGTTAGAACAATGCTTGACACATAGTAAACTCTAAACAAATACCATAAAAAAGAGCCTATCCCTACATGCAAATGAGGCTGCAGGGGTGTTGATCATATATGGATCTTTTCAGTCACACTAGTAGACATGATTAAGACTTCACTGTAAGTAACATCATCTAAAAAAGTTTTTAAAAAAGGATAGAAACACTAATTTCTGCCGCAGCACATGTTTTCATTATGTGGTTTGGTTAAAATGTGATGAGAAAATTAGGCAGCATTCTTCTACTAAGGAGAGTCTGTATAGATATCGCAAAACATGGTATCAGAAGAAACTGCTGTGCATGTTCAAGCCTGCAGTGTCAGACACAGGATAAATGCTACTACACAATTTTTCCTTAATCAGTCTATCAATCAATTATATTTATAGAGTGCTCATGATACGCAGAGCACTGTTCTAAGAACTTGGGAGAATACAATACGAGATATTAACAGACACGTTTCCTGCCCAAAATGAGCTTGCTTAAAGCAGGATTCTGCGAGAACACAACCTCCACATTATAAGAGAGTGGAGTTAAATGTACACACATTTATACACATCCCTATGGAAAACCCCAACCTTAAAGGACCGAAAAAAAACCCAACAAAAAACTAAGAGATTTGGTGGGGGTTCTATTTGATTTGAGGTTTTTTTTGTTGGTTGTTTTTTTTCTGGAAGGAGAGAGTTGAAGTTACATTCATTTACACATTTCCCAAGCCTCACCTTGATATTGAAGTCTCTCCCTCCCCTTGTGTTATAATGCCCTGCCTGGAATAGGATTGTTCTTTCACAAGAGACTGAAGGGAAAAATCCTGATACTGAGATGGCGCTCGCATTGTTATTAATGTAATCCTATTTATTCCCAACGGGTGGCCTATTGATGTGAGTGCTTTAGAGCCAGGTTTTGTTTGTTCTAGGCAGGAGAGCAGAGACTACTCTCCAGAGTTCCTGCAGTCGGCTCCCTGCCCCCTCCCAAAACACAGACAACCCTGTCCCTATATGCCTTCAGTGGAACAGCAGTTTTGTACCCTCTCCTGTGGAACCAGAGATTCTTTGCTTTTCAAAAATGATTTTTCATGGTCCAGGTAGAGCCGTTGAGCTCATTGCAAATCCCAGCTTTCAGCATCAGCTCTAGGGAAGCTTTAAAAAAGTGCTCAAAGTACAATGGGGGGCCTTAAACACCCTAAAGATTCACATAAGGTTTTTGAGCCACATGATTTGGGAAAGATGATTTTGGATTCTTGAGCAGTTCCAGTTTCCCCCTGAAATTTTCTAGCATGGAAGAGGCAGATGAAGGATGTAGATACCTGCACAGAAAGGACTGGTCCTCTCTCTTGCTCTGTGTGGAATTCCAATTATTTCCCAATGCAGATTAGGTAGCTGCTTTTCATGGCATCATAGACACCTCACTGTGTGTCCACTGTGCCAGAGGTAGCCTTGGGCTAGCTTCCAAATTAGCACATCTTTGAAATTAGCAGCATGAAAATTCTACCCCACTACATTTTCCAGATAGCTGGCACCTGTACATCCTCTGACATCTGTTAGCTCAGTTCTGGCCCCCCAGACGGGGAAGTTGGTTCCACAAAGGTGAGTTTCCCTGGCACCATGATGCTCTGAAGGGCCAAAACTCCGCAAGGGCCAGAGAACAGATGTCACTGACCAACTTCAAGAGCCGTGATCGGCCCCATTGCAGCAAATGCCCTCAATCCCCGAGGCAGATCATCAGATACAATGATTCGGCTCCATCTTTCTATGGATGGGGTCCACAGATTTTACAATGAACCATTTCACACTCCTCAGCCACTCTGCAGCTATTTCCTCCACATTATTTCCCAGATCCAACCCTTCCTCTCTGTTTTAAAGGCCACCACTCTAGCCCAGGAGCTTGCCCTATCCCAATAAGATTTTATTGGCCTCCACACTGGTATCTATGCCACTCCTCCCTTTTGGATCATTTCACACTACTGCTTGGATCATTTTTCTTAAAACACTGCCCTGTGTACCCCATTTCTCAAAACCCTCCTACGGTTACCCATTTCTCCCACCATTAAGCGGAAATCCCAGATGGGGCTATAACTGGAGAAAGCTGCGGGGTCAAGGGAGGTTTTTTCTTTTGGATAGTTGAGACACGAGCATGTTTGGAAGGTAATCAAATTGGATACAGTCCCTGTACCACATAGGGTTCGCAGTCTAAGTCAGAGGTAACTGAGGCACAGAGAAATCAAGCGACTTGCCTGATTTCACACAGCAGATGGGTGGCAGAGCCGGAATTAGAACGCAGGTCCTCTGATTCCCAGGTTCATGCTCTTTCTACTAAGCCATACTGCTTCCCTTTTTCTTCTTATCTGAAGTAATTTTGTATCTATCCCCATGAGAACGCCTTTGAGAACTCCTTGAGGGCAGGAATTGTTCCTTCTAACCGTTGTATTCTCTCAAGGACTTGGTCCTGTTTGGCAGGACACACTAAGAGTTCAGTACACAAGAATGATTGACTGACTGAAGGTCAGTCATTATTATCAAGGCATGCATATGGAGCAGTGTGGCTTAATGAAAACAACACAGTCCTGGGAGTCAGAGGTCCTAGGTTCCTATGCCACCTCAGCCACTTGCCTGTTGTGTGACCTTAATCAAGTCACTGAACTTCTCTGTGTTTCTGTTTCCTCATCTGTAAAATGGGGATTCAATGTCTGTTCTCCTTCCTACTTAAACTGTGAGCCAAAAGTGGGGCAGAGACTGTACCCAACCTGATTAACTTGCATCTACCCCAGCATTTAGACTAGTGCTTCCCATATAATAAGTGCTTAACAGTTTGCACTATAATCAATGGCATTTACTGAGCGCTTACTATGTACAGAACACTGTATTAAGCACCTGAGAGAGTACAACACAACAGAGTTGGCAGACACATTTCCTGCCCACAAGGTGATGAGCAGGGAAGGAGTGTGGGGAAGAAGAATGGCTTAGTTGAAAAGCCATGGGCCTGGAAGTCAGAGAACCTGGGTTCTAATCCCAGCTCTGCCAATTACTTGCTGTGTGACCTTGGGCAAATCACTTAATTTCTCTGTGCCTCAGGTTCCTCAATTTGTAGAATGGGGAGTCAATACCTGTTCTCCCTCCTACTTAGGGAGATTATCTTGTACCTACATCAGCACTTAGAACAGTGCTAGACACACAATATGCATTTAATAAATACTACAATTATTATTATTAGCATTAGACTGTGAGCTCTTTGAAGGACAGAGACCGTGTCCAACCTATACCAGCTCCCAGAACAGTGCTAGAAACTTAGTAAGCACTTAGTAAATACCACAATTATTATTATTATTAGTTAGACTGTGAGCCCCATGAAGGACAGGTAATGTGTCCAACCTAATTAACCTGTACCTGCCCCAGCACTTAGAACAGTGTTTGACACATAGAGGGCACTTAACAAATACCGTTACTGACAAAGAATGAGCTTAAGCAAGAAATCCAGGGTCAGAGCTCTGACCAGACCACTCAAACCCACTGCTCCCTACCCCACTCCATTTATCCTCTCCCTGGAAATTCCCTAGGCCATGGAGATTTCCAGAATTTTCCTGGACTGTCAATTCTCTCCAGGCGCCTAGTGCACACAGCAGTGTCCTGGTACAGTGGAGGGATTTGTTCTTAAGATAATGCTGTGAAAAAAACAGAAATACAAAAAGATCTTCCCAACCAGACGGCCAACATAGCTCCTGCTGACAGATTCCTGCAAAGATGGATCTCACTGTGGTAGGTACGAAGCTTATGTCTCCAGTTATAAAGGACTACAGAGATACGTGCACCTCAGTTCTCTAAGACATTGATCTGGGTCAGCTACACTCAAAGATAAATTGCCCTGAGTAAATAGCTGTGCAGGCTGGGCTAGACTGAAGCCCTGAGATCCTCTTAAAGGGCTTGGCTTTATCAAGACATTCAGCTGTCATAGGAGAGAAAGTTTCTCACGGACTCCAGAGACCTCACCTCCCATAGTGGCAGGCAACACCAAATGCTGTTTGAGCTGATATGTCATATATGACCTAACAGAAGCAGGATTTTCAACAAAGTAGATCTTTCAGGAACACACACAACTCTAGGGCATTCTGTGTTCCACATGTCAGAAAAATAAGAAAGAGGTATCAACATAATTAAATGGCATGCCTCCTGGTAAAACTGGCTAGGAGACATTTTTAGAAATGATTTCTCTCGTGAAGAGGTGTGTCTTACAGCAGCCGGCTGGTCATTTCTCATTGATCGGGGTGGGCCACAGACACATTTATCATTTACACACGCTCACTCTGCCCAGAGAAGGCAGGAGATCTCGAAGACAAGGAAACAGCTAGATCAATCAATCAATCAATCATATTTATTGAGCGCTTACTGTGTGCACAGCACTGTACTAGGCGCTTGGGAAGTACAAGCTGGCAACACACAGAGACAGTCCCTACCCAACAGTGGGCTCACCGTCTAGAAGAGGGAGACAGAGAACAAAACCAAACATATTAACGAAATAAAATAAATAGAATAGATATGTACAAGTAAAATAAATGGAGTAATAAATATGTACAAACATATATACATATATACAGGTGCTGTGGGCAAGGAAAGGAGGTAAGACGGTGGGGATGGAGAAGGGGACGAGGGAGAGAGGAAGGAGGGGGCTCAGTCTGGGAAGGCCTCCTGGAGGTGGTGAGCTCTCAGTAGGGCCTTGAAGGGAGGAAGAGAGCTAGCTAGATGCATGTGAAGATGAAACTAATGCACACAACTGTGGTTTCTCCACCTGCCTGTGGTGTTTACAGTAACCTGGGCGGACCTTAGCAACCCAAAGCAATGGGTTTGCAAACAGCTGATTCTTTATTGTGAATTAAATACATGAAAAATCTCCCCACATCTTCAAGGGGAACTGGGGGAACAATATTTGATCTCTATGAGGTCAGAAATCTGCAAGTATGGCCCTATTTCATGTCTCAACCTCTATGAGGCATTTCACCTCTCAAGCTGAGACACAACTTTACTGCGTGTACTTTCCCATCATTTCTTTATGTTATGTAATTCACAGGAAAATAAAGCTATCTCCTTCCTGCTTCATTTACCCTGAATGCTCCAAAAGATCAGGCTGGGGTTGTTTTTCCTTTATAGCATCTGATGACCAGAGAGTCTTAGGAAATGCTGCAAACGAAGCCTGGTCAGTTTTTTTACCCCCTCTTGGAAACCAAGAGGTTAGCCTTGCTCCGTTAACTGGGCATCAAAGCAAAAACTTGAGATCCCAAGAAGTTGGAAGGGATGCCAAGCTTGGCAGGAATTTGCTCTCTCATTCCCAGGCTGGGCTATTCTTGGAAGCTAAACCAGAGAGCGTGCCATCGAGGGTGACTCATACAGGGGGATGTTGGGCCGTGATGAATCTCTCAGCTGTGCTAGCTATTCATCAGCACTGGATCCATAACCGAGAACACTAAAGGAGTGAAAATACCCTGATTCGCTATAACTTAAAGCAGGAGTCATTTCAGTTGGCTCACTCCTCTTGGTAGTTTTTGTGGTTTTCAATGTGCTCCACATTGCTCAAGCACACCTCATTCCACTCCCCTTGGTGTCACCCTCGACTCAGCCCTATCTTTCAACTTCTGATTTCGGCCTACCTCCCAATTCTTCCAGTTTTTCCAGCAAAACATTGCCCAGTTCCACTCTTTCCTCTCTGCCCACCCGATATAAGCTCCGGTCTTGTCATGGCTAAACTGCTGCATTAGCCTCCCTATTGTTTCTCAGCCTCCAGCCTCTACCCCCTCTGATGTATGCTTCTCAAGCAGTATGACCTAGCAGAAAGAGCTGGATCCTGGAGTCAGAAAACCTGGATTCTAATCTTAGCTCTGCCACTGACATTGGGAAAGTCTCAACTTTCTCGATGCTTTAGTTTCCTCATCTGTCAATCAATTAATCAATCAATCGTATTTATTGAGCACTTACTGTGTGCAGAGCACTGTACTAAGCACTTGGGAAGTACAAGTTGGCAACATATAGAGATGATCCCTACCCAACAGTGGGCTCACAGTCTAAAAGGGGGAGACAGAGAACAAAACCAAACATATTAACAAAATAAAATACATAGAATAGATATGTACAAGTAAAATAAATAGAGTAATAAATATGTACAAACATATATACATATATACAGGTGCTGTGAGGAAGGGAAGGAGGTAAGGTGGGGGGATGGAGAAGGGGACGAGGGGGAGAGGAAGGAGGGGGCTCAGTCTGGGAATCAATCAATCAATCATATTTATTGAGCGCTTACTATGTTCAGAGCACTGTACTAAGCGCTTGGGAAGGACAAGTTGGCAACATACAGAGACAGTCCCTACCCAACAGTGGGCTCACAGTCTAAAAGGGGGAAGGCCTCCTGGAGGAGGCCACTGAGCCATGCTGCTTGTCTAGAAGCAGAATATGTACAAAGTAAATAAATAAAATCAACAGAATATGTACAAAATAAGTGAATAGGGTAATAAATACGTGCAAACATCTGTACAGGTGCCATGGGGAGGGGAAGGAGGTAAGGCGGGGTGCGGGGCGGGTTGGGTCGGCAGCCGCACGTTAGATAAACAGAGCCCGGCGTGCACGCGCCCGTGCCCGTGCCTGCGCTCATGCCCACGCCCCGAGGCCCCCGCGCCTCAGCTAACATGGGGATTAAATGGGGATTAAATACCTATTCTCCCTCCTACTTCGACTGGAAGCCCCATGTG
The DNA here is from genome assembly GCF_015852505.1 of Tachyglossus aculeatus. Classification (NCBI taxonomy): domain Eukaryota; kingdom Metazoa; phylum Chordata; class Mammalia; order Monotremata; family Tachyglossidae; genus Tachyglossus; species Tachyglossus aculeatus. The sequence goes on from NC_052086.1 coordinate 75,564,493, forward strand.
GGGCAGAAACTGCATCTGACCTGATTATCTTGTTTCAATCCAGTGCTTAGCACGTAGTGCATAAATGGCACACTTAATAATTGCAGAGATCATCTTCCTTAAACTTCACTCTACTCACATTTCAGTTCTCCTGAAGATCTTTCATTGGCTTCCTGTGTCTCTTCACACCACACAAAAATGCCTCCAGTTGGCTTCAAGGCTATCTACCATCCAGCCCCACCTTCCTTATCTGCCCTCTTGTCCCACAATTTCCTAACTTGCTCTCTTCTCTCCTCCCAAGCTGACCTTCTAGCTCTACCACTCTCTCCCCTCCCTTGCTTCCACGCTTCACTCATGCAGTTTCCCTGACTTGGAGGTCTCTCCCTCCCTCCCTGTCTCCTTCCATACATCAGGCCGACACAGCTTTTCCCACAATCAAAGCCCCCTGGAAAGCCCACCTCTGTCAACAGACTTTCCCCCAATTAAATTTCCAGTACCCCAAGCCATACCATCCCTTCAGCCAGCGTGGCCTAGTGGAAAGAGCACGGGCTTGGGAGTCAGAGGATGTGGGTTCTAATCCTGACTTTGCCACTTGTCTGCTGTGTGATCTTGGGCAAGTCACTTAACTTCTCTGTGCCTCAGTTACCTCATCTGTAAAAGGGAGATTAAGATGATGACCCCCATGTGGGACAGGGACTGTGTCCAACCTGATTACTTTGTATCTACTCCAGCACTTAGAACAGTGCTTGGCATAGAGTAAATGCTTAACAAATACTATAATTATTAACTCTAACACCTACAGGCTTATTTATATCCTTAAAACTCATCTCTATATGTCTTTTCAATATATTTATTTAGACTATAACTATTTTTTTCGATATATTTATTTAGACTACTCTATAACTATTTTTCTAAGTCTGTCTCAACCATTTAAATATAACCTCCTTGTGGGCTGGGAATGAGTCTCTTCCCCACTCTGTACTTCCCTAGCACCAAACAGAAACTTCTCATCACTAGCTTTGAAGCACTTAATCACCTTACCCCCTCCTAACTCACAGAAACTCCTCACCATCGACTTTAAAGCACTCAATCACCTTACCTGCTCCTACTCTCCTACAACCCAGCCTTCACACTTTGCTCCTCTAATGCTAACCTTCTCACTGTGCCTCGATTTCATCTGTCTTGCTATTGACTTCTTGCTCATGTCCTAGGTCATCTGGAACAACTTCCCTCGTCATATATGAAAGAAACATACAATTATTCTAATATCTGTCTCCCCCTTAGACTGTAAGCTCATGGTGGGCAGGGAATGTGTCTGTTATATTGTTATATTGTACTCTCTCAGGCACTTAGTACAGTGGTTGGCACGGAGTAAGCACTTAACAAATACCACGATTATTGTTATTATTAATGGAAGTAAGAGATTTCACTTCACAAAGTAGAAGACATAATCCCTGCCTGTCAAGGAACTAACAATCTAATCTGGGATCAGGCCAACATGGGTTATTTACAAATTGCAGGAGGAGGAAAAAAAAGACATGACTTACTACAGAGAGTACAGAAAAAGAAACAACTGATTAAATAAGTGTGTGAATTGATATATACAAAAGTTATTTAAATGGTGAATAATCCAATGAGCTAAAGTTAACCACAAAGTCTATCTGGGCTGGTGAAAATTAATCAGAGAAATCTTCCACTAGGAAGTGTGATTTCAGGAGGATTTGAAGATGTCGAAAGCGTTAGTCTGGTAGAATTGAAGGGGAAGGGAATCCCAAAGAAGTAGGAAGTTCATGAGTGAGGGGTGGAAGGTGGGAAAAATGGAGAGGCACAGTAATATGTGCTTGGGAGAAGTGAAGAATGAGAACTGAGGAGAGCAGTAGAAATAGAGCAGGAATGCAAGCCAGAGAACTGGTGAAAAGCTTTGAAGGCTATGATCAGGGATTTTGCTGGATACAATGGAAAATAAGTAACTACTGGAAGTTTTTGAGGAATGGAGACGTGTACCAAAGATGATCAAGGCTGAGCAGAGTGAAGTACAGACTAAAGAGGAGAGAGTTGGAGGCAGGAAACCCAGTGAGGCGGCCGATGCATTAGCCCACTTGAGGGGTGATGAGAACCTGAACAAGGACAATGACTGTTTGAGTACCTGGAAAGGAAGAGGAGGAACCGGGAAATATGGTGAAGGAAAAGCTGGTGGGATTCAGTGGTAGACAATGTGAGAAATAAAAGACACCAGGGAGTTAAACATACCACCATGTCATGAGCTTGTTGGAAGTTGATCACAGTGGAAAAATGAGGAAGAGGGGGAGTGGGTTTAAGGATGGATTAAAGGCAAGGATGAGCATGTCATGGATGCCTTAAGACAAATAAGAACAAAAGAACCCAAACTACCATGATTGGGTCAGACCAAATCATCCATCTGCCCAGCATTTGGTTTCTGATGGTGACAAGAAGAACAGGTGGAGGAAACGTGCGATGACTGCCCTCCTCAACATCTAAACTAATAGTTATGGATGGACTGTCTAACAGTCCCAAATGTCAACCATGTCCCCAAAGGTCCATAAATTAGGGATTTCCATTTATTTCTTGCAGCCTGGCTAGTTCTCATAAAGGCAAAAATGACTTATTTCACCCACAACTGCTCGAGTGTCATTGGTAAAGGCCGTGGAACATTGATAGGGCTAAGTGGGGTTGAAAAGTGAGTCACAGGAGAATTGTAGCTTAAGTTCAGCCACCGATTCAAGTTCCTCATCCATCTTGAAATTTGTAGAGCTACTACTCAGATGCTTAATTCATTAATCTCATTTCATTGGCTTCTCAAAAAATCTGCTTAGACATTAACTTGTTTAGAAGCTTAACTTGGTTCTGCTCCTTCTGAATTTCTATTTTCTACATTCTTTCTGGGATCCGGAAAAGTCACTCCAGGTGAGCGGGCCTGAATTAAAAGCATTCAATCACAGTATCACCTGTTTATCAAGACATCCAGTGGTAAAAAAAGAAAAGTGTCAGAAACAAGCACAAAGAATTAGTGTTCTAAATTTGCTTCACATAACGCCGCATCTCTAGTCATACTGAGCCTCATTAAGCAAAGCAGTACAATGAAGGCAGAAACCCACCTGGGGAAATTAAGCACCTTGAATGGGTAAATCTGGGGCCTAATCTCCAATAAATGCATCCCCCAGACTAGGGTATTCAGTCCTTTCTGAAGAGAATGACAGTTTTCTACCTGAATAGAAAGCAGAGCGATGGATATCTGCCTGGCTGCGTTTATGCCAGTTCCCAGTTCAGGAGTGATTCCGGATCAACTCCTTAGCATCTCCTCCTCCACACCATCCGCAGCAGGCAATTTCCAAGGAGCGATGATTTTCCCAATATGAGGAAGAGGTGCAGGATCCAAAAAGTCCCCCACTCGCCCATTGCACCTTCTATAAATATTCACTTGTAAACCCTCCTCCCCACAAGTGACAGTCTGGTACCCACTTCTGTGTCCTTTTTTTTAAGATGAAAAACTAATGATTCGTAAATCAGTCTGATCAACCATGACAGCTGGGCTTAGCCATTGAAGACACCTAATAACAACTGTGTTTGTGAAGCACCTACTATGTGCCCTGAACTATGTGCCCTGTGTGCTGGGGTAGGTTTGAAATACATCAGGCCAGAAACAGACCCTTCCCACATGGAGGTCACAGTCTAAGGAGGTAAGAGAACTGGTATTGAATGTTTATTTTCCAGATGAGGAAGCAGAAGCACATACAAGTTTAGTGACTTGCCCAAGGTCACATAGCAGTCAAGTAGCAGAGCCAGAATTAGAACTCAAGTCCTCTGATGGCCAGACCTGTGCTCTTCCCACTAGGCCATGCTACTTCTCAGTTGGAGATGCTTGGTGGAACAAGGCTTCTCCTAAGAGACTGAAAAAAGGCCTTCTTAATCAGTTCTCTAGTCACCAAACTCCAGCAGTTCACCACACAAAAGTGATTGGAACAAGTCCCCATTGACATCAACCACAGAGAGTGGTTGGGAAGTCGCAGTATTGTCCATGAATTATCCATACAGAAGAAGCATGGCCTAGTGGACAGGGCCTGTGTCTGGGAGTCAGAAGGACCTGGATTCTTATCCTGGCTATGCTGCTTGTCTGCTCTGTGACTTTGGGCAAGTGAGTTCATTTTTCTGTGCCTCAGTTACCTCATCTGTAACATGGGGATTAAAACTGTGAATCCCATATAGGACAGGGACTGTGTCCAACCTGACTTAGCTTGACTCTACCAAGCGCTTAGCACATAGCAAGCGCTTAACAAATGCCACTAGAAAAAAAATGTAAGAAAGAGGATAGGAGAGCCAAAAAAACATTTATCACCTTCATTCATATGGTACTTGCACATATTACACTAAAAGACATGGTCCCTGACTTCTAGAATTTTCCATTCTAGTACAAAAACAAATGAGGATCTATAAACCTCTTTCCCCTCCCCACAGCACCTGCATATATGTTTGTACCTATTTATTACTCTATTTTACTTGTACATATTTACTATTCTATTTATTTTATTTTGCTAATATGTTTTGTTTTGTTGTCTGTCTCCCCCTTCTAGACTGTGAGCCCGCTATTGGGTAGGGACCGTCTCTATATGTTGCCAATTTGTACTTCCCAAGCGCTTAGTACAGTGCTCTGCACACAGTAAGCGCTCAATAAATACGATTGAATGAATGAATATTTGGGCATTTTTACCGAATGAAAAAGTAGGCACATAAGGGTAAGGGAGCAGACAGCTTCAAATATGCTTATTTGTTTTGTTGATTGTACTGTCATAATTTCCTAATCTGTAGTATTATAACAGGAAATAGGCAAATAGGAAATGAGCTTGGAAGAGAGATCTTGAGAAGTTTACCAGGCTATCTGCATTCGTAGACGGACCCTCAGTCTAGCCTGAGTCATCTGAGACCTTGTGATTGGGCCTCAGAGCTAAGTTAAGGCTTGACTATTCACATGGGAAACAGGCTGCTAGGTATACTTTTTGGCTCTGGGAAAAAATATGATAAATATTTTGGGAGGGATTTTGGTGGGAGAAGAAAAGAAAGAGAGAACCTCAAACTTTCTTTCACAGTCTTCTAATCAGAGGCTATTTTTTAAGATATTGTATAAAGGATGAGCCAGAGAGAAAGAAGGGACCTGGAAACTTTAGACCCAACGAGTTTAGAATCTCTGAGCCTCTATTTCCACATCTGTCAAATGGGAATTCGATACCTATTCTCCCTCGTAATAAAATAGTGAGCCCCACATGGGGCAGGGACTGTGTATGACCAGATTATCTTGTATCTATCCCAGCACTTAGTACAATGCTTGGTACATAGTAAGAGCTTAACAAATATTATTATTATCATTATTATCAAAATTACTATCATTCAGGGCTGAATGGAGTTTTGGCCTGAGCCAGTAATGCAAACAAGTGTTTGTCTTATTCTTTAGAGAACCCCGAGGCCATAAAAAAATCCTAAACCACACCCTCACCTTAGAATTTTTACAATGAAGTACACACTCATTTGTAGGGTTGCACTTATTCCAACTACAGAGAATTACAGCTTTTAATTAATTAAACTGAATCACAGGCAGTTGCAAGAGCCAAAGAAATAATGATACTCACCAAATCCCAGTTTAGAGGTAAGCATACTGTCCTACCCACAGGCAACATCTGAACTATAAACTCAACCTTCATCTGCCTTCACATTATGGATCTTGTCCCCTAACCACCTTTGCTTGATGTAGCTTCTGCCTCTATCTAGCAAGGCATTCTGAAAAGGCATTCCCCTGGAGCTGTTCCAAATCCCCAGAGGACATTCAGTCAGTCATTGTATTTATTGAATGCTTACTGTGTACAAAGCCCTAGTCTAAGCTCTTGGGAGAGTACAATATAACAATAAACAGATACATTTCCTGCCCACAATGAGCTTACAATCCTCAGGTGAAAGAGCTGAGGGACTCCGGTACATATGCCCCATCTGCCCTCTTGGTAGCCATGCAGTGCCACGACAAGGACAAGTGCTGATGAAGTGTTTTCTGGCGGCGGAGTAAATTGGGTTAGGGGGAGCCTCTGGATGGCCTGGTTGACTATCGCAACTGGCCACATTTCCTTCTTGGTGTTTAATATCACTTAGGGACTTAATTTCTACTTATGCAAGTGACCCTACTAAAACTTAGTCTCAATCAACTCATAGGAGGAGCCATAGAATCCCCAAATGAAAATGTAAAGAGATCTCAAGGGATTACTGAGAAGCAGAGAAGCACAATGGCATACTGAATAGAGAATGGGCCTGCAAAGAAGAAGGTCCTGGGTTCTAGTCCCAGCTCCACCACTTGTCTGCTGTGTGACCTTGGGCAAGTCATTTCTCTTCTCTGGGCCTCTGGGCCTCAGTTACCTCATCTGTAAAATGAGTACTGAAACTGTGAGCCTCGCATGGGACAGGGACTATAGTCAACCCAATTTGCTTGTATTCACCCCAGTGTCTGGTGTATAGTAAGCACTTAACAAATATTATTTATTGTTATTATTATTATTATCATTAGTCCAGCCCAGACCCTTGCCTTTAGAGAAGCAGTGTAGGCCTGTAGAAAGAGCGCAAACCTGGGAATCTGAGGACCTGGGTTCTATTCCCAGTTCTTCCCAGTCCTGTCTTCCTGGGCAAGTCCCTTAACTTCCCTGGGACTCAGCTATCTCATTTGTACAATAAGAATTAAATTCTACTTCCTCCTACTTACACTGTGAGCCTTTTATGGGACAAGAAGTGTATCCAACATCATTATCTTATATCAACCTCAGTGCTTAGTACAGTTCTTGAAACATAGTATTAGTTTAACAGGTTCTATTAAAAAAAAAAAAGGTTAAAGAGGAAAACCATCCAGGTAGGCTGTTGACTATTTTTTCATTCATTCATTTATATTTATTGAGTGCTTAGAGAGTGCAAAGCACTGTACTAAACTCCTTGGAGAGTTCAATATAACAATAGACAGACACACTTTGCTAGAGAGAGAAAATCCACAACTTCCTTAGCTACCTATAACTGTGGCAGTCTCAGCTTTTATCCCTACCCACCCCAACCCTTTCCTCTCCATCCAAACCACCACCCTGCTCATTCAAGCTCTCATCCTATCCCATCTGGATTACTGTATCAGCCTCTTCTCCAATCTCCCATCCTCCTGTCTCTCCCCACTTCGATCCATACTTCACGCCGCTGCCTGGATTGTCTTTGTCCAGAAATGCTCTGGGCATGTTACTCCTCTCCTCAAAAATCTCCAGTGGCTACCAATCAACCTACGCATCAGGCAGAAACTCCTCACCCTCGGCTTCAAGGCTCTCCATCACCTCGCCCCCTCCTACTTCACTTCCCTTCTGTCCTTCTCCAGCCCAGCCCACACCCTCTGCTCCTCTGCAGATAATCTCCTCACCGTGCCTCGTTCTCGCCTGTCCCGCTGTCGACCCCCGGCCCACGTCATCCCCCTGGCCTGGAATGCCCTCCCTCCGCACATCCGCCAAGCTAGCTCTCTTCCTCCCTTCAAGGCCCTACTGAGAGCTCACCTCCTCCAGGAGGCCTTCCCAGACTGAGCCCCCTCCTTCCTCTCCCCCTCCTCCCCTTCTCCATCCCCCCCGCCTTACCTCCTTCCCTTTCCCACAGCACCTGTATATATGTATATACGTTTGTATGTATTTATTACTCTATTTATTTATTTTACTTGTACATATTTATTCTATTTATTTTATTCTGTTAATATGTTTTGTTTTGTTCTCTGTCTCCCCCTTATAGACTGTGAGCCCACTGTTGGGTAGGGACCGTCTCTATATGTTGCCAAACTGTACTTCCCAAGTGCTTAGTACAGTGCTCTGCACACAGTAAGCGCTCAATAATACGATTGAATGAATGACTGAACTCATCTCCCTCTCTAGAGACACAATGTTGGCTATGTCATCATTTGGGCTGCATCAAATTCATTTATACACGTATTTGACAGAGAAGCCCCATGGTCTAGTGGTTAAAGCATGGGCCTGGGAGTCAGAAGGACCTGGGTTCTAATCCTGACTCCACCATGTGTCTGCTGTGTGACGCTGGGTAAGTCACTTCACTTCTCCATGCCTCGGTTACCTCATCTGTAAAATTAAGATTGTGAGCCCCATGTGAGATAGGGCCTGTACATCCAAGCTGATTTACTTGTATCTACCCCAGTGCTTAGAACAGTGTTTGACACATAGTAAGTGCTTAACAAATACCATTTTATCTCTCTCTCTCTCTCTCTCTCTCTCTCTCTCTCTCTCTATATATATATATATAATATCATATATTGACACGAGAGGCACCCCTCAAATCCAGGCAAAATGACCTAACCAAAAGCAATTTACCTGTGCTCAGCTGGATTCAGCTGCAAACATGAGTGACTTTTCCAAAAGAAAGAACCACACCATTAAACTGTATTTCATGAACCATCTAAACCGCCCAACTTCCCAGGAGCTATGTGCCTGCATTTCTTCTGCTTATTTGTGGCGGGTCGGGAAACCTGCAAGAATCAATCATATTTACTGAACGCTTACTGCTTGGTAGAGTACAATATAACAAAATAATCAATCAATCGTATTTATTGAGTGCTTACTATGTGCAGAGCACTGCAATAAGCACTTGGGCGAGCACAATGCAACAGAATTAGCAGACACATTCCCTGTCCACAATGAGCAATCAGTCGAAGTTATTTACTGAGAGCTTACTATGTGTGGAGCACTGTACTAAGCACTTGGGAGAGCACAATACAACTGAAGTAGCAGGCACATTCCCTGCCTATAAATAGCTTGCAGTCTAGAGGGGGAAGGGAAGGAGGGAGGGAGGAGTTCCTGGAGCAGGCCTCAGTACTCCTGCTAGAGATGCTACCATTGGAAATGAAGAAGGCTTGTGACACCCTCAGATTCTACTAAAGCCATGATTGTGGCATCACAAGTAAAAGGGAAATGTGCCATTACAACAAGGGGGAGGGTCGACCCAAAAGAAGGTGTAAAGAAGGTAATCTGGCCCCTGATCTTCTTGCGAAAATCTGTTTGTCCAACAACCCTGAAAGCTCCATCCAGCAAATCCAGGCACACACAGCACCAGCATAATGCTACTCTAAGGATAACAAAGTCCCAAAAAAGCCTAAACATATTTTGGGGTTTGGACAAATCTCCCAGATGTGCTGTTTTCTTGAGTCATTTTCAGGAAATGGAGCTGGCTCCTGGCTCTCATTTCTCCAGGAGAAGCACCTGCTGCACTTCGGCAATAAGGGACAGTCTAGAGCCCCCAGATCATTTTTCTACAAAAATGTTCAATCCATGTTTCCCTACTCCTCGAGAACATCCACCTCCACATCAAACAGAAACTCCTATCAGCTTTCTAACACTTAATTACCTTGCTCCCACTTACCTCACCTGGCTGATCTCCCACCACAACCCAGCCCACACACTTTGTTCCTTTAATGCCAACCTACTCACAGTATCTCAATCTCGTCTATCTCTCCACAGACCTCTCGCCCACATCCTGCCTCTGGATTGGAACACCCTCCCTCTTTACATCTGACAGACAATGTCTCTCCTCACCTTCAAAGCCTTATTGAAGGCATATCTCCTTCAAGAGGCCTTCCCTGACTAAGCCCTCATTTCTCTTTTCCCTCTCCCTTCGGTGTCACCCTGATTTGAACCCATTATTCACCCCCACAACCCTCAGCCCTACAGCACTTATGTACAGCTCTGTAATTTATTTATTTATATTAATGTCTGTCTCCCTCTCCAGACTCTAAGCTCAAAGTGAGCAGGGAATGTGTCTACCAACTGTTATATTGTTACATTGCACTCTCCCAAGTGCTCTGCACCCAGTAAGCACTCAATAAATACCACCAATTAATTGACGATTAATCTGAAGGGTCAAACTGCAGCTCTTCGCTTGAGTTCCTGGAGAATAGGGACAGAGTATCTCCCAATGCAGACTTGTTTGTGACATGCCACAGCCTGGCAGAGGGCAGACAGGCTGGAAATGCCATGTGGACAACTTTCCACTTAGGCATGGTGAGGATAAGGTGGTACCAGGCTGTTGCCAAAGCGAGGCCCTCTAAGGGAAAGAGGTCTGCTTTTCACCAGGCCTCCAGAAACCATTTCAGGGCTCAGTTCTCCTTGTATTCATCTTGCTCTTTTCTGGGCCTGGGATTATCTCCAGTCTCAGCCCCCCTCACCAGTCTCTCCCAGCTCCATGTGTTTTCCTTGGGCTTCTCCCACTGTCTCCTGTAGGAGGCTTCTTGGCTCTTGTCCTCTGACAGGAGGCTTCCTGGGGAACATACAGTCCTTGGGTCTTTAAAAATCATTAACTAATTTAGCATGCCTTGTTCGAAATAAACGGCTGCTCTCTGGGGAAGTTGTTCCTTGGGTGTTCATTGTTTCTAGAAGTTTCTTCTCCTGATTCCTGGCTTTGGTCTGGGGGGAAAGCACTGTCACCTGTTCCTTGACCCCACGGAGCAGCCCTGACCTCACCCAGTGCTAGCAGGGACCATGTCCCTCTGCAAGCAGGAGAGATGCTTTTGGCTGCAGCCCTTCCAGTTCTGATAGAAGGAAATGAGATCGTGGGGCCCAAGAGCAGGGTTGAGCACTTCTTCATGAAGCCAATTCCCATACCAGGAGGGCTCACTGCCAAGCCTTGGAATAAACTCACGCACAAAGGATCATTTTGTTCCCTCCCAGTTTCCATCTGGCTCTTCTTGACTGTCCTATCAAGCTCCACTTCTCTGCCCCCTTCTACCTATGGCCTATTAGGAAACATGGCATTGGCTGCCTTCACACTGAGGTAGAAGCAGCAGGCTCTGCCCCTCAATGTTGAATCCCAAGAATAAGATTGGAACCCAACCCAGACCATGGAAAAGCATCTCTATGGCTGCCCCTTAAGAAGGACGATATGTGAAAATCACAGGCGTTAGAGTGAGGGGGGCAAGGTTCAAAGGTCAGCTTGCTCTTGGTAAGACTCTAGTACAAAGGCAACACCTAGGATGTCTGTGGGTGAGAGGGAAAGCCAGAAGAGAAGGCTCGATAAAGCGCAGTTGAATTTTTGCTGCCTAGTTCTTCCAGAAATGACTTGCATGAATGTTCTAAAAGGTAAGAAAAAAAATCAGCAGGAGAAAATCGCTCAACGAACCCTAGCACCTTCTACATCTTTCCCACATTAGTCTCCACAGCCTCACAAATATGAAGGGCATTTGTAGTAAGCTTAAACCTCACTGAAATAATTATGAAAATCAATGACCTATTTTGAGATTTCCCACATGGTCAATGTAAAAGGTGCTTCAAGGCTAAACTTTCTAATGCCAGGAAGTGGTTAGGTGGAATAAATGACACTCCATCAACACAGAGCAGCATTCCTGGTCAATATGGGCGGGAATATGGGCTCAGGGGCTAACTTAGCCCAGTCGCGTTCTGCAATCAGGGGTCGGACCCTCTGCCGAGAGAGACGTTGCTGGTCAGTCAGTCAGTCAGTCAATTGTATTTACTGAGCGTTTACTGTGCGCAGAGCACTTCAGTAAGCACTTGGGAGAGTACAGAATAACAATAAACAGACACATTCCCTGACAGTGAGCTTACAGTCTAGATGGGGAAACAGACATTAATATACATAAACAAATTACAGATATGCACGTAAGTGCTGTGGGCCTGCAAGGGGTGATGAATAAGGAAGCAAGTCAGGGCAGAAAGGAGTGAGAGAAGTGGAAAGGAGGGTTTAGTTGGGGAAGGTCTCCTCCCTCATTTTTTAAGGCAAACACACCCTCCACCAGCCTAAGGGGAACTCATCAGTACATTCAGTTCTGCCAGAACAGGTGCATTGTCGTGTCATTTGGATCAAACACGGTTGGGTATCAGGGAACGTTTTTCCAATAAATGAGGCTATTTGGACACAGGGTGCCGTGGACACAGTGGGAGCCAAAGCATGTGGTTTTCTTCAAAGGGGGTTCTGACCATCCATAACTCCCAAGTTACAGGAGAAGTGGGTGTAGGGCTCACTGTCCAAGATGCCAAGAAAGGTTCTGTGTTGGAAAAGGAAGAAAAAGTCTGCTGTGACTCTAGCCGAGAGGTAGAATGGAGAGACTCAAGGCCCAGATTGTCTCCAAGGTTGCACACCAAAACAGTGAAACTGGGTTAATTCAAGTGTCTGTGCAGACCGAGTTGTCCCTGACATTTGAACTGGACAGGATGGCAACTAATCTTCTTTCATGCCTTCAAGTAACAGCTCTATGAGGATGACCCCCAAATCCACCTTGCTCACCCCAATCCCTCTACTTCTCTGCAAACTCGCATCACCACCTGCCTCCAAGACATCTCTCCAAGGGTGTCCTACTAACACATCAAGCTCAAAAATCAATCAATCAATCCACTGTATTTACTGAGCACTTACTGAGTGCAGATCACTGAATGAAGCATTTGGGAGAACACAATACAACAGAGTTGGTAGACATGTTTCCTATCCACAATGGTCTTTCTGAACTAATTCATCATCCGCCATCCCAGTCCTCCACCTAACTTTCCCATCACAGTTTTGTTTCTCTCCCTCCCAGAACCTCCAGTAGGTAGAGTACTGGAAACTCTCCAGGTGCAATCCTGAAAGGGGCTCAAGTGCCTACCCTGGGCATTACTCTTGTCTCCACCCTCTAAGCTCCCATATTCAGTCTGTCACCAAAACCTGTTTTTTCTCTACAACTGTTCAAGAATCTACTTCTTCCTCTCTATTCAAATAGTATACCTTGGTCCAAGGACTTGAATATCCTGATTTGACTACTGCATCGGTCTCGTCGCTGACCTCTCTGCCTTCTCCCTTCTCCAGTCCATATTGCACTCTGCTGCCAGGATCCTTTTCTGAGATATCATTTTGTTCATGTCTCTCCATTCTTCAAAAACCTCTAGTGGTGCCCCATTCTTCTCAGAAACTCCTGACCATCAGATTCAAGGCACTCAATCAGCTGTTTTCGGAAAGAGAATGGAGACGGATGAAGAGGAGGGAGGAAGAAGATGAAGAGTGAGCGAGAGGGAGAGAGAAAGAGAGAGAGAGAGAGAGAGAGAGAGAGAGAGAGAGAGAAGGGAAGGGAAGGGGGAAGGACACAGTTGTATTGTACTTTCCCAAGCACTTAGTACAGTGGTCTGCACACAGTATACTCTCAGTAAATACCATTGATCGATTGATTGTAGAAGAGGGGGGAAGTGGAGGAGGAAGAGAATGAGGAGGAGGAGGAAGAGAATGAAGAGAAAAAGAAAAGCAGCATGGTCTAGCAGATTGAACACAGGCCTGGGAGTCAGAAGGACCTAGGTTCTAATCCCAGCTCTCTCACTTGTCTGCTGTGTGACCTTGGGGAAGTCACTTCACTTCTTTGTGGCTCAGTTACCTCCTGTGTAAAATGGGGATTGAGACTGTGAGCCCCATGTGGGACAAGGACTGTGTCCAGCCTACCTTGTATCTACCACAGTGCTTAGCACACTGCCTGGCACATAGTAAGCACATAACAAATGTCATTAAAAAAATGAGGAGGAAGGTGAGGAGAACAAGGAAGATAATAAGGAAGAAGAGGAGGACATAACTATTAAAATCCCTCAGCAGAGCAAAGTTTCCCATCCCATCCATACAGATAAGCAAGGTAAAAAGACACAAAATCTTCTGCTCCAAGGAACTGTTTTCTCAAGCCTTCCCTCAAACCAAGCATCAAGCAGAGCAAAGTTTACCATCCCATCCATACAGATAACCGAGGTAAAAAGACACAAAGTCTTCCACTCCAGGGAACTGTTTTCACAAGCCTTCCCTCAAACCAAGCATCAAGCAGAGCAAAGTTTCCCATCCCATCCATACAGATAACCAAAGTAAAAAAGACACAGTCTTCCACTCCAGGGAACTGTTTTCTCAAGCCTTTCCTCAAACCAAGCATCAAGCAGCAAAATTCTCATCAGGGCCATGATCCTCCCTGGTCGGACACCATAGCCTTTCTCAGGATGGACACCAGTCTGGGCCCTGAAGCAGTGACTTCCTTAATCTCCCACTGTCTGCCTGAAAGAGTGGATTAGGTTTTCTGAGGACCCTAATGCATAACTATGGAGTTGCTTAATAACTGAATTTCAGGAATTTCAACATCTAAATTAAATCTGCTTTCCGGAATTAGCTATAGTTGGTCTGCTGTGGCTGACTCCAGAATAATTATCGGTCTCAGCATTCCGTCAATGAGCTGCTTTTATTAGCTCTGGTGATATGAAGGTTGGCTTTCACATGTACATGAATAAAGCCGGATACTACTAGATCCTGTGGCTTCTTGCTTTGTCACTTGTGCCTTATCGAGAGTGGGCCAGCTTTGTTTTAGTAAACATAACATTTGCTTTACATAAAAATATCTGAGGGAGACTTTACATTCCCTCCCATCCCCTTCACCTTCTTGGCACTTTTGTTTTGGGGAGGGTGGCTGGCGGGGGAAAGCAGCATAACTTCCAACAACCACCCAACACAATGTTTCCAAAACCAAAGAAAACGAGGTGAAATGGCAACTGTCCTGAGCAATACATCTTCGCACCTGGACATAATTCTGATTTGATCAAGGTGGATGTATCGTTAAGGGTTTATGCCAAACCAAATCGGATATACAAATCTGCACACAAGTTTTCTACCTCTTGCTTCCCACATCATCGAGTTAATAAATGCTTGGTTTGTTTTTATGTGCTTCTGGGATCATGAATCTTCCTTTTCATAAAGAATGGTCTAGTTTTTTTTCCTCCCATTTCTTCCTTCATTCCACTCTTGGGAGGCTCAAACAAGACCTCTGCAACATCCGGAGGACAAATGCTAGATAAATTTAAAAGAGCCCACAAAGAAAAAAAAGAATAAATAAGTGAGACTCAGCTGAATGCATCCCATCTTCAGTGAAAAATACCTGGAGTCAACTTCTAATTAGTTTTGGGGAGAATCCAGAAACTCTCAAGTTCTCTGCCAATATCTGACACTGACTTAGCATCCTCTGGCAGGTGAATGTGTAATCTGCCCAAGCCCAGGTCATGGGACCCGAATCAAAGGAAGCAAGGGGAGGGAATGCAGCCAACCAGCAAGTCCCTGTAAATAAGACCCAGCCCTCTGGACCAGACCTCAGAGCTCCCTAGATTTCTCCCTGAGGGTGGTGACTAGATCATGAAGTGAGTCTTGGTCCAAGGTGAATTCTGTCCCAGGCCCAAAATCCCCCACTCTGAGGGACTGCAGTAATAGTAGTAGTGGCAGAATTATTGAATGTCAGTCAATCAATCACATTTATTGAGCACTTACTGTGTGCAGAGTACTATACTTCACACATGGGAGAGTACAACATAACAGAGTTGATAGAGAGGTTCTCTTCCCACTACTTGGTGGGCACTGTATTAGTCACTTGGGAAGTATAGTATTAGGAAGTGACATGTTCCCTGCCCAGAAGGAGCTTACAGTCTGCGCAGGGACTGAGAGACAAGCCTGAAAATATTTACCCCCAGTAGTTAAGACAACACCCTCTCAGGGTTACACCTGGAGAGTTTCCATACTCTCATCAGTCTTGACTACTGGAGGGAGAGTCAAGCAGAGGCATATCCATTCCATTCCTAGTTGGGCAGTGGCTAATGAGTGGAAGGCAATCTGCTACAACTCACCTGTGCTGAGCATCAGGGGCATGGGAGAGAGTCAAGAATGAAGACTCAAGTTAACTGTGCAGAAGGAGGCAATGGTAAACCACTTCCGTATTTTGACCAAGAAAACTCTATGGACACACTACCAAACGGATTACAGATTGAGGTGGGGCATTGTGGGAGAGATATGTCCATGGTGTCACTATGGGTCAGAGACGACTCAACAACGTAAAACAAGTTAAGGAAAAGCTTTCCAAGAGAGAAAGTAGTAAACACGGTGTTCCAGACATAGAGCACATGAACCTGGTTCTGGGCAGGGACCATATCTACCAACTCTGTTGTACTGTACTCTCCCAAGCATTTAGTACAGTGTTCGCACACAGTAAGCACTCAATAAGTACAACTGATTGGCTGAGCATAACTGTAGTTTATTAATTTATATTGCCTGTCTCCTCTTCTAGACTGTAAGCTCCTTTGTGGTCAGAGAATGTGTCTACCAACTCTGTATATCATACTCTCCCAAGTGCTTAGTATAATGCTCTGCACACAGTAAGCACTTAATACCTTTGATTGTTTGATTGATGTGAGCAAAGGAGAAGTTGGGAATGGGAGGAGAGAAGCTTCTGACTTGGAGGAGGTGGTAGGAGGGGCCATATGTTGAAACCGGCCATCTAGGGCGAGGTTGTGAAGAGAGCCCGAAAATTGAACCTGGGGAGCTTGGTCTGGGCAGGACAGGTGATCCAGAGGGACCACAGGGTTTCAGCAGGTGGGAGAGGAGGCCAAAGTGTCATATGGGGAAAACCAATGATAGCCTAGTCCATAATCAAAAACATTCCACCCAAGATCAGCCTGCTGAAAAAAGAAAGAAAATATATCCATTTCTCTTCTACAGTTATCACAAGGTGGAAACAACCAGCAGCCCCTAGAGAACAAGATAAACAAAATCTCATTTTATGAGCTCTAGTAGCGAACACTGCCACAAGCCAAGTTTAAATTAACCACAGGTGGTGTCATGGGGAGCACTTACTAGGCCCTGCTGGGTTTGTTTTTACCATACCTCACTGATTCCGTGTTTCCTTTAAATAAATATGTGTATCCCTGACAGGGGTATTTAGTAAATGGCTCTTCAGCCTTGATATATTGAAACCAGGGTTGGAGACGGCAGATGATGCACAGATTTTCAAGAGAGGAATATTATATTATATTTGGGGACTCATGGCATAATGGATAGAGCATGGAACTGGGAGGTCTTGAGTTCTAATCCCAGCTCCACCACTTGCCTGCTATGTGACCTTCTTTGTGCCTCAGTTACCTCATCTGTAAAATGGGGATTGAGACTGTGAGTCCTATATGGGACAGGGACTGTGTCCAACTCGATTTACCTGTACCCACTTCAGTGCTTAGTTCAGTGCCTGGCACACAGTAAGTGCTTAACAAATATCATAATTATTATTATCATTACCGTATAGAGGCAGGGGTATGGATGGGATGGGTTTGGAGAGCCTGGGGATTTCAAGGTTCTCTGATTTTCTCTAGAGGAGGATCCAAAAGGAAGCTGGCTAGGAAGCTAACTAAAAACAATAACAACGATAATGATAATAAAAATTGTGGTATTTGTTAAGCACTTACTATTTGCCCAGCACTGTACTAAGTGCTGGGGTGGATACAAACAGATCAGGTTGGACACAGTCCCTGTCTCATGTGGGGCTCACAATTTCAATCCTCATTTACAAATGAGGCAAGTGAGGCCCAGAGAAGTGAATTGACTTGCCCAAAGTCATACAGCAGACAAATGGCAGAGACGGGATTAGAACCCATGACCTTTTGACTCCGAGGCCTGTGTTCTGTCCACTAGGTCATAATAATAAATTTAAGTTGTGTTTTTTGCTAAGCACTTATTATGTGTCAAGCACTGAACTAAGCACTGGGATTGAACACATATTGCATCCCCATTGTGTAGATGAGGGAATTTAGGCACAGGGAAGTTAAGTGACTTGACCAAGATCACACAGCAGATAAGTGGCAGAGCAGTGGTTAGAATGCAGGTTCTCTGACTTCCTGGCCTGTGCTCTTCCATAGGCCATGCTGCTTCTCTGTGGCTTTTGAAGGTCAATGGATTAATGGTCTGACCTATCTATTTATATGGCAGAGCAAGCTTGCTGACAATAATAAAAATTGTAAAGCTGGTGGTATCTGCTAAGCATTTACTATGTGCCAAGCACTACACAAAACACTGGGGTAGATACATGTTAAAGATCAGACACAGTCCCTCTCCCACATGGGGTTCACAGTTCAAGTGAAAGGGAGAACAGGTATTTTTCATTTTACACATAAAAACTGAGGCCCAGTAAAGTTAAGTGACTCACCCAAGGTCACTCATCAGACAAGTGGCAGAGCTGGGATTAAAACCCAGTTCCTCAGATGTCCAGCTTGTGCTCTTTCTACTTGTTGGGAAATAGAGCAGATATCTGCAATGCCCAAACCCCAGACCCCTTGCCCACTCTGGACCAGGGAACCCCTGAAGTCCAGGAGCAAACACATTCCAGAAAGGAGAAGGGAAAATGTACCATTTTGCCAGCAAAGCAACCAAGGAGAAAGACAACGGGATGGGTCAGCAATGAGACCTGGACATTTGGAAAGCTTTAGGTCACATGTTGAGTGGACGTGTGTGTGTGTGTGTGTGTGTGTGTGTGTGTGCGTGTATTTGATAGTTGTCCCCATGGCTGCAACATGCACTACAGCCCACTAACCAACTGCTATGGTCCCTGATTGCCTGACTCCCTTTTAGTAGGGAAAGGGAAAGTAGCAGCAATGTCCCTGCCAGGGCAAGATTGATGGACAAATGTCAGCCCTGGGGTTTGGAGGTGGCTCTCACACAACCAGTCTGTTCTCACTACTGTGCAATCCAGCCACCGCCAGCTCTGAGTTTTAAAAAATGAAAAGACTGGCAACTTCCCTGTCATCAACGGAAATGACCCAAACTTCCAATCATGAAGTCTACACTGTAAAACCACTGTGGGCAGGGAATGTGCCTGCCATCTCTGTAGAACTGTACTTTCCCAAGTGCTTAGGACAGTGCTCTGCACACAGTAAGCGCTTGAAAAACACCATTGATCGTGATGGTGATGATGGTGATGATGGTGATGATGATGATAATGAAGCAATTCGGTTGAGATTAATTTTGACCTGAATCTTTGTTCTGGAAACCAGATGGCTAAAAGGAGAATTCAAGTTGGAAGAATAACTAATCTATCAATAGTATTTATTGAGCACTTTACTATGTTCAGAGTAACAATAATAATATAATTATGGTACTTGTTAAGCACTTAATATGTGCCAAGCACTATTCTAAACACTGGGGTAGATACAAGTTAATAAGGTTGGACACAGTCCCTGTCCCACATAGGGCTTAGACTATGAATCCCCATTTTACAGATGAGGGAACAGAAGCCCAGAGAAGTAAAATCACTTGCCCAAGATCACACAGCAGACATGTGGCAAAGCCGGGAATAGAACCCAGGTCCTTCTGACTCTCAGGTCCATGCCCTATCCACTAAGCTATGCTGCTTCTCTGCTTATCTGAGTACTGTACTAAGTGCTTGGGAGAGTACGCTACTCAGAATTAGCCTACATGTTCTCTGCCCTTAGCGAGCTTACTGTCTAGAGAACATTACCAAGTTTTCTAACCCAAGATTGTAGTATCTTCAGGGATCCAGGAAAAATTCCAATTCCAGTTTTTCTCACTCATAAACTTGTAACAAGATCCTTCAGTTGAAAAGATCCTGAAGTGTTCATCAGCCCTCTGCCTCAGGACAAGTCAGCAAGCAACTTAGTGGAAAGGGCACAGGCTGGGGAGTCAAAGGATCTGGGTTCCAATCCCAGCCCTGTCAATTGGCTGTTTTGTGACCTTGGGAAAGTCATATAACTTCTTAGTGCCTCGTTTCCTAATCTTAATAACAGGGATTAAATGTCCATTCTCCCTCCCTTCTAGACTGTGAGCTTCATGTGGGACAAGGACTGTGTCTGACCTGATTACTGTGTCCCTCCAAGGAAGTCCATGACTATTATTACTCCAGAAAAATAGGTAAGAGCCCCATTTCTTTTCACTCTCCAGAGAAAAGGAAAGCACCACCTCTGTAGTTCACCAGCTTTAGTGCTCATCAACCTTGTGCCAACCTAAAAGAAAGCACCCTTGCTGACATCCAGTTCCCATTCAATTATCCATATCCACATGAGCCAGGATATCAAATCAGTTCTCCTCAGCATTTTTCCTCCTCTAGTCAGAACTTCACTAATTTCCTCCTTGTCCATTAAGTGAGGGTGTGTTAGGGGGAAGGGTGAGCCAGGATAAAGGAGGTTACTCTGGGGATGATCAAAATTCATTTGGGACCCAATGCTAAGTGCAGCCTCTCTGGAGTTTTCTTATTTCGCTTTCCTTTTCTCTTTCTCTCACAGGAGCAGGTGTAGGTTTAGCATTGTCTGTTAAATGAACAAAAAAATCTCTTCAATCTTTGAGTCCACTAAATTACAAACACCTTGACAGCAGGGTCTTTTTGCCGACTATTCTACTGTCCTCTTCCAAGCACTTAGAACAGTGCTCAGCATACAGTAAGTGCTCAATGAATGCTACTGATTGATGGAGTCCATACACACAAATTTTAAACCCTTCTCAGTTAAACAGGACTCAAGCGATATCATCTATAGCCAGAGATAAAAGAAAGTTGGTGTAACTTTTTTTTTGGCCCATGAAACTTTCCAACTGAGTCATCATCTCTTCCAAAGAGCTCAGTTTCACTCAGATTCCAGGGTTTGGCTTTAAAAAAGAGAAGGTTGTATCAGCCAAAGCAGCTATGAGATTGAGACTCCCTAATTAAAGGCTTCCTCTTCCAACCAGGAGGGGCTTGGGATCATGAGAAGTGGTGTAGCCTAGTGAGTAGAACATGGGCCTTGGAGTCAGTGGATCTGGATTCTAATCCCTGAACCACCACTTGTCTGCCATATGACCGTGGGCAAGTCGCTTCAGTTCTCTGTGCCTCAGTTTCCTCATCTGTAAAATGGGAATTAAGATCATGAGCTCCATGTGAAAAAGGGACTGTGTCTAACCTAAGTTGTATCTACCCCAGCACTTAGTACAGTGCCTGGCACATGGTAAGCACTTAACAAATACCAGAACAAAATAAAATCCAGGTCTGCCCTGTCCCGTGTGGGCAGAGGAAACCCTGATCATCACTTGCTTGAGTGTGCCCAGAGATCACTGAATGGAACTTCTCCTCTCTGTTCCCCTCTGCTCGGAGGGAGTTTGCTCACTCAGCTGCAAATTCCAGAAAATCTGTCTTGTGACTTGGAAATCACACTGAATTAAAGCAATCTCTGGGAATGTGATGAGTTGGTTTAAGAAAGCATGCCTCGCAATCCCAATGCACATCCTGAAGAGGCAGGTGCGGACCGTGGAGCCGTCTTCTGTGGAGCTGAAAAGAGCAATTATGGGGTATCTTTACTGCATCGGAATCAGGAATGATTATGAAAATCCTAATGTGGGAAGAAAAAAAATTGCACATGAGAGAATCCAAGCTGGGATTCTGGGATTCAGGAGGAATGACTAGAGGACTTCAGTTCTTTAACAACTTAGGATTGGAGTCACTAATTTTACCAAAAGAAATAATGGTTAAACTGGAATTTCATCTACCCAAACTTTTCTAAAGAACCTCAAACAAGAAGAAAATGGAAGGCAGGGGACTGTAGAAAATGCCCATTTTGAAGCTTCCTCTCCTCCTGTCAACAAATGTCTGAATTTGGGTCCACCTTCATTCATCATGTAGCATGGGGCAAGTCAGGGTTCATTCGGTACCCGTGAAAGGAAAACCTTTTAACAGATGGGTTATTTTTCTGGCTGCACTGAGACTCAACTGGTTTTAGCTGCAAAATCATCTAATAACATTTGGCCTCAAGAAAGAGCACATTACGCTCTGCTAAACTGAAGTAAATAAATTTCTTAGATGGGTAAAGAGCTCAGCGTCATAAGTACTGTTCACCTTTATATGTTGGTTGTCCTTTTCTCTGTTTGATGGAGAGGCAAGCATTTTTAATTCAAGATAAGTTGCTTTTAAGAGACTGTTCTTAAGAAATCCACAGAGAGAAGAGAGAAAGGAGGACGGGAAAGATGCAGAACAAGCAGGTTATTCTGAAAGAGCTATTTTCTTCCAATCCCTCTAACGCCTGGAGTATGAGCTCCTTGAAGATCATTAAAGATATATTGCCATTGGATTTCTCCCTGTAACTTTCGGCTTTGACTAGTTCCTGATGCTTAAAATAAGAGTCACTATTAAAGGCCCCTAAAATATCCCTATCGTCCTTAAAAGATCTTGGAGAAAAAAAACCCAAGAGTTAGATTGGTAATCATTTTACCATAACTGGGAAAATGAAGGGAGAAAGAAAGAGGATGCAAAAACAATAAAGCCTCTCCGATCAGACCAAATCAGTCCTCCCGGATGTTGATCTTAGATTACTGCAGAAATGACAGAGAATGGCAAAAAATTCCAGCACACCAAATGACCAAATGCCTTCTGTACAATTATGCCTGCAACTTATAACACTTTCCATGCACAGTCTTATTTTTAATTTTTTTAATGGTATTTGTTAACTGCTTACTCTGTGCCAGACCCTGTTCAAAGCACTGGAGTAGATACAGAGTAATCAGGTTGGACACAGTCCATGTCCCATAGGGGGCTCACAATTTTAAATCCCATTTTACAGATGAGGTAACTGAGAAGTGAAGTGACTTGCCCAAGGTCACACAACAGACAAGAGGTGGAGCCAGGATTAGAACCCAGGTCCTTCTGACTGCCAGGCCCATGTGCTATTCACTAGGCCATGCTGCTTCCTTGTACATTATTTATACAGCCCACACGGTTTGATGTACCTGAGGAATACTAAGAATGGATGGCCAAATCCAGAGCTCTTCTAATTTTCCAGCTCCTCTAAAATGCCACATTGGCAAAAGTGAAGATGGGGAAGGTTGACTAGTTATCCACTGAATTTGAACACTGTGGACATTGTATCTTGATCATTCATGCCATGGGCAATTACTCAGTGGGGGCAGTAATGATGATGATGATGCTGATGCTGATGGTATTCATTAAGTGCTTACTACGTGTCGGGCATTGTACTTAGTATTGGGTTGGATAAATGCAAGTGGATACAAGCAGATCTAGTGGGGGACGGTCCCTGTCCCTCGTGGGGCTCACAGTCTCAATCCCCATTTTCCATATGAGGTAACTGAGGCCCAGAGAACTGAATTGACCAAGGTCACGCAGCAGATAAATGGCAGAGGCAGGATTAGAACCCATGACCTTCTGATTCCCAGGCCTGTGCTCTATCCACTAGGCCACGCAAGTGACACCATTAGCTTAACACCCAAATCTTTGGGATTAGTCTGCCCTGCTCCTTGGAAAGGGGCCAGAGGAGGAGCCAAGACGGCAGCTCTACTCCTTTCCCTCTGTCAGCAGGATGTGGCCCGGGCTCAGATTGTCCGATGGGGACAAGCTTCCCCATGCCCCCTTTGCCCCCTTAGAATCATCACCTGCAGCAAGCAGGAGGGTCCCCAAAATCAGACAGGCTAAACCAGAGCCATGCTGTGTGATCTTAGAGGAAAGCTGAAAATCACACCAACTTTGGACACTACAAATTTACCTTTTTTATATTATGACACTGCCCTTTTACTAGCAAAACCCTGCTGTTGCTCCTCCTTCACCAAGTCCCTTGTTCTCAGCTTGCACCTGCTGCTCCAGGCCTTTAGAATCTAATCTATTGGATTCTCCCAAGTGTTCAGTAGAGTTTGCTGCACACTGAAAGTGCTCAATAAATACCACTCATTGATCTGAAGGTCTAATACCCTCATCCTCACGCTCCCTAACTCATAAGGCTCTCACAAATCATCTCATTACCAGGAAAAGCCGTTAGACAACACTTCCTGAAGGACTTCTATCCAACCTGCCCCCTCTGGTACATTTTCCTCCCTCTCAGCAGCTTCCAAGATTTCCCGCCTACTCTTGGCTGTGTTTAGACTACTTTTCCTTAGCCGCTCTTCCCCTCTCAAAATCAAAATTCTTGCTCCTCCATTCCTCCATTCTCTTATCACAATCTCCCACTCTTTTTCCAACCCTGCACTCCACCTCTATTTCCAGATCCCTTTCAATAGGAGGGGGAGGAGGAAAGAGTGTGGGCGAGCACCTTTTTCTTTCTCTTCCTCTTACCCTCTTCTTCCATCTTTCTCCTCCTTCTCCACTCTTCCTTCTATCCCCTTTCTTTTCTCCTACCCTTCTCTCAAGATCCCTCCCCCTTAAAGCTCCGCTCAGAATGTCCTGCCCCCCTCATAATTCCCCCCACCTCCAATCCATGCTTCACTGCCCAAGTTCAAAATGAATAATTGGCTCCCAACCTGTATCCACTTCCTTTAGACTATCTGGAAGATCATCAGTTAACAGCATGTTAACTACCATTTCCATGCACACAACTCCCAAATCTATACCTCCAGCTTTGAACTTCCATCTGATTTGCAATCTCATGCTGCCTCCTCTCTTCAGATAATTGTCCATCTGGATGACCAACCCACCCCTCACACTTTAGCACCTCCAAAATTAAACTCATCATCATCCCTCCTCTGTCTTTTTATCCTTCCCATCACCATCATTAACATGAAATCTCAGTGCGATCTTTGTCTCCTCTTATTTGCCTCTCACATTTGGTCCACTTTTATGTCTCGTCATCCTTCTTCGATAACATTTCACAGATCTGCCCCTTCCTCTCCACCATAAAAACCACTCATTTTGTTACAAATCTTAATAACCTCACTTCTAGATTATTGCAAAAGCCTCCTTGCTTTGCCTCACCTCTCTTCGGTTCATTTGACAAGAGGTGACGCAAATCAGCTCTCTAAAAACAATAAATGGCATAATTCTCCTCTTCAAAATTCTCCAGTGGCTTTCTATTGCTTCTCATGTAACACAAAAACTACTGACCATCGGCTTCAAGGTTCTTCATCAGTTGTCTCCTTATCTTTTCGCTCTCTGCTCCGGCTGATTATAATAACAACAATTGTGGTATTTGCTACAGAGTTTAAGCATTGAGGCTGAGGGGTCATATGGCTGTTGTTGAGGTTCTCAAACTCTATGTTTGGGGAATACTGGAAGGAGCAGAAGAATGGGGAAGAGCGGGCAGTTCCTGGCACTAACACAAAACGCAAGTCCCAGGAACCCAGGAGCCACACGATATCACATAGAACACAAAAGAAGGATTTTTTTTTTTAACTTTAATGGTATTTGGTAAGTGCTTACTTTGTGCCAGGCACTGTACTAACTGCTTGGGGAAATACAAGCTTATCAGGTTGGACACATGGGGTTTACAGTCTTAAACCCCATTTACTGATGAGGTAACTGAGGTACAAAGAAGTGAAGTGACTTGCCCAAGGTCACACACCCATGTCCTCTGACTCCCAGGTCCCTACTCTATCCACTAGACTACACTGCTTCTCAGGGCATTTACCAGCACATAGGAGAAGGGTCAAAAGGGCTATAACAAAGAAGAGATCATCCCATCACCACCAGGAAAACTACTGAGATGGGCAATACTGAAGAGGCAGAGAAACATCTCCCAAAAGATCATACCAAGAAGGCCATATTAGGGGGCCCAACTATGGCCTTTTTGCAAGAACTGTGCAGACTTCCAGCCAGGAGACTCCCCAAAATATACAGACCCCCCACCCCCACCCCCAGGAATGCCCTGTACCACCCAGATTGATGTCAGAGGCGAGGAGGCCCACCTTCAGGGCAGAACTGGGAAGGGGTGAGGAGTGTCAAAAGGGTATTATAGTGATCCAGGGGACAATGGTCTTTGTTTGCTCTGTGGGTCAGAGTCCACTGGTCCCTAAACCAGTGAATGGGTGAGCAAGAGTTGTGAACTACTTGATGTATCATCTCATTCTTGGATTGGTAATTATATCGGGGTGACAGAAGTGTTCTTTGGGGGTGTTCTCAGTAGTCTGTTCATTTCTTATTGCACTTGGTATTTTTTTAAGCTACATTTGTGGTCCTGTGAATTGCTTGCCTTCACCGTTAGATTGTAGGGTTTGCAGGGCAGGGGCTGTGCGTCATGCTTCTTCTGATGGATCCCCGATCTCTAGTACAGTGTCCTGCGTGTGGTAAACACTTGGTAAATAATGTTGATAGTGAGGTTACTGCTGATAATGGCAATTATGACCTGAAACCCTGACATCTGAAGAAGTGCATCCAGCTCTTCTCTGCCTCTGTGTGTGAGAACACACACCACACATTCACTAAGGGTGCCAGCTAATCTGAAATTCAAAGTTAAGATACTGGAACCTTGGAATCAAACTCAACCAAGAGACAGTGTTCACTAGACATCCGGTATATAACCCATGGCAAACGGACAGACATGAGGTCATTTCCCCTCCACGTATCTCCAGTGGCACCAAGCAGCAGGTAAAGCAGTATGGCCTGGTGGAAAGATCATGTGCCTGTGTGTCAGAGGACCTGGTTCTAATTCTGCCTCTGCCACCTGCCTGCTCTGTGGCCTTTGATAAGTCACTTAACCTCTCTGTGCCTCAGTTTCCTCATCTGTACAGTGGAGATGACATATCTGATTTCAATTAATCAATAGTATTTAGTTAGCACTTACTATGTGCAGATGACTGTACTCATCCTATCCCAACTGGATTACTGCATCAGCTTCCTCTCTGATTTCCCATCCTCCTGTCTCTCCCCACTTCATCTATACTTCACATTGCTGCCCAGATCCTCTTTGTGCAGAAACACTCTGGGCATGTTACTCCCCTCCTCAAAAATCTCCAGGGGCTACCAATCAACCTACGCATCAGGCAAAAACTCCTCACTCTTGGCTTCAGGGCTCTCCATCACCTCGCCCCCTCCTACCTCACCTCCCTTCTTTCTACAGCCCAGCTAGCACCCTCCACTCCTCTGCCACTAACCTCCTCACTGTGCCTTATTCTCACCTGTCCCGCTGTCGACTCCCGGCCCACATCCTCCTGGCCTGGAATGCCCTCTCTCCGCACATCCGCCAAGCTAGCTCTCTTCCTCCCTTCAAAGCCCTACTGAGAGCTCACCTCCTCCAGGAGGCCTTCCCAGACTGACCCCCCTCCTTCCTCTTCCCCTCCCCATCCCCCGCCCTACCTCCTTCCCCTCCCCACGAAACCTGTATATATGTTTGTACAGATTTATTACTCTATTTATAATACAACAGATCCAGCAAACACTTTCCCTGCCCACAATGAG
Source organism: Tachyglossus aculeatus (assembly GCF_015852505.1). Classification (NCBI taxonomy): domain Eukaryota; kingdom Metazoa; phylum Chordata; class Mammalia; order Monotremata; family Tachyglossidae; genus Tachyglossus; species Tachyglossus aculeatus. Next base: position 75,591,428 of record NC_052086.1, read on the forward strand.
TTTACAGTCTAGAGTAACAGAAAGAGTACCTTCCACTGATGCTCAGTTACTTCAATCGAGCATATTTATTGAGCACTTACTGTGGGCAGAGCACTGTAGTGAACCCTTGGGAGAGTACAGTGTAACAGAGTTGGTGGACACGTCCCCTGTTCACAACAAGTTTATGGTGGATTAGAGGGAAGAAGGAGAAGAATCAGAGATCCCCTGTCGATTCCTGAGCCATATTGAATGTTTAAGCTCGAATGCATGTCATTACGGCCTTATGACAGGAATTCACTGCCCATTCATTTTCCATTACTTGTTTCCTCATGCACATGGGGCAATTCTTTTTCAATTCCCACAACCTCTCAATTCCACCTGAAGTTTCCGAGGGAAGTTATTTGGGTTCTTATCCAGTTGGAATACGCAGCATCTTCAGGACCATACATTCTTAAAGCCATGGACCCCTATGAACATGGGCAAGTCACCTATTTAGAATTTTGGTTGCCCTCTCCCCATACTTTAGGTTCTTAGTGAATTATCATTCACACAAGCCCTAGGTCAATTTCATTAACCCTTATTTTACAGTTGCAACAGTTGAGGGCTCTGCCCTAGTGGAAGCTGAATGAAAGTTAATAGGTTTCCCAGAGAAAAGAGGTGACAAGATCTGACAATCTAACCAGGATATTTTTTTAAATGGTATTTGTTCAGCACTTACTATTTGCCAGGCACTGTACTAAGTGCTGTGGTAGGTTCAAGCTAATCTTGGGCAGAGTCCATGTCCCATGTGGGGTTCACAGTCTCAATCTCCATTTTACAGATGAGGTAACTGAGGCACAAAGAAGTGAAGTAACTTGCCAAAGGTCACACAGCAGACAAGTGGTGAAACTGGGATTAGAATACAGGTCCTTCTGACTCCCAGGCTCCTGCTCTACCCAGTAGGCCACAATGCTTCTCAAGCTGCTTCAGGATCTCAGTCCAACCTTAAAATACACTTGACCCTAAATTTAACAAGACATCAGTCTGACTTCCTCCTTGGGTAACTTACGTCAAATAAAAGAGTCAACGTTCTTCGCCACCCCTCTATGCTGATTTTTTTTTTTAACTCACCCAGGGAACCACTGGAATCTTGAAATGTAAAACAAGCCCAAGTCTAGTCTAGAAGGAAGCCTCCATTGCTAATTCCTGAGGCATTGAGGCCCATCCATCCAGGTTCAGCACAGCGCTCTGCACAAAGTAGGCACTCTATAAATGGCATTGACTGCAGCACTGAGTGCAGTAAGACCAAACCCTTGCCTGTGTGGTACCGAGTTTGTCATTTCAAAATGGGTCACCGGGAAGGCTCCGGAGGTGAAGTCATTGAGAAAGATACTGATTTTCCAGCAGTGACGCTGAGGTTCCTCTTTAAGGATGACCTGGATGAAGAAATCCAGGGCATGCTTGTCAGATTTGCAAATGATACTAAATTGGGTAGCGGGGAGGGGAGAAGCAACCCTTTGGAAGACAGGAATAGATTTCAAAGTGACCTCGACATATTGAAAAAATGATCCCGCCAAAACAGGATGAATTTCAATAGGGTCGAGAGCAAGACAGTTCACCCAGAGACAAAATACAAACCCAGAATGGGCGAGATTGGCAGATTTCAGAAACAGCAGAAGAGGACCTCAGGGTCAAAGTTGACCAGGAACTGAAGTTCAAGGCCATTATCAAAAATACCAGCGTGACATTATCAACAGGAGCTAACACTCAAGACTCATAAAGTCAACCTTCTGCTCTTCTCTCGACTTCTAGGTTCTTGAATAGTTATTCTCCTCATTATTAAACGGCAAGACAAAATCACAAACAACGAAGCTCTGGAATTTAGTCAGTCTCCGAGCACTGAAGCTGTGCTCACCTTAACCCAGTTACGCTGGGAGGGCCATGGGAGGTGAAAGTGACAGTAGGATCCCCAAACAACTGCTGGATGGAAAGCGGACATTAGGAAATGGATAACAAGGACGACAGAGAAACTGTTTTAAGGAGAAGGTAAAACAAAGACCCAAACGATGCTTCATCCCAGCTGAAAACTGGGAGTCAACTGCCAAGGACAGACTTGCATGACACACTGCCATGGAGAAGGGAGTAGCAAAAGCTTTGTATGGAGAGACAAGGAGGCATAAAAGTACTAAGTACAGTGCTCTGTACACAGTAAGTGCTCAATAAATGTGATTGAATGAATGAATGAATAAAAGAAAACAGCAAGGTACTGCAATCATTAAGTATAACAACCACAAGGGACAACCCTTTTGTATACCCATTGTGATCAGGATTATGATTTCCTCACTGGCATTCTCAAGTATGCACACACACACACACACACACACACACTTCACATTCAGTGGTGTCTTCTCCAAATACAAAAACAATTTACAGATTCATATTTGAGGATTATGACTGGTTCTTTTTTGGGACACTTTAAATGAGTTTCAGAGAATCTTCAGGGCCAGAAAAGACTTATAAATTATTTTAAAGGTTGGAAAATGGGTCCTATGAGAAGAACCTAACGGTTGTTTGGCGTAGGAAAGCAACAGCTAAGGGATAATTTAATAACTGTCTATAAGTACAAGAAAAGTTTCTTAATGGTAATCATGCTGTCCAGGTGTCCTCAATGGCCACAGGAGACTTAATGCAAGGAAATGGGTTTATATTAAAGCAAGAGATTTGAATTGGAAAGGATGAAAACCTGCTTGATTGTCTAGGAGATGAAAATACCGCGACAGGCAACTAAGGGATGTCGTGGAGTTTCCATTTCCAGAAAACTTAAAGGAAAAAGAAGAGACATCCATCTGCCTTGAATGAATTAATCATTGATCTGTCTGGAGGCAGGGGCCTGGATCTGATGGCTTCTCCAGGTTCCTTCCAGTTCTAGTACTCTAGCATTCTTGTAAGGCCCCCTTCTCCCAACTCACAAGGAAAGCCATCTGTCCCTTTAAGGCACATGGTGGGGCAGGGTTACTGGAAGAGAGAGCTAGAAATGGGAGTCAAGAGACCTGGTAGTAGTCCCAACTCCACCATTTACTTGCTGGTTGACCCTGAGCAAGTTAGTTGACTTCTCTTTGCCTCAGTTTACTCATCTGAAAAAAGGGAATGAACTGTTCTCCCTCCCTCTTTGACTGTGAACCCTATGTGGGACAGGGATTCATCATCATCATCATCAATCGTATTTATTGAGTGCTTACTGTGTGCAGAGCACTGTACTAAGCGCTTGGGAAGTACAAGTTGGCAACATATAGAGGTAGTCCCTACAGGGTGGCTTAGTGGATAGAGTGCAGGCCTGGAAATCGGAAGGACCTGGGTTCTAATCCCAGATCTGCTGTCTCACATTTCTGTGTGACCTTGGGCAAGTCACTTCATTTCTCTGTGCCACATTTATCTCATCTGGAAAATCTGGAAAATGTGGATTAAGACCGTGAGCCCTGTGTGGGACAGGGACTGCGTCCAACTCCATTACTTTTCATCAACCCCAGGGCTTAGTACAGTGCCTGGAACATAGTAAGTGCCTAACAAATACCACAATTATGATTATTATTATTATTGTGCCAACCATGTGGCTTAGTACATTGCTTGGCACACAGTAAATGTTTAATGAATACCACAGTTTTCATTATTATGCTTCACAAATACCACAATCATTACTATTATTGTTATCATTAAGGATGTCTAAAGAAATGCAAAAGCTCTGGGGTATTAATTAGCTCAGTCTCTGTGACTGTATAATTATAGCATAAGTCCCAATCAAGGTCTACATCAAAGTTGCAAAGAAGCCAATCATGCAATGGTCTAGACTGAGCACTCACTGCAGTTGTAACACCACACTAGGTGTTTTGGGTGTTAAAAAGAAAGCCTGAGACACATTTTCTGCCCTTAAAAATCACTCAGACTAATGAGCCAGAGAGCCCAGGCACCAACACCAAATTTATAAGAAAAATTAATAGGTGAAGGCCTATTTAGAGTCAGATTTATGATGCAATTGATCCATGAAAATCTGGGTCGTCAAAATGTGGTAACTCATATTTTCCAACATTCCAATAGGAATACTAATAGAAATGACAGATTGGTTTTTGAACCAGAGTCGGGTAACCTTTCCTTACCAAAATTACCAAGAATTGTGTGATCGGTCAATTATAGATGAGCAACATAGAAACATAATACATTTACATTGTCAGAGAGGTTCCAAATAGGGTAGTCAACTTTTACTTAATTGGAAGTAAAATAGATGTGTTGACACTCCTTGGTCAATAATAATAATAATAATAATAATTATTATTATTATTATTATTATGTTGGCATTTGATAAGTGCTTACTATGTACAAAGCACTGTTCTAAGCACTGGGGGGATACAAAGTGATCAGGTTGTCCCATGTGGGGCTCACAGTCTTAATCCCCATTTTACAGACGAGGTAATGGAGGCTCAGAGAAGTTGAGTAACTTGCCCAAGGTCACACAGCAGACATGTGGCGGAGCAGGATTCGAACCCATGACCTCTGACTCCAAAGCCCGGGCTCTTTCCACTGAGCCACTCTGCTTCTCTCTACCTGTCAATCAGGTAAACCATCTCTGGTCACTCTCACTCCCCAATCCCACCTTCTTTAAGCTTTTCCTCTCTCTTCTTCCCCTCGTATTGGGTTTGAAAATTCTTTCTCCATTTCCCCACAGCTCCCAGGGGTCCCCTTGATTGGTGCCATAAGACAGGCCAGTGCTGGAAACTTGAAACCTCTGTGCCATAAAACTGAAACAGTGCGTAAAAATTTAGATGAGTTGTAAGTGCCGTTTGTCTTAGGCTTGCCCTTTGATGTGTGTATATGTGTGTGCATGTGTGTAACTGGTTTTAATTTCAAAGATAATGCTACTGACTGTGAGATCTTATCCTTGTGACAGAGAAGACTGATGCTGAGTTGATCCTCTTCAGCATGGCTTGGAAAGGGCCTGGGCTTGGGAGCCAGAGGTCATGGGTTCTAATTCAGGCTCTGCCACTTGTCAGCTGTGTGACTTTGGGCAAGTCACTTCACTTCTCCTTGCCTCAGTTACCTCATCTGTAAAATGGGGATTAAGACTGGGAGCCCCACCTAGGACAACCTGATAACCTTGTATCTATCCCAGTGCTTAGAACACTGCTCAGCACATAGTAAGTGCTCAACAAATATTATGGAGAAGCAGTGTGGCTCAGTGGAAAGAGCCCGGGCTTTGGAGTTAGAGATCATGGGTTCAAATCCCGGCTCCTTCAATTGTCAGCTGTGTGACTTTGGGCAAGTCACTTCACTTCTCCGGGCCTCAATTCCCTCATCTCTAAAATGGGGATGAAGTCTGTGAGCCCCCCGTGGTACAACCTGATTAACTTGTACCCCCCCAGCACTTAGAACAGTGCTTTGCACATAGTAAATGCATAATAAATGCCATCATTATTATTAAATAGTAAACTAATTAAGGAGGAACAGCAAGTTCCATCCCAAACAGAACAGGGTGAGTACCACAAAATCTGTCAGAACTCAAAGGAAGGATCAAACACACAAACACCCACACACCTGCACATGCGTTCACAATCACACACACACACACACACACACACACACACACACACACACCAATTTTAAAATTCCACAGAGCACTGGCATTTTGCAAGGACTTCACGCAGTTCTACTACCTTTCTTGGCTTCATCCAGACATATGGAGGGCTTGAGAGTACCAGCGAAGGTCCCTCAGAAGGCCCTCAGCCTCCCTGTTCAACCAATCAACAGTATTTATTGAGCACCTACTGTAGGCAGAGCACTATACTAAGTGCTTGGGAGAGCACAATACAACAGAGTTGGTAGACATGATCCCTGCCCACAAGGAGCTTACAGTCTACACGGGAGACAAACATTAAAATAGATTGTGGAGAGGGGAAACAGTAGGAATTTAAGAATATTTACCTAAGGGAATAGTTACAGAATTACATAAAGAGGATATGTCCTCCAGGAAAGCCTACATCTGCAGATCTGGCGTTGTCCGGCTGGGAATGAATTTCCGCAAACCAGCTGGTTGACAGAGTCAGCAGAGGAAAGATTTTCCAAACTCTTCTCTTCTGGCCTCTGAAATGAGGGTTAACTGAGGGGGAGTGGAGAAAACAGCAATTTGCATTGGCAGAGCTGAGATTTCATCATAAGGCAGATTATAGAGTGCCAAATTTGCGTGTCAGTCTCTCCCTGTCCCTCTCTCTCTTTCTGTCTCTCTCTCTCCATGGATGTGTGGATGGATTCAGCTTCATACTACAGAATCAAGATAAATATCTTCCTGCCAGCAGAAAGAAAGTGACATCAGGATTCGCATGTAGAAAGGTGGAAAGGGGCAGGATTACTTCACTGAGAAGAGTGAGGGGTGAATAAACAGTCTGTTAAGCTTTGATAGGCAATTTATACACAATCAATCAATCATGGTATTTATTGAGCACTTACTGTGTACTAAGCACTGTATTAAGTGCTTGGAATAGTATAATACTACAAAGGGGGTAGAGTCATGATCCCTGCCCACAAGGAGCTTACAGTCCAGAGTGGGAGACAGCCATTAAAATGAATTATAGATAGGTACATAAGTGCTGCGGGGGTGGTGTGGTGCTGAGGGAGAAAGGAGAAGTAAGTAGCTGGTCATCTTTACTGAGAAGAGAACAGGAGAGAGAGGATTTAAAAACCAAAGCATCAAGATTCAGGTTAGACATCGGAGAACACTGGTCAACGTTAGAACAAGTGACCACATGAAATATTGGAATTTCCTTCTCTGGGAAGTTTCACAAAATAGGAAAAAGTTCATAGGTGGTCCCCGCCTGGAAGTAGGAGGCAAATTAAATGACGTCTAGAAGGCTAGAAGCTAAAAGAAGCAGCATAGCCCATTGGAAAGAGCATAGAATTAGAAACCAGAACTATTGGGTTCTAATTTCAACCCCGCCACTTTCCCCTTTTGTGACCTTGGACAAGTCACTTAATTTCTCCTTATCTCAGTTTCCTTATCTGTAAAAAAGGGATTGAATACTGTCTCCCTCCACCTTAGACTGGGAGACAATGACTATATCCAATAAGATTGGATTGCACTCACCACAGTGCTTGGCACATAGTAAGTGGTGAACATTCTCATTCCAGCCTTTTCTTTCACCTCATTTCACTCCACACCTCACTTGGCTGCCTGGATCATTTTTCTATAAAAACATACTGGACATGTTTCCCCACTCGTCATAAAACTCCAGTGGTTGCAGATCCACCTTTGCATCAAACAAAAACACCTCACCATTGGCTTTAAGTGTTTACTCAATCACCTTGCCCCCTCCTACTTCACCTCGCTACTCTCCTACTACAACCCCAAGTGCTTAGTACAGTGCTCTGCACACAGTAAGTGCTCAATAAATACAATTGAATGAATGAATGAACCCAGTCCACACACTTCGCTCCTCTAATGCCATCCTTCTCATTGCACCTCGACCCCATCTATCTCACCGCTGACCCCTCACCTACACCCTCCCTCCTCAAATCCAACAGACAAATACTCTCCCCGCATCAAAGCCTTATTGAAGGCACAACTCCTCCAAGAGGCCTTCCCTAACTAAGCCCCCCTTTCCTCTTCTCCCATTCCCCTCTGTGTCACCCTGACTTGCTCCTTTTATTCATCCCTCCTCTCAACCCCACAGCACTTATGTACATATCTGTAATTTATTTAATTATATTAATGTCTGTCTCCAGCTGTACATTGTAAGCTTGTTGTGGGCAGGGAGTGTGTCTGCTCATAATTATATTGTACTCTCCCAAGCACTTAGTACAGTGCTCTGCACACAATAAGTGCTCACTAAATAAGATTGAATGAACGATCGAATGAATGAACAAAAAAACACCATCTCTAAATCTTTTCTAGCCTTGGGACTTGGTAAGTATATGATCCCTTTGAATAAACTCCTGATAGGTACTCACAGTAGCAGCATCTTTAAACCTGAAAGTCACCTATAAGTAGAGATGAGTGATTTACAAACTATATGAGCAAGTGCATTCATATATAGATACATAACTGATAGATGGATAGATAGATAGCTGGTTGTCAGTTTAAAAACGGTACTGATGCTACTGAAGCTGAGATTCCCTCTGGACCATAAGCTTGTTATGGGCAGGGAATGTGCTTGCTAATTTTGGTGCATTGTTCTATCTCAAGTGCTTAGTACAGTGCTCTGCACATAACAAATGCTCAATAAATACCATTGATTGATTGCAAGTGTGAGTGACAAGACTAATAAGTGACTGATAACCTGTATACATTTAATGACTCTCTTTTGCTGAATCATTGCATTTGCTAGCTACAGTGACTGAGATTCTGCCTCCTAGGGTCACAGTCCTCTCCAAGCTTCTGCTTTAAGAGGCTTGGCTGCCTAAACTGTCTGCTGCTAAGTCTTCCAGTCACACATAATCAGGTCACATAGGTTCCTTGAGGTCAGGGATCATGTCTACTAACTCTCTCGTACTCTCCCGAATGCCTAGTACTATGCTCTGCCCACAGTGCTCAATATATACTACAGACTGAGTACCTTCATTGTGTCTTTCAAATATAGCTATTGTTCTCCTGGTTTAGAGTTCACCCATTGTCAACTTTTTTCACGATCCCCCCAACAAAGCTGGGCTGTGATGTGTTGCTCTGATATCAGAGAGATGACTGCATTCTAAGATTTCATTGTTTTTGACCCTCTCCTGCCCTTTGTTCCTAAAAAATGGCATAGAAGTGATACAAATGGAACTGTTCAAGACAACACCATCGACCTCTTGCTCACACCCTCTCTTCTGCCTGGAACTTCCTCCCCTTCCATCTGGCAGACCAACATTTCCCTCATCTTCAAAGCCTCCCCAAAATTTCATCTCCTCTGGGAGGCCTTCCCTGACTAAACTGCCATCTCCCCCTTCCTGTTTTCTCTCCCAACTGTGTCACCTATGTACTTGGGTCCTGATTCCCTAAGAACTTGGATACTCACCCTGCTCCCTTCCTCACCAGAGCACTTATATGCATATTTTAAAACTGTCACTTCCCCCTACCTGAGATTAGTATGGCCTATTGGGTAGAGCACAGGCTTGGGAGTCAGAAGGTCATGGGTTCTAGTCCTGGCTCTGCCACGGTCTGCTATGTGACCTTGGGCAAGTCACTTCACCTCAGTTACCTCATCTGTAAAAGGGGGATTGAGACTGTGAGCCCCACATGGGACAATGCTCTCCCTCCCCACATCCACCAAGCTAGCTCTCTTCCTCCCTTCAAGGCCCTACTGAGAGCTCACCTCCTCCAGGAGGCCTTCCCAGACTGAGCCCCCTCCTTCCTCTCCCCCTCCTCCTCCTCTCCATCCCCCCCGCCTTACCTCCTTCCCTTCCCCACAGCATCTGTATATATGTATATGTTTGTACGCATTTATTACTCTATTTCACTTGTACATACATATCTATTCTATTTATTTTATTTTGTTAATATGTTTTGTTTTGTTCTCTGTCTCCCCCTTCTAGACTGTGAGCCCACTGTTGGGTAGGGACCGTCTCTATATGTTGCCAACTTGTACTTCCCAAGAGCTTAGTACAGTGCTCTGCACACAGTAAGTGCTCAATAAATATGATTGATTGATTGATTGATTGACAAGGACTGTGTCCAACCTCATCTGCTTGTATCCACCCCATGGCTTAGTACAGTGCCTGGAACATAGTAAGCATTTAACAAATACCATAATTATTATAATAAGCTCCTTGAGAGAAGGATTCATGTCTACTAACACTATTGAACTCTCCCAAGTGCTTAGTACAGTGCTCTGCACAGAGCAAGTAGAGAAACACCGTGGCCTAGTGGAAGGAGCCTGGGCTTAGGAGTCAGAGGGCCTGGGTGTCAGAGGGCCTGGATTCTAAGCCCAGCTCCACTACTTGTCTGTTGGTGTAATTTTTGGCAAGTCACTTTTCCTTTTTTACGGTATTTGTTAAACACTTATTATGTGCCAGGCACTGTACTAAGCACTGGGATAGATTCAAGACAATCAGACTGGACACACTCCCTATCCTAGGTGGGGCTCACAGTCTCAATCCCCATTTTACAGATGAGGCAACAGGCACAGATAAGTTAAGTGACTTGCCCAAGGTCACAAAGCAGACAAGGGACAGAGGAAGGATTAGAACCCATGACCATCTGACTCCCAGGCCTGTGCTCTATCCACTATGCCATGCTGCTTTTCACTCTTCTTTGTGGAAGTAATGTGATCTAATGGCAACAGCACAGGCCTGGGAGTCAGAGGGCCTGGGTCCCAACCCCGGTTCAGCCTAATTAATAATAATAATAATAATAATAATAATAATGGTATCTGTTAAGCACGTCTATGTGTCAAGCCCTTTTCTAAGTGCTGGGGTAGATAAAGCTAATCAGGTTGAATACAATCCCTGTCCCACATGGGGCTCAGTCTTAATCCCCATTTTACAGATGAGGTAACTGAGGCCCAGAGAAGTTAAGTGACTTACCCAAGGTCACACAGCAGAGAAATGGCAGAGCCGGGATTAGAACCCCGCCACTTGCCTGCTGTGTGACCTTGGGCAAGGTACTTAACTTCTGGGCCTCCATTTCCTCATGTGTAAAATGGGAATTTGATACCTGTTCCCCTTCCTACTTAGACTGTGAGCCCTATGTGGGTCAGTGGCTGTGTCCACCCTGGATTGTCTTGTATCTACCCCAGCACTGAGTACTGTGCTTGGCATATAGTAAATACTTAATAAATACCATTATTCTTATTGGGTATTGGTCCGCCTATAGCACTTTGCTGAGACTGGACAGCACTTCATAAATATCTGCCTGTGTTGGAGAGGGATATAATTCGTAAGTGTCAACCCAGTTGACATTAATTAATTCATTCATTCATTCAATCACATTTATTGAGCGCTCATTGTGTGCACAGCACTGTACTAAGCACTTGGGAAAGTACTTCTAGAGCACACTCAGTGTATTTATTGGGCACTTCCTATATGCAGAGCACCATACTAAGCACTTGGAAGAGTACAGTACAACAATAACAGAAATATTCCCTGCTTACAACAAGTTTACATCTAGAGTGTACAGTCTCTGTGTATGTACATACAGTCTGTATGACTTCAGTAAGGTTTTTGATAATATTCACAGCCCATAGATTTGGAAGAACTTCCTTGAAGACTGGAATCATTGGAAAACAGGTGGAGGAAGGTTAAGCTGCTTTTTTCAATTCATGCTGAAAAACAGTTAGCCCCTTCAACTTGGAAACAGCTGGTGGTGACAACAGACAATAGCCTTAGGATCTTGTTAAACTTCTCTGGGCAAACAAGCCTATTAAGTAGTTCTTTGAGCCCAGGTCTGTTAAAGGGGTCAAATGCTTTTGTCAACTTTGTTAATCAATCAATCAATCGTATTTATTGAGTGCTTACTGTGTGCAGAGCACTGTACTAAGCGCTTGGGAAGTACAAGTTGGCAACATATAGAGACAGTCCCTACCCAGCAGTGGGCTCACAGTATCTAACTGGGAGGCTTTGAGGTTAACCCTGCATTTCTGATTTGCAGCACAATTGATTCCTGCTGAACTCTACTGAATGTATGGCAAATGTTAGAGTTTGTTTGGGGGATTTCTCCAGATTATCCAGTGTGGCATACTGAAAAGAGAATGGGACTGGGGGTCAGAAGACCTGGGTTCCAACCTTGACTCCACCACTTACCTGTTGTGTGACTTCGGGCAAATCACAGGAAATGTGACTGATGTTATGTTGTACTCTCCCAAGTACTCAGCAGTGTTCTGCACAGTAAGTAATCAATGAATACGACTGACTGATTGATTCTCTGTGCCTCAGCTCCCTCAGCTACAAAATGGAGATTCGGTAATTGTTCTCCCTGATTATCTTGTATCAGATTTATTAACCCAGCTGGGACCTGATTATCTCTTATCTACCCCAGCACTTAGTACAGTGCTTGGCACATAGTAAGTGCTTAATAAATGTTATTGTGATTATTATTGCCTTTAGTGTGGCTATGAGGAAGCCATTCAACTTCTCTGGGCCCTTGCATCTTCATTTGTAAAGTGGGGATTAAGTAACTTGATCTTTCTCCCCCTTAGGCTGTGAGCCCCCTTAGGCTGTGAGCCCCATGTAGGAGAGGGACAGGGACCTTATCCTCTTGTATCGACCCCAATGCTTACTACAGTGCTTGGTCTGTAGCAAGAACTTAACAAATGCTGCAATTTATTGTTATGATCCTACTGGAGTTTCCATGCAACTTTTCCACTTTTGACATCGTACCCTTTTATAATTCCATCAGGATGGGTCAACCATGTTAGTTAGGTACACGGTTGTCTGACCCAATTAAAATTTTTCTGGTGTAATTCTGTCCTTCTCTTGGGACGCTTCTTTGGGCTGAAATAAGCAGGCAAAGCTACAAAACCAGTGCAATTAACTTTTTTTCAGTGCACCAATAAAGGGCCAGAAGTATTTATTTCTGTGATGAGACATTCAGAAGACTTTCATCCCTCACACTCACAGCGTTGCTCAGTGGAAAGAGCATGGACTTGGAAGTCAGAGGTCATGGGTTCTAATCCCTGCTCCACCACTTGTCTGCTGTGTGACTTTGGGCAAGTCACTTAACTTTTCTGGGCCTCAGTTACCTCATTTGTAAAATGGGGATTAAGACTGTGAGCCCTATGTCGGACAACCTGATTACCTTGTATCCCCCCCAGCGCTTAGAACAGTGCTTGGCACATAGCGCTTAAAAGCCATCATTATTATTATTATTATTATTATTATTTATTGAATGCTTATTGTGTGCAGAGCACTGTACGAAGCACTTGTTAGAGTACAATATAACAGAGTTGGTAGACACAGTCCCTGCCCACAATGAGTTTACTCTTTTAGACATGAAAGCCCATTACTTGGTGTTTCAGAAAAGTAGTGAAGGATTTTCCACTGATTGAGCACCCACCTTATGCAAAGTACTGTACTAGGTGATGAGCAGAGGTGAACAAAAATGAAGACATTCAACTGTAATCTCCTTGAGGAAAGGGGCCTTGTCTTCAACCTGCCCTCATGACCAAATGACAAAGAAGACATTGGATTCTTTTGAAGCGGCCAAAGACACACTCCCTGCCCCCAAGGAGGATTCACTTGGCCAGTTGTCTGCCATGAGACTTTGAGCAAGTCACTTCACTTCTCTGAGCCTCAGTTACCTCATCCGAAAAAAGGGACTAAGACTGTGAGCTCCATGTGTCCAAACTGATTTGCTTGTATTCCCCCCAGCGCTTAGTACAGTGCCTGGCAAATAGTAAGTGCTTAACAAATACCACAATTTTTTTTACACTCTAATGGAGAGAATCCCCGAAGTATACACAAATAGGAACACCTTACTCTGTAAAGGATACACAAACACAGGTGCAGGAATAAGACAGAAATACTTAAACATTTTGAACACAGACCTGCCAATCATTCAATCAATGGTATTTACTGAGTACTTACTCTGTGCAGCGCACTGTACTAAAGGCTTGGGAGAGTCCAATACAACAAAATTAGCAGACAGGTTCCCTGCCCATCACCAGAGTGAATGAGGGCTAGATGCGTGATTAGGGTTACTTAAGAACATTTGAATGAGGCTAGGCTGGAGAAGCTTTGTCGAGCAGCTGGGTTTTCAGTAGTAGTTGGAAAGATGGAATGGACAGAGTTTGGCAGAGAGAAGGGAAGACCTCACAGAGAAAGGGATCTCCACATGAAAAGGGCAGGAAGCAGGAGAGGGAGCTGCATTCACTGTGGGATGGAGCAGAAGAAAAGAGTGAAATACTTCTTGGGGATTTCAGCAGAGTTAGGCTAAAAACTGACCTGCCATGAGGAAAGAAAAGAATTGTCTTCCCAAATGTGGAGTCTTCCCCGTTGATCTGCTCTCCATCTGCTCTCTCCTCCCCACAACTACTTCCCCACCCCACCCTTGGGAAAGAAAAAATATCTGCCATTTTTCTCCTTTAAAATCCATTTCTGTGATGGTCAAAGTTTTCTATTTCTTAGCAGCAGAAAAAAAATGGCTGTGGTAATGACTGTGGTAGATACAAAGCTCTCAGTACGTACAATTTAATGAATACAAGATAATCAGGTTGTACACAGTTCCTTTTCTACACAGAACTAACAGTCTAATGTGGAGTGAGGATAGGTATTGAATCCCCATTTTGCAGATGAGGAAACTGAGGCCCAGTGAAGTTAAATGACTTTCCCTGACTCCCCTTACTCCCAGGCCCAGTCTCGCTCCACTAGGCCACCCTGCCTCTGTCATAAATAAAGTGGCAACTGGATCAGGGGCTTGTGTTCCTCTAAATCCTTGCTGGCCCTCCAAGGCATTTGACTGGTAATCCTAGAATCCTTGAATTTGAGGAAAACTTGAGCGGTCACTTAGTCCATTACTTTGCCTCATCTGGCACAAACCATATTGAAATGTCTCTCCTTTATAAAGTCCTCCAGAGAAAATCCCATACCTCATAAAACAGCCCATTCTGGTGTCTTACAACTCAACTGGGGAAAGAGTTGCCTCAAACTCAATGAATACAATTGAATGAATGAAATCAAAATCTCCACCTACACGTCCCTTTGTCCTGTCCTTCTGGGAAAATCAAGAGCTACCTATTGGTGAGGTGGGCCCATACTGCTACAACAATCACTCACCAAGTGTAAGTTCACTTTTAGTATCCGGGAGATGGGCCGAGGTCCAGCTTCAAGCCTCGCTGCTTTTAATGGACCACACTTTAATCTGCCAGGGAGATGCTAAACTGGAGCACAGCTAGATGACTCAGTGGTTGAGGAACTTTCCCAAATGAATCGGTAGTCCCATGGCATCATGCCAGCCACAGACCTAACTCCCCAGAAAAACTCACAGAGACCCGAATTTGGCAAGAGCCATCCTTTTAGACACCTCCTTCTCCAAACCAATCTCCGAATGAGGTTGCTCTTCACCATCCGCCCACATGAATGTATCAGACTTACTTTGTGTGGTGGAGCTGGGCAAGAATTGAACAGGCAAGCATGAGTCATGAATGTGAGCACTAGCCCCCTTTTCTCTCCCCTTCTCTTTCTCTCTAGCTGATGATGGGTATAAAAAAATGGAGAAGAGAATCCTTCTTTATGAATATATTTGCACATTAACCATCTCCAAAATGCATCATGTGTTGATATTACCAGGGAAGAAACAGATGTGGAACAGATGCAAAGAGATGCGAAGTAGCTGAGAAGTTTGAAGAGCTTAACTTGCAAAAGGCAGAAAGTTTCCCAGTAGAGAGAATGTGCCAGTGGGGAGTTTCCTGAGGGTCCAGGCTGACCAAGGTTTAGCTCAAAAAACCAGAAAAATTCCAGCTGAAAGGACATGCATCCAGCAGGAATTTAAATGGTGACCAGCTTCTGGATGTCTGAGCTGTCCTTTCACACTTTCCAGGGAGGAAAGAAAAAAAAATTATATGGCCCCACTCACTCCTGAGATGTTCTCCCCAAAAACAGACAGATCTCAAATGTCCAGTCCTTTGGGGACTCAGGGACATGGACTTTTCTAAAACATGATTCCCTGAGCAGCCAGTGAGAGGCAGCAAGGATTTACAATGAAATAAGACTTTTTTTCCCTTCAAATGGAACTCAGGACACAAAGGATTTTCCAATCAGTCCTATCCACTTCCTCCCCACTATTAGGAGGAGTGGGACATTACTTAAACACATCGAAATGGCAAAGGAACAGGTCTATACTTAACTCTCCTCTCTGTGTCGCAACATCACATGATCAGGTGTCCAGGCTCCAGCCGCACAGAAATACTGAGCCACGAGGAGAGAAGCCAAGGGCCTCTGCACCCCTCAAAGCCATGACATCTCTTTGTGCCCAACCCCTTCTCCGCAGGCTGTCATCTCTTCATTAAGCAGCACAGAAGTCAGGCACTGCCAACTCCCACCAGTCTGGGGAAAAGCAAACAGCTGGGGGAGTCGAGCAGATTATGCTAATACCAGAATTATCAACAGAGAACTAGGAACAGTACAGGCTGCCCTGCTGCTCTAGGCGAATGGAGACGAACCCCAAGTTCAGTCCAACGGACAGATGCCAGACATTTCCCACACCACCCCCTCAACTTTAATGAACCCCCCCAACCTCCCACCAAAACTTGCCCCAGATCCCAAAGCAGGCAAGTGGCAGAGCTGGGATTAGAACCCAGAATTCCTAACTCAGACCTGTGCTCTATCAACTAGGCCACATGGCTTCTTGCCCAGATTTCTACAAGGTGCCCTGGGCATCGTTTCCACACAGGAGAGGGGAAGCAGAGGGGAAATTCCTGTTTTAAAACTGTCTGCAGTCGGTGGTTTGGGTACCACGCTGGTTTGTGATTGGCTGCAGTTGGGCTCCCTGAGGTGGAGATAAGGGTCAATTCCAGGTTCTAATCCTGGCTCTACTACTTACCTTTCTGTGACCTTGGTCAAGTCACTTAACTTTCCTGGGCTTTGATTTCCTCATCTATAAAATGGGGATTCAATACCCATTCTCCCTCTTACTTAGACTGTAAGCCTCATGTGGGATAGAGCCTGAGTCTGATCTGATTATTGTATACAGCGTGGTCCAGTGGTTAGAATGCGGGCCTGGAAGTCAGAAGGACCAGGGTTCTAATCCTGGCTCCATTATTATCTAATGCATAAACTTGGGCAATTCACTTAACTTCTCTGGCCCTCAGTAATCTCATCTATAAAATGGAGATTAATAATAATAATAATAGTGGTATTTGTTAAGCACTCACTATGTGCCAAGCACTGTTCTAAGCTCTGGGGTGGGGGTGGGGGTACAAGGTAATCA
This sequence comes from Tachyglossus aculeatus, assembly GCF_015852505.1. NCBI lineage: Eukaryota > Metazoa > Chordata > Mammalia > Monotremata > Tachyglossidae > Tachyglossus > Tachyglossus aculeatus. The sequence continues at coordinate 75,608,262 of NC_052086.1, forward strand.
GGTTGTCTCACGTGGGGCTCACAGTCTTAATCCCCATTTTCCAGATGAGGTAACTGAGGCACAGAGAAGTTAAGTGACTTGCCCAAAGTCACCCAGCTGACAAGTGGCAGAACCGGGATTAGAATCCATGACCTCTGACTCCCAAGCCTGTGCTCTTTCCATTGAGCCATGCTGTGAGCCCCAGGTAGGACAGGGACTGTGTCCAACGTGATATGCTTGCCTCCACCCCAGTTCTTAATACAGTGCTTGACACATAGTAAGCACTTGATGATGCCATTATTATTATTGCTACTCTAGTCAAGTACACGGCACATAGAAAGTTCATAACAAACATTATCTAATAGTGATAATCACAATAGCTCCTTTCCAAAGTCCAGAAACAGTGCCTGTGGGTGTGGAGAGTGCTCTGCATACAGTAAGTGCTCAATAAATACAATTGACTGAATGGAGAAGGGAATCAGTGGGGACTGGCATATTAGGAAGTAAGTGGGGAGTAAAGCCACTTGGTTTACAGGGCCAAATACGCCGAGAACTCTCAATAAATATGAAATGACCAAACCCTCTGTAAGTAGCTCATAGAGAGTTCATCAACAAGTGTGAGACCCCCGCTGTCCTTGCTAAAAACCACATCAGTGCTAACAATAAATGTCTTCCCATTCCCATTGCCCAGGTCCAACGAGGCCAATCACATTTAGATTAAAATTCCAAAGAAAACCACTGGATGGAAAACAGAGCAAGGAGGGGAGAGATCACAGCCTTCCCGCGGGCTTTCATGTGCCCTCTGTGAGGTGAATGGTCACTAGCCAGGATGGGGACGCAGCTGCTCCACAATGACCCTCCCCCTGATGCCCAGCATCCTCTGCCCCTGCCCCCTGTCTCATTCAGTTTACACTAGAAGGAACTCTTGAAGGATGGAGCTCTCTCCAGTCTGCCCAGTGGGCACTGATCCTTGGCTCCTGAGGCTCAGAGTTATCTGGGCCCTCTACTACCTCCAAGGGCACTGCACGGGCTGTAAATTCGTTGTTTTACTTTTATTCCACTTCATTATTCTCCCTGTTTCCTTTTCAGCTATGCCGATGGTACAAGGAATAGAGAGGACCTGGTAGAAATCTGGGCAAGAAGCCATTGGACCTAGTTGATAGAGCACAGATCTGGGCATCAGGAATTCTGGGTTCTAATCCCAGGTCTGCCACTTGCCTGCTATGGGATCTGGACTTTTTTTTTGGGGGGGGGGGGGGCATTTAATGGTTTTTATTAACTGCTTACTATATGCCAGGTATTGTACCAAGTACTGGGATAGATACAAAGTAATTAGTTTGGACATAGACCCTGCCCCCCATGGGGCTCACTGTCTTAATCTTCATTTTACAGATGAGAAAACTGAGGCACAGAGATCACACAGCAGACAAGTGATGGAGTCAGGATTAGAACCCAGCTCCTCTGACTTCCAGGCCTGTGCTCTCTCCACTAGGCCACCACGTTGCTTCTTTTTTATCTGTGTTCTCAGTTTCCTTATCTGTGAAATGGGGATTAAATACCTGTTTCCCCTCCCCGTTAGAATAAGCCACATGTGAACCAGGGACTGTGTCTTATCTGACTGGATCTACCTACCCCAGTACATAGCACAGTGCTTGGCCCATAGTCTGCACCTACAAAATACCACATTTATTATTGTTACTCCTCATTCTTTATTTAAAACAATACAGAAGGAAGAGTGATTCATATCTGTACTAATATAAAACTGACCAAGGAGAAACCACTCAGATGTCTGCTTAAGCCCACACAACTGAATCTTTTTCACAAAGAAGCAGAGAGGCTTACCTGGGTTTGCAAAGATTACAGCTACAAATCTTGAAAGAACTGGATGAGGAGTCATTTTAATAATACCAAATTATTATGGTATTTGTTAAACTCTTACCATGTGCCAAGCACTGTTCTAAGCACTGGGGTAGATACAAAGAAATCAGGCTGTCCTTCTTGGGGCTCACAGTCTTCATTTCCATTTTACAGATGATGTAACTGACACAAAGAGAAGTTAAATGACTTGCCCAAGGTCACATAGCACACAAGTGGCAGAGCTGGGATTAGAACCCACATCCTCTGACTCCCAAGCCCGTGCTCTTTTCACTAAGCCATGCTGCTTCAATTAACACTTCCTCCCTTATAGTATTAGTTCATTCATTCATTCATCCAATCACATTTATTAAGCGCTTACTGTTTGCAGAGCACTGTACAAAGCGCTTGGGAAAGTACGATACAATAATAAACAATAGAAAAATAAAGAGAAACATTCCCTGTCTACAACAAGCTTACCGTCTCGGACTTGCACACTTTTTTCACCCCTCCCTCAGTCCCATAGATAGCACTTATATCCACAAGCAGCCTTAATTTACATTAATGTCTGTATTAATTAGTATGTGTGCATTAATTATGTATTACATATTAATGTCTGTATTAGTTCACCTCCCACCCCCTTCTGCCCTCCCACCCTACAGGAGAGGGAGGACACCTAATAATAGTAATAATAATTAAGATATTTGTTAAGCACTTACTATGTGCCAGGCACTGTATTAAGTGCTGGGGGAGTTACAAGCAAATCAGGTTGGACACAGTCCCTGTTGCACTTGGGGCTCACAATCTCAATCCTCATTTTACAGATGAGGTAAGTGAGGCCCACAGAAGTGAAGTGGCTTGCTCAAGATGACACAGCAGACAAGAGGCAGAGTCAGAATTAGAACACATGACCTTCTGACTCCCATGCTCTATCCACTACGCCATGCTGCTTCTCAGCATGTCTAGCAGGACTCACCTAGTTTGCCAGACTCCACTAGAGCAGGGAGAGTGTCCCGGAAGGAAAACAGCAGGGAGGGGGAGATGGGGTCGGGGGAGAGGGAGAGAGAGAAGGGGCAGAGAAGGGGCTGGGGAGAGGATCCCTATGGATCTGATTGGAACTGACACACTGATTAGAGAAGCAGCATGTACTAGTGGATAGATTATGGATTATGAGAGTCAGAAGGATCTGGGTTCCAATCCGTACCCCACCATTTGTCTGCTGTGTGACTTTGGGCAAATCATTTCACTTCTCTGTTACTCAGTTACCTCATCTGTAAAATGGAGATTAAGAATGTGAGCACTATGTAGGACAGGGACTGTGCCTAACCCAGTTATCTTGTATCTACCCCAGGGTTTAGTACAGTTTCTGGCATATAGCTAGCATTTAACAAATACCACAATCATTATAATTATTATTCTCTAGGACTCATTTCCCTCATCTCTAAAAATGGGGATTAAGACTGTGAGCCCCATGTGGGGCATGTACTGTGTCTAACCTGACTTCGTAGTATCTACCCGAGGGCTTAGAACAGTGCCTGGCACATAGTAAGCACTTAAAAAGTAAAAAAATTACACAAAGGTTAATACACAAATCAGCATGTTAAGTCAACAAATAATTGCAGCACCAGAAGAGTTTCTGGGTAGATGAGCAGGAAGAGAGAGATAAGGATTTCCACAGTCCAGAAAGTCAATTTTCTGGAGAAAAAAAATTAGATATTTCATCTGATTCTTAATCCCATCTTTTGTTCAATAAATCAAGCATAAGAAGGAAGGAGAATGAGCACCAGTCATTCCCATACTAAAAATGTCAGTCAGGGTTTCATAATCCATTAACTCTGGCTTGGAAATATCCGCCATCTACCTACTCGCCAAGATAAGTAACAATCTGTGCAGTGAGAGGAGAAAGAAAATGCCATGCTGTTATAAAATGGTTTATTTCCCAAGTAATTTCTATTAGCTAAGCACCCATGCCTGAACGTGCATGTACTAGCATTCCCATTCCTCATAGAGAACCTGAGGAACAGAGAGGTTAAGTGACTTGCCCAAGATCACACAGCAAGCCTAGGACTTCTTTTGCCCAGTCCAGAAGATAATGTTGATTTATTACTCTGCTCTGTGTACACTAGCTGCTCAATAAATCCTATTGATTGATTTTATTCATTCTACAACACTCAGTTTTCAAACGATGAGGGGCTAGCATCCTCCCAGCACCTCACAACAAAGAAAACTCATGTTCTATTACTTACCGTCTTTAATATTGCCCACATGAGTACAAACTATTTCTTCTGGTATGGCACCATACTGAATCCCAGCAGGCTCAAGTAGTCAGAAGAATAGTCACTAATTCCCTAGCAATGTTCTACCCAAAACAAATCAGGGTAAGATGCATTATGGAAGACTCAATTGTGTACTTCCTTTAGGAGGAGAATCTGCAAATCTTTCTATACTGTAACCTTGTTGTGGGCAGGGAATGTGTCTGTTATATTGCTATATCATCTCTTCTCAAGTGCTTAGTACAGTGCTCTGAACAAAGTAAGCACTTAATAAATAAGATTAAGTTTTTGTATTTAGAAGACTTTTGAAACTGGCTTTCAAAGTGAATAAAGCAAGATTTGATTCTCTTCTTCATCTTACACTGGTTCACAATATGACTTACAAGTTTTCCCCTCCAAGATAATCTCAATAAGTGTCCATCTTGGTGGGATGGAAATAATCGAGCACAGGCCCCAGAGGTCAGAAGGACCTGGGTTCTAATCCTGACTCTGCTACTTGTCTGTTGTGTGACCTCGGGAACATCACTTCACTTCTCTGTGCCTCAGTTCCCTCATCTGTAAAATGGAGATTAAGAATGTGAGCCTCACGTGGGGCATGGACTCTGTCCAACCTTGTGTATACTCCAGCGCTTAGTACAATGCCTGGTACACAGTAAGCACATTACAAATACCACTAAAAAAAATTAAGCAAGAGGCCACATTCCTGCAGTTCAGAATATGTAATACAATTACCCGGGTTATGGCTGGAACTACTAAACCCAGGAGTAATCCCTTCCAAACCTGGATCAGAAGTAGCTCCGATCTTGGGAGCATGTAAGGTTAGGGCAATACTCATTGACAATAGAACCCTGATGCTACCTCAAATCTGGCCCTCTCCTCTGGCAGCCAGAAATCAGAGTATGGAACCCGGACTAATCAATTCATCCTGGCAGCTAATCTGGCAAAAGTCATTTCAACCATGACATCGAAACTGGAAACTCCTTGTGCACAGCAGGCTGCAGGCTGAAATAACCTGATGTTAACACGGGATCACGACTCACAGATTAAAAGTACTGAGTGGATAATGAATAAATTGCTACTTGGAAAAAAACCATAGCAACATTTTGCCACACATTTTCCCCTTCCCTCAGGTTTTTGGTTGAAACCTGAGACAGACAATGTTATGTAAAAATAGATTTGTCCTGGAAGAATGCAACCATTTATCCCCAACCTAAAGTACAATAGAACATCATGCAAACCCCTTTGGTGGATGAAAATTTCATGGCCTAATGCAGATGTCCTCCAAAGAGGGAGCAAAAGTTTGAAAATTAAAAAGAGATTAGGGAAACAAAACTAGTCAGCAGAGCAACTAGGCATATTTCAGAGAGAAGAGCCGTGGAATATCTGATTAAGCCCGGCCAGGTTGACCCATATTGGACTGAATTATAATGAACTCCCTGAAGTAACTAGCATGACTCTTTCTGAGGCAACTGGGTTGATGCTTGCTGGTCTCCCTCCCCCACTGGCACCTCCAGGCACGGAACATCCTGATCACCCTCCCACCAACCACCAGATGCATGGACGGAGCTCTCCTCTGCATTTTTGTCACACTGTGCACTGTCAGGGCTGCCTCAGAGAGCCAGAGGATGTGAGGAGAAAGCTTTGAAGACTTGTACCTATCCACTACAACCAAACAGTGAATCAGAGGGTGTCACCTGGGCGCTCAGCAATGGCAAAGATGCCCATTCTTGGAGATGAGTCCCAAAGGCTCAATTCTGAAAACCCAGTGGGAGCACAGGAGATGGATGTCTTCGCGTTCACCAAAGGAGAAGTTTATGTCCGGCCCCAGGCACAGCTGAAAAGGCCCAAATGTGACTGACGGTCCCTGTCACACTGCACACCCCCAAAGAGAGTTTGTTTCCCAGGAGTTTGAGCTGGGGTGGACTGGCTCTCAAAAACATGCAGACAACCAAGTTGTCAGGGGAAGCTCCTCTATTGCTAGCTGCTCCTGGCATACCACTTGCAGGTTCCATTGCTGTTTGGAGATCAAGAGGGGTTGGTAGCTTCATTCCCCAACTTGATCCCCCTGGGGACTGTGGGCATAGTCCAAATCACCCCCAATAGGATTTTCCCAGCATCCTGATGGCAGCCTGGGGCGGTTTTCCTCAACTTCATGATCCTCCCTCAGGTAAGAGCCACTCCTTTCTTGATGGGAACATACCAGATTAGTCTGTCTGGCACAACTTTCTCCCAGCATTCACCTGTCCTGCCTTATCCCCCGAAGCTACACTTTGTTGCATCTTTAAAGTGTTCCCTCTACCCCAACCTTGGCCCTGGCTTTTAAATGTACTATTTAAGCTCACCATTTAGCAGCTGTTTGGGCTTTCTGTGACTATTCATTCTGCACAGGTCCCCTCCAGCAAAGTGGAGTGAGACTAGGTAAGAATAGAGCACTGAAATGAGCTGAAGTGATGTCAGTACCTACTTAGATAAATAAGTATTTATACTACACACACATGGACTTTATAATTTATCCGATGGCAAAGGCAATTTAATGTGCTTGATTCTCTCCTGGTTTGTACATTACATAGCAGAAGGTTGCATTTGCTCTTGCAGGCCATGGTGGAAGCCATTAGAAAGTTACTGCCCCAGTGTAGGACAAAGATGCTTCAGAGAGTGACGGCTGCTTCCTAAGGTGTCTCAGCCACTTAATCAATTGATCAATCATATTTATTGAGTGCTTACTGTGTGCAGAGCCTGTTCTAAGTGCTTGGGAGAGCACATTATTACAGAGTTGGTAGATAAGGTCCCTGCCCACAACAAGCTTAAAGTCAAGAAATTAATAAAAATAATTAAATTATAGATATATACATAAGTGCCATGGGGCTTAGGGATGGATGAATAAGGGGGTGCAATTCCAAAAGCAAGGGCACTGCAGAAGGAAGTGGGAGAAGAAGAAATGAAGATCTAGGTAGGGGAGGCCTCTTAAAGGAGATGTGCCTTCAGTAAGACTTTGAAGGTGGGGAGGGAGATTTTTGAAGGTGGGGAAGGGGATCATCTGTCAGATATGAAGAGGAAGGACTTTCCAGGCCAGAGGCAGGACATGGGTGAGAGGTTGGCAGTAAGGTACAGGAGATCGAGGTACAGCAAGTAAGTTGGTATTAGAGGAGAGAAGTGTGTGGGCTGGGCCGTAGTTGGAGAGCAGCATGGTGAGGTAGGAGGGAACAAGTCCTTCTAGACTGTGAGCCCGTTGTTGGGTAGGGACCATCTCTGTATGTTGCCAACTTGTACTTCCCAAGTGCTTAGTACAGTGCTCTGCACACAGTAAGCACTCAATAAATATGATTGAATGAATGAATGAACAAGGTGACTGTTTGCTTTACAAGGAATCAGGGGACAATGGAGGTTTTGGGAGAATCTGATACATCTGCCACCATCACTGATTTCCATGAGCATTTCCTACTGGTGACTATTGCCAGGATTGGAATTGCATCATCATATAGGATCACCCACATGATTTGCCTCGAACAAATACGTAGGCATAGTGACTACTAGGGTTGTTAGGTCTGTATTTGTCTTTTTGGCTTCTTAAAAAAAACTGACAACTTTGTTAGAAAGATACTTTTTATAAATAAGGGAGAATTTCATCTACTTGGGATTGTTTTATGTGAAGAATTTCCGGAAGGCTGAGGGAAGGCTGAAATGACATCTCAAGGGTACCTCCCCACTCTAATAATAATAATAATTGTGGTAATTATGATATTTGTTAAGTGCTTACTATGTGCCATGCACTGTACAAAACACTGGGATGCATACAAGCAGATGAAGTAACAGGCCCAGAAATGTGAAGTGACTTTCCAAGCTCACACAGCAGACAACTGGCAGAAACAGGATTAGAACACAGTTCCTTCTGTTACCCAGCCCATGCTCTATCCACAAGGCCATGCTGCTGCCCCATGAATTCTAGAATTCTATAATTTTCCACGATGTCTTTCCCCCATTGTTCTGCCCAGCAAAAATGCAGGCACTCCAAAGCAGGGATCAAGGCTTCATTCCTCTGCTACAACATTCGTCATTCCCATGCCCCTCTACAACAGAACACAAGTAAATCCCCTCAGGACCTCCTACTGACATAATAACAGTACAGTGTTCTGCACACAGTAAGCACTCAAATATGATTGAATTAAAAATAATAATAATAATAATAATAATAATAATGGTATTCGCTAAGCATTTACTATGTGCCAAGGCACTGTATTAAGCACTGGGGTGTATACAAATAAATCGGGTTGGACACAGTCCCTGCCCCAGGTGGGGCTCACAATCTCAATCCCCATTTTACAGATGAGGTAACTGAGGCACTGAAAAGTCAAGTGACTTGCCCAAGGTCACACAGCTGACAAGTGGCAGAGCCAGGAGTAGAACCCATGACCTGACTGCCAGGCCCGTCCTCTATCCATTACGCCATGCTGCTTCTCGACATCAAATAGGGGCTCCATTTGGAAAGTTTCTGGCATCAGTGAAGACTTCAACAATGGTGACAAGCACTTGCAGGTAAAATATCAGACACGGAGTCATAGGGAGGGAGAAAAAATGGGTTTCTCTCCCCCAATGATGGAAAAACATATTCTCCTACCATTCCATCACTTTCAGACATGATTCCAAACCAACCTCAAGAAGAAATGAGAGCCTGCCTCCATGATGCTTGAACTAGTCCATGTAAATTCCCTGGTTCCTATCCCCTTCCAATTAGGTCCTTAATGTTGCTTGAATCCTTTTGCCACCACATAATAATTTCCACAGAACACTTAATTAGCTTCTTAGATAAAAATAACATGCAATTTGTTTGGTAATTATATGTTTCTCCAAATGCTGAAAGCAACTCATTATTGGAATTTGGTGCATTTAGAATAGATTACCTTAATTCCATTTTCTGTTTATCCAATTACATGTCGACCTTAATTGTACTGTAAATTGTGTTGAGCTACAAGGTGACTATATCATCCTAGCCCCATCAGGTTTCATGGATGTATGATATACTCACAGAGTTTCCACATGGCATCAGTATGAATGAAAATTTGCTTTATGGGCCCATCCTGTCGAGATCCCAGCTGAGAAAATCAAGTGATTAAAATTTTACATCCCAGTCCTCAGTCTACTAATGAATAAAGTGTCAGGGTCAGCAACCCAAAATGCAAGTCTACCATTAACTTCCTCTTGGGTCCCCTTTTACATGAAAGAGCCCCAGAAAGCACCTGTTCAGGATCACGACGCATCCCAGAGTCAGAATTCCTATGACGTTAGACCTTTGGAGAATGGCAGAACCCTTTCAGAATCCACCTTGACTGGATGGATTCCCCTTCTCTGACCAGAGCCTTAGACCAAGTTGTAGATTAGGAGGCATTCAGACCACTCTTCATTATCTGTGAAACTGAGGGACCGGAGGAGCAGTAATCAGCAGAACTTCTGACAAGAAGCAGAACTGAGGGATTTGAATTTCACCTCCTTCCTTTTCCCCTCCACTGTCCACTTGCCCCAAACCATCAGTGAAATGGTTGAAATCCGGAAGGGGTTAATAGATGGAGAAGAAGCCAAAATAAATGAATAAGAATGGGTAATCACCCCTGAATAGTTGAATGCCCGCTTCTTCTTCTTTTTTTTTTTGCTAAAGAACAGACCTCATTTTCCACCACAGCAGAGAGTAAGAAAAGGTTGTCCTATAGCCATGAAGATGAAAACCAAGAATCTAAAACATCGACTGCCTGGGGCATAGACCATGTAATGAATGTTCTTTATGGGCAATCAGTGAGGGCTGCCTACAATCCAAACTTTTCCCTCCTTCACTCTTCTCCTAAATATTCAGCTCAAGCTCCCTCACCTGGTCACACCAACCACTTCAACCACCCCCAAACCTTGTGTCTCTCTAAATTTAGCAGGCATAGCTCTGCATTAAGTTCTGAGCCCCTGGCCCATGCACTTCCAATCAAAGGTACTTAACGAACGTTTATTGTGTGCGGAGGGCTGTATTAAACATTTTCATTTTATCTAATTATTTAACATGTTTGGTTTTTACCTGCCTCCTACATGAGATTGCAAACCCGTCAGTCACAAGGACCGTATTTTATTCTTCCTTTGTAATTCCTCATAATCCCAAATTCAACAGTCTTTATAGCATAGGTGCCCAGGAAGGAGGAAGAGGGAGAGGAAGAAGTAAAGAAGGAGGGCAGGAAGAAATAAGGCATGTGGCCAAGACCTAGGAAAGTTGCCCATTTTTCAAATAAGGACACGAAGTCTGAAGACTCCCAACTGAAGTAGGTCAGTCGGTCACTCAGTTGTATTTATTGAGCACTTACTGTGTATAGAACACAGTACTAAGCATTTGGGAGAGTTTATTATAGCAAGACACATTTTCTCTACCCACTCCTCACTCAGAGATACCCAACTCTCTGCATCAAACAGAAACTCTGCCCCAGCAGATTCAAGGCACTCTCTCTGTCTTCTACTTATTCTCACTTCTCTCCCATCTCAACCTGCTTAGAGAAGCAGTGTGGCTGAGTGGAAAGAGCCCGGGCTTTGGAGTCAGAGGTCAAGGGTTCAAATTCTGGCTCCTCCAATTGTCAGCTGGGTGACTTTGGGCAAGTCACTTAACTTCTCTGTGCCTCAGTTCCCTCATCTGTAAAATGGGGATTAAGACTGTGGGCCCCCTGTGGGACAACCTGATCACCTTATAACCTCCCCAGCACTTAGAACAGTGCTTTGAACATAGTAAGCATTTAATAAATGCCATTCTTATTATTATTATTATCAACCTCCCGTCAAAACACTTCACTCCTCTATTATTACTATTATTGTATTTTTTATTCACTCAATCATATTTATTGAGCACTTACTGTGTGTTGTGTGTTCCCTCATAAGAGGGAAGGCATTCCAGAGCTTACTATGCATCAAGCACTGATCTGAGCACTGGGGTAGATAAAAGATAATCAGGTTAGACATAGTCCCTGTCCAACATGGGGCTTCCAGTCTAGTAATCCTTTAACACCAACCTCCTCACTGCACCTCACTCTCATCTCTCCCACCACTGACCTCTTGCTACCACTCTCCCTCCTGTCGGAAACTTCCTCCCCTTTCACATCCAACAGGCCACTACACTCTCCACCTACAAAACTCTATTAAAATATACCTCCCCCAGGAAGCCTTCCCTGACTAATCTCTCATCTTCCCATCCTATTTCCTCTCCCTACTGCATTAACCTTAGCACTTAGATGAAGGAACTGTCTTCTATCCCCTCCTCTCTCCCCACCAAAGAGGGCCCCTGCTCCTGAAATGAGGATCTGAGCAGCAGCTGAACATTTTAGGCCTCTCTCCACCCAGCTGAAAGAATGAACCAGTAATTTTAGCCTCGCCCCCCGGTGTGTTCTTGGCTCCTCTCCACTGCAGCCTAGTGAAGGAACAGGGAACATTTCAGTCTTCCCTCCTCATCAACAAGCGCCCCTGCACCCGACATTCTCTGAGGATAAAACCTGCTTCTGTATACTCCCCTTGTTCCCAGAGAGCTCTGCCTCTTTCCCTGGAACCAGGACCAGCTCTCCTCTGCACCACTGAGGCAACTCCATCCTGTCATGCTTTGCACCACCCCGCAGGGAATGAGAAAAGAAGCCGCAGAAAGAGGCTACCCTGACACCTCAGCTGCTGGAGTTGTCGCTGTGGCTATGGCTGTGCCTTGGACTCTGAGCCACAACAAACCTGAAATTTTACTCCTCTGGCCACAGTACCCTGCTGCATTGTGTTTCAATGCTGTGTATTTGTCCTTGTGTTTTATGCTCTTTAAGGGTTTTATTGTTTCTTCATTCCGGATATGACCATCTCCAGTCCCTTCTTCTCCACTTGTATTCCTATAATATGAATTCTTTTGTAGGGTAGGGATCATGTCTAACTCCCACCTCTGTACACTTTCCCAGCACCTAGTACAGGGCTCTGCACATGGTAAGACCTTAATAAATACTGCTATTATTATTACTACTACTTAGTTCACCACACCCTCCACTGCCTATCCCCACAGCATACATGGACATATCTATACACACAGCCACTTCACCTATCTGTAATTTATTTTAATATTTGTCTCCCCCATTAGACAGTAAGCTCCTCGATGATTGAGATTATGTCTACTTACTCTACTGTACTCCCCCAAGCATTTAGTACTGTACTCTGCACACAGTAAGCATTCAACACATACCATTGATTGATTGAAGGCAGCACAGAATCCTGGGTAGCATCCCATAAGTGAGATAGATATTCCCTCACTCAGATGTGATCATAAACATTGGTCCTGTGCCTAGAGGCTTGAGATGAGTCCATACCGAATTCACCCTTAAGTTGAACATGTGCCCAGTGTACCAAGAAAGATGCCACCATGTAGCTGGATGAGCCCCTCAGCACCATACCGGGAATTGAGACGCAGTGTGGCCCAGTGACAAGAGCCCGGATCTGGGAATCAAAGAATCTGGGTTCTAGTCCCAGCTCCGCCAATTGTTTACTGTGTGAACTTGGCCAAAACACTTACCTTCTCTGTGCCTCAGTTCTCCTGTTCTCCCTCCTGCTTAGACTGTTAGCCCCATGTGGGACAGGGCCTATGTCCCACCTAAATAGCTTGTATCTACCCTAGTGCTTAGAATGGGGTTTGACACATAGTAAGCACTTAACAAATACAATAAAAAAAAAATTCCTTCACTGGAACCATCAAGGAAGAAGTCAGCAATGTTCGATTTCGGCCAAGAAACGAGAGCAAAACTTCATCCAATAGCTCTCACCTATGCTAATTTATTATGTAAAACAATCAGTAGATCAGTGGTATTTGTTAAGCACTTACTATGTGCAGAGCAGTGTAGTAAGCAATTAGAAGAGTACAATACACAGAATTAACAGACATATTGCCTGAACATAATGAGTTCACAGTCTAGAGTTCCCATCCATGAGTTTGTGTAGAAATGCTACTATTCACCGACAAACCAAGACAGAGAGTACCAGATCAAATTCATATAAACTCCTTTGATAGAGGTCTGAACAGTTCAGTGATCATGTGACTAGCACTTCCCCTCTAAGTGTTTCACAGTCAAGGAACAGTTCTTCACTTCCAAGATAATGAGGTGAGGAGAAAATGGTTTGAGAGAGAACCCCTTGCACACTTGGTCCAAGAAAACACAATAGTAGACTTTTTTGTGGTATTTGTTAAGCACTTACTATGTGCCGGGCACTATATTAAGTGCTGAACTAGATGCAAGATAGTAAGGTTGGGCACAGTCATGGGGCTCACAGTCTTCATCCATGTTTTACAGATGAGGCAACTGAGATACAGAAGTTAAGTGGCTTGCCCAAGGTCACGCAGCAGTCAAGTGGCCAAGGTGGAATTAGAACCCAGGTTTTTCTGACTCCCAGGCCATGCCTCTTCTCCTTTCCCTCTCAGTGGGGTGAGCATTGCTCAGATGATTAGAGTTAGCAGGATCTCCTATAGCTGTCTGAATAAAAACAATCAAAGGGGGGTTTCATTAATCTATAACATCCAGTTTATCATGAAATACTTTTTTATTACTTTGCATGTGCCAAAGGTAGCTATCTAGTTTGACTGCATGCTTGCCTTACTTTCTCTACCAGGTCCTGCAGACCTTCTGGGTAAGGATCAGGCTCATTTCCCCTTTATTCCACCCAGGTGAGCTCCGCTGGGAGCTCTGATACAGATTTCTGGTTGGAGAAAGGAAATAGGCAAACAGACCCTCAGTTAGCTTGGGAAGAGGACAGAGTAGTGGGGTGTTTTGATTTCTCTCTCATTTTACCTCCAGGGAGGCACCCTCCTTCCCCTCGGCCTTGTTTCCTCATGCTGTCTTGCTCTTGTACTTCCATACTGTCTCCAGGGATGGGTTGAGGACAACTGAAGAGAGACTGTCTCCAACCTTCTCTCCTTTAAATGATTGAATGTGAATGTGACTGCTGTAAACTTAGAGTCACACATTCCCAAGGTATACTGGAGGGCAAAGCTGTAGCTAGAACATCTCCTCAAGACTTGAGAAGCAGCATGGCCTAGTGGACAGAGCACAGGCCTGGTTGTCAGAAGAATCTAGGTTCTAATCTCTGCTTCTCCACTGTTTGACCTGGGGTAAGTCACTTCTCTGTGCCTCAGTTACCTCAACTGTAAAATGGGGATAAAGACTGTGAGCCCCATGTGGGACAGGGACTGTGTCCAACCTAATTATCTTTTATCTACCCCAGCACTTAGTACAGTGCCTAGCACATAATAAGCACCTAACAAATACCATAAAAAAGACTTAAAAGGGGCAGGAAGAAGGGTGGAGTCAGGTATATGGCATTCCACTAACATCAACCAACGATATTTATTGAGCACTTACTATGTGCACAGCACTGTACTAAGCACTTGGGAGAGTACAATACAACAGAATTAGCTATGTTCCCTGCCCATAATAATAATAATGATGATGGTATTTGTTAAGCACTTACTATGTGCCTGACACTGTACCAAGTACTAGGGTAGATACAAGATAATTGGGTTAGACACAGTCCTTGTCCCACATGGGGCTCACAGTCTTAATCCTCATTTTACAGATGAGGTAACTGAGGCCAGAAAAGTTAAATGACTTACCCAATGTCACACAGCAGACAACTGGCAGAGCCGGGATTAGAACCCAGGTCCTTCTGACTTCTGGGCCTGTGCTCTATCCACTAAGCCATGGTGCCCACGATGAGCTTACAGTCTATAGGGAACATGTTAGAGATGACTGATTCCTGCACCTGAGAGATACCAAGAAGCCCCTCTGACATGAAAATGTTGGAACCAAACAGTCAATGACCCCACAAATCAGAGGCTCCAGGTGGAGGTGACACCTATCCCAATATTTGCCATTTCTATTGTTCGTATCAATCAGTGGCATGGATTGAGCACCTACTCTGCCAAGCATTTGGGATGGTAGAAGAGTTAGTAGATCTGATCTCTGCCCTCGAAGAACTTTCAATCTATCTTCCCCCCACATATCTCACCCACCCAGACAGAACCGAGCCTAGAACAGAATTTGGGAATTGTGAAGCTGTAGGAAAGAGGAGCAGTGATGGAAAATCAGACTTTTGAAGAAGTGCTAGAATTAGTTCACAGGGTTAGTTGATTCTCCTCGAGCTGGGTAGGGTACTAACAATAGTCCACTGGCCAAGGTGATCACAGCATCTAGAATCAGGGAACAAGCCCAGCCCAGTGCCAACCCAGGCCCTGGCAGCTTGGGTCTCTTCAACATCCAAATCTCCCGACCCACCCAAGAAAAGAAGAAATCCTTTACAAAAGGCTGTTCAATCATTAAGCCCGGTCAGCTGCGAAACAGAAATGAAAACCCAAACTATTAAGCTGTCACTTCGAATTAAAGGGAGCATGTTATCAAAGCAGCTAATGGATGAGGAGTAGTGAAAAGAGAGAGCGTGTTTGACACATGCAATATGGATCCACCTTCTGTTTTGCTCCCAATATACACTGGTAAGAGGGCCAGTCCCAGAGGTGGCCTGTGATTGTTCCAAATGGGTGTTATTTCATACTTTATGAACAATAAATCACAGTATGGTTCCAACCAGCCGATGGACCTGTTTCCTAGGGAGGTGGGGAAGGGGAGTCTCTATCCCCTTTTTAGGGATCTAGTTGGAAAGGGGAGCATCCATGTATGAGACAGAAAGCATGCTGACCTAATATGCAGTTAAAATGATCCCAACATTCTAATTACTTAATTGGGAGGGTAATGGAATTCATTAGCACAGTCCTACTGGGTTGTTTTGTAAAACATACACACACACACACACACACACACACACACACACACACACACACCACACACACCACCTCAAGTTTGATTTAAGAAGTGAAACTAGCCTCTGATTTATCTACTTGAGTATGTGTCAGAATGCAAAGCCCTATTTTAAAGTGGACTGATGATCTAATTCCTCTCTCAAAAAGTCTTATAACCTTTACCTCCCTTAATTCAAGTTTCAGGGAAAGGGTTTTTTTTTATGGTATTTGTTATACATTTACAATGCACCAGCTGCAATGGAGGAAAGGAATGGCAGAGAATGGCATGAGTGCTAGATGGCCACTTAGACATAAGCCATCTGTGAACCTATCAATCCTCCCATCCAATCCGCTACCATGTGTTTGCCTGCAGATAGCTCATCTGGACAAAAAATAAACTGAAGGAAATTAAATAGAAGTGAATGTACTTCTGTATAAAGCCCTTTTTAGCTTGAAACTTCAATTTGTCGCTTATAATCACCTGCAAAAACTCTAAACCCAACCCAAAGAAGATAAATTGAACCAATGAGCAGTCCGTGGGTGTGCTGCCTTCTGCTAGAGAGACCCAGAGCCCTGAAAGGAATGGTTGTCTACCTTATTCAGGTTTGAAAGAGCTTCTGTCTGTACAGGGCTTCTAGACTCTGTAGTCCCTAATCTGAACTGAGATTAAGGACAATCCAATATTTCAGCTAATAAAATGGCACATCTGCTCCTTGTGTCCCTTCACGAAACAATGGGAGATGTGCTCTTTGATAGTCTGAGATGTAAAGTACAAACTTTACACAAAATTTACCTTCTGCCGGTCCACAAACAATTTTCCAACTAAGAGAATAATTCTAAGAAACAAATTCTAGTTTCCAAGACTCCCCCTCAGTTTTTGACTACAAGCATTGACTTTAAATCACTGAGAGGCAGTGTGGCTTAATGGATAGAGCACAGACTTGGGAATGAGAAAGACCCAGGTTCTAATTCCAACTCTGCCACGTCTGCTGTGTTACCTTGGGCAAGTCACTTCATTTCTCTGGACCTCAGTTACCTCATCTGTAAAATGGGATTGAGTGTGATCCCCAAGTGGAACAAGGACTATGTCCAATCTTATTAACGTGCATTTACCCCAGTGCCTAGAATAGTGCTCGGCACATAGTAAGCGCTTAACAAGTACCATAATTATTACTATTGTTATTGTTAAATCCTCCATAAGGTATTTACAGTTTTACATTTTAGGTTAAAAAGATCTATCTTGTGGCTTCTTCATTCTACAGGCACAGGCCCCGAGGAGAGGGGCTGTAGGGGTGAGGGGTGGGGGATATGGGGACTCAGCAAGATGTAACCTCGGAATGTAGCCCGTGGCTGTGTTTGAAGCTGGGCTCAGCATTCTCCGAGGAGAGGAAGGCTCTCTGCTCCCTGCCAAGAGCTCCTCACCAAGGACTTAAAATAGAGTTAAAGAATCAACTTCCAGCTCTTCCATCCATCTGCTGGGTGACCTCGGGCTAGTAACTTCATTTCTCTGTGCCTCAGTTCCCTCATCTACAAAATGGAGATTGAGACTGCAAGCCTCATGTGGGACGTGGACTGTGTCCCACCTGATTAGCTTGTATTTATCCCAGTGCTTAATACAGTGCCTGGCACATAGTAGATGCTTAACAGATACCATTAAAAAAAATCCAGGGGCATGGGAGGTAAGTGAGGAAGGGGGAGCCTGTTGAACTGGGAAAACACAAGCATATTTCTTCATTTTTCACACTGGCCCCACCCCAAAAATTGCGAGGGATCAAATGATAGAACTCCATTACTTTTTTCTGGTTTTTTTAATGGTATTTATAAAGTGCTTACTATGTGCCAGGGACTGTACTAGGTGCCGGAGTAGATACAAGGTTATTAGGTTGAAAACAGTCCATGTCCTGCAGGGGCTCACAGTCTTAATCCCCATTTTACAGATGAGGTAACTGAAGCCCAGAGAAGTGACTTGGCTCACCCAAGGTCACGCAGCAGACACGTAGCAGAGTCAGGATTAGAACCCAGGTCCTTCTGGCTCTGAGGCCCATCCTCTATCTACTAGGCCATGCTGTTTCTGCTGCTTCTCCGCACTAGAAAGTCTCTTGGCTGAGATTTTTCAAAAACAATCCAGAGTTTTCTTCACCAAAGCAGCAATACCTAATGCCTAGGTAGTAACAACCACGTCCTGCTAGTCTGCAGTCGAGTGACACTCTAACATGGCCACTGGTTGCCAGTCCATCAGAAAATCATTATAGTACACCCCAGGTCTTAGAGTCCCCTGACTTACCTGCAGAATTAGTCATTTTTTAACCATCAGAAGGCAATAATGCAAGATCTGGCTGCATTCCACAGGCTGTTCCTTCCTGCTCCCTACATTCTCCTAATTTCAGAGGGAGAAAGCAGATCAAAATGCACTCGGTTGTCGACAGAAGACTTAAAATGGCAGAGAAAGACGTTTGTATTTTACAAAGCACTGCCCAGAGGAAAAATGCAAAAGCTATCAACATACCATTCAACTAAACAACAACCAGGAGAAAGAGGAAGAAAGCTAACTGCTATACTGCATTCAAATCCACTCGCCTTCAAGTCGCTTGGCTCTTCGAGACTCCAAAGATGCTTGGGGCATTTCATATACTATCCATGACGCTGGATGTATCTTGGGCTCAGAAGATGCTATGATCAAGAAGGATGAAAAATATGCCTTCCATGATGAATGACAAAACTTAGTATAAGGACATAACTTTTCAACTTTAGTGACTTTCAGAAGTCTGTGCATGAATTCACACCAGAATGTTTTTTTAAAAAAATCTAGGCAGGAGTTATGCAAAGGAATCTTAATTTGGACTCAAAATAAGTCCTACAATCTTCACTATTCCGTGTATCGTTTGCATGTTAAATATGCATACGAAGAGACATCTTTTCAGATTACGAGGCGAGTATATTAATGTAACTTCCACTAGAATTAACGGGAGTTGGTCACGGAAGTCTATTTTCATCCAAGTGGAAATTTGCCCTCTCTCTATACTTAGAAGTCTCGCATCAATCCTAAGGAAAGGCAAGTGATGAGCACTGTAGGCAGAAGACATTCACTTTTGACCTAATCTTGGGGGACGGGGGGACAGGTTAATGAGGGTCAAATAATTTGGGTCCCAAATAAAACCCCAGTGTTTCAAAAACCCATGAAAACAAACCATTTAGCTGCAAATCCACAAAGAAAATGTATCACAAGAGTACAACTGTGGCTTCTAAGTTATTATCATTGCTTCGGGCCCATTGCTCGACACACCCCATTTTGTTACCGTCGGCAAATTATTCCAAATATTATTCTCAGCAGATGCACTTCCAGCCAGAAGCCCTTGGGCTGGTAATGCAATGTCAGCTGACCTACTTTTTTTTCTACTTTTCCTGTTTTTTTCAAACACCATCGGCCCTTCTGGGGTTTGCTAAATCCACAGGGAATTAGAGATGGCGTCGCCACTCCTGAAGTGCAAATCCCTCTCCTGGGCAGAATAAATTTACCTAGGATCACTCACACACTCAGGAAAAGAGAGGTTATCAGTTTTCAGGAAATACCCGAAAGAGCCCAAATGTGGGATCTTTGTGTCCCAACTTGGGGAAGGAGAAGGAAAGCTGGGAGACGAAAGTCACACAGTGAGTTGGAGGAGGGACAGTTTATACTCAGTGGAAAGCCGTGTAGCCTAGTGGAAAAAGCACAGGACTGGGAGTCAAAAGACTTGTATTCTACTCCTGGCTCTATCGCTCGCCAGATTTATGACCTTGGGCAAATCATTTAACTTCTTGGCGCTTCAGTTTCCTTATCTGTGAGGTGGGGATTAAATTCCCTTCCCTCCTACTTAGACTGTGAGCCCCATGTGGGGCAAGGACTGTGTCCAAACTGATTACCTTGTGAGTACCCCCGCACTGAGTTCTGTGTTTGCCACACAGTAAGAGCTTAGCAAATGTCACAACAATTGAACAGATTAAGGTGGTGGGCCCTAGATCAGTCATTCCACCGACTCCATGTCCCAAGTTTAGTCCCGGCCTTCCAGTGCCGTGCCGTTAACCATTCTCTCTGAAGAGAACAACAAGGTCTCCCACAAGAATTTCCTTAGCAGTTCTACCTCCCACCCAGCAGGAACTTGAAAGGTCCGCTTGGCAGAGTTAGATGTCACCAACACCTCACCGGAGCCTCTGGTTACTTGAGAGAAACAAACTCTATCGTTTGGGGCAGCTCTGCCACTCCAACCCTGGAAATCAGTTTTGATTCCTTAATCGGTCAAACAACCAAGGTATTTACTGAGCGCTTACTGCACCAAATGCTTGGGAGAATACAATACAACAGTGGGCAGAAACATTCCCTACCCACAATGAGATTACAGTTCCTTAGCAAAAGATTGCAATCTTATCACATTTCACCCTCTCCTAGCTGTAAATCTGCCTAACATAAAATTCCCATATGTGAAACTGCCTGCCAGCATTTCATCAGCAAACCAAGGTTATGCAAAGAAAAAGAAAATAAAAGTCCTATGCCTCCTCTAGTTAATTTTCTGCAGGGAGGATGATGGGAGGAAATGTGGATATTGATAATAATGATATTCATAATAATAACCGTAGTACTTGTTAAGCACTTACTACATATGTGCCTAAAGGCTGGGGTAGATACAAGATAATCAGGTCCCACATCGGGCTCATAGTCTAAGTAGGAGAGAGAACATTTTTCAGATGAGGAAACTGAGGCACAGGGAATGCAAATGACTTTCCCAAGGTCACATAGCGGGTGCACAGCAGAGTCACATTAGAACCCAGGTTCTCTGTCTCCTAGGCCTGTGCTCTTTCCACTGAGGCACGCAGTTTCCCTGGATGAAATGCAATTCTGGGATATGGTCTGGATTCCTGGAATCCGTGGCTTCCAACCCTAAATGGGCAGGAAGGGGAGAGGCAGGTGTGATGCCTCCAACGATCACAGGGTATCCTGACTGCCACACCTAGGATTAAGAGAGATCACACAGTTCACAAGGAAGTTCCCAAAATAGCTTTAGGGGTTGCTAGGGATACTGATCTGCCCCCTCCCCTCCCCCTATCCTTCTAGTTGGCATTTTCAATGGGAAAATCTCCCACCCCACCCCAGGTACAACTGTCAGGCTGCCAGAGTGGGGCAAGACATCGGTGAGGATGGCGGCAACTCTGCAGATGCATTGGAATAATTCTAATCCCATGCAGAAATTACATTTGTTGCAAAGCTAATATCTGGGAATCACTAATCAGCAGCTATTTAATAGAACTAATAAGACTCTTTTTTTCATCCTTCCCAGGTGACTCCCGGCAAATCCAACCTTTCACTGGAAGCTGTCTCCAGCCATCCTCACTCTCCTGGAAGGAAATCCCTCAACCAATCAATCAATGGCATCTTTTGAGTGATTACTGGGTGCGGAGCACTGTACTAAGTGCTTAGGAGAGTACAATATAACAGAGGTGGTATTGGCATTCCCTGACCACAAAGAGCTTACAGTCTAGAGGGAGACTACGTGCTGGGGTAGACAGAAAATAATATGGTCCCTGCCCCACTTAGGGCTCACAGTCTATCATCTCCATTTTACAGATGAGGTAACAGGCATTCTTCCACAGAAATAAACAGGGGCAGCCTCACAGGCTGACTACATATAATAATGATGGTATTTGTTTAGCACTTACTATGTGCAAAGCACTGTTCTAAGCGCTGGGCAGGATACAAGGTGATCGGGTTGTCCCACGTGGGGCTCACAGTCTTAATCCCCATTTTTACAGATGAGGAAATGGAGGCACAGAGAAGTTAAGTGACTTGCCCAAAGTCACACAGCTAGCAATTGGCGGATCTGGAATTTGAACCCCTGACCTCTGATTCCGAATCCCGTGCTCTTTTCACTGAGCCACGCTGCTTCTCTATCTGGATGGAGAGTGGAGGGCTTCCCATCCAATAAAGGTTTCTTCCTGTTCACTCTCAAATCCACCACTTCAGGTCACTCTCACTGAGCCCAACCCCCCCGACCCCCCAACCAACCCCTTAGCTCAGCCTTTCCTTCACATCCAAGCTCCCTATGCCTGACACTGAGCAGCCTGGCTCAGTGAGAAGCAGTGTGGCTCAGTGAGAAGCAGCATGGCTCAGTGGCAAGAACCTGGGCTTGGGAGTCAGAGATTGTGGGTTCTAATCCCGACTCCACCACTTGTCAGCTATGTGACTGGGCGGGTCACTTAGTTTCTCTGTGCTTCAGTTCCCTCATCTATAAAATGGGGATTAATATTGTGAGCCTCACGTGGGACAACCTGACCACCTTGTATTCCCCCAGCATTTAGAACAATGCTTTGCACATACAAAGAGCTTAACAAATACCATTATTATTATTGTTATTATTATTATTATTATTATCTTCTCTGTCTTCTTTCCGAATCCCTCCTTAACCTTTCCCTCTCGACTTTGTTGCTTGTTGCCCCCAAAGGCTCCTGGTGCGAGATCACTTTTGATGCCAAGCCCAATTCTGAAGGCTTCTTCTCTAGCCTCTTTCCTTGCCCATCTGCTTTGCCCCCACTCTGGACACTGGGCCCCTACCTTTCTTTCGTTGTCTTCCAGGTTTGGACTCTTCAAGAATTCTTTGGAAGGCTGTCATCCCTCTGGTTTGGGTTTCGAAGGCCCTGCTTTCCTGACTCTGTCCTATCCCTGAGAGACCGAGCCATCCCCCACCCACCCCCGCCTCTCACCGCTCCCCCTCCACAAGCAGAGGAACTCCACATCTACTCTTCCATCCTGCGAAGATGAGTCTCTTAACTATTCCTCATCTCTTCAACTGAAAAGGAGGAAAAGGAATCCAGGCCAGCCCGGCAGAATAAAAGACGGGATACGCTGCAGAACACATGTTTTGATTACTCTTTCATGCTGGAACTTTGATTTAAAACATAAAGAAACAGACAACCACTGATTGAAATGGATGTGCTAACAATTTGTTAGTACCTTTATATCCCTCATTCTCAGTTTTTCTGGTTTCAATATGTTTGCCACGAAACAGATTAAAGTTCCCAAAAGACTTCCGATACTTTAAAATCAGTCTTGCATTCTTCCTTAACTGCTCAACACGTCCCACTCTGATCAGTGACCATTCAAACCTGCCTCTCAGCCTCACATCTTTGGGATTCTTCAGGTTTCTGCCATGTTAACGCAGATGTTGGCTGCTTTTGAGCATCTCCCAAGCACGTCAGGAATCATCAACCAAAATCCATCCTACCTCAGTTCCAGGGAGAAAACCAGCCAGGAAACCTGCCCATTGCCTCCCTCTCCCCTTCCCTCTCCCCATTTCCCCCTCTCCTTTTCTTTCCCATCTAGCTGGGAAGAACCAGCCCATCCACCAATATCCCTCTCTGGATCAGCAGGAGGTTGGAGGTTGAATCAGCATTCAGCTGTCACTGCAGGGCTCTCCTTCCCACTTGCCTCTCCTCCCACAAGCTCCCCGAGGTGTGCTTTCTCTCTCTCTCTCTCTCTCTCTCTTTTTCTCCCACACCACTACCTGCACCACCACAGATCCCCCCTCAGCCCACTCCCACTCCAAGCCCCCATCATTTGATAAAGCCCTTTGTCATAACAGTAAAGTTTCCACTTCAATGTTCATAAACAGCTTTGGGGTCCAGAAGGATTATGGGGGTGGCTGGCAGAGGCAGGAGGGATTACTTCCAATCAAGAAGGAGTTGAGTCCCGGAGAGAATACGGCTGAACCACTAGAAAGACACTTCCTTCTGAAGAGCCTCTAAAAACCCAGAGTATGAACATCTCCGGCTCCTGGCGTTTGCAAATCTCCCACAGCTCCTAGCTGATGATCACAATCACAGGGCTCTTTCACGTCCCCTGCTGAGCTCTCCCCATGGCTGGGGGTTCCCATTCCCCATGGGAGTCATGCAAGCCTCTCTTCGAATGACTCCCTCTGCAGCACCCCAAGTTCAACCTGATGTCACGTAAGACCACTCATTCCTCCGCAAAAACTCCTAGATCTACCCCCCATCTAGACTCCGGTCATGTCATTACCCCAACAGCTCCTTGCTAGCTACCCCACCTCCAGCCTCTCTCCCCCACATCGAGTTCCCAGCTAAAAGAGTCTCTCACATATGTGGCTTGGATCATGTCACACCCTGTCAAACTATCAGAAACTCTCCCACAGCTCCCGGTCCTTTTCGACTTCAAGACCGAGCTCTTCTTCCTCAGCTCTGATGCAGTCCCTTCTCAGGGCTGATTATCCAGCCTTTGGATTACCCAGACCCTTCGCTTCGGCTCTTCCTTCCTCCTGCCGCTGCCCTCTGACCTTTCCTTGGGCCAGTCAGCGAGGGGAGGGAGAAGCGGAGAAACTCCAATCAGGTCCTCTGGCTTCTGTTTAGCAGCCGTGGTATAAAATTTGGCCAGAGTGGAGGACCGAACAGCCGGCTGGCTTTCTCCACGGCTCCCAACCACTGACACTCCATGCCCACGGCAAACCCCTCTAAGCTTCCCGCCACCTTTCCCCACGCTTTCCCCAATCTTGGAATACCCTTGGAAACGACCCTCCCCCACACACACACTGCCCAGCTGCCTCTTGACAAGTCTACTACCACTGGGGAGGCCTTCTGATTCCATGCCGGTCTCAGGAGAAAGGAGAGGCCCAGATCCAGGCTGGGATGCCCCTCTCCCTCTTCTCCAGGGTGAGGGAAGTTGGTCACTATAAGCCCGTTGAGGACTGGGATTGTCTCTCTTTATTGCTGTATTGTACTTTCCAAGCACTTAGTACAATGCTCTGCACACAATAAGCGCTCAATAAATATGACTGAATGACTTTTTCTTTCCAAGCGCTTAGTACAGTGCTCTGCACACAGTAAGTACTCAATAAATACGATTGCATGAATGAATGGCCGTTGTTGCTCTCTCCTCAGGGAGGTGGCCAAGGGTCCGGAAGAGGGGAGCTGAGTCTGCACCGGAGGGGCTGGATGCAACGTGGCCCTGAGGCCCCAGATCCCGCGCTCTCCCATCCGCCTCCTCACCTTGTCAGCCATGATCATGGAGGCGCCGCCGTGGATCCCCAGGATGGGGATCAAGGTCTGCGAGGAGATAAAATCCAAAATCTGCGCAATGGCCTCCTGGTCGGTGTCGTCGCCGAACACGAGGCCGTGGATGCGGGCGCCCGACATGAGGTCGCACACGTGCGTGATGAGGCTCTTGGGGTCGGTGCGGTTGACCAGCAGGGCCACCACGTTGACGTCAAGGGCCAGCTCGGCCGCCCGGTCCCGGCTCCACAGGCCGCGGATGTCCCGCTCGGTCACGTCGTGGCTGCGGCCCAGCAGCACGGCGATGTTGAGTGCCGGGGGGCCCTTCTCTGCACCGCGCCCCGCGCCCTGTGCCACCAAAAGCGCCGCCAGGACCGGCAGCGCCCAGGCGCCCACGATGCCCATCGTCGCCAGCTGCTGTCCCTGGGGGGTGGACACAGGGAGAGGGCGGGGAGGTGAATGTCCGGGACACCTGCAGAATAGTCGGTGCAGATGCCCCCATCCTCTGGCCTGGAATGCCCTCCCTCCTCAAACCCGCCAGAGAAAAATAAAAAAATAATAATAAAATAATAATGGCATTTATTGAGCACTTACTATGTGCAAAGCACTGTTCTAAACGCTGGGGAGGTTACAAGGTGATGACATTGTCCCACGGGGGGCTCACGGTCTTAATCCCCATTTTACAGATGAGGTAACGGAGGCACGGAGAAGTTAAGTGACTTGCCCAAAGTCACACAGCTGATAATTGGCAGAGCTGGGATTTGAATCCATGATCTCTGACTCCAAAGCCCGTGCTCTTTCCACTGAGCCATGCTGCTTCTCCCCCCCACCCACTCGAAGCCTTACTGAAGGCACATCTCCTCCAAGAGAAGCAGCGTGGCTCAGTGGCAAAAGCACGGACTTGGGAGCCAGAGAACGTGGGTTCTAATCCCAGCTCTGCCACTTGACTGCTGTGTGACCTGGGGCAATCCACTTCACTTCTCTGAGTCTCAGTGACCTCATCTGTAAAATGGGGATGAAGACTGCGAGACCCTCGTTGGACAACCTGACGACCTCGTATCTACCCCAGGGCTTAGAACAGTGCTTGGCACAAAGCAGCACGGCATAGTGGTTAGAGCACAGGCCTGGAGTCAGAAGGTCATGGGTTCTAATCACGGCTTCATCACTTGTCTGCTGTGTGACCTTGGGCAAGCCACTTCACTTCTCTGAACCTCAGTTGCCTCATCTGTAAAATGGGGTTGAAGACCGTGAGCCCAGCATGGGACAACCTGCTGACCTTGTATCTAACCCGGTGCTTAAAACAGTGCTTGGCACAGAGTAAGTGCTTACCAAATACCATAACTGTTATTAAGAGACCTTCCCAGAGTAAGCCTCCCTTTTCCCAGACTAAGCCCCAATTTTCCTCAGGCTCCCTCTTCTCCCCATTGCCCCGACTCACTCCCTTTGCTCTACCGCCCCTCCCCACCCCACAGCACTTGTGTATGTATGTGCATGTCTATAATTCTATTTATATTAATGCCCATTTACTTATTTTGATGCTTATATATCTATAATTCTATGTATTTATATTAATGCTATTGATGCCTGTTTACTTGTGTCTGTCCTCCCCCCTGCTAGACTGTGAGCCCATTTTGAGCAGAGTTTGTCTCTCTTGCTGAATTGTACTTTCCAAGTGCTTAGTACAGTGCTCTGCACACAGTAAGCGCTCAATAAATACGATTGAATGAGTAAGTGCTCAATAAATATTGAATGAATGAATTTCCCACTCCCTCCAGCACCAACCTGACTCACTCCCTTGCCTCTCCCCACCCCACCCCCCCCCCGACCCCCGACCCCACAGCCCTTGTACATATTTCTGCAATTTTCTTTATTTGCACTGATGTCTGTTTACTTGTATTGATGTCTGTCTTCCCCCCCTCTAAACCTTGAGCTGGTGGTGGGCAGGATTGTCTGTCTTCATTGATGATGATGATGAGGATGGTATTTGTTAAGCACTTACTATGTACCAAGCACTGTTCTGAGCACTGGGGTAGAGACAAGGAATCAGGTTGTCCCACGTGAACCTCACAGGCTTAATCACCATTTTCCAGATGGGGTAACTGAGGTGCAGCGCTCCAGAGCTTAGAACAGTGTTTGGCACATAGTAAGCGCTTAACAAATACCACCGTTATCATCATCATGAAGTGACTTGCCCAAAGTCACACAGCTGACAAGTGGAAGAGCAGGGATTAGAACCCACGACCCATATGTGACTCCCGAGCCCGTGCTCTTTCCACTGAAGAGCACTGACTGCTCCCACAATCGCTGCATTGTAGTTTCCCCAGCGCTTAGTCCAGTACAGTCCAGCGCAGCGCGGAGCGGCAGCGCCCCCTGGCGGCCGCCTGTCAATCAATCAATCAATCGTATTTATTGAGCGCGTACTGTGTGCAGAGCACTGTACTAAGCGCTTGGGCAGTACAAGTTGGCAACATATAGAGACGGTCCCTACCCAACAGTGGGCTCTCAGTCTAAAAGGGGGAGACAGAGAACAAAACCAAACATACTAACAAAATAAAATACGTAGAATAGATATGTAAAGTAAAATAAATAGAGTAATAAATATGTACAAACGATTGATTGATTGATTGATTGATTGAGCGCTTACTGTGTGCAGAGCACTGTACTAAGCGCTTGGGAAGTACAAGTTGGCAACATATAGGGACGGTCCCTACCCAACAGTGGGCTCACAGTCTAAAAGGGGGAGACAGAGAACAAAACCAAACATACTAACAAAATAAAATAAATAGAATAGACACGTACAGGTAAAATAAATAAATAAATAAATAGAGTAGTAAATATGTACAAACGATTGATTGATTGAGCGCTTACTGTGTGCAGAGCACTGTACTAAGCGCTTGGGAAGTACAAGCCGGCAACATCTAGAGACAGTCCCTACTCAACAGTGGGCTCACAGTCTAAAAGGGGGAGACAGAGAACAAAACCAAACACACTAACAAAATAAAATAAATAGAATAGATACGTACAGGTAAAATAAATAAATAAATAAATAAATAGAGTAATAAATACGTACAAACGATTGAGTGCTTACTGTGTGCAGAGCACTGTACTAAGCGCTTGGGAAGTACAAGTCGGCAACATATAGAGACAGTCCCTACCCAACAGTGAGCTCACAGTCTAAAAGGGGGAGACAGAGAACAAAACCAAACACACTAACAAAATAAAATGAATAGAATAGATATGTACAACGAAGATAAATAAATAGAGTAATAAATATGTACAAACGATTGATTGATTGATTGAGCGCTTACTGTGTGCAGAGCACTGTACTAAGCGCTTGGGAAATACAAGTTGGCAACATATAGAGACAGTCCCTACCCAACAGTGGGCTCACAGTCTAAAAGGGGGAGACAGAGAACAAGACCAAACATACTAACAAAATAAAATAAATAGAATAGATATGTGCAAGTAAGATAGAGTAATAAATATGTACAAACATATATACATATATACAGGTGCTGTGGGGAAGGGAAGGAGGTAAGATGGGGGGGATGGAGAGGGAGGCGAGGGGGAGAGGAAGGAAGGGGCTCAGTCTGGGAAGGCCTCCTCGAGGAGGTGAGCTCTCAGAAGGGAGGAAGAGAGCCAGCTTGGCGGATGGGCAGAGGGAGGGCATTCCAGGCCCGGAGGTCGATGGCGGGACAGGCGAGAACGAGGCACGGTGAGGGGATTAGCGGCGGAGGAGCGGAGGGTGCGGGCTGGGCTGGAGAAGGAGAGAAGGGAGGTGAGGTAGGAGGGGGCGAGGGGATGGACAGCCTTGAGAGCCTGTCCGCGGGTCGCCCGCCGGTCCGCGGCAGGGCGAGCAGCGCAGCGCGGAGCGGCGGCGCCCTCTGGCGGCCGCCTGTCCGCGGGTCGTCCGCCCGCCGCAGGGTGGGCGCAGCGCGGAGCGGCAGCGCCCCCTGGCGGCCTCCTGTCCGCGGGTCGGCCGCCCCTCCGCGCGGAGCGGCAGCGCCCCCTGGCGGCCGCGCCCCCGCGTCCCGCCGCTCCTCTCCGGCCGCCCGCTGCAGCGCCCGTCCGCTCCCCGCGCCTCGGGCCCACTTACCGGGATCCTCGGAGAAGGTGGAGGCTGCGGTGGGGCGCGCTTCGCCCGCGGGCATGTCGGCCGCCTCAGCGGCAGCCGGGGTCACGGGGCGCCCCCATCCTGCGGCCCCAGCGCGCTCCTCCCGAGGCCGCCCCGCGCCGCCCGCATCGCCCCCGCAGGAGGCGGCTACCCCAGCAGGAGGGTCTGCAGCAGGGCTCTGCCGGGGGAGAAGGAGGGAGACGGGAGGGAGACGGGAGGGGAGATGAGCCGGACGGGTGGCATGTGCCTCAGAGAGACACCCCAGTGCGCCTCCTCTCGAACCCAGGGCCGGGCGGTCCTCGTGGCCACCCTGGTTGCCCCCCACCCCCTCCTCCGCCGGGCCCGGGGGACCCAGGCCCCCCGAGGCGCCCAGACTCACCGCAGCCCCCCTCCGCATAGTTCCCAGCGCCGCCGCCTCCAGGTCATCTCCGAGGCCGGGAAATGCGGGATTTCAGGCGCTCGAAGCCCCCCCGCCCCGACCAGTCCCCTTTTCCTCTCCGGGCGCGGGACGGCGGGACGCCCGGGGCCTCAAGGAGGACGCCCCCGGCTCTCCGCAACGCTTCCAGCAGCGCCAACGCGGGGGCTCTGGGTGGGGAGGGGGCGGACCCCGCAGCAGCCGCCCCCCGGGGAGGGGAGGGGAGGGGTCCGCAGGGCCGCCCCGCGCCCCACGGGGCACTTTATTCAGCGCCCGGCCCTGGGAGAGGCGTCCCCCCCCAGCCCCCCTGGGGGACGGAAAATCCCCCTCCCCTGGCGGGCCCTGCAGTGTCCCGGTGGGGAGGGTCCCGGGAGGCGCGGGTCACAGCCCGGAGGGCAGCGGGGGCTGGGGGCGACGCCCGCCCACCACTCGCCAAGAGCCGCTGGCCGTGGTCCTGCTCCACCCAACCTCCCCGGCCAGCCCTGCCCCGCTCCTTTCCTTCCCCTCTCCGCTCCTTGCCAGTCCTTCCCGGCTGCTTTCCCTCTCTGCCCCTTTCCCTCTCTTCTCCTTTCCCTCCCTGCTCCTTGCCAGTCCTTCCCGGCTCCTTTCCCTCCTCCCTGCTCCTTGCCAGTCCTTCCCGGCTCTTTTCCTTCCCTGCTCCTTTCCCCCCACCCGGCGCAATTGGAGCCCCGGCTTTATGATGCCACGGGAGGGGAATCAATTATTCCACGCTCAGCAGCGCAACCCTCCTCCCTTTACCTAACAGGTCCCCCCCCCCCTTACCCCGCACCCCAACAAACTCACACACACACACGCACATCTTCCCTCCTCCCTCTCCCTCCCCGCACACTCTCTTTCCCTCTCTTAGACACACACATCTCCATACCTTGGTCTTGGATAAGTGCACTGTTCCCCTCCCTCCAACCCTCTCCCCCAGGGCCACCCCCTTCTCTTCCACCTTTTCCCCAGGACCCCAAGATCTGGGGCCCGGAAACTCTTCCCTTGGGGGGGGGGGGGGGGCGGTGGGCAGATCGCCCCCGTCCCTGCCAGCTGGAACCAGGGGGATGAGAGAAGATGGGAAAAGGAAGCTGGGGGAGGGAGCCACACTCTGTGTGGGCTGTTTCCTAAGTTACAGCGACCACAGCCATCCCGGGCTCAGCTTTCTCGGCTGCCTTTCCTTCCAGGAGTCTCTGGGGAGCTCAGGGGGAAACTGAGGTCACCGGCACCCAGTGCGGTCAGCGGATCTCCCCGAAAGTCTCACGGCAGGGGTCCAGATGGAGCCCCGTCAAACTCGTGGGCCGAAGTATTTCCACCAGACAAGTTATACAATAAAACCGCCCTAGTTTGTCCATTCCAGGGTGAATAGCAGCTCTCCCGCTGGGATCGGTTTTGTTCGGGAATTCAACGTGTATTAACGTAAGGAGTCACATTTCCTTATTCATGCTACCCACCCCTTCCTACCTCTTTGGGGGTACAGCTAACCCGCAAGAACAGTGTTTGACACCAAAGAATAGCCCAGGAGGAAAAGGTTAATTTAGTCTGAGCAGTGTGTCTCAGTGGAAAGGGCATGGGCTTGGGAGTCAGAGGTCATGGGTTCTAATCCAGGCTCTTCCACGTGTCTGCTGTGTAACCTTGGGCAAGTCACTTAATTTCTCTGAGCCTCAGTTCCCTCATCTGTAAAATGGGGATTAAGACTGTGAGCCCCACGTGGGACAACGTGATCACCTTGTATCCTCCTCAGGGTTTAGAACATGCTTTGCACATGGTAAGCGCTTAACAAATGCCATTATTAATTCTCTGAGCCTCAGTTCCTTTAACTACCAAATGGGGATCCATTACCCTCTCTCCCTCCTACTTAGATTGTGAGCTCCATGTGGGACAGGGACTGTATCTGGTCTAACTTGTATCTACTCCAGCACTTAGAACAGCATTTGACCAATAAAAAGCACTTAACTATAATAATATAATGATGATGATGATGATGATAATGATAACAACGATGACTCAGTCTAGGTCCTAGTTAGTGGACAACCAGGTGATTCCCTGAATCCTTCCTAGGAATCTGATGTCCAGAGGTCCCAGAGTCAGAGAGTTCTCCGGCCTAAAAGACCTTCACTCTAGAAAACCCCCACTCCTCTAGCTCTGAAGTGGCCTAACCTGTGGGTCAGCCATTGTGGTCAGCCAGAGAAGGGTCTTTTTGCAATTATCATATTCATCATCACAAACAGCAATTTCTGAGCCCTACTTTGGACAGAGCACTGTACTAAACATTTGGGAAACATATGATAGAAACCGAAAACTTAGTCCTTTCCCTTGAAGTGTTTATAATCTAACTTGGGAACAAAATAATAGAAATAGGTAAATATGCAATTGGAAAAGAGAAAAAAATAGATTGAGTTGTAAAAAAAAAACATACCCGTAAATACATAGCTAATTAGCAATCAAATGAGCAGAGAGATACATGAATGGTAAAGGGGCTAGGTGACGGGCTGACCAGCTCATGGATAGGGACCATGACTATTTATTGCGGCATTGTACTCTCCTAAGCACTTAGTACAGTACTCTGCAACAGTAAGCGTCATTAGATATGATTGAATGCATGAATGACGATGGAGGGTATGATTATTTAAGAGGGTTTTGATTTGGTGGAGCAGAGCATTCATGGAGGGGAAAAGATCAGGCTAATATGCCACAGTTGAGAGAATTGAGAGGTACAGCCACAAGACTGATTTAGGGGGAGTGCAGAGTGTAAACTGGTGTTTAGCAGGAGGAGAGAAGAGAGAGAAATGGGAGATAGCGGGAGAATAGTATTGAAGCCAGTCGTGAGAAGGATTGAAGATTTTCGAAGATTTTGTTCTCTGAAAGACGCTTCAGAAAGATGAAATGTGTCATTGTACCAAGGATAAACTAAAGAAGAGAGAGTGGAGGCAGGGAAACCAGGTTAAGGTCCATTTCCAGGCACCCTGGGGAAATTACCATCTACCATAGTCTCTTCCATCTGATCCTGTGACCAAAGCTTCTGTGGCCCTGAGAATTCTTTACAGTTCTTTTGGAGAAACATCGTGGCCTAGTGGAAAGAGCCAAAGGACCTGAGTTCTAATCCAGGCTCTACCTCTTGTCCACTATGTGACCTTGGGCAAGTCACTCCACATCTCTGCACCTCAGTTTCCTCATCTGTTTAATGGGGATTAAATCCTACTCCCTTCTACCTATACTGTGAATCCCATGCTGCATAGGGACTGTGTTCAATATGGTAACCATGGATCTACTACAAGGCTTAGAACAATGCTTGGCACATAGTAAGCCCTTAACTAATACCGTAATCAGTCTTATTTACAAAGCTTTGATCTCAGTAGGCTTGTGGCCAGGTAGAGTTACAATAAGAGTCAGTTATAATAGTGTTGAGGTCACTAAGCACAACTGCCCTTTCCCTCACCCCCTCTCTCCCTTCCTCCCTCCCTCCTTGAAGAGCTAATGAAATTCCTGTCAGGAAGCAGTGTTGCTTAATGGATAGAGCACAGGCCTGAGAGCCAGAGGATCTGGGGTCCAAATCCCGGCTCCACTTGCCGGCTGTGTGACTTTGGGCAAGTCACAAAACTTCACTGTGGTTCAGTTTCCTCAAATGTGAAATGGGAATTCAATACCTGTTCTCCCTACTACTTGAACTATGAGCCCCAGGTGGGACAAGAGACAGTGACTGACCGGATTAACTTTCCCTCTATCCCGTAAGTTCGTAAGCTTGTTGTGGGCAGGGAACATGTCTACCAACTCATTTATGTTGTCCTCGCCGAAGCACTTAGTGTACTGCTCTCCACACAGTAAATGCTCAATAAATATGATTGATTGGATTGGATCTACCCCAGAGCTTAGAACAGTGCTTGGCACGTACACAGTAAAGGCAAAAATAAACAAAAATAAATTAATAAACAAAATAAATAAAAAGTTAAATAACAAAAAATAAAATAAATAGGTAAATACATAGGTAAATCACAGAACCCAGAATGTGTGTATGCTAACCAGTGTTCTGGTGAGATTTTATTTTATTTTTTTGTACTTTCAGCACTGCGCTGGCAGAGTAAGTTAGACTCAGCCTGCTGTTCACATTGAGGCAGATTGGGAACACGAGAGTAAATGAACTTGAATATCCATTCTGATTACGTTTGTTTGGGCCTCTCTCTGGGACACTGTTGATATACAGAACGATTTGTCCCATTCCTTGGCATTGTGGAACTTTCCCTATTGTAGCTCCCATCCCTATTACTCTTCCATATTCTAAACCAGCTTTCTAGAGAAGAACAAACACTAATCAGCTCCCTCCTCCCTCCCCCACCCCCAACTCCCCCAAAATCTCCTACTGTTCTCTTCCCTTCTCTTTGGTTAACTTTGATTAACTTGGGACTGAAATGAATGAAGCTGGCACACTTTCCCATTCTCCTTCCATCCAGTGATACAAACTCCTTGCCAGGAAGGGAAGCTCTGTTGTTTTTTTTTTTTTTCTTTTACTTAATAGTGTCAAGCGAACCAAACACACACCTACATACACACCAACACACAGACACAGACACACACAAACACACAGATATGTCCCCAAAGAAGAGCAGCAGGGCATAGTGGATAGAGTATGATCCTGGGAGTCAGAAGGTTTCTAATCCAGGCTCTTCCACTTGTCTGCTATGTGAACTTGGGCAAGTCACTTCACTCCTCTAAGCCTCTAACTCTCTGCCTCATCTATAAAATGGGGATTGAGACTGTGAGCCCCACATGGGACAGGGACTGTATCCAACCTGAGTTGGTTGTATCCACCATAGTATACTTAGTACAGTGCCTGGCACATAGTAAGCCCCTAACAAATGCCATAATTATCATTATTGTTATTATTATTATTGTTCTTAGAGACTGCTTGCTATCTCCTTTCTCCTCTCCCTCCACTCTTTATTCTCTTATTCCCAGCCTCACGTTTTTCTTCCTCCCTAGGATTCCAGGTCTGTCCAACAATAATAAAAATAGTAATAATTATTGGTATCTGTTAAGAACTTACTATGTGTCAAGCACTCCATTAAGTGTTGGGGTAGATACAAGATAAGGCCAGAAACAGTCTCTGTCCCATATGGGGTTTACAATCTAAATAGGAGGGAGTAAGATTTAATCCCCATTTTACAGATGAGGAAATTGAGCCACAGAGAAATTAAATGACTTGCCCAAGGTTACACATCCAGCAAGTGGCAGAGCCCGAACTGAAACCTAGGTCCTCCCAACTCCCTGGTCCAAGCTCTTTCTACTAGGCCAAACTCTTTCTCAGCCTCTGACCCCACAGAGCTGAATTTCCAATTCTCTAAAGGAGTTCTCTGAACCCTCATTGCCCCTCAACTCTTTTCTGCTGGAAATTGGAGGCCAAAAGACTCAGCTACTGAGAAAGAGAGAGCCAGGTCCCTTAGGGATCTTGAAATCCGCAATTAAAACCCAGACACTTAAAGGAACATTTCCCTCAGATTGCTTTTGTTTTCCTCGGTGTACATTTAGGCACAGAAAGAGGTGGGTAGAGCAGGGCAAAACAAGGAAAAGAAATTGCTACCAAAAAAAGGAAATAAAGACTGGAAGGGGAAGGGGCCAGGTGTACTTCCTGACTTGCCCATCGATCTTTTCCCAGCCACCAGGAAGAGTAGCTAAGCTGAGCCTCTCGGGCACTTCTGATGGTCACTTCCCAAGCTACCTGAAGATGACCTAATTAACGAGCCCGCAATAGCTTTTCCTATGGCGTCTGCTCAGTGCAGTGATGTCAGTCAACTGTTACCTTGCTTAAATGTGGGCTGTGTGTGTGTGCGCTGTGTATAGGAATATTTACAATGTGCAGTGTCGCTTTTGTTTTCCAGTAGAAAAGATTAATTTTTTGGATTTCAATCAAAACTAGTGGCAAGAACTCTTCTCACTAGCCGGAAATAGACTCTGGTATACTGTGGTTCTTCGGAAACTGATATCTGGAGGGGGCACCTTGGGATAAAGGCATTGGAACAAAGAACCTAAACTTCAAATTACTCATCAGATGCATCCACGTCAGGCAGTAGAAAGACCCTACCTAGCCTGTTTGCCAAAGGATTTTATGATCCTGTAGCCTGAAGCAGCGTGGCTCAGTGGAAAGAGCCCGGGCTTTGGAGTCAGAGGTCATGAGTTCAAATCCCAGCTCCGCCAACTGTCAGCTGTGTGACTTTGGGCGAGTCACAACTTCTCTGTATACCTCACCTGTAAAATGGGGATTAAAACTGTCAGCCCCCTGTGGGACAACCTGATCACCTTGTAACCTCCCCAGTGCTTAGAACAGTGCTTTGCACATAGTAAGTGCTTAGCAAATGCCATCATTATTATTATTATTAGCTCGGGCTAGCAGGTGATTTTCTCCCCACCTAGACTGTAAGCTCATAGTGGGCAGTGAATGTGTCTGCTGATAGTTGTATTGTACTCTCCCAAGTTGTTTACTACAGTGTTCTGCACTTAGGAAGCACTCAAAATGTATGATTGAATGAACATACCTGTCTTTCCAGGGCTGTACCTACCCACTGGCAGCCCCCTTTTTTGCACAATTCATGTTCAGCACTTAGAACAGTGCTTGCACATAGTAAGCACTTAAATGCCATCATCATTATTATTATTATAAAGCCAGGTCCAGCTCTGCTGCTACGCTACCTCCTGGGGTCTGATATAGGGGAGAGAATCTCAGACGCTGAAGCTTTAGGAGCTGTAGAGGGGTTCATGGAAGAATTTTGTTACCATCTGAAGGTATAAGATGGGAAAGACAGCCTGAAGGGCCCCCAGACCCAAACAGAGGAGACTTTTTTTAGTTGCCCTAGCTATGACACTTAGATTCCATACAGTGGCATTACACATTGAACAGAATCAGCATATTCTGGGAGGAATCAATCAATAGCATTTATTGAGCGCTTACTGTGTGCAGAGCACTGTACTAAGCACTTAAAGGCCCCTGGTAAGGAATAACGCATCCGGGGACCAGCTGCAGAACGGCCCAACTTCAGGAATGTAGTTCTTATCTCATGAAGAAGCGAGGGATTATACACCATAGTGCAAGGAGGAACCCAAGCACCTGGAGTGTGGGAAAATACTGGACTTGGTCTGGAGGGTACTTCACCAGGTGATAATGCCCCCATAGTCCCCTCCCTCTAGTGTTTTCAGTAAGTCAATCATAGTTACTGAGCGCTGTGTGCAGAGCGCTGTACTAAGAGCTTAGGAGAGTACAACATAAGAGACACATTCCCTGACCACAGTGAATTTACAGTCTAGAGTAAAGCTCACACCCAAGCTACAATTTAGGGTAAACTGGCACAGATAATAAAAATATGCTGCTTATCCCTTGCTACTGGGACTCACCATGGACCTTATGGTGCCTGGATTCCCCCTGCAGCCACTTTGCGGAGCCTTTATGTGTCCCTCTGCTGACTGGAGCCTAAGCCCTCTCTTCCTATTTATGAATAAATAAGCTAAGTACCTACCCATTGTTCAGCTTGGTGTGGCCCTCTAACTCTATATGCTCGCTGTGGGCAGAGAATGTGTCTGTTTATTGTTATAGTGTACTCTCTCAAGCACTGCACACAGTAAGCGCTCAATAAATATGATTGACTGAATGTTCCCTGTCCACAATGAGCTCACAGTCTAGAGGGGAGCCAGACAATAATAAACACATTCCCTGCCCACAATGAACTTATAGTTTTTTTTGGGGGGGGGGGGAAGTGGGGGAGGGGTCTGAGGTGAAACCTCCCAGCCTGTGAATGAGGAAAATATGACAAGAAGACCTATCACCTTGCAGGTGTGCAACTCACCTGTCTCCTCCTCTCTCCCTGAATTTGAGAGGTGGCTGATATTTGTTCTGCCGCACCTGCTGACTGTGACTCAGAGAATCAATGCTTCATGCCAGCTAATGTTCACTCTCTAGGCCGTGGATGGCATGGGGCTTCTCTTGAATCTGAGTGCTGGCGAAGCTGATAGAGAGGGCTTGTGTTCAATAGATGTGTTGCAGGATTTTCTGGAAATGTTGGTGAGAATCAGCGTTATCAGCAAAACGACCAATTTGAGTGCCTGTGATGTGGAATCACCCTTGATTTCCAAAAGGCCATATCAAACAAAAACTTCTTACCATCAATTTTAATAAAGCACTGAATTACCTTGCCCCCTCCTACTTAACCTCGCTACTCTCCTACTACAACCTGGTCTGCACACTTCACTTCTCAAATGCTAACCTTTGTCTCATAATAATAATAATGGGTTTTTTTTAAGTTCTTACTATGTGTCAAGCACTATTCTAAGTACTGGAGCACTGTTATCTCTGGATGAGCAATAAAGGAAAAAGATGACCATGTTCATTTTGTTGCCCAAGCTTTTCCCAAAGGGGTGAATGGGGTGGGGAATGGGGAGGGAAATTTGCAAACTGGGAATGCTTTCAAGTTGGCTTGGCAAGGCTGATGGACCCCACACACAGGTGCACACACAATCAGATTAATATCTTTCAAACTAATAAACAGTGAAAATCACCCCTGTACTCTTAAACTGCCATCTGTGTAAACCCCAACTGAATCAGAGATGAGCAAAATGCCAGCAATTCGCTTCCTATTTATGCCGAGTGCTTGCTTCGGCGAAACAGAAGGGTCTATCTTTAAACAGATGAATTTTCATGGACTTTACTGCTTTGGTGCCTTGGGTGCATGCATACTGGGAGGTGGTCCAAATCGGGTGGTCTAGGGTGGCACCAGGACAGCCAGGATCAGACCATGCCACGCTCTGGGAGCAGGGCAGCCACTACATGGCAATTAGGCCGCCTGGAGCAGAGGAAACCCGCTGATTCCCTGCCGAGCTGCCAGATCCCAGCCTGAAAGGCCCCGGCTGGTTGGCGGAAAAGCCTGGCTTGTCTGCCATCACTCTGACCACGGATTGGGTGGGGTCACTGTTTCTCCCGCAGCACATCCCGAACAGCCGTGCTAGCCCTGTTCTGCTTCAATCAGCAGGCAAATCCTGAATGCCAGGTTTGTAAGAGGTGGAACGGCAGCCTTGTAGAATGACAGAAGCTGAGAGATGGATGGGGCCTCAAGTAGTCACCTGATCCAGCCCCCTGTCTCCAAGGCAGGTGAATGTCTGAGCCATCCAGGGCAAGGGGGCTGCCTCACCTTTTCTGAAAGATCTCAAGGGGTGGAAAGTACACAACCTCCCTCAGAGGTCTATAACAGTGTTAAATCCCCTGTTAATGTGGTGGTTCTTCTCTGTGTATTACCCGAATCTGTCCTGTGGCAATTTTTTTGCCTTTCCTCTTGTTTGGCCCTGTGTGGAACTTGAAGATACCTAGTCAGTGTGCCCCTGGAAGAAGAAGAAATCCTTCCAGTAGGCACCAAATTTCCACCCAGCAATAGGAAGCAACTGGAGAAGCTGCTATGTACCACCCACTGCTTGTCAGCCCCTGCTTCCAGCTCAGATTGACTCCACCTTCAGAGAAGTCTGGCTCCTGGACCCCCAGTCTCAACAGTGGGTGACACCAAGTCTAAGATAGGACTTTGGAGGGGGCCAAAAACTCATTACTCCCCTTCGGTTCCTTGCCAGCAGGCAGGAAGTCAAACATTCCTCACAGTCCCCTGCCTCCCCTTCCCCAACAATATAATCATAATAATTGTGTTATTTTTATGCCCTTCACTATGAGCCAAACACTGTACTGCGTACAGGGTTAGATACAATACAATCAGATCAGACACATTCCCCATCCCACATGGGGTTCACAGTCTAAATAGAGGGAGCTCATTGTGGGCAGGATTGTGTCTATTCATTCAATAATTCAATTGTATTTATTGAGCTCTTACTGTGTGCAAAGTACTGTACTAAGTGCTTGGGAGAGTACAGTATAATAACCGACACATTCCTGCCCACAATGAGTTCATAGCCTAACTTTAATTGTTATACTGTACTCTCCCAAAGAATTAGTACAGTGCTTTGCATACAGTAAGCACTCAAATATGATTGAATGAATATCCACCCCTATTTTACGGATGAGGTAACTAAGGAACAGAGACTCAATCAATCATATTTATTGTGTGCTTCCTGGATTCAGAGCACTATACTAAGTGCTAGGAAGAGACAATATAACAACAATGAATTTACAGTCTAGAGGGGAGCTCCTCTGGCCTAGAACTCCCTCCCTCTTCCTAGTTGAGACCCTCCACTCTCCCCATCTTCAAAGTCCTACCAAAGAAGTTAAGTGACTCATCCAAGGTTACCCAGCAGGCAAGTGGTGGAGCCAGGATTAGAACCTAAGTATCCTGATTCCCAGGCCTGTGCTCTTTCCACTGGGCCACATGCTTCTCCCACCCACCAAAACAATGAGAGCAAAGAAGCCAGACTAAGCCACAGGCAGGTATAACAATAATGAATAATAATTACTATTATGGTTATTTGTTAAGCGCTTACTATGCATCAGGCACTGTACTAAGCACTTGGGTGGATATAAGCAAACTGGGTTGGACACAGTACCTGGCCAGATGAGGCTCACAGTCTTGATCCCCATTTTACAGATAAGGTAACTGAGGCACATAGAAGTGAAGTGATTTGCCCAAGGTACCACAGCAGATAAGTGGCGGAGCCAGGATTAGAATCCATGACCTTCTGACTCCCAGGCCCGTGCTCGATCCACTTTGCCATTCTAGGATTTCGGAGCCGGAGATCTTGTCTGGTTTACACCCCATTCAGAGCTGGACGGTGCGGGGGCGGGAAGACCCACCAGCCTTCTAACAGAGAATCACAAAATCCGATTTCATTCCATTTTTTATATTAATGCAGGACGAATGCTAGTTGGCTATGAGAAACTCTTCAACAAGCTCCTTGTGGGCAGGGAATGTGTCTATTGTTACACTGGACTCTCCACAGCATTTAGTACAGTTCTCTACACACAGTTAAGTGCTCAGTAAATACGGTTGAGTGAATGGATACAGTGCCTTGCACTCAGTATGCGCTCAATAAATACAATTGAATGAATGAATAAACGCCAGTGCCAGGCTTCTAGGAATGCCTAGTTGCGGCTTCAAAGACCTCTTTCCTGTTTGAGACTGAATGGAGGACGATCAATTCCCAGGGAGCTTTTAAGTTGCTGCAAAGCGCTCTCTGGGGTTGCTTTTGCAACCACCTCTGAATCATGATGCTTTTCTTGACAGTGAATGCAGCTCTTTAGGACAATGCTGAGGGCCAGCCTTGGAAGGGATGGCATTAAAGGTCATGATTATTGATGGATTGCTTAGCCCACTATCTGAAAAGGAGCCACATTTTATAATCCTGGAGTTGGAAACACTTACACAGTATTCTGAATATAATAAACAATCAATACCACTGATTGAAATGGTATTGATTGGAAGTTTTCATGAGGTTATTTTTCTGTTTTGTTTTTGCTGTTTTTTTCCAATGGTATTTATTGAACATTTGCTATGTGCCAGGCACTGTACTAAGTGCTGGGGTAGATGAGAGTTAATCAGATTGGACACAGTCACTGCCCCACGTGGGGCTCACAGTCCAAGTAGGAGGGAGAACAAGCACTGAATCCCAATTTTACAGATGAGGAAACTGAGACACATAGAAGTTAAGTGACTTACCCCGGGTCACATGGCAGACAAGTGGTAGAGCTGGAATTAGAACCCAGATCCTCTGACTCCTAGGCCTTTGCTCTTTCCATTGGTCCAGGCTGCTTCTCAATAGCCCCTTTGTTCCTGCCCCTTACTTCCAGGCCTGGGAACACTTAAATCACAGAGAACTACGAGAAGCCTATTCTATTCTTAAAGGTCTCTAAGGTTGGAGACTCCACAGCCTTCTTTGATGGCATGTTCCCGTGTTATACCTCATAATTTCCGCCCATTCCCTATAATTCATCGCCAGAGCCAGGAGAGTTTGGGCTCTTCACTGGCAGAATTTTTGAGAGATATCAAGCAAGCTCAGTTGCTTAGGGGAGATACCTAGATGGGATCGAGGCTGGTCTCTCCCTGTAGCCATGGGGAACACATATGCTTTTTCTGTCAGCAAGGAGAGGAAATCTGTGTTTCACGAAATGCAGCCTACGGTGCTTTTCAGAATAGCTTTGGCACAATCTGATCTAAACAGACACTCTGGGTCCCCGTTCGGGCAGTACAGTGTGTGAGAAGATGGAAATGGAAAGGCCAGTGAAGCAAGAAGCTGGGGCTAAAAATGAATCCGGGGTCTCTCAGGGGGTCTTGCCATCTGGGTTGTCTCCACAGGGAAGGGAGGCAGCATGGTTTGTTGGGTTGTTTTTTTGACAGCATCTGGGCTGGAAGATCTGGGAGTTTTCAGGGAGTAGTGCAAGGAACACTCGCCAAACTCAGTTCACTCCTGGTCCAGGCTAGGGGTAGCATTTGTCCTGGGCCTTACCAGATAGGTAAATTTTCAGCTGGCCTCTCCCCTGTCTGGTACCATACAGCTCTAGACACTTTTGAGTCTGATATTTTTATTTTAAGCATAAGAGGAGCAGTGTGGCTTACTGGATAGAGCACAGGCCTGGGAGTGAGAAATAACTGAGTTCTAATCTGAGCTCCATTACTTATTTGCCATGTGATCTTTGACAAGTCACTTCACTTCTCTGGGCCTCAGTTACCTCATCTGGACAATGGGGATTAAGACTGTGAGCCCCATGTGGGACATGGACTGGGTCCAACCTGATTACCTGATCTCTACCCCAGTGCTTAGTAATAATAATAATAATAATAATAATAATAATGGCATTTATTAAGCACTATGTGCAAAACACTGTTCTAAGCGCTGATAATAATGGTATTTGTTAAGCACTTACTATGTGCAAAACACTGTTCTAAGCACTGGGGGGATATAAAGTGATCAGGTTGTCCCACGTGGGGCTCACAGTCTTCGTCCCCATTATACAGATGGGGTAACTGAGGCACAGACAAGTGAAGTGACTTGCCCAAAGTCACACAGCAGACAAATGGTAGAGTCGGGATTAGAACCCATGACCTTTGACTCCCAAGCTCATGCTCTTTCCACTGAGCCATGCTGCTTCAGTTCCTTGCACATAATAAGTGCTTAAAAAATGTCATTAAAAAAGCAACCAGGCTTTCTCCACCTCGGCTCCTGTCACCAAGTCCCAAGATACAGAAGGAGCACTGGCATTCATGGGGACCTGGGAGGTGAACACAACAGAACTGGAGAATGTCGGGGGAGAAGCAGTGGGCCCCCAGAGAAAAGCTTTGGTTCAGACAGACTTCTGCACCCTCACATCACCCAGTGCAAGATGCCAAATACACCCTGTTGTCCTGCCTCTGTAAGTACTCCCAACTGCCTCTCTAGTCCAAGCTGAATGGTCGTTGCCGTTTGTCACTACTCTGTGTCCATGGGAAATCCAAGAAATATGAGCCCTGTCATTCTCCTCTGGGCTGAAATG
This sequence comes from Tachyglossus aculeatus, assembly GCF_015852505.1. Classification (NCBI taxonomy): domain Eukaryota; kingdom Metazoa; phylum Chordata; class Mammalia; order Monotremata; family Tachyglossidae; genus Tachyglossus; species Tachyglossus aculeatus. The sequence continues at coordinate 75,651,168 of NC_052086.1, forward strand.
CTGGTGGGCAGAAGGGGATGACCACCTTCTTGCTTGGAGAAGAGCCAATTACCACCTGACTGACTGACACCCCTAGTTGCCCCCAGATGGTCCTTTTCACCTCTTCATAATGAACCCCCCAGGTACATACTGCTGGTTCCTTCTTAACAGATGATGCTGTTGCCTTCCTCCTCAGCAGGAAGCCCTCTAGGGAAAACCCTGCTATGCCTTATTGTTCATCTTAAGACAAAGGCTTAAGAAGCATGGTTTATTGGATAGAGCGTGGACCTGGGAGCCAAAAGAAACTGGATTCTAATCCCAGCTCTTCCACATTCCTGCTGTATGACCTTGGGCAAGTCACTTAACTTCTCTGGGCCTCAGTTACCTCATCTGTAAAAAATGAGGATTAAGGCTGTGAGCCCCACGTGGGACAAGGTCTATGTCCAATCTGATTAATTTTTACCTAACCCAGTGCTTAAAACAGTGCTTGGCACATAGTAAGCACTTAACAAGTACCATAATTTTTTAAGGAGCTTCACTGTATATGTTATTTCAATCTTTCTCTGGACATCTGTCATCAGGTCACCAACACACAATATCCACTGTGAGCCCTCGAGAGCTGTTCCAGGTGAGAATGATCATCCTTGTACATTCTGCAGTGTTTAGTGCGGGGCTCTGCACATAATAATAATAATAATGACATTTATTAAGTGCTTTCTATGTGCAAAGCACTGTTCTAAGCGCTGGGGAGATTACAAGATAATCAGGTTGTTCCATGGGGGACGGGGGGCTCACAGTCTTATTCCCCATTTTACAGATGAGGTAACTGAGGCACAGAGCAGTTAAGTGACTTGCCCAAAGTCACACAGTTGACAATTGGCAGAGGCAGGATTTGAACCCATGACCTCTGACTCAAAAGTCCATGCTCTTTTCACTGAACCATGCTGCTTCTCAGCGTGGCACTCGGTAAATATGAATGACTCCTATCCCTGCACCAACTTCTAGGGGTTGCCATTGTAGCTGTCCAGCATCTCTTACAAATAGGTTTTGATTCTAAACTGAGGCACAGAGAAGTGAAGTGACTTGCCCAGGGTCACACAGCAGACAAATGGCAGAGCCAGGATTAGAATCCAGGTCCTTCTGGCTCCCAGGTCAGTGCTCTATCCACTACTCCATGCTATTTCCCAAACCAGCTGGGAAGGTGAGGAGAGGGGCGAATCTCACCCAGTATCAGTGCTTTGTGGGATTTAGTAGTTTTGGTATTTGTCAAGCACTTACTGTGTTCCAGGCACTGTACTAAGCGCTGGCACTGTGGAGTCCTGATGCCAGGTAGAGCCAATGGATTTGGTGTCCCTAGCCAGGAGGCAAATGGACAAAAACCCATAAGTTGCTTTTTGTTTGTTTGTTTTTAATGGTTTTTGTTGAGCATTTACTATGTGCCAGGCACTGTTCTAAGCACTGTAGTAGATACAGAGTAATCAGGTTGGACACAGTCCCTGTCACACATAGGGCTTACAGTCTTAATCCCCATTTTACAGGTGAGGTAACTGAGGCTCAGAGAAGTGAAGTGACTTGCCCAATGTCACACATCAGTACAAGTGAATGAACTCAGGTCCTTCTGATTCCCAGGCCCATGCTCTATCCATTATGCTGCGTCACTTCTCTTTTTTGAGCCAAGGAGCTGGAGGACCTGCATCTCCCCTCCAATCCTCCCCTTTATCTCCATCATTGTTTACAACTCCACCAGGATTTCTCCTTTTCTTTTCGCCTTTTGGTCCTCTTTTCTTCTCTCTCAGCCATAATTTATCTTTGTGTGCATCTTTGTCAGCAATTCTTGCTCTCCTGCTCCCTCAGAAGGACTGAAAGTTTCTCCAATCTACATCAAAAGAAGCAGCATGTCCTAGTGGAGAGAGTACAGGCCTGGAAGTCAGAAGGTCATGAGTTCTAATTCTGGCTCCACCACTTGCCTGCCGTATGGTCTTGGGCAAGTCACTTCACTTCTCTGGGCCTCAGTTACCTCATCTGTAAAATGGAGATTAAGACTGTGAGCCCCATGTGGGACAGAGACTGTGTTCAACCCAATTTGCTTGTATCCACCCCAGAACTTAGTACAGTCCTTGGCACATAGTAAGCACTTAAATACCACAGTTATTATTATTACCGAGAAAACTCTCTAGGAGACTTTTGTGCCCTGCAACCCAGTCCCTGTCCTCTCCCAGAACAAGTGCTTAATACGTACGGTGCTCTGCATACAGGAAGCGCTCAATAAATACCATAGATGACGATGCTGATGATCAGCACCAGCTCTGGCCAATCCCATCCCTGGGAGGGGGAGTGTCGTGGCTTCTACCGTCATCACGCTTTGTAAAATTCTGATTTTGTCACTCCCTCAAGCCTGAGCATGGCTCCTCTCATCTCTGGTCCGTGGCTCACCTTCTTGGGATGGCTCCTGGCCTGGACCACTGATGTGTGGCCATGTTCAGGGATAAGTGGAGTTGCAGAAGCCATTAGGATTAGTCTTTATGGAGCGCTGGGTCCTTGGAGAACCCAGGCCACGTGCCCTGAAAGCTAAAAGCTACAGGTCCCCATGAGGCAATCAGGTGAGACACTAATCTCCACGGTTCATTCTCAAGGTGTAATTTCTTCTTTTTCTATAAATGACCAAGGTGGAAGATATGGAGGAGGAGGGAAACATGGAAGGGGAAAGCAAGGAAGGGATAAACAAGGAGGAGGAGGAGGAGGTGGCACCTATTCCCAGAAGACCATCAAAGCCATCTCCATCTCCCCATTACCTTGCTTATTAGGCAGAATACAACAATGACCCTTTCACTGTTGGTGGAGGTGGGGCTCATATTTGGCACACTTGTGGGAGAACCAATAAGCTCACTATGGGTAGGGAACATGCCTATTGATTCTGTTGCATTGTACTCTCTCAAGGCTTGGTACAGTGCTCTGCACATAGTAAATTCTCACTAAATACTGTCTATTGATTCTCCTGTTACATTAAAGCTTGGCGAGGGGAGAGAAGTGGAGTGAGGCTGGGGTTATAGGGGGGAAAAGGCAGGTTGATCTCCTGTCTCCCCTGAAATGCAGGTGATACTTAAGCTTCTGTTTCCCTTGGCCTAGAGCAGTCATCCTGTCCTATGAGGTGAGACTCTTAGAGAATTTAGAGGGACCAAGAATCTGGAATAGGGGACGGTCTCACAACCGCCCCCCCCCCCCCCCCCCTCAAAAATGTCCAGCTGGCAGACTCTTGCTGAGAGCTTGAGCTGACTTGAGAAGAGGTGACAGAGACTGATTGTCCATGTCTTCTGGTCTCCTTTAGACTTTAAGCTCCTTGTGAACAGGGAACCTGTATATCAACTCCATTATATTGGACTCTCACAGTCGCTTAGGACAGTGATCAGTGCAGAGTAAATGCTCAGTGAATACAACTGACTAATTGACTGAAACCTTGATCAAGTTCCGTAAAGCTGTCGGGGCCCCAGGAAACAGAAGAGCAGAAATGCAACTTGACTTGGGCAACTACCATTTTCTCTTGTTAGGAGAGAAAAGATTGACACAGTGTTTCTTCCCTCTACAAATCATGAACCAGTCCTTGGTAGGCCAAAACGTCAAGAGAGAAACTCGGTGTCAGCCTCTTTCCCATCATTTTTGCCTTTTTTTTTCTGGTATTTGTTAAGTGTTTACTAGGTGCCACGCACCGTACTAAGCATTAGGGTAGATAAAAGCTTCTCAGGGTGGACAGAGTCCCTGTCCCACATAGGCCTCGCAGTCTTAATCCCCATTTTACAGATAAAGTAACTGAGGCACAGAGAATGAAGTGACTTGTCCAAAGTTACACAGCAGACAAGTGGCTGTTCTGGGGTAAGAACCTAGGTTCTTCCGACTCTCAGACCTGTGCTCTATCCAGTAGGCCTTGCTGATTCTCTTTAGCTGAACAGGTTTCACTCAGAATTTACTAAAATTGCATCCTTGTAATTGACTGCATTTAGGTCTCTGACTCCTTCTCCCACCATCCCATTTGCTCAGGTAAACCTTCTCTCCCATTCACTCTAGTCTCCCTCCCATTCACTCTCTCTCACTTCCCAGTCCATGCACCCTCTCTCTCTCTCTAAATCTTCGTTTCCTCCTTTTCCTAGCTTCTCTGGTGCTCCTTCAACTCAGTCTTTCTGTTTCTCCTTTCTCTCTTCCTTCCATTTGTGTCTGTGCCCCATTATTCCCTGTCTTCCATGAAATTCCCGATGGCCTAAACACCACTCTTTTGTTTGTTGAGAATTTCATTTTGTTTTTCTCTTCTTTCCTTATCTCTGCTTCCTCTCCCATTTTCTTTTTCTCTCCTAACTTTCCTTTCTCCTCTTTTCCTTGTTGCTTCTCCGTCTTTTATTTTCCCCTAGCTCCACTTACATTCTCTCAAGGACTCTGCCCAACTCAGCTCCTAACCCTACTCAAGCAGAGGACAAGATGGTTGTCTCAGGCCCATTGCTTCCTGGGTCCAGAGGCTGCAGGGATCTGGGGGGGCCTCACTTGTGTAAAGCCCCACTCTCTGCCCAGGCCAGAGGGAGGGATTAGCAGGTGGTCTCAGGCTCCTGATCAACTTCTCCTCCTCCCAGTCACCCTCCTGCCCAGCTAAATCATCACTAATTCACAGGCATCCTTCTGAGAGTGGCCACCGTTCTTTCTGGGACAGACCAATGGCTTCACTGACCTTAAAGACACTAGACCGTAAGAAGGAAGGTCTGTTTTTCCTGAGCAATTAAGGAATTTGAAAAACAGGGCACTTGCAGGCTCTGCAGGAGCATCTGAACGGTTCCTCCTCCTCCACCTCTTCTTCCTCTTTTCCTCCTTCTCCCCTTCTTCCTCCTCTCCTCCTTTTTCTTTCTCCTCCTCCTCTCCCTCATTGTCCTCCTCCTCCTCCTCCTCCTCTTCCTCCACCTCCCTCCAGCTTGGGCCTTCTTCAGGGGTCTGCAGAGCCCCCAGTGTCACACCAGAAGGGATAGGCTTTGGGGTTGTTCTGCTGTTGGGTCAGGGCTGCAGGGGCCAATACAGAGGATAATGATAATAACTGTGGTATTTGTTAAGTGCTTACTACGTGCAATGCTTTAGGGTAGATACAAGGTAGTCAGGTTGTCCCACATGGGGCTCACAGTCTTAATCCCCATTTTACAGATGAGGGAGCTGAGGCACAGAGAAGTGAAATGGCTTTCCCAGGGTCACACAGCAGACAAGTAGCAGAGCCAAGACTAGAACCCAAGTCCTGACTCCCAGGCTTGTGCTCTAATGACTAGGTCATGAATCTAAATATGCACAGATATGCATGTACACCTACTTAAACATACATGCAGGGACACATACCACACCTGTATGAAAGCATATTTGGATGTGGAAGGGTGGAATGGGTTGGGTTTGATATTGGAAATAAAAAAATGAGAAGCAACCTGTTCTGGTGGAAAGGACACAGGACAGAGTCAGAACACCTGTTTGTAATCCCAGCTCCACCACTTGCCTTCTGTGTGACCTTGGACAACTCACCCAAACTTCTCTGTGCCTCCATTTCCTCATCCGTAAAATGGGGATTAACTACCTGTTCTTTCTTCCCCTTTGGGGGTGAGCCCAATAAACAGCATGGTGTAGTGGACAGAGCATGGACCTGGGAGTTGGAAGGTCTTGGGTTCTAATTCCGGCTCCCCCACTCGTCTCCTGTGGGACCTTTGGCAAGTCACTTTACTTTTCTGTGCTTCAGTCACCTCATCTGTAAAATAGGGATTGAGACTTTGAGACCTACATGGGACAGGGGCTGTGTCCAACCCGATTTTCTTATATCCATCCCAGCACTTAGTACAGTGCCGGGCACATAGTAAGCACTTAAATACCATAATAATAATCATAATTATTATTATAATATGGAACAAAGACTCTATCAGATCTGATGGTATTATATCTTCCTCCGTCCTTAGCATAGTATTTGGCCCAGAGTAAACCCTGAATACCACAATTATTATGGCAGATGGGTTTAGTGTTGTTTGAGGACATTATTTTCTTAATATTAGGAGTCTTTGTAGAGGAGGTGAGGTATCCCTTCTCCCTTCACCATCTTTCATTCTCAAACTTCTCAACCCCCATTAATCTCATTACCATCACCATCTTCATCATTAGTGGTAATTGAGTAATTACTGTGTATTGAGCAATGTGCTGGGCAGTTGGGAACACATAACAGAAGTAAAAAAAAGTGTTTCCTCCTTTAACATGCTTGCAATCAAATGTGGGATTAAATGGATTTAAATTGCCCAACATCTGTAATATAAAGTACAAACTGAAATGAAAATACAAACAGTAAAATCAAAAGCAGGCCATTAAACGGATCTATACGTAAATCAACAAACACTATTCTGCAGGCTAAGAGCCCCTTGTCAAGTGGGGTGCAATCACTAAGGTGGTTCCCTTTCTGAACTATAATCCCCAAATCCTGGCCTCAAGGCTGCCCTTTAGATATGAAAACACCACGGATTCTTGGGACAGCCACGTCTAATGCTGACACATGAAGAGAAGCTCTAAAGCAAACTAATTCAAACACTAATCAGAGCCTCAAATGTGCTTAATCAGGGCAGCTGCTGAATCCTCAGATTCCATTGGAGGGATATGCAAATGTTGGACCCCCAACAAACTCTCTGATTGCTATAGAATTGCTTGCTAATTCAGAAATAAACACACTTGTGGCAACACTCACATTGATGACTGATTCTACTCCTTCCTGTAGATCAGAGTTGGATGGGAGATTTACTCAGTTATTCCGATGTACATGGTCTGCCTGTTAGAACCACTGTAGATGGCTGATACATTTTGGGTAAAATAATTAGCAAACAATTATTACAAGGGAATAAGCAAAATGAGTATGGGGACTAGAATTGTCTTAGTGTCTTGCAGATCTAGACTTTCGTGGAAAAGGAGACACATATAGACATGCGCATACATATACACACCCTCACGCATACAAGCACATCACCCAATTGATCTTCCCCCTTAGACAGCCACTTCAGCCGGAGAAGTGTAGCCTGTGGAAATAGCATGTGACTAGGAGTCCAGAGACCTGGGTTCCATCCCTTACCTACTGTGTGACTCCGGGAAAGTGACTGGTCTTCTCTGTGTTTCCTCATTTGCAAAATCATCTCTCCTTCCCCCTGTAGTCTCTGAACCCCTTGTGGGATCGGGGCTGTGTCTGACCTGATTATCTTTTATCTACCCCAGGTCTTGGCACAGACTAAATGCTTGAAAGATACCATCATCATCATTAGGAACACCCTAGCCCTGCTCAACCAAAAATGTCTGCTCCACCCCATGACATCACCCCTCACCAGCCCCCAGGCCTCTGGCTCTGCCAGCAGATCAGTCAGTGCATCTCTCCAGGCCGAAGGAGAGATTGTTGTTGCTGTCTCCTTTTCAAGGTTGGTTCTCCAGGGAACTGTGGTCAACCAGATCCCCTGGGGCCCAGAGCAATAGGGCCAAGTGGATAGAGCAAGAGCCTGGAGTCAAAAGAACCTGGGTTCTAATCCAGTTCTGCCACTTGTCAGCTGTGTGATTTTAGGCAAATCACTTCACTTCATTGGGCCTGAGTTACCTCTTCTGTAAAATGGGGATTAAGATTATGAGCCTCATGTGGGACAGGGGCTCCATCCAACCTGATTAGTTCATATCAATCCCAGCACTTAGTAATAATAATAATAATTGTGGTATTTGTTAGGCACTTATTATGCACCAAGCACTGTACTGGGCACTGGGATGAATACAAGCAAATCGGGTTGGACACAGTCCTTGACCCATGTGGGGCTCACAGTCTCAATTCCCATTTTACAGATGAGATAAGTGAGGCATACAGAAGTGAAGCAACTTGCCCAAGGTCACACACCAGATCAGTGTCATAGCAAGGATTAGAACCCATGTCTTCTGCCCCCCAAGTCCGTGCTCTTTCCAGTAGATCACTCTGTTAACGGGAGAGGTCATGAGTGTACAATAAGCCATCATGATCAGAGATGAGAAGGAAGAGAGCGAACACCTAAGTGAGGAAAAGCACAATGGACATTTTGAGGATCCCTCTGATCTACCTACCAATAGCTGTTCAGACCTCCCCAGCTCCATTCTCCAGGATTAACTTCAGCAAAAGATTTTATTCCCCAGAAATCAACAGTTTTGGGATTTATTTTCCTATGAGAAGTAGTACTGACACTTCTATTAGTAGCTCAGAACACAATGAATAAGATAATACCAAACATCCCGTGAAGGGTTTGGTTATTTATTATCGATAATTTATGGCTCAAAGTGTATTTTAATATTAACATTACTTATTTTTAGCCCTGCCTGTAAGAAAGATAATGGTTTGTTGTTAATGGAATTTCAAGCATGTTAAATCAACTTAACTGACACGTTTATAGTGTGCAACATGCCTGGAACATTTGTTAACTTCAAAACTGAGTAATTAACACACTAGGGAAAGAAGGACATAATGTGACCTTCAGGGTTGGGGGAAAGGTCACAGAGGAGCCAAGACTGACTAAGTCTCCATCCTGAGAGCACTGGTGAGAACAGAAGGGCTCTGATTTCGAGAACTAGGCCCGATAAGACAGTTGAACATTTCACACAAGTAAAAATGCACTGTAAATCCTTCCAGCCTCTCACTATCTCATCTTCACCACATCCCACTCACTCCCTTAAGTCTCCCCAATTCCCAGAAGTTTTTAAGGACCTCACCTCCACATCCATGGCACCCTGAATATCATCCTACCCTCCCCAGTCTCCCCAGTTCCACTAGGGTCCCCAACCCCCTAGAGCTCCAGTATTTTTTTTTTTTACTAATCATAATGACAGCTGAAGCTTCAGGTGCAGAGGGATGGCCAAAAAGGCAACAACAGCGGCAACCCAGAAGTGGCGTGGGAGAGGGTTGCACAGTCTCGTCCCTCATCCCACCCTCGTCCATCCCTGTCCCCATTCCCGGAATTTGGCCAGGTCAGGCACTATCCTGCCTTGATTACTGCATCAGCCTCCCTGTCGACCTCCCTGCCTCCTGTTTCTCCCCACTCCAGTCCATACTTCACTCTGCTGACCAGATCATTTTTCTTCAAAAACATTCAGTCCGTGTTTCCCCATTCCTCTAGAAACTCCACCTCCACATCAAAGAAAAATTCTTAAACATTGTCTTTAAAGCACTAAATCAGCTTACCTTATCTTTCTGCTTTCCTCCTAGGACCCAGCCCACACACTTAGCTCCTCTAATACCAAACTGCTTACTATATCAGGATCTCATTTTTCTCACCACTGACCTCTCACCCAAGTTCTGCCTCTGGCCCAAAACGCCATCCCTCTTCATAACCAACAGATAATCTCTCCCCTTCTTCAAAGCCTTACTGAAGCACGTTTCCTTCAAGAGGCCTTCCCTGACTAAGCCCTTATTTTCTCCCACTCCCTTCTGTGCCACCCTCACACTTGGATTTGTACCCTTTATTCACCCCTCCCTCAACCTCACAACACTTATCCTGGCTCCTCCGCTTGTCAGCTGTGTGACTTTGGGCAAGTCACTTAACTTCTCTGGGCCTCAGTTACCTCATCTGTAAAATGGGGATTAAGATTGTGAGCTCCACATGGGACAACCCAATTACCTTGTATCCTCCCCAGCACTTAGAACAGTGCTTTGCACATAGTAAGTGCTTAACAAATACCAAAATTATTATTATTATTAGGTACATACCCATAGTTTATTTGTTTATATCAATGTCTGTCTCCCCTCTGGAATGAAAGCTTGATGTGGGCAGTGAACATGTTTACCAACTCTTTTATATCATATTTCCCCAAGTGCTCAGTACAGTGCTCTGCACACAGTAAGTGCTCAAGAAATATGATTGATTGATGGGGGCAGGACAGGTGCAGCAGCCACTGGAATTGCTATCATTAGTTGAAAAAAAGTAACGGAGTGAGGCAGGTGGTAGTTGGGGGGTAGAGTGGGAAGGCTAGGGGGCTGAGTTAGGATCCAGGGGAGAGGAGGGGAGTAGAGAAGCTGCTGACCACAGGAAAGGCCAGCAGAAGCAGGGCAGCGAGATGGAAGGAGGGAGCTAGAAAGGAGGTAACTGACTTACTTGCAGTGATTGGACAAAATATCAGAAATGGAGACTATGTGTGCTGAGCTGTAGGTAGTTGTCCCAGATTGTATTTATTATGTGGCGCGCTGAGCCCATTGTTGGGTAGGGACCGTCTTTGTATGCTACTTCCCAAGTGCTTAGTAAAGTGCTCTGCACACAGTAAGTGCTCAATAAATATGATTGAATGAATGAATGAATGGTGCTCATAATTCTGGATACAACCCCTCCTTTGTCTGTCTGTCTGTCTCTCTCATGTGTGTGTGTGTGTGTGTGTGTGTGTGTGTGTGTGTGTGTAAGGGGTTGTTGTTACCATCTGTGGGTCAATAAGCCCTCCGACTGGCTTACTGATGATCTAGCCAGGGATTTTCTGGGAGGGTTAGGCTGGGGGTGTACATCTCTCTGCCCCATTGCCTGTCACATTGAACACTTACAATGGGCAGAACACTGTACTACTAAGCTCTGGGAAGGATTCTTGGATATTAATTCGGGCACAGACCCTGGCCCACCAGGAGCTCTCTTGAAAAGGGAAGAGCGGGAGGGAGGACAGACACACAGGAAAAGCTTAACAATTCAAATGAGTCAGAACAGGGAAAAAAACCCAGCTAAACAGAACACTCAAGCAGTTTGTGGTTTAGGGGAGTCAGGAGATCTCCAAGACCCTGGTTTTAGTCTCAGCTCTGCCACTGGCCTGCTGTGTGATTCTGGGCAAGTCACTTACCTTCTCTGTGCCTCAGTTCTATCATCTATAAAGTGGGGATGAGATATCTGTATCCCTCCCTCTGAGTTTCTAAGCCCAGTGTGTAATGGAGACTGCTTAAATCCTAACATTTCATATTCATTCATTCAATCATATTTATTGAGCACTTACTGTGCGCAAACCATTGTACTAAGTGCTTGGGAGAGTACAGTATAACAACAGACACATTTCTGCCCACGGTGAGCTCACAGTCTAGAGAGGGAGATAGACATTAATAGAAATACATAAATAGATATAAGTAAATTGCAGACATATATAGATATATACATATGTGCTGTGGAGATGGGAGGGAGAATGAATGAGGGAGCAAATAAGAACAACACAGGAAGTAGTGGGAGAAGAGAAGAAGAGGGCTTAGTCAGGGAAGGCTTCTTGGAGGAGAAGTACCTCTAAATAAGGCTTTGAAGGGAGGGGAGCAATTATCTGTCTGATATGAAGAGGGAGGGCATTCCGGGCCAGAGGCAGAATGCAGGAGAATGGTTGGAGGTGAGATAGACGAAATTGAGGTACAGAGAGAAGGTTAGCATTAGAGGAACGAAGTTTGTGGGCTGGATTGTAGTAGGAGAGTAGCGAGGTGATGTAGGCAGGGGCAAGGTGATTAAGTTCTTTAAAGCCAGTGATGAGGAGTTTTTGTTTGATGCGGAGGTGGATGGGCAACTACTGGAGTTTCTTGAGAAGGGGGGAAACATGGACTGAACGTTTCTGAAGGAAAATAATTCAGGCGTGTTTCATATCTACTCCAACCCTTAGCATACAGTAAGCACTTACTAAATTCCATTCTTCAAACAGTGCAATACTTTACTACCCAGTCCTTGTGCCCCTCATTGCTTTGGGCACACCAGTGTTCAGGGAAAAACCCACAACTTTCCCAGCATTCAAACTTGTGCAGGCAGTTTCCACCCTCCTTGAACTCTTGGAGGGAGAGGGGCTCCTCAATCCATCAATCATATTCATTAAGTGTCTGTTGTGTGCAGAACACTTGGGAGAGTATAATATAACAGAGTTGGTTGACATGTTCTCTCCTCCTCCTCCTTCTTGGAGGAAGAGGTGGTGGTGAAGAGGGGGTAGGCAAAGCCACCCTTGTCCTCAGGGAGTCCCTCGGGGTCCCTGAAGTCTCAATGTCAAGGGAACTCTGGGCAGATTTTAGTGCATTCATTCATTCAATCATATTTATTGAGCGCTTACTATTTGCAAAGTACTGTACTAAGCACTTGGGAGACTACAATATAACAACTGACACATTCCCACCCACAATGAGCTCACAGTCTAGAGGGGCAACTGGCATTAATATAAATAAATGAATAGATAGATAAATAAATTCATTCATTCATTCAATCGTATTTATTGAGTGCTTACTGTGTGCAGAGCACTGTACTAAGCGCTTGGGAAGTACAATTTGGCAACATATAGAGATGGTCCCTACCCAACAGCGGGCTCACAGTCTAGAAGGGGGAGACAGACAACAAAACAAAACAAAATAAATGGAATAAATATGTACAAATAAAATAGAGTAATAAATATGTACAAACATATATACAGGTGCTGTGGGGAGGGTAAGGAGATAAGGTGGGGGGTGGGGAGGGGGAGGTGGGAGAGAGGAAGGAGGGGGCTCAGTCTGGGAAGGACTCCTGGAGGAGGTGAGCTCTCAGTAGGGCTTTGAAGGGAGGAAAAGAGCTAGCTTGGCGGATGTGCAGAGGGAGGGCATTCCAGGCCGGGGGATGACGTGGGCCAGGGATAGACGGCGGGACAGGTGAGAACGAGGCACAGTGAGGAGATTAGTGGCAGAGGAGTGGAGGGTGCGGGCTGGGCTGTAGAAGGAGAGAAAGGACGTGAGGTAGGAGGGGGAAAGGTGATGGAGAGCCTTGAAGCCGAGGGTGAGGAGTTTTTGCCTGATGCGTAGGTTGATTGGTAGCCACTAGAGCTTTGTGAGGAGGGGAGTAATATGCCCAGAGCATTTCTGCACAAAGACGATCCGGGCAGCGGTGTGAAGTATGGATTGAAGTGGGGAGAGACAGGAGGATGGGAGATCAGAAAGGAGGCTCTGATAATAAATGAATAAATAAATAAATAAATTACAGATATATACATATGTGCTGTGGGGATGAGAGGGAAGATGAATGAAGAAACAAGTAAAAGCTGCACAGAAGGAAGTGGGAGAAGAGAGGAGGAGGGCTTAGTCAGAACTTTTGCTGGCCCTCCTTTCCTTAAGTGGGGTAGGGTCCATCCCCTACCATAGCCTTATCTCCCAGAACAGTGTAAGCTTGATGTGAGCCGCGATTGTGTCTGCTTATTGTGATAGTGTACTCTCCCAAGAGCTTAGTACAGTGCTTTGCACACATTAAGCGCTCAATAAATATGATTGAATGAATGAATGAACAAACGGTGCAGCTGAGATGAAAATGGGGATTTGGGTGGGGGCTTGATGACCTGCCCCCCCTGTGGAGGCCCAAATCCCCAGTTGCCCCCTCACTACTGACCTGCTGAGAGGCAAAAATCTCCTTGGTGGTGAAGGGTCTTCTATGTGTTCCCCGTCATCAGCCCACTCTGTTCCCACTGCCCTGACTCAATCCCAGTTCCCACTACAGCAAAATTCCTGTGATAACAAAGTCCCATGGAGACAAATGCCAAGCCCCTCATCGTCTCACCAATTCCCTGCCATTTCCAAACCTTACTTACTCCCACTACATCTTTCGTATGTATTCCAAGTCTGCGTGTGTGCGCTCACGTGTGTGTATGTATGTGTAAGCAGGCATCCATATTGCTGCTGACATATATATCTGTGTGTGTATATGTGTGTGCATATATAGTATATATGTATAAATACGCATATACATCTAACTGCATATATCTATATATACATATAAAGATATGTATGCATATATATGCATATATTTACATATATCTATCTATAAATAGATAGATAGATTTACAGCTGCATTAGGGTCTATGTTTTGTGCCATTTTTCTATCTTTTGTGTTGGTTTCTGTGCCAGTAGGGTGAGGCAGGGAGGTGGGGAAACACACCTGAGGGAAGCATGGATTGTTCAGCTACTACAGCCTGTTCTATAATGCAGGGGCCATGTTCTCGAAAAACCTCACATCAGGGAGAAGGTACGCTACAGTCTTATGAATGACACACACATGTGCACGCGCCATTTCTTCTAACGTTAAGTCATGCTGTATCTAGACAACCTGATGGAGTTCTAGTAACAGTATTGATTAAGTGTTTACTGTGTGCAAAGCACTGTAAACATCTTACTAGGACTGTAGGCTTGTTGTGGGCAGGGAATGTGTCTGTTTATTGTTATAACGTACTCTCCCATACAGTACAGGGCTCTGCACACAGTAAGTGCTCAATAAATACAATTGAATGAATGAAAGAATACTAAGGTCTGGGGAAGACTACCCAGGTGTCAGTTACACGGTCCCTGGCCCTCAGTGGGGTCCCAATCTAAGAACAAAGGGGAGCAGGGGACTGGCAACAGGCAGGATAAACCTAAAACAGTGAGAATACAAAAACAATACCAAACACATTGAGAAGCAGCATGGGTTAGTGTGTAGACAACAGGCCTGGTAGTAAGAAGGACCAGGGTTCTAATCCTATCTCTGCCACATGTCTGCTGTATGACCTTGGGCAAGTCACTTCACTTCTCTTTGCCTCGGTTACTTCATCTGGAAAATGGGGACACAGATAGAGTCTGTGTCCTATCTGATTAATTTATATCTACCCTAGTGCTTCTAACAGTGCTTGGCACCTAGCAAGTGCACTATAATGATGATTATTATTATTATTATTATTATTAATAATAAAGATAAGGACAAGGATAAATGCAATAATTAGCCTGAAGAACATTCCCTAGATCCCTAATGCTTTGTAGCCTAAATGCCTAGTGCTGGGCAGAACTAAGTGTTGCTAACAGGCAAGAAGGAAAGCACTGTTGCTGTGTTAGTGAGAGAGACAGCCACCCCCATCTCCAGGTATGTGGTATCCAGGCCAGGTCCAAAATGGGGAGGCTGAGAAGCGGCAGTGGTCGTCACAGAAGGTGCATCAATGATACCACGGCAAAACCGAGCGGTTGAAGGGTTCCTGGCAAAGGGGTTCCTGGGTCCAGGCCACGGCCCTGCCCGGGGGTTGGGATGAAGACCAACTGCCAGGAGGAGGCAGGGCAGGGACGAACGGGAGCTCCATCACCAGCTGCGAAGTCAAGCACATTCGCTTGGAAAATCAAATGACTGGAGCCCACACGGAGACAAAAACCTGCCTCATTTGTGCAGTGGGCCCGGTTGCCAATGAGAAGCGGGCAAAGGCCCCAGCCCCCGGCAGGGACTTTGTCTCCCTGCCCAGGAAAGGAGAAGAGCTGGTGAAACGCGGGCAGGAGGGAGAACTGGACTAACCCATTCTAGAGCTGCTTCCTCCCTCCATTCCTCCCCCCGCTAAGGTGGACGCCGATTCTCCTCTTCCCTCCAGAGTGATCCTTGGTCCTCCATGGCCACAGCCCCCATCTCCCTTCCCACCCCCACTCTCCCACACCTCCTTGAGTGACCACTGAAGAGATGACCCTCAGAGAGGCTGCTCCTAGCTTCTTTGGAAGTGCTCCGACATGGGCCAGAGGATCTGGCAGGATTCCTGGATTCCAACCAGCCAGAGGCCCTGGCCGGATTGCGGCTTTGTATGTTTTTGACAGCCTGTTTGTTTTCCCTTCAGCAACCCAAGGGAGTGGAAGTGGTGGGAAGCAGCGTGGCCTAGTGGATAGAGCAAGGGCCTGGGAATCGGAGGGACCTGGGTTCTAATCCCGGCTCCACCACATGTCTGCTGTGTAAATTTGAGAGATGATTTATCCCCCATTGTTACCTCTTCAGAGGGTCTCAGTGGTGCGAGGGGCAGAGGGAGCTGAAATGACACCAAGCTTCTGCGTGTGTGTAAATACATGTGATGGGGAGTGGGGGTGGCAGGAGGAGGGGAGGCCCGCCTCCACACTCCCTCTCATGGAACAGCCCCTGCCGGCTCTATTCCAGGGAACAGGGGAGATGGGTTGGGACCACCAGGATTCCACAGATCGTCTCTGCCACCCCTAAGGAGAGTGGGGTGGGGTTGCGCATAACCCTGCAATTTGAAAACCAAGGAGTTCGCTGGGTGCGAATCTAATTAATAATTACACTTGCTATGTGCTAAGCACTCTTCTAAGCTCTGTGGTCAATACAAGGTAAACAGGTTGTCTCAGTCTTAATCCCCATTTTACAGATGAGGTAACTGAAGCACAGAGAAGTTAAGTGACTTGCTTAAGGTCACACAGCGACAAGTGGTGGACCCAGGATTAGGACCTACATCCTCTGACTCCCAAGCCCATGCTCTTGCCATGAGGCCATGCTGTGAAAGATAACCAATCCCTGTTCATTAGAAAGGGAGCCGATCGATTAGAATGGCAGACCAGTAGCTCAGCAGTATATGGGAGCTAGATATTTGGGAGAAGAGATGCAGACACAGTATCCTATGCCACTGATGATCTCTGGATCACAAGGCTTCCAACAGGAGGGGTACATTGAGCCCCCCAGGAATCAGATTCTGAGCATGATTTCTGGGAGAAGGTGAGAGACATTGGCAAACTGCAAGCAAGGGAAAGAACCAGCAGTGTGGCTTAGTGGTAAGAGCATGGGCTTGGGAGTCAGAGGTCATGGGTTCTAATACCCGCTCTGCCACTTGTGTGCTGTGTGACTTTGGGCAAGTCACTTAACTTCTCTGGCCTCAGTTACCTCATCTGTAAAATGGGGATTAAGATTGTGAGCCCCACGTGGGACAACCTGATAACCTTTTATCTATCCCAGCACTTAGAACAGTGCTTGGCACATAGTAAGCGCTTAACAAATACCATTAAAAAAAACCAGGTACAACTCCAGTGGGTCCTGTCCAACAGCTTCCGTTACAGTATCAGGGGTGATGGACATTCCTGGGGCCACTCAGGGCTTCTGATTCACAGAAAACCACGGGTGTCTAGAAGCTGTGAATCCCAAAGAAGCTGGGTAGTGAAGTCAAGAAAGAGGAGTAAGGAAGAACCAAGCTGTCCAGCGTACTAGTTCATAAAGACTGGGTATTACAACAATAAATCAAGTGCCAAGGAATCCTGTCGTCACAGCTGGGGTTACATTGGATAACCATTTCCTTGACTTCTCAGTATTATTCCAGATCACTGGAGGGAAAACCCAGTCAATTAATCAGTCAGTCAATAAGTGCTTGTTAAACACTCACTGAGGACCTAAATCCAGTGAGTATATGCTAAAGAATAAACATGCTCCAACATTTAGGGAGCTCACAGTCCAGTAGAAGAGACAAGACAGATGAGAGGAAGTGTGGCCTAGGGGAAAAAGGCCAAGACTAGAAATCAGGAGATCCAATTTTAGTCGCTCCTACCCTCATCCCCCACCCAACACTAGCTGGCCAGGTGACCATGGGCTAGTCACTTTACCCCTTCAGAATAAGCTTGTTGTAGGCAGGGAGCATGTCTACCAACTCTGTTGTATTGTGCTCTCCCAAGCACTTCAATTATTTTTCAGCTTTTTTATTTCAACATCCTCAGGCTACCTTCTGTAACGGCTTTATTCTTCTTCCCGCTCCTGCTACTCATAAATAATTTAAGTGAGCCTGTTTCCCCAATTCAATGGCAAGCCCCAAGAGGTCAAGGATCATGTATTTTGCAGCTGGTGTACTCCCCCAAGTATTTAGTACAGTGTTCTGCACACAGTAGGCAATGAATAAATGCCCTGGTTGATGATGGTGATTATGGCGGTCTGCAATTACAAAAATGGAAGGAAGGAGAGGTGGGATAACAAGGGATGGAGAATGGGTAGGATTAAAACAGGAAATCTTAGCCAAGAAGTAGGGATTTTCTTCTCCACATTCCCATCACCCACGTTATGAGTTTATAGTTCAAGATCATAATATCTATTAAGTTGAAATCCAGCCAAGTAAGATAGTAAGATGGAAAGGGGGTGGGGGTGGGGTGTGTGTGTGTGTTCAGTCTCCTTGAAAGAGAACCTGCCTCTCCCCCATAGGGGTGGTGTGGCTGGGGGCTCCATCTATGAAAGCTTCATGTGGCTGAGCCCCCTGTCTTCTTCCAAGACCCCCTCTTACAGGAAGCCTTCCTAGATGAACCTCCCACTGGCCTACAGTTCTCCTGCCTGCAGTGTCATCTTTACTACAGCATTTGTGTTGACTTTGACAGTACAGTGCAATGGAAGGGTGGGAGGAAATTGCTTTATTTCTTACCTGATAATAATTTTGCAATTTGGCAAATACCTATTCAAATAACCCATTTCTCCAATGGCAACAGCTGTCTTCGTGTCCACACAAACCATTGATTGGTTAGATGTGTTTTCACATACCACAAATTGGCTTTGGCACTGCTGGAGTTAAGTGTGTGTGCGAAGTTGCAGAATTGCCTCTTTAGCTGACAAGCAAGACATCACTTTCCCAGAGTCCTATCCCAGCATTTGGATATAATCACCTCGCATGCTCACTAAATTGGGTCGGGCTGCAGCCTCGCAGAGAATCTTAGCTTCCCTGTTCCCTTATCCTGGGCACAAAGGTCTTCACCTGGCAGTCTCACCCCCAACCTTTTCATTTTGGGGAGGAGTTGGGTCTCTTCAGGGAAAATGTTGTTCCGTGTCTGACATAGCATTGTGAAAAGAGGAGCCACTCAGTAATAATTTGTGGTTGGCTGATATACACTGCCTTGACTCCCCTGTCTCTTGGGGCATCTGTGCCACTTCTATTCCTTCAAAAGCTCCCTCCTTGCTCCCTAAGGCAGGTCGAATGAGACCTACAATATAAGCATTTCTGCCATCATGACAGTTGGCTTCCCTGGGCAGTGAGGTCGGAAGCCTCAGGAATTGAGATCAGAAGCCCCTGGCAATGAGATCAGAAGCCCTGGGCGGTGAGGTCAGAAGCAGCATGGCCTCATGGATAGAGCTTGGGCCTGGATGTCAGAAAGACCTGGGTTCTAATCCCAGTTCTGCCACTGACTCATTGGAAATAGGGCTTTGGAGTGAGAGGTCATGGGTTCAAATCCCGGCTCCGCCAACTGTCAGCTGTGTGACTTTGGGCAAGTCACTTAACTTCTCTGTGCCTCAGTTACCTCATCTGTAAAGTGGGGATTATAACTGTGAGCCCCCTGTGGGACAACTTGATCACCTTGTAACCTCCCCAGTGCTTAGAACAGTGCTTTGCAATAGTAAGCGCTTAACAAATACCATCATTATTATGACGTGAGCTTGGACAAGTCACTTCACTTTTCTGTGCCTCAGTTCCCTCATCCGTAAAATGGAGATTGAGACTATGAGCTCCATGTGGGACAGGGACTGTGCCCAACCCAATTACCTTGCATATATCCCAGTGCTAAGAACAGTGTCTGGCACATAGTAAGCACTTAAATGCTACAGTTATTATTACTATTATTTTGCCCCCAATATTGAAGTCAGAAGCCCCAGGCAGTGAGGTCAGAAACCCCAGGAATTGAGGTCAGAAGCCCAGGGCAGTGAGGTTGGGCTCCTCAGTGGCAACTTCTGCCTCCCAGGTGCCAAGGACAGCATTTTCGAAGCCCCTTCCCCCACACCCCCTCCCAACAAACACACCTCCAGAAGGCAGGAGCTGGGCCCGTTCTCGGAATGATGGCAGCTCACAGCGGAGGAAGGCATAATAGCTGCTCGGTGGTTGCTCAGCCTGAGGCTCCAGCCTTCCAAGATTATAATTATCCCATTTGCCCCGCCCACGGCTCGGCTTCTCCGCAAAGCCAACGTTCACAGGCTCCTCTGTAATTATGTATTAGACATGAGACATTGCCTGGGCTCACTCTTCTTCTAACAACAGAGGGTGCGGGGTAAGAGCTGGAGAAGGGACAGGAGGTGAGGTGTTCCGGTTAGTCACGTGGAGTGGGAAGAAGCGGTGTAGCCCAGTGGATAGAGCCTGGGCTTGGGAGTCAGAAGGACCTGGATTCTAATCCCAGTTCCATCACTAGTCTGCAGTGTGACCTTAGGGAAGTCATTAGGGATTTCACTTCTCTGTGCCTCAGTTAGCTCATCTGTAAAATGAGGATTAAGACTGTGAGGCTTATGTGGGACAGGGGCTTTGTCCAACACAAATAGCTCACATCTACCCCACTTCTTAGTCCAGTGCCTGCTCATAGTAAGTGCTTAATAAATGCCACAGTTATTATCATTATTATTTCCCCTACCCCGAGATTGGTATGCTGCAGATTGTATCCTATGCAGAGCAGATAATAATGATAATAATAATAGCATTTATTAAGTGTTTACTGGGTGCAAAGCACTGTTCTAAGCGCTGGGGAGGTTACAAGATGATCAGGTTGTCCCAGGTGGGGCTCACAGTCTTCATCCCCATTTTACAGATGAGGGAACTGAGGCCCAGAGAAGTGAAGTGACTCACCCAAAGTCACACAGCTGGCAATTGACAGAGTCGGGATTTGAACCCATGACCTCTGACTCCAAAGCCCATGCTCTTTCCACTGAGCCACGCTGCTTCTCCAGAGTGGCTCCATTGTAGTGGCTGGTTGACACCCTGGAAGAATGAGGGAAGCCAGTCTCCTGAGCTGGTAGCCTCCCCTTTGCTCCACTGCCTCCAACCCTTCCTTCCTCCCTCCCAAGAGACAGAGACCTGGGACTGGAGACTAAATAGTTCCTCAAACTACGGCAACTGAGGCCCTTTAGTCTGTAAGTTCTTTATGAGCAGGGAATGTGTCTATGTTGCTGTCTTGCACTCTCCCAAGCGCTTACTACAATGCTCTGCAAACTGTAAGTGCTCATTAAATATGATTGACTGATTGAAAGGGGTTGGTCTGGGTTGACAAGGAGGATGGGAGAGGTGTCAGGGAGTCCAGAAGGGGCCTACAAAGCATAACGGGGTGCTTGTGCTGTCTGGCCATCTGAGGGCTGTGACCTCCCTGCCCAGTTGAAGTCGACATAAGGCAAGCCCATACGGGCGTTTTGCTCCATATAGGCCCCCATGATATATAATTCAACCTCCAAATCTACTCTGGAGTCTGAATTATTATCCATTTGGACTGTCAATGTGGAGTAAACTAATCAATTAATCAATCAATGGTATTTATTGAGTGATTTCTATGTGCAGAGCAGTGTTTAAAGTCCTTGGGAGAGTACAGTACAAGAGAATTAGCAGACAGGTTTCCTGCCCACACTAAGCTTACACTGCACTAAGTGCTTGGGGGAGTTCGGTTCAACAGAGGTGGTGGGCATATTCCCTGACCACAGTGAGTTTACATTCTAGAGGGGGAGGCAGACATTAATACAAATAAATATAAATCAACCGGATCACTGCTCACCTTCTATCTTAATTTAGGCACTACAGACCCAGATACTACTGAGCTCGTCTCTCCAAACCTTGGTGTTGCTTCTGGGACTTGTAATCCTGGGTTTAAATGTTCCTGAACTTTGAATGGCCCCATTTCAAATCCTGTATCTAAAGGTATAAGTGTTTTCACAGCAAATCCAAGCATATTCTTCATCCAAAGAGGGCCACCCTGGGCCGTCAGACTCCAGCGCAACCACCTTGGTCACCCCAAATCCAGTGACCTCTGTTCCTGTCTGGGCTGTTGACAGACAGCATAATCAGGCCAATCTCTAGGATTCTAAGGGTTTGAATGGATATTTGGTCTAGGGAATGGTCTTAGTGGACAGAGCACAAGTCAGGGAGTCAGCTGATGTAGGTTCTTGTCCCAACTCTGCCCCAGGCTTGCTGGGTGGCCTTGGGCAAGTCACTTTATCTCTCTGGGCCTCAGTTTCCTCATCCATAAAATGGGAATAATATAGATTAGAGGTTGATGTGGGACAAGGATTATGTCTGATCTAACTCTACCTCACCACTTAGCACATAGTAAGCACCTAATGTGTGTTATTATATCATTATTATTATAATTAACCAAGTCATTGAACAGACTAGTGTTAGAGGCCTGATTCCCAAAGATTTGGGCTGGAGGGGCTGGATGAGAGGGGTGGGATTCAAGAGAAGGAAGTGTGTACTTTCCCTCTCTTCATTCGGTTGAGTTGGATCTGCCTCAGTGAGAAATATGGAACTACATGGCCCATGGAGGGCACTAGCAGCCTGAATATTCCACTCCTGGGAATTCCATTCTGGGGGATTCCTAAACCTTCCTCAGCATTTCCTTCATCATAATCTTCCATTTGAGCTTGGCCCTGCCCAGAAAAAATGACAAAGAAATGCACAAGCAACATGAACTAGGCCCTGACATGGTGGGGAGACCAAGGCCTGAAAATACCCCAACTTCAATGTCTCCATTTCCATTCTGTGCTGTACACATGGAAATTCCAGATAATAATAACAATAAAATAAAAAATAAAGTATTTGTTAAGTGCTTACAATGTGCCAAGCACTGTGCAAAGCGCTGGGGGAGATACAAGGTAATCAAGTTGTCCCACGTGGGGCTCACAGTATTAGTCCCCATTTTTCAAATGAGGCAACTGAGGCACAGAGAAGTGAAGTGACTTACCCAAAGTCACGCAGCTGACAAGTGGCGAAGCCGGAATTAGAACCCATGACTTCTGACTCCCAAGCCCATGCTCTTTCCCCTGAGCCATGCTGCTACTCAGATGAAGGCAGAAATTCTGGCAGGAAGAGAATCTCGAGGAACAGGCAATTTGGGCTCAAGTCTCCTGAGAAATCTCTGCTTTTGTCCTGGAATCTGGGTAAAAGAGTCTTGCAGATCACATAGCAAACACCTCTTCCTCCTCAGTTCTGTGAGAGGGCTGAGGCCGTCTCCCTGGAATCTCCTGCTGACCTCAGTCTCTGGAGCAGCCAGAGGGAAGGGAAGTGAGGGAAGAGGAGGAAAGGGAGCAGGACCAGAGGCAGAGTTTCACCTTCCTGTCTTTCCAGAGTAAAGCAGTGTTGCCTAGAAGGACCTGAATTCTAATCCAGCTCTACCACTTGTCATCTGTGTGGCCTTGGACAAGTTACTTCACTTCTCGGTGCCTCAGTTACCTCATCTGTAAACTGGGAATTAAGAACTTTGAGCCCCATGTGGGACAGGGACTATGTCCAATCTGATTAGTTTGGACTTATCCGAGTGCTTAACATATTAATGTCCATCTCCCCCTCTAGACTGTAAGCCTGTTATGGGCAGAGAATGTGTTTATTGTTATAATGTACTCTCCTGAGTGCTTAGTACAGTCCTCTGTACATAGTAAACACTCAGTAAGTACGATTGACTGACTGGCATATAGTAAGTGCTTACCAAATACCATAAAAAGCCAAAAAAAAAAAAAAAGAAACAGGTCATTCAGTTAGCAAACAAGGCAGCCCCTTCAGGGCACACCCTCAGAGAGGGAGGTGATGGGGTGGCTGCAGGGTGAGGACAGTTGAAAATGTGACCATATCCGATGTCCCTCCACTGAATCCAGAATGGGGCCCAGGGCCCTGAGAGAGGAAGGCAATGCCGCAGAGGAACAGAATGGCAGAGGGATATCAAGGTTCTCCCAAGAGCAATACTCTAGGACTGGGGGCTTGGGCAAATGTCATTACACTCATGTTTACCTGGATTGACATAATGGAGAATGTGAAGGGGGGTAGAAAAAGTCCAAAGCCCTGCCAGCTAGGCCTCTGGGTGGGCATAACAGGGGAGAAGAACCAACAGCATCTGAAAAGGAGGAGGTGGACTTGATGTGCTTCCTTCTTAAAATGTCCACCCCTGTCCGACTACTGACCTATGAAACACACCTTTCCCTGACTGAGATTTCCAAGAGAGCCCTTGGCATTCCCTGCCTGCAGCTATCCTCAACCATACAATGTCTCTCTCTCCCCCACCCACTTCCCCTCCCACACACACACCTGCCAGGATGAGTCACTAAAGGCCAAGACTTTAGTCCTCCAGAGACACCTGTTAACAAACCCACAATGCACTGGGATTGGACAACCCATAGTCTGCAGATGTTTTTATCCTCCGAGAAAAAAAAAAGTGTCGCTCCTCAAGTTAATTATAATAAAGCCTGGTATTTATAGAGCGTTTCTCTTTCAGAGCCGAGAGCTCTTCTCAGGAACTATTTAAAGAATCCTCCCCACATGCAATCAAGCATGTAGGGGCAAGGATGGTATATGTTTTCCTGATGGGGAAACTGAGGCCTCAGGTGGTGAAGTGGCAAGCCTCTAAGGTGTCTTCATACTGGCAGATACATGCATAAGATGCAGATGGTCCAACTAAGTGATTGGTCTACAACGTTTGCCTTGGAAGGAAGGTAAGTGATGCAGAGAGAAAATAAACCTAGGCTTCTAACAAACTCTGGACACAAGCTAAGAGCCCAGATCTGAAGCACTGTTAAAAGGCTCCATTTTATGGACTGTGGCCACTGGGAAGTAGTGTTTCCTGGGTGATAAAGTTCATGGATAATAGGAATAATAAAAACAATAACTGTGGCATTTGTTAAGCACTTACTATGAGCCAGGCACTGTACTAAGCACTGGGATGGATACAAACCAATCAATTGGACACAGTCTCTGTCCCACATGGGGCTCATAGTCTCAATCCCAATTTTACAGATGAGGGAACTGAGGCACTGAGAAGTGAAGTGACTTCCCCAATGTCACATAGCAGACAAGTGACGGAGCCGGGATTAGAACCCAGGTCTGTCCGCCACCCTGGTCCATGTTTTATTCATTAGGCCTTACCGCTGTTGGGGAATCTAGAGAATCATTTAATTTAGGAGCATCAAGGTGCTGCAGGCCTCCAAATACTCAATATGCTGCCTAGGTATTTGATTTTAGTTCAGGAAGAACTAAATAGCTTCTGTTCCCCTTAACTCGCTCTCTGCCATGGGTACTTGTATGTCCAATCATGGCAGTGTGTACAGACCTTCATTCATTCGTTCAATCATATTTATTGAGCACTTACTGTGTGCAGAGCACTGTACTAAGCAATTGGGAGAGTACAATACAATAATAAACAGACTCATTCCCTGCTCACAGCAAGTTTACCATCTAGAGGCAGGGAGACAGATATCAAGAAAAATAACTAACAGATATATACTTAAGTGCTGTGGGGCTGGGATGGGGAAATAGCAAAGGGAGCAAGTCTGGGCAACAAAGAAATGAGTAGGAGAAGAGGAAAGGAAGCATGGCAAGGAAGACTCCTAATACAGTGGAAAACACATCTCACAGCTCTGGTACTGGGCTTTCAGTCAATTGATCAATCAATCGGCAGTGCAGAACACTGTACTAAGCACTTGGGAGGGTAGCCATATAAGAGAATTAGCAGACCCGTTCCTGCCTGTAACGAGCTTATATTCTTCACAGGCCAGTGCCTCCAAGGCTGAGTTTACACCCATAAATTAGCTGGGGGATTTCAGGCTTCCAAAATACACCCACCTGCCCTTAATTCTCTAGGTATTTTAAAGCCAAGTTAGCTGGAAAATGTTCCATGGAGTGAGCCTCATGGATAGCAGATGTGTTATCTTATGAAGACAAGGAAGGACTAAGGGAACTCTTTGTCTTGTCTCATGCTGTTGTCTCTGACCCATAGCGACGCCATGGACACATCAATCGCAGAACATCCCACCTCTATCTGCAATCGTTCTGGTAGTGTATCCATACAGTTTTCTTGGTCAAAATACAGAAGTTGTTTACCATTGCCTCCTTCCATGCAGTGTTTGAGTCTCTGTGCTCATCTCTCTCCCATGCCACTGCTGCCCGACACAGGTGAGTTTTGACTTGTAGCAGATTGCCTTCCACTCACTAGCTACTGCCGAAGCTAGAAATGGAATGGGTATACCTCTGCTTGACTCTTCCTCTTGTAGGTGAGACTGGTAGGGTACTGGAAACTCTAGGTGTGACCCTGAGAGCAGGGAAGTCTCTTTGCCAGACTGTAAAGAAGTGGAGGCTGAGACAGTAGGGTTTTTGGTTCTAGCAAGGCAAGACCAGCCTAATTCTTTCCTTAGAATAAAAAGAACAGTCTAGTGGTGAGCAAATAAGAACAATTCATGTAGAGTTACGATGCTACTATCTCGAGAAACAGCATGACCTAGTGGATAGAGCATGGCCCTTGGAGTCAGAAAGAACTGGGTTCTAATTCTGGCTCTGCTACTTGTCTGCTGTGTGACCTTGACTTCTCTGTGCTTCAATCACCTAATGTGTAAAATAAGGATTAAGACTGTGAGCACCCTGTGGGACATGGGCTTGATTAGCTTGTATCTACCCCACTGCTTAATACAGTGACTGGAACATAGCAAGTGCTTCAATAACAATAATTATGGTACTTGTTAAAAAAATTGAGTGTCCTCTCCATAAGCTTGCAGGAGCCCTAAATAGCCTCAGTTTTAATCCACTGGCTGACATGGGGCAAAGAGAGAATGGTCAGGTAGGGTACAGGAAGAACTGGAGAGAAGAAGAGAGAAGCAGCATGACCTAGTGGGAAGAGCACAAGCCTTGGAGTCAGAGGACCTGGGTTCTAATCCTGCCTCTGCCAATTGCTTGCTGGGTGACCTTGGGCAAGTCACTTAACTTCTCCACCTCAGGTCTCCTGTTCTCCTCCTACTTAGAATGTGAGCCTAATATAGCTCAGGGACTATGTCCAACCTAATTCACATTTAACTACCCCAGCACTTAAAACAGTTTTTGACACATAGCAAGCACTTAACCCCTTCTCAGGTCACACCTGAAGAATTTCCAGTACTCTACCAGTCTCAACTACAGGACAGAGAGTCAAGCAGAGGCATATTCACTCCATTCCTAGTTTGGCCAGTGGGGTAGACACAAGGGTGGAAGGCAATCTGTTACAAGTCAAAGCTCAGCTGTGCTGGGCAGCAGCAACATGGGAGAGAGTCAAGGGTGGAGAATCAAATTTACTGTGTGGAAGGAGGCAATGGTAAACCACTTTCATATTTTTACCAAGAAAACTCTATGGACATGTTACCAGAACGATTGTAGATCGGGGTGGGGCATTCTGGGAGAGATGTGTCCATGGCGTCACTATGGGTCGGAAATGACTCGACAGCAGAAGACAAAACAAGATTCAAGCAAATCAGTTTGGACATGGTCCCTGTCCTACATGGGGCTCACAATCTCAATCCCCACTTTACAGATGAGGTAACTGAGGCCCAGAGAAGTTAAGTGACTTGCCCAAAGTCACACAGCTGACAAGCAGCGGAGCTGGGATTAGAACCCATGATCTCTGAGTCCCAAGCCCATGCTCTTTCCACTGAGCCATGCTGCTTCTCTCATGCTGCTGTTTTGTACTCTCCCAAGCGCTTAGTACAGTGCTCTGCACACAGTAAGTGTTCAATAAATATGACTGACTGAATGAATGAATGCTCTCTTCCACTTCAGCTGGGTATATCTGGATGTAGAAAGACTTCATTTTCATCTCTTTCTCCTTCCTGGCCTCTACCCAGATTGTCCTGTGCCCATTTTCAGTGGGCAGAGAACTTCAGCTTGAGAGTCTCATGGCATCACAGTAGGGTAAGTGCAAGGTAGAGGCTGGTCTCCCAGTGAAGCTGTGTTGCCCACCATCCAGCTAGCCCTGAAGAGGAAAGACCGTCTGTTCAGGGGGGAGTTGCATTCCCACGGTGCGTCATTCCTGGTGGGAACTCTCGGAAAGGGGAAAGCTCCCGATGGCAGAGTGCCTGTTCAATCAGTCAGTCAATAGTTTTGAGTGCTTACTTCTTTTTGACTGACAACTTTGCTGTGCCTCAGTTTCCTCATCTGTAAAATGGGGATTCAGTCCTACTCCCTTGTATTCCGACTGTGAGCCCAGTATGGGACAAGGACTATGTCCAACCTATCTTGTAATCACCCCAGCACTTTGCAAATATTTGTTAAGTGCTTACTATGTGCCAGGCACTGTAATGAGCATTGGGGTAGATATAAGCTAATCATGTTGGACATAGTACGGAAGTGAAGTGACTTGACCAAGGTCACACAGTAGTCAAGTGGCAGAGGCGGGATTAGAACCCAGGTCCCTCTGACTCCCAGGGCTGTGCTCTTTCTACCTGGCCACGCTAATCTACTTTGTGTTAAGCACTGTAGTGGGAAAAGACAATTGGCTTCTAATAGACATGATCCTTGCTCTCAAAGAATTTCCAAACTAAAGTACATTACAGATAGGCAGAAGCAACGGTGTTTAAAAATATGAATAGAAGGGCTACAGGGGCAGTGGGTGTGGGGTAAGTACTTAATTACTTAGTAGGTAAAGGTTCAAGGGCTTTAGGTGATGATGCAGTAGATGAGGAAATAGAGTGGGGTGATGAGAGCTTAGTCAGAGGAGGCCTCCAGGAGGAGGTGTGATTTTTAGAAAGACTTCTCACAAATTTGCCCATCAACTCTGTAGAAAACACTAGCCAAAGAAAAGCACAGGAGGCCGGGCAGGCAATCTATTTTCTGTCTCCTAAAGCTTTTTGGGGACATTTTCTCATCACTCAGAAAGATAGCCACGAATAGCAATGGCCCTGCTCAACAGATTCAGCTAAATACATTTCTGAAGAGGAGCACAAGTACATGCATGCACACACACATGCACACGCGCACACACACTTCATCATCAATCGTATTTATTGAGCGCTTACTGTGTGCAGAGCACTGTACTAAGCGCTTGGGAAGTACAAGTTGGCAACATATAGATACAGTCCCTACCCAACAGTGGGCTCACAGTCAAAAAGGGGGAGACAGAGAACAAAACCAAACATACTAACAAAATAAAATAAATAGAATAGATATGCACACGCACACACACACACTTAAATGTAAAATGAAATTTCTTCTCCAAATCCCCCAAACTAACTCCTCTCCTTTCCACTCACCCTGTTGCTGTGGAGTCAGAGCAGGAATGGTGGTAGGGTTTTCTAAGGTCTGTCCTAGGGTAACATCTCCTGAGAAGGCTGGTCACACCTCCCCTTCCTCAAGGAAACCTCCCACGATTTCACTGCCAGAAAGCCATTCTTGTGACATAGGTAT
Source organism: Tachyglossus aculeatus (assembly GCF_015852505.1). Lineage (NCBI taxonomy): Eukaryota > Metazoa > Chordata > Mammalia > Monotremata > Tachyglossidae > Tachyglossus > Tachyglossus aculeatus. Next base: position 75,680,004 of record NC_052086.1, read on the forward strand.
TTCCAGTAATTCCCAAGATAATGAATAATACTTAATGAGGTTGATGAACTTGGCAAGATGAAGGGTGGAAAACAGTATCCCATTTTGTATTCCAGCCTGATTTTTTTGGTAGCCAGTTGAAATACAAAATAATATATTCCAAATCTGAACCAAAAAGCTCCTGGATGTTGCTTTGTTTCAAACTAATGTTACCTCTAATATTCATTCAATTGTATTTATTGAGCACTTATTGTGTGCACAGCACTATACTCAGTGCTTGGGGAAGTACAATAAACAGTCACATTCCCTGCCCACAACAAGCTTATGCCTAGAGAGAGGGGAGACAGACATCAATACAAATAAATAAAATTACATATATGTACATAAGTGCTGTGGGGCTGGGAAGGGGGAAGAGCAAAGGGACCAAGCCAGGGTGATGCAGAAGGGAATGGGAAATGAGGAAAAGAGGGGCTTAGTCAATCAATCAATCAATCAATCAAATCATATTTATTGAGCACTTACTGTGTGCAGAGCACTGTACTAAGCGCTTAGGAAGTACAAGTTGGCAACATATAGAGACAGTCCCTACCCAACAGTGGGCTCACAGTCTTGGAAGACCTCTTGGAGATGTGCCTTCAACAAAGCTTTGAAGAGGGGGAGAGTATCAGAATCTTATGAGAACATCACCTGTCTTCAATGAACTAATTCATTCATTCAATCGTATTTATTGAGCACTTACTGTGTGCAGAACACTGTACTAAATGCTTGGGAAGTACAAGTTGGCAACACATAGGGATGATCCCTACCCAACAGCGGGCTCACAGTTTAGAAGAGGAAGACAGACAACAAAACAAAACATATTAACGAAATAAAATGAATAGAATAAATATGTACAAATAGAGTAATAAATATGTACAAATATATACATAAATAAAGGTGCTGTTGGGAGGGGAAGGAGGTAAGGCAGGGGGATGGGGAAGGGGAGGAGAGAAAGGAGGGGGCTCAGTCTGGGAAGGCCTTCTGGAGGAGGTGAGCTCTCAGTAGGGCTTTGAAGGGAGGAAAAGAGTTAGCTTGGCAGATGTGCGGAGGGAGGGCATTCCAGGCCAGGGGGATGACGTGGGCCAGGGGTCAATGGCGGGACAGGCGAGAACGAGGCACAGTAAGGAGATTAGCGGCAGAGAAGCGGAGGGTGCGGGATGGGCTGTCGAAGGAGAGAAGAGAGGTGAGGTAGGAGGGGGCGAGGTGATGGAGTGCCTTGAAGCCGAGGGTGAGGAGTTTTTGCCTGATGCATAAGTTGATTGGTAGCCACGGGAGATTTTTGAGGAGGGGAGTAACATGCCCAGAGTGTTACTGCACAAAGACGATCCGGACAGTGGCGTGAAGTATGGTTTCTAATCATCAGAAACCTCAAAATCCAGATTCTTGCAGGTGAGTAAGCTCTTGCCCAAATAAACTTCAGCCAGTGGAAAGGATTTGGACTGTCAGATGATGACTGAAAGAGGTCTCCCCTAGGAAGGCCATTATATTCCAAGTTGGAAGTTTCATCTCCTCCAGGAGGCCTTCCCTGATTAATCTCTCACTCCCCTAACCTGTTTCCTCCCAAGACTGACACTTCGACAATTCCACATCATTAATGCCCAAGTCCCCACCTATAAGCATTTACATACTCACAATCACCCAGCCCATGCCCCATTGCACCAATAGTAGTAATAATAATAATGATGGTATTTGTTAAGTGCTTACTAAGTGCCAAGCACTGTTCTAAGCACTGGGGTAAAAATAAGGTAATCAGTTTGTCCCACATGGGGCTCACAGTCTCAATCCCCATTTTACAGATGAGGTAACAGGCACAGAGAAGTAAAGTGAGTTGCCCAAGGTCACATAGCAGACAAGTAGTGGAGCCGGGAATAGAACCCATGACCTTCTGAATCCCAGGCCCATGCTCTATCCACTATGCTACTAACCACTAGTATCTATTCAATGCTTATCATTATTATGAGATTTGTTAAGCACTTACCATGCATCAAGAACTGTTCTAAGCATTGGGGTAGATATAATTTAATCAGGTTGGATACAGTCCCTGTCCCACATGGGGATCACATTCTAAGTAGGAGGGACTAGAATTTAATCTCCATTTTACAAATGAGGAAACTCAAGCACTGAGAAGTTAAGTGACTTGCCCAAGGTCATACAGCAGACATGTAACAGGCACTTAGTACAGTGCTCTGCACACAGTAAGTGCTCAATAAATATGATTGAATTAATGTAAGGGAACATCCTGTCCTATGCCATAATCCACAACCTTTCAATCCTGTTTTTTCACTGTCCAGCTTTTGGGCACATACATTGTCACGGGAAACACTACAGAATTGACAATTTGTATTTTTGTGGCAATAGTTACATCAGCACATTTCATGACTTTTTCCAGGCTCTTCATAGAAAGTCTTCCTAACATTAATCTTTGGCATATTTCTTGGCTCAATAAATGCTGTTGATTAATTGATTAATTGATTGATGTCTCTTCTGGTGTACAGGAATGTGGAGATCTGAGGCTGGAAATGCCCATAAAATCTATATAAATAGAATGAATGCCAGCCTTCAGTTTCCCTGAAAATAGTGACAAGAGAGCTGCATCACCTTTACTCTGTGATTTTCGCGAAGCAAAATGATGGAGAAAAAAACAATACATCAGCACTAGGGCCTCACAGCCAGTCTTGAAAACTAGCATCTGTAGAACCCAAATATTTAAACGATTCATCTGAAGGGAGTAAAGCAAATGAAGAAATCAGACCTTCAAGGACAGGAAGTGAGGATAGCAAGGTGGCCCCCACTGGCTGATATTGAAGTTATTTCTCTGACTTCAGGGTGCCAAGATCAATCAAAAACACTAATGAATGGATGGTATCCAAGAATGGGAACAGAACAGATGGAAAATGAGGAGAAACTATCATTTCCCCCCAAAGTTGCTGAGTCCAATAGAGAGCTCTGAAGATTTGGATGCAGTCAGCATGATTAATCCTCTTAACTCTACCTCAATTTTTTTATCCCTTTGGTTTACTGAGATGGTGTCAACTTAAAATTTAATTACAAATGAGAAACAAATCATGCTGTTGGAATGCACATTAAAAAACAAATTATGTTCTTAGAATAGGTAACACAAGACTTGTAATGGCAATTCATAAGCCCATAGGTGCGTGAAAATAATTGAAGATGGTAAGTGAACAAATAGCTAAGTATGAGAATGAAATGAGCGCAAATTGCAAATATTAACAGAAAAAAACCCAGCTCGTGCAAACACACACACACACACACACACACACACACACACACACACACACACACACACACACACACACACACACACCTTTTTGCTCCTTTGTAAGCAACAAATGAACTGGAAATACCAGGAATGTAATATCAAACAGTAAGGGACAGGGTTCAGATTATTATGCCTGAGCTCACAATGAGGCACAAACTGAAAAACAGCTGGAGCTCAGGGATTCAGGGATGGAAAGCTGAGAAGCAGTTGGGAGCCATCCTAAAAAGGTAGGAAGGAAGCAGAGAGATTATTTTGGGGGTGAGGCAGAACACACCTATGATAGTTAAAGGTACTGTCTTGGGATTTCATTGGTTGCTTTCTTGGTGGTTATTTTTGATTTTCTTCTGGGTTCAAGTAAAGATCCTGGGAGTTCCTGGTCCCATGGTGTATCAGTTTAATTCAATGAGCAGTCAGTCCTTGCTCTACTGTTCCTTTCTCAGCTCTCTGAAATTACATTGAATCAGATTCCTTCCCTCATCCATCTCTAAATCCTCCCATCAGGGATTGGGAAGCACAGATGCAGCTGAAAAGCAGTGATCTTTAGCTCCAGTGGCTTGTGGCTGAGGTATTATACATCATCTTTTAAATCAACCAATCAATTAATTTTATTATAATAATAATAATGGCATTTATTAAGCGCTTACTATGTTCAAAGCACTGTTCTAAGTGCTGGGGAGGTTACAAAGTGATCAGTTTGTCCCAAGGGGGGCTCACAGTCTTAATCCCCATTTCACAGATGAGGCAACTGAGGACCAGAGAAGTTAAGTGCCTGCCCAAAGTCACCCAGCTGACAATTGGCGGAGCCGGGATTTGAACCCTTGACCTCTAACTCCAAAGCCTGTGCTCTTTCCATTGAGCCACACTGTTTCTCTGAAAGTCTACTGTATACAGAGCACTGTGCTGAGTGCTTGGAGGAATGCAAGAGAGATGGAAGACCTAATCCCTTTTCTCAGGAGTACCACAGCATTTTAGAGATGGTTTTACTGAGTGACTACTCCCTTTCTCAAATGGACTATGGACTTTCCACATTGCTAGCAAAGAGACGAAGGACTGGAGAGATGAATCAAGGAGGATCAGGGCTCTGATTAGGTTTTTCGTAGGAAAGCTACAGAAAAGACTATTTTCTGCTTTCTCTCTACTTTTTTGCAGTTTATCTGCTTTCCTTCCCCCGTCTCCCTCCACTCTTGTCCCAGTAAGGAAAAGAGCCACAGGGAAACAGGAGGAAAAGTGCAGAAAAAAAGAATATATATATATATATATATATATATTATATATATATATCTTATGTGTGTGTGTATGTATATATACATATATATATATATATATTTCTGCTTTCCCTCCCATTTGTTTGCAGCTTTTCAGATTTCAAAAGTCATTTGAAATTCCACCAGGATTGTAAAGGGAGAAAAACACCTCTCTTCTTTCCACATCAGACTCCAGTGATCACATCCAAACTGCCCTGTGTTTGGTTCCAGGGATTGTGTCACTGGTACAGAGGATTCAACAGGCAATTGTTTGCCCGACAGTCAGACCTTAGTCAATGCTAACAGGGAGAATTGCCCACCCATCAGATCCTGCCTGAGGGAACCAATTAGAGGAGGTGGTTGGAGGAGCAAGTAGTACACCCATGCTTGAAATGGAAGAATTCAAATAATACTGGTTACCCTGAAGCCTTTCATTTGTCACGGGAGTTGTGGATAAGCAAGCCACAGACCTTTCATGTAGCTCTCTTGGGTATGGCTGGCTTCAGATGGTTAGCTATAAAATGGTAAGATGGCTTCAGATGGTAGAGAAACAACATGGTGTGCAGCATGCGCCTGGGAGTTAGGAGGCCATGGGTTCTAATCTAGGACTCTGCCATTTGTCTGCTGTGTGATCTTGGGCAAGTCACTTCACTTCTCTGTGCCTCATTTGCCCCATTCTGTAGAATGAGGATTGAGACTGTAAGCCCCATGTGGGACAGAGACTATGACCAACCCGCTTGTATCCACCCCAGTGCTTAGCACGTAGTAAGTGCTTAACACGATTATTATTATTATTATTATTATGCAAGTGAGGCAATCACTTCAGGATGACCATCAGAGTGAGTCACCCCAAGATAGAAAGGGTCGAAAATTTGATAGACTCCAAACTTCCTCAACCCAACTCTGATTCAGCATTTATGGAAGGAGAAAGCAATGTCTCTGGGGCAGATGGTTGTGAGTTTCAGGAGTTTCCCCCAGAGATACACTCCAGGTTTAGGGGTTCAGACCAACTGGGGCAGACTTCATTACCCTGCAGGCCAATATGCACGTGAAGAGCTCCATCCTTTAGAGCTTCCTCAGGGTGGCTGGATGTCAGGAGCCAGTCCTGCCTTCAAGAAGCTGTATTGCCTAGTGGATAGATCATGGACCTGGGAATCAGAAGGACCTGGGTTCTAATCCCAACTCTGCCACTTGTCTACAGCGTGACTTTGGGCAAGTCTCAACAAATCTGTGCCCCAGTTACCTCATCTGTAAAATGGGGATCAAGACCATGAGCACCATGTGGGACAAGGACTACATCCAACCTGATTAACTTGTATCCACCCCAGTGCTTTAGTATAGTGCCCAGAATATAGTAAGTGCTTAACAAATACCACAATTATTATTATTGTTGTTGTTATTATTAAGGATTTTATAAGTACTATTATTATTATTATCAAGGAATTTGTAATGGCTCCTCTTCCCATCTGGGCTTCTGGGTCCCAGAATGTACTCATTCCAAAATTATACACATAGTAGTGTGCATTATCCCAGTATTCAGGTCCAGGAGGAAGGAATGCTGACTATGGCTACTTGCCTTTATCCTCCAATGAAGCTGTCTGCTGATATTCGTGCTTACAGTTTCCAAACCCGAGGAAAATCTGTCTTCTGTAAGCCACATGGGCTGTGCTGTCTCCCATTTCCAGGTATCAGTCTTAACCTAAAAATGGATTGTTCAAAACCACCAGTCTGCTCAGAAACAGACCTAAGTTTGCTCTCCTTGCCCCTCTGTGTCCTATTTAATTGGATTGTGTGGGCTTCCAGTCACATGGTCTCAGCAACTGGGTGAGCTTCCCAGTTGCCCAAAATAGCAGGCTGCTCGATTCTGCCATTCCTCAAGTTGGTCAAGAACTGCTCCCTGAGGCCCCTTGGAGGTTTCAGAGATGGGATGGAGAAGTAAGGGTTTGTGTGGTGAGGGCATTGGGGCATGTATAGGATAAAGGCAGCATCTGGCAGACTGGTTATGGGCAGAAAGACAATACACTTGAGAGAGGAACTATTTAAAAACTTTGGGACCGAAGGAATCACATGAGCCTCAACTTGAGGGATTGGTTCCTTCAAACCCAGAGAGACTCTCTCTGCCCTATTGGAATCCATAATGTGACCTTGGGGGGGAAAAAAAAAAAATCAAGGCCACCTTATCCATGGGAGTCGAGCCTTGTCTAGTGGCTGCTTAGCCTTGAATTTCTATTTGAAACAGAGTTCTAAGCATGTGATGGGCTTGATTTTTTTTTAAACTTTTCTCTTGGGGCTCTGAATTGCTGTCAGCTCTTCAGAACAGGGAGGTAACCTCTAAATAAGGCTATCCTCCATGGGGCTGAGCAATGGTCTTTCCTTTGGTTGGGTCATGCTGGAGAGAAATGTCCAAATGTCATTCATCCGATCAATTGATCAGTCAATAAATTTTGGGGGACACTTACACTGGACAGAGCATTTGACAGCATTTTGCTGCCATTTTAAATGTTGGTCTTTTCAGCTCAGACCAATCACTTACATAGTCATTCTCTCAAGGCACTGTGGACCAAAAACAATTTTATTATTTTCACTGAAATTAAAACCTATAAACACTTTCTAGCCTCTAGAAAATGGTAAACCAATTAGTATTGAGTGTTTAGAATTAATGTTGACACTTTTTTACTCTTTCTGATATTTTTAGACTAGGCTTATTAACTCCTTTGCCAACATTTGTAAGAGTTTTGACTTTACTAGTTTACTGCTCCAGTTATAGGTTAACCGCATTTCTGATTTTCCCTGATTTGAGGAGAATGCCACTTTTAAAATGTATTTCAGTTACAACTTGGTTGGTTTGCATTTATAGCAGTGGGATACAGTTATCTCTTCAAGTGAGATCCAGTCAACTCAGAAGTACATGGCTGCATGGTACAGAAAAAGCTCAGACTATTTTAAATGTCCTAATGAAGACATGTTTGGGAAAGGACAGTTGTTTCAGCAAAGCTGCCACTCTTCTGGAGGAACAAAGTCCTGAATCAAGAATTGTTAAGTGACTTTGGTTTTGCTTCTTATACATATTTAAGTGTGTGAGGGCACTACAGTTTGAATTTAAGGAGGAACAGACAAGACCCCATGATCTGGAGCAAGAGCCAAGGTGAGGGGGTTGTGATCCTTGAAAATGTGGCTGTAACATGAGACATGTTTTCCTGTGTCTTCCATGTTATAAATTGTTCCAGAACCTCTGGAAAATTCCTTTCCATTATACAAATTAGCATTAAACATCACTAAAATATGGTTTAAACTGCTATATATTTCAAAGCAAATGTCACAACATAACAATAATAATAATAATGGCATTTGTTAAGTGATTACTATGTGCTGGACACTGTGCTAAACACTGGGGTGGATACAAGCAAATCACGTTGGACAGAGTTCATGTCCCACATGGGGCTCACAGTCTTAATCCCTATTTCATAGATGAGGTAACTGGGGCACAGGGAAGTTAAGTGACTTGCCCAAGGCCACACAGCAGATGAGTGGCAGAGCTGGAATTAGAACCCATGACCTTCTGACTCCCAGATCTGTGCTCTATCCACTATGCCATGCTGCTTCCCCATATATTAATGACAACTTAGAGGTTTCGGTGGAGGAGAATAGGAGAATGGGAGAATTGCACAGTTGTTCAGTGTCTTTTTGGAGACTGGAGTGGTTCCACATACATTACACCACATGATGAACAAACAGCAGTGCAGGAAGGTGAGATATCTTAGAACACTGGATCATTAAGACACCTAGAGCTCCAGAAAGGTACTGTGCCACCCCAGCTCAAATTTGTTTTTTGGGAAAGATGAGGTCCCTATTCTAGGGACTAATTGCTCTTATTATTGGAAAAATGTGCCTTTAGATCCCAGAAAATTTGTGTGAGATTCAGAGATAAGAGGATCAGTACTGAACCAGTGAGAGGAAAAATCTACTTACCCCTCTGGGAATAGGAATTCATTTAAATTCATTCATCTCCATTAGGAATTCATTAGCCTCAATTCATTCAGAAGGCAATTCCTCAAGAAGGAGAAGAACTGTGGTGCGTTAAGCATATAATATGTCCCAAGCACTGTACTAAGGTCTGGACTAGGCACAATATAAACTGATTCGACACAGTCCCTACCCCACACAGAGCTCACAGTCTAAGGAGGAGGGAGAACAGGTAATGATAATATTTAAGTGATTACTATGTGTAAAGTAGTATACTAAGCACTGGGGCAAATACATGGTAATCAAGTCTCACATGGGATTCACAGTCTAAGTAGGAGGGAGAGCAGGTACTGAATTCCCATGTTACATATGAGAGAACTGAGGCCCAGAGAAGTTAAGTGACTTGCCCAAGGTCACCTAGCAGGTGTGTGGCAGGACTGGGATTAGAACCCAGGTCCTCTGACTCCCAGGCCCATGCTCTTTCCACTAGGCCATGTCTGGAAGTAAAAATAATAACAATAATAATAATAATAATAATAAGTATTTGTTATGTGCTTACTATGTACCAGGCACTGTACTAAGTGTTGGGGTAGGTTCAAGATAATCAGGTTGGACACAGTCCCTGTCCCATACAGGGCTCACAGTCTTAATCCCCATTTTACAGATGAGGTAACCGAGGCCCAGAGAAGCTAACTGCCTTGCCCCAGGTCACAGCAGGTATGTGGCAAGGCCAGGATTAGAACCCAAGTCATTTGATTCCCAAGTCCATGCTCTTTCCAATAGACCATGTCTGGGAATAATAATAATAGCAATAATAATAATAATAATAAATGGCATTTGTTAAGTGCTTATTATATACCAGGTACTGTACTAAGTGCTGGGGTAGGTACAAGATAATCAGGTTGGACAATCAGGTTGAGAAGCAGCATGGCATAGTGGATAGAGCATAGCCCTGTGAGTAAGAAGGTCATGGGTTCTAATCCCAGGTCTGCCACTTGTTGTGACCTTGGGCAGTCACTTTGCTTCTGTGGGCCTCATTTACCTCATCTATAAATTGGGGACAGGGACTGTACCCAACCCGATCTGCTTGTATCCATCCCAGCACTTAGTATAATGTCTGGCACATAATAAGCGCTTAACAAATACCACAATTATTACGGTAGAAAAGCTTGGGGATTCAGGCCAAGACCTGGCCTTTTCCTCTCCCTTTAACGCTGGAAACTATGCTTTCTGCCCATAAAATCCTAATGAGAAAAGAATTAACCATTTAATTTGCCCTGCCAAGCCAGCCAGCACTCAGAAATTAATGATCTACATCCTTGTTGAAGCATGATGGAAACAACTCAGGAGGAGCAGGGAAGTCACAGACCTAATGACAAGGGTCATGAGTCACTTAAGCTCCTCCAGGGAATAGTAGATGAAGGTAAACCATAATTATTGCCCAGTAAAGGGGATGCTGATAGGGGGATTCCATTCTATGCACTGAGTCATTCCAGTGTCCAAATCAAAGCTAAAAACACATTCAGTAACATCCCATTCACCCTCACCTGGTGCTCAAGTGGATCCTTGGGATGGATACAGGCAAATCAGGTTGGATACAGTCGCTTGTCCCATATGGGGCTCACAGTCTCAATCCCCATTTTACAGATGAGGTAACGAAGGCCCAGAGAAGTGAAGTGACTTGCCCAAATTCACGCAACTGACAAGTGGCGGAGCTGGGATTATTATTAGTAAAGAGGAATGATCTTCAGCTGAGGGGCAGTGTAATCTAGAGGAAGGAACATGGTCCTGGGAATCAGGGGGCCTGGGTACTAATCCCAGCTCTGCCAATTGTCCTCTGGGTGACTTCAGGCAAATTGTGCCTCAGTTTCCTCATCAGCAAAATAGGGATTTAATATCTGTTCTCCCTCCTACCTAGACTGTCAGCCCATGAGGGACAGGCACTGAATCCCATCTACTTATCTTTTATTTACCCCAGGGCTTATGTACAGTGTTTGGCAGAGAGTAAGCACTCAACCCCATCTAGACTTTGAGCCCGTTGTTGGGTAGGGACCGTCTCTATGTGTTGCCAATTTGTACTTCCTAAGCACTTAGTACAGTGCTCTGCACACAGTAAGCGCTCAATAAATATGATTGAATGAATGAATGAATGAATCCTTAAAATTTATTTCCTCTACAAACGTGAGCCAGCCACCAAAGAGAAAACAGAGCTTCCAGTTATTTTTTTAAGAGATGAAAATGATAACTCAGGGAAGAGCCTCATTCCCAGTGAAAACCAACAAGAAGAAAAGCTGAGCTGGTCTTAAAAATAAAATCCATCCATCAAAATGGAGGGATTTTGAACCATAAAAATAAGGCATGTAAGGGTTATTCAGACCATTTCCAAAACAATAGCCTGTACAATATTGCTTTCCTCAATTTTCATAGTGGGAAGGATATTATTTATACAGAATGAGACAGAATCAATTAATATTGATAAAATTGATGACAGACAACCTTGGAAACCAACAAACATGACTGTCATGCAAACTGCAACTCTGTCCCAGCCATTACTGAGCACTTACTGTGTATAGAGCATTGTACTAAGTACCAGGGAAAGTACAGTAAAGTAGACATGATTCCTGCCCTCAAAGAGCTTACAGCCTAGCAAGGAAGACAGGTATTAGTATTAATAACAGGCAGGGAGAAGCAACAGCATAGAAAGGGAAGTGGAAGCAGCATTACCTTGTGAATAGATCACGGGCCTGGGAGTCAAAAGAACATGGGTTTTAGTCACAGCTCTGACATTTATCTGCTGTGTGACCTTGGGCAAGTCACTTCACTTCTATATGCCTCAGTTACCTCATTTGTAAAATGGGGATTAAGACTGGGAGCCCCATGTATGACATGGACTGTGTCCAACCTGATTAACTTGTACCTACCCCAGCACTTAAAATAGTGCTTGCTATATAATAAACACTTAATACCATAAATTTTTTAACAAGGTCCTTGCTTAGCAGAAAGCCCTGCACAAATACAAGTAATTTCTCCTAAGGCACTTATCAATTTCTTACTTCCTCTAGCCTGTGAGCTCGTTATGGGTATGGAATGTGTCCACTAAGTCTTCATTCTTTCACTCATTTAATCATATTTATTGATCACTTATTCTGTGCAGAGCACTGTACAAAGCCCTTGGGAGACTACAATACAACAATAGTCAGACAATCTGCAGTATTGGGGTAGTAAGGTTGGGAAAAAATACTGTGAACAGGAGTAGATGGCCCATGTTTTCATGTTCCTAGCTTAGCTTGGTTGAAGACAGTTGTTGCTAGATGCCAGGAGTGGAAACAACTGTACTACTCTCCTAAGAGCTTAGTGTACTATGCTGCACATATCAAGTGCTCTATAAATACCATTGATTGATTAGACTGAGCCCCTTGTGGACAGAGACCGTGTCCAAACTGCTTACCTCGTATTCATTCACTCATATTTATTGAGCACTTACTGTGTACAGAGCACTGAACTAAGCACTTGGGAAAGTGCAATACAGCAATTGAGAGATAATCCCTGCCCCCAGTGAGCTTAGAGTCTAGAGGCAGGGGAGACACACATCAATATTAATAGAGACATCAATATAAATAAAATGACAGATAGAGACATAAGTGCTGGGGGGTGGGGAAAGAGCAAAGGGGGTGAGTCAGAGTGATGCAGAAGGGAGTGGGAGATGAGGAAAAGTGGGGCTTAGACTGGGAAGTCTTGTATTTACCCGATGTTGTAAAAATAAGGCAAGAAATGGTCATTCTGGAATAGTGATGGTTTAAAAGAATACTGTGGCTCAATACTGCTTTAAATGGCTAAACATTTCCAGTATCCCAGTTTCGGGGAGCAGGATGCAAAGCTGAAAACCATTTCTCCTGTACCAAGGGTAACTAGCAGCTGAAATTATGACCCACCTGACTCTAACAACCCCAAAAGTCCCCACCAGCTCATCAAAGTCTCAACACAGCAACTATCATGAGGGTCAGAAATCCCCTCTCCCCCTTCCCTCCCCCCTCTTTCCCTGCCTGTCCCCAGGCTTCCTCCCCAAAGCCCGGGGGGGGGGGCGGGGAGGAGGAAGGAAAATAGCATTTTCCTGCTCCCTGCTGAGCCATGGGGCGGATCCCTCTCCCCACCCTTTAGAAATGGGATGCAGGGGAAAGGGGATGCCTAGTGGAAAGAGCTCAGGCTTGGGAGTCACAGGATCTGGGTACTAAACCCAGCTCTGCCAACTGCTTGCTGTGTGACCTTGAGCAAGTCTCTTCACTTCTCTGTGCCTCAGCTTCCTCAACTGTAAACTGGAGATTAAATCCTTTCCTATTTAGACTGTGAGCCCCATGCAGGACAGGAACCGTCTCTAAAACTAATTACCTTGTGCCCACCCCAGTGCTTAGAACAGTGTTTGAAACACAGTAACCACTTAAATACCACACACAAAAAAAACCACCCAGAGGGCTGTATAAAAACCCCAAGCATGAAGTCCTAGACATGGTCATTCACCACTGCACTGTAGTGGTTCTGCCCATCCCTGCCAGCTATTACCACTCAAAAGGCTGCAATCCACCATCATGAAGGGTTCAAGACCCAAAATGCACCACAGCCTATCCAGAGACCTAAGGTGGCTGTCTTCATTCTCATCATGGGCCTGCTCTGCAGGTCTGAGAAGCAGAGCAGTAGCATGGCATAGTGAATAAAGCATGAGCCTTGGAGTCTGAAGAACCTGGCTTCTAACCCTGGCTCTGCCACTTGTCTGCTGTGTAAGCTTGGGCAAGTCACTTCACTTCTCTGTGTCTCAGTTACCTCATCTGTAAAATGGGGATTGAGACTGGGAGCCCCATATGGGACAGTGACTGTGCCCTTCAACCTGATTTGTTTGTATCTACCCCAGTGCTTAGTACAGTGCCTGGTTTACAGTAAGTGCTTAACAAAGACCACAATTATTATTATTATTGTTATTATGCCTATAGTGTGTATCCTTTGTAATCACTGCAGGTTGTTAGTAGTGAATTTTGGCTCCTCTGCAAGTGTAAGCACTTGCCTTTTGCATTTCTGCCAGGTTTTTTCTTTTAATGGTATTCATTAAATGCTTATGAGGTGCCAGGCACTGTATTTGGTGCTGGGGTAGTTACCACCTAATCGGGTTGGAGACAGAGAGTGGCCCTACCCAGAGATCTCTCCACACACCGAAACACCCAGTGCTTAGTACACAGTAAGCCTAACCAATACCATTAAAAAACAAAAAAACCTCTATTACCTCTAAACTCAATGGTAACATTTAAGAGACTGCTGTGTTCAAGACCCTGTTCTATAAACTTGGGAGAGTATACCAGAAGCGAAAGACACATTTCCTATTGTCAGCTGACTTCAAATCTAGTGGAAGAGACAAGCAGTTACAAAGTATAAGTATTTATAAATAGGGAGTAGAATTGGGATAGAACAGGTATGAGTATATCAGGGTGGAATAGCTGAATAATATAGAGTATAATGGAACATATATCTGCTCATAAATGTTGATGTGTAAGCTTTTCACTTTAGACTGTAAGTGCATTGTGGACGGGGAATGTATCTTTTTATTGTTGCAATGTACTCTCCCAAGCACTTAGTACAGTGCTCTGCAAACAGTAAGTGTTCAATAAATACAATTGAATGAATAATAACAACAATAGTGGTATTTGTTAAGCGCTTATTATGTGCTAGGCACTGTACTAAGCACTGGAGTGGATACAAGCAAATCAGGTTTGACATAGTCCTTGTCCCATATGGGGCTCACAGTCTCAACCCCCATTTCACAAATGAGGTAACAGAGGCACAGAGAAGTGAAGTGATTTGCCCAAGGTCACACAGCAGAGAAATATGAATGAATGACTACAAGTAAATACTAATGGTGGCTGTTGGGTTGAAGTGATTTGTGGCATTATAAATGAATCTGGGAAAGCTTCTCAGAGAGGGTGGGATTTAGGAAGACTTTGAAGGTGGAGAGAGCTGTGGGCTGGAGGAGATGGTAAGTTCTGTGGCCATTCTCAGATGTTTGCCCCTCCCTCTAAAAGCCCCCTACTCTGGCTGCCTCTTGGTCCAAGTCATGAAACTATTTCTTCTCTCCCGCTTGGCCTGGAAAGGCAGGGGAGAAGGAGGAGGGGACAGGAAGGGAAGGGGTGGTTATTGGGGAGAATCTTCCCAGCCTTTCCAGGGTCAGGCTGCTCCAGCCTTACTGCATGATACAAGCAGGTTTTGTTTGCAACTGGAGGCACAAGTGAAATAAAAGATAATGGGTCTGGTGAGCTCACAGCCAGGGAGAAATTCCCCAAAGAGAATTCCCAGTTACTGAGAAGTATTAGGAGTAGAGAAGGAGCATAACCTAGTGGAAAGATCACTGGCCTGGGAGTCAGAGGACCTGGGTTCTTATCTCAGATCTACCTCTTTTCTGCTCTGTGACCTTGGGCAAGTCACTTAAATTCTCAGCATCTATTTTCTCATCTGTGAAAAGGGGATTCAATGCCTCTTCTGTCTCCAACCTAGACTAAGCTTCCCTGCTGCGTCACTTCGACTCGCTCACTTTGCTCTTCCCCCCCACCCCACAGTACTTATGAATATATGTCTATATCTATAATTCTATTTATATTGATGCCTGTTTACTTGTTTTGATGCCTGTCTCCCCTCCTCTAATTGTAAGCTCGTGTGGGCAGGGATTGTCTCTATTGTTGTGTTATACTTTCCAAGAGCTTAGTACAGTGCTCTGCACACAGTAAGTGGTCAATAAATACAATTGAATGAATGAATGAATGTGGGACAGGGCCGGTGTCTAACCTGATCATCTTATATCTAGAATAGTGCTTGGCACATGATAATAATAGTAATGTTTGTTAAACACTTACTATTTAAGAGGAGCCATGTCTTCCTAGCTTTACTTTTTCGTTCTCTGGTTCGACAATCAGCTTGCAGGCTGCCATGTCCTGGGTGTTGCCAAATGTTTCTTTAGTGTTCCTCCCTGGAGTGAGATTCTTCTATTATGCATAGTTTCATTGCTTCAGCCACATCAGGGCAGGGCTAATGTTTGAGCCTGATGCTAAAACTTCCTATCAATTATGTAGAGCTCAGAACAAGTTACCCCAAATCAGATCCAAGTTGGTGTAAAACAACTCATGAGGATCAACTGTACCCCAAGGCTTCTCAGTTGGGCCAGGCTGCTGGGATCCCCTTGTGTTTTACAGTAGCCTAGGCCCCTCATGCATATTTCACAGACTTAATCATGTCATACAGCTGCTTTTCTGGAGCAAGAAACCCAGCTCTGTCCCATAAAACAGCAGAACCCTGAGTAACTTCAGTCTCTTTACTCACTGACCTCCAGATCCAACCTGTTTCATGTTTCATTTAAAAGCTGAAAGGGGAATATGTTGTCGGGAAAACTGTCTACCAACTCTGTTGTATTGTGCCCTTCCAAGAGCTTAATGCAACACTCTCTGCAATCAATGGTATTTATTAAGCATTTACGATGTGCATAGTACTGTATTAAATGCTTGGATGAGAACAATACAGCTGGCTTGGTAGACACCTTCCCTGCCCACAATGAGCTTACAGCCTAGAGGGGGAGACAGACATCAATACAAATACAACAATAAATACATAAATAATAAGTAATAAATACAGTCCTCTAGACAAAGCCTGTTGTGGGCAGGGAATGTGTCTATTGTTATATTGTACTTTCCAAAGTGCTTAGAACAGTGCTCTGCACACAATAAGTGCTCAAATATGACTGAAATTTAGTTGAAAGAAATAAATTATAGATATGTACCTAAATGCTATGGGGTGAAACAGTAACAACATAAAAAAAGTGCAGGACAAGGATGATTACAATCAGAGAAACATGGCAGTGTTGCTAGAGGAACAGGACTGGAGCAGAGGCCTAGTGCGAAGACCCAGCATGCTGAGGCAGGGCAACCCCTCACCCGGGCTACAAACCTGGTCCCTCCACCAGTCACAGCTGAAGTTCTCAAGCGCTCCAACGATCTGTGGAAGCCTCACCCCACCACTGCTCAAATCCCCCACGGCCCTGTGAGCCTAAGGCGGGTCAGGAGTGAAAGTGCACTGGGAAGGCATCAGGAGTTCACAGTTGTCTTTGCTCAGCAGTCCAACAGAGCAGCTGTTTAGTGAGTGAACCTCTGAACCAGAGCCGGTGTCTTTCATAGTGTTGCGTTATCCTCTCCCAAGCGCTTAGTACAGCGCCCTGCAAACAGTAAGTGCTTAATAAATACCATTGACTGATTGAGCCAGGAGGCCTGGCCAGACTCCATCATGATCCTACTGCAGGGGGATTTTTATCTCTAGAATTTGTAGGATTTTTTTTCTATCCAAAGGATTTACTTTGGATAGTGCCTTGTTGCTTCTATGGAGTTCTCATATTGTTTCCTCTCACCGTAGCATCTGGTTTTGGGTTTTTCTTTCCATTATTATTCCTCTCCATCATTATTCTGTCACACCTCCTTTTAGTTTCTGAAATTTTCATAAACAGCAATTATTGTACCTACCCTTGCTGGATTTTTTCAAGTCCTATCCCGCCTACGCTTGCAGCTCAAATATAGGGACTAGAAAAGGGGCTAAGATAGTGCACAGCTTAGCTATGCCGATTTTTATTGGGCTTTTTCCCCTTCTGTAATCAATTTTATATAGTTCCATTGAGTGATGGAATTTAGAAAGTGGGCATCTTGTATAACCAAGAACTCTGGCTAAAGGTCTTTCTATGTTGGTCCACCTTTCCTTCTTCCTCAGTTTCATCATGATGTATTTCGAAAAAAGTTGAGCAATTTTCTGGCTAATAAATTAACAGAGAAAGAATACATGGAATATAAAGGGGAACAAATGATCTTGAAAGGTCATTGCCAGGTTCTTTGTGCTATGTAAATTGACAACTATGAAGGGGAAGGGGTTATTTGTATGTTTAATGGTACTTGTTAAGTGATTCCTATGTGTCAAACACCATTCTAAGCTCTGGGTAGGTATAAGTTAATTAGGTCAGACACAGTCCCTGTCCTGCATAGGGGCTCACAGTCTTAAGTAAGAGAGGGAGAGGAAGAGAGGGAAGAGAGGGAAGAGAGGGAGAGAGGGAGAGAGGGAGAGAGGGAGAGAGGGAGAGAGAGAGAGAGAGTGTGTGTGTGTGTGTGTGTGTGTGTGTGTGTACATGCATGAGTATGTACCCACACTGGTCAGGACTGTGGGTCCCACATTGACATTTAAAGTTAAACACAAACCCACACATTAATTTTCCTACCAGTAATGTCTTCTTGGAGTATGAAGGACAGAGAGCTAGACAGACTATATGGAATTGTTCTTTATTTCCTAAGGTGATGCTACTGACAGTAAAAACTTGTCCGGGTGACCTCAAATCTGGCAAATCTCAGCTCTCCACACTTTCAAAAAGTCTTCCTAAAATCCCTCCTTCTCCAATAAACCTTAATTCCCAACACCTCTGGCACTTAGGGACTTTTTAAAATATTCATTCTCAGCACATGTGGTGTGGTTTTGTGTATATTCATTTATTTTGATTCCACTATCAATCATACTTATTGAACACTTACTGTGTATAGGGCACTGTACTAAGCACTTGGAAGAGTATAACAATATGACAGACACATTCCCTTCCCACTACCAACATTTTTATTTCTGCTTCCCCTGTAAGAATGTAATTTCCTTGTGGGGAGGACATTGCCAAGTAGCTTCCCTGTTGTACTTTCCAAGCACTTAGTACAGGCAGTGGAAGCTCAATAGATAACATCACTAACTCCTGCTAATGCACACAGGAGTGGCCAAAAGTCTGATGCAAGGCCAACAGTCCATTCCTTTTTTTAATTTTTAAATGGTATTTTTTTTTAAAAGTGCCGGGAGCCAGGACTAAAATCCAGGTCCTTCTGATTCCCAGGCCCGTGTTCTATCCTCTAGTCCAAGCTGCTTATGGTTTGTATAGTGTCTGTCAGAAGTGGCCACCTCACATACATGTGTGATTTCAGTTCCCGTTTTTAACACCTGGAATTTAGATGCTGAAATCACAGAAGGCCACTTAATTTGGAATGTGGAAAGATTTTTCTTCTTGTTACTACAGAGATTGACATTACTTTTGCATTAAAAGTTCAATATATCAACCTTTAAAGATTTAATAAAGCAGTAACTGCAGGAGAAAAAAATATTTTATCAAAATCTGGCTCTAATTGAAAGCTGTTCCAAAGTCACTGGATTTGCAGATGATTCTCTATACCCCCTGCAAATGATCTATGGCTTTCAAATTAATGCCTCCTAGCACTTCTTGCATTGTTTTTCACAATTTCAAATTGGGACTTCAAAGCCTTTCTTTTGGGCAAACGAACAACACTTCTATCAGATGAAGTGGAAGCAACATTTTACTTCTTGAATTTTTCAGTGGCTTCATAAGCAATGATTGAAACCAAAACACCTCTATTTACCTGAATGATCAGCTTTTACGATCAAGGGATTCTCAGACATTTGAACTGCCACTGGCTTTTTAATGGTATTTTATCATTTAAAGAGCTGTTTCCCTTTTGGGGAAGAGGTCCATTATAATAAATAATAATGATATTTGCTGTATTTAAGCACTTACTATGTGGCAGGCACTGTTCTATGTGCTAGGAGGGATATGAGTAAATTGGATTGGACACAGTCCCTATCCCACATGGGACTCACAGTTCCAATCCCCATTTTACAGATGAGAATTGAAAAAAGGAGAAATGAAGTGAGTTGCCCAAGGTCACACAGCAGACAAGTGGCAGAGCCGGGATTAGAACCCAGGACCAAAGCTTCTGGCTTTGGTTCAGAAAGGCCCTCTGGGAGTTTGGTAGTCACCCTCTTTTTGCTGGGCTCCCAGTTAGTAATATCCCCATCCGGCCACAAGTCCCAGAGGACCTAGTGCCCCAGAGATGTTCAATGTCCTGTCCCACGTAACCACACAAGAAGGGGGAGTCTACCAGGTTGTGACCAGAAAGATGTACATGAGGAGGACAACAAACAATCAACCAATCTAATCAGTGGTATTTGTTGACCGCTTATTAGAAGTCCTATTCCCTGAACCCTTGAGGGGGTACAGGGCTGGCTACCGCCACTCTGTAGGAAAATTCCTCCCAGTTCCCTCCTTTAATTCCTAGATGACACATTCCTTGCTCTATAACACTACATTCCATGCTCACTAGTGGGATAGGTAGCTCAGAACATCAGTAGCTGGACAACAGCTACATCAGAGAATAATAATGATGGTATTTGTTAAGCGCTTACTATGTGCCAAGCACTGTTCTAGAAGGTAATCAGGTTGTCCCACGTGGGGCTCACAATCTTAATCCCCATTTTACAGATGAGGTAACTGAGGCACAGAGAAGTTAAGCAACTTGCCCAAAGTCACACAGCTAACAAGTGGTGGAGCTGGGTTTAGAACCCATAACCTCCGACTCCCAAGCCCGTGCTCTTTCCACTAAGCCACACTACTTCTCATAGCCACATAGCCTAGTGGAAAAAGCACAGTCTGGGAGTCAGAGGACCTGGGTTCTAATCCTGACTCTGCCACTTACCTGCTGGGTGACTTTGGGCAAGTAACCATTTCTCTGTACCTCAGTTTCCTTGTTTGCAAGATGGGGATTCACTATCTCTTCTCCCTCCTATATAGACTGTGAGCCCATGTGGGACCTGACTCTCTGGTATCTTCCCTAGGGCTTAGTACCATGATTGGCACATAATAAGTGCTTAATACACATCCATTCATTCAATCATATTTGAGTACTTACTGTGTACAAAGTACTGTATTAAGTGCTTGGAAGAGTATAATAAGCAACAGACATAGTCCCTGGCCATAACAAGCTCACAGTCTAGAGGGATAGATTCAGAAGTCTTGTTCAATTCTCCTAACACAAGGGTTGTGTGCTTGAAGGACCTTACATTAAGGAGAACTTATGTTGTAAAACATAATAATAATAATAGTACTTGTTAAGTGCTTATGTGCCAATCACTGTTCTAAGCACAGTGTGTAGAATCTAGGTCCTCTCACTGCCAGCTGGGGGCTCTTTCCACTAGACCACACTGCTTCTCCAAGATCTTATTAAGGTTCTTTGTAAGATTCTGATTAAGATCCTAATATTGCTTCATGACAAGAGGCTGATTGCCTTAGAAATGATGGGGTTTTGTCAGATTCTTCCCCTATTATCAACGGAGTATGACAGACAACTAGGCAGTCAGTTCTCCTACAATGTGGGTCTTCATTATTAATTTTGGACAGAACAGTGGAAAAATGAGGGTGCAATATTTAGACAACAATGAATACTCTCCCAACAGCTTAATACAGTGCTCTGCACACAGTAGGCACTCAAATAACAATCACACTTATTGAACATTTACTGTATGCAGAGCACTTTAGTATATGTCTGTTAGACTGTTAGATCGTATTCTCCCAAGCAATTAATAAAGGCTGATATCCAGTGGACTGTTCTGTACGTCCTTGACCTCTGTTTTTGCTAAAACGGTTGTCCACTCTTTTCTCCTGGTCGCACTATCCAACCTCTGTCTCACAAGGTTGAGGAGCAGGGTGGCCCAGTGAAGAGTACAGACCTAGGAGTCAAGGGGTCTTGCATTCTAATCTTAGCTCCACCATTTGCCTGCTGTGTTACCTTGGGCAAGTCATGTAACTTCTCTGTGCCTCAATTTCCTCATCTGTAAAATAGGGATGAAAATGGGCAGAAGCAGCATGAGAGCAGTATGGAGAGAGCTGGGAGTCAGAGGACTTGAGTTCTAATCCTGGATTAGAGGGGATCCCTCCCTCTCCACATCCGCCAAGCTAGCTCTCTTCCTCCCTTCAAGGCCCTACTGAGAGCTCACCTCCTCCAGGAGGCCTTCCCAGACTGAGCCCCGTCCTTTCTCTCCCCCTCCTCCCCCTCTCCATCCCCCCTGCCTTACCTCCTTCCCTTCCCCACAGCACCTGTATATATGTATATATGTTCGTACGCATTTATTACTCTATTTATTTTCCTTGTACATATCTATTCTATTTATTTTATTAAAATGTTTTGTTTTGTTCTGTCTCCCCCTTCTAGACTGTGAGCCCACTGTTGGGTAGGGACTGTCTCTATATGTTGCCAACTTGTACTTCCCAAGCACTTAGTACAGTGCTCTGCACACAGTAAGCACTCAAATACAATAGATTGATTGATCAGTCACATGTCTTCTGGATGACCTTGTGCAAGTCACTTAACTGAGATACACGGAAGTTACCACATCTGTAAAATGAGGATTAAATCCTTCATAGACTGTGAAGCCCATATGGACAGGGACAGTGTCCAACCTGATTAACTTGTATCTGCCTCAGTGCTTAGAGCAGAGCTTGGCACATAGAAAGTGCTTAACAACTACCATAATTATTATTAAAATGCCCATTCTCTCTCCCCGTGAGACTGGGAGTACCATGTGGGACAGGGACAGTGTCCAACCTGATTAACTTGTACTTGCCTTAGTGCAGAGAATAATAATAATAACAGTAATGATATTTGCTAAGCACTTACTATGGGTCAAGCACTGTTCTAAGCACCGGGGTAGATAAAAGCTAATTAGGTTGGACACAGTCCCTGTCCCACATAGGGCTCACAGTCTTCATCCCCATTTTACAGATAACTGAGGCCCAGAGAAGTGAAGGGAGTTGCCCCAGGTCACACAGCAAACAAGTGGTAGAGCTGGGATTAGAACCCAAGTCCTTCTGACTCCCAAGCCTGTGCTCTATCCACTAAGCCATGCTGCTTCTCTGTTTGGCACATAAAAAGTGCTTAACAAATGCCATAATTATATTAAATGCCTGTCCTTCCTCCCCTTTATGCTGTGAGTTCCATGTGCTGCAGGAATCTTATCCAACCTGATTATCTTATAGCTACCCTAGTGCTTGGCACATAGTAAGCACCTAAATACCACAATTATTTGTATTATTAATCACGCTTCAGGATGCAGTGGAGAACCTGGAATCTGGCAGGTTCTGGCATCTGGAATCCCAAAATATGATTCTGATTTCCTGGGAATCCCTTTCAACTCAACAGACCAGAAACATTACCCAAAAACCTTGACTCACTCATACCAGAGATTTACTCACTGATGATTCTGCTCTGGAAATACACCCACAAGATGACAGGCAAATGATTAATGCTACAAGCCCCCAGCTTGTATCAACCAGGACTTTCCTGGACCAGCAGAGCCTCAGTAACCCCTCAAGGCTACTGGGGAAGGTTTTTTTTTTGTTGTTGTTGTTGTTGTTTTTTTACTTAATTTTGCCAACATGCAAGGGAGTGACACACTTACTTACTCCACCAAGGGTCCAATATCAGTCTGCTGGTCAAGGGGGTCCTGGATGAGAGGGCAGGTGGACTACCTAGGACCACCTACATTCTGGTCATAGTAGGCAGGTGGTCAGAGTGGATGGAAGCAGCAACTAGTGCTGGTATGGACCAGAAGAAAACTTCTGAATTTAATTACTAGCCATATTATTTATAAGCATGGGACCCCGGTAATCATAGAATCTGACAATGGGTTGGGATTTGCAGGGAACGTGACCCAAGAATGGGCAACCCAGAACATCTGGTGGATCTTCCCCACCCTTTATCACCTTCAGGCTGCAGGGGTGGTGGAAAGAACTAATCAGCTATTGAAGCAACAATTATGTTTGCCTACGAGAGGGAGGATGAGAAACTGGGACGGGTATTGGATCAGGCAGTATGGAGCCTGAACAATCAGGCCTGTCCTCAGGGCTGTCCTTTGGAAGTGTATATGGGAATGCTTCAGCCTGAAGCACCTGCATCTAAATCCTGGGAACAACCTTCCGGGACTCAGGCCCCGAACGATGGGTGCAAATACAGGACCCAAAAGGAACTTCCTAGGGTGGCACACTGATGGCTCCAGCATCTGGTCATATCTGGTGGGTGACAGACCCCCAAGGAATAATAACCTCTGTCCCAGAGTCACGAATAGGAATCACTTCTCCAAGTCAGCAGAGCACTTTGGATTGAAAATTAGTCTGAAGATGACAGTAAACCCAGAACCCAACCGAGAATCAACATCAGCCGGCCCGATGCTGTCACTGATTTCTGCTGCCAAGGGAGCATGTTGTCCACATACTTATAGGGTAGACAAAGAGGTAGAAAACTGAATTAAGACGACTTGTGGGTCTTGTGAGAGATTTAAAGGCAAAGTGTGGCTCTGCCACTTCCCTGCTGTTTGCTGTTCAATCAATCAGTAGTATTTATTGAGTGCTTAATGGGTACAGAGCACAGTATTAAGTGCTTGGGAGAGTACAACAGAGATGATAGAAACACTTTCTGCCCAAGTTGAGCTTACAGTCTAGAGAGGGAGACAGACATTTATATAAACAAAAAAATTATGGATATGTGCATATCAGCTGTATTTATTAACCATTTTCTGTGTGCAGAGCACTAGTAAGTGCTTGGGAGAGTACAATATAGCAATATAACAGAGTTGGTAGATAGGATCCCCGTCTACAACGAGCTTACAGTCTAGAGGATAATAATTCTTATTGTAGTATTTGTTAAGTGCTATGTACTAAGCACTGGGGTAGGTACAGTATTCGATGAGACGCAGTCCCCAACCCAGGTGGGTGGGGAGGGAGAGGAGGTACTGAATCCCCATTTTACAGATGAGGTAAGTGAGACACAGAGGAGTTAAGTGACTTGCCCAAGATCACACAGCAGACAACTGACAGAGTTGGGAATAGAACCCAGGTCCTCTGACTCCAAGGCCTGTGTCCTTTCAATTAAGCCACAGTTGCCATAGTGCTGTGGGGCTGAGGAAGGGTTGAAGAAAGGGTGTAAATCCAAGTAAAATGCAGAAGGGAGTGGGAGAAGAGTAATATTCCTGCCTTGGAGGAATTTACAGTCTAATGGTAGAGACAGACATTAAAATAGATGCCAGGTAGGTACCCTCTCAAGGATGCACCTGGAGAGTTTCCAGTACTCCACCAGTCTCAACTACAGGAAGGAGAGTCAAGCAGAGGCCTGTCCATTCCACTTCATTCCTAACTTGGGCAGTGGCTAGCAAACAGGAGATAATCTGCTATAAATCAAAACTCCCCTGTGCTGGGCAGCAGTGCCACGGAAGAGAGTCAAGGGTGGAGACTCAAGTTTACTCTGCGGAAGGAGGCAATTGTAAAGCACTTCTGGATTTATCATCACAAAAACTCTACAGATCCACTACCAGAGCGATTGCTGATGGAGGTGGGGCATTCTGGGAGAGATGTGTCCATGGAGTCGATATGGGTCAGAGATGACTCGACGGCATAAGACAAGACAAGAGATAAATAACAGATATGTACATAAGTGCTCTGGGGCTGAGAGGTGGAATGAATAAAGGGAGGCATTCAGAGCAATGCAGAATGGAAGAAGAGCAGAAGAGGCTTAGTCAGGGAAGGCCTCTTGGATGAGATGTGGCTTTAATAAGGCGTTGAAAGGGGAGAAAAGTCATTGTCTGTTAGATATGAGGAGGGAGGGCATTCCAAGCCAGATCAGGATGTGGGTGAGAGGTCGGCAGCGAGATAGAAGAGATTGAGGTACAGTAAGAAGGTTAGCATTATTAATAATAATAATAATGGCATTTGTTCATTCATTTAATTGTATTTATTGAATGCTTTGTGCATTCAATACTTTGTGCAGAGCACTGTATTAAGCACTTGGGAAGTACAAGTCGGCAACATATAGAGACGGTCCCTACCCACAAAGGGCGTGCTATGCACTGTACTAAGTGCTGGGGAGGATATAAGTAAAAAGGATTAGACACAGTCCCTGTTCTGCACAGGGCTCACAGTCTGCATACCCATTTTACAGATAAGGTAACAGGCACAGAAGTGAAGAGGCTTGCCCAAGGACACACAGCAGACAAGTGGTGGAGCCGGTATTAGAACCCACATCTCCGCCATCCTAAAAAACCCTCTCTTGACCCCACCTCACCTTCTAGTTACCACCCTATCTCCCTCCTACCACTCCTTTCCAAACTCCTCAAATGATTCATCTACACCTGCTGCCTCAAATTCCTCAATGCCAACTCTGTCCTCGACCACTTCCAATCTGGCTTCCATCCACTACATTCCACGGAAACTGCCCTCTCAAAGGTCACCAATGACCTCCTGCTTGCCAAATCCAACGGCTCCTACTCTATCCTAATCCTCCTCAACCCCTCAGCTGCCTTCGACACTGTGGACCACCCCCTTCTCCTCAACTCGCTATCCAACCTTGGCTTCACAGACTCTGTCCTCTCCTGGTTCTCCTCTTATCTGTTCATTCTCAGTCTCTTTTGTGGGCTCCTCCTCCCCCTCTCATCCCCTTACTGTAGGGGTTCCTCAAGGGTCAGTTCTTGGTCCCCTTTTGTTCTCTATCTACACTCACTCCCTTGGTGAACTCATTCTCTCCCATGGCTGCAACTATCATCTCTACGCTGATGACATCCAAATCTACATCTCTGCCCCTGCTCTCTCTCCCTCCTTTCAGGCTCGTGTCTCCTCCTGCCTTCAAGACATCTCCATCTGGATGTCTGCCTGCCATCCAAAACTCAATATGTCCAAGACTGAACTCCTTATCTTCCCTCCCAAACTCTGCCCTCTCCCTGACTTTCCCATCACTGTTGATGGCACTACCATCCTTCCCGTCTCACAAGCCCGCAACCTTGGTGTCATCCTCGACTCTGCTCTCTCGTTCACCCCTCACATCCAATCCGCCACCAAAAACTGCCAGTCTCACCTCCGCAACAATCGCCAAGATCCACCCTTTCCTCTCCATCCAAACTGCTACCCTGCTGGTTCTATCTCTCATCCTATCCCGACTGGATTACTGCATCAGCCCCCTCTCTGATCTCCCATCCACCTGTCTTTCCCCACTTCGGTCTATACTTCATGCTGCTGCCTGGATCATCTTTGTGCAGAAATGCTCTGGGCATGTTACTCCCCTCCTCAAAAATCTCTAGTGGCTACCAATCAACCTACGCATCAGGCAAAAACTCCTCACTCTCAGCTTCAAGGTTCTCCATCACCTCGCCCCCTACCTCACCTCCCTTCTTTCCTTCTACAGCCCAGCCCGCACCCTCCACTCCTCTGCCACTAACCTCCTCACTGTACCTCGTTCTCGCCTGTCCCACCACTGACCCCCGGCCCACGTCCTCCCCCCGGCCTGGAATGCCTTCCCTCTTTACATCCGCCAAGCTAGCTCTCCTCCTCCCTTCAAAGCCCTACTGAGAGCTCACCTCCTCCAGGAGGCCTTCCCAGACTGAGCCCCCTCCTTCCTTTCCCCCTTCCCATCCCCCCTGCCCTACCTCCTTCCCAAAGCACCTGTATATATGTTCGTACAGATTTATTACTCTATTTTACTTGTACATATTTACTATTCTTTTTATTTTATTTTGTTAATATATTTTGTTTTGTCTGTCTCCCCCTTCTAGACTGTGAGCCCATTGTTGGGTAGGGACCGTCTCTATATGTTGCCAACTTGTACTTCCCAAGTGCTTAGTACAGTGCTCTGTACACAGTAAGCACTCAATAAATACGATTGAATGAATGACCTCTGACTCCCAGACTGGTGCTCTATCCACTTCACCATGCTGCTTCTCACTTCTCACATTCGAGGAGCAAAGTGTGCGGGCTGGGTTGTCATAGGAGAGTGGTGAGGTAGGAGGGGGCAAGGTGATTGAATATTTTGAAGCCAATGATGAGGAGTTTTTGTTTGATTCAGAGGTGGATAGGCACCCATTGGAGTTTTTTGAGGGTTGGAGAAACATGGCCTGAGCGTTTCTGTAGAAAAATGATCTGGGCAGCAGAGGAAAGTATAGACTGGAGTGGGGAGGGACAGGAGGTTGGGAGGTCAGCTACAGTCTACAATCTAGCAAGTACCAAGTGGGCAGAGTCTACCCATCACCAGGTAATAATCAGTGTGACTGTTTGGGCAAGAAACCTTGCAAAACCCAGCATTGTTCCTGGTGTAGCACAGTCTATTAGACATGTAGTTATGGGCTCATAAACCACATGAACTGCCATTCTCTATGAAAGGAAGTACATATTTTTGGACAAAATGTGATTACCAAATTTCTCCTTAGCTGCTTTCCTATTTAAAATGTTATCTCCTCTTTGCCCTTCCCTGTTAACCTCAATTTTCTTTTTCAAAAAAAAAAAAAAAAAAACAAAAAACCTCACGGATTATACCTATTAAATTGAGGGGCAGTGTGAAATCTAGCATATATACTATTTAAAAAGGATAATAAAAAATGTTTACTTTTTCACTGGATGTGTCAGAGTAACATTTGGGGGTAGTGGAAAATAAATTCACAGAGATCATTCCTGAGTTTGGGTAGTCTTATTTCAGGAACTCAACTTGTTTGCTGCATCCACCTTCCCAACATTACTAGGAAGGGAGAGGGAGGACGATAGTTCCCCACTGTACAGGGGAAAGCACTGAGTTGTGCACTAGCCTGGAGGTCAGGAGACCTGGGTTCTAATCTGGGCCCTGCCACTTGCCTGCTGGTTGACCTTGGGCCTTCTCTGTGCTTCAGCTTTCATCATCTGTAAAAGTGGGGATAAAAATCTCTATTACCCCCTGCCTTAGACTGTGAGTCCCTTCTGGGACAAAGACTGTGTCCCATCTGTGCATAGAACAATGTTTGGCAAATACATAGTACCACAATTAGTACAATTACTATCACATCAGCCCGACTTGCTCCCTTTATTCACCACCCTCCACAAGCCCCACATCACTTTTGTAAGTATCTGTAATTTGTTTATATTAATGTCTGTCTTCCCCTCTAGACTGCAAGCTCACTGTGGGCAGGGAATGTGTCTTTTTATTCTTATAGTGTACTCTCCCAAGCACTTAGTACAGTGCTCTTCACACACTAAGTGCTTAATAAATACAAATGACTGACACACATCACTTGCCAAATGCAAAGATGTGATCCCTGGATTTGCAGGGGAAAAAAAAGTCATATTTCCCAGGAATAGTGACTATGCTGTAAGAGGAGTCTAATTCCCGAAACTGAACAGATTTTCATAGGAATATTACCTATCCCGGTGATGATCTTCTTGGGAGATCCTGTGTCTTTAATGCCTTCATCCTGTTTCATTAGAGGAGGATTTGTGGCTGCCTTTAGTGTTCAGGAAATACCATGGATGTACGTTCTATTTATGCCCCCTCTAAGCTTCATTACCCAACAGGGGCCTGGTGGAATGACTAACAGGTAATCACGTGGGCTATTTGGTACTGGGTATTAAATACATATTTTATTCTCAAAACAAGGATTCTAGCAAGAATGATGGAGAAAATAGGCATCCTTTCCAATATCTTGACTTCTGTCTTGACTTGCCCCTGGTTTTCCTTGAGGTTGGTCAGAACGATTCCAAAAAGGAACCACAAAAGCGACTTCCCCTCAAAGCCCCGAGGCAGGCCCCGGGATTGGGCTCTGGAGCATTCTCTAGACAATCCTGTCAGAGCATTTGTGCCACATTGAGCCATAACGCTGCTGAATGATCTAGGAGCAGGTTCAACTGTCAGGAGTGACCCAAGCTACACTACACCAAAAGACTTTCTAATAATAGGGATTAGTAAAAGGGGTATTGAACCAGCCAGCCCTTCCTGTAGAAAGTCGGAGTCACTCGGGTTTTAAACCCAACACAAGGCCTTGGGGCACACAGTGAGGTGAAAATCTCTCTCCGGGAGGCTTCAGAGATTAGTCGGGTGGGAGGTTCAAGAGTTCCATTTCCCCACCTTATCGGACCAGCTTCCATTTAGAGAAGCAGTGTATCCTGGTGGAAAGACCAAACAGGTTTGGGAGTCATAAGGCCTGAGTTCTAATTCCCAGGTCTTCTTCCACTTGTCTGCAGCATGATCTTGGGCAAGTCAGTTCACCTTTCTGTATCTTGGTTTCATCACCTGATAAAATGGTGATTCAATACCTGGTCTCCCTCCTATTTAAGACTATGAGCCCCTGTGATACAGGAACTGTGTCCAACCTGATTACCTTGTATCTACCCCAGCGTTTAGAGCAGTGCTTGAACACTTAAATACCTCAGTCACTGAGTAACCAACCACATGGTTCTCCATATCCCTCCTCCTCCACCAAGCACTGTTTGATGCCCCTATCAGAGGCAGAATTCTGGATCGGATGGGCCTTGGTTTGAGATGAGGATTCACCCTGGAACATACTGCATCCTTGGCTGGCACCAAGAGAATTGGAAAACAGCTGAAAAACTGAATCTGGTTCAAATCAGGTGCATACCAACTTTGTGTTGGTTACAAAGCTCGAATCAGGGCCCATTTGAGCTGGCCTTGGCATCCTCCTGGAATCTTCAGCAAGGCTATTGTCTGTCTTTTTAACTGGTTTCCTATCATTATTCTGTTGAACTTCAGACCCTTTTTCCACTTATTTAGTTCCTGTAATTTTCAGTCCTTAAATAACACCAGTGAAGAGCCAGCAGCTGCGAGAAACCATTTTCTGCAATGGTGCCATCTTGTGGCAGTTTATGGGGAGGATGTAAATCCCTGATTCTAGCTGTGAAGTAGATTTGATGTCATTCTACGGAAAAAAATAGATCTTGTAGGGGAATGCTAACTTGTTTTTCAATTAGTTGAACTAGGCAAAAAATAATTATAAGCAAAATGTGTCGTCTTTTTTTTTCTCCCCTCAAAGCCTAAATAAGAATGAGATCCTCAGAGGTCACTTCTGATGAACTCCATTCCACCTCCTTCCCTCACATTGACTCATCCCAGGTGAAAGATAAGGGCCAAAAGAGAACCTGGAAAGTTATAGCAAACTTTAACTTATTCTCCTGGCCTCTGGTGCCCAGGAAGCTCGCCCAGACTTCATCCTTTTTAGATTGTGAGCCCCCTGAGAAACAGAGACCATGTTTAATTCACACCTGTGTATCCTTTGTCTGTGCTTAGTACAGTGTTCTGCCCACAGCAAGTGCTTAATATCATTATTTGCTACTCACCAAAGAACGATCAGGCTTAAACAAAGGAAACAGTAATTAATGGTGGAATTTGTGAAGTGCTTACTATGTGCCAGGTGGCTAGGGTTGATACGATATGAGAAGCAGCATAGCATAGTGGATGGGGTCGGAAGGTCATGGGTTCTAATCCCAACTCTGTTATTTGTCGGCTGTGTCACCTTGGGCAAGTCACTTTACTTCCCTGTACCTCAGTTACCACATCTGAAAAATGGGGATTGAGACTATGAGCCCCACATGGGACAGAGATTGGATCCAAACTGATTTGCTTGTATCTACCCAGAGCATAGTAGAGTTTGGCACATAGTAAGTTCTGAACAAATACCACAGTTATTATTACTAATATAAGAAGACTGATCACAAAACATATCCCACATGTGGTTCACAGTCTGAGGGAAATGAAGAGCAGGTACCTTCTTATTTTACAGGTGATATTGGTTTTCAAATGAGAAGGCTGGTTTGCTTTAACAGCCAATGGTGTGATTGGTCAGCCACTGTAACAGAGACATTGGTAGTGGCAGTGACTGGGGTAATGGAAACCACTGGAGCCACCAGAAATTTTCCAGAGGTCACACAGAGCTAGAGTGACCCCATTTGAAAAATGTTAGTCAAACTCTAACTCATCCACTCTGCCTAGTAGATACAGCGTGGACCTGTGGACCAAGAAACATGAATTCTATTTGGTCTGAGCCCCTGAATCCCTCTGAAACCCTAACTATATTGCTACAAATTCCTTCTAGGGCACAGTTTTCTATTAGAAAACAGGGATATTGACTTCTTATTCCAAAGGAGAAGGTGAAGACTGACTGAGATTCTATTCCTCCAAGCACAGAGTGTTGACGGATGATCAGATTTCAAATAATCCAAGATGCAAAAATGTAAACAATTGTCTCTGGCCCCCAAAAGTTGCATTGGCCTCTCCCATCTACATTAGCAATCCTTGTTATAAGCTCTGACAATCACTTTAACAACAGTGATAAGAAAAATTAATTGGCTCTAGTGAGGAATCCCACCCAGCAGATTTTCCTGAAGGATTCGGCAATAAATAAAGCTAGAAACCTCAATGTGCACAGAGCCAGCACCCTGCTCAGCATTATTACCCTATTTATCTACAAAAGTAGAACCCCACCCCTCAGCCCTCTCTGTGCAAGTCTCCGCCCCTCATCTCTTACATCACCACCCCAGTTAGAATCGCGTGAAACCTGAAACACATTCGGCACTTATCACAGAAAAAAAGAACATGGAGCAACTCCTCCTACACGTGCACAATTAAACCTCAGGGTTTATCTGAGGTCGCTTTCAACTTCCCTCTGCTTTATATCCCCTAACTAGCAAGGCCAGGGGGATCCAGAGTTCCAGGGCCTGAGCTCATGTTCAGTTTATGAACGTTTACCCATCAAGGCCACTCTAATCTAGGATGCTCCTTTACGCTACATTAGATATGCTTTTTGTAACTCTTCCACCTCTACCATAGGTCACAATGTGGATGTTGCTTGACCCTTTCCATCGCTTCTATGCTATAAAGCTTTGTTGTCTGTCTCTCAGTTATGCCTTATCAGCTTTTTCAATTCATTCCCCAAACTCCCTCGCTCCCTGGAGGAAGAGAGGCCAACGCAGGAAGCTGATAAACATTCTCCCTGGTCCCTGAAAACAGAAACTCCTACAAAGCCCAAATAAATAGAATCTAGAAAAGAGAGAGGTGGAATTGATTGTGTTTCCTTCAGTCCCATTGCCTGAATCCCTTTAAGCGCCAAGCAGTGCTAATTTGCTTGGCTATGTTGAAGTGCTATTACACTTTACATAAATGCAAACTGGAATTATTGGTCTCTTATTCCTGCTGAGACATCATCATGTGGGCAGGGGCAATTTGATATTTCTCTAGCCATTTCATCAGCTAAATACAATGAATAGAACCTGCCCATAAATTAGATCACAGCCCATTTACTGTCATCTTGGAGAGCAATTGCAGGAGGCTGCTGCAATTTCCCTTAGAGGAGAAAGCTTACCTGCAGCATTACACAAAGCCATTTACAGATAAGGTTGTCCAGTGAACATCAGAGCTAAATGGGTGAGTACAATTGAGTACCTAGAAGAGGACATATTCCCAAAAGGAGGATGGAGGAAAAAGAAGGAACAAAAGGACCTTCAAAAATGGAGCTTCCCAGCATGGTCTAGTGGAGAATGCATGGATCTGGGATCTAATCCCTGCTATTCCACTGCATGACTTCCTTCAAAACACATGTTCAATCTGTCGGTTCTACCTCCACAGTACAGTTAAAATCTGCCCTTTCTTCTCCAAACTGTCACTACACTGATACAAGCGCTTTTCCTAGACTGCCTCAACTACTGCATCCGGCTTCCTCCCTGACCTCTTTTTTAAAAAATGGTATTTATTAAGCGCTTATTCTGTGCCAGAAACTGTACTAAGCACTCAAATAGATGTAGCTAATCAGTTTGGACACAGTCCCTGTCCTTCAAGGGGCTCACAGTCTCAATACCCATTTTACAGATGAGGTAACTGAGACCCAGAGAAGTTAAGTGACTTACCCAATGTCACAGCACACAAGTGGCTGAGCTGGGATTAGAACCCAGGTCCTTCTGACTCCCAGGTCTGTGATCTAATCCACTAGTCCATGCTGCCTTTCCCTGCCTCCTGTCTCTCCCAACTCTGGCCCTCTCTTCATCCTGTTGCCCAGATCCTTTTTCTTAAAAAAAAAAACAAAACACTGTTCAGTTCATGTCTCCTCACTCCTCCACAACCTTCAGATTTCCTGATCCACTTCAACATTGAACAGAAACTCCTTACGGGCTTTAAGGCATCCTATCTGCTCACCCCTTCCTACCTTACCTCGATGATTTCCTACTATAGCCCAACCCACACATTCTGCTTCTCTAACTCCAACTTATTCAAGGTACCCCCATCTTGTCTATCTCATTGTTGACCTCCACCTGGTCTGGAACTCTCTCCCCTTTCATATAGGACAGACCACAACTCCCCCCACCTTCAAGGTTTATTAAAGTCACATCTCTTCCAAAAGGTCTTCCCTGACTTAAGACCGCGTTTTCCTTACTCCCTCTCCCTTCTGCCTCACCTATGCCCTTGGAACTGTACCCACCCTCTTCCAAGAGGCCTTCCCAGACTAACCCCTCATTTCCTCTTCTCCCTCTCCCTTCCACGTCACCCTTGCACTTGCTTTTAGTCACCCCTCCCTCAGCCCCACAACGCATGCCCATATCCATAATTTATTTATTTATATTAATGTTTGTCTCCCCTCTAGACTGTAAGCTCTTTGTGGGCAGGGAACGTGTCTACAAACTGTTATATTGTACTCTCCCAAGTGTTTAATACAGTGCTGTGCACACAATAAACACTCAATAAATATGATTGATTGACTGAGGTCAAAGTGCCATTTGGTAGGGCCTTTAATAAGTGAATGGGCTGACTAAAGGATATGCTCATCTGACAGGAAGGACTAGAAAATGTTGCCCGTTCCATTTCTGTGCATTCAGACACTTGTACACATGGCTGGAATCCCACTGTCAGCAGCAGGATCCTCGAATACCAAGGACAGCTATATATACACACACAAGTGTACTTTTCAGGATCTTTGAAAAGGCTGCCTACACTTTACAAGAAGACTGCTGTACTTTATAAGTTCTTCATTTTTACTTCATCTGGGTGTGCCTGTGATTTTAAACCACATATGTCATATGAATTCACATTTTGGAGCTTTGAGAAAATTGCGTAACTTTTAAAGCACTTTCTACAAGAGCTTGAAAATGATTTGCTTCTCAGTCAACCTGGATAAAGATTGCTCTGAAAAGCTGTCTGGTTAGGGGGTGAAACCAGAAACAGTGAAGGTGGGGTGGGAGGTGGAGAGGCAGTAGGAGGAGGGGAAGGATAAGGAGGAGGAAGAGGAGGAACTACAGGAAGAGGAGGAGGGAAAGGAGGTGAAGTTGGAAAAGGAGGTGGAGGAAGAAGAGAAAGAAGTGAAGTGGAGGAGAAGGAAGAGGAAGAAAGGAGGAGGAGGAAAAGGTAGTAGAAGAAGAAGTAGAGGAAGAAGAGTAGAAGGAGGAAGAAGTGGAAGAGGAAGACAAGAGGAGGAGCAGGAAGTGGAGGAAGAGGAAGAAGCCAAGGAGGTGAATGAAGAAGAGGAACTGAAGAAAAATGGAGGAGGAGGAGGAGGAAGAGGAAGACAAATAAGAGGAGGAGCAGCAGGAAGGGGAGGAAGAGGAAATAGAGGAGGAGGAGGAGGAGGAGGTGGGAAGAGGAGGAAGAGGCTGGAGTCTATCATTGTAAACTACCTAAAGTCCAATCACAGTGATTTTGGGACTGAGAATCTGCGGAGAGGAATTTATTCTAGGGAAGCAGATTGTATAGGGCTACTTGAACTCTCTCATCACTGCCAGTTACTTTCCCACTAGGGCAAGTGAGGGGCACAACAAGCGAGTAAGCAAGCAGGGGCACAGCACACTGCGAAGCGAATGCAAAAACTGTACAAAACCCTACAAAACCCATTTGTGGTCCCAGGAACCACTGTGAACTGATGCTGGGCCAGAGAAGCACAGCACAGTAGGTGGTTGCCAGAGTAATAGTAGACAGGGTAGCATTACCGCTAAGCCTGTCCACACCGTGATATCTCTTTAGGTCTGTAACCTCCATCCATGGGGATTTCTCCCTCAGCCCCAGCCCACAGTGAGGTGTGGGCTGTGGAACATTGGAAGAAGGCAAAAAGTATTAGTGACCATCAGTACAGTGCTCTGCACGCAGTAAGCGTTCAATAAATGATTGAATGAATGACCTGGGAGAGGAAAGCCTTCTAGGGAAGCTGACCAGACCCTGCTCTTGGTACTTTAATTTAGGGTCTTTCTTACCCACAGGCCTCAAACAGCCAAAGCCAGTTTTGATATTTTTGGTAAGTGCTTTTTTTATGTGCCAAGCACTATGCTAAGCACCAGGGTTATGTGGCATTCTGAGGGTGCACCCAACGCTTCTAAGAACATAGAGAACCTCAAAGGGGTTCCCCAGTGCTTAAGAACTCTTGGAATGCTTCCCTTCCTGGGATAGCAGCAAGTTCAGGGGTCCTTTTGCCAATCTACCACCTACCACCATCTGACTCTGCTTATAAACATCTCAAACAGGAAAATAGATATTTTAGGGTTCAGTCAGCCAGCTGTTGCTTCTAGAGGGCTTCCAGCCATTCTGAGGGTACTTTCCAACTTTCCCCCTACCTTTCTTCAGGGGATGGATCCTTTTTCACCTTTCTGAAGGCACCCACATGCCCTAGAGTGAAATCAGTGCATTCTTTCTTTTTTTTAAAAAAATTTCATGGCACTTGCTAAGCACTTACTGTGTACCAGGCACTGTTTTAAATATAAGATAATCGGGTTGGACACAAGCCCTGTCCCACAGGGCTCACAGTCTTAATCCCCATTTTACAGATTAGGTAACTGAGGCACAAAGACATTAAATGACATGCCCAAGATCACACAGCAGACAGTGGCAAAGTCAGCATTAGAACTCAGGTCCATTCCTCCTGTATCAAACAGAAACTCATGACCATTGGCTTTGAGATATTCAATCACCTCTCTCCACCGCTTATCCTTGCTCCTCTCCCACTATACCCCAGTTCACCTGCTTTACTCCTCTCAAGCCAATCTACTCACCATGCCTCATCCTCATCTATTTGTTCATAGATCTCTTGCCTACACCCTCCCTTTTGCTTTTTTAAACAGTATCTATTAATCACTTACTACGCATCAAGCACTGTACTAAGATAATCAGGTTGGATACAGTCCCTGTCCTGCATAGGCTCATAGTCTTAATCCCCATTTTACAGATGAGGTAACTGAGGCCCAGGGAAATGAAGTGACTTGCCCAAGGTCACACAGCAGACAAGTGACCAAGCCAGGATTAGATCCCAATCCTTCTGACTTCCAGGTCTGTGCTCTTTCCACTAGGCCACGCTGCTTCTACCTAGAATTTTCTCCCACTTCATGTCTGGATGACCACTCTTTTCCCCACGCTCAAAGAACTTCTGAAGTGGCATCTCCTCCAAAAGGCCTTCCCTGACTAATTTCGTATACCCCCAAGTTCCCTAACTATTGCCACTTGAGCACATCTGTGTCTAAGCACTTGAGCACTCACCCTTCTCCCCTCAACTCTGGTGGCCTTTACTTACAATGTCTTTAAACTTGACTCCTTCCCCCTACCTGCAAGTTATTTTAGTGTCTGTCTCCTCTGCTAGATTTTCAACTTCTAGGGAAGGAATTCTTCCACTAATTCTACTGTACTCTCCTAAGCACTTAGTATGGTGTTCTCCACAGGCTAAGCCCTTAAAAATACTATTGATTGGTTAATTGATATTATGTGTACAGGTCAAATAGCATGCACAGTTACCGAACAAAACAAGATCCAGTACACATGCTTATCACTATATTTTGTACTCTGAATCCTGGGGAAGACAAGATCTGACAGCCATCAAGGAGAGGATGATTCCATTATCTCAGCTGAGGGAAGAGAAGGTGAAGAAGAAAGAAGGAGGAAGGAGAAAGGGGAAAGAATAATAGTCATATTTGTTAAGCACTTACTATGTCTTAATAGTAAGCCCATCTTAATCCCCATTTTACAGATGAGGTAACAGGCACAGAAATGTTAATAATGTGACTTGCCCAAGGCCACACTGCAGACAAGTGACAGAGCTGGCATTAGAACCAATGACCTTCTGATTCCCAGGCCCGAGCTTTATCAATAAGTGACTTGCCCAAGGTCACGCAGTCGAGTGACCTCCTTGCATTTCTTAACTGTCTTGATTTTTGTCTTTCAACCAAATTAAACTTCCAAGCACCGTCAAATTTGTAGAGATTACTGTGTTGAGAGATCAGAAATCAAAAGAATGCTAGTTTCATCCCTGACTTTAGAAAGCATGCAATTTTAAGAATATTCAAGATCGCATTAACACCAACTCAGTTCCAAGGCCAATAAGTAGCTACAGTATGTTCTGAAAAAAGAAAAAAAAAAAAAAGAAAAAACAGGCAACTGGATATGGTCTATAATGTATTTTTTTTTCCCCTTCATCCTTTGGGTTCTTCGGAGCTAGGAATGAGATAAAAGAGCTCTAATTGGTGTATTTCAGAGGCCTGATCCAGAGATGGGAAACTTCAGTAGGTATGTGGCTGGATTCCAACACTCACTTGTTTTCTTATTTCGGCATTGGTCTTTGGTGCTCAGGGGCAGACATTAATAAAACTCAGGGTTCTCTCTTGCAATTGTAATGTTGGCTGACGGTTTCACTCGATGGCTTGTCAGGAGGGGAAAAGAAAGAGGAAGCAACACCCCTTTTTCCTCAAACTCATTACAACTTTGCAGGTGGTCTACACTCAGTTCATTTACTTCCCGAGATTTCACTGACCCGGTTGTAACTTTTCTCTTTTAAAGGATCTCCAATCAATTAATTGTATTTATTGAGACCTTACTGTGTGCGGAGCACTGTACTAAGTACTTGGGAGAGTACAGTGTAACAGAGTCACTAAACACATTCCCTGCCCACAGCAAGCTCACCTTTTAGAGAAGCAGCATGGCTCAGTGGAAAGAGCACGGGCTTTGGAGTCAGAGGTCATGAGTTCAAATCCTGCTCCGCCAATTGTCAGCTGTGTGACCTTGGGCAAGTCACTTAACTTCTCTGGGCCTCAGTTACCTCATCTGTAAAATGGGGCTGAAGACTGTGAGCCCCCTGTGGGACATCCTGTTCACCTTGTAACCTCCCCAGCACTTAGAACAGTGATTTGCCATAGTAAGCACTTAATAAATGCCATTATTATTATTATTATTATTATTATTATTTTAGAGGGGATATTTGTCCTCTGTTTACAAATTTTAATAATGAATTTCAATCTGAAGTATTCCAAAGGATTGACACATAGGAGACTTTCTCTTCTTAACCTCTTCTTCTTGAAACCTCTTGATCCCTTTAATAATGATAATAATTGTAGTATTTCTTAAGGGCTTACTAAGTGCCAGACACTGTTCTAAATACTGGGGTAGATACAAGGTAATCAAGTTGTCCCACATGGGGCTCACCATCTTAATCACCATTTCTTAGTCCCCATTTTACAGATGAGATAACTGAGGCACAGAGAAGTTAAGGGCTTGCCCAAGGGCACATAGCAGGCAAGTGGTAGAATTGGGATTAGAATCAATGTCCTCTGACTCCCAAGCCCGTGATCTTTCCACTAAACTATGCTGCTTAACAGATAAATACCAGGTAATCGGGTTGGACACAGTCCCCGTCCCACATAGGGCTCACAGTCTTAATCCCTATTTTACAGCTGAGGGAACTGAGGCACCAAGAAGTTGAGTGACTTGCCCAAGTTTACACAGCAGACAAGTGGAAGAGCAGGGATTAGAACCCAGGTCCTTGACTCGCAGTACCATGATCTACCCACTAGGCTATGCTGCTTCTTTATCATATCATTACAGCCTAATCAGGGAATAAAAGATGGATCAAAGGATCATCATCCGCATGGTATTTGAGCACTTACAGTATGCAGAGCACTGTACTAAGCCCTTGGGAGCATACAATTCAACAGTTAGTCAACATGTTCCCTGCCCACAGAGAGCTTACAGTCTAGTGGGGATGTAAAGTCCATTTGTTCTACCACACTAAATCACACTCAAAAGGTTCAGGGATGAAATGAGGGAGACATATGCTACAATGGAAAAATGTATGCTATTCTTGCAAAGCAACGGAAAGAACTAATATGCTACAAAGCTTATACCCAAAAGCTTACCAGAAGATGCCATTAGAGCCATGTGAGAGTAAAGCAGGGGGTAAAATGCAGCAAAATGTAAGCAACTAGAAAGGATATAGAGAAGAGGAATAAATAATTTGGAAGAAAGGAAATGTCAGTTTTCCAGCAATAGGAGACCCATTAAGAGGGTGGAAGTAACAAAAGACATCGAGGAGCTATAACAACTAGGTTCAGTCCAGAAAAAAAAGTTAAGGGATTGTTTAGGCTCCTCCAGCTGAGAAAGATTTACTGCTTCAGTGATTTATTGCAAAAACTCCCACCAAGTAAGAATACTGAAAATAACATCCATGAGGTGGAACTTATAATTATGAATATTGACATTGCAATAATGATAAAATTTGCAAGTGCTTACTACGTGTCAAGCACTGTACTAAATGCTGGGATAGATACTAGTTTAATCAGATCAGTTGATGTTCCCATCCCATGGTCTAAGGGGGAGAGAAAATAGTATTTAATCTCCATTTTACAGAAAAGGAAACTGAAGGACAGGGAAGTTAAGTGACTTGCCCAAGGTCACACAGCATGCAAGTGGCAGGGCCAGGATTAGAACCCAGGTTCTCTGACCCCCAGGCCCAGGCTCTTTCCACTAAGCCATGGGGATATAAGGCTGTGCTCTCCTCTACTCTGAAGTTACTCAGCAGATGGTCCATAAGAAACACTTGACAAATCTCATAGCTATTAATATTATTATGACTCCTGGGGAAATGGGGTGAGCCAAAAGACTCCATTTTGTTTTAAATGAGTAACTCCATTGACTAGAGTCCCTAGGAATGTTAAATACCAAAAGATCGAGTATGATGTTCCTAAAAGCTTGGACTCCATCTCGAGTTGCAGAGGCACCATTTACTCAAGATGAGCACATCACCTATCTTTCCCCACCTTTTATACATCCTGGTTAGATATCTAGCCTATCAGGGAGCCTGGTATGTTTGTCTAGAGATAGGATGGAGTTATTTCTCCCTTATCAAGATCTCAAGACAGGTTGGAGCTCTTCCTCCCTTAGCAAGCTCAGGACTCCTGGCTCCTTTATCAATTTGGGTGGTGAGATAGCAGTATTTGCCCACCTGGCCTCTGTCGAAGAGAACAAGGCAAGGCCAAGCAACAAGACTGACTGGAAAATTACTGCTGCCTGTTTTTTTTTTTAAATGGTACTTGTTAAGCACTTACTCTGTCAGGCGCTGTGCTAAGCACTGGGGTAGATACAAGCTAATCAGGTTGGATAGAGTCTCTGTCTCATATGGGGATCACAGTCTTCATCTCCTTTTAAGACAGGTAAGAGGCACAGAGGAAGCAAAGTGATCTACCGAAGTTCAAATAGCAGAAAAGTGGCAGAGCAGGGATTAGAACCCAGTCCTCTGTCTCCCAGGCCCCTGTTTTGTTCACTAGGCTGCGCTGCTCCTCAGAGGTTATAAGTATTCTCAGAGTAGATAAGTGCACCACTTTTGTTTGCTCTTCAGAGACTTAACCAAAAGGGCAATCTGCATGTTCTGGTCTTACCCTGCAATTCCTTGAATAAAGAATGCTACATTACTTCTCAAATTAAACTGAGGGCAAAGACTCTATTTTCTTCCACATTCCCTAGTAATAGGTTATATTGGCAGGAAGGTGCCTAAATCCTTGTTTGCTAAGACACAGTAGAGAGTATTAATGTTGGTCCCTCAGCGTCCAATTTACACCCAGGGAATAATTTAAGTGCTGAATAAAGCTCTTTAGTTTCATTCTGGGGTACTAATTTCATCTGTGAGGAAGTTGCTCCTCTTGGCAGGGTTGGGATTTCTGAATCGAAGACTCTCATTTATTCGCCTCAGAACCTGAAGCATACACAGTGGTGTTTACCAAAGGGACAGTGGCACTGAATCGGGGAAGGCCTAAATCCCGGTTCACATTCATTCAATCATATTTATTGAGCGCTTACTGTGTGCAGAGCACTGTACTAAGCACTTGGGAAGTACAAGTTGGCAAAATATAGAAACAGTCCCTACCCAACAGTGGGCTCACAGTCTAGAAGGGGGAGACAGAACAAAACATATTAACAAAATAAAATAGAATAAATATGTACAAATAAAGTAAAAAGAGTAATAAATACATACAAACATACATACATATATACAGGTGCTGTGGAGAAGGGAAGGAGGTAAGGCGGGGAGATGGAGAGGGGAAGGTAGGGGAGAGGAAGGAGGGGGCTCAGTCTGGGAAGGCCTCCTGGAGGAGGTGAGCTCTCAGTAGGGCCTTGAAGGGAGGAAGAGTGCTAGCTTGGAGGATGTGCGGAGGGAGGGCATTCCAGGCCAGGGGGATGACGTGGGCCGGGGGTCGATGGCGGGACAGGCGAGAACGAGGTACGGTGAGGAGATTAGCGGAGGAGGAGCGGAGGGTGCGGGCTGGGCTGTAGAAGGAGAAAAAGGAGGTGAGGTAGGCGGGGGCGAGGTGATGGAGAGCCTTGAAGCCAAGGGTGAGGAGTTTCTGCCTAATGCATAGGTTGATTGGTAGCCACTGGAGATTTTTTGAGTAACATGCCCAGAGCGTTTCTGGACAAAGACAATCTGGGCAGCAGCGTGAAGTATGGATTGAAGAGGGGAGAGACAGGAGAATGGGAGATCGGAGAGGAGACTGATTCAATAATCCAGATGGGATATGATGAGAGCTTGAACGAGCAGGGTAGCAGTTTGGATGGAGAGGAAAGGGTGGATCTTGACAATGTTGCGGAGGTGAGACCGGCAGGTTTTGGTGACGGCTTGGATGTGAGGGATGAAAGAGAGTGGAGTCGAGGATGACACCAAGGTTGCGGGCTCGTGAGACAGGAAGGATGGTAGTGCCGTCAACAGTGATGGGAAAGACAGGGAGAGGGCAGGGTTTGGGAGGGAAGACAAAGAGTTCAGTCTTGGACATGTTGAGTTTTAGGTGGCGGGCAGACATCCAGATGGAGATGTCCTGAAGGCAGGAGGAGATGCGAACCTGGAGGGAAGGAGAGAGATCAGGGGCAGAGATGTAGACTTGGGTGTCATCAGCGTAGAGATGATAGTTGAAGCCATGGGAGCAAATGAGGTCACCAAGGGAGTGAGTGTAGATTGAGAACAGAAGGGGACCAAGAACTGAACCTTGAGGAACCCCTACATTAAGGGGATGGGAGGGGGAGGAGGAGCCTGAAAAACAGACTGAGAATAAAGACCGGAGAGATAAGAGGAGAACCAGGAGAGGATGGAGTCTGTGAAGCCAAGGTTGGATAGCGTGTTGAGGAGAAGGGGGTGGTCCACAGTGTCGAAGGCAGCTGAGAGGTCGAGGAGGATTAGGATAGAGTAGGAGCCTTTGGATTTGGCAAGCAGGAGGTCATTGGTGACCTTTGAGAGGGCAGTTTCCATGGAATGTATGTGGAATGTTGGCAATATGTTGCCAACTTGTACTTCCCAAGCGCTTAGTACAGTGCTCTGCACACAGTAAGTGCTCAATAAATGTGATTGATTGATTGATTGACGGAAGCCAGACTGGAGGGGCTCGAGGAGAGAGTTGGCTTTGAGGAATTCGAGGCAGCGCGTGTAGACGACTCGTTCAAGGAGTTTGGAAAGGGATGGTAGGAGGGAGATAGGGCGATAACTAGAAGGTGAGGTGGGGTCAAGAGAGGATTTTTTTAGGCTGGGAGAGACATGGGCATGTTTGAAGGCAGAGGG
This sequence comes from Tachyglossus aculeatus, assembly GCF_015852505.1. Taxonomy (NCBI): domain Eukaryota; kingdom Metazoa; phylum Chordata; class Mammalia; order Monotremata; family Tachyglossidae; genus Tachyglossus; species Tachyglossus aculeatus. The sequence continues at coordinate 75,723,003 of NC_052086.1, forward strand.
GAAGGAACCAGTGGAGAGTGAGCGGTTGAAGTTGGAAGTTAAGGAGGGGAGAAGGGACGGAGCGAGAGATTTCATGAGATGAGAGGGAATGGGGTCAGAAGTACAGGTGGACAGAGCAGCACTTGAGAGGAGGGAGGAGAGCTCCTCTGAGGATACTGCTGGGAAGAATGGGAGAGTAGCGGAGAGCGTTGAGAGCCGGGTGTTTGCAGAAGGAGAGGGAGTGACTTTGGGGAGCTCAGACCTGATGGATTTAATTTTATTAATGAAGTAGGAGGCCAGATCTTTGGGGGTGAGGGAAGGAGAAGGGGGAGGAACCGGGGGCCTGAGAAGGGAGTTGAATGTACGGAAGAGCTGACGGGGATGATGGGCATCCCCATCACATGAGATTTACAGTCTTAATCCCCATTTTACAGATAAGGGAATGGAACCACAGAGAAGTGAAATGACTTACCCAAGGTCATACAGCAGAATAGCGGAAGAGTCGAGATTAGAACCCAGGTCCTACTGACTCCTAGGCCCATGTTCATTCCCACATTTTTCTTATGTTTCTGTTGCCAAGCCCCGCCCCCAACTTTATCTTAAACTGTGAACTCCTTTGGGGCCAGGGACCATGTCTCTGTCATCTCTGTTGTGCTGTAGTCTCCCAAGCCCTTAGTACAGTGCTATGCACAGAATAAGTGCTGCATAAATACAATTGATTATTTCATTGGTGTACTTCATCCCCAGAGTTTAGTACAGTGCTTTGCACACAGAAAGCGCTGAATCTATACTACTGTCTATTACTTCTACAGGGCAACTCTTCATAAACTAGAAAGTTCTGGAAAAGTTCAGAGTACTCCTGAGTTGTCCTCTCTCAATAAGGCCCAGGGGAGTGCTGCTATATGTCCTCCTAGACAAACACTCCAAATTTTTCCCTTCAAGCCTGGCAAGGTCAACGTTCATCATCAGCCAGTTTCATCCTCGCCTGAGCGGTGGGGGAGGGATAACTGATCCCTTCTTCCCCTCAAAATATCTTGCCCCCAGTCCCTTGAATGGAATAGAGGGTACAGCTCCCCTGTGGATGAACCAAGCCATGAGACAATGTTGTTTAGATAACTTTTGCTTATTCTTAGTTCACCCAAGTGCTGGTTTTTTAATTCAAACAGAGCCCCCTTTTGGATCACAAGGATCAACTATGCTGTGGCAACCTGATTTTCCCTTCTTCCCTTCCCTTCTTTCCCTCTTCTTATCTCTGTAGTCACAAGAGATAAAGTTCCCCATCTCTATTGTTTTCCAATCCTAGGGCTCCCAGCACTTTTTCTTCAATCCTGGACTGTTCTTCAGTGTTTGAAAGGTTTTTTTTCCCCCCCCACTTCTTTGGCTCAAGCTTTTTTTTTTCCTAAATTCTGTGCTTAAGCTGTAGCCCCTGGGCATATTTCATTTATTTGATACCAAGAGAATCTGCAGAGAGAGGGTCCTGAGAGGGATAGAGGCTTCTGTCCGTTTGATACCAGGCATATTTAAGCATGGAACTTGAAAGACCCACACTAAAGTGAGTCTCCTGCCCCGAGGACAGATTTTAGAGAATAACTTACAGAATCTCTTTAAATGGCCTTTATTGATCAAAACCACAAACATAGATAGTCTTAGCTTTCACTATTTGATTTTCCCCTTAGGCCTCTAATACTATTTTCAATTCATACTAATCTTCATTTAAGTGACAGAAAGGGATAAACTCAGAAATTCATTCAGCTTGCCCCATCCTATCTTAAACTTGCTGATTTCCTACTACAACCCAGTCTGCTAACTTCGCTCCTTTTATGCCAAACTAGTGATGTTTTGATCTCATTTATCTCTCCACTGATCCCTTACCTATCCTTCTTCACATCCTACAGAGCACTATTCTTCCCCTCTTCAAAACCTCATTCAATTCATCTCCTCAAAGAGGCCTTCACATACTAAGCGCCAATTTCCCCTACTCTTCTTTCTTATGTCACCCTTCCCATTGCATTTGTACCCTTTGATCACTTGCTGTTCACCCCACCTTCTGCTCCACAGCACTCATGCACATAGCCGTTGCTTATTTTATTGTCTGCCTTCCCCGCTAGACTATAAGCTCTTTGCGGGCAGGAAACATGTCTACCAACCCTACTGTTTTGTACTCCCCTGAATGCTTAGCACAGTTCTCTTCCCACAGTAAGCTCTCAATAGCACTGATGGATCAATTGAATTCTTTAGGTTTGATCAATTTCATTTTCTTTGTATTGCTGAACCATGAATGTGCTTATCTAGCCCTGTCCTTCATGTTTGACAAGGATGCAAGAATGATTAGATTCTAACTATGAATGAATGTAGCTTATGCATTGTCTCTGTACTCGTGTTAGATTTCCAGATTTGGACATTTTTCACCTCAGATTTTTCTAGATATGGAAGTGGCAGATTACTGGTTATAATGGTGGTATTAGTTAAGCACTTACTACATGCCAAGCACTGTACTAAAAGCTGGGATAGATTCAAGATAATCAGGTCAGACATAATCCCTGTCCCAAATAGGGCTCACAGTCTAAAGGGGAGGGAGAATAGGCAATCACCATTTTATAGATAAGGAAACAGGCACGAAAGTTAAATGATTTCACATGCAGAAGCGACAGAGCCAGAATTAGACTGCAGGTCCTCTGACTCCCAGGATATGTTCTCTCTATGCCATGGGAGGTATGTGGCAAGTTTGGGCCACATCAGCCTAAACAATCAGGCTCAAAGAATGCCTTTTCCTCAAATATAGAGAGTGTGAAGTAAAAGTCATTTTATGCTACTGCTTTAAGCCTGTAGTGAATATAATAAAAATGAATAAAATTAATGTCCTAGGAAGGTTGATTATGCTGCCACCACAGGCTCAGGAGAGTGAAGAAGAGAAACATTCCCTCTCCCCACTTCCTGAATTCACCCCTTAGGTGTTCAATTACTTAACTTCCTGGAAGCCGCTCACAGAGAAATTTCAAAAGCAGTATAGCCAAGCTCCTGCCAAGGCTATTAGGATACCCCTCTGCCACTGCTACCACCACCCCTCCAAATAATCCCATAGGCACCTGCTTCCAGCCCCTCCCTCCCTCCAACAAACTAGGCATCAACATGCATTAAGGCTATGAGTCCAAGGATTGAACAGCACTGCAGTCACATGCATTCTAAGAGAATTCGAAGTGTTTGGGCTCTGCATGACAAGGACAACCTTCATTAGCCAAGCCCATCAGACACTCAGTACAGTGCCTGGCATATACTAGATACTTATAGATACCATTAAAGAAAAAAAGAAAATCAGGGAAGTTACAAAGGTTACTTGTTCTCACCCAGCCCTCACATATACTCAGATTGTTGTCAGCTCATTTCCTGCTACTTATCCTCAGTCTTCTTCTGCTACACTGTGCCTGTTCTCATTCCTCAAGCCAAATCTCACTGTGCCTGTTCTCATCTCTCCCGCCACCAACCTCTTGCTCACACCTTCCCTTCTGTCTTCACATTCAGCAGACCACTGTTCTCCCATCTTCAAAGTCCTTCTGAGAGCACATATCTCCCAGGAAGCCTTCCCTGATTAATCCCTCATCTCCCTACCCTACATCCTCCCCTATAACTAGCACTTGAATAATCAATATCACCACGACCCTCTTTTCCCATACCACATAAGTATATATCTTCCTCCTACCTGCAAATAGTTTGAGCTTCTTTCCCATAATATTTTAATCTATTTGAGAGCAGGGATCATGTCTACTAATTCTGTTGTTCACTCCCAAGTGCTTAATACAGTGCTCTGCACACAGGTGTACAAAAAATACTACTGATTGATGATGATGGTGTTTGTTAAGCACTTACTATGTGCCAAGCAAAGACCTGAACCTTTGGTTGGGCTCTTTGGCTGTGGTAGGAGGAAGCAAGACAAGGTCATTAATTTAAGACCATCAGGCAATCACCCTTCCAGGTTCAGGCTTCGTTCAGTTCCAACCAAATCCTGTCAAACCAAGGGGAGTGCTTCGAACAGTGGGGGCCTCCAGCCTTAGGAGTGACCAGGCGAGCAAGGACTCACATACACAGGAGAGACTTCCAGCAACTCAATTTAATCCCTTCCCAAGAGAAGGAGCATTCTGGGCCTGGTTCTGATACAAACTAGCTCAATCACTTAATTTTCATTTACTTTTGGGACTGTTATTATAATTACTACTAATAATAAAATAATAATATTTATGGTCTTTTGTTAATGTGCCAAACACTGTACTAAGCATTGGGGTAGGTACAAGATAATCAGGTCTATATAGTCATACTTCATTATATTATTTTTCAAGCACTGCAGTCAAGCATTGCCTTAAATGAACTGGAATGGCATATCTTTGGACTCTAACTCAGTTACATGCATTTCCTGCTCCAGTTCCAGGATACCTCGGAATTCCACTCTCCAGCACTGGTATTGGCCTTGTTTAGGGAAGCAGCATGACATAGTGGGTAGAGCCCAGGCCTGGGAGTAAGAAGGGCCATGGGTTCTAATCAATCATATTTATTGAGTGCTTACTGTGTGCAGAGCACTGTACTAAGTGCTTGGGAAGTACAAGTTGGCAACATATACAGTCCCTACCCAACAGTGGGCTCACAGTCTAGAAGGGGGAGACAGAGAACAAAACCAAACATATTAACAAAATAAAATAAATAGAATAGATATGTACGAGTAAAATAAATAGAGTAATAAATATGTACAAACATATATACAGGTGCTGTGGGGAAGGGAAGGAGGTAAGACGGGGGGATGGAGAGGGGGACGAAGGGGAGAGGAAGGAGGGGGCTCAGTCTGGGAAGGCCTCCTGGAGGAGGTGAGCTCTCAGTAGGGCCTTGAAGGGAGGAAGAGAGCTAGCTTGGCAGATAGGCAGAGGGAGGGCATTCCAGGCCAGGGGGATGACATGGGCCGGGGGTCGACGGCGGGACAGGCGAGAACAAGGCACGGTGAGGAGATTAGTGGCAGAGGAGTGGAGGGTGTGGGCTGAGCTGTAGAAGGAGAGAAGGGAGGTGAGGTAGGGGGTGAGGTGATGGAGAACCTTGAAGCTGAGAGTGAGGAGTTTTTGCCTGATGCGTAGGTTGATTGGTAGCCTCTAGAGATTTTTGAGGAGGGGAGTAACATGTCCAGAGCGTTTCTGGACAAAGACAATCCGGGCAGCAGCGTGAAGTATGAATTGAAGAGGGGAGAGACAGGAGAATGGGAGATCAGAGAGGAGGCTGATTCAATAATCCAAACGGGATAGGACGAGAGCTTGAACGAGCAGGGTAGCGGTTTGGATGGAGAGGAAAGGGCGGATCTTGGCAATGTTGCGGAGCTGAGACTGGCAGGTTTTGGTGACGGCTTGGATGTGAGGGATGAATGAGAGAGAGGAGTCGAGGATGACACCAAGGTTGCGGGCTTGTGAGACGGGAAGGATGGTAGTGCCATCAACAGTGATAGGAAAGACAGGGAGAGGGCAGGGTTTGGGAGGGAAGACAAAGAGTTCCGTCTTGGACATGTTGAGTATTAGGTGGCGGGCAGACACCCAGATGGAGATGTCCTGAAGGCAGGAGGAGATGCGAACCTGGAGGGAGGGGGAGAGACCAGGGGCAGAGATGTAGATTTGGGGGTCATCAGCGTAGAGATAATAGTTGAAGCTGTGGGAGTGAATGAGGTCATCAAGGGAGTGAGTGTAGATCGAGAACAGAAGGGGACCAGGAACTGAACCTTGGGGAACCCCCACAGTAAGGGGATGGGAGGGGGAGGAGGAGCCTGTAAAAGAGACTGAGAATGAACAACCGGAGAGATAAGAGAAACAGGAGAGGACGGAGTCTGTGAAGCCAAGGTTGAATAGCGTGTTGAGGAGAAGGAGGTGGTCCACAGTGTCGAAAGCAGCTGAGAGGTCAAGGAGGATTAGGATAGAGTTCTAATCCTGTATTCTCCACTTATCTGCTTTGCGACCTTGGGCAAGTCACTTCTCTTCTCTGTGCTTCAATTACCTCATCTGTAAAATGGGATTGAGACAGAGCCCCACATGGGACAACTCAATTTGCTTGTATCCTCCCCAGTGCTTAGTTCAGTGCCTGGCACATAGTAAGCACTTAAAAAACCCCCACCATTATTATCATTATTACTAGGCAATCAAACAATGGTGTTGATTGGGTGCTTACTGTATGTATAACACTGAACTAAGCACTTTGAAGAGAACAGCACAACAGAGTTGGTAGACATATTCCCTGCCCTCCACTAGCTTGTAGTCTAGAGAGGGAAGCAGACATTAATGTAAATAAATAAATGACTTTTATAAAGGTAAGTGCTGGGGGGCTGAGGGAGGGATGAATATCCAGTACCTACAAGGTACAGATCCAAGAGCAGAGGCAATGCAGAAGGAAGAGGGAGATGGGGAAAAGAAGGTTTAAATCGGTGAGGGCCTCTTGAAGGAGATGTAATTTTAATAAAGCTTTGAAGGTGGGGAGAGTGGTGCTCTGGTGTAGCTGGAGAGAGAGGTAATTCCAGGTCAGAGGAAGGGTGGTGGGAAAGGTGTCAGGGATGAGAAAAGACTAAACAAGCAGGATTAATGGCATTATGGGTTATCCCTTGGAATTTACAACTTGATATATTGCTTAAGTGCCTAATAGAGCCCAGAGTTTTGTAGTTCTTACAAAAACATACTCAGATGCTAGCCTGGGTGTTCTTAGAGAGCTGACAGAGATGGTGCATTCAATTACAGGTTGTTAATAAAAATCTATTGCCTATAATAACACTGTCCCTATCTCCTTGGACATCAAGTAATTATCTATGGCATTAACTCCTGCATTATCTTTCCCAAGATGAAGTTGACAAATATCCCCTTAAACACTTGGATATCACCTCTCTCACAGCCCCATAGCATCTATGTATATATCCACTTGTCATTTATTTTAAATGTCTGCCTCCCCTTCTAGTCTGCAAGCTTCTTGTTGGCAGGGATTATTTTGTGCTGTATTCTCCCAAGCATTTAGAACAGTATTCTGCAATTAACATTCATTCAATCATATTTATTGAGCACTCACTGTGCAAAGCACTGTACTAAGTGCTTGGGAGTGTATAACAGACACATTACTATCTACAATGAGCTCACAGTCTAGAAGGGGAGACAGATATTAATATAAATAAATTACAGATACACACACACACACACACACGTGCTGTGGGGATAGGAGGGTGAATGATGGAGCAAATAAGAGTGGTGCAGAAGGGAGTGGGAGAAGAGGAGAGGAGGACTTAGTCAGGGAAGGCTTCTTGGAGGAGACTTCAGTAAGTCTTTGAATTGGGGGAGAGCAGTTATCTGTCTGATATGAGGAGGAGGGCATTCCAGGCCAGAGGTAGGATGTGGGCAAGAGGTCAACTGTGAGATAGATGAGATCAAGGTATAGTGAGAAGGTTAGCATTAAAAGAACGAGGTGTGCGGGCTGGGTTGTAGTAGGAGAGTAGCAAGGTGAGGGAGGAGGAAGCAGGGTGATTAAGTGCTTCAAAGCCAGTCGTGAGGATTTTTGATTTGGAGGTGGACGGACACCCACCGGAGCTTGAGGAGTCAGGAAACATGTTCTGAATGTTTTTGAAGGGAAATGATTTGGTCAGTAGAATGGAGTATGGACTGGAGTGGGGAGAGACAGGAGGCAGGGAGGACAGCAAGGAGGCTGATGACAGGATAGGATTAGTGTTTGCAATAATGTGGTAGCAGTTTGGATAGAGAGGAAGGAGCGGATTTTGGTGATGTTAAATGATTGAACAAAATATCTAGTAACTATAAGATGGTGCTTTTCTCATCTGCATTCATGAAGGAACGTCAGCCTAAAGGCAGGATAAATAAAATACCTTAAAGAACAAAAAAAAAGAAAGAAAAGAAACCTGATTCTTCCATTGAGTGGGGAAAATACATGATACCTGTATACTGATATCTGAGATCAAAGGGACTAAACAGAAGAAGAAAAAAGCTCCAGAATATTGAATGTTGTTTGGTTGCAGAGACCATAAACAGAAAAATGAGAACTACTCCTTTTATGAGATTTCCCACAACCTTTGAGAAACAGATAGTCAATGGATTACATTTGGCTTTGCCATCCAACAGAAATGAAATCATTTCCAAAAAAAAACCAAAATTGTCAATGAGAGAACTTCATCTGATTAAAAAGACATTAAGGCATGGTTAGAAATTGGATCGAGATGTAGAGTTGACATGCAAGCCAATACATTGTACAAGTGCTATATGCTATGCCTTCTCCAGAAGATGGAGCATCAGACTAAAATATTACTGCAGGGCAACAAAAAGGCAAAACCAAACCATTCCAGGATCCGGTGTCTTAATGCACACTTGGCAGAGGGATATTTAAAGAATTTATATTGCTTGGGGAAGTGACCATAAATTTAAATGCTCATTTTATATTTGTAAATTCTCCTTACTCCTGTCTTCTGTAGGAGTGAAGTCTGTGAAATAAAAATGTGGCATCTCTGGAATTGATAGTCCCCTTCTTTCTAGAGATCTCTTTTATTCATATCAGTAGTATTGGTATTTATGAAGTGTTTTCTCTTTGTGAACACAGGTGAAATTTAGACAAGGTCTCTGGCCTTTCAGGGGCTCACAATTAGAGGATGAGGAAGGGGAGAGAGGATGGGGCAACAGACATAAGGAAGGATGAAACAAAAATACAAAATATAAAGAAAAAGAACAACAATCTATACAACAAAAAGGATAAGGTGTTGTGGCTAGAGAAGCAGAATTTGGGGCTCCCTCTGGCTCAGATTCCAACACAGACATGCCGCCCCAACATTCTGGAAGTTGACATTCCTCATGCTGCCATTGCTTCCTCACCCATCCCCAGTCAGAGAGGGAGGAGCTGATGGGAGTCCCAGGGAAGGGACAGTCAGTCAGTCAATCATTTATTGAGCACTTACTGTGTGCAGGACACTGTACTAAGCACTTGAAAGAGTACAATTTAACAATATAAAAGGCAAGGAGGAAGAACATCCTCCCAGATACTGCAGACCGCCCCCCCACCCCCACCCCTTACAGTCCAAAGAGAACTGGACTGTGAGAAGTAGCATGGCCTAGAGGCAAGAGCCTGGCCCTGGAAGTCAGAGGATCTAGATTCTAATACCAGCTCAGCCATTTATCTACTGTGTGTGACCTTGGGCAAGATACTTAAATTCTCTGTTCCTAAATTACCTCATCTGCAAAATGGGAATTAAGATTGTGAGCCAGGGACTGTGTCCAACCCAATTAATTTGTATCTACTGTAGCAATTAGTGCAGTGACTGTCACAAAGTAAGTGCTTAACAAATACCATTAAAAAACAAAACAGAAGGATAGGGACTTCCAGTCTGACTAGTTTGTACATACCCCAGCATTTAATTTAGTGTTTGGCACATATGTTTTTAACCAATATCACGCATACAAGGATATGCAGGTACACACACACTTTAAGGCTTACATTTAAGTCATTCTATCTGGAGACTTTATGTTCCATCTGACTAGGATTCTGCTCATTGTAACACTGGGAAATATTATATATAGAGATATATAGATATAGATATAACCAAGATTGCCCTAACCTGCTAAATTGGGGAAAATCTATGTATTTATCTGGGCTGTAATAAACACAATATTACTTTATGCATAGTTGAATTGAATTTACCTGATTTCTGTGACTGCCAGGCTATGGAAAGTGTTAAATTGAACCATTATCTGGGGAACTTAATCAATGAAAACATTCTTCTTTGAGGAAAAAGCCTAGGGTTAGAATTATATGGTCTTGAAATTGCTCCCTGTCCTCTTCTTTTTCCCCTATGGAGGCATAGATAGTGAATTAGCTGAAAGGTCCAGTTTTCCTTGCTTCTACAGCTTAAGCACACAATTCCACAGCTCCCTTTTACTTAATCTTTGCATATATGTTGAAGGAACACTTTTCAGTTGGTTCACTTTGTCATCAGAAATGTTACTTTTCTAAACTAAAATTTAGTATTTTTCAGAAATAAACAGGCTTTGACATTGAAAGATTCTAGAGAAAATGAGGCAAGAAATAAAAATTTGAACATTTCTCCTCAAATATATGGCCACAGACTTTAATAATAATAATTTTGGTATTTGTTAAGCACATATTATGTGCCAGGTACTATACTGAGCACTGGGGTAGATACAAGGTAATTGGGTTGGAAACAGCCCCTGTTCCACACTGGGCTCACAATCTTAATCCCCATTTTACAGATGAGGTAACAGGCACAGAGAAGTGAAGTGATTTACCTAAGGTCACAGCAGACAATTGCAGGGTTAGGATTAGAACCCAGGTCCTTCTGATTCCCAGATCCATGCTTTATCCATTAGGCCATGCTGCACAACAAATTCAAAAGATCTATAATTCTGAAAAATGGCCATATTAGACTAAGTCAGGAAAGGTGAAAAGGGGTTCACTATGAACAGGAAATTGGGTAAACTACAATATGTCTCTATTTCTACCTTCAGGAAAACAAGAACCCTAACACAAAAGCTTTCTCTTGTGGGGTGTCTTCGCTGTCACAGTTAAGTGGAGAATTGAGTAATTACCTTAATCAATGGAGAGAATCAGTCTGAATACTTTGGGTTTGAACCACCCTTTTTCATTAAGAGAAGATTTTCATCTGAATCAGCAACGTGGCCTAGTGGATAGAGCATGGACCTGGGAGTCGAAAGAACCTGGTTTCTAATCCCATCTCCACTACTTGTCTGCTGCGTGACCTTGGGCAAGTCACTTAACTTCTGTATGCCTCAGTTACCTCATCTGTAAAATAGGGAGTAAGACAGACTCCATGTGGGACATGGACTGTGTCCAACCTGACTGTAAGCTCATCCACTAGACTGCAAGCTCACTATGGGCAGGGAACATGTCTGCTAATTCTACTGTACTCTCCCAAGCACTTAGTACAGTGCTCTGACCACAGTAAGTGCTCAATACAATTGACTGGCTTGTGTCTACCCTAGCACTAAGTACAGTGCCTGGCACACAGTAAGTGTCAAACAAATGCCATCAAAAAAATAAAATGCCTGAAGCCTTCACTTCATTTTGTTCTTCTAGACCCTGCTTTTGTTACTACCACAGAATTACTAGTCCTATAATCCCAGCCACAGAACAGGAAAGAGCAGACTAGGGATTCAGGAACATTTAAAAAAAAGTTTTAGTTTTCAAGACAGACTGCTAGAGAAGCAGTGTGGCTCAGTGGAAAGAGCCTGGGCTTTGGAGTCAGGGGTTCAAATCCCAGCTCTGCCAACTGTTAGCTGTGTGACTATGGGCAAATCACTTAACTTCTCTGTGCCTCAGTTACCTCATTTGTAAAATGGTGATTAAGACTGTGAGCATGCTGTGGGACAACCTGATCACCTTGTAACCTTCCCAGCACTTAGAACAGTGCTTTGCACATAGTAAGTGCTTAATAAATGCCATTATTATTATTATTATTATCTGGGGTTTACACTGATTTTTAGTGGCAGCAGAAGCTGCAGATTTGGAAGGACTGTTCCCAGATATTGTGACAGAATTCAATCCCTGGAAGCCACAGTTCTAAGGAAGACAGACCTCTCCCCAAAAGGATGCATTTAGAGCATTTCTCCCCATGAGCTTCCCTTTAACCAGACGTACAGCCTTGCCCATACAGCCCATCCTGTTGTCATTGTTATTTTTAATGGTGCTTGTTAAGCACTATGTGCCAGACACTGTACTAAATACAGGGTTAGATACAGGTTAATTAGGTTGGATGAAGTCCCTGTCCTGCATAGGGCTTGCAATCATAATCACCATTTTATACATGAGGTAACAGGCACAGAGAAGTTAAGTGACTTGTCCAAGGTAACACAGCAGACAAGTGGCTCTGCATCTGACCAGCCCATGAACATCAGCCCATGCATCAAATGGCATCATCCTTTCCAGATAATGACTATTTTCATTATTACCCAACACCAAAACCAGAATTATGCTGTTGAAGTAGCAATTATAGGTAATGAAGGAACAGAATCCAAAAGAAGAAACAACTAGCAATGCACTTTGCTGGGCAAAGAGGGGCAAGGAAAGAGAGTGCAGATAGTTCAGTGCCAATCATCACTGCTACTGCAAAAGCAACTCAAGTGCATGTCCTCCCGGCAGTAGAACATATCTTTCCCCTCTTAACCACTGATGTCTGCATAGTACTTGCCTTGAATGGCAGATGCCAGAAAAGGTCGAATACTGTGCGCCCATTAGCACTGTGCATGCGTTCAAGGGATTCTCTCAAAGATACTCCTACTCATGGATGCCTGCTTTCTGTCAACAGGGCTGTCTTCTAATCAAAAGGCAATTCTACAGTCAAAAGGCAATTCTACAGCCAAATAGCAGCAGCAGGGTTAATCAGTAGATCAATTGTATTTACTGAGCTCTTACCGTATGCAGAGCACTAAATTAAGTGCTTGGGGAAGTACATTAAAACCATCCAAACCGCTACCCTGCTCCTTCAATCTCTCATCCTATCCCGACTGGATTACTGCATCAGCCTCCTCTCTGATTTCCCATCCTCCTGTCTCTCCCCACTTCAATCTGTGCTTCACACTGCTTCGCGGATCATCTTTGTGCAGAAACGCTCTGGGCATGTTACTCCCCTCCTCAAAAATCTCCAGTGGCTACCAGTCAACCTATACATCAGGCAAAAACTCCTCACATTCGGCTTCAAGGCTCTTCATCACCTCGCCCCCTCCTACCTCACCTCCCTTCTTTCCTTCTACAGCCCAGCCCGGACCCCTGCCACTAACCTCCTCACTGTGCCCCGTTCTCGCCTGTCCCGCCATCCACCCCCAGCCCACATCCTCCCCCGATCTAGAATGCCCTCCCTCCACACATCCACCAAGCTAGCTCTCTTCCTCCCTTCAAAGCCCTACTGAAAGCTCACCTCCTCCAGGAGGTCTTCCCAGCCTGAGCCCCCTCCTTCCTCTCCCCTTCCTCCCCCTCCCCATCCCCCCCCGCCTTACCTCTTTCCCCTCCCCACAGCATCTGTATGTGTGTGTATATATATATATATATACATATATATATATATATATATGTTTGTACATATTTATTACTCTATTTTACTTGTACATATTTATTCTATTTATTTTGTTTTGTTACTATGTTTTGTTTTCTGTCTCCCCCTTCTAGACTATGAGCCCGCTGTTGGGTAGGGACCACCTCTTTATGTTGCCAACTTGTACTTCCCAAGCACTTGGTACAGTGCTCTGCACACAGTAAGCGCTCAATAAATACAATTGAATGAATGAATACATTAGAACAAAGTTGGTAGACACCTTTCCTGCACACAGTGAATTTCTGATCTAGAGAAGGAGCTTTCACTCTAGAGGAGCAGCAACATGAGCGCCAGTAGCTAGGTTTATCTAAAAATGTTGTCCGGGTCACCTCCATGGAACCAGCATGGCCTACAGGAAAGAGCACGGGTCTGGGAGTCAGAGGACCTGGGTTCTAATCCCTACTCTTCCGACTGCTTGCTGTGTGACTTTGGGCAAGGCACTTCACTTCTGTGCCTTAATTAATAATAATAATAATAGCATTGATTAAGTGCTTACTATGTGCAAAGCACTGTTCTAAGCGCTGGGGTGCTTACAAGGTGATCAGGTTGTCCCACGTGGGGCTCAGTCAATCCCCATTTTACAGATGAGGTAACAGGCACAGAGAAGTTAAGCAACTTGCTTGAAGTCACACAGCTGACAAGTGGCAGAGCCGGGATTTGAACCCAATACCTCTGACTCCAAAGCCCGTGCTCTTTCCACTGAGCCACACTGCTTCTCTATTATCTCAATTATCCTGTTCTCCCTTTTACTTAGACTGTGAGCCCCTTGAGGGGCAGGGACTGTGTCTAGCCTAATTAACTGGTAGTTACTCCAGTGATTAGAAAAGTGCTTGACACATAATAAGCACTTAAATAAAAAAAAGTCTTGTTGGGTTGTACAATGGGAAGAAGCCCTTGAGGTCCTTTGACTCCCTGAAGCAGTTATCAGTCAGACCTCCTCTTTGTCAGAGAGCCCATCCTATTGTCATTGTTAGTATTAATAATAGTACTTGTTAAGCACTTATGAGCCAGGCACTGTTCCAAGCACAGGGGTAGGTACAAGTTAATTAGGTTGGATGCAGTACCTGTTCTGCATAGGGCTTGCATCTTAATCCCCATTTTACAGATGAGGTAACAAGCACAGAGAGGTAAAGTGACTTGTCCAAGGTCACACAGCAGACGAAAGGCAGAGTCAGGATTAGAACCCAGGTCCTTCTGATTCCCAGGTCTGGGTTCTATCCACTAGCCCAAACCACTTCTAGTATCTCCTCATTCCCAGCACTTCCTGGTATTCTCCACTCTCTCCCTTCAACATAGGTTTTCTCTCTCCCTCCTCTTGCCTCCCACAAACCTAAATCCAAAACTTGAAACCTTCTGACAGGAACTGAGTCCCATTCTTCAAGGTCACCCAGAAAACTTTTTGATTCTGCTCCTTCAATTACCTTCTCTATAAGTATTTGCTACCTTATCACCTCAAAGATAAGAGAGCTGAGATTCTTTGAGCTCTGCAAAGGATTGGTTGTGCATTCATTTAAGTACACCCAGCTCTCTGATGTTGTGAGCGCTGCTTTGTTGCAAAACCTTCTTAAAGAAAATGAGTTTAAATGCTTTTCTGTTCTGAAGAGTGTGACCACACACAAGCCACTTCTATCACAGTACACTGTAGCCAGGTGGGCTTGCACGGTCACACAAACTTTCTTGAATCCCTGGTGTTCTAGCCAAAAGGCAGAGTGAAAACACTCATTATGGCAGATTTGAGGGCAAATTCTTTCCTCAAGGAAACACAATGCATTAATGTTGCTTTGTGATTCATTAACAGCATGTGAAAAGAGTTAACAATGGAAGAGAGGGAAATTATACAATGTTCTATTCCTGAATTTTGAAAAACCACACAATAGGGTGACCTGCCAAGCATTTTGTCTTAGGGAGGAAATCCTTTTTCAACCTACTGCATTTCTAAAGAATGTTTCTTTTCCCTTCCAAAGCAGGCAAAGATTATAGAAGAATCTATAATCTACAACTGAAGCTGATTTAGAGATTTATCAGCCCACAAATCCCCAAAATGCAAACTTAGACAAGCCCAGCTAATGGACAGAACAGTGCTTGGCACATAGTAAGCGCTTACCATTATTATAGATGGAACAGGGACAATTTTGACAGTCTCTTTCTAGAAAGCAAGGAACATTCATGGTGCAAATCCTTCCCCAAATACATATAAAGACAGCAAAGACTTGAAATGAATAAAAATAGGTAAAAACATAGATTAGGGAAAAGGCAAAATGGAAAATGGACACATCATACTAGGTAAAATTTGAGAATATTAATCCAATTTATAAACTCACCCACACTTCACTTTAGAAAGCCAAGATGTCTGTCAATAAAAATAAGCGTGTCACCAAAGATCTGCTCCCAGTTTATTTTCACCAAGTCATTTACTTATCTATCAATCTATCAGTAGCATTTATTGAGAATGTATTGTGCGTAGAGCACTGCAGTAAGTGCTTGGAAGAGTACGATATAATTGATAGGATCCTGGCCTACCCAGAGTTTAAAATCCAGAATGGGAAACAGACACGTGAATAAATGAAGCTAGAAGGAAGTAATAGAGGAAAAAAAGAAATGAACATACATATAGGGATTGCATTAAGTGGTTGGGTGGCCTGAAGTTCTACAAGGGCAGCTGAATTTAAACTAAGGAGATTATAGATTCATCGGGGAAGGCCTCTTGGGGATGAGATTTCAGAAAGACCTTGAGGATGGGGAGGACTGTGGAAGTCAAATATGAAGGTGGAGGAAGCTCTGAGAAACAAGGTGGGTATAAGCAAGAGGTTGACAGCAGGACAGACAAGAACCAAGCACAATAAGTTAAACTGGGAAAAATGTCAAGTGCTGAAGTGCTGTGGGGGAAGAGTCACTTCACTTCAGTGCCTCAGTTGCCTCATCTGTAAAACATGGATTAAGATTGAGAGCCCCACATGGGACATGAACTGTGTCCAACCTGATTAGCTTGGACCTACCCCAGCACTTAGAAGAGTGCCTGGCATATAATACGTGCTTAAATGCCATTTTAAAAAAATTGCCGCAACACAAATTTAGAAAACACTAAAGTTCTTAAATAAATTATCAGGCTAAATACTCTGTAACCCTAATATTGCATGGCCATGATAAAGATCACAAGGAGTAGAAGAGTTATAAAATTCATAAATTGTGGGAATCCTGTGCTGTGGTATGTGTGGAAACAAACAGAGACTTTCTGGAACAAAGGGAGTAGGGAGAAGTAACAACAAAAAAATGTTATCCTTTATGAACAAGTTCTCCCTCCACAGGAATGTAGCAATAACTGATATCAAACACACAAGAATGAATTCACACGAGAGAAATCTAACCATCTTTTAGGCTGTAAGTATAGAGCCACTGCTGAGTTATCTCAGAGTACCTTGGGTTGGAGGGGGGAGGGAAAGGGGGAGAGTCTATGAAGAAAAAACATCCCCCCTCCCTTTGTCCAGGCTCAAGTTAGTAGACCAAGCTGGCCTTCCAACATTTTCATACTGTGGTGACCCCTTCAACTAAAGTCTGACCTTCACCTCACTGCGACATGGAGGTGAAACAGCAAAAAGTAGGAATACGTGTTTGCCAGAGCTATGCCACCAGTGATAAAGGCTTCTGATTGAAGAACCACTTAGACTGCAAGCTCGCTGTGGTTAGGGAATGTGTCTGTTTATTGTTGTATTGTACTCTCCCAAGTGCTTAGTACAGTGCTCTTCACATAGTAAGCACTCAAATACTGTTGAATGAATGAACCACCTGTGAAGAATCACTTAGGGAAAGGGACTGTGTCCAACCTGGTCAGCTTGTACCTACCCCAGGGTTTAGAACAGTGCTTGACCCATAGTAAGCATTTAACAAATACCATAATAATAGTAACCTCCCAGAGCATTTCACATGGTGGGCTGGCCTAGCAGGAATCCTGAACACAGCTGGTTCTTGTGGCTAGTGAAGACTGTAGTCTGTAAACTCACTGTAGACAGGGAATGTGTATTGTTATAGGGTACTCCTTAGTGCTTAGTACAGTGCTCTGCACACAGTAAGCAGTCAAGAAACAAAATCGACTGACTGTCACTACCCAGTCAACCATCTACTGGGCCAAGGCATAGCACCACAATTGTGTGGTCCAGTGGAAAAAGTGTGGGCCTGGGTGTCAGAGGACCTGGGTTCTAATCCTGGCTCTGACACTTGTCTGCTTGTAGCCTTGGGCAAACTTCTCTGTGCCTCAGTTTCCTCACCTGTAACATGAGAATTAAATACCTCTTGTCCCACCTCCTTCGACTGCAGCCCCATATGGGTTAGGGACTGTTTCCCATCTGATTGATTTGTCTCTAGTCCGGTGTTTAGAACAGTGCTTGACACATAATGATAATGATGACATTTATTAAGTGCTTACTATGTGCAAAGCACTGTTCTAAGCGCTGGGGAGGTTACAAGGTGATCAGCACATAAGTGTTCAACAAATACTATAAAATAAAAAACAAGCTGACAAAAAAACACAGCATTGTTACTCTGCTGTGTTCACATTGGACATAAATGGGTTTTATCCATAGAGGCTCTTCCAGAGCTTACAAAGATTCGATCAGAAACCAACATTGTGGTTAAGTTTGACCTATGAAAATCTATATGACCTTTGATTTTACTGTTACTAACATCTGTAGGTAGTTAGTGAAAGGACTGGTTCAAGTACAGTGCTCTGCACACTGTAAGCACTCAATAAATACGATTGAATGAATATATTGCTTTATTGCCACTCTTGTATTTTCCCACCTAGATGACCTACTTCATATTGCTAGGGAATGTTATTATACCTATTTAAAATTGAATTAGTGATCATTGTAACATACTATCTCTGAAGTTTCTGCCCAAAGCATCAAAAGTTCAAATTTTGCCCCAAATTATAAAGGAACTTAGAGACTGGCTCTTCTTCATGCTTAATGGGTCTGTGAGGACCTAGTTACTGACTCCTCCACGTGGTGATGGGAGGTGGCAGTGTGCCCTGATGGCTAGAGCAGTGGTCAGAGTCAGAAGGCCAAAATTCTAGTTCTGCCACTAACCTGCTGGGTAGCTTTGGACATACCACTTCAACTTTTCTGTGCCTTGGTTTCCTTAACCATAAAATGGGGACAAAAATACCCATTTTCTTTACCTCAAACTGTGAACCCTGGGAGGAACGGGGACTTTCTCTGATTTCAATATCTTGTATCTAATCCCAGGACTTGGCCCATACGAAGAGCTTAATAAACACCATCATTATTATTATTGTGAAGTTATTATTGCAACATTATTATCATGAGGAGGAGGAGGGGGCATTTCAGGGCTTGTATAATGGACGAGATGAGGAAGAGAGCTGCCCTCATTCTGCATCATTACATCAAAGCCATGACTGCCTTGATGGCAGACCTTTTCCTGGGACTGATCTCTGCCCACTGAAATTATTACCCCACAATCCACTTTCTATTTACTCTCACCATTACTGAAAAACAGGTGAGTGCCTACAGTGGAAAGAACATGGGCCTGGGAGTCAGAGGACCTGGGTTCTAATACCCGCTCTGCCATTTGTCTGCTGTGTGACCTTGGGCAAGTCTAGTCACTTCTCTGTGCCTTGGTTCCCTCCTCTGCAAAAACGGGGATTCAATGCCTGTCCTCTCTCCTACTTAGATTGTGGGCCCCATGTGGGACCTGATTATCTTGCATTTATCCTAGCACTTAGTACAGTGCTTGGCACATAAGTGCTTAACAAATTCGACAATTATTCCTTATTACAGTAAAGAATTTTGCAGAGTACTTATCACCACTAAGGAAGTGTCCCACCTACTTGAAGAAGACAAAGCTGAGAGTGAAGTTTATCTATGCGTGAATGCATGTGTGGCTGGAAAGGCGAATTTGGGTCATAGTTTTGACCACCCAAGACTGTCCTCTGCTTTGCTATGTGTTTTTGCAGCTTCTGATTCCCCTTTGGGTTTTCCCTCACCTCATGGTCCTTATGAAATCTCCTCAATTACGTGTGAATCTGATCGACAATTTCTTAAGCCCCATTTAATGAATTTCAGCATTTTATTCAGCAAGCTGATTGATAAATTGTAATGTTTAATTGTTCAGCTTACCCTTTAAATTGCCTTAAATAATAAGTCAATGAAAATGCTCTGCTCCAGCAGAACTGCAATAATAGTGATGTTTCACTTTTCTAATTATGTGGGAATCTAGATGATTTAAGTCAATACTGTTTGTATGCTCAAAACATCTATTTCAAATTGAAGAAATTCATGAAACTGATGCCTTTTCTTCTCCCGATTCCCAAAATGCCATGAAAATTAGTTTACCATGAATGATTACACAAAACACTCCAGATCTAAATCTTCTTAGTAAATATACTGGACAAATAACTAGATATAATTTCATTCCACTTTTTGAATACTTTATTTTCAGCAAGCTGAAGAAAGAGGTTCAGGTGCTTAATACAGAGTTGGCTATAATGCCTAACTGCCCTATTTCCTTCAGTACTGTAAAAATCCAACTATACATAAATGATCAATCCCCTTGTTCAAAATACAGAAAACTTCTGTATTCCAAAATATCAGTTTGCAGCTCATCTTGTAGCAACTAGCTCTGAAACCATTTCAAAAACTCAACCACCAATTCATGCAAACAGTTTCCAGTTCACTAACACATCTTTAGGGAAGCAGTGTGGTCTAGAGGTTAGAGCATGGACCTGGGAGTCAGAAGGACCTGGGTTCTAATCCCAGTACTGCCACTTGTCTATGTGACCTTGGGCAAGTCACTTCACTGGGCCTCAGTATCCTCACCTGTAAAATGGGGATTAAGACTGAGCCCCTTGAGGGACAGGCACTGTGCAGAACCCCAATTTGCTTGTGTCCTCCTCAGTGCTTAGTAGAGTGCCTGGAACATAGTAAGCACTTAAATGCTATAATTATTATTATTTAAACTCTGTTGCTTCTCCCTTTCCCCGTGATTTTAATGCCTTGAACTCTCCAGCTAGATTGTAAGCTCCTTCAGGACAGGGAAATTGACTTGTAACCCTATTATACTCCTCCAAAAGCTTAGTACAGTGCTCTGCACAGAGTAAATGCTCAATAATTATATTTATTGATCTCTTGACTCTCCTTTCTAAACAAAGATTTAAAGTGTAAAAAGTTAACTAGACTAACATTTAACACTCTTACCAGAACTTGCTTCCACGGTATGGTCCATTTCTATTATGAGGCACATTAATAGTAGTTTTCCCTTGAGGAACTTTAGATAGTAAAGTTGAATTTAAAATAATCATTTTCTCTTAACCTATGGAAGACATAATAGAATTTCATTTCTGATTTAGGGAAATGAATGTTTTCATATCCAATTCCCATGTAAGCCTCAAATATCAGCTGGTTTGTTTCACTAGTAACCAGTAGGAGCCCTGATAACTTGCTTGTAAATAACTCTGGATTTTCAACCCCTTGAATTAGCCTGTGATATGCTCATTTTCCTCAGCAATTTCAAACAATTATCTCTTTATTCTCCAGTTATCCTGATAATTCTCCTCTGAAGCAACACTGTATCATGGCAGGAGAGTTTGCATATGCCAATGAGAAATACTCTCTGGTCAGGGTTACCCATAATGAAAAGGTCTAAACCTTAGAGTCAAATTTGATTCACCTGTGCTGGGCAGCAGCAACATGGAAAAGAGTCAAAAGTGGATGATCCAGTGATCAAAATGTTGATCAAAGACAATGGCAGAAACTTAAGTTTTTACTGCATGGAAGAAGGCAATAGTAAACTACTTCTGTATTCTTCCCCCCCCTCCCCCCACAAACCAAGAATACCCTATGAGTAAATCCATAAACAGTTGCTAGGAACTGGAAACAACTTGATGGCGTTTGATGATGATCCTGGTAACTCTGAAAAGATTTCATCTTATTTCTTGGCTGAGGGCTACTGCTGATGTCTAATTTCTAATACCTGTTTGGCTTATGCAGAAGCAGTGTGGCATAAGTGGAGGGGGCCTGGGAATCAGAGGACCTGAGTTCTAATTCCACCTCTGCCACTTGCTGGATGTGTGACCACGGGCAAGTTGCCTGATGACTCCTCACCTGTAAAACAGGGATTAAATCCCCCTTCCTCCCTCCCACTTGGACTGTGAGCCCTTTGTGGGACAGGGACTGTGTCCAACCTGAATATATTGTCGTCTAAGTATTTAATACGTTCTTGGCACATAGTATTTACTAAATGCCGTCATTAATAGATGTTTTAGGGGGAATATTAGTTTGCTCCACCTAGAGCCCTTGTATAAAAAGAGCAGACACAACACAAAGATACATTGCTGTTTTAGTTTTTACTCCAGTACTAACTGAGCCAGAAAACTTTTAAAACAGAATTTTCCTCTTCAATCCGTGCCAAGATCTTGAGCTGCAGAACACTGATGGACAGCACATGTGCTATTTGCCAATCTAGTTAAAAATTTCATTTACTAAAATACAAAAATTAATGTATCCTCCCAGCCCTGAAAATAAGCACTAGCTTAAGTGTTCAGGGCCTTGAAAGAAATAAGAATGAGCCCAAACAACATCAGGTGGAAAACCCAAAAGAAACTGAGTATGCCAAATCCTTCCTTTACCTATTTATAGCTATTCTTTTCCCCCATGGGATACTATTGATTTGCTTATATCCATCCCAGTGCTTACTACGGTACCTGGCACATAGTAAGTGCTAAACAAATACTATAATAATAATAATAATAATAATAATAATAATTATTATTATTATTATTATTATGGGAGATGGAAAAATATAAGAAGAATCAGGGTCAAAGCCACCATTTGCCTACTATAGAATTCTCTACCTACCTCTCATTAATTTGTGTTTGTTGAGCAATTACTGGGTGCAAAACACTGTACTAAGCACTTGGGAGAATACACTATTACAACATACACATTTCTGACCCCAGTGAGCTCACAGTCTAGAAGGGGAGACATACATTAATATAAATCAATAACAGATATATAGAGATATACACACCTATGTGCTCTGGAAATGGAAGGGAAGATCAATGAAGGATTAAGTAAGAGCAGCATGGAAAGGAGAGGGAGAAGAGAAGAGCTTAGTCAGGGAAAGCATGTTGGAGGAGAGGTGCTTTCAATAAGGTTTTGAAGTAGGGGAGAGTGATTATCTGTCTGATTTGAGGAGGGAGGGTGTTACAGACCAGAGACTGGATGTATCTAACTCATTTCTCCACCATTTTTGTCCTCTCTTCTGAATCGTCTACATATTTAGAATAATAATAATAATGGTATATGTTAAATGCTTACTATTGTGCCAAGTACTGTTTTAAGTGCTGGGGTAAGTATAAAGTAATCAGGTTGTCCCATGTGGGGCTCATAAACTCAATCTCCATTTTGCAGATGAAGGAACAGAGGCACAGAGAAGTGGAGTGATTCACCCAAGTCACACAGCAGACAAGTGGCAGAGTTAGAATTAGAACCCAGGTCCTTCTAACTCCCAGACCCCAGTTCTAGTCACTAAGCCATACTCCTTCTCCCAATCACCTATTTAATAGTACTTATGATTATTCTCCCTCCTATTTATACTGTGAGCACGATGTGGGTCAGGTACTATATCCAACCCAGTTAGCTTGTATCTATCGTAACAAATCAGTCACACAATACTTGACATGTCACAAGCCCCCACTTTGTATCAAGTAGGACCTCCCTGGACCAGGAGAGCCTCAGTGACATGTAGTAGAAGTCAAACCACAACACCAAGGTTACGGTGGAAAGTTTTTACTTGGTTTTACTAACATGAAAGGGAGTGACATATACACACACACACTCACTCCACCTCATCAAGGGTACAATAACAGTCTGTGGTCAAAGGAGCACATTTCACCAACACTTCTTTTTGCACCCAAGTGCTACTACCTCCTCCTGCTTCAATACTTACTTCTCAGGATGCCTCTACCGACTTGCTTCTGTTCCTAACACACCTGTGTATGTATCCTCAGGCTTCCAAGCAACTGCCTTTTATCTGCCTTAGTCATCACAGCTGGGGCTCTACATCATTGAATGGTCCAGGCCCATTAAGGGGTAGAACAGGGAGAGAAAGTCATACCTCCCTCTGTGCTCCACCCCCACAGGCCTTCAATCACCTGTCTCAGGTAGGGAGGGCCCATCAGTGCTTCGCAAAGTTTCCCTTCCTGTTGTTGTTTGCGGGATCAAAAACAGTCACTAATAAGGCAGCTTGTTGTGGGCTCACCACAACACATACTAAGCATTTAATACCATAATAATAATTGAGTACTCACTGTGTGCAGAGCACTGTACTAAGCCCTGGGCAAGATTATACCAGTGGGAATTAGACCCGGATTCTGTCTCTCAAAGAGAAAATGATTAACAATGGGGAGCAAGATGACCAATTTTGACTTCATTCAATTTTGATACATGGTTTTCTGTTAGGCTGTCCCCTGGAATGATGATATTGACGATGATGATGATGGCATTTGTTAAGTGCTTACCATGTGCCAAGTGATGTTCTGGGTGCTATTTTGTAGATGTCCACCAAATTTGTCCCAATTTATACTGTTTTTTTGGGGTGACCTCTGATTTATGTCTTTGATCCATAGCCAATCTGGTGTTGAGTCTGAGTTGCTGAACTCAGTGGTGGGAACTGAGGCAGGAGGAAGCTGGGTGCTGAAAATGAAAATACTGGACATAAAGTTATCCAGGGCCCTTGGCCCAAAAACCAGACTGTCCGATATAAAACCGGATGACTAGACATCTTATTTTCTGCAAGTCTCTTCACTAATAAGCAATGATTCCTTTGGATTAATCACAAACCTACTAATTTTTGCACTCTCAAATTTGGTAAAAATAATAGTTGTGGCATTTGTAAGTGCTTACTAAGGGCCATCAATCAACTTTATTTACTGAGTGCTTACTGTATGCAGAGTGCGGTACTAAGCATTTGGGATAATACAATATAGCAGAGTTGGTAAACTTTTTTCCTGTCTACAAGGAATTTACAGTCTAGAAGAGGAGTTTGCAGGCTAGCACTGGGGTAGATTTTAAGAAATTAAAAATAAGGTTAGAATTCCTGTCCCACATGGAGCTCACAGTCTAAAGCAGCATGGGCCTGAGAGTCAGAAGGTCATGGGTTCTAATCCTGGTTCTGCCTCTTATCTGCTCTGTGACCTTAGTCAAGTCAATTCACTTCTCTGGGCCTGTTACCTCATCTGTAAAATGAGGAGTGAGACTGTGAGCTCCACGTGGCACAGAGACTATGTTCAACCCGGTTTGCTTGTCTGCCTCTTATCTGCTCTGTGACTTTAGTCAAGTCAATTCACTTCTCTGGGCCTCAGTTACCTCATCTGTAAAATGAGGAGTGAGACTGTGAGCTCCACGTGGCACAGAGACTATGTTCAACACAGTTTGCTTGTATCCACTCCAGTGCTTAGTACAATGCCTGGCACATAGTAAGTACTTAAAAAATGCCACTATTATGCTTGTTATTAAAGGGAAGAGGGGATGGGCAATTTAATCTCCATTTTACAGATGAGGAAAATGAAGCAGCAAGAAGTCAAGTGAAGTGAAGTCGTGTGAAGCTGTGATTAGAAGTCCAGTCTCTTGACCCTGAGACCAGTGCTTTTTCCACCAGGCAGAAAAGCAGCATGGCCCAGTGGAAAGAGCAAAGGCTTGGGGAGTCAGAAAACCTGGGTTCTAATCTCAGCTGTGTGTCTGTTGTGTGACCGTGGGCAAGTCACTTAGCTTCTCCGTGCCTCATTACCTTATCTGTAAAATGGGGAATAAAGCTGTAAGTCCCATGTGGGACATGGACTGTATTCAACCTGATTATCTTGTAGATACCCCAGTGCCTGGCACATAGTGAAGTGCTTAACAAATACCATAAAAAAACCAAAACTGGACTCTCTTCTCCCACTACCAGAGCTCATTCTTTGCAAGCTTCCCTTTCGCTGTACCTCACACTCGCCTCTCCCGCCTTTGAGAACTAGCTCATGCTGTTCCCCCAGCTTCAAACTCACTTCCTCTCCAAATCCACCTGATCATAGCTCTCCCCATCTTTAAACCTCCTCTGAAAACGCTATGGATACACTACCAGAACGATGGCAGATGGAAAGCGGGGCATTCTGGGAGAGATGTGTCCATGGTGTCACTATGGGTCGGAAATGACTTGATGGCATGAGACAAAACAAGAAATAAACTCATTTACTCCAGGAATCCCTCCCCAGTGAACTCAACACTCTAGTCTTATTCGAACAGAATTTGCCCCTAGCTCTTTTGTATTTTAAATCTAATCTCAGCACTGAGTATGTATGTTTTATTTCTGTATCTGCTAGGTACACATTTACCTGTACATTGAATTCTTTGCCTAGCTGTTCCATCCTGATGTGTTTGTACTGCTTCCTTCCTTACACTTGTTCTTTCTCTGGCTTTCAACATCTATAAATATTTTTAGCCTTCTTCTCCCAATTAAATTGTAAGCTCACTGGGGGCTGGAAAGATGGGTTTTGCTACGGTTGTACTCTTCTGAGTGCTTAGTTCAAGACCTAATACTAAAGAGGAGCCAAACAACTACCTTTTATATATATATATATATAATTTGTTAAATGCTTTCTATGTGCCAGGCAGAGGGATAAGCACTGGGGTAGATACAAGCTAATTGGGTTGGACGAAGTCCACGTCCAACATAGAGCTCACAGACTTAATCCCCATTTTACAGATGAGGTAACTGAGGCACAGAGAAGTGAAGTGACTTCCTCAAGGTCACACAGCAGACAAATGGTGGAGCTGGGATTAGAACCCAGGTCCTCTTGGCTCACAGGCCCGTGCTTTTTCCACTAGGCAATTCTGCTATTGATTGATAGTTGAGTTTATTTTCCTTCCTCTACCTGACTGAAAAGATTGAGTAGGTCTCTGCCTAGAAAAATAAGATCCAAACCTTCAAAAATGTTTGATAGTATTATTTTGATCTGATTGCTTTTTAAATGCACCTGATACCATAAACAAATGATTAGTTGTTAGAACAAGATTTGTTGATGTTGCCAGAATCTTAAGGCATCTCTACAAGGAAATATGTACGGTCTCTATGCTGAAACTGAACAGACCACCAGGGAGGAGCAAGCCAGTTAAATTCAGATTTTTTTAAATCAGAAACTTGGAAATCTATCCATTCTTTTCTTTAGCTTGATTGTGAGAGGACACTTGTGGCTAGTTCTCACTATTAAAATATTTTTTTTTCTCATTGTTTTCCTCAAAACTCAGTGAATTCCCCTGGTTTCAATCCAATAAAAAAAGAAACAATTCCAGTCCTGAGTTTCTTCTACAGCTGACAGCCCTGAGAGCTATATCAGTTCCTGACTGTTTTTCTTGAAAAAACAAAAAACAAAACTGCTTCATGGTTTATCAAATTCCCCAGTTGAAACAAGAAAATGGAAACAATTTGTGAACATTTTCACGGTTGAACATGTACTCAGGATCTTAGAAACGGGTAGAAAAAAGTGGTATTTGGTGAGGCTAATGAGATTGTTACGTGACCAACTCCCAAGGAAGTCCACACTTACAAAGCTGGCAGTCACTGACTTGTCGATTTCAAAATATAAATTGTCCCCCTTAATCGAGCCATTAATGCAAATTTTCAGGGTTTCCAATTAGCACCTTGGTCAAAGTGAATTTTTGAGTAAGACATACTGCATGGCCTAGTGGAAAGAGAATGGGACTGGATGACAGAATAGCAATAAAGATAATAATGATAAGAAGAATAGTATTTGTGTGCTTACTATGTGCAAGCACTGTACTAAGCCCTGAGGGTAGAATCAAAATAATCAGGTTGGATGCATTTCCTGTCCCACCAGGGGCTCACAGTTTAAGTGGAGGGAGCCCAGGTATTAAATCCCCATTTTACAGATGAGGATACTAGGTCACAGAGAAGTTAAGCGGCTTGCCCCATCATCACACAGCAGGCAAGTGGCAAAGCAGAATTAGAACTCAGATCCTTTGACTCCTAGGCCTATCCTCTTTCCATTAAGTAGACCCATTCTAGTCCTTGCCTTCTGTGTGACCTTAGATAAATCACTTAACTTCTATTTGCCTCAGTTTCCTCATTTACAAAATGGGGTTAAAATACCCATCCTCCCTCTTAGACCAGGAGCTCTTTGTTAGGTAGGGACTGGGTACAAATCCAATGATCTTGAATCTACCCCAGTGCTTGGCACTCTGTAAAGCCTTAGTATTATTATTATTACGGTAATTGTTAAGCACTTACTATGTACCAGACACTGTTCTAAGTTCTGGGATAGTTACAATATATTTGGGTAGGATGCAGATCCTGTCCCCATTTTACAGATGGGGAAACTGAGGCACTGAGAAGTGAAGTGCCTTGCCCAAGGTCACACAGCAGAAAAGTGACAGAATTGGGATTAGAACCCATGACCTTCTGACTCCCAGGCACATGTTCTATCCATTAGGCCATGTTGCTCCTCTAAAAAACCATTACTAGTGTTATAATCATTACTGTTATAGCTTTTATAAGTAGCCTGAATAAAAATATCCACTTCACATAGAAAATAAAAAAAAATCCTACGAAGTTGTCTTTTTTCCTCCTCCCTGAAATTTATTTTATGTTTCTCTCCCCTGCTAGATTATAAGGTTCTTGAGGGTAAGGATTATGTCTACTACCCTTACTGTATGCTCCCAAACATTTTAGTATGGGACGGTGAACCCATTAGGTGCTCAATAAATACCACTGATTGATTGCTAGCCTGTTTTCGTTATCTGCTTAGGCAGACAACTGTTGCTCATTAATCCATTAAACCCATCACACCTGTTAAGACCCTAAAAACTCAGTGACTTGGCAGGTGAACTATTTCCAGGTTCCCTCAGAAGTCAAGGTGGCAATCCAGTTCTAAAACAGATTTGGAATGGCCTCGGCTACAAAATATCAAAAGCGCAAACAGTTGAAAAGAGGCCTGAAAGTGGGGGGAGGTGGTGATACCCAGACTCTACCTTCTAATACTACTCTCTGGTTCTGGAGTTCCAAGGATTAGTACAGTGCCTGGCACATAGTAAGCACCTAACCAATACCATAATTATTTCTTCTTATTATTTAAAGAGATCTCTTTTCACCTTTCATGTCCTTAATTCTCAACCCTCGATAGAAAAAATACAACATTCTGCCCCTTGCTTCACAGACAAGAAGCAGAGCATGGGCATGTGAGTCTGAGAACCTAGATTCCAATCCTAGCTCTGTCACTTGATGATGATGGTGATAATGATGGTATTTGTTAAGCACTTAGTATGTGTTATCGACAAACATGATGGGGTCCCTTCGTGGAACTGTTGTTGACAAACAGGGTTATCATATAGGTTCGTTTAGTAGATGAAGAAATGAGTGACTCTGAGAGAACAAGTCATAGATCAGGGCAGTAGGAAAGTGGTGAGCATCCCATTGACTCCGATGGGGTATGAGTGACCGCTACGCCCTGAACCACCGGTGTAAATCAGCGGCAGGGTTCGAGAACCCAAGGTGGTGACGCAGATAGGAAAAATAACTCGGAGACATGAGTTCAGATAGAGCAGTAAAGGAGGAAAGTGGCTACCTGCCCGTTCACCTCCTGAGAGAGGTACAAGTGACAAGCAGCCCCGATCCCATTCTCACTGTGGCTTTTATTGAGTTACAGCAACATGGGAGCGGAGCAATTGGGAATTTCAGGAATCCAATTAGGACCGACAGGATGTTGTAAATTCTCATTATTCTCTGTTTTCACTGTCTTGTGCAGGATGTTGTTATCTGCCCTATGACCTTGCAAAGATAGGTGTTACTTGTTACTGGCCTTGAAGTGGCTCATCTGTTGCTGAGCCTTGCAGAAAATACAAAAAAAGGAGCTGTTCTCTCGGCCTGCACAAAATGGAGGGTTACTGTCAGCATGCACAAAATGACTCAGTCATGAGTCTATCATGTCAACTCCGCTAGTGGACAACAGTATGTGACAAGCACTGTTCTAAGCTCTGGGGTAGCTACAAGCTAATCAGGCTGGAAACAGTCCAATGACCCACTCAGGGCTCATAGTATTAGTCCTCACTTTACAGATGAGGTAACTGAGGCACAGAGAAGTTAGTGACTGTCCAAGATCACACAGTCAACAAGTGACAGTCGGGATTAGAACCCATGTCCTTCTGCAATTCACTTCTTGGTGTTTCGGTTTCCTCAATTGTAATCTGAGGATTCAGTACTCATTTTCTTTTTATTCATGGAAATGTCTGTCTCCCCTTCTACACAGTAAGCTCATTATGGGCAGGGAATGTGCCCACTAATTCTGTGGCATTGCACTCTCTGAATTTCTTAGTACAGTGCTCTGCACATAGTAAGCGCTCAATAAATGTGATTGATTTCTCACTTAGATGGTGAACCCCACTTGAGAAAGGGACTGTGTCCAACTTGATTATCTTTTATCTACCCCAGCATTTACTACAGTGCTTGGCACACAGTAAGTGTTTAAATACCATTACTGTTTGGGAAGCTTTGCATGTGACTGGACTCTCTATGAGCTGGGTGACAGCACCCTGAGGCCTCTAGTGGTCACCTACTCTAAACTTTTTTTGTGTTGCCTTGTATTTACATTTCATCTTTTTGTGCCTTCCCCACATTTATTTTTAGATTATGAGCCCCTGGAATGTTGTGTCTAAGCTTTGCCTGTGAGTCTTTTTTCCAGGGTTTAATACAGTGTTTTGGACGCAGTAAATGTGTAATACTACTACTACTACTACTACTACTACTATTACAACTACTCAGGCACTGGTCTGGCCAGGAATTGGGAGGCAGTTACTGTTAGGGTAAAGAGGAAGGAGGGAATCTGGGAAATATTGTGGAGGGAAAACTGGCTGGTTTTTAAAGGCAGAAAAATTGGGTTAGGTGAAAGAGAGAAGTGAAAGATAACAATAATGATGGTATTTGTTCAGTGCTTATTACGTGCCAAGCACTGTTATAAGCACTGGATAAAACCAAAGTTATGGCTTCATAATAATAATGGCATTTATTGAACACTTACTATGTACCAGGCACTGTACTAAGTGCTGGGGTGGGTACAAGAAAATTGGGTTGGACACAGTCCCTGTCCCATGTGAGCCTCACAGTCTCAAGTCCCCATATTACAGATGAGGTAACTTAGGCACAGAGAAGTGAAGTGACTTGCCCGCAATCATACATCAGACAAGTGGGGGAGCTGGAATTAGAACCCAGGTCCTTCTGTCTCACAGACCTGTGATCTATATCTAGAATGGAGATGATGGCAGTTTTGTTGACTAATGGAAAAGGAGGGGAGGAAGGGGAGGTTTTTGTCTGGTGGGTCAATCAAGTAGGACTGTCCTTGGGGCAGAAGGAAATGTGAGATTGCAGGGCAGCTGAGAGCCTGGACCAGGTGAGGTATATTTAGGATGCAGAAGGGAGTTAAAGAAAAGGAAAAGAAGGCTTAGTCAGGCAAGTCCATCTGAAGAAGAGGTGCCTTCAATAAGGCTTTGAAGTGGGGGATAGGTGTAATTGTCGGTCATGAGAAGGGAGAGTTTTCCAGGCTGGAGACAGGATGAGGGCAAGGGGTCTGTGGTGAGGTAGACAAGATGGATGCAAAGTGAGAAGGTTGGCATTAGAGGAGAGAAGTATGTGGGCTGAGTTGTAGTAGGAGAGTAGCGAGTTGTCATAGAAAGGGGAAAGGGGATTGACTGCTTTAAAGCCAATGATGAGAAGTTTCTGTTTGATGTTGAGGTGAATGGGCAACCACTACAGTTTCTTGAGGAGTGGGGAAACAAGGCCTGAATGTTTTTGTAGAAAAACGATTAAAAAACAAAGAGCAGAGAAATATGCCAACATCACCAAGTTACTGAAGTGGTTTTTGTTTTCTGTTGTGGTGTTCCAAATTATTTTTATTATTATGGTATTTATTAAGTGCACTGTTCTAAGCGCTGGGGTGGAAACAAGGTAATCAGGTTGTCCCATGTAGGGCTCACAGTCTTCATCCCCATTTTCCAGATGAGAGAACTGAAGCCCAAGGAAGTGACGTGACTTGCCCGAAGTCACACGGCTGACACAGGCGGCAGGGTGGGGATTAGAACCCACGACCTCTGACTCCCCAGCACGGGGTCTTTCCACTCGGCCACGCTGCTTCTCAATGGGTTTGAGACGGAAAAAAACTAGAGGTGATGGGTTGGGATGGAGGAGCTTCGAAGGAAACGACACTGAGGGAAACTCGTGCTCTCGCCTCTTGAGGTGGGGCACTTCCGCCTCGCCTCTCACCTGCCCTCCTCCCCCGATGGAGGGGTCCCCCCCCAGAGTGGCCTCTGATTGGCTCGGAGGTCCCGCCAGGTGAGTTCTGATTGGCTTAGAGGCGAGCCGTCGGCTGAGGGGACGGGGAAGGGAAAATGGACGCGGTCTTGATTGGTTTTCCTCTTGTTCCCGCCCCTTTAGTCCCCTGGCTCTCCCACCCGCGCTTTTCCCCGCCCTCCCGTTCGGCTCGTAAGTAAGTCGGGACGGCCCTTGGTCCCTCCCAGGAGAGCAGAAGCGGCGGGGGGCTGGCCGGCCGGTTGGCTGGCTGGTCACTCACCACCACCCCCCGCCCCCCATCCCACCGTTCGTTGGTCTCTCCGGACAGGCCGGTGAGCGCTCAGGTGGACTGTTGGCGGGGACGGTGAGTCCTGTTCTCCTCAGCCCCGTCGGGGCGGGCTCTCGTCTCAGGCGCCTCGGTGGGGACTCAGCGTCGCCCTAGTTAGTCTCCTCGGAGTGGCTTCCCTCAGCCGTCTCGGAAGGGACTCTGAGGGGCCTCGGGGCGAGCTCTCAGCGTGGTCGGGAGCTCCTCGGGGCGGGTTTCTAGTGTCAACAGAGGCGTCCCTCAGCCCTCTCGGGGCGAACTCTCAACATCGATGGGGGAGCCCCCCTCAGCTCCCTGGGACTGGGCTCCCCTCAGCCCCCTCGGGGCGAGCGCTCACTATGGGCGGGGGTCCCCCTTAGCGCCCTCGGGGACCCCCTTTAGCCCCCCGTGACTGGGCTCCCCTCGGGGCGAGCGCTCACTATGGGCGGGGGCCCCCTCGGGGACCCCCTTGAGCCCCCTGTGACTGGGCTCCCCTCAGCCCCCTCGGGGTGAGCGCTCACTATGGACGGGGGTCCCCCTCAGCGCCCTCGGGGCGAGCGCTCACTATGGGCAGGGGTCCCCCTTAGCGCCCTCGGGGACCCCCTTTAGCCCCCCTGTGACTGGGCTCCCCTCGGGGCGAGCGCTCACTATGGGCGGGGGTCCCCCTCAACGCTCTCGGGGACCCCCTTCAGTCCCCTGTGACTGGGCTCCCCTCAGCCCCCTCGGGGCGAGCGCTCACTATGGGCAGGGGTCCCCCTTAGCGCCCTCGGGGATCCCCTTTAGCCCCCTGTGACTGGGCTCCCCTCGGGGCGAGCGGTCACTATGGGCGGGGGTCCCCCTCAGCGCCCTCGGGGAGCCCCTTCAGTCCCCTGCCCTGTGATTGGGCTCCCCTCAGCCCCCTCGGGGCGAGCGCTCACTATGGGCGGGGGTCCCCCCTCAGCGCCCTCGGGGACCCCCTTGAGCCCCCTGTGACTGGGCTCCTCTCAGCCCCTTCGGGGCGAGCGCTTTCTATGGGCGGGGGTCCCCCCTCAGCGCCCTCGGGGACCCCCTTGAGCCCCCTGTGACTGGGCTCCCCTCAGCCCCCTCGGGGCGAGCGCTCACTACGGGCGGGGGTCCCCCTCATCGCCCTCGGGGACCCCCTTGAGCCCCCTGTGACTGGGCTCCCCTCAGCCCCCTCGGGGCAAGCGATCACTGTGGCCGGGAGTCTCCCTCAGCGGCCTCGGGGTGGGCCCTTAGCGTCGTCGGGGACCCTCCTCAGCCCCCTGGGACGGGGCTCCCCTCAGCCTTCTTGGGGCGATCACCCAGTATGGTCGGGGGGGGTCCCCCGAGGCCTCCCTTGGGGCGATCGTTCAGGGTGGTCGGGGGTCCCCCAAGCAGCTTCGGGGTGGGCTCTTAGTGTTTCTGGGGGTCCTCTTCAGGGCGGTGGCCTCCCACAGTCCCTTGGGGCGGGCCCTTAGCCTCACCCGAGGCCTCCCACAGTCCCTTGGGGCGGGCCCTTAGCCTCACCCGAGGCCTCCCACAGTCCCTTGGGGCGGGCCATTAGCCTCACCCGAGGCTTCCCTCAGCCCCCTGGGACGGGCCTTTAGCCTCACCCTAGGCCTCCCTCAGCCCCCTGGGAGCGGTCTCCCCCATCCCAGCCCTCTCGGGGTAGAGAAACATTGTGGCTTAATGGAAAGTGGCCGGGCTTGGGAGTCAGAGGTCGTGGGTTCTAATCTCGGCTCCGCCACTTGTCCGCTGGTGCAAGTCACTTCCCTTCTCTGGGTCTCAGTTATCTGTAAAAGGGGGCTTAAAAACTATGAGCCCCACCTGAGACAACCTGATAATCTTGTATCTACCCCAGCTCATAGAACAGTACTTGGCACGTAGTCAGTGCGTAATAAATTCCATTATTATTAGTGTCACCAGCAGCCGTCCTCAGCCCCCTGGGAGCAGGCTCCTCTCAGCTACCCGCAGGGCAGACTCTCAGCACCCCTCAGCCCCACGGGGCAGGCTTCCACAGGCCATGGATCCCTTCAGACCCCTTGGGGTAGGCCCCTCAAGTAGGGGCTCTCAAACATTGTGGTTCCCCCCTCAGCCCTCTCTGGATGGGCATCCTCCAACATCCCTGGGTGGGCTCCCTCCGGCATCGCCATGCCTCCCAAGTCCAAAAGCTCGTGCAGGAGTGTGCCAACAGGGCACCTCCAGTCCGATGGCACTGAGAGATCACCCGCCAAGTGGTTGCCCTCTTGGGTTTCCCAAGTCAGGGGTGACCGTTATTTGTATTGATGTCTGACTTATTACCCTCTAGACTGTAAGCTTGTTGGCAGGGCATGTCACCGTTTATTGTTGTGGTTTCCTGAGGGCTTAGTACAGTGCTCTGCACACACTAAGTGCTCAATAAATACAATTGAATGAAAGGGGAGAATCCCCCAAACTGCAAGTAAGTGCCTAGGAGGCGGAGTTGGAATCGTGGCCTGCCCTGCTTGGGCTAATGTGTCATCCGAGTTTCTTGGTTTGGGGACAGGTTCCATGAGTGACTAGTCTTTCCCCAGTGTCCCTTGTAACCTCGTGCCCCATAATGGGGTTCGCCCTGCAGATTGGGATGGTTCTGTCAGACCGTAGAGGTGCGGCAACCAGAGAAGTGACTGGCTTGCTGTTATCTATCAGCAGGCGTCATCTCCCTAAAAAAGAAAATGGGACTTTGGTGGCTGAGCAGTTACTCTTGGGACTTTCCAGGTGAACGATAGGGCAGCACGTGTTTGTTTTCACTTAGGGAAGTTTCAATTGTCTCCAGTTCCCCAAACAGGCCACCTGATGGGACGTTAGATACTGGACTAGCTGTTTTGGCTCCAGCCATGCCCCTTGGTTTTGCCTGGGAGGTCATTCCGGACAGGAAATATGTCTGTTGTTGTAATATCTCTAGCACTTAGTACAGAACTTTGCCCACAGTAAGTGCTCAGTAAATACAGTTGAATGAATGATGTGACATGGAGCTTGCTTCAGGGGTGGATAACTACATCGTGGAGTCTGCCCGCCCTGTGCAATTGTCACAGTATCAAAGACATTTGTTGAACACTTCATATGTGGCATGGACTTTACCAAGTACTGAAGACCCTGGAAGGTCCGAGACCATTCTGCATAAACTCTGCCAGGAACAAGATGCTTTCAGGGATGGTCCTAGCCTGAGCCAGACCCCAGATTCCCCAGTACAGCAGACCTCTTCAAGGAGTGAGAGGAATCCAAGATCAAGGCCATCTAACCTAGTGTCTTTGGGACTGAAGGTGACTTGAGGCTGAAGAGTACTGACAGGACCCAATCAGACCCAAACCTCATGTAGTTTAACTGAAACTGGACCAGAATTGGAAATGTAAAGCCTTGAACGGCAATTCGGACGGACTATGTTTGGTGAGCCAAAAACTGGTGAAGGCAAGGAAATGACAGTATTTGAGGTAGTAATTATTGGAATACGCTGTTTTGTGTGGCAGAAGAAATAATCTTATTTAAGAGGCCATTAAATTTTGAATTCATTTGTTATCAATGTGATTTTTTTTGAGGGCCACAGTCTGTTATGAAATAATTTAGGAGGACTAGATTTTTCCTGTACTGTAAGTTACTTGTGAAGTCTTGTCTGTTGTAACGTGGCTTTTCATTCCATATAGTGGCTATGATACAGGGGCAGATCTGGCAGCCCCAGACTGAAAACCTTTCAAGCTGTGCAAACAGTACTTAAAGTGTCTGTAAATTTACCCCCTTTTCAGCTTGACAATAAACATCCTCCTGTGTGGCACTAGCTCAAAGGGGCAGCCCGTGGGAGTCCCAGGAAAATGGCGTATGTTTTTAAAACTGTGTTGGAGACTGGAGAGGGAAAGTATAAAGAGGATTGTTGCTTCCAACTAGTCAGATACCCTATCAGAAGAATGTGTCTCAGTATACATTCATGCAGCAGTGTTACTCAACTGGATAATTCTGGTCCAATTGGGTATCCAAACTTGGTTCAGGAAAGCATTCCTCACTTCAATCATTGTTCCTATGAGAAAATGAGTTCCAATTCAAGAAGTATTTTTCAAGAACTAATTGTCATAAACCTGAGAACTGCCTGTTAATATAAAATTTACTATAAGCCAAGCAGTGGGGTAGATAATAGTAATAATTGTATTTGTTAAGCACATAGTATGTGCCAGGCACTGTACTAAGCGCTGGAATGGATACAAGCAAATCCGGTTAGGCACAGTCCCTGTCCCATGTAAGGCTCATAGTCTCCCCATATTTCAGATGAGGTTACAGAGGCACAGAGACATGAAGTGGCTTGCCCAGGGTCACACAGCAGATAAGTGGCAGAGACAGAATTAGAACCCATGACTTTCTGACTCCCATGCCCATGCTCTATCCACTACACCGTGCACCTTTTGGACACTTGGTTTTTCTCCCCACTCCCAACCCCACAGTACTTTTGAATTATAAATTATTCACATTAATATGTTTCCCTCTAGACTGTAAGCTCGTTATGGGCAGGGACTGTGTATTTCTGTTGTACTCTCCCAAGTGCTTAATATATTGATCTGCACATAGTAAGTGCTCAATAAATACGATTGATTGCAGATCTGACCCAGTCCCTGATCCACATGGGACTCCAGTTTAAGAGGGGGGGGGGAACAGGTATTGAATCCCTATCTTACAAATGAAGAAACTCAGGCACAGGGAAGTTGTCACTTGTTGAAAGTCACATAGCAGGCAAGTGCTGGAGCTTGTATTCATTCATTCTGTCATTTATTGAGTGCTTACTGTGTGCAGATCACTGTACTAAGCACTTGGAAAATACAATTTAGCAATAGACAATCCCTGCCCACATTAAAACCCAGGTCATCTGACTCCCAGGCACGAGCCTTTTCCAATAGTTTTGTGTCTTTAGTCTTTTCACAACACAAGTTTGTCTTATGTATAGTGTTCCATGTGTTGGTGTAAATAGATTTGGTTTAGAAAGAAGTGGTGTGGTTTTTTTTAAATAAAGTATAACGCTCCTTTTCCCAATCTCTGCCTCAACCTTAATAATTGTATTTGGTAAACACTGTGTGCCAGGTTCTGTTCTAAGCGCTTGTGTAAATAAGGGTAATCAGGTTGGACACAGTCCCTGTCCCACATGGAGCTCACATCTTAATCCCCATTTTACAGATCAGGTAACTGAGGCACAGAGATGTAAAGTGACTTGCCCAGGGTCACCCAGCAGGCATGTAGGAGAACTGGGATTAGAACCCACATCCTCTGATTGCCAGGCCCGTGCACATTCCATACCAGAAAGTCTGAGTTTTCAGTTGGGCTGACCCCAGTTTTGATACTGATAGAGTACTGGATCCAATGTGTCCTGCATTTTTATTTTAAATGATTGTCTTGTATCTATCCCAATGTGTAGTACAGTGCTTGGTGAATAAGTGCTTAACAAATACCATGGTAAGTACCCAGCCAGTTTCTTTCTTGGCTTCCTAATGCCTGGTGTGTGCATATAGGTCACTAGTGCCACAATATAGAATACCCAGATGGACTTGAGTTTGTTCTCCAAATCCCTAATATTCTAACTAAAATGTATAGTGAAAATTTATGACAGAACTGAGTCCCCTCATTTTTATGCCTTATTTTAGGGGTCCTTTTTCAAGCTGATTGTGATATAGTAATAATAATAACAATAATGATGGTATTTGTTGAGCACTTGCTATCTGCCAAGCACTGTCCTTAGAAAATATTACTTAAGTATTTGAGTTTTTTGAAGTATCAAACATGCAGCAATACTTTATATTGTTTATATTCATTCATTCAATTGTATTGCGCTTACTGTGTGCAGAGCAGTGTACTAAGCGCTTGGGAAGTACAAGTTGAAGTCTGGAGTACCTAAAGGCATTCATTGAAAATGCTAGAGAGAATAAAAGTGCTTGGCAGAAATTTCTTGATAGCTTTTGTATCCAAATCTTATTTTAGGAGTATATAGGGATAAAAACTTAAGTCCTTCTATTTCAGAGCAATAATGGTCAAAATGTGTTAGCCATTTAAACAGAGTGAGGCTTTGACTTCATAAACAATCCATCTTCAGAAGGTAAAACTGGTATTTCCCTTCTATTCAAAATTTTTGTAGTTGAGAAGCATCATAGTGACTATAAATACATACTTACTATCTGTTAAAGAACCCAGGAGTCAGGAATAGAAGATTGCTTATTTCATCAAATTGTAAAATGTAATCTTGTGTAGAATGAGTACCTGAAAAATTTGATAGTATTATCAGCCAGGGGTAAAAGGGAATTCAGGAATGTTTGGACTTCAGCACATTCACAACCAGTTACCAGGCTTGCTCACTTGATTTTGGTAGCATTAAAACAAAGGTGGGGCTATTAAGTCTAGAACTATGTCTAATAGTAAGGGGAGTAGGTGTGAGATAAGGGCACTTAAGACTGTCTCCTTCTATTGCACTCTCCCAAGTGCTGCATGTAAATAGCACTCCCAACCTGCTGTGTCTTTCTCCCTTCTCTTGTCCCTCGATAGTAATGAATTGATTTACCCAACCTGGCTTTGTATTCCACCCTCTGCACCTCTTCCCCAAACCTCTACAGACCTAATGAACTAATTTTCCTCACCTGCTGTTTCTTTCCTTACTGCAACACCTTCCCAATCCTCAGCAGTGCTAATGAATCAATGTACCCCATCTGATTTGTTGTTTTCACCCTTCTGCACCCTCCTCTCTGCCCTGGAACTATCACTGTTTACAGTTACTGACTTCAAAAATAACGTTTTAGTCCTTTTAATGGAGTGAGGAAATTTTATATAAATAGGTACGGGTATTAAGGGAGCCTCCTGTATTAGGAATAATTAGGTAAAAGTTGTATTTGGGTATGTGGTCACTTGGCAGAGAGAGAAGAGAAATGGAGACATAAACCCACAATATGAATTAAACTCCCAGAATGCATCCAGCAAACATCTCAGGACTCGAGGCTATGTTGGCAAGCAAAGCAAGGAAGAGATGGATCAAGGTGACCCACAATAATCAATTGTTGGGAGAATATTCCAAAGGAAAGAGAGTTCCATGTCGGGCAGGGATTGTGTCCAGTCCGATTAATGCAGTGCTTCAGCATCTTCTATGCTTTCTAGAAGGAACAGGTGCATATCGTTGGGACACTGCAAACTTTATATGACATCGTTTTAGAAATGCCCTAAAAAGCCACTTGATCAAAGAATGATTGTGGTTCTGTTAATAATAATAATAATAATAATAATAATAATAATAATAATTACGGTACTTGGTAAGTGCTTACTATATGCCAAATACTGTTCTAAATGCTGGAGTAGATACAGATTACACAGTCCCTGTCCCACATGGAGTTCACAGTTCAAAATAGGAGGGAGCAGGATTTAATCCCCATTTTACAGAGGGGTAACTAGGGCAAAGAGAAGTTAAGTGACTTGCTCAAAGTCATGCAGCAGAGCCAGGACTATTCATTCAATCATTTATTGAGCACTTATTGTGTGCAGAGCACTGTACTAAGCTCTTGGGAAGTACAAGTCGGCAATATATAGAGACGGTCCCTACCCAACCACGGGCTCACAGTCTAGAAGGGGGAGACAGACAACAAAACATGTAGACTAGAACCCAGGTCCTCTGACTCCCAGGCTTGTGCTCTTCCCACTAGGCCACGCTGCTGTTACCAAGATTCCTTAGACTGCTAAGCAATTAAAAAGCACATAGTAAAAAACTAGGAGTCACCCAGTCCCACTGGAAAGCTACACCAGAAAGGCTGTAGTAATTAGGGTTTTTGCTACTTTTGACCTCTGATATCCTCATTGTGGGATAGAGGCTGGTAAGACTGGGGGAAAGATTCCCTGACCAGAGATGAGCAATATAGCCCAGGGGCTTAAATAAAACAGTGGGTGTGTCTGACAACACTGATGTATTGTGCTCTCCCAAGTGCTTAGTATAGTGCTTTGTGCATAGTAAGAGCTCAATAAATACCATTGATGATGATGGTAGGAAAGTAGATCTTAGATACATTGGATGCAACACTTAGAACAGTGCTTGGCACATAGTGCTTACCAAATACCATTATTGTTATTATTATTACTATTCTTCACACTTGTGTTCCCTGTGAACCTTAGATGATACTGAAAATGTCAGGAAAGAATTTTGAATCCACAGTGTTTTGTGAGTGTTTACTGTGTGCAGAGCACTGTACTAAGCACTTGAGCACAATAGAGTTAGAAGATATGACCTGTTAGAAAACTTCACAGACTCTGCAGTGTGTTCAAGCAGATATGCCAGAAAAGTTTTTCTACTAGCACTAGTAGGGAGCCGTGGTTGTCAGACAGTTACCCATGTTAGCCAAGGCCAGCTCAACTCCACGCAATACAGAGTTTCTCTTTATATAGCTGGTATAGCAATCGAGCTCCGCACGTAGTCGAAGAGCACTATAAAAGAGATATTTTCTAAGACAGATGGCAATAGATTTCTGGTCGGGGAATTTGCTTGGCCCTGCCCTGTTCTTCTCATTATAGAGATCAGGTGGGCAAATCACTAATAAGCCAGCCAGGGTTCTTGACCTTGCTGAGGGAGAAAAGCTCCATCCTGTCTCGACCTTGACACACCAAGCTCCCGATAAGGCAGACACTTGGGCAGGATGAACAAGTGGGAAAGTTAGAGAAGACGAGAATGTAATGTGATGCTGTCATAAGTGGTTATGTGCAACCATGTTGCAGGGGACACAGGCTGAGAACTAAATGCAAATCTTTCATTATGTGGGGTCGGGACCATCCTCAGTATGTCCTGTATCAGAAGGTGGGAGTCTTCAGCCCTGCTCCCCATGTGAGATCTCATGTTTCATTTCTTAGATGGCAGCCACGCAGCATGCAGAGCTGACCCAAGGATATTGGCCACTCCCCATGGCTAATCATGTGGCTAACCCTCACTGCCCCCTCATGCTGAGTGCGCGTGCTCATTTTTCTTCCTTCAGCACTCTCCATTTCCATCATTCACTCTTTGGGGCTGGTAAAAGGCAGCAGCAGGGTGTTTGGAACAGAGCAAAGCCAGGAGGGGAGGTTCTTCTAGCTGGTGTGTTTGGCTGCTTCAGAGTTTGGCAGGGTGGATGGGTCTCAAACTGAGGTAGATGCGGGGAGGAGGGAGAACAGAGACAGCAGTCTGTCTCCGTCCTGGCCCCCGGGCTCTCGGCCTTGCTGAGATGGCCATGATGTCTATGCTGCCCACCCACTGCACTGCCCCGTTTCCTTTGCCACTTGTGTGTATATATGTATATATGTTTGCACGTATTTATTACTCTATTTTACTTGTACATATTTATTGTATTTATTTTATTTTGTTAATATGTTTTGTT
This sequence comes from Tachyglossus aculeatus, assembly GCF_015852505.1. Taxonomy (NCBI): domain Eukaryota; kingdom Metazoa; phylum Chordata; class Mammalia; order Monotremata; family Tachyglossidae; genus Tachyglossus; species Tachyglossus aculeatus. The sequence goes on from NC_052086.1 coordinate 75,764,077, forward strand.
TTGTTCTGTCTCCCCCTTCTAGACTGTGAGCCCACTGTTGGGTAGGGACTATCTCTATATGTTGCCAACTTGTACTTCCCAAGCACTTAGTACAGTGCTCTGCACACAGTAAGCGCTCAATAAATGCGATTGATTGATTGTGTCCTCCCACCTCCCTCGACCCACTCCATTACACACTGCCCCACCGGCTACGAGCAGCCCATGGGGCTTGGGGAATTGGGAGTGGGTCACTGAAGTGAGGGAGGTCAGCAATCCTATATTAACAAAAAAGATAAAAGCAAGCCAACCTTGATAAAGTTTTTTTTTTTTAAATTTCAGGAGGAAGTAGGAGGGTCAGTGTAAAATTCAACAGATAAAATTGCTGCATATATGCAACATCGGGGGAGTGGGAGTGTGGCAGGGATGCTGAGTGTTATTGGCAACCATCTTTTTAGGGTTTAATTCACAGGGTATTTTGTTGCTGTTCCACGGAGCAGCCATCTTGGGAAGAGTGGTGGGGCAGGAAACATCGCTGCTTGGTGGTGACTGCTCATCTTGCTTATCAAATTGTGTTTTTGGTTTGTGTTATCAATTTGTGTATTTATGTGCTTACTGTGTATGTGCAGAGCACTATTCTAAGTACTTGACAAGTCGGAGTGGAGTGAAAATATAAATTGGGTCAGCCGTAAATTTTGAAGAAAAGTACAAGAACGCTTATTTCCCAAAATGCAGTAAGGACAACAAAAGTAGGCAGTTCTTCATACTGAATCACCACAAGTAAAAATACATTTACACCATTGGCATTAGAAGACATGACCTTATTCATTAGTTAGTATATTAGCTAGTATCCAGATGAAATCCTTCAGAATCCATGTGGATTCTCTTCTCATTCCCTTTAGAGCATTATATGTAATTGTCTAGGCACTCATCTGGAATATTGATTGGCTGTTATCAGTAGCTGATGTTTAATAAACATCTTTACGATCATGGCACTTCTGAGTTTTAGTGGAATATTTGTAGCTTAGTGGAGTTCTGTGGAAGATTCATTCATTCAGTCGTATTGAGCGCTTACTGTGTGCAGAGCACTGTACTAAGTGCTTGGGAAGTACAAGTTGGCAACATATAGAGATGGTCCCTACCCAATAACGGGCTCACAGTCTAGAAGGGGGAGACAGACAACAAAACAAAATGTAGACAGGTGTCAAAATCGTCAGAACAAATAGAATTAAAGCTGTATGCACATCATTAACAAAATAAATAGAATAGTAAATATGTACAAGTAAAACAGAGTAATAAATCTGTACTATATTTACATATATATATAAGTGTTGTGGGGAGGGGAAAGAGGTAGGGCTGGGGGGATGGAGAGGAGGAGAAGAAAAAGGGGGCTCAATCAGGGAAGACCTCCTAGTGGAGGTGAGCTCTCAGTAGGGCTTTGAAGGGAGAAAGAGAGCTAGCTTGGCGGATGTGTGGAGGGAGGGCATTCCAGGCCAGGGGAAGGACGTGGGCCGGGTGTCGACAGTGGGACAGGCGAGAACGCGGCACAGTGAAGAGGTTAGCGGCAGAGGAGCGGAGGGTGCGGGCTGGGCTGTAGAAGGAGAGAAGGGAGGTGAGGTAGGAGAGGGCGAAGTGATGGAGAGCCTTGAAGACAAGAGTGAGGAGTTTTTGCTTGATTCATAGGTTGACAGGCAGCCACTGGAGATTTTTGAGTAGGGGAGTAACATGCCCAGAGCGTTTCTGCACAAAGATGATCCTGGCAGCAGAGTGAAGTGTAGACTGAAGTGGGGAGAGGCAGGAGGATGGGAGATCAGAGAGGAGGCTGATGCAGTAATCCAGTCGGGATAGGATGAGAGATTGAACCAGCAAGGTAGCAGTTTGGATGGAGAGGAAAGGGCATATCTTGGCAATGTTGCGGAGGTGAGACCGGCAGGTTTTGGTGACGGATTGGATGTGTGGGGTGAACGAGAGAGCGGAGTCGAGGATGACACCAAGGTTGCAGGCTTGTGAGACAGGAAGGATGGTAGTGCTGTCTACAGTGATGGGAAAATCAGGGAGAGGGCAGAGTTTGGGAGGGAAGATAAGGAGTCAAGTCCTGAACATAGTTTTAGATGGTGGGCAGACATCCAGATGGAGATGTCCTGAAGGCAGGAGGAGATACAAGCCTGGAGGGATGGAGAGAGAGCAGGGGCAGAGATGTAGATTTGGGTGTCATCAGCATAGAGATGATAGTTGAAGCTGTGGGAGCAAATTATTTCACCAAGGGTGTGACTGTAGATAGAGAACAGAAGGGGACCAAGAACTGACCCTGAGGAACCCCTACAGTAAGGGGATGAGAGGGGGAGGAGGAGCCCGCAAAGGAGACTGAGAATGAATGGCTGGAGAGATGAGGAGAATCTAATTCATTCATTGTCGTATTTATTGAGCACCAACTGTGTGCAGAGCACTATACTAAGCGCTTGGGAAGTACAAATAGACAACATATAGAGACAGTCCTTATCCAACAACGGGCTCGCAGTCAAACTTAGCATGTGCAAAACAGAGCTCTTTATCTTCCCACCCAAACCCTGTCCTCTACCTGACTTTCCCATCACTACAGACGGCACCACCATCCTTCCCATCTCACAGGCCCGTAATCTTGGCGTTATCCTTGGCTCCTCTTTCTCTCATTCAACCCACACATTCAGTCCGTCTCCAAATCCTGTCGGTCCCAACTTCACAACACCGCTAAAATCCTCCCTTTCCTCTCCATCCAAACTGCTACCATGCTAATACCATCACTCATCCTATCTTGCCTAGATTACTGCATCAGCTTCCTTGCTGATCTCCCAACCTCCTGTGTCTCCCCACTCCAGTCCATATTTCACTCTGCTGCCTGGATTGTATTTCTACGAAAACGTTCAGGACGTGTCACCTCCATCCCCGCCCCCCACTCTGGCAAAATTTCCAGTTGTTACCAAACAAAAACTCCTCACCATTGTCTTTAAAGCATTCCAGCACCTTGCCCCGGTCAACCTCACCTCGCTCCTCTCCCATAACCCAGCCTGCACACTTCACTCCTCTAGTGCTAGCCTTCTCACTGTGCCTCGAACTGGCCTGTCTCGACGCCCACTCCTGGCCCACGTCCTGCCTCTGTCCTGGAATGCCCTCCCTCCTCAAATCCTCTAGGCAATTACTCTTTCTCTCTCTTCCCCCTCCCCCCCAAAAGCCTTACTGAAGGTGCATCTCCTCCAAAAGGCCTTCTCAGACGAAGCCCTGCTTTTCCTCGTCTCCCACTCCCTTCTGCGTTACCCTGACTTTCTCCCTTTGCTCTTCCTCCCCATCCCTGCCCTATAGCACTTATGAATAAATCTGTAGTTTTACTTGTGTTGATGTCTGTGTCTCCTCCCCCCCCCCCCCCAAACTGTGAGCTCACTGTGGGCAGGGAATGTCACTGTTTATTATTAGAACAGTGCTTGGCACATAGTAAGCGCTTAACAAATACCATAATTATCATTATTAGTGTACTTTCCCAAGTGCTTAGTACAGTGCCCTGCTCACAGGTGCTTAATAAATACAGTTGAATGAACTTTAGCAATAACGGGCAAAGGGTGTCAAATGTTCTGGTGGTGGGAGAGCAAGTAATAAGAAAAGCAACTAATTTGAAACAGAAGCTCAATATGGTAGAGGTATTAATGTAACAGAATAATTCACTTAATGCTTTTAAAAAGAGCACATAAGTAAACGTGTAATGCGTGAATTCTCTTACGTAAAAAGTCATGGAGGACTTTTGCAACCCAGATACTTCTGACCCATCGGTTCCCATTGAATCAGTGTTTACTATACGTCCATTTTCTTAGAATGAGGTTCTTCAGAAATCCAACCGAGATGTTATAACACGTGATTAGAGGTGTACCCTAAGAAATGGCTAATATATTCCTTGAAATTATGCCTGAGTTGAAAATGGTCACATTGGTACTTCTTTGTGTGTTTCACCCTATCCTCAGCCCCAGAGCACTCAAGTACATAGCCATAATTCATTTATATTAATGTTTGTCTCCCCCTCTAGGCTGTAAGTGCCTTTGTGGACAGGGAATATGTCTATCAACTCTCTTGTATTGTGCTTTGTATAGTGCTCTGCATACAGTAAGCACTCAGTAAGTGCCACTGATTGCTCTATTTCCCAAAGCTTAATACAGTCAAGTGCCTTCCAAGAGGGATCACATCTACTACTGACCAGCTGTGTGATTTTGGGCAAGTCACTTGACTTCTCTATGCCTCAGTTACCTTATCTGTAAAATGGGGATTAAGACTGTGAGCCCCACGTGGGACAACCTGAGTGCCTTGTATCATCCCCAGCGCTTAGAACAGTGCTCGGCACATAGTAAGTGCTTAACAAATGCCATGACTATTATTATTATTATTATTATTATCTACCAACTCTTCCACATTGTACTTTCCCAAGCACTTCAGGTCAATTGATTGATTGCACTCATTACTATTACTAGGATTGCCTAGTAGCATTAGCTGCCAGTTATTTGTTCAAACAATTTCCTGGCTCAAGTAGGCTTATACAAAAGCCTTATTGAAGGCAAACCATAGACCTGTTGTGTTCAGGACCTCAGCCTGTTTCCTCATCAAATGAGGCTCGGCTGTTTGATAGCATAAATATCACAGGCCTTGATTGCTACCTCATCAAAAAAAACTTGATAACCAATTTGTTTTGTTTTGTTTTTAAAAGCTACTTAATGCTAGTTACCATCTGTTTTTAACTTAGAGGGAGCTTGGCCTTTATACTTGTGCCTCAGCTGCTTTGAAACAGACTAACTTTCTCCCCAAAATTTCTGGAGCGCACTTAACAGCTTAGCCTTTGGCAATCATATGCTTCTGTTTGCCCTCCATGTTATTTTTGCTGTGGAAAACAGATAGGCACCTCAAATACATCAGCTAATTTCAGCAAGAGTCTAAGGCTTAAAGAAAAATAAATGTTCTGTGTTCTACATAAAAATTAAAGGATCGTTAGGGACTAAAAACAGAATGTCTCAGTTGAGTGGTTTCAAATCTTGACTGTAGGCCAACTAAATCGTGACACTGAAGGAATGATAGCATAAAATAGTAAGACAATGTCATTGTTGAAATGATTTTACTGAAAAGTGAGCAGTTGGCAAAAATGCTATTCACTCTGAGAGGGAAGAAGAGTAGTCACCTGAGTGTATAAAACTAGATTGGATAAAGTTCTAGAGGACATTTGGCTTTTTTGCATTATTATTATTTTTTTAACCGGGTGTCCAGGACTATTATTTGTCAGTGATCAGTTACTTTGGAAAGTCTTTAGGCAAAACCTTAAAAATAATTTTTTTCACTTCCTTTGTCTCTGAAAACTCTTGGCTTTTGGTCACTTGGTTTCCTAGTTTCTTGCCAGGAAGGAATTTCTCAATTTCAGGGACTAGTGGGGCTCACAGGTGGCTTTCTGGCGCTCATTCATAGGACTGAAAGGTTATCTGCACCACCCAAATTTACCACCGTCAATTTTTTAAATTAAAGCAGAGTCAGTAATGTTTAGAATTCAAGGAAGAAATTTTCCAAGAATGGGAACACCACAATATACCTGGAGTTCTGATTTTATTTTTTTCTCCTTTGAACCTGAGTCATGGTTTTTACAGATGAATCAGAAGAAAAGAGAGAAGTGTAAAGAATGCATTTTATTGGTACCATAAAAGGGATTGTTTCCAATTACCTTCAAACCTGCTTTAAAACAACCTCACTTTGGAGGTATCTCACTTATTGTGTCTCCTTACCTCCCTTATTGGATCTCTGACCCTTGTCCTAGTGCAGTCCTTACAGATCAGATATCAGGTGGCCTCTTTTGGTTCTTCATTCAGAAAGTCAACTCAGCTTCTAAAGAAAAAGAGCCTGGTTCCCATTACCAAACTTATTCAGAGCCACTACTTCCATCTCTGCCGGCATTGTGGTTTTTGTCACAAGTTGCTGACTGTCTCAGCTGCACTGACTTTATCCACAAGTGAAATCAGCTGTGCAACAGGTAGTAGAGGAGGAGTTAGAGGCTAAAACAATAGCCATGCTGGAGGAGACATAAGCAGTGACACAAGGAGCAGGCATGTTGGTTGGTGTTGTAGCATTCAACACTTAGCAGCAGGTGAGGCTAAATACAGCTGCATTGAGGAGTTGCCATGGAGTTGAGGGTGAGAAGAGAGAGGGAGGGCCAGGAGCAGATTGAAATTGGCTTTGGACCAAGGGTAATGTGATGATTCATTCATTCAATCAATCGTATTTATTGAGTGCTTACTGTATGCAGAGCACTGTACTAAGCACTTGGGAAGTACAAGTTGGCAACATATAGAGATGGTCCCTACCCAACAGTGGGCTCGCAGTCTGATGATGGGATCCTTGGAGGGAACAAAGCCTTGGTTGGGGCTAAAGTCTGTGAACCACACGTGGGACAACCCAATTACCTTGTCTCTACCCCAGGGCTTCGAACAGTGCCTGGCACACAGTAAGCACTTAAATGCCATTATTATTATTTTCCCCTTCTAGACTGTGAGCCCATTTTTGGGTAGGGACCATCTCTATATGTTGCCGACTTGTACTTCCCAAGCACTTAGTACAGTGCTCTGCACACAGTAAGTGCTCAATAAATACGATTGAATGAATGAATGGGCATGTGGCCACATTTGGACTACTGATTGATTCTATCCAGCCCACTGCTTTGCCCAGCAAAAGTCAAAATATATGTAATATTGCATAGTTATCCCTCCTCTTCAATAATTTGCAAACAGTGAAAGATTCACCAAAAGGGTGCGTATCTGGCTGAAGAGACCCTTGTGAGACTCACGGCTCTGACCATACTGCAGTCAATCGATCAACTGAGTATTTGAGTATCTACTCTGTGCAGAGTACTAGTCCAAGCTCTTGAGAGAATGTGTCAGGAGACCCAATCCCTCCCCTTAATAGGGCTTATAACCTAGTGAGGGAGACATGCACTAGAATAAATTGCAGGTTGGGGGAAGCAATGGCCTTTAAAGATGAATGCTGTAAAGGGGATAGGTGGGGTGAGTGGTAAAGTACTTAGGTGACCACAGAAGTCCACAGGGAGATACAGTGAGATAAGAGAATAGTACGGGAAAGGAAGAGCAGATGTGATTTTTTTTCAGAAGGGTAGAAAAGTACCCTTTGAAGATGGGTCAAGTGGTGATATCAAGTGGGAGTGATGGTGCAAACAAGAGATTGATGGTAACAGTGATGAGAGCAAGGAACAATGAGTAGGTTGGCATTAGAAGGGCCAAGTGTGCAGGTTGTTTTAGTGGAAGAAGGCAAGGTTAAGTAGGAGGGGAAAGAGCCGATTGTCCTAAAGCCAGTGATCTAGAGTATCTGCTTGAGGCAGAAAGGGAAACGACAACCATTAGACATTTTTGAGGAGTGGGTAGATGTGAGCAAAACAAAGTTTTAGGAAAATGATTCAGGCAGAATGTTTAGTACAGTGCCAAGAGCTTACTACAGTGCTCTGCCCACAGTAAGCACTCAATAAGTACGGCTGAATGAACAGAGGGACCGGAGGGGAGAGAGACTGGCAGGAAAAGCAGTGAGGAGGCTGATGTGGTCGTGAAGTTGGGATGTTAAAAGTGTTTGTACCTGTTTGCTGGCCTTTTTGATGAAGTGGTAGATTATGGACATATTGTGCAGATAGAACCAACAGCATTTACTGGCTGCCTGAATATGTGAGTTGATATTGATAGGAGTCAAGGAACATGCCATGGCCTAGTGGAAAGACCATAGGGCTGGGAGTCAGAGCACCTGCATTCTAATCCTGCCTTCACCATATGTCTGCTGTGTGATTTTAGGCAAGTCAACTTCTCTGTGTCTGTTACCTCGTCTGTAAATGGGAATTAAGGCTGTGAGCCCTATGTGGGACAGGGACTGTGTCCAACCCTATTGAATCTATCCAAGTGCTTAGTATACTGCCTGGCATGTAGTAAGTACTTGTCAGATACAATTTTAAAAAATGCTGTGGTGGAGGGATTTTGAGAAGGGTAGGTTGGTGGTGTGAGTAGTGGTAAGGAAGTCATGGGAAGGAGAGGATTTTGGAGGGAAGATGAAGTTCAGTTTTGGACATACTGAGTTTGAGATGTCAAGACATCAGGGAAAGCAGGAGGGAATGTGAGATTGCAAAGAAGGAGAGAGGTTGGAGCTAATGAGGGAGATTTGGGAGACCTCCATATAGAAATGGTAATTGATGTTATGGAGAACAGGTGGAGATGGGGACCCAGAATTGTGCCTTAGGTGTTAGGCAACAAAGGAAGAAATTAACAGAGAGCCAGAATGGTCTCCAGAGCATTAAGAAGTAAACCAGTAAAGGGTAGTATCAGAGAAACCAATCGTGTTTCATGTGGAATGGCGTGGTCCAAAATGCCCTGCTGATAGGTCAAGGAGGATTAGGATGGAATAGAGTCTGTTGGTTTTGGCGAGGAGTTGTTTGCCAGTGTACATAGTATAGTACTCTGCACACAGTAAGTGCTCAATAAATAGGATTGACTGACTGGCTGCTGACCTTGGAGAGAGCAGTTTTAGCAGAGTGGAGAGGGTGAAAGTTTGATTTTAGAGGGTCAAAGAGGGAGTTGGACAAGAGGAAGTGGAGTCAGTGAGTGTAAATAGCCCATTCAGGGAGTTTGGGACTGAATGCCAGGAGGGAGATGGGGCTTTAGCTGGATGGTGTAGTGGGGTCAAGAGGGTTTTTGAGGGTAGGAAATACATGGGCATGTTTGAAAACGGAGGGGAAGGAGCTGTTGGAGCTTGAGTGGTTGAAGATGGCTGTTAGGGAAAGAAGAGTGGGCACAAGTATTTTAATAAGGTGCAAAGGAATGGGGTTGGAGATTTCCAAAGCAAGCACATGTCTCAAGAGATGGCTGGGAAGGATGAGAGACTGTGGGTATAGGAGCGAACTGGGGAGATTAGGATGATCTGCGGGGGTGGGAAGTTCACATCTGATGGGTTCAGTAGGAGAAGGTGGGGCACAGTGTTAAGCAGTGAAGGTTAAAAGTCGGGCATAGTTGTAGGTGTGGACATGGGAATCAGTAAGGGAGGAAAAGCAGTGTTGCTGGACAGAGGAGAAAGTAGAGCCATAACGGGTAAGGATGAGTTTGAGGTGGGTGAGGTCAGCCTGGTGCCTGAGTTTCTCTCCCAAGAGCCCTTTGGGGTACATGCACAAGAGCAGAGAAAGCAAACTAGAGGTAATGCAAGGCTGGCCCCTTTTTTATGGTATTTAAGCACTTGGTGTCAAGCGCTGTTCCAAGTGCTTGAGGATGAACAGCCGGAGAGATAAGAGAACCAGGAGAGGCCAGTGTCAGTAAAACCAAAGTTGGATAATGGTTCCAGGAGAAGAGGGTGTTAGTGTTGAAGGCACTGACAGGTTAAAGAGGATTAGGGTGGAGTAGAGGCCTTTGGATTTGACAAGAAGGAGATTACCAATGATCTTGTTTTGAGAGGCAGTTTTGTTGGAGTGAAGGGTATGGAAGCTGGATTGGAGGGGATCAAGGAGAGAATTGAAGTTGGAGCAATGGGTATAGATGACTTGCTTGAGGAATGGTAGAGAGATGCAGCGTTAACTGGAGGAAGGCTTGATGTCAAGGGAGGGTTTTTTAAGATAGGGGAGACATGAGCATGTTTGAAAGCAGTGGGGAAGAAGCCATTAGAGAGTGAATAGTTGGAGATTGACAGTCAAGGAGGGAAGAAAGGAGGGGGGCAAACATTTTGATAAGGTGTGAAGGATTGTGGTAAGAGGTGCAGGTGCAGGGGGTGGATTTTTGTAAGGAAGGGGAGAGCTCCTTGAGATGCTGCTGGGAAAGATGGGAGAGTTGAAGAAGGGGGTAGGAGGAGGAAGGTACTAGCGAGAAACTGGGAAGGTTTTTAGGGAGATTATGCCTGTTGCTTTCCATGTATAGGGCCAGGTCATTAGGGACAAGAGATGGGGGAGACTGTGGGGACAGGTATTTGGGGGAGTTAAACTGGGCATGGGTGCCAAGGTTGGAGAAATATTGCCAGGCAGAGTTAAAGCAGGCAAGGATGAGTTTGAGGTGGACAGAGTCAGCCTGGTACCTGGACTCACTGTTGACGGCACTACCATCCTTCCCGTCTCACAGGCCCGCAACCTTTGTGTCATCCTCGATTCCGCTCTCTCGTTCACCCCTCACATCCAAGCCGTCACCAAAACTTGCCAGTCTCAGCTCCGCAACGTTGCCAAGATTCGCCCTTTCCTCTCCATCCAAACCGCTACCCTGCTCGTTCAAGCTCTCATCCTATCCCATCTCGACTACTGTATCAGCCTCCTCTCTGATCTCCCATCCTTTTGTCTCTCCCCACTTCAATCCGTACTTCACGCCACTGCCCGGATTGTCTTTGTCCAGAAACGCTCTGGACATGTTACTCCCCTCCTCAAAAATGTCCAGTGGCTACCAATCAACCTACGCATCAGGCAGAAACTCCTCACCCTCGGCTTCAAGGCTCTCCATCACCTCGCCCCCTCCTACCTCACCTCCCTTCTCTCCTTCTACAGCCCAGCCCGCACCTTCCACTCCTCTGCCACTAATCTCCTCACCATGCCTCGTTCTCGACTGTCCCGCCGTCGACCCCTGGCCCACGTCATCCCCCTGGCCTGGAATGCCCTCCCTCTCAACATCTGCCAAGCTAGCTGTCTTCCTCCCTTCAAGGCCCTACTGAGAGCTCACCTCCTCCAGGAGGCTTTCCCAGACTGAGCCCCCTCCTTCCTCTCCCCCTCCTCCCCCTCTCCATTCCCCCCGCCTTACCTTCTTCCTTTCCCCACAGCACCTGTATATATGTATATTTGTTTGTACATATTTATTACTCTATTTTACTTGTACATATCTATTCTATTTATTTTATTTTGTTAATATGTTTGGTTTTGTTCTCTGTCTCCCCCTGTAGACTGTGAGCCCACTGTTGGGTAGGGACCGTCTCTATATGTTGCCAACCTGTACTTCCCAAGCACTTAGTACAGTGCTCTGCACACAGTAAGTGCTCAGTAAATATGATTGATTGATTGGACTTCCACCAGCAGCACTCTGCAACTTGTGCACAGGAGCGAAGGAAGTAGTCTGTGAGTTAGTGGTACGAGATCAGCGAAGGGCTAGGGGAGCGAGTGAGCCAAGTTCAGTAGAGAGGGTGGTGTTGGTGTCAACTTAATTGGTCCGGGGAAGGTGGTTTTGGGGTTAAAAGTTATGAGCCCCACGTGGGACAACCTGACTAACTTGTACCCTCCCCAGCGCGTGCTTGGCACATAGTAAGCACTTAACAAATACCATGATTATTATTATTATGTACACTAAATGGGACGTAATGACTTGAAGAAATTGGATGGGGTCAAAAGATCAGAGGTTCCTGGGGTAGGAAGAACAGGATAGATTTTGGGGGAGGAAGGCAGGTGAGAAGGTTATGGTGGATATCAGAAATGGTTGCTCCCAAGTCACAAGGGTTAAATTGACCATTAGAGCACAGTATCACTGGAACTGTACTCAAGACCAGAACCATCTCCTGGTATCAGGAAACTGCACTCGGGCCAAACAGGATGCCCACCAGCCAGTGGTAATGGCCCTTAGCCTCAATGCTAACCCACCAAAGCTTCCAGCACAACACCTGTCACCCACACTGTATAGAAGCAGGGAATGCGGCAACCAACTCTGTTGAATTGAACTCTCCCAACTGTTTAATACAGAGCACTGCACACAGTAAACTGTCAATAAATACAATCCATCATTCGATAAGCCCTAGGCTTCTACTACTCAACACAATCCTCCACATCGCCACTGCTGGGTTCCTTGGTCTTCACAGGGAAAACAAACCCCTACCATGGTCTGGTGGCTTTCCCTCCTACAGTTCCCTGGGACACCTCTCAGCCTGTGTAGCCCTCGGGCTCCCAGCTGGAGAGTCAGCGTACCCCGGCTGACCCAGAGACCAGACATGGCAGCCCTGGGATTCAAACTTCATGAATGCATGCTGTTGTTGCTCTGAGTTTCTGTAGTCTCTATCTTTCATTCATGCATTCAATCGTATTTATTGCAGAGCACTGTAGTAAGCACTTGGGAAGTACAAGTTGGCAACATATAGAGATGGTCCATACCCAACAGTGGGCTCACAGTCCAGAAGGGGGGAGACAGACAACAAAACATATAAAATAAATAGAATAAATATGTACAAGTAAAATAAATAGAGTAATAAATATGTACAAACATACATATATACAGGTGCTTTGGGGAGGGGAAGGAGGTAAGGCGGGGGGATGGGGAAGGGGAAGAGGGGGAAAGGAAGGAGGGGGCTCAGTCTGGGAAGGCCTCCTGGAGGAGGTGAGCTCTCAGTAAGGCTTTGAAGGGAGGAAGAGAGATAGCTTGGCGGATGTGCGAGGGAGGACATTCTAGGCCAGGGGAAGGATGTGGGCTGGGGGTCGGTGGTGGGACAGGCGAGAATAAGGCACAGTGAAGAGGTTAGTGGCAGAGGAGTGGAGGGTGCGGGCTGGGCTGTAGAAGGAAAGAAGGGAGGTGAGGTAGGAGGGGGCGAGGTGATGAACAGCCTTGAAGCTGAGAGTGAGGAGTTTTTGTCTGATGCATAGGTTGATTGGTAGCCACTGGAGATTTTTGAGGAGGGGAGTAACATGCCCTGAGCGTTTCTGCACAAAGATGATCCAGGCAGCAGCGTGAAGTATAGATTGAAGTGGGGAGAGACAGGAGGATGGGAGATCAGAGAGGAGGCTGATGCAGCAATCCATTCGGGATAGGATGAGAGGTTGAATGAGCAGGGTAGCGGTTTGGATGGAGAGGAAAGGGCGGATCTTGGCAATGTTGCGGAGGTGAGACTGGCAGGTTTTGGTGACGGATTGGATGTGAGGGGTGAACAAGAGAGCGGAGTCGAGGATGACGCTAAGGTTGCGGGCTTGTGAGACGGGAAGGATGGTAGTGCCGTCAACAGTGATGGGAAAGTCAGGGAGAGGGCAGGGTTTGGGAGGGAAGATAAAGAGTTCAGTGTTGGACATATTGAGTTTTAGATGGCAGGCAGACATCCAGATGGAGGTGTCCTGAAGGCAGGAGGAGATACTAGCCTGGAGGGAGGAAGAGAGAGCAGGGGCAGAGATGTAGATTTGGGTGTCATCAGCGTAGAGATGATAGTTGAAGCAGTGGGAGCGAATGAGGTCACAAAGGGGAGTGAGTGTAGATAGAGAACAGAAGGGGACCAAGAACTGACCCTTGAGGAACCTGTACAGTAAGGGGATGGGAGGGGGAGGAGGAGCCCGCAAAAGAGACTGAGAATGAACGGCCGGAGAGATGAGGCCTTCCCAGACTGAGCCCCCTCCTTCCTCTCCCCTTCGTCCCCCTCTCCATCCCCCCCGCATTACCTCCTTCTCTTCCCCACAGCACCTGTATATATGTATATATGTTTGTACATATTTATTACTCTAACTTGTACGTATTCTATTTATTTTATTTTGTTAATATGTTTTGTTTTGTTCTCTGTCTCCCCCTTCTAGACTGTGAGCCCACTGTTGGGTAGGGACCATCTCTATATGTTGCCAACTTGTACTTCCCAAGTGCTTAATACAGTGCTCTGGACACAGTAAGCGCTCAATAAATACAATTGAATGAATGAATGAGTGAATGAATAAGAGGAGAACCAGGAGAGGACAGAGTCTGTGAAGCCAAGGTTGGATAGCGTGTTGAGGAGAAGGGGGTGGTCCACAGTGTCAAAGGCAGCTGAGAGGTCGAGGAGGATTAGGACAGAGTAGGAGCTGTTGGATTTGGCCCCCAGGAGGTCGTTGGTAACCTTTGAGAGGGCAGTTTCCATGGAATGTAGGGGACGGAAGCCAGATTGGAGGAGGTCGAGGAGAGAGTTGGCGTTGAGGAATTCGAGGCAGCGCATGTAGACGACTCGTTCAAGGCACTCTACTAAGCGCTGGAGTGGACAGAATAATAATAGTGATGGTATTTGTTAAGTGCTTACTACATGCCAAGCACTGTTTTAAGCACTGGGGTAGATAACAAGATAATCAGGTTGTCCCTCATGAGGCTCACCAGCCTTAATCCCCATTTTACAGATGAGGTAAATAGGGCACAGAGAATTTTAAGGGGCTTGCCCAAAGCCACAAAGATGACAAGTGGCAGAACCGGGATTAGAACTCATGACCTCTGACTCCCAAGCCCGTGCTCTTTCCACTAAGCCAGGCTGCTTCTCCAAGCAAATCAAGTTGGACACAGTCCAAGTGGGGCTCATGGTTTCAGTCCCCATTTGACAGATGAAGGAACTGAGGCACAGAGAAGTGAAGTGACTTGCCCAGGGTCACACAGCAGACAAGTGGCAGAGCTGAGATTAGAACCCATGACCTTCTGACTCTCAGGCCCGTGCTCTACCCATGACTCTATGCTGCTTGAATAGAAGTAGAGTTTGTTCCTGGTTTGAAAACCAGAGTTTGTCTCATGGTCCTTGTGTGTGCTTGCCAGCCAGTTACACCCCCAAATCCCCTCAGGATGATTCCCCTAGGTAAGACCAACTCTCTCCTGGACCAGTTCTAATCCCGGTTCCGCCACTTATCTGCTGTGTGACCTTGGGCAAGTCATTTAATGTCTCCGTCCCCCATGTAATGTAAAGTGATTAAGACTGTGAGCCCCATTTTGGCGTAAGGACCATGTCCAGCCTGACTAGCTTGTATATACCCCAGCTCTTAGAACAGTGCTTGACACATAGAAAGTGATTAACAAATACTGTCATTATTATTGCTTAGGCAGCTACAAGTCCCAACAGGACCTGACATGGGCTATGCCCATGTTCCCCAGCTGAGTATTGTAGTAGTAAGAGTATTAAGTGCTTAGTGTGTGGTGTTCATTGTGGGTGGGGATTGCCCATAAAACTGTTATTGTACTCTTCCAAGTGCTTAGTACAGTGCCCTGCACACAGTAAGCACTCAAAAAATATGATTTACCAAATGGTGGGTGGTGTTTAAGCACTGGGACAAAATATGCAGGTGGGAATTAGGCAGTCCCCTGGCCCTCAGGGAACTCCCATTATAAGAATATGAGGGAGGGATGTTGGTGAAAGACACAAAAGGAGAGAAAACAGAGCACTAAGACGTGGACTCATACACAAAATAAGAACAAAAGTCAGGATGGTCCCGTGGCTCGAGGAGCAGAATTTCAGAATCCGTGCTGCTCAGATTCCAACTGTCACAACTGCAACCTCAACGACCGCTACAGCAGGCAGCTGCCACAGTCTTCTTGAAGTTTTGTGGATGCTGAGCCCTTTTTTATGTCTAGCCAAAGGAAAAAAGCTGGTTGGGTTTGAGGCTTCTTTTGGAGGAGAAAGGGTGAGGAAGGTAGCACAGCTGTCCCTTCAGGGGGACGCTGAGGGCCCTGGGCATCTCGTTAGGAAGGCAGCAGGTTCCCAGTGGATATGTTCGGCTGTCTGGTGAAGAGAGAGGCCGTCGGGCAAATTATGGCTGCTTAAATCCTTGCGACCCAACATGCCCAGGGCACGTGGGGAGCGGGGACCCTGGGAGTCATGGTGGGAAGGTGGTGTGGTCCTGGTGGATTTGGTTGTCTTGTAAAATTGGCACAGTCACCAAATCAGTATCCTGATGACTGCTCTATCTGTAAACTTACTAAAATTGATATTGTAGATCTAGGCAAAGTTATGTTCATCACTGTTAAACTGTTGCAAAGAGGTTTGTTTCTCATAAATACTTCATAGTAAAGGTGACTAAATTCGAATAAAAATCTTACAACTGTCATTTTTATTATAAGGAAATTAAGGCTTTCAATCATGGAGCAAATTAAAACTTTTAATCATGGGACAAATGTTTAACACAACTTCTTCTTTTCATTTATTCATTTTATTTTAGGATCCCAAAGATGGAAAGTTCAAGTACCACCGTCAAAAAGATTTTAAAAGCCAAGAAGACAATGCCTCCAAGTTGCCGGAAACAAGCGAAGTTACTAAAATCGCGTACCTCTGCACCAGAAGCTCCTAAACAGGGTGATGTGCAAAATAATAAAAAGCCGTTAGGGCCTGAGGGCCAAAGCAGCTACCATAAAAATTTGGATATTGGAAGTTCAGGACCCGACTGCAAGGTCACTTCAGTACTCCCTAAAAGAGGTGAACTACTCTCTCCAATCTACGAGGCAACAACAGAAGCACTTGATAAAGGTTCAGTGGTGAAAAAGAGAGTCTTGAATGAACAGTTTCTAGGCCAGCGCAGCAGGTCAGATGAAGCAGAAGATCCTTGTGGCAAACTCTCCACAAGAGATGCAAATGAGACACCACACACGCCGTTGCCAAATCTTGAATGTGAAGCTCTTAAAAAAAAGCCATCTAAGAAAACCAAAGCAGATCGAAGTCCGAGGCCAAAAGTGGGACTGGTTGGTGTGCCCGATGATTTAGGCAAAATGAGAGAATGCCCTCTGGACAGCCACTCGGGAACTACCGGTAGCAAGAGACGGGATGCGAAAGAGAATAGTGGGGTGATTCCCCAGGCAGAGAATGTGACACCAATTGCAGAAACACGTGCTGTAAGACCGAGCGAAGCCACGGTAAACAGAAATCCAGATCCACAAGAGGCGACGAACAAGAAGACTGCTAGGGTGGTGAGTCCAGTTAGACCCAATGAATCCCGTGGTGCTGTGAAGACAGAAGAGTCCTGTCGAACTGGTGTCAGTAGTTCAGAATGTGCAAGTGTAGGCTCACCGCAGAAGTCAACAGCTAATGTTCACAGTAAGTTCTCGACCACTTTTTAATACTTAGGGGAAATGTAACGTGGTAAGTTTTCACATTTTTATGATAGACAAGTAATAAGGGAAGCAGCGTGGCTTAGTGGAAAGAGCACGGGCTTGGGAATCGGAGAGCATTAGTTCAAATCCATTCTCTGCCACTTGTAAGATGTGAGACTTTGGGCAAGTCACTTAACTTCTCTGTGCCTGTTACTTCATCTGTAAAATGGGGACTAAGACTGTGAGCCCCATGAGGAACAACCTGATAACCTTGTATCTATCGCGCTTAGAACAGTGCTTAGCACATAGTAAGTGCTTAACAAATACTATTATTATTATTATTAATGAGAACAGAGGAAGATAGCTCCCTAATCAGTCGTTAATTAGTTACAATGTGACCAGGCTTTTTCAGGAATGCCCTCTAGATCTTGTTTCAAGCAGATAATGATAATAATGATGGTGTTTTTTAAGTGCTTACTATGTGCAAAGCACTGTTCTAAGCGCTGGGGAGGTTACAAGGTGATCAGGTTGTCCTACAGGGGGCTCACAGTTTTAATCCCCATTTTACAGATGTGGTAATTGAGGCACAGAGAAGTTAAGTGACTTGCCCGAAGTCACACAGCTTTCAGTTGGTGGAGCTGGGATTTGAACCCATGACCTCTGACTCCAAAGCCCATGATCTTTCCACTGAGCCACGCTGCTTCTCTGAAAAAGCAAAAGATTTATGCGCTTTGAAGACAGGATTACATGGCAACCCTGTCACTAGTAGTTCGTTTACACTGTCTAGGGGAAGCAATTGCAACTATATAAAATTCATTGTTTAATGGAAGCTGACTTCAAGCACTTGCAAACCATTTGAGTTATTGACAAGTGTCAAAGAATGGGTCAGACAATGCAGACTGCCCCAAACAACTTTTAGAAGATTTTATCGTCTTCTACTACCTTCTTGAATTTCACTTGGTGTGCCAGAGATCGTGTACTACTTCAGATGTTTTTGAACCACTTTCCCCTTAACCTCTTTATTTGCTATTAAAACAACACCATTTTTTGGATATGAAGGTTTCCAAGAACATAACTACCTATGGTTGTACCCTATAGACAGATGTTCTCCACGGCAGTGCAAATTTTACTGCATATTTTTGCTTTTATTTTTTGTTTTTTGCTTTTCACTTCTTCAGCCTCTATCAGTTATTGTATTTTTTCCCCCCAGGAATAAAGATTAGTCATGATTGTTACCTATAATTTCTAGATTATAAATCTCCTAAGTGGAGGGACCAAAGTTTTCAAGATTTTGTTTAAATACTGCAGACTTACTGAGGCACAGACTCTCCTGTCCTAAGGGATGCTTACACCTTCTGCTGTGTTATCACCTTGTCCTGAATGTGTTGTGTAGTGGCTGTGTTTCTGATACCACTTTTTTATGGTACCTGAGTGCTTTTTATGTGCTAAATCCTGGAGCAGATACGAAGTGATCTGGTTGGACTCAGTCCCTGTCCCATGTGGGACTCACAGTCTTAATCCCCGTTTTACAGATGAGGTAACAGAGGCATAGAGAAGTCAAGTGACTTGCCCAAGGTCATACAGCAGACCAGTGACAGAGCCAGGATTAGAACCCCAGGTGCTTGTGAATCCCAGGCCCATGCTCTTCCCAACAGGCCACGTTGCTTCTCATTGATGTCACCATTGCTTTCACTGCCAGAACAGCCATCTAAGAGGTGGGGGACAGAAGTTGGCTGTTTACCAAATCACCTAAAGTAAAATAAAGCAACTATATTTTAGACTGTCCCAAAATAGATGGTCTAAGAATTAGTTTTTTACGTGTTAATAAGAAATGTGTTGTCATGCAGTTGGCTTCCACCCTCTCAACAAATGGGTGGAGCCCTCTCCTCCCACCTTGTATTCTCACTCAGCCCTAAAGGCCTTGACACGCCTCTTCCCTCTCCCACAGCCAACTCTTCCTACCACAGCTTCCATTCCTTGTGTCCTTGCTTTCTGGAGTCACTGTTGCTCTTTGCTTTCTTTTCCACTTCCACCTTTATTTTTCCACTTTCTGCCACTCCCTTTCTGCCGTACAATGTACGTGTTTTCCCCAATTATTGGTGCCCCTCAGAACTCTTGAGTGGACCAAAGGGAGGCCTCCCTTAGTTTTGCTCTATATTAAGCCACCAATAGTAGAAAGTGCAGATGAGGTTGCAGCCATAGAAGGTGTGGAAGCACCTCCTAAAGGACAAAGAAAGAAGAGGCTAGAAAGGAAGAGAAACAGAAATCGCCCAAAAGGGGGAAGACAGGAGAGATGGGATGGGGAGGAGTAGTAAAAAAAAAAAAAAAAAAAAAAAAAAGTATATGGTATCTGTAAGCATTACTGCGTGCGCTGGGCTATACACAAGATAGGTCTGAAAGTAGTGCCTGTCCCAAATGGGATTCCCAGTCTATGGAAGAGAAAGAACAGGTGTTTAATCCCCATTTTACAGATGGGCTCGGTGATCACACAGCGGTTAAGTGGGTGGACCTGGGATTAGAACCCAGTTTACCTGACTCCCAGTTACGTGCTCTTTACACCAGGCCATGCCGCTTCATATCTTGGAGTCGATAGAAGAGGGAAACCACAGGGAGATGCACCCACCAGGGTAGAGGAGAGACTGCAGTAGGAGGTGGAGAAGAGGAGAAACTGTCGTTTCTTCTCATCCCATTGATTTTAGAGTAATTAGCCTTGCATGAGTTTGTTTTTCATAACTCACATTTTGTGATCGATTGAAACTATTTTTAAACATCTGTCACACTATGGGAAAAGCCAGACGTTTCTGTACCCCCTGAGAAAATCATGGTAAACTGGGAACTGCAGAATGGAGTAGAAAGAAGCGTGGCTCAGTGGAGAGAGCACGGGCTTTGGAGACAGAGGTCATGGGTTCAAATCCCAGCTCTGCCAATTGTCAGCTGTGTGACTTTGGGCAAGTCACTTAACTTCTCTGTGCCTCAGTTCCCTTATCTGTAAAATGGGGATTAAGATATTGAGCCCCCCGTGGGACAACCTGATCAGTTTGTAACCTCCCCAGCGCTTAGAACAGTGCTTTGCACATAGTAAGTGCTTAATAAATGCCAAAAAAAGATGGGTGCCATCCATACTTCCTTTGGGAATGTCTACAGAACTCTGAGCTCTTAATGCTTTATTAGCTAAAACCCAGAATCAGTACAGGATCCAGTCAAAGTGCTCACTCTTAACTCACTCTGGTCACTATCTGCTTGAGCCCTGGACTGTGGGAGAGACAAAGATTCATTTCCCCAGAGAACTCTAAACCTGAGTGGCTTGCCTAGCAAAAGGAAAGGGACATTCCAGGGGTGATAAAGTCCAGGGCTGGATCTGGGAATCCCTTGAAGGCGAGAGGGCTCAGTTCTCAGGTAGAAGAGCGTGTGGCTTTAGCCTAGTCCTCCATAAGAATCCTGAGAATGTGTCAAGGGCCAAAATGTCACTCCCTTCCAGGAGTACCCAAGCTTGGATTTGCTTAGGCCTTTGCCTTCCTCAGCCTGTAATCTGACCCAAGCCCCCACAGCTCAGCGACCCTGGGGGATAACAAACATGGGCTGGAAGTAAGACGCCAAAGAACACAGGCAAATTTAAACACTGTAATGTGTGCCTTCTTCCTCAGGCAAACTTAATTATGTCCCATTTAATCTTAAACTTTAGAAAACATCCATGAGATTCTGTAACTCCCCTGCCTAGAAACAGGGACAGAAAATCTGCCACTTTATAACATCTCTGAGCATCTAACTTAGAATACAAGAATTTTAGTTGGAACCTGATTTGCCAATCTGTTCATCCTCAATGTTTGCTGTCAGTCACATTTATTGAGTACTTACTGTGTGCAGAATGCTTGGGAGAATGTAATGGAGTTGGTATATACTCTTTTTCTCCCCTCCCCCCAAAATAATAAAAAAAAGAAAACTTGGTCTTTTTCACTTGATTGGTTTGGCCATAGAACTCACTACTTCTTTTGGCAGAATGGTCCTCTTTCCCAGGCCTTTCCTTCTGAGCGTTTTGGAAGAGGAATAATATGAATGTCTGTTTAACTTTTTGAGTAGAGGTTGAGGAATGGAGATTGCAGAGTTGAAAAATTAAAGGGGACTCATTTGAGGCTTCAATTATACTTTTGGAGAAAATAACTTAGTTTTCTGTAAATTACTCTCTTTATAAATGATCTTATTTAATGTGAAATAAAATTTTCTTTATTCCCCCTTGCTCATTTGTCAGTAAGGATTCTCCCTGTAAGGTGTTTTGATAGCAAATAGCTGTATTATAACTTTTTTGTGCAGAAGTCCATGTCAGTAAGGGATCAGCACAAAGGTACTTCTCAGGGGGCTCTGAGAAGTTGGCAGCAGGCATGTGAGGAAAGATTGAATACAAGAAGATTCCAGAGTTTGCAGCATTGACATTATCTTGGATTCCTTACTCCCTTTCACCTCCCATGTTTAGTCTGTTGCTAAATCCAGCCATTTTCTCCTCCATAACATTTCTAGGATCAGTCCCTTCATCACCATCCAAACAGCCACCATGCTGGCCACTTGTGCTCAATAAATGCCATTGATTGAAGGTTGAAGGAGCCATTTTCACCCTCTCTTGCACTCAGACAGGGCTACCCAGTTTCTCAGTGGCCTCTGCCAGAACCTTCCCAATGTTCTGAAATTTGGGGGAAGCATTCCCACCCTCCTCCAGCCACCACCACCCCCAAAATGCTCTGGTGTTGTGGAATGATGGGAGCAACCCCTACCCCAATTTGGTGAGTGCTTCCAAGGATACATGTGGGCCATAGCCCTGCCCTGCTGCTGCTTCTGGCCCTTCCTGTGGTTCTTTAAACCTCCGTCCCCATGTTTCTCCTGCACTCTCAAGCCCACGCGGTGTGGATGTGACCCATCGAACTCTCCCTTCTGGGTATCTGAAAGCAGTAAAATTGGGTAGGTGAATAATGATTATCAACAGAGAAGTTTGCAGTTTGACACCTACATTTTACCAACTCTTGGGCTGCCATGTCAGGTATTCCCCAGGCACTTCAACTCTGTCCTCAACTCATTTTTAATATGAAACAATCTCAGAGATTTAAAATCATGCAAATGTGCAAATGCACACACGAAAAGCTACTCTAAGGCCTCTTTGCTATGTTTAAACACATAGTGGTCAAAGGTATCAACCTCAGTTTTATCATTCTGCGCAGTCTTCAATGTTTTCTTTTCATGAGCAACTCCATAAAGCTTTTCAGTGGTCTGAGTGACTTGCAGATTAACGTTCTGATTTGTGCAAATAGTAATGAATTTGTCTTACCACTAGAATTACATGTCTTCTGTGACAGCAGAAAATATTATTTTTTTCCTCTCCCTCTTCCCAAGGCAGTACTCCAAAGAAGAGAGTGTTTTCAGGAAACAAAGAAAATAATATTAAGCGTGCAAAATCATCAGAGGAAGTGGAAGAGAACAAGTCTGGAGTTCTAAAAAAAGGAACAGTCTTGGAACAGGTAAAATGTTTGTTTGGACAAGCTTGGCACTTGAAACGTGAAATGTTCCATGTCACAGTGGGTTGTTACTGGGCACAGTGGTTTGGGCAGGAGAGTCAGCCTCAGTGCAAAGCCAAGTTACTACTGAAAAATCAACCTTTTTTGGTGGTATTTATGTACTTACTATGTGCCAGGCACTGTACTAAGTGCTGGGGTAGGTACAGGCTATTCAGGTTGCACGCAGTCCATGTTCCACCTGCGGCTCACAGTCTTAATCCCCATTTTATGGATGAGGTAATTGAGGCACAGAGATGTGAAGTGACAAGTGGCAGAGCAGAATTAGAACCCAGGTCCTTCTGACGCCTAGGACCGTGCTTTATCCACTAGGCCACCCTAAGCAAACCCTGCCTGTGGAAGGACAAGTCTTCACCATTGATGTGTGAGCCGTGTTCATTCAAATGGCAAGGACCCACAGAAGATGCAGTAACTGGATTGCCATGGACAAAGTGTGTAAACATCACACTCTCTGCAATGCTCACACCCATATCTGTAGTCTCTGCAGTGTCATCTTCAAAAAGGACAGCTCTATACGTTGCATATTCTCCAGTTGTAGGAAATGAGTGAGCATGAGGGAAAGTGACAGCTTCAGAATATCAAATAACAAATTAACTCTCCAGTGAAAACTGAAGGTTTGAAATTGGCTGTTACAAAATATCAATTCCTGTATGTGAGCAAGGTCTTTCTAGGAAAGATGGAAAACTATTTATCAGTTGGCTTCATAGGTTACTTCTTACCCATTTCGTAGCTGAGACTTTTGTCACTGAATTATCGGGTTCATTCATTCAATCACCTTAGAGTGCTTACTGTGTGCAGAGCACTGTACTAAACACTTGGGCGTATACAAAAATAGACAGACACATTCTAGCGTAGAGTCTAGAGGGGGGAGTTCCATTCTCTCTGCAGACTGCAAAGAGGCATGCAGAGGCGCTCCTCTATGGACTTTCATTCATTCATTCAATCGTATTTATTGAGTGCTTACTGTGTGCAGAGCACTGCACTAAGCGCTTGGGAAGTACAAGTCGGCAGCATATAGAGACGGTCCCTACCCAACAACAGGCTCACAGTCTAGAATGGGGAGACAGACAACAAAACAAAACATGTAGACAAGTGCCAAAACCGTCAGGTGCTGGTTGGCCCCAAGTCTGTCCTTGCCAAACTTAATTAGAATGTTTCTATTCCCTGTGTTGAGAACATATAAGGCCCTATGAGAATTCTGGCTGTATGGTGGCAATAGAAGCACTCAATCTGTCAATAGTATTTGAACAATTACTCTATCTAGACCACTGTACTAAGCAAGTGGAAGCGTAGAATATACGAAATAGACATGATCCCTGCCTCAAGAAGCTTACAACCTAGCAGACTCTTGGGGGACATTGAGTGTTCACTCGCAGTTCTTCTGTAAGAATTTGCTACCATTCCTTCTCCTGAGTTTCTTAATAAGGCAAAAAGAAGATGTTGTTAAGGAGTTGGCAGCGGCGAAGGTCACTGCTTCCTGAAGGAAAACTGCAGAAACCTGCTTTCAGGGAAGCCAAAAAGAAGGCACAAGGAAGTTTTTTCTCCCCTTTGCCCCCACCAAGGAGTTCTTCGAGAACTCTGTGTCCCCTCAGGAACTCAGCTACAAATATTTTTGGAGGTAGAGCTGTAGTTTAGATTCACTGAGATACTTCCTGTTAAAGGCAAATATTCTCTCAATATGATTTATTTTGGACTCAGGCATATTCTGTTTTGTCTACCTTCGTGTCAGAAGTGTCCTTCCCTGAGGAAGGCTCTGAGGCTGAGGAGATTAGCAGAGGGAAAAATCTTAGTTTTAGAATAGATCACAGTTAAGAGACGTTGCCACCGAAAACAGTCTCCAGGGTTGGTCAGTTGGTATTTGAGCACTTACCCTGGACAAAAGCACTGTACTGAATGCTTGGGAGAGTTCCATCCCACAAGGCTGAGCTAGGTGAGATTCCCTTTCATTGTGGAGCTGAGAGAATGCTTTCTCTTAGTCTTTCAATTAAAACAGCACGAGAAGTGCCCATGAGGTTAAGAGATGAGGGATTGGGGTTCCGACTCAAGCCTGCCTGGGATGTTACTATAGTGAAATGTCTTAATAATGTTCTGAAACCCAGGGAAAGATGTCCTCTCCCTAGAGGTGGTTTGAGGGGGCTTCTTTAAACATTTGTACGTCCAACTTGGTCTATGATACGATGTTACCTTCCAAGAGTTGACTGGGTTAATGCTCCCCAAACCTGTTCCTTTCTAGCTTTAAGGATCAAGTCTAAACTTTGTCTCTGTGACCTGGGCAAACTTTTTCCAATCACTGGTATCTTTTATTCATTCAGCTTAACCTATTAGCCTTCCAAACAGGATTCCTCCAGTCAACTCCCTTACTTCATACCTAAAATTAGGAGCTTTTTATACAGGTAATAGCACAGCCCTCCCTCCCCCCACGGCCCCAATGTACTACTGGTTACTTGCCAGCACTTTCTTAAACTTAGAATGGAAAAAGTCATTTACAGGGCTAGGCGAACCGTGTATTTTGTAAACTATTCTCAGCAGAGAAGTGTTTATTGGGCTCTCACATGGCACAGCAGTTTTTGTGTGCACTAGACAAAGCACATTCTGTCGGTCCAAGTGGTGTAAATTTTAGCTCCAAGCTGACCTAGCCTTGACACCATCTAGTGTTGTAATTCATTCTGGCAAGGATTGTACCATTCCTTTTATTGATAATATTAATTTATTGTACAGTATTGAGAAGGGCAAGCCTATTTTTTTTTTCCTCAGTATATAATTTTATTGTACTCTTATGGTATTTTTCCTCAGTATATAATTTTATTGTACTCTTATGGTATTAAACACTATGTGTGAGACACTGTACTGAGTGCTAGGATAGATAGAAGCTAATCAGGTTGGGCACAGTCCATGTCCCACATGGGGCTCACAGTCTTAATCCCCATTTTACAGATGAGGAAACAGGGTTCAGATTAGTTAAGTGACTTGTTCAAGGTGACACAGTGGATGAGTGGCAGAGGCAGGATTAGAACCCAGGTCCTCCTGATTCCCAGGCCCAAGCTCTTTGTACTAGTCTGCACTGCTTCATTACTATTCCTATTGTAATTGTGGCTAATCAGAAGTCAAGCCGTGTTCTTTGAAAATTTATTGATTTTTTTTGGTAACGTACAATATTTTCATATATAACGTGTGTATGTATTATGGGTGGGTATATGTCAC
The DNA here is from genome assembly GCF_015852505.1 of Tachyglossus aculeatus. NCBI lineage: Eukaryota > Metazoa > Chordata > Mammalia > Monotremata > Tachyglossidae > Tachyglossus > Tachyglossus aculeatus. The sequence continues at coordinate 75,789,560 of NC_052086.1, forward strand.
ACATCTTGAGTGATAGTGTGTTTGGAAATTGAAATTGGCTCTTCTAAATGGAGCATAGTACAAATTATTTCAGGCTATGCTAACTCTTTTAAAAAAAAATACTGGTGGAGTAGTTTCCTTTGAAATGATTAAGTTACTGTTCCTGGGCAACTGGGTTTGGAAGTCAGAAGGACCTGAGTTGTAATCCTGGCTCTGCCACTTGTCTGTTATGTGACCTTGGGCAAGTCACTTAATTTCTCAGTTATCTGTAAAAATAGGGATTAAGACTGTAAGCCACATTTGGGACATTATAAATTTGTACCTACTCTAGCACTTAGTGTAATGTCTGATACATAGTAAGTGCTTAACAAATACTATTTAAGAAACAAAGAAAAAACTGCAGTTTTGCAGTAACCCCAGAAGAGGAAACTTTTTTGAGCAGAGACTATTTATTCTAGAATATTCTAGAAATGGGTGTCTTAACATTTTTCGTTTTGTTTTTTCTAGATCAAAAGCTTGATTCAAAAGGAGATCTGTATTGTTAACCAGGAAATATTTGATCTTAAACTGAAAGAATTAAATGAACGAGTTGGAAAAACACAGTGCAGGAATAAGCATGAAGCCATCGCTGTTGAACTCCTTGTAAGTTTACTTTTTTATTGAGTGTCTGATAAACCATACACTTGAATTTGGACTTCTGAAGTTGTCATTTTAGTAATGATCCCCATGAACAGAGGGTTTTGGTGTCTCACTATACAGTCAGGTTGTGTTCTTTGAAAATATCCGAGTATTGTAAATAGCTTTAAGTGGGGTAAGTTATTATTATTATTATGGTATTTAAGTGCTTACTATGTGCCAAACACCGTTCTAAGCACTGGGGTAGATACTGGGTAATCAGGTTGTCCCACATGGGGCTCACAGTTTTAATCCCCATTTTCCAGATGAGGTAACTGAGGCACAGAGAAGTTAAGTGGCTTGCCCAAGGTCACGCAGCAGACAAGTGGCTGAGCCAGGATTAGAACCCCTGTCCTCTGAATCCCAAGCCTGTGCTCTTTTTCCACTAAGCCACGCTGCTTTTCTGTCTCTGTATTTCCTAGACTTACATGCAATTACTTAGGTTCTGTCCAGGAATGAGCCTCGGCTTGACATCTGAGCCATAGAAGTAAGAATTACACTGTAAATCAGTCCCCCCCCAGCCCTTCCCTTTGTAACTTTTTCCACCTTGTTCTCAGAGGCTTTCCTGCCTCCGAAACCCCAGACGCGTCCCCTCACCCCCACCCCGTTCTTCCCAAACCAGGAAGGAAATGGGGAGGGTTGTCCAGACAGCATAGGTAGCCATGTTCACAGCAGTCCTGTTCCCATCTCCATTGCTGTGGCTGCTGTTGGTCCCTAGGGTTAGTTTTTAAAAGGGAAAAGGGAGGAAGCCGAGTTTAGGATGCAGAAAGGTGAGAGGAAAATTGCTGGCAGCAGGGTGAGAAGGGAGGGGTATTGATTTACCTGCAGGTAAGGGGCATAATTTGGGGGGCATGGTTTATGGATGCTGGGGCAAATCAACAAATAACGGAAAGCTTACACTGCTTATTGCTGTTGACTGTTGTAGGTTGGGCGGACACACACACACACATACCCCCCACATCCCCATTAGTTCTGATCAGAGTGTTGCATTCATTTTAAATTTTCTTTGAGGTCATGATGTAGTGTCATGCAGCTATTTGAAGTGTCCCACACTTTAACACAAAGCGTGGCTGCCGTGTGTTTCAGAGCAGTGCAGTGGTGTTGGTCCAGTGTAGAGAATGTGTGTCACACTGCCTCCAGTGCCCATGCACCAAACCCAGCACAATATAGCAAAGCTCAAGAGCTCTGAAATTCCAAAAAGCTATAGCACAAAATTAATTTAAAAAAGCTTTCTGAAGGGGTTGCCTGTGTGCAAAAGATTTCCAGGACGGAAGGAATGTATCTCTTCTGATTCAAACACCCAATCAATCAATCAATCAATCGTATTTATTGAGCGCTTACTGTGTGCAGAGCACCGTACTAAGTGCTTGGGAAGCACAAGTCAGCAACATATAGAGACAGTCCTTACCCAACAGCGGACTCACAGTCTAGAAGGGGGAGACAGAGAACAAAACCAAACATATTAACAGGATAAAATAAATAGAATAGATATGTACAAGTAAAATCAATAGAGTACTAAATCCGTCCAAACATCTATCCATATATCCAGGTGCTGTGGGGAAGGGAAGGAGGTAAGGCGGGGCGGATGGAGAAGGGGCTCAGTCTGGGAATCAATCAATCGTATTTATTGAGCGCTTACTGTGTGCAGAGCACTGTACTAAGCGCTTGGGAAGCACAAGTCGGCAACATATAGAGACAGTCCATACTCAACAGCGGGCTCACGGTCTTGAAGGGGGAGACAGACAACAAAACCAAACATATTAACAAAGTAAAATAAATAGATCTGTACAAGTAAAGTAAATAGAGTAATAAATCCGTCCAAACATATATCCATATATTCAGGTGCTGTGGGGAAGGGAAGGAGGTAAGATGGAGGGGATGGAGATGGGGAGGAAGGAGGGGGCTCAGTGTGGGAAGGCCGGTCCTGACCGGTTGGGGCCGGTTGGGGGCTGCCCACTTCCGGCCATGGGGGGGGCCAACGGCCGCCACCGAAGACACCCTCCGCCCCCCCACCCCCCCACCCCCAGTCCCGTCCCCCACTTTTATGTGGCCCAACTGAGAAATTTAAGGTTACTTCTTGATTTGCCTATCTCGCTCTGATAAGTATCTGATGAATTGAGATTCATTATTTAGAACCTCTATTCCAGTAATCTTATTAGATTGGACTCCGCTTGTGGCCATCCCCAGAAAAAGGTCTCCACTGAAGAACTTAATTTTATTTGCTGCTCTGACTTGCATAAAATTGCCCTGATAAAAGTCTCGTAACTGTCTCCCACCTCCACCCATTGTGAGCAAGCAAGAAAACCTCTTGAGTGTGGTTTAATGTTTGTTTTTCACCTTGTAATTTGCTTTATTTTGTTGTTAGTCAAAAATATCAAGGCTTGATAGACGTATGAAAGATGCATTAGCTGTTCAGAAGACTATGTTAGAAGTAAGCAAACTACCTCAAGATACGTCTCACAAGGTATTGTATAAAAATGTATTTGCTTTTCCCATAGTGATCCTTTAACAAATAAATTATTTTTATGGCTTAGCAGACATAAAAATTAATGTGTTTCCTACAAGTGAAAGAAATCAGACCAGATCTAAAAGGAAAGAAGGCAGCAGAGATAAAAGGATTTAGTAGTTGAACCCTTGTTTTTTGCTTTGTTGTTGTTTTCACTTCTTGAGACTTTGTGTCTCAAAGTCAGATGGAGGGAAGGTTGGGAATTTGGAGGCTGTTTAATCACAGTGATTTTTATGTTCCCTTAGCCTTATACTAACCATCTTGGGAAATGAGATTTGGGTTGGTTTTTTTTAATGTGGATGGCCTATGCATTCATATAACAATGATGGTATTCAAGCTCTTACTATGAGCCAGGCACTGTACTAAGCATGGGGGTGGATACAGGCAAATCAGGTTGGACCTTTTTATGTCCCATGTGGGGCTCCCAGACTTAATCCCCATTTTACAGATGAGGTAACTGAGGCACAGCGAAGTGAAGTGACTTGCCTCAGGTCACATAGCAGACAAGAGGCAGAGTCGCGATTAGAACCCAGATCTTTCTGACTCCCAGGCCTGTGCTGTACCTCCTAGGCTATGTTCCTTCAAGGCCTTCCCAGACCTTTTTTAGTTCCCTTAGCCTCGGAATTGAGGATGGATGGGATTTGGAGTTGAGGGAAATATTGGTAGCTGTGATGTAGACTAAGAATGGGTGTATGTGGGTGTGTTTTGGAGGAGGTAGGTGGTCTCTTGTCTAAAAAGAGGAAGAAGAAATAGACTTGGCCAGCAAAGAACCCTTAAACCGAATCCAGAGATCTCAGAAAGACCCGTTTGACGCCTGGGTCATGCTCAGGGAAGGCTGCCCCAGCTATCGAGGAGGAGCCCAGAAAGCCACAGAGAGCTGGGGGTCATCAGAAAGCTGATGCCTCAATTCTTGGTGGAAGATAATGAATCAGTGGTACTTATTGAGGGCTTATTGTGTGCAGAGCGCTGTATTAAGTGCTTGGGAGAATGCAACACAACAAAATTAGCAGACCCGTTCCTTGCCCCCAAAAGAGCTCGGAGTCTAGAGGGGAGACAGACATTAATATACACAAATTACCGTTATGTTCCCAAGTGCTGTCGGGCTGAGGGTGAGGTGAATATCAAATGCCTAAAGGGTACAGAGCCAAGTGCATAGGCACCGGTAATGCTGCCAAGTGGCCAAGGAGCCCCTTCCCTCAGTCGTATTTATTAAGTGTTTACTGTTTGCAGAGCACTGTAAGTGCTTGGAAGTGGACAGTAAAACAATAAACAGACACATTGTCTGCCCACAATGAACTTACAGTCTGTAGGGGAAGACAGGCACTAATAGAAATGAATTACGGCTATGTACGTCAGTGTTGTCGGGCTGGGACGGGGGATGAATAAAGGGAGCAAGTCAGGGTGACTCAAAAGGGAATGGGAGAAAAGTAAAGGAGGGCTTAGTCAGGGAAGGCCTCTTGAGGAAGTCTTTGAAGGGGGAGAGTACCTCAGTATCACCCTTCTCTGGAGAAAGCCCTAGGACTCTCTGCCCAGTATGGAGCTACATGGTGTGAATGCCAGGCAGTTGAGCCCTGCTGTTGGGGCCCGGCTCCTAGAATTGGCAGAGCTGGGCTCTCCTCCTGGTTGAGTGGAATCGGCTTAAGGTGAACAAAGGTGTCCACATGTCAACACGTGCACTTCAGACGGGACTGCAGCCTTGTCTGCGTGCCCAGGCCCCTGTGGGAACCCAACCGGTTCCGAACCACGAGAGACTGCTATGGCACTAACCATTAGCCATCTAGTAATAATAATAATAATGATGATGATGGTATTTGTAAAGTGCTTACTGTGTGTCAGGCACCATTCTAAGCACCGAGGTGTATACAAGCAAATCAGGTTAGGCACAGTTCCTGTCCCACATGGGGCTCCCAGACTTAATCCCCATTTTCCTGATCAGGGTACCGAGGCACAGAGAAGTGACTTGCCTGAGGTCACACAGCAGACAAATGGCATAGCTGGGATTAGAACCAGGTTCTTCTGACTCCCATGCCCGTGCTCCGTCCACTAGGCAACGCTGCTTCCCTGTGCAGTTCTTGGTCCTGAAGTCTCAGGATCAAGACCCATCCGTCATTTGGGCCGGGAGACCCCATCATTGTCACCACCACCACCGCCGTCATTGTCATCATTTTCACCACCCACCACTGCCCTCAGCTGCTCGCTTTCATCAGGACCCAATCTCCAGAAGCAAGGCCCAGGACCAGCTGCTTTGCATGAAAATGCAAATATGAGGGGGCTTGGGCTCGTCGGAATGCCAAGCTTGGCCAAGGGCAGGCCATGGGCAAGAAGAGAGAGCCTACTGCTTACCTGGGATGTTGCTGTGTCAGGGAAACCTGCAGCCCCCCAAGGCCTGGGTCCCGACTGTACTGGACAGAAAATGAACTTGGCAAAGCTCATCTATGGCAACTGCTCTCTCAATGGGAGCATTGGGGATTGTCGCTATCGTGGAGGCCGTCATGAGGCTAGAACCAAAGGCAGTTTAGAGAGCTGGCTTGAAAGCTTTGGACCACCACCAACATCTGGATCTTTCTTCAAGACTAGATCTTAGGCATGTGACTTCTTGTGGGATTTTTGTAGGACTTCCATTCAAATGGTCATTTCAATACTAATTTTTAAACTTATTATTTTGGCAATTTATTTTTCCATATCCTCCAAGTGGGATTTCCTCTCCTTCCAGGGGAAGCAGCGAGGGTAGTGGAAAGAGCACGGTCTTGGGAATCAGAGGCCGTGGGTTCTAAACCCAGCTCTGTCCCTTGTCTGTTGTGTGACCTTGGGCAAGCTAATTAACTTCTCTGTGGCTCAGTTCCCGCATCTGTAAAATGGGGTTTAGGACTGTGAGCCCCATATGGGACAACCTGATTACCTTGTATCTACCCCAGTGCTTAGAACAGTGATCGGCACATAGTAAAATTATTATTATTATTATTATTCCCTCATTTTACCCACAGTAGAGGGAGGCCACTTACAGCCCTCAGAAACACCAGGCACGGAAGGGCACAAACGAAAATGTGATAATCCCATGCATGCCAGTTTACAGCAGCACATCTAGGGTGTTTCTCTGGGAACAACCCAAACTTCCCCACCCTTGCCCTGTTCCAGAGTATTCCCTCTCCAGACCCATGTGAACCCAAAAGCCCCATCAGAGCAGGAGCAGAATGAGGCTGAGCAATGAAAATAAAAATCCTGGGCCTAAAGACATATCAAATGTCAAATCTGTATCAGACAGGACAGATTAACTTAAAATCAAGCTTCCCAGATTGCCCGCTCTGTCGAAAGATCAATAAGCACTGAATAGAAGGGCAAAAGGAAGATCTTGTAATGAGAGGGTAATTAGGGAACAGCCCATTTTTTCATTTTATTTTTTTTTGGAGGGGAGCAGGTGACAGGTTAGGGTCTGGTTGTTGGTCATTTCCAAATATTCACTTCGTATGAACTGCATGATCGTTAATGTTTGGAGATGTAGATCTTTTAGAAATTGAATAGTCTGGATCTTTGTGTCTCAACTCTATCCCTGTATCTTTTCTGGTGACGGGGAGTAGTTTCTGGACATCAGTGCAATCCCAGAATGTGACTGGGCCCTTCCCTTCCCTCTTATTGTGTCCCCCTCCTCCTCCTCCCCTTCGGCCAGTAGTTATAGCAGATGAATGAAAATTTGACAAGGGGTGGATAAAAGTTATTCTTGATTTTTTTTTAATAGGAAAATAATAGTGATTCTAATTAAGGGCATGATTGCAATTCAACATTAGTTAACTTTCCTGGTTTGAGGAGTGTTTTTGACACCGGGTGACATTTTCATTCATTTATTTATTTTCATTAGAGAAGCAGCATGGCTCAGTAGAAAGAGCACGGGCTTTGGAGTTAGAGGTCATGGGTTCAAACCCCAGCTCTGCCAATTGTCAGCTGTGTAACTTTGGGCAAGTCACTTAACTTCTCTGAGCCTCAGTTCCCTCATCTGTAAAATGGGGATTAATGTGAGTCCCCCGTGGGACAACCTGATCACCTTGTAACCTCCCCAGTGCTTAGAACAGTGCTTGGCACATAGCAAGTGCTTAATAAATGCCATCATTATTATTTTTTTTTCTCTCTTTTCTCCCCCACTTGAGGCTGAAACTCCAGAGACTGTAATTCTAAATAAGCAAGACTCTCGAAAACACAGACATCGGGAAAGAGAACAGTGTTTGAACCAGGGGCCATCTAAACATTTGAAAGGTACTAATGTAGCGCACTCTCAGAATGATCCAACTTCTTATTGTGGTTCACTTGTTTCTGAAAAGGTAGGTATTGCCTACCTATATATGTATAGGTATTACATATAAACTATCCATTCAGCTTTTTTTCCCATTCAAACAAAAAGTTAAAACTAACATTTGGAAATTGCCAAATACTTGAGTAATGGAATATAATTTGGCCTGAATTCTAGATGTAATTTTGGGCACCTTGTTTTCTGGATGCTAGAAGCCCAATCATGTTTTCTTCAGGTGAGGCTTTAGTATGCACAGTCGGCTCATGGCTTCAGGTTTGACACGTGGTACTCCTGTGTTCAGCGAAACAGCACTTTCAGTTTGGGTGGCAGAATAAGTGGTAATCACTGTTTTGCATAACTGGATAGCTAGAAGGAGGTCTGATACCAAGTAATCAGCAAGAGTAATCATTTGATAAGAAAAATATTGCACATGTCATAGCAACACAAACAACATAAACTATAAATTTTCTAAAGGACAACCTTTTCAGTGATAAGAGCATATCAAGTCGTATAGCTAAAAAATCACAAATACTTATCTCTGTGAAGTGATAGGTCACTCATTCTATGGGCAAAATCTCACAGATGTTACAGTAATAGCAGATCAATCAGCTTCTCCAGGTAAAGTCTAATCGGTGTTATGGTAATTTAAGACATATAGTAAAACCGTTATCACAGTAGTAACAAGCCAGAAGATTGGCTAAAGCTGACCACTCTAATTCAGATGAGACTTCATCCCTCCCACTTCCCTCTCTTCCTTCTCCTTTCTTTCCTTCTGGCCCCCTCGCCTTCCTTTCCTGTCTGTCTGTCTGTCTGTCTGTCTGTCTGTCTGTCTGTCTGTCTCTCTCTCTCTCTCTCTCTCTCTCTCTCTCTCTTTCTTTCTTTCTCTCTGTCCCTCTCTCCAGTGCATTATCTGGAATGCAGTCAGGCTGAAAGAGCTAATCATTGTCTGGGATTCAGTCAGCTAATGAGCTAATCAACCAGATCTAGAGCGGCATCCCTTGCCCTCTGGCTGACAGTTTGACCTGTTGTAGTTGTCACTACTTGAGGAATGTCTTAATGCAGGAGGCTCTTTGGCTAATGTGGAGTGGTGGATTAAGGAGCTTATTTATATAAGATTTCAGTCTTGGTGGTGTTCATATAGAGTTCTTGTGGCTTCTTGCCATGCAGTAGAATTGCATATGTATAGGTTTGGGTGATTTATATATGTGGCGTATGGAGAAATATCCAGTTGTTGCATAGCAGTCTCACAAAGCATTCTTAATGTATATCCTTTAAGTCATTTTAATATGAATGCTGATGTTTTCATATCTATGGAAAGTAGCAGTTTGAGAATTCCATGAATATGAAATGTAACAAATGTATGAGCCAACTGCAATATTTTACCAGGTTGGAAAACTTAGAATGATAACGTCAGGAAAGACATTTTTTCCCCTCTAGAAATGATTATTTCAGAATGATTTCCAGGTACTCAGTTGCCACTTTAGTAAAAAGGTGAAGTTGCTCTCCACCAACTCATTCCATTTTGCTTGCCTGCTCTCTTCACCTTTTACTCCCCAACTTGCTCCCTGCATTCCTCCCAAACTCCCCTACTAACTGTTGATATCCACCCCCCTCACCCCCCAGACTGTAAGCGCATTGTGGGCAGGGATTATATCTGTTGCTGAATGCTTAGTACAGTGCTCTGCACACAGTATACTCTCAATAAATATGATGGAGTAAATGAATGAGCTATAGCATATATGTATCCTCCACACTTATGCATTGAATAATGAGTTTTTACTAGAAATGTACCCGTTTTTATGTCTGCCTCCCCTCTTGGAGATGAGACCTTATTGTCGATGATTCCACAGACTGTACCCTCCCCAAAATATTTGTTCAGTAGAGCACTGGATTGGACTGGAAGCTTATCTGTTAGATTGAAAATTCCTTCAGGAAAGGGATTTGTGGACAGAGAATATGTCTGCTAATTCTGCTATATTGTTCTCTCCCAAGCACTTAGTGCAGTGCTGTGCACATAGTAAGCGATCAATACAATTGATGCTCAGTTGTATTCTCCAAAGTGCTTAGTACAGTGCATTGCAACGGTATGTGCTCAATAAATACTATCAATTTGATGGGTACAGATTTGGATCATAAAGATTCCTAAATATATTTGTCTAATGCATATTTAGCCATAAGCATATTGTTTTCACACTGACCAGGAACTGTCGCTGCTTGGATTTTTCATGATAAGTAGGAAAAATCTTGCTCTTTTTTTTCTCTCTCTCACTCTCTCTCACATCCACACAAACACATCCTTCCCCTCCCTCACCACCATCCCTCCACCACCCCCAACCCCACCTCAGGTTCTACCTATTTAGAGAATGAAAATACTGAAAAGCAGTAGGTGGAGCCCAGGTTAGGCTTGAGCTATATGTTCTGCAGCTTTGCGGGTAATTATGAAGTCTTAACTTCAGTAAACTCTTTAGCCCTCTCCCCAGATGATTCATGGCTAATGAAATTGACATTCTGTATTCCAAACATAAATGCCAAAACAAGATTGACTTAAAGTTGTCATTTTTTTCTTAAAGTGACTGATTTAAAAGAATGTTCTTGCCTTTTAATGGGAAAGAATGAAAAATCATGCCTACTTTCTGGTGAGCTTGATTTGAATTTTCTGGTTTTTGGGCTTACTTTTCACTTCAGTTTTATAGTAATAATAATTGTGGCATGTGTTAAGTGATTACTGTGGTTATAGAATATAATCAAATCAGATATAGTCTCTATCCCATAAGGGGCTCACAGCCTAAGTTAGAGGGGAGAACAGTTATTTAATCCCCACTTTAAAGGTGAGGATACTGAGACACAGGAGTTAAATGACTTTCCCAAGGTCACCCAGCAGACGAGTGGAGGAGCTCCATTGCTTTCTTTCCTTTGGGATTCTTCATGTTCATTTTTTGTTTCTGTTTTTATCTGTTTTGTTTCACTTTCACCAAATGCTCTCACTAACCTTATTTGGCTTAAATTTCCATAACGTTTCTAAATGAAAAGGGTATTTTTCTTGTTTCCATCTCTCACTTTGTAGCTTGCAAGTCTTCTAAATAAATTTACTAGAAGCCTATGCCAAATGTAGACCTGAGTTCTGTCAGCAACTAAATAACCTCCCTGCCTGAGAGATCTGTTGATTTTTGAGGAAGGTGCCCCCTCTACCATCAGTGAAATAAAAATCAAGTTGCATAATAGTTTTAAATAGTCACAGTGGAAGACAAATGAGGAACCTGAAACTAATTTATAAGATGTACTTAATAGTAATATCTATGGTACTTGCTAAGTACTTACTATATGCTGAGCACTGGCATAGTTACAAGTTAAACAGGTTGGACACAGTCCCTGTCCCACATGGGGCTCAAACTCTTAATCCCTATTTTACAGATGAGGTAACTGAGGCACAGAGAAGTTAAGTGATTTGCCTAAGGTCACACAGTCAAGTGGCTTAATAAATACCATTATTATGAGTATTATTATTCCATGCATGTGTGACTGTTCTGTGGAAGCATGCTCCCAAGCAAGCATGTGAATAATTATGAACCATTTGTGGAATCAGCAAAAGTCTCCATGGTCTAATGAAGCTTAAAGGCGGCAGTGGGTGTGCCCCGGTCTGCATGTCATGAAATCTCATTAACAAAGGTATTTATTGGCGATACATCGATGAACAGGCTCACTGAACGCTGCTAATTAGACCTAGAGATTTCGATTATGGGTATATGGACGTATGCATTCAAACCCTGTTTTCCAGGGGTTAATTTCCCAATAACGTACTCTCTATCTGTAACTTGGAATGGCATGATAGGCAGATGATAGGTGTGGAGGAAACTTAATTGAATGACCCCACTCTCTGAAAATTACCCCCAAGGTAGAGGAGCAGGACAGATAGGAAATGGTACCTGTCGACAGGCAGGTAGGGCTATAGATGAGCAAAACTGATGGAGATGATTGTCTGTATTTATCCTTCTAGAAGTCCCATGGTTAATCCACAGTATACTTTCACCAGGAAGATAGGGAGGATTGGGTGGACATAAAGAAACAGGAACGATTTGGTTCCTGACGCTGGACTTTCCCATAGGAAAAAGTGGATATGTTACTCAGTTTTTTAATCCTCCTTTTGAAAGATTTTCATCAGCCAGTTTAGACCTAGTAAAGGCCGAGCAGCTAAAGCATGAATGTTGATTTTCTGTTTAGTCAAATAATTAGTTTTGTATTTAATTGGTTCTTTTTAGATACTCAAAAAACTGAATCTATAAAAACAAGCACTTTATCTGAAGCTAAAATTAAAGTTAAGGTGAGTAGCAAATGTTCTTTAAATTGATAATCAATTGAAACATGCTATTGTGAGAGGTGTAGAGGTACTGTGAATAGCTAGGGTTTGGATGGCCTTGTCCCTTCTGTCTTAGGAAAAGCAATCTAACTCTACTGTGTTGCTTGGTGTTTTAATGACATAGTTGTCCCGTTGCCCAAACATGCCTCGAAGTAGTGGGAAATTTCTTAGCAATCCTCACCTTCTAAGTGAACTCACCTCTGTTATCTTTTTATGTTTGTCATCTTGATATCGCTATCTTTCTTACAAGATTCTTTTTTGGAGGGGAAATGAAGTACAGTTGCACCATAAAAGTGTTAGAATGAAGAACTTTAGTTTCTGAATTGTAAATTAAGCCTAAGCATTTCTTGAAGATTGAAAGCTTTGCCATGGTTGAAGTTATTTTTTTTTTAACCAAATTTCCATCCCTCCCCTCATTAGGCAAGAGAAAAAGAAAATAAGCCCAAACCTTTGGCTAAGGAAAAGCCCATTTGCAAACCAGGTAAGTTTTCATTTGTTTAGAATGGAGGATGTGGGAAATTGGTTCAAGGTGAATTAACCTTTTGGTGGTGTTTTAAATGTGGAGTGCATGGAGGAATGTTTATTACCATCTCTGAAGGAATCAGGCCAAGAGATGTGGTGCAAGTGAAGTTAGGAGGCTGGCCTCCTGGAGTTGCCCAGAGGGGTGGACTTGTACAGTTGTGGCTTTATTTGACCCCTCTCGAATGGATAAGAATGGTTTCCGATCTCGCTTGACGGTGAGTCAGAATGGTTCACAGACCACCTCCTGCCCCCTTTTGACTCCTGGAATGAACCAAGGTAAAATTCCAAAATCCTCTAGCCGCTCTGCATAAGAGTGCGGTTGAAGCGAGAAACCTGCGCTAGTCCGTTGAGCTATATCACTTGCTTTAATTAGGTGCTGCATTGTTTTTGAATTCACCAATAAAGAATTAGGAAAAATTTATTCTAATGGTGAACCAGAAAGCCTGTGTGAAGGTGATCTTTGTGCCTCATTTTGATGCCTTATCAGGAACTTCATTGGGTAAAACTTACAAAGTGTCTGCTTACGTTTATCCGGCCTAGAATGTGTTCCACCAGTTCACGCCAAAGTGTCTCTGCAGGAAGGTTGGCTCAAGGAGGCAATACCACCCCAGGAAATGCTGGAAATGGCACTTTATCTGAATCAGAGCTAATCCCACGCTGGTTGTCAAGAGACCGACCTGGTTTCCAGTCGCGTTTCTCCCCTGGATGTGCTGTGTGTGACCTTGACAAGTCATAGAACCTTTCCAGTTTCCCCCATATGTAAAACGAGGCGGGTAACGTGATGCTCGACCTGACAGGAATTTAGGAGAGTAGAAATGAATATATGGGAATGAGCATTGAAAATCAGGCCTCGTGCGATAAATTGCAAGAGTGTTGGAAAAGCAGCAAGTGATGTATTGTGGCATGTTGGGATCCAGTCACACGTGATTTTTAAAGATCTAGAAATAGAGCATTAGTTTTATCCTGGCCAAATTCCGTTTCGAGGAAGGGAATCCTTCATCTGTGGATTAGCGGTCGGCCGTTCGGAGATGTTCCTTGTCTTGCCTGTGCAGTGGCTGCTGTAGTGGATGTCTGAGCTGGGAGTGAAACAGACATCCTATGTTTACATGCTGTACATCTTGATGTCTTTTTATGGAGGACACCAAGTTCTGTCATAACACATTTTCCTTACATGATGTGGTCATAGCAATGTAGGGACCAGGCAGTGTTCTTCCCACAAGACTAGTTTGTTTTGCTGTGATAAAGTCCGCAAGCTGGAGCACGTAGGTTTAGCATAGGAAAAAAAAAACAGTTGTGAGCATATGCATGGGAACGGCCAAGGTGTAACAGGTAGGGAGCTGCTAAACGTCTATGCCTCTGCCTTAGATATGGTATATTGGTCTATATAGTACCCTTATGTTTCTTTGTGTTTTTGCAACTTTAAGTATTTAATACCATAAAAATAACAATGAGTTGGCAAGGGTGAAAATCATTCTGCTAGTGATGATCGTACCAGTAAAGTATAGGAATTCTATCAAAAATTGTTGCTTGAGTTATTATCTCAGAGCCACGTAACCCATTACTTTCTGTTCTGTCAATAATTGCTCAAGTGCAATATTCTCACAACATGAGATTCTTAGAACCTGTACCAGAAAAAAAGTATTACATAGGGGAAAATTTCAATTAGTAACTTTATTATTATTATCCACATCATTGTTGCTTAAGTGCTTACTATGCTCCAAGCATTGGGGTAGATATGTTATATCCCTGTCCCGTGTGGGGCTCATAGTCCAAATAGGAGGGAGAACAAACATTGAATCCCCATTTTACAGATGAAGAAACAAGGCATAGAGAAGTTAAGCAGCTCTTCCAAGGTCGCACAGCAGACAACTGGCACGCTCTTCCTCTGTGTTCTATCATAGAAACATTTAAAATATTAAGGATAGGAATATTTTCCTTCATTTCACTAGATATTAGAATTTTGATGTACATGCATTGTCCACCTAAAACCCCAAATGTTGGAACCATTTCCAACATAGAGCAAGGCAACTTGAAACAGATTATCTCAATAGGCCTGATTTATGCTTCTTAAACCATGTGTTGTTTACAGGAAATACAGTAAAAGTCGAGGACTCCACTGTGACCTCCAACTTCAATTCAAAGCAGACAAACACCACCTCAGACTCCTCCAAACAAATGGCACAGAATTCAGCACAGGTACTTATTTTTAACATTTTCTAAAAATGAAAGTAATCACCATGCTCTGGAATTCTAACAGGACTCAAAAAGGCATTTTAACGAGGAAAACGTGATAAAAAAGAAAATGTCACAATAAGAGCCTTTACTTTTTTGCAAGATGAAATAATTGATTTTGTAGTATCTGAAATTTCTTATGTGAATGAGACTAGGGGAGAGCAGCAAACTAATGGCCAAGATAGTTAAAAGCTGCTGTCTTAGTGGAAAGTGCATGAGCTTGGGAATCAGAGGACATGGGTTCTGATCCCGACCCCGCCACTTATCTGCTGTGTGACCTTGGGCAAGCCAGTTAACTTCTCTGTGCCTCAGTTTCCTCATCTATAAAATGGGGATGAAGACTGTGAGCCCCATATGGGACACCCTGATTATCTTGTGTCTACCCCAGTGCTTAGAACAGTGCTTGGCACATAGTAAGTGCTTATCAAATACCATAGTTATTATCATTATCATTATTCAAAGGGATGTCTTCAGAGTAGCCAAGGGCAGTTCTGAGGTGCTGAGGACATTTTGGATTTTGATGCCCAGAAGGAAAGAAGCTATGAAACCAGGGGAGAGGCTGGAGAAAGGAAGAAGGCTGGTGAAGTAATCCAGGTGGGAAATGTCAAGAGTTTGAACCACGGTGGAGGCCACAAGCGTGACTGGTCCGGGATATAGTCTGGAGGGAATACCAGCCAGATTGAAAGAGAAGCTGAATATGGATCATGCAAAAGCAGAGAGAAGCCACAGGTGATGACACCAGTTGGTGAACTTCTGGGGCAGAGAAGTTAGTGATGGTGTTGACCAAGATGGGAAAAGTTAGGAGAAGGGGGTAGGTTTGAGAGGGAAGTTGAGGAATTGCATTTTGGCCAAACTGAATTTCAGGTGCTGAAGGGTCATTCATGTGAAGATGTGCTGGAGGCAAGAGGAAATGTGAAATTTCAGGAAAGAGGCTGGGGCTGGTAAGAGAGGTGGTGGTGTTATCTGCTTAGACATGACAGTTGGAGCCATGTGGACAGATGAGCTCCCAGAGAATGAATGTGAGAGAACCTGAAATCTTGTAAAAGCCCAGCATATCTCTTGGGGGTTTAAGGAGAGTTGGGAAAAAAAAAAAAAAGACTCTTGAGATTTGATTGGGCTTTGGTTTATAACCAAAATATGGAAATGTTTCAGAAGAGAAAGTTGTGAATCTGTAAAATTCTGGAAGATGAAGATGAAATTTGTATATGATCTTAAGTCTAGGGTGACCAGTAATTCACAGAACCCATATGTAAGGGTCACAGAGTATTATTACTCATTAATTATTCTGTAGACTAAACTCCTTAAGAGGAGGGAATGTCTACCAACTTTATTGCATTATAGTCTCCCAAAAGATTAGAACAATCAATCAGTTGTATTTATTGAGAGCTTACTGTGTGCAGAACACTGTAATAAACACTTGAGAGAGTACAACATAACAGAGGTCGTAGTCATGCTCCCTGCCCACAGTGAGCTTACAGTGTGCCGTCAGGGGCACAGATGTGGGGCTGAGGGAGGGGTGAATAAGGGGTGCAAATCCTAGTGCAAGGGTGAAGCAGAAGGGAGTGGGAAAAGATGAACGAGGGCTTAGGGAAGGAGTCTTGTTAAAGGTGTGTTTTTAATAAGGCTTTGAAAGGAGGGAGAGTGAATGTCCATTGGGTATGAAGAGGGAGGGAGTTGCAGGATGGAGGCAGTGGGTCTGTGGTGAGATGGGCAAGATTGAGGGACAGTGAATAGCTTGGCATTTTGAAGACCAAAGTGGGCATGCTGGGGCCCTATGGTGAGGAGTTTCTGTCAGGCGGAGGAGGATGGGCCACCACTGGAGGTTCTTGAAGAGTGGAAAAAATGAGGACCGAACCGTTTTGTAGGAAAAAATGATCTGGGCAGCAGAGTGAAGTATGAACTAGACTGGCGAAAGACAGTAGACAGGGAGGTCAGCACAGAGGCTGATGCAGAAGTCAAGGTGGGATAGGATAAATGCTTGAATTAAGGTAGTAGCAGGTTGGATGGAAAGAAGGTTGGATTTTAGTGATGTTGCAAAAGTCGAACTGGCAGAATTGTGTGAATTGTATTTGAATGATAGAGGTGAGTTGAGAATAATGCCAAGAGTGGGCTTGTAGACAGGGAGGATGGTTGTGCTGTCTACAGGGATGGAAAGTCAGGGGGACAGGGTTTAGGTGGGAGTATGAGGAGATCTTAGATATTGAGTCCCACAAGGGACAAGGACTGTGTCTGATTTCCTCCTCTGTATTCTCTCCTAGTGCTTAGTACAGTGCTCTTCACAGGGTAAGGACTTAATAAATGCTATTACTACAGCAAGCACTCAATAAGTAGCATTGATTGAAACAGCGAAGCATAGGTAGGAGGGTCAGGAAGCAACAGTGCTAAACAAAATATTTAGACACATAGATCTGGCTGTTAATTTATCAAATCAAGGGGACTGCAGTTGTGAGGAGGTGAGGGCACAGATGATAGTCTGCTAGCTAGCAGCTCCCAGGACGTCCTCCCCGCTTGGTGCTCTAAATACCTTCTCCTTGATCAGAGCTAAAGCTCCCTGGACCTCAGATTTGGAAAGCCCAGGTCCCACCCCAGAGCCACCACACCTTCCCCCTCTACCCATCTTTTGAGGAGGGTCCGAACACAACTGTTTACAAAAGCTACCTCTTTGTGAGCAGAGGTGAGGAAGCTTTTGACTTTTTTTAAAGTTTGAGGCCAGCTAGATCAGTCTACCGCCCCAGTGTGCTCTTTCACTGGGCTTCCCAAGGCACTTTCTTTAACCTGGTGAAGCTCCAAGCATCAGCCCCAACTTTTAAAGCTGGAGAGTCTCACAAACAGTTGGGGTTTATTGCCAGAATCCTCTGGAGCAATGCTGGCACTAGGGAGAGGAAGGGTGGGAAAGTGAGGGGAGTAAGTTTGGAGCAGGATTTTTTTGTTTGTTTTTTTATGGTATTCAAGTGCTTACTATGTGCTAGGCACCGTACTAAGCGCTGGGGTAGGTACAAGCTAATTCAGTTGGACACAGTCCATGTCCCACATGGGGCTCAGAGTCATAATCCCTGTTTTACCAAAGGTAACTGAGGCCCAGAGAAGTGAAGTGATTTGCCCGGAGACACACAGCAGACAAGGGTCAGAGTAGAGATTAGAACCAGATCCTTCTGATTCCCAGGCCTGGACTGTATCCACTAGGCCACACGCCTCGTTTTCAGGTTGGATTTTTAAGGCCTGAGTTAAAAGCAGTGGTGAGCTGGGAGCTTCTGCACCCCCAAGAGGTTGTGGGGTCAAGGATGGGGAAATGCAGGGGGCCAGATGAATGGTGGGGTAACACTCTGAGCCTGAGCAAATAAATACCCAGCCCTGGGGTCAAGCCCATGCAGATCCCTGGGCAGTAGCTACATACGTGCCTGCTATTTCTGTTGTATCGGACCCTCTTAAGTGCTTAGTACGGTGCTCTGCACATATTGCTCGAAAAATACCTAAGATTGATTATGTAGCCATCTAGTTTTCCTGGGTCGGTTTTGCAATCCTGCGTGAGTAACTTTTTGCGTTCTGTATTTTTTAGCCTGTGGATGAATACGCACATCTTCCACCACTACCTGAGCCACCATCGCATTTCAAGCTAGAGAGCAGATTGATGGGCACTTTCCCACCTCAGAAGCCTGAACTAAAACTGAAACGAGTGCTTAAGTCAGAAGGCATTGCCCTGTCATGGAACATTTGCAAGATCGATCCCAAGTGTGCTCCCGTGGAAAGTTATCACCTCTTCATTTGCCAGGGAAACACCACTGGCAATTGCCCATCCGTTTGGAAGAAACTAGGAGAAATTAAAGCCCTGCCTCTCCCCATGGCCTGCACTTTATCTCACTTTTCCTTTTCTGGCACCTACTATTTTGCTCTTCGGTCCAAGGACATCTATGGGCGTTATGGCCCATTTTGCGATATAAAATCCATCCCTGGATCTTCGGAAGACCCCAGTAGCGACCCCCCAGGTCCTCCGTAACCGGCTGCCAAAATGTTGTTCTGCTTCCATGTTTGAAAGATGTTTTTTTTTAATGTGTAATAAATGTGGAGCCAAAGAAGGGTGTATCCAGTCTAAACTGGTCAACAGTGAATTCGTAGCCTTTTTTTAAGCGGCACTGCATCCCTTTGGGCCTTTCGAGAGACTGGGCTCGGGTCTGAGCGCCACCACCATTTTCGGGTTTAAAATTGAATGTTGCACTCTCCCCTGACGTTCTCCTTCAGCACGCAGGGCTCCAGTGCCTGGGCAGGATGTGTTGTATCTGCAGAACCCGCTCATGATAGACATCAGTTAACACAAAAGAATTGAGCATTCATTAATCTTAGAGCCACAGCTTTTGCTTCTGGACTTCAGCTTTCAGAATTGTGTAAATGGAAGACTGGGCTAATCAGGAAATATCTTGAGTGAATTAGTCTACCCTGGCACTTGTTTATGGCTCAAGTTTCCTTAGAAGCATGGTGTGCTTTGCCGAGGGTTCTGTTTTCTTTCCATTCTGGAGTTTAGGGTTTATTTCTTTGGCATTTTACAGTTGTAGTGGGAATAGTTGAATGATTTTCCTAAATCAGTTTGTGCACTTCTGTTTAATAAAGTTTGACTAAATTTAGTACAGTAGGGCTGTGGTCACAAAACTTAAAAAACACTTTGCATTATTTTTCTTTTAAATATTGAAATGCTTACTATGTGCCAGGCACTATACTAAATCCAGGGGTAGATTCAAGTTAATCAGAATGGACACAGTCCATGACCCAAATGGGGCTGAGAGCCCGTTTTACTGGTGAGGTAACTGAGGCATAGAAAAGGCAAGTGACTTGTCCAAGGTCACACAGCAGGCAAGTGGCAGAGGGATTAGAACCAGGGTCTTCTGACTCCCAGGCCTGTGCTTTATCCACTAGGCCATTCTGCTGCTTGTAATTTTCCCCGTTACATTTTCAGGAGTGGACACTAAAGTTAGATGTCTTGCCTATGGTCAAACACATCAAAAATTAAGATCTAGAATCTTCTTTCAATTAACTTAATGTTCTTAATTTTGTGTCTCTTTTAAAGATTGACAGTGGAGAGGCCCCAGTGTCAGAGAACTCCCAACAGGGAAAGTTTATTGGCCAAAAGGTTGTACTTGCTGATTATCCCTACCTCTGTCTCTCCAGGAATACTTTACATTGTTAATCAAAATTGTTGCCTGTGCTGAATTATCTTGTCATTAAGCATCTCTCTCTCCCAAAGGTTGGCTTTGTCCCAAAATCAAGAACCAGGAATGTATTTCAGTGCAGGTAGAGTAAGCTGTAACTGAGCCTGGTTTTAGGGTAGGGCTCTCTTAGCCCATTCCATAAACCACTTCTGAATCTGCTTTGAAGCAATCTGTTCATCTCCTACATTATTATTGTATTATATCATACTCTCCCAAGTGCTTAGTATTGTGCTCTACACATAGTAAGCACTCAATAAATACGATTGATCTGCACTGGAAGAAGAACTGGGGGCCTTGGGGCCTTCTGTCTCTTCCACCTCTTCCTTTCATCTTCCTCAATTTGATGGCCATTTGAGACATTTTCACAATCCTCATCTCTCGATCCAAAATGCTGCATGAGATGATTCAATATGCTTATTGTGTGCAGAGCACTGTACTAAATGCTTGAGAAAGTGCAATAGAAAAGTTGGTAAATGCATTCCCTGCTCTCAGTGAGCTTACAGTCTAGAGGGAAAGACAGACATTAACATAGATAATCATAGATAAAGTATGGATAAGTGTGGATGAGGTGAATAACAAGTGTCCAAAGGATACATATCCAAATGCAAGTGATGAACATAGCTGTCCTTTGTGTTGGTGTATGTGACTGCTAATGCAGAGATTCTCTCTGCTTGTCATTGTTGTTGAGATTATGCTAACCAACTGAACCGAATAAATGCAGTAAGGCACCTTTCGTGGTCCATTGCTATTCCATACAAACATCATATCCGTAAATTAAACTCCTTAAACACCAAAGGTGATGTCAGATGGAAAAGTTTATATTTCCTAATACTTTAGTGTAGGACCCTCCAAGCATTTAATTTATCCTTCTCTATTCTACATGGGGCAATCAGCATAGCTAAGTGGAAAGAGCTCAGGCCTGGGATCCAGAGGATCTGGGTTCTAATCTCGCCCCCCCCCCCCCAACTTGCTGCTGTGTGACCTTGGGCAAGTCATTTAACTTTTCTGAGCTTGTTTCCTCATCTGTGAGGATTCAATACTGCTTCCTCCTTTTCAGACAGTGAGCCCCAGATGGAACAGGGACTATGTCCAATGTAATTGTCATGTATTTATGCTTACTATTGTGCTTGGCTTGGTGTTTAACAAGTACCATAATTATTCAGGTACATTCACTAAGTGTAGTCTCTATACAGGCAGCTCTCAGATTTTCAATGCAATTAGTTCCTGGGAAGTTATCTTGTAAGTCAGAACTAATTTCCCAAGAAGAATAATGTTGTGATTGGAAGATTAGTTCCTGAACCAAGGTCAGATGTACTGCTTTTACCACAATGACCCAGAATTTTTCACTCAATAGACTCCTGTCATTTTAATTCTTCTTATCTTTTCATCCTTTATTCCTTGAATAAGGAATAAGAATTAGAATAAGAAATAAGCTGTGTATGTATGTCTAAAGGAGTGTATGGGTATTAATAATCATAGTGGTATTAAGCACTTACTATGTGTCAAATACTAAGTGCTGGGTAAGCACAAGTGAGGTCAGACACAATCCCTGTCCTACAGGGGACTCGCAGTCTAAGTAGGAGACATTAGGATTTAACCACCATTTTACAAATGAGGAAACTGAGCAATTAAGTGGCTGCCCAAGGTCACACAATGGGCTAGTGGCAGAGGTGGATTAGAGCCCCCATGCTCATTACACTAGGCCACACTGTTTCATCAATCAGAGAATGTATGCTTATGGGTAAGTAAATCGGTGGGCGGTGGAGGGTGACTTAAATCTCTGTAGCTGGCAGAATTAACTGGTTTTCATCTCTCCTTGGCAGCTATTGGAGGATTTTAGGAACCAACACCCCAAAAATTGGTTGAAAAACTTTACAGTGTCAACACTGAACAAACAAGTTGGCCTCACCACAAACTTCTGGTTGGATTAACAAATTCCAGTTAATTTAGAGATGGTGGGGAAGAGGAGTTTTTTTTTAAAAAATTTAAATCAATCATCCAGGTGTACTTGTAATTTTCAAGGGCTTAGCACAATGCACTGTAATAATAATAATAATAATAATAATAATGGCATTAAGTGCTTACTATGTGCAAAGCACTGTTCTAAGCGCTGGGGAGGTTACAAGGTCATCAGGTTGTCCCATGGGGGGCTCACAGTCTTAATCCCCATTTTACAGATGAAGTAACAGGCACAGAGAAGTTGAATGACTGGACCAAAGTCACACAGCTGACAATTGGCGGAGCCGGAATTTGAACCCATGACCTCTGACTCCAAATCCTGTGCTCTTTCCACTGAGCCACGCTGCTTCTCGTACTGTACTAAGTGAGCACTCAATGCTGCTACTACTACTGATAATGAAGTAGTAATAATAATGATAGTTGGAGGAGTATATTTCAGGATGGCGAAAATATGGCTTGCGAGCCATTCATTGTTGTATTTACTGAGCTCTTACTGTGTGCACACTGTACTAAGTACTTGGGGGAAGTACAATATAATAGACATTCCCTGAGCACAACAAGCTTACAGTCTAGAGGGGGAGACAGACATTATTATGAATAAATTACAATGTGCCACTTTCTTCAAGGCTTGTGGAGAGAAGTGAGGTAATGTGTGCTTTATTATATATTATTTCACGGGAAAGGTGGTAACTGCAGTGTGTTTTTGCTCCAGCCCTTTTGACAATGGTGACACCCTCACCTGTATGGAGCCAGGTTGGAGAGGGGCACATTACCTGCTTCAACTACTGGTCCATTTATCTCTTGCTCACTACCCAGAGAACCCTAATCACCCTCTCCCTCTCCACTTTGAAATGCTTGCTCACTGTTCTAGGTGAACCCATTTAATTTGCACTGTAGCCATTGGCCTTATTATGCCTTTGATTTGCAGATCTTCAGTTCATGGACTTGGCTGCCCAAGTTATACTGTGTTGCAAAACTTCCCATTTTACCATTTTTTAAAAAATGTATTTTGTGTGTGTGATTAACTCAGTCAGTGTTTGCCAAGAAATGTGATGTCTCTACCTTGATATGATTTCATCCATGAAATGTTTGCGATTTTTTAACATGTTCTTCACTTCCTCGGCCGTTATTTCTCATTCCAGGATCAGTTCCCCATGATGGCTAGTGGGAGGAATGTTTCAAAGTTGAAAATACCCAGCAAGGCTTCAGAGAGTGGCTGATGGATTGAAGGTGATCTAAACTGTTGGCTCCGTTGGAAAAATAGATAGGCAATTCACAACTATTTAGATGGCAAAAAGAAGAAAGTAGTTTGGTTTCAAAAAGTCTGTCTTCTGCAGTGACCGTAAATACTATTCTCGTTAATGTAAAATGCTCTTTATTGGCATCTGTGAAGGGTAGCTGTACGGCTTCTTGATTTTTTCACAAATAATCAAGTTTTATTGGTTAAGCTCTTTATTGGTTAAGCAAAACGTGTCTGCTGATTCCTGTTACATTGTATTTTCCCAAGTGCTTTTAGTACAGTGCTTTCCACATAGAAAGCATCCAACAAAAGTTAACATCATTGTTTTATCCAAGCCCTTATCATCCACCAGGAGGAGCTCATCCTCTGGTCCCTGAGTTTTCCATTGAACTACTAGGTTTTTAGGCTTTAAAAAAAGACACTTTCCTCCAAATGAAGCTCCAGATAAGTTAGGTTGAGGGCTATTCCTTCGATTTAGATCCTGCACCAAGCCTGCACACTTTGCTTTAATGCCACTCTACTCACTGTATCGTGATCTTGTCTACCTAGCCACTGACCCCTCATCCTCATCTTCTCTCAGGCTTGGAACTCCCCCTTAATGCATCAGCACTCTCCCCCATCTTCTGGGGCAGTTGTCTTGAAGGCAAGAGGAAATATCAGACTGCAGAGAGGGAGAGAGATCATTTCATTCATTCAGTCGTATTTATTGAGCGCTTACTGTGTGCAGAGCACTGTACTAAATGCTTAAGATCAGGACTGGAGATGTCGATTTGGGTATCATCCACATAGTGGTGGTAGTTGAGGCCGTGGGAGTGAATGAGTTCTCTAAGGTGTAGATGGAGAATAGAAGGGGTCCCAGAGGATCACAGTTAGCGGGTGGGAGGCAGAGGAGGAGCACGCAAAGGAGACTGAAAATGAGTGGCCAGAGAGATAAGGGGAGAACCAGGAGAGGACATTGTCAGTGAAACCAGGGTTGGATAATGTTCCCAGGAGAAGGGCATGCTCAACGGTTTTAAAGTCAGCTGAGAAGTTAAGGAGGATTAGGATGGAGTAGAAACTGTTGGATTTGGCAAGAAGGAGATGATTGGTGACCTTCGAGAAGTCACCAATCTTCTCAAGCTTCTGAATGCCCTTGACTTTTCAGCCTGGAAACTCATCATCCAAGAACTTATTCAAAACGTTCTAGAACCTATTGATATTTTTAGCCTACACACATTCCTGTGATGACAAAGCCCATATGCTTACTACCTACTGGGCAAATAATTGTTTCCTTTTGTTCATCCTGAATCTTCCGGTTTCCAGCTTCAGAAATTGGAAGCACGGGTGGTGTGGGATTTAGTGAACAAAAACCAGTGTTCACCCTGTCATCCCCTTCGTGATTTTGTCCTTAGTCATGTCCTGTCTCAGCCTTTGACTTTCCGGAAGAAAGAATCCTCATCATCTCAGCCTCTCCTCATTCCAAAACTGCTCCAGTCACCTACAGTGAGACAAGGTGTGCCTCAGAAGGATGAGGGAAAGATGGGAGAAGGATGGGGTGGAACACGTACAGACCAGTGCACACAACAGCAGGAGCCTGAAAGATTCCTTTTCTTTGGAAAGGAAGAGCAATTACATCTGTACCCACAATAATACTAACATTTCTGCTAGTGAAACCTAAATTAAGCAATCTCTGGGCTTGAAGAAAATAGTAACTAAAACATCCAAACCTCTGCTGGAAAACAGAATGGTGTTAGAACCCTGCTTAGGAACAAGCAAAGTGAAAATCAATTCTGTGTATTACACAAATTTTCTCCTGTGTACGTATTGTGCAGCAATTTCTTCCAAATTCCTCTGGCTCCCATTTATTCTTGTCAATGATGGAACAGAGTAAATTTTCAATTCAAAGTTGGGGGTGTATTTGGAAATCTATTCTTTCACTGGATAATCCCTTCTGCCTTCTCAGGGATATTAGTTGTTTCTTGCTTTTAGCTTAGTGTCTAGTGTTTGGCTCTATAATCAAAACAAAGGATTATGTTAGCAGAGCTGGGTTGTGTAAATATTTAGGTCCCTATCGAGGACTGAATCAAACATTTGAGTCCTTTCTGTGTGCAGAACACTGTACTAAGTGCTTGGGAGAGTGCAATATAACAAGTGGTAGACATGTTCCCTGCCACAATGACTGTACGGTTTGTAGAGACGAACTTACAGTCTAGACTGAGGAAGGAGTAGGAAGTTCATTCTTAAAAATAAGCCTCTCTTTCCTAGGAATGACCCTCCCCAGAATCCATGACTAGTGATAAATGTCATCATAATTATTAAGTTCTTACTATATGCCAAGTACTGAAGTCCCTGTCCCACACAGAGCTGTACCAAGGTGACACCATGCTTAGGATTAAGCTCTGCTTGCCTTTGTGATTAACTAAGCTTCACGTAGACTCCTATTAGCCAGGTCTCTTCCCAGAGGCTTCTGGGAAGAAACATGATTTAGCACAGGACTCGGAGTCCAAAGACCTGGGTTCTAATTCCAACTCCACCACTCGCCCGCTGCCACCGGCGCTCCAAGTTTAGCATTTCTAAAATGAAACTCCTCTCTCCTCCTAACTTTCCTATCTCTGTTGACAAAGCCACCATCCTTCCTATCCCAGAAATCCACAATCTTGGTGTCATCTCTGAATCCTTGCCATCGTTCTATAACCGCTGCCGATATCTCCCGGGGCCACCCCTTCCTGTCCATCCAAATAATCTCTGAATGACCTCTGCCCCGATCCAAGTTCTCATTATTTCCTAAATAGATGACAGTATTTGTCTCGCCTGCCTCCAACCTCTCCCCTTTTGGTCTGCATTACTACTTAGCTCATCTTCCTAAAATATCATTCAGAGCACATTTTTCCACTTCTTAAAAACCTCAGAAAGCTGCTTATTTCCCTCTGTGTTAGGTGGAAACTCCTCACCATTGGCAGCATGGCTCAGTGGAAGGAGCACGGGCTTTGGAGTCAGAGATCATGAGTTCAAATCCTGGCTCTGCCAATTGTCAGCTGTGTGACTTTGGGCAAGTCACTTAACTTCTCTGTGCCTCAGTTACCTCATCTGCAAAAATGGGGATTAAGACTGTGAGCCCCCTGTGGAACAACCGGATCACCTTGTAACTTCCCCCAGCGCTTAGGACAGTGCTTTGCACATAGTAAGCACTTAATAAATGCCATTATTATTATTATTATTGTTATTATTGGCTTTGAGGTGGTCTACCAACTTGCTTTAGCTTCAATACCAGCTCCTTTCACTCCCTAACCCCACTTTACACTTTGTTCCTCCCAATTCCACCTTTCCAACTATTCCATGCTCTTGAGTTGGCCATGTCTGATCATTGTGGATGCCATTCCCCCTTCCTGAACCTCCCTCCTCCCTCCAACCCCCTCCTTGAAAGCCCTTTCAACATCCTGCAGAAAGCCTGTCTGTGTCAACCCATCAGCACTTATTAATATATCGATAGATTAGTGGAATAGAACAATCTACATGCCTTGTTTATTCATCCATTTCATCTTCCGTGCCCCTGCTGCCATCAGGTGCATCCTTCTTCTGTCTCCTCTTACTATTTATAAATAGTTGGCATAAATAATGGCTCCCCCCATTAGGGTGTGACTCCATGAGGACAGATACCATGTCATTTGTTTACTTTTTAATTTCTGTTCCGTTATTGAAACCCAAGTGCTTAGTGTAGTGTGCTACATCCAGGCGATCAGTAAAATAATTTATTGATTGCTTGGCCCACAGGAGAACGGGCTTCAGGCACATGTGCTTAGGCCCAAGAAAGCTTATAAGTTTGTTGAAGGTTGGGTCATTAGAGAAGCTGGTGGTAATAGTAAATATAGGAATTTGGAATTTGCTTTTCCCCTACTTTTGCTGTCATTCAGGGTTAAAATTTAATTCCTATGTCTGTGATGCATCTGGGTGATTTGAAACTGCCTGGAGCAGCTGTGACTGTTTTTTAGGTCCTTCACTATGAACCTAGATTGATCTTTCCCAGGACGCTTTGTGGACCTTTGTCCCAACCCTGCGGTGAGGGTCTTCTTGGGTGGAGTTGTAAAGCACCCCAAGTTTTAAGAGACAGTCTGCAACCTTTCCCCTCCATGTTCTTGGAGTTTAGGGCTATCCTGACTTTGCCTCGTGTCTGCTGTGTGACCTTGGACCTTGGACAAGTCATTTAACTTCTCTAGGCCTCATTTACCTCATCTGTAAAATGGAGATTTAAGAGTTTGAGCCCTATATGAGACAGGGCCTGACTCCAACCTGATTAACTTGTATCTACCCCAGCGCTTAGGACAGTGCTTGGCACATAGTAAGTGCTTAAAAATTACCACCGTCATCATTATTCACACAAGTTGTTGGGTTTTTTGCTTTCCCCAAATTACCACCAACGTAAGTAGAGACAAACTGCCTTATGCAATGGCCTCGACTGATCCGATCAACTCTAGATTTTCTATGATGTTGGAAGAGGCAGAAATGCAGATAATATGAAGTAACATACTTGAAAATGGGGGAGTTGGAGCTAACTGGGCTTGTCAAAGTGTTTTGGGGAGGTGCACCTGGATCTTTTAGGATTGTTTGTTCTTGCCAGGACCCGGCAACATGTCATTTGTAAAGGACTACCGCCTGAGTGACGTTCCTCAAAGCAGATAAGTTGGTATCAGTAAGTCTTTACTTACACTGTATTGATACAGTTGATAAAGATATTCAAGTCTGCTGTGCTAGACCATTTTGTTTTAACTTTATTTCCATGTATACTTTCAGATTATATAAAACATAGAAAATGAAATATTTAAAGGCACATTAAAGTAGAAAGAATCTCACTATTCTAAAATCATGATTGTCCTCGGACACTAAGATTCTAAGTCAATCACTATGCCTGTTTCTTGGCATTTTCCCCAATATACAACATTTTACAACTTGTACTTTTTAAGTAACCTTTAAAGTGTTAGTTAGTTTAGTAATCCCCTTCCAGGCAAATTTCAACCATAATACATCTTAAAAAAATTTGGACTACTGCAAATGGTAGAAGCTCATAAGCACCCTGGGGTTTTTTTGTGTCGAGTGTCTGTCTCTTCATTAACACTGAGCAAGCTTCTGAGGTGGTTGATCCGGAGTGCTTCCACATATGTGACTATAAACTGCAGCACTCTGCATATAAATATATTTGAGAGTGTGTGTGTAGTCAAACAGGAACAACTATACTGGTTGATAATTTAGGGATTTTTCAAAACAGTTTAAAAAAAGGCCCCTTGTGTTTGTGTTTTTTTTAACACAAATATCAAAAATAAGATGTCCATCAAGAATTCACTGAATGACAGAATTACAGTACTTTATAAAAGTGTTATAAAAATGCATCAACTATAATTTCTTTAATTATTACCGTAGTAGAGGAAGAAAAAAAAACTTTTTTTGGTCCTAATGTTCATTTCATAGTGCTCCTTTAAGGCCCCATATGGGCAGGGGGTGGTGAAGGGGAGAGTTGAATTTGACCTTTTGGTCTTTTTATAAAACAACAAAACTCTTTGCCTGTGACGCCATTGTCCTTCCAGACCAATCTGTAGAGGAAACTTGGGAAAGAGCTATTTCAGATCCCCCCAAAAAACTGGTTGCTGGAACTTTAGGTAGACAAATGACTGGTTATCCAGACAGAGGCTACTCTGAATAATCGGGATTGGGAGTGGCTAAAGGAAGATGACTGGATTCCTAAAGAAAATTAGGTAAGTTTGGACCTGAGAATGTACAGATGTTACATTCTCCTTCCCCCTTAGACTGGAAGCCCCTTGTGGGACAGGGATTGTGTCCCACCTGAATATTTTGTCAATTTCAGCGCTCTGTATAGTGGTTGGCACATAGTATGTGCTTAACATGCCATCATCATCATATTATCAGAACTTTTGATCATAGGAACTGAGTATCACACCTATTTAGTTCGGATGGGTATGCTTTCTGCTCTGTTGGAGAGCCTCGAGTATGGGCACTGAAAGCCATGCCATAATCACAGCTGGGCAAGAGGAACCCATCCGCAATACTTGTGTATGTCACAACAAAGGATGACTCCTGTAGGCCTCTGACCACTCCAATGATGTTGCAGTACACATACTGGAGCACTGCACATACACCCCTATTAAAGGAGTGTGGCCTAGTGGATAAAGCATGACCATGGGAGCTAGAGGACCTGAGTTCTAATTCTGGTTCCACTGCTTGCCCGCTGTGTGATCTTGGGCAAGTTACTTCACTTTTCTGTGCCTCAGCTTTGACTGCAAAAGGGGATTCAATATATGTTCTCCCTTCTACTTAGACTGTGAAACCCAGTCACATGGGTGGGACAGGGACTGTATCTGGCCTGATTAACTTGTATCTTTTCCCAGCACCTCGAACAGTGCTTGACCCCTAGTAAGCACTTAACTACCACACACACATACAAAAATGAGATCATGCATGTATACAAATGGGGACACCTATCCTGGTAAATAATTTAGGTTTTTTTGTTTTTCTTTCAGTTGAAATAAAGAAAATAGAGGGCCAGGCCAGGAAGCACAATGGAGAAAATGGTATGTTTATGTACAATTTTCTTCCTCCCACTACAGTGGTATCGCCAAATCCACCAACTAATGCTAATGTGATTTTTAGCTTTTAAGGGAGTCGAGGCTGCATACGGAGCCAGGCACAGTGCTCTTCCCAAATTTCAGACACCAAATATCACCCAAGCATGCACTGCAGTATTCAAGAAGAGGAACACCCTTTTACCCATGAGACTAATAAATCAAAGGGGTATCAGAGCCTTCTGAAAACAAGACGGTGTTTTCTGTCTCTCCCTGGACTGACAAAGTGGTGAGTGATCAATACATTTCGTAAAATGGGAACGGGAAAAAGCTCAATTTAAATAACATACAAGGTGGGACACCACATGTGAAAGGCAGAGTTATGGAGAGAATGTGGAGGGTTTTTGCTCTCCTCTAGCTATACTTGGAAGAAGCCATACATGCTGGACAAGTTAAAGGCCTTTTTTGGGTCCTCGTGTTTCTACCGTGCCATGAATCTAACATTATTCGTATATAAATACCCCCAAAAATTCCACTAACCTATTCATTTGATTTAAAGAACAGTACAGCATCTTCAATGGAAGATTACAAAACATGTATTATACGTGTATCAGATACAGTATACAGCTTAATAAATGCCATCATACTGAGTTGAGTAGACATATGTAGGCTCATCTAAATATGTATATTTATCCAAAGAGGGTACTGGAGTACAGCCAGTTCTCGATTATCTGGGAGGCTTGTGGATTATCCAGACTGCTTGCTTCTCCTCTTCCCTCCTGTTGCTGCCTTTGGATTTCATCGCCCAAAATGAAGAGTAGGAAGGGTAAGACGAGAAGGTGAAATTCTATTCCATGGATTCTTTTTTTTTTTTTTTGCTATTGGCTAGCCACACCAGTAGAAGATTGAGCAGAAGATGATGAAGAAACCATTGGATAAAATGAGTATGCGACTTGTCATAGATCTCAGGTTTCTGGGTTATCTCATCCCTCTCGCACCATCCCCACCCGTCTCTGACCACAGATAATCGAGAGTTGACTGCACCCAAGGCAGGCCTGAAAGCACCACTTGCCGTATGCACAGATGACCAGCACAGGGGCTAAATCCCATCCCTCACCTTCATATTAAGTGCTAATGGTCATTTACTCCCTCTCCCCGCTACAGGCCTCCTTTTCTTCTTTGGGAAAGTAAGGACACCCCCTGAAATTTGGTAGGGGAAAAAAAAGAAATCT
Organism: Tachyglossus aculeatus; assembly: GCF_015852505.1. Lineage (NCBI taxonomy): Eukaryota > Metazoa > Chordata > Mammalia > Monotremata > Tachyglossidae > Tachyglossus > Tachyglossus aculeatus. The sequence goes on from NC_052086.1 coordinate 75,820,284, forward strand.
CAGGATAAAACCAAATCAGTCCCAAAGTTAATAAGTGCTTCCACTGCCCAGCGGGGGCCTTAACATTGTGGGCATCATGTATTTTTGCCAAGGTGCCCGTGATTAGTACCTACTTGAGGAAAATCCTCCAGTTGAAGAGACTCTGTAACTTCTTGAGGTAGTTCTGCACACCTAGCATGAGAACAGCAGAAACCACACTCAAGAGTACAAAAAAAAAGTCAAAGTTTCTACTTTTCCCCAGCAAGCAGTGGGTACATCAATGGCGTTTCCAATAATCTCCCATGCCCCATTCCCCAGGATAAAACGGTCTGTCTGCTGGCACACAGAGAGACTCACGCAAACAAACTGGGCTTGGAGAATTCCCACCTTGGCTCTATTAAAAAGAATCACAGCGCTTCCATCTTCTTCTAGCTGTCTAGGCATATGCCAGTCCGTAACTGGTTAAGTAACCGCACGGAAATGTGTTTGATCGAGTGAGCCTAGCAGAGGGAAGCCGTTACCTGGGGTTGTTAGTGTCTAGTCAAACAATAACTACATCAAGTTACAGAACGCCACACTGAGGAAATTGGATTTTGCTTTTTGCTTGGTCAGGCTATTGGCCGGCTATAATTATTCCAGTACCCCTGCACTGCTATTCATAGTCTTCAGATCTGATGTCAAGAACACAGCACTTTAAAAACAAAAAAAAAAAAAAAAAAGAAAAAACAATACCTCTGCTACAGATTCACAAAAAATGATTATATACAAAACGGTTATTGGAATTTTGGTGCTGTGCGGTGACCGTAGAGATAGCTAACCCCCTGCTGTTTATTTGCGCTTTCTCAATACGAGGTACATGATCCCGCTGATGAAGGTAAATGCAAAGGCAATCCAGGCTAGGATGAAGGAATAGCCGTATTTCCCTCCATCTATTTCCTTATAAAGTTCCGAATTTTTCCTGTGCAGTTCTTCGTGCTGGTCCGTATAAATAGCTGCTGCGATCATGACACACAGACCTAGCGGGGAGAATAGAGCGGAGGTAAGTAGGCTTTCAGATGCTTCAATAGGCATTATATACAGCTCCATTCTGCAGCCCTCCTCTCCGTGAGCTTGGCCCTGACAGCTCTTTTGGGGGCCACCTTCCAGCAGTTCAGGGAATAAAAATAATAATAATAGTGGTATTTGTTAAGCGCTTACTCTATACCAGGCACTGTACCAAGTGCTGAGGAGGATACAAGCAAATCGGGTTGGACACACAGTCCCTGTCCCATATGGAGTCCCGTGGAACCAAAGGAATCTGAGAACCTCTAGGGTCTTATCCAGTCAGGACCCACGTTAGTCTGTCCAGTTATGTCCCAGAGGGGTTCCCCTCGGTTCAGTGAGGGATGTCATGTGAGCGGGATAGGCATTTAGGGTGAAGTTCATTTTGGGCAGCTAATGTGTCTGTTGTTGCACAGTATTCTCCCAAGTGCTTAGTAAAGTTCTCTGCACACAGTAAGTGCTCAATAAATATGAATGACTGTCTCTCCCTCTCTAGATCGTAAGCTCGTTGTGGGCAGGGAATGTGTCTGTTTATTGTTAGATTGTCCTCTCCCAAGCGTTTAGTACAGTGCTCTGCACACAGTAAGTGCTCAATAAATGATTGAATGAATGAATGAATGGAAGGACTGTCTCTCCCCCTCTAGACTGTAAGCTCGTTGTGGGCAGGGAATGTGTCTGTTTATTGTTAGATTGTGCTCTCCCAAGCGTTTAGTACAGTGCTGTGCACACAGTAAGCGCTCAATAAATGGAAGGACTGTCTCTCCCCCTAAAGACTGTAAGCTCGTTTGGGCAGGGAATGTGTCTATTGTTAGATTATCCTCTCCCAAGTGTTTAGTACAGTGCTCTGCACACAGTAAGCGCTCAATAAAGTCAATTGGCTGATTGACTGAGGTCATGCTCTAAATGAGAGAAACCTAATTGGGGGATTGGTGGTACTGAATTACCCACAAGGTGGGTGGGAGGTGTTATATTTCGCTCTTTACTTGGGAGAGTTGAAATATGCATCAACAATAGCGCTGTGCCGATGGCCCATCTGTATTTGAACTTGAACCACTCCCCTGGAAGAATCAAAAGCCTATCGATAGAAAAGAGGCGGCTTGCCATGGGGTAAGTGAAGTTTCGGGAGGTCTCACTAGAGGGGAGAGGGCACTCTGCTTTGGCCAGTTGGTCAATCGTATTTATTGAGCACTTACTGTGTGCACAGCACTGTACTAAGCGCTTGGGAAAGTACAACAGAACAATAGACACATTCCCTGCCCACAACGAGCTTGCAGTCAAATCTCCCACTGCCTGAGGGTCCACTGCATCTGTGTGGATGAGATCTGGAAGGAACATTTAGGTCACAGCCCATCACCAGGGCTGGGAGATCGGGGATGGCCTCTAGACTCTAAGCTTGTTATGGGCAAAGAACGTTTCTGCTAATTTGTGGCCTAGTGGATACAGCCCGGGCCTGGGACTCAGAAGGAGCTGGATTCTAATTCCGGCTCTGCCTCTTGCCTGCTGTGTGATCTTGGGCAAGTTGCTTCACTTCTCTGGGCCTCAATTACCTCATCTGGAAAATGGGGATTAAGACTGTGAGCCCCATGAGGGACAGGGACTGTGTCCAACATGATTACCTTGCATCTACCCCAGCGCTTAATAAACACCATCAGTATCATCATCATCCTTTTGTTGTACTCTTCCAACCATTTAGTACAGTGATCTGCACATAGTAAGTGCTTATCAATACCACTGATTGGTGTCTGCCACTTGCTAAAATGTATCATCTTTGGTTGAAGCCCAGGTGGCATCTTCCCAGAGACACCGAAGGTGGATTGTGGATTTCACTTCCCTCCCTTCAGGGGCCCTGCCCCTCTTTACTAGGACCCTGGAGTTTCTTCGGGCCTGGCACTGTTCGACTCACATGACAGCAGCTGGATGATGGATGTTAAAACAAATCTCTCTCCTTGCTTCAGGCGGAAGAGTTGGAGAACGAAGATCAACAGAGCGACACAGCACAGGATGGTAGACAGGATCATCGTGGCCTGAACAGCCTGGAGAGTTTGATAACCTGCAAAACAGGTAGAAAATGTCCCCTGGGTGTTCAGTACTGTATATAGCATTCACTGTTAGGAGTAGCCCCTACCCTCAAGAGGCTTACAACCCAAGGGAGATGAGACATAGTAGCAGATGGACCCATGTATGCATGCAAGCTAAGGGATGGCAACCCTTGGGTGATTATTAGTAATAATAATAATAATAATAGTATTTGTTAGGTGCTATGTTCCAAACACTGTATTAAGCACTGGGGTGAATATAAGCAAATTGGGTTGGACACAGAGTCTGTCCTGCATAGGGTTCACATTCTTAATCCCAATTTCACAAATGAGGTAACTGAGCCACAGAGAAATGAACAGACTTGCCCAAGGCCACACAGCAGACAAGTAGTGGAGCAGAGATTAAAACCCATGACCTCTGATTCCCAGGCCTATACTCTATCCACTATGCCATGCTGTTTCCCATTCTGCTTCTGGTTGTCCTGAGTTGTGCCTTGGACCGTGAGGGTAGCTTAGAAGCAAGGTATCCTGCTAATCTGACTAGCAGACAATTTTCCCCCTAACACCAGAGAAGAGAAATAGTATGATCCAGTGGAAAGAGCACGGATCCGGGAATCAGAGGACCTGGGTTCTAATACTGGCTCTGCCACTTGCCTGTTGCATGACTCTGGGCAAGCTGCTTAACTTTTCCAGGCCTGTTTCCTCATCTGTAAAGTAGGAATTCAATATTTGTTCTCCCTCCCTTTTCAACTGGGATCCCCATGTGGGACAAGGAATGTGTCTGATCTTTACTATCTCATATCTGCCCCATTGCTTAGTATAGTGCTTGGCACTTAGAAAGAACTTGACAAATATGACTGTTATTAGCAGTAGAAGTAGTAATAGTAGTAGTTTTATCAACAGCTTCAGACTCATTGTGGGACCAGATTTTCCAAAGGCTGCAATTCCACCAAATTCCCGATCTTAAATATGTAAAGCATTCTGTTAGTGAACTCCCACTACCCACTAACACCCTGTCACATCCACAATCCTTCCTCAGGTGGACTGGCTCTAGTGGGGACATTATTTCTAATTATGTGGCTCTCACTAGCGCTCTATCAATCATTGGTACCTATCGAGTGATTTTGTTTTTTTTTTAAATGGTATTTGTTAAGCACCTACTGTACTCCAGGCACCGTACTAAGCCCTCGGGTAGATAAAAGATAATCCGTGTCCCCCATGGGGCTCACAGTCTTAATTCCCATTTTACAGATGAGGGAACTGAGGCAACTGAGAAGTTAAGTGACTTGCCCAAGGTCACACAGCAGACAAGTGGTTGAGCCTGGATCAGAGCGTACTCTGATCAGAGCACTGTATCTAAGTATTTGGGAGAGCATAATAGCTTAAGTAGGGCAATCCCTGCCTTCAAGGAGCTTACAGTCTAACAGGCGCTCTGACAATGTGAGCCCCAAAGCAGTTAACTGGCATTTATGCCAAGTGAGTGTCTTACATTCCCTGGAATACCAGATAGCCAACATTTTTTATCAATTTAGAAAAACAAATGATGGAAAGCTTCTTCAATGGAGGCAGGTTGTCCCTTCTTCCCCAGACTGTATCGGAGGGAACTGTAAAGTCTGCTGTCAACTCTGATTTCCTGCAGCTCTGCAGCCTCTACTGGTCCCAGTTCATATTTCTGAAGGCGAAAGAGCCTCTAGAGCACTTTTTTTTTTGAGGCACGGGAGAGGGGCTGGATAAACTGAGAGAAATCTCCGCAATCTTCCTAGAGAAAGTCCCTTTTTAATTAGATTCTATGAGAGCCACCACGCTTTAATACTCACCTTGGTAAGTGTCATTGATTTCTGTACAGTTAGTGGAGTTTAGACACACTCTCCAGATGTCTGTGAAAAATCCCTCTCCTACCCACCAGGCCTGTAAAAAGCAAAGGAAACAGGAAAGGTTCAGGCCAGGAAAAGCCCTGTCTGGATGACTTCTTGGGAAATGAGCAGGTTAACTGGAACTTTAACCCTCAGCTACACCAAGGTCCTGGTTATCAATCAGTCGATCGATTGTATTTGTAAAGTGCTTAGTGTGTGCAGAGCACAGTACTAAACGCTTGGGAGAGTACCGTTGGACAGAGTTGGTAGACACATTCCCTGCCCACAGTGAGCTTAGATGCTGGAAGGGGAGAAAGACATTAATAAATAAATAAAATTATGGAGCTGTACGTAAGCGCTGTGGGACTGGGAGGGTTGAATAAAGGATGCAAATCCAAGGGCAAGGTTGACTCAGAAGGGAGTGAGAGAATAGGGAAGGCCTTTTGGAGATGTGCTTTAAAGGCCTTGAAAGTGGGGAGAGAGATCGTCTGTGGGATATGAAGAGGGAGGGCGTTCCAGGCCAGAGGCAGGATGTGATCTCGAGGTTGGGGGCAAGGTAGACGAGGTCAAGGTACAGAGAGCAGGTTGGCATTAGAGGAGAAAAATTTGTGGACTGGGTTGTTGTAGAAAACAAGGAAGGAGAGGTAGGAGTGGGCAAAGTGACTGAATGCTTTAAAATTTCTGGTAAAGACGTTATAGTTTAAAACAGCTGCCCTGGTCTGTGTGAGCTTCAAACAAAGTTAAGCCGTGCCCAAGTTGGGTCAGGAAATGAATCCCTCCTTTCAGGTGTTTGAAACTGTGTTCAAAAAATAACATTTTTATCACCATTTTGGGGGTTGTGAAATTGCACGCCCCAGTTCAGGGCAGAAAAACCTAGTTATTGCACTTTTGACTTGTTTAAAAGAGCTCCAAAAATGCCTTCTCCCAAGGAAGCCTGGGTTAAAAAGCTGGCCCCTCCATGGTGGCCCATAGTCAGTGAGTTGGGAATGCCATAGCCATCTGGGTTTAGATGGCTCGGATTTCTTGAGGCCAGAAGTATTTTTCTCTAGACTGTAAACTTGTTGTTGACCGGGAACACGTCAACCAACTCTGTTATTGCTACATTGGACCCTCCCGAGTGCTTACTACTGCAATGTGGCTTAGTGGATAGAGCAAGGGCCTAGAAGTCAGAAGGACTTGGTATCTCATCCTGTCTCTGCCACTTATCTCCTGTGAGACCTTGGGCAAGTCACTCTGTGCCTCAGTTCCCTCATCCGTAAAATGGGGATTAAGACTGTGAGCCCCATGTGGTACACGGACTGCGTCCAAACTGATTAGCTTTGTATCTACCCCAGTGCTTTGTATCTACCCCAGTGCCTTGCACACTGTAAGAGCTTAAGGTCACACAACAGACAAGAGGTGGACAGAAACAGAACCCTCATCCTTCTGACTTCCAGGGCCATGCTCTACCCATTAGGCCACGCTGCTTCTTGATGATTTACCCCAGTGCTTAGTACAGTGCTTGGCACATAGTAAGCACTTAACAAATACCATAATTGTTGTTGTAGTTCTGCATGCAGTAAGTGCTCCATAAATACAGCTGATGGGTTTAGGAGATGCTGTAGGATTCTGATGGACGGAGAGTTCCCAGCTTTCATGCCCTCCTTTATTCTCTGGCTTTGGTTCTCACTTTCCACAGCCCTCCAAGCTGCTCCACCATCAGAGGGCATTAGCCTACTCAGTGGTATAAATATGTAAGTAACCCCCATCCCCACCTTCACCTCCCCCGGAAAGCTACTGAATGGGGGGACAGAGCAGGTAGGAGGTGCCTGCTCGAGTTTGAGGGGGAGAGCAAAACCGGCACCTTTCCCCAAACGTGAATCTGGCGCGTCTACCCCTAATCATCCTCCAAAATGCTTCAGGATGAAAGGTAGCGGCCGGTCTGCTTCCACACCGACAAAAATGAGAAGTCGGACGGAAAGAGGAAGTTGTGGTTAAAGGTCATCCAGACTTGACTTTGGCAGATCTGTTCAAGTTCCCAAGCTCCCCATGGCCCAGACGGCCATCGGGTCAACATTGGAGTTTGGCTCCTTTCGGGGCAATGCCTTGCTTGGCCTAGTACAATTTTTAGCAGTGAAGAAGTCACAGGGATGGGAATACAGCTCCCCGCAAAGTGTTAGCCTAGGGCAGGTTGCCCCTGGATTTAACCTTGGGAGAGCCTGACTTGGTGTTCTGTATCCATACAGGGTTCTCTTGACAAGCATCACCTGTCACTGATGCCAGTGATTGTTTATGCTCCAAATGATTGTGATTTCTTCTTCCAAGAACTTTGTGCTGTGATTCTCAAGAACTTGGGTGGATAACTCAGAGAAGAGAAGGTGTTGTTTTTTCACATCGCGCACCCTTTACTATACCCATGACCTCCATCTGTCACCCAGAACAGTCAGGGCAGTTAATCCTTGCACGATAAAAACACCACAAGGCGACTCACTTATAACAAGTGCTTAGTACAGTGCTCTGCACACAGTAAGCGCTCAATAAAGACGATTGAATGAATGAGTGAATAACCGACACAGCACATGTTTTTAGTAGGACGAACAAAGATTCCCAAGAAGACCTGGAAATTCCTGATGTACAAAATAAATGAATCTCAACGATGACTATTCATTCATTCAATCGTACTTATTGAGCCCTTTCTGTGTTCTGAGTGTACTACTAGACTAGTGCAGGAGCTAAGAGGAAAATTCCTCATAATAGCCATGAAAAGGTGATGAGATGCAGCTCCCTTTGGCATGTTTTTCCATCTAATAATAATAATAGCGATGGCATTTATTAAGCACTTACTATGTGCAAAGCACTGTTCTAAGCGCTGGGGAGGTTACAAAGTGATCAGGTTGTTCCACGGCGGGCGCACAGTCTTCATCCCCATTTTACAGATGAGGTAACTGAGGCCCAGAGAAGTTAAGTGACTTGCCTAAAGTCACACAGCTGACAATTGGCGGAGCCGGGCTTTGACCCCCTGACCTCTGACTCCAAAGCCCGTGCTCTTTCCACTGAGCCACACTGACTCACCTGAAAGTCAAAATGGCTTGAGATGAGCTGGCTGGGCTCTAGAACTGGAATGCATGGAATGTGAGGGAGAGGAGGTTGGAGGGGATTGTGGGGTCTGGGGGGAGCTGAGGAACTCACATTGTCAATGGTAGAAATAAAAAGCAGCGCAGCGGAGGTGATGTGAAACACAATGATGAAGGCCAAGAGCACCAGCATCCTTGCGGAGGAAGGTCACTTCAACGCTGAGAAGAGGCTGTTTTGAACAAAGGAGAAACAAGCATGATGATGATGGCACTTGTTAAGCGCTTACTCTGTGCCAACCACTATATTAAGTGCTGGGATAGACACAAAATCATCAGGTCGGACACAGTCCCTGTCCCACGTGGGGCTCCTGTGTTACCACCCATTTTGCGGAGCGCTAAACTGAACTCTATTCTCCCGCTCTGCTGAAAGGGAAGACTGTCATGAGACCATGGACTTTATATGGAACAGAATCTGTTGATACACGTACGCACATAGGCACACACACCCACTACATCTTTATAGCTTTAAGTTATATATTATAAATTATTTTCTTATAATAATGTCTGCCTCCCCCTCTAGTCTGTAAACTTGTGGGCAGGGAACGTATCAGCCAACTCCGTTGTTTTGTACTCTCCCAAGTGCTTTTGTTCTCTGTCTCCCCCTTTTAGACTGTGAGCCCACTGTTGGGTAGGGACTGTCTCTATATGTTGCCAATTTGTACTTCCCAAGCGCTTAGTACAGTGCTCTGCACATAGTAAGCGCTCAATAAATACGATTGATGATGATGATGATGCTTAGTACAGTGCTCTGCCCATACTCAGTCCTCAATAAATGCCATTAATGATGGTGATATACAGCTAACTGAAAAAGCAGCACAGCATAGTAGATAGAGCAATGGCCTGGGAGTCAGAAGGTCATGGGTCCTAATCCCAGCTCCATCACTTGTCTGTTGTGTGACCTTGGGCAAGTCACTTCACTTCTCTGTGCCTCAGTAACCTCATCTGTAAAATGGGGATTGAGACTGAGCCCCACATGGGACAGGGACTATGTCCCACCCGATCTGCTTGTATCCACCCCAGTGCTTAGAACAGTGCCTGGCACATAGTAAGCACTTAAGTAGTACAATAATGAATTAATTAACTTTACCAAGGGTAAACAATAGTGTGTCAAATCTTTGGGTACTCGGGGTGGGCTATGGCATATGAAGCGTTCACTTACCGCAATTCTACTGCTATTACTACTAGAGTTGTTTCTGCCTTCTTCCACTTCACACATCTCTCCAACACTTCTGAACTTGGCATGGTGTGTGGAGTAGGTAGGGCAGTAACCGTCTCCTGTTTGAGGTTAGCCTTTGTGATATCCATCTTCTTGGTTAAAGAGATACCATCTAACATCTCTAATTTTCCCTCTAGCAGCCCATTTTGGATCGTTCACCCATGATTTGACCCAATCTTAAACCTGCTTCAGGTTCCACATTGACCAGGTGGAAATCACCCTTTTTTTATATAGTATTTGTTATGCGCTTACTAAGTGCCAGGCACTGTGCTAAGCACTGGGGTAGATGTAAGCTCATGGGGCACAGTCCCTGTCCCACAAGGGGCTCAAAATTTTCAACCCCATTTTACAGATGAGGTCACTGAGGCATCGAGAAGTGATGTGGCTTGCTCAAATCCACATAGCAGAAAAGTGGCAGAGCCGAGATTAGAACCCAGGTCCTTTTGATTCCCAGGCCATGCTCTAACTACTAGGCTACTCTGCAGCATCACTCCTTGAAATGACTGAGGTTCCAGATTTTTATTTTAGCGATGGTGAAGTCACTGCTTTCCATCCTTCCTAGCTCAGGGTTCCGCACTTCACCCTGGCCTTGTCCCAAAGCAGCGGGGCCTAGTGGATAGAGCACGAGATTAGAAGTCAGAGGACCTGGGTTCTAGTCCCGGCTCTTCCACTTGGTTGTATGACCTTGGGGAAGCCACTTCACTCCCTGTCGCTGCTGTATGAGAAGCAGCGTGAGTTAGTGGAAAGAGCACGGGCTTCGGAGTCAGAGGTCGTGGGTTGTAATCCCGGCTCCGCCACTTGTCAGCTGTGTGACTTTGGGCAAGTCACTTAACTTCTCTGTGCCTCAGTGACTTCATCTGTAAAATGGCGATTAAGACTGTGAGCCCCACGTGGGACAACCTGATTGCCTTATATCTACCCCAGAACTTAGAACAGTGTTTGGCACATAGTAAGCTCTTAACAAATAGCATAAAAAACCCCAGAAACTTAATGTTGGGTGTTTATTTCCAGCTCCCCAGTGAGCAAGGGAAGGAAAAAGAGGGTGTTTGTATCCTATTACAGTGCTTGGAATGGCTGCCCCTAATGGGAACTCTCATACTCAAGCAGCATAGTCTAGTTGAAGTAGCACGGCCTGAGAGTCAGAGGACCTGGGTTCTACTCCTGGCTCTGACACTTGTCTGCTGTATGGCCATGTACAAGTCACTTAGCTTCTCTGTGCCTCGGTTTCCTCATCTGTAAAATGCAGATTCATGCCTGTTCTCCCTCCTTCTTAGACCCATGTGGGAAGGGACTTTGTCCCACCTGATTAATTAGTGTTTATCTACCACAGTGCTTAGAACAGTGCTTGATACATAATAAGCACTTAAATATAATTATAATAATAACAATTATAATCCACTTGCAGCGCTATACCTGCTCTCATGTTCCTCATGGGTTTGGAGAATAGTTGAGAGGAACAGAGGCTGGAAGAAATTTATTAAGAAGGAATTCTCTCCTCTCTCTTTCTCTCTCTCCCTCTGTCTCTTTCTCTCTCGCATTCTTTCTTCTTTCCCCAAACAGTGAGCCCCAAGCTGGATTTTGGGCGAGGGAGGTCTCTTGAGCATTTGTCTCCTGTCCTACTGCAACAGCATGATTTCTACTTGACACAGAACTGGGTGGGAAGACCTGACTAAAATACCATTAGTATTATTTTTGTTACTGATATTATTATTACTATCTTTGATACCCCAAGTCAAATCAGCCACACCTATCACTTAGGTAACTACTCACCTTAATTCATTCTCAAACCTTATGCAGATACAATGATTCAATTGCACAGTCATTGTTTATCTTGATTACTCTGTAAACATTTTGAACATTAAACATTTTGCCTCCCGATCAGAGGGTAAGCCTCTTATAGTCAGGGAATGTGTCACTTGCTTGTTTTGGACTTCACAAGTGCTTAGTCCATGCACCACACCTAGTGGGCACTCAATACATACTACCACTGCTACTAGAGAAAGAAATTAGAGAGCAAGTGTGTAGGAAAAGGATCATATCCTATCTTTGCTGTCCTTAGATCGTTATCTAGGCAGGCAGCATGAATGAGAAATTAGCAAAAAAAAAAAAGAAAAAAATGAGGGGCAACTACCTATCATGTTTCAGACAAGAAAGAAGTTTTAGTTTGAGTACAAAGTGACTATCAGGAAACTAGAAAATGGGTTCACCCCTCCGGAGAACCTAAATATTGAGAACGAGCCAATAATCAATGAAAACCACTCTATCATATGCATCAGACCAGAAAGAGACCTTGCTATATTATGGTAAACCATGACTGACAAGATCTAACTTTCCCTGATTATTATATGAGGAGCTGAATACATCTTAAGATATGAGAATAGGCTTATAGCTGTTTTATCTTACTTTTGGAAAAAATTCTTCACCAGCATTGAGAAACAGACAGAGAAAAAGAGGGAGAGAGAGAGAAATCTTTTCAAGGAGAAAACCACAATCTCATTCCATTCTTCTGAACCAGAGCTGTGAGACTTGGCCAGATTCCAGAGAGTTGCTTTGTGAGATTTTAACTCTAGAAAATTTGTATGATTGCCCTTGTCTGTGGAATAGAACAGAAAGGCAATTTAAGATAAAGGATTTGTATTGCACATTGTATTATTGTCATTTGAAAGCATTTCTATTGTTTTTGTCTCCCTAATACCTGATAGTTTTTTGTGTAATGATTCATCTTGCCCCTTGCTGTTCTATCACCCCCCTTTAAATTACTAAAAGTTTCATAAACTGTGTTTTCGAGGCCCACTGTGTCCTTGACCCTCTGAACATTGTGCTGCTGCCCTAGAATTTCCTTTCTTGAGGTGGGCTGGTCTCTGAGGAAATCTGGACCAGTCTCTGCAGAACAGCTTTCCTCAGTTGACCCCACCCCCACTTTTTTTTTTTAATGATATTTGCTAATCGCATACTAAACCCTGGGGTAGATACAAGATAATGAGGTTGGACACAGTGCCTGTCCCACTCAGGGCTCACAATCTTAATCTCCATTTTATAATAGTAGTTATTATTATGGTATTTGTTAAGCACTTACTATGTGCCAAGCACTCTTCTGAGCACTGGAGTACATACAAAGTAATTAGGTTGGACATAGTCCCTGTCCCACAAAGGGCATATAGTCTTAATCCCCATTTTATAATAATAATAATAGTAGTATTTGTTAAGCGCTTACTATGTGCCAAGCACTAAGTGCTGGGGTAGATACAAGGTAATCAGGTTGTCCCATGTGAGGCTCACAGTCTTAATCCCCATTTTACAGATGAGGTCATTGAGGCACTGAGAAGTTAAGTAACTTGCCCAAGGTCACACGGCAGACAAGTGGCAGAGACGGCATTAGAACCCATGTCCTCTGACTCCCAAGCCCGGGCTTCTGCCACTAAGCCATACTGCACACTGCTTCTCTGATGAGGTAACTGAGGTCCAGAAGTGAAGTGACTTGCCCAAGGTGACACAACACAGAAGTGGTGGAGCCGGGACCAGAACCCAGGTCACCTGAATCCCAGGCCCGTGCATTTCCCACTAGGCCCCGCTGCTTCTCATTAAAGCCCCTCCTGACTGGGTCCTCTGATCAATCAATCAATCAATCATATTTGAGCACTTACTGTGTGCAGAGCACTGTACTAAGCGCTTGGGAAGTACAAGTTGGCAACATATAGAGACGGTCCCTACCCAACAGTGGGCTCACAGTCTAGAAGGGGGAGACAGAGAACAAAACAAAGCATAGTAACAAAATAAAATAAATAGAATAGATATGTACAAGTAAAATAGAGTAATAAATACGAACAAACATATATACATATATACAGGTGCTGTGGGGAAGGGAAGGAGGTAAGGCGGGGGGGATGCAGAGGGGGAGGAGGGGGAGAGGAAAGAGGGGGCTCAGTCTGGGAAGGCCTCCTGGAGGAGGTGAGCTCTCAGTAGGACCTTGAAGGGAGATAGAGAGCTAGCTTGACGGATGTGGGGAGGGAGGGCATTCCAGGCCAGGGGGATGACGTGGGCCAGGGGTCGACGGCGGGACAGGCGAGAACGAGGCACGGTGAGGAGATTAGCGGCAGAGGAGCGGAGGGTGCGGGCTGGGCTGTAGAAGGAAAGAAGGGAGGTGAGGTAGGAGGGGACGAGGTGATGGGGAGCCTTGAAGCCCAGGGTGAGGAGTTTCTGCCTGATGCGTAGGTTGATTGGTAACCACTGGAGATTTTTGAGGAGGGGAGTAACATGCCCAGAGCGTTTCTGGACAAAGACAATCCGGACAGCGGTGTGTGAAGTATGGATTGAAGTGGGGAGAGACAAGAGGATGGGAGATCGGAGAGGAGGCTGATACAGTAGTTCAGACGGGATAGGAGAAGAGCTTGAACGAGCAGGGTAGCAGTTTGGATGGAGAGGAAAGGGCGGATCTTGGCAATGTTGCGGAGCTGAGACCGGCAGGTTTTAGTGATGGCTTGGATTTGAGGGGTGAACGAGAGAGCGGAGTCGAGGATGACACCAAGGTTGCGGGCTTGTGAGACGGGAAGGATGGTAGTGTCGTCAACAGTGATGGGAAAGTCAGGGAGAGGGCAGGGTTTGGGAGGGAAGACAAGGAGTTCAGTCTTGGACATGTTGAGTTTTAGGTGGCGGGCAGACATCCAGATGGAGATGTCCTGAAGGCAGGAGGAGATGCGATCCTGGAGGGAGGGGGAGAGAGCAGGGGAAGAGATGTAGATTTGGGTGTCATCAGCATAGAGATGATAGTTGAAGCCGTGGGAGCGAATGAGTTCACCAAGGGAGTGAGTGTAGATCGAGAACACTCTGATGATGCTCTGACCTCGTACTTGGAAACTGAGGGAGCCGTGCAAGTCTCTCCCTTTCCCCTTCCTCTCCCCAACCCCTCACAAAACAGCTCTCAGTTTTGGCAGCTGGAAATTGTTACCCAGGATGCCTGGCTGCCTCACCAGCCTGGACCACTAACTGCAAGTTCAGGCCACCGCCCAGAGAAAGGGGCCCAGGCACAAACTGGTTTTGCGGGTCTCCCCAGTCACAGAGTCACATGATGGTGTTCCCTCAACTGGAGTCCTGAATCAGCCCCCTTTGCTTCTGGTGGACAAATTTTTTCTTCCTGACTCAGTCAGTAGCATTCACAAGGCTGCCGCATGGGCAGATAATAATAATTATAATTATGGTATTTGTTAAGCGCTTACTATGTTCCAGGCACTGTTTTAAGACCTGGGGTGGATACAAACAAATCGGGTGGGACACAGTCCCTGTCCCATGTGGGGCTCATAGTCTCAATCCCCATTTTACAGATGAGGGAATTGAGGCCCAGGGAAGTGAAATGACTTGCCCAAGGTGACAGAGCAGACAAGTGGAGGAGTCAGGATTAGAACTCAGGACCTTCTGACTCCCAGGCCCATGCTCTATCCAGTATGCCATGCTGTTTCTGAAGTTCTATTTTTTCATAGTCTTTGTTTAGCACTTACTATGTGCCACACTTAGAACAGTACTTGGCACATAGTAAGTGCTTAACAAATACCATTATTATTATTATTATCATTACTACACATTGGGGTAGATACAAGCCAATTGGGTTGGCAAGTCAAGTTCCACATGGGGCTCACAGTCTAAATCTCCATTTTACAGACGAGGTAACTGAGGCCCAGAGAAGTGAAGCGACTTGCCCAAGGTCACACAGCAGATGAAGCCGGGATTAGAACACAGGTCCTTCTGACTTCCAGGCCTGTGCTCTATCCACTAGACCACACTGTTCCCCTGTTGTAAGGCCTCACTACAAGCTCTTTAGAGACATTCTTGATCCACTCTCTCTCCCTCCCCCAGCTGCTCCCCTCTCCCCGGCTTGGCTTCTGCCCCATCCCCTTGTGCAGATTCAGCAATGGGAGCCGGACGGGGGAGCCAACAGAAAGAATATCCAGGATGACACTCTGCTGAGACCATTAGCTGTTTGCCCTGATTGCCTTTTCCTAAATGCAGCCACAGCCCAGAGCTCCAGAGGCGTAAACCCACAATGTGTGGGAGATCAACTTGATACGCAGGGAGATCTCTTTTTAGTGGTTCCAACTCTGAAAGTGAGCCCTGGCTCCCAATCTAAAGGAAAACAAGGTTTTCCTGAAGGAAATCAGGCAGCGGGTTTAACTAGCTGGTACCTCGGCCTCTCCCTTCATTTCCTCTTTGTCGGGTCTTCACCAGAGCAGAAGGGAGGGGTGGAGCGTATTAAATTTGGGGCACTGGTAAAATGTGGGCTGAGCCATGGTAAATTTAGTGGGGAGAATGGAATTTTTGCCACTGGATGGTGGCTTTGAAAACATTCTCCAGACTTTGCTCCTGTATTCATTGTTATGGCATTGGCGTCATTACGGATGAACTCAGAAGGCGCTGTAACCAAGGAGGAGGGAGAAGGCTCCGGCTGGTATCTCAGGGGAGAATCTGGCCACTTCCAACATCAATCATCCAGTCAGTAGTGATTCACTGAGTGCTTACTGTGTGCCCAGCACTGTATTTGGTGCTTGGGGAAGTCCAATACAGTAGAGTTGATGGACACGATCCCTGCCCACAAGGAGCTTATGGTCTAAAGCGGTAGACAGGTATTATAAAGTATTATATTAGAGGTATTATACAGGTATTATATTAGAGTTAGGGGAAATGGATATGTACCAAAGTGCTGTAGGGCTGGGGGTGAAGTGAATATCAAGTACTTACGGGGTGAAAGTCTAGGTGCATAGGGGAAATTGAGGACTTAGGGAAGGTCTTTTGGAGGAGATATGGTTTTAGGGTGACTTTGAAGGTGGGGAGAGTGGTGGTCTACTGGATATGAAGCAGTAGGGAGTTCCAGGCCAGAGGAAGGATGAGGGCAAGGGGTGAGGGTGGTGGGGGAGATATTCGATATTGAGATACATTAAGTTGGCAGTAGAGGAGCAAAAAGGGTGGACCGAGTTGCAGTAGGAAATATCGCTGTTGGCGGGGACCATGTCTACCAATTCTGTTATATTGTATTCTCCCAAGCACTTAATACAGTGCTCTTAATACTACTGACTGATTGATAGATTGAAATCATGGAGGTAAGTTAGGAGGGGGCAAGGCAATTGAGTGCTTTAAAGCCAATGATAAGGAGTTTCTGCATGATATGGAGGTGGCTGGGCAACCATTGGAGGTTTCTGAGGAGTGGGGAGACATGGACCAAACAGATTTTCTGAAAAATGATTCAGGGAGCAGAGTGAAGTATGGACTAGAGTCGGGAGTGACAGGAGTCACAGAGTTCAGTGAGGAGGCTGACGCAGAAGTCAAAGCAGGATACAAGTGCTTGGATCAGCGTGCTAGCAGTCTGGATGAATCAATCAATGGTATTTATTGTGCGCTTAGTGCGGAGCACTGTCTAAGCACTTGGGAGAGTACAATATAGCAGAATAAGCAGACTTGTTCCCTGCCCATAATGAGCTGGAGAAGAAGGGATGGATTCTGAGACACTGTGAAGGTAGAATCGACAGGATTTGGGGACAGACTGAACGTGCCAGGCCTGATCCAAATCCTAGCACCTGGAGAGGTCAGTCAGGTGTCTCCAGGAAGCTCTTTGGAAACCCAGTGAATGATATGATCTTTTGTTAGGCGATTTATGTTTCAGGACTCTTCCTGGTGAATGAAATAATAATGATATCTTGATTTGAATGACACTCTTCTTTACCCAAAGCACTTTCACATCAACTATTTCCAAAGGACTTTCACTTGAGTGATCTCATTTTATCCTCCCTCCATCTCTGTGAGACAGGGAGGGGCGAGGATAGTCATCATCCCCATTTTACAGATGAGGAAACTGAAGCCCAGAGAAGCTAAGTTACAGGCCCATCATTTTCGAGCAAGGGGAAGGCAGGTCTTCCAACTCCCAACATTGTTCTTTCCACTGTTACTAGGGAAAGGAGGAAAAGGGGAAGGGAGGGAGGGTCCTTTAACACTTTTACTCTTGAAATTTCCAGTAATTCACTGTGGTTCCAAACCAGAGAGCAAAGCAATTACCCATTGACATCACATTGCTCCCTCTCCAACAGCTTGTCCCAAGTGTGTTTACCACAAGAAAAGGAACCTGGAATTGGCCGCTTCATTTTTGTTTTTTTGTTTTTTTATGGTATTTGTTAAGCATTTACTATGTATCAAACACAGGGGTAGGTACAAGTTCATTAGGTCAAACACAGTCCCTGTCCTGCATGGGGCTCACAGTCTAAGTAGGAGGGAGAACAGGTAACCCCATTTTACAGTTGAGGAAACCGAGGTGCAGGGAAGTGAAGTGACTTGCCCAAGGTCACAAAGCAAACAATTGGCAGAGCCGGGATCAGAACTTAGGTCCTTCTCGCTCCTAGGTCTGAGCTCTATCCTCCAGGCCACACTACTTCCTTGTCAGAGGAATCCAAGCTTCAGCTGCAAGTTGACTCTAGCAAACTTTCATGGTGACCCTACTCTTCCTTTCATTGAGTCAGGCAGGTTGAGGAGTACACTCTGATTCCAAATACCACGACAGAAGTGAATGCAAAATCTCCCTTCAAAGTGGGTTGTTTCTCCACCTAAGGGACCAGGCAGAGACTTGTTTTAAATCTCTGCAGATGCTAGATCTGGTCAGAGAGGGAAAGAACCTCTGGACCCAAGGGAGAGGCGCAAGCCTTTCATTCATTCATTCAGTTGTATTTACTGACAGCTTACTGTGACCAGTCACACTGAGGGCCTAGGGGGGGTCCCTGCTACCTGCCCTCCACAAAATAATGATAATAATTATTATTATTATTACTATTAATATTATTATTAAGGTATTTGTTAAGCACTTACTATCATGCCAGGCACTGTACTAAGCACTGGAGTGGACACAAGCAAATCGGATTAGTGACTGTCCACGTGGGGCTCGTAATCTCATTCCCCATTTTACAGATGCTGTAACTGATGCACAGAGAAATGAAGTGACTTGCCCAAGGCCACACAGCAGACAAGTGGCAGAGCCAAGATTAGAATCCATGACCTTCTGGCTCCCAGGCCCGTGCTCTATCTACTGTGCCATGCTGCTTCCCTTCTGACTCAACGTCCAGGGCAGTGGAGTCCATTTCTCCAGCTCCAAAGCCCCCTCATCATTATGGTGCTGGGTAAGTGCTTACCATGTGCCAAGCACTGCACTAAGCACTGGGGTAGCTACAGGTTAATCAGGTTGGATACAGTCCCTGTCCCATATGGGGCTCACACTCTTAATCCTCGTTTTACAGATGACGTAACTGAGGCCCAGAGAAGTGAAGTGACACCTAAGGTCACAGAGAAGACAAGTGGCGGAGCCGGGATTAGAACCCAGCTCCTGACTCCTAGGCCCAGGCTCTATTCACTAAGCCAGGGCCACTTCCCTAGGGCTCATGAATCAATCAATCAATCATACTTACTGAGTACAGAGCACTGTCCTAAGCACTTGGGAGAGTACAATGTAAGAGAGTTTTTTAGTTTGTTTTAAATGTATTTGTTAAGCACTTACTATACTAAGCACCGGAGTAGATACAAACTAATCAGGTTGGACATAGTCCATGTCCCAGATGGGACTCACAGTCTTCATTCCCATTTTACAGATGAGGTAAATGAGGCCAAGATAAATTAAGTGAGTTGCCCAAGGTCACCCAGCAGACAAGTGGCAGAATGGGGATTAGAAACCAGCTCCTTCTGACTCCCAGCCCAGGCTCTATCCATTTAGCCACACTGCTTCTCAGCTGCCGTTTCCCACTCACAACAAGCTTACGGTCTAGAGGAAGGAGGCATCGCGGCAGTCTGGAGTTTGGCCAGGAACCCTGAGCATCAGACTGGGAAGTCCAAAGGCAGTCATGTAGACAGACAGGTCTCTCTGGGGCCAGGAATCCAATGCTGCCTCCTCTTCCTCCTCTTTCTCCTTCTTCTCCTCTTCCTCCTTACCGTTCAAGACAATTACAGGGAGCCAAACTGCGGAATGTGGCAGCCTTGCACTTTGAACTCAAAGCAGAGGGCATAGGGAGTGAGCTTTTCCCCAGGGGCAGCCCCAGAAGGGACCAGGAACATCCAGCAGATGTTCTGTCTCCAAAAGACTTCAGGCAGTGGGGTGAGGAGGCGGGATGGCACTGGGCCGGTTGGAGAGGAGGAGGGGGGCCCTTTCTGATGTCTGAATCAGATCCTTTCATCTCTTGCTCTTCCTTTCCTGTTTTCCAGGCTCACCACAGGAAATGGGCAACAGCCTGGGTGAAGCCGTCCCCTCCTCAGGGGTCACAGCTCGGTCACTTTCTGCATTTACTCGATGCCCATGGGCACGACGTGCCCCCAGCTGGGAGAGATTCAACATAAAGCTCTGCACGTGCACAGTAAGCTCTCAATAAATATGATGGATTGAATGAATGAAAGACAATTACCCTGCTGTCCCCTGGACTGTAAGCTCACTGTGGGCAGGGAATGTGTCTGTTAGATTGTTGTGTTCTACCTTTCCAAGATGCTAGCTATTACTTTGCTCTGCACATGGTAAGGGCCCAATAAATACAATTGTTTGGTTGACTGATTGATGTCCTGGGTCTGAGGTCTGTTTTGATAATCCTAGACCCAGAAAAGTGAACACCACTGGATGCAACTTTCTCAGACCAGCCAGGGCCTCATTTTATTAAAAATAATAATAATAATAATGGCATTTTTTAAGTGCTTACTATGTGCCAAGCACTGTTCTAAACGCTTGGGTAGATACAAGGTAATCACCTTGTCCCACGTGGGGCTCACACTTAATCCCCATTTTACAGATGAATAACTGAGGCAGAGAAGTTAAGTGGCTTATCCAAGGTCACTCAGCAGACAAGTGGCAGAGGCGGTATTAGAACCCATGGCGTCTGACTCCCAAGCCCGTGCTCTTTCAGCTAAGCCATGCATTTTGTTTGCTTTCCCCTAACTCTCTATTTTCCTGTCAGTAATCCAAATGAGGCCCAGTTCTGATAGCTGTCCAGATAACCAGCTTTTCAATGGAAGTAGAAAGGCCCAATCTAGAAAGCAAGAGGCTCACAATTTACACATTATTTGCAGGCTTCAGGCAGAACAGCAGGTCTATTATTAGTGGTCAGATCTTCTTTCTTCTTTAGTGTTTGTTAGCATCCCCAATTCCTCTGGGTCAGAGTGACTCTGAAGTATCTCCTTCTTCTATCAATAATAATAATAATGGAACTTGTTAAGCGCTTACTATGTGCCAAGCACTGTTCTAAGCACTGGAGTAGATACAAGTTAGTCTGGACACAGTTCCTGTCCCACATGGGGCTCACCCTCTTAATCCCCATTTTACAGATGAGGTAACTGAGGCCCAGAGAAGTGAAGTGACTTGCCCAAGGTCTCACAGCAGACATGTGGCAGAGCCGGGATTAGAAACTGGGTCCTTCTGACTCCCAGGCCTGTGCTCTATCCACTAAAGCCACACTGCTTCTCAATCACTATGCTGCTTCTCAATTACCCTGGTACAGGGATCCACACTCAATAAATTCATTCGATCGCATTTATTGAGCACTTACTGTGTGCAGAGCACTGTACTAAGTGCCTGGAAAGTAGTTCAGCAACAAATGGAGACAATCCCTGCCCACATCGTGCAGCCTCTAATGCTTTTCTTTCCTGGAAGCCACCGACCCCCAGTTATCTCCCTTCGGGCCTCCACCCTCACAGAGCAGGGAATTCAGCCAACAAGGGGCATGCTGGAAATGAGCAAAGAGGTCACCGTTGTGTGTGCCACACCCCTCCCCTTCCTCAGTCAATTCATCAATGTTATCATTGAACACTTTCTGAGTTAGTAGCACTGTAATACTAATAATAATTGTGGTATTTATTTTGCACTTACTATGCGTCAAGCACACGATAATCAGATGGGACACCAACTCTGTCCCACAGAAGACTCAATCTAAGTGGGAGGGAGAACATGTCATTTAATCCCCATTTTACAGATGAGGAAACTGGGACACTGAGAAGTTAAGTTAGTGGAAGGAGCAGGGGCATGGGAGTCAGAGGTTGTGGGTTCTAATCCCAGCTCTGCCACCTACCAGCTGTGTGACTTTGGGCAAGTCACTTAACTTCTCAGTGCCTCAGTTACCTCATCTGTAAAATGGGGATTAAGACTGTGAGCCCCATGTGGGACAACCTGATTACCTTTATCTACCTCAGCACTTAGAACAGTGCTTGGCACATAGTAAGCATTTAACAGATACTATCATTATTATTATTATTAAATGACACCTGAGGTCACACAGCTGGCAAGTGGCAGAGCAGGGATTAGAACTCAGTTTTCCCAGCTCTCAGCCCATGTTTTCTCCACTAGGCCACGTTGCTTTCCTGTATTAAGTGATTGGCAGAGTATAAAGAGCCAAACATGTCCGTCCCGCACTCTGGACTGTAAGCTGTTTGTGGGCAGGGTATGTGTCTGTTATATTGTCCTCTCCCTAGTGCTTAGTACAGTGCTCTGCATACAGTGAGGGCTCAATAAACATGACTGACTGGCTGACTGACATAATACCTGTCCCCAAGAAGCCTTCAACTGTCCACCTGCAGGAGGAGAGTCCAGAGGCAGAGGAGTTTCCCCCGCCAAAACTGGCCCCTTCTCCCTATTCTGTCTGGCTCATTCCAGCCCCAAGAAGTCAACTGCACCTTTGCAGCCTGGAGTCCTCTTTCTCAAAGCCATTAGTGCTGTTTCCCATTGGCCCAGCTGGATGGCTTTCCCCTCTCCAGCTCTCAATTCAGGACGAATAATTTTAGTAATACCTGTGGTATTTGTTCAGTGCTTAGTCTGTGTCAAGCATTGTATTAAGTACTGGGGTAGATGCAAGATAATAATAATTATGGTATTCGTTAAGCGCTTACTATGTGTCAGGCACTGTACTCAGCACCGGGATTGATACAAGAAAATTGGGTTGGACACAGTCCCTTGGCCCATTTGGGGCTCACAACCTCAATCCCCATTTAACAGATGACTTAACTGAGGAACAAAGAAGTGAAGTGACTTGCCAAGGTCACACAGCAGACAAGTGGAGCCGGGATTAGAAGCCACGTCCCTCCAACTCCCAGGCCCGTGCTCTAGCCACTACACCATGCTACCTCTCTAAATGATCAGGTCCCAAATGGGGTTCCCAGTCAAAGTAAAATGGGGATGAAGACTGTGAGCCCCATCTAGTACACGGACTGAGTCCAAACTGATTAGCTTTGTATGGACCCCAGTGCTTAGTACAGAGTTTGGCACTTAGTAAATGGTTGACAAATACCATTTTAAAAAAAAAGCGGGAGGGAGATCAGGTATTGAATCCCCATTTTGCAGATGAGGGAACTGAAGTACAGAGAAGTTAAAGTGACTTGTCCAGGGTCACTGAGCAGGTGAGTTGCTTAACCCAGGTCCTCTGACAGCCGGGCCCATGCTCTTCCCACTAGGCTGTGCTGTTTCTCCACATGGGCATTTTTTGGAACCAAAACTATCCCAAGAGACTCAAGCATTTCCCCATTGCTGAGATCGGCTCAGAAAACCACCCAGAGGATAATCGATAGTATTTACTGAGCCCTTCCTGGCTGCAGAGCACTGTACTAAGCGCTTGGGGGAATATGATAGTAGACATGGCCCCTGCCCTCAAGGAGCTTCTAATGATGATTGATTGTTGGTTGCATCTGTGGATCGCCCAGGCTCTCCAAAGCTTAGCTTTGCCCTCAAAAACAGAGTCTTGGCTGATCTCACCAAGGAAACAGGAGTGAAAGGATGGGGAGAGAAAGGAAGAAGCTACTTGAAAGATATTTGTAGGCTGAAAAACCTGAGGAGAGGAATCATGTCTAGCCATTCTTCTGTGTTGTGCTCTTTGAAGCACTACAAACAGTCCTCTGCAGGCAGTAAGTGCTCAATAAATAGTACTGATGTATTACCCTCTGGGCTCTTCCCTGAGGTGGTTCCGCCTCTGGGGGACACCAAGGCCACATGGGACAGTTCTATGGACAGACGTCCTGTTGGGAGCCTTCCAGTTCTAACAAATGTGAGAGCTGGAGATTCCTCAATTGACTCCAATATCACTCATTCAAGCATATTTTTAAGTACTTACTGAGTACAGATCACTGTACTAAGTGCTTGGGAGAGTAAAATACAACAATAAACAGACACATCTCCACAATGAGCTTAAAGGCTAGATGGCGGGGGAGACAGACTTTAATAGAAATAAATAAATTACAGTTATGTACATAAATGCTATGGGGCTGGGAGGGGGAATGAATAAAGCGCTTAGTACAGTGCTTTGCACATAGTAAGTGCTTAATAAATGCCATCGTATTATTATTATTATTATAAAGGGAGCAAGTCAGGGCAACGCAGAAGGGAGTGGGAGAAGAAAGGGGGGCTTAGAGAAGGCCTCTTGGAGGAGATGTGCCCTCAATAAGGTTTTGAAGAGTAATTTGGAGAGTAATTGTCGAATTTGAGGAGGGAAAGCGTTACAGGCCAGAGGCAGGATGTGGGCCAGGAGTCGGAGGCAAGATAGACAAGATGGAGGCACAGTGAGAAGATTAGCATTAGAGGATCGAAGCATGTTGGGGGATGTAAACTTGATAACATAGCCTTGCAAATACCACACCGCTCCATCTATAGCTAAACTAGCCGCCAAGCTCTAAGTCCCTGGCCCCTGGGAAACTAAAACAGGCACATTTGGGCAGACTGGACCTCCTTTTGGGGGTGTAGAGCCAGTAGATTACATCTGGTGCCCACTTTTCCCTGCTTCCCCAGAGATATCTCTGCCCCATGGAGCCCCCGAGAAATCCCAAACTTCCAGGTTCTTGGTTCAGTGGCAAAGGAAGTTGGCCCATACCCGGCCTGTCCAGATTCCCTGTTGGTTTTTCTGGCTCCTCCAGGCTAAGAGAAGGCAGCCATGCCTGGGTAGGCGTGGTTTCCGAGGAGCGGGGTGGCCAGTGAGGACAGCTGATGGATAGAGGTGGCTTCCCATTTTCCACAGTTGACTGCGGGCTCTACCAACTCCTCTAGGCGGCTATTATCTGAAGATTTCACATTCAATCACCCAGGGAACTCTCCTTTCCCTCATCCCTGCCAGCAGATCGAAAACAACGTGAGCACAATGGCTGAGCCACCCATTATGTGATGGACCTTCTCCATTTTCCCGCCACTCTGATCTGATGGTTCTTCCTCTCCGCCTCACTTGCTCACGGCTCCCAGATTTCTCTTCGCGTCTTAGACAACCACGACCACCACTGATGTAAGCTGACCACACCAAGCTCCCTTCCTCTCCCCTCTGTCCAGCTGTCCTATTTTGTTTTCTGTTTTGTTTTGTTTTTTGGTATTTGTTAAGTGCTTTACTATGTGCTACGCACTGTTCTAAGCCCTGGGGTGGATACAAGATAATTAGGACGGACACAATCCCTGTGCCACACAGGGCTCAAAGTCTGAATGGGAGAACAGGAATCGAATCCCTATCTTACAGATAAGAAAGCTGTGGCACAAAGAAGTGAAGTGACTTGCCCCAGATCACACGGCAGGCAGGGGGTAGAGCCGGGATTAGAACCCTGGTCCTCTGACTCTTAGCCCTGGGCTCTTTCCTCTCGGCCACACTGCTTCTCCGTCACCCGATCTTGAGGCTGAATTCCTGCTTTCTGTTTCCTCACCCAGGGGTGCCCCTCCCTGACAGGGGAGCCCCTCCCTAACAGGGGAGCCTGTGGCAGGTGGAGAACTTGGAAGTGAGAAGTGTGAGAAGTCTCACTGAAGGGGCTGAGCAGGAAAAGCCCTCAGATTGAACCCTTCACTTTGTGTGCCTCTTCATGGGGGCCTTTCCACCCCAAGCAGGGCTGAACTGAAGCACCCCCCCCAACACACACACACACACCCTCCCCCCCACCCCCTCTGTTGGGATCCTTAGCAGCACCCAAGCCACTGGTTTTTTCTCCCCCAAACCATAGTCCACCAAGCAAGTGCAAGTGTGAGAAGCCTATCTCCTCCAAGAAGCCTTCCCCAACTAAGCCCTCCTCTCTTCTCCTACTCCCTTCTGCGCTACTATTCCTTTCTCCTTCATTCATCCTCCCTTCCATTCCCGCAGCACATATGTATATATCTGTAATTTATTTATTTATATTCATGTCTGTCTCCCCCTCTAGACTGTGAGATCATTGTGGGCAGGAATGTGTCTGTTTGTTGTGATATTGTACTCTCCCAAGTGCTTAGTACAGTGAGTGCTTTGCACAAAGTAAGTGCTCAATAAATACAACAATGAATGAATGAAAGCAGCATGGCCTAGTGGATAGAGCCCAGGCCTGGGAGTCAGAAGGACCTGGGTTCTAATCCCTGCTCCGCCACTTCTCTGCTGTGTGACTTTGGGCAAGTCACTTCACTTCTCTGGGCCTCAGTTATCTCATCTGGAAAAAGGGGATTAAGACTGTGAGCCCTACATGGGCCATGGACTGCATCCAACCTGATGAGCTTGTATCCACCCCAGCGCTTGGTATAGAGGAAGCGCTTAAGGTCATGCAGCAGACAAGTGGTGGAAGCAGGATTAGAACCCTGGTCTTTTGGACTCCCAGGCCCATGCTCTATCCACACGGGCACATTGTTTCTTGACACCAGTGCTTAAAAACAGCGGTTTTCATTCATTCAATCCATAGTATTTATTGAGTGCTTACTGTGTGCAGAGCACTGTACTAAGCGCTTGGGAAGTACAAGTTGGCAACATATAGAGATCAATCAATCAATCAATCGTATTTATTGAGCGCTTACTATGTGCAGAGCACTGTACTAAGCGCTTGGGAAGTACAAATTGGCATCACATAGAGACAGTCCCTACCCAACAGTGGGCTCACAGTCTAAAAGGGGGAGACAGAGAACAGAACCAAACATACCAACAAAATAAAATAAGTAGGATAGAATTGTACAAGTAAAATAAATAAATAAATAAATAGAGTAATAAATATGTACAACCATATATACATATATACAGGTGCTGTGGGGAAGGGAAGGAGGTAAGACGGGGGGATGGAGAGGGGGACGAGGGGGAGAGGAAAGAAGGGGCTCAGTCTGGGAAGGCCTCCTGGAGGAGGTGAGCTCTCAGCAGGGCCTTGAAGGGAGGGAGAGAGCTAGCTTGGCGGATGGGCAGAGGGAGGGCATTCCAGGCCCGGGGGATGACGTGGGCCGGGGGTCGATGGCGGGACAGGCGAGAGCGAGGTACAGTGAGGAGATTAGCGGTGGAGGAGCGGAGGGTGCGGGCTGGGCAGTAGAAGGAGAGAAGGGAGGTGAGGTAGGAGGGGGCGAGGTGATGGACAGCCTTGAAGCCCAGGGTGAGGAGTTTCTGCTTGATGCGCAGATTGATCGGTAGCCATTGAAGTTTTTTGAGGAGGGGAGTAATATGTCCAGAGCGTTTCTGGACAAAGATAATCCGGGCAGCAGCATGAAGTATGGATTGAAGTGGAGAGAGACACGAGGATGGGAGATCAGAGAGAAGGCTAGTGCAGTAGTCCAGACGGGATAGGATGAGAGCTTGAATGAGCAGGGTAGCGGTTTGGATGGAGAGGAAAGGGCGGATCTTGGCAATGTTGCGGAGCTGAGACCGGCAGGTTTTGGTGACGGCTTGGATGTGAGGGGTGAATGAGAGAGCGGAGTCGAGGATGACACCAAGGTTGCGGGCTTGTGAGACGGGAAGGATGGTAGTGCCGTCAACAGAGATGGGAAAGTCAGGGAGAGGACAAGGTTTGGGAGGGAAGACAAGGAGCTCAGTCTTCGACATGTTGAGCTTTAGGTGGCGGGCGGACATCCAGATGGAGATGTCCTGAAGGCAGGAGGAGATGCGAGCCTGGAGGGAGGGGGAGAGAGCAGGGGCAGAGATGTAGATCTGGGTGTCATCAGCGTAGAGATGATAGTTGAAGCCGTGGGAGCGAATGAGGTCACCAAGGGAGTGAGTGTAGATTGAGAACAGAAGGGGACCAAGCACTGAACCTTGGGGAACCCCCACAGTAAGAGGATGGGAGGGGGAGGAGGAGCCTGCAAAAGAGACTGAGAAAGAACGACCGGAGAGATAAGAGGAGAACCAGGAGAGGACGGAGTCTGTGAAGCCAAGGTCAGATAACGTGTTGAGGAGAAGGGGGTGGTCCACAGTGTCAAAGGCAGCTGAGAGGTCGAGGAGGATTAGGACAGAGTAGGAGCCGTTGGATTTGGCAAGCAGGAGGTCATTGGTGACCTTTGAGAGCGCAGTTTCCGTGGAATGAAGGGGACGGAAGCCAGACTGGAGGGGGTCGAGGAGAGAGTTGTTGTTGAGGAATTCTAGGCAGCGCGTGTAGACAACTCGTTCAAGGAGTTTGGAAAGGAATGGTAGGAGGGATATGGATATGGGACGATAACTAGAAGGTGAGGTGGGGTCAAGAGAGGGTCCGTACCCAACAGCGGGCTCACAGTCTAGAAATTTGTTAAGAACTTACTATGCTCAAAGCACTGTTCTAAGCGCTGGGGAGGTTACAAGGTGATCAGGTTGTCCCACGGGGGACTCCCAGTTTTAATCCCCATTTTACAGATGAGGTAGCTGAGGCACAGAGAAGTGAAGTGATTTGCCCAAAGTCACACCCCTGACAGTTGGCGGATCCGGGATTTGAACCCATGACCTCTGACTCCAAAGCCCGTGCTCTTTCCACTGAGCCACGCTGAATGAAGGAAGTGGGAGAAGAGGAGAGGAGGGCTTAGTCAGGAAAAGCTTCTGACACATAGTAAGTGCTTAACAAATACCGTTATTATCATTATCATCATTATTATGAGTCGACATGTGAAATGGGCTAGCTGAGCTCAGACAGATGATGACAGAGGACAAAGACCCTGCCCCTCTTAGAAGGGACCTTTTCAACTTCCCTCCCAACCCACAGAGGCTGCATCCTGGCCTCTGGTCCACAAGTGGGAAGCAGGTGAAAAAACAGAAGCGGGGGTGGAGCGAACACAAACTAAACAGTGATGACTTAAAACAGCCCTGTGGATTAGCGCAAGCCCACAGGCTGTGAGCCAAAAAGAAACTGGAAAGTGGGCCATTAGCGATTTTAATGAAAGTTCCACTGATGGTCGTTAGCAATCAATAAGTCAATGTATTGAGCTCTTACTATGGGCACAGCACTGAACTAAACAGAGTAATAATAATAATGATGGCATTTGTTAAGCGCTTGCTATGTGCCAAGCAATCAAATCCATCAATTGTATTTATTGAGCGCTTACTGTGTGCAGAGCACTGTACTAAGCGCTTGGGAAGTACAAGTTGGCAACATATAGAGGCAGTCCCTACCCAACAGTGGGCTCACAGTCTAAAAGGGGGAGACAGAGAACAAAACCAAACATAACTAACAAAATAAAATAAATAGAATAGATATGTACAAGTAAAATAAATAAATAAATTTTATTTATTTTAGCACTGTTCTAAGCGCTGGAAGTACTCACCCCTGACCTAATCCCTGGACTCAGCCCTGACCTAAATGCTTAATATGTGCTTTCAGCAGAGTAAGCGCTCAATAGATGTGATTGATTGATTGCTTGATTGATAAGCTTTCAGGCATCTGTTTGTCTCCACACCCTGGTTCCCATTACCCTCCTGGGAGTGACAACAAATGCCCTTATAGATAAGGACCAAGAATCTACCAGCCTACAGATCCTTTCAGCAGCTCACCAGCCTCATAAACCATTTTTCAAAATGGCACTTGTTTCATGTTTTTTTAATAGTATCTGTTAATCACTTAACACTTAACAGTTGCCATGCACTGTACTAAGCGCTGGGGTAGATATATGTTAATGGGGTTGGACACGGTACCTGTCCCATTTACGGTTCACAGTCTTAATCCCCGTTTTGCTGATGAGGGAACTAAGGCATAGAAAAGTGAAGTGAAGGTCACACAGCAGACAAGTAGCAGAGCTGGGATTAGAACCTAGATCCTCTAACTTCCAGACCCATGCCCTTTGCAGTAGGCCAAGCTGCTTCTCAAATGCTGATTCGTTAAGCACTTACTACGAGTCAAACACCACTCTAATAATAATAATAATCATGGTATTTGTTAAGCGCTTACTATGTGCCAGGCACTGATCTAAGTGCTGGGGTGCATACAAGAAAATCGGGTTGCACACAGTTCCTGTCCCACAGGGGGCTCACAACCTCAAGCCTCATTTTACAGATGAGGTAACTGAGGCCCAGAGAAGTGAAGTGACTTGCCCAAGGTCACACAGCAGACATTTGGCAGAGCCAGGATTAGAACCCAGATCCTCCGACCCCCAGGCCCATGTTCTTTATTCTAGGCCATGCTGCTTCTCGGCCATGGGAACCAAAAGACGGGGCAATAGGGGAATTTCCCCTTCTTTCCTCCTGGCCCCCAGTCAGAGGCCATATGGAAGGCTGAGCAACAATGGGATCCATGTCTCTACAAGACTTTGGCTTGGCTGGAAGTTCCTGATCCCGCCCATCCCACTCTGATTTGAGTTTTCTCTGGGGCAGCAGAGATGGAGGCAGCTGCTCTGACACCCGCCTCTCGCTGGTTGACTCCAACGCTCCACCTCCTCCCTGCCTCTCGCTGGCACGAAGACAGAGCCCCTGGCCACTAACCACAGCCAAATTGGACAGTCCGGCCTCTTCCCAGGTATTTCTCTGTTCGTCTCTTCTGCCAGCATCGTCACAAAACCCAGGGAGGGAGGGAAGGGTCCCTCTCCCCCACCCCCCATGTTTTCCAGGTTCCTTTCCACTCATCAAGGCTTCCTGGTGGGGAAGCGCCGGGAGGGGCTCCCAACCCTCTAGCCGCAGCTGCAGCCAGACTCTGCAAGCAGCCAGAAGCCTAGAGTCAGACGGTCAATCATATTTATTGAGCGCTTACTGTGTGCAGGGCACTTTACTAAGTGCTGGGGAGAGTACAATAGAACAATATAACAGACACATTCCCTTCCCACAGCAAGCTTGCAGTCTAGATGAGGAGAGGCCAGAGCTCAGGCCTGGGAGTCGGAAGGACCTAGGTTATAGTTACGACTCCACCATGTATCTTCTGGGTGACCTTGGGCAAGTCACTTCACTTCTCTAGGCATCATCCGTAAAATGGGGATTAAGACTCTGAGCCCCCCTTTCCTCTTCTCCCACTCCCTTCTGCGCTGCCCTAACTTGCTCTCTTTGTTCTTCCCCCCCAGCCCCACAGCACGTATGTACATACCTGTCATTTTATTTATTAATTTATATTAATGTCTGCCTCCCCCTACTCCCTGCCAAGACTATAAATTCATTGTGGTGAATGTGTCTGTCTCTTGTTGTATTCTCCCAAGAATACAAGAATGTATTCTTGTTGTACTCTCCCAAGCCCCTAGTGCAGTGCTCTGCACACAGTAAGTGCTCAATAAATATGATTGAATGAATAAATAAATGAACGTCAGGAACTGCATCCACCAGGATTAGCTTGTATCTACCCCAGCTCTTAGAACAGTGCCTGGCACACAGTAAGCACATAACAAATACCATTAAAAAAATAAAAGAACTGCTCAGTTGAGTCAAGGAGTCTACCTTGGTCCTGGAAGGCCAGACTGAGAGGACTGTCACCCTGGTGACCCAGAGTTCTTGTTTCAGGGGGAACCACTCCCTAAATGAGGGGATGGCTACTGCGTTTGCTATTCTAAGTCTCTGCCCTGAGTTCTTCTCTTTCCCCTCCTTCCAGGGCAGCTCCTCCCCACCCTCAACACCGCCTACATTGGGAGGTTCAAGCTACCTTTTGCCCAACACATCTCAGCTCACCGCCTGAAGGCCAGGATCATCATTCATTCAATTGTGTTTATCGAGCACTTACCGTGTGCAAAGCACTGCATTAAGCACTTGGAAGAGTACAACAGAACAATAAAAAGTCACATTCCCTGGCCGCAATGAGCTTACGTGTCTGGGGGGAGACCAACCCGCAGCTCACGGCTCTGTCCTTGGCCGAGGGACTAAGCGGGGCTGGGTAATAATAATACTGGCATTTATTAAGCGCTTACTATGTGCAAAGCACTGTTCTAAGCGCTGGGGAAGTTACAAGGTGATCAGGTTGTCCCACGGGAGGGCTCACAGTCTTCATCCCCATTTTACAGATGAGGCAACTGAGGCCCAGAGAAGTTAAGTGACTTGCCCAAGGTCACAGAGCTGACAATTGGCGGAGCCAGGATTTGAACCCATGACCTCTGACTCCAAAGCCTGGGCTCTTTTCCACTGAGCCACACTGCAGTATGTCATAGGTCATTGATGGGGATGACCCACAGAAGCAGCTGCCCTAACTTCAGTAGATAATGTACAATGGGCCGTAATATATTATGTGCCAAGCACTGTTCTAAGCGTTGGGTTGTTGTTGATGTCGAGTTGTGTCCGACCCATAACGACGCCACGGACACATCTCTCCCAGAACGCCCCACTTCTATCAGCAATCGTTCTGGTAGTGTATCCATAGAGTTTTCTTGGACAAAATGCGGAACCATCTCATTCCGCGCAGTCAACTTGAGTTTCCTCCCTCGACTCTCTCCCATGCTGCTGCTGCCCAGCACAGGTGAGTTTGATTTTGAGCCGATTGCCTTCCACTCCCTAGCCACTGCCCAAGCTAGGAATGGAATGGGTATGCCTCTGCTTGACTTTCCCTCCTGTAGTTGAGACTGGTAGAGTGCTGGAAACTCTCCAGGTGCAACCCTGAGAGGGTAAAGCACTGGGATAGAGATAAGACAATCCACTCCAACATAGTCCTGGGCTCACTGTCTTAGGGGAAGGGAGAACGGGTAATTAATCCCCATTTTACAGATGAAGGAGCTGTGGGAGACCCTATGCTGAACCTTCCCACGGCACTCAGAGGGGTCAGATTCCAGGGGTCTGGGCCAGACGTGGGTGGGGGCCTGAGGAGATTCCAGTAACTCCCCTATTCCTCCTTTAGCTTCACTCTTCTAAGCACTTGGTCAGATACTGGGTGGAAAGGCCTGAATAAGTGTGTGTCCATCATTTACCTCTAGGTACTCTGGGAGGAAAATCTTGCTCACAAAACCCTCACCCTGGAAGGAAGCAAGAAGTCATCTCATCCATCCCCCTGATCCTAGCAAATCTGCCCTTCCCAAACGGATGAGACTCTCCTCCTTCAGAGGAGGTGATATCTCCCTCGCTCACTGATTTCAGAGTCAAGGAAGTTGGCAGGTTCTATCTTACATCTAACCTAAATACCTAATACCTACTACATAATACCTAAATACATCCAACCTAAATACCCTGTAGTTTAAACCATTTCCTCTTTCTGTGCATCTTCCACTATTTGAACTTGCACTTGGATTCAGACCCTTTATTCATCCCGCCCTCAACCCTACAGCACTTATGTCCACATCCATTATTTTAATGCCTGTCTCCCCTTCTATACTGTAAGCTCATTATGGGCAGGAAACACGTCTAATAATTCAGTTATATTTTACTCTTCCAAGCGCTTAGTACAATGCTCTGCACACAGTAAGTGCTCAAATACAATTGATTGAACTAGACACTAGGAGTCCAAAAGGAAACTTACTCCCCATTGTGTTCAGTGGTGCATCTGCCCCTTCATCCCCTTCCATCAGTCTTATTTATTGAGCACTTACTGTGTGCAGAGCACTGTATTAAGCGCTTGGGAGAGTACAGTAGAACAATATGACAGAGACATTCACTGCCCACAGTGAACTTACAGTCTAGGGGAGATACAAATATTAATGTAAATAAATAAATTACAGATAGGTACATAAGTCCTGGGGAGCTGGGAGGGGGGATGAATAAAGGGAGCTAGTCAGGGTGATGAAGAAGGGAGCAGGAGAAGAGAAAAGGAGGGCTTAGGGAAGGCCTCTTGGAGGAGGTGTGCCTTTAATAAGGCTTTGAGGGGTAAAGGGAGTCCTAGATCTTAGTGCAATTCTGGGCATATAGAAAGTACTTAACAGACATCATTATTAATAATAATAGTAATTATTGTTATTATTATTTTGGTATTTTTAAGCACTTACTATGTGTCAGAAACTAAATTCGGTTGGACACAGTCCCTGTCCCATATGGGGCTCACAGTCTCAATCCCCATTTTTCAGATAAAGTAACTGAGGCACAGAGAAGTGAAGTACATTGCCCAAAGTCACCAAGCAGACAAGTGGCAGAGCTAGAATTAGAACATATGACCTTCTGTCTCCCAGGTCTGTGCTTTGTCCACTATGCTACGCTCCTTCCCTATTATTATTATTTTTATCTTTCTCAGGCCCAGCCTGCTCCAAGAGAGCGAGGACCCACAGAGAGGAACCACAGAGAGGTTTCAGGGGTCACTCAGAGGAGAGTGCCCTCACTCCAGGGCTCGGGAGCTGGCTGCCCTTTGGGCCAGAGCCCTGGCTTGCTTCCGTTACGCTGGTGGCCAGTGAGACGCCCGTGTGGGAGGAACAAAGTGGGGGTAGCTTGGCCTGTGGCCACCCTCCGCCCCTCACAAGTCCAGCCCCAATTTGAGGGGAGCCCTCACCCGGGATGCCCAGCATCCAGGCCTGCCTGGGGGGTCGAGGCGCCAACTCAAAGCCAAGTGAGCATCAGCTACAGAGTGCCTAGAGGGCAGGGGCGGCCCCCAGTTCTAGAGTGCCCGGAAGCGTGGGCCTGCGAGCTGACATCATGCCCGCCTCTATGCGGGGCCATTAGCGTCATCTCCTCATCACCCGCCACCCCCACGTCCCTGCGGACCCGACGCGTCCTGCGCTAGATGGGGCAGAGGGTGGGTCCTGGGCAGAGCCAGCTCGGGGGGAAAAGGGGAGGGGAGATCAAGATGACTGACTCCCTCCAAAACTGAGATTGATCCCCCAAGCCTGGCTGGACTCACATTCCAGAAGGTCCCTCGTATTTCCTCCTCTGGTCCACAGTTCCTGGCAGCCAAGACTTGCCCGGGCCACACAGAGAGATTTATACTTGTTCTCCCTCTCCCCCTCCCCCTCTCTGCCTCCCCTCTCTTCTTCCCTCCCCAGTCCAGGGCTTCAGATAAATTGGCACTTCGGGACCAAAGAGTGAACCACAGTTTGACCCAACAGAGAGGGCACAGGACTGAGAGGCTGGAAACCTGAGTTCCAATCCCATCTCTGCCACTCACCTGCTGTGTGACCTTGGGCAAGTCACTTAAAATCTCTGAGCCACAGTTTCTTCCATCTGTTAAATGGAGATTCAATACCTCTAATCGCTCCCCATTACATTGTGAGACCCAGGTGGGACACGGACTGTCTGTTCAGATTGTCCCCTGCCTACCAGAGCACTTAGCACAGTGTTTGGTATATAGTAAGCACTTAAATACCCCAGTGATTATTATTATTAATATTAAGCATGAGGCCCCTAGTTTTGTGGGTTAGACAGGAGATGGAGTGGGGGGATGGAGGGGAAAGAAGCAGCATGGCCTAGTGGAAAGAGCACAGCCTGGGAGTCAGAAGATCTGAGCTCTAATCCCAGCTCCTCCACATACCTGCTGTGTGACCTTGGGCAAATCATTTCTAGACTGTGAGCCCACTGTTGGGTAGGGACCGGCTCTATATGTTGATAACTTGTACTTCCCAAGTGCTTAGTACAGTGCTCTGCACACAGTAAGCGCTCAATAGATACAATTGATTGATTTCCCTTCTCTGTGCCTCACTTCTCTCATCTGCAAAATGTGGATTCAATGCCTTTTCTCCCTCCTGCTTAGACTGTGAGCCCCATACACGACCTGGTTATCTTGTAACTATCCCTGTGCTTAGTACAGCACTTGGCACATACTAAGCACTTGACAAATACCACAATTATAAAAGAGCATCTGTCTCAAGGGACAGTTGGTGGTCCCTGGGGAAGGGTGAGGGGGCTGGCAACTTGATGGCCTTGGGATCCCTCATTCTGCTGAACGTCCTTAAGGGCTCATTAACCAAGGGGTGGAGGCAGGGGAACAAGGCACTACTTACCCCTTGTAGTCCAGGAGACCTTCCTTTCTGAGTCTGGTGGGCCCACCTCACTGAGTCTGTCAGCCTTGGCAGGAGGAACTAGAGCTCAAGGAGCCCAAAGAGTTGGGTAGGTGTAAAGATGTGAAACTACAACACTACTCTTCCGCAGGTTCCCGCCCTCTGCCCCATAGGTGTCAGGTTACCCCTGCCCCCCCACCTAGCTCCTGGGTGGTAGATAGCTTAGCCTTATGTGATTCAGGTTTTCCCTGTTCCTTCCCCCTAATGAGAGCCAGCTGCCCCCCAAACTGAGCAGAACAGTCCCGCCAGGGCATAATTGGTGTGCCTCCCAGCCGCGGTTCCAGGGGCTGTTTGGATAAGTCCTGCCCGCCTCCAGGCCAGTAGACACGTGATCCTCGGGAAGTCAGCCCAGTCCCACCCAGTTTCCAGGAGCCAGCATCACTGGGTCACTAGCTGCTTTGGTAAAGGTGGGGGCTATTGTACAGGGCCCCATTTCTGTCGATAGTCGCTAGCGTCTAGGCCATGCCGCCCCAGGACATCAGCCTCCACCTCCCCAAATCTTCCCTGATGCCCTCCCTACCCCCCTATCCCTCAGCCCGGCTTGGGAAAGTACAATACAACAATGAACAGTGACAAACCCTGCCCACAGTCTAGAGGGGTCACCTCCTGCAGCCTGAGTCAAGTGCAGGTATGCTCACAAACACACACACACCTTCCCCCGGCCCCCCTGCCCATATCGTATATCGTAAAGGTCCTGTGTGCCTTTAAAAGTCAAAACGTAAATAAGTTCAGAGAATAAAGAAGAAAATATCAAGGGAGCATTTTGAATTCCTGGAAGAAAGGCCTGGACAGAAAGGGTACGTGCGTATTACTTTTGTCTCCATGAGTCACGTCATGGCTGAGGATTCACTGGAGTATAGCCTCATGAGTTCGTGTGTGGACGTATATTGGTGGGAGGGTGAGAACGTGTGTGTGTGTGTGTGTGTGTGTGTGCGCGCGTGCTCGCCCACGCAGTCCCACGTAACACATACCAGGGATCTCTTTCAGTTTCCCTGCACCACTTTGATGATCTGCCTTATTAATCCACGCCTGGCCCAGAGGCCTAGCCGGGAAAGGGTGAATTTTAAAGAGGACTAAATAAATCAAGCAGGACAATCTCTCTTCTGGGCTGAGGGGGAAGGATTCCGGGTGGAGGCGGAAGGGGTTCTCCCCGTCCGGCTGCAGCCCCATGTGCCCACAACCCCATCTGCCCAAAGCCCTGCCCTTCACGTGTTCATTTCCACCTCTTGGCTCTTCCCTCCCGCTCTGGGCTCTGCCACCCCACGCCCAGGCCTCTGCCGCAACAAGGCCCTCTCCGTCTCCGCCGCCGAGGATATTTGTAAAGATGAGCCGATTCTCCCGAGGAGCAGGCCAAGGCCCCGACAACACCACCCCCGCTCAGGTCCCAGCCAAGGGGCAGCTCCACGCTGAGTCCTGAAAGTCACTAACGGCTTGTTCGGGCCTTCCGCCACCCCCTTTTCCTCCCCCTCCCCAACTTGCTACCGCTTCTCCGCAGTGAGGCAGCAGGACGGTCCAGCTGACTGAGACTCCTGCCCTCTCCCGCCAACCAGGTCCCCACCAACCTCTCCCGAACACCCTCCCTGCCCCGCCAACCAATTACACCAAGGCCCCTGGAGCCAAGGGACAGCCACCACAGCTTTCCAGAGCTCCCCGAGCAAGAGTCCCATAGTCCTCTGCTCCTAATCTCTGCCCCTTTCCCCCAGGCTCAACCACGTGAGCTGAATCCTTACTGCCCTTCCAGAAGCGGGCAGAGCGTCCCGTTCTCTTCCAAGGATTTCCGGGCAACTGCTGGCCCCTGCTCCCAGACCTCGTTGTCCAACATCTTGGTATGACAGGGCTAAAAGCACGGCCTAGTAGCTAAAGCACGGGCCTGGGAGCCAGAAGGCTCTGGGTTCTAATCCCGGCTCTGCCAGTTGTCTGCTATGTGACCTTGGGCAAGTCACTTCACTTCTCTGGGCCTCGGTTCCCTCATCTGTAAAATGGGGATGAAAAACCGTGAGCCCCATGCGGGACAGGGACTGTGTCCAACCTGATCGGCTTGTATCTTCCCCAGTGCTTAGTACAGTGCCTGGACCGTCGTAAGCGCTTAACAAATACCATTATTACCGTTATTATTAGAAGGGGGCTTCTCCCAGGTCCCTGACCCTCCCAGGCTCTAATCTGGCTCCCGTACAGCAGAGGAGGAAGCCCAGACCCCTGCATTCCACACGGCTGACTCCGGCTCAACAAGACTGAGAGAGGAGGTACTGGGGGCTTCACTTTCCATAGTTCCCCCTGACCCCGGTTGCAGGGCGCTCAGTACTGCACGCTCCTCCACCACTCCCCGCAGGGAGGTAGGGTAGGACGCTTGGCTGCTGGCGGGTCCCCAAAACAGAGACAGCTCGGCTGACGGTCAACAGAGCCCCCCGCGACCACCCCGGGACCCTTCCGTGGATGTATCGGGGTGGGTGGTGAGTAGGCCCAGAGGTTTTCCTGGGTGTTTTTCTTTTCAAAGGTATCATTTCTAGACTGTAAGCCCGTTGTTGGGTAGGGCCCGTCTCTATAGGTTGCCGAGTTGTACTTCCAAAGCGCTTAGTATAGTGCTCTGCACACGGTAAGCGCTCAATACATACGATTGAATGAATTTAAGCCCTTACTCTGTGCCAGGCACTGTACTGAGCGCCGGGGTAGCTACAAACCAATCAGGTTGGCTTCGATCCACGTCGCTGTCTCAATCCCCATTTCACAGATGAGGGAACCAAAGGGAGGGGAGGGGGGTCTCTGCAGAAGTTACCTCCCCCTTCCACCATACTCCCGCCCCCTTCATGCTCTTACACACACACAGACACACCCACCCACCCACACAGACACACACAATCAATCAATCGTGTTTATTGAGCGCTTACTGTGTGCTGAGCACTGTACTAAGCGCTTGGGAAGTATAAGTTGGCAACATTGAGAGACAGTCCCTACCCAACAGTGGGCTCACAGTCCAAAAGCCATGCCTGCACTATTTGTGAGGAGGGGTCCTATCATCAGGAGCCACCTGTAGAGATCGAGGGGAGCCCCCCGCCCCCGGGGTGGCCGCAGGGGGGACGGGACGGCGGGGAGGGAATCATCCGCAGCCCCCGGGCCCACCCGCTCCTTGCAAGGCCAACCGTGCCAACTTTTGGACGCCTTGGCCGTCCAGCGCGGGGGAGGCCGGGCCCAGGGGCGACCCCCGACCCGCTGCAGCCTCCCCTGCCCCCCGGGAGGATCCCCCAGCCCCGTTGCCGGGGCGTCACTCACGGTCACAGGCTGGGCACGGGACGGGCAGGACCGGAGGGACCGGCGGGTGGGCAGGACAGGCCGCGGGACTGTTTTGAAGCTCTGGGGCCGGGGCTCCCTCCTCCTCCTCCTCCCCTCCTCCCTCCGGCCCGGAGCCCCCGCCCCCAGGCCGCTGATGTCAGCAGCTGGCCAGGCGGGAAGGCAGGAGGGAGGAGGGGAATACCCAGCCCTAAGGACACCTCCATTCACCCACCCCTTCCTTCTTTCCTTCCCTCCATCGTACTTACTTGTACGTATCTATTCTGTTTATTTTATTTTGTTAGCATGTTTGGTTTTGTTCTCTGTCTCCCCCTCTTAGACTGTGAGCCCACTGTTGGGTAGGGACTGTCTCTATATGTTGCCAGCTTGTACTTCCCAAGCGCTTAGTACGGTGCTCTGCACACAGTAAGCGCTCAATAAATCATCATCAATCGTATTTATTGAGCGCTTACTATGTGCAGAGCACGGTACTAAGCGCTTGGGAAGTACAGATTGGCAACATATAGAGACAGTCCCTACCCAACGGTGGGCTTTAGACTGATTGATTACTGAGCACGCTCACTCTGCGCAGAAAACTGGACTACGCGCTTAGCCCCCATTCATCCGCTCGATCGTATTTATCGAGAGCCTACTGTGTGCAGAGCGCTGTACTAAGCGCTTAGCCCTCATTCATTCACTTGATCGTATTTATTGAACGCTTAGCCCTCATTCATTCACTCGATCGTATTTATTGAGCTCTTACTGTGTGCAGAGCTCTATACTAAGCGCTTAGCCCTCATTCATTCACTTGATCGTATTTATTGAACGCTTAGCCCTCATTCATTCACTCGATCGTATCTATTGAGCGCTTACTGTGTGCAGAGCTCTATACTAAGCGCTTAGTCCTCATTCATTCACGATCGTTTTTATTGAACGCTTAGCCCTTATTCATTCACTCGATCGTATTTATTGAGCGCTTACTGTGTGCAGAGCTCTATACTAAGCGCTTAGTCCTCATTCATTCACTTGATCGTATTTATTGAACGCTTAGCCCTCATTCATTCACTCGATCGTATCTATTGAGCGCTTACTGTGTGCAGAGCTCTATACTAAGCGCTTAGTCCTCATTCATTCACTTGATCGTATTTATTGAACGCTTAGCCCTCATTCATTCACTCGATCGTATCTATTGAGCGCTTACTGTGTGCAGAGCTCTATACTAAGCGCTTAGCCCTCATTCATTCACTTGATCGTTTTTATTGAACGCTTAGCCCTCATTCATTCACTCGATCGTATTTATTGAGCGCTTACTGTGTGCAGAGCTCTATACTAAGCGCTTAGTCCTCATTCATTCACTCGATCGTATTTATTGAGCTTTTACTGTGTGCAGAGCTCTATACTAAGCGCTTAGCCCTCATTCATTCACTTGATCGTATTTATTGAACGCTTAGCCCTCATTCATTCACTCGATCGTATTTATTGAGCGCTTACTGTGTTCAGAGCGCTATACTACGCGCTTGGCCCTCATTCATTCATTCCATCGTATTTGTTGAGCGCTTACTGTGTACAGAGCTCTATACTAAGCGCTTAGCCCTGAGCCCACTGTTTCTAGACTGTGAGCCCACTGTTGGGTAGGGACTGTCTCTGTATGTTGCCAACTTGTACTTCCCAAGCGCTTAGTACAGTGCTATGCACACAGTAAGCGCTCAATAAATACGATTGATTGATTCATTCATTCATTCACTCGATCGTATTTATTGAGCGCTTAGCTCTCATTCATTCATACCATAGTATTTGTTGAGCGCTTACTGTGTACGGAGCTCTATACTAAGCACTTAGCCCTCATTTATTCACTCGATCGTATTTATTGAGCGCTTAGTCCGCATTCATTCATTCGATTGTATTTATTGAGCGCTTAATATGTGTAAAGTATTATACTAAGCTCTTAGCCCTCATTC
This sequence comes from Tachyglossus aculeatus, assembly GCF_015852505.1. Lineage (NCBI taxonomy): Eukaryota > Metazoa > Chordata > Mammalia > Monotremata > Tachyglossidae > Tachyglossus > Tachyglossus aculeatus. Next base: position 75,860,719 of record NC_052086.1, read on the forward strand.
ATTCACTCGATCGTATTTATTTCCAAGCGCTTAGTACAACGCTGTTCACACAGTAAGCGCTCAATAAATATGATTGAATGAATGAATGAATTGAGCGCTTACTGTATACAGAGTGCTGTATTACGCAGTTAGCCCCCATTCATTCACTCGATCGTATTTATTGATCGCTTACTGTGTGCAGAACACTGGACTACACGCCTAGCCCTCATTCATTCATTCGATCGTATTTATTCAGTGCTTACTGTGTACAGAGCACTATACTAAGCGCTTAGCCCTCACTCATTCACTCGACCGTATTTATTTCCAAGCGCTTAGTACAGCACTCTGCACACAGTAAGCGCTCAATAAATATGATTGAATGAATTGAGTGCTTACTGTGTGCAGAGCGCTATACTATGCGCTTAGCCCCCATTCATTCACTCGATCATATTTATTGATCGCTTACTGTGTGCAGAGCGCTATACTAAGTGCTTAGCCCTCATTCAGTTATTCAATCACTTTTACTGAGTGCTTACTGTGTGCAGAACACTGTACTAAGCGCTTGGAAAGTACAATTCAGCAACAAAGAGAGACAATCCCTGCCCAGCACACACCCACAGTCTAGAAGGGGGGAGACAAACATCATTCATTCAATCGTATTTATTGAGGGCTTACTGTGTGCAGAGTACTGTACTTAGTGCTTACATCAAAACAAGTAAACATACATCAGTAGCATCATTATAAATAAATAGAATTATAGATACATACACATCATTAATATAAATAAATAGAATTATAGATATGTACATATATACACAAGTGCTATGGGGGGGGAGGGGTAATAATAATAATAATAATGGTATTTGTTGAGTGCTTACTGTGCCAAGCACCATTATAAGCGCTGGGGTAGATACAAGGTAATCAGGTTGTCCTACGTGGGGCTCACAGTCTTCATCCCCATTTTACAGATGAGTTAACTGAGGCACCGAGAAATTAAGTGACTTCTCCAAAGTTACACAGCTGACAAGTGGCGGAGCCGGGATTAGGACCCATGACTTCTGACTCCCAAGCCCAGGCTCTTTCCACTGAGCCATGCTGCTTAGAGCAGAGGGAGCGGGTGGGGGTGATGGAGAGGGGAGGAGGACCAGAGGAAAAGGGAGGGGGCTCAGTCTGTGAAGGCCTCCTGGAGGAGGTGAGCTCTCAGTAGGGCTCTGAAGAGGGGAAGAGAGCTAATTTGGCAGATGTGCGGAGGGAGGGCATTTCAGGCCAGAGGTAGGACTTGGGCCTGGGGTCGATGGTGGGACAGGCGAGAACAAGGCCCAGTGAGGAGGTGAGCGGCACTAGAGGAGCAGAGTGTGTGGGCTGGGCTGGAGAAGGAGAGAAGGGAGGTGAGTTAAGTGGGGGCAAGGTGATGTCATGAGCCCATCGTGCCCCAGGGAAAACTACGTGCAACTCTGTGCCAAAGGCTCCAGAAAAATTCTGCAGATGAAGAACCCCAGGGACTTCACTGCCCCGCACCTCAACACCACCTTTGCTTTTCTTCCCATCTCCCCGCCCCATACCACATAATAATAATGGTATTTGTTCAGCGCTTACTATGTGCCACGCACTGTACTAAGCACTGGGGTGGATACAAGATAATAATAATAATGGTATTTGTTCAGTGCTTACTATGGGTCACACACTGTACTAAACACTGGGGTGGAAACAAGATAATAGTGATATTTGTTCAGCACTTACTATGCGCTACACACTGTACTTAGCGCTGGGGTGGATGCAAGCAGATGGAGTTGGACACAGTCCCTGTCCCACATGGGGCTGGCTCATGGTCTCAATCCCCATTTTACAGATGAGATAACTTCGGTATAGAGAAGTGAGGTGACTTGCCCAGGGCCACACAGCAGTCAAGTGGCAGAGATGGGATTAGGATCCAGGTCCTTCTGACTCCCAGGCCAGTGGTCTATCCACTATGCCAGCTGCTTCTCATCTATATCTGTATATAGTTGTCATTTCATTTATTTATATTGATGCCTGTTTACTTCTACTGATGTCTGACTCCCCCCTGCCTCCCAGACTGCTGTATCTGCTGTGTGGCCTTGGGAAAGCCACTCAACCTCTCTGTGCCTCAGTTACTTCATCTGTAAAGTGGGGATGAAGTCTGTGAGCCCCACGTGGGACAACCTGATAACCTTGTATCTACTCCAGTGCTTAGAACAGTGCTTGGCACATAGTAAGCGCTTAGCAAATACCATAATTATTGTTGTTATTAGACTGTGAGCTCATTGTGGGCAGGGATTGCCTCCCTTTTTTGCTGTATTGTATTTTCCCAAGCGCTTAGTACGGTGCTCTGCACATAGTAAGTGCTCAATAAATATGATTGATTGACCCTGGATACCCCAAGCCTCCCCGCCAACCCAAACACTGCAAGAGCATCCCTGGGTTGTGGAGAGGGGCCTCTAGGCCAGGGACTTCCCTCCCCCACATTCCTCAGTGCCCCCTTCCCCACCTCCTCTGGGAGATTTTCTGGACACTGGCTATGGTGAGGTACCCCCCAAAACACAGGAGCACAGTTCCCCCTCTCCAACCCTGGGCCCTGGGAGGGGGCTGCGGGGCAAGCCACACAGATTGCAGGGCAGTGGGAGATGCCCCCAAGCCTCTCAAGACCCCCCCAAACCCTCCCCGCCCACTGGAGCGCCTGGGAGAGCCCAATCAGGGGGTCATTCAATCATATCAATGGAGCATTTACTCCAGTTGAATTCAGCCCAAACCCAGAAGCTGGAGAGAAGTTGCCCTTTCCACAAGCTTGGGGAAAAAGGGATCACATCCTAAAGAAATATCCTCTCCCCTCCCCTCCTCTCCTGCCCATCTGGGACCTGCTCTGTCAACTCTCCTGCTCCTGAACTCCTTCCTCTTCCCTCTGTCTAGAACATCCTACTCTTCACCTCCCCAAGCCTTCAAGCAGTCGATCAATCCATCAGTGGTATTTATTGAGCTCTTACTGTGTGCAGAGCACTGTACTATGCGCTTGGAGAGTACAACATAACAGAGTTCGTAGACACTTTCCCTGCCCACAACGAGCTTACAGTCTAGAGACTACCCGTGCCCCTTCCCATTTCCAAAGTCCTTTCCAAAAGCCACTTTCACCAGGAAGCATTCCTTGAGCCGTCTACACGCGCTGCCTCGAATTCCTCAACACCAACTCTCTCCTCGACCCTCTCCAGTCTGGCTTCCATCCCCTACATTCCACAGAAACTGCCCTCTCAAAGGTCTCCAATGACCTCCTGCTTGCCAAATTCAACGGCTCATACTCTGTCCTAATCCTCCTCGACCTCTCAACTGCCTTCGACACTGTGGACCACCCACTTCTCCTCAACACACTATCCAACCTTGGCTTCACTGACTTCGTCCTCTCCTGGTTCTCCTCTTATCTCTCCGGTCCTTCATTCTCAGTCTCTTTTGCAGGCTCCTCCTCCCCCTCCCATCCCTTTACTGTGGGGGTTTCCCAAGGTTCGGTTCTTGGTCCCCTTCTGTTCTCGATCTACACTCACTCCCTTGGTGACCTCATTCGCTCCCACGGCTTCAACTATCATCTCTACACTGATGACACCCAGATCTACATCTCTGCCCCTGCTCTCTCCCCCTCCCTCCAGGCTCACATCTCCTCCTGCCTTCAGGACATCTCCATCTGGATGTCTGCCCACCACCTAAAACTCAACATGTCCAAGACTGAACTCCTTGTCTTCCCTCCCAAACCCTGCCCTCTCCCTGACTTTCCCATCACCGTTGACGGCACTACCATCCTTCCCGTCTCACAAGCCCGCAACCTTGGTGTCATCTTCGACTCCGTTCTCTCATTCACCCCTCACATCCAAGCCGTCACCAAATCCTGCTGGTCTCAGCTCTGCAACATTGCCAAGATCCGCCCTTTCCTCTCCATCCAAACCGCTACCCTGCTCGTTCAAGCTCTCATCCTATCCCGTCTGGACTACTGTATCAGCCTCCTCTCCGATCTCCATCCTCTTGTCTCTCCCCATTTCAATCCATACTTCACGCCGCTGCCCGGATTGTCTTTGTCCAGAAATGCTCTGGGCATGTTACTCCCCTCCTCAAAAATCTCCAGTGGCTACCAATTAACCTACGCATCAGGCAGAAACTCCTGACCCTGGGCTTCAAGGCTCTCCATCACCTTGTCCCCTCCTACCTCACCTCCCTTCTCTCCTTCTACAGCCCAGCCCGCACCCTCCGCTCCTCTGCCGCTAATCTCCTCACCGTGCCTCGTTCTCGCCTGTCCCACCGTCGACCCCCGGCCCATGTCATCTCCCTGGCCTGGAATGCCCTCCCTCCGCACATCTGCCAAGCTAGCTCTCTTCCTCCCTTCAAGGCCCTACCGAGAGCTCACCTCCTCCAGGAGGCCTTCCCAGACTGAGCCCCTTCCTTCCTCTCCCCCTCCTCCCCCTCTCCATCCCCCCTGCCTTACCTCCTTCCCTTCCCCACAGCACCTGTATACATGTATATATGTTTGTACATATTTATTACTCTATTTTACTTGTACATATCTAATCTATTCATTTTATTTTGTTAATATGTTTGGTTTTATTCTCTGTCTCCCCCTTCTAGACTGTGAGCCCACTGTTGGGTAGGGACCGTCTCTATATGCTGCCAAATTGTACTTCCCAAGCGCATAGTACAGTGCTCTGCACACAGTAAGCACTCAGTAAATACGATTGATTGATTGATTGATTGATTACTTCCCCAACCTTCCTAGTTGTGCCATCCCTTCAGCCGCCTCCACACTTCTATATTTATCTGGAAGGATTCTTTTGTTTGTTTGTTTTGTTTACACATTCGAGTTCATTATGTATTTATTTTCTCTCACTTTTTGTTTGTCTGCTCTCTCCACCATTCGATTGTAATTTCCTTTGGGGCAGGGTCTTTGTCTTTCATTCCTTTTGTGTGTTTATGCAAACACCTAGTAATTGCTCTACCCTCAGTGAGAATTCCGTGAGTACCAGATACTGATTCTTCAATCTCCAGGGTTTCTCTAACCCTCCTGGAGCTACTCTTGTGGGTGGGTATATCCCTTCAAGCCCCTCAGTGGGCACCCATCTGGATTGGCATCTTTATCACATCCATGTGATGACTGAGGAGAGAAGAAGTGTTGCCTAATGAATAGAGCACCAGTCTGGAAGTCAGAAGGACCTGGGTTCTAATCCCGGCTCAGCCGCTTGTCTGTTGTGTGATCCTGGGCTAGTCACTTCACTTCTCTCTGACAAAGTTATCTCATCTATGAAATGGGATTTAAGACTGTGAGCCCAGCGTGGGCTATGGACGGTGTCCAACCTCATTCATTCATTCGTTCATTCATTCATTCAATCGTATTTATTGAGCACTTACTGTGTGCTGAGCACTGTACTTAGTGCTTGGAAAGTACAATACAGCAATGAAGAAAGACAGTCCCTGCCCACAACGAGCTCACAGTCTAGATTAACTTGTATCTACTTCAGCGCTTAGTACAGTGCCTGGCACATAGTAAGTGCTTAACAAATATCATTTACCCCCCCCAAAAAAGGAACTAGGTTGACTGCCCCCAGAGTGTCAGCTGACTTCAATGGGACCTCTCTTCCATTGCAGTGACAATTTTCCCACTGGACAGTGGAGATAAATTCCTATGAGAGACTGAGATTGTTTAGTTCGGAGAAGAGATTTATCTGAGACAAAATGACGAAAGCAAACACTGAATTAGACAATCAAGGGAGTTTATGGAATCTCCAGGATGGACCCTGCAGGAGGCAGAGGGTTGGACTAGATGATCTTTAAATGCCTCTTCTAGTGTAAGAAGCACAGACCCGGGAGTCCCGGGATCTTTATCTCATCTGTAAAATGGGGATTAAGACTCTCAGCCCCATGCAGAACAGGAACTCGGTCCAACTTGATTAGCTTGTATCTACACCAGTGCTTAGTACAGTGCTTGGCATGTAGTAAGCGCTAAATAAATACCATAAAAAAGTTGGGTGGAACAACCAACCCAGAAGGAAAGGATAATGGAATCGAGGTTTATGAGCTGCAGAAATGGAGACTATGTGATGTCGTATAAGAATGATCACCAGTTGTTCTCTGTGTCCCCAAGAAGAAGAAATTTAGCACTCATTTATTCAATTATATTTATTGAGCACTGATTGTGTGCAAAGCACTATATTAAGCACTTGGGAGAGTACAATGTAACAATGAACACACCCATTCCCTGCCCACAAAACTTACATTAGTTAGCCATTCCTGTCCACAGCTCAATGAAAACTTAGTCTGTGCTTTTTAAAGAAGAAAGAGCTATTTCCAATACGATATACTATTAATTTAGGAAACATATTTCAATTGTATTTATTAAGCACTTACTGTGTGCAAAGCACTGTACCAAGTGCTTAATTTATCTATAACTGAGAGTAAACTTGTCAGGGAAACATTTCGCCACTTCTGAGAAACAAAATTATAAGATCATTTATAGAATTAGCAACATTAGTGGTACTAGTAATCTTAGTACTTACTGAGCACTCACTGTCTGCAGTGTACTGTATTTAGTGCTCAGAAAAGTAGAATAGAAACAGGAGACCCTTTCTCTGGCCACAAAGAGCTGACACGCTAACAGGGGAGGCAGACGTGAAAGTAGGGCCTGGATCAGAGCCTCAAACCAGCATCTCCAGCCTGGGAACTTGGGGTGCTAGGATTGGGGAACAGGGCGGCAGAACATCTGCTCCAGAGCTGAGGATGTCAGGTGGTGCATTGGAGGAGCTCCCTACCCTGCAGCCTGGGAAAAAGGACAGAGAGATCTCTGTCTAGGAGCTTTGTCTGTCTGCAGGTTTGTTCTGTTCTTGGGATTGAGTTTGAGGAAAGGGTGAGAGGGAGGTGGGGCTGAGGAGAGGGGAGAGTTCCGAGAGGTCCCTGTTTAGAAGACTCCCTGCCCTTGGGATTGCCTTCTGCTGATTGTGGTGCAATTCCTGCCGCTTGTTGTGGGCAGGGAATGTGTCTGTTTATTGTTAAATTGTACTCTCCCAAGTGCTTAGTACAGTGCTTTGCACACAGTAAGCGCTCAATAAATGTGATTAAAAGAACGAATGAAAGGGCAGGGTTCATCTGAATTGTCTTGAAAAACCAAGATTCAAACTGATCTTCGGGCCCCCAGACAGCAGGATGCCAGAAAGACCCTATTTAAGATGCCCAGGGAGCTGGGTGGCAGCTCTGCCCTCTGACTTGACTAGAGGAATCCCCACCCCACCCCTCCCCTGCCCACCCTGTGAGCTCCAGCACGTCTCCATTCTCTGTCCCTCCCCGGGGCTGCTCCAAAAAGCTGGACCCCGCCTGCAGGTAGCAGGAGCCTGCTAGTCAGGAGGTGATGGGTTCTAATCCTGGCTAGCAGGCCTGTGCTCTATCCATTAGGCCATGCTGCTTCTCTAGGCTCCTGCTACCTGCAGGAGGGGTCTAGTGATGGGTTCTAATCCTGGCTCCACCCCCTGTCTCCTGAGGGACTTTGGGCACCTCGATTCCCTTCTCTGTGCCTCAGTTTCCTCATCTGTAAAATGAGGTAAAATGAGGCACATCTCCTCCAGGAGGCCTTTCCTGACTAAGCCCCCTCTCCTCTTTTCCCACTCCGTTCTGCATCACCCTGAGTTGCTCCTTTTACTTCCCCATCCTCCCAGCCAAACCCCACAGCATTTGTATACATATCTGTAATATGTTTGTTTGTATTAATGTCTGTCTTCCTGAAATAAGACTGGAAGCTCTTTGTGGGCAGGGAATGGGTCTTTTTATTTTTGTATTGTATTGTCCCAAGTGCTTAATACCATGCTCTGCACACAGTAAGCGCTCAGTAAATACAATTGAGTGAATGGATGAATGAATAAAATGGGGATTGAGACTTTGAGCTCCATGTGGGACAGGGACTGTGTCCAACACAGTTTGCTTGTATCCAGCCCAGCACTTAATAGAGTACCTGGCACATAGTAAGTGCTTAACAAATACCACGGTTATTATGATTTTTTATCACGGGATGCCAGTGCCAAGGAAAAGAGCAAACTAAATCCAAGAGCAGAGGTAGTCTTCATCTTCCAGAGTCTTCACATTTTTGGTCCAGCCTCTCCCCACTCCGACTGTCAGCCACCCTCCCACCCATGGGCCACCTACCCCCTGGCTCTGATTGGCCCCAATGGATCAGTTATAAGCATCATCATTATGATTATTATTTCAGGCAATGCTATTGTTAATGCTAATGACAGACTTCCGGAGAAGTTCAAAACCCCATCGAGTCCCGCGATGATTTCACCGGCCCACAAAATCTACTTTGGTGACAGCTCACCATGTCCCGCCTAGCTCAGTCCCCTTCTCCTACTGCCCACCTCAGCCGACGGCAAGAGCCCGCTTTCGTTCAGCCGAGATCCACTCTAAGGACCCAGTGTCCTGTGAAAACCAAATTAAAAGAATATGGTACTAAGTTGCCGAGACAGAGTCCATTTTATTTCTTTGAGACTCACAATCTGATTTCATGGCCTAGGGGATAGAGCACAGATCTGCAAAGTCAGAAGGTTCTAATCCCAACTCTGACACTTCTCTGCTGTTTGTCTCTGGGCAAGTCACTTCACTTCTCCGGGCCTCAGTTACCTCATCTGTAAAATGGGGATTGAGACTGTGGACATAGGACAAACTGTTTCTAGCCCGATTTACTTGTATCTACCCCAATACTTAGTATAGTGCCTGGCACACAATAAGCGCTTAACAAAAACCACAATCATTATTATTAGAAGGCCCACAGACTGGTTTCTTTTAGGCTTCCGGCCCCTGGGCCTGACCGAGGGGAGGTGTTACAGAATCTGCCTGACTCTTGTTTACCCACTGGGCCATTATCACTGTCCCTGTGGCTCCAGAAGTGAATGGATACCAGGGTGGGTCGCAAACCCAGAAGGGGAGCTGTATGCTCTCCTGGATGGCAGGTTTGGGGGACAAGATGGCCAAAGTTGGGAAGGAGACTGGAGGGAGGGTGGCCGAGCCAGTTGGGTCCAGAGCTGGTCTTCAGGACAGCTCAGGGCCTACTGAGTCCCAGAATGAAAGGACAGGAGAGCAGGATTGCCCTTGAGGAGAGAAGCAGGGTGGGGCCGGTAGAAAAGGGAAGGGGAGAAGCCAGAACTACCTGTCCCGGAGTCCCGCCTTCCCTCTCCCCACCCATACTGGCCCCAGCAGAGGCCAGAGGTTGGCATTTAAACAGAGCCTCTCCCTGGCAGGCTCAGAGCCATTCCTGCCATTCCTGCCATACCACACGAAGGGCAGACGTTACTTCTGGGCAGGCACCGCTCTGTCTCCGCCCACATCAGTGAGACTGGCGTGTCATGGGACCCGCCATTGGCAGGATTCCAGCCCCACAGGGTGGCTCCATCACCTGTCTCTCAGCCCCCTCGACATCCATGGTCACTAACAGGCCTGCCTCCGTAAGTATGTTTCGGTTTGTCTCCCCTGTTGGAGTGCAAGTTCCCTGTGGGTGGGAAATATGTCACTGTTATTCTGTACTTTTCAAGTGTCTAGTGAAGCGTGCCACATCAAGTTGGCAATCAATGAATGCTGCTGCTACTACTACTACTGCCATTACTGCTGCTACTATTGCATAGAAAGTGACTTGCCCAAGATCACAGCAGACAAGTGGCAGAGCTGGAATTAGAAACCAGGTCCTTCTGACTCCCAAGCCCTGCTCTATCCACTAAACCATGCTAATTCTTATTTAGAAATCTTCTGTCTGGGAAGATCAAGGTTGAACGGGTACGTTATTGGACTCTGCAAAATCACGGACAAGATGAACACAGAAAAGGGGTTCCCTGACTCCCCAAACATCAGAATGAGTGTGCACCCTCTGTAAAAGGTGGGTTGTTTCAAATAATCAAGTTAGTTCATCCAGTAGGTGATACGTGTATGGCATTTGTTGTCACAGGAAAATGTATAGATCAAAAATATCAGCTAGGTCAAGGGGATTTGGATAAAATCATGGATGAGTGGTCCCTACTGGGTTACTAAAGAGAAGATGAGGGATGCCTTGTGGTGTACTGGTGGTCACAAAATTCCTCCCGGCATCCTTTTGGAGCACCGTCAGAGACAAAAGGGCAGGAATGCCACTGTTTATTGTTGTATTGTACTTTCCCAAGTGCTTAGTACAGTGCTCTGCACACAGTAAGTGCTTAATAAATACGATAGAATGAATTAATGAAATTCCTGGGCTGAATGGACGATTGGTTTGGCCCAGTAATGGAATTGTTCATGTGCTTATATTCTCTTAGGAGGACAGAAAGGAGATGATTTTTTTGGTTGGTCAGACATTCTGATTCTATGTTCAGCCTTGATCTCCTAGGCTACCCAACGTCCTTTGACCCAACCACATAAATTCCCCAGAACACTACCAGCTCATATGAAGATTAAATCCCATCACCTCTCCTCCTGGAGACCTTCCCTGTTTAATCTCTCATCTGCCCCACATGTTTCCCACTTCTGCATCACCTAAGCGCTTGGGTATTCACACACACCAGCCTACATACATATATAGAAATATGCATACATACACAGCTTACATACCTATCCCCATTGCTCCACACTAGTTGTAATTTATTTTAGTGTCTGAATCCTCTGCTAGACTGTAAATTCCTTGAAGGCAGGGATTGTGTTATAACACTATTGAAGCTGACCAAGGGCTTAGTATGAGTAAGCACTCAATAAATACTGCTGATTGATTGATTGAAGTGTGGGAGAAACAGCCCCCACATAAAAGCTGCAATATCTTCCATTTTTGCCGCAAAACGCCCCGGGGATGTTGGGAAGGAAGGCACACTGACATTTCCCTACTTTGCCCTCTAGCAACTGCAGTAATGCTGCTGGGAAGCTATGCAAGCCAAACTAAGATCCAGCTAGCCATGCTAGCCACGGAGTCAGACAGGATGGACTAATGCCTCTCCCCACCTGTGCACTGAAAGGCACATTGAAAGATACAAAGAGGGGTACTACCCACTCTTTGCTGACAATCAAATTTGGCCATCTACTTAGTTCATTCATTCATTCAATCGTATTTATTGAGCGCTTACTGTGTGCAGAGCACTGTACTAAGTGCTTGGGAAGTACAAGTTGGCAGCATATAGAGATGGTCCCTACCCAACAATGGGCTCGCAGTCAAGAAAGTTAGTTATATGAGCTCCATGAGAGCTCAGTGTCTGACCTGGTTAACCTGTTTCTACCCCAGCTCTTAGAACAGTTCTTGTCACATAGTAAGCACTTAACAAATACAATAATAATAATAAATTGATCATCATAGTAATAATCTAAAGCAGGCATCAGAAACCCAGCACAGACACAGAGAAAAAGAAAAATTACAGTTTTTGCTAAGCTCTTACTATGTGCCAGGCACAGTACTAAGCACTGGGGTGGATACAAAAAAAGCAATAATAATAATAAAATGATCATTAATAATAATAATATAAAGCAGGCAGCAGAAACCTGGCAGCCAGACACAGAGAAAAATAATTATGGTGTTCCACGTGGGGCTCACAATCTCAATCCCCATTTTCCAGATGAGGTAACTGAGGCACAGAGAAGCAGAGTGACTTGTCCAAGGTCACACAGCCGACAAGTGGTAGAGCCGGGATTAGTGTGGAAGCTCAGTGCCTGACCTGGTTAACTTGTTTCTGCCCCAGCTCTTAGAACAGTGCTTGCCATATAGTAAGCACTTAACAAATACAAAAATAATAATAAAATAATGATAATAACAATTATATAATAATCATCACCATCTAAAGCAGGCAGCAGAGACCCAACAGTCAGGTACACCAGGACACCAGACCCAGAGACTTGGATGGAGAGGTGATGCAGGTCCTTAGGAGCTTCTCTGGTGACACCTCCGACCCTGAACTTGGGTCCTGGGTTGGCTCAGGCATGTGAGGTTTGGCACCTCCTGACCTGCTGACCTACAGCAGGAGGGAATGGTCAGGAGACTTCACATCTCCTTCGCTTGGCCCCAGGAGGCCCCAGGGCAAGGATCATGCCCTCTACCCAGAGCGAGTCTCCCTGCCCAGCCCTGGTCTGACTCTTCCAACTGGCAGGAGGGGGAATCCCGCCCCCGCCCCGCCACAGCTCCCTCCCAGGTGAGCCCAGGTCCCTCGCCTGCCCAGGGTTGAGTCAGCCTGAAGGACTGCAGTGGAAATGCCTTCCACAATGGAGAAAGCTCCTCTTGAGCCCAGGCCTGTACCCAAGCTTCCCCAGCCTGCAGGCTGTAGCTCTGACTCCCCGAGATTCATTCATTCAATCATATTTCTAGAGCACTTACTGTGCTCAGAGCACTGTACTAAGTGCTTAAGATCAGCCTGGCAGATCACGGCATTGGGCTGAAAAGTCTGGAAACTTTTTTTTTTATGGTGTTTGTTAAGTGCTTACTATTTGCCCAGGTACTGTTCTAAGCAGTGGAGTAGATACAAGTTGATCAGTTTGGACACAGTCCATGTCCCACATAGAGCTCCCTGTCGTAATCCGTATTTTCTGATGAGGTAACTGAGGCCCAGAGAAGTTAAGTGACTTGCCCAAGGTCACACATCTGACAAGTGGCGGAGCCGGGATTAGAATCCAGGTCCTTCTGACTCTTAGGCCTGTGCTCTATCCACTAGACCACAGTGCTTCTCTTTTTCTCTTTCTGTGACTGATGTACACCTAACCAGAGGTTGGTCTGGGCCCAGCAGCTGAGCTTCCTCCTTTATTTTCTCCTCCCCCTTCCTTCTACAGAGATTCAAAGTGATTCCATCACAGCCTGACAGAAATCACTTCATCAGCTCATGGAATGACCACAGATGAGAGATCCTGGAAAAGTTCATCCCATCCATTCCCCTGCCTCTGGGCCTGAGTCATCCCAGGCTGCTGGGGATCCATCCTGTTTCTAAAGCACTCCTTCATCAGAAACCTGCTCTAATGCTTAACTGCTCTCAAAAAACAGAAACTCTTTCCATATATCTAAACTGAATCCCTCATCTTGTGGCTTAAGGATCTCTATGCTTGTGGTTTTCTCATGGAAGGGCATGACAACCAACATTCCATGGGCTCAAAGGGCAAAGTCACAGGAGCAACAGATGGTGAGAGGAATCCTTCTGGACCTCCAATGAATATACAAGAGGTCTTCCCTAAGTCCCCCTTTTCTCATCTCCCACTTCCTTCTGCATCACCCTGAGTTGCTCCCTTTGTTCTTCGCCCCCTCCCAGCCCCTTAGCACTTATGTACATAACTATCATTTATTTATTTATATTAACATCTGTCTCCCCCACTCTAGACTGTAAGCATGTTGTGGGCAGAGAATGTGCCCGTTTATACTCTCCCAAGTGCTTAGTACAGTGCTTTGAACATAGTAAGCACCCGATAAATATGATCGATCGATTGATTGCTTTGGGAGGATCCAGGGAGAGGAAGTTCAGCTGTAGGTCTCCGCTCCAAACTTGGGACTCCCAGGGCTGTGGACCAGCCTGCTGGGGCCATCGGGTTAGACTGCTGGAAGACAATCGTGACCTGCGATAGAATTTGGGCGGACTGTCAGACAGATGCCTATCTCTGTTTAAGGGTGTGATTAGGAGGGTGGTTATGGTGCTTTGACTTTCCGTGTCCTTAGGAGGGGAAATTCCGAGTGGAGTCAACCCGCTCCGGTATCCCGCAGATGCTGTTGGTGTCTATAGGCTACTAATCACAGGTTTCTGCCAATCGATGTTTATCTAGACCAGATGCCACTGCAGCTGTCACGTGTCACGTGCTATCACCGGGTGGTTTTCTGGGGACAGAGGCAGGCAAGCTTGTTGGTTGGGTTCACTCACACTTTGGAGTCACCAGACCTGTCACCCAAGCTGACGAGAAACAACCCGGCCTCACAGGAAACAACCATAGGACCAGTGGCGGGTGAAGGGGGAAAACATTTCCTGACAACCAGCTTGTGTATATTCATGAAAGGAAAATGCGGAAACAGGGGACAGAACATCTGTTCCATTCCCCTCCACGTTGACACTGTGGTGCTGCCCTCCTTTGAGAGGTGGGAATTCAAGGAGTGTTCCTGAGAAGATTGATGATTTAACTCACTTTATTTGAGACTATCTCGAAGCAGGTATAGTCTTTGAGGATAATAATAATTATGGTACGTGTTAAGCGTTTACTCCGTGCTAAGCGTTGGAGTAGATATAATCAGATCAGACACAATCCCTGTCTCATAGGGAGCTCAGAGTCTAAGGGTGGGTCGGGGAGAAAAGATATTTAATTCATTCAGTCAGTCAGTCAGTCAGTCGTATTTATTGAGTGCTTACTGTGTGCAGAGCACTGTACTAAGCGCTTGGGAAGTACAAGTTGGTGACATGAAGAGATGGTTCCTACCCAACAATGGGCTCACAGTCTAGAAGGGGGCAACAGACAACAAAACAAAACATGTGGACAGGTGTCAAGTCATCACAACAAATACAAATAAAGCTAGATGCACATCCACTGACTAACTGAGAACAAGCCACTGAAAACCAGGGCAGGCCACCCAACAAATTCAGTCCATCCAAAGCCAACTGCAGAAACTTCCCAGCGATCCGGAGCTTAGTACATAGCTTCCTATTTTACAGTTGAGGAAACAGACACAGAGAAGTCGAGTGGCTTGGCTAAGGCCAGTCACTCATTCATTCAATTGTATTTATTGAGCACTTACTGTGTGCAAAGCACAAAGCAGGAAAGCGGTGGAGACAGAATATTAGAACCCAGGTCTTCTGACTCCCAGGCGTGGGCTCTTTCCATTAGACCACACCTTGTTTACTGGATAGGAGTTGGGGTTACCTTATACAGAAGAGGCAGGGGGGATCTATGACAGGGAAAAGCCATTTAATGAAATGGTATTCTAAGAAGAGCATATTTTAATGGGCCTATTGAACAGATTACTTAAATATGGCCTTGCCTGGAGACAGGGGAATAGATTAGATGACCTCTCAACCCCTTTTCCAGTCTGAAGGGTCTCTGTACATTCCTTCACTGTTCCTACAATGGAAAACTGTTATGTGATGGAGCCTGCTGTTTTCACAATGATGTTTAGAAACTCAATTGTGTTAGCTAAAAGGTTAGCTCCTGCTAGAGTTGCAGAAACAGCATTGGGAGACAGGATGTGTCCCCTGCTAGGCTATTATTTCATAGAATCCCTGACTCCACGGGTCATCTAGTCCATCCCCCTGCCTCCAGACAGATCTGCCCCATGACCTTTCCAAACCCCACAGCAGGTGATTGCTCCTTTATTTAACAGTCTGACATGTTGGGGACAGTGAACCCTCCCGAGATAATCCCACCCCGAACTCTTGACTGGAAATTAATGTTCAAGACGGTGGCTGTGGTAGCAGAGAAGAGCCAAGTTGTGGGATTTGAAACCTGTGGCAGAAGTCGACTTTACCTCTTTGAATCCGAAGTTGCCTCTATGCTTAGATGCTTGAAAGTTGCAGGAACAGAGGTCAGGTGTCAGGTTCATAGGCCCAGATCCAGGAAAGGGTTGCAGGGGGCGGGGCGTGGAGGAGGTGTATTCTATACACTGGCAGTGCTTCAAAGGCAAAGACTATGAGGTAGGTAAACATCCTCCAGGTCAGGGGACCTCTCCCTAAGTGAAAACCTGTAGTGGAAAACTAATCACCCAAAACCAGGAGATGTCTTCCTCAAATTCTCCCTGGCCTCCACTTTGAACCCTATACTTTGCACCCTGGTCCTGGAGCTGGGACCACTGGGGGATGGTGGCGGTGTTGGGTGTGGGACGAGGTCTGGGAACTGGGAACTGGGAAAGACTGTCTTGGTCCATTGAGGCCTTGAGAGCTAGGGGCCCATCCAGTTTGGCCGGGTGTGGTGGTGGCAGGAAAGACCAGTGTTAGAGAGATGGGTTCATGTGCCTGAGAAGACTGAAACTCAGATCAGGAGGTCCTGCCCGTGGTTTCTGATTGTGGTCAGAGGGGTTACTAGAAAAAGCTTCCATTAATCCAGGCTCCCCCTTTCCCAGGATCGCACCTGGAGAGTTTCCAGTCCTCTACCAGTCTCGGCTACAGGAGGGGGAGTCAAGCAGAGGCCTACCCTTTCCATTCGTAGCTTGGGCAATGGCTAGCGAGCGGAAGGCAATCTGCTCAAAGTCGAACTCACCTGTGCTGGGGAGCAGCGGCTTGGGAGAGAGTTGAGGGAGGTGACTCAAGTTGACTGCACTGAAGAAGGCAGTGGTAAACCACTTCCATATTTTGACCAAGAAAACTGTATGGATACACTACCAGAACGATTGTGGATGGAAAGTGGGGCGTTCTGGGAGAGATGTGTCCAAGGAGTCGCTCTGGGTCAGAAACGACTTGAAAGCATAAACCAAGCCAAATCCAGGCTCGTTCTTTTATGAGAATTTTGCCCTCTGACTTTGGAGCAGTCAGATCCCTAAGCTAGAAGGGGCTCAACCAGCCATCAATCAATCAATCGTATTTATTGGGCACTTACTGTACTTAGAAGCAGCGTGGCTTGGTGTCATCATTATTATTAGTGGAAAGAGCACGAGCTTGTGGTGGGTTCTAATCCCATCTCTGCCACTTGTTAGCTGTGCGACTTTGGGCAAGTCACCTCACTTCTCTGTGCCTCAGTTACCTGATCTGTAAAATGGAGATTAAAGCTGTGAGTCCCACGTGGGACAACCTGATTACCTTGTATCTACCTCAATGCTTAGAACAGTGCTTGGTGCATAGTAAGCACTTAATACCATCACTATTATTATTATTATTACTACTGTATGCATAGCACTGTACTAAGTGCTTGGGCGAGTACGATATAACAGATGCAGCTCCTGCCCACAATGAGCTTATGAGGTCTAGGGGATATCACCCTACTCCCTGCCTCTAGAGAGGGCCACACTTAAACCATTCCAGCTGTCTTCCACTTTATTACCCTGTTTGGAATTTGCTAAGCTCCTACTATGGGAAGAGTACTGTCCTAGGCTCTTGGGAATGTTTAATAAAAACTGAAGACACAGTCACTGCCCTTGATGATCTGACAACTTCATAAAAGATGTAACTTCCTGGGTCTTTTATGAGGAAGGTTGAAACCAGTCAATCAATCAGCACGGGCTTGCGAATCAGAGGGCATGGGTTCTAATCCTGCCTTCGCTACTTGTCTGCTGCATGACCTTGGGCAAGTCACTTAACTTCTCTGTGCCTCAGGTACCTCTTCTATAAAATGGGAATTAAGACTGTGAGCCTTACTTGTGTGCTGGGTGACCTTGGGTAAGTCACTTAACTTCCCTGTACCTCAGTTACCTCATCTGTAAAATGGGAATTAAGACTTAGAGCCCCATGTGGGACAGGGACTGTGTCCAATCTGATTACCTTGTATCTACCCCAGTGCTTAGAACAGTGCATGGCACATAGTAAGTGCTTAATAAATACCATAATTATTATTATTGAGTGCTTACTGTGTGCAGAGCACTGTATTAAGTGTTTGTTGTACTGTATTAAGGTAATCCAATGCAATGGGCTTGGTAGGTGTGATCCCTGCCCACGAGGAGCTTACAGTTTACAGGGGGAGACAGATATTAAAATAGATTAGGGATAGGGGAAATAGAATCGATCAATCATTTGTATTTCTAGACTGTGAGCCCACTGTTGGGTAGGGACTGTCTCTATATGTTGCCAACTTGTACTTCCCAAGCGCTTAGTACAGTGCTCTGCACACAGTAAGCGCTCAATAAATACGATTGATTGATTGTATTTATTAAGTGCTTACTGTGTGCAGAGCACTGTACTAAGTGCTTGGGTGAGTACAACACAACAATATAACAGAGACATTCCCTGCCCATGACGAGCTTACAGTCTAGAGAGAGCATAAGGATATTTATGGGGGGAGGGGGATAAAGGGGTTCATAGACAAGGGCAAAGTTGATACAGAGAGAAGGGCAAATAGGGGAAATGAAGTGCTTAGTCTGAGAAAGCCTCTTGGAAGTGATATGATCTTAGGAGGATTTTGAAGGTGGGGAGAGTGGCGGCCTGACAATGCTTCACAACAGCCCCATTGCCTCTCCTTGTTCAGTTCAATCAATACTATTCATTGAGCACCTGTTTTGTGCAGAGCACTGTACTAAGCACTAAGTATTGTACAAGAGACAATAATATAAATCCATCAATAGTGTTCATTAAGCTTTTACTCTGAGAAGGGTATCGAAATAAGCACCAGGGAGACTATAATAAAATCCATCAATTGTATTTATTACTTACTCTGCTCAGAGCACTGTACTAAGTGCTTGGGAGAGTACAGTACCATAGAGTTGGTACACATGTTCTCTATCCCCTTATGATAGAGGTAGTCAGCTAGTACCCTGGTTCTCTGAGCACTTCTCCCCATTGCCTCTAGGAATTTTAGTCCTAAATGGAAACCAGAGACCATTAGTAAATACCTTCATCTCTGGGCCTCGATTCCCTCATCTGCAAAATGGGGATTCAATACCTGTGTTCCCTCCTACTTAGACTGTGAGCCCCATGTGGGACCTGGTTATCTTATAGCCCAGAGATGTAGCAGAATCACCAGTCCATCTCCTACGACAGCCCAACCCGCAAACTCCACTCCTTTAGTGTCATCTTATTCTCTGGGTCTCTATCTTCTTTATCTCACCACTGACCCCTTTCCCACATCCCCCTCTTAGCTTGGAACCCCCTCCCCCTCCTTATCTCCAGACCACCGGTCTCCCCACTTTCAAAGCCTTATTAAAGTCACTTCTCCTCCAAGAGGCCTCCCCCAATTAAGCCTTCTTTTCCCCAGCTAGCTCTCCCTTATGCACCATCTATGCACTTGTATCTGTGTCCTTTGGACATTTGATATTCCCTGACCTCCAACCCCACAGCACTTACATACATATCTTTAAATTATATATTGTAAATTGCTTATTTATTTATATTAATGTTTGTCTCCCCTTCTAGACTGTAAGCTCTCTATGGGTAGGAAACATGTCCTCTCATTCTGTTTTACTGTACTCTTCCAAGCACTTAGTACAGTATTCTGCATGTAATAAGCGCTCAATAAATACTAATGATTGGTTGATTGATTAATTAGGGCAGTTAAGTTTGGGACACGGCTCCCTGCTAGCCATTTCCCGGCAAGCATTCATCCTATCACTACTCTGAAAACTCTGCCATTGGCTGTTGTTTCATTTTGAGTAGAGGAATGTTAAGTGACATCTTAGTCCAAAGGTTGCAGAGTTGAAACGAGATCAGGAATTCAGCAAACGTGGCACTCTCAGCACTTCTCCCCGTCACCTCTGGGAATTTTAGTCCTAAATGGAAACCAGAGACTATTAGCAAATAGTCTTAGCGGATACTGATGGATTTTTTTTATGGTATTTGTTAAGTGCTTTTTATGTGTCAAACACTGTTATAACCACTGGGGTAAATACAAGTTGACTAGGTTGGACACAGTCCCTGTCACACATGGGAATCACAGTCTAAGTAGGAGGAAGAATGGGGGGACTGAGGCCCAGAGAAGATAAGTGACTTGCCCAAGGTCACACAGCAAGCAATGGGAAGGGCTGGGATTAAACCCCAGGTCCTCTGACTTCCAGGCCTGTACTCTTTCCACCAGGTCATGCTGCTTTTCTAGGGATGAACCATCTGGAATTCAGAGCCTCAAGACCAAGGTGGAAATCCTGGCTCCTCCATTTGTCTGGTGTGTAAACTTGGGTAAGTCCCTTGACTTCTCTCTGGCTCAGTTTCCTCTTCTGAATGGGAATTCAATACCTGTTCTCCCTTCCCCTTAGACTGTGAGTCCCATGCCGGGGGAGTCCAGTGCTGGGACCCCCTCCCCTATCTCAACAACCAATCAATCAATCAATCCTGTATGAGAAGCAGCGTGGTCTAGTGGATGGAGCGCAGGCCTGGGAGTCGGAAAGACCTGGGTTCTAATCCCAGCTCCTCCACATGTCTGCTGTGTGACCTTGGGCAAGTCACTTAATTTCTCTGGGCCTCAGTTCCCTCATCCATAAAATGGGGCTCAAGAGTGTGAGCCCCATGTGGAACAGGGTCTGTATCTGACCTGATTAACTTGTATCTGCCCCAGTGCTTAGAACAGTGCTTGACACATTGTAAGTGCTTAACAGGTACAATAATGACAGTAGTAATAATATTAATCTGGGTCAGGGATATGTCTGATCTTATTACCTCTATCTCCCCTCACACTTAATACAGTGTTAGGAACATAGTAAAATACTTAGATATGATTATCATCATCATGAGCATTATGTAACCCCATTTCTGTCCATTTCTGGACTTGCCCTCTGAGCCCTGGACTAGCCTTCCATTTAAAAGGCTCCAGAGAAGTTCCAGGCCCATTAGCCTATTATAAGTCAGGGAATTCTATTTATTCTGATGGCTTTGACACCTGTCTACATGTTTTGTTTTGTTGTCTGTCTCCCCCTTCTAGACTGTGAGCCTGTTGTTCCGTAGGGACCGTCTCTATATGTTGCCAACTTGTACTTCCCAAGCACTTAGTACAGTGCTCTGCACACGGTAAGCGCTCAATAAATACGATTGAATGAATGAAGGAATATTAGAGCCAGAGTCAGCATTCATTCATTCATTCAATTGTATTTATTGAGCGCTTACTGTGTGCAGAGCACTGTACTAAGTGCTTGGAAAGTACAATTCGGCAACAGAGGCAATCCCTACCCAACAACGGGCTGACAGTCTAGAACTTGCGAGAAAGACAACAAAGCAAAACAAAATAAGTAGACAGGCAACAATAGCACCAGTATAAATAAATAGAATTACAGATATACACATAATTAGTAAAATATATAGAATAATAAATATTTATAAGAATAATATGAATTATAATAATTATAAGAATAAGAATAATATGTACCTGTATGCACAAGTGAGCGGTGGGGGGTAGAGCAGAGGGAGGGAGTAGGGGTGATGGAGAGGGGAGGAGGAGCAGAGGAAAAGGGGGGCTCAGTCTGGGAAGGCCTCCTGGAGGAGGTGAGCATTCAGTTCCACCTCTCAACAATTCCTTGCTCCTGAGTGTCACCAAACAATACTCCCAGTCTCAATGCCATTTGGACAAACTGTCAAGGATGCTTATTTTTCCCAAACAGGTTTAGGTTCTTAGCATAGTCAGTTTAATGAAATACACTCACTTCTACCAAAGCATACGCTTTCACTATACATTTCCGCTAGATACCTACTAGAGAATTCAGAACGTTAGATAGATAACATGCCTCTGTCCTACTAGAACAAGATGCCAGGGTTGGGAGAGACATTCATGGGCTGGTCAAGGTGCACAAACTCGAATGTGAATTTTCCATAATGTGGGACACACCGAGACTACCATCTGTGTTAAAGGAGAACTGAAAGCATTGCCGACACAGTCTTTTCAGCTCAGCCGCAATGTGTTGTAAAGGGGTGTGGGCCTAGCTATATCAGGAGGGGAATTCCGTACCTTCTTGTATAATAACAGTAATAATAACAATAATAATATAGATCGTATATTCTGTATTACAAAGAATACATAATAATAATATCATTTGTTTGGCCCTTCATTTAGAACAACCTTAACTAATTACCCTGTCTATTCTCTATCAGGCTCTTAGCCAAAAAATTGGAAGCCCCCACCTCAAAAAGTTAAAGACACTCCGTTAGCTGTGATTCCTCTCCTCTACCTGGCTCTAGCCAAATCCTTAAAGTTCTGGAAGGCAGCCTCAGAGAGAAACACTCTCCAGACTTTTGTTGCTTAGGGGTGGGAAAGCATCTTTATTCCAGATGTGGAAATGGGGAACCACACATTCTGCTCTCCTCCCAATCTCTCCACTAGATCGAACATTCCTTGAGGACAGGGATTGCATCTGCTTAAATTGTTGTATTCTCTCAAGAGCTTGAAACAGTGCTCTGCACCCAGTGAGTGCTCTAGAAAGTACCATCAAGTTCTCTTGACTCCAAAAACAAGCTTCCAGCCATCTCTCTTTCCTTCTGTTCCCTTTTCATTTCATTTTCATCACAGATGGCAGCTCCACACATGTGTTCAAGGTGGAATGCCTTCAGAGAAACTAAGTTGTGCTCCCAAGCCTCAGTGCCTCACTTCTCTGTGCTTCAGTTTCTTTGACTGCAAAATGGACATTTGTTACTTAGCTGTACTTATTTAGACAGTACCTACTTAAACTGTGAGCCTCATGTGGGACAGGGACTGTATCCTGCCTGATCTGCCACTTGTCTGCTGCGTGACCTTGGGCAAGTCACTTCACTTTTCTCTGCCTCAGTTACCTCATCTGTAAAATGGGGATTGAAACTGTGAGCCCCATAGGGGACAGGGACTATGTCCAACCCTATTGGCTTGTATCCACACCTTGCTTAGTACAGTGCCTGGCACATAGTAAGTGCTTATCTAATACCATAATTATTATTATTGACTTGCATCTACCCCAGTGCTCACAACAGTGCTTGACATACAGTAAGCGCTTAACAAATCATCGATGCTATTTATTATGTGCAGAGCACTGTACTAAGCACTTAGAACATTACAACAGGGCTGGCAGATGTGTTCCTTGCCCAACAAATTCCATGAAAAAAAAAAGACAAAAAAATCCTCACCATAGGGAACAGACAGAGCAGTGTGGAGTTCATCCACTTTCCATGAAAGAAAATCAACAGCCCATTTGTCTTCTAAAAAGGTGTAGGAATGTAAGCAGTCTTGTGCCCAAACATTCCAATGAGTTGGAATGACTACATACCGACCTAGCCTGGTGCTGAGAGGGAGAGAAGGAGAGAGAGAGAGAGAGAGAGAGAGAGAGAGAGTGTGTGTGTGTGTGTTGGTAAGGGGAAGAAGGAGACTAAGCTACCTAGGTCCTCCCTGCGGAACTTAGTAGCTAATGTTTGTTTGCTAAACAGTACAAGTAAGACAATATTTGCCAAGTCTCCACCCGTTCCTTATGTTCTTTTCCTCTTTCCTCACTATTCTTGTGGGGGCCCAGACCTCGCTTCCTCCTGGAGTTCTTTGGACAAAACACTGATGTCACCTGACCTGTTTCATTGCTCCTTCAGCCCAAGTGTAATAACAATAATAATTATGGTATTTGTTAAATGCTGATTATGCGCCAGGCTCTTTTCTAAGCTCTGGGGTAGGAATGAGATAATGTGGTTGGACACAGTCCCTGTCCCTCATAGGGTTTGCAGTCTTAATCCCCATTTTACAGATGAGAGAACTGAGGCCCAGAGAAGTTAAGGGACTTCCCCAAGGTAACACAGCAGAAGGGTGGCAGACCCAGGATTAGAACCCATGACCTTCTGATGCCCAGGCCCAGACTGTAGCCACTAGGCCATGCTGCTTCTCAAGTGTATTGGAGGAAACATGGCCCCTGGGAGTCTGCAGACATCCTCTGCTCCTAAGGGACTCAAACACCATCTTATCTGTGATGTCATGTCTCTCAATCAGTTGGTCAATCAATCAATCATAATTATTGAGCACTTACTGTGGGCAGAGCACTGGACTAAGCACTTGGGAGAGTACAATACAACAGAGGTGGTAGACACGTTTCCCTTCCCATAACAAGCTTTACAGTCTAGACAGGGAGACAGACATTACTATAAATAAATAAATTACGGATATCAGTCAGTCAATTGCATTTATTGAGCACCTCCTGTGTGCAGAGCACTGTACTAAATGCTTGAAAGAGTACAATATAACCATATAACAGACACATTCCCTGCCCACAGTGAGCTTACAGTCGAGAGCGGTGTGAGTGCTCATGGGGCTGAGGGAAGGATGAATAAAGGGAGCAAATCCAAGTCGGAGGGGCACAGAAGCATAACCCCCAGTTTCCAGATGGGGAAATTGAGGCCCAGAGAGGGCAACTCCCAGCCCAGGGCTCAGTCCTGATGATGATGGTGAAGGTATTTGTTTAGCGCTTACTATGTGTCAAGCACTGTTCTAAGTGCTGGGGTAGATACAACCAAATCGGGTTGGACGCAGTCCCTGTCCCACATGGGGCTCACAGTTTTCATTCCCATTTGACAGATGAAGGAATTGAGGCACAGAGAAAATGTGACTTGCCCAAGGTCACACAGCAGATAAGCGGCAGAGCCGGGATTAGAACCCATGTCCTTCTGACTCCCAGTGCTCTACACTCCAGGCCATGCTGCTTCTCAAGTAGGCCTAGCTGATAGCTACAGAGAGGAGGTGGGTTCTGCGGGCCCTGCCCAGGTCTTCCCCTCCCCTACCGGGCAACAACACCATCTTTATCCATGGCTATTGAGGAGCAAGTCGGATCCGGGTTCCATGGCCCAACCACAAGGTTGGTTTGGATGATCAACTGCCAACCGCCCTCTCCAGTGTTGGCAAAAAAATATCCTCCTTGCGCCCAGAGGCTGGCCCCTTCTCGAGTTCGAGGGTTAAGTCAGACTGCTTCCCACACTCCCATCCCCAGCCTCGCTCCAGGATAACCCAAGCGGACGCTCGGCCCTCATCCGTGGTGGCCTCAAGGCAGACAGATTCCCTGTCTGTCGGGGGAGAGGTCTCCGTCCATGCTCATCCCATCACGGAACATCTTGTTTCTCCCTTGATGTGTGTGTGTGTATGTGAGTTGCCTCTGTCCCTGAAACTCAGGGAGCTTCTGGTGGTAAGAGAGGAATTTTTTCCAGCCCAGCTCACTGGGAGAGGGTATGGGGAGTCAGGGTCGGAAATATGCCTGGGGCAGAGATGGGGAAGACAGAGCTATCTATCTTTCTTTCTTTCTCAAACTATGAAAGCTAAGGGATATTAACCTGTATTTCATCACACCATCTCCTTAATGAAATAGCAGTCTAATTTTGCTTTTAAGTAATCATGTAATTGCTGCTCTTTGACTCTGCTGGCACAAAGAGAATTACTCAGCTGCGAGCAGGGAGAGGAGTTGATTGGGGGAGGGGTGTCTTCTGACCTTCTAAAATAGCCTTACAAGTGATGATGTGCCTGTGACCATGCTCCTTGGGCCAAAGAGCCTGATAAGACTCTTTGTGAGTTAATAATAACAATAACAGTAATAATGGTACTTGTTAAGTGCTTACTATATGCAAGTACCGTTCTAAGTGCTGGGATAGAAACAAGTTAATCAGGTTGGACACAGTCCATGTTCCACATGGGGCTCACACTCTTAGTCCCCATTTTACAGATGAGGTAATTGAGACCCAGAGAATAATAAATAATAATAATAATAATAATAATAATAATGGTATTTGTTAAGCACTTACTATGCACCAGGCACTGTACTAAGCACTGGGTTGGACACAACCAAATAGGGTTTGACACAGTCCCTGTCCCATGTGGTGCTCACAGTCTCAGTCCCCATTTTCCAGATGAGGTAACTGAGGCCCAGAGAAGTGAAGCGACTTGCCCAAGGTCACACAGCAGACATGCGGCAGAGCCGGGATTGGAACCCAGGTCCTTCTGACTCCTAGGCCCGTGCTCTGTTCACTAAACCACACTGCTTCTCCTGGGACCTGATCCGATCTGTGCAGTTTGACCAGCCTGCATCCAGCCTACGCTGGGGGTGGAGGAGCCCTGACAACCCTCTAGACTGTAAGCTCATTGTGGGCAGGGAATGTGTCTGTTATATTGTTGTGTTGTACTATCCCAAGAGCTTAATACAGTGCCCTGCATACAATAAGAACACAATATATATGATTGATGATTGATTGAGGAGCAGAATGGGGGGGGGGGGTATGGGGTTGGCCTGGGTAGCTACTGGGTTGCCCAGGAGCATAGCTGCCCTACAGGTGCCCCCTTTCCCTCAGAGAAGCCCAAAATGGGAAGAATATGGGCCTCTTGAACGAGCATCCTATGGACTGGATCAATGCCCTGGACCTCAAGTCCCATCCCCTAGTTGCTGGAAAGCTCTTTGTGGGCAGGGAATGTGTCTTTATTGTTTTATCGTCCTCTCCCAAGTGCTTAGTACAGTGCCCTGTACACAGTAAGTGCTCAATAAACAAAATTCACTGATTGGTTTGGAAGGGAGATTCAGCACAGCTGTTGCTGGCTCTGAGTTAAACCCCAAGCAATTCAGTTGGGTTTCACCTGACCTAAGCTGTGAGTCAGGCAGCTTTCACACTTGCTGAGGAGGAACCGTGCTGGCTGCCCTGACAACAGGCTCCTTGCTCTTGTGGGGAGCGGGTGATGGGTGACGCCCCAGACAGGAGAGGGTGATGGCCACTTTGTGTGACAGCAGGGAGCTCTGACTGGAGAGAGAAAGGAGGGGAGAAGAGCTGCTGTTTGGCTCCTCTGTGCTGTGCCCATCTTGCCCTCTGCTAATGGGCGTTAGCAGGTGGAGATGCCCAATCCAGGTTCAAGAAAGGAGGCAGAGGGCTTGGTGCCCTCACTGACAGAACTTTTGAGCTCTGCCACTGGCACCTGGATATGGCCACTGGGCAGTGGCAGGCTATGAGCTGATTGGGGCTGAGGGCTGGAGGAAGAAGGACTTTAGGCTGATAGCCCACCCTTCTCCCAGAGATACAAGACGATAGGATGGGAATTTGGCAGATGGGGCAGGAGGCCACCCAGAGGATCTGGTAAGCAGGCAACATGTCTACAGACTAATAACAATAATAATTGTGGTATTTGTTAAGCTCTTACTATGTGCCAGGCACTGTACCAACTCTGTTGTATTCTCCCAAGCACTTAGTACTGTGCTCGTCCCACAGAAGGTGCTCAATAAATACCACTGAATGATTGATTGATTTCCTGGGGAGCAGACCAGCAGTTGGGGCTTTTGCAATTTCCAGAAAGCCACTACATGGGTAGAGAAAGAGAAGGGGGGAGGGAGCGGGGTAGCCCATCCCTGGCATGAGGCCCCTTCACCCCCCCAGCCTGGTAGACTAGGCACCACAGCTGTCGGCTGTCCCTGTCCCTGCCTGCCCCTCAGTAGCCTGCTTGCCCGCGCCTCTCCAGCAGCTCACCGAACCAGTCTGACCGTGCCACTTGGAGATTGGTTCAGGCAGGCTGCTGACATGGTCCTGCCTGCCAGACCCTGTGAGGGCGGGGGGCTGGAACCCCTTGGTGGGGCTCTCCCAGGGCTCAGGTGATAGAACAGATCCTCCCACCAACTACAACCCACAGAGTTTTGCTCGTTTCCATGAAGGAAACAGAAAGGCTTTCTCTGTGGCCCAAGTGGAAGGCTCAGCTTCCACCTCCCTCTCTCTCTCCCGCTCTTCCCCATCGACTCTCCTCACAGCTACTCCCCAGTGCAGGTGAGCTCTACCCGCTCCTCCCCCGGGACCAACTCTGGCCCTCTTTCCCCACTGCCTGCACACCAGAAGTCCTGGGTTTCTTGGCTTCCGTCTCCACATTCATAATTCACCCCCGTGCCCGTTCCTCCCACAGGACTCTGGGCCTCTGCAGACAGTCACCCAGGGCCTCGGGATTTCATCAAATGTAGGTGTGCCTGAGCCACTTCCCTCTGTGGCCCTCGGGCTTTTCCACCTGCATGATGGAGTAAAGAAGCCTTAGCCCTTGGAGGCAGGATTTGGGCCTGGACTGTGCTTCAGACTGGGGCCTGGAGGGGAATGTAGCCATGACTGAGACTCAGGCCTCTAGAAAAGGGGAGGAAATGCTCTGCACCCCTACACTCACACACACTCACTCACCCCCCACCCATCCCCCACAACCCCAACCCCTCCGTTCAGGAGGCCTGGCCAAAGGATTATTTCCCACCCTGTTTCCTACTCAATCTGGCTGCAGCTCTAGGGTCTGGCTTCCAGAACAGCCCAGATCTCCCTACATCTTATTAATAATAATAATAACTGTGGCATTTATGTGCTTGCTTGTGCTAGGCACTGTACTAAGCGCTGGGGTAGATACAAGCAAATAGGGTTGGTCCCACATGGGGGCTTGCAGTCTTAATCCCTGTTTTACAGGTGAGGTAACCGAGGCCCAGAGAAGTGAAGTGACTTGCCCAAGGTCACACAGTGGACAAGTGGCGGAATCAGTATTAGAACACAGGTCCTTCTGACTCCCAGGCTTATGCTCTATCCACTAGGCCACACTACTTCACTTTCCCTGGCCACCGCCAAGACAGAAACCTCCATGAGGCCCCTCTATGGCAGCCTTCCTTCCCTGTCAGCTTCAGACTGGGGTTTAGAGGGCACCACTCCTCCAGGGAGACCCCACCCCCAGCTCTTTTGACATACCTTCACACTCTGCTATTCCCCCTTTCTGGAATTTATTTTAATGGCTGCCTCCCTCTCTAGACTGTAAAGTCCTTATGGGCAGAGATCGTGTGTACCATCTCTATTGTGCTGTCTCAGTACAGTGCACTGCACATAGTAAGCACTCAATAAATGCCACTGATTGATTCACTGCTCTTTTTGCAGCAGGAGTGGGAACAGCCTCAACCATAAGAAGATAAAGGCTTTGTTTTGGCCAACTTAAAGCCAAAAGTCCTTAGCTCCAATGCCTCCCTCATATAATGTAGGTAGGGGAAGTTAGCTAAGTGGGAGAGGGGCTGACTATTCACTTTGGAAACAGGGAAGGGAGCAGAGAGCTAAAGAACAGCACATGGTTTCATTCAGCCCCAAGTCTAGGGGTAGAGAGGCATGGTGATGTTGGGGAAAGGATTACCCTTAGAAAGAGGTGAAGGGGGAAAGAGCTCATTTCTTGGGTCTTCAAACTAGATTTAAATAAGCAAATGGCCCTTGATGCTAATTGGTGTTGCTCCCTAATGAAGTCACAGGTGTCTGAGTAAATGAGCCAGACTCTCCTTGTGCCTAATAACCTTCTCCCTGGGTGTAAATCAGGTCTTCTGAGGGCCAGTATTTAGTCTTCTCAGGTCACTGAAGCGGTATCATTTAGTGTGCTGATAGGACAAGCGGTATCACTTAGTGTGCTGATAGGGCAATTAAGAAAATGGTCCTCTCCTGGGTAAATGCTAATTTTCCCAACAGGAGGATGGTACAGGGAGTGGAGCATAATAATGGAAAAGAGAAACGAAGGTAAGTAATGGGTTTACTGTGTGTAGAGGGGACTGTGCTGGGAAAGTAGACAAAAGTGGAAATTAGATATAATCCCTGGTCCTCAAGGGGCTGGCATTCGAAAGGAAGAGAAAGCAGGCATGAGAAATCTCTGTTTATTAGCAGCCAGATTCCCAGTAGGTTTTCCTGTGCCTGGAAGTTGAAGAAAGATGATTTTTTTTCAAGGACTGGGCACAAAACTGTGGTCTAACAGGAAGTCCTGGGAGTCACAGGAAATGGGGTGTTTAGAGTCAAGGAAGAGAGAACATTGAGCTGGGGGAGATGGTAGGAGGAGGAGCTGGCCTGTTTCACTCATCCTAGCTAGTCTGGGATAGAAAATACTATTTCTGTTTATTGTGGTAGTGGTTAACCACTTATTATGTGCCAAACACTGTATGAAGCACTGGGATAAGTGCAGGATAACCACATCCCAGATGGGGCTCATGGTCTAAGTAGGAGGGAGCACAGATATTGAATCCCCATTTTGCAAATGAGGGAACTGAAGCCCAGAGATGTTAAGCGACTTGCCCAAGGTCACACAGCAGGTAGGTGGCAGAGATGGGATTAAAACCCACCTCCTCTGACTCCCAGACTACACTGCTTTTGTTCAGAATTTCAGGTTGGTAGTAAGTTAGGCCAAAGTTGATGCTGTGCGGACTGAGTCCTCTCTACCAGCTTGGAATCCCCTCTTTCCTCTAGTCAAGGCAGTTCTGACAGTGAGCAGAGTTTAGGTTTCAACAGTGTCCAGCCTGGGGCTCCAAGAAAGGCTCCTCTCTCCTTGCTCATCATGCCTGCATAAGCTTCCTGAGGAATTGAGCTGGTTTGGGAGGAGGTAAAGCAATGAGACCATAAGAGAGCTTGAAATAAAGCCTCTGGGTAAGTAGCAGAGGAGCATTGCCATCACAGATCCCAGGGCGATGCCCACTGGAGCCAGTGAGCTCACTGATTTCCCTGGGGCCACAAAAAAACTCATCGAAAGAGGTACCTGATGCACACTGGCTCCATCCAGGATTGTGAGAGGAAAAAGGTCTGAGTCCTCTAGACTCTAAGTTCTCTGTGGGCAGGGAATGTGTCTACCAACTATGTTGTACTCTCCCAAGCACTTAGTACAGTGCTCTGCATGCAGTAAGCACTCAGTAAATATAATTGATTGAGTCTGCGAGCGGCTGGAACGCTGATGGTTAAACCTGAGGAGGCACTGACCATGACGCTTTGGCTAAGGGTGAATATCGGGTTTCTTTTTGTCTCTGAGGTTTTGGTTTGCCTCTCCTTTGTCTTTGTCTCTTCTTCTTTTTTGTATGCACTGAGTAGACTGTTATTCCATTACTTCATCTCGACATGTTCATAATGCTATCTGTTTCATCCTAGTTCCTCTTCCTCCTCCCTCTACTGGGGAATACATTTTGTCTGTCCCTCCCGTGAGAGTGTAAGCTCCTTGAAGGCAGGGAATGTGTGTCTTGCTCAGTTGTAATTAATCAGTCGTATTTATTGAGCACTTACTGTGTGCAAAGCATTCATTCAATCGTATTTGAGTGCTTACTGTGTGCAAAGCATTCATTCAATTGTATTTGAGTGCTTACTATGTGCAAAGCACTGAACTAAGCACTTAGGAAAGTACACTGTTTAACAATTAACGGACACATTCCCCTCCCACAACAGGCTCACAGTTTAGAGGAGGAGACAGGCATTAATACTGTACTATGTGCTTGGGAAAGTACAATATAACAGAGTTAATTGAACATGTTCCTTGCCCATAATGAACCATACTCCAAGAGCTTAATTCAATCCTAGGCGCTCAATAACTGCTGAAGTGGCATTTCTTAGTGGATAGAGCAACAGCCTGGGAGTCAGAAGGATGAGGGTTCTAATGTTAGTTCCAATACATGTCTGCTATGTGACCTAGGATAAGTCACTTCACTTCTCTGTGCCTGTTACTCTTAATCCCCATTTTACAGATGAGGTGTGAGCCCTATGGGGGACAGGGACTGGGTCCAATCTGATTAGGTTGTATTTACTCCAGTGCTTAGAACAGTGTTTGGCACATAGTAAATGCTTAACAAGTACCATAATAATAATTATTATTGTTATTGTAAATATCATTGGTTGCACTCACGCTTGGTGAGAAGTAGGGTTAGGGGCTGATTGTTCCCTCCCTCACTGCTCTTCAGGCCAAGTGGCATCTGTCTCTCTCTTTCTCTCTCTCTCGCTCTGCTTTTTTCACCCCCTGCCACACTGCCAGTCCAGGCTGGCTCAAGGCTGTTGACACACATGGCAGGAAGAGACGAAGGGGGGAAGCGAAGCTGGAGCCCTCTCATCCTAGAGAAGCAGATTGGTGTAGTGGATAGAGCACTGGCCCTGGAGTCAGAAGGTCATGAGTTCTAATCCTGGCTCCTTCACTTGTCTGCTGTTAACTGGGCAAATCCCTTCACTTTCCTGTGCCTCAGTTACCTCATCTGTAAAAGGGGGATTGAGTCTGTGAGCCCCACATGGGACAGGGGCCTTGTCCAACTCGATTTGCTTGTATCCACCCTAGCACTTAGTAGAGTGCCTGATAAAAGGTAAGCACTTAACAAATACCATCATTACTATTGTTATTATCTCATGCGGGATTCAGAAGCCTCAGCCATGCTGATATTGGGTGGTCAGGTAGGAGAGGTGGAGAGGGGGCCTTGTGGTAGACTGGAGCATCATTTCTTCTTCTTCCTCCTTTGTTTCTTCTCCTTCTTTCTCCTCAGGGCCTGCTTTCCTCCTCTTCGGCTCACATGGGAACAGCTCTCCATTCTGGTGGGGAGCGCATAGACTGGGAAGACGTGGGCGGGCTTGTTCTGGCTCGCTCTTCAGTGTGCCTGGAGCCCAGACCCTCCCCTGCATCCCCAAATGAGGACCAGGTCTACCTCACTGCCAGTTCCCTGCTGTGATGGGTTTGAATAAAGAAAGCTAGCTGGTCAGGAGAGAGGAGGCTCCACTTTTCCTGTTGGAGCCTAAGGATTCCCTGGCTCTGTCCCAGACCCTAATTCAGTGCCCACACTGAGGGAGGATTGGGGCACCAGGGGTGGAAGAGGAGTATTTTTGTTGTTGGTGTGATTTAATGGTATTTAAGTATTTACTATATAATAATAATAATGATGGAATTTATTAAGGGCTTACTATGTGTAAAGCACTGTTCTAAGCACTGGAGATTTTACAAAGTGATCAGGTTGCCCCACAGGGGGCTCATAATCTTAATCCCCATTTTACAGATGAGGTCACTGAGGCACAGAGAAGCTAAGTGACTTGCCCAAAGTCACACAGCTGACAATTGGTGGAGCTGGGATTTGAATATTTATCCAAAGCCCCTGCTCTTTCCACTGAGCCATGCTGCTTCTCTCAGTGGCTACTATATGCCAGGTACTGTATTAATGCTGGGATAGGTATACTTTTTGGACACAGTCCATGTCCCACATGAGGCTCACAGTCTTAATCTCCATTTTACAGATGAGGTAACTGAGGCACAGATAAGTTAAATGACTTGCCCAGGGTCACACAGCAGACAATTGGCAGAGCCAAGATTAGGACCCTGGTCGTTCTGACTCCAAGGGCCATGCTCTATCTACTGGGCCGGGTTGCTTCTCAAGCAAAGCTGCTTCTCACTGAAGTATAAGCACCTAGTGGTCTGGGATCATGTCACTTTATTATTCTTCCCCAGTGTCTACTGCAGTGCACCACCCCAAGTGGGTGCTCCATAAATCTACTGCTTTTACTTCCTCTATTAAATTTCCTACATTAGGTAGTGCTAGGTGCTCAAGAAGCAGAGCGGCTTAGTGGGTAGCCACTTAATTGCGCTATACCAGGGTAACAAAGAGGCAGCATGGCAATTGAGAAGCAGGATGGCTTAGTGGATAGAGCACAGGCCTGGGAGTCAGAAGGACCTGGTTTCAAATTCCACCTCCACCATATATCTGATGTGTGACCTTGGGCAAGTCACTTAACTTCTCTGTGCCTCAGTTACCTCATCTGTAAAGCGGGGGTTAAGACTGTGAGCTCCATGTGGGACAGGGACTGTATCCAACCTGATTAACTTGTATCTACCCCAGCGCTTAAGCAGGTAGGGGTAGTAGGTTCTCTTTCTCCCTGGCCTCTCTCCCCTTCCTCAGTCTTGGCAGATCATATCATTGAATCAGCTGAGACTCTTCTCATCAATCTTACAAACTGGTCAGGCAATGGAGACCACCCATCTTGGGACAGTGGGGAGTGGGGTGGAGGGGTGAAGGAGTGGGCATAGTGTGGCACAGCGAATGATGATAATTGTGATAAGTGTTTAGCACTATGTAGACACTGCGGTAGACCCGATATATTCCAGTTAGACCCAGTTCCTATCTTACATGGGGATCACAATTTATGAGGGAAAGCAGGTATTGAATCCCCATTTTTCAGATGAGGTAACTGAGGCACAGAGAAGTTAACTGACTTGCCCAAGGTCACACAGCAGACAAGTGGCAGAGTGGAGATTTGAACCCAGGTCCTTTGACTCCCAAACCTGTAGTCCTTCCATTTTGCAGTCTGTCTGTCTGTCTGCTGCAACTTTAGGTATCCCTGGAATGGCACTGCCAACCTCTTGGGCTCAGGTGGAGGCTGCCCGGATCCTGAGCAGATTCATAAAGGTCCTAGCCAGCTGTAAGACAATAATGATAATAATAATAACAATAACTGTATCATTCATTAAGTGCTTTTTAGGAGCCAAGTACTGTACTCAAGCGCTTAGTACAGTGCTCTGCACACAGTAAGCGCTCAATAAATACGATTGAACGAATGTACTAAGAGCTGGGATAGATAAAAAATAATCAGGTCCCAAGTGGAGCTCACAGTCTAGGAGGGAGAACAGGTAGTGAATCAGTTCTGGATCCCCTTCTATTCTCCATCTACACCCACTCCCTTGGAGAACTCATTTGCTCCCAAAGCTTCAACTACCACCTCTAGGTGGATGATATCCAAATCTACATCTCCAGCCCTTATCTCTTTCCCTCTCTGCAGTCTCGCATTTCCTCCTGCCTTCAAGGCATCTCTACCTGAATGTCCTGCCATTACCTAAAATTTTGCATGTCCAAAGCAGAACTACTTATCTTCCCTCCCAATCCCCGCCCTCTCCTGACTTTCCCATCACTGTAGATGAGACCACCATCCTTCCTGTCTCACAAGCCCGTAACCTTGGCATTAACCTTGACTCCTCTCTCTCATTCAACTCACATATTCAGTCCATCACTAAATCCTGTCAGTTCCAGCCTCACATCACTAAAATCCAGCTTTTCCTCTCCATTCAAACTGCTACCATGTTAATACAATCACTCATCCTATCTCGCCTGGATTACTGCATCAGTCTCCTTGCTGACCTTTTGTCCTCCTGTCTCTCACCACTCCAGACTATACTTCACTCTGCTGTCTGGATCATTTTTCTACAAAAATGTTCAGGACATGTTTCCCCACTCAGAAAACTCCAGTGGTTGCCCATCTACCTCCATATCAAACAAAAACTCCTCACCATTGGCTTCAAAGCATTCAATCACCTTGCTCCCTCCTACCTCACCTTGCTACTCTCCTACTACAATCCAACTCACCCGCTTTGCTCCTCTAATGCTAACCTTCTCATGGTGCCTTGATCTCATCTATGTCACTGCTGACTCCTTGCCCACATCCTGCCTCTGGCCTGGAACTCCCTCCCTCCTCAAATCCAGCAGACCATTACTCTCCTCCCTTTCAAAGCCATATTGAAGGCACATCTCCAAAAGGCCTTCCCTGACTAAGCCCCTCTTTCCTCTACTCCCACTCTCTTCTGTCGCCCTGACTTCATCCTTTTGTTCTCCCCCTTTCCCAGCCCTACAGCACTTATGTCCATATTTGTTATTTATTTTTTTTTGAATATCTATCTCTCCCACCTCTACACTGTAAGATTGTTTTGAGCGAGGAATTTGTCAGTTTATTGCACTCTCCCAAGCACTTAGTGCACTAAGCAGTCAATAAATACAATTGAAGAAATGAATCACCATTTTGCAGATGAACTGAGGCCAGAGAAGTTAAGTGACTTACCCCCATTCACACAGCAGGCTAGTGGCAGAGTGGGGATTAGAACCCAGATGCTTTGACTCCCAAACCTGTGCTCCTTCCACGAGGGAATACTGCTTCTCTTAAAGTCTGTGTGCTCCCACTTTAGCCATTCCTGGAATGGCAGTGCTGACCTCCTGGGCTCAAGCTGTAGGAGGCTGGCTCCTCCCAAGAGTCCTAACCACAAAACCTAGCTTAAAGACAATGATTATAATGATGATAATAATAATAATTGTGTCATTTAAGTGCTTACTCTGTGCAAAGTATTGTACTACTATAGAGCTGTGGGAAATAAAAGATAATCAGGTCTCACATGGAGCTCATAACCTAAGTTATTCCCTCATTTTGCAGATGAGGGAATTGAGGCCCAGTGAAGTGACTTGCCCAGGTCATGTAAGATGGGATTATTAATACTAATATTAATATTAATAAATAAATAACTAATTATTGTGGTATTTGCCAAGTGCTTACTCAGTACCAAGCACTGTGCTAAATACTGGGGCAAATACAAGCAAATAGGGTTGGACAGAGGGCTCACAGTTTTAATCCTCATTTTAAAGATGAGGTAACTAAGGCACAGAGAAGTGAAGTGACTTGCCCCAGGTCACACAGCAGACAAGTGGCAGAGCCGGGATTAGAACACAGATCCTTCAGACTCCCAGGCCCATGCTCTGTATGCTTAAAAAAAAAATTATGGTATTTGTTAAGCACTTACTATGTGCCAGGCACTGTACTAAGTGATGGGGTGGATAAAAGCAAATTGAATTGGACAGAATCTCTGTCCCTTGCGGGGCTCACAGTCTCAATCCCCATTTTACAGATGAAGTAACTGACACACAGTGAAGTGAAGTGACTTACCCAAAGTCACACAGCAGACAAGTGGCAGGGCTGGGAATAGAGCCCGTGACTTTCTGACCGCCAGGCCCATGCTCTACCATTACACTATGCTCCTTCTCTGCTTCACTAGGCCATGGTGAGCCCAAGTCCTTTGACAACTGGGCGTGTGCTCTTTCCTCTAGGATGTACCGCTTCCCCTGCCTGTTTGGCAACAGGCAAGTGAGCCCTGAACCAGTGATGCAGAGGTGGATGGGCAACCACCAGAGTTTCTTGAGGAGTGGAGAAACATGGCCTGAATGTTTTCGTAGAAAAAACGATCCGGGCAGCAGAGTGAAATATGGACTGGAATGGGGAGAGACAGGAGGTTGGGAGGTCAGCAAGAAGGTTGATACAGTATTCCAGGCAGGGTAGGCTAAGTCATTGGATTATATCTACTCCAGTGCTTAGAACAGTGTTTGGCACATAGTAAGCGCTAAACAAATATCATAATGAAGAATAGATTAAGCCCTTACTGTGTCCAAAACACCATACTAAGCATTGGCAGGAAAATACACGGGAGAGAATTAGATACAGTCCCTAGCCCTCAACAGGCTCACAGGCTAGGAATAAAGGGGGAAGAAGGCACTGGTGACAGAACCTTTGGGATGAAACAACAAAAACACTTGGTTTCTGGGATTGCAGCTTCTGGTGCTGAATTTCAGGAGCCTATCAGCCACCCCCCCACAGACACGACCGGATGTCCGGCCCAGAAGGGACGTCCCATGCTGTCTCCCCAGAGCCGACCCCAGAGAGCTGGACTCTCCTTTGGGTGGCTTTGCCTTTCCACTCATCTCTGGGCCTCCGGTTCCTTTTCCCGGCCTTCCCTCCTGACCCAGTGCTTCCTCTCGGAGAGGATGTGCTGCCGCTTGGCGTTCCATGTGGAGAGACTCTAGTTGGTCCCGGGAAAGCTGCCCTCTGAGCGTCAGAACCAACAACGATTCCACTTCAGAGGTGCTGCCAGCCAAACACACAGGCGCCCGTGCACAAACACAACACACACCCACTGG
The DNA here is from genome assembly GCF_015852505.1 of Tachyglossus aculeatus. Taxonomy (NCBI): domain Eukaryota; kingdom Metazoa; phylum Chordata; class Mammalia; order Monotremata; family Tachyglossidae; genus Tachyglossus; species Tachyglossus aculeatus. The sequence continues at coordinate 75,897,665 of NC_052086.1, forward strand.
CTGTCAGGTGAGGGCTGCACTCCTTATTTTGAGAGTAGAAGAGACAGGAAGTCCAAGTCCACTGGACCCTGGGGGATGCAGGGAAGCAGCATGGTGTCAAGGATAGGACACGGGCTTGGGAGTCAGAAGGTCATGGGTTCTAATCTAGACTCTGCCATTTGTCAGCTGTGTGACCTTAGGCATGTCACGTCCCTTCTCTGTAAAAATCTCGTCTGTAAAATGGAGATTGAGGGTGAGCCCCATGTGGGACAGGGATTGTGTCCAACCTGATTACCATGTATCTACCCCAGCTCTTAGAAAAGTGCTTGGTACATTGAAAGCTCTTAACATATACTGCAATTATTATTATTGTGGTGCTGTTCCTACACAGGTAACAAATAAATCAATCAGTGGTACTTATTGAGTGCTTGTAGTTTTTGGCACAATCTAATAAGCATTTGGGAGAGTACAGTATGGCAGAGTTAGAGGAAATGATTCCTGCTCACAAGGAGTTAACAGTCTACGGGAGGTCACAGATGTTAAAATAAATTGCAGGTAGGGAGAATTAGATTGTAAGGAGACGTACATAAGTGCTGTAGGTTAAGTATGAAAATGCTTAAAGGGTAAGCAGTCATGAGCGTAGGCAACACAGTGGGGAGGTTGGATGAGGGAATGAGGATTTAAGGAAGACTTCTTGGAGGAGATGTGATTTTTCAGAGTGTTTTGAAGGTGGGAAGAGTGGCAATCTGTTAGATAATGATTATGATATTTGTTAAGCGCTTACTATGTTCATTCATTCAATCGTATTTATTGAGAGCTTACTGTGTGCAGAGCACTGTACTAAGCACTTGGGAAGTACAAGTTGGCAACATATAGAGATGGTCCTTACCCAACAGCGGGCTCATAGTCTAGAAGGGGGAGACAGACAACAAAACAAAACATATTAACAAAATAAAATAAATAGAATAAATATGTAAAAATAAAATAAATAGAGTAATACATACAAACATATATACAGGTGCTGTGGGGAGGGGAAGCATGGAGCTCAGTCTGGGAAGGCCTCCTGGAGGAGGTGAGCTCTCAGTAGGGCTTTGAAGGGAGGAAGAGAGCTAGCTTGGTGGATGTGCAAAGAGAGGGCATTCCAGGCCAGGGGGATGACGTGGGCCAGGGGTCGACGGCGGGACAGGCGAGAACGAGGCACGGTGAGGAGATTAGCGGCAGAGAAGCGGAGGGTGCGGGCTGGGCTGTAGAAGGAGAGAAGGGAGGTGAGGTAGGAGGGGGTGAGGTGATGGAGAGCCTTGTAGCCAAGGGTGAGGAGTGCCAGGCACTGTACTAAACGCTGGGGTGGTTATGAGCAAATTGGGTTGGACAGAGTCCCTGTCCCAAATGGGGCTCCCAGTCTCAATCCTCATTTACAGATGAGGCGACTGAGGCTCAGAGAAGTGAAATAACTTGCCCAAGGTCACCCAGCAGACACGTGGTGGAGCCGGGATTAGAACCCATGACCTTGTGACTCCCAGGCTTGTGCCCTATCCACTACTCCATGCTGCTTCTCCATGGGGAGGGAGTTTCAGATCTGAGGGAGGACGTTGGCAAGGGTTCAGTGCGGGGTGGGGGGTAGCTGATATTGAGGTTCAGAGAATAAATTGCTGTTAGAAGAGTCAAGTGTGCAGACTGGGTGATAATAGGAGATTAACAAGGTGAGATAGGAAGGGGTGAGCTCATTGAGTGCCTTCCAGCCAATGATAAGGAATTTCTGTTTGATGAGGAAGTGGATGGGCATCCACTGGAGGATTTTGAAGAGTTGGGAGATGTGAACTGAATGATTTTTCACAAAATTAATCCTGGCAGCAGAGCGGCGTAGGGACTGGAGAGGTGAGAGACAGGATGCAGGGAGGGCAGTGAGGAGGCTAATGCCGTAGGCAGGGTGGGAAATAAGTGCTTGGATTAATGTGGTAGCAGTTTGGATGGAGAGGAAAGGGCAGATGGATGTGAAGTGCTCTCTAAGTGGTGTGGGGCAGATAAGAGAGGAGGGAGGGGAAGATAAAAGCAGCATGGCCAAGTGGATAGAGCACTAGCCTGAAGTCAGAAGGATCTGGGTTCTAATCCCACATCTGCCACTTGTCTGCTGGGTGACCTTGGGCAAATTACTTCTCAGTTACTTAATCTGGAAAATGGAATCGACACTGTGAGCCCTATGTGGGACAGGGGTAGTGTCCAACCTGATTAGCTTGTATCTACCCCAGTGCTTAGTACAGTGCCTGGCATGTAGTAAGTGCTTAACAAATACCATTAAAATAAATGGAAGGAAGAAGAGGGAAAAGGAGAGGGAGAGGAGTTGGTAGAAGAGCTCTGACCTGGAGAGTCCATGGCCCCATCAGCTGCTCGCATCCTCTCCTGGTCTTCTGATCCGACCTTGGCAAGACTGTGGCAATGCTGGTGGCAGCAGGACTGCCTCATGGTGCTGCTGAATAAGGAGAGGAAGAGTCCTTAATGAGTCCTCCCTAAGGCCTACTCCCAAATGCAGCCTTCCTGCCCAAATCAGGACATGTAGGCCACATCACTTAGCAAGAACTTCACAACATCGATCCGCCCTTTCCTCTCCATCCAAACTGCTACCAGGTTAATCCAAGCACTTTGCATCAGGCTCCTCGCTGACTTCCCTGCATCCTGTCTCTCCCCTCTCCAGTCCTTATGTCGCTCTGCTACCCGAATCATTTTTGTGAAAAAATCTTTCAGTTCATATCTCCCCACTCTTCAGAATCCTCCAGTGGTTGCCCATCCACTTTCACATCAGAATATTTTTTGGTCCCAAGCCCGGATGGGTCCCTTCATCTATCTCGTCGCCGACCCCCCTATCCACATCCTTCCTCTGGCCTGGTACTTCCTCCCCCTTCATATATGATCAGTCACTACTTTCCCCTTCCTCAAAACCTTATTAAAATTACATCTCCACCAAGAGGCCTTCCCCGACTAACCCCTTCCTCATATTCCCTACCCCCATCCCTTCTAGATCACCCTTGCCCTTGGGTTCATACCTTTCTTCAACCCCACCCTCAGCCCCAAAGCACTTATGTACATAATTGATTCATTTGTGAACATAATCCATTTTAATTCCTGTCTCCTCTTCTATACTGTAAACTCCTCGTGGGCAGGGAACATGCCTACCCACTCTATTGTATTATATTCTCCCAAGTGCTCAGTATAGTGTCCTGCATATAGTAAGTGCTCAATAAATACTATTGATTGATTAATTGATTGAATACAGGGCTTACCTTCCAGGAGATATTTTTTCATGAAAATGGGGATCCCCAGCTATTGGAGAGTGTGCCTGGGAGCTGAGGAATGAGAACCTCTTTGCTGCAGCCCCTCCCCCCTAATCCCCACCCCCACCAGCTGGGCAATTGGGAAAAAAGTTCTCCCCATCTCAGTGTCAATCATTAGATTGTAAGGTGTCTGTCTTTTGCTTCTGATGTACTTTACCAATTTCTTAGTGCACTTAGTATGAGATGATGCAGACAATAAGTTTTCAACAAATGCCATTAATTGGTTCTGCATTCAGTAGGTGCTCAATAAATGTCAGTGGTATTTATTGAGCACTTATTGTGTGTAGAGTACTGTACAAAGCGCTGGGTAGACACATTCCCAGGCCACAACAAGCTGAGAAGCAGTATGGCTTTATGGACAGAGCATGGGCCTGTGAGTCAAAAGGACCTGATTTCTAATCCCAGGTCCACTACCTCTCTGCTATGTATACCTGGGGGAGTCTTTTCACTTCTCTGTGCCTCAGTTACTTCATCTGTAAAACGGGGATTAAGACTGTGAGCTCCATGTGGGACACGTACTGTGTCCAACCTGCTTAGGTTGTATCTACCCCAGTGCTTAGTAAAGTGCCTGGCACATAGTAAGCACTTAACAAAAACCTAGAAAAGAACAAGTTTATAATCGAAATCCCATTGATTAAGCTCCTTGTGGACAGTGAACTTGTGTACCAACTCTGTTACATGGTACTCTCCCAAGCACTTAGTACAGTGCTCTGCATGTAGTAAGTGTTCAATAAATATGATTGAATGATTGATGTGGAAAAGGGTGGGAAAGGCTGATAGGGAGGACTGACAGACTGATGTTTCCCAGGAATTCCCAAGGGAAAACTCCGTTTTTGAGGCTGAGTTCTCTGAATCACCCTCATGGAAGTTACCTGCCTTAGAGTTCCCTCACCTCAGAGGCCTCTCAGGGCCGCAGGTGGCTACAACGCCCTTCAGCACTTGCCCCAAGAAGTCCCAGATTTGGGGCTCCCACTGCCGCTGTCAAAGGGAAGACATTTGCCCTGAGGTGCTCGCGCTTTGGCCTGCGGTTTGGTGCTGAGGGATGAGCTACTATCAAAAGTTCCGAAGGGCTAGGAGAGAATTTGAGAGGCAAGGAGTCCAGTTTTCTGCCTCTGGGTAGGGTCCCGCCTCAACCGTCATGTGAGTATTTGGCTTTGTGTGTCCTAGCCATGACACACAAGGGTGGTTCTCTCAGCTGGGTAAAGGATTCCTGCCTCAAATACCATAAATGTATTAGCTCTCGGTTTGTCGGGATTTCTTTCTAACTAGATACAGTACCACTAATTGAGAACAGATGGTACTGCGTGTTCGCTCTGTTAATTTTTCATGGTTTTTCTCCTCCTCATAAGACTGAGCCCTGGACAGCTCTCCTAGAGTCCTGGCATCCTGTCCATCCTATAATCCTTTGCAGTATCTCTTCAACATGCGGTTGTGAATCAGTCAGCCAGTCAGTCGTATTTATTGAGAACTTACTGCGTAAGCGCTTGGGAGGGTACAATATAACAAACACATTCTCTACCCACAGCGAGCTTACAGTCTAGAAGGAGAGACAGACATCAATATAAATAAATAAATTACAGATAATAAATAAATCAATTTATAAATGCTTTGGGACTGGGAGGGGGGATGAATAAAGGGAGCAAGACAGGGCGACACAGAAGGGAGTTGAAGAAAAGGAAAAGAGGGCTTAGTCAGGGAAGGCCTCTTGGAGGAGATGTACATTCAGCAAGGGGTTGACGTAGGGGAGAGTAATTGTCAGATATGGATATGAGTCTCTAGACTGTGAGCTCGCTGTGGGCAGGAATGTGTCTGCTAATTGTAATCTCCCAAGTGCTTAGTACAGTGCTTTGCACACAGTAAGCATTCAATAAATACAAATGAATGAATGATTGAATATGAGGGAGGCAACTCCTACACTGAAGAGTTAAAAACTCTTCAGTTTTTATCAGCCTTTATCCAATTCCTGACCATAGAGATGGAGATTGGGGCAGCTAGATCCAGCTCCACTGAGGGCCCAGTCTAACTTCCAGAAAAGGGGCAGAGATGAACCAGAATCTGGGAAAAATAGAACTATGGTATAACAGGACCTGTCCCCCAACAAATGCCCTTCCCTCTCCACTTTTCATCCTTCCCCTAGGCCTCTGGGCCCTTCTGGCACTCTCTCACCCCAAATATCCTCTTATTTCCCAGTCACACCTGAGACAGCCAACCCAACAGCCTTCTGGTCAGGAGACTTTACAGTCCTGGGATGGCATACTGACTCTTTCCCACCTTGCCTTAATTCAGTTCACCAAAGATGGATCAATAATAATAATAATAATAATTATTATTATTATTATTGTAATTATGGTATTTGTTAAGCGTTTACTCTATGTCAAGCACTGTTGTTAGCGCTGGGGTAGATACAAGGTCATCAGGTTGCCCCACGTGGGGCTCACAGTCTTAATCCCCTTTTGCCAAATGAGGTAACAGGCACAGAGAAGTTAAATGGCTTGCCGAAGGTCACACAGCAGACAAGTGGCAGAGCCAGGATTACTCCCAAGCCCGTGTTCTTTCCACTAATCCACGCTGCTTCAAGGGCTGTGGCTCTGGTGTCAGCATCCCGTTGTTCTGGGGGGATGTGGAGGGCCATGGTCTGCTCTGTCGAGGTGTTTTTCTGCCTATCAGGATGAGGGGTGGAGGCTTTCCTCGTCGTGTATTCAGAGCTCAAATGCTCCGGTAAGTGCTTCGTGCAGTGTTCTACATACAGTAAGTACTCAACAAAACCCAGCTCAAATGATCCCATAGCATTTAGCACAGTGTTCTACACACAGCAAGTGCTCAACAAATACCATTGATTGATTGACATGTGAGGGGATTGATGTGGGTGTGGGTCAGCTGGGAGAGGGGCTGGAGGGCCCCTTCTGGTCTCTGTCTTAGTATTGGAGGCCTGCAGGAGGTCACCCTTCTGCTCCCCTCCATGCAGCTGCTCAAGAGGTGGGGGTTAGGGGTGGGGGGCACCAAGGAGTTACATAACGTTGGAATGAGGTGAAGCCCCAAGACAAGGTCCAGGAGGAGAGAGATAGGGTAGTCAAGTGGCAATTTGACCCCGATGAAATTTAGTGTCTCCCGCCCCCAACACACCTCTGCCAGGAATGGCAGCCAGGAAGACAAGCTCCAGAAATCCCCCAGAATGCGTATCTGTTCCCAGTTTTCCCTCCTACACCGGCCCAGCCCAGAGCATGATGGATCTGCCACTCTGGAGCGTGGACGGAGACGGGACCAAGTCTGGGGGATGGGGGAGCTCTTCCCTCCTACTGGGGATTCCTTCTTACACACAGCCTTGTTCCTTCCAGGATCTAGACCTGGCCAAGAAGTTGAAGAAGATCCAGTCTTTGCCCTCAAGGGAGACTGTCAAAGGGGGAAGATGAAGCGCACTGAAAAACACAGCTCTCAGGAAGGATGAGAAAACTGACCGATGTAATAACCGTAAGAAGAAAAAAACATCCAGTCAGTCCAAAGGCCAACCCAGCACCTGGTGAGTCATGCAGCTAAGGATCGCCTTGGGCGGGTCTTCTTTGAGATATGCCTGGCCTCACGCCCCATAGACGGCCACATACCATGGTGCCCTTGTGGATGCTGTGACTCCCTGAATAATAATAATAATAATAACTGTTGCATATTTTAAGCACTTACTATGTGCTAGGCACTGTACTAAGCACTGGGGTGGATACAAGAAAATAGGGCTGGACACAGTCCCTGTCCCATGTGGGGCTCACAGTCTCAATCCTCATTTTACAGATAAAGAAACTGAGTCACAGAGAAGTGAAGCAACTTGCCCAAGGTAACACAGCAGACAAGTGGCACACCTGGGATTAGAACCCATGATGTTCTGACTTTCAGGCCCATGCTCTATCCACTATGCCATGCTGCTTCTCAGCCCCACCCCTCCCCTCCTTTCCACCGCCAATCTCACGTCTAACTGCAGGGAGACCTCCTGCCCCAGGGCCTGAGGCTGAGGAAGTGATTCCACTTCTCCGTGTCTTCCCTAAGTTTCGCTAAAAACTGTGAGAAATGAATGCAAAGTGGCCTGGTCATCCCACTGACCAGGGTTTAGAAGGGTAATGTGCCCCACTGAGCTCCAGTGTGTTAATAGTATAGTAAAGATAATAATAATAGGTTTGTATTAATAATTAGAATAACAATAATAATTATAACAGTGGTATTTGTTAAGCACTTACTATGAGCCAGCCACTGTACTAAGTGCTGGGGTGGTTACAAGCAAATCAGGTTGGATGCAGTCCCTGTCCCACTCAAGGCTCAGTCTTAATCCCCATTTTACAGATGAGGTAACAGAGGCACAGAGAAGTGAATTGACTTGCCCAATGTCATAAAGCAGAAGAGTGGAGAGGATGAGATTAGAACCCAGGTCCTTCTGACTCAGGTCTGTGCTTTATCCACTCCACCATACTTCTCCTTACTGTGTCGCAAGAACTGTGCTAAGTGCTGGGGTAGATACAGACAGAGTCCCTGTCCCTTACGGAGCTCACAGTCTAAAAAGAAGAGAGAAGAGGTATTGAATCCCCATTTTACAGATAAGGAAGCTGAGGCCCAGAGCAGTGAAGTGATTTAGAAGCAGCATGGCTTAATGGAAAATCAGGGGCTTGGGAGCTGGAGATCGAGGGTTCTAATCCCGGTTTTGCCACTTATCAGCTGTGTGACTTTCGGCCAGTCACTTCACGTCTCTGTGCCTCAGTTACCTCATCTGTAAAATGGGGATGAAGACTGTGAACTCCACGTGGAACAACTTGATTACCTATATCTACCCCAGCACTTAGAACAGTGCTTGGCACAAGTAAGTGCGTAATAAATACCATTATTACTATTTGCCCAAGGCCTCACAGCAGGCAAATGGCAGAGCTAGGATTAGAACCTTTCATTCATTCATTCAATCGCATTTATTGAGCGCTTACTGTGTGCAGAGCACTGTACTAAGCGCTTGGAAAGTACAACTCGGCAACAGATAGAGACAATCCCTAGTCAACAGCGGGCTCACATCTAGAAGGGGGAGATGCTCTTTTCACTTGGCCTCACTGCTTCTCGGCCAGTCATAGTGTCGACGAGAAAGCCGAGTCACGGGGAAGAAAATGACTGACAGGTGGGAGTAGCTTTTCAGTGACTGATTCAGAGACCAAAGATCCCTCCACCATCAAGATCCTTCCTACCCAACCCCCCTACTCTGTCCCACATCCATTACTTAGCAGCTGTTGAAAGGCACCCCTCGCACGCTCCCAGACTCTACGTGACAGGAGGAGCCTGCTTTGGAATCTGGTGGCCCCTTTGCCACACCCCTCCACAGCTCTAGGACGGGGGCCCTGCCAGCAGGTTTGGGAAGCCTCTAAGGCCCCCAACAGGAGGGGTGGGGTGCAATTATTTGTGGTTAGAGCTAATTATCGTTAATTAAGATGAAGGCAGTCTGCAGAGTGCTTATTTAGTAAAGGAGAAAGACCTCACTTGTCATACTGGTGGGGGAGGGAAAGCAGGAAGATAGGGGGGAGATGGGAAAGGGGAGAGAACCTCAAGACACTCACCTCCACTCTTTAGACTGTGAGCCCACTGTTGGGTAGGGACTGTCTCTATATGTTGCCAATTTGTACTTCCCAAGCGCTTAGTACAGAGCTCTGCACATAGTAAGCGCTCAATAAATACGATTGATGATGATGATGTTCGAGGTGGGGTGCTGTTTCTAGATCCCCAGGGGGAATGTGTTTTCTCAAAATTTGGGCCATAAAGCCCACTCTAGACCTTGCACTTCTGGATTTCTACTCCTCTCATTTCCTCACAACCCAGCACCATTCCATCTCCTGTTTCGGGGTGGCAGCGGAGAACAGGTGGAAGGATCTCTCAAAAGACAGCACCCCCTTTCCTGTGGAGTGGAAAGAGAACAAATGGGGACAGGAGGATCCCAAAACTCCCTGGGAGGCAAATGAGGTTTCAGCTGAGAACCTGAATACATTCGAGTAAGAATCTCTGGAGCATCAAATGTAGTTCGCCATCCACTTAATAATCAATAATAATAATTATGGAACTTGTTAAGCCCTTTTTATGTGCCAAGCACTGTTCTAAACCCTGGGGTAGATACAAATTAATCAAGTTGGACACAGCCCCTATCCCACATGGGGCTCACACTCTTGATCCCCATTTTTCAGATGAGGTAACTAGGCCCAGAGAAGTTGTGACTTGTCCAAGGTCACTCAGCAGACATGTGGCAGAGCTGGGCCAGGTCCTTCTGACTTCCAGGACCATGCTCTACCCATTAGGCCACACACTTCACTAAGAGCCAATAAATGGCTATTTTGTTTGCAGCCACCTCTCTGAAGTGGATGTCCACAACCCAATCTCCACTCAGGCTCTTGGCTATTTCAGATTGCCCTCCTTCATGCAAGGAACTAGCTGTCCTTGTTCTTCTGATTGCCTGTGGGAGGAGAACAGATGATATTAGGATGCCCAAGCATGGCAGAATGGATGGAGGTAGGATGCCCAAACTTGAGAGGAGATTGGAGGGGAGTAAGACAATTGAACATGGGAGGAGAATGGATGGTGTGAGCATGCCCAGAGGAAAATGCATGGAATTAGGATTCCCAGATGGCTGGAGGATACAGAGCTGAAAGGAGTGATGTGGTGGAGCTGGGATTAGAACCAGGTCTTTCAGCTCTCAGAGGTTCCAAAGTATGGCCACCTCCTCCTGAGACTTCCTTGGGCTTCCTCTTCTGGCACTTTCCTGCACTCCTCTCTCACCCTCTAGCCTTCCCAGTGGGAGATCTTCATTGGCAGCCAGATGGGAGCTCAATCCTCAGGGCTTTTGGTGGGAGACGGAGGGGGGCTTGTTTTTTGGGTTTTTTGTAAACAAAATCAACTCCGCACTTGATTTCTCCAGTTTGGTTTGCTCCCCAAAGCCTTTCTTTCTCTCCAGGATGTTGGCCAGACCAGACAGTGCTCCTTGTGTTTACTTTTTCCCCAACCCACACAGAGCAGTGGGTTGGAGGGAGCCAGCTGCCACCACCCCCTGGAGGAAGATGTGTGGCTCAGTGAATAGAGAACCAGATGGGGGTAAGCGGGACCCCCAGGGACACCCCACCCAGGACTACCTCAGAGACATCAGGGAGACCCCAAGCCCTAACTGTTCCTTGCTCTCACCTTTCCCGATACGCTACTACTCCAAACTGGAACTCCCGTCACTCTCCAAATCCAATGACACCCCTACTAAAATCCCACCACCTCCCCCAAGCCTCAGGCTAATTCCCAGCAATAATAATTGTGGTATTTAAGTGCTTCATATGTGCCAGACATTTTTCTAAGCACTGAGGTAGATACAAACTAATCGGGTTGGACACAGTCCCTGTCCCACATAGGGCTCATGGTCTTAATCCCCATTTTGCAGATGAGAGAACTGAAGCCCAGAGAAATGAAGTGACTTGCCCAAGGTCACACAGCAGACGAGTGGCAGAGCAGGGATTAGAACCAAGGTCCTTCGGACTCCCAGGCCCGTGTTCTGTCCACTAGGCCATGCTGCTTCCAAAGAATTGATTATCTTGTATCAACCCAATCAATCATATGTCAATACTGAGCACTTACTGTGTGCACTGTATGAAGTGCTTGGGAGAATATGACACAATAGTGTAACGGACACAATCCCTGCCCACAACGAGTTTACAGTCTAGTCTACCCCAGTGCTTTAGTACATTGGCACATAGGAAGCACTTTACAATTACCACGATTATTATTACTACTACTACTACTACTACTAGTAGTAGTAGTAGTAGTAGTAGTAAATGGAGGGCGAACCCCCAGAGAAGCTGACAGGGAATCCAGACCCGTCCTTTTCCCCCGGCCTGCATTAGGTGGTGAATGGGGAATGGGGCAAGGGAGATTGAGCATCATAATAGCGAAGGGTTGAATCTACACAGGCCCATCTCACAGCAGATTCTCCCTTGGTTGGGTTGAAGTCCCACCAATTATTGCTGAATTGTACTTTCCAACCGCTTAGTGCAGTGCTCTGCATCCAGTAAGCCCTCAATAAATACGATTGAATGAATGAATGATGAAACAGCTGCTTCCGTTTGGCTGGGGAGAAACATGTGCTTCCAGAAGATCTTTGTTTGCGCCATTGGACGTGCCACATGTGGTCTCCCAGGGTCCGCTGAGAAGAAGGCACCTGGGCCAGAGCGAGTGCAGACCGCCCAGTGAGGAAGCCCGAGGGCAAGTAGCAGGAATAAGGCGCTCTGGTGTCATGACAACGTGTCCGGTCAGCGTCTGATGAAAGCCCCGAGAGTGACCGTTGTAGCCAAGCCAGCGGGGAGGGCGGGGATGAAATTTGGGCGTGGGAGGAGGGGACACAATCTCCCTGCTGTTCGTTGCCCGCCTCCCTATTCCCAGAACAGGCTCTGGCCTGTCCTTCAGTCAGATTTGGGTCTCTCCCGGCCTGGACAGGGAGCGGGACATGAGAGATTAACCCCTCATATCTCCTCTCTTCCCTTATAGATACGAGCTGGGCTCAGCCCCCACCTTCCTCCCAAGCCTTTTCCTCAAACGAGTGAAATGGAGGGACAGAGAGGTGGGGAAGGGCTGTTTATTGGCCACAAGTAATAATAATAATAATGGCATTTGTTAAACACTTATTATGTGCCAGACACTGTTCTAAGAGCTCGGGTGGATATAAACAAATCGGGTTGGACACGGTCCCTGTCCCACGTGGGGCTCACTGTCTCAGTCCCCATTTTTCAGATGAGGTAACTGAGGCTCAGAGAAGTGAAGTGACAGAGCCAAGTAGATAAGCGGCAGAGCCGCGATTAGAACCCATAACCTAGAACCCAGGCCCGCGCTCTAGCCACTACACCATGCTGTTTTTCCAATGACACCAGTCAGCCCAGCCTGCCACCTGCACTCCACTGTGGACTTGCTGATCCCTCCTGGGAGTGATAATAATAATAATGGCCTTTATTAAGCACTTACTATGTGCCAAGCACTGTCCTAAGCACTGGGTACGTTACAAGGTGATCAGGCTATCCCTCGGGGCTCTCATAGTCTTAATCCCCATTTTACAGATGAGGTAACTGAGTCCCAGAGAAGTTAAGTGACTTGCCCAAAGTCACACAGCTGACAATTGGCGGAGCCGGGATTTGAACCCATGACCTCTGACTTCAAAGCCCGGGATCTTTCCACTGAGCCAGATAAGCTCCTGGAGGAGGGGGGATTGGGGTGTAGGGGAAGAAGGGAGGGAAGAGGGGTTGGAGCAGGGCTGGGCCAGGTTATCTGTTCTTGAAGTGGCTGACTCACCTCACACAGGTTGCGTTAAAACTGATGGCTGGGATTTGATCTGTCTGCCTGGTGGGTGGGGATTCTGATGGCTTCCCTGTTCTTTCTCTCCCTCCTCACCATACCGTTCTGTCCCAAATTCCATCTAATTAGCAGTTGCTGCTTGGGCCCTTTGCCAGGTGTAGGCTGGTTCAGGGACAGCCCCAGCACCTTCACCCAACTCAGCCTCCACCCTGCTCAAGGCCCTGGGAGGTAAGATGGGGGAGAGGAAGGAAGAGGTAGACCCTAGGGGGCTACCGGATAAGAATCCTGGGGCTGGCCGGGAGAGATTTGGATCAGGAAAAGAGGGGGGATGCGCAATCCAGGGATTTGTCTCCAGATGCCCCGCTGTTCTGATATCATCAGGAGCCATCTCATTTCTCTGGACCTCATTTTCCCCATCGTGAAAGTGGGGAGTCCTGCACTCCAACCCGGACCTGAGCCGGCTTCAAAGGATCAACTGAATCATGGGCATTCGCAGTTATGGGCTGAATCTGACCCTCTGGACTGTAAGCTCCCTCTAGATAGTATGCTCGTTGTGGGCAGGGAATGTGTCTATTTATTATTATATTGTCCCCTCCCAAGTGCTTAGTGCAGTGCTCTACACACAGTAACTGCTCAATAAATACGATTGACTGACTGACCTGATTAGCCTATATCTACCCTAGCAATTAGCACAGTGCGTGGTGAACAAAAGTGTTTTGTAAGTACATGGTGCTGTGAATAGAGCGCGGGCCTGGGAGTCAGAAGGTCATGGGTTCAAATCCTGGCTCTGCCACTTGTCTGCTGGGTGACCTTGGGCAAGTCACTTCATTTCTGTGGACCTCAGTTCCCTCATCTGTAAAATGGGGATTAAGACTGTGAGCCCCATGTGGGACAGGAACTGTGTCCCACCCTATTTGCTTGTATCCACCCTAGTGCTTAGTACAGTGCCTGGCACATAGTAAGCACTTAACAAATACCATTATTATCATTATTGTTATTATTATTATTATCATTATTAACAAGTGACTCATTGTCAGTGGGAAGGGGCGCTTGTCCCCCCAGCTCCTGGTGACTGTGGACACCAATGGAGACCCAAAGCTGATGATCCCAGGACCCTAGTGGAGACGCAGTCCGGAATGGACAGAGGTTGCCTGTGGAGTCCGGCGGGGGTCTTGGTGCTGGGGCGAGCAGTTCTATCATGCCCACCTGACTCAGCATCAGCAAGCCGTGAGGAAGGAGAGAATGGCAAGAAAGGGGGGCTGTGGAGCTGGGGGGCTATGGAGTCGGTGGGAGCAGCCGACCCCATTCCAGGCTTGTAGCAGAGAAACCCTGGCTAGGCGAGAAGAGGTTTTGTTTTTCTTTCCTTTCCACTTTGGCCCAGATGATAATCTCAAGCACCTCATAACTCACTGGGGGTGGGGGTGGCAGGGAGGAAAGGGCAAGGATGCAGCCGTGGAGGTGGGAGGGGGAAGAGAGGGGTCTGGGCTTCGGTCTTTCTGGCCTGCCTCACCTGAAACCTTACCACGCCACTCAGACAGAGGCACACAGAGAGCAGACGACACCCCTCACCCCCTCCGGCCCCAGACAGCATCCCAAACCCCCATAGCCAGACCCCAGCCAGACCCAAAGCTGGCAGGGACAGAAGGTCAGGCAGAAAACCCCCAAACTCTTCCCTGAGCTCCTGATTCATGCACCAGGCTTGATTTCTACTCCACATTTCGACCTGACTCTCTTGGCTCCCTTCCAGCCTGGAGAGTTTTCCAGTGGCTCCACGGAATCCAGAGCCCGCACTGCTGGGGTGGATGGGAAGAGCTTCCGTACAAGGATAGGCAGAGGAGGGGGATTTCAGGCAGAGCGGAGGGTGCTATTAAGCCACAACTTGGGGGATTGTATGGGAAGGGTCACCACACTGAGGAAACTGGCCATGCCTATTACTGTAAGGTGGTTGTGGACAGGAAATGTGTCTGTTACATTTTATATTGTACTCTCCCAAGCGCTCAGTATGGCACTCTGCACACAGTAAGTGCTCAATAAGTACTATTGACTGACTGATTCTCTCCCTTCGGTGCTCCGGTTCTTGGAGACTCCTCATCCTCAAGGAGAGGGGATTTGCAGTCTGTTCCATTTCTGCTTCCACAGGAAGAGCTCGGGGCAGTCCCCAGACAGGGATCCTCTGGCTCTGGGTCCGGGTGACTTGTCCAGGGAGGGTCAGTGGGCCTGGACCTCCCTCCGGCTGGGCCACTGCCCGGGCTGCCTTAAGTTTCGTGTGGGTCCAGTGGGGGGACAATGCTAGAGTGCAGGCAGGCAAGAGGAAAAGCACAGCTCTGGAGCTCTGCTCTGGACCCAGGGGCCACCTCCCCAGACCTACCTCCGGTCCAGCCCCACTTTTGCCTGACTCCCAGAGGCCTCTGCTCTACCTCCCTGGGGGCCCAGTGCCAGCCCGATCTGGGTTCTTGCGGGCAGGCTGGAGAGCTCCTCTTGGCCTGATGACTCTCTGGGCAGGCTCCAGGGACCCAGGAGAGGGGTGGGGTGGAAAAGGAGGAGGAGGGGAAGGGGGTTGCCCAGAGGGCTTGGGTATTTCAGGAATCTCCCGGGGCAGGGGAATTCAGTCGATGAATGAGCAACCCACAGAGCCGCTGTGACCTAGAGGCTGGATGAGTGGGAATGTCTGACTGTCTCTGGATGGGCCCTGTTGGGGGATTCCCCAACTTGGGATTCTTGGGAAATGGAGATGGGATGGTGTGGAAGTGGGTGTAGAGGGAGGGGCCCTTCCTAAGCAGGCCTTCAGGGATGACCAGAGGAAGGGAGCTGCTGAGACCCAGACTTGGTCGTTCAGTGCAGTTGTAGCTATCCCCCATTCCCCGACCCAAATATACACACACACAAACACACACACCGCCTCCTCCTTCCCGGAGAAATCCCCCTGCAAAGCCAGCCTGACCCCTGCTTTAAGTTAAAACCATGCTGCCCCTGCTACACTGAGAAATCAGAGGGGGCTGAGGCTGGAGGGGTCCCCTGGCACTGGATGGGGATGGGAACTATAGTCAATCCAGGGCTGTATTACTAGTGGTAATATCAACTGAGTGCACACTTGGCGTGGTACACTGTACTAGTTGGTCAGTCATATTTTTTGAGTGCTTACTGTGTGCAGAGCACTATCTAAGCACTTGGGAGAGTACAACATAACAGACACGTTCCCTGCCCACAAGGTACTTGGGAAGTGCAGAGTAAAGAAGTGATATGTTCCCTTACACTTGAACGGGGAAGACAAACATGAAAACAATTACAGCTAAAGTGGTCAAAATAAATGACTATTTTGCACATATGCATATATGCACACATATGCACGAATGCTGAGGTGTGGGTAAATACCCTCAGAAGAGAGTCAGCTGAAGAGTTGATGTGGCACAGGATGCTGGGTGATCAATTGGGAAAGAGACGTTTGCTTGTGATCGAGATGAGAGGATCAGCCTCTTAAACTTTGGCCAGGGTCCCTCAAAGGAAGAGTGGGAGGCTCCTTCTTGCCACCCCCTGCCTGCTAGACTGTAAACTCTTTGAGGGTGGTGATCAGGGATATTGATTGTATTGTTCTTTCCCAAATGCTTAGCTCAGTGTTCTGCATGGAGTGAGCCCGCAATAGATACCATTGATAGACTGATGGATTGACGGGAAGGCTTGTTAGAGGAGGTGGGATTTTGGCAGGACTTTGAGTGTGGGAAAGCACTGATTGGTCCGATGAGGGACGAAAAGGCTTGTACCAAGCCAGGGGAGGACGGAGAGAAAGGAAGCAGGAGAGCCAAGAGCCAAGTCCGGCTAGAAGGTTGGCTTGGGAGAAAGGAAGATAGTGAATTGTTCATTCATTCATTTCTTCAATCGTATTTATTGAGCACTTATTGTGTGCAGAGCACTGTACTAAGTGTTTGAGAGAGTATGCTATAACAAGCAAAGACATTCCCTGCCCTCAACGAGCTTACAGCCTAGAGGGAGAGAACTGGGGAATTGGGAATGAAGAGAGTGGATAGAGCATGGGCTTGGGAGTCAGAAGGACCTGGGTTCCAATCCTGGCTTCCCGACTTGTCTGTTATGGGAACTTGGGCAAAGCACTTCACTTCTCTGTGCCTCAGTTACCCCATCTATAAAATGGGAATTAAGACTGTGAGTCCCATGTGGGAAAGGGACTATGTCCACCCTGATTACCTTGTACCTGGCATATAATAAGCACGTCATGAATACCATAAAAAAAATAGGTAAGTCCCGGCCAAACAGTAATGACCTTAAGGCAGACAGATAGTTTTTGTTTCGGGTGGAGAAGTACAGGGTTCCAGGGGAGGGTTTTGAGGAGAAGAAGAATGTGGGTCAAGCAGCAGTTCAGGAAGATGATCCTGAATCACGGATCAGGAGCCAGCCCATCCACTCTGGCTTCCGCCCAGCCTCCTCTGCACCAGCCCCAGGCCAGACTCAGGGTCCTCACACCAGGAGAAGCAGCATGGCCTAGTGGATAGAGCACGGGCCTCGGCGTCAGAAGGACCTGGCTTCTAATCCTGGCTCTGACACTTGTCTGCTGTGTGACCTTGGGCAAGTCACTTCACTTCTCTGGGCCTGTTACCTCATCTGTAAAATGGGAACTGAGATGGCAAGCCCCATGCGGGACAGAGTCTGTGTCCAACCCGATTTGCTCGTATCCACCCCAGCGCTTAGGACAGTGCCTAGCATGTAGTAAGCACTTAACAGATACCACAATTATTCTTATTGTTAGGACTCGGGCGGCCCCAACTCCTACCAACCTGGGCTTCCAGGGTAGGATGAAAGGCATCCGAGAAGGCCGCTGAGGAATCGGCCAGCCAGATGCTCACCAGATGGAGACCGGCGGGACCTTCCTCTCCACTGGCGGCCCTTTCCTCCTTGCCGTCCTCCCTTGGCCCCCCTCTCAGCCCCCACTCCCGTGGCCCAGCCCCCTCAACTCCCGAACCCAGGAGAGCGAGGGCTGGGCTCAGCTGCGCCTGTTCCCCCGCACAAGTGGGGAGGGCAAGGGGGTGTGGGAACCTCCACAGGCCCAAGTTGCCAGGAGGGGCTCTGACTCCGCGGGAAATGGACGATTCCACGGTGGCACCACGTTATTCTGGGAATGTGGGCAGCGATGGGTGGGGAGGCCAGTGGCGGGGGGTTGGGGGGGGAGGATGGACACAAGGCCCTGGGAGCCCTGAGACAGCGAGAGTCACCAACCCTGCAAGTGCGAAGGAATGTTCTCTATGTAAAAGGGCCCCAGAATAGTCAATTAGGAATTTTAATTACGCTCAGAGCCACCCTCCTTTTCCACCCCCCTCCCCTCTCTCTCTACCAGGGTTGAAGTTGGGGGGGTGGGGGGAGCTTGGGCAGTGGCTCCGGGAACCCAGCGGGGCAAACAGCCGGCACTTTGTTTGCTGTTTACGTGCTGACATTTCTAGGCAAGACGAAAAATGCAGCCGGTAGCTCCCGCCTGTTCTGCTGCCGAAAGATGGGGGGGTGGGGGGGACGTTGAGGGGGAGGGGAGGGATGGAGGAGGAGATAGAAGGACTCGGGGTGTGTTGCAGGGGGAACGGAGGAGGGCAGAACTTGGAGGGCTAGCTGCGACAGTAGGTGAAGGGGTGTGGATGGTGGGGGATGAGGAGCATGGTGGGGGGAAAGGAGGACAAGGGCGGGGCTTGGAGAGATTCGAGGGGACAAGGGGAAGGAGAAGCCCAGCGGTGAAGGGTCATGGGAGGATGGGTAATAATAATAATAACAATTATAATGGCATTTATTAAGCACTTACTATGTGCAAAGCCCTGTTCTAAGCGCTGGGGAGGTTACAAGGCGATCAGGTTGTCCCTGGGGGGCTCACAGTCTTAATCCCCATTTAACAGATGAGGTAACTGAGGCATAGAGAAGTTAAGTGACTTGCCCAAAGTCACACAGCTGACAATTGGCGGAGCTGGGGTTTGAACCCATGACCTCTGACTCCAAAGCCTGTGCTCGGGTGGGGAAGGAGGGACAAATTGGGATGGAGCAGCCCATGTGGGATTGGCAAGCAGGGTGGAGAAATCTCCTGCTTCTTGTCTGTCCCCCGCCATCACTGGCTCGGACACTCCTTCGGGCAGTGACAGTCTTCCCTGAACCCCACCACTCTCATCCTCTAGGGGTTCCCCAGGGGTTTTTGTACATTCATTCAATCGTATTTATTGAGCGCTTACTGTAGGCAGAGCACTGTACTAAGAGCTTAAAGGGACCCAGGTGAACCAAGGAGAGGGACCTGTGGCCAGCTGGACCAGACCTCAGTAGGACGTGATCAAAGCAAACAGGACCTGTCCCAAGAGGCCCCAGGCCTGCCTCTGCCTCCAGGCCAGGCAGGGGACCCAAGCTGGTCTCCTCCCGCCACCCAGTAGATGCTCATTGTAGGCCTCTGTCCCGCCCCAGCTGGCCAGCCGATCAATAGTGAGGGAGCCCCAGGCTTGGTCAGAGTTGGAGGGCCAGGCTCTGAGCAGGAGGGAGGTGGTTAGAGCAATCATAAAACTCCGGCTAACAGCGCTACAAACTCAAATGTGTTTTCCATTAGGCAGGCGTTAGTCACTCACTTGCAGGCCTGGAGAGCTATTTTTAATGAGTTTGCAACCTTTCAGTTTTGGCTTGAGCAGTCAGGCTGCTGAGGCCACAGTAAACCCTGGGCCCAGATCCTCACAAACATGCATTTCAGGGGTTCCCCTTCCCCTCTTCCTCACCATGCTCAGGAATCTCAGAGCAGCAGATCTCGGAGCCTCAGGCCAGGGGCAGGATTGTGGGGTTGTCTCTGGCAGATGGGGCTCCCCTTCTCCCCAAGCCCCGCTGTTCTCTGAGAAGAAGCGCGGCCTCGTTCTCCCCCGACTGGTCTGACCCCATTAGTCCATCCCCGAGGATTGTGCCCCCTCCCCCACTATCCGGCGCTCTGCTCTATTTCTGCCCAGCCAGGGTGGGCTTAACCCACTGCCTGGCTGGGATCAGGGGTCTTCCTTCAGTGGGGAAACCAAGGAGCTTCCTGCTTCCATGGTGAGTAGAAGCAGCTGGGCCTTGTGGAAAGAGCAAGGGTTTTCTGGAGTCAGGAGACCAGGCTCTTACCCCAGCCCTGCCTCTTGCCTGCTGTGGGACCCAGGGCAAGTCACAATTCTGTGCCTCAGTTTCCTCATCTGTAAAATGGGAGTTCAATAGCTGTTCTCCCTCCCCTTTGGACTGTGAGTGTGTGGGCTGGGACTGTGTCTGACCTAATTGCATCTACCCCTGTGATTAATGCATGGTAAGTACTTAACAAATGTCACTTACTGTTGTTATTATTATCATTATTATTATTATTATTGTCAGCAAAGAGTTTGGGCTTACTCCTCCAGTTCCAACCCCAGATCATCTCAGTGCTCATCCTGCCCCCCACCTTGCCTCCATGGGAGAAGTGTAGTCCATTGGTGTCTGTCGAGCCATCGTTCAGTGGTATTTATTGAGCACCGACGCTGTGCTGGGCACTGTGCTAAGTACTTGGGAAAATAAAATGCAGTAGAGTTGGTAGACCCAATCCTCACCCACAGAGAGTTTGCAGTCTCTGGGGGTGTGGAGTCAAAGGCAGTTACTCCCCCCAAAAAGGCAGTGGTCCCAGGATCCCTCGCTAGCTGGCTGGGCTGAGCGGGGAGGAGGCTTTGAAGAGTCTGCCAGTCTGCCAGAAGAGGTACAGCTCTGCTGAGGGTATGGCCGTACCCCGGGTGGCCACTTAGGTAGCCTTGGTGAGACCAGCCCCACACTCAAAGTGGGACTCAGTGGATGGACAGAGCAGGGGAGTGCAGTTCTGAATGGACCAAGGGGAGGGAAATGGAAATGAGAAGCAGTGTGGCCTAGTGGATAGAGCACTGGCCTGGGAGTCAGAAGGACCTGGGTTCTAATCCTGGCTCCAAACATGCTGTGTGACCTTGGACAAGTCACTTCAGTTTTTGTGCTTCAGCTGCCTCGTAAGTAAAATGGGGATTAAGACTGTGAGCTCCATGTCAGACGTGAACTGTGTCCAACCTGATTAGCTTGTATCTATCCCAGACCTTAATACAGTGGCTGGCACATATTCATTGAATTTTATTGATTCAGCACTTACTGCATGCGGAACATTGTACTAGGAGCTTGGGAGAGTACAATACGACAATAAACAGACATACTCCCTGCCCACAATGAGCTTACAGTCTAGAGAAGTATAAAACACATAGTGAGTATTTAACAAATACCATAAAAAAAGCCAAAACCAAAAAAAGTTGTAGCTCCCCTAATCACCCCTACAGCTGGGCCACAGCAGTGATGAAGAGTAGCAGGGGTGTGGAGTTTCAGGGGAAGGAGAAAGGGGGTGGTGAAGGTCCCTGTGGGCATCAAAAACACCCAGGGTGTTCCCATATAAAGTGCAGATGTTCCCAATTTGGGATCCAAGAAAGATCACTGGAGAGCAGCTTTGGGTTTCTCTGACTCCAGCTGGCCAGCAGTGAGCCCACCTGAGGCCGATTTGCCCAGGGAAGAGTTCCAGAATCCTTCAGGTCACCAGGAGCCCTGGACAAGTCGAAGCAGTCACTTGTTTCTGGGGTGGATCCGTGTCTCGGGTAGAGCAGGGGAGCAAAGCAGTAGGCTTTCCAAGCAAGCACTGCCCTTCATCCTAACTAGCAAGAGAAGTGGATTTTAGCTTCTCCGTTTCTCCCCATGTCTGTACCCACCGAGACCTCTCTCTATGAGAAGAAATCCACACCTTTCTGCTTGGCTGGAGGAGGGTGGGAGAGCTGCCCAGGCAACCACCAGTGATAAGGATCTGGGCAAGAGTGTGAAAAGCTCTCCAGTCAGCAGTGTTTCTACTGAAGGAACAGGCTCACAGATAAACAGCATACTGAAGGGTTCTGCTATCACTCAGGAATGCCTTCTGGACAGCGTGTTCACCATGTTGGAGAGATGTGTGTGCGCCAGGCGGGGATAGGCTAGTCCACATTGGGCTGTTAGCCTGTGACTGGATGTCAGAAGGTTTGTTTTATTTTTCATGGTCCCTTTTAAGCTCTTTGTGCCAGGCACTGTACTAAGTGCTGGGATAGATGTAAGATAATCAGGTTGGACATAGTCCTTGTTCTACATGGGGCTCAGTCTAAATTGGAGGGAGGAGGATTTAATTCCTGTTTTACAGGTGAGAGAACTAAGGCACCCAGAAGTTAAGTGACATGCCCAGAGTCACACAGTAGACAAGGGCAGAGGTGGGATTAGAACCCAAGTCCCCAGACTCCCAAGCCTATGTTCTTTCTGCTAGGTCACACTGCTTCTCTGGAGCACTTCTGGAGCAGTCTGAGCATCTGGAGATCTCCTAGGAGCACAGGAGTATGTGCTGGGTGTCTGAGGAAGGAGTCACTCAGTGGTACTTACTGAGTTCTTAGTATGTGCAGAGCAGTGTGCTATGCTCTTGGGAGAGTACCATATAACAATAAACAGACACACTCCCTGCTCTCAAGAGCAGTTGCCCATAAGGAGACTTTTGGGGAGTCGATTACAGAACAGAGGCTGAAGCTTCTCCTCCTCCTCAAAAACACCCCCCAGAACTAAACCCAGGTGTGGCCAGTACCCCCCTGCCCCATTAACTTCCCTCGTGCCACCAGTTCAATCATATTTATTAAGTACTTATTGAGTGCAAAGCACTGTACTAAGCACTTGGGAGAGAAAAATATAGCAATAAATGCATTCCCTGTCCACAGTGAGATTACCCAATCTGACCTCCATTCCACCCCATATCCTGGCATCATGGGAATTTGCCTAGCCAGTGGGGAAAGGTAAGCTGAACATGCCCAGATGTCATGCCTGTCACCAGCATGAGAAGGCCCCCTTAGAGGGTCTGTCTGCCCCCTGGGAGATCTCACTCATTTTGATGGTGACAACCTAGCTCTTTCCCAAGCAGTGCTCCCACCGGCTGATGGGTAGCAGATAAGAAGAAGGAGAATTGAGGTTGCTATCTGTAATGAGCCAACAAGTTTGTAAAGGGTTTTTGCTGTCTGAGCATGTTCAGAGATGTGGTCTTATTGAGTAGGATGGGTATTGTACTACTAGTCCCATTCTAATGACATGGAGACAAGCCCAGATTGGTGATCTTACTTGCCCAAGGACACAGTAATAATTGTGGTATTTGCTAAGCCCTTACTATGTGCCAAGCACTACTAAGCACTGGGATAGATACATGATCATCAGATCCTACATGGGGCTCAAAGTCTATGTAGGAGGGAGAACAGATATTGAATTCCCATTTTTCAGATGAGAGAACTGACTTGCCCAAAGTCACACAGTGGCTATGTGATGGAGTCTGGTATTAGAAATCAGGTCCTCTGATTTCGAGGCCCGTGCTCTTTCCACTAGGCCATGCTGCTTCTCAGTCCTTTGTCTTTGCTCTTGTACCAGAAACCATTGTTATTTGAGCACTTACTGTGGGCACAGCACTATACTAAGCGTTTGGAAGAGTACAATACAACAGAGTAGGTAGACATGTTCCCTGACCACAGTGAGCTTCCATCATTCTCCCTCCCCTCAACCCTCTCTCCCCTCCTCTTCACTAGCCACAGTTGCCTGCCTTCCTGTCACTTGTCACCCATGATTTTTGAGATGGAATCCGTTTCTGTCTGCCAGCCACCACGGTTAGATTGGCAGCTCCTCCAAGGTAGGAGCCATGCCTTTTCCTCTGTGACTCTCCTCAGCACCTAGTGTAGGCCCTGGTATATAGTGGGGAGCCATGCTACTGAACGACAGGAAAAGCCAAGCCTAGAACCCAGGGTTCCTAACTCCCAGCCCCCAGCATTCTCTTATTGGCTTTGCTGCATTCCACACAGTGGGGTGATAAACCCCAAGCCCAACCCCATGCTGTCCACATCTTCACACCTCCCCACCCCACCCAAGCTCTCTTCACCGAGTTGTCATAATTGTGCTATTTGCTAAGCGCTTAAGCAGCGTGGCTCAGTGGAAAGAGCCCGGGCTTTGGAGTCAGAGGTCATGGGTTCAAATCCCAGCTCCACCAATTGCCAGCTGTGTGACTTAGGGCAAGTCACTTAACTTCTCTGTGCCTCAGTTCCCTCATCTGTAAAATGGGGATTAAGACTGTGAGCCCCCCGTGGGACAACCTGATCACCTTGCAACCTCCCCAGTGCTTAGAACAGTGCTTTGCACCTAGTAAGCGCTTAATAAATGTCATTATTATTATTATTATGTGCCAAACACTGTTCTGACACAAGTAGATACAAGCAAATCGAGCTAGACACGGTCCCTGTCAATCAATCAATCAATCATATTTATTGAGCGCTTACTATGTGCAGAGCACTGTACTAAGCGCTTGGGAAGTACAAATTGGCATCACATAGAGACAGTCCCTACCCAATAGTGGGCTCACAGTCTAAAAGGGGGAGACAGAGAACAGAACCAAACATACCAACAAAATAAGTAGGATAGAAATGTACAAGTAAAATAAATAAATAAATAAATAAATAGAGTAATAAATATGTACAACCATATATACATATATACAGGTGCTGTGGGGAAGGGAAGGAGGTAAGACGAGGGGATGGAGAGGGGGACGAGGGGGAGGGGAAAGAAGGGGCTCAGTCTGGGAAGGCCTCCTGGAGTAGGTGAGCTCTCAGCAGGGCCTTGAAAGGAGGAAGAGAGCTAGCTTGGCGGATGGGCAGAGGGAGGGCATTCCAGGCCCGGGGGATGACGTGGGCCGGGGGTCGATGGCGGGACAGGCGAGAGCGAGGTACAGTGAGGAGATTAGTGGTGGAGGAGCGGAGGGTGCGGGCTGGGCAGTAGAAGGAGAGAAGGGAGGTGAGGTAGGAGGGGGCGAGGTGATGGAGAGCCTTGAAGCCCAGGGTGAGGAGTTTCTGCCTGATGCGCAGATTGATCGGTAGCCATTGGAGGTTTTTGAGGAGGGGAGTAATATGTCCAGAGCGTTTCTGGACAAAGATAATCCGGGCAGCAGCATGAAGTATGGATTGAAGTGGAGAGAGACACGAGGATGGGAGATCAGAGAGAAGGCTGGTGCAGTAGTCCAGACGGGATAGGATGAGAGCTTGAATGAGCAGGGTAGCGGTTTGGATGGAGAGGAAAGGGCGGATCTTGGCAATGTTGCGGAGCTGAGACCGGCAGGTTTTGGTGACGGCTTGGATGTGAGGGGTGAATGAGAGAGCGGAGTCGAGGATGACACCAAGGTTGCGGGCTTGTGAGACGGGAAGGATGGTAGTGCCGTCAACAGAGATGGGAAAGTCAGGGAGAGGACAAGGTTTGGGAGGGAAGACAAGGAGCTCAGTCTTCGACATGTTGAGCTTTAGGTGGCGGGCAGACATCCAGATGGAGATGTCCTGAAGGCAGGAGGAGATGCGAGCCTGGAGGGAGGGGGGAGAGAGCAGGGGCAGAGATGTAGATCTGGGTGTCATCAGCGTAGAGATGATAGTTGAAGCCGTGGGAGCGAATGAGGTCACCAAGGGAGTGAGTGTATATTGAGAACAGAAGGGGACCAAGCACTGAACCTTGGGGAACCCCCACAGTAAGAGGATGGGAGGGGGAGGAGGAGCCTGCAAAAGAGACTGAGAAAGAACGACCGGAGAGATAAGAGACTCATATGAGACTCGAAGTTTTAATCCCCATTTTACAGATGAGGGAATTGAGGCACAGAGAAGTGAAGTATCTTGCCAAAGGTCATGCTGCTTCTCTACTGAGTCTTCCTGCCTGTGATTGTGTTTGTCAGAATCACTTCCCTTTTGGTTCTTTTTATAATCCCAACACTGAGACCTCTTTTTACTGAATCTTCCCTCCCAGGCATAGCCCAGCTCCTCCTAATGGCCCTTTGGCAAACTGATGACCTTCCCAGCCTCCATTTCTTCCTCACTGTCCCCAAGCTGGGGTGTTTAGGGGTCACAGGAGC
Organism: Tachyglossus aculeatus; assembly: GCF_015852505.1. Taxonomy (NCBI): domain Eukaryota; kingdom Metazoa; phylum Chordata; class Mammalia; order Monotremata; family Tachyglossidae; genus Tachyglossus; species Tachyglossus aculeatus. The sequence goes on from NC_052086.1 coordinate 75,923,216, forward strand.
AGGGGTCTGAGAGTGTTGAACTTTATGTAAATATGTCAGCCTGTACGCAATGCATCAATCAATCAGTCAATCAATGCTGACCTTCATGACCTCTCCACTCTGAGCTAATCCGCTCTTTTTTTGATATGGTATTTGTTAACTGCCTACTATGTGCCAGGCATTGTACTAAGTGTTGGCGTAGATACAAGCTAATCAGGTTATATACAGTCCACGTCCTAAATGGGGCTCAATCAAATCCCATTTTTAAGAATGGGTAATTGAGGCACAGAGATGTTAAGTGACTTTCCAAGGTCACACATCAAACAAGGGGCAGAACAGGGATTAGAGCCCAGGCCCAAGCTATATTCAGTAGGCAACACTGCTTCTCTCCTACAGAATGAGAAACAGGAAGGGGTTATCCTGGGGTATGGACCAGGCTGGAGCCACTTCGGGGGTTGCAATATCTCATCTCATTGTGGGAAGGGAATGTGTCTTCCAATGATATTGTGTTGTACTCTCCCAAGCACTTAGTACCGTGCTCTGCACACAGTAAGCACTCAATAAATACCACTAATGGATTGAATTTATTTCCTGTTCGTTGGGAAGAAAGCCAGGACCTTGAGCCCTCTGAGTCATCCATAGTCCACCTGCCTTACACCAGAGGGGACAGTAGATAAAAGCCTCTTCTCCAGTGGGGCTTTGGCCCTTTGATTAGTATGTATGAAGCACTCACTGTGTGCCAAGCATTGGGGTAGTTAGAACATAACAGAGGAAAAAGAAGCTTGGGTCTGAAAGTCAGAGGAGCTGGGTTCTGATCCCAGCTCTGCCACTTACCTGATGTGTGACCTTGGACAAGTCACTTAGCTTCTCTGAGCCTCAGTTTCCTCCTCTGTGAAATGAGGATTCAATACCCACTCACCCCTTTCGGGCTTCCACCTACTGTGTGACAGGGACAATGTCCAATCTGACAGGGACTGTGTGATTGGTGTATAGTATATGCATAAATGAGAAGCAGCATGGTGTAGTGGATAGAGCATGGGCTTGGGAGTCAGAAGGCCATGGGTTCTAATTCTGGATCTGAACTTATCTGCTGTGTGACCTTGGGAAAGTCACTTCACTTCTCCATGCCTCAGTTACATCATCTGTAAAATGGGGATTGAGCCTGTGAGCCCCGTGTGGGACAGGGACTGTGTCCAACCTGATTTGCTTGTACCCACCCCAGGGCTTAGTACAGTGCCTGGCACATAGTAGGCCCTTAACAAACACTATAATTATTATTATTATTAACAAGTATTATTATTACTTGTCCTTGTCCCTCATCAGGCTGACAATTTTATCGGGGCAGAAAAAGAAGACTGTAACAGTGGTTTGCAAACCCCAACAAGAAAAAGAATCTACAACAAGATCAAAACAAGTGCAAAAACAGATCTCAGAGGTGGAATCCACAGCTCCCCATGCTTCAGGCACAATCCTTAATTACAAGAAGCAGCATGGCCCAGTGGATAGAGAATGGGCCCGAGAGTCAGAAGGACCTGGGTTCTAATCCAGACTCTGCCACTTGTCTGCTGCGTGACCTTGGGAAAGCCCCAACTTCCCTGTGCCTCATCTGAAAAATGGGGATTAAGACTGTGAGCCCCATGTGGGACATGGGCTGTCTCCAATCTGACTAGCTTGTATCTACCCCAGCGCTTAGTACAGTGCCTGGAACATAGTAAGCACTTAACAAATGCCATTTAAAAAAAATTTCCCCTCTTGTCTCCCCACATATCTTAATGGTAGGTTTCCAGTTCGCTGTGTTCTGAGGGGCTAGGACAGGTTGGTAAGAGGACAAGGTGTGCGCACGTCCCGGACCCCCACTTTTAAGGGGGTTCCAGGCCACTTGTGATCTTGTCCCTGCCCCCCCCCCCCCCCCCGCTATACAGGGATCAGGGCTTTCAGGTCCATATGTCCTGCTGTTCTGGAGGGAAGCTGTAACTTCAGGCACAGGCTTCACAATATTCTAAAAGTCCAAAGAGCCCTCCTGTAGCAGCTGCTACCACTCCATCCTCCCTCTGCAGTGCTGGAGAAGAGGCATCTAGGAGCCCGAATGGTGGCAGGGAGGTGCAGTGGCGCTCTGGGGCAGCAGGGCTCTGTTGTAGAAGAAAAAGCCCGACTTTGGGCTGCCTCTTCACCCTCCCTCAGCTCAGAGTTGGCATGAGCACTGGAGGTCGAGGGTTGCTGTCAGTAACCGCGGCCCAGCTGCTGCTCTGATTGTCGACTTTCCCAACTCAGAAATCCCAGGCTGAGTTGAAGAAGCCTGCACAGGTGAATGCAAGCCCACACACCCTCGCCCTCATTCTGAGCCGAGTGTGATGGTCTGGGAGCCGGGGTGATCTTCGGGATCGTTATAAATACCATCCCCTTGTCATCGCATCTCTTCAGCTCCCTCGCTCTTGGCCCCCCAGGCCCTGTCCTGCTGGCGGCAATGGCTTGATTTCTCTGGGGCAATCTCGAGCAAGGGGAAAGTGGGGCGTGTGGGACATGGCACGTGTTTCTTGGGCCCCTGACTGTCCCCTCAGGTCCTGTAACAGTCCCCTGTGTCCTCAGGGTTCAGCGAGCGTGTGGTGTGAAGAGACTTGGGTCCAGGCCAAGTGCAGAAGCAGGTCAGCTGGGAAAACCTCCAATTTCTACCAGTTTAATTTAAGGCCTGAAAAGAAGCCAGAGGTCTGGGCATTTTCTACCACTGGGCTTCCCTCAGCTGGCAAGGCAACAGAGGAAGGGGCCTTCTCCTGAAAAGCAGCATGGCCTAGTAGATGGAGCACAGGCCTGGGAGTCAGAAAGACCTGGGTTCTAATTCCGGCTCCGCCACTTGCCTTCTGGGTGACCTTGGGCAAATCGTTTCACTTCTCTGTGCCTCAGTTACTTCATCTGTAATCTGGGAATTAAGACTGTGAGTCCCATATAGGACAGGGACTGTGTCCGACCTGATTACTTGGTATCCACCCCAGTACTTACTACAGTGCCTGGCACATATTAAGTGCTTAACAAATACCATAAAAAAGGGGGATCGCTCCACATGGCGGGAAGTGAGGAGCAAAGGATTGTTGTCCAGTGCACAGTGCATCCGCTGGCTCCTATGAGCCCTCACCTCCTCAGACCCACTCAGACTCATGAGCTAATACCAAAACCCAAGCCGGAACTTGATGTTCCCGTGGCAAGCCACAAAGGAAACTGACAGGGTGTCTGCAGAATTGGGAAAATTAACTAGAGTGGATTGTTTTTTTCCTTACCATCATTACTATTACTACAAGTACCTTCAGTGTGTACTGCAACATCCTGTACCAAGCACTGGGCTGATTACAGAAAACTTAAAGTCATGATCTCTGAAGCTTCCAATTTTAAATGGTTTTTGCTTTTCCTTGTGTCCACCATGAATCAGGAGAGGTAGCATGGAGTAGAGGAAGAGCACCGTCTGGAAGCGCAGGACCTGGGTTTGCATCTGAGCTCTGCCACCAGCCTACTGCATGACCTTGGGTAAGTCACTAAACCTTGCTATTCCGTAGTTTTCCTCTCTGCAAAATACCTGTCCTTGTACTTCCCTCATAAGGTCGTGAGGGTGAAAATGAGCTAAATAATATGAGAGCACTTTGGGAATAAAAGCTATAGACAAAACCAAGGTATAGTGAATGATTCAAGCTTATTGCCTGGTGTGTGTGTGTGTGTGTGTGTGTGCACTCCAGAAATTTCCCAGGTTTTCCTCTCCTTCTCCCTTGCTCTCTGCCTTTCCATGCAAGATTTACTTTTTAAAAGTTTACCCAAGAAGAGTAAGTGGTGCAGATTTCACCCACAGAGCCACATTACTGTCTCTGTAACCCACTGAGGCGAAAAGGGAATAAGCATAAAAATAAATTGCAGAGAAAAATACTCTCCCTTCTGCAACTTCCCCCAGACCCAAACTCTCTCTTCTGGTGGCACGCCTAGCTTTCACACAATCCTTCCAGGGCCTGGCTTGTTGTTCCAACACAGAACTGCGCTCCCCGTGAGGCAAAGCCTCTTCTCCTGAGATCCCCCAGGAATCTAGCTTCTCCAAAGGAAAGGAGCTCAAGGATTACTTGGATTTTTGTCCATTTATTGGGTTGGTTCGTTTCCTTTCAGGAGAGAAAAGGGAGCAAATGGAAATGTCTCTTTCCGATTTTGAACCTTGATATTTTAGCACGGTGGCATGATGCAGGTTGGCTGGGGGATGGGGTGAGGTGTCATGGGGGGTGGGGGCGGTGGAGAGGAGGGTCTCAGGTGTAGCCAACGAGGCGGGGAGTGCTGGGGAAGGTCTTCCGCATGGGCATGCACTTGTCCTTGTCGATGAAGAGTGTGTTGGCTTTGACGGCCAGGTCGTGCTCCAGCTGGGACTTATTAAGGATGAGCACTTGCAGGTGGGCCTGGACTTCGTGTAGGCGCACCTTCAGGGCCTGTAATGTGTCATCAATAACCAGCACCTCATTCGCAAGCCTGTGGCCAGGACAGAGCAGAGCAGATCGAGACTATTAATTACTGGCATTTACTGAGCACCTGCTGTGTGCAGAGCACTGTACTGAGTTAATTCATTCATTTATATAGATTGAGCGCTTACTGCATGCAGAGCACTTTACTAAGCACTTGGGAGAGTACAGTGTAACAATAAACACACTATCCCTGCCCTCAACCACCTTACACTCTAGAGCGGGAGACAGACATTAATAGAAAGAAATTACAAATAAGTACATAATTGCTGTGGGGCTGGGAGGGGGAATGAATAAAGGCAGCAAGTCTGGATGATGCAAAAGGGTGTGGGAGAAGAGGAAAGGAGGGCTTAGTCAGTGAAGACCTCTTGGAGAAGATGCGCCTTCAATAAGGCTTTGAAGGAAGGGAGAGATTTGGATTGTTGAATTTGGATTTGAGGAGAGAGGACTTTCCAGGACAGAGGCAAGGGGTCGGGAGTGAGATAAAGGAGACTGAGGTACAGTGAGAAGGTTAGCATTGGAGGAGTGAAGTGCACGGGCTGGGTTGTAACGGGAGAGTAGCGAGGTGAGGTAGGAGGGGGCAAGGTGATTGAGTAGTTTAAGACTAACAGTGAGGAGTTTTTGCTTGATGCAGAGGTGGATGGGCAATCACTGGAGTTTCTTGAGTTGAGAAACATGGTATGAACATTTTTGTAAGAAAATGATCTGAACAGCAGAGCAAAGTATGGACTGGAGTTGGGAGAGACAGGAGGGCTGGGAGGCCAGCAAGGAGGCTGATACGGTAATCAAAGCAGGATAGGATAAGTGCTTGGATTAATGTGGTAGTACTTTAGATGGACAGGAAAGGGCAGATTTTAGTTGTGAAGGTGGAACCGACAGGATTTAGCGATGGATTGATTATGTGGGTTGAATGAGAGGTACAAGTGTATCAGGTTGGACCCAATCTGTCTCCCACTGGGGCTCACAGGAGAGTAGGATTTACTCCCCATTTAGCAGTTAAGGAAACTGAAGCACAGAGAAGTTAAGTGACTTGCCCAAGGTCACACAGTAAACAATTGGCAGAGCTGAGATTAGACCACCCAGGTCCTCTGACTCCTAGGCCCGTGTTCTTCCCACTATGCCATGCTGTAAAATGTGGATTCAGTACCTCTTCTCCTCCCTACTTTGACTCTGAGCCCCAGGTGGGACAGGAACTGTGTCCAACCTGATTAACTCAATCTATTCCAGCGTTTAAAAGAGTGTTTGACACACAGTAAGTGCTAAACAAATACCATGAAAAAATGAATATATAAGTCAATTACTGATGATGAAGAAGAGAATGGAAAAAGGGGTGGATGGGTAGATGCGTGCTTAAATAGTACAGTACAGGAATGTATAGGAACAAAAGTGTTACAGGTGGCTGTGGGTGCAACAGTGAGGAGGTGGTAATTGGCAGCACACAACCTGGGGAGAAGAAAAATTAATCAGAAAGGCCTCCTGGAGGAGGTGGGATTTCACGAGGGCTCAGAAGGCAGGGAGCGCCACAGTCTGCCTCAGGAAGACCAGGCAGAGAGCCGGTTGAAAAACAGCCTTTAAGGAGACCAGCCTCTACATAGAGGACCAAACAAGAGGAAATAGGGTTTGGACTGCATTGCAGTGTGAAGGATTTGGGTGAGACAACAGGCAGAACTTCCTGGCCCAGTTCAAGAGCGAGTGCCGAGGAGGCTGTGGAACTTCCTGTCCTGGAGGTCAAGAAAAGGATTGAGTCATCTAGCTGGGAGAATTGAGGCATGTAGTTGGGGCCGGGGGAGGTGGATGACCATCCCAACCTTGAGGTGCCCTCTGAAGATTTCCTCAAGTTCAAGGAATCTGTAAAAGAGACTGCCAAGGACTCTTCAGGCCCACAGCCATCTTGGCCACATCAACCCAGGCCCCCTCCTCTGCCTGCCAGGATGGGCAGTACCATGCCAAGAGCCCGGGGTGGTTGGAGGTGGCATCTTCAGCCCCAAACTCTCCACCCCACTTGGGCTGGGGGCCCAACTCTCGGCGAACCAGGAGAGAAAGGCTGACCAAGACCCTCAGATGATCTCAAGCAGTCCATCTTGAATCAGAGGTCCATCCACTCCTTCGTCCACCTGGCCCAGGAGTGGCACCTCCTCCCCTCTCTTCTCTGCCTCCTGGGGAAGGGGCAAGGCAACAGGCCAGGGCCCCAAAGCACGTAGGAAATGGGCTGGAGCACCCTGACATTGCACTGAAGGTGGGCCTGGGAGTCAGAAGGATGTGGGTTCTAATTCCAGTTCCATCACTTGTCTGTTGTGTGACCTTGGGCAAGTCACTGCACTTCTCTGTGCCTCAGTAACCTCATCTGTAAAATGGGGATTGGGACCGTGAGCCCCATGTGAGACAGGGACTGCGTCCAACCTGATTAGCTTGTATCCACCCCAGAGCTTAGAACAGTGCTTGACGCATAGTAAGCGCTTAACACACACCAAAGTTATTATTATTATCATCAGCTCTCGGGGGCCCAGTAATGGAGCTAGCAGCAACTCCCTGAAGAGACGGCAGGAAGCCCAGAGTAAAATGCTGGTTGGGTTGGGTCCCGATCGAGTTTCAGAGCAGCTGTTTGCCATGCTGAGAGGGCCCATCCTGCTTCCACCCGCTTCCCCTCCTCAGCCCCCTGTCGTTTCTCCTCCATTCCCGTGGTATTCTAACTCCGTTTTGGTGCCGTATTCTGAAAAATCCTCCCGTCCCTTCGTGGGGTGAGCCAAGGGCTCCACAAAATGGGCTTTCCAGCCTCAGCCCCACTCGCTTCAGTCCAGCACAGAACACTGCTAAGCCAAACATCCTTTATTAATTTGCTTTCTATCTGATTCCTTCAGCTGTACAGTTGGCAACCCAGAGGGTCAGAGGAACGCTGCCAACAGCTACACTTCCTCTGGAATAAACAGCAAATAAACTTTGATAACATTTATACGAAAGAGTGTCTGCTTCCCGGGGCAGAGTTTCCCAGAGACCCGCTCGCCCACGGTTCTATTTCCCTCCGTGGCATTCCGTGACCTTTGCCAATAGACGCTGAGAAAGCACAATGAAGCGCGGGGAAATGGAGTGGGGTGAGTCACAGACCACAGAATCCTCCCCTCTCCCAACCCCACGGCTCCCCCGTTGCCATCTGGACCGGGCCAGAGAAGTCTGGTGGTGTCGGCAGGGTCAGGCAGGCGAGGAGGGTGCCCTTCTCCCTGGCCTCCTTCACAGTACCTCCGTGGACAAGGCAGAGGCAGGGCCCCTGGGGAACAGCTGCGGGGGAAGCTGAATCTTTCAGGCCAGCAGGCATCCGCTTTAAGGCACTCCATCTCCCCGTTACTTGTTCTTGCTCCTCTCCCTGTACGGTCCGGCCCCCGCTTTAAGGCACTCCATCTCCCCGTTACTTGTTCTTGCTCCTCTCCCTGTACGGTCCGGCCCACACACTTCATTCCTCTAAAACCAGACTACCCACTGTGCCTCACTCGCATCTCTTCTGCTGCCGACCCCTCGCCCACTCCTTCCCTCCTACCTGTAACTCCCTCTCTTTTCACGTCCGGCAGACTACTGTTCTCCCCATCTTCAAATAATAACAATGACAGCATCTGTTAAGCACCTTACTATGTGCCAGGCACTGTACTAAGCTCTAGGGTGGATACAAGCAAATCTAGTCCCTGTCCCATGTGGGGCTCACGGTCTCAATCCCCATTTGACAGATGAGGTAATTGAGGCACAGAGGAGTTTAGTGACTTGCCCAAGATCACACAGCAGACAAATGGTGGAGCCAGGATTAGAACCCAAAACTTTCTGACTCCCAAGCCCATGCTCTAACCACAATGCACAGCCCTTCAAAAATCTCCTCCAGGAAGCCTTCCCTTGTTAACCTTTCATCTCCCCCCATTCAATTTCCCTCACTATTGCATCACCTATGCATTTGAATCTTTACTTCCTAAGCACTTACACACTCATGCCTTGCCCCTCCCCAACACAGTACTTCTGTATATAGTTTTAAATACTAATTACTCTGTAATTTGTTTTAATGTCTGACTACCCCTCTAGATTGTAAACAGCTTGAGAGGAGGGATCTTAACTGCTAACTTTTTTGTACTCTCCAAGTACCTTCCCAGTTCCCCCACTTGACCGCTGTGTGACGTTGGGCAAGTGACTTACCTTCTCTGTGCCTCAGTTACCTCATCTGTAAATGGGGATTAAGATTGGGAACCTCAGGTGGGCCATGGACTGTGTCCAACCACATTACCTTGTATTTACTCCAGTGCTTAGAATACAGACTGGCACATATTAAGTAGTTAAGACACACCATTAAAGAAGGTGCTTAGGACAATGCTCTCCACAGAGTAAGAGCTCAGTAGATGCTATTTTTATGGTATTTGTTAAGCACTTACTATGTGCCAGACACTGTACTAAGCGCTGAGGTGGATACAAGATAACCAGTCCCTGTCCCACAAAGGGCTCACAGTCTCATCCCCATTTTACAGATGAGGTAACTGAGGCCCAGAGAAGTGAAGTGACTCACCCATGGTCACCCAGCAGACAAGTGTCCTCTTCTAGACTGAAAGTGTGTTGTGTGCAGGGAATGTTTTATATTGTTATATTGTTCTCTCCCAAGCACTTAGTACAGTGCTCTGCACACAGTTAAGTGCTCAATAAATATGAATGACTGATTGACAAGTGGCAGAGCCAGCACTGGATCTCCTTCTGAATCCCAGGCCCACACTCTATCCCCTAGGCCACGCTGCTTCTCATATTGATTGATTCACTACTTGCTCTTTCTCAGAGCAAGGGAAGGCAAAACTCTTTGAAGAAGACCCATACATCCCTCAGCTCAAAATCTGTTGGAGTTTGAGGATCAGAAAGGGGTTTCACTCAGTTTTTTTTTTTTTTTCATTTCTCTTGGTGTCTTCATGGCAGCAGGAAGACCAAGAATCCCAGAGGGAGTCATCTTGTGGGCAGATCATTTCTATCAGGGTCAGGCACTGGGATAGTGAGATTTCTCTCTCGGCTAGGTTCTACCAGCCTCTCCAATAATTTCTGGGTTGAGTCCAGTTGGAGAAATGAGCAGGAAGAGTCAGAGCTGGCAGAGGTGGTCACATTCGATCCCAGCTCCCAGCTCTGGCTGCCAAGGGGGGAACATCAGTGTGCCAAGAGACCAAAGAATCCCAGCCTTCTTCCCTGCCCTGCCTCTGCTTCATGGGCTTCAGAATCACACCATGGGCCCTCTGTGGGCCTCAGTGTCCCACATGGAGCCTAAGGAAGGTGGTGGAAGTCAAAGCGAACGTCACTTCCTGGGTGAAATATCCCTATAAATACCATGGGGGTAGGAGGAGTTGGGCTAGGAGGCCAACCCCACCAAGTCTCTGATTCATTCAGCCAAGAATTAGACAACATTTTTATCCCAATCTCTGACTCCTGTTTGATGTTTGTCATTTTTGTCTGCTTCCTTTCCCCATTTGATAGTAAGCTTGTTGAAGGCAGGGCCCAACTTCCTTTACTTCTGTGGTTAGTTCCCATCAGGCCTATTACCTACCTTTGAATAGTATCAATCGGGTATCTACTGTGTGCAGAGCACTGCTCTAAATGCTTGAGAAGTTAGAGTAGAATTTGGAGCCACAATCCCTGCCATAAGTTTCAGTGGCTGGCACCTGGGAGACCCACATCAAATGTTCTTGCTGCCAGTGTTAAAATTGGATGGGCAGAAACAGCATTTCGAAGTGAATCCTCAAGCACTGTGGCACACCAGTGAAACGCTGTCAGGTGATGAGAGAGGGTGGACTAGGTTGTAAATTCCTAGTGGGCAGGGATCATGTCTACCAACTCTGCCGAACCCTCTCAAGTGCTTAGTGCACAGTAAGCGCTCAATAAAGCCTACTGATTTGATTGGCAGGCCAATAGGCATGGGGCAGCCCATTTGGGACAGAGGCTGAGAGGGCAGCCCAAAAGGCAACATCGAAAGCAGAGACAGGCACCGCAGCAAGCAGCTGCATCCATAAAAGAGAAGTCCAAGGGCCTGGATTCTAATCTCCGCTCCACTACGTGCCTTCTGTGTGACCTTGGGCAAGTCATGTGATTTTTCCGTGCCTCAATTGCCTCATCTGTAAAATGGGGGATTAAGATTGTGAGCCCCATGTGGGACATGGACTGTCTTTTACCTTATACCTACCCCAACACTTAGTAAATTGCTTGGCACACAGTAAGTGCTTAACAAATATCATTTTTAAAAATTCAATATTTATATGCTGTATGGAGGGGATTATTGGCCACACTTAGATCTTCTCTCTCCTCAGAGCGATCCCAGTCATTGGCACCATCTTCAAACGTTTTATCAGCATCAGATCTTTGTAACACCCAAAATCCTTGGCAGGCATTATTTCCCATTTTATTGAAGGAACAGAGGGGCCAAGTGATTTATCCAAAGTAACACAGCTAAAGTCAGTGGGAGAAGTATCCAAGCGTTCAACCCCACCCTGCTCTTTCTTTTAGCTCATCCTTTCACCAATGAGAGCAAGCTTTCTTCCTTTTCCAGAGTCCCCTTGCTATAAAAGCCACCCTCCCCAGCCCTGGGTGGGTAGAGGGGACGCCCGTGGTGAGATATTTATGTTATTTGAAGTGCTCAGAAGTGAGACATGCTAAGATAAATAAGGAGCTGAAGTGGTGGCTGAAGGGAGTCCTAGCTCTTTCATGTTGGTCTGGCTCAGAGGAGGCTGGAACCGAAAGCCTAAGGGCACCATGACGCCCGCCTCGTGATTAGATGCCCGCACTCCACCTGCTCCCTGGAGCAGCTGAGGCCTGGCTGACCAGGGCAGGACAGGATCAATTAATGCAAGGACTGTTTTCACCAGCTCTCAGAATGTGAGGTCCTCTCTAGATAGAGGCATTCTTTGCCCCCACTGCAGGAGTGCTATATAGCTTCTACTGGTTTTTTTTTATTATTATTTTATGGCATTTGTTAAACACTTACTATGGGCCAGGCATTGTTTTAAGCGCTGGGGTAGATACAAGCTAATAAGGTTGGACACAGTCCATGTCCCATGTTGGGCTCACAGTCATAATTCCCATTTTACAGAGGAGATAGCTGAAGCACAGGGAACTTAAATGACTGGCCCAAGATACACAGCAGACAAGAGGCGGAGCCGGGACTAGATCTCAGGTCCTCCAACTCCCAGACCCTTGCTCTGTCAATCAATCAATCAACCAGTAGTACTTATTGAGCACTTGCTGTGTACAGAGCATTACACTAAGTGCTTGTGAGAGAAGAAAAGGGTAAGACACAATTCCTGTGTTCAGGGAGTCTATAATCTAGTGGGGGAAGACAGAAACTAATATAAATTTAAGGAAGGGAAGGAAAACCTATTCCATAGATATATTCCTTAAGTGAATCTGTGTGCAGCCACTGACCATGTTACAAATGGTCCAAAAACCCAAGATCAGTGATCAACGAATGAGTTGTCTAATGTTCAATCAGCGGTATTTATTAAGCACTTACTGTGTGTGGAGCACTGTACTAAGCACTTGAGAGACTACAATTAGATCTAGTTCCCTGCCCACAAGGAATTCTCAGTTTTGGGGTGAGACAATCATTAAAATAAATGAATAAATTACAATTATGTGCATAAGTGCTGTGGGTTTGAGGATGGGGGAAGGTCAAGTGCTTTAAAGACTTAATAAATTGCATTTAAAATAAGGGAACAGATCCAAGTGCCTAGGTGATGCAGAAGAGAGGAAGTAGGGGAAAAGAGGGCTTAATTGGCAAAGGCCTCTTGGAGAAGTTCGTGACTCTAGTAAGGCTGTGAAGATCGGGAGAGTGGAGGTCTGTCACACAAGAGGGAGTTCCAGTCTAGAGGAAGGATGAAGGCAAGAGGTTGGCGGTGAGATACAACGGAACAAGGAACAGTGAGTAGGTTGGCACTATAGAGGAGCTAAATGTGCGGGCTGGGTTGCAATAGGAAGTCAGCGAGGTAAGGTAGGAGGAGAGCTGATTTTGGGCTTTAAAGTCTGTGATAAGAGTTTCTGTTTGAACTTTTTGAACCGTTTCAATGGTGACTACTTCTCCTACCAGGGACGCCTTCACTGAACTTTCCCCGAAGCCCACCCGCCATCTCCCTAACCCTGCCGAGTCTCTGCAGATTAGGTGTGGGAGCAGAAAGCTGGGTTTTCCCCACACCTTCCATGGCTGGAATCAGTCGACGGGCCTTCATGTGGGACAGGGACCCATGCCCCATCTGATGATCTCCTCTCTACCCCAGGGTTCAGTATAGAGCTGGTCCAGAGAAAGCACATAACTATGAAGCCGTATGGCCTAATGGATAAAGCACAGGCCTGGGAGTCAGAAGGACCTGGGTTCTAACCCTGGCTCTGCCACCCATCTGCTGTGTGACCTTAGGCAAGTCACTTCACTTCTCTGTACCTCAGTTACCTCATCTCTAAAATGGGGATTAAGACTGTGAACTCTATGTGGGACAGGGACTGTGTCCAATCCAATTGGCTTGTATTCACCCCAGTGCTTAGTACAGAGCCTGGAAGGTAGTAAGCACTTAACAAATACCACAAGTATTAGAGAAGCAGCATGATCTAGTGGAAAGAGTCCTGGGCCTGAGCATCAGAGGACCTGAGTTCTAATCTCGACTTTGCTACTTGCCTGCTGTGTGACCTTGGCCAAATCACGTAAGTTCTCTATCCTCAGCTCCCTCATTTGCAAAATGGGGATTCAGAACCTGTTCTCCCTCCTATTTAGACTGTGAGCCCCATCAAGGACCTCAAGATCTTGCATCAACCCCAGTCCTTAGTGTAGTGCTTAGAACATAGTGCTGAACAAATCTCTCGATTATTATTACTATTACTATTTTTTATCATTATTATTAACAAATACCACAACTCTTGTCATCACCGGGCTTCAGGTGAGTGGTTTTCAGGGGCTGGTCAATGTTCTCTCTCCCTTTGCCGTTCTTCTGGCCCCCTGGCCCTGATGCTGGCCCTTCCCCATCCCGTCCCCCAGCTTGCCTGTACTGTGAGCTGTCCCGGCAGAGCTCCATGTTGAGGCGGTGGGTCCTGCACTCCAGGCGTGTCTGAGCCAGCTTCATGGGACACTCCTTGGCCAGGATGGCCCTCTCCAGCATCTTGATGGTCTTCTCCGTCTGGACAATTTCTTGCAGCGTCTGCAGGGCAGGCAAGTGGGGTCAGTCCCTGCTAACACTCCTCACCTGATCCTTCCCACCCTCTTTTGTTATTGGGAAAGGGCTTCCCTGGCCCTGATTCTGCCTCCTCACAACCCCTCGAGGAAACGGGGAAACTGAGGCCCAGGAAGGTGAAGTGACTTGACCGAGGTCACACAGCTTAGAAGAGGCAGGACCAGGATTTTCTTTTTAATGGTATTTGTTAAGTGCTTAATACGTGCCAGGTACTGGGCTAAATGCCGGGATGGATACTAGCAATTGGGTTGGACACAGTCCCTGTCCCAGATGGTGCTCAAAATCTTACTCCTCATTTTACAGATGATGTAACTGAGGCACAGAGAGGTGAAGTGACTTGACCAAGGTCACACAGCAGACAAGTGGCAGAGCTGGGATTAGAACCAAGGTCTTTCTGAGTCCCAGGCCTATTCCCTACCCACTAAGTCATGCTGCTTCCCCATCTTCCTTCCAGCCTCTGATTTTCCACTTCAGTGTCCAAGTCCCTGAAGCACTCTATCTCTGTGGCATGCCCATGGCCACCACCCTCTTCTTTATCCTCCGAACTTTCTCCAGTTAATGGCTGAGGAATAACACTGATTGTATTCCAAGTGGCTTGAAACTCTCTTTGGTCTGGCTGTTCTAACTCCGCTTTACCAAGTGTCTTGTCCTGACCCTTCTGACTATATCATTAAGAACAGCTGGGGTCATTCTCTAAAGTGCATCTAACTCTCTTCTAGTGCTCAAATCAATCAGTGTATTTAATGAGCACTTTCTGAGTGCAGAGCACTATACTAAGTGCTTGGGAAAGTACAGTACGATAGAGGCGGTTGACGCGATCCCTGCTCAGAAGGAGCTTACAGTCTACAGAGAGAGATAGACATTAAAGTTAATTATAAGAGGAGGAAATAGTAGAGTATAAGGATATGTACATAAGTGCTATGGGACTGGATTGAATATCAAAATGCTTAAACGGTCCACAGCCAAGTGGATAGTCGATCCAGAGGGGAAGGTTGCAAGGCAAAATAAGGACTTAAGCAGAGAAGGTCTCTTGGAAGTGAGATTTTTAGGATGGTTTTGAAGGTGGGGAGGGAGTTTGAGGCCCGAAGGAGAATCAGCAGCGGTATAGACAAGATCAGAGTACAGTGAGTAGGTAGGCATCAGAGGAGTGGGGTGTACAGATCGGGTTGTAGTAGGAGATCAACATGGTGAGGTAGGAGAGTGATGGGTGATTGAGTGCCTGGAAGCTGATGATAAGGAGTTCCTGTTGATACTTTGGTGGTTCAATGACCATTGGAGGTTTTTGAGGAGTGGGGAGACATGGACTGAATGTTTTTTTAGAAAAATGTTCCAGGCAGCAGAGTGAAGTGTGGACTGGAGTGGGGCGAGACAGGAGGCTGGGAGGTCAGCGAGGAGGCTGATGCAGGTGTCCGAGGAGGGTTATGGTAAATGCTTAGATTAGTGTAGTAGCAGTTTGGATGGAGAGGAAAGGGGTTAATTCTGAAGTTGCCGCGAAGGTAGAACTGACAGGATTTCATGAAAGATTGAATGTGTGGGTTGAATGACAGAAAACAGTCGAAGATAATGCCAAGGTTATTGAGACAGAAACCTGGTTATAAGGCCCGAGTTTGCTCTAACCACCCCTCAAGTGTATCTCTACATGGTCAGTATGGTCCCCCAGACAGACCAGAGGCTGAATAGATGCAAACAACCACTTGGGGGGAGTATCAGGGTGACTGACTGCCATCAGCTGACCTCTGATCTGCTATGGGCCCCTCCTTATCTCCCCATTAAGGGCTGAGGTGCTGCAGGGGACTTCCAGTTGAGGAGTCCAGGAATGTCTTGCCAGCGCTCAGACAATAATAATAATAATAATAATTATGGTATTTGCTAAGTGCTTATTATGTGCCAGGCACTGCAGTAAGTGCTAGGCTGGATACAGGCTAATCAGATTGGATACAGTCCCTGTCCCACATGGGGCTCACAGTCTCAATCCCCATTTACAGATGAGACAACTGAGGCACAGAGAAATGAAGTGACTTGCAGATTACTGCTCTCAACTCTACCCTTTCTACTCAGCTAGACTCGCTCGCTCCCCTTTCCCTTCGCCGCTCTCGCACCACTAACCCACAGCCCTGGATCACTGCCACTGTCCGCCTCCTTCGCTCTTATGCTCGAGCTGCCAAACGCTGCTGGCGAAAGTCTAAACACCATGCCAACCTCGTTCACTTCAAGTTTATCCTTTCCTGCCTTAACTCAGCCCTCTCTTCTGCCAGACAAAACTATTTCTCCTCCCTTATTGACACCCATGCCCATCACCCCCGCCAGCTCTTCCGTACATTCAACTCCCTTCTCAGGCCCCCAGTTCCTCCCCCTCCTCCTTCCCTCACCCCCAACGATCTGGCCTCCTACTTCATTAACAAAATTAAATCCATCAGGTCCGACCTCCCCAAAGTCTCTTCCCCCCTTTCTCCAACCCCCCGGCTCTCAACACTCTCTGCTACTCTCCCATCCTTCCCAGCGGTATCCTCAGAGGAACTCTCCTCCCTCCTCTCAAGTGCTACTCCGGCCACCTGTGCTTCTGACCCCATTCCCTCTCATCTTATGAAATCTCTCGCTCCATCCCTTCTCCCCTCCTTAACTTCCATCTTCAACCACTCACTCTCCACTGGTTCCTTCCCCTCTGCCTTCAAACATGCCCATGTCTCTCCCATCCTAAAAAAACCCTCTCTTGACCCCACCTCACCTTCTAGTTATCGTCCCATATCCCTCCTACCATTCCTTTCCAAACTCCTTGAACGAGTTGTCTACACGCGCTGCCTAGAATTCCTCAACAACAACTCTCTCCTCGACCCCCTCCAGTCTGGCTTCCGTCCCCTTCATTCCACGGAAACTGCCCTCTCAAAGGTCACCAATGACCTCCTGCTTGCCAAATTCAACGGCTCATACTCTGTCCTAATCCTCCTCGACCTCTCAGCTGCCTTTGACACTGTGGACCACCCCCTTCTCCTCAACACGTTATCTGACCTTGGCTTCACAGACTCCGTCCTCTCCTGGTTCTCCTCTTATCTCTCCGGTCGTTCTTTCTCAGTCTCTTTTGCAGGCTCCTCCTCCCCCTCCCATCCTCTTACTGTGGAGGTTCCCCAAGGTTCAGTACTTGGTCCCCTTCTGTTCTCAATATACACCCACTCCCTTGGTGACCTCATTCGCTCCCACGGCTTCAACTATCATCTCTACGCTGATGACACCCAGATCTACATCTCTGCCCCTGCTCTCTCCCCCTCCCTCCAGGCTCGCATCTCCTCCTGCCTTCAGGACATCTCCATCTGGATGTCCGCCCGCCACCTAAAGCTCAACATGTCTAAGACTGAGCTCCTTGTCTTCCCTCCCAAACCTTGTCCTCTCCCTGACTTTCCCATCTCTGTTGACGGCACTACCATCCTTCCCGTCTCACAAGCCCGCAACCTTGGTGTCATCCTCGACTCCGCTCTCTCATTCACCCCTCACATCCAAGCCGTCACCAAAACCTGCCGGTCTCAGCTCCGCAACATTGCCAAGATCCGCCCTTTCCTCTCCATCCAAACCGCTACCCTGCTCATTCAAGCTCTCATCCTATCCCGTCTGGACTACTGCACTAGCCTTCTCTCTGATCTCCCATCCTCGTGTCTCTCTCCACTTCAATCCATACTTCATGTTGCTGCCCGGATTATCTTTGTCCAGAAACGCTCTGGACATATTACTCCCCTACTCAAAAACCTCGAATGGCTACCGATCAATCTGCGCATCAGGCAGAAACTCCTCACCCTGGGCTTCAAGGCTCTCCATCACCTCGCCCCCTCCTACCTCACCTCCCTTCTCTCCTTCTACTGCCCAGCCCGCACCCTCCGCTCCTCCACCACTAATCTCCTCACTGTACCTCGCTCTCGCCTGTCCCGCCATCGACCCCCGGCCCACGTCATCCCCCGGGCCTGGAATGCCCTCCCTCTGCCCCTCCGCCAAGCTAGCTCTCTTCCTCCCTTCAAGGCCCTGCTGAGAGCTCACCTCCTCCAGGAGGGCTTCCCAGACTGAGCCCCTTCTTTCCTCTCACCCTCGTCCCCCTCTCCATCCCCCCGTCTTACCTCCTTCCCTTCCCCACAGCACCTGTATATATGTATGTATGGTTGTACATATTTATTACTCTATTTATTTATTCATTTATTTATTTTACTTGTACATTTCTATCCTACTTATTTTATTTTGTTGGTATGTTTGGTTCTGTTCTCTGTCTCCCCCTTTTAGACTGTGAGCCCACTGTTGGGTAGGGACTGTCTCTATGTGATGCCAATTTGTACTTCCCAAGCGCTTAGTACAGTGCTCTGCACATAGTAAGCGCTCAATAAATACGATTGATTGATTGATTGATTGAAAGTCACACAGCAGACAAGTGGTGGAGCTGGGATTAGAACCCATGACCTTCCGACTCCCAGGCCCATGCTTTGTCCACTATGCCAGGTGCAAGACACCACAGAGAAGCCTCGGAGTTGTCAAGCTTTGGGCCAGAGGTGTGGATTTCCATCCTGAACATTTAGACTGTAAACTCGTTGCAGGTAGGGAATATATCTGCTTATTGTTATAGTGTACTCTCCCAAGCACTTAGTACAATGCTTTGCACACAGTCAGTGCTCAATAAATATGATTGAATGAATAAATGAATGGCCCCAGGTCTGCAACGTCTGGGGGTTGTTGAGTTGCCGTTTCCTCAGTTTTCCAGAAACCTCTGACCCCCCAGCCTTGGTCTGGGGTTGGAGCTGCGCATGGTTTGGGGCTGGAGTTGGGGCTGAGGAATCTCCGCTGCCCCAGGGCAAGCAGCATCTCAGACTGGCAAGGGCCCCAGGAACACTGAGAAGCAGCGTGACCTAGGGGATAGAGCATAGGCCTGGGAATCAGAAGGACCTGGATTCTAATTCTGGCTCTGCCACTCATCTGCTGCATGACCCTGGGTAAGTCACAGCTTCACTGTGCCTTGGTTAACTCATCTGTGTAATGGGAGTGAAGACTGTGAGCCCCATGAGGGATAGGGACTGTGCCCAACCTGATTAGCTTGTATCTATCCCAGAGCTTAGTACAATGCTGGGCACAGAGTAAGCACTTAACATATGCCATTAAAAACCAACCAACCAAACAAAAATACATTGGCTTCACACTAGCAGTGTGACCCAGTGGAAAGAACGTAAGACTGGGAGCCAGGATACCTGAGTTCTGATTGAGAAGCAGCGTGGCTCAGTGGAAAGAACATGGGCTTTGGAGTCAGAGGTCATGGGTTCAAATCCTGGCTCTGCCAATTGTCAGCTGTGTGACTTTGGGCAAGTCACTTCACTTCTCTGTGCCTCAGTTACCTCATCTGTGAAATGGGGATTAAGACTGTGAGCCCCCCGTGGGGCAACCTGATCATCTTGTAACCTCCCCAGAGCTTAGAACAGTGCTTTGCACATAGTAAGCGCTTAATAAATGTCATTATTATTATTATTCCAGCTCTCCAACTTGCCTGCCATGTGACCTTGGGTAAATCATATAGTTTCTCTGTGCCTCATCTGTAAAATAGAGATAAAATACCAAATCTCCTTCCCCCTTAGACTCCGAGTCCATTATAGGGAAAGGAACTGAGTCTATGATTATTCTGTATTTGCCCCAATGCTTGATAGTACAATGACTAATATTATTATTATCCTTATTATTATGTGAAGGGGCATGCAAGGGGATGGTGGCTGTGCCTACAGGCTGGTGGTCTGGCCCCTTCACCCCAACCCCCCAAGTAGAGACCCCCCACAAGCTGAGCAGGTGGGAGCTCCAGTGAACATTTAACTTCCTCTCTTGCCTCTCTTCCCCAGGGAAATTGGCCGGTGAGCTGGGCCTTGTGGGTTCCTTTAATAGGACCACAATCATTCAGCCAATCTGGAGGGAAAAGCCCCCAGTGCTTAGTACAGTGCTAAGCACTTAGTATGTGCTTTGCCCACAGTAAACACTCAATAAATACAGATGAATGAATAAATGGAAAAGCCCGGCTCCAGGCCGGCAACAGTTCCTGGATAATTTCTAGCTTACTGAGGGACTACTTAAACCACTTTGCCCCGGCCAGCGTGTGAGAGAGATAACTGGAATCCCAGAGCCAGGCCTGGGCCTGGTGCCTCCTCAAAGGCAGGGGGGTGCCCACTGCCCCTTCCCCCAAACCCCAGGACTGCGTGGGGGACTCTCTTCACCCCCACCTGCAAGCCCGAGTCCTCAGAACGTTCTTTCATTCATTCATTCATTCATTCAATCGTATTTATTGAGTGCTTACTGTGTGCAGAGCACTGTACTAAGCACCTGGGAGAGTATAACAGTAAACAAACACATTCCCTGCCCACAACAAGCTTACAGTCTAGAGGACGACATCCCAGCCAGTTCGGCTTGAATCCACCACCCCTTAGAGGTCTCTGAGACTTTGGGACAATGGAACGGCCGATGTGACCTTCTGCCCCAATGAATTGGAGAAATAGCGCAGCTTAGTGGAAATATCCCAGGCCTGGGAATCAGAGGACCTGGGTTCCACTCCCTGCTCAGCCACTTGCCTGCTGTGTGACTTTGGGCAAGCCTCTTAACTTCTCTGTGGCTGTTTCCTCATCTGTAAAATGGAGACTAAGTCCATGAACCCCCTGGGGGACAGGGACTGTGTCCGATCTGATTAGCTTCTGTCTACCCCAGGGCTTAGTACAGTGTCGGCACTTAGTAGGCGCTTAACAAATGCCATTACCCTTCCTCAGTGCAGTCTTGGAGCCCAGGACTGTAAGGGGCAGGAGGTGAGTCACAGGGAGCAACTTAAAGGCTGGCGTGGCCCTGACTGAAGATCTAAGCTGAGCCAGAGCACTGGGGTTCTTCAAAATCAGGTGACCCCTCCCATTCCAACTCAATCCATGTCTAGGCGGGGAGGAGGGCGATTTTCAAGGAGACTCAGATGATTAGAGAAGATCACTTCTGCCTCCTGAGAAGGGGTGACCAAAACTGCCCTTCAGCCTCATGAAGATTCCTCAGTGCCACTGTCTTTTTCATGATGTCGCCTTCCCCCAACCTTTCCCCCACCCCCAAAATGCACTGGAGGCACAAACTTCTTCAGCCGGCCAAGGATTTCTGAGGCAAGAGTGCACCTGGCCCTGAACATGAAACAACATGATGAACAGAGGGCCAGTGCTTGTGGGAGGGGTGGGCTGGATGGGGGAGGAGAGGCTCTTACATAATTGGGAGGCATTCCCCCAGAAACCTAGAGTCTGATTAGGGCCTGTCGGGGGGGATAGCCACCTCCTCCTCTCTCCCACCCCCTGCCTTATTTAGGAGAAAGCATCTCTCCTGAGGATTGCCCAATGTTTACTGTGTGACTCAAGAGCAAATCCTCTGGAGGCTTCCAAGGGTCCCTGAGAGGAAAAAAGAAATAGTATTAACTTTCAGATGGAGAAAAAAATGTAAACTCTGTGGAGCTGCAAAGCAGCCAGCTGCTGATAATAAGGAGAGGGCATATTGACTCCTGGAGTCAGGCATGGTCCTGGTCCCCAGGATGGGACACTCTGGCATGGTCTACACTGCCTTCAAGAGGTCTGGGGAGGCCCAGGTATGTGAGTAAGCTTGGTCCTCCCACTTGCAGGGAGACTGCAAACAAGAAAAATGAGGGTCTTCTAACTCCTTGCCACTATGAATCTATGATATTTATTGAGCACTTACTGGGCATAGAGCACTGTACCAACCGCTTGAGAGAGTATGATACAGCAGAGGTGGTAGACAATATTCCTGTCTGCTAGAACTTACAGTCTAGGAGGGGAGACAGGCATTAAAATAAATTACAGAGAGAGGAAATGGCAGAGGGTAAGGATGTGTGCCTAAGGGCTGTGGGTGGGGTGAATATCAAGTGCTTAAGGGGTACAGATGTGAGTGTGTTGGTGACACGGAAGGTTGAATAGGGGAGAGCTTAGTCAAGATCTTAAAGCCAAAGGTAAGGAGTTTTTGTTGGGTGCAGAGGTGGATGGGCACCATTGGAGGTTTTTGAGAAGTGGGGAAGCATGGACTGAACAGTTTTGTAGAAAAATGATCCTGGCAGCAGCCAGACACAAGCATGGACTGTAGAGGGGAGAAGCTGGAAGCAGGGAGGTCAGTGAGGAGGCAGGTGCAGTATTCAAGACAAGATATGATAAGTGCTTGGATCAACATGGTAGCAGTTTGGATGAACAGAAAAGGGCAGACTTCAGAGATGATGCGAAGGTAGAATCAACAGGATTTGGAGACGGATGTGGGTCGAATGAGAGAAATGAGTTGTGGATAATGCTAATGTTTGGGGATTGGGAGACACGGAGGATGGTGGTGCTGTCTACAGTGATGGGAAAGTCAATAGGAGGATGGTGTTTGAGTGGGAAGATGAGGAGTTCTGTTTTGGACATAGTAAGTTTGAGGTTTCGGCGGGACAACCAGGTAGAGAGGTCCTGAAGGCCAGAAGAAACGTGAGACTGTAGAGGAGGAGAGAGGTCAGGGCTAGAGGTGTACATTTGGACATAATACACATAGAGATGGTAGTTGAAGCCACTAAAATAATGGATTCAGGATGACTCCAGCAAGCAGGCTCTCCACCACTACCTCCTCTTCCTCCTCCTCCGTGCCAGGACTTGAGCTGGTGAAAACTGGTCCCTGACACCAAGCTAGTAGACAGCCTGATCTGACCTGTTTGCTGATTGCCTAAGGCAGCTGAACAATTCCCCAGCATTAAGGGAGACCTGTTCAAGACCCCAAGGAAGCAGTGTGGCTTAGTAGAAAGAGCACAGGCTTGGGAGTCAGAGATCATGGGTTTCTAGACTGCGAGCCCATTGTTGGGTAGGGTCCGTCTCTATATGTTGCTAACGTGTACTTCCCAAGCGCTTAGTACAGTGCTCTGCACACAGTAAACGCTCAATAAATATGATTGAATGAATCAATGTGTTCTCATCCCGGCCACACCCCTTGTCTGCTATGTGACCTTGGACAAGCCACTTAACTTCTCTGGGCCTCAGTTACCTCATCTGTAAAATGGGGATTAAGACTGTGAGCCCCATTGGGACAACCTGCTTATCTTCAATCTACCCCAGTGCTTAGAACAGTGCTTGGCACATAGTAAGCGCTTAACAAATGTGATAATAATTAGTATTATTATTACCTTATGCAGAAACAACTGTCTGGCTCCAACCCACCAATCTATCAATCAATCAATGGAATTTATTGAGTGCTTACCATGTGCAGAGCACTGTACCAAGCACTTGGGAGAGAACAAAACAACAGACTTAGCAGACACATTCCCCGCCCATAACAAGCTTACAGTCTAGAGGGGGAGACAGACATTAATATGAATAATTAAGTAATTTATAATACGTAATTTAAAGGTACACCCACAAGTGCTGTGGATTGGGAGTGGGGTGAATATCATATATCTTAAGTTGATCCACATCTAGTCATTGCCCCTTAATTTTGCTAATGGGAGAGGCAATGTGGATCATTAAAATGGGAAGCAATAGTAGGGATGGTGTTTACTGAGCATCTTCGGATTGCAATGTACCAAGATAAGAGCTAAATCCTGCACAAATACATTCCTTGCTCAGAGGAACCCACAGCCTAATGTGAGATGACTTTGGATCTCGGCTAAGTGATTGCTCTGCCCACAGTAACTGCTCAATAAATATGACTGAATGAATGTGCAAGACAGTCCCAGGATCAGAAATGGGAGGAACAGCCATAAGGTAGTGGAGCCTGAAGAAAACAATGCCTGGGATGTTGTGTGCCTCCTTCTAGACTGTAAGCTCGTTGTGAGCAGGGTGTTGTACTCTCCCAAGTGCTTGGGACAGTGCCCTAAATAAATGTGATTGATTGGTATGTTGCAAGATTGAAGGTCAGAGGGAAGCAGCCTCCCAAGTTGATGAGGGTTGAGAATCTAGCCGCTGATAATCCAGAGAGTGGATAATCTCCTTGCTGACAATGAACTGTAAAGTGCTCAGCCAAGCCCCACATTATTTATTTATGTCAATATTCCTATATTCTACTATTTCCCTCCCCTAGCCCTAACCTAGTTTAATGTCTGTCTCCCCCCAAAGACTGTAAGTTCCTTGCGGGCTGAGATCGTGTCAACCAACTATGTTGTATTGTAATTTCTCTAGTGTTTAGTACCGTGCTCTGTGCACAGTAAGCCCTCAGTAAGTGAGAAGCAGCATGGTTTAGGGGATAGAGCACAGGCCTGGGAGTCAGAAGGACCTGGGTTCTAATCCTAGCTCTGCCACTTGTCTGCCATGTGACCATGGGCAAGTCGCTTCACTTTTCTGTGCCTCAGTTCCCTCATCTGTCGAATGGGGAAAAAGACAGTGAGTCCCATGTGTGACATGGACTGTGTCCAAGCTGATTATCTCATACCTATCCCAGTGCTTAGTATAATGACTGGCACACAGTAAGAGCTTAACTAGCACCATAAAAAAAGAAATAATAAGTATCATTGGTTGACGTTGGTCCCTACGGAGCTTTTGGGATAATAATAATCATCATTATGGCATTTGTTAAGTGCTTACTATGTGTAAAGCACTGTTATAAGCACTGGGGAGGATACATAGTGATCAGGTTGTCCCACATGGGACTCACAGTCATAATCCCTATTTTACAGATGGGGTAACTGAGGCACAGAGAAGTTAAGTGACTTGCCCAAAGTCACACAGCTGACAAGTGGCAGAGCCATGACCTCTGACTCCCAAGCCCGTGCTCTTTCCACTGAGCCAAGCTCATACAAACAAGTCAGTTATGTGCTTCAGTGTTACTTCACAGGACTATAAGCCGTCAAACCCCAATTCCTTGCTGGGAAATTAGGGGGAAAAAGTCCAGCAAATTCCACTGTGGGGTTACTCTTTTCCCTTTTCCAGGGTGATCCAGACAGTCCCTTCCCCAGCACTGGAAACCCACTTCCAAGTGACTTCATTTTGTCCCCTTTTGCTTGCCCCAAAGACTCCTGATCAGGGCCAGTCCAAGCCCCAAGCAACCAGAGGCTGCCAAGAATGGGGACCATATCTTGCTTCAAAATGATTTCTATGTGAATCCACCGACTAGCCCCCTAACCAAGAACAGTATAAACCCAGAGAGCTTTCTTGAGTTACAGCCTGCTGTTCTCCAAGTTCCCACGAAAAGGACCGCTTCCCCCAAAAGTAAAACACGTGCTCATAGAACACAAACCCCCCACAGGCCCCTTGTTGCTCAAACCCTTGTAGTTTTCCCCTGCTCTCCCAGGCTCCTTCCCTCCTAGGAGTCATGACCTCCAAAAGCCAACATCCTTCTCCCTTGCAAGGTCGACCGGAGATCCTGAATCCCCCATGCTACAACTGCTAAGGGTTAATTTCATTCATTCATTCAATCGTATTTACTGAGCACTTTTTGTGTGCAGAGCAGTGTATTAAAGTGCTTGGGAAAGTACAATATAACAACAAACGGTGACATTCCCTGCCCACAATTTCCTACTCAACACCTGCAGAGCTAATCCCTCCTTTTTTTATTTTATATGGTATTTGTTAAACGTTTACTACGTGCCAGGCACTGCCTAACCACTGGGATAGATCCAAGCTAATCGGGTTGGACATAGTCCACGTCCCACTTGGGGCTCACAGTCTTTATCCCCATTTCACAGATGAGATAACTGAGGGACTGAAAAGTGAAGTGATTTGCCCATGGTTACACAGTAGACAAAGGCAGACCTGGAATTAGAACACTGGTTCTTCTGATTCCCAGGTCCGTGCTCTATCCTTTAGGCCATGCTGCTTCTCTTGGCCAACCCCACAGTGCTAATGTCCATATCCATAGTGTACTTATTTATATTAATGTCTGTCTCCCCCTCTAGACTGTAAGCTCTCGTGGGCAGGGACTGTGTCTGTTTATTGTAGTACTCTCTCAAGAGCTTAGTACCGTGCTCTGAGCACAGTATGAGCTCAGTAAATATGATTGATTGATCGATTGATTGGCCTCTCGGCCTCTCCCCCTTAGGGTTCCCAGGTCCGTGTGCCCACCGGTAACGAATCCCCACTTCTAGAGGTCACTGCCTGCAGCCATCTTTCCCGGACTGCTGGCCTGTCTCTGTCTCATGCCACCATGAATGGTACAATTCAGTCCCCAGAAATGTGTGGAATGCAACTCCCAAGTGCCTGGCACACGAAACTCTCCACATGGGCTGCCAGCATTGGCATGCAGGGGCTGGGAAGGGGAGCAGTGCTTGGTCTTGGCTTAGAGCGGAGTGAGGGGGACAGTCTAGCCAAACACCTCTAGACTGTAAGCTCGTTGTGGGCAGGAAATGTGTCTGTTTATTCTTACATTGTACTCTCCCAAGCGCTTAGTACATACTCTGCACACAGTAAGCACTCAATAAATATGACTGACTGACTCAGCAACTGTCAGCAGGGCTTTCTGACAGGCTGGACATGGCTAGATACCCTTCTAGTAGCCTGGGAGGGGCCTGGGAACCTCCCAGGGGCTAGGCCAGCCTTGCCTGCTGGAGGACCATGGACAACTCACTTGAGTTTTCTGTGCCTTAGTTTCCCTCATCTGTAAAATAGAGATGCAATACCTGTTCTGTCTCTCCCTTAGACTGTGACCCCCATGACTTTTTCTGATCTAATGATTCTGGCATTTGTTAGGCACTTACTATGAACCAGGAGCTGTAGCCAGCACCGGGGTAGATACAAGATAACCAGGTTGGACATAGTCCCTGTCCCACATAGGGCTCAAAGTCTTAATCCCCATTTGACAGATGAGGTAACTGAGGCACAGAGAAATGAAGAGACTTGCCCAAGGTCTCACAGTAGACAAGTGGTGGAGCCGGGATCAGAATCCATAACCTTCTGACTCTCAGGCCAGGGCTCTTTCAGGTAGGCCACACTGATCTGATTATACTGTATCTAATAATAATAATAATGATGATGATGATGGCATTTGTTAAGCGCTTACTATGTGCCAAGCACTGTTCTAAGCACTAGGGCAGATACAAGGTAATCAGGTTGTCCCATGGGGGGCTCACAGTCTTAATCCCCAATTTACAGATGAGGTAACTGAGGCACAGAGAAGTGAAGTGACTTGTTCAAAGTCACACAGCTGACAAGTGGCGGAGTCGGGATTAGAACCCACGACCTCTGACTCCCAAGCCCGTGCTATTTCCACTAAGCCAAGCTGCTTCTCAGTGGTTAGTAGAGTTTTTGGCACAAAGTAAACACCGAAATTCCGCAGTTAGTCTCGTTATTGTTAGGTATGGCTAAGGTCTTCTCGTGGATCTCCGGGCCCAGCTTTCAGTTGAGTAGAAGTAGCCCCAAGGCTGTTGATGGTTTTGATTGGTTTCCAAAGGAGCTTGGCTCCCAGCAGTAGGCAGCTCTCTGGGGGTTGGGGGGAGAAGGAAGTGGGGAACAGGGTGTTTCTCCTGTCCTTTCTCAGAAGGAAGAAGGGGATGCTGCCTTGAAACAGGCTCAGCACCAGGCTCCCTCTTCTCTGCCCCAAATCGGGGCAATGCCCTGCACTACTGGAGCAGAAGGGCAGAGAAATTATAATCTCAGCCCGGTCGTTCATTGTTTCTGCACAAAAGTCTTCCAGCCCATAGGTGGGAGCCTGTTTAGAGTACTGGGGTGTTTGAAAATAGGGCAGAGAAGCAGCCCAAAGTTAAACCTCAGTGTGCCCACGTGCTCTGATAAACCCCTCCTCATCCCACAATCAGGAGTCAAACCTTTGGCTGTTTCTCGAGGATAGGCAACTGTCACTGGACCTCTTAAAACTTCTCCCAAGTGCCCAGTACCGGAATAAAATAAATAAATATGGTATTTGTTAAGTGCTTACTATATGGAAGAAACTGTACTAAGCGCTAGGGTGAAGACAAGCAAATAGGGTTGGACAGTCTGTGTCTAGCATGGGGCTCACGGTCTTAATCCCCGTTTTACAGATGAGGTAACTGAGGTCCAGAGAAGTGAACTGTTTTGTTGTCTGTCTCCCCCTTCTAGACTGTGAGCCTGCTGTTGGGTTGGGACCGTCTCTATGTGTTGCCAACTTGTACTTCCCAAGCGCTTAGTACAGTGCTCTGCACACAGTAAGTGCTCAATAAATACGATTGATTGAATGAATGAATGAATGAACTGACTTACCCAAGAACCCACAGCAGATAAGTGGCAGAGCAAGAATTAGAACCCAGGACCTTCTGATTCCCAAGCCCATGCTCGATCCACTAGACCCAGCTGCTGGTAGGCTGCCTGAAACCACAGTATTGTCAGCTCATTGTGGGAGAAGAATGTGTCAACAGACGCCACTGTATTGTCCTCTTCAAAACACTTAGTACAGTGCTCTGTCACCGGTAAGTACTCAATAAATACCACTGATTAATTATTTTGATAATTCAGTTTCAGCGTCTTTTCCTCCAGAGAAGCCCGAGCCCAAACTGGTTGTTACACAAAAAGTCTGTCAATCAATCAATCAATCAATCGTATTTATTGAGCGCTTACTATGTGCAGAGCACTGTACTAAGCCCTTGGGAAGTACAAATTGGCATCACATAGAGACAGTACCTACCCAACAGTGGGCTCACAGTCTAAAAGGGGGAGACAGAAAACAGAACCAAACATACCAACAAAATAAAATAAGTAGGATAGAAATGTACAAGTAAAATAAATAAATAAATAAATAAATAGAGTAATAAATATGTACAACCATATATACATATATACAGGTGCTGTGGGGAAGGGAAGGAGGTAAGACGGTGGGATGGAGAGGGGGACGAGGGGGAGAGGAAAGAAGGGGCTCAGTCTGGGAAGGCCTCCTGGAGGAGGTGAGCTCTCAGCAGGGCCTTGAAGGGAGGAAGAGAGCTAGCTTGGCGGATGGGCAGAGGGAGGCCATTCCAGGCCCGGGGGATGACGTGGGCCGGGGGTCGATGGCGGGACAGGCGAGAGCGAGGTACAGTGAGGAGATTAGCGGTGGAGGAGCGGAGGGTGCGGGCTGGGCAGTAGAAGGAGAGAAGGGAGGTGAGGTAGGAGGGGGCGAGGTGATGGAGAGCCTTGAAGCCCAGGGTGAGGAGTTTCTGCCTGATGCGCAGATTGATCGGTAGCCATTGGAGGTTTTTGAGGAGGGGAGTAATATGCCCAGATCCTCCCTGGGATCAGTATATTTGTACCTAGCCCAGGAGTGGAGTTGGAGGGAGAGGAGGTGGATCTTTATTAAATTGAGGAGGATAAAAAAAAATCATTTTGGGGAGAGATTACTATAAGTCTTCAGAGATTTGGAGAAAGCTTTTGTTCTTACAATAGTGCTGGAAACCTGAGCCTGTTCCCAAGCCATTTGAAATAGCTCTAGGATTCTATTCTCCTCCCCCTTCTCATCACCTCAACCTCCTCTCCTTCCTTCTCTCCCAGCCTGAATTCTGCAAGGCTTTGTTCATATAGTTGAGTTCTGTCTCTAAACTCACCCTACCGAGCACAAAAAGATACATGAGAAGCACAAGCCCATACATGCACTATTACGCACGCATGCGCGCATACAGACACACAAAGGCACACACACACACACGCATACCATAGACACACATGCACACACTCACTTACACAAACACACTCTGCGCTTTAGACAGTGCCAACACGTAGTCTGAACCTGGGCGTGAGTTTTCACTCCCAAGCCAGGCCGTCCAAGTGGCGGAGTTTGGAGGGATGATGTGGCTAAGTTCTTTCTCCGCTTTGGGCTCATATTTCCCCCCTCTGCTGCTGAAACACTGACTTCCGGGACATACAGAGGGGAAGGAGGAAAACAAGGAAGAAAAGAATGACAGAAACGCCCCTGAGGTCACCACCTCCAATGCCAAGCAGCAGCATTTTACAAATGACTGTCACCCCTGACTTGTGCATCTGGCTCCCAGAAGGGCCTGCCCATCCTGGCGGTTGTGGTCCCTGATTGGTGGAAAGTGATCATCCGATGGGATGGGCAGTCCCAGCCACTCCCGCCAGATTCCTTAGCTTCGAGAGGCAGGAAGGAAAAGGGGCAGCAAAGGGAAGCCAGGGAAGTAAGGGTGGTACTACACTCCAGCTCCCAGTGTCTGCCCCTGGAATGCCCAGCAGATTGAACCTTCAGCCTCTCTCCCCAGTCTACCCTGAATTCCTAGGGAAGGTGACCTACCCCAGCTGATCCCCTCAACCAGAATCAGGCAGAGAAGGGTTAAACATCTGGCATGCCGGTTGGCTTTTTGTTGCTTTTTTTTTTTCCTCAATAGAGCTTTCTATTTATGATGTACATGCCCTTTCCTCTCAAGAAATTTTCAAGTTCCCTTACTGGAGATTCCTGACTTAAGAGAAAACAATTCCTTCCTCGAGGCTCCTGTCTCTCTCTGCTCTTAAAAAAAAATGGTATTTGTTAAGCACTTACTATTTGTCAAGCACTGTTCTAAGCACGGGAATAGATCCAATTTAATCACGCCCAACACAGTCCCTGTCCTATGGGAGGTCCACTGTTTAAATAGGAGGGAGAACAGGTATTGAATCTCAGGTTTATAGTTGAGAAAACTGAGGCACAGAGCAGTGAAGGGATTTGCCTAAGTTCACACAGCAGGTGGAGCCAGCATTAGAACTCAGGTCCTCTAACTCATAAGTCTGTGATTTTTTCACTAACAACACTATTTCCAGCTGCTTTCTGGGTCTGTGTCCTCCCAAGCTCCTAAGGGGAAGGCTGAAAGCAAGTCTTTGTCATCAGTTATATGCACTGGGCACCTACCGAGTTCAGAGCACTGTACTAAGTGCTTGGGAGAGCACAATACAACAATATAACAGGCACCTTCCCTGCCCACAACTAATTTACAGTCTACAGTGGGAGACAGATCACCTCAAAGTACTTGTTAGAGTTTTCCTGTGGGTTTTTTCCAACTCTCCACCTCAATAAGAATGCCTTTCCCCAAGCTGGCTGACTCCAGAGTCACCCTAAACACAGAACTAAGCAAACAGAGGTCTGTCAATGATATGATCATCCTATATCCACCTCAGTGCTCAGTGTAATATTTGGCCTAAAGTAAGCGCTTAACATGGATGCAGCATAGCCTAGTGGAAAGATTCTGGGTCTGAGAGTCAGAGGACCTGGGTTCTAATCCCAGCTCCACCACTTACCTGCTGAGTGACCTCAAATCGCTTCACTTCCCTGTGCCTCAGTTTCCTCAATATAAAATGGAGTTTCAATACCTGTTCTCCCTCCTACTTAGAATCTGAGCCCAATGTGGTACAGGGACTGTGTCTGACCTGATTGATTTGTAACTAACCCAGCACTTAGAACAGTGCTTGACACACAGTAAGCTCTTAAAAAACACCATAAAAATACCACAATAATAATAATTATGGTACCTGCTAAGCATTTACTGTGTGTCAGGCACTCTTCTAAGCGCTGAGGTAGATACAAGTTAATCAGGTTGGACACAGTCCCTGTTCCACATGGGGCTCACACTCTTAAATCCCTATTCAACACATGAGGTAACTGAGGCCCAGAGAAGTTGTGACTTGCCCAAGGTTACACAGCAGAAACGTGGTGGAGTCAGAATTAGAACCCAAGTCCTTCTCACTCCCGGGCTCATCCTCTTTCCACTAAGCCACACTGCTTCTTTACTATTACATGTAGTAGTAATAATACTAGTAATTGTATAATGGTTAGCATTATTATTACCTAGCCAGCTTGTTTTTTCACCCTAGGGGGTAGGCAGAGCACATTGCCTTCTTCTTCTCAGTGACTTTCAGTTCTGAGTCACGTTCAAGCCCGGGAACCTATCTCCTAAGAGTGGGTTCAAGGGAGCAGGGTATCTGAACCATTGTTGGGCGTGAACACACATACACACACCCACACACACACGAGCCAAGCTTCACCTGCAATTATGAGCTACAATTATACACACATAGACTGATCCCCAACTTCAACTCCTTGGACAGAAATGCCACCATCTCTTGGTCATCCATCCCACCTTTTCCTGCCCAAATTCTGACCCCATTATATGTCAGGATACAGTTGGCTTGTTCAGAGGGAAGAGAGCAAATTGGGTCCGGAGGGCTAATTTCCATGCACAGTGGAGAAAGTTTGGGCATGAGTCTGTGGAGGTTGAACCTAGTCTTGACTCTCTGACAGGTTTCCCTGAGGCCTCTGGGAGAAATGCATCACTGTTATGTCATCATCATCATCATCATCATCATTTATTGAGCGCTTACTATGTGCAGAGCACTGTACTAAGCGCTTGGGAAGTACAAATTGGCAACATAATGTCTGAGATGCCCAAACTCTTTCAAGAGAGGCTGCTCACAGGGCTGAGGTCTTGGCAGTGGGATTGGAAAGTGTTGGGTTATCATGGGCGTTGGCTGCTGTGAACCACCTGCTCTCAAAGGAGTGATGTGTGAGCGATTCTGAGATGAGATAAAAAACTATTCAGAGGATATTCTCCAATAAGTAATTCCCTTTGCCTGAACAAAGAAAGTAAATCAATCATCTTTTGGGGCATCCAAAAAAGGTTTATTCACCTGTAATCTTTACTCTTAGACTATGTCTGGCCCCATCAGATCACCCGCTTTGTTGACACGGATCTAATTTTAAAAGAACTTGCTATGTGGGATGGTTAGCATCATTATTACCATTTATTACTCCCAATGACAAGACTGCTGCCAGGTATTCAATCACATCGGCTTTCCCAAAAGAGCACTCTTTCCTAGTAGGCTAGATGTCCACAGCACCTTAAGCATAGTTTCCATTTTTACTTTTACCATTGAAATTGCAAGCCCAGAAGGGCCAGGACTCCGAATTGGGAAGTCCAGAGTTTCCAAGTCTATGAACAGGTAAACTCAGTTACGCCAAGATTAGGAACTGTCAAGGCCTGGCCCCAATTAAGCACTGGTCCCTACTTTCACATTCAGGGGAACTGTATAGCATGGTTTGACTTTTTTTCTTGAATTCCACAGCTTAACTGATTATCTGAAAAAGAACGCACATTTATGTGTAAAAACAGGTGGGAGCCTCTGGAGGTGGAGTGAATGGGATGGGATTAGCTAACATGGTTTTAGAGAACAAAGGTGATAGGTGAGTAACTCAGTTTCTTTCATAGAGAAGCAGCATGGCCTAATGGATTGACCTGGGCCTGGGGGCCAAAAGGCCCTGGGTCCTAATCCTGGTTCCTCCCCTTGTCCACCCTGTGACTTTGGGCAAGTCACTCCACTTTAGAGAAGTGACATGGCTTACTGGAAACAGCACAGGCTTGGGAGTAAGAGGACATGGGTTCTAATCCCTGCTCTGCCTCTTGTCTACTGTGTGACCTTGGGCAAACCACTTCTCTGAGCCTCAGTTACCTCATCTGTAAAAAGGGGATTAAGACTGTGAGCCCCACATGGGACAACCTGATTGTTTTGTTTCTACCCCAGTGCTTAGAAGAGTGCTTGGCACCTAGTAAGCGCTTAACAAATATTCATTCATTCATTCAATCGTACTTATTGAGTGCTTACTATGTGCAGAGCACTGTACTAAGCACTTGGGGAAGTACAAATCAGCAACACATTATTATTATTCTCTGTGCCTCAGTTACTTATCTGTAAAATGGGAATTAAGGCTGTGAGCCCCATGTGGGACAGGGACTGAGCCCTACACCAGAGTTTAGAACAGTGCCTAGCACATAGTAAGTGCTTACCAGAGGGAGTTGGGGCTCATATGACTACCACTAAAGGAAGATGAAAAAGCTCAACCTCCACAGTTAGAGGAAACCAGATCACCACCATGGTCAGCGAGCACAAACTCACCCCACACCATTGAATGAGATGATGGAAAGTGCAGCTGCAATGGGGTTTCTAGATCTGAGACTAGGTAAAGTTCAAAGTGTTCACCAGTGGTCTTCACCAATGGGAAGCAGCATGGCCTAGTGGAAAGAGCCCATGCCTGGGAGTCAGAGGACCTGGGTTCTAATCACAGTTCTTCCCCTTGCCTGTTGTGTGACCTTGGACAAGTCTTTTAACTTCTCTGGGCCTCAGCTCCTCATCTGCAAAATGGGGATTAAAAAGGTGAGCTCTACGTGGGACAACGTGATTACCCTTTATCTTCCCTAGGGCTTAGAACAGTGTTTGGCACATAGTAAGTGTTTAACAAATACCATAATTATTATTATTATCTTGTATCCTCCCCAGCACTTAGTACAGTGCCTGGCACATAGTAAGTGCTTAACAAATACCATTATTATTATTATTATTATTAACATTTTTATTCTAAGGACACATTCTGAAAGATGCCTGTCATGGCAACTTAGTCCCAGTGGGATGTGCTGTGACTTTGCCTCCTGGGAACCGGTTGGATTTCTCATAACAGGCAGAAATACAATCTGAATACAATTTGGAGAGTGAGAGGGAGAGAGAGAGAGTCCTTTTTGATCTATGAGATCAAAGGAAATGAAAAGCTGTTCATGTGGTCTGAGATGGTTCTCCCTCTGTGGAAAAGTGCTTCTGG
Organism: Tachyglossus aculeatus; assembly: GCF_015852505.1. NCBI lineage: Eukaryota > Metazoa > Chordata > Mammalia > Monotremata > Tachyglossidae > Tachyglossus > Tachyglossus aculeatus. Next base: position 75,957,345 of record NC_052086.1, read on the forward strand.
GGTGGAGTGTATGAAGAGTGGCTTCCTTATGACTATCACAAGATTGGGTAGGGAAAATGCGAGGCGTTCTCTTTTGATTCCAAACAAAGACCAATGCCCTCTTTGATGTGAGTCTTGGGTGTTTCCAATAATACGACCCATCTCTTAGAGTCTGGCTGTAGAGGAGCTGGGATGCTACCACCTGGGTTTCATTTATCCTCCTGGATGATGTAAACTTTGGGCTGCTCCCAGGAAAAGAAATTGTACTGCAGGAATTTTAGGGAAGACGAGCATCAGGGTTCAGGTTGTTCTCAAGAGGGTTTCGTCCAAATCCCATTAGCTGGGCTCTCACGTTACCCTTGGGAGGAGAAACATTGGACTGATCCGAAACCTCAAAGTTATGGCCGGGTTCAGAGTATTGTTCCTTTGACGGATTGATCTCAAGTCTCTTAATGAACTCATTTAAATCCTATGCTGCCTTAGGTTGAAAGATGTCACATGTTGAGGATATGGGCTTTGATTGGCTCCAGGCACCTGCTTCCAGTCACTTCTTCCCAACTTGAAAATGATTAAGCGCTTACTATGTGCCAAGCGCTAAGGTAGATACAAGATAATCAGATCAGTCAGGGTTTCTGTACTACATGGGACTCACAGTCAAGGGAGAACAGATCATTTATCCCCATTTTACAGATGAGGAAACCGAGGTTGAGGGAAGCTAAGTATCTCACCCAAGTTTACACAGCAGGCAAGTGGTGGAGCCGGGACTAGAACCCAGGTCTCCTGACGCCTAGATTCCTGCTCTGTCCATTAGGCATGACAATCACATTCCCACTGCTGAAAGAAGATTCCCTAATTCCCTACAACATTCCATTGAAAATGCAAAGTGAAAACACGCATAGTGAAAACCCAGGCAAATTCCAGCACTTCCTGGCTGGGCAGAAGCTCCAATATTTTGATTTTTCAGTGGTTACCCCTCTCCCTATTCCTCCTACCCTGCGACCCTCCCCCACCTTCCCGTGTGGCCTAATGGAGGGAGCAAAAGTTGGGAGTCAGAAGGACCTGGGTTCTAATCCTGACTCTGCTACTTATCTGCTGTGTGACCTTGGGCAAGTCATTTCACTTTTCTGGGCCTCAGTTCCCTCATCTGAAAAATGGGGATTAAGACCGTGAGCCCCACATAGGCAGGGACTGTGTCCAACCCGACTTGCTTGTATCCACCCCAGTGCTTAGTACAGTGCCTGGCATGTAGTAAGAGCTTAACAAATACCATAATTATTACTATTATTATTATTAGTGCTCTGACTTAGCCCTTGGTCCTTGGACTAGAGAAGCCACATGGCCTAGTGGTAAGAGCAGGGAACGGGATTCAGGAGATCTTAGTTCTAGTCCCAGTTCTGATATTGACTTGCTGTGTGACTTTGGGAAAGTCATTTAACTTCTTTGGACCTCAGTTTTCTCATCTGAAAAATGGGTACAAGATAGAGTGTGAGTGCCATATGGGACAGGGACCGGCTCCAAGCTACCAATAATTGTCGTATCTGTTAAGCACTTACTATTTGTCAAGCACTGTATTAAGTGCTGGGGTAAAAACAAGATAATCAAGTCCCACATGGGACAACCTTGTATCTCCCTCAGTACTGAACAAATGCCATTTTATAAAGGTTAAAGTTATTTCTGGCAAAAGTCCTCACTACCAGACTGACTCTCCTGGCAGTGCCATCCTTAGGAAAAATGGAGCCCACTGGCTGAACCAGCGGTGTAAAAAACAGACAATCCCACTGAAAAGAAGATCCATTTAAGCTATCCACTAAGCCCTCATTTCCCTTCTGTGTGGCCCGGCATTTGGATCTGTATCCTTCAAGCACTTGATATTCGCCCCACCCTCAGCATGTACACAGCACTTATGTACATGCCCGTAATGTATTTTAATTTCTATCTCCTCCTGAAGGTTGTAAGCTGCTTGTGGGAAGGAAACGTGTCTACCAACTCTGTTGTATTATGCTCTTCCAAAGCACTCAGTACTGTACTCTGCACCCAGAGGACCTGGGCTCTAATCCTAGCTTGGCTCCTTGTGTTGCTGTGTGACCTTGGGCAAGTCACTTCACTTCTCTTTGCTTCAGTTTCCTCAACTGTAAAATGGGGATTAAATACCTGTTCTCCCTCCTACTTAAACTTAAGAGCCCCACATGGGACCTGATTATCTTGTACCTACCCCAGATTTTAGTAGTGTTTGACACACTGTAAGCGCCTAACAAATCCTACAATGATCATTATTACCATTGATTGATTGCTTGATTGATTATACAAAGGAAGTAGTATTAAATAACCCTACAACATTTATCTGATAAAGTACATGTTATAGATTATTTGTATTAATATCTGTCCTCCTCTCTAGACTGTTAGCTAATCATGGGCAGGGAACTTGACTCCCAACTCTATTGTACTCTCCCTTATGCTTAGTACAGGTTCTCCACACAGTAACTGCTCAATAAATACTATTGATGATAATTATGATCATAACCATGAATGCCTCATGGAGGGCTAGAGTGGGATAGAGTGGGAAACCGAGAGATTGGAGTCCAGCTGTTCCAGAAAGATCCTCCTATCCCCAGGTCCTTCACTCCCTCCAGCAAATTCCCAGAGTTCCTGGAGCTTGGGCCTTTTGTTGGATGGGGAATAAATGCCCTGAGGGTGGGCTGGTGGCTTGGGGGCCATTGTCGTCCTTCCTGCCACTCATCCTGGCAGAGCTCGATGTGGCAATAGAGTCCATGTAGAGAGCATCATGCTGCAAGTAGCCGGCAACCCTGTCTCCTCTAAGGCCCCTCACCTCCCTACCCAGCTGCTGGGCAGCAAAGTTCTGCCACTCACCCCCTCTTGCTCCCCGTGTCGCCAACCCCCACCCCCAGGCCTCAGCTGCCACCAAGTTAAGGAGCAAAGCAGCAAGCTATCACCCACCCATCCAGGGGAGCTGCCTCTCCCTCACCCTGCGATCTGGCTTAACCCCTTTCTGGGCATTTTACAGTTCCCCAGTCAGCAGCCTTCAGTTTAGTTCTGTGGAGTGAATATTATTTCCTCTAGCTATTTCTGCGTCTCACCGTTTCACTTTTGGAGAGGCACTAGACCATTCAATATGAAGTTAAGCATCCCCCTCAAGCAGCACATCGTGCCCAAGTCAGCTCTGAAATGATTGCAAGAAGCCAGCAGTGAGCAGCAGAGAGGAGCCAGGCGGCCTCACAGGAAAGAGGCAGTGCCAAAGCAGCAGTGGTGGCTCACTGCTCTCCGGCTGTGAACAAACACACCCAGCTGCTCACTGAGGAGAGCTCTCCTCCATTTCCAGCACAAAGCGTCCGGGCTCCGAGGCTAGGAGTTTTGCTGGGTGGATCCTGGGAGTTTGCAAAGTGAAAAAGGATATCCTGAAAACGCCGGCAATCGTGGGGATTACTGTTAAGTATATTGTTGTTCTAGTTTTGCAGAACGCCACCTCCCCAGTGCCCTGGGGATGGTCTGATTCCTGCTAGACCAGCGGTGAAGATTGTGAATGCAGTCTTGCAAATAGGTACAAAGTTTACCAACCCACTCCATATTTTCAGCCCACCTGGTCTCCTCCCCTGGGAGATCCATGGAGAAGAAGGCGAGGCAAATAAAGAGATAACTAACTTGGAGATCATCTGATATTTCACAGGTGACCAGCAGTTTGGGCTACATAGGTTTAACTGACAAAGTCTAAGCCGTGAAGTCCATTAGGTACTGACCATTCCACTGGCCACCGTTCCATGGAAAAAAGAACAACAGCCAGGTTTGCATCTGCAGAATGTTCATCTGGGAAGAAAATGATATCTGCTCCCCAGAAAATATCTTTGCATATTTCATATCATTCTCCAAGTTGAATAGAAATTGGCTTAAAGGTTTTATAAGGAAAAAAAACTGTGCTGGCAGAGTGGATCCATCTTGTAAAACAATCTGTCAATGTGTTGTCTTGTGACTAAGGACTGAAAGCACTTAATGATGCTGAATTATTTTGGGGGTGGAAAAAGAGACTGGGCTGTGCCAGGGGAGCTTAGGCTTCTGGATTCTTTCTGCAATCTTGCAAATTTATTGTTTTCCAAAATGCGAAAAGGAAAGATGTTTCCAAGGATATGCCTTGCTCTGAGCATTTTTCCAGAGTGTTTGGGGTTGCCAAAGGAAACCGAATGGTTCAGCAGAGTCCTTCTCTGGGGGGCAACCAAGTGGGGTAGCAGGGCAAAAAGATGCAGGAAGCCAAGGGGCACAGAGGATGAGGGGGCAACAGAGGAGAATGTCAAGGAAGTGGAACTCCCCCAAAAGATGAAGGAACTTGAAGAGTGGTTTGAATGTTCATCGTGTGCATGGTACATAGCCACTAGTTATCATAATCTTCACAATGATTCTTCATTATTACATTGTGCCAAGCACTTTATGGATGAGAAAGATAAGGAGATTGGTGATGATGATGGCTCCTCAGATGCTGTCAAATGTATCTTTGCAAGATGCCAGCTGAGGGGCAGGGAAGGGCATAGATTAGCATTCCCATTTCATGGTAGGGCAGAATAGGGAGAGGAAGGAAGACTGGAAACAAATCACCCAAGGTCCTACAGTCAGTTTGAAGAGGAGCTGAGACTAGATCCTAGGTCTGATTTCCAGCCCAGAGCGTCATATTCCCTGGGCAGAACCTGAAGGGAAGCAGCATGGCTGAGTGGAAAGAGATTAGGCCTGGGAGTCAGAAGACCTGGATTCTAATCCTGGCTCTGCCACTTGCCTGCTATGTGATCTTGGGCAAGTCACTTAACTTATCTGTGCCTCAGTTTCCTCACCTGTAAAATGCATATTCAATCCCTGTTCTCCCTCCCCCTTAGACTGTGAGTCATTTGTGGGACAGAAACTGTGTCTCATCAGAACAGTGCTTGGCACATAGTAAGCGCTTAACAAATACCAACATTATCATTATTATTACTATCTGAATAGTTTGTATATACCCCAGAATTTAGGTTAGTGCTTGGACTATAGTAAACTCTCAACAAATGCCACAATTATTGTCATTATTGTAGCCGGTGGAGGCCCCATCATTTTATTTTAATGGTATTTGTTAAGTGCGTACTATGTCCCAGGCACTGTACTTAGCTCTAGGGTACTTACAAGCTAATCAGGTTGGACACAGTGCCTGTCTCACATGGGGCTCAAAATCTTAATCCCCATTTTACAGAGGAGGTAACTGAGGCACAGCGAAATGAAGTGATTTGCCCAAGGTCACACAGCAGACAAGGGGCAGAGCCAGGAATAGAACCCAGGTCCTTCTAACTCCCAGGCCCGTGCTTCACTGGAGCCATGCTACTTCTTAGGTCTTCCCAGGCCCCAGCCCGAGCTCCTCTGCCCGAGGGTGATTCACACAGGCTGCTGGTCAGACCTGGTGACCCACAAGGTCTTGACCATGTGGACACCCCACTCCTTTCCAGGCTGTTTGTGTGGAGGCATGGAATTGGCTCAGGAGGCTAAGAAGGCAGGGCACCTAAAACTTCTGCTCCACCCTATAAGAGCAGCCTGGCTGCCACTGTCTCATCATTAGGTTATGAGCTCCTTGATGGTGGGTATCACCTATTCTGCTGTTCTCTCCCAAGTGCTTAGTGCGATGTTCTGCACTCAGAAGGTCTCGAGCAATTCCCTTGAAAGATTGATTCATGCGAGCATTTGTCTTCAAAATCTGCTTGAGCCTCAGCTGGTGCTCCTCAGGATTAGAATCAAATCTCGAGTACAGCTTCACCAGCATGTTTCAGCTCCCTCAGCACCAGTTTCAGCTCCCTCAGCACCAGTTCCAGCTCCGCAAGAACCACCTTCATCTGCCCAAGTACCATCTCCAGCTTCCCCAGGTTTGAACCAAATCAGAAGGCCAGTGCCAGCATTCCCAGCAACAGCCTCAGCTTCCCAGGGCCAGTTCCAGTTTTCCAAGCTGCAGTTCCAGCTCCCCCAGAACCAGCTTCATCTCCGTAAGCACCAGCTCCCCCAGGTTTGAACCAAATCTGGAGTCCAGTGCCAGCATCCCCAGGACCAGCTCCAGCTCCCCCTGCAGCAGTTCCAGCTCTCCCAGGACAAGTTCCATCTCCCTCAGCACCAGTTTCAGCTCCCAAGTGGCAGTGCCAGTTTCTCCCTGACAGCGTCCAGTCCCACAGGCTCTTTGGAGTATCCTCTCCCTCTCCCTGAGATATGTCCTGAGATATGAGGTGACAACAAAACTCACAAGAATTGGGAGAGAATGAGAGTGAAAACGGCAGAAAACGCCCAGCTATGAGCATTTTTCTCAAGTGGAATTTACTTAAAAAAAAAACTTCTGGCAAAAATAGATTTGCAACCCCAAAACAAACTTTGGGGCACCCTTGTATGACCTGTCCACATTCCAAATTTCACCCAGCCTAGTCCCTGTATTAGACCCCCAAACAAGAATGTTTGGAGAAGTAGCGTGGCCTAGTGAATAGAGCACAGGCCTGGGAGTCAGAAGGACCTGCAAGCTAATCTCGGCTCTACCACTTGAATGCTGAGTGACTTTGGGGAACTTCTCTGTACCTCAGTTACCTCGTCTGTAAAATGGAGATTAAGACTGTGAGCCCCATGTGGGACCTGGACTGTGTCCAACCTGATTTTCTTGTATCTATCTCAGTGCTTAGTACAGTGCTTGACACAGAGTAAGTGCCTCACAAATACCATTTAAAAAATGTCAAAGACTTTTTACCTCACCCACGCAAGGTGGCCTGTTTTCCAACAAAATCAGAGCTCTTTCTGAGGCACCACAGCCTACAATCAGACCTGCTACACTCTTTGTACTAGAATTGCATGTAAGAAAATGAGAGGAAAAGAAAGAGAGGAGGTGAGAGGGAGAAATTAGTGAGGAGTGAGAAGAGATGAGGGAGAATTAGTGAGGAAAAAGAGATGAGAGGGAGAAGTAAGTGAGGAGAGAGAGAAGATGAGAGGGAGAAGTTAGAGAGAGAGGAGATGAGAGGGAGAAATTAGTAAGGAGCTAGAAGAGATGAGAGGGAGAATTAGTGAGGAGAAAGAGATGAGAGGGAAAAGTAAGTGAGGAGAGAAAGAGAGAGAAGATGAGAGGGAGAAGTTAGAGAGGAGATGAGAGGGAGAAATTAGTGAGGAGCTAGAAGAGATGAGAGGGAGAATTAGTGAGGAGAATGAGAAAGGGAGAAGATGAGAGGGAGGAGTTAGAGAGGAGATAGGGAGAAATTAGTAAGGAGAGAGAGAGAGAAAGAGAGAAGAGATGAGAGGGAAAAATTAGTGAGGAGCCAGGGAGAAGTTGAGAGGGTGAAATTTGTGAAGAGAGGAAAGAGAGGAGATGAGAGGGAGAAATTAGGAGAAAGGAAAAAGAGAAAATACTGGACAAGTGGAGGAGATTGAAGTTACTTTTTTTCAGGATTTAAATATTAGGAAGCATAACAAAACCAACTGAGACCCCAATCTGCTCTGTTCCGAAGAGCTAGTGACAATACCCCCTAACACTGTTTCCTCCTAGCTGACATCTTGGGTCATTTTCTGCCCCTCCCTGCGGGTGTACCATTTTTAGAAACACCCTGAAATGGATTGGCTACCCCAGTGTTTCTCTGGAAGAGATTCTGCTGCTTGCAAAGCAGAAAAGTATTTCCCATTTAGAAATGGGTTCCAGACTTCTTTAAATAAATAGGTCTCTTTGGCTCCAAGGTAGCAAATCTACTCAAAGCCTGGGCCCCTCGCCCCTTTGACCACAGCAAGTCTGGACAACTGGGGAGGAATTTGACCCCCACCCCCATCCAGGGAAGACGAGTCATTTTTGGGGTTGTAGGCCATGTGGAAATCAAACAGAAAACTAAAATCTAAGGGGAAAAAAGATAGTCATTTTAACATGAAGAATCACAACACCCTTAAAATCACTCTAAAGCACTTCCACCTTTCCTCCCTCCCCCTCTTTAAATGATATGCACAGCCCTATACCTTTCTGTGTCATTAGATGTTAGTAGCAATTGTAACTACCAGGCCTATAGATTGCAAATTCCTAGTGGGCAGGGAAGGTGTGTCTGTTTATTTTAATTTTTGCTCATCACCCAGCACATTTAATCACTGTGATTCCAAATCTGGTGGGATTAATAAATGCAAACTGAATCAGCGGCATCTCCAGCTTATTCTAAATCTACATCTCCAGCCCTGATCTCTCCCCGTTCTTGCAGTCTCGTATTTCCTCCTGTCTTTAGGACATCTCTACTTGGATGTCCCGCCAACACTCAAACTTAACAAGTACAAAACAGAACTCCTCAACTTCTCATCCAAACCCTGTCCTCCCCCTGACTTTCCCATCACTGGAGGCAGCAGAACAAACCTCCCTGTCTCACAAGCCAGTAACCTTGGCATTATCCCCGATTCATCTCTCATCCAACCCACTTATTCAGTCTGTCACCAAATCCTGTTGCTTCTATCACCGCATCGTTAAAATCTGCCCTCTTCCCTCCATCCAAATTGCTACCACATTGATCCAAGCACTTATTGATCTTGTCTCTCTCACCACTGACCACTTGCCCATGTCCTGCCTGTCCTGGCCTGGAAGTCCTTCCTCCTTCATACCTCACAATCACACTCCCCACCTATAAAGCCTTATTAAAATTATATCTCTTCCAAGAGTCCTTCCCCGACTAAGCCCTCATTTCTTCTACTCCCTCTTCCTTTGCATTTATGCCTTTTATTCACCCCACCCTCAGCCTCACAACACTTAGATAGCCATAATTTATTTTGATGTCTCTCTCCCCCTGTGGACTGTATGCACCTTGTGGGCAGAGAGTGGCTCTGCCAACTCTGTTATATTGTACTCTCCCAAGTGCTTAGTACAGTGCTTTGCACATAATAGGTGCTCATTACATATGATTGATTGATGGAATTGCATTGGCTAACCTCTTGGGTACAAGAAAAATTCCATTTATAGTTCCCTTGAGGCCTTTTTGACAGTAAGGAGTAAGTCTGCTGACTTTGTTGTATTCTCTCCAGCAATTAGTAGAGTGCACTGCACAGAGTAAGCACTCCACAAATACTTCTGATTGACTAAAGCTCCTGATTGAATAGGCCCAAATGAACACTTGACTCTCACATCTTCAGAGATGCAGTACAATCCAGATTCGAACCTGGGAGAAAGTGTCCAGTCGATTTAAATCCAGGTGGATCAATTCAGCTTGGGAGAGGACAATAGAGAAGCAGCATGGCCTAGTGGGTAGAGCAAGGGTCTGGGAGTCCGAAGGACCTGGGTTCTAATCCTGGCTCCACCACTTTTCTGCTCTGTGACACTGGGCCAGTCACTTAACTTCTCTGGGCCTCAGTTACCTCATCCGTAAAATGGGGATTAAGACTCTGAGTCCCCTGTGGGGCAACCTGATTACCTTGTATCTACCCCAGTGCTCAGTATAGTGCCTGGCACTACCATTAATACCACCATTATTACCATTTTTAGTGGGAAGACAAACACTAAAATTAATTATAGATAAGGGAAGCAGTAGGGTAAAAAGATATGTGCATAAATTCTGTGGGGCTGGGGTGTGGTGAGAATCAAAGTGCTCAAGGGATTCAGAAACAGCTGCAGTAGGCCTCCCTGAAGAAAAAGAGAACTGGTTGGGGAAATGAGAGGTTAGTGAAGGAAGGCTTCCTGGAGGAGATGTGCATCTCTCCCCTCTAGACTGTAAGCTTCTTGTGATACAGGGGATATGTCTACCAACTCTGTTGCACACTCCCAAGCACTTAGTTCAGCGTTCAATAAAGTCCCACATCAGTGAGAAAACTAAGAAGTTCTGAAGAGCTTACAATTGGAAGACGAAAGTTGAAAATAGACATATAAAAATCAAACACTAGTAAGCACTGTTTCTAAAGAGTTTGAGTAGCTTAAACATTCTTTTGCATAAAAGTGTGGGATAGATATGCAGCAACAGAAGGATGACATTTTCAAGATGATTGAATTTTATCTCATTGCTTTAACAGATGCCAAAATGGCTTGATTTTAAAAAAATGTTTCTATCTGCACATTGGACGTGCAGCATAATAGCCAAAGATGAAGTAATTGAGATGAATTAAAGAGCTGAGAGAGTGGAGAAAGCTGTGTGGTGATGAAGACCAGGAGCTGAATCAGAATCAGAAACCTCACTGGAGAAATGCCCATGGTCGATGTGCAATCAAGCCTCTCTTCTCCCCGCCAACGACCAGCTGCAAATATACAACCAAACATGCGCACCAGAGGAGCCCCACACATCCTGTATGCTGGTCATCTTGGTAGTGCAACGCAGGAGAAGGAAATGCACTTGATTCTTAAACAAAAGAGTGGGGAAAAGGCATAAAAAGTACTTGCTTGTGACAAAGTCCCCAGAGTGCAGTTCAGGTGAGATACTTCGGGAAGGGGTCAGAGCAGGAGTTGGACTGGAGGATCTGCACTCTACCTGAGGACCCAAAGGAATTGGAGTAGGCAGAGAGGGAGGTCCACTGGAGAGGGTCCTCAACTGACCCCTGGGGGATCCTTTTGGGGATGAGGGGGGACTTCTGTGACACAAGCCACCTTTGGGGGTTCCCACTGCTGCCTTGGGGAGCCAGGAAAGGGGCCTCCGTTAGCACGACTGGACCAAGAATCAAGCGGAAGATGAGGATGCTGAAGTCCACCTTGAGTGAGTCTGATCCTGCTGTTTCTGGACTGGTTTAGGGTGGTGAAGGGAGAGTAAGTTTAGGGCTAGTTTTGTAGTCATAGTAATAACAATTATTGAGTGCCCACTGCATGTAGTGCAGTTTACCAAGCTTGGGAGAAGTATAGAACAAGGAAGTGAAGTGGTCCCTGCTCGCAAAGAGGTTGCACTCTAATCTCTAAATAATAATTATGGCATTTGTTAAGCACTAACTATATTCCTAGAACTGTTCTAAGTGCTAGGTAAGGCGGGGGGAGGAGGGGGGTGTTTCTCCTCCCCCTCCCCATCCCCCCCGCCTTACCTCCTTCCCCTCCCCACAGCACCTGTATATATGTATATATGTTTGTACATATTTATTACTCTATTTTATTTGTACATATTTATTCTATTTATTTTGTTAATATGTTTTGTTTTGTTGTCTGTCTCCCCCCTTCTAGACTGTGAGCCCGCTGTTGAGTAGGGACCGTCTCTATATGTTGCCAACTTGTACTTCCCAAGTGCTTAGTACAGTGCTCTGCACACAGTAAGCACTCAATAAATATGACTGACTGACTGAATGAATGAATACAAGCAAATCGGGTTGGACACAGTCCTTGTCCCATGTGGGGCTCACAGTCTCACTCCCCATTTTACAGATGAGGCAACTGAGGCACAGAAAAGTGAAGTGACTTGCCCAAAGTCACACAGCTGACAAGTGGCAGAGTCGGGATTAGAACCCATGACCTTCTGGCTCCCAGGCCTGGGCTCTAGCCACTGCACCATGCTGCTTCTCTAGAACATTCAAAATAAAGAAGTGAATGTACAATTGAATAAGTATGTATATGTAAGTGCTGAGGATGGGAAAAGAGAAATACACACCTGCTAGAGATGGCAGATGGGTTTGTGTAATTTGGGATGCTGGGACTTAATCAGGGTTTTGGGATGCTGGGAGGGTTTTGAATATGGGGAGGGCAATGATTAGTCAGATCTGGGGAGAGAGGGAGTTCCAGGCAAGGGGATGGGAGGTAGGAGGGTTGAGAGTGAGGTAAAGCTAGAAGGTTAGCTCGGAGAAAAGAAGAGCAAATTGGGTAGTAGCGAGTGAATGGAGTAGATATGTAGGGAAAGATGAGTTGGTGAGCCTTGAAGCCAACTGTGAGAAGTTTAGGCTTAATGCAGAGAGGCACGGGAAACTCAGTGGTGGGTTTGAAGGAGGGAAGAGATGTGGGCTGGGCGGCACTTAGGAAGCCAATCCTCAAGCTGCAGAATGTAGTGTAGATTGGAGAGGGGAGAGGCCGGAGGCAGGGAGACCAGAAAGGAGGCTGATGCAATAGTTTAACCGCAATAAGACCAGAGCCAGGATCAGGGTGCAGGCTGTTGGAGTGGAGAGGAAGAGGAAGAACCGGGTGGGTCTGGCAGTAGATAGGGGCCTTCCGAGACAGGGAGGATGATGGTATTATCCACTAAGATGGTAGTGTGGCTAATGGAAAAAGCATAGGCTTAGGAATCAGAGGACCTGTGTTCTAATCCCAGCTCTGCCACTTGACTGCTGGGTGACTTTGGACAAGTGACGTGCTTCAGTTCCTTCCTCAGCAAAATGAAGATTCAATACCTTCACTCCCTCCTACTTAGGCTTTGAGCCCCATGTGGGAACTGCTTATCTTGTATCTACCCCAGTACTTAGTACAGTGCTTGGCACAAACAAAGCACTTAACAAATACCACAGTTATTAGGAGGGGAAAGTCTAGTGACAGAGTGGATTTAAGGGGACAGAGGAGGAGTTCTGTTTTAGACGTGTTGAGCTTGTGGTGCCAGCTGGACATCCAAGTGGAGATGTCCTTGAAGCAAGAGGAGAGGCAGGATTGTCAGGGTTCAAGAGGTAGATTTGGGTTTTTCCCACATAAAGGTGGATGACTGTAGACTTTTGAATGTAAACTCTAGACTCTAAGCTTGCTGTGGGCAGAGAACCTGTCTTCCAACTCTGCTGTACTGTACTCTCCCGAGCATTTAGTGCAGTACTCTGCACACAGCAAATGCTCAATAAATACCACTGATGATGCTGACTGAAGCCATGCAAAAATATGAGCTCCCTGAGAGACTGTCTGTAAAGCGAGAAGAGTAGGGGGTTCCAGAAGAGAGCCTTGTAGATGTTTAAAAGTTCTGCTTCTGGTTTTCTTCCCCTCCTTGTGAGAAGGGACTCACTACAATTTATTTATTTTCAATGTATCATCATCACCATCATCAATGGTATTTATTGAGCACTTACTACGTGCAGAGCACTGTACTAAGTGCTTGGGAGAGTACAATAATTTACAATATATAATTTCATGTATTATCAAGCCTCTAGCATAGGCTGGGATTGGCACTTCTGCCAATCACGCGGGCACATACCAGCTCCAGATCTGCATGACTTCCCAGAATCCACCAGCAAACACAGGAGGTTTTGCAAAACAGCCTCAAGGAAGATTGCTTGGATGGCTTTCATCTCTAGCCTCAACTTGCCAAATGCTCCCTCCTGAGTCTTAGCAAGGGGCTACCCCTGCCAGCTACAGAGAGGCAAAGAGCATGTGCAACTCCCCCCGCCACAGCCTCTGCCTCGTGACTGGTCTGCTGGGTCGAGAGCGGCCTCCTCACCTTAGCCAGGTATATCTGCAGCTTATTGATGATATCTGTCTCCTCGGAAACGCGGATGGTCAGGGCCATGTTGGTGGCGGTGAACTGCTTCCACATCTGTTCGGACGTGGTCTCCAGTAAATTCTCGGCCTCTTCCCGGAGCTTGATGCAGTTGGCCCTCATGTTCTGAGAGTGCTTGATGTTATCATCGCTGAACTTGGCCCAAGTCTCCGGCACTGAGACCCTGAAAGGGGAACACACAACAAATGACACCCGGTGGAGAAGAGCCCCCCAAATGTAATAATAACAATAACCATGGTATTTGTTAAGCACTTACCTTGGGCCAGACACCATAGTAAGCACTGAGGTGGGTATGAGAAAATTGGGTGGGACACATTCCCTATCACAGATGGGGCTCACAATTTTAATCCCCATTTTACAGATATGGTAACTGAAGCACAGAGAAGTTAAGTGACTTGCACATAGTAAGAGCTTAACAAACACCATTATTTATTGTTCTTTCATTCAGTTGTATTGAGTGCTTACTGTGTGCAAAAGCACTGTACTAAACGCTTGGGACAGTACAGTATAACGACAAACACATTCTTGCACACAACGAGCTCACAGTCTAGAGGTGGAGATGGACATTAATAGAAATAAATAAATGGATTAATTAATTAATTAATTGTTATAATTATGATCATTATTGTTAATGAATTACCAAGGCCCTGTATAGTACTATGCACAAAGTAGGTGCTCAACTGATATTAAAAGTAGTTATAAGATTCATGTTTTCAGTCTGTCTTCAATCAATCAATCAATTCATGGTATTTATTGAGTACTTACTGTATGCAGTGACTAAGTGCTTGGGAGAGTACAGTGCAACAGAGTTGGTAGACATGTTCCCTGCCCAAAAGGAGTTTACAGTCTAGAGGGGGAGATAGATGCTATAAATATAAAAATAAATTCATTCATTCATTCGATCATATTTATTGAGCATTTACAGTGTGCAGAGCGCTGTACTAAGCACTTGGGAAGTACAAGTTGGCAACATATAGAGACGGTCCCTACCCAACAGTGGGCTCACGGTCTAGAAGGGGGAGACAGAGAAAAAAACAAAACATATTAACAAAATAAAATAAATAGAATAAATATGTGCAAATAAAATAAATAAATAGAGTAATAAATATGTACAAATATATACATATATACAGATGCTGTGGGGAGGGGAAGGAGGTAAGGCGGAGGGGATGGAGAGGGGGAGGAGGGGGAGAGGAAGGAGGGGGCTCAGTCTGGGAAGGCCTCCTGGAGGAGGTGAGCTCTCAGTAGGGCTTTGAAGGGAGGAAGAGAGCTAGCTTGGCGGATGTGCAAAGGATATATATATATATATATCATAAAAATATAAATAATGACAATGGTAGTGATAATATTGATAATGATTTTTTTTAAGTTTGAAAGGAAAGCCAAAAACACTTCACTGTATTAACGTGGTAAGCAGTTTGGATGAAAAGGAAAGGGCAGATTTTAGCAATGTTGTGAATGTGGGCCATTAGGATTTAATGATGGATTGAATATGTAGAATGAATAAGAGAGAGGATTCAAGGAAATGCCGAGGTTATGGGCTTGTGAGGCAGGAAGGATGGTGGAGCTATCTACAGTAATGGGAAAGTCATGGGGAGGACAGGGTTTTGGGGGGAAGATAAGGAGATCAGTTTTGGACTTGTTAAAGCTTGAAGGTGATGGGAGGATGTCCAAGCAGAGATGTCTTGAAGGTAGGAGGAAATGCGAGACTGCAGAGGGAGAGAGATCAGGGCTGGAGATGGAGATTTGGGTATCATCTGCCAAGAGGTGGTAGTTGTAGCCATGGGAGCGAATGAGTTCTCCAAGAAAGGGTGTGTAGATGGAAAATAGAAGGGGCATCAGAACTGAACTTTGAGGGACCCCCACAGTTAGGGGGTGGGAGGCAGAGGAGGAGCCTGCAAAGGAGACTGAGAATGAACAGCCAGAGAGATAAGAGGAGAACTAGGAGAGGACAGTGACAGTGAAGCAAAGCTTGGATAACATTTCCAGGAGAAGGGGGTGAAGGCAACTGAGAGGTCGAGGAGGGGTAGGATGGAGTAGAGGCCATTGGATTTGGCATGAAGGAAGGAAATCATTGGTGATCTTTGAGAAAGCAGTTTCTGTGGAATGAAGGGGAAGGAAACCAGTTTAGAGGGGGTCAAGGAGAGAACTGGGGGAGGTGAATTTGAGACAGCGGGTGTAGAACTCTAAGGAGTTTGGAGAGGAATGGTAAGAGGGAGATGGGGCTATAACTGGAGGGAGTCGTGGGGTCAAGGGAGGGCTTTTGTTAGGATAGGAGAGACGTGGGCATGTTTGAAAAGTAGTGGGAAAGATGCCATTGGAAAGTGAACAGTTGAAAACGGCTGTTAGGGAGAGAAGAAGAGAGGGGACAAGAATTTTGATGAGGTGTGAAGGAATGGATTCAGATGCGCAGGTGGAGGGGGTGGAATTTGAGTGGAGGCAGGAGATCTCAATGGAGAAGCAGCATGGCTTAGTGGAAAGAGCACAGTCTTGGAAGTCAGAGGTCATGGGTTCTAATCCCAACTCTGCCGCTTGTCAGCTGTGTGACTTTGGGCAAGTCACTTAACTTCTCTGTGCCTCAGTTAGCTCATCTGTAAAATGGGGATTAAGACTGTGAGTCCCACGTGGGGCAACCTGATCACCTTGTATCCCCCCAGCACTTAGAACAGTGCTTCGCACATAGTAAGCACTTAACAAATACCATTATTACCATTATTATTATCTCCTCTAGAGATACTGCTGGGAAACATGGGAGAGTTGAAGAGGGAGCAGGAGGGGGAAGGGACTGAGGAGGGGCAGGGGAGATTTTAGTGAGATCACGCCTGATCATGTCAGTTTTCTTAATTCATTTATTCATTCATTCAATCGTATTTATTGAGCGCTTACTGTGTGCAGAGCACTGTTAATAAAATAGGTGGCCAGGTCATTGAGGGCAATGGACAAGGGAGACGAGGGGGACGGGGGGGCCTCAGGAGGGAGTTAAAAGTCTGAAACAACTGTCGAAAGTGATGGGCATGGGTGTCAATAAGGGTGCAGCAATAATTTTGCCAGGCAGAGGAAAGGGCAGAGTTAAAGCGCACAAGGATTAACTTGAAGTGAACGAAGTCAGCCTGATATTTAGATTTCCACCAGCGGCGCTTGGCAGCTTGTGCACAAGAGCAGAGGAGGCAGACTACAAAGCAGACTCTCCAGTGTAAACCTGGGTGAATAGACATCCAAGTGGGGCAACTGCCACACTGACACGTACGAGCCATGTTTTGAGCAGATCCAGGAGCCCAACACCCTGGATGAAAATCCCCTCAAAGCCTAGGAAGCACCAGGCTCACTCTACACGCAGCACAAGTGGGAAGTTAGTCAGTCAATCATACTTCTGGAGCACTTACTGTGTGCAGAGCACTGTACTAAGCACTTGGGAAAGGACAATTCAACAATAAAGGAGTGTTTCCCCCCTCCTCAAGAAACTCCATTGGTTGCCCATCTATCTCCGCTTCAAACAAAAACTTCTCACCATTGACTTTAAAGCACTTAGTCACCTTACCCTCTTCTACCTCACCTCGCTACTCTCCTACTACAACCCAGCCTGACACTTCACTCTTCTAATGCTAACCTTCCTACTGTACCTCCATCTTGCCTATCTCGCTGCTGACCTGTCGCCCACATCCTATCCCTCCCTCCTCATATCTGACAGATAATTGCTCTCCCCCACATCAAAACCTTATTGAAGGCGCATCTCCTCCAAGAAGCCTTCCCTGACTGAGCCCTCCTCTCCTCTTCTCCCACTTCCTTCTTCACTGCTTTTACTTACTCCTTCATTCATCCTCCCTCCCATCCCGACAGCACATATGTACATACCTGTATATATCTATAATTTATTTATTTATCTATTTATATCAACATCTACCTCCCCCTCTAGCCTGTGAGCTTGTTAAGGACAAGAATGTGTCTGTTTATTGCTATATTGTACTCTCCCAATTTCTTAGTACAATGCTTTGCATATAGTAAGCGCTCAATAATTACGATTGAATGAACGAATGAATAAACTGATACATTCCCTGCCCACAATGAAGTCAGGCTAGACCAGCCTGGCTCTGGGCCCAAATTTCCCTCCTCGTGGGGCTCCAGGTAGCTCTTCCCGCACACCAGAGCCTGTGATCGCCGGCCCAACCGCGGTGGGCTTGGGACTTACGTGCCATCTAATTTTTCCACCCCGAGGAAGTAGTTGAGGCTGTCGGACGTGTTCCTCAGGTTAAAGCACTTCTCGTCGATGAACTCAGCAGAGCTCTTGTCCGCCAGGTCTTTCTCAATCGCGTGCTGGGCATCTCGGTTGTCTCTGGAAAAAATGACCTCTCAACGTCAATGCCGTCCTGCGTCAGGTTCTGCCACCCGCAGGAGCTACAGACATTTGAGTGCTTAGTACAATGCTCTGCACACAGTAAGTGCTCAATAAATATGATTGAATGAATTTAAGAAGACCTTGTAGTGGGTACCTCCTTGACATCTATTCTCATGCTTGAGGGGCAGGGGAATTAGCTCTCATCCCTAACTTTGCCCTCTATAATCCTGACAGAGAGGCAGTATGGCCCAGAGGAAAGAGCACAGGCCTGGGAGTCAGGGAACCTGGGTTCTAATCCTGGCTCTGTCACAAAGCTGCTGTGTGATTTTGGGCAAGTCACTTCTCTGGGCCTCAGTTCCCTCATCTGTAAAATAGGGCTTAAGACTGAGGGCCCTATGTGAGACAGGGGCTGTGTTCAATGTGATTAATTTGAATCTACCCCAGTGCTTAGTACAGTGTCTGGCACATAGTAAGTATTTAACAAATACCATTAAAAAAGAAAATGGCATGTTTACCAACCCTGCTAGAAGATGCCGTTCCTTTTGTTTGGTTTGAATCTACCTTCATGTCTCAGTACATTACCCATTGTTTGGTAAACAACAATTCCATGTTCACCCTGTCCCCAGTCAGTCTGTCAATCATACTTTTTGAGCACTTACTGAGTTCAGAACACTGTAATAAGTGCTTGGGAGAGTGCAATATAAATAAATAGTCACTTCCTCTGCCCATAATGAGCTTACAGTCTAGATGGGGAAATAGACATTAATATAAATACACAAATTACAGATATGGACATAAGTGCTGTGGGGCTGGGAGCAAATCAGGATGATGCAGAAGGGAGTGGGAGAAGAGGAAAGGAGGGATTAGTCAGGGAAGGCCTCTTGGCGGAGAAGTGCCTTCAGTAAGGCTTTGAAGTAGGGGGAGAGTAATTGTCTGTTGGAGATGAGGAGGGAGGGCTTGCCAGGCCAGAGGCAGGACATGAGTGAAAGGTCAGCGACAAGATAGATGAGATTAAGGTAGAGTGAGTAGGTTGGCATTAGAGGAATGAAGTGTGTGGCTTGCAGTAGGAGAGCAGTGAGATGAGGTAGAAAGGTACAAGATGTTTGAGAGCTTTAATGCTGGTGGTGAGGAGTTTCTGTTTGATGCGAAGGTGGATGGGCAACCACTGAAGGATCTTAAGGAGAGGGGGAAGTGTGGCTTGAATGTTTTTGTAGAATAATGATCCGGGCAGCAGAGTGACTTATGGACTGGACTGGGGAGAGACAGGAGCCTGGCAGGTCAGCAAGCAGGCCAATATAGTAATCAAACAGGATAGGATAAATGATCGGGTTAATGGCCTCAAGGATCTCTTACATCCCCCATACCCCTTCTCAACCTGAGCTTTTTCTCTTCTGGCTAGAATGCCATCCTCATACTAGACGGCAAAAACCTTATTTGCTCCCAGGGATCGCTGCCTGAGGGCTGCAGTTCCTGCCTGAACATTTCTGGGTACTTGGAGAGGAAGAGAGCTGGGAGAGAAGGCGGTCCAAACTTCAGCTCAGCTCTTCCAACCGTCTGTTTTTGTCTCTGCCCGTTGTGGAATATTTCCCCTGTGTTGTCCCTGCTTGGTCCCAGATCAGGTTCCAAGCCAATAAACCAACTTGATGTACTGTCAGCAATGATAACTATGGTCTTTATTAAGACTTTTCCATGTGCCAAGCACTAGGCTGAGTCCTGGGGAGGACAATCATAACAGATAATGTCTCAGTCCTACATGACACTTACCAGCTAAAAGCTAGGGAGAATAAGTTATCTACCCCACTAAAATGAAAACTCCTTGAGGATGGGGTTCATGGCTACTAGTTTTTATTATTATTCAAGTCTACTAATCATTATTATTATTATTGTTATTATTAATTGCCTGTCTCCCCCTCTAGACAGCAAGCTCATTGTGGGCAGGGAATGTGTCTGTTTATTGTTATATTGTACTCTCCCAAGCACTTAGTACAGTGCTCCTCACACAGTAAGCACTCAATAAATACCATTGACTGATTCAGTGAACTAGTATTTTATCCTCATTTTACAGTTGAGGAAACGGAGGCACAGGGAAGTTACAGGACTTGCCTGAAAACTCCTTGTGGGCAAGAAAGGTCTCTAACAGAGTCTGTTATATTGAAGTCTCCCAAGTACTTAATACGGTGCTCTGCACATAGTAAACGCTCCCAAAATACCATTGATTGATTTATTGAATGGGTATTTTGTCCTCCTTTTATGATTGAGGAAACTGAGGCATGGGGAAGTTAAGGGCCCTCTCCCAGTGTCCCAGTGGGCCAGTGGCAGAGCTGGGATTAGAGAACCCAGGACTTCAGTCTCCCAGTCCCATGCTCTTCCCATTAGGTCTCGCTGTCTCCAAGCAGAGCTCTCCATCAATCACTAGCAAGACTTTCTCCAGGATCCCTCTCAGGATCACACCTGGAGAGTTCCCAGTACTCTACCAGTCTTGGCTACAAGAGAGAGAGTCAGGCAGAGGCATATCCTTTCCATCCCTAGCTTGGGCAAGCAGCATGGCTCAGTGGAAAGAGCATGGGCTTGGGAGTCAGAGGTCATGGGTTCAAATCCATGCTCTGCCAACTGTCAGCTGTGTGACTTTGGTCAAGTCACTTCACTTCTCTGGGCCTCAGTTCCCTCATCTGTAAAATGGGGATTAAGACTGTGAGGCCCACATGGGACACGCTTAGAACAGTGCTTTGCACATAGTAGGCACTTAACAAATACCATTATTATCATTATTATTATTATTATTATTATTATTATTATTATTATTAGGCAGTGGCTAGTGAGTGGAAGGCAATCTGCTACAAGTCAAAACTCACCTGCGCTAGGCAGCAGTGACACGGGAAAGTGTCGAGGGAGGAGACATAAGTTTACTGTGTGGAAGGAGGCAATGGTAAACTGCTTCTGCATTTTGACCAAAAAATCTCTGAAGATACACTACCAGAATGATTGCAGATGGAGGTGAGGCATCCTGAGAGTGATGTGTCCATGGAGTCACTATGGGTCAGAGATGACTCGACGGCATTAGACAAAAGGGCCCAGGAAAAGTACCTCTTCTAGGGGCTCTCAGTGCTGCCCCAATAATAATAATAATAATTATGACATTAACTGTGGTATTTGTTAAGTGCTTACTGTGTGCCAGGCACTGTACTAAGAGCTGAGGTGGAGACAAGCAAATCAGGTTGGACACAGTCCCTGTCCCACATGGGGCTCACAGTCTCAATCCCCATTTTACAGATGAAGTAACTGAATCACAGGGAAGCGAAGTGATTTGCCCAAGGTCACACAGCAGACAGTTGGCAGAGCCGAATTAGAACCCAGGTCCTTCTGACTCCCAGGCCCGTGCTCTATCCACTAGGCCATGCTGCTTCCCAATCCGATAGGGTGTTCCAAGTCATGGACCAGAATGTCCCCAGGGAGACCCTCCCTCCACATGCCAAAGACTGTCATCTGGCCCAGCCCCAGAAGCACCAACTGTATTATGTTGGACTAATTACTTCCTGACTATTCTGAGTTAATTAAGTTTCCCCAGAGAGCATAATGATCTCTGGAAATGCAAAATTCATGTTTCCCAGAATGGATGAGAATCCATTGAATATCTAAACAATCCATCAGTGGGATCAGAAGCAGCTTGGCTTAGTGGATAGAGCCCGGGCCTGGGAGTCAGAAGGACCTGGGTTCAGGTGAGAAGCAGCGTGGCTCAGTGGAAAGAGCACGGACTTTGGAGCCAGAGGTCATGGGTTTGAATCCTGGCTCTGCAACTTGTCAGCTGTGTGACTTTGGGCAAGTCACTTAACTTCTCTGGGCCTCAGTTCCCTCATCTGTAAAATGGGGATGAAGATTGTGAGCCCCACGTGGGACAACCTGATCACCTTGTATACCCCCAGCGCTTAGAACAGTGCCTTGCACATAGTAAGCGCTTAATAAATGCCATAAAAAAAAAATCCCGCCCCTGCCACATGTCTTGTTCAATCTCTCATCCTATCCCGATTGGATTACTGCATTAGCCTCCTCTCTGATCTCCCATCCTCCTGTCACTCCCCACTTCAGTCTGTACTTCATGCTGCTGCCCGGATCATCTTTGTGCAGAAATGCTCTGGGCATGTTATTCCCCTCCTCAAGAATCTCCAGTGGCTACCGGTCAACCTACGCATCAAGCAAAAACTTCTCACTCTTGACTTCAAGGCTGTCCATCACCTCGCCCCCTCCTACCTCACCTCCCTTCTCTTCTTCTCCAGCCCAGCCTGCTCCCTCCACTCCTCTGCCACTAACCTCCTCACTGTGCCTTGTTCTCACCTGTCCCGCCGTGGACCCCCGGCCCACGTCTTCCCCCTGGCCCGGAATGTCCGCCCTCCGCACATCCACCAAGCTAGCTCTCTTCCTCCCTTCAAAGCCCTACTGAGAGCTCACCTCCTCCAGGAGGCCTTCCAAGACTGAGCCCTCTTTTTCCTCTCCTCCTCCCCATACCCTCCGCCCTACCTCCTTCCCCTCCCCACAGCACCTGTATATATGTATGTACAGATTTATTACTCAATTTATTTTACTTGTACATATTTACTATTCTATTTATTGTGTTAATGATGTGCATCTAGCTTTATTTCTATTTATTCTGATAACTTGACACCTGTCTACATGTTTTGTCGTGTTGTCTGCCTCCCCCTTCTAGACTGTGGGCCTGTTGTTGAGTAGGGACCGTCTCTATATGTTGCCAACTTGTTCTTCCCAAGTGCTTAGTACAGTGCTCTGCACACAGTAAGCGTTCAATAAATATGATTCAATGAATGAATGAATGTCTGCTGTGTGACCTTGGGCAAGTCACTTCACTTCTCTGTCCCTCAGTTACCTCATCTGTAAAATGGGGGTAAGAGTGTGAGCCCCATGTGGGACAGGGACTGTGTCCAACCTAATTAACTTGTATCTACCCCAGCGCTTAGAACAGTGCTTGACATATAGTAAGCACTTAAGTACCATTATTATTATTATCTACTGAACTCTTGATATTATCTACTCTTATTATTATCTACTGAACTCTTTTGGTGACTGTTCTAGGCATTTGGGAGACATGATCCCTGTCCTTGGGAAAGTATAATAGACATGATCCCTACTCTCGAGTAGTTTGCAATTTAGATGAATTGGCCACTGACCCTCCCCATCCCCTGCAGACTTGCACACACACGAATACACATTGTATTGTACACTGCCAAGTACTTAGTATAGTGCTCTGCATATAGTAAATGCTCAATAAACACCCCTGATTGGTTGATGCACACAATAAAAGAGGTAAGAAATGTGAGAAGGCTTTGGAAATCAAAGCAATATACAAAAACTCGGCATTCTATTCTTCCAGCTGCCCGATTTCACTCCTAAAGAATTTAACTTTCGGATGTAATCCAGCCCCTGTGTATTTGTCTCTAATTTACAGCAGTTGGGGGAGGTGTGGGGAGAGGAGGTAGAGGAAGTGGGGAGGGGTAATACCTACCCCCCACCCCACTGTCCCCACAACAGCCAGCAAATAAACCAGTCAGCCTGACGAGGGTATTAGCCCTGGCATTTTTCATTCAGTCAGCTCAAGCAGCATGGAGTTTAGCTAAAGCCTTTCAATGATAATAATTAATAATTATAATTATGGTATTTGTTAAGTGCTTACTACATGCCAAGCACTGTTCTAGGCGCTGAGGTAGAAACAAGGTAATCAGATTAGACACAGTCCCTGTCCTACATGGGGCTCACAGTCTTAATTCATTCATTCAGTCAGTCAGTCGTATTTATTGAGCACTTACTTGGGAAGTACAAGTTGGCAACATATAGAGATGGTTTCTACCCAATAACGGGCTCACAGTCTAGAAAGGGGAGACAGACAACAAAATAAAACGTGGACAGATGTCAAGTCATCAGAACAAATAGAATTAAGGCTAGATGCACAACATTAACAAAATGAAAAGAACAGTAAATATGTACAAGTAAAATAAATAGAGTAATAAATCTGTATAAACATATATACAGGTGCTGTGGGGAGGGGTGTTTGGCAGATGACTGTGTGCTCTGCACAAAGTAAGTGCTCAATCAATACCACTGAATGAATGAAGTTAGGTAAGCACAGGTTCCCTTTAAGAGGGGGGGAAGTTCCAGCAGCATATGGGGAAGCTGTGGGAACTGAGAGCCCGGGAGGGGCACCAGAAGCTACCTGGCAAATAGCTTCAGTCATAATAAAACCCTTTATCTGTTGTTACATAAACCCCGCATTGCCTGACTAAATGATTGGAGAATTCGCTCAACACCAGGGCTGGGTCGGCAGTCTGAATGGTGTGCCGGAGATCAATCATGTGGAGGGGCCCAGAGCCAGAAGAAACCCCATCCTGAGAAGCAGCAATGGTGTAGCAAATAGAACACAGCCCTGGGAGTCAGAAGGTCATGGGTTCTAACCCCGACTCGGCTACTTGTCTGCTGTGTGACCTTGGGTAAGTCACTTCACTTCTGTGTGCCTCAGTTACCTCACCTGTAAAATGGGAATTGAGACTGTGAGCCCCATGTGGGACAGGGACTGTGTCCAACCTGATTTGCTTGTAACCCCAGCACTCAATACAGTTCCTGGCACACAGTATTATTATTATTGTTATTATTGTTATTATTATTATTATCATCATCCCAAAGCTTCTTAGCCTGAATGGCAATGCCATTGAGCCTCAGAGCAGGGGAAAAGACCAATAAAGCCTGATCCACATTCTTTAATTCTGACATTAGTGACTACCTTCCTTGTCACAATGGCAATTACAAGCAGGGCTGTCTAGTGGGTAAGCCACAAGGGTGGGAGTCAGGATGCCTGGGTTCTAATTTCGGCTCCACCACTTGCCCCTGCTGGGTGATTATGAACGAGTCATGTCACTTCCCTGGGCCTCGGTTTTCCCATCTGCAAAATGGGGATTGAATATATTTTCTCTCTTCCTCTTAGACTGGGAACATCATGTGGGATAGGTACTTATCCAATCTGAATATCCTGAATCTATCCCAATAGTTAGCACAGTGCATGGAGCCTAGAAAGTGCTTAACAAGTGCCATTATAATTAATAGTAATACTAGTATTTAGTATTTAAGTACTACTTCTAATAAGCACAACTGTGTAAAATTTGGAAAGGAAGGGGGGATTTGTTTTTAAATTCCTAACCCCTGCAAGTGCCCTGATGTGTCCGTTGAAACCCCGATGTACTGGTTCCTGCTGCTGTTTTTTTTTTTTTAATTTAATTTAAGTTTTTATATGGTCCTTAAGCATTTCCTATGTTGGACAAAGTCCCTACCTCATATGGGGCTCACAGTCCAAGTTGGAGGGAGGATTTAATCCCCATTTTACAGATGAAGTAACTGAGGCACAGAGAAGTTAAATGATTTGCACAAGGTCACACAGCAGACAAACTGGGGAGCCCAGATCCTCTGACTCCCAGACCTGCGGTCTTTCCACTAGACCATATTGCTTCCTTAAGGTCACCCTGCTTCTAACATTTGCACACTTTCAGCCGGATTGTAACCCCACCACACTCTGGTTTACAGTGTGAGACTTCGATGCAGCTGGGTTTTAACTCACCTTCCTCCCTCTTCACTTAAAAAAAAATTAATAAATTAAAAAAATCTGCTGGCTCTGACTTCCCTTATGGGAATTTCAAGACAGAAAGCCAAGCAAAGACTAGCCTTACCGCAACTGCAAGTCGATTCTTTCTCCGAGCACGTTTGTCAGTTGATCGTGACAAGATTTTAGCAAATCAGCCTCCTGCAATGCAAAATTTCTGCCTGTCAGTGTGGCCGTTCCCTCTGCAGTCTCTGGCCCTCTCCTCCGCCACCGCCTCAGTGCTCTTCTCATTGCCCCTCTTGACGTTAAAGCCAGGTAACCCCCCAAAATTCCAGAACGTTTTTCTCCCCGACTCCTTCTTGGGTCTGCTCCTATAGGTACAGCCACCACAGGGAAACATCGCACGGGGCAAATTAATGATCCAATCTGAGGCAAGAGCAGAGACCAGATGGCCCCATAATTTCAGAAGAAGTGGCTTGACAGCAGTTCTCAGGCCTGCCCAGCAAACTGAAGCACTGAACTGAGTCACTCTGTGGCATTGGCTCTATCTCAGTCCCTCTTCTCTCAAAATTGCTCGCTGACTTTTCTGTAGTCTAAGGACTAAGGGCTCCTTAGATCTTTCATTCTACTGAGGGAATTGGGTGGGGACAGGCAGACATTCCCACCTCCCTTCCTCTCAGCCGGTTCCAGGGATTTATCCTTTAGCTGATTGCTGTTCCATGGAATGATCCATCGGTACAAGAAGCCTGACAACCCAACCAGAGACTTTGTGGAGGATGTCTTCTGTTACAACACGGCTGAGGCTCTTGGGAGGGGCTTCCTCTACATTGTCACAAACCAGGCCCTGTTGTTATGGCTTACCGAGGAACAGTTAAGGAATGGCCAAGGGGAATTTGAGACAGCCTCCCACAGAATCGGAAAGCCATGAACCTTTGGCCTCAAAGGGGCCACCAGTAATTATGAGCAAAGCATCTTTGGTCCGTCCGCTTGGAGGGAAATTCTAGGTGAGTTCGTCGGGGACCTCATGCCTTGAATGATTAAAATGTGATTGTCCAAGGTGGGGTTCTCCATTTATTGGGTGGAGGCTCCGGCTGTTTGGTTTCTATTAACCTGCACTGGGATTTCGTGGCTCCTCCTAAAGAGTTACTGCCATCTCGTTCCCTGCCTTGATGCCCTGCTGGGCCAAAGTGGGATTGGATCTGTCTGCCCTCACCCCACAGTGCTCAAAAGGGAAACTGCTGCAATCAGAGGTATTTACTGAGCGCTAACTACGTGCAGAGTAGTGCACTAAGCCCTTGAGAAAGTACAGTACAACAGAATTAGCAGATTTGTTCCCTGGACAGAATGAGTTTATAGTCTAGAGGGGGGAGACTGACGTTAATATGAATAAATAAGTAATTTAGAATATATACTTAAAGGATTTGTAGATAAGTGCTGTGGTGTTGGGGGTGGGGAAAATATCAAATGTACAAAGGTGAGTGAGAAATTGAGGGGAGGGATGAGGGTCAAAAATGTTTGGAGCTGATAAAGGACTTCTGTAGCCCAATAATTATTTATTTATTTATTTTTTGGTTCTAATGTACAAGGCTGCTGTACCTACTTGACCCCCACAAAGCTCTGCCTTAGGGGTTTGATCAGTATTTTTTTTTTTAGTTTCCTCTGACAGGAGGACTGTGTTTCTCTGGCCCCTGATGAACTGCTCAGAGCCTTCTTTTGCAACTTTACTTCTGCCCCTCTTTTTCCCAAACATGTCAGCTGAGCTGGTAACGGAGCCAGACAGTCTCAGTGTTTTGTTCTCAGTGTTCAGTTTTGCCTTGGCCGTCTCTTTCTCTCAGTTTGCTGGGTAGGATTTTTACCTTGATGAGGTGTTTCTCTACATCATCGTGCACCAAGTCAATGCCGATCCGCTTCTCGCGATGGTATAGGCATTCTAGGGCCACCTGCAAAAAGTAAGAAGGAGAGAGGCAGTTGGTGTTCCCTCTGCATCACTAAATTTAGACCCACACATGGGCTTGGATGAGTCACCTTTACGTTGGCAGGGTTTCGCTATTTTCAGTCAGAAGATCCCATCCTTCAAGGTAACGTTCATGATGGTTTAAATCTGAATTCCTCCACTGACTGTTATTATACATCCAGATTATGGAGGAGATCAAAGACAACCCATTTGGTGGGTGAGTTTTCAAAAATGCCAGATGAATAACTCCAAGATACAAACCAAGGGTGAGGGAAGTGGCAATCCAGCCCCTTCTCCCCTCACCACCTCCTTGAGAGTTTTTTTTTTTTGTTTTCTTTTATGGTATTTGGTAAGTGCTTCCTACTTGCCAGGAACTGTACTAAGCACTGGGGTAGGTACAAACTAATCAGTGTAGAAATAGTCTGTTTCCCAGATGGGACTCACGGTCTTATTCCCCATTTTACAGATGAAGTAATTGAGGCCCAGAGAAATTAAGTAACTTGTCCAAGGTCTCACAGCAGAGGAGTGGGAGAGCCAGGTTTAGAATCCAGGGCCTTCTGATTCCCAGACCCGTGCTCCATCCACTAAGCCACACTCCCTTTCTGGTGATCTCTGGCCAAATGAACTGAAATCCTTGGAGAGAGAAATTAGAGAAGCACCCTGTGTTCTCTGTCTCCTGTCTGGAAACCACATTTCTGCCACTTGGTAGTAGTGGTAGTAATCATATTTATTAAGTGCCCACTCTGTGTAGAGAATTGCACTAAGCATTAGGACAAAAATATGCAGGTGAGAATTAGAATTAGCCCTCTTGGGGCTAACAAGCTAAAGACCAGATCCGGCTATTAGTTATCATCATCATCATCATCAATGGTATGTATTGAGCACTTATTGTGTGCAGAGCACTGTACTAAGTACTTTGGGAGCACAGTACAACAAAAATGGCCTGCCTGCCTACCTGCCTTCATATTCTGCTGGGCCAATGTGGGATGGGGCCCATCTGCTGTCACCTCCACAGTGCTCCAATGGGCCACTGCTGACATCCACTGCTGACATCAATGAATCAATTGTATTTAGGGAAGCAGTATGGCCTAGTGGATAGAGCACAAGCCTGGGAGTCAGAAGGACCTGGTTTCTAATCCCAGCTCCACCACTTGCCTGCTGCGTGACCTTGGGCAAGTTACTTCACTTTTCTGTGCTTCGGTTTCCTCTTGAGCGTGAGCCCTTTGTGAGACATGAACTGTGTCCAACCCAATTACCTTGTATCTATCCCAGCACTTAGTACAGTGCATGGCATATAGTAAGCACTTAACAAGAACCACAATCATTATTTTTATCACAATGCAACAGACTACAATAGAACTATTTCTCAAAAAAAAAGTAATTTCTAGGAGGGCCAGTCTTTAGGCATGAGAAAGCAAGAGATAGGTTGTCCAAAGCTTTCTAGGTAAATAAATCCCCTTCCTGGACCTGGGGCTGATTTGGACCAGGATGTGGCTCTTGGTTCTGTTGACACCATGTCACTAAAACATGATGGCTCAATGTTTAAAAATTCAAGTAAGACCGAAGGGCTGATGAGTAAGGGCCTGACAGAGAGAGGCGTGGAGGCCAAAAGAATGTTAATTGACACTTTTGCCTCTGTGGTCATCATCACAACAGGGAAGAGAATGGAGAGAAGTGATTGATAGTTGAAGGTGAGGGGGATGTCACACCCTCATCTAATGATTCAATACCATTCCCGTTTTGATTCTTCCTCTCATTTTTGTTCCCCTCTCCTGTGGCCAGGGAGGCAAGAAGGTTGGGGAGTTAGGGGGGCGGGCTGGCAACTGAGAGGGAAGGATTCCCAGAATCCCCAAGATGTCAGCTCTCAAACCAAGCTGTGGAGCGTTACTGGTAAATCCAGACATCTAGCTGACCCTGTCCACCAGAAATTCATTCTTACCTGCTCCAATTCGGCTCTCTCCTCTACCTGACAACACTACTTCTCCTTCCTAATTTACTCCCATACCCACTTTCCCTGCTATCTGTTCAGATATTTAACTCCCTCCTCAAAACATCCTGTCCCCCCTCCCCCACCAGCTCTTTTCCCTAGTGGCATGGCCACACGCTTCCTCAACAAAATTGAAACCATTATTTTAGACTGAAAGATCGTTGTGGGGAGGGAATTTGTCTACCAACTCTGTTATGTTGTACTCTCCCAAGCACTTAGTATAGTGCTCTGCACACAGTAAGCACTCGATAAATATGCTTGATTAATAAATTAATCAGGTCTGATCTCCTTAAAATCTCCCCTGCTCCTCTCCAATTCCCCTTCCTCCTCCACCCTCTTCAACTTTCCCTATATTCCCTGCAGTAACTCAATATGAGATCTCTCACCTCCTCTCTAAATCTACCCCCTCCATCTTGGTTTCTGTCCCCATTTTAAAACACTCGACCCCCTCCCTTCTTCCATCCTTGAATGTTATCTTCAACTGTTCACTCTCCATCGATTTCTTCCCCATTGCTTTCAAACTTGCTTACATAACCCCTATCCTAAAAAAAAAACCCTCCTTTGACCTCTCCCTCCAGAAATTGCCCCATCTCCCTCCTATCGTTCCTTTCCAAACTTTTTGAGAGAGTTGTTTACACCCACTGTCTCCACTTTCTCTTCTCCGATTCTCTGGCTTCCAACTCCCTTCACTCGATGGAAACAGCCCTCTCTAAGGTAACCATTGATCTTCTTCTCGCCAGATCGTACAGCCTATACTCTATCTTAATCCTCCGAGACCTCTCAGCTGCCTTCATCACTGTAGACCACCATCTCCACAGTGAAACTTTATCCAACCTTGGCTTCGTTGACACTGTCCTCTCTTGGTTCTCCTCCTATCTTTCTGATCGCTCCTTCTCAGTCTGTTTTACAGGACAATAATAATAATAATAATGGTGGTATTTGTTAAGTGCTTACTATGTGCAAAACGGTCAGGATACCTGAGTTCTGACTGAGAAGCAGCATGGCTCAGTGGAAAGAGCCCGGGTTTGGGAGTCAGAGGTCATGAGGTCTAATCCCAGCTCCGTCGCTTGTCAGCTGTGTGACTTTGGGCAAGTCACTTAACTTCTCTGGGCCTCAGTTACCTCATCTGTAAAATGGGGATTATGACTATGAGCCCCACATGGGACAACCTGATCACATTGTATCCTCCCTAGTACTTAGAACAGTGCTTTGTACATAGTAAGTGTTTAACAAATGCCATTATTATTATTATTATTATTATAAATACCACTGAGGATGAGGAAGGTGATGATGAATTGTGTAGAAATCTGAGACAATCCAGAGCCATGCAAAGGAACCTATTCCATAGAGCTACTTTGAGAAGTAGCATGTCCTAGAGGATAGAGTAAGGGCCTAAGAGTCACAAGGACCTGGGTTCTAATCCTGTCTGTGCCGCTTATAATAATAATGATGATATTTGTTAAGCGCTTATTATGTGCTTAACTGTTCTAAGTGCTGAGCATTGTTCTAAGCACTGAGCACTGTTCTATCTGCTGTGTGACCTTGGGCCAGTCACTTCACTTCCTCTGTGCCTCAGATACCTCATCTGCAAAATGGGGATTAAGACTGGAAGCCCCATGTGGGACAGGGACTATGTCCAACTCGATTTTCTTGTATCTACTCCAGTGCTTAGCATTCATTCAATCATTCATTCATCAAGTCGATCATATTTATTAAGTGCTTACTGTGTGCAAAGCACTGTACTAAGTGCTTGGGAGCGTACAATATAACAGTAAACAGACACATTCCCTGCCCACAGTGAGCTAAGTACAGTGTCCAGCACTTAGTGAGCCCTTAACAAATACCACATGTATTATTATTATTAATAATAATAAGAACAAGTGAGCTTTCTTTCCTCCCTTCTCTCCCTTCTTCGCTCACCTGCAGTGGCTTCTCCACCTGTTTAGCCCCACTCTCCAGCCGCTTCTTGGCCATTTCCAGGGCCCGAGTCTCAGTGAGCAGGCGTTCCAGCTCATAGTTCAGCTCGCACTTCCAGAAGTTGATGTCCGACAGCCGCTGCCCCAGGGTCCGGCCAGAGCTCTCCTGCATCTGACGGGTCAGCTGCTCCTTGTCGTGCATCAGCCTGAGGGAGTCGGCCGACATCTTTCCCGCCAACTGGAAGGAGATGTCGGACCTCTGAAAGTGAGTCAGGTTGGACCTCTCCCAGTCTCGGGGGGTGTAGCGGGAAAAGAGGGACGTCCGTAGGGAGGGCAGGATGGTCGGAGGGCTAGAGGGGCCCTGGGTGGTAGGGGCCTCATCCTGACGGGGCTGGGCCCCAGAAACCCGGGAATACAAATTGGGTCTCCAGGAGTTGGGGCAGCGGAAGCCCGGAAGAGAGTAAGGCTGGTAGCTCTCTTGGGTGATGGAAGCAAGGGGCTGGTCAGGCCCTGGGCCATTCTTCCTCGGAGTGCAGTAGCTAGCAGTCTGAGTGGTGCCAAGGAACTCCATCTTCCTCCATGGGGTCCACTCCCTGAAACCTTCTGTGGGGGTCCCC
This sequence comes from Tachyglossus aculeatus, assembly GCF_015852505.1. Taxonomy (NCBI): domain Eukaryota; kingdom Metazoa; phylum Chordata; class Mammalia; order Monotremata; family Tachyglossidae; genus Tachyglossus; species Tachyglossus aculeatus. The sequence goes on from NC_052086.1 coordinate 75,989,077, forward strand.
CGAGGTCAGAACCTCTGGACGGTTCTTTATTGGAAGGGCTGGGAAGAACCTCTGTGACTCAGAGCTGATGTCATAAAGTCCTTGGCCCATTCATGGGAATTTCGGCATTCATTCATTCAGTCAGTCATATTTATTAAACGCTTACTGTGTGCGGAGCACTGTACTAAGCGCTTGGGAAGTACAAGTTAACAACATATAGAGACAGTCCCTAGCCAACAACGGGCTCACGGTCTAGAAGGGGGAGACGGACAACAAAACAAAACATGTAGACAGGTGTCAAAATCATCAGAACAAATAGAATTAAAGCTAGATGCACATCATTAACAAAATAAATAGAATAGTAAATATGTACAAGATCGGCTGGACCCAGAGCAGCCTGGCCCAATGGACACATCTCGGGTCTGGGAGTCAGAGGACCTGGGTTCTAATTCCGGCTCTGCCACTTACCTGTTGTGTGACCTCGGGCAAGTCATTTCACTTCTCTGTGCCTCAGTTGCCTCATCTGTAAAATCGGGATTGAATACCTGTTCTCCCTCCTACTTGGACTGTGAGTTCCATATGGGACAGGGACTATGTTCTGCCTGATTGACTTGTGTTTACCCCAGTGCTTAGAATAGTGGGGTTTTTTTATGGTATTTGCTAAGCACTTACTATGTGCCAGGCACCGTACTAAGCACTGGGGTCAATATAAGTTATTCAGCTTGGACACAGTCCCTGTCCCATATGGGGCTCACAGTCTTAATCCCCATTTTCCAGATGAGGTAACTGAGGCACAGAGAACTGAAGTGATTGGCCCAAGGTCACACAGCAGATAAGTGGCAGCATCAGGATTAGAACCGAGGTCCTTCCGAATCTCAGGCCCCTGCTCTATCCACTAGACCAAGCTGCTTCTCAGTGCTTGACAAATAGCTCTTAACACCAAAAACAAAATCCTCTCTGAAACACCAAGTTTCCATCTCCTCTTCTCTCCCTCAAACTATGGATTCAATGTTATCTCAGCACATCCCTTAGAGGTTTGTTTAGGCCTAGGGTGGTGGTGACCAGGAGGAGATGGGATGTTTACTCATCATGTGTTCCTCAGGCCTTCTTAGATCTGCCCCAGATTCCATTCTCTAAATCTTCATCTGGAGCTTAGCAAATAGCCTTCATATCCACAGGAAATTGCGCTGGTAGAACACATTCAGTAAGTTTAAGAAGGGTTGGATAAATTCAGGAATGAAAAATCCATATGGTTGGTGACTAGAGGGAAGATATGGGGAGGTAGAGGCCTTAATTAAAGATGCTGGAAGAATTAAGAAGATTTGACCTCTAACCCACATCCTGCCTCTGGCCTGGAATGTCCTCCCTCTTGATATCCAACAGATGATCACCACCTTCAAAGCCTTTCTGAAGGCACATCTCCTTCAAGAAGCCTTCACTGACTAAGCCCTCATTTCTTCTTCTCCCACTCCCTTCTGGACTTAGATTTGCACCCTTTATTCACCCCTTCCTCAGTTCCCGGCTCTTACGTATAAAGCCATAATTTATTTATGTATATTAATGTCTGTTTCCCCCTCTAGACTTTAAGCTCGTTCGTTCAGTTCATTCAGTCGTATTTGTCGATCACTTACTGTGTGCAAAGCACTGTAATAAGTGCCTGTTGTGGGCAGGGAATGCACTCTCTCCCAAGTGCTTCGGAGAGTGTTCTACACTCAGTGAGCTCTCATTAAATACAACTGATTGGCTTATTGATTTAAATAGATTCATGGACACTAGGACTATGATGGGCCGACAGCGGGAAATGATACAGAGGTTAGGAGGTCAGAAGTCTGGGAGGGGTTCCTAACTGTTTCCTCCAGAAGGTCAAGGTCAGACAAGGATGCCTGGAGTGATGGCCCATTAATCTGACTCAATAGGATTTCTTTATTTTTTAAACGATTACTATGTGACAGGGACTGCACTTGGCGTTGAACACAGTCCCTGTCCCACCTGGGACTCACAGTCTTAATTCCTATTTTACAGGTGAGGTAACTGAAGCACAGAGAAGTTAAGTGATATGCCCAGAGCAGACAAGTGGGCCATAAGCTCGTTGTGGGCAGGGAATGTGTCGGTTATATTGTTATATTGTACCTTCCCAAGTCCTCTCTCAGGGTTGTAACCTCCCAAGTCCTCTCTCAGGGTCACACCTGGAGAGTTTCCAGTACTCTACCAGTCTCGGCTACAGGAGGGAGAGTCAAGCAGAGGCCTACCCATTCCATTCCTAGCTTGGGCAGACATTACTGCAAATAAATACCTTATAATATGTAATTTATATATAAAAACATAACTGCTGTGGGGCTGAGGGTGGGACTAATACCAGATGCTCAGGGTTCACAGATCTAAGTGAAGAGATGATAGAGAAAGAAGAGGGAGCAGAGGAAAAAGAAGGCTTAATTGGGGAAGACCTCTTGGCGGAGATATGACCTTAATAAGGCTTTGGAGGTGGGGAGGATGGCGTTCAGCATGTAAGGAAAGGGAGGGAGCGCCAGGCCGGAGGCAGGATGTGGGAAAAGGGTAGGCGGTGAGATAGACGAGATAACAGATACTAAACTGCTGATACCAGGATTCCTGCCTCCTCCATCCAAGTGCAAACTACACTCCTTCTCTCGTTAGTCCTTTCCGAAATCCATTCATTCATTCAGTTGTATTTATTGAGCGCTTACCATGTGCAAAGCAGAAGTAGCATGGTGAGTCAGAAGGTCATGGGTTCTAATCCCAGCTCTGCCACATGTCCGCTCTGTGGCCTCAGGCAAGCCATTTCACTTCTCTGTGCCTCAGTTCCCTCATCTGTAAAATGGGGATTTAGATTGTGAGCAACACATAGAACAGGGACCTGATTTGCTGGTATCCAACCCAGTACTTAATACAGTGCCTGGCACATAGTAAGTGCTTAACAAATACTACAATTATTATTATCATTATCATGATTATTATTATTATACTAAGCGCTAGTGAGAGTACAATATAACAATCCACATCTGCCCAGCCCTACCAGCAGGCGCCATCTATTCATTCATTCAGTCATATTTATTGAGCGCTTACTGTGTGCAGAGCACTGTACTAAGCGCTTTGGAAGTACAAGTTGGCAACATATAGAGACAGTCCCTACCCAACAAAGGGCTCACAGTCTAGAAGGGGGAGATCTATTTATCCCCAGGTCTCTTCACGTTAACATATTAGAGAAGCAGCATGGCCTAGTCGACAGAGCACGGGCCTAGGAGTGAGAAGGACCTGGGTTCTAGTCCCTGTTCCACCATTTGTCTGCTGTATGACCTTGGGCAAGTCACTTAACTTCTTATGCTTCAGTTGCCTCAACTGTGAAATGGGGATTAGGACTGTGGGATAGGGACTGTATCCACCCTGATTAGCTTGTCTCTACCCCAGTGCCTGGCAGAGAGTAAGCGGTTAACAAATATCACAGTTATTATTACTGTTGTTGTTATGATTATTAACAATACTTTGTCATTTTCCCTTTTTGAGAGAAGCAGCTTGGCCTAGTGGGACCAGCACAGGCCTAGGAGTCAGAGGCTGTAAGGTCTCTGTAGGCAAGGCATATTCCTATCTACTCTGTTATAATGGGAGGCCAATCGCTTACTATAGCACTCTGCACACAGTAAGCACTCAAAAAATGTGATTGATCGATTGATTGAGGACTTGGGTTCCACCCTTGGCTCAGCCACTTGTCTACTGTGTGACCTTGGGCAAGTCACTTCACTTCTCAGTTTCCTCCTCTGAAAAATATGAGGGTTGAGACTGTGAGCCTCATGTGGGTCTTGGGCTGTGTCCAACCTGATGATCTTGTATCTATCCCAGTGCTTAGTACAGTGCCTGGCACAAAGTGAGCACTTAACAGCAGAGTGGCTTAGTGGAAAGAGCCTGGGCTTGGGAGTCAGAGGTCGTGGGTTCTAATCCCTGCCCCGCCACTTGTCAGCTGTATGACTCTGGGCAAGTTACTTAACTTCTCTGTGCCTCGGTTACCTCACTTGGAAAATGGGGATTAAGACTGTGAGCCCCACATGGGACAACCTGATTACCTTGTATCTACCCCAATACTTATAACAGTGTTTGGCACATAGTAAGTGCTTAACAAATACCATCATCATCATTATTATTAACAAATATCATTAAAAACAAGGACTAGTAGTCGAGACCTGAGTTCTAATTCCAGCTCTGACACTTACCTGCTGTGTGACTTCAGAAGAGTCCCCTAATTTCTCTGTGCTTCACTTTCTTCACCTGTAAAAATAGGGATCGTATGCCTGTTCTCCCCTACCTCTTCAACTGTAAGCCCTACATGGGACAAGGACTTTGTTCAATCTGCTTGCATTGTATCTATTCCAGCGCTTAGTACAGAGCTTAGTACATAGCAATTCCTTCTAGACTATAAGCTCACTGCAAGCAGGGAATGTGTCTGTTTACTGTTATATTGTATTCTCCCAAGCTCTTAGAGCAGTTCTCTCACACAGTAACCATTCAATAAATATAATTGAATGAAGAAATGCTTAACAAATACTATTATTATTGTTATCATTATTACATATCCAAAGCAGCCCCTTAAGCCCTCTGCCTGAATGAATTTATCTTGAAAGCAGGTATTTGCCCATGACTCAGATATGTGTAATTTTTTTGTGGGGTTTTGGCTGCCGCCTGAAGTTCTTAGCTTGCGCAGTTACGAAATCTGAGCCCATACCCAAAGCTAAAGAATAGCAGGCCATCCACGGAGCTGTGGTGGGAAGGGAAAGAGCTCATGCCCGGAGATTTAAGAACCAGGCCGAGGCAAAACAATGTGGAATGGAAAGAAAACATTCTGCTTCATTCGGGCCATCTTTGAAAATGGCCAACTTTCTTATGGCACCGAAATGGCTGTCTGCTTACTCAGCCTAGAAAAACAGCTTTGCTAGTTTTTGTCCAACCTATATATGGGGACAGCCTTGTATGTGTTCTCTATTTGAAGCACATCATTCGTGGAACATAAAAAAAGAAATCATCACGAGGAAATCAGACAGAATTTCAGCATGTCTAGGTTTTTTATTTTGTTTTCTTGAAGAAAAAAAGCAGAACCAGCTTTTTGGAAGAAAGGAAGAGTAGCAGTAAAAATCCTGGTCTTGGCCACTGATTCTATTGGCTGAAGTCCCTTTCCTGCCCTGCTGAAAAGGAGATAGTAATAATAATAATAATTGTGGCATTTATTAAGCGCTCACTGTGTGCCAGGCACTATACTAAGCACCGGGGTGGATACAAGCAAATAGGATCAGACACAGTACCTGTCCCACATGGGGCTCACAGTCTCAATCCCCATTTCACAGATAACTGAGGGACAGAGAAATGAGTGATTTGTCCAAGGCCACACAGCAGACAAGTGGTGGAGGCAGGATTAGAACCCATGACCTTCTGATTCCCAGGCCTGCGCATGTCCTGAAGATTAAAGGTGGTGATGCAAACATCTTCTCAATCAATAATAGTAATGATGGTATTTGTTAAGTGCTTACTATGTGCCAAGCACTGTTCTAAGTGCTGAGGTAGGTACAAGGTAAGCAGGTTGTCCCAGGTGGGGCTCACAGTCTTAATCCACATTTTACAGATGAGGTAACTGAGGCACAGAGAAGTTAAATGACTTGCCCAGAGTCACACAGCTGATGAGTGACGGAGCCAACAATAGAACCCACATCCTCCGACTCCCAATCCCGTGCTCTTTCCACTAAGCCGTGCTGCTTCTCTATTTATTGAGCACGTACTTTGTGCAGAGCACTGTACAAAGTGCTTGGGAGAGTGCAGTACTGTATTTCTTGTTCTTCAGGTAAGGGGAAAGCTCACTTAATCATGAACTGATTACATTCAGGTTGCAGGTTCATTCATTCATTCAATCATATTTATTGAGCGCTCACTGTGTGCAGAGCACTGTACTTAGCATTTGGGAAGTACATATCGGCAACATATAGAGACAATCCCTACCCCACAACGGGCTCACAGTCTAGAAGGGGGAGACAGATAACAAAGCAAAGCAAGTAGACAGGTGTCAATACCATCAGAATAAATAGAGTTATAGCTATATACACATCGTTAATAAAATAAATATAATAAATATGTACAAATAAAATAGAGAAATACGTACAAATGTATACAAGTGCTGTGGGGAGGGGAAGAGAGTAGGGCAGGGAGGCGATGGGGAGGTGAGGAGGAGAGGAAAAAGGGGGAGCTCAGTCTGGGAAGGCCTCCTGGAGGAGGTGAGCTCTCCACAGGGCTTTGAAGGGAGGAAAAGAGCTAGTTTGGCAGATGTGTGGAGGGAGGGCATTCCAGGTTGAGGGCCATCCCGCTGCAAGTGTTTCTGGGAATGGCTGTCTCGGAAGCCAGCTGAGCAAATGAGCAGAAGATTCTTTGGCAGGGCTGGGCCCGGAAAAATATCAAGACTGGTTTCATCAGCATCCTGGAACTGTCAGACTTCCAAGTTTCAGTGACAGAAAAAATAGTCATAAAGGTCCATTGCATGCTAACGATCCCTGACCTTTCACTCAGTGTCCTTTGAGAGCATTGGACTCTCTCCGGCTACAGCTACCCTTCAACGGAAACTCCGACTTTTAAGGAATAATTCCATTTTCCTGATACCGTCTATTTTTCCAATCTAGGTATTTCGGAAATAGTCGCACCAGCACCAAGCTAAGGGATTGAGTCTCTGCTTTTTAAGGCATTATTTTTTCTCTTCAAGTTCTTAAGCGTTGATGTCATGATTTCTACGGTCTACATTGGCAGGTTTTCTTTTCCTTTTGGGTGCGGTTTGTTCCATTGCCTTGAACCTGGCCGACGATTTGGAATACGCATTTCTCATTTAAATGGCCTGACTTTGCGGCGCTCTACCAGGGACTGACATTTCTTGGTGGGGCCCAGAGGAGAACGTTTTAGACCAGTTTTCAAAACGAAGAGGTCATGGAGAAGGTGGTGGTTAATTTGTGGCATCGACCTACTATTTAGATGAGCAGGAATTTGGGGACGGGGCTTTACTTATAATCGCTCCTTGATTTAATCATCAAATAATAGTTCACAATAGGTTACAGTGTTTATTGAGCACCTCTCATGCCGAATACTATAAAGGGCATCACCAAAAATTCAAATTTAGCTCACTATGGGTGATCTGAATTCCAGGGAGGTGGGTAATGGGCTCCCCCTTGTGGGGCAACACAAACACACACATGCACACATTATTTTATTATTATTGTTATTATTATTGACAGACTATTATTACTATCATTATTGTCATGATGATAATAAAATAATAATATCGATATGTGTTAAACACCCAGCGCTTAGAACAGTTTTTCGTCAGCACTTACCAAATACCATCATCATCATTATTATCATTTAATATGTATTAAGCCTGGGGTAGATACAAGGTAATCATGTCAGACACAGTCCCTGTCTCACACAGGACTAGCAGCCTAAGAAAGACGGATTTCATTGAACCCCCATTGTGCTGATGAGGAAACGGAGACTAAGAGAAGGTAAGTAACTTGCCCAAGGTCACATGGCAGGCAAGTGGTAGAACAGGCCATGCTGCTCAGAGGTAGTGTGGCCTAGTGGAAAGAGGAAGAGCCTGGGAGGCAGAGGACCTGGGTTCTAAACCCAACTCTGCCAATTGCTTGCTGTGTGTCCGTTAACTTCTCTTTGCCTCAGTTACCTCATTTGGAAAATGGGGATTAAATCCTCGTCCCTCCATTTTAGATTTTGAGCCCCATATGGGACAGGGATGTGTCCAACCTGATAAACTTGCATCTATCCCAGTGCTTAGAACAGTACTTGACATATAATAAGTGCTTAACAAATACCATAAAAAAATTAGAACCCAGCTCCTCAGACTCCCGGACCTGTGCTATTTCCACTAGGCCACACCAGTGCCTGTCTCTCTGTCTCTCTGTCTCTGTCTCTGTCTCTCTCCCTCTCCCCCTCTCCGCCTGCCCAACTCACAACCCATTACACTGTCTGGACTGTCCTGTCCTGTTCCAGGTGCCCTGTCCTAAGACAGTATCATGGGAAAGATTGAGGGTGTCTGATATTCCCCCCAGCCACATCGCTGCAACCACCTCTTCCATCCCTCTCACAGTGACCGCACTGGATGAATCCTGGAGGTTTCCGGCTCTGCCACTCTGACTTGCTTCCGGCCACACCAGCAACCTCCGAGAAACCCGATAGGAACCGGGAGGATCGATCGATGATTTGGGGGCAAAAAAACTGAATTTGGGGATGAAAAGGAGATAAGCCAAGGAGCGCTTGAGGACCATTATCCCATAGGTTTCCCATTTTGGAGGTGGACCCATTATTTTCATCTTAATTTGGGGAGCCGGACTCCTAGTTTTTCTCCCCTAAGGTCTGACACACATGAGGGCTTCCAGTCAGGGCTGAAAACTCCCTGAATTAAGTCTTTCAGATCCATTATTTGTTCAGATTCCACTTGCCACTTCCAAGTCTTCCTGACCACAACCACACTCCTTTTTTGTCAATTGTATTTATTGAGCGCTTACCGTGTGTGGAGCACTATACGAAGCGCTTGGGAGAGTACAATGTAACAATAAACAGATACATTTCCTGCCCACAACAAGCTTACCGTCTAGAGAGTCTAGAGCAATTTCTGGTTATTAGCGTCAAGAGACTCCCATCACCTTTTTCCCTCTTACTTATCGACCTTTAAAATGCTTACTACATGTTAGGCACTGCACTAAACACTGGAGTAGATAGAAGCTAATCAGGTTGGACACAGTCCCTGTCCCACATGGAGATCACAGTCTTAATGCTGCCTTCACAGATGAGGCAACTGAGGCACAGAGAAGTGACATTTTTAAATGGTATTCATTAAAGTACTTACTATGTGTCAATGTGTCAATGTGGTACTTACTATGTGTTATGTGGTCTGATGGACGGTATGAGTATGAAAGACTTCCAAGAGAGCGACTACCTCCATGAACTCACTCTGAGGACGACTACCATAGAGTAGTTAATGTTGTGCCTAAGAAACCCCTTCTCCTAGACAGACCTGGTGAAGACGGCTACAGCAGATATGATTATGGCCACTTCGATCACCGAGACTGTGATGAAGGCCGCAGTTTTTTCTCACGATCGAAGAAGTGGTCCACCTCACAGAGGCGATGACTCTGGATATAGATGGCCAAGGGATGATCATCGTCAGTCTGACTACAGGGACGGCAGAGATGGCTTTAGACGAAAAATCTTCTACTCTTCTCATTACACGGGAGAGTGGTTTCCTCATAAAAGAGACGCTCCTTTCTTCAGGGAATCACCCATAAGCTGCTCATAGCAGATCTGGCTCCAGCGTTAGCAGTAGAAGCTATTCTCCGGAAAGAAGCAAAAGTTATTCTTTCCACCAGTCGCAGCATAGCGGAAATAAGGATAGGCCTTCTGTACCGTCATCAAGGGATACATCACCTTCAAGCTCCACCACGGTTCCTTCTTCAAAGGTTGGGGATGTCACGGAGTCCCAGAGACAAGCACCCAAGAGGCAGCGGGTCTTGGAAAAACCCAGCGGGCTCAGTGAAAAAGAGCTTGCTGAAGCTGCAAAAAAGTGGGCTGCTGAAAAATTGGAGAAAACTGGTGACAGCAACTTACCTGAAATTTCGGAATATGAAGCTGGATCCTCTGCCGTGTTGTACAGTGACCAACCAGGAGAGGCAGAGACTAATGTAACGGAGAGCACAGAACTGTCGGAGGACAAACACAGTACTGAGCGCTCAAAAGCAATATCATCAAAAATCAAAGAGATTGAGGAGAGCTTCCTGAGGCCTCACTGACCAGTCTTCTTTTAGACTGTGAGCCCACTGTTGGGTAGGGACTGTCTCTAGGTGTTGCCAATTTGTACTTCCCAAGCGCTTAGTACAGTGCTCTGCACATAGTAAGCGCTCAATAAATACGATTGATTGATTGATTGATTGTCTGCAGAGATTGTCTACAGACAGGAGCTCTGATAGAGTGCAGCCAGAGTCTTCAGACTCAGATGGATTTGTATTTCCTCCTTGAGCTAGCTCTCTTCCTCCCTTCGAGGCCCTGCTGAGAGCTCACCTCCTCCAGGAGGCCTTCCCAGACTGAGCCCCTTCCTTCCTCTCCCCCTTGTCCCCCTCTCCATCCCCCCATCTTACCTCCTTCCCTTCCCCACAGCACCTGTATATATGGATATATGTTTGTACATATTTTTTTTTACTCTATTTTATTTGTACATATCTATTCTATTTATTTTATTTTGTTAGCATGTTTGGTTTTGTTCTCTGTCTCCCCCTTTTAGACTGTGAGCCCACTGTTGGGTAGGGACTGTCTCTATATGTTGCCAATTTGTACTTCCCAAGCGCTTAGTACAGTGCTCTGCACATAGTAAGCGCTCAATAAATACGATTGATGATGATGAATGGGGGACAGAAGCTCTGTGTGTTTGATCAGGTTTTGCCCTGTATATTTGCCCTATATATTTCCCTTCTAGACTGTGGGTTGGGTAGGGACCGTCTCTATATGTTGCCAACTTGTACTTCCCAAGCGCTTAGTACAGTGCTCTGCACCCAGTAAGCGCTCAATAAATACGATTTAATGAATGAATGAATGGTGGAGCCGAGATCAGAACCCACGACCTGTGGTTCCCAAGCCCGTGCTTTTTCCGTTAAGCCATGCTGCTTCCGTCCATCTAGCTGCCAGTCTACCTCTTCCATGTTTTCCCTGGATTTTTCCTGGTATTAGGGCCTTCTCCAGAGAATCAGTCCTCCTGATTAGGTATCCAAAGTATGCTAATCTAAGTCGAGTCATTTGGCCTTCCAAAGACCACTTTGGCTTAATGACACACGGTATACGCTTTACAAATATCACAATTATTTTTTATTCTTATTGTTATTATTATAAACAACATCCCTGCACCGCAGCGTAGTGGATAGAGCATTGGCCTGGGAGTCGGGATGTCATGGGTTCTAATCCCGGTTCCGCCACTAAGAAGCAGGGTGGCTCAGTGGAAAGAGCCCGGGTTTGGGAGTCAGAGGTCATGAGTTCTAATCCCGACTCTGTCGCTTGTCAGCTGTGACTTTGGGCAAGTTGCTTCACTTCTCCGTGCCTCAGTGACCTCATCTGCAAAACGGGGATTAAGACTGTGAGCCTCCTGTGGGACAACCTGATCACCTTGTATCCTCCCCAGTGCTTAGAGCGGTGCTTTACACATAGTAAGTGCTTAACAAATGTCATTATTATTATTATTATTGTCTGCTGTGTGACCTTGGGCAAGTCATTTCACCCCTCTGGGCCTCAGTTCCCTCATCTGTAAAATGGGGATGAAGACTGTGTGCCCCACGTGGGATAACCTGACTAACTTGTATCCACCCCAGCGCTTAGAACAGTGCTTGGCACATCGTAAGCGCTTAACAAATGCCATCATTATTATTATTATTGTCTGCTGTGTGACCTTGGGCAAGTCACTTCAGCCCTCTGGGCCTCAGTTCCCTGGAGAAGCAGTGTGGCTCAGCGGTAAGAGCACGGGCTTTGGAGCCAGAGGTCATGGGTTCGAATCCCAGCTCCGCCACGTCTGCTGTGTGACCTTGGGCAAGTCACTTAACTTCTCTGATCCTCAGTTACCTCATCTGTAAAATGGGGATTGACTGTGAGCCCCACGTGGGACAACCTGATCGCCTTGTATCCCCCAGCGCTTAGAACTGTGCTTTGCACATAGTAAGCGCTTAACAAATGCCATTATTATTATTATTATTATCTGTAAAATGGGGATGAAGACTGTGTGCCCCACATGGGACAACCTACCTTGTATCCACCCCAGCGCTTAGAACAGTGTTTGGCACAACATAAGCGCTTAACAAATACCATCATTATTATTATTATTGCCTGCTGTGTGACCTTGGGCAAGTCACTTCACTTCTGTGGGCCTCAGTTCCCTCATCTGTAAAACGGGGATGAAGACTGTGTGCTCCACATGGGACAACCTACCTTGTATCCACCCCAGCGCTTAGAACAGTGCTTGGCACATCGTAAGTGCTTAACAAATTCCATCATTATTATTATTATTGCCTGCTGTGTGACCTTGGGCAAGTCACTTCACCCCTCTGGGCCTCAGTTCCCTCATCTGTAAAATGGGGATGAAGACTGTGTGCTCCACATGGGACAACCTACCTTGTATCCACCCCAGCGCTTAGAACAGTGTTTGGCACAACGTAAGCGCTTAACAAATACCATCATTATTATTATTATTGCCTGCTGTGTGACCTTGGGCAAGTCACTTCACTTCTGTGGGCCTCAGTTCCCTCATCTGTAAAACGGGGATGAAGACTGTGTGCTCCACATGGGACAACCTACCTTGTATCCACCCCAGTGCTTAGAACAGTGCTTGGCACATCGTAAGTGCTTAACAAATTCCATCATTATTATTATTATTGCCTGCTGTGTGACCTTGGGCAAGTCACTTCATTCCTGTGGGCCTCAGTTCCCTTATCTGTAAAATGGGGATGAAGACTGTGTGCTCCGCATAGGACAACCTACCTTGTATCCACCCCAGTGCTTAGAACAGTGCTTGGCACATCGTAAGCGCTTAACAAATGCCATCATTATTATTATTATTATTGTCTGCTGTGTGACCTTGGGCAAGTCACTTCACCCCTCTGGGCCTCAGTTCCCTCATCTGTAAAATGGGGATGAAGACTGTGTGCTCCACATGGGACAACCTACCTTGTATCCACCCCAGCGCTTAGAACAGTGCTTGACACATCGTAAGCGCTTAGCAAATGCCATCATTATTGTTATTATTATTGCCTGCTGTGTGACCTTGGGCAAGTCACTTCACCCCTCTGGGCCTCAGTTCCCTCATCTGTAAAATGGGGATGAAGACTGTGTGCTCTACATGGGACAACCTACCTTGTGTCCACCCCAGCGCTTAGAACAGTGCTTGGCACATAGTAAGCGCTTAACAAATGCCATCATTATTATTATTATTGTCTGCTGTGTGACCTTGGGCAAGTCACTTCACTTCTGTGGGCCTCAGTTCCCTCATCTGTAAAACGGGGATGAAGACTGTGTGCCCCACGTGGGACAAGCTACCTTGTATCCACCCCAGCGCTTAGAACAGTGCTTGGCACATAGTAAGCACTTAACAAATGCCATCATTAGTATTATTATTGCCTGCTGCGTGACCTTGGGCAAGTCACTTCACTTCTCTGGGCAGAAGTGAAGAAGGAGAAGCAGCGTGGCTCAGTGGAAAGAGCCCGTGCTCTGGAGTCAGAGGTCATGGGTTCAAATCCCGGCTCCGACAACTGTCAGCCGTGTGACTTTGGGCAAGTCACTTCACTTCTCTGGGCCTCAGTTCCCTCATCTGTAAAACGGGGATGAAGACTGTGTGCCCCACATGGGACAACCTACCTTGTATCCACCCCAGCGCTTAGAACAGTGCTTGACACATAGTAAGCGCTTAAGAACTGCCATCATTATTATTATTATTGTCTGCTGTGTGACCTTGGGCAAGTCACTTCACCCCTCTGGGCCTCAGTTCCCTCATCTGTAAAACGGGGATGAAGACTGTGCGCCCCACATGGGACAACCTACCTTGTATCCACCCCAGCGCTTAGAACAGTGCTTGACACATAGTAAGCGCTTAAGAACTGCCATCATTATTATTATTATTGTCTGCTGTGTGACCTTGGGCAAGTCACTTCACTTCTCTGGGCAGAAGTGAAGAAGGAGAAGCAGCGTGGCTCAGTGGAAAGAGCCCGGGCTCTGGAGTCAGAGGTCATGGGTTCAAATCCCGGCTCCGACAACTGTCAGCCGTGTGACTTTGGGCAAGTCACTTCACTTCTCTGGGCCTCAGTTCCCTCATCTGTAAAATGGGGACTAAGACTGTGAGCCCCCCATGGGACAACCTGATCACCTTGGAACCTCCCCAGTGCTTAGAACAGTGCTTGCTTGGCACATGGTAAGCGCTTAACAAATACCAACATTATTTTTATTATTATTCTGTGGGCCTCAGTTCCCTCATCTGTAAAACGGGGATGAAGCCTGTGCGCCCCACGTGGGACAAGCTGACTACCTTGTATCCACCCCAGTGCTTAGAACAGTGGTTGGCACATAGTAAGCGCTTAACAAATGCCATAATTTCATTATTATTATTTTATTGTTATTACAAAATGTCGTTGATCAGCCATAATTTCATTATCATTATTATTGTTATTACAAAATGTCGTTGAGCAAACGCCTCAACGTGTGCCTCTCCTCAGAGAAGCAGCTCCCCCGCCCCGCGAGGCCCGGGCCGGCCGTTGGCGCATGCGCACGGCCGCCCCCCGCGACCTTTTTCCCGCGGCGCCCCTAACGGCGTGAACCGGAAGTCCCGGGCCCGCCACTTCCGGCGGCGCGATGGCGGAGGTGCCGCAGGGTGGGTGAAGCCGCCCGAGTTGGGGCGAAGGGGGGGAAGGAGTGATGGTGGGGGGAGGCGGGATTTGGGCACGGCTCTAATGGCGCTTTCGTTTGTGTGCAGATTGCCCCGGCGCGGGCAGCGACCAGGCGGGCAGAGGGGCCTCCTGCCAGGACTGCCCCAACCGGCGCCTCTGCGCGTCGGGGGCCGGGGCCGCACCAGACCCCGGTGAGAAAGGTTCCGGCCCCAGCCGCGGCGGGGCGGGGTGTGCGCAGAGGGAAGCGTAATTACGGTATCGGTCATTACGGTATCTCCGGGGTAATTACGGTATTCGGCCACTGCGGTATCGCCACGGTAATTACGGTATTCGGCCATTGCGGTATCGTCGGGGTAATTACGGCATTCGGCCATTACGGTATCGTCGGGGTAATTACGGTATTCGGCTACTGCGGTATCATCATCATCATCAATCGTATTTATTGAGCGCTTACTATGTGCAGAGCACTGTACTAAGCGCTTGGGAAGTGCAGATTGGCAACATCTAGAGACAGTCCCTACCCAACAGTGGGCTCACAGTTTAAACAGTATCGCCGGGGTAATTACGGTTTTCGGTCACTACGGTATCGCCGGGGTAATTACGGTATTCGGCCATTACGGTATCGCCGGGGTAATTACGGTATTCGGTCACTGCGGTATCGCCGGGGTAATTACGGTATTCGGCTACTGTGGTATCGCCGGGTTAATTACGGTACTCGGCCACTACGGTATCGCAGGGGTAATTACGGTATTCGGCCATTACGGTATCGCCGGGGTAATTACGGTAGTCGGCTACTGCGGTATCGCCGGGGTAATTACGGTAGTCGGCTACTGCGGTATCGCCGGGTTAATTACGGTATTCGGCCACTGCGGTATCGCCGGGGTAATTACGGTATTCGGCCACGGCGGTATCGCCGGGGTAATTACGGTATTCGGCCACTGCGGTATCCACGGGGTAATTACGGTATCGGTCACTACGGTATCGCCGGGGTAATTACGGTATCGGTCACTACGGTATCGCCGGAGTAATTACGGTATCGGTCATTACGGTATCGCGGGGTAATTACGGTATTCATCATCATCATCAATCGTATTTATTGAGCGCTTACTGTGTGCAGAGCACTGTACTAAGCGCTTGGGAAGTACAAATTGGCAACATATAGAGGCAGTCCCTACCCAACAGTGGGCTCACAGTCTAAAAGGGGGAGACAGAGAACGAAACCAATCAGACTAACAAAATAAAATAAATAGAATAGATAGGTACAAATAAAATAAATTAATAGAGTAATAAATATGTACAAACATATATACATATAGAGAGGTGCTGTGGGGAAGGGAAGGAGGTAAAGATGGGGGGATGGAGGGGGGCGAGGGGGAGAGGAAGGAAGGGGCTCAGTCTGGGAAGGCCTCCTGGAGGAGGTGAGCTCTCAGTAGGGCCTTGAAGGGGGGAAGAGAGCTGGCTTGGCGGAGGGGCAGAGGGAGGGCAGTATCGCCAGGGTAATTACGGTATTCGGCCACTGCGGTATCGCCGGGGTAATTACGGTATTCGGTCATTACGGTACTGTCAGGTGCCGGCCATTCATTCATTCATTCATTCATTCAATCGTATTTATTGAGCGCTTACTGGGTGCAGAGCACTGTACTAAGCGCTTGGGAAGTACAAGTTGACAACATAGAGAGACGGTCCCTACCCAACAACGGGCTCACAGTCCAGAAGGGGGAGACAGACAACAAAACAAAACATACTAACAAAATAAATAGAATAGTAAATATGTACAAGTAAAATAATTAGAGTAATCTGTACAAACAAATATACAGGTGCTGTGGGGAGGGGGCGGGGAAGGGGGAGAGGAAGGAGGGGGAAGGAGGATTTGTTAAGTGCTTACTATGTGTAAAGCACTGTTCTAAACGCTGGGGGGGATACAAGGCAATCACTTTGTCCCACATGGGGCTCACAGTCTTCACCCCCATTTTCCAGATGAGGGAACTGAGGCCCAGAGAAGTAAAGTGACTCGCCCAAAGTCACACAGCTGACAAGTGGTGGAGTCGGGAATAATTATAATAATACAAATACTAATGGCATTTGTTAAGTGCTTAGTATGTGCCAATCACTGTTCTAAGCGCTGGGTGATCAGGTTGTCCCACGTGGGGCTCACAGTCTTAATCTCCATTTTACGGCTGATGTAACTGAGGCTCAGAGAAGTTAAGTGACTCGCCCAAAGTCACACAGCTGACAAGTGGTGGAGTCGGGAATAATAATAATACTAATACTGATGGCATTTGTTAAGCGCTTAGTATGTGCCAATCACTGTTCTAAGCGCTGGGGGGGATACAGGGTGATCAGGTTGTCCCACGTGGGGCTCACAGTCTTAATCTCCATTTTACGGATGATGTAACTGAGGCTCAGAGAAGTTAAGTGACTTGCCCAAGGTCACACAGCAGGTATGTGGCGGAGCCGGGATTCGAACCCATGACCTCTGACTCCCAAACCTGTGCTCTTTCCACTGAGCCATGCTGTTTCTCTGGGTAATTACGGTATTCGGTCATTCCGGTAGTGCCAAGAGCCAGCCACTGTACTAAGCGCTGGGGTGCTTTTGAGCCGATTGGGTTGGAAACAGTCCCGCCCCCCGATGGGGCTCACGGTCCTAATCCCCATTTGGCAGGTGAGGGAACTGAGGCACAGAGAAGTAAAGTGACTGCCCTAAGGCCACACAGCAAACAAGTGGTGGAGGCGGGATTAGAACCCATGACCTTCTGACTGTTTGTATTGATGTCTTCTGTCTCCCCCCACACACACACACCCCCAGACTGTGAGCTAGGCGATGTCCTCACCCCCAGGGACAGGTACTGCGTCCATCATGATTATAGCCCTCCTGAGAGCTCACCTCCTCCAGGAGGCCTTCCCAGACTGAGCCCCCCCTTTTCCTCTGCTCCTCCTTCCCTCCCCATCGCCCCCACTCCCTCCCTCTGCCCTACCTCCTTCCCCTCCCCACAGCACTTGTGTATATCTGTACATATTTATTACTCTATTTTATTAATGATGTGTATATAGCTATAATTCTGTTTATTCTGATGGTATTGACACCTGTCTATTTGTTTTGTTGTCTGTCTTCCCTTCTAGACTGTGAGCCCATTGTTGGTTCGGGACTGTCTCTATATGTTCCCGATTTGTATTTCCCAAGCGCTTAGTACAGTGCTCTGCACTGAGTGAGCGCTCAATAAATACGATTGAATGAATGAATGAATCTTGTATCTACCCATCATTTAGTACAGTGCCTGGCACATAGTAAGCGGTTAACCAGTACCATAAAAAAATGCCATTGATTGATTGGGCTCTTTGATGATACTACTAATAATAATGCTTGTGCCATTTCTTAAGCACTTACTATGCACAAAACACTGTACTAAGCGCTGGGGTAGATACAAGACAAGCAGGTCTCTTAAGGGGCTCAGTCCAAATAGAAGGGAGAACAGGGATTCAAGCCCCATGTTGCAGGTGAGGCAACTGAGGCACAGAGAAGTTAAGTGGCTTGCCCACGCTCACACAGCAGATGTATGACAGAGGTGGGATTAGAACTCAGGACCTCCAACTCCCAGGCCTGTGCTCTTTCCACTAGGCCACGTTGCTTCTCCGTGGTCGGGGGAGCTTTGGGCTTGCGTGCGGGGAAAGGGTTCTTCTAAAAGTCACGTTGGGCTGGTGCTAGAGATTGGAGGCCGAAGACTAACCCGAAATTGTCTCTTACAGCCATAGAGCAAATCAAAGAAAAAATGAAAACCGTGAAACACAAGATCGTGGTGCTGTCTGGAAAAGGTGGTGTTGGCAAAAGCACTTTTAGTGCTCACCTGGCACGTGGCTTAGCGGAAGATGAAAGTAAACAGGTGGGGAACATTGCGGAGAGCTTGAGAACATCCTTAAGTGTTTGTGGGTCGTGTTTGGGTTTTGACCATTAGCTTGGATTTGCTACCAAGATGGAAGAAGCGATTAAATCTCGAAGCTGAATGATTGAATTGCTGTGAAAATCACACAAGTTTCAGCTGTTTTCCTTTTGCATATAGAATGCTTGGTGCTTTATTCTTTAATGATACTATTTGCCTCGGAAAGAAGTAGATCTGTAGTGGTAATGGTGTTTATTGAACATTTACCGAGTGCAGCACACTGTTCTAAGCACGTGGGAAAGTACAACTGAAGCAAATGACATGCTCCCTTCCCACAAGGAGCTTACATTTCAACGATATTAAATTGTATCTGTTACCATGACCCTTGTTAGGCTTTATGTATGGTGGTGTATGTACATGAAAATTAGTGTATATTTGTTTAAGCAAGCATATGCATTCGCTTTGAATTGCTTTTTAATGATATTCCCAGAGCCTGATGCCTTCACATTTAAGAACCCTTTCCTGATGGTTTTGATTAATAATACTAGGGAAGGAGCGTGGCTTAGCGGCAAGGTACAGTGATTAAGTTATCATCATCATCATCATCATCATCATCAATCGTATTTATTGAGCGCTTACTATGTGCAGAGCACTGTACTAAGCGCTTGGGAAGTACAAATTGGCAACATATAGAGACAGTCCCTACCCAACAGTAGGCTGACAGTCTAAAAGATTATCATTAGAGGAGCCAAGTGTGCGGCTGCACTGTTGTAGGAAAGCAGCAATGTGAGGTAGGAGTGGACAAGCTGATTGAGTGCTTTAAATCCGACTGTAAGGTGTTTCTATTTGATGCAGAGGTGGATGGGCAACCACTGGAGGTTTTTGAGGAGTGGGGAAACATGGACTGGACGGTTCTGTAGAAAAATGATCTGGGAAGCAGAATGAACCTTCTCACCATGCCTTGGTCTCGCCTGTCTTTCTGCTGATCCCTGGCCCACATCCTACCTCTCCCTCCTCAAATCTAACAGATGAAGACTCTCCCCTCATTCAAAGCCTTATTGAACGCATATCTCCTCCAAGGGACCTTCCCAGACTAAGCCCCACTTTTCCTCATCTCCCACACCCTAGCTTGCTCCCTTTATTCACTCCGTCCCCCAGCCC
Organism: Tachyglossus aculeatus; assembly: GCF_015852505.1. Classification (NCBI taxonomy): domain Eukaryota; kingdom Metazoa; phylum Chordata; class Mammalia; order Monotremata; family Tachyglossidae; genus Tachyglossus; species Tachyglossus aculeatus. The sequence continues at coordinate 76,008,539 of NC_052086.1, forward strand.
CATAGCACTTCCGTACATATCTGTAATTTTATTTATTTGTATTGCTGTCTGTCTCCCCGCCTGTAGACCGTGAGCTCATTGTGGGCAGGGGATGTCACTGTTTATTGCTGTATTGTATTTTCCCAAGCGTTTAGTACAGTGCTTTGTGCACAGGAAGCACTTAATAAATACGACTGAATGAGTAAGTGACTGGAGTGGGGAGAGACAAAAGGTGAAGAGGTCAAAAAGGAGAATGATGCAGTAATCAAGGGGAGCTAGAATGAATGCTTGGAGTAATGTGTTAGCAGATTGTTTGGAGGGGGCAGGGCAGATTTTAACTATATTGTGAAGGTTGAACCGGCAGGATTTAGTGACAAATTGAATACGTGGGTTGAATGAGAGGGATGAGGCGAGAATAACTCCTAGGATACGGCCTTGTGTGACAGGAAGGACGGCCGTGTCGTCTACAATTGAGGGAATGTCACAGTGAAGTCAGGATTCGGGTGAGCTGATGAGGAGTTCTGCTTTGGACATGTTCAGTTTGAAACGTCGGCAGGTCGCTCTCTCACCCCCATTCCCTCAATCAATCAATCAGTGGTAATTAGTGAGCACTTACTATCATCATCATCAATCGTATTTATTGAGCACTTACTATGTGCAGAGCACTGTACTAAGCGCTTGGGAAGTACAAATTGGCAACATATAGAGACAGTCCCTACCCAACAGTGGGCTCACAGTCTAAAAGGGGGAGACAGAGAACAAAACCAAACATACTAACAAAATAAAATAAATAGAATAGATATGTACAAATAAAATAAATAAATAACTGCACTTACTATGTGCAGAGCACTGTACTAAGCTCTTGGGAAAGTACCCTACGACAGAATTAGCGGGGCACATTCCCTGCCTGCAACGAGCGTACAGTCCCTCCAAATAGTCCACTGCTTCTGCTGCCGCATTTGTGCAACTGTTTGCTGTTGATAAAACTCCACCGATTTGAGCCACTCCCAAGTTCACTGTTGCCTATTATAATCTTCAACTTGGTAACACTACAGGCCTCCCTCATCAGCTCTCCCCCCGCACAACTACCCCCACACCCAACTTCCTTCTCTGACCCCCATGACCTCGGCATCTAGTCTGTTGGCCAGATAAAGAATCAGCGTGATTTAGTGGATAGAGCATAGGCCTGGGAATCAGAAGGACCTGGGTCCTAATCCCGGCTCCACCACGTGTGTGCTGTGTGAGCTTGGGCAAGTCACTTCACTTCTCTGGGCCTCAGTTACCTCATCTGGAAAATGGGGATTAAGTGTGAACCCCATAGGGAACAGGGAATGTGTCCAACGTGATTAAACTGTATCTACCGTAGTGCGTAGAACAGTGCTTGGCACATGGTAAGCACTTAACAAGTACCATAATTATTATTATTATTATTAAAATAGAGGCTCTCAGATAAAGGTCAATGCTAAATATGGTCCTTGGCACATAATAATAGCATTTAAGTGTTTACTATTATTATAAGTAAAGCAGTGTGACCTAGTGGATAGCACAGGCCTGGGAGTGAGAAGGACCTAGGTTCTAATCCCAGTTCCACCACTTGTCTGCTGTGTGACCTTGACCAAGTCACTTCATTTCTCTGTGCCTTGGTTACCTCACCTGTAAAATGGAGATTAAGACTGTGAGCCCCATGTGGGACAGGGACTGTGTCCAACCCAATTACCTTGTGTCTGCCCCAGCGCTTAGTACAGTGCCTTCCATCTAGTAAGCACTTAACAAACACCATTATTATAATTATTATTATTATTATCAGAAATGAACTTCCCTAAGGACATTTTTTCACTTCTTCAAGACTTCTACTTTCTTCTTTCTAGCTGCCTCTCAAGGGAAAGTATCATGGCAGCTTTAAAAATCTAACTCTTGCTATCTGGCCCATGTACCTCACCTCTTAAAGGCACTTGTTCCTACCCTTACTGCTACCTGCGACCTCTCACTCTCTTTCTGCCTTCAAGCATGCTCAACTTTTCCCCCATTTAAAAAAAAGTCTCCTTACCTCACTGCATCATTCATCTATTGTACAATTTCCCTCCTCCATAATCTTGTTCAAACTCCTTCAGTAGCCTGTATAGATCTTCTACTTCAAGTATTCTTGTCCATCCAGAGTGTTTATTTCCACCACTCAAGTTGTAAATATTTTTACGCTCATCTCCCCTTGTCACTCGGTTTGTGTGCGCCTCTCTTGCTGTTAATATGGTGGACCAGTGGCCACTGAATAAACGCTAACGACTACTTTCATTTACCCTCTGCCGACTCTCTGGTTGACTCACCGCAGGCTGGTTTGGGCCCTTTTACTTCGCGAGAGACTGCGTCACCAAGGTCTCCACCGACTTCTTCCCAGCTGAGTTTGAAGGGCTCCGACTCTGTCCGAATCCTCCCCGCGTCTGTTTGCCTTCAACGCTCTCGACGGCTCCCTTCCCGGGGAAACTCGATCGAACCTGGTTTCGTTACTCAGTCCTCACCCATTTCTCTTCCTACCTCTCTGCTCCTCAGTCTCATTCACCGCCTCTCATCCCTTAACCATGGAGGTCCCTCAGGTTCCTGTTTTGGATCCACTTCTCACCGGTCGGTCACACGCTTCGGGGAAGCTCATCCATTAACGTGGCTTCTGTGCGGGTGACTCACCAATGAGTTTCACCAACCTCAACCTTTCACCTGCTCTGCCGTCTCCCCGCTCCTTTTGGATTGCCCCACAGACAACTTTCACTCAGCGTAGCTGAAATTGAAGACGTCTTTGTGACTTTTCCTCCCCCGTTCGACACCGCTGTTTTCCTCCCTGCCCCAGTAACCCATCCTTGCTGTCTAACTCACATTCCAATTCCAGAATTCATGCTCTTCACTCCCCTTCGTCTCTCCTTTTTTTTTCCCTTTTTTCCTTACTTTCTCACAAGGCCGTAACCTAGGCACTGTTCACGACTCATGCCTCCCATTCAACCCACTAAATCCTGCCAGTTGAACCTTCGCAGTATCACTAAAATTTGCCCTTTCTGCTCTATCCAGTCTGCTACCAAATTCATCCAAACATTTATTCTTTCTTGCTTTGATTATGAATCACCCTTCTTGTTGACCTCTTCACCTGTTGCCTCTCCCCACTCCAGTCCATACTTCATTCTGCTACCCAGATCGTTTTTCTACAGAACTATTCAGTCCATGTTTCTCCACTCCTCAAAAACCTCCAGTGATTGCTCATCCACCTCCGCAACAAATAGAAACTCCTTACCGTTGGCTTTAAAGGACTCAATTAGCTTGTCCCCTCCTACCTCACGTTGCTGCTTTCCTACGACAGTGCAGCTTCGCTCCTCTGATGCTAGCCTAATCACCATAACTTGATTTCATCTATCTCACCGCTGACCTCTCGCCCACATCCTGCCTCTTGCCTTCGACACCCTCTTTCATCATATCTGACAGATGATGGCTCTCCCCACCTTCAAAATCCTATTGATGGCACGCCTCCTCCAAGAGGCCTTCTCCAGGTAGACCCTCCTTTCCTCTTCGTCCACTCCCTTTCTGTGTCACCCTTGCACTAACCCTTTATTCACCCCTCCTTCAGCCCCACAGCACTTATGTACATATCCATAATTTATATACATTAATGTCTGTCTCCCCCTTCTAGAATGTAAGCTCGTGGCGTCTGGGAGCGTGTCTATCAACTTTGTTGAACTGGAGGGCTTGACTATTGTCAAGGCAAAAACAAGATGAGGAGGGTAGTAACCAGCCCCATCAGGAAACTTGAGATTTAAAGGCATTCCCTTGGCCAGTTTCTGGCTTCTATTTCTCTTTTTTGGTTGTAGTTTTTGTTCTTTTTGAAGTAGCAAATGGATGCAGAATGGGTAGAATCTGCCAAGCAGACAAATCTGAGAATTGCTGCCCTCTCTGGGCTTAACAAATGCCATCATTATTATTGTTATAATGATCAGGAAGGTGGTCAAAGGCCAGCAGAGGCAAAGAAATAATCAGACTAATTGTCGATGGATTATTTTGATTTCTAAATTGTGTTAAAAGTGCACCCAATTCTCCTGAAACTCAGGATTGCGTTATTAATAGTAATAATGATTGTGGTATTTGTTAAGCACTCACTATGTGCCAGGCACTGTAGTAAGTGCTGGGGTAGGTACAAAGTAATCAGGTTGAATTGGGTTGAGACCCTGTGCCACATAGGGCTCGCAGTCTTAATCCCCATTTTACAGATGAGATAACTGAGGCACAGAGAAGTGAATTAACTTGTCCAAGGTCACAGAGCAGACAAATGGTGGAGCGGGGATTAGAACCCAGGTGCTCTGACTTTCAGGCCCGGGCTCTAGCCACTAGGCCACACTGTGTTGTTGCCAAACTCACGCTTTCAAGAAATTCAAGCTTTGATTCTCCTCTGTCCCAACACCTGGCATCAGCTGTTTTATCTGATTGATTCAATTGTACTTATTGAGCGCTTACTGTGTGCACAGCACTGAACTAAGTGCTTAACCAACCATGATGCTCTAGGTCCAAAATAGGTATCCCTAACCACCTTTCAGTCAGAACGGGCAGAGAAAACTTGTGCTGGGACAGACATAGGGACTGGAATTCCCCACTAAACTGCTCTATTCAGTCAGTCAATCAATTGTATTTATTGAGTGCTTACTATGTGCAGAGTACTGCACTAAGCACTTGGGAAAGTACAGTATGGCAGAATTGGTAGACTTATTCCTTGCCCACAAGAAGCTTACAGTCTGAAGAGCGAGGCAGACATTAAATAAATTCTGGTTACGTACATAAGGGCTCTGGGGTAGAGTGAATAAAGGGTACAGATCCTTTATTCGGAGAAGCAGCGTGGCCTAGTGGATGGAAGCATGAGCCTGGGTGTGGAAAAATCAGGTGTTAATCCCATCTCTGCCACTTGTCTGCTGTATGACCTTGGACAAGTCACTTAACTTCTCTGTGCCTTTGTTCCCTCAACTGTAAAATGGGAATTAAGACTGTAAACCCCATGTGGATCATGGACTGTGTCAAACCTGATTAGCTTGTATCTATCTCAGTGCTTAGTATAGTGCCTGGCCCATAGTAAGTGTTTAACAAATACCATTAAAAACAAATCCAAATGCAAAGGTAACAGCAGAGAGAGGGAGTAGGGGAAATAAAGGCTTAGGTGGGGAAGACCTCTTGGAGGAGGTGGTATTTTTAATAAAGCTTCAAAGGAGGGAAAAGTGGTGTTCTGTTGGATATGAAGAGGGAGTTCCAGGCCTGAGAAAGGACATTCATTCATTCATTCAATCGTATTTTTTGAGTGCTTACTGTGTGCAGAGCACTATACTAAGCGCTTGGGAAGTACAAGCTGGCAACATATAGAGACGGTCCCTACCCAACAGCGGGCTCACAGTCTAGAAGGGGGAGACAGACAACAAAACATATTAACAAAATAAAATAAATAGAATAAATATGTACAAGTAAAATAAATAGAGTAATAAATACGTACAAACATTTATACATATATTCAGGTGCTGTGGGGAGGGGAAGGAGGTAAGGCTGGGGGATGGGGAGGGGGAGGAGGGGGCTCAGTCTGGGAAGGCCTCCTGGAGGAGGTGAGCTCTCAGTAGGGCTTTGAAGGGAGGAAGAGAGCTAGCTTGGCGGATGGGCAGAGGGAGGGCATTCCAGGCCAGGGGGAGGACGTGGGCCGGGGGTCGATGGCGGGACAGGCGAGAACGAGGCACAGTGAGGAGGTTAGCGGCAGAGGAGCGGAGGGTGTGGGGTGGGCTGTAGAAGGAGAGAAGGGAGGTGAGGTAGGAGGGGGCGAGGTGATGGAGAGCCTTGAAAACGGGGGTGAGGAGTTTTTGCCTGATGCATAGGTTGATTGGTCGCCACTGGAGATTTCTGAGGAGGGGAGTAACACGCCCAGAGCGTTTCTGCACAAAAACGATCCAGGCAGCGGCGTGAAGTATGGATTGAAGTGGGGAGAGACAGGAGGATGGGAGATCGGAGAGGAGGCTGGTGCAGTAATCCAGTCGGGATAGGATGAGAGATTGAACCAGCAGGGTAGCAGTTTGGATGAAGAGGAAAGGGCAGATCTTGGCGATGTTGCGGAGGTGAGACCAGCAGGTTTTGGTGACGGATTGGATGTGAGGGGTGAACGAGAGAGCGGAGTCGAGGATGACACCAAGGTTGCGGGCTTGTGAGATGGAAAGGATGGTAGTGCCATCAACAGTGATGGGAAAGTCAGGGAGAGGGCAGGGTTTGGGAGGGAAGACAAGGAGTTCAGTCTTGGACATGTTGAGTTTTAGATGGCGGGCAGACATCCTGATGGAGATGTCCTGAAGGCAGGAGGAGATACGAGCCTGGAGGGAGGGAAAGAGAGCAGGGACAGAGATGCAGATTTGGGTGTCATCAGCCTAAAGATGATAGTTGAAGCCATGGGAGCGAACGAGTTCACCAAGGGAGTGAGTTTAGATAGAGAATGGAAGGGGACCAAGAACTGACCCTTGAGGAACCCCTACAGTAAGGGGATGGGAGGGGGAGGAGGAGCCCGCAAAAGAGACTGAGAATGAATGGCCGGAGAGATAAGAGGAGAACCAGGAGAGGACAGAGTCTGTGAAGCCAAGGTTGGATAGCGTGTTGAGGAGAAGGGAGTGGTCCACAGTGTCGAAGGCAGCTGAGAGGTCGAGGAGGATTAGGATAAAGTAGGAGCCGTTGGATTTGGCAAGCAGGAGGTCACTGGTGACCTTTGAGAGGGCGGTTTCCGTGGAATGTAGGGGACGGAAGCCAGATTGGAGGGGGTCTAGGAGAGAGTTGGCATTGAGGAATTCGAGGCAGCGCGTGTAGACGACTCATTCAAGGAGTTTGGAAAGGAACGGTAGGAGGGAGATAGGGTAATAACTAGAAGGTGAGGTGGGTTCAAGAGAGGGTTTTTTTTAGGATGGAAGAGACGTGGGCATGTTTGAAGGCAGGGGGAAGGAACCAGTGGAGAGTGAGCGATTGAAGATGGAAGTTAAGGAGAGGAGAAGGGACAGAGCGAGAGATTTCATAAGATGAGAGGAAATGGGGTCAGAAGCACAGGTGGCCGGAGTAGCACTTGAGAGGAGGGAGGAGACAAGGGATGGACAAGGACATGGACAAGGGATCGTGGTGCAGTGAATAAGCTGGCTCAAAGGATCAAAGAGGATCGAAGCGAGCGTGCTGGGTTGTGGTAGTTAGAGAAGCAGCATGGCTTGTGTATAGAGAGCACAGTCCTGGGCGTCCGAAGGACCTGTGTTCTAATCCTGACTCTGCCACTTGTCTGCTGTGACCTTGGGCAAGTTGCTTCACTTCTCTGGGCCTCAGTTCCCTCATCTGTAAAATGGGGATTAAGACTGTGAGCGCGTGTGGGAAATGGATTGGGTCCAATCCGATTAACTAGTACCAGTGCTTAGTACAGTGCCTGGGATGTAACAAGGGCTTACAAATACTGTTAAAAAACAACAACACACTCTCTTGCCTGAACTTGTGATTGGCAGGATGCGTTGCAGAACGTCCAGTCAGAGTGTGGGGCACAGCCTGTGGCAGTACCCACAGCGATGCCCTGATTCACTTGCTTATGCCGTTTTTGAGGGTGACACTTACTTCCACTGTGAAAACCCCAGGGGCCTTTTTCTTCTTACCAAAGGGGTGTGACTACATAGACGATCAGATGGGTCCATGACCTGGTGGAAAAACCACAGGCCTGGGAGTCAGAGGGTCTGGGTTCTAGTCCCGGCTCTGCCAATTCCCTGCTGGGTGGCCTTGGGCAAGTCACCTAACTTCTGGGCCTCGGTTTCCTCATCTGTAAAATAGGAATTCCTGCTCTACCTTGGACTGTGAACTCCACGTGGAACGGAGACTATGTCTGACCTGAGGAACTTGATGCTATCTCAGCGCTTAGTACAGTGCTTGGCACAGAGTCCTTAACTCTAGACTGTAAGCTCATTTTGGGCAGGGAATGTATCTTTATTGTTGTACTCTCCCAAGCACTTAGTACATTGCTTTGCACACAATAAGCGCTCAGTAATTGCAATGGAATGAATGAATAAATAACCACAGTCCTCCGACATGAATTGGCTTGATATCTAACGCTTTTGGCCTTCAAATTCTTGTTGTAAGCGGCCGGCAGGAGGAGTCAAAATGGAGCCCAAACTGACTCCATTAACCAGCTGGTCCCCCATTGAAGCAGACTCCGTGTTTCATGAGAAAAAAAAAAGGAAGCACAAAACCCATATTGGGCACATAAAAATAGTTCAGAACAGAAAAGCAGAAGCCAGAAAATAGTTAAGGGTGGAGGGGGTGACATTCTACAAATCGAAGGGGCTTTCAAGATGAATAGTACCTTGAATTTTTAGAGTACCTTTCCTCCAAATAGCTGGTAGAGTTTTCACAAACATCTCATTTCCTTCGCACGTTCGGAAGTGTGCCGAACACAAATTTCCGTGTCAGGGAAGGTGTCGGATATGTTGCTATGTACTCTCCCAAGCACTTAGTGCAGTGCCCTGCAGACAGGAAGCGCTCACTGTTTCTAAGTCCAGTAAATAGTAGGGAACTTGGGTTGCCTGTGTGATGCTAATGAATGACTGAACTAGTAGCAACATGAGAGCCCACCTGGCCTGAAATCAACGTGAATGGCTCTCTTTGTGGTTTAGCTCCAAATTTGGCCAGTGGGAAGGGAACTGAGCCACCTCTAACTGTTCCATCCTATCAACTGCCGTTTTGCCAAGTGGGGTATTTTCAGGAAACGCACCCCCATAGTCACCGAGGGAAATCTGGAGGGTCCAATTGCTTAAGAAGCTTTCTTTTTTTTTGAATGGTACTAAGTGCTTGCTATGTGCCAGGCATTATACTAAGTGCTGTGGTAGGTAAAATAATAATAATAACTATTGTTATTATTATAATTAAAGTGTTTGTTAAGCACATACTATGTGCCAGGCACTGTACTAAGCACTGGAGAGGACACAAGCAAATCAGGTTGAACACAGCCCCTGCCCCACGAGGGGCTCACAGTCTCAATCCCCATTTTAAAGATGGCATAACTGGGGCCCAGAGAAGTGAACTGACTTTCCCAAGGTCACACAGTAGACAAGTGGCGGGGACAGGATTAGAACCCATGACTTTCTGACTCCCAGCCCCGGTATCTACCCACTATGCCATGATGTCTCACATACAGCTCACCGTCTTACCGTTGATTTTAAAGCAGTCGATCGGCTCGCCTCCTCCTACCTCACCTCAATGATCTACTCCAGCATAGCCCAAACACTCTGCTCCGTGAGTGCCAGCTTCCTCACTATGCCTCCATCTCATCTATCTCGCCGCCGATCCCTTTCCCGCATCCTCCCCCTCGCCTGGAACTCCCTCCATATCCACCAGACCACCACTCTCGCAACATTCAGAGCATTACTAAGGTCACATCTCTTCCAAGGGGCCTTCCCTGATTACGCCTTCTTTTCCTCTGCTTGCTCTCCCTTCCGCGTCATCTGTGCCCTTGAATCAATGACCTTTGGACGTTTGACATTTGTCCCAACCCCACAGCACATATGTGCATGCCTTTAAATTATTTTTAATTATTTATTCATATTAATGTCTGTCTCCCCCCTCTAGACTATAAACTCATTATGGGCAGGGAATGTGTCTGCTAATTCTCTTTTATTGTACTCTCCCAGGCGGTTAGAACAGTGCTGTGCGGGTAGTAAGGGCTCAGTAAATACCATTGTTTGATTTATCGAGGCACGGAGGAGCAAAGCGACTTGCCCAAAGTAACAGAGCACACAGCTGGTGGAGGTGGGATTAGAACCCAGGTCCTGTAGTCACAGTTGTTTACCAAATTCCCTTCTAGTGAGAGCTGACCCAACTGCCATTTGCTATTTTTTCTGGCCCCACTGTCATCTGGGAGCAGTTCCTCTTCTTCCCCCAACTTCCCCTCCACAAGCTAAGCTCGACCCACCCTTGTCCATGTTTTGTTTTTTAAATGGTATTTGTTAAGTGCTTACTATGTGCTAGGCACTGCAGTATACAGGCTAATCCAGTTGGACCTGGTCCGTGTCCCATATGGGACTCGCAAGCCGTAATCCTCATTTTCCAGATGAGGCAACTGAGACCCAGAGAAGTGAAGTGCCTTGCCCAAGGTCACCCAGCAGACAAGTGGCAGAGCTGGGATTAGAACCCAGGTCCTCTGACTCCCAAACCCGGGTTCTATCCACTCGGCCACGCTCTCTCCCCTCCCTGCTCCCTTCGTGTTGCCGTCAGGAAGCAGCGGCTTTCCCTTCCCCATCTGCCTGGTCACAAGTTCTTGTCCTGCTCCTGGAACTGGGAAGTTGAGCCGCAAGAGGCTGAACCGGCAGAGAAGGTTCAATTTACCGGCAGTGAACGTTTGATGAGATTAGAACCTCTCATTGGCTTGTGGTTTAGGGGAAACTACACTCGAGCAACCTCCCGTGTAAGTGCCGATGGTAATTAGCAGTCTGAACCATGTCACGGAAACCTCTCCTGGAACTCTGCCTGCTACAGAAACCCCTCACCATCGGCTTTCAAGCAGTCAATCACCTTGCCCCCGTCCAACCTCACCTCGCTACTTTCCTACTGCAAGCCACCCCACACACTTTGCTTCTCTAGTGCTGACCTTCTCACTGTACCTCAGTCTCCTCCATCTCTCCCACCAACTCCTTGCTTACGTCCCATCTCTGGCCTGGACCCCCCTCCCTTCTCTAACCTGACAGACAATGACTGTCCCCAACTTCAAAGCCTTATTGAAGGGCACATCTTCTCCAAGAGACCTTCCCTGACTAAGCCCTCCTTTCCCCTTCTCCCATTCTCTTCCACTTCACCCTGACTTGCTTCCTTTATTCATCCCATAATCCCCGTTTTATAGATGAGGTTACTGAGGCACAAAGAAGTGAAGTGATTTGTCCTAGGCCACACAACAGACGAGTGGCGGAGCCGAGATTAATAATAATAATAATAATGGCATTTATTAAGCGCTTACTATGTGCAAAGCACTGTCCTAAGCACTGGGGAGGTTACAAGGTGATCAGATTGTCCCACGGGGGGCTCACAGTCTTCATCCCCGTTTTACAGATGAGGGAACTGAGGCCCAGAGAAGTGAAGTGACTTGCCCAAAGTCACACAGCTGACGATTGGTGGAGCCGGGATTTGAACCCATGACCTCTGACTCCAAAGCCTGTGCTCTTTCCACTGAGCCACGCTGCTTCTCTAACTGAGGTACCTCAGGTTACATCAGATTAGAACCCACTACCTCTGACTCCCAAACCCAGGATCTTTCCACTAAGCCACTCTGCTGTTAAGTGCTTACTTTGTTCCAGGCACTGTGCTGAGCACTGGGATAATCCTTGTATTACAACCCTTTCCTCCTCTAATGCCAACCTGCTTGCTGTCCCTTGCTCTCACCTCACTAGCCATTGCCCCCCATGCTCAAGCCCTCCCTCAATCAATCAGTGGTATTTATTGAGCACTTACTGTGGGCAGGGCACTGTACTAAACACTTGGGAGATTGCAGTATAACAGAGTTGACAGACACATTTCCTGCCCGCAACGAGAACTTGTATGGCCTCGTGGAAAGAACACGAGCTTGGGAGTCAGAGGACCTGTGTTTTAACCCCGGCTCTGCCGATTGCTTGCTGTGTGACCTTGGGCGAGTCACTTGACTTCTGTGCCTCAGTTTCCTCAACTGTAAAATGGGGATTAAACCCTAATCCTTCATACTTAGATGTGAGCCCCATGTGGGAGAGGAACTGGGTCCAAACTGATAAACTATATCTACCCCAGTGCTTAGAGCAGTGATTTATGCATAGAAAGTGCTTAACAAATACCATAACCACCCCCCCCCCCCCAAAAAAAATGAGGTTTCATCGTAGAGGTAAGCTAGAAGGTGGTAAGCTGCCAGAGTGCTTTAAAGCCCTTCTGCCTGAAACCTCCTTCTCCTGTATAGCCAACAGAATGACACCATTCCATCCTCAAATCTCTATGGAAATCATCCCTTGACCTTATTTAACAATTTATTGCATCTCCCTTATACTTAGTCCTACCTCCAAGCACTCAGATACTCTCCCTCACCCCCACAGCACTCATGTTGCTTCCCTTAATGATGATAATGATGATAATAATAATAATAATAGTGCTGTTTGTGTACTATGTGCCAAGCACTGTTCTAGGCTTACTTTCTCTTATCTCTTACCTTCCCTGTGCCTCAGTTTGCCTGTTCTCTTTCCTATTTAGACTGTAAGCCCCATGTGGGACAGGGACGGTGTCCAACCTAATTAATTAATTATTAGTGTTTGACACATGGTAAGCACTTAATAAATACCATTTAAAAAAGTGATATTTGAGCATTTACTATGTGCAAAGCACAGTACTAAGCGCTGGAGTAAATACAAGTTCATCAGGTTGGACCCAACCTGTAACTAAGTAGGAGGGAGAACAGGTATTGAATTCTCATTTTACGGATGAGGAAACTGAGGCCCAGAGACATTAAGCGATTTGCCCAAGGTCACACAGCAGGTAAGTGGCTTAGCTGGTACGAGAACCCAGTTCCTCTGACTCCCAAGGCCCGTGCTCTTTCCGCTAGGCCAAGCTGCGCTTACTAGGTGCAAAGCACTGTACTAAGCGCTTGGGAGAGTACAATACAACAACAGACAGACACGTTCTCTGCTGACAACGAGCTCACAGTCAAGAGGGGAGCTTCAAGCTTGTATCCGCTACCTCCCTCCACCCACCCCACCCTCACCCCCGCGGGTGGCTCAAAGGCATTATGCAAGGGTGAGGCTTGGACCAAAATAATCCCAGAGACCTCCACCAATGGCCCATTCCAGACTTGGGAATCCCCATTCCCGGCGTTCCAAGATGAAGCTTGTCTCCCTGGAGCCGAACCGTGGGTTTGGATTCCGTAGGATGGGTTGGGACAGTCCTGTTGGGTCTCTGGCACCTCCAGGATGGCCACCAACCAACCATCCACCTGCAGGCTGGCCTGGCTGGACTGTTTCTCTTCAGGGTCAAGACTTCCCCTTTGACCTCTGACCTGACTTAATCTCTTGCCCTGGAAGGTGAAAGCAGGTTCTCATCTCAGCCTGCGGATTTTTCATCATCCATTTTGCTGTTCCTTTTCTTCCATCTCCCCAGCCACCAGTGTTTACACATTCATTTATTCATTCATTCATTGAATCGTATTTATTGAGTGCTTACTGTGTGCAGAGCACTGTACTGAGCACTTGGGAAGTACAAGTGGGCAACATAGAGAGATGGTCCCTACCCAACGACGGGCTCACAGTCTAGAAGGGAGAAGCAGACAGCAAAACAAAACAAGTAGAATGGTGTCAATACCATCAGAGTAAATAGAAGTATATCTATATACACATCATTAAGAATATATATACACATCAAGAGAAGCAGCGTGGCTCAGTGGAAAGAGCACGGGCTTGGAAGCCAGAGGTCATGGGTTCTAATCCCAGCTCCACCACTTGTCAGCTGTGTGACTTTGGGCAAGTCACTTAACTTCTCTGGACCTCAGTTACCTCATCTGGAAAATGGGGATTAAGACTGTGAGCCCCACATGGGACAACCTGATCACTTTGTATCCCCTCCCCCCCCCAGCGCTTAGAACAGTGTTTCGCACATAGTAAGCGCTTAACAAATACCATCATTATTATCATTAGTAAAATAAATATAGTAAATATGTACAAATAAAGTAGAGTAATAAATATGTACAAATATATACAAGTGCTGTGGGGAGGGGAAGGGGGTAGGGCGGAGGGAGGGAGGTGGGGCGATGGGGAGGAGGAGGTGGCGAGGAAAAGGGGGGGCTCAGTCTGGGAAGGCCTCCTGGAGGAGGTGAGCTCTCAATAGGGCTTTGAAGGGAGAAAGAGAGCTAGCTTGGCAGATGTGTGGAGGGAGGGCATTCCGGGCCAGGGGAAGGACGTGGGCTGGGGGTCGACGATGGGGCAGGCGAGAAGGAGGCACGGTGAGGAGGTTAGCAGCAGAGGAGTGGAGGGTGCGGGCTGGGCTGGAGAAGGAGAGAAGGGAGATGAGGTAGGAGGGGGCGAAGTGATGGAGAGGCTTGAAGCCGAGGGTGAGGGGTTTTTGCTTGATTCATAGGTTGACAGGCAGCCACTGGAGATTTTTGAGGAGGGGAGTGACATGCCCAGAGCGTTTCTGTAGAAAGATAATCCGGGCCGCAGAGTGAAGTATAGACTGAAGCGGAGAGAGACAGGAGGATGGGAGATCAGAAAGGAGGCTGGTGCAATAATCATTCTTGCAGCCAGTTTTGTGAATATTTTATCCCATCTTTGTTTTCCAGGTTGCTCTGCTAGACATCGATATATGCGGGCCCTCTATCCCCAAGATAATGGGTCTGGAGGGAGAACAGGTATGTTTGCTTGTTTTTAAGGCCTCTAGAAGAGTGTTGTCTCTTAGGCTTGCCCTTCTTATATGGCACGTTTTAAATTTCACCAGTTGTACAGCACTAAGCATCTTTGGATAGATGAGCCAGAATGGGCCTTTTGATTCCATTTTCTAAACTTCACAGGAGCACAATTTTATACCATGGTTTCTACTCTTCAGGGACTAATTTTATTTTATTCCCCACTAGTTGAAATTACTGTTTTTCACCCCGGTTAGGTTGATAGTGGACTACTCTTTTATGGTATTTAAGTGCTTACTATGTGCCAGGCACTGTTCTAAACACTGAGCTAGAAAGTAATCAGGTTGGACACAGTCCATGTCCCGCATGAGCTCACAGAATTAATCCCCATTTTACAGATAATAATAATAACAATAATGGCATTTGTTAAATGCTTACTATGTGCAAAGCACTGTTCGAAGCGCTGAAGTAACTGAGGCACAACGGAGTGAAGTGCCTTGCCCAAGGTCACACATCAGACAAGTGGTGGAGCCAGGATGAGAACCCAGTTGCTTCTGGCTCCCAGGCGCATGCTCTATCCACTAGGCCATGCTGCTTCTTGTCTTCTTTCCGTCGTCTTCTTGCATCTTCTGCCGGGCTCCGCTGCTTCTAACCTTGTGCCACTCACTCTCTTCGCCTCTTGATTCTCGTACAAACTGGCTTTTGAGTGCCTTTTTCTCTGTGGCATGGCTTGAGATGTCGCTGTGGTAATGAAAGCGTGTTGCTGTCCTTCCTTGCTTATGTCATGGAGGGTTCTCTGGAAGCGTGCTGGGGAGAAGCAGGGTGACCCAATGGAAAGGACTTAGGGGACTGTCATCGGAGATCTGTATTCTAGTCCCACCTCTACCAGTTGCCTGCTTTATGACCCTGGGCAAGTCATTTATCTTCTGCGCCTCTGTTTCTTCAACTTTCAAATGGGTATTAAATACCTGTTCTCCCGTTCCCTTAGACTCTGAGCTCTGTGTGGCATAGAAACTCTACCTGATCTGATTGTATTGTATCTACCCCAGCTCTTACTGCAGTGCTTGGCACATAATAGTGATTAACAAGGACCATAATAATAGTGATAATTACTATTATTATTATTAGAGAGTATAGTTATATTTGTGTCTTGTATGTGTCTATGTGTTCTGTGATTTGGAGTAAGGGGAACTGGGGGGGGAATATTGTGTGTGTATGTGGGCAAAGTAATAGTAATAATAACTGCAGTACTTGTTCAGCTCTTACTATGAGCCAAGCAAAGTTCTAAACCCTGGGGTAGAGACATGGGGCTCACAGCCTAAATAGCAAGAGGAACAGATATCAAATCCCCATTTTTCAGCTGAGGAGACGGAGGCACAGAGATGTGAAGTGACCTGCTCCAGGTCACACAGCAGGTAAGTGGCAGAACCAGGATTAGAACCCAGGTCCTTCTGACTCCCAGGGCTGTGTTCTTTCCACTAGGCCCTACTGTTTATCTAGGTGCTGACCAATCAGAAGTCTGGGAGCCAGCAATCTGGACATAGATCTCCCATGTTTTACTTTTTCTGTTTAAAATTTAGCTCATCCCTTTCTTCTGCTGCTCCAGAAAGCTTTTCACTCTGCCTACAGTCCATTTTGAAACTCTTCTAGTAGCATACATAATAGAGCAGATTTTTCTTTTGGAAACACTTTGAGGAAAGGGATCATGTTTACTAACTCTGTTCTACTCTCACAAACACTTATTGTGGTACTTTGTACAAAATGCTCAATAAAATGCTGTTGATTGATTGGAGAAGCAGCATGGTGTAGTGGATAGAGCATGGGCCTGGGGTCAGAAAGTCATGGTTTCTAATCCCAGCTCAACCCCTTGTCTGCTGTGTGACCTTGAGCAAGTCACTGCACTTCTCTGTGCCTCAGTCACATCATCTGTAGAATGGGGATTGAGACTATGAGCCCCTCATGGGGCAGGGACTGTGTCCAGCCTGATTTGCTTGTATCCACCCCAGCAATTAATACAGTGCCTGGTACATAATAAGCGCTTAATAAATGCCACAATTATTATTATCATTACTGTTTTATCCATAAAATGTCACCTATATGCATAATCTCTAATATAGCCCTCTTCCGTTCTGTCAGGTGCACCAAAGTGGTTCTGGGTGGTCTCCAGTGGTAAGTTTTTGCTTTGAATCCATTCCTCTTATTTTAATTCTTTTCCCCTCAGAAAAAAAAGCTTGTAGACACCTCCAGGGTGCAGCAGAAGAACATGAGAACAAACATTAGGATGTTAAAGACACTGGAGACAATTGTAATTTAAGAACTGGAGACTTTCCCTTTAGTTCCACAAGAAAGAAGTAGAATGAAGATTTGGACCAAAAAGGCTCTGGGGCTCTGTTCTTGCCACTAAAATACCTGACGTGGTTTTATACATGCTCATTTAGTAGCACTTTCATTCAAAATCTGAATAAAAACCATTGATGGATCTAAAAATCGTGACCGAACTTCAGAATAGTGCCAAGGATGCTTGGATTGTTTCTGTGAGGTATAAGAACCTTCTACTTTAGAGTTGGTGTTTGTCGATGGTAAAGTGCCTGAGAATGTCCTGAGTAGTTTAGTCTCAATTCCCGCCTTCAGTTTACAGTTTAGTGAGTGGAGGCAGAGTAAAGGCAAACTATGAATGTTTTCAGAAATGCAGAACTTAGGACAAACATCCTAGTATCAAGTATGTTCATAAATAACATTGTCAGTGCAAGTAGTGTTGTTTCGTTGCATAAAAATGCTAGTGTGTGGTGTCTCTTTCTACAAAGAATAGAGGCTCAATTTTTTACTGTCCAGAAGGTTTTGAAAACCTTCCTGGTTTGTTTCATTCTCTCATGACAATAAATAGAGGCCAGTTTTTGTGATTAGAGTCTGTTTTGCAGCTCTGTGCATCCAGATTTTTTTTTGCACCAGATTGTAAAATTAAAAGGAAAAGTTTAAAGTCTTTTCTTAGACTTTGGTAAGAGAAATGAAGCGTGAATTAGAAAACCTGACAGTTTATCTTGTAAGATTTGAAAGTTTCTGTTCTACTCGCTCCGCTCGTCCCTTCTATTTCTGCTTAAAAAGTGAGTGACTGGGTGAAACATTCTTTCCTGTAATAGTGTAGAAAAAGCACTTATGGTCATATCTGTCATTTTATTTATTTGTACTGATGCCCGTCATCCCCCACTCTAGCCTGTGAGTTCATTATGGGCAAGTACCACTTGGCAGAGATTGTACTTTCTTCTGTGTCTCTCCCTCTCCCTCCCCCTCCCTTTAATATAGACATGCTTTCTTTTCCACAAAGGCTGTCCTGGACAACTGTAATGTTTTCCACAGCTGCCTAGGAGCGGAAACTCTCAGAAAATCACAGTGGATTCAAAACTTGGACATTTCTTTCTCTGGCACATGTATAGTTCCATTTTATACTTGATGATGTCTCTGGCGGTGACATTCACGTAGGAATGCAAGGGGGTTCGAAAAATCCACTGCAAGATCCACAGTCAGGTCTGCCCCTCACGGTGCGGCCATGATAGTTGTTTGCAGTGCCTGGTGCTGTTTTCACTTTTGCTTCGTCGTCTCAGCTTCTGCTCAAAAACCATTTTCGATAGGAATGTGCCCAGCTTGGGGCTGGAATGTTTTGTACGAGGCCTGTGTCCTTAAATCTTTCCTCTGCCCTCCTTAGGAAATTCTTTCGTAATTTTGGCGCGCTGTACAGCAGGCATGCGACTGTCCTGTGACTCATTCTCCTCACAGGGACCACTCAGGGCCCTCTCTTGCAGTGAACCTCTCTTTAATGCTAGAAGACAGACTTGGTTCTAGGACTTTGGTATCCGGAGTCCTGCCTGGCCATTTGCTGTTCAGTTCCGCATGGAAGTTTTTTTTCATGGTATTTGTTAAGCGCTTACTACGTGCCAGACACTGGACAGAGCACTGGGGTAGATACAAGCTAATCAGGTTGGACCCAGTCCCTATCCACATAGGGCTCACAGTCTTAATCCCCCTTTTACAGGTTAGGTAACTGAGGCACAGAGGAAGTGAAATGACTTGCCCAAGGTCACACAGCAGACAAGGGATTAGAACCTGGGTCCTTCTGACTCCCAGGCTTGTGCTCTATTCATTACACCGCACTGCTTCATCAAGTGTTTCAGCTGGAACAGGTCAAAGGGTCAGATTTGATCAGTCCAGGTCTTGCAGATGTAAAGAAAATTGGACAGCGCTTATTGTGTGGTCTGGAATCTCCTACTGGGCTGCTCGTGTTGGACAGTCATGTTGGACAGTGCACCTCACCAAATGGGTGCTCAGTAAATGCTGCTATTACTTTCATTCAATCGTGTTTATTGAGCACTTGCTGCTTGCAGAGCATTGAACTAAGCAGTTGGGAGAGTACAATACATCAACAAACGGATACATTCCCTGCCCACAACAAGCTACTACTATTACCGTACTGTTTTAGACAGGGAACGTGTCTGTTATATTATTCTATTGTCCCCTCCCAAGTGCTTAGTACGGCCCTCTACACAAAGTAAGCGCTCAATAAATACGATTGACCGACTAGTACTAGATATTTTCTTTTCCTAGATGATTCAGTAAAACAATTTACAGTCATTTGCATAGACCTCCTGGGTGTGGGCCTCCAGGATTTAGTCATTTGCATTCAGCAATTTTTGAATAACTGTCTCTAGGATTCTGGATGCTACTCGAAGTAGAAGAGTTTCCTAGAATATGATAACACCTGTACATAGGTCTCGTGTTGCTTCTTTTAGGTTCAAGTATACGTTACAAATGATTTATTCATACTAATGTCTGTCTCCCCCTCCAGACTGCCAGCTTGTTCTGGGCAGGAAACGTGTCTGCTAATTCTGTTGTATCAATCAATCATTCATATTTATCGAGCGCTTACTTTTTGGCGAGCCCTTTATTAAGCGCTTGGGAGAGTACAATATTATAAGACACAGCCCCTGACCACAAAAGCTTACAGTTTCTCTAGCACTTAGTCCAGTGCTCTGCAAATAGTAAGTGCTCAATAAATACCATTGATTGATTGATAGTTGCATAAAATAAATTGACTAGGCCTGAGCTCAATATGCAAATCCTGCTCAACCCTTTGGATGGGCAAATGGATCAAAAACATCAAAAACATCAGGGCACCTCAAAAACAGCCAGCCACGCCATCGTCAGTCAATTGTATTTATTGAGCGCTTACTTTATGCGGAGCACTGAACTAAGCTCTGGGGAGAATAATAACAATAATAATAATGATGGCATTTATTAAGCACTTACTGTGTGCAAAGCACTGTTCTAAGTGCTGGGGAGATTACAGGGTGATCAAGTTGTCCCACGGGGGGCTCACAGTCTTAATCCCCTTCTAGACTGTGAGCCCACTGTTGCGTAGGGACTGTCTCTATATGTTGCCAACTTGTACTTCCCAAGCGCTTAGTACAGTGCTCTGCACACAGTAAGCGCTCAATAAATACAATTGATTGATTAATCCCCATTTTACAGATGAGGTGACTGAGGCACAGAGAAGTGAAGTGACTTGCCCAAAGTCACACAGCTGACAATTGGCGGAGCCGGGGTTTGAACCCATGACCTCTGACTCCAAAGCCCATGCTCTTTCCACTGAGCCATGCTGTTTCTCACAATACAACAATACAGGACAGAATACAATACAACAATAAACAGACACATTCCCTGCCCACAACGAGCTTAAGTCATGAAATAGAATCAGACTCTTGCTTAAAAAAAACTTTTCAGAGCGACCACATTTGCTAAGAAGTTTCCAGATTGACCAATGGGTGTCAAACCATTTGGATGGGCCTCTGAAATCTGTCCAGGGGTCTTGGTGCTGCTCCTTGCCCTCTTCCTGTTTCTGACTCATTGCATTCATTCAATCATATTTATTGAGCGCTTACTGTGTGCAGAGCACTTTACTAAGCGGTTGCACCGCACTACAGAGGTCCCGTCTACTGCACCAGGCTGGGATCTGAAGCCATGTTGGGATTCCGGGAACGTCCAGATGGAGGTTTTCTTCAGCAGTCCTGGCTCCACCACTCGTCTGCTGTGTGACCTTGAGCAAGTGCCTTCACTCCTCTGTGCCTCAGTTAACTCATCTGTAAAAATGGGGATTGAGACTGTAAGCCCGATGTGGGAAGGGGACAGTGTCCAATCTCATTAGCTTGTATCTACCCCAGCGGCGCTTCCTTGAGGAATAGGTATCATGGTATCATAGATGGGCTGGAGTCAGTTGAGAACTAATTTGGAGTTTTTGATGTCTTTGAAATGAAGCCAAAAATCCTTGCAAATGTACTTCCCAAGTGCTTAGTACTGTGCTCTGCTCACAGTAAGCGCTCAATAAATACAATTGAATGAATGAATGCAAATTCTCATGGGCGTAACAGGTTTAAGATTCAAAGGAAATAATATCAAGCTGAAAGAAGTCAGGCTGCAGGCCTGTAAAAGCTTAGAGAACATTGTTAATATGATTCTGCCCTGATTGTGTATTTCTTAAGGCTAAAGTTTCCAGCAGTGTGGTTTAGTGGGAAAGTCACGGGCTTGGAAGTCAGAGGTCATGGGTTCTAATCCCAGCTTCTTCACTTGTCACCTGTGTGACTGTGGGCAAGTCACTTAACTTCACTGTGCCTCAGTTACTTCATCTGTAAAATGGGGATTAAGACTGTGAGCCCCACTTGGGACAACCTTATTACCCTGTATCTACCCCAGTGCTTAGAACAGTGCTTGGCACATAGAAAGCACTTAACGAATACCATCATTATATACATTCTTGAAAACTTGGCAAGTTGGTAAAATTTCCGTTGGTCAATTTTAGACGTTTTTTAAGAAAACCTGACTGCAAGATTCATTCAGTCGTATTTATTGAGCACTTACTGTGTGGAGAGCACTGTACTAAGCTCTTGGGAAAGTACAATATAGCAATAAAGAGAGACAATCCCTGACCACAGTGAGCCCACAGTCTAGAGGGGGGAGACAGTCATCAATGCAAGTAGGCATCAATAAAAATAAATAAAATTGCAGATATATACCTAAGCTCTGAGGGCGGGTAGAGGAGGGAAGAGCAAAGGGAGTAAGTCAGGCTGACGCAGAAGGGAGTGGGAGATGAGGAAAACTGGGGCTTTATCTGGGAAGGCCTCTTGAAGGAGATGTTTCTTCAGTAAGGCTTTGAGGGGGGAGAGTAATTGTGAGGTGGATTTGAGGAGGGAAGGCGTTCCAGGCCAGAGGTAGGATGTGGGCCAGGTGTCGGCAGCGAGAAAGGTGAAATGGAGGCACAGTGAGAAGGTTAGCACCAGCGGAGCCAAGTGTGCGGACTGGGTTGTAGAAGGAGAGAAGCGAGGTGAGGTAGGAGGGGGCAAGGTGATGGAGAGCGTTAAAGCCAATGGTGAGGATTTTTTGTTTGAAGCAGAGGTGGATAGGCAACCACTGGAGATTTTTGAGGAGGGGGTGACAGGCCCTGAACGTTTCTGAAGAAAGATAACCCAGGCAGCGGAGTGAAGTATGGACCGGAGTGGGAAAGATGATTGCAGATCCTGATACGTTGCTCTAAACGTAGTGAGTGGTCATTAACTGTCCTATTATATAAGTGGCGTCGGCCCTTTGCATCGAGTCAGGGGTTAGATTTGTTTAACCCAATGACGAAAACCAGATTTTGGGAAACTGTATTCTGTTTTGTGGCCTCTGCCAGCCCAGGCCTTCTTCCAAGTTTCCTTGTCTTTAATACTGTGTTTATTTGCAGTATGTGGAAGAAAACCTAGGCGTGATGTCACTGGGCTTCTTGCTCAGCAGTCCTGATGATGCTGTCATCTGGAGGGGGCCCAGAAAAAATGGTGTGTATTACAGTTTTTATCACTTGGCCAGCTTCCTCAGGAACACAAAACTGCTGCGTGTTCTCATCGCTTCTCGGCCTTTTGGCCAAGATCATGTGTAGTATCTGTGCTTATCAGTTTAATATTTGATATGTCCTCAGTATGAGGATGTTGTATTAATTGGATTTTTGGAGTAGGGAGGTGGGTTGGGAGTTTGCTCCGTCTCCAGAGCTTAGAACACTGCTTGCCACATAGCGCTTAACAAATACCATTATTATTATCTCATCCTACTAACTTAAACTTGAAGTTAAACCTTTTCAGGATCTCCCTGCATTTCTGTATTGTTTCATTGTATTTGCCATTCATTGTATTAAAACTCTCGATTTTAATTTAAGTCCTCAAAGAATCTAAGTGGATTTTGCTTCTTTGTTATCCACATAAATCTGGGGTGATATCCTGAAATGCCCGGGGAAGTTATCATTTTTACAGTCGGGAAGCAGAGTGGCCCTAGTGGAAGGGGCTTGGGAGTCAGACAACCTGAGTTCTAATCCCAGAACCGCTGTTCGTCTGCTGTGTGTCTCTGGGCAAGTCGCTTCACTTCTCTGTGCCTCAGTTACCTCATCTATAAAATGGGGATTGAGACCGTGAGCCGTATGTAGGGCAGGGACCATGTCCAACCTGATTATCTTATTTACCCTAGCACTTAGTTTAGTGCCTGGCAAATAGTGAGGGCTCAACAAATACCATTTGTAAAAAAAAAAGAAAGAAGTGCAAGCACATGGGTCAGATGTTTTATGCAAGTCATCTCAAACAATACATTTATTTTAAGCTAATCCTCTGAAATTTGATCTTTTCTAATGAAGGTCATTTGAGAGAGCCCAGTTAGGGAGAATGACCAGTGATAAGCTACTGTGAAAAAGTTACCACAGATAAAATGTCTGTCACAGATAAAACCAGTATTTCCCGTTTACCTTTTATGTTTCATTTTTGTTATGATAGCCAGTACTGCATTTTCTTTTCTGTAAGACTTTTTCAGCAATTGTGCAATAATTACTTCCTCAAGCATCGCTAGGTAAACACCCATAAAAGCATTGGTTTAAAGCTAGTGCTGTGTAACTATTTGCTTTGCGATTTTTTTCTCTCCCTGCCTTTGGAGGTGTTAACTCAGCAGGTGAGAATGAAAGAGACTAGAAAGGTAACTGTGAAAATACATCTTGTAACCCTGGCTACACAAAGCCATTTAGTTTGACCAGGTATGGAATTATTTACTAAAAAACTCCAGGCTCACAAATTACTGGCCCTTCCCCGCCCCCCCCCCCCCCCCCCCCCCCCCAAAATCAAGATGACATTTTAATACTTAAATGTCATAGAAATTCTGAATTTCATGTAAATGAGTTTTACTGATCTAAAATATGTTTCTCAAACTGTGGTCCATAGCCGAAATGCTACTGCCTCTGAGTGAGGAAGAAGGAAAATTGGCATGTTTATACACTGTGGTCATAATCTCTGGCTGAAAATCCAAACCAACCACCTCCATTTTAAGGGACTACAACCTCAACACTTGTGAGGTTGGAACAGTGCTGGAGAATTAGTGGTATTTATTGAGCACTTACTATGCACAGAGGACCGCACTAAGCGCTTGGGAGAGTACAGCGCAAGAGAATTCGCAGGCACGTTCCCTGCCCGTCACAAGCTTTCAGTTTAGAGGGGGAGACAGACATTAGTATGAAAAAATAAGGAATATATAATGTATGATTTAAAGATGCGTGCGATTACATTAATGGGTTAGGAGTGACACATGGTAGTGGTGAGACCTTCGGGAAGGAGATCAACAGGAATGAAGCAGCCGGAGAAGGGAAGATTTCTGGGGACAGAGACCCTCCTTCTTCTTTACCTCTAGAGATGGTCTGTCAGGATTTTTGCCTTACCAGTGTGGGCCTCGTGGGTTCTAATCCCGGCTCGGCCACTCTTCTGCTGTGGGACCTTGGGCAAGTCACTTAACATCCCCGTGCCTCAGTTACCCCATCTGTAAAATGGGGATTGAGACTGTGAGTCCCACGTGGGACAACCTGATTACCGTGTGTTTACCCCAGCGCTTAGAACAGTGCTTGGCACGTAGTAAGCGCTTAACAAATACCATAATAATAATAATAATATTATTATTGCTATTATTAAATTTAAGGACTAGTGACCTGAAGAGATTCCATCAGATCTAAAGCACTGAACTACAACAAGGAGCCCCAAGGCAGGAGGGTTTAAGCCTAAAATAATTTTCTTTTTGGGCCTGGGGGTTTGGGACCCCGCCTGAGCTAACGCTAAGCAGTGTGGCTTAGTGGATAGAGCGTGCGACTGGGAGTCAGAAGGACCTGGGTTCTAATCCCGGCTCTGCCACATGTCTGCTGTGTGACCTTGGGCAAGGAACCTCACTGGGCTTCCATTCCCTCATCTTTAAAATAGGGATTAAGACTGTGAACCCCATGTGGGGCAGGGCCTGTGTCCAACCTGATTAACTTGCATCTACCCCAGCACTTAGAATAGTGCTTCGTACGTAGTAAGCGCTTAACAAGTACCGATATTATTATTAATTAGTGGAAACGAAGAATGTGACTATCATGGTGCATTTTGGAGGCATCTGAAGAGGGGGCGGCTTTCAATCCACGTTAATGATCTTCTTAATGCTGTGTTCTTAAAATTCAGACAATTTTCTGAACTGAAGAGTGCAATTTGAGCCTGATTTTGCATCCTCTCTTTTTAAGGAATGATCAAACAATTTCTTCGTGATGTGGACTGGGGAGAAATCGACTATCTAATTGTAGACACCCCTCCAGGCACTTCAGATGAGCACTTATCAATCGTGCAGTATCTCAGCGCAGCACACATAGATGGTGCAGTACTCATCACCACTCCTCAGGTGACAAAGGAAACTTATTTTTTAAGTAGCCATTGGTCGTTTGCACTAGTGGCAAGTGTACTTCAGTCTCTAAGAAGATTGCTAAGTAGAAAACTGGATTTTCTCCTAGGGTCAAAGCTTTGGTTTGTGTGAATCTTCTAGTCATTTAGAATCAGAGTCTGGATTGATCCAGTTTTTTCTTCAATGTGGTCTTTCTTTGCTTTCTAAGGAATTAACGGTGATTCTGATTTGTCTGTTTCTCAAATTATTTTTATGGTATTTTTATCCCCACAGCATAAACCACCTTAAACCCTCTCCAGGTTCTTCCTGCCACTTGTCAGACTAGGCATCTGGAATTCCTTTGGGTCTGAACAGCATTTATCCAGTACCTAATGTGGGCCAAGAACCGCCCTGGGCCTCTGGGGACCATTCTTGTCTGCTCTGTGTCCTTGGGCAAGTCACTTCACTTCTCTGTGCTTCAGTTACCTCATCTGTAAAATGGGGATTAAGACTGTGAGCCCTATGTGGGACAGGACTACGTCCAACCCAACCTTGTATTTACCCCAGCGTTTAGTACAGTACCTGACACGTAGTAAGCACTTACAAATACCACAATTACTATTATTATTATTACTTTCATTATTATTATAGTAGGAATGATCCTTACCAGGTTACTTCAGGTTTCCTACAGCCTCCACCCATTTTTTGTTCATAAATGTCTAATGGGAAAAATTACCTCAGCTGGAATCCTTTATGTACAGGCTTTTTAAAAAAAACTCATGGAAGGAAAATCATATGGCAGGAATTTGTATTTTACAAAACTTCGATTGCCTTTCAGGCATTGACTAAACAGCTTTTTGCTGGGTTATTGTTTTTTAAGCATGTGTTCTAGTATCCGGGTATAGCAGTGACTGACCAGTATATTTCCAGAAAGGTCCAAATTGGAAAAGTTAGGGATGTCTGCTAGTGTATGTTGGGTCAAGAGGAGCAAACATCAGAGTATTTTTACAGTTACCCTGTAAACTATTGTATTGTACTGTCCCGAGCACTTAGTACAGTGCTCTGCACACAATAAGTGCTCAGTAAATACCATTATCAGACAGCACCCTGGACTAAATGGGCCATATATTGTGACCCAATAACGACATCTAGGTTCTCATCCATTTCTATATTTCTCCTTCCTGGAAAAACTGAAAGGAAAAATCATTCATTCATTCAGCCGTATTTATTGAGCACTTACTGTGTGCAAAGCACTGTACTAAGTGCTTGGAAAGTACAATTTGGCAAGAAATAGGGACAGTCCCTACCCAACGCACATAATCTCTGATCACAGAACTGGTGGCGACCTCATCCTCATGTCATGGAGGAAGTGGAGGGGAAAAAAATCCCCCACCCCAACTAATCCCAGCTATCAGGTGCAATCTGGGCAGACTGCCCGGGGAAGTGGGCAGCCGACCCTCCCTGTCCATGCAGAAGGACTTACAGGGGCGTGGGAGGCTTTTTCTCCTCTTGCAAACATCCCCCGTCCCTGACCTTAGTTCCCAGTAAATATCTTCCCCTCTCCCATCCCCCACTTTGCAAATATTTCCCTCACTCCTCCTCCACACTCATGTCCACTGCAGACATTTCCCTTTTTCCCCTCCCCTGCTCTGCAAGCAAAATCCACCTCTAGACACCCTTCCCCATTGCAACAGTACTGCAAATATCCCCCTTTTCCCCTGATGCAGACACATCCTCTCTTCCTATCTCATGCAGTTTGTGTGTTTATGATGCCCCTGGGCCCCCACCACTGGTCACTGGCCAGTTGGCTGTGTGACCTTGGGCAAGTCACTTAACTTCTCTGTGCCTCAGTTATCACATCTATAAAATGGGGATTAAGACTGTGAGCCCCATGTGGGACTGAATCCAACCAATTACCTTGTATCAACCTCGGCATGTAATACGGTGCCTGGCACATGTAAGCGCTTAACAAATACCACAATTATTATTATTATTATTACAACTACAGGGACTCTGTCTAGCTTGGTTATCTTGTATTTACCCCAGCACTTAATACAGCTCCTGGCACATAGTAAGTGCTTAACAAATGATTATTATTATTAAGAGCCGTCGAGTCATTTCCGATTCATAGCCACTCCACAGCTATACTTTCTCCAGAACGTCCTGCCCTCTGCCGTAATCCACAACCTTTCTAAACTGTTCTTCTGTTATTGTTGAATCGGTCTTTATCCATCTAGCTGCTGGTCTGCCTCTTCCTCATTTTCCCTTGACTTTTCCCAGCATTAGCATCTTCTCCAGAAAATTAACAAATACCATTAAAAAAAAAAAACCCACAGTAAGGGGTATGTGGCTGAACATGCTAAATGCACAGAAAAGCTGGGTGGTATAAAGGATAGTAAGTGCGTAGGAGCCAGTTCCATTGGATTCCAAGAAAAATAGCCTAGTGGATAGAGCACAGGCCTGGGAGACAGAAGGACCTGGGTTTTAATCCCAGCTCCACTTTGTTTCTCTGGGCCTTAGTGACCTCATCTTGAAAATGGGGATTAAGACTGTGAGCCCCATGTGGAACAGGGACTGTGTCCAACTTGATTTGCTTGCATCCACCCTAGTGCGTAATAACAAAATAATAATAATAATAATATCATTTATTAAGCACTTACTATGTGTAAAGCACTGTTCTAAGCGCTGGGGACGTTACAAGGTGATCAGGTTGTCCCACGGGGGGCTCACAGTCTTAATCCCCATTTTACAGATGAGGTAACTGAGGCCCAGAGAAGTGAAGTGACTTGCCCAAAGTCACACAGCAGACAAGTGGCGGAGCTGGGATTTGAACCCATGACCTCTGACTCCAGAGCCCGTGCTCTTTCCATTGAGCCACGCTGCTTCTCCAGGTAATATAGTACCTAGCACATAGTAAGCGCTTAACAAATACCATCATCATTAGCTTGTTAAGGGGGTTGCCTCTCTGGGTTTCCAGGTGTGGAGGCAGACCTATATCCTTCACTCGCATAGCTTTTTGGCCTGGCCTCCCGGCCTCCCTCGTCTCCAAAAAGAACTGACAGTTTACCAGATGACATTCATTCATTCATTCATTCAATTGTATTTATTGAGTGTTTTCTGTGTGCAGAGCACTGTACTAAGCGCTTGGGAAGTACAAGTTGGCAACATATAGAGACGGTCCCTACCCAACAGTGGGCTCACAGTCTAGAAGGGGGAGACAGACAACAAAACAAAATATATTAACAAAATAAAATAAATAGAATAAATATGTACAAATAAGAGTAATAAATACATACAAACATATGTGCATATATACAGGTACTGTGGGGAGGGGAAGGAGTTAAGGCGGGGGGGATGGGGAGGAGGAGGAGAGGAAGGAGGGGGCTCAGTCTGGGAGGGCCTTCTGGAGGAGGTGAGCTCTCAGTAGGCCTTTGACGGGCCTACTGTCTTTTGAACCACTTGTTTTTCTAAGTATGCCTGCCTTTCCCAAGCCCATCATATTTGGTCCACTCTAAACCCCCTCTCTCAAAGCGAAAAGATGGTACAAATGGAGGGATGCTACTTGCTCCATAAAATTCCCATTTAGATGATCAGTATCCTTTGCTCATTATGTTCCCTGGGTGCCCAGTCTGTGCTAAACATGATTTTATGGGTTTGAATTGAATATTTTCATATAGGCATGAGAAGTGTAAAGAACTCGGTCAGATAAAGTCATCGTCATAACACCTATCATCGACCTTTGCTTTTGTCTTTCTTTGATAGGAAGTATCATTGCAGGATGTTCGGAAAGAAATAAACTTCTGTCACAAAGTTTATGTTCCCTGGGTGCCCAGTCTGTGCTAAACATGATTTTATGGGTTTGAATTGAATATTTTCATATAGGCATGAGAAGTGTAAAGAACTCGGTCAGATAAAGTCATCGTCATAACACCTATCATCGACCTTTGCTTTTGTCTTTCTTTGATAGGAAGTATCATTGCAGGATGTTCGGAAAGAAATAAACTTCTGTCACAAAGTAAAATTGCCAATCATTGGCGTCGTAGAGAACATGAGTGGTTTTATATGTCCCAAGTGTAAGGTAAGACCATGAGAGTGTGGCCGTGGGGTTAAAGAAAGTTCTTTGTTATATGATTGAGGAAATCTGTAGTAGGAGTCTTGTTTTCCTGAAGTTGTTGCTACTCTGTGCAGTTTCAGAAAAGTGGGTCAGTGATCAAAATCCTCTATGCTGACTTCATAAATAGACTACTGCTTGGATTTGAAGGAAGATTAGCACAAACCATTTCAGAGAAATTGTGTAAGTTTCAGGTAAATCCAGTTACTATCCTTTTGGAATAAACAAATACTTTCTTCTCTTTTTTAATTTCCTTAGAAAGAATCACAGATCTTTCCTCCAACAACTGGGGGTGCGGAGGTCATGTGCCGGGACTTAAATATCTCCCTCCTGGGAAAGATTCCTTTAGACCCACAGATAGGTGAGTGATTCTGGCAGTACCACAGAAGGCCCTGAGCAAATTTAAAGTGGGTAAGCATGAAAGATTTCACAAATACAATGTAGGTTTACCAATTTAATTTTTACAGGAGTTAAAAAGTTCTTGAGGAAAAATGAGTATCATTGCTCAGAACCCCTCCCCCTGTCAAAAAAAAAAGAAATTTGACATTCTGGTAGATGTCTTCTCTTCATAATTTAATTTCATGTTTCTTCCAGGGAAAAGTTGTGATAAAGGACAATCTTTCTTGGCAGAAGTGCCAGATTCTCCAGCGACAGTATCTTATAGAAATATTATCCAAAGTAAGTGTTTGACTTGAAAGAACGTAAGGGTAGCATCATAAGAGCTATTGGTTGCAGTTTTACACTGAGCTACACTCTTTGATTTTTCTGATAAGTTGTATATTTGTAATACAGACTGGTAAGTGATATCTCCAAGAGTAAAAATAGTAGAATCGTAGAGCAGTATGGTTATCACAAATTGTAATTTGGAAGCTGGTGGGGGCGGTGGTTAAGTACTTGGGGTTTATGCTATATGCTTGATTATCCCAATAAGTCATGATAAATGAGGTGAAGGAGGGAAACGTTACAATGGTAGGAGCAGGTGGAATTAAAACCGTGTCAATAATGCTTTTGTTTTCCTCCTGTCTATACTTTCTCATTCTAGGAATTCAAGATTTTTGTGGCCTTCACAGTTCACAAGAGAAGTCTCTGTAACCCACCAACCCTGAATTAAATGGGCAAAATAATACCAGTGGTACTTAAGCACTTACTCTGTGCCAGTTACTGAACTGCGGAAGATACGAAATAATCAGGTCAAACACAGTTCTGAACATAAACTACAACCATTTTGATTTAACCGGTCGGAGTGAAAACCAAACCAAAAACCATCTTTGAGAATTTTAATCAATAATCAAGACTGAAAAATGGAAATTAAGCACAGATGTAAATTTAGCTCAACTCCAGTTTGAATTCACTTTATCCAAAGACTCACTAGTTTTCATATTTTCACTACAATACTTTTATATAAGGCACTGTCTGATAGATGGGTGCCATTTTAAAAATAAATATTTTCTCTTCAAAACCCTGGCTTCCGGGGACGTACAGTGATGGAAAAACAAGAAGTGACCATTTGCTTTCTCCCCAAAGGAACGGGTCTCCATTTGTCTTTTATTCTCTCTGAAGTGGCCTGTGAAAAGAACCAACAAGGTGAAAAGTTTTGCTGAAATAGATTTTTCTGTTAGTACATTAAATTACATTAAGCCTAAACTCTTAAGGGCTACAAAGTTGAAGTTTATATAGAATCTGATAAAGCTACCTGCTTTTGCTGGCCCTGGATACGCCTACAGGAAATCCAGTTTTAACCCTGAGAATGAGTGCTTAGCTCGCTATGTGACAGACAGGGTTATGAACTACTAATAATTACAATTACAGTGGGATAAGAGCCTCACAATCGGCTCACAATCACATTCGGGATTGTGAATCCCGATTCACAACTGGGGATCAGCTAGAGAGTTACCATAAAAAGCAATCCACCAATACTTTTAAGTTGGAGATGTGCAACCTTGTTTAAAAAATGTGATCATTTACAGTTAAGTGAAATACGCTCACTACAAATCAAAACAGAAATCAACCTTTCTGCTGAGGAAGGGGAACGGAGGCAGACCATGTCAAAGGGTTTAATTTCAATAACTAGTATATTGGGAAACTAATGTGAAAAAAAGCACTAACTGGATTCAGAACTTGTATGTAGCCCTTCGCACAAGAAAAAAACGGCATCGTACCTTTAATGACATCTCAGCTAGTGCGAATGTATTTCCATTCCCTTCTGAAAGTCATCTTGACATTCCTAGAAGAGATGGAAAGGCAGAGATCTTCACATAATGGTAGGACTCCCCCAACAAAATGTCTGCTTGGTGCTCACAGTAGTCTGAGGGAATGCCAAGTGCCAACAAGCTGAATTTCTTTCTTTACCTACACTTTTTCTGCCACTGTGAATCATTTAGAAGATGCAGACAAACCGAAAGTCTTCATTTTTGCTACAAACTAGCACTGAGAACCTGTTCGGTGGGGCAGGTTCTATGGTTGACAGAGCTTTGTAATATAAATAAGTCTCGACCACGTATGAGGCCGTGCCTCATTTGAGTATATTCCCAAGCGTGGCCAGTGGCCAAACGGGTCCCCTGGCTATGTGGAAACTTAGGCGATCCAAACCAGAAGAGTCCCGGCAGCCAGGGTCACCCGTGGCCTCTGCCGATGGAAACTTGCTTCCGCTGCTAGTGTTGTATTTATAAATCTGGAATGTTTCCATTCACTGTGTTTACACGTGGTTTTAAATTTTGATGCTACTAAACTTTTGGACTAGGATCTGTCAGAGGGTTGAGGCAGTGTCTTCAGCTCTAGGAATGAAGAGCAGATTTCTTGACTACAATATTTTCAAGCTTCATTCTGTTATTCATCATAACCTGGTGAAATTCTGTGGTCAAAATGAGAAAGATTTTTTTCATGATCTTCCAGGTATTTTACGGGGAATGTGAATCTGCTAATACCAATTCTTATTTTTGAGCTTTCCTGTTAACATGTCAAATACTTTGAAGCAGCAGGGATCAACACACACTACTACTAATTTGGCTTGTGTAGAAATCAATCAACGGCATTTGAGTGCTTACTGCGTGCAGAGCACTGTACTAAGGAACAGAATGATCCCTGCCCTCAAGGAGCTTACAATTTAGTGGACCTTAGTTCTCCTTTTATTGCCAAAGCACTCCCCATTATTTCAATTTAGTCATCGAAACATCCCTGAAAAGTAGGGAAACGGAGAGCAGGTATTATTATACCCATTTTCCAGATAACGATAATAATAATAATGGCATTTATTAAGCGCTTACTATGTGCAAAGCACTGTTCTAAGCGCTGGGGAGGTTACAAGGTGATCAGGTTGTCCCGCAGGGGGCACACAGTCTTAATCCTCATTTTACAGATGAGGTAACTGAGGCCCAGAGAAGTGTCTTGCCCAAAGTCACACAGCCGACAATTGGCAGAGCCAGGATTTGAACCCATGACCTCTGACTCCAAAGCCCGTGCTCTTTCCACCGAGCCACGCTGCTTCTTGTGGAGAAATTGAGAAACTCAGATGGAGAAACTGAGACACGGGGAGGTTTGTCCAGCAGGCGAAGGGCAGAGCCGGGTCCCCTCTAGACTGTAAGCTAATTGTGGGCAGGGAATGTATCTGTTTATTGTATTGTACTCTCCCAAGCGCTTAGTACAGTGCTCTGCACACAGTAAATGCTCAATAAATACAAGTAAATGAATGAATCCAATTTCCAGTACTGTACTTTTTCCACTGTGCCACACTACCTTGCCAGGATCCCGCACTAGCTCCCCTCGTGTCACAGAAGAACCTCCATCCTCACCTATCCTGTACCTCCCCAGAGGGACGAAAAGAAGCAGCTGCAGATTGGTGTCACCTCCACAAAACCTCGGGACGCCTGTGGCGCAGGTTGTGACTATGACCTCTGAGCCCTGCGGAGCCAGAAATTCTGCTCCTCTAGCCCCTGTACCTTACTGATCTTTGTATCTGTCTTTACGTTGTCTTCGTGTTTTCTTTCATCTCTCCTCATACATCTGTCATCAGTCTCTTCTCACCCTTTTTTATTTTGAGATTGGGAGCCCCCAAGGAACAGGGACCAAGATGGTGTCTAATTCCCATGTGGGTATCCTTTCCTAGTGCTTAGTAATAATGATAATAATAATAATGGAATTTATTATGCGCTTACTATGTGCAAAGCACTGTTCTAAGTGCTGGGGAGGTTACAAGGTGATCAGGTTGTCCCGCAGGGGGGCTCACAGTCTTAATCCCTATTTTACAGATGAGGTAACTGAGGCCCAGAGAAGTGAAGTGACTTGTCCAAAGTCACACAGCTGACAAGTGGCGGAGCCGGGATTTGAACCCATGGTCTCTGACTCCAAAGCCCGTGCTCTTTCCATTGAGCCACTCTGCTTCTCTAATAGTACAGTGCTCGACCTACAGTAAGTGCTTAATAAATACTATTACTTCTACTAGGGACACTGTCTGACCTGATTTTCTTGTATCTATCCCCATGCTTAGTACAGTGCTTGGCCCATGGTAGCACGTAGATCCCATAATAATTCAGTTCAATTATATTGAGTGCTTATTGTGTGCAAAGCACTCTACTAGTACAATATAACAGAAATATTCTTGCCCATTACCAGCTAATCATAATTATATTAACAAGCATCATTCCAATGGGAAGACTGTTCAGGCTTATGGCATTTTGTCCCAAGACATCACTTCCAGGTATAATCTGTGCTGCCCCAACCACCAATCTGCTGTGTGACCCTGCTGTGTCACCTAACCTCTCTGTTCCAGTGCCCCTAACATAGTGCAGGCAGGGCTAGAGTTGAAGGCTGTGGGCAATGAAACGTCAGTTTTTTTCTAACACATAGAATCATCATCAATCGTATTTATTGAGCACTTACTGTGTGCAGAGCACTGTACTAAGCGCTTGGGAAGTACAAGTTGGCAACATATAGAGACAGTCCCTACCCAGCAGTGGGCTCACAGTCTAAAAGGAGGAGACAGAGAACAAAACCAAACATACTAACAAAATAAAATAGAATAGATATGTACAAGTAAAATAAATAAATAGAGTAACAAATATGTACAAACATATATACATATATACAGGTGCTTGTTGGGCTGGTTGACGTCTTAACCGTTTGGAGACTATGGCATAATGTGGCAGGATAGAGTTACAGCACACGAACAACTATTTTCCACTTACCCTCCGAAACATCGTTTGGGACAGAAACCTTGAAGTTACTTTGATGATGCTTTTCTGACCTCCTAGTTTACAGTGGATGTAGCCGTACAGATTAGCCGTTTGAAGGGAGATTCCAGCTATGACCAGAGCCTATAATCAAACAAAAGGTTTTAAAATAAAAGGTTTAAAAATTAAAAAAAACTGAAAGTACTCTAGGGTTCCTACTAAATATTCATTAAACTTCTATCCCCATTTTTTTACTCTTTAGGGTTAGGTCTTGTTGATTCAATGTGCTACTTCTGAAGTATAAGGTAAGCAAGTTGAACTTTGTTTCCCATAGAGAAACTGGTCCAGAGCAGAGTTGGAATTTTTGTCTTATGTGGTCGAGTCGTTTCAGACCCATAGCGACGCCATGGACACATCTCTCCCCGAACACCCCGCCTCCATCTGCAATCGTTCTGGTAGTGTATCCATAGAGTTTTCTTGGTAAAAATGCAGAAGTGGTTTACCATTGCCTCCTTCCGTGCAGTCGGCTTGAGTATCAACCGACCCCTCAACCCTCTCCCATGTCATTGCTGCCCAGCACAGGGGAGTTTTGACTTGTAGCAGATTGCCTTCCACTCATTAGCCACTGCCCAAGCTAGGAATGGAATGGGTATGCCTCTGCTTGACTCTCCCTCCCATAATCGAGACTGGTAGAGTCCTGGAAACTCTCCAGGTGTGACCCTGAGAGGGGAGAGCTGGAATACTAAATTGTATTTCTAAATCATTCCTTTGGCTCGATATTTTGGAAACCGCAAAGTTAAATCAGGATTTTTTTTATGCCTTACCAGCCACTTTAGCTTTAAGGAGAATAAAGTGCTAAAAAAGAACACCGTCCATATCATTGGACAAATAATCAGGCCCAGCCAAAAAATTCTAGCTTCAGCTTCTGTGGAGGCAGTATTATGTGAAGAGACCTGGAAGGAGAACAAAAGATCTAAACATTGAGATGTTTAAAAGTTAACAATGATTCTACTACGTACTAGGCAAAGACCAGTACAATTCCAGCAGGAGAGTCTTGTGCAAGACAGGAATTAGATTGCCTAATAAATCATATTTGTTGAATGCTTACTTTGTGCAGGGCACATGTATTTTGTTAATGATGTGCATATAGCTTTAATTCTAATTGTTCCGACGATTTTGACACCTGTCTGCATGTTTTGTTCGTCTCCCCCTTCTAGACTGTGAGCCCGTTGTTGGGTAGGGACCATCTCTATATGTTGCCGACTTGTACTTCCCAAGCGCTTAGTACAGTGCTCTGCACACAGTAAGCACTCAATAAATAAGATTGAATAAATGAAGTGCTTGGGAGAGTGTGACACAACAATATAACAATCCCTGCCCACAATGAGGGGAGGCAGACATTAATATAAATAAGTAAATTACAGCATTGGGGGAGGCAAATAAAGGGAGCAAGTCAGGGTGACACAGAAGGGAGTGGGAAAAGAGGAAATGAGGGTTTAGTCAGGGAAGGCCTCGTAGGGGAGGTGTGCCTTCAATGAGACTTTGAAGCGGGGGAGAGTAATTGTCTGTCAGATATGAAAATGGAGGGCATTCCAGGCCAAAGGCAGGGCGAGGGGAAAGTGATGAGATAGATGAGGACAAGGTGCAATGAGTAGGTTGGCATTAGAGGAGCAAAGTGTGCGGGCTGGGTTGTAATAGGAGAGTAGTGAGGTGAGGTAGGGGGAAAGGTGTTTGCTTTAAAGCGGATGGTAAAGAGTTTGTTTGATGCCCCCTGCCCTACCTCCTTCCCCTCCCCACAGCACCTGTATATATGTTTGTACAGATTTATTACTCTATTTTGCTTGTACATATTTACTATTCTATTTATTTTGTTAATGATGTGCATCTAGCTTTACTTCTGTTTATTCTGATGACACTTGTCCACATGTTTTGTTTTGTTGTCTGTCTCCCCCTTCTAGACTGTGAGCTCATTGTTGGGTAGGGACCGTCACTTTATGTTGCCAACTTGTACTTCCCAAGTGCTAAGTACAGTGCTCTGCACACAGTAAGTGCTCAATAAAGACGATTGAATGAATGAATGAATGAATGGGCAACCACTAGAGGTTCTTGAGGACTGGGGAAAAACAGATCGAATATTTTTGTAGAAAAATAATCCAGGCAGCATACCCTTTTTCCTCTCCTCCTCCCCATCCCCCCACCGCCCTGCCTCCTTCCCCTCCCCTCAGCACCTGTATATATATTTGTACAGATTTATTACTCTATTTTACTTATACACATTTACTATTTTGTTAATGATGTGCATATAGCTTTAATTCTGTTCTGATGATTTTGTCTACACGTTTTGTTTCGTTGTCTGTCTCCCCCTTCTAGACTGTGAGCCTGTTGTTGGGTAGGAACCGTCTCTATATGTTGCCGACTTGTACTTCCCAAGCGCTTAGTACAGTGCTCTGCACACAGTAAGTGCTCAATAAATATGACTGAATGAATGAATGGAGCAGGGAGACAGGAGGCAGAGAGGTCAGCAAGGAGGCTGATATAGTTATTAAGGCAGGATAGGATAAAAACATGAATTAATCAGGATGGAGAGGAAAGGATGGATTTTAGCAATGTAAGGAAGGTTGAGCCAACAGGATTTAGTGACTGATAGATTGGATTTGTGGGTTGAATGAGAGAGAGGAGTCAAGGACAATGCCAAGATTAAAGGCTTGTGAGACAGTAAGGACGGTGGTGCTCTCTACAGTGATGGGAAAGTCGGGGAGGACAGGGCTCGGGTGGGAAGATAAGGAGTTCTGTTTTGGACACGTTAAGTTTGAGGTGATGGCAGGACATTCAAGTAGAGATGTCTTGAAGGCAGGAGGAAATGCAAGACTGCACAGAGGGAAAGAAATCAGGACTGGAGGTGAAGATTTGGGAATCATCGGTATAGAGGTGGTAGATGAAGCCGTGTGAGTGAATGAGTTCTCCAAGGGAGTGAGTGTAAATGGAGAATAGAAGGGGACCCAGAACTGAATCTTGAGGGATGCCCACAGTTAGGGGGTGGGAGGCAGGGCAGGAGCCCATGAAAGAGACTGAGAATGAGTGGCCAAAGAGATAGGAGAACCAGGAGAGGACAGCATCAGTGAAGCTGAGGTTGGAGAATGTTTCCAGGAGAAGCGGGTGGTCGACAGTGTCAAAGGCAGCTGAGAATTCAAGGAGGATGAGGATGGAGTAGGGGGCCACTGCATTTGGCAAGAAGGAGATCATTTGTGACCTTTGAGAAGGTGGTTTCTGTGGAGTGAAGGGGACGGAAGTCCGATTGGAGGGGGTGAAGGAGAAATTAGAGGATCTGCATAAGCCACAAGGCATGCAAACATGAAGCTAACACACAATTTTACGTTTCCTTCCTTAATGGTCTGCGTGAACAAATCACTAAAAACAAGGTGGTTCTGATTTTTTAAATACCTTTTTAGCTTCAAAAATCCAGTGGCTTTTTCCATCTTCATCTATCTGGTTCCACCAACGCAAACCCACCAAAAGTCTTCCTGTTACATTCTAATGCAGTACACAGCAATGGAAATAGAAGGTTTAGCAGTGATGCAGGTCACTTTTCTATTTAGTTAACCAGTTGACATTGGCAAGCAAACTATGGAATCCACAGTGACTCAAACTTGGCAGAAAGAGAATAATGCATACAGAGTTCATAGTAATATCTTAAAAGCCTTCATTTAATTGAACTGAATGACAGAATATGTTAAGATAGACAGACTCCCATCATGTGACATGTATACAAGAATATCAGATACTTGGTGGTGACACAGAAGAGACACCTCACTAAGTTACACATTCACAAATAGGATGGTAATTATTAAAAAATAAGAAATCAGAAATGTCAATTTTAATAGTTTGATAGTGTTTCCAAATTGCCACATTTAACACCAATGTATAGCAAAGTCAAATTATTCAACTTACTAAATAACTACTTTTACAGTTCGTTCAGCCAATCAGAATGTGAGCAAGTATACTTCGTAATTACTCATTCAAACAGTTTCTTACCTTCACAGACCAAAAGTCAAAGGACAGAAGGAGAAGAATAGTGACAAAACAGGCAACAAAGCTTTTGCTGAACCAGTCACAGAACAAGTAGGTGACAATAGCACTCACTCGGAAAAAGAGGTGGAAAAAGGTGGCCAGTGGATGCCTAGGAAAACAATCCAGAACACTTAGTAATTTTTGCAGGTAAAATGAGGCAGTGGGTTAATTTAGTGTCTTAAAATTAGCATCAGCCTGCTAGATGTGATATTTTTGGAGCAGGTATCCTCTGAGACATCTCAGGAAGAGCAGAAAAACTTACCAGACGGTCGCTTCTTTCGGTTAAGTGATTCAATTCCTTCCGACGGACAGGAAGGCTTTAATGCAAGCTTCAGTAACAGCACCCTCATTACTAGAGGTGGCTAGGGATAACATGAGAGGCCTGGGTGCTGCCCATTTTGTAGGTCAAAATGGTTTTGCCACATATTTTGTAAAGCAATCATGTAGTTGGCCTGAAATCTAGCAATATTTTAAATGAACTGGGACAAGGTCACCTCTCAATACCAGCTCTGGCAGGGATGGCTTCCTCCCCATCTCTCTATTATCTGTGTGTGTGTGCTATTTAAGTGCTTACTGCATGCCAGGCAGTGTACTAAGCGCTGCTGGGATAGACACAAGCCCATCAGGTTGGACGCAGTCTGTGTCCCACATGGGGCTCACAGTCTTAATCCCCATTTTACAGATGAGGGAACTGAGGCACAGAGAAGTGAAGTGACTTGCTTAAAGCCAAACAGCTGATAAATGGTGGAGCTGGGATTAGAACTCACAACCTCTGACTCCCAAACCTGTGCTCTTTCCACTAAGCCACGCTGCTTCCCTACAGATAGCAGAGAGCTGCGTATTAATTTCTAGAGTGTGCACCAGGTGAGGGCTCAAAAATATCTGATCGTGAATTGAGTCATTGTAGAATTACAAAATATTACTGGTACTTCTAAAAGAGAAGAAATGGGGTAGTAAAGGTAACACAGCTGTAAAATTGAGAATAGCTTTAGTTACTCATGGAGTGAATATGGCAAAGAGAACAATCTAAAGGATTGTGTGAAGCTGGGCTTTTATCCAACTGGATAAAAGAGGGAGGGAGGAGAGCAAAATATAGTCTAATTTAAATGCCTAAAAGAAACAATAATAATAGTAATGGTATTTGTTAAGCGCTTACTATATGCCAAGCACTGTTCTAAGTGCTGGGGTAGATACAGGGTAATCAGGTTGTCCCACGTGGCGCTCACAGTCTTAATCCCCATTTGACAGATGAGGTAACTGAGGCACAGAGAAGTGAAGTGACTTGCCCAAAGTCACACAGCTGATAAGTGGGGGAGCCGGGATTAGAACCCATGACCTCTGACTCTCAAGCCCATGCTCTTTTCACTAAGCCACGCTGCTTCTCTGACTTTTCATCATTTACACTGATGTCTGTTCAATCAATCAATGGTATTTATTAAGCGCTTACTGTGTGCAGAACACTGTACTAAGCACTTGGGGGACTGCAATATCATAATATAACAGTCATTTCCTGCCCTGTTTACAACTCCTGTCATTGAACAACGTGGGGTCACACAGCCAACAAATTCACCAGATTAAGTAGCGCTAACTACAGCCTCCGCTTAAGCAGAAGGGAGTTGGGTAGCAAAGAGTCGCTCAGCCGAGTCAGGGAAGGATGGGCCAGTTGGAGAACCGAAGAGCAAATCATCAGGTCAGGAATTCATGGCCCAGGTTGAGCCGGGATTGGCTATAAACCCGGTACCCAGATGGGAGATGAGTGAAAATTAATTCATCGGTTTGAATCCAGGGCGGCAACAACTCTCCATTAGGGTACATAGAGGGGAACCCTGCCTGCTTTTTTCTGGTGCCGATGATTGGTTTGATCAGTGGTTGGGCGGAAGGCTTTAAAAGTGTGTTGTCTGATTCATTCAATCATTTATTGAGCGCTTATTGTGTGCAGAGCACTGTACTAAGTGCTTGGGAAGTACAAGTTGGCAACATGTAGTTTCAATTGATGTTTCAATTTGGAAGACGTTATGAGTCAACAGTCAAATATTAAGTATTATTATTACTATTCCAAAGGAGGAGGAGCTGATGAACCCAACAGTGGGTCACATTATTTCGACTACGGATTAGAACAGTTAGTCTACTGGGTTTTCATTCATTCATTTTTTCAACTGGATTTTCTGAGCACTTAGTGCATGCACAGCACTGTTCTAAGTGCCTGGGAAAGTACAACACAACAATAAACAGTGACATTCCCTGTCCACAACAAGCTTTCAAGTCTGGGATTACATTCTCTCCAGTGAAGAGCTGCTCTCTGAAGTCCACTAATATTTCCTATAACTCCAATTTTGTGTTTGGAAAACACCATGTAATGTGAAGCCATACTTTATGAGTTACTGAGTCAAATGAGAACTAAAGGATTAGGTTCTTGATGTCTCAGATTTTCCCTAACTTTTTTAAAATGCTGAAAAATGTTAAATTGAAATTTATAATTTGGACAGTTCTTACACCCTCTAGCTCTCGAAGGAATGCAGATTTTCATTTAAAAACAGCAAGCTGTTAGATCAGCTTTTTCATCCCTTCTCTGTGTACATACTCATCTCTGTGTGGATTTGTGTTGAAGTTAGTTTTACCAGCATGCTGGCAGTTTGGAGGGAGAGGTGGGACAGACAAAATCCGGAGATGTTGTGAAAGGTAGAACCTGCAGGATTTGGGGATCGACTAAATGTCCAGGTTGAGAGACAGAGAGGGAAGGGGTCAAGGATTATGCCACGGTTGCGGCTTTGTGAGACAGGGAGAATGGTAGTACTGTCAACAGACATGGGAACATCATGAGGAAGATAGGGTTTGGAAAAGAAGATGAGGAGTTCTGGTTGGAACATGTTAAGTTTTAGGTGTCAGCAGGACATTCGTGTAGATACGGCCTATATGTATCTTATGAGGAGGAAATGTGAGATTGTAGAAGAGAGGGATCAATCGATTTAAGAGTAATCTGCTTAGAATGATAGCTGAAGACATGGGAGCTCTTCGGTTCCGTTAGGGAGTATATTGTACTCTCCCTAGCTCTTAGTACAGTGCTCTGCACACAGTAAGCACTCAGATACAATTTAATGAATGGAGTGAATGAATGGAGTGGGTGTGAATGGAGAATGGAAGGAGACTTTGAGGGACCCTCCAAACTGAGGGACACAGGGAGGGAGAGAAAGAGGAAGAATCTGCAAAAGAATGTCCAGAAAAGTAAAAGGAGAAGCAGGAGTGGACAATGTCAGAGAAACCAAGGTTTGATTGCATTTCCAAGAAAAAAGGGTGGTCAATCATTCGATCAGACTTAATGAGCACTTACCATGTGCACAGCACTTTACTAAGCACTTGGGAGAATACAACACAGCTGGTGGACATAATCCCTACCCTCAAACAGCTGACAGACTAGATGGGGAGAGAGACATTAAAATAAAGGGGAAATAGGAGCATTTAAGGGTGTGTACCTAAATGCTGTGAGGGTGAGGGGAGACTATCAAGTGCTTAAGGGGTACATATCTATGTGCAAAGGTGAAGCAGAAGGGAAAGAGAATGGAAAAAATGAGGGTTTAATCAGGGAAGACCTGGAGATTCGATTTTAGAAGAATTTTGAAGTTGGGGAGAGTGGTGGCCTATCAGATATATAGGCAGAGGGAGTTCCAGGCCAGGGGGAAGATGCGGGCAAAGGGTCAGCAGCGAGACAGGTGAAATAGATGGAGTAACAGTAAGTAGGTTGATGTTAGAGGGGCAAAGTGGGAGGTTGGTGAGATAAGGTGGGAGGGGGTGAACTGTTTGAGTGCCTCAAAGCTGATGGTAAGGAGTTTGATGTAGACGTGGATGGGCAGCCCCTGATGGTTGATGAGCAGTGGGAAGACACGGGCTGAATGTTTTTTCACAAAAATGATCTGGACACCAGAGTGAAGTGAGGACTGGAGTGGGGAGAGAGGAGGCAAGGAGGTCAGCAAGAAGGCTGATGCAGTAGTGAGCATGGTAGCAGTCTGGCTGAACCAGGAATGGTGGATTCTAAAGATGCTCTCATTATCACTGGTATTTATTGATAATTTACGAAGAGTACAAGCACTCGGAAAGAGTACAACATAGTTGCTAAACATCTTCCCGGCCCACAACAAGATGCTATGAAGGTAAAACTGACAGGATTTAGTGACATTAAGTACGTGGGTTGAATGAGAGAGGAGTTGAGGATAATGCCATGGTTATAGGCTTGAGAGACAGAAGGGTGGCGTTGTCTACAGTGATGAAAAGTCACAGAGAAGTCACAGGGTTTGGGTGGTCCACAGTGTTAAAAGTGGAAGAGATGTTGAGGAAGATTAAGACAAGAATCTGTTAGATTCGGGGAGGAGGCGGTCATTGGTGAATGCACAGAGAGCAGTTTCAGTGGAGTGAAGGGATTGAAGAGGGAACTGAAGGAGAGGAAAAGGAGTTAGACATGAATGGTAGAAGGGGGATGAGGTGACAGGTGATTCAGTGAGGTCAAGGGAGTTTCTTTAAAGGTAAGGGATATGTGGCTACATTTGAAAGTGGAGGGGTAGGAGTCGCTGGAGAGTGAGCAGTTGAGGAAGCAATATGACCTAGTGGAAAGAGCGTGGGCCTGGAAACCAGAAGACCTGGGTTCTAATCCTCTCTCTGCCACTTGTCTGCTGTGTGACCTTGAGCAAGACACTTCACTTCTCTGTGCCTCAGTTATCTCATCTGTAAAATGGGGATTAAGACTGTAAGCCCCATGTGCTACATGGGCTAACCTTGTATCTACCCCAGCACTTAGTATAGTGTTTGGCACCTAATAAGCACTTACATACCATTTAAAAAAAAGGCAGTCAGGGAGGGAAGAAGGGATAGGGTCAGACCTAGGTAGAGGGAGTAGATTTTGACAGAGGTGAAAAAATTTCCTCTTGAGAGATGGAGAGGAAGGATAAGAGAGTGGAGGGGTGATACCAGGGGGCCGGGGAGGTGATCCAAGTGGAAAACAGAATGTGCTCAACGATTGTTGACATCTTTCTTACCGGCACATATCACAGTTAAATGGTAAATTTGAAAGCAACAGTGCAGAGCCAAAGCACACTACTTCAGTTCCACGCTTGGAAGGAGGCAAAGCAGGAAGCACAGTATGGGCATCGAGAAACTATTCTGGGGAGTCCGAAGAAGTCGAGGGGCTGGGAGAGGCAAATATCAACTGATCATTAAAACTGCCCTGGGTACATTACCGCTTCACAAAATTCCACTTGAATACTATTAACTAGCCACAGTCTTCAAAAGAAGGCCCTAACCGACACCGAGTGTTCCTGTGGTTTAGCCACAGCTGAATAGCATAAATCCAGAGCTGGATTTTCACCGTTGCAATGGTCAGGTGTTCTGGGCCTTTTGTCTTGAGGGATCCCGACTAGTCATGCCCACAGATATTGGCCACCTCAGGCCAAGATCCTCACGGAAGCAGTTTGACCTAGTGGATACAGCATGGGCCTGGAATTCAGGAGGTCGTGGGTTCTAATCCTGGTTCTACCACTTGACTGCTATGTGACCTTGGGCAAGTCACTTCACTGTGCCTCAGTTTCCTCATCTGTAAAATGGAGATTGAGACCGTGAGCCCCGCAAGGGACAGGGACTGTGTGCTTGTATCCATCCCAGTGCTTAGTACAGTGCCTGGCACATAGTGAGTGCTTAACAAATACCAC
This sequence comes from Tachyglossus aculeatus, assembly GCF_015852505.1. Classification (NCBI taxonomy): domain Eukaryota; kingdom Metazoa; phylum Chordata; class Mammalia; order Monotremata; family Tachyglossidae; genus Tachyglossus; species Tachyglossus aculeatus. Next base: position 76,052,666 of record NC_052086.1, read on the forward strand.
AATTATTATTACTCTTCTCTGTGCCTCAGTTACTTCATGTGTAAAATGGGGATTAAGACTGAGACCCAGATGGGACAGGGACTGGGTCCAACTCGATTTGCTTGTATCCACACCAGCGCTTAGTACAGTATGCACTTAGCAAATACCACAATCATTATTGCAATGCTTTACTTTTGCCTTGCCACTCTAACTGGCCCTAAGCCAAGAAGCCATTCTGCTCCTGGGATCTGAGTGACTCAGAGTCAACTAAAGCAGGGTAGTGAAAGTCAAGGAATTTCTGTTCCTCCAACTCTCCTCATCCCACCTGTCTGCTCTCTAACTCAGCCACTTGAGGGGCCCCCACTTGAGCCCCACTATAGAACCCTCCCCTGTACTGGGCAGCAGTGGCATGGGAAAGAGTCGAGGGCAGAGATTCAAGTTTATTGCGCGGAAGGAGGCAATAGTAAACCGCTTCCGTAATTTTTCAAGAAAACTCTATGGATACGCTACCAGAACATTTGCAGATGGAAGTAGTATGTTCTGGGAGAGATGTGTTCCTGGCGTTGCTATGTAGTGTTGCCACATATTAAATCCATCACCAAATCCTGTTAGTCCCACCTTCACCACATCGCTAAAATCCACCCTTTCCTCTCCATCCAAACTGCTACCACGTTAATACAATCCCTCATTCTGTCCTGCCTAGATTACTACATCAGCATCCCTGCTGACCAACCTCCTGCCTCTCCCCACTCCAGTCCATACTTCATTCTGCTGCGTGGATCACCCTTCTACAGAAACATTCAGAACATTACACTCCCCTCCTCAAAAATCTCCAGTGATTGCCTATCCACCTCCGAATCAAACAAAAACTCCTCACCATTGGCTTTAAAGCACTCCATCAACTTGCCCTCTCCTACCTCATCTTCCTTCTCTCCTTCTACAACCCAGCCCACACACTTTGCTTCTCTGGTGCTATCCTTCTCACTATGCCTAGATCTCAACCATCTCACCCACCGACCCCTGGCCCACGTCCTGCCTCTGGCCTGAAATTCCCCACCTCCTCAAATCTGCCAAACAATGACTCTCCCTCCACTTCAAAGCCTTATTGAAGGTACATCTCCTACAAGAGGCCTTCTCACACTAAGCCCCACTTTTCCTCATCTCCACTCCCTTCTGCATCGCCCTGACTTGCTCCCTTTGCTCTTCCCACCTCTCCCAGCCCCCCAGCATTTATGTATAATCTGTAATTTGATTTATTTATATTGATGTCTGTTTATTCGTATTGATGTCTGTCTCCTCCCCTTCCCACCCTCCAGACTGTGAGCCGTTGTGAGCAGAGATTATCACTATTGTTATATTGTACTTTCCCAAGCACTAACTACAGTGCTCTGCACACAGTACTTATTAATACGATTGAAGGAATGAATTAATCCATTAAGCCATGCTGCTTAATGATCAGAAACTCCCTCTTGCCCCACCACTTAGTGGATTTTTAAAAGAGACCTTACCACAAACAACATTCCTGAGCATCAACTGGCGGAAGAGCATATAATAGGCAATGTAAAAATTACAAAAGAAAAATATGTCATGGCCTTTGCCTGTGAGACGTTTACCAGCATAGGTGCTTTAAAGAAGGAAGTGAAATCCTTTAAAGAGCCTTATCGCGGTTGGGAATTGGTAAAGCTTATATGATTAGTTTCTAAATTTCCCACTTTATAAACAAATGAATCACTGAAAAAATCTGAAAAATTAAATATGAAGAATTTGCTAATGAAATTAATTTTCTTTCAACTTTCCAAAATGATACAAAACACCAGTAAACATTACTAGCAGAGAAAAGATGAATACAAAAACACCCTGACAGGTATTTATTCTATTTTGTAAATTGCTTGAAAAAGGTAAATGTTGGTTGTAAAAGTAAATGCACAGGTTGTAGCTAGGCATTCATCCAGCAAAAACAATTTACCCACATGCCAAGAGTGGAGTGACACACTAAGGACAAAAGAGACATAGATATTTCTTAATGTTGGAAAAAAAAAAGCTGTGGCACTTTAAAACAAGAACTTCAGTAAATTACTAAATGTTGGGAGTTCTTGTTAAGTGAAATGCCCAAAGTTAGATACCCCTCCCTCCATTAGACCACTACCTCCTTCTGGGAATTGGTTTTCCCATTTTAAAATATTCATTCATTCATTCAATCGTATTTATTGAGCACTTACTGTGTGCAAGGCACTGTACTGAGCACTTGGGAATTTATTGAAAGGCCATCCTGAATGGTCAGAATAGCCATCGGACAATTTGTGCTGTTGGGATACAGAGAAAGGAAGAGTAGAAAGAAACTGTCCCCCAGTCCGTTCAATCCTATTTTCTGTTTTTTTTTCTGTTCGTTTCTAGTATATAACTCATTTTAATTCTCACAAAGAACTATTAGTAATAAGAATGTGGTGATTAGGGAAGGAAGTCTGTCCTCTTATTTACTTCTTCCTTCAGACTTTTATTATGCAGAACTTTGATCAGAAACTTAAGCTTGCATTTTTTCTAACTAGCTCAGAAATACCCTGTAAGTATTCTCATTTGATCAAAAATTAAAACAATGAAGACTCCTTTACAAAGCTGAACTTATTTCTGTTGTTTCTAAATAGAGACATGGATTTCTTCATGTCAGTTTGAGACTGACCCTTTTTACTTGTGTATTTTGTTTTGTTGTCTGTCTCCCCCTTCTAGACTGTGAGCCCATTGTTGGGTAGGGACCGTCTCTAGGACTGTGTCCAACCCGACGTCTTGGATTTTACCCCCAGCACTTATTACAGAGCCTGGCACAAAATAAGCGCTTAACAAATGCCATGAAAAAAGTCAAAATGAATCATCCAAGTGTTCAACAAAGCAGCTTCACAAAGCTGACATGCCAACCGAGAAATGGGAGAATGATAATAATAATAATGGTATTTCTTAAGTGCTTACTATGTGCCAAGCACCGTTCTACACACTGGGGTAGAAACAAGGTAATCAGGTTGTCCCACTTGGGGCTCACAGTCTTAATCCCCATTTTCCAGATGAGGTAACTGAGGCACAGAGAAGTGAAGTGACTTGCCCAAAGTCACAAAACTGACACGTGGCGGAGCCAGGATTAGCACCCACGACCTCTGACTCCCAAGCCCGGGCTCTTGCCACTAAGCCACAAGAATACAGTGCAGACTCTTTCCACCACTCTCCAATGTTTGGAGAAGAGATACATTTTGTGTCTGCAGGGCAGCAAGTCATCGAAGCCAACTTGACCACAATGCTAGGAAGTTACATATGATAATTATGTAAGCCCAAATCCCGGAAACAAGCACTAAAACTATGCTGAAGTGTTTTTCCTATTACAATTCAACATTAACTAAACGACAGACTGAGGAAATGGCAATAAAGTAACTATCAACTTCAATTCAGCTACAAGAACCTGGTTTGGAAAAGGGAGGTAAAAAAGAAGTCTGACAACTAATATTCACCGCATTTTCCTTCAGCTTTGCATTTGTCACTTTTCCTACTCCTCTCGAAGTGCTTTTATAAAGGAGGGAGAATATATTTTGCAGCATGAAATGAAAAGTTGAATCTTTCTGAACTACCTGTTGAAAAGAGGACGGTTGCCTCAAGGTTCTCTCACAAGGCCTTCAATAACCCAGTGACTCATTCATTCAATTGTATTTACTGAGTGCTTACTGAGTGCAGAGCACTGTACTAAGCGCTTGGGAATTCACCAATGGGTAGTTTGCTCAGTATTTTATATTAAGCGGCCCCAAAGAAATATAAAGGGGAAGTAAAACAGAAGGAGATGCAAGTAGCTAATTTCATAATATGTACAACCATTATTTCAATCAAAGAGAACTGAAATTTGTCAAGTTCCTTGATTTTGTGGGTTATTTTCCCTGGTAATGATTAATCTTCCTTAAAATTTAATAGCCAGGCTTCTGAGGGACCTGCTTACATGGTCACATTTCCATATTTTAAAAATAGTTTTTTAAAACCAACCAAAAAATGAAGGATTTTTATTCTTCTAGTTGGTTTGGCACACAGATCTCTAGAGCCCAGTGATTCTCCTGAGGCTGGCAAGGTAGTTTTGCTATTTCAGAACTCTGGTTTACCTTCGGTAGGTAATAATTATACCTCTTACAGCCTCTTTCTTTGGCAAGCTTTATGCTAATACGATTGAGAGGTGACTGGTATTGTATAAACCAAGGACTTTTCTCCCTACTTTGCCCCTTTCTTTTTCACAGTTGTGAAAGAGAACCTCTCATGGTTGGAAACTAAAGAGCCTAGCAGAAGATGTCTACCTACCCTTTCTCTACCAGGCTGGTAAAATCATGAGCTCTGTCAATGAGCTACATTGATGTATAAGCCTCACTTCCCAAACAAACTGACGATTTAATCCATTTCCATTTCTCTAAATATCTGTGTTCTTCTTAAGACTGCTTTCACAGAATCTCCATTTGTTTCAACTAACTATACTTGGAATGAATCCCATTTTGCCATAATCCTGTGACCACTAGACCGTAAACTCCTTGAGGGTAAGAACAGTGTCTTTTGCTTCCCTTGTACTCTTCTGATCGATTAACGCAGCGCTCTTCACACTGTGTTGAGCATCTAACAATTATTACTGAATAAATCACTCTTGCATATTGAACCCAACTCCCTCCACACCTATTTTTATTCCATGGTAATAGAAAATTGATTTAAGCCAATCAATGCTATTTATTCTTTCATTGTACTGTTGTAAGTACTTGATAAAGTCCAATAATAATAATGAATAGTGACATTCCCTGCCCACAACGAGCTCACAGTCTAGAGTAGGGGAGACAGACATCAACACAGAGCTCTCTAAAGACAGATACCATTTCTTCCTTCCAGCGAGTCTTTCCAAGCTTAGTATAGTTCTCGGGACACTCTAGGTGCCCAATAAATATCACTGGTGATTAATGAGGCTTCCAGGGAGTATAGTAGTGTCGAAAGGGCATAGCTTCCAGAAGGGAAGACCTCCCCTGACAGCACTCAGGCCTCCCTCTGCGGCTCAAAAAACACTCCGTTGGCATGACCTAACAGGAGACAGACTTGACCCCACTAAAGGTAAAAGGAGTCTGGCTGGGGGAAGCGGGGACAGTGAAAGGAGCCTCGTGCTTGCCCCTCACAGTGTCTGCCAGGCTGGGCACGAGACAAAGATGTCAGGAATTATGGTCACTTTAGATGGTGCCTAAAGTGGAGAACAGAGGAAGGGGGGAGAAAGAAAGGAGAAGACATGTGGGAAAAAGGAAAGAGAAAGGAAGGAGGAATAGAAGGTGAAAGGAGAGGATGCTCAACCACCGCTGCTGCTGTGTAATCTCAGCCAAATTCTGCCTGCTGCTTTCATAGCTAATAGATGCTCATATTTCACAGGCCAGAGAACCACTAATCTGTTCCTTAGTAGTCAGATTGAATGCTCTGCCCATCGTGCCTACTTCATTGCCAGGAAATAATACATTTAGACGCTGGGGAGCACTGAGCTCATTAGATGGGCGGAGGGCTTGGCAATTGTCTTTAACCCATTCCTCCTCCCAAACCCCTGACTGGTCACTGGGAAGATAAAGGGGAGAGCCAGACTTTGGGGTTTGCAGTCCCTGGATTTTCAATCTGTTAGTACATCAGTGAGACCTGCCAACATTTACCTGATTTTGGCTTTCCTCAATGCTAATTCTTCTTCATTTCCAAAATCAAGTGACACATCCTCAGTGTCATCCACCAGGGACTGAGGGGATAGAAACAGGAGATTGAATGCCCACCCTTCCCCTCTCCCTCTTCTCTTCCCTACCCCTCCCTCTCTTCCCTCCCACCCCTCTCTGCCCCTCCCTCCCCTCCCCATCCCTCCCAACCCTCCATAACACCTCCTCTCGGCCCTCCCGGCCCCTCCCTCTCTCCTCTCCCACCTCTCATCTTCCCTCCAACCCCTCCCTCTCTCTCCTCTCCCACCAATCCTTCTCTTCCCTCCCACCCTTCCTTCTCTCCTCTCCCACCCCACTCTCTCTTCCCTCCTCTCTCTCTTCCCTTCCCCCTGTTTCCTCCCCACCCCATCCTCTTTCCTCCCCACCCCATCCTCTCTTTCCTCCCCACCCCATCCTCTCTTCTCTCCCTCTCTCCCCTCCTTCCTCTCTTCCCTCCCCCTCCTTCCTCTCTTCCCTTCCCCTCCCTCCCCTCCCCCTTCTCCCTCTCTCCCCACACCTTCCTCTCTTCCCTTCCCACCCCTCCTTCTCTCCCCTCCCCTCCCTCTCTTCCCTCCCCACCCCTCTCTCCCTTCCCTCCCCACCCCTTCCTCTCTTCCCTTCCCACCCCTTCCTCTCTTCCCTCCCACCCCTCTCTGCCCCTCCCTCCCCTCCCCATCCCTCCCAACCCTCCATAACACCTCCTCTCGGCCCTCCCGGCCCCTCCCTCTCTCCTCTCCCACCAATCCTTCTCTTCCCTCCCACCCTTCCCTCTCTCCTCTCCCACCCCACTCTCTCTTCCCTCCTCTCTCTCTTCCCTTCCCCCTGTTTCCTCCCCACCCCATCCTCTCTTTCCTCCCCACCCCATCCTCTCTTTCCTCCCCACCCCATCCTCTCTTCTCTCCCTCTCTCCCCTCCTTCCTCTCTTCCCTCCCCACCCCTTTCTCTCTTCCCTGCCCCTCCTTCCTCTCTTCCCTTCCCCTCCCTCCCCTCCCCCTTCTCCCTCTCTCCCCACCCCTTCCTCTCTTCTCTCCCCTCCCCTCCCTCTCTTCCCTCCCCTCCCTCTCTTCCCTCCCCACCCCCTCTCCCTTCCCTCCCCACCCCTTTCTCTCTCTCCCCCTTCCCACCCCTCTCTCTCCCCTCTCCCTCCTCTCCCTCTCTTCCCTCCCTCCCTTCTCCCCTCCCCACCCCTTCCTCTCTCCCCTCCCCTGGCACCTGCTTCATCCTCCGGGCGGTCCCAGCCCCTTGCCCCCGGCCCCCGCTCTCCCTCCTGGTCCTCCTGGTCCTCCCCCGACGGGATGCGGGATGGGGAAGCCGCGCGGCCCCGCTGGACCCGTTGCTATGGGAGCAACCGGTCCGGGGGGTGGGGGGGAGGGTGGGGGGCGCAGCCGCAGATGCGGCCTGGACCACCGCGCCCCGAGTCGGAGGGGGGGACGGGGAGGCGGGACGGACCATTGCGGAGAGCGGGGTGGGGGGGGGGGGGAGGGAGAAGAGGAGGGAAACTAACGAGGGATCGCTTGAGGATTTGAAGGGAGCAGGAAAAGGGGCAATTAGGAACGTGGTGCAGACAGGTCACAAGCACTGTGGCCTGGGGCTCACAAGGGATGAGCTCCAATCCCACCACAGCCTCTTGTCCGCTGGGTGACCTTGGCCCAGTCACTTCACTTCTCTGGGCCTCAGTTCCCTCATTCTATCATATTTATTGAACGCTTACTTTGTGCAGAGCACTGCACTAAGCGCTTGGGAAGTACAAGTCAGCAACATATAATAATAATAATGGCATTTATTAAGCACTTACTATGTGCAAAGCACTGCTCTAAGCACTGGGGAAGTTACAAGGTGATCAGGTTGTCTCAGGTGGGGCTCACAGTCTTCATCCTCATTTTCCAGATGAGGGAACTGAGGCACAGATGAAGTGACTTGCCCAAGGTCACACAGCAGACAGGTGGTGGAGCCGGGATTAGAACCCATGACCTCTGACTCCCAAGCCCGGGCTCTTTCCACTAAGCCACGCTGCTTCCTCTGGAAAATGGGGATGGAGACCATGAGTCCCAAGCGGGACAGGGACTGTGTCCAACCCCATTTGCTTGCATCCACCCCAGTGCATAGTACAGCACCCGGCACATAGTAAGCGCTTAACAGATACCACAGTTATCATTGTTCTTACTTGTCACTTCGCTTCCGCATGCCTCAGTTACCTCATCTGGAAAATGGGGGTTAAGACCACGTGCCCCATGTGGGACAGGGGTTGTATCCAACCTGGTTAGCGTGTATCTACCCCAGTTGCTTAGTACAGTGCCAGGCACATAGTAAGCCCTTAATGAATACCATTAAAAAAAAAAGAAAAGATCACTGTAGGGGTAAACCCGAGAGGACTAGTCAGCAAGGCTGTGGGGCTTAGAGAAAATGAGCAAGGGAGGTGTGGGAGCCGACCATTTTGGGGGTGAGACTAGGAGGGCTTCCGAGTTAGAGATGTTTGTTTCTGTTGAAGATCCTCCACTCTTCTTACTTGTTTTCAGGGCCTGCTTGTGAGGAGGTCGTTATTTTCCTACTTATGGGGTCGTATCCAAACTGCATATCTAAAATTATCCCCTGATCCTCACACACGTTTAACAACAAATCACCAGCTGCTGGGTTGCGTGTGTGTGTGTGTGTGTATGTGTGTGTGTGCTTGCACAAAGGGGAGGGGGGCGGCAGAGGGTGGGGGTATGGTTTCAGTCCAATGACGGCACTTTCACCTCCCAACGAGAGGGTAGTAGAACACAGTCCACCAGTGTTTCTTGAGAGGCCACAGGATGACCGTGCTGAAAAAGGTTTTCTAGAGATATAGAGATAGACCATCATTTTAACAGAAATCACCCACAAGCTTATTCTCTCCTTTGATCTTCAGTAAAAGTCAAAGATGACACAGCCAGAGCCCCCTGGCTTTCATGGTAGTTATTAAAAAGTAAAAGGTGTAGGAGGTGCAGTGGAGGAAGAGGACTTATCAAAAATTTGGGGGCTTTTTCTTTCCACCTAAGGTTTTAATGTGCACATTGAATTGGGGTTAAGAAAGCGTTAGATGGGAAATTACCAGTTAGAGGCCCCGCTTCGACCAACCGTCACAGTTTCAGCCACGCTTGTCGGCAGTGGTGCATCATAATGTTCTCTCCATGAAACAAACGGCCTAGCAAAAGACGTTGGACTTTCATAGGCCAACGGGAGGCAGAGAAGCTGTGACCAGAGCCTGCAGACAAGTTTTTTACCCCAGGGCAAAGTTTCCTTTTCCTGCCACCCTCTTCAGGTCTACTTGGACTGTGAGCCCCATGTGGGATGGGGACTGTATCCAACCTGATTCTATCTACCCCAACACTGTGGGAACAGTGCTTTACACAGGGTAAGTGCTTAACAAATACAAGAAGAAGGAGGAGGAGGAGGTGAAGGAGGAGATGGAGAACAAGAACAAGTCATCTGATCTCCAAGGTCAAAGAGCAGTGGAGAAATGGGGGAATCACTGGGTAATACAAGCTAAAAGCGACGCCCCAAAAAAACCAGCCCCCTGTACCTAAATTACAAAATAATTTCCTGGTTTCTTTTTAAGTCCTGGGCCTTGTTTGTGGGCAGTGCTTGTCAGCGATCTCATATTACCTTTCCCAAATCTGGACCATGTGGCACCCGACAAGGTGAAATTCTATGTTACCACCCCTACAATCTGGAGGGAGAAACTGAATCACAGAGAAAATGAAGACTCCCTATAGGTCAAAGGCTGAATATTGACTTAGAACGGGGTACAGAACCCAGGCACCTGGAGAGCTACCTCCGAGCTACCAAGACAACTTTCCTTCCTGCATAGCTGATTCAAAAAACCCCTTCACCCTCCAAGTAAGCTATTTACATGAGCAATCCTCTCCTGTTTTGGCTCCAGGCCCCAGGGGGTATGTAGCTTCCCAGATAATATTAATAATAATGATGGTATTTGTTAAGCACTTACTATGTGCAAAGCATTGTTCTAAGTGCTGGGGAGGTTACAAGGTGATCAGGTTGTCCCACCGGGGGCTCACAGTTTTAATCCTCATTTTACAGATGAGGTAACTGAGGCACAGAGAAGTTAAGTGATTTGCCCAAAGTCACACAGCTGACCGTTGGCAGAGCCAGGATTTGAACCTATGATCCAGGAAGACCCCCACACTGATTTTTTTTTTTGAGGTGGAGCTAGAAAATAGGGGATGGAGGGTGTGGCAGAGTACCGCCACTTGTCTGCTGTGTGATTTTGAGCAAGTCACTTCACCTTGCAAACAGTAAGCACTGAATAGATACTTGAATTGAATGAATGAACTTCTCTGTGTCTCCATTACTTCATCTGTAAAATGAGGATTGAGACTGTGAGCCCTACATGGGACAGGGACTGTGTCCAACCCAATTTGCTTATATCCACTCAGTGCTTAGTACAGGGCCTGGCACATAGTATCTGCTTAACAAATACCACAATTATTTTTATTATTACTAGTAGTAAAAATATCTTGAGTATATTTTCAGGAGCAAACATTTCAGATGTTGGTTTCACGTAGAAAGGGAACCTGGATTATTCTTCCCATTTTACAGATGGGGAACTGAGACAAAGAGAAGTAAGATAAAATAGCCCAAAACCATTGGAAAGAGCACGTGCTTAGAAGTCAAAGGCCCTGTGTTCCAATCCCGGCTTCCCCCTTGCTGTGTGACCCTGGGAAAGTCTCTTCAGTTCTCTGTGTCTCAGTTTCCTAATCTGTAAAGTGTAAAATACCTATTCTTCCTCCTATTTAGACTGTAAGCCTCACGTGGGACAGGGACTGTGCTCAACCTGATTAACCCGTAGTTACCCCAAAGCTTAGTACACTGCTTGGCACATAGTAAGCTCTCCAATCAATCAATCATATTTATTGAGTGCTTACTGTTTGCAGAGCACTGTATTAAGCACTTGGGAGGTACGATATAAGAGTTAGTAGATCCATACCACAATTATTATTACCCACCGTGAGCCCCAGCCTACATTATAATAATAATGATGGCATTTGTTAAGCGCTTACTATGTGTGAAGCGCTGTTCTAAGTGCTGGGGGGATTCAAGGTGATCAGGTTGTCCCCCGTGGGACTCACAGTCTTAATCCCCATTTTATAGATGAGGTAGTTGAGGCTCAGAGAAGTTAAGTGTCTTGCCCAAGGTCACACAGCAGACGTGGAGGAGCCGGGATTAGAACCCATGACCTCTGACTCCAATTATGCCCATGCTTTAAATAAAAAGTGGGCATCCCTGGGTCAAAACCCTCAAGGACCTGGCTCCTTGAGATAATGCCTGTCTCTGAGACACAGACTGGTGGAGGGAGTAGAATGCAGGTGTTTCTATGGGTGTGCAGGTTGGTAGAGAAGCAGCGTGGCTCAGTGGAAAGAGCACGGGCTTTGGAGTCAGAGGTATGGGTTCGAATCCCGACTCTGCCACATGTCTTCTGTGTGAACTTGGGCAAGTCATTTAACTTCTCTGGGCCTCAGTTACCTCATCTGTGAAATGGGGATTAAGACTGTGAGCCCCATGTGGGACAACCTGATCACCCTGTATCCTCCCCAGCGCTTAGAACAGTGCTTTGCACATAGTAAGCGCTTAACAAATGCCAATTATTATTATTATTATTATTATTATAGCCTCTGGCCTTCCGATGGGTTGATAGCAAAACACTCCTGGGTAGAATTTTGAAAGCAAGAGTTGTGCTCTTGTCATAGAATCCTACAGCCAGAGAGAGCTGCCATCGGGAGCTTCAGCATCTGTATTATTGCTACTACTACTTGGAGAAGCAGCATGGCTCAGTGGAAAGAGCATGGGCTTTGGAGTCAGAGGTCAAGGGTTCAAATCCCAGCTCTGCCTATTGTCAGCTGTGTGACTTTGGGCAAGTCACTTAACTTCTCTGAGCCTCAGCTACCTCATCTGTAAAATGGGGATGAAGACTGTGAGCCCCCCATGGGACAACCTGATCACCTTGTAGCCTCCCCAGCACTTAGAACAGTGCTTTACACATAGTAAGCACTTAATAAATGCCATCATTATTATTATTGCTAATAATTGTGGTATTTGTTAAGCGCTTACATGCACCAGACACTGTACTAAGCACTAGGGTGGATATCAATCAATCAATCAATCAATCGTATTTATTGAGCGCTTACTATGTGCAGAGCACTGTACTAAGCGCTTGGGAAGTACAAATTGGCATCACATAGAGACAGTCCCTACCCGATAGTGGGCTCACAGTCTAAAAGGGGGAGACAGAGAACAGAACCAAACATACCAACAAAATAAAATAAGTAGGACAGAAATGTACAAGTAAAATAAATAAATAAATAAATAAACAGAGTAATAAATATGTACAACCATATATACATATATACAGGTGCTGTGGGGAGGGGAAGGCGGTAAGGCGGGGGGATGGAGAGGGGGACGAGGGGGAGAGGAAAGAAGGGGCTCAATCTGGGAAGGCCTCCTGGAGGAGGTGAGCTCTCAGGAGGGCCTTGAAGGGAGGAAGAGAGCTAGCTTGGCGGATGGGCAGAGGGAGGTCATTCCAGGCCCGGGGGATGACGTGGGCCGGGGGTCGATGGCGGGACAGGCGAGAGCGAGGTACAGTGAGGAGATTAGTGGTGGAGGAGCGGAGGGTGCGGGCTGGGCAGTAGAAGGAGAGAAGGGAGGTGAGGTAGGAGGGGGCGAGGTGATGGAGAGCCTTGAAGCCCAGGGTGAGGAGTTTCTGCCTGATGCGCAGATTGATCGGTAGCCATTGGAGGTTTTTGAGGAGGGGAGTGATATGTCCAGAGCGTTTCTGGACAAAGATAATCTGGGCAGCAGCATGAAGTATGGATTGAAGTGGAGAGAGACACGAGGATGGGAGATCAGAGAGATCAGAGATCTGAGATATGAGAAAATCAGGTTGGACATAGTACCTGTTCCACATAGGGATCGCAGGCTCAATCCCCATTTTACAGATGAGGTAACTAAGGCATAGACAAGGGAAGCGAACACGTGGCAGAGCAGGGATTAGGACCCAGGACTTCCAGACCCATTAGACTGTGAGCCCACTGTTGGGTAGGGACTGTCTCTATATGTTGCCAATTTGTACTTCCCAAGCGCTTAGTACAGTGCTCTGCACATAATAAGCGCTCAATAAATACGATGATGATGATGATGATGATGATGATGTTCTATTCACTAGGACTTGCTGCTGTCTAGAAGTAAACTCAGAAGGCTGGGCATCAGGATTCTTGAATGCTAGTCCTGGTTCTTCTGAGTTGGGCTGGGCAACCTTGAATGAGTTGCTTAATCTCCCTTGGTCTCTCCCAACGTCCCAACTTGGGAAGGGAGGCACTTTTTAACGCTTGGGAGGCCAGTGGTTAGTGGGTGAAATGGGCAACTGCTAAAATTAAGAAAAAAAAAAAACAAGGTGAAACTACAATTTGGGGAATAAGGCACGAAAGTTAGTAGTCAAAGAGGAAGGAGGGAAGTGACCCTTTCCTGTCAAGCCCAGAGCACTGCAAAAACAACTTGTCAGGCGCCAGGCCAGGTGAGGACAGCAGGAGAGCCAGTGAGGTGACATTCCAGGAGGGAGTTGCAATAGGGGGTATTAGTTACGTGGAACAGAAACTTGCCTGGGGTGGTGGTGGTTTCCATCCACCACAAAATGGATTTGTTTGTGGCAGCTGAGAGTCAATATCCACGAGGCCTGGGCTGAAATATTACTCAATGGAATTCCCGCTTTGTCTGATCCTTCTGGCATCGGCGTTAGCATTCGTGCACCAACCTGAACCTCTCTGAAAAGGGACAGAGAAGCTCTCTGGGCACCCCAAGACACTGCTTGCCTTTCTCCCGGAAAGAGCTGGTTCATGTTTCTGGGAAAGTCAACGTGGCTTCTGGAATCACAATCTGGAATCACCTGGGGACGCAGTGTGGCCTAGTGGAAAGAGCACAGCCCTGGGAGTTAAAAAATCTGGGTTCTAGTTCCAGTCCCACCATTTGCCTACAGAGTGGCAGGCGTTTAACTTCTCTGTGCCTCAGTTCCCTCATCTGTAAAGTGGGGGTGGAATATCTGTCCTCTCTCTTTTTAGAGAAGCAGTGTGGCTCAATGGAAAGAGCACGGGCTTGGGAGTCAGAGGTCTTGGGTTCTAATCCCGGCTCCGCCACTTGTCAGCTTAGTGACTATAGGCAAGTCACTTAACTTCTCTGGGCCTCAGTTCCCTCAATTGTAAAATGAGGATTAAGACTGTGAGCCCCATGTAGGGCAAACTGATTACCTTATATCCCTCCAGCACTCAGAACAGTGCTTGGCCCATAGCAAGCACTTAACGAATACCATCATCACCATCATTTTTAGACTTTGAGCCCTCCCTGAGTGGGACAGGAACTGTATCCAATCTGAATGTCTTGTATTTACGCCAGTGAGTGCTTAGCAACAGTAACTGATGCATGGTAAATGCTTTATAAAATTTTTATTATAATTATTTTTATTGCTATCTTCCATGACCAGGCCCCACACGATGGGGAATCCCATATCAACAGGTTTTTTAAACAATGGGAAATAAAAAAATTCATTTCCACAGCCTCTAACCATAAAAGGTGGGATGCAGGAGGCTGCAGCATGGGGAAGACCTGCGGCTATTCTACTCAGGGAAGTGAGTAGCCAAGATGGAATAGAGATAAGGAAGCAGAGACAAATGCGTGGGGAGGTGGGATGGTGGTTAGGGCTAAAATACCCCGTGTAGGGAGAGGAAAGTTATCCTCCCAGCCCTCCATGAATGTCAGCAGTGCCAGATAAATCTGAAGAATTGCTTTCGAATGAGAACCAGGAGAGGATAGAGTCGGTGAAGCTAAGGATGGATAATGTATCCAGGAGTAGGGGTTACTCCAAAGTGTCAAAGGCAGCTGAGTAGTTGAGGACAATTAGTTGTCTCTCCTGCCACTGGTGCATGTGTGATCTTAGGCAATTTTTTAGCCTTTTAAAAAAAAACTATATTTGTTAAGTGCTTACTATGGGCCAGGTACTGTCCTAAGCACTGGGGTAGATCCAAGCTAATTGGGTTGGACACAGTCCACGTCCCACATGGAGCTCACAGTCTTAAAACTCATTTTACAGATGAGGTAACTGAGGCAGTGAGAAGTTAAATGACTTGTCCAAGAACACACAGCAGACAAGTGGCAGACCTGGGATTAGAACCCAGGTTCTCTGACTCCCAGGCCTGTGCTTTATCCACTAGGCCACACTGTCACTTTGTGCCTTAGTTTCTCATGCATAAAATGTGAGTAATAATAGCTTCTCTCTATCCCACTGGAATGTAGTGAAGTTAGCTAATTGACGTGAAAGTGCTTTGGGGGAAATAAATGGACTTTAATAATTCAAGGTCTTGTCTTGACCTCCCAGTAGCACTGTGGATTATGGACTATCATGCTCATTTCACAAATGAAGAAACAACACCAAGGCCCACCCTGTAAATACCAGGGAAGAAACCAGAGCCCAGATCTGACTGTGCCTAGAGCTGTTATCACTAGTCCAGTGTTTGTCAACCTGCCTAACTCACTTTTGCCCTCATTTACCATTTCTTCTCCTCCCTCAGCCCTCAACATCCTTCTTCCCTAGCAACAAACCCTCTAAGCTTTGCAGCAGATTTTCAAACCTAAAATTTCCAACACCCTGAGTGTCCTCATCCCAATAGCCATCCCTAAAAATCAGGTATTTTTATACCCATCCTCAGCCCTGAAGTATGTGTGTGTATGTGTATTTGTGTATATTCCATTATTTATTCTGACTGAATCTAATTTTTTATGATATTTGTTAAGCATTACATGCCACGTACTAAGCGCTGGGGTAGATACAAATTGATCAGGTTGGATACAGTTCTTGTCCCACATAGGGCTCACAGTCTTAATCCCCATTTTACAGATGAAGTAACTGAGGCCCAGAGAAATGAAGTGACTTACCCAAAGTCACACAGCAGATAGGTGGCCGAGCTAGGATTAGAACCCAGGTCTTTCTGACTCCCAGGCCTGTGCTCTATTCACTAGGCCACACTGCTTCTCTTGAAAAGAAATCTGACCTAGTGAGAAGCAGCGTGGCATAGTGGATAGAGCACAGAGTTGGGAGTCATAAGGTCATGGGTTCTAATCCTGACTCCAGTACATGTCTGCTATGTGACCTTGGGCAAGTCCCTTCTCTTCTCAGGACCTCAGCTACTTCATCTGTAAAATGGGGATTGAGACTGTGAACCCTGCATGGGGCAGGGACTGTGTCCAACCTGATATGCTTGTATCCACCCAGCATTTAGTACAGTGCTTGGCACATAGTAAGCACTTAACAAATACCACAGTTGTTATTATTTATATTTCATCATGCCGTATTGGTTCTCCCTAGCCAACACTTGTCTGTCAGACAGCCTATATGCCTGTGTGCCCTAATAAACTCCTTGTCGGCAGATAACATATCTTTTCACTTCTGTTGTACTTTCCGAAGAACTTAGTACAATTTGCAGCACTCGGTAGTATTACAAAAACTACTACTACTATTATTACTGCTACATCTACTACTACTAAAACCGAGATGATGCAGAGAAAGAGTCTGGGAAGAAAAGGAGGGAGAGCAGCACATCCTGTTCATATAGCTCACAGTTCACTGTCACCACCCTGCAGTTCTCTAGATCCCACATGGGGCTCACGGTCTAAGAGAGAGAGAGAGACAGTTATTGAATCCCCATTTGGCAGATGAGGGAACTGAGGTACAGAGAAGTTAAGTGACTTGCCCAAGGTCACACAGCAGGTACGTGGCAGAGTTGGAATTAGAACCCACGTCTTCTGACTCCCAGTCTCCTGCTCTTTCCATTAGGTCACACTGCTTCTAATTTGTTTAGTATGGTGCATTGCTCAAAAAATACCATTATGACTATTAATTCTAGCTCTCCCGATTCAGAGACACACACACACACACACACACACACACACACACACACACACACTATCAGCATGGCATAGTGAATAGAGCACAGGGTTGGAAGTCAGAAGGACCTGGATTCTAATCTATGCTCCTCCATGTGTCTGCTTTGTGACCTTGGGCAAGTCACTTCACTTCTCAGTGCCTCATTTACCTCATCTGTAAAATGGGGATTGAGATTGTGAACCCCATCTGGGGGGAAAGGGACTATGTCCAATCTGATTTGCTTGTATCCAGCCCAGTGCTTTGTACAGTACCTGGCACATACTAAACATTTAACAAATACCATAATAATAATAATTATCATTATTATTAACTACCTTTATTTGAGTGCAGAGCACTCTACTAAACACTTGAGGAATACAAAATAGAAGTAAAAATCACAATCCCCACCCTCAAAGGTTTTAAATCTAAAAGTTTCTTGAGGGCAGGGAACTTGCATACTAACTCTGTTGTACTCTCCAGAGCACCAATTAAGGTGCTCTGCCCACGGCAAGCTCTCAATAAAGACTACTTAATGATCGATTGATTGAATGATGGGATGCACCTTATGGTGAAGTTAATGTGGGAGGGACAGCTGAGATAGGGGGGAAAGGCATGAGCAATTATCCAATGGCAGGGGAGCCAGAAGTGAGGAATAATTAGGTTTGTTTGGGTGGGGTGAAGCTAGAGTGTAGCAGGGAGAAAGGCATGAATACTTCAAATTGGAACAGTTTATGAAGAACTTTAAAGCTAATGGTCAGAATATTTTGTTTTGGAAGTGAAGAAATGGGCAGTGATAAATTTGAATTAGCATTTTGGAAAGAGGGTATAAGCAGCTGCATGTAAAATGACAGAGAAGGGTGCTACAGTAATCCAACTAGGAGGTGATGAAAGCAGATAACTGGCTGGTGAGTAAGCTCTCTGTGGGTAGGGAATGTTATATTGTTACATTGTACTCCCCTAGGCAAGGGTTCCATGGAGGAACTGCCATCCCTCCTCGTATCCAACAGTTATTCTCCCCACTGTTCAAAGCCTTACTGAAAGAGTGTCTCCTCCAAGAGACCTTCCCTGACTAAGCTCCCCCTTTCCTCATCTTCCACTCCCTTCTGCGTCCCCCTGACTTGCTCCTTGTGTTCTTCCTCCGTCCCAGCACTTATATACATATCTGTAGTTTATATTAATGTCTGTCCCCCCCCCCGCCTCTAGACCGTAAGTGCGTTGTGGGCAGGGAATGTATCTGTTTATTGTTGTATTGTACTCTCCCAAGTGCTTAGTAGAGTGCTCTGCACACAGTAAGCACTCAAATACGATTGAACAAATGAATCATCCCTCATCTTGGCACAAAGCAAGCACTTGAGAAATATTGTTCTTATCGTTAACCATTGGAGAAGTAGTAACCTTCTCTCAGGATAACACTTGGAGAGTTTCCAGTACTCTACCAGTCTCGGCTAGGGGAGGGAGAATCAAGCAGAGGCATATCCATTCCATTCTCAGCTCGGGCAGTGCCTAGCAAGTGGAAGGCAGTCTGCTACAAGTCAAAACTCCCCTGAGCTGGGCAGCAGTGGAATGGGAGGGCGACGAGGGTGGAGACTCAAGTTGACTGCACGGAAGAAGGTAATGGAAAACCATTTCCATATTTTTACCAAGAAAACTCTGTGGATACACTACCAGGATGATTGTAGATGGAGAGATCAATCAATCAATCAATCATATTTATTGAGCACTTACTATGTGCAGAGCACTGTACTAAGCGCTTGGGAAGTACAAATTGGCAACATATAGAGACAGTCCCTACCCAACATTGGGCTCACAGTCTAAAAGGGGGAGACGGAGAAGAAAAACCAAACATACTAACAAAATAAGATAAATAGAATAGATATGTACAAGTAAAATAAATAGAGTAATAAATATGTACAAACATATATACATAAATACAGATCTGGGAGAGATGTGTCCATGGAGTCGCTATGGGTCAGAAACAACTCGACAGCGTAAGACAGGATGAGAAGCAGTACGGCCTAGAGAAGGAGTTTGGCCTAGTGGATAGAGCACGGGCCTGGGAATCGGAAGGACTTGGGTTTTAATTTCAGCTCTACCACTTGTCTGTTGTGTGACCCTGGGCAAGTCACTTAACTTCTCTTTGCCTCAGTTACTTCATTCATTCATTCAATTGTATTTATTGAGTGCTTACTGTGTGCAGAGCACTGTACTAAGCACTTGGGAAGTACAAGTTGGCAACATATAGAGACGGTCCCTACCCAACAGTGGGCTCACAGTCTAGAAGGGGGAGACAGAACAAAACAAAACATATTAACAAAATAAAATAAATAGAATAAATATGTACAAGTAAAATAAATAGAGTAATAAATACGTACAAACATATATACAGGTGCTGTGGGGATGGGGAGGAGGGGGATCTGTGTGCAGATCAGTTACCTGATCTGGAAAATGGGGTTTAGGACTGGGAGCTCCATGGGGGACAGGGACTCTGTCTAACCCGATTAGCTTGTATCTATTCAGCTATTAGTACAGGGTCTGGCACATAGTCAGAACTTAACAAATACCATTGTGGAAGTGGAAAGAGCACAGGCCTGGGAGTCGGAAGGACTGGTTTCTAATCCTGACTCTGCCACAGGTCTGATGTGTGACCTTGGGCAAATCACTTCACTTCTCTGGGCTCAGTTCCCTCATCTGTAAAATGGGGATTAAGACTGGGGGCCCTATATGGGACAAGGACTGTGTCCAACCTGGTAGTCTTATATCTACCCCAGTGTTTAGAACAGTGCCTCGCACATAGTAAGTGTTTAACAATACCACAATTATTACTAGGCCTGAGCTCCTCGCATAGCTCCCCTCCTTGGGACTCCCAATTTGGCAATGACATCTCCCATTGCCACCCAACCAGCCTGCTGCCTCTTAGCCTCCTGCTTACCCACACCTGGGGGTAAAGCTTGGTGAGCAGCAGTTGTGATAAGATCACTGATTCTCCCTTGCTGATCGCCCTGTAGGATGCCAGGACTCAATTAATCAATCAATTAATCAATCATTTATTGAGTGTTCTCTGCATGCAGAGCATTGTATTAAGCATTTGGGAGAGTGCAGAGCTGGTAGACACATTCCTCATCCACAATGAGTTTACAGTCTAGAGGGGGAGATAGACGAATACAAACAATTTTATTTAAATAAAATATTTAATATTTATGTAGTAATGAATAAATAATTCCCTGATCTCCCAGGGACTGGTCCCAGAGACCAGGATCAATCCCCTACTACACAGTCACACCCTCTATCTCCTGTCATCTCAAGAGATCTTCCCTAACAAGCCCTTCTTTCCTTTTCTTCCCTTCAACATCATCCTGACTTGCTCCCTTTATTCATCCCCTCACCCCACTCCCAGCCCCACAGCACTTACATACATATAATAACAATAATAATAATGGCATTTATTAAGCGTTTACTATGTGCAAAGCACTGTTCTAAGCGCTGGGGAGGTGATCAAGTTGTCCCATGGGGGGCTCACAGTCTTCATCCCCATTTTACAGATGATGTAACTGAGGCACAGAGAAGTTAAGTGACTTGTCCAAAGTCACACAGCTGACAATTGGCGGAGCCGGGATCTGAACCCATGACCTCTGACTTCAAAGCCCGTGCTCTTTCCACTGAGCCACGCTGCTTCTCATATCTATAGTCTTATTGATTTATATTAATGTCTGTCTCCCCCTCTAGACTGGAAGCTCATTTCAGGCAGGGAATGTGTCTGTTTATTACATTGTGCACTCCCAAGTGCTTAGTACAGTGCTCTGCAAACAGTAAGCACTAAAATACAATTGAATGAATGAATGAGTGACAGATTCTTGAACAAGAAAAGGATGAAGCAAACTAGAGGCCCAGTACATCTGAACTCCAGCCCACAGCTAGTGGGAGGCAGAGGTTTGAGTTTGTCCCTCCTGAGAAAGCACTGGGCTCAGCCTTAGAGTTCTTCATATTTTGGGACTGATTTTTGCTGATATTTTGGGGCTGGTCTATGCTGGAAGCTGACAATTTGAAGTCCAAAGGAGACCAGTTCTTTCTGGGTTCGTAAAACCACCCGGGCCCAGAAACCAACCACCCAAGTCCCACTTTGCTCAGGTGAAAACCAAATAGAGCTTTGGAACTTGAGACCTCAGAGTTTCCAAGCTCGTGAGACCCTGGGCCCCAGTGACATGGATAACGTCTGTGCTCCCACATCTGGAACATTGAGAAGCAGCGTGGCCTAGTGAAACAAGCACGGGAGTCAGAAGGTCATGGGTTCTAATCCCGGCTCTGCCACTTGCCTGCTGTGTGACCTTGGACAAGTCACTTCACTTATCTGTACCTGTTACCTCATTTGAGGCAGGGATTATGTCCAACTCGATTTATTTGCTTCCACTGCAGTGCTTAGTAGAGTGCCTACCACGCAGTAAGCATTGAACAAATGCCATCATTTTTTATTATTTTATATCCTGACCGGTCTGGTTTCCAGAGGTGGAAAATCTAGAAGGTGTACTAGCTTTTGAGGAGGAAGTCGGCCCATGCCAGGAAGAAACAGGCCCAAGCCTAGCCTCCCCTCAGACTGAACATTTCCAGGCAGGGCTTCACCACAGTTGGGTCTGTCACCGAGCAGGATAGTGGGGAAACCTCTTTGCCAGTTGCTTCACATTCCAGGGTGCCAACAAGATGGAACCTGTGAGGTGAGCCATGCACACCTGCAGTTTCCAAGCACCACTGATGTGATGGAAAAAATCTGGGTCTCTACCCCGGGGGCCAAGCTACTTTGTGTGGTAATTTAGGGAGTTTCCTCAGTCCACTTCTAAGTGCCTTCTGAGGCTCTTTTTAAAGCTCTTGGCACTTCTGCTTCATCAGCCCGGCTGGCAATTCAAGCTGAAACCGAAAGTTGTGGTTTGGGCATCTTTGTGAATTTGTGTCTGCTTCCTTGGTCCCTGTTGAGTTTTCTCGCAAAGGCAGGCCATGAGTAGGGGCTTCAAGAGGGTGGGACTCTCCATGGTGGGGGATTGAAAAATGCTTCATTCCCCATCTCCCTCAATACAATACCTCCTATTGGTCTCCCTCAATACAATACCTCCTATTCGTCTCCCTCAATACAATACCTCCTATTGGCAAGCTTCTCTTGCCCCCTCTCCCTATTGCTACAGCTGTTGAAGCTTCTGTTTCAACCATCAGCTTCAATCTTCTGGGGTGTAAAGAGCCAGGAGGAGCCAGGTTTTGTGAGAGGGAGATTGGGGCTGAGGTAGGTCTTGGGAAGTAACCCAGGGGAATGGGGAAGTTATGGCTGGACTATAAATTCTGGCAGGTTTTGAAGTTCTGAAATGAATTCCCAAATGGGAAGTGGGCTTGTTCCCCAGGCCGCTATGCAGAGGGGAGTCAGCAAGAAGAATTGTGGCTTTATCTTGTGGATAATCAAACTTCTAGATGGTAAGCCCGTGAGCATGGAATGCATCTGTTTATTGTTGTACTCTCCCAAGTGCTTAGTACAGTGCTCTATACACAGTAAGTGCTCAATAAATACGATTAAATGAATGAACCAACTCATCATTATCTAGGAGAGGCTCCAAATTCTCAAAATCAGTTTTCTGGCTCAGTGCAACAATCAAATTCCTTCAAGGTGGAAATCTCTCACGATAATGTTGAATTAAAATATAATTCATCCTTTGAAGGGTATCTAATACTTAACAATTTCATCACAGTGAATTACATAAATCATCTAGCAATAATGAATCAGCTTGTAGAACCATCAGTTAATGGAAGAGAACATGATTTAACCCCAGGACCTTTCCAGTGCCTTGTGGAAGCATTCCATATCAGTTTATACAGAATCACACATCAAATGACACAATGCCCTTTGTGGAGACTTTGTGGAACTCAGCTTGGAACTGCTCCCCTTCTAAGATATGTCACTGATGCCCATTTCAAAATTGCCTCCCTCCATAGACATTTTCAGTCATCATTTATGTTGCTTTGCCTATTAATCCATCTCTGCATTTTTTATAGGATTTGTTAAGTGCTTAATATGTGCCAGGCACTTTACTAAGCACTGGGGAAGATATCAGATAATCAGGTTGGGCACAGCCCACACTTCACATGGGGTTCACAGCTTTCATCTCCATTCTACAGATGAAGTAACTGAGGCACAGAGAAGTGAAGTGACTTGCCCAACATCCCACAGCTGACACGTGGCAGAGCTGGGATTAGAACCCAGGTCCTCTGACTCCCAGGACTGTGTTATTTCCATTAAGGAACACTGCTTTTCATAAGCAGTGTGCATATGCATTTCATTTGAGAAAAAATTGGACACTTTTGGAAATATTAGGCTGAAAATTCCAGTGTTTTGTGTTTGTCTCATGCCTTCGCTATGTGATGTTCTGTGGTGCCATTCATTCAATCGTATTTATTGAGCGCTTACTGTGTGCAGAGCACTGTACTAAGCGCTTGGGAAGTACAAGTTGGCCATGTCTAGGATCATATTTTTTCTGCAACTAATCAATGAGAGAAATGATGATCATGTATATGTTTTTCCTTAAATCCTATGGCTAATCATGCTTCATGTTCTGAATAGATTCTCTATGATGAAAATCTCCAAAGTTGTCAATTTTTCCAATCTTCAATCAATCAGTGTTATTTACTGAGCGCTTATTGTGTGCAGAGCACTGTCCTAACCTATGCCCATGATGGTAAAACTTAAGGTGGTTGTCTCTGTGGCTTCCAGTCTGAAGCCAGCCACGTGTGTTTGTGGCGGGGGCGAGGGGGTGTACTGCCACGTGCTTACACACGAACAGCCGGTAGCAATTTCTTGCTGACTCGATTACTGCATCAGCCCCGTGCTGACCTCCCTGCCTCCTATCTCTCCCCACTCCAGTCTATACTTTACTCTGCTGCCCGGGTCATTTTTCTACAAAACCATTCAATCCAAGTCTCCAGAAGCGGCATGGCTTGTGGATAGAGCACGGGCCTGGGATTCAGAAGGACCTGACTTCTAAACACAGCTCTGCCACTTGTCTGTTGGGTGACATTGGGCCAGGCACTTCACTTGCCTAGTGGGTATAGTATGGGCCTGGGTGTCAAAAGGATCTGGGTTCTAATCCCAGTTCCACCACGTGTCTGTTGTGTGGTCTTGGGCAATTCATTTAACTTTTCTGTGCCTTAGATCCCTAATCTGTTAAATGTAAATACCCATCTGTAAAAAGGGGATTAAGACTGCGAGCTCCATGTGGGACGGGGATTGTGTCCAGTACGATTTGCTTGTATCCATCCCAACACTAAGACTGTTAATAATGGTGTTTGTTAAGCACTTTGTGCTAAGCACTGTTCTAAGCACTACCGTAATACAAGGTAAGCGAGTTGTCCCACATGGGGCTCACAATCTTAATCCCCATTTTACAGATGAGGGAACTGAGGCACAGAGAAATTAAGTGGCTTGCCCAAGGTTACACAGCAGACAAGTGGTGGAGCTGGGATTAGAACCCATGTCAAAGGACGTGGGTCCTTTGTCCTTTGACTCCCAAGCCCGTGCTCTTTCTGTTAAGCCACGTTGCTTCTCAGTGACTGGCACAAAGTACTTAACAAATACCATAAAAAAAGAACTTCCAGTGGTTGTCCGGCCACCTCCACATCAATTAGAAACTCCTTTCCATTGGCTTTAAAATATGCAATCACTTTACCCCCTCCTATTTTATCTAGCTGCTTTTCTAACACAACCTTATACAACGCAGCGCACACAAAGCCTTATTAAAATCCCATCTCCTCCAAGAGGTCTTTCCAGAGAAAGCTCTCATTTCCTCTACTCCCTCTCCCTTCTGCATCACTCTCGCACTGGATTTACTCCCTTCATCAGCCCCACAACGTTTATATATGTATCAGTAATTTATTTATTTATAATGTTTATAATTATGCTTGTCTCCCCCCAGACCGTAAACTCGTTGTGGGAAGCAAAATGTCAGCTAATTCTTCTATCTTATAATCTCCAAAACTCTTAGTACAGTGCTCAGAATACGGTAAGAACTCAGTAAATGACTGATTGCTGACCACTAGTGAAGGAGAACATGGTTTGTTGATGTGCCTTCCTCAGTCATTCATTCAATCATATTTTTTGAGCATTTACTTTGTGCAGAGCACTGTACTAAGCACTTGAGAGAATACAATATAACAATAAGCAGACACATTCCCTGCCCACAACCACTTTACAGTCTAAAGGGGGAGACAGATTTAATATAAATGAATAAATTACAGATATGTACTTAAGTGTTGTGGCACTGGGATGGTGGATGAATAAAGGGAGTTTTATATTGAGCTTTATTTTTTTGAATGATTCATTTGCGTTTGTGTGTTGTATATTTGGGCTGTCACATGTACAGATTTGTATGTTATATTCTTTTGTACTTGAAAATGCTCTTTTAATGGTGACTTTTCTCACCTGGGGCTCTTGCAGTCAGTTCCTAGGTAGCATGGATCAAGCCTACATCTCCTTCTTCCACCCATCACCACACCTCTGGTAAGATTGTCCTGGGGCATTCTCTTTGATCTGGCAGGGGGAGGGTGGGCGGGCAATCAAGCTGGACATCAGGATTCCCAAGGATATCAACGTCGCGCTCTCTCTCAATTTAGGCCAGTTGGGGCATGACTCACCTGGACACAGATGAGTTCCACCCTGCTCAAAAAGAGTCACAAAATGAGCTCAGTGATGACCAGGAACTGGACAACCCAGAAGGAGAGGAATCCTGACCTTGATTTATCAAGTCTTTCACCCCCAGAGGAGCATCATGTGGCTTGATGGGCAGGAGAAACACTTACCTCAGAGGGCTGCCATCCTGGGGAAACTTTTCTGGACAACGGTTGGAGCCTAGTGACTCTGTGGGAAAGAGCGAGGGAAGACTGAGAGGGGAGAAGAGAGGAAGAGAGTTCTCAGAAATCCCCCTATTGGCTCACATCCCTCGACTCTAGTTTGCATCACTTCCTGGTCTAGGCATCCCCATTCCTAAAATGGCTCATGCTGAGGAATCAATCCCCCATCCATAATGCTGGGGATTCCAGCATTCCCCTCTGACCTCCACCCTCTGCGATATTGCTCTCCCGCCCTCATCCTTCTTCCTCCTAAGCCTCCCTCCTCCTGAATACTGTTTCCGTCCAAGTTGACAGGGGCTAGACACTCTCCCAGCTTCTCTTTCTCAGTTCCCTAGTTCTTCTTGGTGGGGTCACCCTCTTCCTTCGTGCTCTCTCTCTCTCTCTCTCTCTCTCTCTCTCTCTCTCTCTCTCTCTCTCTCTCTCCACACATGCAGATATCAGGAAGGGCCTCCATTAATCATTTCCTGAGAACTGATTTGCGGCACTGTTGGTTGAATTACACTCCCACCCTTCCAGGCATCATTTATGGGTGTGACATCCCTACATTGAAAATGATTTGGCTCCCTAGCTAGTGCTGGCGTTATCGGACTGACTGGGGGCTATCAAGACTGATCGATGTTCATTTTTCCACTGTGGGCAGGAAATGTGTCTGTTATATAATTATTATTATTATTATAATTATGGTATTTAAGTGCTTGCTATGTGCCAAGCACTGTTCCAAGCGCTGGTGTAGATACACGGTGATCAGGTTTTCCCACGTGGGGCTCACAGTTTTAATCCCCATTTTACAGATGAGGTAACTGAGGCACAGAGAAGTGAAGTGGCTTGCCCAAGGTCACACAGCAGACAAGTGGCAGAGCCGGGATTAGGATCCACATGCTCTGACTCCCAAGCCCATGCTCTTGGTTGTGTGGTACTCTCCCAAGCACTGATTACAGTGCTCTGCACACAGTAAGACAACTGATTGATTGCTTGAAAAGCACTGGGGCTCATTAATCAATAGTAATCAACCAATGGCATTTATTAAGTGCTTATTGTGTGCAGAGCACTATACTGTTTGGGAGAGTCCCACATAACAGAATTGGGATAAACACATTCCCAGAATCTGTGCAATGGCTCCAACTGGAAAAGTTCATTTAATCGGAACACAACTTCCACTTTCATTTTCCAGCCCTATTCATAGTTTCAAGGGCTCCTGAATAGTCCTCGTATTTGTTACAAAGTTGGAAACCAACAGCGATTTACTATTGTAACCTGACAGATCATCTCCTGGCTCTACCGCCCTTCTAGCCCAAACAAGTCCCAAGGCCACCTTCCCTGTGCTTTCCAGAAGAGGCCCAAGATGCCAGTCCCATTTTAAGTGATCTGTGCCAAGGCACTCAGCTTGGTGCTGTACCTCTGCCTACCTACTTGCTCATTGCCCTTTGTGCCCCAACAAGAACTTAACTGGCAGAGATGGCAAGTGGCAGTGAACAAACCACTATTTAATTCCTCTGCCAGTTTTGCAGGACCGAAGCCTCAAGATTTTTTTTTATGATTTTTGTTCAGCACTTACTATGTGCCAGGCACTATTCTAAGCACTGAGGTAGATACGAGTTAATCAGTGGAACACAGTTCCTGTCTCACATGGGGCTCATAGTCCAAGTAAGAGGGAGAACAGGTATTTAATCCCCATTTTGCAGATGAGGCAATTGAGGCACAGAGAAGTTAAGTGACTTGCCCAAGGTCCCACTGTAAACAAAACAGTGTGGTTTAGTGGAAAGAGCCCAGGCTTGGGAGTCAGAGGATGTGGGTTCTAATCCCGGCTCTGTCGCTTGTCTGCTGTGTGACCTTGGGCAAGCTATTTAACTTCTCTGGTACTCACTTCCCTCATCTGTAAAATGGGGATTAAAACTTTGAGCTCCACGTGAGACAACCTGATTACCCTGTATTGACCCCAGCTCTTAGAACAGTGCTTGACACCTAGTAAGCACTTAACAAATACCATAATTATTATTATTAGGTGGCAGAGGCAGGGAATAGAACCCTGGTCCTCT